>NC_142501.1:156936287-159436287 GCF_057876585.1 Rhinolophus sinicus
AAAAATGTCCCACTTGTTAAACCACCACCAACATATCAGGACCATGCCATGAGTCACAATCTGTTATTTTCGCCTCAAGTGACATTCCTTGTCCATCTCTTCATTTTACTGGCCAAAACAGAAGGTGTTGGGGCTTGTGCGGGGTCCAATACATAGCAAAACTTTTTCCACAGGAGTTCTGAACACATTGAGAACTAGGAACACAGAATAAGATAGATCAAAAATGAAATATTCCCCTTATTTCTTAATGGCTAGATAGGCTAATGGAGCTTAGGTATGCAGACAGACATAATATGCTTCCTTGTTCTGAATCCCAGAATTGAATGTGCAGACCTAAGGCAGTGCTAGAAAATGGCAGTTTCCAGGAGGGGCAGGAAAGGAGGAACAGACCCTCATGGATGCTTTTGGTAAGAACCTAACTTCCAAGAGGACAAGAAGGGAATCATCTGAGCAGTTATTTTTCCAGTCACCAACGAAATAAACTCTATCCTTTTTGGGAGAAGTGGAGAGCTCAAGGATGTACATGTATCCTCTGCTTTTTGAAAGTCCTCTTTATGCCGCTTCGCTTTTATGAAAGACCTACGTCGGTACCTGATTTTCTAACTGAAAGAAATCCAAAGAGGACGTCCTATTTTACAAAGAAAGGTGAAAAGCAAAATTAGTGTTCAGTGTGTTTTGCAGTGAGCCATTATAGAGGCAGCATGCACTAGTAAGTGAAACCACAGTGCACATACTTGTACATTATTTCTACTTTACGTAGGCTGTGTGTTTACCATCTCATTATTGATTTCACTGTAAGTTAGTGTTAGATTAGCTTTTATGTGTTATTTGGTATGATTTGGTAGGTTATTTTAGGGGTCTGGAAATGCTAAAAAAAATTTCCATATACAGTAATAGTAACTGCTTTTTCATGCCATTTCGGCTTACAAAGTTTCATGGGAATGTTTTACTTCCAGAGAGTGGGGGAAACCTGTATTGGGAAAATCCTTCTACATGGCAATTGGAGTAAAAAATAAATCTTCTGTCCCCTGTAATGCCCCCTTGAAGTGGCATGGCCTGCACAGGATTTGACTTTTAGAATGATCACTCTGAATGCAGCGTGGAGAATGTGCTAGAGGCAGACACCGGTTAGGAGGCTATGTCCATGATCTGGATAAAAGGTGATCATGGTTTGCCCACATCCTGGGAATGCAGAAAAAAGGAACTGGCTGGTGTGTCATATCTAGGAGGAAGAATTAACAGGATCAGAGTGGATGTTGGTGGTGAGACAGAGAAAGAAGTAGGGAGTGCCTGCAGGTTGCTGTTTTGTACAAGAGGTAAAAATGTTCTTCACTTGGGAAATAGAGGAGGGATTGCCATTTCTGGATAAGACTGATAAGATCATATTTCAACATATCACACTTGGGATTCTATGGAACATCCCAAGGGAGACAACCATGAGGCTGCTAGACGTAACAATAACACGATATATTAGGAGGAAATGTGTTACATTCTGAAAATATACCTTGAGATTCATTATCATTAAGATAGAAATTGAAGCTTTTCGAATTATGAAATCAGTCAGGGGGGCAGAAAAAATGTCTCTGGAGAACAGGTAAACAGAAGAGGCAGACTGGGGAAAAGAAGCCCAAGAAGGACCCTAAGAGGTGGCATGAAAGTCAAGGGTGTGTATTAGGGTGCCATGAAAGGAGGGTCTTTCAGGGAGAGGAATGCTTGTGATACATAAATGAACTAAGGCTGGCAATTCCACTGGCTTTAGTGAGAGGGCAAGAGGGTTCTCAGGACCTTCTCAGGAACCCCACCCTTGTGCAGATGACGGGGTGAAAGACACAAAGACAAGGTTGACAGTGATTAGTAAGGAGAGTAAAGACTGCTCTTTATGACATGATGGAATCATGTGTTAAAGAGGAATATTGTGGCTGGAAAGAGGATTTTTTTTTCTTAATTTCCACAAATTTTTCATTGATAAAATTCAAACAATAATTGAGTACCATTTTGAAAATACAGGTCTACTAATGATAAGAGTAGAGGTCTTTTGGGGGAGGATAACATTTTGCTTAACTGGGATTCAAAGTTAATATTCTCTAGCATCAAAATCTGTTGCAAATATTCACCTCTTAGTGCTGATCTGTAATGAGATTTTACGTGTTTCATCTTTGAAAATGTCTTTTCACACAGATAGATATTACCAAATAATCTCAGTCTGTGACAATATAATTTTAATTGAAAATATTAATCATTTGAAGGCAACATTTAAGAATTCTATCAGCTTCTTCTCTTGATATTTGCCTTTTAGCATATTATTAAAATCTAGATCAGTTGCTTCCAATTGAAGGTTAGGTGAAAACTCTTTAATTGTGTAGTTTAATGAATTTAAATTTTATTCATTTACTTAAACTTTATTTTTAGAGTTGTTTTAGGTCCACAGCAAAATTGAGTGGGAAGTGCATAGAGTTCCCATATATCTCCTGTCCCCATACAAGCACTGACCCCATCCCCATCTCCCACATCTCACAGCAGAGTGAACATTTGTTATCATCAATGAACCTACACTAACACATTATTATCACCCAAAGTCCATAGTTCACATTAGGGCTCTATCTTAATGTACATTCTATGGGTTTGGACAAATGTATAATGACATGTTCCCATCATTATAATACATACAGAATAATTTCACTGCCCTAAAAATCTTCTCTGCCCTTCCAATTCATACTTCCCGCCGCCCTGCTCCCTGGCAACCACTGATCTTTTTACTGTTTCCATAGTTTTGTCTTTTCCAGAATGTCATATATTTGGACTCATATAGTATGTAACCTTTTCAGATTGGCTTCTTTTACTTAGTAATATGAATTTAAGATTCCTCCATGTCTTTTTGTGGCTTGATAGCTCATTTCTTTTTAGTGCTGAATAGTATTCCATTGCCTGGATGTACTAAAGCTTATTTATCCATTCACCTACTAAGGGATATTTTGGTTGCTTCCAAGTTTTGGTAATTATGAATGAAGCTGTTATAAACAGCTGCATGCAGGATTTTGTGTGGACATAAGTTTTCAGTTCTTTTGGGTAAATGCTAATGAGTGTGACTGCTGGATCATAAGGTAAGAGTATGTTCAGTTTTGTAAGAAAATGCCACGCTATTGCCAAAGTGGCTATACCACTGGGACATTACCACCAGCAGTGAATAAGAGTTCCTGTTGCTCCACATCCTCACCAGTATTTGGTGTCAGCGTTTTGGATTTTGACCATTCTAGTAGGTGTCTAGTGGTATCTCACTCTTGTTTTAATTTGCAATTCTCTAGTGATACATGATGTGGAACGTTTTCATATGCTTATTTTCCATCTCTATATCTCCTTTGGTGACATATCTAGTCAAGTCTTTCGCCCAATTTTTAATCTGGTTGTTTGTATTCTTATTGTTGAGTTTCAAGACTTCTTTGTATATTTTGAATAGCAGTCCTTTCTCAGATAGGTCTTTTGCAAATATTTTACCCCAGTCAATGGTTTGTCTTTTCATTCTCTTGACATTGTATTTTACACAGTGGATGATTTTAGTGTTAATTAAGTCCAGCTTATCAGTTATTTCTTTTCACAGATTGTGTCTAAAAAGTTATCTCCATACCTAAGCTCTTCTAGATTTTCTTATAGGTTATCATCTAGAAGCTTTCTAGTTTTGAATTTCACATTGATCCATTAATTTTTGTGAAGGCTGTTAATTTTTGTGAAGGCTGTAAAGTCTCTATCTAAATTATTTTTTTTTTTTTCTTTTTGCATGTAGATGTCCATATCTTCCAGCATCATTTGTCCAACAGTCTATCCCCTCTCCATTCTTTTGCCTTTAATCCTTACTCAAAGATGAGTGGACCTTATTTATAGGGATCCATTTCTGGGCTTTCTATTCTGTTTCTATTCCATATTTGTCTAGTCTTTAACCAATACTCCACTGTTCTGATTACTGTACTTTTGTAATAAATCTTGAAATTCAGCAGTGTCAGTCTTCCAACTTTATTATTTTTTCCATATTGTGCTGTGAAAGAATTTTTAAATGCAGGAAAAGACTGGAGCATTCTTATCTAATGAGGAGACATCAATATATAGGTTAAAGTTGAACAAAGAGGAAAAAAACTTTATTTAAAACCTCCAACATCTTTTGGTCAAAAGACAATAAACACCAGTATACATTTCCAGATAATATCCCTCATCCCTCACCATTAATATTAAACCTAGTTATTTGAGCTTAGTATTATAAATTTAATATTTTTAACATTAATTCTAAGAAATTTTATAAAGGAGATATTTAACATTTGTCAAAATAGTTAAAAATATGCAATCTCTTTAATTTCTTTACACCAAATTTAATGAAAAATTAAACTAAATTATTATCAAAAATAAATTCCATTCTTGGCCATATTCTCATTATAATTCATAGCCTTGTTGCTCTCTTCATGTTACTATCAAGAGTAAACTCAAAAAAAAAAAAAAAGAGTAAACTCACTGGTTAAGTTTTCCATGACTCGGTATATTACGAAGGGGGAGGAATGAAAAAGAGGTAATCCAACAACAATTTCCTCCTCCATTTCCAGGAGAAATTGGAGAGAATGCTAGAAACATTTAGATTAGAGTCTCAAAAATAAAGAAATACAAAATCTATAGCTTTCTCATGTTAAGCAGTGTTGTCAATGAAAAGGGGTAGCCTCATGTCAGAAAAGATAATAATCATTATTAGTGTTTTTTAAAATAATATGATAAAAAGAAAACTTTATGTAGGATCTGTAAAACAGGTATAAATATACATTTTATTTGATTTGGTTATTAAATATCATTGGTATATAGAGTGAGATTTATTATAGCAGTGATGTATGTCTTAAAAAATGCGGTTCCAAGAAATCCAAGTTGTGTAATTCTGATTGAGGCATTTTGGTTCATCCACCCTTAAACCTGAACACACACACACATACACACTCTATGATGACTAATAAACCACAGTGAGGTTGACTAAATTGAAATTTTTATAAATGTTTTCAGAAACATAAGAGCCAGGAATAGCAAAATATGATTAATATGACAAAATTATAAACTGATTCAGTTGAAATCAAAATTATAAACTGATTCTTGAGGCAAATTGAATCATTAATCATCTTCTGTCCCCGGAGAACGGGTTCTTGGTATCATCACAGGAAAGAATTCAAGGGCACTCCAGATAAACCACGAAAGTGGTGAATTTATTATAAAAAAGGGGATAATATAGTACACTCTCAAGACAGGCAGGAGAAGAGCAACTCCTTCGAAGAACAAAGAGGCTTAGGATTTTATTGGATTGGATTTTATTGGAAAGAGTGCGTGAAATATTCAAGATTTAGGGGTGGTGTTATAGGTGTTCCCAAGGCAGGTTGTCACTGACCACTCCTTCCCACCAGGAGGTAAGATTCCCTGTCCTTACTTGGCCCTTGTTGGAACTGTCATGGAACTGTCATGGTGACACAGTGTGTGGAGATTTTTCCCTGCCTGCAATGCTGATAGTGTTATAATCTATTACAATTCGCTGTAGCTGCACCTTTTCTTAAGAATGATCTCATCTCCTTCCTTCCTTTGTCTCCCGTCATATTCTCCTTCTTTTCCTCCCCCCTTCCTCCCCGCAGCCCTATTCTTTCTGCCTATAGTAACACTTCTACCTCTTCTTCTCCCCAAAGAAAATAAATATTTAAAAAATAACAGCTATGTTAAGCAATAATTAGCAATTATCTGCTAAGGGAAGTTATTTAAAAAGTAAAAGCAAAGTTTGAAATATTATACTTTACCTATTCTCATTAGTGATATTAGTTTGAAATGATCTGCATTGATAACCATGAAATTTGCTCATTTCTACTGATATTAATGTGTCCTGATGCAGCCATCAAAACCATTGCTCCTGTAAAGTAGTTATTACTGAGTTCCAAATCCAGGCAAGTTGCTAATATCACAGTATGACAATAAAAAATATTCAACATACCTACATGAAGAAATATGAACAAATGTATGAACTTTTAGTGGGTGCTTACTATGAGTCGAACACCACGCTGTGTGTATATTCTTATATGCCACCTAGGTGATCTCAGTTAATTCTCATACATTTGTTACAGGGTGAAATGCTTCTCTCCCTGACTGCACCTTAATTCCAGCCTGCATTTCTATCGATATGCTAATTGCTGGAGGAGTTCTACCTGAGACTTGAGTAACTTCTGACTCAAGTTAGAACAAAATTAGAAGGGAACAAAGAGATTTGGAGGTTCCCCTCCCAACCCCGTTCTACTTTGGATCCCACCTCTTTCCCCGCCCCTTCTCCCTTCCTTGGATATATAGGACTCTGGAACTTGGGGCGCTCTTAAGATGGATATGAGAAATCTCCCATGTTCTTGTTATGGCACCATTTTTGATAAATAAACCTTTCCTTAATCCAAACTCTGATCTGTCAATATTAAAATTTTATGTGCCAAACAGACGGGTTTAATAACTGCAACACATTGTCTTGAATCTTAGCACAATTTGCCCATTTTATGAGTGAATAAACTGAGGTTCATATAATTTAACTATCAGTGTCATTCACAAGACATTTGAACCCAACTCTTTTGATTTAAAACATGCTAAATATACTCTTCATTTTGTTATCGGGTTAAGGTCTGGCTGCTGGCTGCTCTTTAGTCAAAGAACCAGGGTCAGGGTTGGTGGAAATAAAAGCAGATTTATTACAAAATGCCAGTATTCAGGTAAGACAGTGGACTTGTGTCACAAAGACTACCTTCCCCTCTCGCCCAAGGACAGAAGATTTTATAGGCAGGCAAGGAGAGGAAGAACAAAGTAAAGGGGGAGGTGGTCAGGCAATTCTGCACGCTGAGATCTGAAAAGAGAAAAAAAAGAGCTTCTGGAAGCCCGTTTTGGCTTAGAGATAAAATTATCCTATCTCTATTGAAGGAGGGAAATCTGGGTTCTTAAAGAAGGAGGTAGACATTTAGACATTTAATGTCTAACTATTACATTGTCTTGTACACTTGAAACTAATTAAAAAAACCCCACAAAACAAACAAAACTCTTGGACACAGACAATAGTTTAGTGGTTACCAGAGGGTAAGGGGGTGGGGGGAGGGCTGGTAGATGAGTATAAAAAGAGTCAAATATATGGTGATGGAAAGAGAACTGACTCTGGGTGGTGAACACACAATGTGATATATAAATGATGTACTACAGAATTGTACACCTGAAACCTATGTAACTTTACTAACAATTGTCACCCCAATAAACTTTCATAAAAAAAAAAAAAAATAAAGTAAAAAAAAAAATAAAAATGAAAGAAGCAGGTGTCTGAAGGCTGTGACTTCAAGTCAACGTAAACAGATTTAGGAGTAGCCTGTAGTCTTGAGAAAACAAATTGTTAAGGCTACTTGTCCTGTAAATTAGTGAGGTATGTATTCCATTTTAAGTAATGAATCAGTGCAACTGGTAACCATACATACAGGTCTTGAGTAAACAGAGTCATTAAAGCCAGCAGGAGGGGAGAGGAGCAAAGAAAAGAAAAAAAAAATCAAAAAGTCCTAAGCTAAATTACATTGTTAAATCGAATTACAGTAGAGAATTAAATCTCAAAGTAGAAGATACAGTATCACCCTTACAATTTCACTGTGACTAATCTAGGCATTTTAATTATTTTGCCGGAAATAACCCCCGTTTACCTTCATACAGTAAAGGCAATGTAAAAATTAATAGAGAATTAATAATTTTATTCTTGAAGTCTTTGTACTTAGTTATTCAATTTCTATAAATGGTTTAAGGTTTTTTTCTTTTTCTTTTTTTTTTTTTTTTGGAAGCAGAAAACTTTAGATCATTTTCACCCAAGTGAAAAAATTGGCTTTATGCAGTTTTTAGGAAAGGTTTTTTTTTGTGCTAGGGCCTGAAATATGCTTAGGTTTTTCTACTGTGCTTAATTTCCCCTGAAGTAGTATAATATGTCGCTGCTAAAATAAACAGTTTTGCTGCTGCAAGCAAAAATTTAAGATTTTCATAGCTGACAGGTGGTTTTTCTCCTGAACTACCCCACAGAAAATGAAGAAATGATGAGAAGAATATTCCCTGTGATGAGAATGCAAAAGGCAACTTCTAGAGAGAATATGTCTTTAAAAATGCTACTCCTTTTCTTTCCTTCACAGTTAGAGATTTATTTTGAAATGAATTTGGAGACTTAAGAGGAGATAAGCATGGCATTACTAAATGCATTAAATTAATTTAATAATTAGTTTTTTTATAGCCAATTTAGGTTAATGCAAGTGGATGCTCATGCTTGTTGCCACGCAGCAGCCTACCCATCTGTCTCCTTGTACCTGCACCTATAGAAAGGAGTCTGTGAGACGGATCATTTCAGAGACTTTGCATCACCTTTGTGCTTGCATGTGTCTCCCTGTTTGGCCCCCAAAAGATGGCTGGTCAGCCAATGACAAGTAAGATTCCCCCCCGGGGAACAACTCAAGCCAGGCGCAGTCTAGTGGGGACCAACAGGAGAACCCACGGAGTTCACAGAGGTGGGCACAGCCCCCCACCTTCCCCTGGCTAAGGAAAGCCTCTGCCTCTGTGGCTGCATTCCTTCCCACAACCTGCAGGGGAAGAGATTCAATGATGTGCTCTCCATCTATTCATATGCATAAAGCTTTTGTCCCTTGGGGAAAGTACATACATCCTGAGACTTAGGGTTCTGCTGCCTGCAGGCAAGGGTGATTGGCTTGAATCAGTTTCCTATTATGATGTGTGGGATTCACAGATCTTGAGGTTGACAAGCTTTATCTCCTTTACTTCCCCACCTAACTAATAAAAGCTAATGCATAGGCCCAATTGGGGCATCCAGTCCTTGAGACTGGGGGTCCCTTGGCCCTGCTTGTAGTCTATTGTTGACTATTGTCTTTTCTAACCCTGCGCCATCCTCCTCGCTCCCTACAACTCCCATCGCGTGGGATGCGACACATGCTATCTATTTATTTTTTATTTTCCCCTAAATGACTCTGAAATAGTGATTATGGGATACTTTTGACAGACAGTAAGTTGAGAACAAAGTCTTAGAAACAAAAGGAATTAGATAAGTTTCAGTTAGTGAAATACTTCATAGTATCATCTCAAATGATTTCCTAGCCAGCTAGGACTAGGGTGTAATATCACTGACACTATCACCATATCTGCATAAGACTGAAGATAAGATTTGGCCAGTGATGAAAGCATTAGAAAATGGAGGACATGGAAGAACAATATTTGCGGTGATTCAGAAGGAAAAGGTGTCAGCTGCTTATCAACTTACTTTGTTATCATGTGGCTTCCCACATACTGGTAGTGTACGTAAACTGTCACAACTGTTTTATCTGCCAGCAAATTCAAATTCTTACAGTGATGCAACCAGTTTACATTTCGGTTCATATGCCTGCTTCTGTGAGCACTGTCAACACGAGTCAGGATCCTTGAGACTGGTTAAGTTTAAGGCACTGATGGTATTTTCTTTATCAGCCCATGGAGTTGAGAGATATAACCTAGACCTTGGTAAATTTATTATGGTGATCTCTGGGAACTGGCTGGACAGCTGCCCCAGGTAAGTCAGCTGCCCTCCCTGATAAACGTGCCTTCAGCATTAGTAGATGAGCATTTCATCATTCAGCACATGAGCACATTTTCCTCTGGAAGGGTTTATACTCTGATCTATAAAAACAGTAGTGTTGGTTTCCAAAATATTCTCCTGAAAGCCAGTGTTACTCATGGGAATCTCCCTTTCCTCTGTTCTTGGGGCTAATCGCTATGCTTGTGATGTAGGTGGTGTTGGATCTGCTAGCAGTTTCTGAGTGTGGGCCAGAATCGTGTTTTGTGAAGCCAAAGAATGGAAACATGGACCAAGGAGAGGCAAAGAGTTTTTAAAAAAGGATAGTTCATTATAGGCAGGAGAAGAGGTTGCAGCTCCCGAGTGGGAGGGGTTCCCGAATGGAGGGTGCCCCATGACTGAGGCTAAAGCTCTTTTATACCTTCTCTTGCCTGCTTGGGGAAGGGGAGCTGTTTGAAGAAGGGAATTGGCACCTTCTAATAAAGTTCGTCTACCAGGTTTGTTCTGCTTGCGCATCCTAAAGGAATTAGCAAAGTAACCCACTCTTTATCGACCATATCAGCTCCGTTTGTCAGGCCAAAATGAATTTTATGATTAACCTCAAGGCCTTGTTACATTATGTCCTGGAGCAAAGGAATGATTTCAAAACCTGAAGTTTTAGGATATGGCTGTCTTTTCTTTATTTTACCAGGGACCTACCTATCTACCTAGCAATCATACTAACTAACCTGTCTCATTTGGCCCAGTGTAAGTGTTGGATTAATGTTTACTAAGTAAATGAATGAATAAGAGATGTAATTTAAACAACAATAGAAAACAACTAGGTAGAAAAGGAAGAAAAAATCCTAATCCCAAAACCAATGATGCAGTAACACAAAGTCACTTACTTGTTAGCTTTCAGATAACAAAAAAGGAATCAAAATAATTTTTAAAGAAAAAAATGTTATATAGCACGTGAAGACAAAAAAATAAACGATAATGCTATATTTTAAAAGATAGCTTTATTGCTGCCCAAAAGATTTTATTGTTAAATTTTCAAATCTACAAAGAAATTGAAAGACTAATACAAAACACATTGTTAAAAAATCTTAATATTCACAGCTGAAATTTTTTTTTTAAAGGGTTTATTAGGCCATTGCTAGAAAAACAAAAAACAAAACAAAAAACAAACAAAACAACAAACAAACAAACAACAGTGTTGGGGCATGGAGTCTAAACCACCAGCTGCATGGCTAGGTAGGAAAGACAACAGGTCCATCATCCTGGAGTTCCCCAAAAACTTTTAAACATCAGGTAGGGAGAGGAAGATGTAAGCCATTCTGAAAGAATTTACATTATCTGTACACAAAGGGGACGGGAGAAGGTGAAGTAGGGCTAGTTCTGGGATAGTGCAGCAGAGTCCACAAGGAAGAAGTGTCCGTTCCTGTGGATTCCTGTGGGTAGCAGATTGGAAAGTTCATGTGTAAAAAAAAAAGTGGAAGTTGCTGGGGTCAGCATGGCAGAGGTTCCTGGAGTTAGTAATCAGAAATAGCCACAGGAAATTAGTCTTTTTTAAATTATTTATTTTATTTATTTTACTTTTAAAGGTTTTTATTAAAATATAGCTAACATACAATATTATATTAGTTTCAGGTGTACACCATAGTTATTCAACGTTTTATACCTAGTGGAGTGATCACCATGGTAAGTCCAGCAACCATCTGACACAGTACCATGCTATCACAGTATTATTGATTATATTCCCTATGCTGTACATTATATCCCCATGACGTAGTTGTTTTATACCTGGAAATTTGGACCTTCACCTTTTCCCCCAATTTTTAAAATTTTTCAATTACAGCTGACATTCAATATTTTTTACATTAATTTCAGTTGTACAGCTTAGTGGTTAGACATTTATATGATTTAAGAAGTGATCACCCTGACTACTCTAGTACACACCGGACACTATACATAATTATTAACATATTGTTGATTATATTCCCTATGCTTTACTTCACATCCCCATGACTATTTTGTGACTACCAATTTGTACTTCTAAATCGCTTCATGTTTTTCACACTGCCCCTCAACCCCCTTCCATCTATCTCCTCAATAAATCTAGTTGCCATCTGACACCATACATAATTATTACAATATTATTGACTATATTCCCTATGCTATATCCTACGTCCCCATAACTACTATGTAATAACCAATTTGTACTTCTTAATCCCTTCTCCTTAACCCCCACCCTGAATCCACCCCCCATCTGGCAACCATCAAAATGTTCTTTGTACTTATGAGTTTGTTTCTGTTTTTTTGTGCTGTTTTATTATGTTCTTTAGATTTCATATATAAACAAAATCACATTGCATCTGTCTTTCTCTGTCTGACATATTCCACTCAGCACAATACCTCCAGGTCTATCCATGCTGCCACAGAGGGCAGGAACCCATTCCTTTCCATGGCCAAGCAATATTTCATTATTTATATATACCACCTCCTCTTTATCCAGTTATCCACTGAGGGACACCCACAGGCTGCTTCCACATCATGACCATTGTAAACAATACCACAATGAGCATATGGATGCACACATCCCCTTGAAGTAGCATTTTGGGTTTCTTCAGATAAATACCCAGAAATGGGACTTACTGGGTCCTTGTTTGTCTCTTTTTATAGACTTTGTTTTAAGTCTTTTTGTCTGTTATAAGTATTGCTACCCAGCTTTTTTGTTTGTTTGTTTCCATTTTCATGAAATATCTTTTTTCTGACCCTTTATTTCAGTCTGTGTCTGTCTTTCAATCTGAAGTAAGTCTCTTGTAGGCAGCAGATTACTGGGTCTTGTTTTTTTTCCCATTCAGCCATGCTATCTTTTGACTAGAGCATTTAATCCATTTATATTTAAAGTAATTATTGATAGGTATGTAGCTATTGCCATTTGGTTATTCGTATTTCCTTCTTTATTCCTTCCTTCCTTCCTCCCTTCCTTTCTTTTGTTTTCTTTCTTTCTTCTTTTTTTGTTTTTTTTCATCTTAAAGAAGTCTCTCTAACATTCCTTGTAATACTGGTTTGGTGTCATGAACTCCTTTAGTCTTTTCTTGTCTGGGAAGCTCTTTATCTGTCCTTGATTCCAAAAGTTAGCTTTGCTGGGTAAAGTAATCTTGGTTGTAGAACAGAACAGCAAAAAGAAAACAGAACAGTTGTAGTTGAGACTTGGATGCTGTTTGCACATCAATGGAACAGATTGATTGTTGGGCTGTTTGGTTGTGAGGACTGGTTGTGACTATAGTTGAAGAGCTGTTGTGCAGGGATAGACCCCACAGAGCAGGCTTCGCTTTTTCAGGGCTCTGGTGCTTGCCCAGTCTGCCCTTTGTGTGTGTCATCCTTGGAGGCAACTAGGTGATGCTCCTGCTTGGTCTGAAGTTGGGAGGGGACCCACCGCAGGCCAAGTTCAGCCTCAGCCTATTCCCTGCCTGGGGCCACCTGGCATGAACCACAAAGCAATCCACAGATGACCACCACCTGCCTTGGGCTTGGCGGTGCCTCAAGAGGCCAAGTTGTGAACTGAGGCTGCCTGTCACTAGTGCTGGGCTTTGAGCTGCTCAGCCATAGGTATAGGGCATGCCAAAGCCAGTTGCTTCTTGTTTGGGTATTGTGAACCTTGAAAGATTTTAAGAAAGTCCACAGCATGAGCCAAGACAGGCTGTTTGTATGAAAAGCCCCTGGAAGAGACTTGGGTGTGACCGAAGGTAGATGGGGCAAGGTCTCAGGGAAGCACCAGGGTGGGCAATTGAATGGTGTTAGCTAGATTATTGGAGACTCAGATATGGTGGCTCCCTGTGTGTGCATGCTAGAAAAGGAGAGGGCTCAACAAAGAAATAATGGTTTCTGCCAGCAACACTTCTGGAAGAAAGCTGCCCCTCCACCCTCTCACTGAAGCCAAACAATTCAGTTCCTCCCCATATGTCCCTGGAGCTTTTCGAGCTGCTGCCTCAGGGCTGGAGCTCAGAGCAAGTGAATACATCAGTGAGTAAGTCCATGTGTGGGCCCTTTAAGAGGAGGGCCTGAGATTCCAGCCACCCTCTGTCTCACTCACAATATGTACTGGTTTTCACAGCCAGAAGTCATGGGGACTTCTCTTCCTGGCCCCGGAGCCCTGGGCTGGGGATCCTAGTGTGGGGCTGGGATCCCTTGCTTCTTTGGGGATGCCCCTGCAGCCAAGATATCACTCCTGATTTTTGTCACACTTGGGTGTGGGACCAGCCCTTTCTGTGTTTCTGTCCCTACTACCAGTCACGAGGTGGCTTCTTCTGTATGTCCTTAGTTGTGGGGCTTTGGTTCAGCTTGACTCCAAGAAATTCTCTATAATGGTTGTCCTGTAGTTTAGTTGAAATTTTGATGTGGTCGTGAGAAGAGGTAAGCACAGCATTTACCTACTGCCATTTTGACTGGAAATCTAGTAGTCCTGGACATTAATCTTAAATCCAATAGATATACAGGAATGTTAGCAGTCTTTTGTCAGAGCTGTTAACAGTCTAATTGTTCGGCCTCTTTCACTCTCTGGCCACTGTAATTTTAATTTAGAATATCTCAGAATATTTTCTTGTCAGTATCTACATACCTTCACCTAAATTTACTCATAGTTCACCAATTTTGCCACATTCTTGCTTTCTCTTTGCGTGCATGAGCACTCGCGCGTACACACACACACACACACACACACACACCCACCCTTATTTTTTGGTTGAATCATTTGAACTTGAGTTGCTGACATCATGACATTTCATCTTCAGCATTCATCTACAGAAACTATAGTGGTCTTCTAAATTAACCTAAAAAAATTATCACTAATACAAGAATATGTACATAATCCATATTTAAATACTCCCAATTGTACAAGATACATATTTTAAGTTATTTAATTATTCCTTTATTCATTCCTATATTTATTCATTTATTTTAGGTAATAAGGTCCATAACTTCTAACCAATGTTTCTGCCCAGCTTTGGGGTGTTATGTGTCTTTAGTCTCTTAATATTGAACAATAGAAAGCTCCAATCAACGTTTTTCTATAGTATTTTGTGTTTTTAAAGGCCTCAGGCCAGTTTCCATAAAAATGTGCCACATTTTGGATTGGCCTGGTAACTTCTCAATATTAGATTAAGTCTAGACATTTTTTGGCAAGAATACTACATTAATGACATTGTGTATTTCTTATTGCATCACAACAGGAAGTATACAATGTCAGGTTATCATACTACTAGTGAGGCTAAATTTGATAATTGTGGTTATGTGGAAGAAAGTGCAATTTATAAATTCTAATTACTTATTTTATACTGTGCAATAATACCAAGTAAAGGCATTTCTCAAAGAATGATAAGTATAGAAATATATCATTTGGTTCCCTATTTTATTGAGAAGAATGTAAATTTAGAAGTAATTCATAATTTTAACTGAATATTAGTTATAGCTTTGCTACATTAAACTAATTTCTTTTTAATGCATAAGTTATTATACTAAAAAGCACAGAATGATGACATTCAATGAAAGAGATAAAGAATGCATATACTTGAGATAAATGTGGTTGCAAAATTACGTTTTTAATGAGAAAGCAAAATCACCAATTAGTCTACTTATGAGCATGAATATGATAGCATGCATATAACATATAGTTAATTCCATAAAAATAGTTTTTATAGAATTTCATGTATCATCATTTTAAATGAGCCTGAATCACCAACCATCCTAGCTTCTAATGAATATTCATAACTAGATTTGAAAGCAACATGATATTCTGGAGGTTTGATAAGCTTCATGGAAATCTGTCAGTGACAGACTAACAAAATGGATTTATCTATTTCTATTTGCAAACCTACCTCTTCCCTGTTCTTAGCTCATATCCCAGAAATGCAAACATTTGTAACTAAATTACTCTACTGAAATGCAGTTCTATACTCAGGAAAGATAGATTGCAGGAGTATTTTGGCATTAGTATTAGTTTAGGGGTAGGGGAGCTAATTTTATATTATGAACCACTCTCTGAATCATGGTTTGAAAATAATGTTTTTGTTTCTCAGTTCTTTCTTTTGGAGTAGATAATGTAAAACAAAACAAAAAATTCATTGCCTATCTACCTCTGAGGCAAATTAAGAAAATGACATTATATATCTTCCTCACTTGTCTTTACACAATGAAGAAAGTATTTTGAAAGTTATAATTATTTGATCCGTTAATTTATTCCACAACTACTTAGCTAGCAAGTGCTGGGTTACAGTTGAATTTGCATGACGATGACATCATTTCTTATGGAGCTTACACTGTCATGAGAGAGACAAATGATAAACAGATATTGACATAATAAAATATAAAATAGGAACAATTACACTAAAAAATAAAGTGGGGATAAAGGGAGAATGATTGAAAATGAAAGGGCATTTTACATAGTGTAAAGGGGAAGATTTTTCTGCTGATGACATTTTAGCTGAGCCTATGAAGTGGGAGAGTAAACCATGAATTGGTTTGGGAAAGAAATAGCTTTTAAGGGAGATGGAAGAGCAAGCAAAAGGCTTTGAAAAGGGAGAGATTGGTACATTCACAGCAAAGCAAGGAGTCCAGGGTCCTGGAGAAGAATGAACAAGGGTGGAATAAGGGGGTCTGTGATCAGGGCAAGTTAATCAAGAACTGGGAGTTTGTTTTTTTTTAATGATTTCTTTTTATTGATTTATGTTCAACATGTTTTGGTAATTTCTGTTGTAAGAACTTGAGGTAGTAAGTTGCCACACAGTTAATTGGATCAACCACTTGGTGACCCTAACCAGTTGGTACTACAGCTAGACACTCAAAACTCACTGCCTCTTTTTTTCTAATTAGTTTCCAGTAAACAAAACAATGTAATAGTTAGACATTTATCATTTATGTCCCTCACACTGTGTCAACCCCCTTTCCCCCATCCACTATCCCTCTGACATCGCACACAGCCATTACATTTCCACTGTGTCTATTCCTAATGCTATACTCCGCTTCTTGTAAATATATATATATATATATATATATATATATATATATATATATATATATAATGTATATCAACTTATAGTTGACATTCATTATTGTTCAGCTTCAGCTTCAGGTGTACAGTGCAGTGATCAAGCATCTACATCTTCCCTGATGTGGTCTCCCTAACGAGACAAGTGTCCATTGGATACCCTACAAAATCTTTACAACATTATTGATTACATTCCCCAAATTAACTTTCGTGATCCCGTGGCAATCTTGTGGTTACTGACTGTGCTTTCTAATCCCCTTACCTTCCTCCTTATCCCCAGCCCCACTCCCATCTAGCAACCCTCAGTTTGTCCTCTGTGTCTCTGAGACTGTTTCTGATTAGTTCATTCATTTATTCTTTTCTTTAGATTCCACATATAATGAGATCATGTGGTATTTGTCTTTCTCTGTCTGACTTATTTAACTTAACATAATGTTCTCTAGGTCTATCCATATTGTTGCAAATAATAAGATTTCTTTTTTCTTTATGGCTGCGTAATACTGCATTGTATAAATGTACCACAGTTTCTTAATCCAGTCGTCTATTGATAGGCATTTCGATTGTTTCCATGTCTTGGCTATTGTGTATAGTGCTGCAATAAATATAGGGATGCATAAATTATTTTGAATTAGAGTTTTGGATTTCTCCACATAGATACCTAGGAGTGAAATTGCTGAATCATAAGGTAATTCCATTTTCAGATTTTTTAGTTACCTCCATACTGTTTGCCGTAGTGGCTGCACCAATCTGCAATCCCACCAACAGTGCACCAGCATTCCATTGTCTCCACATCCTCGCCAACACTTGTTGTTTGTTGATTTATTGATGATAGCCATTTTGACTGGGGTGAGGTGGTATCTCATTGTGGTTTTTATTTGCATTTCTCTGATGGTTAGTGAGGTTGAGCAGTTTTTCATATATGTTTGCCATCTATATGTCCTTTTTAGAAAAATGTCTCTTCATGTCCTCTGCCCATTTTTTAATTGGGTTGTTTGTTTTTTTGGAGTTGAGTTGAGTGAGTTTTTTTATAAATTTATGATATTAACCCCTTATTGGATATATCATTGGCAAATATCTTTTCCCATTCAGTAGGATCCCTTTTTGTTTTATTGATGGTTTCTTTTGCTGTGAAAAAACTTTTTAGTTTGATGTAATCCCACATGTTTATTTTTTCTCTTACTTCCCTTGCCCGAGGGGATATATAGTAAAAATATTATTCTGGGTAATGTCTGTAAAGTTTCTTCCTATATTTTCTTCTAGGAATTTTATGGTTTCAGGTCTTACATTTAAGTCTTTAAGCCATTTTGAATTTGTTTTTGTATATGGTGTAAGGAGGTGGTCCAGCTTCATTTTTTTGCATATGCCTGTCCAGGTTTCCCAGCACCATTTATTGAATAGACTGTTTTTACCCCACCGTAAATTCTTGCTTCCATTGTCGTAGGCTAAATGAGCATATAGGCATGGATTTATTTCTAGGCTCTCTATTCTGTTCCATTGATCTATGTGTCTGTTTTTATGCTAGTACCATGCTGTTTTGATTACTGTAGCCTTGTAGTATAATTTGATGCCAGGTATTGTTGTACCCCCCCCACTTTGAAGAACTGGGATTTTTATCATAGTGCCAAGGAAAACCCTTAGTAGTGGTTCACAACTAGAGGCAATTTTGCTCCCAGGGGACATGTGGCAATGTCTGGAAAAATTTTTGGTTATCACAACTGGGGAGTTCTATGTTTGCTTTGGCAGCACATATACAACTGGGGACTTGGTATTGGTATTAGTGGGTAGAAACCTGGGATGCTGCCAAACATCTGATGATGCACGGACAGCCTTCAACAATATAGGATCGTTTAGTCCAGGATGGTGATAGTGCCGAGGCAGAGAAACCCTGATGAGCAGAGGGCAACAAGGTAACTCAGGTTGCTCTGTAGAAATAGAAGTGCTGGTGGCTGCAGGAATGAAAGCAGATGGCTGTTTAGGAGGTTATTGCAGGATAATGGCTTGGACTACAGGCAGTAAGAGGAATAAGAGGCAAAGGAGAAATGCAATAAATTATTTAAACATATATGATCAACCAACTACAAATCAAAGAAGTATAAATTTTAATAATGAAATATTATCTGTCATTGATAACATTCTGAAATAAGGGTTAACTTGTCCTAGGCTGTTCCCTGCCATTTGGCCTTCCAGAATCAATCTCCACGTGTTCCTTCAAAGTTTCATGGAAAAAATGGTTATGGTCCAGTTCTGAAGGCAGTCAGTCCTGATCAACCCCAGGAACTGGACCCTAGCCCTACACACTAAGGCAGAGGCTGGTACTTGCCCAGTCATGGAGGCTGTGTTGCAAATCTTGTCACCAGCTTGCTCCGATAGCTAACTGTACAGCAAAGCTTCACCCCAGACACATGAGTACACCCAGAAGAGGCAGGATAGGGCTGGGGCTAAGGTTCTGACACATCATTTTACTACTGTAGCCCAGTCCCTGACCCCACCAGAGGAGGGGTTGATGATTCCCCTGATCATGGACTTAAAGGCCACATAGTCCGTGGATAAGAGTGTGATGTTTTTTCCTGTCAGATTGCTGTCCACTGCCCCTGATTGCAGTGAGGTCATGAGGCCAAGGTGGGAGGGGTAGCGACAGGCCTACAGTTGCTGTTCTCCTATCTCAGCAAGTTTCTCCCTGTAAAAGCAGAAGCCGTTTGGCTTCATTTATGTCCAAATATTAACAAAGATTAGTGAGTACTTACAAATATATTCACAAATATTAGTAAATGAGGATATAAGTACTCCCTTATATGTCTGACCATATATTCCAGGACTTTCCCGGGGTGAAATCTGACAATAAATCCCTAAATCTAAATCATGGAAATGCTTTGATCCAGCAATTCAACTTCTAAGAAAATAACTAGAAAAAAATGCAAAGATATGTATTTCTGCATTTTTGTCTAATTATTTTTTAGAAGTTGACTATATATGTATATATATTATATATATACATTATATATAATATATATTATATATAATATACATGTGTGTGTATATATATATGTGTATATATATATATATACACATATATATATATATATATACACATATATATATGTGTATATATATATATATATATAAACACTATTGGTATTAGTGAAAATTGTCTGAAAGACCTAATTAAACCTATTCAATAAGAAATTGGGTCAATAATCCATAACATATAAACAAAACAATTTCATTGGCTGTGGTATATTTCTGTGTAAAATGGTATATAGTAGTATGGATAGTGTTATTCCATTTTATATTTGTAGGCATAAATATATACATATGTGTATTACATATTCCACAAAATATTTATTTATAATGATTTTCTTTGAGGGATGGGAGTAAGGGGGTTTTCATTTTTTAAGTTATAATTTGTATCTAGTTTGAATTTCTTAAAATAATCATACTTTACTTTTATAAAAGACCATACATACTAAATTTCAAACATAGCAAGTCATACTTTTTATATGTTATATATTTTTACTTTTTTAAATGTTATTTCAGTAGATTCCAGAAAAGAACTGGAAAGAAAGAGAATAAGTCTTAGTCTTCCAGCTGCTATGTTCTCATACATTTTCTTAAAATGAATTTTCACACACAGTTGCCTCTTACATTTTAAAACAATATTTTAAAGATAAAAAAATACAATGAATACTAAGTAGAAACATGTTGTTTTGAGTAGCACTGTATTTAAGTGAAAACTTGTCTTTTCTGTAAGTGAAGATGTATTGTTGGCTATATAACACTATGGGAGTATCATTCAATTACTCACTTTTACCTAAGAGGAATCTATGCAAAGATTGGATAGGAAACACATGCCTGTGGAGAAATTAGTTATCTTGTCAGTGCCAGAAAGAAAAATTGCTCCTGACACCCAGTAGCTGGCCTGGCCCTCACAGCGAGGGTCTTGGTCATCTCTTGTTGGAATGCATGCGCCATTTCCCAGAGCACTGATATCAGACAAGGTAAAAAGGAGACCACTATGTAATCATGTCTGAACACAGACAATATAAATACTGTCTAAACCACAAAAATGACCAATCATCCTCATAGGCAGTCTAATATGTGTGACTGTTGCTTCTTTATCAATTAAGGCTTTACCTTCATTTCATTCTTCCTATCTTCTAGGTAAGGTTTATTGAAATATCCAATCATAGACTTATTCTCCAGTTCTTGACAGAATCCTAGCCAGAGCAAGGCCCTGCTTTTTAAAATTCTGTCCTAAGTCACATCACACATAACCCAGATCCTAAAATAAGTCTTTCTCACTCTCTTCACTAAGCTGCCCCAGGGTTTGCCATGGAGGCTTCATCCTTACTCACTGCAGCAGCAATAAACGCCTGTGTCCCTGGTGGTGTTTGACTGGAGGGCATTAAAAACACCCAGGGTTTTTTAAATGGACATATTTGTCTCTATGGTTTTTCCACTATAAGATTTTTTTTATCTAGTCATGATGAAGCAAGCCGTCAAGTTAAGCCATTCTTAAATAGCTGGCTGTGGTATTTGCTGGTGTTTAGGATCTCCATGCCCTGACATTAAATAGCTGGGGAATCTTGAACAAATTACTCAACCTCTTAAACTTTAATTCTTTCAACTGTAAAGTCTAGAGAAAAATACTTATCGGGGAGAATTTGGTACGGATTAATTAAGATATATAGAAAGTATTTAGCACTATTCCTGTTATGTAGTAATTGCTCAGTAAGTGGTACTTCAATGGGCTATTATTGTTGGTTTCTTTCTTATTATTGTAACTATATTCAGTTCTCTGTGTAAAACCTTTTTTCATGACTTATCTGAGTACATGGATTCAGTCTCTCCAATGTCTAAATTGACTGAGTTCTGCTGTGTAAGTTAATATTTTAAAAAATTAACTACTTTAATTTATAATTTAATATGCTTTATGTCTACTATATTTACCCTTTAGACATATTATTTTAAATTATCTCAATTTCTTTAATTTTCACACCAATAATATGTAGAAAATTTTCAGTTTCCATATTTCTCTTTTATACTTTAGAATGTAACAATGAGCAGAATATTCCAGAAAAGAATGAAACATCCAAACAGGGAGGGTTATTTTTCGCTCGGCCCTTATGCTATATGTTGACTATTTTGCATGTAGCTTACTGTGATTTTATTCATTCATTCTTTCAATTGCTTAGGATGTTAACTTATGAATTATTTCTAGTTCCTTTCTTTCCCGCACTAACAGTAAATCCCTTAAAGTACATCATGATCCGCTAATTTAGCTTCATCTCTATGCGAACCATGTTAGGACAAATCATGTCCATCTTTAACCAGGACTGTCACAAACGCCTCCTAATTGACTTTTCTGTTTCCAGTATTTGGCTTCTGACTGTATTTTTCTACCTAGTAAGTGGGATAAATTATAATCATGTAACTTCCCTGCTGAAAATTTTCCAGTGGTTTCTCGGGAAACTTAAAATAAAATTCAAACTCCTTATAATGGCCTATACAATATAGTCCTGCCTGTTTCTTCTAACTCATTTTCTAATTTTTTAAAAAAATAGTTGGCTCTTCTTTTGATCTTTAATATGTCTGCTCTTCAGAAAACTCTTTCCTACCACCTGTTTAAAAGTGTCCCTCCCCCTAATCACTTTTAAACCCCTCATTTTGTTTTTTTATAACATCTATCCCTATTTGATATTACATCATGTGTTTGTTTACTTGATTATGTCTATCTTTCTCATTAGAATGTAAGCTGCGGGGTGAGGTGGGGTGGGGTGGGGTAAGGACAGTGGCTGATGCATAGTTTAATAAGAATAGTCTAACTAATGCATAGCTTAATAAGAATAGTCTAACTAAATCAGATATTTTCCATATTTTGTTCCAATTATACTATTTTTCTTGTAAAAAATTGAAAAATGTACTTTACTCAGTTGATTTCAAACACTTTTTCTATTTTGCTGATGTTACTTAGAGTCAGTGTGTCCATGTCTAAAATGAAAATTTTAAATAATCCTAAATGTAATAAAAACTTATTGAGAAAATAGCACATTTGAAAACATGTAGAGATGTTCAGAAGCCTACTAGCAGGTTTATAATACCAATCAACCTCCCTTTCCTACCCACCACATCACATTCCAGAGGATGATGGAAACAATCAAAGAGACAAACCTTAGGTATGGAGGTGGCTGTGGAGGTGGTTGAAACTATCAATTTACAACAATACAAACTCTGAGGCAATTCTGTCAGAGAGGACAAAATTTACAAGAAATATTAGTAAACTCTGGGAACCAACTCCCACTCCTCTTCCCAAGAAGCCAATTTTCTATTTTGGAAAGTGAAGGCAGTTCTGACAAAGTTTATGAATCTCCTTTAATGTAGAGAGACAAGGACAGAGGCATGGATGAACTTTCACCAAAGTCCAATGTGATTCCCCTCTCTTCACCACATACAAAATAACAAAAGTTATTTTAAATAAAACAGTAACAATCTCAGAATCAGTATGGTTTTTCACTCAAGTCCCCTTACTTTCTGTCTAATAAGTCATAATTAGATATTACCTGAACTCTTTTCTTTATGGTGAGTTTCTCTCCTTAATGGTGACACGACATATTTTGAATTTCTAGCAGAGACTTCAGACCTTCTCCCAACTCCTCACCCATCACAGTTTTGAGAGGGGTCGAGGAAAAGATGCTCCTCTATTGAAAGTCTCCTGGTTCTGGCCTGGCCACTGCTATTCCCACTACAGGCACCCTGCTTCCCTTTTTATACTGAGTGATTTCTTTAATGAATTCAAAATTCAACTTGTTCTTTCTCATTTTGAGCATAAAGATGCTGGCTTTATGTGTTCTCTAACAGAGCTCTTACAAAATGACAAGCATGAAAAAGAATTATCACAATGTAATCCATAATACCAAGGAACATGCTGTGCTTTTACTCCATGCCCTTGTCAAAACTTACATAAATTAATTGAGAGAGAACAGAACAATATAGCATTGCTGCTTCATGCTGTCCAAGTAGCAGCTCACCAGGTCCATATGTTCACAAAGAAGGATGCATTATCACCTAGAAATTGGCCCAAAAGCCCCATGCCCCATTAATTCACTAAAATGGAATTGTCCATGGCTCTTTAGCAAAGTAGATCCTGGAAGTGAAGAGAGTTAATGCATACTTAGTAGAGTCCCTTTCCCTGAAAAATCTGTGGTCACAGTCAAGGAAAGTGTTAATCTTCCATTGTTCACCAGTGAGGTCGGTTAATAGTGGAATAGATTTACTTCAGTGAGGGGGAATCCATCCTTACATTGAGGGAGATGTCGGGAGGCCTTCCAAGACTAAGGAAGAGATAGGATTGATGCACTTGAAGGAAATTTGCAGATTTTGACCAATAGTCAAAAGATTAGTGGCTGTTGGTGTGCATCACAGATAACCGCTATAACAGAAAGCCATAGGTATTAGGACATTTCTCTAATTCAATTCCTCTGTCCTATTGCAAAGCAGGGCACCTAATGTACAACCTGATGAAGAAAGAGTTTAATCCATCCATAAGGCAGGTAGAAAACAAAGACTAAAAGATACAGTGACATTGTATACTTGAAGAAGAATACAAAACTGAGCAGAGTTAGAGATAATTATTGGGACAGTACTTTTAACACAGGGAGAAAAAGTGAAAAATACCTAAAATGTCCTGACTCTCTTCATACCTTCAGGCTATTTGGATGACTGAAAAGATAATGGAAAAATGATGAATCAGGCTGTCAGCTTAAATTCTTACATTTTAATCTTACTTAGTAAACTTGGATCTACCCTTGGATGATCCATCCTGATGAGTTTAAGACAAATAGCAGTGCTGTCTAAACCTACTCCCATTTAAAGAGGAGGAAAAAGGAAAGAGAAGGCAAGGGAGGAAGGAAGGAAGAAATGAAGGAAATTAAGGCCATGATACCTATGCAAAAGTTCTGCAAATGAGCAAAGAAGAAATTGGCAAAACATTCAAAAAAAAATTTTTTTTTTTTTTAAGGAGGGCGCAGCTTACATTGGCCCATTTGGGGATCGAACCGGAAACTTTGGAGTTATCAGCGCCATGTTCTAACCAACTGAGCTAACTGACGACCCCTCAAAAGATTTTTTAATGGGATGTTTACAAACCATAGTTATATTTTAATTCAATTCTGGGATTGTCACAGGATACAAATCATAAGGACTATATTTTTTCTCACACCTCACAACATTGTCATAACAAAGAAAATTTTGTATTTTTATTTGTTTTTCACACGTAAAAATGTGGCATTTCATCAATGCACATGTAAGACTTAAAACCCTTTTGTCTATGTATAGCTTGAAACTAAAATGATGTAAACGTTGTTAAAATTCTTATTCCAAACACCAGAACCTGAGCAGTATTTTTCAGTATGATTACTGTAATATGACTTTAAACTTGAATGATTATTTTTGACATAGGTGGCAGTTACATGAGTGGGTTCACATTGTGATAACTCATTGAACTGTACATTTATGATTTATGGACTTTTTAATATAGATATATTTTTCTACAGCCATATTAGTTTTAAAAGGCCTTAAGTAGTTTTCTTTTGCATGGGCTCCTTTTTTTTTTTTCCTATGAAAATTCACATAATTTGGGCAAGCAGCTAGCTAGGTATACGAGGAATCCTGGGGAGCCTTGGGAATAAACCAGGTTGACAGAACAACAACACATTATGATGCTAGAAGTAAAATAAGTGTGTGTATCTGAACGGTAACTTTAAAGCAAACCCTGCCTCACCTGTCTTTAGGACACAGATAATGGTAGGTCATTATTGAATATCAGCAACACACACTGGTCAGCTCTATGTAAACTGTGAGAATACCAATCAAAATTCAGATCCACCCTCAAAGAACACCAAGAAACAAATCACGTTCAGGGCAAATCGTTCCAAAGCAGATAAACTAGAATGAGCACTACTATTTTTTGTTGTCCTTAATACGATGGATAACAAAGCACTAATTGATCTTTTAAAACTGACTAGTTATAAAAGTTTGTATTTAAAGAATATTTGGAATGAAATAACATAACCAAAAATTGCAATGTACTTTTAAATATTCATTACTATTTGATGAAGAGAAATTGTGATTCACATAACCAGTTACATTGCTTAATGAGTAGATTTGGAATTAAAATTAGATCAGTTTTATTCCATTAAATATCATCTATCTCTTCCAACTGAAGCTGGAACTCATTACTTAGATGTTTGTCATAAATATTAACAGTAAAAATTCTAAGTCACGGGGTAATGCAGGCATTTTCCATTATTTTGATTTTAGTGTCTGTGCCTTAGGTACAAACGAGATAATTTATTACCAAGGTGGGAAATCTGACAGGGTGATCATGTTGAAGACTTTTCCCTACGTATTGTTTACATTATATCATCTAGCTGCATCCCTTTCAATCTTAGCTTTTTAGGTACTTCTGTTCTACTAAATCGGACTCATGTATATCTGCATTCACAAACTTCCCAAGTTTTACTCTTTTTTTTTTTTACTCTGCCTCAAGGGATAAAAGTTTCTTTCCACTTTAAGGCTCATTTCTAAACAATAGCTATTGATTTGTCAATATTCATAATCAGTAGTTTCAAACTACTTTAGTAGGCAGTATAACTTATTTATTTATACATTTTATTTTTAGATCAGTTTTAGGTCCACAGCAATACTGGGCAGTAAGCACAGTACCTACGTACTCCCTACACCCACACACGCACAGCCTCCCCCCGCCCCCAGCATCTTGCACCAGAGTGGTACATTTGTTATACTCGGTGAACCTACATTGCCACATCATTAGTGCAGTATAATATATATTTTTAAAGATTTTTTTTTTTAAATTGGGGAAGGGGAACAGGACTTTATTGGGGACTTTTTTTTTTATTGAGGAACAATGTGTACTTCCAGGACTTTTTTCCAAGTAAGTTGTTGTCCTTTCAATCTTAGTTGTGGAGGGTGCCGTTCAGTTTCAAGTTGCTGTCCTTTCAGTCTTAGTTGTGGAGGGTGCAGCTCAGCTCCAGGTCCAGTTGCCGTTGCTAGTTGCAGGGGGCGCAGCCCACCACCCGTTGCGGGAGTCGAACTGGCAACCTTGTGGTTGAGAGGACCACTCCAACCAACTGAGCCATCCGGGAGCTCAGCGGCAGGTCAGCTCAAGGTGCCATGTTCAATCTTAGCTGCAGGGGGCGCTGCCCACCATACCTTGCTGGACTTGAGGAATTGAACTGGCAACCTTGTGGTTGAGAGCCCACTGGCCAGGTGGGAATCGAACTGGCAGCCTTTGGAGTTAGGAGCATGGAGCTCTAACCTCCTGAGCCACCAGGCCAGCCAGTATAATATTTTTAACGGAAAATTTGCTAAGAATTTCAATGTTAACCTGTTTCTTCAGACAATTTAAATGTTGTTGTTTGAGAGAGAATACTATATGGTTTCAGAATCTTTGAAAATACCTCTGATTCAGTGAGGCACAGTTTGCAAACCAGGATTCCAAATAATACCAGCTGTAAATTTTAAAGCACTAATCATATCACACTGGTTATCAATAAGAGCTGAATTAAACAGAACTTTGTAAATGAATACATTTTTCCTTATGTATTACATTCTTTGTTTTTATTTTAAACAATTTTTAAGAAGTTAAGTTTGAATAATTGGCATAGACTGGATATTTCTTAATAAACTACTTACCTATATCTGTATAAGTGGATCCAGGGAGCCCTTTGATGTAGAGCACACAATTCAGCTTCCCCTTCTCCAGGGGCACACAGCAGGGTGTAAGATGGCAGAAAGTAGATTGGAAGGGACAAATAAAAGCTATCTGGAACACCTATTAAATAAATAGAACTTGTTACTTTGTAATATGGAATTATCAAAATGAAATTTCCAAGTAAAAGAATCTCTTCTGTCTTCTTAGAGTCCACCCTACCTCCTACTAGCCCAGTGGTTCTCAAATTTTAGTGAGCATCAGAATCACCTAGAAGGCTTATTATAGCATAGACAGTGTGGCCCTACCTCCAGAGACCCAGTTTCTGATTGAGTAGTTCTGGGGTGGGCCCAGAAATTTACATCTTAAACAAGTCCCAGGTGATTCTATTGGTACTCATTTGGGGACCACACATTGAGCACCACTATACTTGCCTGTCATAAAAACAAGCCTCAGATGCACATATTGAGGCACTACTATGCAGACTTTTTTCTGGCCTTCCAGCATTTTTTTTGCCTGCCAGCCTGTTGCCCACCATACGTGCCGCTTCCCCACCACCCCACCCCACCCCACATCCCACCCACACACAAAGTTTGGATCCTTATTTAATTTTGCTTGAGATGGTTGTGAATTCATGGCCATAATGAGCTCACTGACTTTAGTCCCTGCTTCCTGACTTTTCTGTCTAGCCATTGACCTTGACTGCATTTGGATTATCACTGTCTTACATTGTTTCTGATCTAGCTCCACTGTCAAGGCTCTCCATCTCCTATTCTTCAAGGCAATGGCCTCTTGCTCCCGTTTTCAGGAGGATTCCAGTTCCCAAACTTTCAAAACCCCATTCTTTCTCATTCCCTTCCACAGTGTCCATCCACAGCTTTTTTCCCACCTCTGGGACAACTGTCTGGACCCTATCCCCAACCAACAAATGCAATCACAGTTCTAGAGCCCAGAATGAGAAGACAGAAATGTAACGTATAATACAAATTGAAAGGATTGTTGTTGTTGTTTTTCCTTTCTAAGTTTGGGTGATTTACACGGTACGTAAACAGTTTTTGTTTGCTTGCTTTTTCAGGTAGATTAAACTGGAAGCAATATGCAGGGGGGATGGGAAAACTGAAGAGACCAAAGCCTCTTTAGAAGTTTAGAAAAGATAACTATTTTCCAGTTACAACATTTAATATGTCTTTAGTTTGTGTGATGATGTACTCTTTGGAATTCGGGGAACAACAGGAGAAGTCATTACTTTGTGTACTAACAAGATTAAGTTTTCTACTGGGAAGAGATTTTAGGCTACACATCATTCTTGCTGATGGCTAGTGTTGGAGAGATAAAGCTCTCACCACCAGTGAACATTTTTAAAGCATCTGTTTTGCTTTTCCTCTCACGGCTCCAACTGCAGCTCATGCACCTCTGCTACTGTGTGTACTCCTCCCCCTACTCTACGCGAGTTTGTTCATTGCTGTCCGGGACATGATGGTAAAATGTATTTATTTTCTCTTAATTAACTGATGCATAGCTGTTCTGCTTAAGTCATGTTGTTAAATTTGCCTTGGCATATTTCAAAGTAATGAGGACATCCCTGGTGGTGCTGGAATTAGTTCTGAAAGTGGAGTGTTGTAGTCATTGTCTTGTCCTCATTGCTATATTTCCAGCCTCGTAGAGGTGAGGGGATGGATACTCTAAAATTTGTGTTTCAGTTCATGGATACCTAATAAACAATCTTTGGATTAAAAAAAAAATTATCTATCATCTATCTATCTATCTATCTATCTATCATCTATCTATCATCTTACCATTCAGCTCTTTGTTGACTTGAAAGTCATCTGCCTATGTTTGTATATTTTGAATCTTAATTTGATAACAGTGTTAATTTTGCTTTAACTATGGTTCCCTAGAATTAACTTTATTTTCCATTTTCTTGGGCATAAGGAATTCCTGCTATTGAAAGGACTGGAATTAAGGGCTTCCAACAAAAATTCTGTGAATCTAAGATGTCATCAAACACTGCAGAAAGGAATTTCTTACACTATGTATCATGTCTTGTTTTAGATATGCTGGATCACAGCATAACTCATTCAGTCTCTCAATTGAAAACTTGACCTAGAGAATCCATGGATGGTAGTGCCATTTCCTCAATCTTAATTAAAATTAAAATTCGACAAAAACCAGAACATCTGGTCACTTTAACTAACGAAGCTTCAAAGAAACTATATGCATCTGGTTCATTCTGAAGTGCCCCACCCACTAAAATTGCTGACACTCTTTCCTTTTGAAAATGCTGCTTAATCCCAGACATGCAGTATGTTTGGTTATAATAGAAAATTCATAATATTCAACTGGCCTCTGATCACTAAAAGTTCATCTGATTTTCTCTATTTCAATAAAATAACAAAAAAGCAATGATTTTTCAAAACTTTGTTGTAAGAAGAAACATATTAGGCTTTTGAGTAAAAGTAATTCAAGAAATATTATAATTGATTCAAGAAGATAAAGCATATGAAGTAAAATTGATCATGAAGAGAAATGCTAATTCTCAATAATAAAAGGGTGAAAATTTATTACGTACTTTAAAAGAAATGAAAGAAGTGAGAAGGGAGAGAGTAAAAATGAAAGAGATTATTAAATACTAATTAAAGTTCACTAAGTCCATTAGATGAAAATACATATGGACTTCTCATTTAGAGCAGAAAAAAAAAGATTATAGATTTTTTAAAATAGGCAATCTTCTCATTTTCAGTGTAGTATATAAAAGATTGGATTAAAGGCAAGTTTGGAGCATTTGTTGTATGCCTCATTGCTCTCAGATCCATTTTTGCCCTTCCCTTCCTATGTTCTCTACTCAAGTAACTACATTCCCCAGGATTCCATGTCACTTTGGCTTCTAGTTGGTTTAGTCAATGGGAAGCATTGGCAGAAGACTAGAAAGTGGAAGGGAGAAGCCAGAATATTTCTTCTCTTTTCTTTCTGCCACTGATGGCATTTCCTGTATCATCTGCATCCCTTCATGGCTCCAGTTCCCCACCAGATTGTCCCTCCCTCTGTGACTCCAGCTCTCCCTGGACAGACTCATTATTGTTCCAGCTTCTTCTGGGTGGCCACCTCCTGAGCTCTGCTAATGCCACCTCTTCTCCTTGACGCTTCAGCCCTTGGAGTGGTAGCAGCTCCCAGCTCTTTTCTGTTTGGTTTCTTAGCTTTTCCATCATCTGTGTAACCAATTCTTGATATTAAATTCTTTCTGATTAAATTAGCTCAAGTAGTTTTATTTACGCTAATTTACATATTGTTTGACTTTTCTCTATTGATTTTTTAAATAAATTTTATTTTTTAGAACAGTTATGGATTTAAACAAAATTTCTGAAGTTAGTACAAAGAGTTCCCAAATACCCTGCACACAGTTTCTTCTATTAACATCTTATATTAATGTGGTACATTTGTAACAATCAGTATTCAATATTCAATCAATTAGTAGACATTAACATATTATTATTGACTAAAGTCCATATTTCATTCAAATTCCCTTAGGTTTTACCAGATATTCTTTTTCTGTTCCAGGATTCCATCTAGGTACTATATTACATTCAGTTGTCTTCTTAGACTCCTCTCTGCTGTAACAGTTTTTTAAACTTTGCTTGTTTTGGATAACTTTGGACAGTTTTGCAAAGTGCTAGTCGGGTATTTTGTGGAATGCTCTGCTATAGGTATTTATCTGATGATTTTCTCTTGCTGTTACTGAGTTTTGGAGAGGAAGATTGCAAAGGTAAAATGCAGTTTCATCTCATATCAAGGGTACATGTTACGAACATGATTGATTACTATTGATGTTGACTTTGGTCACCTGACTGAAGTGTTTGTCAGTTTTCCTTACTGACCTGTCATTTCATACTGTACTCTTTGGAAGGAAGTCACTATGTAAAGTTCATACTGAAGGAGTATGGATGCTCTATTGATTTTAAAGCCTATATATTGTATTTAAAGCCTAATTTCTAGAGTACACTGAGGCCAGCCAACTTATCACCCAATTAAAGGTACTGCTATTTAATTGGGCGATAAGTTGGCTGGCCTCAGTGTACTCTAGAAATGTTTTTGTGTTCATCTTGGCTGTGAGCTATTTCTCTCATTTAATGGAAAGGAAATACAGTATGTCTGTGGCTCATTCCACTATAACTTTGCACTAAAAGTAGTTACTGCTTTCTCTACTTCAAATTTTTAAAAATCATAAATCAGCAAAAGCTCTCTTATTCTATCCCTGCAAGTTAGGAATGGTCATTGTACCACAGCATGAAATGGTATATCAGTGTCATGCAATGTTTAAAACTGCAAAGAGTTCTCTTCTTTGAAAAGGAACTAGAAGAACAATTAGGTGTTCATATGATGGAATTGTCCCATGTTCCTCATATATACATAGGTGATTAAAAAAACCCTCAATAGCACAAATATAAAAGGTTCAGATGAAACAGTTGTGTCAGATCCATTGATCATGCAATTAACAATAAAGACCAAGTTCTCAGCCATTTCACTGTAAAAATTAGTGGAATTACAGCCCAAGATTGCACAATTTAGTCTTCTAAAATTAGGGAGAGGGGCGGGATTATCTTTATCTTCTTAGCTTTTAATAAGACTGTTAAAGCAAGTGTAACACAATTCGGCTACAGTGAGTATGTCATCCTTAGTTTTGGGAATAAACAGCTTTCAATCAGAAACATCATTCATAATATTTTGAATGCAGTATTCCGTTTAAGGATATTTTTGTACCTCTCAAAGGATTCTAACAATCTTAGTTTCCAGGTGCATTAGTAATGAAGTGTTGATGTAAAGTAAAAACAAAACAAGACAAATCTACTGTTAAATTTTGCATGTTACAACACTGGGCATTGAGTCAAAATTCTGATTCAACAAATACATACTGATCAGCTATGTTGTGCCAGACACATGTAAATGCTGCAGAGTCCAGGGCAGTGCTACTCAAGGTACCACTCCTCAATGAGAGAAAGGACTCAAACCAGGATATAAACTGAGGCATGGTTACCTTCATCAAGAAAGTCTTGTTATAAAGAAATTTCAAAATAACGATACAGTTCACTTAGTGACATATATGACTTACATTCTGATATATGCCCCTCGTTTTATCCCGAGAAACAAACATTTATCACAAGTAATAAACATTTTACAGATTTGCACCCGCCTGTGGGCCACAGGCTTAGTAGTTGTCTCGACTTTAGTGTTGTTCTTGGAATATGGTTGAAACAGAGCTATATGTTTATTTAATTATTCAAAAATCTGCTTAGAGCATTTCCTTGCTATTATTCTGGGCATATTTTTGTTTATTTTGTTTTTCATGTTATAAATTTATTTTTAAATTTATTTTTTCAGTTACAGTTTACATTCAGTATTGTTTTATATTACGTTCAGGTGTATAGCATGGTGGTTAGACATTTAATAATTTATGCAGTGATCCCCCAATCCTTTGAGTTTAGTACCCCCCTGGCACTATACTTAGTTGTTGTAACATTATTGACTATATTCTCTATGTTGTACTTTATATCCCTGAGACTATTTTGTAACTATCCATTTATATTTCTTAATCCCTTCACATTTTTCACTTAGCTCCCCAACCTCCCTCCCCTCTGGCAACCATCAGTTTGCTCTCTGTATCTGTGAGTCTGTTTCTGTTTTGTTTGTTCATTTATTTTGTTCTTTAGATTTCATATATAAGCAAGATCAAATGGTGTTTGTCCTTCTCTATCTGACTTATTTCACTTAGCATAATACCATCTAGGTCCATCCCTTTTGTCATAAATTTAAAATCAAGAAGTCTAATCTCAGAGATGAGAAAAGGACAGAATCATTCAGGAAGCATTTAAGAGATTAGATTCTGGAGTCAGGACAAACACATCTACATAACCATGTAAAGTCCAGAGTAATGGAACGAAGGATTCCATTGAGAATGCAGAACATTTTTTTATAAGGCGACATTTCAGGAGACACATTAATTCCTCTATTTCCTTCATCTTTGATAGGTATCACATTCAGTCCCCTAAAATGGTCTTTAATCTGTCCTGGCCTCTCTTTTTCCATTCCCTCTGTTAAGTGCAGGATTCTTACTTTCCCTATACTATCATTTATAGTCTTTGTTGTTTTTCTTTTTGGCTAATATTTTGGGTACCCTGTTTTACTTCCTTAAACATTTCTAGCACATATATTTTATATTGGTTTTTCAATAATTCCACTGTCAGAAGTATTTGAGGATCTAATTGCTTTAAACTTGTTTCTTCCGAGTCTGGCAACTCTATCCTTATGTCTGGTATAATTTTAGACTGTGAGCTTTTGTTTGGCTGATCCTAATCTAAGGGAACACTGCAAGGCCTGGCTTTATAAAGAGACATTTGTTTTCACTTCTTCCATGAAGTCAACAGTGCTATTAATCTGAGACCTCATCAATTGATTCATTTGCTTATGTGTATAGAACCAAACAGAGAGCACATGTTTAAATACTAAACCTGTCCAAAGGATAGGATTATGGTTTAATTTCTTAAGGGAATTATTTTTCTCTCCCGAGTACAGGCTTAAACAGACATCTTTCCCTGTCTTTTGCTAATGCCACTGTTTCCTTGACTCTCCCCTCACCCTAACATTATAAAAAGTTATGAAGGTATAATTTATGAAGGTATAAAAGTTATAAAAAGATACGTTTATAACTTTTTATAACTTACAGGATCCTGTCTTCAGTCGTGTCTGGTTCCAACTTATGTGCATGATTCTGTATCTATGTCTTTTGTTCTTTTTTTGGTCATTAAAATACAAGGACTAATCCTGGCAAAACCTCTTAGGAGAGCTGTAGCTTCAGCTCTGTTTCTCTACCATCATTTTCATTTTGATCCCTGGGATTTCCCTGTTCTCTTCTACTCAAATAGGCGTTTCAAACTGTAGTTATTATATTGTCTTCATCATTAATAATCTTTTTTTAAAGTGGGAGGGTACTTTAGAATACCCACTTCACAAAACTGCCCAAATGGAAACTCACATGTGCTTTTCTCTGATTTTCGTCTTTTACTTATTGAAGATTATGAAGAAGACATGTGTCACCGCTTTAAATCATACTGTTTTCTCATTTTATAGAGTGTGGATGCTCACTAATTTTCTAACTGTAGGTAAATAAAGAACAGATACTTTCACAAAATATTATAATACTTTAAAGCGTTAGTAAGAATTTGAAAATCTCAGTACATCCATTAGGACATTAGGTCAAAGAGGCTGTTGCCAGCCTTTTCTTCTTCTTTTTCATTTTTTTCCCAGCTCTCATATGTTTTATTTTCTTTGATGTCATTATTTCATCTAATTACCTTTACATATTTCTAAAATTAACCTTCAGAGTGGATTTTGTCCTTTATACCAATTATATTCTTTCCTGCACAAATAAATGACACTTCTCTTTGTCCCCATTTGATACCCTGATTGTTGGATAGTAATTGTGCATTAAAAAGTCATCTATCTTTCTTTCATTGAAAAACTCAAGATCATTAGATTATTCAGAGGATATTCTTTTCTTGAGTTGAAAGAAACAACTTTATCTGAGAAAAGTCTCTTTTGAGAGACTCTAAAAATTTTAAATATTATAACAAATTAAGACAAATGCTCTAATGATGACGATTTCATAATCAATATGAACTATATATACATAGATTGTCCATATGTATATATATAGACAATCTATATATATATACATATATATGTATATATATACACATTAAGAGATTTTAGTGAATACTACTGTAATAGTCCACAGAAATTCAATATTAAGATGTAGATTGTTGTCTGGTCTAGAAGATTCTTGTGCTGTCCCCAGAAGGAAGTGATATTATCTGTTTTCATAAAAGACAGGCCTCAAAGACTGTACGATTACCTGGTATTTTTTGCAATGCTAACATAATCATTTAACATTAGAAACATCCATCTGAAAAATCTAGTATTTTGGGACATGCTAAATGGACCTATTTTTTTAGACAGAATATTTAAACTATTTTGTTTCTTGTCTAAATTGAGAATATTTACATTTATCTAATTCTTTAGAACTTTTAAGAATTGATACGTTATTGAGAATAACAAATTTAGAGTATAAATGGATCGATCAATTAATCTTCTATTTTCCTGTTCTGTGTAGTCAAAATGGACTAATATGCTATTTTTACATAATTTTAGTACTTATATTTCACTGAAAATGTCAAAATTATGAATACATCCAATAAGTGGTAAGTCTTTCAAGTTTAAATACTGAATACAATATTTTTATTTAAAAGGCATTAATAGCTTGGAGTGGGGCCATATTTTAATAGAACATCTTGATATCTGGATTTATTACTAAATGAATTTTTCATGGGGCACCCTATACAAAATTGTACGTAAGTTAGTTATGAATAAACATTTCTCTAAAAACTATGTTAAAACTACAATCTAAATGAGGTCTGACAATTAAGTTCACACACTTGTTGCAATGATGTTGCTAATCTTTTTTTGATATCAGAGGGATTATTCGTTATGAATTTATACCAACTGGACAAACAGTTGGAAGTGCTGAAAAGGCTGCATGAAAAAATTAGACGACCTGAGCCTTTTGACAACAATTCATGGCTCTTGCATCAGGACAATGCACCAGCTCACACAGCACTGTATGTGAGGGAGTTTTTAGCCAGCAAACAAATAACTGTATTGGAACACCCTCCCTACTCACCTGATCTGGCCCCCAATGACTTCTTTCTTTACCTGAAGATAAAGGAAATATTGAAGGGAAGACATTTGAATGACATTCATGACATCAAGGGTAATATGACGACAGCTCTAATGGCCATTCCAGAAAAAGATTCCAAAATTGCTTTGAAGGGTGGACTAGGCACTGGCATCGGTGCATAGCTTCCCAAGGGGAGTACTTCGAAAGTGACTGTAGTGATATTCGGCAATAAGTTATGTAGCACTTTTTCTAGGATGAGTTCGCAAATATTTGTCAGACCTTGTAATTACATTAAAATTTCTTTTTATTTTTATAGCCCATGGCCAATGTTAGCAACATGCAAGAAAGAGAAATATTAGCTAATTGTTTTTTAAATCTTTTAAAGTTTTTAGATTTTTTCATTTACATATTATTGGGAACTCTTCATGGATATGACAAGTTATGCTCGACATAAATCCTCGTATCTTCTTTAATTATTAAAAACTAAATTATAGCATATCACATGTAATCAATACATTTTTTAAAAATTATATCAACCTTATTCAAGTCAGCTGAGAAATCTGAAATTTGATAATTATTAGGAAAATACTTTAAGAAAACCAGAGTCCAGAAATAACACACTTATTCTGAACTAAACCAAGATCTGTTACCAATCTTGCATTGTGATTTTTTTAAAGCATTTAATTGATTCAACTATCTGTTTCTTCAATGCATTTTAAAAGAGGAATCTGGGGATATATTTATCATCCAGCTCTTTGGTAGACTACTATAAAGACTAATGGGACACTGTTTACACTGTAATGACAACCATTTCATCTAAATGAAAATAGCCTAAATTCTACTTTGAGTGCTGAAGAGCATTATTCATCATTAAGTGTGTAACATTTGTTTTTCTCTTGGATCCTAAGTGAAGGGAGATATAATCTTGAGAGAGGGAGAAAGAAAGTGAAACCTGTGATAAATATCTACCATATGACTAAAACCCATCATGATCAATCAGGAAATTAATAGCTAATGTTTGAGCTTTCCAATATCCCAGACATTGTTATACATCATATGTAATAACTTATTTAATGGTTACAAGTACCTTATGAGTACATAATACTATTACGCCCATTTTGTAGATAAGGAAACCAAATAACAGAGAAGTTAAGAAGTAGCATGTCTACTATCTACAACGGTAATACTTATGGAACTAATATTCAAATCCAGGTAGTCTTGCTCCACACTCATGCCTTGAACTATGATGCTCAGTTGCTTTTATAACAAATATTACTTTTATCAAAGTAATTGTATACTGGTGCTTTCTTATCCATCTCTCCAGCCCTGACTTCCTAAAACATTTATTATCGCAAACGACATGCTCAGTACATGCCAATAAATATTCTAAGTGCTAGGTTTTCAAAAGTGATTAAATCAGGACCCATTTACGTGGGGCTTATAGTTGATAAATGAGGCAGGTAAGTAAATGCATAACAATGAGATGTGATACATTTTAATAGACGTGTGCATGAAGTACTAAAGGGACACAAGGGAGGTCATCCTCTTTAGGGGAAGTTCAAGATGATAGAACAGCATACACAAACACCCAGTATTGAAATAGCAGGGCTTGTTTAGAGAAGCATAAGTATGGAGCTTAAAATGACTGGAGCATAAAGATCAAAGGCAGACTGATGAGAGATGAGAATGGAAAGGAGGTAGGGAATAAATTAGGAAGTGTATTGTATCCATTGTCTATTTGATATTTTTCACCTTGAAAACAGCATGTTTAAATCAGAGCTCATTTTCTTCTGGTAAAACGTGATCCTTCTGTGGTGTTTCTTTCTTTTTTTTAATTAAAGTTTATTGGGGTGACAGTAGTTAGTAAAGTTACATAGGTTTCAAGTGTACAGTTCAGTAATACATCATCTATATATCACATTGTGTGTTCACTACCCAGAGTCAGTTCTCCTTCCATCACCATATATTTGATCCCATTTGCCCTCATCTATTACCCCCTCCCCCTTTACCATCTGGTAACCACTAAACTATTGTCTATGTCTGTCACGTCCTGCATGACAAGAGTTGTGGGGACTGAGGAGGGCGGCGCAGGGTTAAGAAATACTGTAGCCAAGAATAGAGTGCAAGCAGGGCCAAGGGACTCCAGCCTCAAGGACTGAGCACCGAATTGGCTAACACATTGCTTTTATTAGTTAGGTGAGGAAGTAAAGGAGATAAAGCTTGTCAATCTCAAGATTTGTGAATCCCATACATTATAATAGGAAACTGATTCAAGCCAATCACCCTTGCCTGCAGGCAGCAGAACCCTAAGTCTCAGAATGTGTGTACTTCCCCAAGGGACAAAACCTTTATGCATATGAATAGATGGAGAGCACATCATTGAATCACGTCCCCTGCAGGTTGTGGGAAGGAATGCAGCCACAGAGGCTGAGGCTTTCCTTAGCCAGGGGAAGGTGGGGGGCTGTGCCCACTTCTATGGACCCCATGAGTTCCCCAGATGGTCCTCACGTGGTTGTGTCTGGCTTGGGTTGTCCTCCCCCCAACCCCCGCCCCTGTGGGCAATCGTACCCGTAATTGATTAGTCAGCCATTTTTCTGGGGCCAAACAGGGAGACATAAGGTGTAAGCACAAAGGTGAAGCAAAGTCCCTGAAAGGATCCGTCTCACAGACTCTCCTTTCTTTAGGGGCAGGTACGAGGGGCAGACAGGTAGGCTGCTGTGTGGCAACATATGTCTATGAGTTTTTGTTTCTTTATTTGTTTGTCTTGTTCCTTTGTTGCTTTCAGTTTTATATCCCACATATCAGCTGCTATGGAAGGCAGTGTGGAGGTTCCTCAAAAAATTAAGAATAGAATTACCATATGACCCAGAAATCCCTCTCCTGGGTATATACCCCCAAAATCTGAAAACGTTTATCTGTAAAGATAAACGTGCTCCGATGTACATTGCTTTATTTGCGGTAGCCAAGACATGGAAACAACTAGTGTCCTTTAATAGATGGTTGGATAAAGAAGTTGTGGTATATACACACAATGGAATACTATTCTGCCATGAGAAAAGTGCCATTTGCAACAACATGGATGGATCTTGAGATTATTATGCTAAGTGAAAGAGTTGTGGTGTTTCTATTTTGGTTAAGAGCACCCCAAATTACCCATTGACCAAGGCTAAAATATTTGAGGTAGCTTCAAAGTTTCTTATTTTCTCATCTAATGAGTCTCCATGTCCTATTGATTCTACATCCTAAATATCCAAACAGTCTTCCATTCATCTCTCAATCTAGGCTGCTACCTCTTTAGTTCAGTTCTTATCTTATTTTTCAGCATTTTTTGAAACAATCCCCAATGCTTGTTCTCCCTCCAATGCACTGTATGTGTTATAGGAAGCAATCATTCTAAAATACCAATCCAATCATGTTATTACCCAGCTTAAATTTTTAATGACTCCCTATTACCCTCAGGAACGATCTGCAAATCCTTAGAACACTTAAGTGTTTACCATCTGCCCTCATCTGTCTTTTCAGTCTCTTCTTCTGTGCTATCTAATGCACACACACTGTAATCCAGCTATGCTGAACTACTTTCAGTTATTCTAAAGCAGAATAGACGTATAATAGTTTAGTGGTTAAACATGTGGTCTACCTGCTCAATCAGACTTGATTTCAAATCCTGGCAATTCAGTTGTTAGCTGTATTTTTTAAAGGAAGTTATTTAACTTCTCTGAGACTGCATATTCTCAGCTGCAAAAGAAGAAATGTAGAGAATTGTTGTAAGGAGCAAATTACATAATATACTTTGCAAAATTCCTGACATTTATTTAGCATTTAATAAACATTATCTTTGGGTTTTGTTTTGTTTTGTTCTGTTCTTCTGTACGTGCAAATGTATTTTTCTAGCTTCTTGAATACCCTCTTTTTACCCAAGGGTTTGCCTGACAATGTCTTACTCACACTTTAATATTATTTGATGTGATAAATACTACAGTAAGAGCTGAAATGTTGCCTCTCCCGGGGAGTCTTGCCTAGACTCCGGAAGGAGGATTTAGAAAATCTTGTTAAATCCTACTATAGTGCCTCTATTATAGTAGCTATTGTCAGAATGTAATTATTCATTTACATGCTTCTGAGCCCTGGAGGAGGGTCACTGTGCTGGCTATGCTCTGATAATATAGTAATATAGCATAATAAGTACCTCTTGAATGACTGAGATTGACCAGCTCAAGGAGATGGTTTTTTGGCTTAACTGTTATAACTTTACCAATTTCTACTGTCGTTTCAAGATAGTTTTAAGACTATCAAAAATCAGATATCTTTACATATTTACTCATTCTTTGGGATTCTATGTTATGACGTTTTGCTAGGTTCCAGGGATAAAAGCAACATTAAAATAAATATTTAGTTCATACTATTGATGTTTAAAAAACAAGATTTGATGAGTGATAAACTCCTGTCCCTTGAATAATGCTATTATTATTGGTTAAAATAAGCCATCTGATTTATCAATCTTTTAAAATAGATCTATTAAGTGCAAACCCCTGGACAGTCACCATTCTTTATTCCCATGTATATATGCTTGAAATACATATCGTGTTACTGAAATAGAGAATGAGTCTACCAAACTAACACAATGAAAAGCTTTTGTGAGGCTTTGTGGATAGGTGGGTGTCGTGCGGGACGGCCTGCGGGGTCTCTGCTCCCGCTCCCCATACAAGAACGCAGGATATGGTGAGGCCAAAAAGGAACACCCACGGAGCCATAGGTAGGGGAGCCATACCACTATATTCTCTCTGGGAGCACTATACTCTCACTGGAGGCTGGATCCACACTGTCCGCAAACCACCATCCATGCTTGCCAGCCCAGCCGCCATCTTCTTGCTAGCCCCCATTCTTTCTCTCTTCTCTTTCCTCTCTCCCCTAGCGTAGCCACAGCAGTTATATTAGTGGCCAATGGCTCACTGGTTACAGCTGACGGCCAACTAGCCACAGCTGATGGCCATGCAATCACAGTTGATGGCCATTTACTACCTGAGCCAGCACCTGTCTATGTGAGGCCGAGAGCCTGGAAACTGCTTTCTGGGGCTCTGCCCCCACAGTGGGCCCGAACTCAGCAGATAATTTCTGAAATTGGAAATACTTGGGAAGAATAAATCTATACATGAACCCACAGGTTGAAAAGGGTCACCCCAGATATAGTTGCACAGATGCATGCACAAAGTATACAAGTGAGAGTCTTAGGCCTAGGTCCTAGGACATTAATTTTAAGTAAAACATTTAACCTGTTTCTCCCTTATTCTTCTCACCTGGAAATAGAGAAAATTGGCCTAATTGCTCACATAGATCACTTTATGATTCTCCATAGATGATTTTGCCTCAGTTCATCCAGCCCTGACCCACACCTTCATGTCACTGTTCCCCACCCTTCGTTACCTTAGTTCTCCAATGGCCTGTCCCAGTGCTTTCTCTTTGATTTCTAAAGTCACCTGACATTCGTGTGTCCTTTTGGAATCTCTCTCCTGCTTTGATTTCGATGAAATTGGACACGTTCTTTTCATACCTTTTTATTTTATCCTCATTTATTTCCTAGAACTGTCTTCCTTTTCCAACATTCTAGATTTTCCTCAAACTTCTTTACAAAAGTGTCCGTTTTTCCCTTACTGAGTTAACTCATTCCTAATGCTTCAACTATCACCTTTAAATGGATGACGCCCAAAATCTAAATTGGAGCTATAATCAGTCTGGCACACTCCAATTCATGTTTCAGCTGCTTACTCAGAATTACCATCTGGCTCTCCTAAATACCCCTTAAATTCAACATGTCTGAAACAGAATCAGTATTGTCTCCAGGATGTATATTTTTCTCTAGACTTTCTCATTGCTGTTAATGGTATTAGCATCCTTCAGTTACTGAAACTGGTATAAGAGTCACCTTGGCCTCAATCGCCCGTTCCTGCAGTATGTACCTGCATCAAGCATCCTACGCCCACTCCCCCTTTTCCATTTTCACTGCCTCTTCTTTAATGCAGTTCTCTTACCAAGAAAATCCCTTGTCCATATACTTTTCTACAATTGATCCCAATTATTGCTATTCTCAACTTTATTTTTTCCCTAGGATTTGATGTTCTAAAAGTTTAGGTGAGGCTCCTTCTCCACAGATAACCTCAGCTGTAGGGACCCACACGTGCCCAGTTAGTCCAACCCCACCCCAGCTCCCCAGTCATAGTCCTCAAATCATGGGAGGAAAGATGATACAAATCATCCCAAATTGTAGAAAACCCAATGCATAAAGCATACTGTAAAGTTGCAGGGAGTGATTAAGTTATTCAAGATATGGTCCTTTTATAGAAGTTACTTTTTTTCCTATTCATTCAAGGGCTTCAAGAAATATTTCTCAAATAAATCAATTGCAATCAAATCAAATACTTACAAATAATAATATATTAGTAACTGATTATACCATTGATTATATTCTTTTTTCCACTTCTCCATCCCCTCAGGTTTCTACATTAGGACACTTGTCAAAGGAGTAGCTTAGTTTAGGCAGTTTAAAATATTAAGGGAAAAGCATTAGATGTGGAATCAGAAGGTGTCTCTATTTTCCTTTCCACATCGTGGTCAGCTGTGTGAACTTGGCCAACTTTCGGAGTGTCTCTGAGGTCCTGTTCTTTCACATTCATACAATGTGGAAATTGTGCCTGTCCCGTGACTTCCCAGAGTTATTGGGAGGCTCTAATTAGACAGATGTGAAAAGATCTTCAGAGGTCCCCAAACCTTTGGGAATTTGGCTAATCATCCAAATCACCTGGGAGAATTTCGGAGCTCCCATCCCAGAAATCTCATTTTTAAATGCTTTCCAAATGATCTACCATTCAGAAACTGCGTTATGCCGATTTTTAAAAGTGAGAGTCATTGCTGTAATGCTTTAACTGCTACCGTGTTTCCCTGAAAATAAGACCTAGCTGGACAATCAGTTCTAATTTGCGTCTTTTGGAGCAAAAATTAATATAAGACCAAGTATAATATAATATAACATAACATAACATAATACCAGTCTTATATTAATTTTTGCTCCAAAAGACACATTAGAGCTAATTGTCCAGCTAGGTCTTATTTTCGGGGAAACATGGCAAAATGTAAATTTGCCTTCTTAGGCCATTGGTATCATCACGTCTGAATTCAAGAGCTTTTGGGTTGGTTGTCGTTGGACTGCTTTTAGGTCTGGACCTTATATAATTAGTCATCCTGAGAAAAGCTCAAAAACTTTTGACAATGACAAGTTTTGGACTTTACCATAAAGGGCAGAGGGCTGATAAATAGATTTAGTCATTTTAGATGCTTAGAATATTTTATAGTCTGAATTGACAATGTAAATACACTCTTATATGCAGTGAATTAAGCTAAATTCTCAAAAGTTATGGGTACTTCAGAAAATCCAGAAACATAGATATTTTACAACTAATAAAATAAAATGTATTGAATGAAAAAAATACTGCTTACTCTAATGCTTCTCTATAGTTCTCAATGTCATGTTCCCAAGAACTGTAAGGTTTTTATTTCCTAAGCATCCATCATAACATGATGGTATTTTTTCAGAAGCAGCAGATTTAATTTTATCTGTCACATAGCTGTTACTGGAGTTTTGGTAAACCATAATAATTTTAAGGCAGCAGCTTAAATATAAGAATGAGTTGCTGAAATAGAAACCATGCATGTAACTAGAAATTAATTTGTAATTCCTTTCTAAGATTCGGTTCAACACAAAAGAGAGGTTAAGAGGTAAACAAGTCTAATCATACCATTCTTTGATTTATTAACATCATTCCATAGTATTCGACAAAATGTATATCACATTGTGGTGACATATAAAAATCGTTGAATGTACTTTGTTTAGAAATTAACTTGATTGACTCTCTTTACCATTTCTTTGTAAAAGAAAAGAAACTGGTTTGCAGGTCCTTAACCTCTCCATTGCTTTCATGTGTTCCAAGTCTGAGCACACTCAAGTATTCGTGATCAAGCCATGACTGGCTTCCATACTATCCATCAAAGGTGAATAGTTTTAACTATGTTAATGAATCTCAATTTTCTTTATGTAGAGTTAAGATGGTATATGGGTAATCATAAAGGCTTGGGGTCAGACAGCTTTGGGGTCAAACACTATCCCTATCGCTTACTGTCTGTGTGACTTTGATTAATTACTCACTCCCGGAAGGGAGTATACTCCCTACTTGCTACTCCAAGTGTGGTCCCTGGGCCAGCGGCATCTGCATCACTTAGGAGCTTGTTAGAAATGCACTCTCAGTCCCACACAGAACTACGGAGTCAGGATCTGCACTGAAAAATATTTTCCATTAAAACTTGAGAATCATTGTTCTAAGCCATGGTTTTTCCATCTGTAAAAATAGGGTGAAAATAATTCTTCTTAGGGCTCTTGTCAGGATTAATTAAATGGGGATAATTATTATAAACTGTTTGGCATAGGGCATGATATATGGTATGCCTAAAATTAATATTTATCACTAATACTTTTCAAAAGCACTCGTTGAAATTTTCCCATTTAAAGGGATATATTCTGATTTTAAAGAAAAGAACGTTTAAAGAAGTTTAATAATTTATTTGTGATCATATGCTAGTAAATGAAGCCGTCAGGATTTAAATCTGTATAGCAGGGTCACCCATTTATATACTATGCTCTGATGTGCAACACAAATATATATATATATATATATATATATATATATATATATATATATATATATATTTATTTATTTTCTATAACTGGTAATGATATTTTTCATAGTGGGAGGGGAATGGAGAGACAAAACTTTAACACTTGTGAACTCATAATCTCACAATCACTTCATTGTTTGGATAAATAAAAATCTCATGGAAAATGCAGTCTTCTCTCTTAGCAGCTTTCTGTTAAGATGGTATCTGGTCAGTTAGAGGTAAAAGGGCAAGGGCCTCTCTGCCAGGCAGTGATGGGTCAGGCCTGATTCCTTGAGCTAAAACCAATGTCATCTGGCCTTTCAGAGAAATAGGCTATCTCCCACTGCTGAGTCCTGACTCTTTCTGACTGCGTAATTCCTGTGCACAGAGACTTCTTATCCTGATCCAGATTCTCTTAGCACCTCTGTATTTCCTCAGTGGAGAATATGGGTTTGTTTGTTTCTGCTACATTTCACACACGACTTGTGGGAAATGAGGAACAAGGCTTTGGACTCATTTATTTGGCTACCTCACTCCATCATGGAGGCTCTATACCTCTCATGTCATGTTGGCTATATTACTGAGCCCAAAACATAGAGCACATTTTAGAGTTTATGACAGCAATTGAGAAAGCCCCTCCCACTGCTTCTGTTAGCGGTTTTGCAGCCTGTGTTACAACAAGTCCAGCACTCTCTGCTCTCTCATGCAGCCTATGCTGCTCTCATACAGTCTCTAAAGAACTGTTTGCACACATCCCTCAGAGTTCCCTAGCTCCATACTTTTCTCCTGATGTTTCCTTTGTCTGAAATACCTAATCCACTCTCCCCATCTCCACATGGTCAAATGGTTCTTATTCTTTGAGATCTAGCACAAATATGTCCTTGATGCTTCCGTCTGTGATAATCTTCCCTCTTTGACTCCAAACTTCTTTCCTAATTAATGTATACCTTGTGTCTTGCACCTTCATAACAGGAAAAAATGGAAGTCTAGAGTTTAGAAACAGTGTTTTACGTATTTATCTAATTCCTACCTATTTTCCTCCACCCCTCCAAAGCACTAGCACATGACTTTACCCAGTGGTAGAGAGTCAATGAATATTATTAAGTGAATGAAATAGGCATTTAGAAACACAAAGTGATAGGTTTATTTACAGAGCAAAGTAGATAATTTGCTTTTTGGGGGTAACTAGAATAACTAGGTAACTAGATTTGAATTGGGAGTTAGAATCATAGGCTCTTACAACATGAAAAGCACTAGCTGAATCCCTTCATACTGTATACGAAGAATTGAAAGTCATGAGGAGCTAAAAATGACAAAACTGAGCCAGTTTCTGGGACTCCTAATTTCCATTCTGGTGTTTTATCCAATTAAAGAACATTTTATTTTTAAATTTTACACACACTGTTAATAGAATAATTAATGAAAATTTTGAAAAAAAGTTTACTCCACAATTATAGTATCCTGATATATGGACTGTTGTGTTATTCAGATGCTCATTTAGACATCATTTGTAAGAATTATGTATAGACATAATCCTAATTTACCTAAAATGTCAAATGTAATTGATTTTGCTTAATATTATTCTATAGTCTTTTCTCTATGTTGGTACATTGTTATCACAATTAAAATGTTTCATAGTCACATAAGTTTCACTGAGTTTATGTACCAGATTGTCTTTGGTTTTCCACCGTGTAGTTAATACTGATGAATAACTTTCTGTTTGTAGTATTTATTGCTTTTGAAGTATTTCTATGGATGTATTTCTAGACATTAGTTTACTAAATCAAAGTCTAGGAACATTTTTATTGGCATTTGTACATATTATTTTTCAAAAGAGTATGTTAATTAGTTATGCTACTTTCATAACAACCTGACAAGCCCATATTATTGCTATTTAAATGGGAAAATGGTGATTGAATGATGCTTTATATGCATTTTTCTGATTATTAGCAATATGCATTTTTTAAAATCAGTAATTCTACTAATTTTGTGAATTTGTTATTCATGTCCTTTGTCTTTAGGGTTTTTTGTTTGTTTGTTTTTCTTTTTTTCTCACAAATACAAGCCTTTGTTATCATTGAGGTAAATATTATTTTTAATCAATTCATTTTTTTGACGATCAAAAAACTACTAGGATCAGACACTATTAGGTCAGAAATTACCAAAATTAAAGTTACATTCTTTTTTACCTGCTTTCCCTTATCTTACCTTCCCACTAGTCACTTGGTTCATTTCTGCTTCATTCTGGAGTCCAGGTTCTCATTCTCTTTACTGTTGTGCCTTCTTGGACTTGTTCTCCCAAAGCTGCCATATGGTCAGCAATGTTTGATCCTTCCTTCTGCATCACAACATATCAGTTTATTCTCATATTGTGTAAGGCAGTGTTTCCAGTGGTGCAGGGTGAGATGCTTTTGGTGGAATGCATGATCATTTTAAATAGCATACTGACAAACTTTTAAAATTTAATTCTTATTTTTTTATTTTAATGTGTATTAATGTGCACCTTCTATCTATATCAAGTTACACTGATTTTATACTATGTGAAGAAAATATCAAGTAATATATAATGATATATAAATACGTATATCTTTTTTTAGAAAGGTGAACTTCTTTTTCTCTCACATGTAAAGGAAGTCAGAGGTAAGCCAGTAAAAACTGGCAAGTTTTCCAGAGCTATCAAAGATTCAGACTCCTTTTGTCCTGCTTCTCTGACATCCTCAGAATGTGGTTTCCACCCCACAGTTCAGGATGGTGTCTTGAGATCCACCATATTTAAGTTAGCAGAGAGAAGGGTGGATGGAAACCATTAACTGAGCTTGAGAATAATGTTTTAGGAAGACCATGACTCTACTTTTAGATGTGTTGAATTTGAGATTGACATCGAGACAATTGGAAATGAATGTAAGTAAGAGTCAGGAACTCCAAAGAGATGTATACAATGGAGCCATAAATGTTTGGATCTCCTGCACATATATGGTAATTAAGGCCACTGGTGTGGATACAAATGTTTAGGAATTTAGTCCATAAGAAAAAGAGGAGCAAACATAGCCCTAAGTTTTAGGTAACACATATATTAATTGGCTGTGTAAGAAACAAAGAGCTTATAAAGGATGCAGAAAATGATTATCCAGAGATTCAGGGTAAATAAAATAAACCCAAAATAGGGGAGAATTGTGAAATAGATGTCAGGAAAAGACACTGTTCTAGAAAGAAGTCAGGCATTCAAAGGCCAAGTAAAATATGGCCTGAAAAAATCTGATATTTTTCAACATGGAAGATAATGATTTTTGAAAGGATGTTGCAAAGAGGCATTTAGAATGAGATGGTCAGATGACATAGTCACAAGCTTGATTGGAGCAGGTTGATGAGTGACTGAGAAGTGAGGAACTGCAAACAGCAGAACTGGGCTGCAGTTTCCAGTGTGGCTGTGCCTGGGAAGGAATGATGTAGGTCTATGTATGTATGTAAGGCCTTGTGGGGACTTTTTTTTAATGCGAGAAATTGAGCATCATTAAAAACCAGTGGGAATAATTTATTTGAGAGGGAGGGTAGAGACAATGTGAGAATCCTGAAAATGTGGGAGAGAGTGAGGAACAAAACTTACAGTTGTAGAGGTGGGCATTAGCTAGGAGACAGACAAGCTCTTCTATTGGAACCAACTAAGACAAAGCAGGATAAATGAAAGGGTGGAAAGTAAAACAGGGAGTGTGGGTATTTAAGGGAAGTAGAGAGGAAGAGGTGCATTTCAGGTCCCTCTCTGGTTTTACATAATTTTCTCCTGCTTATGGATGTGATCTAATATTTCCAATGAGGGTGGGGAGGAGATTCAAGACAATAGTTCTCACCATGTGTTTTATTACAAGATACAGTAAGTGACTCATAACTATGATTATTATGTAACAAGTTTTGTGTTTCTTTTAATTTATAATAGAATTCTTGCAAGCTAGACATTACTTCATTATTTCCTCAAAAGCATTGTTATTCTTATTCATTTTGATGACTCATTATTCCAGTGTTACGAGGGATTATGTGGGGTGATGGTCAACAATGTTTTTCCTTGCATTTCAATTTGAGATTCTCAGATTAAATACAGAATGCCTTTCTCTCTCTCTCTCTCTCTCTCTCTCTCTCTCTCTCTCTCTCTCTCTCTCTCTTTATTTATTTATTTTTTTAGTTTCAGGTGTACAAAGCAACCTAATAAGTATTTAAACGTTTCCCTTCTTAGCTTTATTTTTTTGAAGTAACTTATTCTTCTATGCCCTGACTCATATTAGCTATCTGGTTATCTGCTTAATACCTTTTTTTGTTTCCTGTGACTTTTTATACCTTGGGTATCCTGATAAACTTCAGAGAATTGGGACCAATATCTCTACCCTGAATTTGGCAAAGTTTTGGAGAGATACCTCTTTCTGGATCTTCAACATAGTCATAGTCCAGATTTAAACACACACACACACACACACACACACACACACACACACACGAGCACACAAACACGTCTGAATCTACTTTAACTCAAGACCAAGGAATTCTGTTTTAAAAGGCCTCTCCAAGTAGCTTTTTCCTGTATCCCACATTTATCAGTGATTTCAGCAGAGAAATATAATAATGAAAGAATTGAATTCAGCTTCCAGAGACTGCTTTGTCATTTAAAAACTAACTCTGATCTTGGACAAGACAATTATCCCTGGTGCTTTGGCACAGACTGGGAAAAATTATACACAATCACTTGACAAAACTCACATACTGCTATGAGGATCAGACCTGATAACCTCAGACGTGATCAGACCTATTAAAAGACATTAGCCACACTTGACCTTATCCTTGTTACTCTCTTAAAACACCTTTAATTATTCCTTTCTCAGTAATTGTATAAACCTCTAAGTTAGTACATTCAGTTTTAGGCATGATCTCTCTATTAGCACTTCAATTAAGCAGATTTTCTTGTTGTAATCACTGAGCATTTCCTGTTGGCTCTTTCCTTTTCCTCCTAATTATGATATAAATTCACATTTCCAGAATTCCAGAGAGATGTTCTTGCAAGCTAAAAGGTCTTTGCAAGGATTCACAGAACACGGTCCACTTCATAGAAGGCTCTGGAGTGGGTATTTGGAGGTATTTGGAATCACAGTCTGCACTTCTCCTTCCTCATTCCTAAGGGAACCTTAAAACAATAGCTAACATTTATTGCGTGCTTAATATTGTACGACGCACTACTCCAGGCATTTTGCACATACACACTCATGTAAGGCTCAGATTATCCACTTACTATTACCATCAGCTCTATTTTACAAAGCAGGAAACTGAGGCACAGCAAGGTGATATCACTGGCCCACGGTGTGGAGCCAAGCAACCGATGATGTGATACTCGTCATAGTGATTCTTTGCTGCACTCGGCAATTCTGAACTTCACCCGATGGTTTCCGGACGCCCCTTAACGGGATGTGAATAGCTTGTTTGGAATCCAAGCAGCTGGCTGGTATCCCCTGGAGAGCAACGTTTCATCTGAAGGGAACGGGGAGGCGGGAGGGCTTGCAGAGCACTGAGCGCCCAGCCCTTGGGCAGACGTCGCTGGCTGGGGCTGAACAGACCTGCGGGGGCAGGTGGCTTGAGCGAGACCGGGGAGGAACCTGTTGCTGAGCCGCGTAGGCGCTTCTGGTTACCCGAGCCGAGCCGCGGGAACTCTTGCCGTAGCAGGGTGTGCAGGTGAGGATGCGGGTCAGGCTTGGATGATTTCGTGTTAGCGATTGGGGACTGTTATATTTATTCTTATATTTTGCGACTTGACTCTTTCGACTTCACCCAGTCCCTTCCTGGTGCTTTGGGCACCCTCTGTGGAGTCACAGTTCAGGAGGGCATCGCTTTGGTCACCAGCGCGACATTTGGGGGACTTCTCTCAGGACTGTGGATGCCTGCTCCCAGGGAGGCAGAGCTGAGAGCCGGGCGAGGGGGGAGGGATGAGGGAGCCCTTTCTTAACCATAAAGTTCTCCCAATACCCTCTTCCGGGACCGTATTGTTGTAACTTTGATGAAATCTCCTTGGGTGGCATGCTTGATAACAGCGAGAGTTTTCTAAACTGTTCTCCTCATCCATGATGATTCCGAGCTTTGTCTATCTCTCTGTATGTGAGGCTGCCTATTGTGCGTTTCTACTTGCCAGAAAGGCTGAAATGTGGTTTCTTACCACATGTCCAGGACACCACAGAGCCCTCAGTGAAGGCTCTTGGAGAGACTTTTAGCTCTTTTTGGGGGTGAGATAGGGTTTCCAGACAATGCCAAGTTTAACCTCTTTTCTGCCAAACCTGCAGGCATTTTCCAATAACATTGATTAAAGTTAGGATCTGGTTTTGGAGATCAGGAAGATTATCTGCTCTGTGCTGTGGTATTTGCTAAAGACAGAACTCTAAACTTAGAAACGAAGATACATTAATTTATCTCCTTGTTTTCCCTCATCAAGGTAATTCAAAGATTTATTTATTTTAAAGAATCTTAAATATAAGATGACATAAACTATAAGACGATGCTGGGATTTTTTTTTCTGACCCAAACGTTCAGTTATTTTAACACTGTGTCTAAGTTTCTCTTTCCATTGTACATCCAAATAATTTTCAATTGATAACTAGTGAAGGGGAGGATGAGTAAATTGTGGTTTGTTGACTGTGGATATTGTTGTTTTCAGCTAGAATCCTGTTTAAACAAAAATAGCTTGTAAAATTATCTTAATGGTGATATTTTAAGTTACATTGAATCTGCCAAATTCTATGAAGTGCTCAAAGAACCATTATCATGAACAGAAAGTTCAGTGATAAGTGTATGCAGAGCTTTCAATCAGAGTCTTTCATTTGGTAAAAGCTGCTATAGATTAACAATTTGAGAAAACACTTTTTTACTATATATACTGCACTATCTTTAAAGGTATATATTAATATTATTAAAGAGTAGATATTGTAATACTCTAAAATGTGCTTTCATTATTGCTTGGTAATGACACATGCATTACTAATATGTGATTGTCTTATGCTTTTTATTAATGTGTAAATTCTTCTAAGATCCATATAATCCAATTAGGTCTTTGTACCAGACATTTTTCTTGATGTCTATAGACATCTTCAGGAGAGTTTTAATCTCAAACTTATTTTTTTCTTTATTATCTACCTATCTATTTTATCTGACATTTTATTCTGGAGCAGTTTGTGACTACATTACAAAATATTTAAAAGTATATGTTAGAAATTTGTGTTTAATTTTATACTTTTACCTCATAGCTCTTGCTAATCACTATTCATTAATAGTTTCTTTTACTGATGTCAAATGCTGTAGAATGTATTAATATAAATTCACTATTACCCAGTGAATGATTTTTTTCCTGCAAAATTAGTTCATTTATTATTTGTGGCTTTTGTGTGTGTGATTTTTGATGAGAATTCCATGAAAATGCCTCTGATAAATATTCATGAACGTTTTCACTGCATTGCACTAAAATGGATTTCCAGCTGTAATAGGGACATTCAATAAAACGAACTTTGCTCCTTAAAGCTTCATCTATTTAAAAATAATCATTTTGTACAATATTACCCCCCTTATTATAGAAAGAAGAAATTGAGTAAGATCAATATAAACATTTCTAAAATATATCTATATAGTGTTTTAATACTCTTACCAAATCGTTCTCTTAAACACATGACTGTTATGCTTGCCTTTAGCCTGATGTTGACAGCTGAATTTTCTTTCCTAATTCCCTTTAGCTTTAATTTCTAGCTCTGTGGGATAAACTGGCTCTTAAATGAATTTTTCAATTGCCTTGAAACTTAACATTAAGGTCCTGAGAGTGCCTCACTGTACAGAACCTAAGGCAGATGTAAATATACTGCCCCAGCAATGAGTTACAATGGTTACAATAGACAGCTCTTTCAAATGGGTCTCATTCCTTCAGGTGCCTTGTGGGATACTGAGAAACAAGATTTCTAAAAGTGAGGAGATCAGATTCTCTTCCCAGTTAGGCTTCTAACTGGCTCTGTGCCTGAGGCAAATCATTTAACTTCTTGGATTCTAAGATTTCTCAAATGTAAAAGAATGAGCTAGAATATGCTTTCTAAAATCTTTTCACTACTCTGATTTCTCTGTTTCTATGGTAGAATAACAGAGGATAGTGGGTGTGAGAAAGCTCAGATATCCTTGTTTTGCTACTTGAGAGTCGCTACCCTAGGCACAGTCCTGAAAATTCTATGACATCAATGTCTCCTGTGTAAAGTGGGCTATTAGAAGTAATAAATGGATGGTATATATGATCATGCTGGATGCAACACTTGGCACATAGGAGATGTACAAGGTGCACACATCTACCTCTGTGAAATCTAAAGGGGCTTCTGGCTTCTGGCAGGGGAGATGAGCAAAGTGCAGAGAAGTCCCTCCTTCATGTTCAGGTGGCCATTACCAGTATAGCTCTTGAAGTGTCTGACTGGGTCCAGGAGATGAGAGCATCAGAGCCTCAAGCACGTTATAAATACCTCTTTGATTTCTCCCCAAACCCTCCCCCCCACAACAAAAGTCAAAATGAGTCAGGATAGCATGCAAATGAAATTTATCTCAGTGCCACACAAGACTGAAAAGATATTTCCTCTTCCAGTTCCTTGTAAAACTAGGCTCAACTCTCTATTACAGCTGAGCAACCAGACACGTTGCATAAAGAGAACAGCAGCACAACGCAAATCACACTATACCAGTCATTTAAAGAAAAGAAACGAAGAAACCACCATAAACAAAATAAGCCTTGAAATGCCAACAAGTTGGCTCTCCCTTAACTTTGTGGCCACTGAACATTTAATATTTCCAAATATTACCAAAGCATTTTTCTTATTCTATTTTCTTCTCAGGCTGTGGGAAAGGTTTCATTTAGGTGCCTGAATAGAGTCTGGGTTCTACTGTGGCCATTGCAGACTAAAGCATCGTCTAGGACTGATGCACCTTTCTCTAGTCCCTCACAGAAATCTCAGGTGACCTATATTTTCATACTCCCAAGAGTCTACCAAACATATTAGACTATTACAGCTCCTGTTGTAGTCCCTCAAAGTTTAGAAAACAACAATTTCCCAAATTGAGATAGTAATAACTTACCTTCAGTGAGCTCTAACTTCGTATGCACAATCTCATTTAATCCTTGTGGTTTTGGAAATTGAGTACAACCACAATCCCTATTTTGCTGATAAGAAAACTGAGGCTTTGGAAATAATTTACCCAAAGTAAACATATTACTGAGCCAAGGAATCAGAATAATGAACTCATGTTCACATGCTTAGATTCTATTACTGTGGGGCCCTCAGGGAGATAGTAATAGCAGCTTACATTCAAAGTTTGATTTCTGCATATGCCAAGCCTTTGCAAGGAAAAGCTACATACGTAGGAAGAAATGAATATTACAATCTGACAAAGGTTCTTATAAGCGGAAGTAGGAAGCGTCAGACATTTGTGAAGCTTTCCCAAGTGCCCACACCTGAGTCCAAACACTGCAGACCCGTGATCTGGAGTCAGGTCTGGGTATATGTATGTTCATGATTCTGAGTGAAAATAGTCCTCATGATTTCTCATAGTAAAAAAGTTTGACCCACATTGCTACTTTTGCAGTCATAAAAAAAAACTTCAAGTTTTGTCTGGGGAAAGGGATATTTAGAGAAACAAGCAGAAAAACATCTCTTGAATTCAGTCTCACTAGAACTCCAGTTAAATCAAATAGTTGTCTACATTAGAATTTACCACCAGTGAACATATAACTCAGTAAGGAAAATTTCCAATCAAGAGCTTGCTCACGACCTTATGATTCTGGTACTGGGACATGGGAGGGGGTGGTGTGGCGGCCGGCGATGATCTGTCACTTATATAAACTGCTGCTTTTTTCAGAGAATGTTATATCAAAAACCCTGTCTCCTTGAAAAATGTAGATTATCAAAGAGGTGTCATCTGTAGTACCTCGGATTTCTCTGAACTTCCCTACTTTGTAATGGATCTTCTTTTAAGTCTTTAAATTTAAAGTACTTATTTAATATTTCTAATTTTTCCTTTCAGTTTCACTCCTTGATCCTGCATTTGTGGCACATTGGTACTAAAGTAAATGTGAGCTCTCTGTAGGAACACAGCTTCCGATCCTTTTCGTAAGCAGAGTATATCACATTTGTATAGGCGTTCTCTCAGCAGAGGTTATAGCCTTGCATTTCCTGGTCTTCTCTCTGGAATTCCCCATCCTCAAAAGGTTTACAAGAGATTTTTGTTCTTGGGTAGGCATTTATATCATTTATATCACAATGCTACTTCAGGCTTCAAAGTTCAAGCTAGAATCCAGACCCAGAGGTTGCCTTTGTTGCCACTTATTTCAGCTGGAAAAGTTACCTCAAATGATTTCTGACCTACAGAGCGGTTTATGGTTCTTCTGAAACTAGCAGCCCTGGGAGCTCACCGAAGACCCACCCCAGCTTGCACAAGTACCCCTATCCTGAGCTTGCTTTTCTTGATATTTCGATTATCCAGGTTTTAGTAACTTCCATTGATGCTTTTCTACAGAAGAAGTAAGGCCTTGAAGGTTCCACAGTAGGCAAAGTCTTACATCTTCTCTCTGACTTCATCCTCACCTCTCACTCCTCCCTCTTCTCCTCATTTGGTACCTCCAGCCTGGAACGGACCAAGCTCAGCCCTACTTACAGATTTTGCACTTGCTATTCTTTCTCCCTACCTGGGAAGCTAGCCTCTCAGAGCTGTACAAAGAGGATGCTTTTTGCTTTTTCCGTCTCAGGTCTGGTGTGCCTCCCCACACCACTCGTCACCAGTGTCTTCTGATTTGTGCTATTGACACTACCACCATTTATGTGTTTATTTGGATCTTACTCTCCAGAAGGAAAATCTAAGATCCACATGATGACTCTGGGATTTCATTTTCATTTCAGTGCCTTTTGCTTCAGTGCCTAAAACAGTTTGGCACAGAGTAGATAATCAGTTAATATTTGCTCAGTGAAAATTTCATTTCCATATCAATTTCTGCATCTTTTTGCAGGTCTAGTAGTCCCCTTCTTCCTTTCTGCTATTTTCCCCCCCTCTCCTTTCTACGGCTCCTACCTTAACTAAAAGACCGATCTGTATATACTTTTCTCTTTCGTGAGGGAGAAAAAAATAGAAAAAGTATTTGTTTACCATTGACTACACTATTTAAATATACATTCAGGTTCCATAGTATCTGTGTATGTTGATTTTAAAGAATAATATGGGTCTGAGCCCTAGGAAAGACTAAAATATAAAATGGCACGATATTTAGGTTTTAGTCAAGTTAAATCTACCCATTCTGTTATTTTCATTGGCTTGAGAATTATTCATATTAAAAAATATTTTATTTAAAAAATACATTGTATAAATGCCCAAATTATATTATAATGCTGTTGCTTTTGAATTCTTAATTCTTCAATTTCCTTTCCTGATTGCCTCTGTCCACTCCTTTTTCTCTGCTTTCATTTCACACGTAACCCATGTTAGCAACTGAATTCTATTATAGCTTTTCATATCTTTTTATAACCATTCACATACATACAGATACAAACATGCTTGTGTATACACATTCACATCAATTTTTTTGTTATATTTTTAAAAAATGTGCCTCTTGTTTTTCTCACTCATTAATACCTTGTGGAAAGCCTTCCATGTTAACTATTCTAGATAAAATTAAAAATTTAAATATCTGTGTAATATCTCATGATATGGGATAAGAAACAATAAACTCAACCAATCCTCATCTAATAGACATTCACATTGCTTCCTGAGGTTTTTATTTTATTCAGTTTTATCACAAAACAAGGCTGTAATAAAAATAATTCATAAATTCTTTTATTTATAAGTTCAAGGGATAAAAACTGTTTTCAAATTTTAATGTATGTTGCCATATTGCTTCTAAAATGTTATAAATATTCACATTTTCACCCCAAAATTATAAAACTACTCTTTACTCCTGTCCCCACAGATGTTGTAACTCTAACTTTTGCATTAATTTTAATCACTTACCAACTTGTGAAGTTGAATCTTTTCATGCCTTTCAGTTATTTAGATTGTCTCTTATGTAAATTATCAATATCTCTGTTCATTTCTCTACTGGGTTATTTCTGCAAATGTGTGTTCTTTGATATTATCAATATTAACTCACACGGTAAATATTTTCCATATTGTCTACTGTCTTTGTTCAAAATAACTTACTAGTAGACACATTCAAATATTTTTATAGTCAATATATTTTAATTTTATTATGTAAATTTTAAGATGGCAGTGTTGATTAATATCAATTTCCCTACTCCTAGTTTAGGCATGTGGTCTTCTAGGTATTTTTGAAAGTTTCTTATTTTTAACTTTTCAACATTTGTACTTAATTCAAGCGAATTTTTAAAAATTCACTTAAAAATCCAATATGCTGTTAAGATAGTGGGCCAACTTTCACTTCTTCCAAATGGATTATTAAATAATTTTATTCTACCCACCAAATTGAAATATATATATATATATTAAAATTTGATATATATTAGGATCTATTTCTATGATTCTGATTCTATTTCACTGTTCTGTTTTTCCATTTCTATGGCAATTCCAAATTGCTTTAGCTTTGTTTGCCGGAAAGTATTTTGTTTTGATGTTTAAAAAAAATATGTATCCTCAATATTCTTCCTCATGAGTTTTTGTCTCTTCTTGGGCATTTATTCTTCCCTCTAAACTTTTTATTATATTCCAAAACAAATCCTGTCATCTGCATTACAAATATTTTCTGCAACTGAACTATTTATCTACCAATGTTTTAAATGCTTTTATATTAAATGTATGTATTAATTTGGGTACACCTGACCTTTAAATGATTAAAATTTCCCTTCTAAAAATATGTTAGTTTTCAAAACTTTTAAAATATTTTAATCGGATTTTATTTTTTATGTCATTTATTTTTTTAATGTTCTCTTTTTCCTGTTAAACTTTATTCTATATACTCTATATTTTGGTGACTGTCTAAAATGAACCTGTTTTTACTTTACTTTCCTGGTGGTTATTGCTAATATTAAGAAAGGCTACTTTTAAAAAAATGTAACCTATTTTGAGCCACCAGTTAACCAATTTCTGCAATTAATTACAATAGCTATTTACTAGAGTTTATTGATTTTCTTGGAATAAAATCATATTATCAGCAAAAAGAAGATGGTTTTTGTCTCTTTAACATTCCTACCAAATATACACTAATTTTTGTCATTTACACTTATTGTAATTCCTGAGAAAATATTGAACAACAAAGTATTTGATGCCAAGAGAATATGAGTACTGAGACTACAATATTTTAGTAATGAGGCCAAAATGTGAAAAAATTAGTTTTTTCCATAATCTCTTTTTCCAATATTTTTCCATTAGCAATCAGTAATCGTGAGTTTTATTGGCATTATTGTGAAGTTTTAGAGCTAGAATGAACATTAGACTTAATTTTTACTTTTCTTTGTAAGTTTATAGACTATCACACTAAAATGCACCAATGTTTAGTCTTGTAGCTTAGGCAGAGCCAGGATGAGGAGTCAAACTTTTTGTCTTCCAACTTGATCTATTTTCTGCTTTAGCATACTGTTATCCACCATAGTTCACAACTTCTGAAGACCTTATAAAGAAAGAAATACAGGGAAATCATAGCAATACATCTTCCAATAAAAGAAGAAGAAAGAGAAGGAGAAGGAGGAAAAAGAGGAAGAGGAGGAGGAGGAGGAAGAAGAGGTGGGGGAGAAGAAAGTTCTCATTCCCCTGAAAACTTTGAGCAAATCATTATGGGCAGTTCTACTAGGTCATTTGAACTGTTCTCTGTGGAACATGTTATTAAAATTGAAAGTACTTATCTATTATGTAAGTAATTTTAAAAGTAACCCTTTAACCTTGGTCTTAGTGCTCTACTGCACAACATAATTGGATTGTTTTCTATACAAGTAAGAAACAAGGATAAAACTTCAAAAATTGAACCGTTTGAATTTAGAGCATATCCTCTTAAAATTACTGTTTGGAAAGAGGAGCCACAGTACATTTATTAAATAGAATCTTATAACACTTAATTTTAAAGCTGGGTTGTTTTTTTGGTTTCCTTTTGTTAGACCTAAAGAAGAATTTTCAACTTAGCGTCCTGATAAGGAATACGCATGTGTTCCAATGCATTCAATATGAACTGAATTTTAATTTACCTTGCCAAGATATAGTAGTACAACAGAATTTTTTGAGGGTGGTTATTTTGGAAAAAATGGATAAAGAGGCCTAGGTAATGATCTTTTAGCTAAAGCTATAAAAAACCGACTGTCATCGATTTGCAGAATATGTTTGGTATTTATTTTAAACAGCTGGGAAATGTTTAGTGGGACAATTTTAAAAAATCTGCTGCCATTGTAACCTCGGATGTGGTAAGATGTGGTAATTCAGATTCACCTTACGAAGCTGTAATCCACAAGCAATGTTCTCTTAGGTACTATAAGTTCATATTTATATCAACAATTCCAAATATCAATTATTAGATATTACGGATTTTACATCAGAGACAGAATGCTAGCCTTTTAAGTCATGCAGATCCAAGCTCAATTTACAATGCAATTATAGTCAAACATTCCTTAGTGGAATTTACCTAAATGTAAATAGAATATCAAGCATTTGGGGAAAAGTGTCTTCCACATTTTTGGTCCATTTTCAATGAAAATAATTATTTCATAGACATATAGTTATAGTTATTCTCATATTTTCACCTCCTTAGCTGGAAAATCACTTTCCATGATGAGTTTTCTTTGACCATCTGTAGAAGACATTTTGCATAGAAGAGAAAACTGTTAACGATAGTATGAAAAAGAAAAACGTTACTGATAAATGCTGCCTGAGTGTGAATGCAGTAGCTGCAGAAGAAACAACTTCATATTATCAGATTAGTGATAAATCTCATGACCATAAGTCAAGTTATAAGAGAAGGGATTTAAAAGAGCACTAATTTCAATTAAAATGCAATAGTCATTTATACTGCAGCAATCTCAGCTATAATAACAAGTCCTTTTTTTTTTTCCCCCTTCCCACGACTGTGCCATCTAGTACGTTACTGTTTCACACAAGACTGAAGTTTAACCTTAGGTTAAAGCACATTTTTCCCTTTTGAAAGGCTGCTTTATTTTTAAAACAATATCTTGGTTATATTCCAGGTAGTGGAGTTAAGGGTTCCATCTGTAAGTTTGAATCTCTAAACTGTATAAACCAAAAAAATAAATAATGTCATATAATATGCCATATTTGCATGGTTGTTATCTTGTTACTTTATGGCAGCAAGAGTTGTCATAAACAGCTGGTATCCTGGTATAATCTGATGGTATAATGTCTTTCATAGGTATTCTTTGGATAGGATGCAGTTGCCAGATTAAATTAGGGAGAATGTTGTATTGAACTTTTAGGGAAGGACTGCTGAACTTGTATATGTTAAGACTAAGAGAACTAATAAGGTGTTGGCAATATGTGGTGATATTACTGGTTGCCTGTACCACAAAGGCATTAGTCCTGGGACAGAGGCAGATTACTTTAGAAGTTCAATGTCTGTTTTTCCTGTATGTTTTTGTAACCCTCAGGCATTCTAGAGGAAAAGGTCTGTTTTCAAGTCAATTTAAATATGTGCTGTCACTAAGTTAATCCATTTGTTTAAAATCATTTTTTTTAATATTTTTTTTTAAGATTTTATTGGGAAAGGGGAACAGGACTTTATTGGGGAACAGTGTGTACTTCCAGGACTTTTTTCCAAGTCGAGTTGTTGCCCTTTCGATCTTAGTTGTGGAGGGTGCCGTTCAGCTTCAAGTTGTTGTCCTTTCAGTCTTAGTTGTGGAGAGCGCAGCTCAGCTCCAGGTCCAGTTGCCATTGCTAGTTGTAGGGAGTGCAGCCCACCATCCCTTGCGGGAGTTGAACTGGCAACCTTGTGGTTGAGAGGATGCGCTCCAACCAACTGAGCCATCCGGGAGCTCAGCGGTAGCTCAGCTCAAGGTGCCGTGTTCAATCTTAGTTGCAGGGGGCAGAGCCCATATCCCTTGCGGGACTCGAGGAGTTGAACCGGCAACCTTGTGGTTGAGAGCCCACTGGCCCATGTGGGAATCAAACTGGCAGCCTTCGGAGTTAGGAGCATGGAGCTCTAACCGCCTGAACCACTGGGCCGGCCCCCTAAAATCATTTTTAAATTCCATTTATTCTTCCCACTGCTGTTACACTATGCACATAATGATTAAGTTAAGTTGTACAATAATATTTATTGATATCTTTATATATAAAATATAATTTTGTCTCAGCCTTAGCATAGTAGCTAGCTAGAAACTATTTTGAAAAGGAAAATTTCCATTTTCACAAGAGAATATAGATTTGCTGTAAAGCCCTTGCAATTGGCTCTATTTTTCTCACCCTAGTATTGCCAGAATTTCCGTTCATCATCCTCTGTCACAATCTTTTAAGCACAATTAGATCCTATAATCTTAAGGAGAACAGTTCACACCACAGCCTGAATCTGCTGCAAAATCTCTTGCTCTGGGCTCCACCATGATTTAGCAAAACTGTAGGGGCTATTTAGCAAATATATCAGTAATCCACTGGTAAATATTGTTTATGGCAACCAAAAGCTCATCAAGTGCTGTGCTTTTCAGTTGTTGAGGGCTATAAGATATAGCAACTGGCTCTCTATAGCAGGGGATAACTATTCATACCTTAGACCATAAGTCCCCCTGAAACTTCATTCAGGCCGCAGTTTCCTGAATTTTTGTGGGGATTATCTTCCACCCTCTGGTTGTCATCTGTCTTATCAAGGCATCTACTGTATTCACTATTTTGTGCTCACTAGCTCTGGTTAATATGATTTCATTGTTTTGTGGACCAGGAACAGGAATGTGAGCAATGTCCCTGAAAGCTCCATTATGGAACGGAGCTAAAGAACTGACATCATTTGACATAGCCCCGAGGTAAAGGGAGGGAGATGCCCTATTGTCTCTGCAGAGTGAAGACAAACTAGTTCTTGTGGTCTTTGACAGTTCACATGTAGAAAGATATTTTTTTAGACAAGGATCTGTATACCAAGTTCTGGGGGGCTCTGCTGATTTACTCCTACAAAAGCAGTAGTTCTGGAAGAGAGGCAGAGGCAATGGAATTGATACCTGTTTTAAATCTACAGTAAGACCCTGTCATTCTCCAGGGCTTCTTTTTAACCCCACTTTAAAAAATTTAATTTTAACAGCTGTATTGGTTTATGTATAATCACTACATAAGGAAATACACATATTTATTATGTATAATCTGATGAGTTGGGACACATGCAAATACCCATGATTCCATGATCACACTCAAGGTAACAGATACTTCCAACACCTCCCAAAGTTTCTCCTGTCCCCTTGATGTAGGTGATGTTGGACCTGCTAGCAGTTTCTGAGTGTGGGCCAGATTCGTGTCTCGTGAAGCCGAAGAATGGAAACACAGACCAGAGAGAGGCAAAAAGTTTTAAAAAGTGGATAGTTTATTAGAGGCAGGAGAAGAGGTTGCAGCTCCTGAGCAGGAGGGGGTCCCGAATGGGGGGTGCCCCATGACTGAGGCAAGAGCTCTTACTTTTATACCTTCCCTTGCCTGCTTGGGGAAGGGGAGCTGTTTGAAGAAGGGAACTTGTTTGAAGAAGGGAATTGGTACCTTCTAATGAAATTCGTCTCCCAGGTTTGTTCTGCTTGCCCGTCCTAAAGGAATTAGCAAAGTAACCCACTCTTATCTATCGGATCTGCTCCGTTTGTCAGGCCAAAATGAATTTTCTGATTAACCTCAAGGCCTTGTTACATTATGTCTTGGAACAAAGGAGTGATTTCAAAACCTGAAGTTTTAGGATATGACTGTCTTTGTTTATTCCACCAGGGACCTCCCTGTCTACCTAGGGACATGCTAACTCTCCTGTATCACCCTTTTTTTTTTTCATTCTGTGGTAAGAACACTTAATATGGGATCTACCTTCTGAACAAATTTTGAAGTGCACAGTGCTGTAACGTTAACTAGAGGCATAGGTTGTACAGTCCTGGGCAGCATAAGAGTGTTTCTGTCTCAGTGGACTACATGTAATGACAGTTGTCTCATGAGATTATAATGAAGCTGAAAATTCGTATCACCTAGTGATGTCATAGCCATCTTAACATCTTAGCGCCAAACATTACTGTTTTGTGCAGGGCTAAGTCTAATGGCTGGAAATGCCTGGGAACACTTACCTGGGCCCTGTGAGTGTCCCAAAGACGTCTCCCCTTTCTAAGCCAACATTACTACTGGATGGATCCTTGTGATTCTTATTATGATTGCAAGATGCCCTTTAGCAATAACCACTAGCACACTTGAGGAAAAACGTTTATTACTTACAGGTTCTGGAGCCTACAAAGGAAAGCTAATGGGCACACAGTGAGGTCGTGGGAGGGAGGGAAGAAGAGACGGAGACAGCGAGAGAGCCAGACCCAGAGCAAAGGGGTGGGGTGTAGGGAGGGAGGGAGGGAGGGAGAGAGAGAGAGAGAGAGAGAGAGAGAGAGAGAGAGAGAGAGAGAGACCACTAGTGAACAAGGGGGGCCTGGGATTCTGCTTTTTTTTTTTTTTTTTTAGGGTCAAGGGTGAGGGGCCTAGGTTTTTGCTATAGTTCACTCATTATTGGTGAATTTCATACATAAGAACTGGAATTTAACGCCTGAGAAATGAAAAAAAAACACACGAAAAACAAGTTGCCCAAAGTTTGCATGTTGTCAAAAATGGCAGGATTTCTTTCTTTTTAAAGGCTGAATAATATTCCATTGTATTTGTATACCACATTTATTATCCTTTCATCCATTGCTGGACACTTGGATTGTTTCTATATTCCAGTTATTTAAACAAGTACTGCGGCAAACATGGGAGTGCAGATATCTTTTTGAGATTCTGATTTCAGTTCTTCTGGCTATAAACCCAGAAGTGTAATTGCTGGATCATATGGTAGTTCTATGTTTAATCTCTTGTGGAATCTCTATACTGTTTTCTATAGCTCATGCACCAATTTATTATACATCACCTCCAACAGTGTGCAAGGGTTCCAATCTCTCCACATCCTCACCAACACTTTTTATCTTTAAAAAAAAATAATAGCTATCTATCTTCTTTATACCACAAATAAGTAAACTTGAATGTAAAAAGAATTAGCAATTATGTGTTTTTGAAGTTTTTGATGATGACACCAATCTCTACAGTGCTTCTAAGGATATGATAATTGCTTTGGTTTATTATCCTTGTGGGGAGAAGTTACAGGATCTTTAACTTGGTTCTTCCTAATAGTACTAATAGTACTAATCCTGTGAATCAGGGAACCAAAGTGGGGATTCTTCTAATTACTAAGTATGGCTACTCGAGTCATGTTTAATAACTGAGGGCAGAAAAGAGGCATGGTGTGTTTGCAGACCCACCGGGTCCACTCTGAGACAGACTTAGGCTCAAATACTATTATCACCTGACATTTATATGCCTTTGCTATGACCTGTAGTCCACAGTGTCATCTTGGAAAACTACATATAGTAATGCCAGAAATCCTAGAAGATCTGGTTATTTTATTCCCCAGAGAATCATCGACTTGATAATTAACTGCAGTTTCCATTATTAAAAGACATATGAAACTGTTTGAGGAAGTGATGCATGATGCTTCCTCATCATGTGAATCCATCTTTCCATTTATTCAAGAGACTTTAGGTCTGTGAAGTAGTTCTGGTCTGAAAATTGGGTGAGAGACCATGGTTTCCCATTGTAGTGACTTGAGGCAGGTGTCTAATCTTTATTCCTAAAGTATGACTTTAATAATAAGTTGACTTGTTTCAGTTCAAGTGAGTAGCATTTTGTAATGAACTTTGTGGGTCAACAATTCTTGCTACCTTTTTGAAACATGCTTACCATGAGGATAAGCACACTCACTTTTGCCTGGCAGTGAAGTGCTGCCCATTGGTCTCTGCCCCTCCAGGACCCCGAACGCCTACTGTAGTCAGGAAGCCCAGTTCAGTAATAGTATTTCCCATCATCATACATCCCCTGCCTTTAGAGTATATCCGTACTATAGAACTTTTCAAGGATGCTAGTGCTTTCCTGAGCAATGTATTTCTCAGTTATTTGGTGAAGGGAAAGTTCTCTGGACCTCCTATCGCACCGCGAAGAGGTAGATTCCCTCTTTAGTATTATAACAAGTATATTAAAGAATGTAATTTAATTAATGCCAGCTAACATTGAGTTTAACCAAGAAAACATGTTTGTCCTATCTGCTTAAACTAATATATTGAATTCAGAACCTCTGAAAAAAATATAAAATGGCAACTATTTTTCTCTATTGATACCTCAAGCTGAGAATTTAAAGCCATGGCCTTGTCATTATTTGAGAGGTCTTCCCAATGAGGTCAGAAGCCAGTCTTATAGTCGTCATTCCCACCAGGAAGCCCGAACGCAGCAGCTGCTTGGCCATTCTAAACCTTGCCTTCAATAGGCACTTATTCTATGCATACTCCGATGATCACCTAAATAACATTTTCTGGCACTGCATGCCATGGCTTATAATTATGTATTCCAGTTTCCATTTGTGGTGAGGTCATCGGTGCTTTTAATCAAACTAAGTAAAATAACCAATCCCTGAATGCCATTTTTGAGCTTCTATTTCCTCTATTTATGTGCTCAATACAGTATCAGTCTGGATTCTGTCAGGCAAAGAGGCTTTCAATAGCAGGAAGTCTTTTAATTCAGGGAATTATATACTCACAAAAGAATTGGAGGTACGGAGGGTGGGTGATCTGGGAAAGCTTCTGTTGGGTCTGAAGTTCTCCATCAGGTTTTAGAAAACTCAGGAAGATGTAGAACCAGTGATTCTATCTGACTGCAGCACTCAAACCCATGAGTTAGAGAGAACCTGGAGGTACTTAGGAAAAGACTTTATATCTGCTGGAGATCATACAGCTGTCACTGCTGGGGGAGCAAAATATGGTTTGTGCCTCTCCTCCACCTTCCAAATCTCATGTAACTGTCTTTACTGCTGGATATGACCTAGAGCAAAAAACATTTCTTGGTTTCCAGCCATTTTGATACAGGGAGAGTGTAGAAGAGAGTGAGAATGGTAGTAATCTATCACCAAGCAAACTGACATAGTGGTTAAGAATGTGAGGCAGACTACCTCAGTTCAGATCTGGGTTCCACCACCTGCTCCTAGTTGTGTGACTTTTGACTGGCCACCTAATGTCTCTGGGCCTCAGCGGTGCCAGCCAAGAAATGTAGATAATCTCCGTACCTTGAAGGCATACATGCACATCAATTATGTATAACAATAACAATCACTGGTATATAGTAAGGCTAAATGCATTAAGGCTTTGTTATTAAAATCTGTAAATGTGTAATACAGTTTTGTCAAAATCCAAACACAATAACTGGGCATTGGATGATTTGTTTGGAACTGTTTAGTATCTGAGATTTTTTTTTTCTTTTTTCTTTTTTTAGTTTAGGTGTTACTTCCCATATGACTCATAGTAATTTTTCTTCTTCAGATCTACTCTATGTTTAAGGCTACATATTCTAGCAGCTAGTTTAAATCTAATTAACATTGCTTTTAGGTAAGGGAGGCTCTATTTTCTGCAGGCTCAGGGTAATATATGTAAGTTATTATTTTAGCTTTTTCATGAAGGCCAAGGAAACAATTATAATGTTGTCATACTTCCTTTTTTTCTCTTCTGGTTAGGATCACTAATACACCATCTTGACTATGTGTTTTTTTAATGTTCATCTTAGGGATCCTTAAATAATAAAATAACTCGAAAGGTGTGCTCCCTGCCTATAAAGTAATAAAATAAAAACTAATCATTTGACAACTTAATTTCTTTAGAATGTTTCTCTAGTAGCTAACATTGATTGCAATGTAATTAATTAAACATTTCACAAGTTCAGTTTATAATTTCTTAATGTTTTCAATCCCTTCAAAAGTAGACATACTATAAAAGATTGGCTGCAAAAAAGGGTCACAATTCTTTATCTCTCCATCTCTACGCTCCTTCCTATATGCAATTATAGATTCTCCCATATAGAGGTGGAGACTTCCCCTATCCCTTGAATCTAGGTTGTGCTTGTGACTTGCTTTTTTTGTCAACAGGAAGTGGTGGTATTCCAGGACTTGTGGGTTGTGACGTTGACTCTCTCTTGTTCCTCTGCCTTTATTTTGAGAATATGCCCTTGTCTCAGCTAGCCTACTAGAGGATGACACTTGTAGACACATATGGTATAGAGCTGTCTCAGACCAGTTGTCCGAATAGAAGTCTCAGACATGTGAGAAAGCCCAGTCAAATTAGCAAAGCCAGCCTACAGCTGATCAAAGATGCATGGGTGAGCCCCTCCAAGCCCAGTTCAGATTAGCAGAATTTCCAATAGCTTTTAGAGTGAAAAAAAAAATATATATATAGGCCTCTGTGGTTATACAGTTGTTGGTTACAAAGCATTTCTGTAGCAGTAGGTAAGTATATACAATGACATAAAGATTAAAAAAACTGAGTAGCAATTATACTTAAATTCAGAAAGCTTTTTTGTTTCGTGAACTCAGTAAAGCAGCATTCCCATGTCTTTGATTCCTTTTCTAAATGTACAATACAAAGCTTTCAAAAAATATAATTTAGGGAAAATTGAGAACATTAGCTTTCATAACCAAAAGCACAGTTGTGTGTCTTATTCTTCCAAGAGTCTGTAGACCACAAATACAAGCCAGAAGAATTTATTCATGCCTTACATTTTATATTCTACACTTACTTGCTGCCCATGTTAAAATAAACAAGGCCATTTGAAGAAATGAATAGTTTCTCTTTTAATACTGCTATGAAACAGAAAAGTCAGTGTCTAGAAAATTGCTTTGAAATAACTACTGAAGAAGAAACTTTGTAATGTACTTTGGGGGTGTGGAGATACTCCGAGGATAAATAAGAGAAAAACGTTTCAAGCATTCAACATGAGTGGAAACGTTATGAGTGGAAAGCGTTTCAAGCATTCAACATGAGTGGAAACGTTATGAGTGGAAAACGTTTCAAGCATTCAACATGTAAGTTTTCAAAACAAAATACATGTATTAGTTCGCATAAAATAAAAGCACCCTGCTTTATTGCTTGAAAAAGACAACAGTGGTTATTTCTGAGTAACCCCACTTTAACACAGGACCAAGTGAAGTTTTCCAGCTGAGGTGAATAGGACATGGAAAAAACTTTGAGAAGAGGAAGTTCAAGTTAGTTCAGGAAAATCACATCTTTCACCTATAATGTGCCAGTCACTCTACCAGGAGTTGAGGATATAGTCATGGCCAAAGGAAATGATTTATCAGTCTGTATGAAATGCAGAATAAAAGTGTGTGTGTGTGTGTGTGTGTGTGTGTGTGTGTGTGCACGCATGTGTGTGTGTGTGTATGCAATAAAATTTGCCTATATCATCAGAGACTCAGTCCCAGAGGAGGAAATAAATGACTGGGTATCAATTTATAGTTTACCGGATAGGAAAAAAAGGGGTGGCAGTACTAAACAGGAATAGCAAAAGCACATGGAGATATGAATACATGAGTCACAGTGGGAAAGCTCAGTCCAGGCATGACAGCTTGCAGGAGCACAGGTGCTACGGGACAGAAGAGGATGGAGATAAATTATGATAGTCAAGATGGTGTATTAGTTGTCTGTTGCTGCAGACAATCTAACCCAAAGCTTAGTTACTTAAAACAACATTTATCTCAGGAACGGCATGGTTTAACTGTGTCCTCTACTCTCAAGCTCTGACAAGACTGCAGTCAAGGTAAATAGCAGGGTTGTGATCGCATCTGGAAGGGGAAGGACCCACTTCCAAGCTCACTCACATGGTTGTGAGGAAGAGCTGGTTACCTGTGGGCTGTGGGCATGGCACTCTCCCTGGGAAGCTCACAACTTGTCAGCTTGCTTCATCAGGGTAAGCAAGCAAGAAGAGCCTGAGAGTGTGAGCAAGTTGGAAGTCACAGTCTTTTGTAGCCTAACCTCAGAAGTGACTTCCATGACATTTGTCATATGCTATCCACTAAAAGCAAATCATTAGGTTCAGCCCCCATTCAAGGAAGGAAGAGAGCAAATTATACAAGGGCATATATACGAGGAGGCAGAGATCATTGGGAGCTATTTTATTTTATTTTTTTAAAGAATTGTATTCAAATATAGCTAACATAAAGTATTGTATTAGTTTCAGGTGTACACCACAGTTATTCAACATTTATATACCTAAAGACCTAAAGAAGTGATCGTCAAAAGTCCAGCAACCATCTGACACTGTACCTCTCTATCACAGTATTAGTGACTGTATTCCCTCTGCTGTACATTACATCCCCATGCCTTACTTGTTTTATATGTGGAGATTTGGACCTCTGTTCCCCTATACTTTCCCCCCATTTTAATTTTTCAATTACAGTTGACATTCAATATTTTATATTAATTTCAGGTGTACAGCATAGTGGTTAGACATTTATATAATTTAAGAAGTTATCTCCCAACTACCCCAGGATGTAACAATTCGCTCTTGGAGGAGATACTAGAAGGTTTATTAGTATTTTGGATAAGAACTATTTATTTCATCATCAGTGAAACAAATGGGTACAGATCCAATCTAAATATTTCAAGGGGAGGGAAAAAAATCAAACATTTTCTATATTTATATACATTTCTATATTTCAGGGACCTGAGGCTTTTTTGTGGGAATACTGAGAAATCGAGGGAAGTTTCATTTCTCCACAAGTACATTATGCTAAAATGAGACTCTTTCTGCCTCACTTTTATCCAAAAGAGAGAACATACCGTGATCCAAAGAGAGAATATACCGTGATCCAAAGTGAGAACATACCAATTTGTAGTGTCACCTTTATTAAACCTGGAAACTGTTTCCCAGAATATCCTCAACCTGCATGCTTGGATAGGAAAGGAAATCTCAAGAAATTAGCGAGGTTAAAGGGAACCAGTAGCCATTCTCTTGGAAGGATAAGAGGCAGTGACAAATCGATAAAGAGGTGCTCAGCCTTTCCTCACTCCCTTCTGTCCCACAGCATGCTCTTCTCAGCTGCTGACCCTGAGGAACCACACAACCAGTCGCCACACTGAGACATCAGCTTCCTGTAGGTCTCTATCATTCCGCACCCCTGCTTCGGGGTGACTAATCAGTGACTTTTTCTGTGATCCTCCGACACTCCCCTCTGGTACTTCACTTCCTGAGCACCCCCACTCTTCTGTAAAGCAGGGAGAGGCCAACTACAGCCCCACTGCCTGTTTTTTATGTATTTCTATTGGAACACAGTATGCCTATTTGTTTATGTGTTGTCTCTGGCTATTTTGTGCTGTGCATCAGAGTTGAATAGTTGTGACAGAGACCTTTTGACCCACAAAGCCAATATTTATCTGGCACTTGACAGAAAAAGTTTGTTGATCTCTGGTGTAAAGTATAATTCGTATCATAGATACTATGTCCCATATGGTCCTTGCTGACTGATCCCTAACCAGATCATATAAAGTAGATGGCTAATAATTTATTTAGTAATTCTTAGTTGGCCTCCCAGTACCCACCTCCGAAAAATTTAGAGAGACCAAGAGTACAGTAAATGATTGGAGAGAGAATTTTGTTGGAGAAAATTAGTAAAGGGCTGTGGCATTTTCCATTGCCCACTGTTCCCCTATCCCTCTACTACATATACACAGCACTGCATAAGCAGGAGACGGGGATATCCATACTAACATCAAGCCTAGTCAAGGAGTGAGCTGGGGTTGGAGTGGATTTAAGAAGACCACCATGAGTCTGAGGCTAAAGACTTACAACTGAGTTGGACTTAATAGGCAAGAGGCTGTCTGATGCTACCCATGGTAGCAAATAGATGATTGTGTTTGGAAAGTAATTGTTATCTCAATACAACTTCAGTAAAGATGTATGTTTCACAGGGAACAAGTATAGAAAATGATGTAGAGATATCAACATGAGACTGGTTTAAGTCAGCTCTTTCTAAGTCAGCTTCCTTCAAGGAATAAGAGACACTGAGCAAAAAGATCAGAAGTGTCCCATCCAATGAGAAGCCAAAAGGGGAAGTGTCTTTTCTCAGAATCACTCCTTACTTCATCCCAGTCAAGCTTTCTTCCTACCCACTCTAGCAAAGATAGTTTTGTCTAGTTCATCCAGAGTATCTGTTTTGACAAATCCTGTCATCATTCTTTGATTCTCACTTTACTCAATTTCTTAGCAGCATCATGGACCACTCTCTTCTTTTTGAAATACTTTCCTGTCTTGCTTCAGTCACATGTCTCTTGGTTTTTTGTTACTTCATTTACTGTCCCTTCCCAACCTCCTTTGCTGGTTTGACCTCTTCTCCCTAAACTCTAAATATTACAGGATCCTGAGCTTGACTCTAGACCTCTTTCTTTCCTGTGTACCCACTTTCCATATGTGACTTCATCAGATTCTATAACTTAAAATACCATCAATATGCTAATAATTCCTAAATGATCTCATCAGCCCTTACCTATTCTCTGAGCTGCTAACTCAGATAGCCAAGTAATTTGTATCTCTACTTGGCCTTCTAAAAGGTATCTTATATATTATATGTCCAAAACAGTATAGGCTTCCAAATTTAAATAAATGTTGTTACATCCCATTCAGTTCTGAAGCCAAATCCAGTGCCTGTTTCCTCTCCCTCTTTCCACCCAACTCATCCAATTCGTTGGCAAATAATAGCACTACCACCAACAAAGATATCTAATACATCCTTCTTTTTATTACATGCACTTCTGTCACCTAATCTAAGCTATCAGCATTTTCCAAGTGAACTACCAGAATCACTTCTTAAATGACTTTCCTGCTGCTTCTCTTGCCCCACTCCTCTGCCCAATACCTCCTACATATAACAACCAGTAAAATGCAAATTAGATAATTTTTTCGGCACCCCACACAGTGGCCCATGTGGGGATCAAACCGGCAACCATGGTGTTATTAGCACCATACTCTAACCAACTGAGCTAACTGCCCACCCCCAAAACCCTTTTGATTAGAATAAAATTCATTCTTTTTACTATGGGTTATAAGGATTTATCTGATTGTATTTTTGCCCTGTCATCTCAATTTCACAAAAGAACAAAAAACAGCCTTTTGCATCTTGGAAACTGCAAATAATTCAGTATGGTTGAGGATAACAATAGGCATGTGGAAATTTGGAAGGTGATGACACTGGAAATATATGAAGGATCCAGTTGAGAAGGACTGAAGAACTTAGAAGTTCAGATATTCTTTGAAGAATTTGGGCAATACAATGACTAGATCAAAAATTACATGGGTATTTTTCAGACCAACTGATTGTCACTAACCTGAATTTCCTTATCTTAAACAACTATATTTTAAATGAAGGTTCTGATTCATCTTTGTGGCAGGTGTTTTAGGTGATGCACTCATTCTGTCAGCACTCTCAGCCCTCCTTGGATTTCAGCAACAGCTGTGGGGGACAGTTCCTGTGCACAATGCCACTGTCTGGTTCTGTGCCTCAGTGTTTTCCTGGAGGCAACAAACAGGCCTCTCAGCCTGGAATGTGGGATACTTAATGCCCTTCCCTGACAGGCAACACTCTAGTAATAGGAGTCTGGAGTCAGCAGATAAATGTCCTGGCCACCTGTTATGCTTTCTACACATTTATTCAGAGATCCTCCTTTGCCAACAATGGTAACCAGATCGATAATCATCTTTACTGGTTTTTCTTCTTTCACTTTCTTGCTCACCCTGCTCATTCACTCTTTTTCTTTTTTTTAAACTATTTATTTATTTATTTATTTATTTATTTATTTATTTATTTATTTATTTATTTAAGGAGGGTGCAGCTCGCAGTGGCCCATGCAGGGATTGAACACAAAATGGTGCTACCAACACCACGCTCTAACCAACTGAGCTAACCAGCCACCCCTGCTCATTTACTCTTGCTTCTTGGAATTGCCTCCCAAATAGACTACTTTGTCTTAGGTTCTGCCTTAGGTGGAATCCAAAAATTGCAATCATTCATTCCTTTATTCAAGACCTATTAATTGAGAATATTGTGCAACGTGCTAAGAAAACAACGTCATTATATAATAGTGGTAAGTTTCCTAAGAGTATAATTAGAAATATACAGGACAAAAAAGAAACACCAACAGTGTTAACACTGTTTTCCACATTCTGTAGGCTTTATCAGTTTTCTTCTCCCTGTTATTACAACTGACATGAGGTAGCTCTCAGCTAAACATGAAGTTAGTATTTTTTGCTCCTAGCTTTATTTCTTATGTTATTGTTATCTCAAACTTCTATGAAATGTAAATAATCTTCAGCTATAAAAGAAAGTTTACTGGGAAAAAGGGCTTATAACTTGGCTTTTTGCTTTTTCATATTTTACATTTCAAGATTCAGCCACAGATTTTTTTCCTTTTTTTTTTTCACCCTCCTCCTTTTCCCTTTCATGCCTTAATCTATTTTCTCCTTTTGTTCAACTATATATGTATTCCATATTGAGAGTTTCATAGCATAAAAGATGTCTTTTAATTTTAGAGTTGTTTCTGTATAATTGCCTGGGCAAATGATGTTCTACTATCACTTTTTATTGACATAATTACTGATTAAGGAAAGCAACTAAATTATGTCAAGTTCAATGAGTTAGATCCATGACACAACAATTTAGACGTAAAGAACTGCAAATTGTTATCTAATTTTTTAAAAAGCCTCTGAACCTTCCTACCTTAACTACCATTCCATCCCACTCTGAAACACATGATTTCTTAGTAGAGAAAACTAAAATTTTAAGAAGAAAATAATGGGTAAAAATCAAATCACTTTTTGGTAATTCCTAAGAGTACCAGTTTAGATGTACATGCATATTGCCATAACAAGCCAAAATCTAACAGAAGGAAAAATGGAGTGGAAAGGTGGGTTTCCTCATTTTATAAACCAGAAGAAAGCAGAGGCTGTGTCTGACTTGTGTGATACATAGTTAAGTAGATGTTCAGCAATGACAGCCTGGCTATCAGGGTGCCCTCACAGGGTCATTGTGAGCATTCTTTATATGAAACGATGAGTAGAAGAGTACTCAGTACCAAACAAATAGTAAGTGTAAAATAAATACCTTTTCTGTGGTATCGCCTGTTTCTTGCTTGGTGATCAAAGTATCAATCATTGGTCTTTTCGAGATTAAAAGTAATTTTTAAAAATGCTCCATGAACTAGCTTAGACAGGATACAAAGATTTTTTTTTAGACCCCACTTGTTTTGCAATATGGAAAAGTTTTCAGCTTTCTGAAGCCCTCAAAATCTTCCAAGTAAGTAGGGCTCTGATGGTCCAGATCACAGATGTCATTAATCACTCTATTTCTGTCAAATTGTGGTCAAACTATACCATTGTAAGCTGTTCTTGACACTTGTAGTGTTCTATTTAGGCCTCTTAGCATGTAAGTTGATAAACTGACAATTAAAAATTACGACTTAAGAGCATTCTGGAAATTCAAATAAAGAGAAGTAATCTACATTCTTTTTCTGATTTTATTATTGATTATAAGAAATAACTTTATGTCTATTTATTTGAACATTATAAACTGGTTAGCAGAGAAAAAATGAAATTGATGGATTGCATTAGTTAGTAATGTTTAATATTTGGAATGTTTTAGAATCATGTTACTCATATTGTATGCTATTCTTCAAAAGTGCATCCTCTTAAAGATATTTTGGAAGAGTATTAACAGTTTATTGTTAATGCAGAATAAATAGTAAAGCGAATGATGGTAGATATAGAGTTGAATGTAAATATTAAGACACAGGGCTTAAGAAAGTGTTAGGCGTCCTGTGGAAACACACAAATGTATCTTTTAGATGACTAACTGTTGATAAACTTTGACATGAAATTTTTTAAATAGTTTCAGGTGTACAAAACAATATAATAGTTAGACATTTATACCCCTCATAAAGTGGTAACATGGATATTTAACGAGAAGAAAATTTGTAAATATTTTTACAAGTCTGTATTTTCCTTATAAACATACTTAGAAAAATTGGAAGAAGAAATGGAAACAATACTTTAAAAAATTTTTTTAGCATTAAGAATGTTAGACTCCATCACATATACCTACTGGAGTTGAAACGCTATTTCATGCTATTTCAGTGATGTCTGTGAGTATTTTGGCAGGCAGATTGTGTCCTGAAGGTGCATGAGAAGTTGTATGAGCTCAATTTTTAACACTTACCTCTGAGCACTGAAAAATCTGAGTTATGGTCTATACAGCAGCTTGCTAGAAATATATTAAAGACCCACTAAAGATTCTGTGAATTGTTTTGCTAAAAGCTTTGTTGTTTGCCACTGTTGCTAATATGCTGGGTAGATAATTACAACAAAATAACATAGAAAAAGGAATTTCCATGGCCCCTGGTGTTTTCCTTAGACAGACAGGTAATATGATGTTCTACTGCCTTCTACTTATAGAGAAAGACTGGGGCAGACAGACTGGGATAAAAATATAATCTAGGAAAAGTTATACCCAAACCTGACATTTTGCTCGCTATTTCGGTGGCTAGGATTTAAGCATTACTAAATGATTCTCTTGTTTACATAAACTTTTTTCATTTGTGACCAGTGAAGCCCTTTCTAAAGAATCTAGAAATTATTCAGAGAAAACTTATTTTCTCAATAATAAATTAATAAGAATTTGATAATTGTCCTATGCTGAGGATAAAACATGATTTGTTTGCTTTCTGGACGTGGGTGGTTAGTATTGGTAGAAGACAGAAAACTGAAGGGACCGAATGGAAGTGTAAGAGCAGTTCCCACCTGTTGAGGCTAAAGCAATTTCCCCCTGAGAAAACAACTCTTCATATTAGCCATGGCTGAGAGAATTAAAAAAAAAAAAGATGTCTAAAGTTCAGTTTAAGGTTGTTTCCATTCCTGATTCTGCTGCAGTTTCCCGACATTATCCTTAATCAACAGCCTAACATAAGTGTACTTTGAAAAATGAAAGGGGAGAAGCCAAGAAGGCAAAAGGAATGAAGAATTTAATGAGAGCCATAATCTGGGATAAGGAGGCACAAGATGTCCCATTTCATCATTTTACCCCCATTAAAAAACAAAACTCAACTGAATAAATTTTAAAGATTTTATTGGCTTTATTCAATGATTCAGGAATCAGGGCAGCAACTAATCAAGCAGATAGAAAAGCATTCCAAAGAGCTATCCATGGCAAGAGACTTTTCTAGGCAGAAGGGAGCAGAGGCAAGGAAGTTATATTAGGCAAAAAGTGGATTGGTGATGGCAAGGTTACTTTCCTTTAGGGGATGGCATGGGTAGATCAGGCTGATGACCTAATTAGTGCTGAGCAGACAATTCCTGATTGACTGGTTTAAGATTCCATTTCTGGGAGAGCTGAAACTGTAATCCAGTTAAGTCTTGTTTTGGTGATGTGGGGCTTAGCATAAGCAACTCCATTTTGGACTCGTTGGCTTGTTTTTAACATCCCTAAAAGTCTAAGAGAGAGAACTGGATTTACCACAGTCCTTGGTCCAGGACTGTAGCCATTTCAAGTAGACATTAATGTAAAGGCTTATCTCCGAAGTATAGTAAAAATAAGGCACACTTTGTTTTGTTTGTTTGATTGTAAGTCAGTCTGTTAAGTAGTTTATAGGTGAATTTCTTGGACTGCTTACCTAATTTGTAAACTGAATTGAGTATTTATTTAAGTCTTTATTTCTACAACAACCTATTTTTATTTTCTTATCTCAGTGTCTCTAACATATTTTCATTAATATGTTTTTAACATTTAAGGGAAGGTGAAGTTTAAGGAAATTTAAGAAGACATTATTTCTTATAAATGTGTGTTTGTTCATACTTATTTGAAGAGGTATATTTATTAATCTACTCATTTATACATCTACTTTTATACAAAGTGGATAAGACAATTATTATTGTTAAGGACTGTATCTCTACATCTTTCTTCTAGAGGTTTTCCTGTTTTGTTTTTTCCTTTCTTCTCTTTTAATGAGTAAATAACAAAAAATAAATGAATGAAGTCATAAAATTAATTTCCAGAAGGGTATTAAGAAGAAAGTAAATCCAAAATTCCAACACTGAGAAGCAACCACTATTAATACTGGACAGACCTAACTTCACATAAGCCCTCTGGTGTGCTGGGTCTGGCTTGTACTGATTTACAAGAACTAACTGTGAGTGTTTTTTCCCATTTCTGCATTCAGGGATGTTACATTGGTAGATTGAAAATCAGCCCTGGCGGGAGTACTTACATCATGGCTATAGGCTTCATTCCAGGGCTTTGTTGTATTTTGACTGTTGTTGTTTTGAAAGCCAATTATTAAACATTTATAAGCACACACACAGCATACATACTTATCATATAAACAGATATGGAAAGACAGATAAGCATTTTCATATGGAGACAGACAAAAAATACGCCAGGGTTTACATACTATTTTAAATTTAAATAATAATTTAAATAATTTTAATTTATTATATATAATATTAAATAATAATAATTTAAATTTATTCAATTTAAAATTATTCTTAAAGAAGAAAAAGAAATAGAAATGAAACTAAAAGAATTGCTAAACTTTATTGACATTTTCTAGTTTGGTTGGTGGGAAGACGTGCTATTCCAGACTCTATGTAACCCACAGGAAATGCTTATCCTCTGGGGAAGGGGAGGAGAGAGAGTTCTTCCAGTAATCTGTCCTGAGTGTTCTAGCCACCTTGGTCCCTGGATTTTTCAACTCCACCTTTTTATCTCAGGGAGTTCTGCCTGGGTTCCCATTCTCTGCTCTGCAGCCTCAAAATTCTCTCAAAGCAGTAAGCTGGGGCAGGCAATTGTAGGACTCACCTCATTTACCCATCTCTCAATGATGACTGTCCTTATTGCCTGATGTCCAGTGTATTTCAAACTATTGTTTCAATCTATTCTGTCCATTATTTGTTTTTGTCAGGGGGGAGAGTAAATTCAGTCTCTGTTATTCTATCATGGCTAGAAGCAGGAGTTCCAACTTAATATTGATGCAAATAGAAGATTCTTTTCAAATTGTGTTGATACTGTAAGTGGTTTAGCATTACTTCTCAATTGCTTCATTAATTCTCTGCCTTCTAAAAAAAATAGTTGAGACATTAAATAAAATATTAGATGGTGAAGTCTTGATAAAATGAAAGGTGCCAACTAAATATTGGTAATTTTCAGAAAATGATTTTTAGGTTTGTGATATGCATCAGTTCTGCTTTTAGAATAGGCCATGATATCTGCATTTGTCCTTTTTAAGTCTAAAGCTAAATACTGTAATGCTCCTACTGCTTTTGTATTGGCATTCATGGAGTATACAATCTCATACGTTCTATTAGGGCCACAATAATGCATGTCTTACTCATAATGTATATTCATTATCAAGCATAGTGTTTAGTACAGAGAAGACACAATAAATATTGTTGAATTAATGTACAGGTTCAAGAGCTGTATATTAGTGAATTCATATACAGTTTTGAGAACACTTATCACAATTGAATTTTTTAAAATTATTATTGGGGAATTTGGGGAATATTGGGGAACAGTGCACCTGTCCAGGGCCCATCAGCTCCAAGTCATTGTCCCTCAATCCAGCCATGGAGGGCGCAGCCCAACCCTAAGTCCAGCTGCCGTCTCCAATCTTTAGTTGCATGGGATGCAGCCCACCATTCCATGGAGGGAATCGAACCGGCAACCCTGTTGTTCAGAGCTCACCCTCCAACCAACTGAGCCATCCGGTTGACCCACAATTAAAATTCTTGAACATATACTTTTAATATTGTTTAAAGAGCGCTACATTAATGTTAACTAAGTCTTTTTTCTTTAGAAATGTAAGCCTTTAATGAAATTTATCCATCTCTGGGAATTATGCAAGAACTAATTAACATCACTTTTATATACATTACAGATTGTGTTCGCTCACTTGTATGTTTATGTATTGAGCAAACATATTTTTATATTATGCAAATAGTTTTTTGCCATAATAAATCACACTGTTAAATGATTTAAACTGTTGTGTAAAACACTTAGCACATAAAAAATAATACTGTTAATAGGAATAATATATGTTCTCCTTTACCAGGTATCATAAAAAATTGATACAATCTCAAAAAAATTGAGATAATTGCCTTATCAGTTTTTCAGATAATGGGAATTTTCCATAAATAGTATTAATATTTTACAAATAATTACTTATTTACCTTATAATTTTAAAAAATAAATTCCATAAGTCTTTCTTCTTAAATAGAGCAAGATTATGTTTAAATTTATCTAATAATTCCAGTATCAACCCATGAATCATCAAGTACTATTTTATGGCTATAATATATTAATATCTTTTGAAGTCTATGTGAAGTTGATGGTCTCTACATGAAATTTTTCCTACTTTCTGTGCCTTTATAAATATGTCAGTGTTTTTACAGTTTTCCTCTCTCCTTCACTCTGAGGCTTCCAAATGGCCCTTTTCACTTTTGTAGTGATTCTGTCATCTTCAAATAAACTTCCCCATTTTTCTAATAAAGGGTGGACTTCATAATAAAGGCTTCACTGTAGGCTTTTTAACTTAGAAGCATGTCTTCTTTTTCATCCTGCTTCTGGTTCTTAAATTAAAATTGTTCTTTGACATTTTACATTTTATCATCACTGTCACATCTAGAAGAAAAATCACATATATAAACCATATCCAAGCATAGGATGATAAAGTTTACATCCGAAAAGACCAAAATACCCCTAAAGGTATGTGATGGCCTTTTAGCTTTAGAGGACTGTGCATAATATATAATCCCCAAGTGAGCAATGTTTTTTTCAAATCCTTCACTTTTTGATCTGTGATATAACTTAACGAACTCCAATATATCCTTAACATTAGGCTCAAACAGCTTGTCTTCTTGGAAGCCATTTCTAACCCTTCAGATAGAAACGAAAATTTCTTCTAAAATTTATCTCTAGAACCTATGTTTCATATATTTGTTTACATATGTATTTTGCTTTTTAGACTGTAATTTTCCTGATGACAAATAGAGTGATTTAAGTGTTAATATGTAAAAGCTCAATGAATGTGTTTTGAATAGGTGAATTTTCCTTTCAACAATTATCAAAATTACACGATGTTTTGTGAATTCTATGGAATTAATTTAAACAAATAATATATAAGGCACTGTAAATATGTAGCTAAATATATAGCTAAATATGTAGAAAAAGAGATAAGATGGTGTAACGCAGGAGCTTCACTCCTGGCAGGCTCTTGGATTCGGTAAGGCTGAAAAAAGACAAAGGAGCCATAGGTAAAAGGTTCATACTACACGTACACTCTCTAGGCAGCTGGTCCAGACACAGGAAACAGCATCCGTGCTCTCTGGAGCAGCCACGACAGTTTTACAGCATACTGAACAAAAGTGGCTTACCGCCAGCTGGTTATATAATGGAGGCTTTGGGGGCGGGGAACAAGTGTCCAAGTGGTGTGCCCATGCATGGGTTACAAGCTCAGCCAGTACTTTTCCACGTGAGGCCAAGAGCCTGGCTCTACTGTTTACTGGCCCTGTCCCAACGGATAGTATAGTAAGCAAATAACTGTGGTATTCGATTAGTTCAGGTAGTGTAAAATATGCTTTTGTAACAAGTAAATCCTAAATTCTCAGTGGTTTACTGCAGTAGGATTTTATTTCTCATTCATTTACATCTGAGGTGGGTCTAGCAACTTTACAGGGTGACTACTCCAAATCATTACCCAAGGTTCTGTGCTTTTTCCATCATGTGTTTCAGCTGACTTGGAGGTCTTGCCTACAAAAATGGATGAAAGAAAGAGAAAACATGAAATAGCACAAAAATCTTTTCAGAATGTGGTTTGGAAGAGACATTTGTCACTTGTCATGTTCATTTGGCCAAAACTCATCTTGTTACTCTCTCTAGATACAGGGGCTCAGAAATGCCTTCTTGTACTGATTAGTATAATGTATTGTCTTTAGCTAAGTTGCCAAGTAAAATAAGTGGTAAGACAATTTGTACAGGCAACTTAAAGAAGAATAGTTTACTGTACAATTCTTTCAATTTTATTCTTATCACTACACTCCAAAGTATTTTCTCCATGTATCATTAAACTACAAGTATAGAAAGCTCTTTTGAGGTGAGGAAGCATATCATAATGATCACATACCTCTTAGCACTGCTGAGCTCTTATTCCATTCACCTTTGGATAAATTGCTGTTTATAAATATTGTATTGGCACCAGCATGATGCATCTATTAAATATTGATTTAGTAAGAGGTATGCAGTAGAGTTTACCTTGTAATTATTTTACTTTTTAGGAAGTACCGATAGGACTATTCTTTCAACAAAACAAAACAAAACAAAACAAAAAAACACCGAAAATAAAACAAAAAAACTCAACATTTCATTAGTTTAATAAGGTTTATTGGAATAACTTTTTATGCTACTCTTCCTAGCGAACAGACATGTTCTGTGTATATATGAGGCACACACGCAAAAACATACAAATGGACACATGCCTACACAAAAATAAACAGTGATCCTAATACAGTTCTAATCTTTGATAACATAATGTTTGATTATATAAATTAACATTAGTGATTGTAGCACAGACCTAATATTTGAATTTATGCCTTCAGAAATATTGAAATATTTTTATTCCCAAAAATAGTTTTAGGTCATTTATGCTTAAATTCTAATTTCATATTTGATAAATAAATTTGATATCTAACGTATAATTTGATAATTCTACTGCTGCTCAGAGAATGTATTTTTAACATTCAATATTTTATGCCTCAAAAAATTAGTAATTTTTCATTCTGAATATAACTGTAAGAAGTACTACAAGGGAAACATAGAATAAAAGCACATAGGATTGTGTCTCCATATTTTACAAATGAGGAAACTGCTTACAACTGGCTAAGATTAGTCAACAACTCAAGGATTGAGTCAATAATTTAAGAATTATAAATAAAACTGTATAGACTTGGATTCAGACACACTTGAATTTAAGTTTTGGTTCTGTTGCTTAATTTCTATATGACAATATATGTTACTTAATCTTCCTAACTTTCAGTCTTTTATTTTTAAAATAGGGACAATACTACATTAATTTCAGAGTTGCTGTGATGATTAAATGAAATAACAAATGTAAAGTAGCTAATATGTAACTCAATAAAATTCTAGTTATTAGTAACAAATTTCTGTTTCTCTGATGAGAATAATAATACATTTTATTTTTAACTTGAGGACTTAAATCATTTTCAGACAAAGAAAGTATAGGAAGTTTTGCTTATATTTTTTTCCTTTGCCTATCATTATTAGTAAATTGAGTTTTGGCAAGAAGGTTTTCTATTAATATAATTTCTTGAAATTTGAAAATTATAGTAAGATATGTCATCTGAACACATGTTATAATTGAGCGCATCAAAGAACAGAAAATTGAAAGTATTGTTGAATTTAGAAATTTCCTGAAAATTGAAAGTATTGTTGAATTTAGAAATTTCCTAAGTGTTGTTAGAAAACTACTGTCAAGAAGACAGTTTATTTTAGGCCTGTTACTATGACCTGAAATTTTCACCAACAATTCATGGCTCTTGCATCACAACAATGCACCAGCTCACACGGCATTGTGTGTGAGGGAGTTTTTAGCCAGTAAACAAATAACTGAATTAGAACACCCTCCCTTCTCACCTGATCTGGCTCCTAGTGACTTCTTTCTTTACCTGAAAATAAAGGAAATATTGAAAGGAAGACATTTTGATAACATTCAGGACATCAAGAGTGATATGATGAGAACTCTGATGGCCATTCCAGAAAGAGTTCCAAAATTGCTTTGAAGAGTTGACTAGGCACTGGCATCAGTGCATAGCTTCCCAAGGGGAGTACTTCGAAGGTGACTATAGTGATATTCAGCAATGAGGTGTGTAGCACTTTTTCTAGGATGGTTTCTCGACCTTAATTGTCAGACCTAATGTGTGTGTACTTGGACAAGTAAATGTAAGTGTTCAGAAAGTAAACAGAAAGCAGTCCAATTTCTGAAGGATGCAGTGGAGCGCATGCATTCATACAGAGCTAAATCATGATATGAAGGAAATTTAGTTAAAATTCAGAAGTTAAAAATAAGCTTTCAGCTCTTCACCATTAAGTATGTTAGCTATGTTCTTGTCATATATGGCCTTTATTTTGTTGAGGTATGCTGAAATTTGTTCGCTAAATTTTTCTATATTCATCAGGGTTATTGGCCTATAATTTTTGTTTGTTTTTTTAGTATATTTGTCTGAATTTTTTGTGCCAATGTTGGTCTTGGGAAATGAACAGGAGCTTTTCCTGCTCGTCAATTTTCAGGAATAGTTTGCGAAGAATAGGTATTAATTTTTTTTAAGTGTTTGGGTAAAATTCTCCTATGAAGCCATTTGGTACTGAACTTATGTTTGTTGGGAGTTTTTTGATTACCGATTCAATTTTATTAGCAGTTATCAGTCTGCTCATATTTTCTGTTCCTTCCCCATTCAGCCTTGGAAGACTGTAAGTTTCTTGGAATTTATCCATTCCTTCCAGATTGTCTACTTTGTTGGATATAATTTTTCATAGTATTTCCTTATAATCTTTTGTATTTCTCTGGTGTCGGCTTGTCACTTCTCTTTCATTTCTGGTTTTATTTACATGGGATCTTTCTCTTTTTTTCTTGATAAGTCTGGATAAAAGTTTATCAATTTTGTTTTTCTTTTTAAAGAACCAGATCTTGATTTTATTTATTTTTTCTATTGGCTTTTTACTCTATTTCATTTATTTCTACTCTGGTCTTTATTATATCCTTCCTTATACTCTGGGCTTTGTTTGTTCTTTCTTTTTTTTCTAGTCCCTTCAAGTGTAAGGTAAAGTTGTTTATTTGAGATATTCTCTTGTTATTTGAGGTAGGCCTACATTTCTATAAATTTTCCTCTTAGACGTGCTTTTGTTGTGTCCCACAGATTTGGGTCATTGTGTTTTTATTTTCATTTGTCTTAGGGTATCTTTTGATTTATTCTTTGATCTTATTGTTAACCCATTCATGGTTTAGTAGTGTGTTATTTAGCCTCCACTTATTAAGTTTTTTTTCCAGTTTTATTCTAGTAATTGATTTCTAGTTTTATGCTATTGTAATTGGAGGAGATTCTTGATGTGATTTCAATCTTCTTAAATTTATTGATATTGGTTTTGTGGCCTAACGTGGTCTATTCTGGAAAATGTTCCAGGTGCACTTGAAAAGTATATTCTGCTGCTTCTGGGGTAAATGTCCTAAAAATATCAGTTAAGTTCATCTGATCTAATGTATCATAAGGGCAGTTTCCTTTTTGATTTTCTGTCTGGATGATCTATCCATTGATGTCAATATGGTGTTAAAGTCCCCTACTATTGTATTACTGTTGATCTTTCCCTTTATGTCTGTCAATATTTGCTTATATATATTTATGTGCTCCAACATTGAATGCAAGATATTTACAAGAGTTATATTGATCCTTTTATCATTAGGAAATTAAATGCTCTTCTCATTTCTATTTGCATAAAATGTCTTCATCCATTTACTTTCAGTTTATGCGTGTCTTTTGATTTGAAGTGGGTATCTTGTAAGCAGCATACCTATGGGTCTTGATTTTTATTCATTCAACAACCCTATGTCTTTTTTTTTTTTTTTTTTTTAAGATTTTATTGGGGAAGGGGAACAGGACTTATTGGGGAAGAGTATGTACTTCCAGGACTTTTTTCCAAGTCAAGTTGTTGTCCTTTCAATCTTAGTTGTGGAGGGTGCCATTCAGCTTTAAGTTGTCCTTTCAGTCTTAGTTGTAGAGGGCACAGCTCAGCTCCAGGTCCAGTTGCCGTGTTAGTTGCAGGGGGCACAGCCCACCATCCCTTGTGGGAGTCGAACCGGCAACCTTGTGGTTGAGAGGATGCATTCCAACCAACTGAGCCATCCAGGAGCTCAGCGGCAGCTCAGCTCAAGGTTCAGTCTTAGTTGCTGGGGGTGTTGCCCACCACCCCTTGCAGGACTCAAGGAATTGAACTGGCAACCTTGTGGTTGAGAGCCCACTGGCTTATGTGGGAATCGAACTGGCAGCCTTCAGAATCAGGAGCATGGAGCTCTAACTGCGTGAGCCACTGGGCCTGCCCAACCCTATGTCTTTTGATTGGAGCATTTAGTCCACTTACATATAACGTAATTATTGATAGCTATGTAGTTGTTACCATTTTATTAATTGTTTTCTAATTGTTTTGTAGTTCTTCTCTGTTCCTTTTTTAATCTCTTGCTCTCTTCTCTTTATTTTTTGTATATCTCTTGTAGATTTTTGGTTTGTGGTTATCATTTACTTCCTAAACACCAAGCTATGTTTGTAACAGTCTATTTTAAGTTGATGGTCACTTAAGTTTGAACACATTCTAAAATTACTACAATTTTTACTTACCACTGCCACATTTATATATATTTCATTACTTTTTACTTCTTTTGTATGTGTTTGTGTGTATCCTTTAATTTATTGTAATTACACATGATCTTTGTACTTTTGCCTTTTCACCTTTGTACTAGCTTTACAGTTGGACGGCCCACTGCTTTTACTGTTTGTCTTTGTCAATGAGATTTTTTTTTTTTTTCTTTCCTTTATTTTTTTTTTATTTTCTACTTGAGGAAGTCCTTTAGCACTTCTTGTAATACTGGTTTAACTTTTTTCTTGTCTGGGAAACTCTTTATCTCTCCTTCAATTCTAAATGATTACCTTGCTGGGTAGATTAATCTTGGTTGTAATTCCTTGCTTTTCATCACTTTCACTATTTTGTACCAATTTTTTCTGACCTGCAAAGTTCCTGTTGAGAAATTAGCTGACAGTCTTATGAGAGCTCCCTTGTACATAATTAACAGTTTTTTTCTTGCTACTTTTAAGATACTCTCTTTGCTTTAACCTTTGACATTTTAATTATGTGTTTTGGTGTGGGCCTTTGGTTTATCTTTTTTGGGACTCTGCACTTTCTGGACTTGTATGTCTATTTCCTTTGTCAGGTTAAGGAAGCTTTCCATCATTATTTCTTCAAATATGTTTTCAATTCCTTGCACTCTCTCTCCTCCTTCTGGGACCCTGTGTTGTAAATATTGGTACACTTGATGATGTCCCATAGGTCTCTTAAATTATTCTCATTTTTTTGTTACCTTTTTTTCTTTTCGCTTTTCTGATTGGGTATTTTCTGTTACCTTGTCTTCCAGATTACTGCTTCAGTCTTCTACTTCATCTAACCTGTTTTTGAGTCCATCTATTATATTTTTCATTGCAGTTATTGCATTCTTTATATCTGACTGGTTCTTTTTTTATGATTTCTATGCCTTTGTTGAGGTTCTCAGTGAGTTCATCTGTTCTTCCCTTAATTTCATTGAGCATCCTTATAACCAGCGTTTTGAACTCTGTACTGGGTAGATTGCTTGTCTCCGTTTTGTTTAGTTCTTTTTCTGGAATTTTGTCCTATTCTTTCATTTGGAACCTGTTTATTTTTCTCCTCATTTTGGTGGACATCCTGTGTTTGTTTCTATGTGTTAGGTAGATCTGGTACATCTTCCAGTCTTCACAGAGTGGCCTTATGTAATAGGTGTCCTGTGAGATCCAGTGGCATAGTCTCCCTGTTTACCTGAGCAAGGTGCTCCAGGGTTGTCCCTTGTATGGATCGTGTGTGCCCTGATGCTGTAGTTGACCTTTGATTGCTGTTGGCACATCAGTGGATGGGGTTGACCTTCAGTCTGACTGGCTGTGAGAGTTAACTTTGACTGCAGTGGACAAGTTGTTGTGTGGGAGCTGACCCTATGGAGCAGGAGTCACTTTAACAGGATTGTGGTGCCAGCTGAGTCTGCCCATCAGGGTGTCATTTGTGCAGCTGGTTGGGTGGTGTTCTGGTGTGGACTGAAGCCACCCACCAAGTGTGTTGGTTCTGGAACCTCTTAGGAGGGGCTCCAGTGCAGACCAATGTCAGCTGCCATTTATGCCTGGCTTGAGTCTGCCAGGTGAGAGCTACAAAATTCTCTGGCTGATTGCCACTTGTGCTGGGCTTGGAAGCACTCAGGGCAGGCTATGCTGTGAACCGAGGCCAGCTGTCACTAGTGCCAGGCTTGGGATACTTTGGTGGACAGCACGATGCAAGCTGAGGCCAGCCACGACTTGTGCCAGGCTTGTGGTTGCTTAATTGAAGTTATGTTGCAAATCAACACTGGATGTAGCTTATGCCAGATTCAGTTTGGTCCACCTTATGGGAGTTACAATGCAAGTTGATACCAGTTGCACTTTTGCTTGGCTGTGAGTTGCTTAGAAAGAGGTACAGGACACACTGAGGCTAGCCACTGCTTGTTTGGGTTTTGTGGACCTTTGAGATATTTTAGGAAAGTCCACAGCATGAGCTTAGGATGTCCACTTGTGTGAAAAAGCTTCTGGAAGCCTATTGGGCTAGGCATAGGAGTTGGGTGGGGTGGAGTCTCCGGTAATCATCACAGCTGGCCAAACGATGTTAACCAGCTTAATGGAGAGCTCTGATTTGTGCCTGCCTATGCCTACTGGCTAGGTTGGAGAAAAGCTCAACAAAGCAGCAATGGCGCCTGCCAGCACTTCCATCCCTAGAGGGAATTGCCCCTCCAGCTATCACCCTGAAGCTATTCAATCCAGTTCCTCCCTGTATGTCCTAGGTGCTTTTAGAGCTGCTCACCCTGCACTGGAATGCAGAGTGAGTGAATTTGCAAGCCAGTGAATTTGTGAGTGAATGAATTCATGCTGGGGCCCTTCAAGAGAAATGCCTGGGACTCCAGCAGCACTCTGTCTCATTTGGATGCAATCCCTACTGGTTTTTACAGCCAGATGATATGGGGACGCCTCTTCCCAGCACTGATGCCTTGGCCTTGAGATCCCAATTTAGGACTGGGACCCTTCAATCCTCAGGGGGGCTCTGCAGTTAAGATATCCCTCCTGATTTTTAATTGCCACATTGTGGATGTGGGACTTGCTTGTGCCACATCTCTAACCCTCCTGCCTGTCTCATGGTGGCTTCTTCTTTGTATCCTTAGTTATAGGACTTTTGTTCATCTAGTCTTCATGTGATTTTCAATGATGGTGGTTCTATAATTTAGTTGTAATTTTGATATGGTTGTAGTAGGAGACGTATACAACATTTGCTTACTCCACCATTTACAAGGAATCCTTACAATGTATTCTGAATTGACAAGAAGAATACAAACTTTTTTTAGTACAATTCCAATTTTGAAACTTTTGAATAACATAAGATTCACTTGCTAGGATATTCCCAAATCCTCAGGTCTTTGGGGTTTTCCTTCTGATAATTATGTAATAGAATGTTAGATTTGAACTAATTTGGTTTTATTTTCAGTAAAACCTCAAGACAATTTTGTAGGACCGCCATGCAGACTTATAAATAAGGGTAACAAGGAACATTTATCATAAGGCTGAGGAAATCAAAGGCCCAGAATTAGAAATTAGAAGAGGATTGAGAGGGAAGGGTCTTGGAGTGTGGGAGTGCTTGCCCCTCAACTCACGCTTAGAAAAGGAACTAAAGGAGACATGCAGAGAGTTTAATATATGTACCTAACATTTTGGAGAATATAGTGGACTTGTGTCTGCCTTACACTCAAGACATCTAAAGTGCCCAGACCTGGCTGGATGGTTTGTTTCTCTGATAGTGGAGCAACAGAGAGTTGGTGGCATTTGCCAACTTACACTCCTAGAGTCTTTTCAGACAGAAGATGCATGAGTGTGAACTGTGGGCCAGGGATGATTGACTTATTTGAGTGAGGGTTAACTGAGGCTCTACAGCAGAGTGAACTGTAGGATTTCTTAAGGCTGAGGAAAGAGCCAGGAGCAGCCAGAGATGAATTTCCTCACATGAAGAGAAGTAGATGAGAGATCCACAGCAATAGTTTAGTGAGTCTGAAGAGCCCAGAAATGTGCCCACAAAATTAATGTTACTGAAACGGGTCTGTGGGCTCATTGCCCGTCTTACACAGGGAAGCCGAGTCTGAGGCAAGAAGTTTTTCACAGAGAAAAGGGTTTATTTGTGAGGCAGCCAGACAAGGAGACCAGAGATAAGGCTCAGATCGGTCTCCCCGATATGGGTGAGGGAAAGCTTTTAAGAGGGAGGGAGTGAGATAGTAAATCTTATAAGACATTGTTTTGTTAACTTCTGATTGGGTTAGATTAAGGTGCCAGGCCAAGTGCAAATTATTAGGCACCCCTAGCTTCTGAATACTGTCCACAAGGACTGGGTTTGTGTACAAAGGTTAGAAGAAATTCCTTTCCGGCTGTCCATCGGCATCAGTGTGTTTCTTTTGTTGGAATATGGGAGCTCATCAAATTCATTTTCATTAAAGCCCACATATCATCTTTTGCCCAACCAATTTGCAAGGTATGAAGAAAAGAGTTAAGCAGTCCTGAAAAGCCTGCTTGCAAAGTTGGCCCTTCGTTAGTTTCCAGGCTGACGAAAGAGCCAGCAGAGATGAATTTCTTCACATGAAGAGAAGTAGATGAGAACCCCACAGCAATAGATTAGTGTCCCTGAAGAGCCCAGGAAACTGCCCACAAAAGCAATGTTACCAAACCGGTCTGTGGGCTCAATGCTGGTTGTACACAGGGAAGCCAAAATCTGAGGCAAGAGGTTTTTCACAGAGAAAAGGGTTTATTTGTGAGGCAGCCAGACAAGGAGACCAGAGAAAATAAATCATAAACAGTCCCCTATGTTGATATAAAGTTTCTTTACATGACAAGAGTGACTCACCTTGTCTAATCTGTGTATTTAAACAACATAACATGCCAAACCCCTACTTTCCATCTGGAATTCTGATACATGCTAGGAAGAAGGTGCCCACGTGACCACTCTCTAATTAAAAACCTTGAGCACTGACTCTCTAATCAGCTTCCCTGGTGGACAACACTTCACATATGCTGTCAAACTCATTGCTGGAAGAATTAAGCAGGTCCTGCATGACTCCACTGAGAGGATTCTTGAAAGCTTGTGCCTGGTTTCCTGCAGATTTTACTTTGTGTGCCTTTTATTGGCTGATTTTGGTTTGTAGCCTTTTGCTATCATAAACATTTAGCTTTCAATGTGTCCTGGTAGCTTGGTGTCCTAGTAAGTCCTAGTAAGTCATCAAACCTGACAGTGTTGGGAACCTCTGACATACAGAGTGCGTTGAAATGTCTATGTTAAGATACAAAGATTTTAAATAAAAATATTTATTGAATGCATATATACTACGTGAATGGAATTATGCTCAGTGAAACCAAGACAAGTAGTCTAGACCTATTTTAAGAAATTCACAGTATGGTGTCTATGTTTCCACACAGAAGTGTATAAAAAAATATTCAATTAACTGAGTCAAAGCAGAATAAGGAAAATTCAAGAAGATTATTTCAATGGGAGTTTTGAAGAAGTAGACACCTCATCTTGTTCAAATTATCAGGAAAGCTAGAGACATGTGAGTTAGCTTTTAAGGAACAAGTAGGTTTTGTCAGGTTATGTTATCTGGAGTCATAAGGAGGGGAGTTTTGGAAGGTTTCCCTTCTAAACTTTCCCTTGAAACTTTGCAAAGGGATAGAAGGTATAAAGAAGTGAAGTACAGAGTATATTGAAATAAAATAGAATAAGTGTTACTTATGGGACAAAGTGGAACTTTCAAATGCTCTTGTTTAATAATCATAATAATTTGAATGTTTTATTTATAGCTCACTTCCATGCAAAGCTTATGGATTATTATAGAAGGCCCATCAAAATTATATAGCTTTTTAAAAGTATCTCTCTTAAACTCAGGCATAGAATTGACATTCTACTGGTTTCTAATTATGCTTTTTCTTCTCTGCCTCTCCTTTGTTCAGGTCCATAATGAATGAGAATTGGAACTCAAATTCTTCAGAAAACTGGCATCACAGTTGGAGTGTCAATGACACAAAGCATTATCTGTACTCAGATATCAATATTACCTATGTAAACTACTATCTTCACCAGGCTCAAGTGGCGGCAATCTTCATTATTTCCTACTTTCTGATCTTCTTCCTGTGCATGGTGGGAAATACAGTGGTTTGCTTTATTGTGATGAGGAACAAACATATGCACACAGTCACTAATCTCTTCATCTTGAACCTGGCAATAAGTGATTTACTAGTTGGCATATTCTGTATGCCTATCACACTGCTAGACAACATTATAGCAGGTATGTTGACTTGTGTGCAGTGCAAAGATAATATGAGTACATGTCCCATCTCCCTGTAGCCATGGCAGGGTCATCCATTCATTCACAAATTTTTATGGAGTTTAAAGACCTGCTCCAGGTACCTGTCCTCATAAGGTCTATAGTCTAAAGGAGGTGAAAGACTATAAACTAATACTGGGGGTGCCAAAAAAAAATAAATAAATAATAATAATAAAAAAAAAAAATATATATATATATGGACACTTTGGTCAATGTTGCTCATGCAGTAGTTTGCCATGATCAGAAGTGTCTGGACGCTGATGGTAACCACCTTGAACACCTCTTGTAATTGAAGAAGTCAAGCATGACTTGTATTCATCTTTTGTTATTGGTATATATTGAGTATTACAATTTTAATAGTTTTTTCCTTTCTTAAAATGTGTATACATTTTTTTGGCACCCTCTGTATATAAGAGGTCAGAGAATGAAAAGAATTATGGAGAAAAATAAAGCAGTGACAGAGATGAGGAGTGGATGCTGTTATTTTTATAGTGTTCACTGAAGGTCATCAGTGAAGGGGATCTGTATTACTAAAGATTATGAATTTGCTTAGTGCAGTTCAGAACACACATAATATGGTAGAAATATTACTGAAGATATTACGGATTGTAAAGTTCAAGGAACTAGGAAGTTTGGTTTCAATTGATGCAGTGTCTTCAATCTAACATAAATAGATATTTAGGCCCTGTTGTAGTTAACTGGGGAGATTTCTAACAGTTTTTGACGGAAGATGGAGCAGCAGTCCCAATGATTTCTCAAAAAGTGGTAGTTTCATCAGTGGTAACTCACATATGCAACAATAAGTAATGATGAGTAACTTTTGAGTACTAGTCATAGAGTACTTTTGGGCCCATATTACTACTTCTTTTGCACTACATTGTACACTTCGAAACTGCAAGAACAGTGTGTCTCCAGCTCCCTATAGTTTTGTTACATAGGACCTGCTTAAGAAATATTTTTTGCGTTAATGAATAGTACTCAAATATTCATATTCCAAATCTATAACAAAAAAATAAAACAATAACAACATACCAAAAATATTTACAGCAGCATGAGCCATGCAATCATTCTTATCTTTTATAGCGCTCAACATCAATTTATAGAAGAATAAGAGATTTCTCTATAAAATTTACCTGTTTCCTTCCTTTGTCTGGAGTGAGAGCCAGGGAGAGTTTAAAATGCCTATTCTATCACCGTGTACTCAAAGAGTCTGTGTCTTTGTTATGTTTATCATTTAAAAAACAATATTTATTGAGGATGTACATTTTCAAAATACTGTGCTAGGTAAAAAAGAAAGTGAAAGAATTGAGAAAAATCATCATTATCATTCTCAAGAAACCTGTTTCACGAATAAGAAGTGTTCTCAATATTTCCCATGTAAATATTTATAATTAAATTATCATTTAAAACATTTTCATATATATTACTCTTTATTATCTCTGCTTCCCATTCCCAGGAGGCAGCCATGTTCAGCATTCTTTACCTTTTTTTGGTAATCACTATCATATTTCTAAGTAACATGTTTTCATTATAATGTATTACTTTTGAACTGTAGAGATGTAATTTAGTTTTCATAATCCTCTTTTTACCACAGGAGGTAGTGTTCCTCACCACACTCCACTGAAACGACAGCATTAGGACAAGAGAACGCAAATCCATAGAAACTGAATGTCAGATACTATTGAATGTGAAGTTGAGAAAACAACAAGAGTGGCTGAAATTCTGTATAAATGCAATCATACACATTTATACAGAACCACAAATACACATTCACACACATATATGTTCACAATCTCTACCTCCTCTATTCTCTCGATATAATGATATAATTTTTGGTTAAATCAAAATTCAGAGTATACGAGGCCAGACAATTAAGTTTGGGAACTCATTCTAGAAAAAGTGCTATATACCTCGTTGCTGAATATCAATTACTACAGTCACTTTTGAAGTACTCCCCTTGGGAAGCTATGCACTGGTGCCAGCACCTAGTCCACCCTTCAAAGCAATTTTGGAACTCTTTGCTGGAATGGCCATCAGAGCTGTCGTTGTATTACCCTTGATGTCCTGAATGTCATCAAAATGTCTTCCTTTCAATGTTTCTTTTATTTTCAGGTAAAGAAAGAAGTCATTGGGGGCCAGATCAGGTGAGTGGGGAGGGTGTTCCAATATGGTTATTTGTTTACTGGCTAAAAACTCCCTCACAGACAGTGCTGTGTGAGTTGGTACATTGTCTTGATGCAAGAGCCATGAATTGTTGGAGAAAGGTTCAAGTAGTCTAACTTTTTCACGCAACCTTTTTAGCACTTTCAAATAGTAAACTTGGTTGACTGTTTGTCCAGTTGGTATAAATTCATAATGAATTATCTCTCTGATAGCAAAAAAATGTTAGCAAGATCATTGCAAAAAGTTCACGAACTTAATTGTCAGATCTCATACATTCTATTATTACATCTATCTTATCCCTGCTGAGCCAAGTAGAGTGCTATGATAGCAATTTTTCTTTTGTAAAATGTTTTTTCGTTTGTTTGTTTTCTTGGATTTAATAAGGGCATCGTATTTTGATTTGCTTAGTTTTGTCTGTGTACCTATCAGTAATGTATCTTCATATTGTCTACTAGTATTGATTTCTTGTCAATACCTTCAAACATAACAAGTAACCTGTAAATTGCATATTATTCCTGGAGAGTGCTCTCAGTAGTCCTCTTCCCATCCAGACACAGTGCTCTCCAGGCAGGGAGCTCAACTACTACTCTGGGATGTCACTTCACTGAGACCCTAACAATCTCTTCGCCTCTCTCAATTCCCTGTTTTGTGGATGCCATTTCTTTTCTTAGTTTATTTCTCTGTTAATTTCCAGTGAAAGTGCATTGATATGAAAATGTTTGAGGTCTTGTAGATCTGCAAATATCTTTATTCTGCTCTCACACTTGATTAGTTAGCTGTATAAAGTATTCTAGGCTAGACATTTTTTCCCCTCGAAACATTTGAAGAGATTACTCTATTATTACTACTGAGAAGCCAGGTATTACCGCTGAAAAATCTAATGTCATTTGACTCTTGTTTCTTTTACTCCTGATTTCTATTTTGTCTTAAGACAAAATTTCTACTGTTGTCTTAAGCTCTTAGGGCTTCTATTTATCCCATGTTCTAAATTTCAGGCAGTTATGCCTTCAAGTGTGTTTTTATTTTCACTTGCTAGGTCCTTTTCATAAAAATATGAATGCCCTGTAATCCTGGGGAATTTTCTTACAGAGTTTGTTTCTGTTTTCTTTTCTTCAACTCACATTAATCAGATATTGGAGATTTTGAGTTGCCCTCACCCCCCTTTTTTCATCTTTTTTCTTTCATTTTTCTGTTTCTTATTATACTTTCAAAGATTTTCTTAACTTTCTTTTCCAGACTTTATGATGAGTTAATTTCTATTATTGTATGTTACATTCTTTGAGCTATTTTTATATTCTGTATTTTCCTTATACTATTATGCACATGTTTCATGCATAATACGTGTTATATGAAGGTCTGACAATTTGCGAACGTGTTGCAATGATGTTGCTAATCTGTTTTGATATCACAGGGATTATTCGTTATGCATTTGTGCCAACTGGACAAACAGTTAATCAAATGTACTATTTGGAAGTGCTGAAAAGGTTGCATGAAAAAGTTAGACTACCTGAACCTTTCTCCAACAATTCATGGCTCTTGCATCACAACAATGCACCAGCTCACACAGCACTGCTGTGAGGGAATTTTTAGCCAGTAAACAAATAACCGTATTGGAACATCCTCCCTATTTACCTGATCTGGTCCCCAGTGACTTCTTTCTTTACCTGAAGATAAAGGAAATATTGAAAGGAAGACATTTTGATGACATTCAGGACATCAAGGGTAATACAACGACCACTCTGATGGCCATTCCAGCAGAGTTCCAAAATTTCTTTGAAGGGTGGACTAGGCGCTGACATCAGTGCATATCTTCCCAAAGGGAGTACTTCGAAGGTGACTGTATGATTGATATTCAGCAATGAGGTATGTAGCACTTTTTCTAGGATGAATTCATGAACTTAATTGTCAGAGGTTATTATTAATAATTTTTATTTGCTTTTTCATTGATCATCTACCAGATTCATATTGGTTTTCTCAGAAATTTCTGTCTTCCTGTTTGTTTTAGACTCTTCTTTCATATTTGAGGTTTTCCTGGTGTCAACTGCTACTTAGCTCTCGTGTTTCAGAATGAGACACTGTGTGGTTGCCTTGAACCTCTGCATGCCTGTGGATTGAGGTTAGGACCACTAACAGCTTCATTAGTCTGGACCATTCATTGGGAAATCCACAACTGTTACAATCTGCATGTCACTATTTTTGGGAAGATCACTCCCGAGTAAGAAATTCTCTGATTTGACATAAGGATATAAGGCTGGCTGTTGCATTCCAGACTGAGTGGGCCAGCGGTATTGGTATTGCGTGTAGAATGTATACTTTTATTTAATTCTTCTACCTCTTGATGACATCCACTCCCCATGCACCTTGTGACTAAGAATCTGGAGCCACTGTGCTTCCACCTCCTTAGAGTGTGTCCTCCTTTCTTCTACCCACCTGGGGAAAAGCCATCTGATTGCGTTTATACATAATTCAGCCAATCGTGTTATTTTCCCAACTTTATTGTCAGTAGTATCTGGCGCCCCAATTTCTATGCTTTTTTTTTTTTGGTCCTAGTACTGTCATTTCAGTGGAGTTTGGTGAGGGAGATGAGATAAATCATGTGCTTATTCTTCCGTTTTCAACCAATGGCTATACATGTTTTTTTGCATTTTTTTTGTTGAAAAATAATACTATAACAAACAAATGCATTTTAGGATAGGGAAGACATGCTCTCTTTTGGTTTATTCAGTAGAGTCATTTAAGCACCTATTTCAAAATGGTCTGGATGGGTGGTAAAAATGTGTTCTTTTTAAAAGATATATTTGGATTACTTAGGTTATTAGGAATATTTTTAGTTAGGTAAGAATATTTTAAAAAATAAATTACAGAATTTTTTTTTAAGAGATAAATTTTTAAAAATCTGAGAAATAGGTAGCATTCATCTTTTGGAAAACTAGAATATTTGCTAGTGGGAGAAGAATGTTACTTTCCTATAATAGATGGGTGCTTAGAATATCAAACTGCTATAATAATTTTGCTAATTTTTTAATAATCATTCTGGTAAGTGAGGTTCAGTTAAGAAGGACTTCAGATAGACTATTTTTGTTCATGTCAAGTGCTCTTTGTTCTCAAAGTATGTCTTAGCTCATGCTGCAGTGTCAAAATACCACAGACTGGGTGCGTAAATGGCAGACATTGATTTTTTTTCACCATTCTGGAGGCTAGAAGTCCAAGATCAGTGTGCCAGCATGGTCAAGTTCTTGATGATGGTACTTTTCCTGGTTTGTACATAGCCACTCTCCTGCTGTGTGTTCACATGACCTTTCCTTGGTGCATTCATGTGTGTGTGTGTGGGAGAGAGAGAGAGAGAGAGAACTTTCTCTTCCTCATTTTATAAACCCATTGTACAGGTACCAAATCATGGCCTCATCTAAACCTAATTATTTCCCAAAGGCTGCATCTCCATTTACCATCACATTGGGGATTAAGGCTGCAATATATAAATTGGGGGTGAGCACAAATATTCATTGCATAACAAAGTACCTCTATGGTAATTTGTCTGATTACATTACATATAAATAAATATTAACTTTATTCTACTTGTGACTCCTGATTCCTCATAATTTATGAGGTACATTTCCAAATTCAAATACTGATTTTCTTCCTGTTTTATTCATTTAAAGGGCACTATTGTATAAGGGTTAGTTGCCTGGACTGTGGAACCATACTTTTAGGATTCAAATCCTTAATATGCTGCTAACTAGCTATGGGAAAGACATGTGATATCTGTGTGTTACCTAGTCTATTACATGAGGAGAATAATAAAGCCTTCAAAAGCCTAGTGTGGAGATTAGATATGTTAATAGACACAAAGCACTTATGATAGTGCCTAGAATGTTGTAATTACTATATAATTTTGATATTATTATTATTATTATTATTATTATTATTATTATTATTCGTGTAGTGAAAAACAGAGCTCTGGAAATAATGAAAATAATGGGAAACATTGATTGTTACCTGAATATCATTTCGGAAAGTTGTATGAATCTTGATTTCATGCCTTTCTGTTTATATTTTCAGTGAAATGAAAAAAAAAAACATTTTCAAAGACTAACTTCCTTTTCTCTCTTTTTTTCCCCCCAGGATGGCCGTTTGGAAGCACAATGTGCAAAATCAGTGGATTGGTCCAAGGAATATCAGTCGCGTCTTCTGTCTTTACTTTGGTTGCAATAGCAGTGGATAGGTAAGTCAGCACCAAAATCTAAATCCAGAAAGAAATGGGCATGTCTTCAGTTAATCCACCTAACCAGAGAAAAATGTATAATCTACTAAATTGGAGCAATATCTGCCAAAATTTTTGTATCCATGCTACCTACCTCTTTAAGAGAAAGATACATCTATAAATCTACATCTATATCCATATTTATCTATATACCTGAGGTGCCAAAAAATGTATACAAGTGTACATTTTGGTCAACGATGCTCAAGCAGTAGTTTGCCATAATCAGAAGTGTCTGGATGCTGATGGTAACCACTTTGAGCACCTCTTGTAATTACAGAAGTCAAACGTGACTTGTATTCATCTTTTGTTATTGGTATATATTGAGTATTACAATTTTAATACAGTTTTCCTTTCTTACAATGTGTACGCTTTTTTTGGCACCCCCTGTGTATATGAAGGTCTTCCCTATACCATCCCACTGGAAGTTAGATTTTCAACATAAGGATTTTGGGGGCACTCAAACATGCAGACCACAGCAGTATAATTTACTATTTTCACACCAGATTCTTGAATTTTCCAATGGTGGAAATGTAAATGTGCTGAAATGTATCTGAAATTTAATCCATATTCTAAGATAAAATTCATTAATACATTCATTTATAAACATTGTTAATCTGTGCCTGGTACTAGGCTGGGTTGTGTAACATCTAAACACATACGTGCTCATATATATACGTATAGACATACACACACACACACACGCACACACACACATACACACACTAAAGCTTCAGGAATAAGAAAAGAAACCTAAATGTCCATATTTTAAAATTAAATAATTAAAGATAATACATGTCTTCATTCAAGCTGCTATAATGAGAAACCATAGATATCATGGCTTAAGCAGCAGACATTTATTTCTCACAGTTCTGAAGGCTGGGAAGTCGAAGATCAGGATCTTAATAGATTCAGTGCCTGTTGAGAGACCTCTTCCTGGTTTGCAGAGGGCCCTCTTCTTCTTGTATCCTCACATGGTAGAGAGCACAAGCTCTCATCTCTTTTATTTTCTTAAAAGTGCACTGATCCCATCATTAGGACTCCACTCTCATGTCCCTATCTCAACCTAATTACCTCCCAAAAATCCCACCTCCATATACCATCCCATTGGGGAGTCAGGTTTTTAACATATGGATTAGCGGGGCATTGAAACATGCAATTTATAGCAATATAATTTTACTATTTTTACACTAGAATCTTGAATTTTCTAATGATGGAAATGTAAATGTGATGAAGTATATCTGAAATTTTATCCATATTTTAAGATAAAATTTATTAATACATTCATTTATAAACATTGTTAATCTGTGCCCGGTACTAGACTGGGTTGTGTAGCCTCTAAAGCATATTAGACAATGTGCTGTCTCAGTTCACAGTCAAATACTTACAAATAATACTGTGTAATAGGGGCCCAGTTGTGTAGGTAGAAAGTGATCAAGTTATCTGTCAGTACAGGTAGTGGTGGGTTTATAGAAGAGGTGACTTATCTAAATCTTGAGGGATCAGAAATTTACCTTGGGAAGAAATAGGGGAAGTGACATCTCTTATCTATCTACCTCACATTTGAAATAGGAGAGCGCTTGTCCAGAGATGTGCGGAGAGGCAGTTAAACTGCAACAGAGGCTGGTGAAGTGGCACATTAGGCCGTAGAAAAAGGCAAAAAGTGGATTTTCTATGGTCCCGTCTTCCTTCCATTTTAAGAAGTTTAAACATTGTCCTTAAGACAACAGGGAGCTATTGAAGTCTTTTAAACAGGAATGATGACTAATTTTCATTTTGGAAAAATAGGTAGAAATGATTTGGAATTATGTAAGATTAGAGACAGGCAGAACATTTAGGCTCTTTTGTAACTCAGATGGGAGAGGATGCATGCATTTATTAAGGCAGTGGCAATGGCAATTAAGAGATATTTGAGAAGGAAACTGAACAATAACCTGAAAGATGTCTCCTTAAGTAAAGAAACTAGATACACACACACACACACACACACACACACACACAGATTTCAAAAGATGATATGTAGTAGAATTGTTGACATCAAAAAACTTGGTAGATTCTATATTTAATATTGATTTATTATTTGCATCATTATTTATAATGTTTTTATCTGTTTTCCAGAACTTATCACATAGATCTAGTTTATTTGGTTTGTCACATAGACCTTGTTTATCTAGTTTATAAAGAAAATAGAATTTAAACATATGCTAACTACCATATGCCAAAGATACCTTTTTACATTAAATTTCCCAATTTATTATACTGTTACTACTATTATACTATATTTTTGCATACTACTTATTTGTTATAATAATACTTGTACTAATTTTATACTAGTAAGTAGTTGTACTACAAAATTATTTTAATATGAAGGTTTACAATAAATTTTATTCCTTAATTATATAATTATACATGTGATTTTACAGTGAATAAAAACCTATAATTTCCTTTTCATTTTTGATCTGAATCTTGAGATTAACACATTTACGTCCACATTGCGTTTAGTATTAAACGTCCCTAAATTCCTTTTTCACTGTTTCTAGCATGCCTCCTGAACAGAAATTTAGAAATAAACATTGCTCTTCATTTAAAAAAGTAAATGAAGTTATAATAATAAATAAATTATTTATTTATTTGATTTATCAAATATTTATTTGAGGAATGATTATACAATGGTCAAAATTAATGAGCTAGGTCAACATATATCAAAATGCATAAATCTCAAAAGTGTACAAACTTAAAAAAGAAATTACATAATGAAACATATAACATGGTGCCAATATAAAATTTAAAATATTGTCGATGCAGACTACTACTCTAAAAGCATAAAAAAACATGATAGGAGAGATACATGACAACTTCAAGATTTCTGTGGAAAGAGGAAGATGACAGAGATTACATAGATCTACCAAAAGAATTTCAACTGTATCTGTAATGTTTCAGGTTTTTTAAAAACTGATGGAATTATGGTCACTTGCTGTAACTGATGGTTTAATTCACACTGTTACTGCCTGTCTTCCCACCCATACATCACTTCTCTATAGTTTCAGTCACCTATTGCTATATAACAAGTCATTTTCCAAAAGAAACCACTTAGTGGCTTAAAAATAGCGACACTATTTATTATGCTCCTGAATTTGTGATACGGGAAGATTCAGCAAGTATAGGTTGTCTCTGCTCCATATGGCATCAGGTGGAGGAGGTGCTCCAAGGTCAGGGCTGAAGGCTCTTTCAGTCTCTCATTGGTGCCTAGGCTGGGAAGACTTGGGCAACAACTTGAAGAAACCGGGTTTCCTCAGGCACTCTATCTCTATTTGTTTCCCCACGTGGGCTATATAGCATGGCAGTTTCAAGGTAGCTGGACTTCTTACATGTCAGTCCAAGGCTCTGAACATCCACCCTAAGAGAGAGCGCTGGTGAAAGTCATGCAACATCACTTCTGCATTCTATTTATTAGAAGTGAGTCATTAAGGACAGCCCATATTCAAGTATACAGGAATAGAATTTGGAAGGAATGTCAAAGAATTTGGACATGTTTTAAAGTCACCACACCTCCATCTCTATCTAAACTACTTGCACTTAAGTGCTTTCTTCGTCAGCTCTTGGCAGAAGCCAAACCACAAAGAAACTTCCAAACCGATTTCTCCAGACTAAGTTTTTCTCCTGAATTCCATACTTATTTTTAAAATACCTACTGGATAACTTCATCTGTACATCCAACAACAAACACCTCAAACTAAACATGCCAGGAACTGAACTTATCTTCACTATAAGTCCTCCAAAAGAAAAAGAAAAAAAGAGCCAAAAATCAGCTCCTTTTCTCATGTTCCCCAATCAGTGCATGTCTGGACCCCTCACTCAGTTCAAGTGAAAATCTTGAGATTTATCCTTGAAACCTCCTTCTCTTTTTCACTTCTATTTATTGCTCTTTAAGACTCATTAGTTCTGGGTGCTAACTAATCGTGAGCCAGGCCACTATCTATTGTTGTTTGAGATAGAATACTGAGATTGTTTTTCCTAACTGGCTGTGATGAATTAATTTTATGTGTGAACTTGACTGAGTCACGAGGGGCCCAGATATTTGGTCAAACATTATTGTTGGGTGTCTGTGAGGGTGTTTTTGATGAGACTGAATCAAAAGAATAAAGAAGATTGCCCTCCCCAATGTGGGTGGCCCTTATTCAATCAGTTGAAGACCTGAATAGAACAAAATGCTGACCCTTCTGCAAGTAAGAGAAAACTCCTCCTGCCTCACTTTTGAACTGGGACATTAGTCTTTTCCTGCCTTCAGACTTGAACTGAAACATCAGCTCTTCTGGGGTCTCAAGCATGCGGCTTTCGGACTAGAACTTACATCTAGTCCACCTGGTGACTCGCCTGGTTCTCAGGCCTTCAGACTTGAACTGGAACTACACCATTGAGTCTCCTGAGTCTCCGTTTTGAGTTTTCATTTTGCCAACTGCAAATCTCGAGATTACTCAACCTCCATAATCGCATGAGCCAATTCCTTATAATAAACATCTTTCAATATATATCCTTTTGGTTCTGTTTCCCTGGAAAACCCTGACTGATACACTGGCCAAGTCCAAACTCAAGCATGATTTTAGCATAATTACATAATATTTCCATTGACAATTTTCTGGCAGGGCGCATTTTCTATTTTGTTCATCTTTGCCTTTCTGAATACATATGCATATATTTGTTGAATGATTAAATTTGGTTTAGAAAAAAAGCAAGAGCAAAGTACCTAGAATTGTACCTATGAAGTTACTCATAATCTAAGAATGAGTGAATGGGAGGATTCACTGATTAGAAGACTGTAGGAAAACTTGGAGATTAAGACAGAAGATCTTATACATACAATGATGTATAAGTTTCAAAGGACAACAGAGCAGTGAAGGTATAAACTCACTAGTCATTATATGAAGATAAGTCAGATAAATTAATTTGGAGCTTCTGCTGGAACACTTAAAGCTCTAAGTTTCCTTACCTGCAGATCTGCAAAGTAATAATTATCATAACATTTCAGTTTTATAGAGTCATCACAAAAGTTAAAGAAGATTAAATAGGTGACAATATACTTTGTGACAATATACTTTGAAAACTATAAAATGCTATACAGTTGCATAATGGTATAATTATCTTATAATTAAAATAATGACATCAAGAATCACAATAACAAAATAGCAGTGAAATGAATGAGACTCTACATACTGATGTTGAAATTCCATACTCACCAGAGGATACAGACCACTGGGAACACACATAATCAGAATTCATAATGCTAACACTTAGACTCTTATAGCTATGACAGAAACCACCAAACACTTAGTGGCGTAAAACAATGCTTAATATTTCCCATGATTCCGTGGATTGGTTGAGTGCGTCTGTCTCTTTTGTTTACCGTTTTGTAGCATTACCCTGGAAATTAACTGGGGCTAGAACATCCTCGATGACCAGCCTCTCATCCTCCAGGGTCTTTCTCTACATGGCTTGTCATCAAATTCAAGCTTGTTTACAACCTGGTAACTGGCTTTCAAGAGGAAGCATTTCAAAAGACAAGCCCCAGAATGCAAGTACATAAAAAGCTACTGTTTCTGTTATGCTTGTTTGGCCAAGGCAAGTTACATGGCCAGGCACACAAATAACATGGGAGAGGACCACAGAAGGACATGAAGAAGAGCCTAGGAATATGGGCTCTGGAGCCGAGCTACCTGTGTAAAAAATCATGTGTTATTATGAGCAAGATTTTTACCTTGTGTAAGCCTGTTTTTACACTTTTTAATGGTAAGCTTAAAGAGATAATCCATGTAAATCAATGGAAAAGAGTCTGGAACAGAGTATTAAATGTTCATATTCAGTATACGTTAGTTGCCACTATTACTTTTATTAATAATAGTGTCAGATGTACTCTACTTAGTCATACTTTGAATTAAAATTTAATTCATATCAATGACAGAAAATGTCAATACTTGCCTTTCTACTACTAATGGTAACTTTCTATGTTTTTGAGGCATATGGGAATTATTTAAATACATTTCATTCACAACTCCGTCGTAAGTTATGAGGCAGTGCCTCACTGATATTTGCCTTTGATTGCAGGTTTCGGTGTGTCATCTACCCTTTTAAACCAAAGCTCACTATCAAGACAGCCTTTGTCATTATTGTGATCATCTGGGTCTTGGCCATTGCCATTATGTCTCCATCTGTGATAATGTTAGATGTACAAGAAGAAAAATATTACCGAGTGATACTCAACTCCCAGAATAAAACCATTCCAGTCTACTGGTGCCGGGAAGATTGGCCCAGTATGGAAATGAGAAAGATCTACACCACTGTCCTGTTTGCCAGTATCTACCTGGCTCCCTTGTCCTTCATTGTCATCATGTATGGAAGGATTGGAATTTCACTCTTCAGGATGACAGTGCCCCACACAGGCAAGCAGAACCAGGAGCAGTTGCAAATGGTATCCAAGAAAAAGCAGAAGGTCATTAAGATGCTGCTGGTCGTGGCCCTGCTTTTCATTCTCTCCTGGCTACCCCTCTGGACTCTGATGATGCTCTCAGACTATGCTGACCTGTCTCCAAGTGAACTGCAGCTCATTAACATCTATATCTACCCTTTCGCTCACTGGCTGGCCTTTTGCAATAGCAGCATCAACCCCATCATTTATGGTTTCTTCAATGAGAATTTTCGCCGTGGTTTTGAAGATGCTTTTCACCTCCAGCTCTGCCGAAAACTAGCAAAGCCCAAGGAAGCCTACACCCTAAGAGCTAAAAACAATGTGGTCATAAATACCTCTCATCAGTTAACCCAGAAACCTGTAATTCAAAACCCACATGAGGAAATTTGCTGTAGAAAAAGTGCTAAAAACCCCAAGCAGGAATTAGTGATGGAAGAATTAGAAGGAGCTACCAATAGCAATGAGATTTAAAAAGAGCTCGTGTGATGATTTTAATTTTATGTGTTATATTGAAATATTGTTGCTTTCTATGGCTTTATACTTCAATTCTTCCTAAGAATGTTCCAAAGGAAACATGTATAGAAAGCGCTGTCTGGAAAAAGCAAAGTACACAAACTGGTCTTATGTTCATAACCAATCTTATGTTATTTAAAATATGTACAGTGACTAATATACATGTTTGCCTGGATAAATCCATTTTCTAGGAACAGATTACAAAGCCTGACCTTTTCCAATTTAGCCGTTTATGTATGAGTCAAGCATGTGTATTATGTCTGTAGACACACACACACACACACACACACACACACACACACACACACACAGCCTCCATATGGTGATAAATGGGCAGTAGTTAGCATGAGAGTACATTTACATTTTGTCAGTTCTCCCTTTACTTTTGGATTTGAAATTTTAGACTAAAGAATTATTTATCTGTTTGTGCTTTTGAAATGTACTAAGCTTTCTTAGAAATAAGAACTACAATAGCAAATAAAGGCAAAGTATGTTTCTTTGTATTTAAAGCTTTTTTCTTTCTTTTTTTTTTTTTTTTTTTTTTTTTTAAGAGTACAGTTAAAGTTGGTAAAATCATAGCGTGGTTCCACAGGAGTTATTCTTGTCTTTTTAATATTTTCCCAAATGAAGTTAATGCCCTAGCTGTTTCTTTCAGAGGTGATATAGAGCCCCAATTCAATTCCCTTTTTAATAGGATCTCTGACATAAAAAGGAAATCTTTATAAAATGCAGCAGTTGGCAGAAGAATGGCAGCTCTCATTTGAAGTGCTTTTGAGCAGAGATGCTCAAAAATCATCATAAGACTCCCATAAAGTTTGTACAGAGCAAGAACAGTTATTCCAAATTCCCTACTGAGCACAACATTTAAATGCAGCACTCCTACTGAGTTAGTAAATTAATGCTACTGTTATGAAGGGAATTGCAACCCTCTGGATTCTGCTGTTACAATTATGTCATGATAATAGTTGTAAATGCTAGCTTTTATTCTCCGGTGAGATAAGTCCCTGGAAAATTGGGAATTATAAAACAAATAGTTTGGCAAATAAAAATAAATTTCTGGGCTTCGAACTGAACTATCAAATTTTTCCACTCATTTAAGTAGTTCAAGCTAAAAGCTTTTCAACATTATAGGCCTTTGAGAAAATAATAGTTGAGTTTTCAACTGAATTGAGCGATGTGATATTTGAATATGCAGTGTTTCTTCCTGCCATCTGGAAGAGCAACTTTCTCAAATTTTAGATACAGAATTTGATTTTATATTCCTCTGCCCTGATTTACTGAAATAATATTTACAGTTGGTGTACTTAGACATTGAAGGTTATTTTGTTAGAGACTATCACTTTCTGACAGGCATTCCCACATTCTACCAGCACCTGAAAAACATCATAACTAAACTCCATACTCTTGTTACCACATGAAGGGTTAGTCTACCAGTTGCTGCAGACAGCCAATTATGCTGGTAACGGGGTGCATTAACAGATAAAAAGCTTTATTTCATGGGCAATGATGAAAGGAGAACTGGCAGTGAAAATGCTCAAAGTCCCAACCCAACTCTCCGTCCTCTTATTGGCAATTGCTTTTAAAGGGTGAAATGGAGGGTAGAGATCTTCAATGTGTGATTAGCTCATGGGTATCTTCTGACTGATTGGAGCTGGGGTTACAAAGAAATAGGAGTTCTGGCTCAGCACCAGCTGGTCTGGGGTTTACATGACAGTGCTCAGCAAGCGTCACCAGTTTTCTTGTTCCTGTAAAAACAACTCAAGGTATACATCAATATGTTATCAGCGATTCTAGAGGTGGAACTAGTGCCCCAAAACTGTGATTTATATCTGAGAAAGTTTACTTAAGTGAATGTAAGGAAAAAGGACTCCGGTCTGATATCTTGCAAGTGAGAAACCAGGCGAGAAGGGGAGCCAGAAGGGACTCTGGCTTGGTTTTGTACTCTTACCTGTTAACTATCTACCTTTTATCACCTTCAACTTCTCATTACCTCTTCCCTAATGATTGCAAAACTCTCTTCACTGAATCCCATCCTCCCTTTCAATCTTAGTCTTTTGGTAGTTGGCAGAGTCATCTTCCTAAAGTAGAAGGTTCTCCTTTGTAAAAACAACTTCAGAAACTTTCTGCCTGTTTAAACACATACAGACACTCAAAGCTCACCACCGCCTGGCTCGTGTCTCCTGGTTGCATCTCCGACACAAATTGTTTTCTAAACTCAAATCAAACAGAGATGGTCAGCCTAGATTATTGTTTTTTTTGTTTCATTTATGACTTAATCTTTGCTTCATTCCCCTATCTGCCTGTCTACCCATTGTCTTAGGTCTATTAAAAAGCTATCTCTCTCAGAAAGTCTGTTTGCTTTCTTATAACAGAGGTGTTTACTCCCTCCCCTAAGCATTGTGTACCATTTTTATGACAACCTCAATTGTATTGTAATTGTTCTGTCTTATCTTTGCAACTAGAATATAAATTATTATTTTTCTTAATTTTTATTAAATTTATTGGGGTGGCATGTGTTACTAAAATTATATAGGTTTCAAGTGTACATTTCTACAGTACATCATCTATATATTGCATTGTGTGTTTACCACCCAAAGTCAGTTCTCTTTCCATCACCACATTTTGACCCCCTTTATCCTGTTCTACCATCCCCCTCCCCCCTATTACCCTCTGGTAACCACTAAACTGTTGTCTGTATCTAGGAGTTTTTGGTTTGTCTTGGTCATTTATTGCTTTCAGTTTTATAGCCCACATATGAGTGAAGTTATATGGTTTTCGACTTTTCCTGTCTTATTTCCAAGGGCATGATGAGTTAGGCCTTACTCATCTTTAGATTCCCCACAATGTGGAGCACAAATAACAACAGTAATAAAAACTCAATCTTTTATTGAGACTTATGTCAGAAATTTTATATAATTTTGTATTTGACCTCAGACTATTAGATAAATATTGTATATCCCCATTTTCTGCATATTAAAACTAGAACTCAGAGACATCAAGGAACTTATCTAAAATTGAACAGCCAAACTCTGTACAGTAAGCTCTGAATGGGACACAGGTCCATTAGTTCCAAAGCCTGTGCTCTTTGATCAGATTGTACCTCTAGATGGAGCTTCCTTAAATAGTCCAACATCAAACATATTTTTTCACTTCTCAATTTCTTAAAAACATGCACTAGCAGCAGAGTTACTAGGAAAAGGAAAGAAACAATGTGTTTTCTCGTCAAAATTGCAGGGGAAAGTATACAATGATGAATAATGCATAACTAATCTCAGACTATTTAGACATTTCATTTAGAGATACATTTGTTAGGATATTTTTTCCATATAGCAATTTTACTTCTATCAAAGACTACAAAGAGAGCGAAGAAATGAAAGAAAATCGAAAAGAAAGAAAAGTGGTTTTACGATAGAGATTTAGATACACTTGAACTCCAAGTAGGCACATTTTCAATTTTGGAGTTAGGGATAGCTAAGAATTGACACAATTTTAAAAACAAATTTTGTTCCATTAATATGAGACATGATCTTTAAAGTAACACAGCTGACCTTGTTCAGCTTCACAGGTGAACTGGTTTTATTGCTTTGTGATGACATCAATACTTTTAGTTTCTTCCCCACTATAATCCAATACTATCTGATTAATTTAGAAACCTTCATAAAAGCCCATTGTGAGCTGTACAATATTGACTAACACGTAACGGATCTTTTTCTTCTTTACACCTGTAAAACACCAGTGACACAGTCTGGATATCACTGCTTACCTTTTCTATAATGGCTCCTACATTTGGTGCAGCTGTTCAACGATAGCATCAAAAGTTCCTTGTACCTTTATACTCTTTCATCCTTGATATGTTTTCTTTATTACTTGATAGTTAAAAGACAGCTGTCACAATAGAGAGAGTTAGGAGAAATGTCAGCTATGTGTTTGAGACAGCTGATATTTAAGATACTTAGTGCTTAATGGATATTTTCCCCCTTAGGGACACTTACTATCAAAGAAAATGGTTTATTTTAGCACCATGTTCTACAACAATGAGGTAATTAATTGAATATTTTATGACACATTTTTAATAATATTTGTTTTTGTTTGAAGTCCAGAATATCATAGATGTACTCAAAATACATTGCTTAGTTTACAACTAAGTCTACTGTGTCTTGCCTTAGATACCTTAAGATGGCTTCTATGAAAGAAGGGAGTAAAAATATGCATCATGACTTTCTTTTTCATTGCTTTTTAAAAAATATTTCTAGCTACCTTTTTAAGCAGTAATTGTTTTCCAAAAGGATACTTATTTCATTATAAAAATAAAAATTCTGCACCTAGTTTTCCACAGATTTTCCATGATAAATATAATCTGTGACACTTATAGTCTCTTTTTTTAATTAAAATTCATTGGGGGTGACAATGGTTAGTAAAATTACGTAGGTTTCAAGTGTACAATTTTTGTAATACATCATCTATATATCACATTGTGTGTTCAACACCTAGAGTCAGTTCTCCTTCCATCACCCTCTTTATTCTGAAGAGCTCAAGATTTTGAACACAGTTCTCCGGTATGTATCTTCAGAGACAGTGGAAAATAATGGAAATGATGTTACAGGATAACAAAATGCTGAATGAATACAACAATGTAAAAGTAAAGTACATATTAAGATAGTTTTAAAATAATATCCAATATACCAAATGGCATTGTACATTTTTGTTGTTTTTATTCCCAAATTATAACTGTTTTACAATTATTATACCAACTATTGTTTTTTTAAAAAAGAACCAGACTGAAGCCAAAAGACCAGAATTCAAATTCAACATACTTAATGGACCTTTGGGAAGGTTACCTCTCTGAGCCTCAGTTCTTTCATGATTAGGTCAGTTTGATAAATACATTTGCATTGTCTGTATTTTGATGAACAAATGAAGCAATGTATATGAAAAAGGTTTCCAGAAATATATGATACTGCACAAATATTTATCAAGAGTAACTTTTCCTTCATCATCATTGAATGTGATTTTTCTTCAAGATCCTAATGTTAGGGAATCTATCACAAATATCTGTGTTCTATTTCCTGTTTGAGTTCCAGTGTATATGATTATAACCCAGGTATAAGGAGGACCTTGTAGTTATATATTGATTACAACATTGCATTATCCTTGTCTTAGTTTAACCTTGGGACAGATTTTAGAGCTTTCTTCACCCCCCAAAATAAATTCGCTCCACAAGTATTAGTATGAAAAGGAAATCTTAACCATAGTCAGCTAGTCAGGAAAAAAAGGTACATCACAAGCCATAGAGCAAAACTTGATAAAAATCAACATGAGATATCTCTGTTCCACCGTGTTGTCCAGTTTCATCTTTGCCTGCCTTTTCTTCTCCGTGCAACCTCTGAGTAAATCTTTCCCTTACCCCAGTTTATCCTCTTGGTTAGCCTCTTTCTCTACATATATATATATATATATATATATATATATATATATATATATATATATATATTTCTTTTTATGTTCAACACATACCACGTGAGCTAAAATAAGGGATCCCTGAAAAGAAAACAGTTGTTGCTATCCAAAGGAGAGGAATGAATATTGCCCAGACCAGTTTACCCCATGGCTTTTCAACATTCAAATCCAGTCCTCTTCTCAAATACTTGATTAGGGAAATACATCCACCTAATAAGACATAGCCCTAACATGTACAATTAAAGATAGCCTTAAACTACTTTCAAAATGAGACAACACAAATTCATGTTTAGTTACTGACTCTAGATCTAGGTCCTTATCTCACAGTGATGTGATTAACTTTTTTTTCCCCCTTCACCTTTCCCCCGCCTTTATTAATTTTTCAATTACAGTTGACATTCAATATTGTATTAATTTCATGTGTACAGCATAGTGCATAGACATTTGTATAATTTAAGAAGTGATCTCCTGACTAGTCTAGTACCCACCTGGCACTATACATAGTTATTACCATATTATTGACCATATTCCCTATGCTTTGCTTTACATCCCCATGGCTATTCTGTAACTACCAATTTGTACTTCTTAATCCCTTCACCTTTTTCACCCTGCCCCCGAACCCCCCCAGCTGCTGATGTGATTAACTTTTGTTCCTTCAAAATAGTGTTATTTAATTAAATTTATTTATTTATTTATGGTAACATTAATTAATGATGTTATATAAATTTCAGGTATACAACTTTGTAATACAATAGCTATATTCTCTATTGTGTGCTCACCACCTGAAGACTAGTCGTCTTCTCTCACCTTATATTTGATTCCCTCTACCTCCTGGTAACCATCATACTGTTGTCTGTGTCTATGAGGTGACATTACTACTAGAAAAGTAGAAATAAATGCTGATGCAAGTAATAAATGCCTATGACACAGTGTGCAGTTTCATACCCAAACCTCCTTATGAATATGTTCCTTCAGTGGTAATGAAGATGGTAAATAATAATTCACCATATAAAAATAGTACTTTTTGTTCTTATATAGGCATTTATTCACACATTATCTAGTATTCCTCCTGACTAATAAACCAATGAGAATAAACTCAGAAGTCAGTTATTTTATTTATTATTATTGGTATTATTATTATTATTTTTGTAAAGGAAGATAGTTTATTAGAGGCAGGAGAAGAGGTTGCAGCTCCCCAGCGGGAGGGGGTACCCAAAACTGGGAAGCCCTGAAGTGAGTTATTTTAATTGAAATATAAAGCATGGAGATTTAATGGAAAAATAAATGTGATTTTTCACATTTCCAGCAGTAATGATAGTGCAAATGCATTTGGGGCCCTTTTGTAGTGTCCATAGGCCAGTGTACATAGTTCCCACCTCCCTCCTTCCAGAGAATATTTATTTGGGGGGAGGAAGTATTAGAAATTTTGGAAGAATGCTAACAATGATGAAGGTAGAAATATTCTATTTCATAGCCAATGGGCAAAGTAACCTAGACTGAGATGCTTTTGACTTTTCAAAGGGAGGAATTCTTAAGCAAACTATACAGAATCCTAATTGTCATTCCAAAGATTCCCATTGTCATTCCAAAGATTCCCATTTATAAATTTTTCCCATTTATCCAGTCTGAATCCCACTAGGTAGCATGTTCAAAGCAATTACTAAACTATATTATCTTAGTTGATTTTTAGTCTAGGGATGGTACTTAAGAAAATACTATTCTGTGAGAGTTATTTATTTTGAATGAATATTTTTATATTCATAATAATATATAATAGAAGAAAGATGTTCCCAAATCATGCCATGTTGTTAATAGAAAATCTGGAAGGCCAATCTGAGATGATAGTTGCCTTGTATTAAGACCTTACTCTGTAACAAGCAATGTGATGAGTACTTTATATTCACTACTATGCTTAATTTTCACAATAACTGCAAGGTATATATTGCCCACATTTCACATATGAGAAAATGAAGCCCAAAGAGACCAAATAAAGTCACCCAAAGAATAATTTTGAAACCAATGTTTAATTTCAGGAGTGTCTAGTGCCAAAAGTCAAGAAAATAACCAATTGTTTTTTTTAAATCCTTTTAAGAATTCTTGTTTGCAGGTAAACAAATCTCCTAAACTAAAAATAACATGAATGCTCATTAAAGGCGATTGGTGTAGATAAAAAGCACAGACTGGAGTTTGAAGCATTAGAGTTTTAACTCTGCAACTTGCTAGCTGCATAACTATGGAATATTTGCTAAGCTATTCTAAGACTCATTTTCCTTATTGATGAAAGAGAAATAACACATTTATTACATTATTTATAGAGACTGATAGTATCTGAGACATATACAAAATTGTGACTACCTATTGTCAATATGAGTAGTGAATAATTTCAAGATATTTGAGTTTGTATGTGCATAACAACTTATTATGTACGCCCAGAGACCAGAGACATTAGTGCACAGATAGTCCATTCAGTCTATCAATATTTAAAAGCCTTAAGTAGGCTTACTGGAACATAAGTAAATATTTTCCAGTCTTAAGTACTTAAAATCAACCATGTTTCTATTAGAGCACATCTCATCTTATAATATTTGACAATTATTTTCACCTTTATATTTACTAAATTTTAGTTCTCTAAAGGAAATTATTCTTTGTATGTTCAGATGATTTTTTTTCTTTTTGGTCTGAGTGTATTGCATTCCACTGTCATGGTGCAGCTTATGAGTTATAGGAAGTATATATGTCATTAGATAAATATTCTAAAACACTCTTTACAAAGATAATTTTGAAGAAATCTGAACAATTACATGTCATCTCTATGAAGTTTTATTACTGTCACAAACAAACTATCGTGGAAGCATTTTAATATAAATTTTAAGGCATGGAAATAAAATTATCTCAAACTATCGGCTAAAAAACAATACATAAATTATTGTAATTCTCAGATTTAAAATACTGAAAACCAATACCTAGTCTCTTTAAGGGAAAAAATTGCAAGTCCTTAAAATTAGAAAGTACGGAATCATTCTTCTGTAAATAAAACAAATTAAAACCAAATTTAAGAAATGAACAATTAATTCAAATCACATAGTTTTAGAATAGTGACATTTAGTAACATTATATAATTTTGGTCAAGTATTTTGTTTTTTATTCCAAATAAATATTAGTAATAGTGGTTGAACATATAGTTTTAAATGTCAGATTCATGTATGTAAACATTCACTCCAATATAAAAAAATGTCATTCACCATCGTCCAGAGCAAACAGAAAAAAAAGGTAGACTAAAATGTTCAAATATGGAAATTTTAATGAAAATATCTCAGTGATATGATGTTAAGAGTAGAAAAAAATACATATTGTAGTGAAACTCTGAGTTCAAATCCCAGGCTTCCCACTGATATTCATTGTATGACTTTTGACATATTACTCAGCCCCCCTGGAATATTTGCCAGAATTGTGTATGATCAGTACTGCACTTGTTGAAATGTAGAAATAGAGACACAGAATATAGCAATCTGAAGAAAGCTTAGACAGCACCAGGTATAGCTCCTTCTTTAAAAAAAAAAAAAAAAAAAAAAATCTACTTTGCAAAATACCATGAAGAACTCAGACATTGTAGTTTATAAATAAAGACTTAGAGGCACTGGAATAATAGATTGTGACCTATGATAGATCTAATAATCTATCCATTGTGTAATTTCTACAGTAGACTTTAAGGCTAGAAAAATAAAATAAAACTCCTTTAAAATTGTATTAATATCATTTAAGTCAAATAAAATCTCCCCAAATGCTGAAGTTTCCTAAATTAAAATAGAAAACAAAATGTTTTCATTAACAGAATGAATTTTCATTAGTCTAGGATTATATTGATACCCTGTTTCTCAAGTTATTTGGCTTTTTCATGTCTCTTAATTAAATTGATTTGTGAGCATGCTATAACTTTTAAAATGTGGGGCAAACAGTTGTATTACAAACATTAGAAAACCTTCAGAGTCTCTTCCAGCTGCATGATTATTGGTGGGGAAGCGCCGGGTGGTTAGAAGTTGTGAGGAAAGCATAACCAAGAATAATATTCGGTGCAGCCCAGTGTTCTGCATGTGTGTCTTTGCAACTCCCATAAAACTCGGTACAGTCTCAAAAGCATCCAATCTGGTGTAAATAGTTTACATACCAGAATCTCTGAGCTAACATACCTGTATCCTTTGGAAACAAAATAATTTTGATTTTGAAGGAGAGAAACCAATGATAAATTCTATCGATGAGGGAAAACAGGAACTGGCAGAGTACAATGTAGAAGCATTCCCCTAAAGAGAAATGTTAGAAAACGAAGGATTCCCTTGAATATAGTTAAGGTTTTGCTTGGAAAAACACACCTGATTAAAAAGCAACTTTCAGAGCAGGTCTTCAGTTATGCACTGCGAGACCAAGACCGCTTCAGCAGCATTGTGTTTTCTGCATCTTTAGTCTTTTGATCTCCCTGTGATGGGGGTAGAGCCTTAGTTCCTCAGCTGTGAGTTGACTAGTCTGTTATGTCCTCACTGAAGTGCTGCTTCACCTCTGGCCAGAACTGCTTGGAAGAAGTCTTCAGTGCAGGAAGTACAGCAGGAGAAAGATTCAGTGCCATTGTCTCATCCTGGGCTGGAGATCCCATTCTTTTCTTTATTCCTCTTGTTGAGAGTCCTTGAAAAAATTAATAAGTAAATGGAGTTTGGAATCTAACGATGTATACAGGCAGTGTGACATCTTCTTTATCCTTAATGCAAAATTATTGTTAATTAATTAACTAAATAAGCACCTCTGATCATCTAACATGTATGAGGAACTCTATCATGTGCTGGAGATAAAATAACTAAGACACAGTTATGTCCAAGCAACTCAGAGTTTAGTGGAGAAAATAAGTATACCGACAAATAGCTATAGTGCAGGAGGGGAAATGCATCTACATTGAACCAGACAAAGAATAATAACTCACAGAAGGCAAAATCCAGAATGTTCAACTCTGCCTGAAGGAGATAAGGACATATTTTCTGAAGGGGTGACATTTAACCCAGATGCTGAGTGGCAGAGGCATAAACAGGTTGTAGGAGAATCTATTCCAGGCTAAGAAATGCATTGGGCATAGGACTATGGGGAACGAACCTGTTGTGTACACACAAAAGGGAGAAATTCGTTGTTTCAGGAACATGACAGGAAGAGGGAGAAGTCAGCATGAGGAAGGAAGTTGGAACCAGATTTGAATGGTCCTCTATAACCAGCTAAGACTTATAAGTCTTCCTACCTAGTATGTATAGTCTCTAATCATTTCATTCTTTTTCCTTTTTCTTTTCCTATTTTCATGTTTCTCCTCCTTTCCTTTTCTTCCTCTTGAGAACTTTTCAGAATAAAACATGGCTGCATTTAGTCACAATATTCCGTTTGCTTTGGCCCTTCTGACAGAGTGGATTTCATTAAGTAAAAATACACTTGCTGCCTTCACAGCCAACAGCGGTTAGACTCCTTTCCAACTAGAATTTGCAATGTGTTTAGCTATATAGCTAATCACCATGATCTATACCAATTGATGACAGTTAAAGAAAAAGGAGGTATGCTTAATCAATGAGCTAAGCTCAAATAAAAGAAATCTGAGTTGTTTTCCCAGAGCCCTCCAGACTCAATCTGTGGACTCATTCTTCTCTGTCCTCCGAGAGCACCTCTAACGGGTCCCACAACATCTCTAGTCGTTCTCAGTTAACAAATAACCTTTTGTCCTGGGTATTAAAATTTTAGTCCAGTCAAGTATAATTGAAAAACCCTCTTAAATTAAATTGCTTCCCTCCCAGATCACAAGGCAGAGAAACCTCAACGGGCAATGAGGGTGTGATTGCCTCTTGATGTCTCCTTCCATCTCCCTCACGGGCCAGCTGCTATGTGTGGCTCCTCCAGGATCAGGTAAGGAGACATTGGCACATTTGGGATGGAGAAGAGGTAGGGAAGCAGAAAATGTCTTACTTGATGTGTGAAAATGTCTTACTGTGATCTGACTGCATGGGCTTTCTGTGTGACAGATGTATAGTTTTGGTAAACTTTTTGGCTAATTTATTCCCATGTAGAATACAGGTGGCCATTCCCTGGCTAAAGTGAGGCCTCACCCCTCTGGCCACTTTTGTGCATGCTCAGTGTCTGCTTTGACCCCACATAGCCAGACTCATTTTTATTGAGGTTGGCTTGCTCCTGCTAGGAACTCCTCTTGGCATGAGGCCACTCAATAGATATTTGCTGAATCAAATCAAAACAGATTGCTTTCATATAAAACTTGATGTTATAAACTTATGTTTGTGGACTAAAAGGGCATTTTTAGAGGAAAAAAAATGTCCATACTCCTGCCTTTGGGCATTTACACTTACTTTAGCTCTGCCTCTAAGTCTCTTCCTCAGAGCTTCATGCCTTGCTCACTTGCCTTGTAAGGAGAATTCCCCCAACTACTGAGCTCTTCCCTGGGAGATGTCAAAACTGAGTTCTATGTTTCAGTACAATTATCCTAACCAACTAAAGTCATTACAGAACTAGGAACTTTGAGAGATCTTGGTATGCCAAAGCCTTCGTCAACTTAACTAAAGGCTGTGAACCGAGGGCCTGTGGACTCATTCCGTTCTCACCGAAGTGTTAGTTTTTCAGTCTTTTATTAGCATATCCATCATGACAGTCCTGCAGCAGTGCCACAATAATGAGAAATGTGAACCAAGTTTTCCTTCTGCACACAAATATCAAATGATTTCAGGAGTAAATTGGGGAAAAGAAGTAATAATTTTGCTTTTAAACTAAATTGTGAAATGTATTTACAAATTGTTGACAGATTTTGTGAATATATATATCTATATATCTATATATCTATATGTCTATATGTCTATATGTCTATATATCTATATATCTATATGTCTATATTCTCTCTTCGATACCATTGCCATATAGTAAACCAAAATAAAGTTTTCAAAAGAATAGTACAAAAAAATCCCAATTTACTATTGTGGACATTTTGATGAAATCTGTACAAATTTCCCCTAAAACACTAAAAAATCTTTGTTTTAAAATGTGCTTAGCAGAGACTCTATAACAGAACAAGGTGAGCTAATTATGACAATTACATTGATTTCAGTTGATTCAAAATTGCTGTGTGTGTATATATTTGAATGCATGTGTTTTTCTGCAAAATCCCCAAATGTTTACCAATATCTTTGCTAGAAGAAAACATTTTGAACAGGGTAGATTTATCATGCCTTCCCAAAGTATACAAATTCATTGGTTTTATAATGTGAAAAGGCTTTAATAGTCAGATTATCAAAGACATATTAAATTTTATTTGCTTTCTGATTTCCTTCAAAATATCTTCTACAAATCCCTTTTGAAGACATGTATTTAATCAAGCCATTCCCTGCTTAATGACTAATGATAATTCCCCAGTATCAGCATAGTGAAACCCAAGGTCTGTATACTTCAAATGTACAAGGCTACTCTCAATCCATCAGTGAACTACTTTCCAAAGCTTACCTCTTCCTATTTCTTGCCATGTACCAGGTTAGCCCAACCCCAAAATCCCAAAGTTCTTTTCTCATCAATCTTGAGCTTTTTCACATGCCTGTAGTTTGCTCATGACGTGGTCTCTTAATAAACACACAAACAAGCAAAAAATGATTAAGAAACCTAATAAATTAAAAAAAAATATTAGAACATGGGAAGACTAGTAATTCTGCTAGTAATCTTACTTCCTATTTTACAGGCAAAATTAAGAGGGTCAAAAAGATCTTCCATGTGCAATTACCACAGAATTAACCAATTTTACTGCCATTTATTGCTCATGTCCTGTTATCTACGGGCAGACTTTCCAGTAATGCACTGGCAGTCATCCCTCTTACATAAGCTTTTCTCTGAACAATCTTGAGCTCTTTCCCATGACTGTATTTTTGTATGTTATCTAAGGGCAAACTTTCCACTTGTGCACGGGCTGTCATCCTTCTCACCTATTCAAGGACTTTCATCCTGTGATGATTCCCTCTTTCTTATGCATCATAAATTTCCCACCCCATTCTTTGCTGGATCATGTCTTGAGAGTCACTCATTTAGTATCAGCAGTCCTAAAAACAAACAAACAAAACTTTCTCCTGATTTCTCATTTCCTTCCATGTCCCTCTGCTCTTTGGACCAAATCCTCAAGAGGTCATTTAAAGACAGTTTCTCCACTTCCTGTAGTTATTCTCCATGGAGACCATTTCAATCAATGTTTTATCACTACCATGCCACTGAAAGTGCTCTGGTCAAAGTCACCATTGACCACCATGTTGCTATTCAATGGTCCATAATCAGGCCTTATTTTACTAGACCGCTCATCAGCATTCTTGCCAATTGATCATTTCTACCTTCTGAAAACACTTTCTTCACTTAGCTTGGGAATTATTATTTCCAAGGAGTTTATCTTCTACCTTACTCACAACACATACCCGTTGTGCTTTCTGGGAACTTTCTCCTTTTAGAGATCAGGAACTCAAATATTTTTGCTGAAACTTTAATTTAATATAGTAATCAATAGAAAATGTATTTGGTAATTAACAGAGTGATATGGCAGACCATTGAGGTGGTATGATTAGAAGATGAAAACTATTATTTTTTTTAACATTTTTTTATTAGTTTCAGGTGCACAAAAAAAGGTAATAGTTAGACATTTATCATTTATATCCCTCACACAGTGACAACCCCCCTCCACCCATCCACTACCCCTTGCACACAGCCATTACATTGCATACAAGCCATTACATTTCCACTGTCTCTATTCCTAATGCTGTACTCCGCTTCTTGTAACCATATATATATGTATATATATACATATACACACACAATTGTAGTTTACATTCATTATTGTTCAGCTTCAGCTTCAGGTGTACAGTGCAGTGATCAGGCATCTACATCATCCCTGAGGTGGTCTCCCTAATGAGACAAGTGTCCATCGAATACCCTACAAAATCTTTACAACATTATTGATTACATTCCTCAAATTGACTTTCGTATCTCCGTGGCAATCTTGTGGTTACTGACTGTGCTTTCTAATCCCCTCACCTTCCCCCTTATCTCCACCCCCCCTCCCATCTAGCAACCCTCAGTTTTTCCTCTGTGTCTCTGAGACTGTTTCTGATTAGTTCATTCATTTATTCTTTTCTTTAGATTCCACATATAAGTGAGATCATATGGTATTTGTCTTTCTCCGTCTGATGCATTTCATTTAGCATAATGTTCTCTAGGTCCATCCATATTATTGCAAATGGTACGATTTCATTCTTCTTTATGGCTGCGTAATACTCCATTGTATAAATGTACCACAGTTTCTTAATCCAGTCGTCTACCAATGGGCATTTCGGTTGTTTACATGTCTTGGCTATTGTGTATAGTGCTGCAATAAACATAGGGGTGCATACATTTTTTTGAATTAGAGTTTTGGATTTCTCCGGATAGATACCTAGGAGTGGAATTGGTGGGTCATAAGGTAGTTCCATTTTCAGATTTTTGAGATACCTCCATACTGTTTTCCATAGTGGCTGCACCAATCTGCAATCCCACCAACAGTGTACAAGGGTTCCCTTTTCTCCACAACCTTGCCAGCACTTGTTGTTTGTTGACTTATTGATGTAGCCATTTTGACTGGGGTGAGGTGGTATAGAAGATGAAGATGATTTCAGTTTCTATGAAAGCAACAGACAAAAGCCAAATCCAGGAAAAAGGAAGAATTTTTTAATTGTTTTGTGGTGGCTGTAATTAAAATGGAGAGACATACTTGAAAGTTCACAGGGAGAAAAAACCATAATATTTGGAGATTGAAAGGCAGCAGGAGGGAAAAAGAGAATAATGTAAAATATTTAAATTATTATTTTGATACAGTAATCTAATATGTCTGCTTTTGTTGTGTGATTTGAAACATTTTTAGAAACTGCTTCATTATTTTACAGTCATGAAACAATAATTGGGGCAAATGATTTGTAGAGGAAAATCCCATATGGTCAAACAGGATCATGATAACAAATAAAAATGCCTTGGAATACTGTGATTTGTTGAAGAAATGGGTTGAAAGGTGTTTTTTTTTTTTTTGCAGATGACACTGCTAATATATTGGATTGAAGGGGAAAGAAACACTTCCCTAGAAAACCATATTGCTTTTTTAAAATTAAAAATAAACATTTGGTATTGTAACTACTATCATTTTTAAGCCTACAATGAGAACTGCAGGTGGTATATTTACTCACGGAATTATTATGGTTTATCTCTAACACTTGATAGATATTCAGGACAGCACAATGAAGATCCTTAGCTGTTGTTTTCTATGCTTTCTGTGGGAAATTAATTAGAACTGCCTAACATCAGTTCTCAATTTGAGGTGGATGGTGAAAGAAGTCATTCTGACAGAAAATCTCATGCTACTGGCAAAGGAAAAAAAATGGAGATTGAAGAGTACTGTAGAAGTAGTAGGATAGCCTTTCAGTATAAAGGGGAAGTCTGATATGAGGGTTTTCTTTTTTGCAAGTTGAAGAAAGCTTTTAATTAAACAGTCTTTGATCCATTTTGAATTAATTTTGGTACATGGTGACAGATAGCAGTCCAGTTTCATTCTTTTGCATGTGGCTTTCCAATTCTGCCAGCACCATTTATTAAAGAGACTGTCGTTTTTCCCATTGTATGTTTTTTGCTTCTTTGTCAAAAATTATCTGTCCGTATTTATGTGGTTTTATTTCTGGGTTCTCAATTCTATTCCATTGGTCTATGTGTCTGTTGTTCTGCCAATACCATGCTGATTTTTTTTTTTTTTTTTTAAGATTTTATTGGGGAAGGGGAACAGGACTTTATTGGGGAACAGTGTGTACTTCCAGGAGTTTCTTCCAAGTCAAGTTGTTGTCCTTTCAGTCTTAGTTGTGGAGGGTGCCGTTCAGCTCCAGGTCCAGTTGCCATTGCTAGTTGCAGGGGGTGCAGCCCACCATCCCTTGCGGGAGTCAAACCGGCAACCTTGTGGTTGAGAGGATACGCTCCAACCAACTGAGCCATCTGGGAGCTCAGTGGCAGTTCCGCTCAAGGTGCCGTGTTCAATCTTTGTTGCAGGGGATGGAGCCCACCATCCCTTGCGGGACTCGAGGAATTGAACAGGCAACCTTGTGGTTGAGAGTCTACTGGCCTATGTGGGAATCGAACCAGCAGCCTTCGGAGTTAGGAACATGGAGCTCTAACCGCCTGAGCCACCGGGCTGGCCCATACCATGCTGTTTTGATTAATGTTGCCCTGTAGTACAAGCTAAAGTCAGGGAGTGTGATACCTCCAGCATTGTTCTTTTTTTTTAGGATTGTTTTGGTTTTTCAGGGTCTTTCATGGTTCCAAGCATATCTGATGATTTTTTGTTCTATTTCTTTAAAAAAATGCCATTGGAATTTTGATGGGGATTGCATTAAATCTATATATTGCATTAAATCTATATATATATAATAAATCTATATATTTAACTATGTTGATTCTTCCAATCCTTGAGCACAGAATGTCTTTCCATTTCTTTGTGTCTTCTTCAATTTCTTTTTTCTTTTTTTAATTAAATTTATTGGGGTGACAATTGTTAGTAAAATTACATAGATTTCAGGTGTACAATTCTGTATTACATCATCTATAAATCCCATTGTGTGTTCATCACCCAGAGTCAGTTCTCCTTCCATCACCATATATTCGATCCCCCTTACCCTCATCTCCCACCCCCCACCCCCCTTACCCTCTGGATTCATTTAAAAATGTCTGATAGTTTTCAGCATATAGGTCTTTCACATCCTTGGTTAAGTTTATTTCTAGGTTTGTTATTCTTTTTTGTTGCAATTGCAAAGTCAAATTTTTTTAAATTTCTTTTTCTGAGATTTCATTGTTAGTATATAGGAATGCAATGAACTTTTTTTTATTTTTTATTTTATTTTTATTTTTATTTATTTTTTTAGCATAAACACATTTATTCACTAACCAAAGGGACGATCTTAATTAAACCAACACTTGGAAATAGTTGCATGTAAAATGCTTATGATAAAGATAACTGAATACAGAGATGAAAAAAAAAAAAAAACATGGAGAGATTTGCTCATTGAACTGAGCCTGTTTACTCGAGCAGCTAATTCCTGTCCAGAAGGATTGTGGAATTTTTACTCTGCTTTTTCATAGACCCGAGTACAGTTGACATTGTTCATGATGCATTTCACCATTAGTTTCCTATTTTCCACTCTTCTTGTTATTGTGCTTTCCTTGCCATCCCATTCCTGATGTTGAACCAATGTACCGTTGACAAAATTGCACACAGTCTGAGTTTTTCTGCCATCAGCTGTAGTCTCTTCAAACTTCTCTCCCAGGTTACATGAAAACTGCATTGTTTTCAACGTGCTCTCAGTTTTTATGGTGAGGTGTTTGCCATCAGAGGTGATGACACAGTCTGGTTTGGCCATGGCACCCATTTTTCGCAGAGCCATCCCTACTCCTAATTCCTTCATGTACTCATCAAAGCCTTTGCTCTCCACTAAGCGCTAACTTCCTACCAGCTGATGAATGGAGGCCCTGGTCGGCGCGGGCGGTGTGCGGGGTGAGAGGAGCAGAGTGCGGTGTGGACAGCTTTCTGAACTTTTGTACATTGATTTTGTAGCCAGCAACTTTACTGTATTCATTGATTGTTTCTAATAGCTTTTTGGTGGAGTCTTTAGGGTTTTCTATATACAGCATCATGTCATCTGCAAAGAGTGACAGTTTAACTTCTTCATTCCCAATTTGGATGCCTTTTATTTCTTTCTCTTGCCTGATTGCTCTGGTGAGGACTTCCAACACTATGTTGAAAAGCAGAGGTGATAGGGGACAGCCCTTTCGTGTTCCTGAATGTAGAGCAAAGGGCTTCAGTTTTTCACTATTAATTATGAGATTAGCTGAGGGTTTGTCATATATGGCCTTTATTATGTTAAGGTATTTTCCTTCTATACCTATTTTATTAAGTGTTTTAATCATAAATGAATGTTGTATCGTCAAATTCTTTTTCTGCATCATTTGACATAATCATATGATTTTTGTCCTTTATTTTGTTTATTTGATGTATCACATTGATGGATTTGCATATGTTGAACCAGCCTTGTGCCCCTGGGATAAACACCACTTGGTCGTGATGAATAATCTTTTTAATGCATTGTTGCATTCGATTTGCTAGAATTTTGTTTAGGATTTTTGTGTCTGTATTCATCAGAGATATTGGTCTGTACTTTTCTTTTTTTGTGTTATCCTTACCACGTTTTGGTATCAGGATAATGTTGGCCTCATAAAATGGATCAAAAACTTAAGCACAAGACCTGAAACAATAAACTACATAGAAGAAAACATAGGTACTAAACTTATGGACCTTGGATTCAAAGAGCATTTTATGAATTTGACTCCAAAGGCAAGGGGAAGTAAAAGCTGAAATAAATGAATGGGACTATATCAAACTTAAAAGCTTCTGCACAGCAAAAGAAACCATCGACAAAATAAAGAGGCAACCGACAGAATGGGAGAAGATTTTTGCAAACTGCCTCTGATAAAGGGCTAATATCCAAAACATACAAGAAACTCAAACAACTCAACAACAAAAAAACAAACAACCCAATTGAAAAATGGGTAGAGCAGCTGAAGAGACATGTCTCCAAAGAGGACATACAAATGGCAAATAGACATATGAAAAATGCTCAACATCACTAATCATCAGAGGAATGCATATAAAAACCACAATGAGATATCACCTCACCCTGGTCATCAACAAGACAAATAGTAACAAGTATTGGAGAGGCCGTGGAGTAAAAGGAATCCTCATACATTGTTGGTGGGAATGCAGATTGGTGTAGCTGCTATGGAAGGCAGTGTGGAGGTTCCTCAAAATATTTTGAATAGAATTACCATATAACCCAGCAATCCCTCTTCTGGGTATCTACCCAGAAAACTCTGAAAACTTTTATCCATGAAGACAAGTGTGCTCCAATGTTCATTACAGCTTTATTTATGGTGACCAAGACATGGAAACAACCAAAATGTCCTTTGATAGATGAAATGGGTAAAAACGTTGTGGTATACTATTTGGTGGTAAAAAAAAGATGAAATAGGACCATTTATGACAACATGGATGGATCTTGAGATTATAATGCTAAACGAAATAAGTCAGACTGAGAAAGTAGAGGACCATATCATTTCACTAATATGTGGGATATAAACTAAAAATAACAAGACAAGCAAATGAGAAACAAAAATTCATAGACACAGACAATAGTTTAGTGGTTACCAGAGGATACGGAGGGGAGGGAGGAGGGTGGTAGATGAGGTTGAAGGGGATCAAATATATGGTGATGGAAGGAGAACTGACTCTGGGTGTTGAACACACAATGTGATTTATAGATGATGTAATATAGAATTATACACCTGAAATCTATGTAACTTTACTTACAATTGTCATCCCAATAAACTTTAATTAAAAAAATGAAAAAAAAATGAAAGAGTCTTGTTTTTTATCAGTACTTGCAAATTCTCTTTTAAAGCAGTAGCAAGGTGACTATAGCATTTTGAAGTATAGGCTAATATGAGTATTGGGGAATTTTCTAAAATCACTATTTATTTGTTTGACTGCATTTGCAAAGCATATTAAGTCTGACATCTATTGACGTCTCTGTCTCTGAGTTAGAGAATGAAGAAACACCGCTGCCGTTTTGATTGTTCCACATTATTTCCAGAGACAATGGGTTTCCACTGACTATCCCTTCTTCATGAATCTGTTACCTATTGAGCTTATTAGATTTCTGGTTCAGCCCTTCGCCCAGTGTCCCTTTGTTTCCCCTCGAGTTATGAGCCATGCAGTGCCAGTCCACATACAGTAGCATGGAAAATATGACTTCTTTCCACTTAAGTCAAGTATACACTAGGCACATATTTTTTCCCTTTTCACAGCAGCCTAATCACATCCTTCCACTCAAAATCCAACTCAATCTGAACCTTTTCCTGAGAAACCCAGAAACAAATGATCCATTCGTTTTGTGGATTCTTACAGCATGTATTGTGTGTAGCAGATATATCAGCATGTAATCACACGCTGTCATACATGTTTCCTAAGTATTCCATAGGTTTTTCTTTATTTCCTTAGTGAAATTATAAGTTTGTTGATTTAATGTTTATGGTTTACACAGGCTGGGTAACCCTATTCCTCCTTCTCAGGCTGAGTATAGAATAAGGAATGAACTTGTGCCGAGTTGAATTATGCATAACAGCTCATTTCAGAACAGAATCTGGTAAAATCATAGAAATGCAAACTTGTCTGTGCATATCTTCTTCAAGATGTTCTCCTCAGAATTTCCTAATATCCATTATTTGGAAAGAGGGGGAATGAGAATTAGGTTTCCTATGGAACAAAATTCTGAATTTTTCTGGGGTTAGGTTAAATAAATGCCATATAACCACACGAGGTTATAAGAACTCTGATTTCACATAGGAAAAGCATTGCATGGCTATGAAGAACCTTGGGATTATAAGGTCAGGCTGGCAAAGTCAAAGGTCACTCAGACTGGCAGGCCTCAGACAAGGGCTGCCAATAGAACTCAGTACGAGGCATAAACAAACAAAGTGGGCAAAAAGGAGCAAGACAGACGTGCCTGTGTCCTCTCTGGCCTGGATTTCTGCTACCTAGAAAGTCACTCATACATTTTCTGAAACCATGGTTCCAAATGAGTTGTTCTAGGCGTCAGCAGATAGCCCTTGCCTCCCTCTTTTTCCAAACATGAACATGAGCAAAGCCTATTATAAGCTTTAAGGAGGAGCATGTACACCAAATCTTCCCTTGCTGATTCCTTGTTACGTTTCCTTTGCTTATGGTACTTACCTCACTATGGCTTTGCTGGGTGTTGCCCACTGGCCATACTGCATGATGTTCTTGACCACCGCAGGGAGTCACTACAACAAGACAAGGCCACGTTTTTACCCTTACTGTGCAGTTCAATGTCTTATTTTTTCGTCCCTTCAAAAGAGAAGAATCAAGATTAAATACAAATTTAGGAAAAATACTGTATACAGTAACTTCTAATTAGTATACAAGTCTACGAGTCCTTAGAACATCTGGGAGAAACAAATGGAAGGGAATGACAACATGAGCTTTGTTTTTTTGCTGTTTTGCTGAGCTGTTGGGTATTTGTAGACAGTTTAGTCTTTTTATTCCTGGTTTCTTACATTATCTGCTATATACTAGAAGCCATACAAGTATTATTGTGAAATGCTCCCATTAGATCTTTGATGACTCACCTATAAATAAACATCAATGTGACAGGCATGTTCATAGACACTAAAAGCAAAATTACCATGAGATAGTTTTATCCCATCTAATACTACAAAGTTAGCTGGTGCTATAACTTAGTGAAGCCAATGATTTTTTTTTTTATTCTCAGAATCTTATGAATTTGTTATGAGTATTTAATGAACTTAAATATATAACTTACCGCCTGTGCCTCTGGCTTTTCTTCTTCAAAATGCAAAATGAGTGGTTTTCCTACTATTTTTTCAACTGAAAAATCACACTGAAGGATAAAACAAACTAAAAAAGTGCAATTTCCTATTGTAATGGAAATGAGGCTTTCACCCTTGTCTGCACCCTCCGACTTCTCCACACTCTCCAAGTGTGCCTCTTAGGGCTCCCAGTTCTGGGAAGGACATCTAGAAACTAACAGACCAGATCACCTTTAAGGTTCTATTCAATGGCGTAAAACTATGAAATGGTGTAAAAACCATTTTACTCATTCAGATGGTGTAAAAACAAGAAGCCCAACACCATACCTCACGAGGATTGCTGCTTGCTGTTTAACAGGAGACAGAGAAATCATGTCTATAAAATATGCATTTGATGAATATTGATTAAGAAAGGCAAAACCATTGAGAACCAAGAACTTCAAAAATGTTGCTCCTCAAAGTGTGGTTCACAGAGCAGTATCACCCACTAGAAATAGGTGATCTCAGGCCCAGCCCCACATATGCTAAAGTAGAATCTGAGCTTCAACCAGACGCATAGTGTTTGAGAAACACTACAATTAAGCAATGGCTCTCACCTCTGGCTGCCCATTAAAATCATCTGGAGAGTTGTACACTGATACTTGCTCATCATCCCCACATACTTTGTTTTAATTGGTTTGCAGTGGGACATTGATGATGTTATACAATTTCCAAGTGGTTTGAATATGCAGCCATGGGTGAAAAACATCATTCTAACTAACAAATAGAACCCCTTACTCAAGAAAATTGAAAAAGTCTCCAAGGCATAACTAAACACAAGTCATGTTTCAATCTGACCTCAGGGGGAAGAGCTATGTATCGTGATTAATGACTGAGACACTTTTGAAAAGCATATGTGTCACTTAACAGCAATCTGACAAGCCTCAGTGGGATGTGTGCTGGCATCTTGAAGTAAGTATCTAAAGATGCCAAAACTCATCTGACAAATTGATGGTTGAGTCTTGTGGAGACAGAGCTATAAAAACATTAACTGAAAAATGAAGATTTGGATGGCTTATTAAGATGGTTTCAAAGGATTTTGATTTTCAGGTCATAGATTATGAAAAAAATACATGTGCTGTTAATCATGGATAAAGTGTATCTCATAAAATATGAAAATATTTTTAGATAGAATTCATTTGACCGCAACTGATTCCCTCCATGTTGTCCGCTCAGAGAAGAGGTTGCCCTCCAACAGAGCTCCGTGGAAACCAACTACAGCTAAATACCTACGGCAATTAATTCAAGAATACTAAGATCCGGCCACTGGCCCACTATGCTACATAGCTAAAAATGCAAGACTTAAATCCTAAACTTCTCATCACAGGAGAAGGGCTGATGATCTTCCAATCAATGAATGTGAAAGGGTAGAGTTGGACTGGATGCTAACCCATGGTTACAAAAGGGCAGGGACATCTCACTAACACATTCTATAGTTAAGGACTTTTTCATTAGCAGATACTATTTACTCAAGAGGATGTCTGTCGTTACGATATGTGTACAAGGAGATCCAACAAGCTTACCTTTATTTTTCTCTTGACGTGTCTCTTGGTGTACGAGTATTAGTTTTCTAGGGGTACCATAACAAAGTACCACACACTGGGGGGGTGACTTAACACAAGGGAAATTTATTGTCTTACAGTTCTGGAGGCTATAAGTCTGAAATCAAAGTGTTGGCATGTTTGGCTTTTTCTGTGTGCTCTGAAGGATAATCTGTTCTATGCCTCGCTTCTAGCTTCTGGTGGTTACTGGAAGTCCTTGGTATTCCTTGGCTTGGATAACATAATTTCAATATCTGCCTCTATCTATGTGTCATTCTCCTTTCTAGTGTCTTTGTACCTCTCATTATAGGGTCATTAGTGATTGGTTTTAAGACTCACCCAAATTTAATATAACCTCGTTTTAACTTACATATTAAATACATCTCTAAAGACCCTATCTTCAAATAAGGGCACATTCATAGGTTTCAGATGAACATGAATTTCGGGGAAACACTATTGAACCCAGTATACTTATGTGTTTCTCCGAAAATAAGACCTAGCCAGACCATCAGTTTTAATGCGTCTTTTGGAGCAAAAATTAATATAAGACCGGTCTTTCTTATGTTATGTTAGATAAGACCCGGTCTTATATTATTGTAAAATAAGACTGGGTCTTATATTAATTTTTGCTCCAAAAGACACATTAGAGCTGATGGTCTGGCTAGGTCTTATTTTCAGGGAAACAGGGTAGTAACGAGAGAACATAAAATGCCGTCCTACTTCTTAACCATTTAATTCCCAGTTTATATTCTGACCTGTATAAATGTTTTTTTGCCACATATTTCTCAGGTGTATTTTTATTATTTGTCTTATAACATCTTCTGTAAACTGTCATTACAATTTTATTCCCTCTACAAAGCATATCAATCATGACCATGTTTCTTCACAAACCTTTGATATTCTCTTAGCTCAATTCTTTTTTCTCCATCATCCACAGTAATTTCAAATTTTTACATGTGTTGTTGAAGACATTTTATCAATTGTGTAATGTTTCTAATACCAAATTACTATTCTGTTTCTGACCAGTGTCTGTGAGTAGTACATAAACTGAACCTTCAAATCACTTTCCCCAAATTTTGTCTCTTTCTGGGAGAAAAGTATCTACTCATGAGCTTTTTAAGTTTTTGTTCCACTGTAGAGCTATGGTAGAAAGATTAAAATAATATTTTATGTACCATACATCAATTAAAATTATCCATTTTCCGTTTCCATGTTTCAAAAGAAACATTTTCCGTGTATCACACATCCCCTGTGACAAGAGTAGCGACCACAGGTCAATGTTTGATAATTTCTATATTCTTTGTGGTTTGAAGACACAACCATACTTTGATATCACAGTAAAGTTTTCTAGAGATACTGGCTTCCAGGTGTCATTACATAGTGTTGCTTATTTACCCTCATGTGGACATCACTGTGTTGTCCCTTTATTTGTCTGTGTTGACCACAAAGAAGATAAATCCATTGTAATTGAGCCATTAGTTGAAAATCATAAAGAACACACTGTCTAGTGATATCCTGCCATAACTTAGGTTAACAGAATGTTCCCATAAATATACCAACTAACCAGGCCTTCTAGCACTCCTATTGAACTTTAAAAGCATCAGATTCCATAGTGTTTTTTATACAATGTGAATCTTTTTTTTTATTCAATCACGTTGCTCATATGTGATAATTGAGTCAGCAGGTCAGTCATTGCCTCCTGGATATTATTTTAGCTTCTCAAGAATAAGATTAGATAAAGCATCCTAGATTAAATTAACTGTGCCCCTTCAGACATCATAAAGCTCTTCTCTTCTAGAGTTTCTTGCATGTGTAAGAGCAAATACAAATTAAAAACAAGAGGATTAATTTCCTTTGTTGAAAATAATGGAAGAGACTGCTCCTCATTCCCTTTACTCAAAGCATTTACTTTTGAAAACTTTTTATTGTGAATTCTTTTTCTGTTTCCTTGAAATGTATGCAATTATTTTTAATTTTTTATTAAATTTGTGGGGTGACATTGGTTAGTAAAATTCTATAGCTTTCAAGTGTACATTTCTATAATACATCATGTATGTATTGCAAGGGGGGAGTGGGGTGGTAGAAGAGGGGAAGGGGGATTAAATATATGGTGACGGAAGGACAACTGACTAAGGTGGTGAACACAAAATGCAATTATTTTCAAAAGCTAAATAAAACTCTTGCCTGCTTTACAAGACAGGAACGTCTTTCCCAAGGACCTGGGAGCCATCTCTTGGAATTATAATCATCAAGGAAGAAAGATTGCCAATCTCCCACTCCAATACTGCCTCGTGTTATAAAGGTGAGAAGTTTCTTTTGCTATTGGGTAAAGCTAACCAGCTAACCCAGTTGGCCATCCCAATTACCAAGAGAATTTAGGGTGAACTGTGTGACAAAAGATGCTATTATGTCCTCTGACTTAGGACTAGTTTATTGTGTGAACATAAATGTAATATGTTGTATGTAGTCAGCTATACAAAAGTATGACATTTTTCCCTGTCTGCAATTTCTTGAGTGAATTACCTATGATACTCGTAATACTCTGATTTAATGCTTATTCAATAATAAGCTTTTTTCTTTCTTTTTTACCTTTTTGGAGATATTTTCTGGTTTGGCAGGAGATTTTGTTTTTTTATTTTATTTCCGCAATAATTCTGGGAATGAAAATGGGATGACTCTGGCAGTTCTTGAATTGAAGAGACCACCTGGACATCTTATGGCCATATAAGACTCAGATCACAGGCCCTGAATTATAAAGTTTGCCTTCTAGTTCTCTGCTCTTTTGGAGTACTAGTCAGAAGAACCAACCTTTCCAAATTTAAGATTCTTTTATTTTACTTTATTGAATAAGCATTGGTAAAGTCCATCAAGATCACTATATGGTTGGAAAATATGAGAAGCAAGGAATGTTGCCTGCAGGTCTTTCTCTTAAATAACTGAAATATCTCTGTCATATTTGGAATGGGTGTATGAGAATCCAGTCTTGCAATTGCCTAAGGGCAGTTCTTTTGATTTGGATAAATTAATTGATTGGTGGGGTCTTAGGCCTCATCCAAAGCAAATGTAGGCCTCTTCCAAAACTGGTATTTATGGGGAAAATATCAGTATAAGAAAATAATTTTAAATCATTTGGGTAGCCAGAAAAAAAAGATTGAGAAAAATGGAAGAGGAAATTAAAAATGAAAGGCATCTTCCGTTTCGCAGAATCTCCTCCTTTCTTTACTGTTTCTACTCCTGCTTCTTCCTGTATTTTATCATCCTTTCCTGTTTCAAACTGACTCCTGGGGAAGGGAGAGAGAGAGAAAGAGAGAGAGAGAGAGAGAGAAAGAGAGCAAGAGAGAGAGAGATATGGATTTTAGACTGGTGTTTCCCTTCATTAGTGAATTTCCCAGTAAAGAGGACACAATCTCTTTAACCAGCCACAAATTACCTTCTCTGTTAGAGAACAAAGAATTGTGTTGTGATAAACACATGAACAAAGCCCCCCCCCCAAAAAAAAAAAAAAAGTTAAGCTGATGAATGTCATCATGGGAAGAGAAATCAAAGTGCCATATATATATAAAATCTCACAGAGAGAAAACCTAGCCCTTCCTATGTGGACCACCAGCAGAGCTGATGCCATTGAGAACCACCTGGGGCTCCCTGGCAATTCACATGGCTTTCTCACCAATTGACATAATTCATTTAAAGACATCTTTTCTCTGTACCTCAGAAGTTTGCAGAAGTGTTATGCAGCATGTTTTCAGTTATAGCCTCACACATTTGGATGCACTCCATCTTCTTCTGTGTGGAATTCTGCAACGGCAGCTGCATGGAATTTTACAACCAGCATGCTTTGCTTCTTTGATGGAGCAAGCATGTCAGGGATTGGGAGGAGGATCACCACATTAAGGGATTTGGGGGCCAAGCCTAGACAACTATAGCCCCCCCCCACACACACACATAGGATTATGCAAGACCTAAGGGCATTAGAGACCCATAGAGAGGGGTACTAATGGCAATACTTAAAGCCTTTCCACTGAAGGTGAGGTGTGTGAAATTGCAGTACTATGCACAGAAGATAGGTGAGTGCCCCACTGATTTCCACCAATGGTTTTTTGAAGCTTTCTCAAAATATATTGTCAAGGATCCAAGGGCGTATAAACACTGCCCTATGGCCTTAACCACCTTTACTTAGCTCTCTTGCTGACTCTCCAAACTCAAATTAGGGAAAAGGTGGTAGATGGCAAGAGCAGACTATTACTAAAATCTTAACAGCAGCTACTCAGAAAATAATTGGCAAATGGCTCAATTGACAGATTGAGGAAATCTTAGCAGTGTGAACTGGTGAACCATACGTGTCAGTGACTTTCCCTCAGGGTAATGATTTGTTTTGCCTTTTCTGATAAATACTGATGCTACGTATTCTTCATTTTCCACAGGAATTTCTTGTGTTCCATTTGACGATAGATCAATATTGGTAGTTGCTATCTGTGGTCAGCCCTCGACTTGTTCTTTTTCCTCCATACAAATAGATCCTCTTAACTTAGGAGCATGTATTCTTACTTTCTCCTGACTCTCCTGTAAATCTGTTAGGGAGAGACCTGCTCTGCAACTTAAAGGTTACCATGTTCTCAACTCTGGGTGGAGGGTCTGTATAGCTCCTTGGGGAGGAGGATCTTGAGCTGACTAGTCTGTGCCTTCTGAAAGAAAAGGGGTACAGTAGAGAGTGGCAGTCTCGCACTGTGCTGCGAATGTACCATGAGATGAAACCAACTAAAGCATGACATTGAGTACATAGAGAATAATGATACTGGTTTAATTCAAGATACAGAACCAATAAAAATAATTTACCAGGAAAATAATCCATGGTCATGTGTAAAATATCCTTTGTTAGGAGTTCAATTGAAAGGAATACAAGCAATTAGAAAAGAATTAGAAAAATAAGGAATAGTTTTAAAAAAGGGTGTTTTAGTCTCTTTTGGCTATTATAACAGAATATCACAGACTGGGTAGCTTACAAAAGAAATTTATGTCTCATCATTCTGGAGGCTGGGAAGTCCAAGATCAAGGTGCTAGAAGATTTTATTCTTTGTGAGAGCCCGCTTCCTTGCTTGCAGACTTTCTTACTCTGTCCTCACATGACAGGGAGAGAGCCCTCTAGTCTCTACCTCTTGTTATAAGGTCACTAACTCCATCCAAACCTAATTATCTCCCAAAGGCCCCACCTCCTAATACTATCTCACTGAGGGTTAGGGCTTCAAAATAAGAAAGCCCTATTACGGGGACACAAACATTCAGTTCACAATGCATCACATCCTTTTTTCTTACAAAAATTTGTTTAGCCACTATATTTTTTGGGTCTAAAAGGCAGTCCTGTCACATTCTGATATAACTGAAAGATTTGGATTGTCCTATCAGATACTCACACATCAGAAATCTTGCTTAGTTCAGAATTACTAATTATTTCAAGGGAATAATAATGAAGCAGCTCAGGTGGAGCAGGAAGACATCCAGGATCTCTTTCGCAGCTCCCATGTCCTTTCTTGCTGCTCTAACTCAAGACTAGCTTATGAAGTCTCTATGCTACGCTTGTAGTGCTATCACTTACACAAAGGAGTCCTTTAAGTCCTGTAACATCTCTGTTTATATTCAGACATTTACATACCTCAGGTGACACTTTCAAAGTAACGATGCCCAGTAAATTCACAGGTTCTATGTTTGTTTACAGTAAGCAATTCTGAAAAAGAGTTAGATGCATCTTGCCAGAAGGATTCCTCAGCTGGCAAATAACTTAAGATGGTTTGCCAGCTTATGTGTCATTAGCATGTTTACAGGGAAGTTTGATCAAGCCACCTTCTTTCTGTCCCTGAGGTGTTTATCCAGGTATGGGAGAAAATGGATTGCAGACTTGTTGCTTACCCATTTTCTTCTTATCCCTCTAATCTCAGGCTATGATTCTAAAAGCATGCATTAGAATGAACTTGTATAGCAATCTACGAGGTTGGGCAATTAAGTTCCTGAACTCATCCTAGAAAAGGTGCTACATACCTCGTTGCTGAATATACCTTTGAAGTACTCCCCTTGAGAAGCTATGCACCAATGCCTAGTCCACCCTTCAAAGCAATTTTGGAGCTCTTTATCTGCAATGGCCATCAAAGCTGTCGTCATATTACCCTTGGTGTCCTGAATGTCATCAAAATGTCATCTTTTCAATAATTCCTTTATCTCTGGGTAAAGAAAGAAGTCATTGGGGGCCAGATGAGGTGAGTAGGGAGGGTGTTCCAATACAGTTATTTGTTTACTGGCTAAAAACTCCCTCATACACAGTGCCATGTGAACTGGTGCATTGTCGTGATGCAAGAGCCACGAATTGTTGGCGAAAAGTTCAGGCCGTTTTCCTCTTTTTCACACAGCCTTTTCAGTACTTCCAAATAGCACATTTGGTTAACTGTTTGTCCAGTTGGTACAAATTCACAATGAATAATTCTTCTGGTATCAAAAAAGGGTTAGCAACATCATTGCAACAAGTTCGTGAACTTAATTGTCTGACCTTGTATATTTGCCCTTGGTTTATTAAATGTCAGACTCTTTTATTTTTAATTTTTTAATTTTTTTGTGGCTTGAGAATTCATTTATTAATACATTTTTAAACATTTTTTTTATTAGTTTCTGGTGCACAAAACAATGTAATAGTTAGACATTTATCATTTATATCCCTCACACAGTGACAACCCCTCTCCCCCCATCCACCACCCCTCAATTGTCAGACTCTCTTAATAGCACTGTTTATCATAGTCAATCAAAATTTTCTCTGTGTGTTTATAGTAGAAATTCTACAATTTTTTGAATAAGTTTATCTCATTTCTTTGATAGACAAAAATGCCAAACTTTATATAGTGACAAATGGCGAGTTCATCTCTGTAAATTTGATGTAGAACCAGGAAGCCAAGAAAACCAAGGAAAATATCTACGCAATGAACACTTCTTATAGGCATTGAATTCTTTGCTATGCATTTAGTGACTCTGCTGCTCTTTCGTCAGCACCATGGATGAAAATGTTTATTTGGCTGTGAAAACCTTTCTAAACTTTTCTCAATGTTTCACAAGATATAGCTTATGTACACTCTGTATTCAAACTATTTAGAGGAGTTTGTTGAAAATTCAGCGTCCTTATTCTATTTGTAAAAATCAGATAAAAATGTTCACCTCTCTAATATGTTGTGAGGACTACATGAGATAATACAGTGCAATTCACCACACACAAAATCTGAAACATGTTAAATCCTCAAAAAATGGAAATCAAAAGAGTGTAATACATTTCTTTTTTTATTTTCAGTCATGCCTTATACACAGTTTTGCACATTGTGGATGCTTGATAAGTAGAGTTTATTTTAGTTATAAACTAAACTAAATTCAAATCACAGATGAGTGAATATAGGCACAGATGTAAACTGGAAGCAGATATAAATTCCTTACATTGCATTCAAGCTGTATAAGAAGGTGTTAATGTTTTCTTCCAACAAATATTTATTGAACACCTATAATGGATAAATCACAGCTCAAGGGATACTTCAGTGAACAAAATATGCCAAAATCCCTGTACTAATAGGGATACTATTAGTGCAGGGGTGTCCAAACTGTGGCCTGCGGGCTAACTGTGGCCCGCAATCCATTTTTAATTGGCCCGCAGCAAATTCCAAAAATATATTTAGTTTACTTAAATAAACCAGGTGAGGCAATATGTACTTCACCTCGAGTGAGTGGCCTGGCTGTTTGTGTATTTTACCGCATATGGCCCTTGATGAAAAGCGTTAAAAAATGTTTGGACACCCCTGTATTAGTGTATTATATAGTATGTTAGGAAGATACATGCACACACAAATACACACACACACACACACACACACACTCACACATATCTTCTTTAGTCAGTCACACTTATAGTTAGCACTTGAAATATGGAAAAATGAAAGCATCAATGACATTTTATATACCTTAAATTAATAACAGAAACAGATATCCAGTGCTTAATATGTGTCAATCTCAACATGTTTTATTCATAACAAACCTAATAACATATTAGTAGTCATACCCTAGGTGTCAGTAGTACCTACATTTTACAAATGAACAGACAGTTGGAAAATTAATTACGTAAATTGCCCAGAGCTAGTACAGAAATTGTACAGAACCAGTAAGCTGTATAGCAAGAACCAAAACCATGTGCTCTGGCTCTAAGCCCCTTTCTCTCTCTCTCTCTCTCTCTCTCTCTGCTATACCATTATTAGTAAAGTTAAATACTGTACACTCAATTTCCATTGACCATCTCCTGTTAGACATTTTCAATCATTTCCCTCCCTCACAACTGAACTTTTTTTTGCAGAAAATGCACACACTAAAAGACTTGACCTTTTATTTTTTAATGTAAATTGATCCTTCATCTAAATGTTTGTCTTGTGTTTTTTTGTTTTTTTCATCCCCAGTTTGGCAATTTATGCCATCTTGAGCGCTGCTTTTGTCTGTCTCACTACGTTAATCTTAACTTCTCCTCTTCCTCTTTGTACACCAAAGGCAGGTACTTTAAGACCTGGCCTCTACTTCTGTTTGTATTTACCTTTCTCTAGGCTTCATTGCAACACTTTAATATCAGCATAACTACTCATATTAAAGTAAATTTATATAGCGTGAGCTTTTGTAAGTAGAACTTGGAGTTAGGATAGCATTGCAGAACCTGTGTTTTACTTTTATGAAATTTTTCAAGGATCATACAATTATATTTGTAGATATACTCAATATTATATCCCCAAAATATATATGATTATATACACATTTATATGTTATATGTCATTATATATGTATATATACACATTTATTAATAAATATCCTGCAAATGACATTTTCTTACTAGTGATGGTAAAATAAAATGGAATAATTACCATTGATGGGGATGTCTGGCTATTGATTGAAAAAGAGATTCTCCAACAAGCAAAGAGGAAACAAGCCAGAAATGAAAAGCAAGATGATGACATTCAAAAGAGAGATGGTATCATATAATGAAATTCACAATAATCGTTTACTTCCCGTTATTTTTCTTGAAATTATATTTGTGCATGTGTAGTAGTTTCAATATAATCCAAGCTTCCTATAAGCCAATATAGTTGAGATCCAGGATAAAATGAGACCATTATGGAAGTCTCCCTTAGAGAACACAAGAGCCAGAGACAGCAATTAAGAAAATGGTCACTGTCTAGATACCAAGAGCAAGAAGAAAGTCCTTCATGGATTTCAATGTGGTGGCATTTATCAGTGTAATGCTTAGTGCACATGATTCAGCTTCTGTTCTGACAATCCTAGGGTGAAGCTGCCATCAAGAAGCTTGGCGGGCATTCCTAGCTTACGTGCTGAAAAGTGCTGGGATAAAGTGAGCAGGAAACTACCATCAGTCACAATTTTTCATGAAATAAATTATTTGGGGAATTTGGAAAAGGACATATCTACATTGGCAATTATATATCAATACCATGCCATGTTGAAATTAATTAACTAGTAAAAGTCTTAGTAAACCTTTTCTTTTAGTTTTGGTGGTAGCTCATGTCATTTGGTATGATTCCTTACATATTTAGATTTCATTTTGAAGTCTAAAATAAAACAGACTTTTCAGAAGTGTATTCAAATTTGAGTATGGCTAAATATCCCGTAAGAAAATAAAAACTATACAAAATTATAAGGAAAACTTCTAAAATAGTGATGTATGCCACTATGTACATATGTAGTGAATTATCACATCACAACTACTGTATACAGAGATATTGATACAGATATGGATTCTGATTTACTTGGTAAAATATTACCTATTTTGTAAAATAGTGGCTTAAAATATTTGGGGGATCACAGCATCTTTGTTAAACTGATGAATACAATAATACCTCTCTACAAAAAAACCATCCATACCCACATACGCACCAAATGTTGCATATAATTGCAGTAGTTTCATGGATGTTTCTGAAATCCCATCCATGGAACCAAACTTCACTGCTCCTGAATTAGAAAATTTGGTAACAGTATATCTTTTTATCTTTATAGCATTTGATGCAAATTTAAGTTTTAAAATGTTAATCTTTATGATATCTTGATGCAAATTTAAGTCAGGTGTCATGAAAGAAACCTGTTTGAAGGGTTAAAGAATTTTTAAAAATAGGGGGTCTTCTTTCCATTGTACTAAACTTTCTGATCTGTATTTTTTTGTGGTCCTTTTGCTTCCTGTTCAAAATGAACATCTTTCAGGAAGATTTGCTGGTTACTCCAAAACTAATCTCATTCTCTGTTTGCTTTGCTTACATACTGTAACTGTTGTGAATTAAATATACTTAGTTTTGTTCTGTAAACATGTGTGACCACAACCAGAGTGTCTTAAAACCAAGTGTGTGTGTGTGTGTGTGTGTGTGAAGGGGGTGCTTTTCTAGTAGAAAATACACAACAAGGTGTGAGCTCAGTAGTTTTTCAGACTGACAGATGATGACAGGAAGAACTGTTTGGAGAAAATGAACAAAGAGCCAGATGGAATTTTCTGAGAGAGCAGCAAAAATTTTGAAATGCAGTTTAATTAGATTACTGATAGATTAATGTAGAAGAAAACAGCATTTGCTGAAGCTGGAAATATGAGATATGATAAACCTTTTGACTCCTTTTTAAAGGCTATGCAATTCTAAGCTAAGAAATGTTTCCCTTCGTAGTTTGTGCAATTCTGAACACCATTCATGGATTCTGCATCCTTGTGTCTTCATAGTGCTATTACTGCTAAAAATAAAATTCCTTCTTATCTTATAATTCCTTCTTATTTTGGAAAGGGAAAGAGAACAGATTTTTTTGTGTTTTTGTAACAGTTCTGGCGGGGTAATATTCTAAGATTCTGAATATTCTGTCCTTGTAGCATTTGCTTGTGTTGCCATATTTAACTTCTACAATTTGTCTGGCATTAGATGTTAGAACTCAAGCCCCATAGCTATTTTGTTTTCCAAATTAAGTGCCATATACATCCTGTAACTTAGAACCTCCAAGTGAGAGTTCTCTTGGCCTTTCCTAGCTTTATCAATTTTTCTTCTACAAATTGAGAAATGAATGCTGTTCTGAGTCTATGAGCTATACCAATTGAATGTGATTTAGGAAAACAGATGAAAGGAAGGCAGCAGTTGACTGCAGGTAATCAATATCATGAAAACAGTGGCTAAGCAGTTTTGTTCCTCCACTGCTGTCTCCTAAATTCAATACCTCCATTTTATGATTCTCCACTGATTATACGTATTTATAAATGAGATTCCTTAATGAATGATTTTAAATTCTACCACTATTCATCAAATAGGTGGATCAGAATAATCCCAGGAGGTGGGGCATCAGAATTATATTATCCAACATGGAAATGTGTTTGCTGAGAAGACTGCAGTGCTTCCTCCTCGGTGAGACCATCTTGGTGGCCATGACCACAGACTGGCCAGACTGCTTTGCCTTCAAGTTATTGTGAGTCTGTGGGTATCCGGGGACGCTAATTCTTGTAAAATCAGTGTAAAAGTCTAGTACGTGCTTTATAGCCATTAGAAACATCTTTGCAAAAATTATTTTCATTATAATGAGGTAAACAAAGTTAAATACCAATTCACATATATGAATGAGGGCAGACTTATTACACAGCATGACAGAATACATCTATATTTTGTTGTTCTTTTAAAAGAGGTTATTTTCTCTATTTATTTTTCTAATTTATATCACATCAAAATGCCCAAGGTGTATTCAGTTCAGTAATAACACATCTCTCCATTCTTTATGGTTTCATATTTGGAATAAGTAAGTAAATATAAAATAGATTTGGAATGAATAAAGGTACAAGAAAAGAAAAATTAACGAAGAATAATAGCAAGTTAAATAACAAATAAAATGCCTAAATGTATTGCTTTTCCCATTACCAATATAGCACTAACATTTTTAAATGTGTTATTTGATATAGCCTCATGCAATTCTGTGAAATAGGCAAAATTATTACCCTCATTTTGTAGATGAGAAGACTGAAGTCTAGTGTCAGGGTTTAAACATAGGCAATCTGATTCAGAAGCCCATTTGTTAATCACTGCACATCATGTGTGTAGCATATAGCTTTTTGATTGTAATATAGTTGGTTTTATTATACTTTTTTCTCTCTTTTAGGCTTTGATAAGCTATCCATGCCTTACTCTCTTGTTATTCAGATATCAGAGCTTAAGCCAGTGAACGGAAATTGGGGAAAGGAGCTTGTGAAAAAGAGTGGGAAAAATAATATAGAAAGAGTTTATGTAGCTCAACCAGAACATTGAAAAAGAAAAAGAAGGAATTTGAAACATGAATAGCAGTCACTAACTCAGGAATTCAAATTGAACAGTTTGTAGAAAATGCAACAAAATGTGGACTTAATTCCTTACATTTCTTACTGATCAAGGGCATAATTCTGATGGTGATGGTTTGAGGACTGTCTCTTAGTATAGAACAGAGCAGAGCTAAATAATCTGATGTGTGAATTAGACAAGTAACCTAGCTTTACCAGCTCCTTGAATGAGCCACGTGTCTTAACCAGTCCCAATAGGAAGAGAATGCTCCTTAGTTTTCAGAGGGTGTTAAATAGGTGTGGAAATTTTCATTTTCATTTTGTTTTAGGAGCCAAGAATAACATTTGTTCATATACGGTAGGTTTTACTTTGGAAATAGATTATACATTTTAGAAGACAGTTTAAACTACTAGTAAAGATAAGTGACAAAAACTTAACAAGAAAACAGTTTGCTAAGGGATAGCTTGACACATTGAGAAATGGATTCCAGATGCATCTTATATATGTAAAAGGCTTTTGTGTAATAGAATCATGGTTACCATCTGCAAGTAAATTCAATTTATAGTTTATATTTACTTACTGGAAATTTCTAGAATCCCCACAGTAACTTAAAATTTAAACGCTAAATGTCACCTATAAACTTCACCTCTAAATCCTGAAGGAATATGGTAGCTTGTCAGAATTTTACGTCATCCAAGTAGACTCTTGCTTCAGAGGTGGTGGTGTCACACCCTTCATGTAGGACTGGGCCTGGGAGAAATGAATCAGTCATCGCCACATGCTCTAAGCTCAAGGTATATGGATCTACTTGAAATTTCCAGACAGTATCAGCTTGTTCATTCTAACATCTTCTTATACCTGTTCCTTCCTTTATCTGAATTGTCTTCTCTCTTGCTCTCTTTTCGTCCATTTGATTATTTTGTGAACTCTTTTCTTCCTTTACAATCCTTAAAAGTGCCTTTAAATTCTGTTCAAAACACAAAGTATTGGTTTCTCTCTGAAGCTGTTTCATGATCTCAGTCTTACCTAGGAACAACAGATTGCTGTCCTCTACACTACCCATAGTAGGTGGGGGAAATGCTAAAGATTTTAAGCAAGAGTAACATGGCATGCAAAGACTCTGATAGTGGGAAGACCTTGACACATAAGGAATGAAAAGGCCATGTAGCTATCAGTGGTAGAGGAGTAAAGGAGAAGTAGAGTAAAATTAGGTGGGATAAATAGTCAGGACTCAGGTCATAGAGTCTGGGTTTGGATTTTATTCTGAGTGCCGTGGAAAGCTATGAATGTGTTTCAGCAGGGGCGTTTTTTAAAGCATTATTTTGTTTTGTTTTGGATTATACACAAACAGGAGTAGAATGGGGAACCATTTGTCATAGACCTGATGAGCTGATGAATCTGGACCAAGGCTGTAACAGTTGATATAGTGTTTAACAGCTACCTTTGAGATCTTGTTTTTCTGGTGATTTGGATATGGTGAGGATAAGAATGAGGGAAAGGAAAGAATAGGAGGTGATGTCTAGGTTTTTCTGGCTTAAGTAACTGAGCATAAGTACCACCATTTCTGAAATATGTAAGAAACTGGTCCAGGTGGGAAGTTGTTTGGGTAGGACAGGTTTGAAGGGAATCAGGAATCCTGCTTGGCATGTTAAGTTTCAGATGCATGTAAGACATCCAAGTGTAGATGTGGACATGTGAGTCTGGATCTCAGAGGAGCAAATTGAATTGGAAATAAAAATTGGGAAGCCATTCTGCCAATATATGATCCCTGAAACTATAACAATGAAGGTCACCAGGAAAGAGGCTATAGAAAGAGACAAGAATAGACTCAAACTCTTAGATCTGGAGAACATTAACATTTACATGTTGGGAAGAATAAAAGGAACCAGAAAAGGAAAGAGAAAGACCAGCAGAAAAACCAACAATGGGGAAATGAAGATATCATGTATAGGCGACTCTTTTGAAAAGTTTGGATATAAACAAGAGCAGATAAAGTGATGGGAGATGGAGCTGAGAATGTGGAATCAAGTATTATTATTATTATTTTTTTAGTGTGAAAAGTACTAAGTGAAACATACTTCCATGATCATAGTAGTGATAAAAGGGGAAGACTAATAATTCAAGAGAGAGAGAAATTAAAGGCAATCCTGGAGAAGGTAGGAGTGGATGTGATCTAAATCAGAGTAGAAGAGGGATACTTGCTCAGATGTGTTAGAAGAAAATAAAAATTGGGTGGTGTACTGGGTTGAATAGTGCCCTCTAAAAATTCATGTCTAACTGGAACCTCAGAATGTGACTTTATTTGGAAATAGGGTCTTTGCGGATGTAATCGGTTAAGATGAGGTCATACTGCATAAGGATAGCCTTGATCCAATAACTGGTACTCTTATGAAAAGAGAAAACACGGACACAGAGACTCGGAAACAGGAGAATACCACATAAAAAACAGGCAGACATTGGAGTGATGCATCTACAAGCCAAGATATGCCAAGGATTTCTGGCAACAATCAGAAGCTAGGAAAGAGTCATGGAACAGATTGTCCCTCAGAAACCATAGGCCAAAGTCAGATGCAGGATGAGATCACTGGACCAGAGAGGTTCTGGGAACTGAGACACCAAGGTATGGAAGGATTGTCAATCTGGATACTAAAGTTATCAAAATGTACAATAGCACTGGTGAAGAGAGTAATAGTGAGCCATTCTCTTCAAAAACTTAGAGGAGTGTCTGGGAGTATGGGAAAGATGATGGAAACAAGGAGAGGTGTGAATGAGTGTACATTCAAAACTGGGTGTTTTCTAGTAGAGGAGGCTAAATTAGCAAAGCAGTTGCAATGAGGTCCTGGAATACACCTATGCACCTCTAAGTCCTTTGATACAAAACAGTATAGAAGATAAAAACTGCCCCCAACCTGAAAGGTCTACAGGAGAAGCAGTGTCCTCACTGAGGGGGCAGGTTTCAGACAGAGTCAGAAGGTGAAGGGAACTTACACAGGTGAGGTTGAGCATAAAAATTATATTAAGTCAGTATTCTCCAGAGAAGCTGAACCAATAAGCTATTTGGAGATATAAATAAGAGGCGATGTACTATAGGAATTGGCTCAGGTGGTTTTGGAGGCTGAGAAGTTCCATGATCTGCTGTCTGCAAGAGGGAGAACCAGGAAAGCTGGAGGTGTGGTTCAGTTTCAATCCAAAGGCCTAAGTATTGCAGGCCAACAGTGTAAGCCCCAGTCTGCATCTGAAAGCTTGAGAACTCTGGGTATATAGAAATTGAGACCTTGTCCTGATCTTTACTAAAATCAAAGTCACAAGGACAGTAGAGCACAAAGAAGTTCATTTTATGGGGGCTAAAAATGCTGGACTTGGTTTTATGAGACACTAAAAATGTAAAAATAGAAACACCTGGGATTTTATTTTGTGGTTTAGGAGTATAAAAGGTTGAAGGACCCCCAAGATGTGAAAGAGAGAAACCATAAAAATGCTGTATTTTGGCAACGCATGGCTTAGCAGTTCAGTGACATGCATGAAAGAAAATCTGATGGCAGGGTGATTATAATGTTAGGGATCGGAAGAAAACCAAGAGAGGGAGACATCACCAGGCAATTGTAATCATTGTCGTTAGGACCTGATGTGAATTAGGCAGAGATAATTGGGGCAGAAAAAAGGGAACACCTGCAAGGAACATTTTAGAGTTAGAATTAACAGGTCAAGGGGCCAGATTACACACGCAAAGCAAAAGAGAAAAGGATGGTGAAAAAGTATGATTGGTTCTCTGTGAGGCTTAGTCTAGTGAGAGACACAGAACCCAGAGCTAGGTTTACATGGAAGGATGGTAGTCATTTGGTTTTAAATGTTGAAGTGCTATTGTGAGAGCGGCGGTAAGCTACCCAACAGACACTTGAAATTTGTGGTTTGGAATAGGTTTATACATGTAGATTTAGGAGTCTACTTTTTAAGGAGTGAAAAGAGACAAAAGAGCCAGGCTAAGGGACCAAGAAGGAAGAGTCAGGGAGCAGTTTTCTGGGAGTCCTACAAAGTCCCTCCAACTCACAGATTGTGTAAGTCAGATGTAATGGAAACTGGGAAAGCATGTTATATGAAAATTACGACGGTTTATTTATAACAAAAATATTTGTAATACCTTTTAAATAAAACACTTGTTGCTCAGACACCTGAGCTCATTCAGTTCACACTAGTTAGAAAGTATTTTCATTTCCTTTTGTAGATGAGGGAACTAAGAGAATTGAAGAGACAAAAATCCCATAGTTCATGAATGGAAAGTAGAATTCAAACTCAAGTGATCTGTGGTATCTATTAAATCCCGGATTCTTTTTAACAGGTCATGAAACACTGTAGAGAATCTGGGAAAAATAAAAGCCAGAGTCCTTATAATGGCCTGTCAGGTCCTAGTGGTTTTTTTCAATGCGCCTTTACCTCTCTGACCTTATCTCCTACTAGTCACCCCTCAAACACTCCTATCCAGTTCACTGTCCTCTGTGCTGTTCCTTGAACATGCCAGACATTATTCTACTCGAGGGACTTTGCACTCCTCATTCCTTCCTCAAATGTTCTTCCCGAGAATTCTCTCACCTCCTTCAAGTCTTTCCTCTACTGTCACCTTCTAAATGAGTTCTATCACCATCCTCTTATTTCATACTACAATACGCCTTTTAACAGATCTTATAACAAACCAATGTATAAAGAATATTGTTTGTTGTGTATTTATTGTGCTATGAAGTAAGCTCCAGGCAGATGACAGGGATTTTTACCAGTTTGCACACGATTGTATTCCAAGCACCTAGAACAATGTCTGATACACAATTAGAGCTCAACAAAAATTAGTTGAACCTATGACCTTGGAGAAAGCTACCTTTGTCATATTTTTGGAGCAGAAGACAGGCTGCAGTGGGTTCCACCATAAATATTGGTGAGAGATGGGCAGAGGGAGAGGTGGTGAAGCTAGGCCATCCTCCTGAGAAATTTGGTGGTGAAGAAAGAAAGGAGATCAGATAATAGCTCACGAGGCAGAAGCAGAGTCAAGGAGAAGTTTTATCCTTCCCTGTACATGAGGAAGACCTGTGCATGCTTGGAAATTGAAGGAATCTGTGTAAGAGAAGGATGAATATAGAGGGAAGAAAATTACAGAACTGTCTATATGGTAAGAGAAACTTTATCTAGACCACTCCCATCACTCAGGAGCATTTCTTACAGTCATGAAAATCCAAAGCAAAGGCAGATGGTATCAGAGTGCCTGCTTCTGACAACTTGGGCTCCATGTTGAGAACATTATAGATACGAAAGCATTCAGCCAGAGGCTGTGCTGTTGCCTCTAAGCACCATGCAACATCTGAGCTGTAAAATTAGGAGTTGAGAAATCCAACAGAGAAACCAGAATACTACGTACATCTCATCGTTTAGACAGATCTTCTGAAAATGAGACGAGAGAAATGTGACTCATCCCAGTAGTCAATATATACAAATGAAGATGCCCCACACAGGTAACTGGGCACGTTCCTGTGTGGTGTGTGGGGTTGCAGTAGGCTCTTGGAAGTGCAATATACTTCACTAATAGGCTTTCAGACTTTCTCTGTCAAAATGCAGATTTCTGTTCACTTCTTTAGGGTGATCACGCAGACACTTGTTGACCCAGGGATAACGGCCTTCAATTACAGTTAAAATTCATATGTGATCGACCCCTTCATCCCTGGGCATGTAATAGCCACAGCTCCTCCCCTGGGTCCTAAAGAAAGTGTGTCACCCATTGAGGAGGATTTGGTTGCAGCAAATCTGTGGACAGTATCTTGTGCATGATGACACTACGGAAAAAGCAGTTCCCTCGATCTCTGCAGTCATTTGCCTGATGGTGCCCATTATGAACGGACATCCTTTACACATAGTTCATACAACTCTCTCCTTTGGATCCTGTGTTCCAACTTCTTTTGGGCAGATGGGACTGTCTGAAAATTGTGACCTTGATTTTAAAAAGTCAAATTGAACTTTTTGAGATCTATTGGTCATCCATAAACAGAAAGTAATTACACATCTTTATTGAACACTTAATGCTTGTCAGGTCCTGTGTTCATTGCTTTTCCTGGATTATCTAATTTCATGCTCAAACAGCCCCGTGAAATATGTATCACTGTCGTCTTCCTTTTACAGATTAAAAACCTGAGGCTTAGGTACATTAAGTAATTTGCTCAAGACACAATTAGTTGGCTATAGAAATAGCACTTCAACCCTCAGTCTGGCTTTAGAACTCACGCTCTCAACCAGGCACTGTAACTTCATTTGAAGTCTACATGTCTTATCTCTTTGGCATAGGAAGAGAACGATTTATGCTCCTTTACGCTCTACTATAGAGAAGTTTCACTCTTGAATTATTACCGTGTTTCCCCGAAAATAAGACCTAGCTGGACAATCAGCTCTAATGCGTCTTTTGGAGCAAAAACTCATATAAGACCGGCCTTATTTTACTATAAGACCGGGTCTTATAATAATTATATAATATAATAATATAATATAATATAATATAATAAATATAATATAATATAATATATAATATAATATATAACATAAAATACCGGTCATGTCTAATGTTGTATCCCTTTTTTATACAGCAGCAGATTATATAAGGGCTTTGCTATTTAGGCTTAAGCATCTGGAGTAATCCTATATGGTAGTATATTAACACCTGTGATATGAGTAAAAATAACACTTGGCTGTGAATAACCATATTGTTTACTGACATGAGAGTAATTTTGAATTTGTGGTAGGGTGAAAATATACATACGTGTGTGTGTATATGTGAATATATATATATTCAGACCAGGTGAATTAACATCAAATGGTTGAAAGCTAACTGGTCAAATTAGTAATTTATTTAAAACTGAATTTTATTAGTGTTGCTACAAATTAGATAAGCAACTTTTTATGTCCCCGCCATGTATCAGGAAGGGGGAAATGAGGAATTAATTCTGATTCCTGGGCAAACTCTGTGATGATTTTGCAGAAATTTATAGCACCTTGTTTTTGGAATTTGTGTTTCTGATAACAAATTCATGTCAGTAGATTATGCTTTACTTGGTAGGCAGTATTTTAATTAATTTTTAAATTTTACCTCTAGCTCTACGTGAATTATTCAAAAGTGGGCCCCAAATGACTGTTTTCTAATATTAGCTGATGTGTTGTAATGCATGCGGACCCTATGGTGGTTTTTATATTTTACTGCATTTTTGAGCAATTTTACTTTAACCATTACTTTTTATCCTTTTTCTTTATTTAGTACGTTTTAAACAAGTGATGTCCTTTATGGCCTGCCTATGTTTTCATCATTTTCCAATTGATTTTTTATTTTATATCTTATAAGCATCTTCTTCATGAAGAAAATATAAAATACGTATAGAGGTATGACTTGGTATTTCTGCAAAGTGTATTAATGTAAATATCTGAGAAACATTATTTTTGCTAATAATTTGGAACATTATTGCACCCTTGACCATCTTTGCAGAAATACATAATAGTTATCCCTTAGTTTGACTATTTATTGTTTGCAAAGCGAGAATGACTGGAGATCATTTTTAATGAGTTATTCCTTTCTATCAATTTTTAAAGCTAATATTTTTTTTATCTGTAGATTTCTGAAACTACTTTCTTTACCACCATCAATGAGACACTGTGGCCATGATTCAAACTAGCTGTGGCTCCAAAAGGAAAGCTGTACTTTGGTGGCATCATGGAGGTGACAAGGAGGAAGCTGGGGATGATACAGAGTCGATGATCCTATTTATTGTGAGTTACTATGTGCTAACAGCTTTACTTAACTAATTTCTCATAGCCATCACACAATGGTGTTTGCCAATTCTGTCTCCCATTTTACAAACGAGGAAACTGTAGTCTAGTCAGGTTGCCCAAGATCATTCAGGTATGAAGCTCCAGGTAGAGTCCAAGCCTGAGGTGGTGTCCCTTTGTGGTTTATACCACGGCACAAGAGGGTCTCCCAGTTTCATAGTGAAACGGCCTCCATGGAATGCCCAGTTCCTTCCCACATTCCTGAGTCATGGGTGATGTGTTCCCACCAAGGCTCGAGCAATCAAGGTTCAAAGTGGGAGGGCAGCTTTTCTTTAAAAAACACTCTAGCATTACCCATTTTAAAAGTCCCCCCTTTTTTTTCACATATGTACTAGCATTATTGCCATTTTCTCTCTGCTTCTTTATAGTTCTGTGGAATGAACTTAAACAAAATGCCACTACCCATAACTTTTTTATTATTATTTTTTAAATATTATGATATACCCTGATGTGAGAATAGGAGACACCATCACTTTATTTGAGTCTCTTTAGAAAAAATCCAATAGCGAATCAATTCGATCTTATTTCACTTTGTAGGAGAAAAAAATACATTTATATTACTCAGCGGTGAATCTAATGATAAAATCTAGATCGAGCCAGATCTGTACTTTTGTTAACATTTTTATTACTACATGCTCCCAATACAACAAACAGCATCAGTAGTGTACACTTTGATAAAAAGGACTTTTTAGCTTAGTAGAAAAGGAAGCTTGAAGATCAGAAATATAACGAATATATACATCTTTTATGGGAGGTGTATGTGTTTGACCATCTTTCTCTACATTCCCCTGTGGACCAGATGTATACACATGCAAGCAAACTAGAGAGAAATCAATCTGGTGAAATTTGGGGAGGGGGGGGAAATGACTTCTACTCGGGGCTCAGAGATTGTTTTATGATGTGGAATTCACCTAATTCATTTGACTTTCCAAACTCTTGCACAAAGTAGCAGCGATTCCTTAAGAGGTATAGAGTCAATAGGTGAAGCTGTTTACCATGATTACAATGCAAAAGTCCTTGCACATTCTGTGCTTTGAAAGGTTAACATATCTACATTTTAGTTTGTATAATACATTTTTAAACAGTTCAGGAACTGACCTTAAAAATAGTACGCTGACAGCACTTTTTCTTTGAAGTATAATTCATAAGGTACGTATCTCTTGCACATACTTAAAAAAAAATGTTTCTAATTCACTATTTCATAAAAAGCTAGCTGAGTCCATACTATTTCATATTTCACTGAAGGCAAACAAGTCACCATTTTTGTATCAATCACTTATAAATGTAAATGATTTGCATGACACTAAATTTGTTCAAATTTTAGCTCTTTGATTTGGAGGTTGTAGTTTGCTTAAATTTCTCCTCTAGGCACAGAACAAAGCATGCATCTCTAATTATGTCTCTCTAGTTTACCAAAATATGTCATTGATATTAGCGTAAATATTTAGTACATAAAAATACTATGAAGAAAAAAATCAACTTTTAATAAATATCTTCAGTTCTGAATTTTATATACAAGTACTTTACATCTACTCCCTGGAGAGAGCATTTCTGGCTTCACTGTGAGTAAGGTGACCACTGACATAAATTACTAGCACATTATTGCAGTCAGATGCATTGTGGTTGTGAACATTTGGATATGAACCATGCAGAAAATAAATATCGCAACCATTGACAAATGCTTTCTTGAACCTGCTTCCAAAGCCCTATTATACTTGAGTGTCAATTCTAATTTAATGATGTTTTTCTCAGCTACCAACATATGAATTATCTCAAGACATTTTTCCTTTGTTATTATTACAGTACGTTGAGTATAGATTTTTTGTATGTGTCAACAATGGGAAATAAAAAACAACATAAGAAGAGAGGACGCTTGAATGGTGCCCACTGAGATCCTGGTAAGAGGAGTTTCAGTTTTTTCTTGCACAGGCTCCTTTACTGGTCTCTGTTCCCTGTGACCACAAGTAGAGTAAGACACAAATCCAATTCCTTTATATGAAAGGATGGAAGGTAATAGGTAAGCTGAAATCTGTGTGTCTACATCTTATTTTTTTTCTTTTTCTATAATTTAGGAATCACATTGTTGATTAAACCGTATAACAAAACTCTTTGTGTTGTCAGTAGCTGCAATTCTAACTTCTTCTTTGTAATATTCTGCTTTGAAAAATCAACCCATAGAATGTCAAATAAGGCAACACTCAATGACAGGCACCTAGAACATCCAGAAATGTAATATAGTAAACAATCATTTGAGAACACATCTCTTAAAATAATACTGATTTCTGCAATATACAGTATTTACACAACAGCTGCAAATTTGCTCATACAATATTTCTAATATAGATAAATAGGCATATAAGTCTACGAATTCTTTGCTCCATTTCTGAAATATTTTGTTAAGGTGTAAACAGTTGGCATCTCTTTTTATTTTTACTATAACTTTTTTAAAACAAAAAATCAGCTGATATGCACAATTGGTTCCAGTCCCTTTTCTATTTAGAGAGTGACCAATATACTTAACAACTTACTTTCCTTCTGTTAATAATCTTTGGCGCTTTCTTCCAATGAGTTCTGATAAATGAGTCAATGCAGAACAACAACAAAAAGGATGAAAGCAACTAGAAAAGTGAACCAGCACTTTTTTTCTTCCACTTACAGGTAAAATGAGTTGACAATCTATGGAGGTTTCCACTTTAAACAAGCTGTATGCACCACGGAGAGAGAGAGCTTGTCCAGGTCTTCCTCTGATTTCCAGCCTTTTAGGTTCACTTTCTCATCTTTCCAAAGTAGATGATCTTACCGGACGTCTCTTGTCAATAATCTTTTCATCTTTCTTTGAGGTTCTTGCCAGAGAAGAAGCACCTAATGAATCACTGACTGCAAGGAAGGGGGCAGCAGCCATTTGTGAAGATGAATTGAGGTGGCCACTCTTGGTGGCAGGGGAGACCAGTCTCACAGTCTTATTTCCTGGTTGCTGAGATCTCCTCTGGGATAAGTTAGCACCATCAGGTTTACTGTTTGGCCTGAAAGCAGCATATGCATTTGGACCTCCCACTGAAGAGATCCTACTCAAAGATTTCTTCTTTTCAGCAGGGGTCTCTGAATAGTAAGGAACCAAAGATGTAGGCATTACTAGAGATCCAGGGAGGTCACTAGGGTTAAAGATAGCATCATCATGAGTTTCAGCAGCTTCTGGAAGGTATGGTGGTGGCAGGGTGCTACTGCGCTTACTGCATGACTCACAACATAACTTGTTATAACCTGGTATGGAGCAGTATCTCGCCAGCACCTCCATTTGACAGAATATGGATTTATCTCCCAAACATGGCTCATCTGTGAAAATTAAAAAGAATAATAAATCTAAATATAAAATATAAGGAGGAAAGACAGTAAACTTGTTTATGAATATAAAAAGATATAAGGAAAATCTGACATTGAAGGGAGTTCTCCACATGAGCCTTTGCATTAAAAATATCAGCATTAGGATGAATTCACTGAAAGAAGTAATTTTTTACGTGCAAAGCACTTGGGTTGACCACGATTTTACTATCTCCATCAGGAGACTTCAGATCCAGGTATTTTTTTCTTCCTGCTAGAAACATATATCTGATTTTTAAATGAGAAAATAGGATTAATTTTACTACAAATATTTTTAGGATATAAAGGAATATATATGTATTTCTGTCTTTCTAATAGAGTAGCCTCTATATTAAATGTAAATTTAAAAATGTATTACCGAAAGAAAAATGAAGATCTTGATTAGAATAATATTCTCTAGAATGAATGCAATAATTTCACATTTACTCATAAGAAAGTTGACACAATTTACCCAAATTTGCACTTTGAAATAACAAATAACCTGAGAATATTCAATAGTAAACATGAAACTGTTGGTTCTTAACTTTCATAACCTGGTATCACTTTATGTTTAAATAGTACTAAAAGCAGCACCATAAAGCATTTGATACATGTGTGTACGCACTATTTTTATTATTTTAAAAATTTGTTGAATACAGGTTATAAGAATTACATGTCAAAAAGTTCAAATATTACATATTTTCACTCATTCCAGGGATATCCTAGGTGGATCCCATGCACATAGTTCAACACAGAAATATTGATCCCCTATCTAATTAATAAATGCAAAGACTCATAAATTGTGGCATGTATATACTGTAATCACTTTAAATTGTATTATTGGGTAATACTAAATTGCTAGGTAAGGACCTGCCATATAACTTGCCAAAGAAATTGAAGAATCTTTTTTCTAAAGTATGAAAAAAAAAAAAAGAAAAAGAAGAAGAAGGGTCAGTTGACAAGGCCAAGAGAGGGCTAAAAACTATTACCTATTAATTATTACCTCTTATTATGAGAATTACAATACCATGCCTCTTCCAAAATTGTGGAATGACTTGTATTTGCCTGGTGTCAGTTTACAGATCTATTGTATAGTATGATGTGTTTGAGTATTTCACATTAGCTAAGGTAATCATCTAATTATGTTATGAATGTCTGAGCATCACATTGATGGGTTTCACCTCAAAAATCAATTTCTCATCATATCCAAATGAGTTTTTCTATGCCTGTATCTTAAAATAAGGAAATTAATGTCTTCTTCCTCTGTGTTTAAGGCTCTAGGATGGAAGGACCTTACTGACCCTATACTCTCTTTTCCCTCTGATCCAGCACCATCACCCTTGTTCTGTGGTCCAGCTCAAAGTGCTCTATTTTTTCTGAGTTAAAGGAGGCCACATGAGCATCTCCTGTGTCTAAGTGTGAGCAGCTCAGCATTGCCAGGACCAGTTCACAGCCTGGGTCTAATTATGGCCAGAATATGCTTCTGTATGGAGGAGGAAAAGGGATGAAAAGAAACAAGTAAGTAAAAGAATACATTCGGTTTGTGGTAATTTGCCTTGGAAAATCTGGGAAGGACTCAATAGCTACTCAGTAAATAGTACAATCAAAATGAGGCCTAGAAAAGGTTCACATAACAAAAATTGTTAAAATTAAGAAAGCTTTTTTAGCCTTCTCACTCTATGCCCAGATCATCATAAGAAGTTCAGGAAAAAGGTTTTTACACATGGTTTCAAAAGGCCATTTGATTCCAATTGCAGTTAGAGACAGATGGAAGTAGTGTTTACTTCACTGATGTATGGTAGAGGTATGTGGCCTTGTAGAACTGCTAGAATTGGCTTTTGGGCCTGCATGTCAGAGAAAGAGAACAGCTAAAAGAATGGGGAATCACTAACATAGTCATGTACTCTCATTTGCACCTCTGTTTTACAATAAAATCTTTTCCTTTTTACTAAAGGAAGAGAATCAAGCAAATTCTTGCTGACAATTAGGCATATTTGCAGAAATATAAAGCACTATCAGCTATTTAGATCAATAAAGCTCACACAAAGTGTTTAGCCTCCTGGTGGTAATGCCTACATAAGAATAAAATATTAGGGCAACTAAACTTTATAGCTTCTGAGTAAAGTTTGCTCTTTTGGCTTTGACTTATGTTTTAAACTTTCAAATACACTTTCCAGAGAAGAATGATTAAATTATCTGTCCTTTGTCTCCCCCTCATGGTCATACTCATTCATGCCACCACACTTTTCAAATGAAAACGTACAATGAAATAGTTTACAAGGTTTAAAAAACTTGAACCCTGAAATTTCCTAAAAAAATTAGACATTTGATAAAATATCACCTTGCCAATTTTCTTGAAAAAAGAAAATAAAATTTAGCAGATATCAATATTCACTTGATGGCTTACTTACAGTGTTTGTAAGTCAATAAAAATGGCAACTTCTTCAGTCCTAAGTGTGGCAGAACAGTAGGCACAGACTTAAGAAAACTGAATTTAAGAGGAAGCTTGTGGTGGGGGAGATGGGGAGGATAAAGAAAGGCCAGAAGGGAGAGAATGTCTGAGACTGGAAAGAGAGAATGAGAGACAGACACATGTGGGAGAGAAGAGGAAAAAGAAGACAAGAAGAAAAGGCAGCAGGTGTGGAGCAAGGCCAGACCGACGCAGAATGTGAGAGACAGAGGAGAGAGCAAAATGGCAATACAAAATGAGGAGAGAGGACATAGACAGATGTAAATAGAGCAAGCACAGAAAAGGAGGAAGGAGACAGTGACAGAAACTGAAAACATCCAATGTAAATTTTGTTTTACAGCAGCACATTGATGTCTATTTTTAAATAAAATCACTCTGCTTTTGCAATACAGCCAGAGAGTAGGTTAGGCAAATCTTTGCATTTGTGCACGGTGTCTATTCTGAAATCCCCCTAGGGAAGGGAACATATATGGATGGACAGCTGTTAGAAAGGCATTTTGAAGAGCATTTATCATCCACACGTCTAAACTGAATTAATTTCAGTAAAACATTTCAAAACCTTCTGCAGTATGATGCTTTTACAATGGGAGGTTATAAAGAAAATCATAGAGAAAAAATATGTAGCTTTTCTAGAAATATGTAGCTTTTCTAGAAGCTACATATACATGACACAGGCCTTACCCCAGCACTGCTGCCTAGGAGGAACTGTGGGAGAGGCTGCAGTGGTTAGTTAGGATAATTCACTTGGTTGGGACATGGCTTCAAACACCGGTCTTGAGACTTGTTGAGGCTAATTTTTAAGGCTGTTTTCCTGTGGCTGTTTTTCGATAAGCAAATAGAAATTCTAGGACTTGTCCTAAAAGGAAATTCTGCTTTTTGAGGCTTAAAAACCATTGTCAGAGCACTGAAACCAATAGTGCCACACCTACCATTACAGGGAGGCAGCTGACAAGCTCTGACGGACTCAGGCTTTTCTCCTTCGCAGTGGTCTCCAGCCCTGCAGAGCACCTGTCTCACTTCTGTCCCTTCACCGCAGGTTACGGAACACTACAGAAACAAAGGCTGCCATTACAGATGTTTTTTGCACCAAGACAGCTTTCTTCCTCTCCCCATTCACGCACACATACATGCACAGCTCTGGAGTCCTTTCTCTATGGTTGTGGTATTACACAGTGGTTTGGAAACAGATAATCCTAGGTGGATACTCTGTCTCCATCCCTTACCAGCCTAGGCACATCGCTTTTCCCCTGAACGCTGGGATAATAACACTTGCCTCGCAGGATTGTTGTAGAACTGAATGAAGGCAAAGGAGACAATGTATCTAAAAATTATGCCTTGCACGTAGTAAGCATTTGATATGAAAGAAGCTCTTAGTATTATAATCTTAATACCTACATAGTTCCTAACAAGAGTAGTGGTGCCTGTTTTCAGGGAGTCAATTATGGCATTGACGTTCCCATTCTTGCACCTTCCTTACAGATGGCAGAATTTACTGACATGCTACATTGGTTAATTCCACCTCTTTGGAACTACTATTATACTAGTCCCATAAATTCTTTAATGAAGGAGCCAAGTACTCTAAAACTAAGCCCAGAAATGATTATGCTATTGTTCTAGATAGGAGCTACAAAGGAGGGGCCCTTGTTCTAAGACTCTGAGGAAACAGAACATGAGTCATCTTCGCGGTCTGTGCATGAAACTTTCACTTGCCCATCCTTCCATCTTGGGCCGGCTCCCCACTTCCTCCTTCATTCTCCATCTGGGTTTTGATGCCCTTTCTCCTATAAGTTCTTTGCCTATGACCCTATGATTCCTCATTATGAGTTTTTAGGAATACCAAAGACACGAGGTTAATTCAGGCTCCTCAACACTGAGTCGGCCAGTCACCAAGCAAACACCACTTGCACAGGCACCAGCTGGGGACTTGGGAAGCAAAGCACACGGCTTTGGAGAAGTAGGTGGACTAGTGGTAAGCACAGGCTGAAGTAAAGGAGGTACAACACTTGGCCATGAACACTACACTAGCATAGGCGTCTCTGCCTTGGGGACGCAGGGGAAGGACGTGGGAAAGGCACCTTCTAGAAGGTGGTATTTTGGACTGTGGAGATGAGCCTTGGTCACTAAGAGGGAGATGGTTAGATAGGAGGATGGGGAAGGGCCAGCCCACCAAAAGGTAGGAGGCTCCAACCACCATGGTCTTTTCTGAACAGTGTTCTTTATTCTAACTCCTAGACCCAGTTTGCTCAAACTGGGTCTAGGAGTTAGAATAAAGAACAAATAACAAGAGTCAGCATGGGACTTCTTGTAATCATTTTGCAATATATACAAATATTGAATTGTTACACTGTGTGCCTAAAACTAACAGAAAGTTCTATCAATTAGAACTCAATTTAAAAAAGAAGATTTATCATGGTGCACATGGGGCAGGGTCCTGCATTCAGTGTTAGTCGTTTGGATTTCATCCTGTAGGAACAGTGAAGTCAACAAAGACATTAAACAGAGGATCTGACAGTCACCTGTAGACTCCACTGTGTCACAAAACACCCAAACATCGTTTGCCCCTATTAATGAATGTTAAATGCAAACACTTCTTTAAAATATCGCTTTTTCCTAACATCTCCAGGTGCTTAATGATTACAACGTATATGAGTTTCTCAATTCACACAAAGCCTAGCTGGTATTTCAGCCAAATTAAAACATGCTTCACATGCTTACACACACACATGCATACAGAATTCAGACACCCACCTCATTCCAGGGCCCCGTTTTCCACTGGGCCGGGCAGGGTACTCTGTTACAAGGCCGGCGGCTCTCAGGACGCTCACCCGCGCAGTACTTGCTGTGTACGGAGCGGTTGGAGCCGTCATGGAGTGGCTGAAGGCAGCGTACGGTGCGAAGCTGATAGCCGGAACTCCCACAGGTTTTGGTGCAATGTTCCCACTCTTCCGCTACCCAGCTGTGGGTGTGGGGATTAAAATCCCACAGTCATTGGGATGTAGAGCGTGCAAACCTAGTCTTTTCTGCTCTCTGAGTGATGTGCCACCCAGTGGGGCACACTGCAATTCAGGAAGGACTTTCAGAAAGATGGATGCATCACACAATTAAAGAGTTTTAGAACTTTCTAACAATAGGTCTGGCACTTCTATTTTTAATGGCTTAGTATCTTTCTGCCTCCCACTGACTCTGAAACCTTCTCCTTTCCTAAAGGATGATCAACAGAGTGTTTCTGAAACTCATCTTAAGGTTATCCAGGTAGGTAGGTTTAGGCATGATGGTCGTTTTCAAAAAATACACCAACTCACTCTCAGCCATATTGCCTAATGGTATTAAACATCTGACAGCAAATCAAAAAAAGAATCCATCTGACGTGTGCAACTGATTTGGATGCTGCAGCTTTTCCATGAAATCAGGAGTTTACTCATGTTTTAATATTTTGAGATGACTATTTCATTTCCACAGTTGCTGCCATGAAGCCTACATGAAATATCTATCCTGTTTGGAAAATTTAGTTCTTCATATTAACCCTTAGTGGGTCTGACAGAAAGGTAGAGGTAGTGTGCATCAGGGCTAGAATGCACCTGATAGAAATATTTCCAAAAATGTATTTTAAAAAAGATTTCCCATGGGACATTTCCAAATCCTAGTGTTGATGTCAATGACCCCAGGACTCTGCAAATCAGCTGTGGATACAATATTATGGACAGTTCTCTATTACATGTGGTTACCAGGTCCCAACGAGCTGTCACCATTGATTCCATCTATTTAATCTGTCAGAATGAAATCAAGGCATACTATTTATCCCTCCAAAAGTTACTTTTCTTCTGCAATTTTTTTTCTTTCTGTATATCCGGGGTACCAAAATATAACCATGCTTAAATTTCAGCAGTTTTTAGTATTCACAGTGTAAGATTACTCTAGCTTGTAGAATGCATTGTGGCAACTAAGAAATTGTATTCAATTTTGAAGGCCTTAATAGTGACTCTCATTTGAAGGCAGATATTCTGTGAGAAGTACACATTTTATAATCATAGACATTTCTGGTTACCTTATTCACTCGTGAAATTTCTAGAATGACAGCAAAGGATAAAAAGGGCATAAACTCACAAAGGCAAGAAAAAAGAAATTGAAAAGGAGCCACCAGAAGATAATTTTGGAAGCTAGAAAGCAGTTGAACATACAGTTACTACTTCAGTAGACCTAAGAAGGATGCAGTTTAAGTCTGCAGCAGGAGCTGAGAAACAAACCAACTTGATGCAGAACTTCAGGAATTGTGGCCTCATGAAAGTGTGGGTGATGGCAGGGCTGAAAATGGGGGCACTGACAGAAAACCTGTTCGGAGGCCGTTAGATCTCCTGATCTTTAACCCCACGAGGTGATTTCCCCACCTCCAACCCAGAAGAAGACTTGAGGTTCGTTCTCTGAAGAAAGTGAACCAGACTTAACTTGTGGACAGGAGACATAGTCAAGAGACAACAGAGAAAGAGATCATAGTGAAAACAAGGGGTTATGTAAAAAATGTACATATGGAATGATGAGATGACCCTAGTTGCCTACACATATACAACTTCCAGAACTGCTATTAAATAAGCTTATACTCCCTCAGCAGATTGTTTCTAGTTTATGCAAACTTATCATTTCATTAGAAAAACCCTAAATATACAGATAATTTAGGGTCTTTCAATGAAATAGCCCAGCCAGCTTATCCTACAGTGAAGCCCGCCAGCAAACAAATCTTGACCATAAAGCAAGCTTCTAGTCAGCCTGCTTAACACTGCATTTTTGTATATGCATGAAAAACCAATACTCACCAGACACAGAAAGCCTCTAACACAAATGATGGAGTTGAGGAAAAAGAAGAAAGGAACTCAAAAGATATAATGCAAGAAAGAGGAAATAATCTTTACTATCCTAAGAAAGGATGAAAGAATATATAACACCTGTGAAATAAGAATCAAAAGCCTTGCAAAAGGAAAATTTGAGGAACAAGGAAAATTTGAGGAACAAAACAGAGTTTTTCGATATTAAAGCTCTTGAACACTAACAACATATAGCAAAACTGAAAAATGAAGCAAGTGAAACAATAAATAATAGGAGAAAAGAAAATTAGATCTGTTTAGGAAGCCTAACTACAAATATCCCAGAAAGAAAAAACACTGGAGAAAAAAGACATTTTTCAAAGAAAAAATGTAAGAAAATCTCCCAGAGATGAAAGTATTGGTTTCATGTTTTAAAAAGTCTACGTGTACACAGCATGATGGATGAGAGAAGATGAGCACCAAGGCAATTTCACCACTGAAATTCAGAACACTGGAAATAAAAAGAAGATCCTATAAACTTTGGATGACAAGGAGAACTTGGTCACATTGAAGGAAGTGGGAATCAGAATAGCAAATAACTTTTCAACAGCAACTCTGGAGTCTAAAAAAAACCAACCGAACAATGGTTTCAAACGTCTGAGGAAAAATGTAGTTTGGAATTGTGTATGTGTGTGGGTCCAAATGATCAAGAGTAAGAGTAGAAGAAAGGCTACTTATATACCATTATACTTTAACTTCATACATATTTTTCTTAAGTATAGAAAAATTTAATTCTTATATAAAAACTTTTACTCACTATATACTTTTTTTTTTTTTCCATGAAGCTACTGGAAGAGCCACCAGAGCAAATGAATACACCAAAAGATAAGACAAGGAACGCAAGAAACAGGAGCTCCAATGCGAGAGGTAGGCAGTAGGACTTGGTAGGGGGATGATAAACAGAAACACCAGGATGAAAGCTGTGTAGAAGGCCAGGGCAGAGCTGGAACACATAGAACTCTCTGAGAGCTATCTCTAAGATGAAAGTGACAGGACACTTGAGTGTTTAGTATTTAGAGGAGATTCATACCCATGGAAAAGAGTTTGGGGATGAATTAGTGAAAAGTAGTAAAAAAAATATGTAAAAATCAAGACATTCATTAATTCTAGAAGAAACCAAGTTTTATAAGAAACATAAGAGCATACTAAGTGAATCAAGAGTTAAGAGAGATACATGTTGTTGAAATAATATAAACTCTGAATATTAATATCCGTAAAAGATAGGTTATATTAATATTGGAAGTTCCAGAAAAGGGAGAAGTGTGGGTTGTGAGTGTGCATTTGGGGAAGGCTTGTAAAAGAATGCTGAATCTTTTACCTTCCACAGTGGAAAGCCAATATATAAATGTCTAAAACGTCCTCTACCTTTTTCCTCCCCTCAAAAACTCAAGGAGTAGAAGCAAAAACATTTTACTTAGAGAGATGAAAACAAGTAGTACCAAATATCAAAAGAAGGACAATAGCTGAAAGCATTTTTTGTGTGAGAAGCAGGGATATATGGTAAAGGACAGGGAGCCACAACTTTATGTAATTCCTGTGAAATGATCTATTTAAGCCAATTGCATATATTAGCTTTGACTACAAAGAAAATTAGAACTAAAAGAGCTAAAGACATTTAAATCCCTATTATTTTGTTGTCAGGATATGATAGTTAAAATAAATGCTTACAGTGGATGTGTACATTCTTGAATATTGCACATTCTTCTAATAGGTTTAGGCTTTTTGTTGACTTCACAGAAGCTGCGATGAACCATTTTATTATCACTTTTCCTACGGCATCCGTATTTAGTGTACTGGAAACCTGGAAAAGGAAATACATTTCTTTGGATTTAATCACTTATTCATTTTGTTACATATTTAATCATTCATTCATTCATTCATTCAACAAATATTTACTGAGTGCATAGAACAAGCCAGGCACTGTTCTAGGTGCTGAAAGTACAGAAGTGAATTAAATAAACAAAAATTCTTAACTTTTCAGAGCCTACATTTAATAAATATTGCAAATTTATAAAATAACAACTGCACACTTGCTAATAAACTAAATTTTGAATATACACAGTCTAGTGTGGGGGACAGATTTGAAAAACGACTGTGACAATACCCAGTGATTTAGGCTATTGTAGAGCTATATAAATACTTTACTGTAGGGGGCATCAAAGGAACACAGAGGGGAAGGAGGAGGATCAGGGAATGCTTACAAGATCAGCACTTCCTTGAGCAGAATCGTGAAGTTCAAATAGTACTGTGTAAAGGGAATGAAACAGAATAATTCTCCAAGCAAAGGAAACAACATAGAGAAATACAGGTCTCTTTGAATGACTCAAGTTTCATGTGTGAAGGGCATGGGAAATAGGAAAGGATCTCATCTTAAAAGGCTTGAGTGCCAGACAAGTGTTTGGACTTTATCCTGGAGATCACAGGGAGTTATTGACGGTCTCTCCAACCACCAACATTCACATTTGTAAATAATAATTTTTATGTTGAAAAATTTCAAACCTAAAAAAAGTTGTAAGGGAAACAAAATAAACATTTGTATGCTTTGCAAATAGATTAACCTTGTTTACCATGTCACCATATTTGATATATATGTAATATATTAATTATAATGGTATAATATATAATTAATATATAATATTTATGTAAAACTTTGCTGAACCATTTAAGTTGCTGACATCTTGATCCTTCACTTCTAAATACTTCAGCGTATCATTCATAACAAGCATATTCTCTTATATAACCACACTATAATTCTTAAAATTAGGATATTTAATTCAGAGAAATACTGTTTCTAATATATAGACCATATTAAAATTTGTCAATTGTCCCTATAATAGTCTTCATAGCAATGTTTTTCCAATCAAGGATCATGCATTATATTTAGTTGTCATGGAATTAATCAGGAATCATTTCTGAATCTCTTTTTATCTTTAATATTTTTGAGATGTACAGACTAATTGTTTTGTAAAATGTCCCATAATTTGAATTTATTCAGTAGCCTCCTAATGATTAGATTCATGTTATTCACGTTTGGCAAGACTACAATATAAATTATGTTGTGTCTTCAGGGCAACACATTAGGAGACTAAAGGATTTGAATCAGGGAAATAATGTAGTTCTATTCATTCATTCATTCACTCATCCATTCATTCAAGATTACCCTGGAAATAAAGCGAAGAAAACCAGAGTTAGTTGACTAAAGTCTTTTGCAATAGTCTTCCCTTCCAAAATTGTGAAGGAGGCCTGGCGAGGAAGGAATAGATGTAGTAGGTATTAAAAAGGTGTATCTGACAAATCTTGTGACCAAGTCCATGTTGAGGATTGCAGCAGAAGGAAGTATTCAAATTAATAAGCATCTTGTAATGGATAAAGTAGCATTTTACATAATTAACTAGAAACATTTTATGTTTCCTACAAAAAATAAATACATCCTCGAATTCATAATTATAAACTAAATGGTTCACCCAGGCATTCTCTACTAGGAATGATTTTCTGTTTTCAATTATTTGGTATCACTATTGTGAGAGCCCTCGCCTTCTCTTGCCTGTTGGGGAGAATTCTGTCTTGGCCAACTTGGTCCTGGAGCATTTGTTGTTCAAAATGAGAGGAATGGATGACAGAGAAATGGAAAAACCTGAGAACAGCTTAATGGATTTGCTCTCTGGAGGGCAGAGAGGCAGCATAATGTAGTAAGAGCATGTACTCAGAAGCTAGACCTCGTGGGTTTGTAGCTTATGGTCTGAGCAAATCACTTATCTTCCCTGTGCTTCAGTTTCCCCATCAATACAATGGAGATGAAAATAGTAATGACCTCATAGAGGATTGTGAGTATTCATGCATTAATATATAAAGCATTTAAAACAATATCTGGTACATGTTTCTTTTATTAACACTGATAGAAAATAAATGCATAGGCATGGAAAGTAAAAGTAAAGAAGAAAGGCAAGCACCAGAGGACACTGAATTTGGGAGTCTGGGAAGAGTAAAGTGATTAAAAGTACCACTGCCTGAATATAAGACAGAAAGAACCCAGGGGGGACGGGCAAGCGGATTTTAAGAAGGTCCCCTGTTATGGATGGGTTTCTATCCTTGGTAGATTCTGAGATTTCAGTAGAAATGCTTTGTATTTATGCTTTAGTTGTTATGTCTGGTATTCTCAGATTGTGGCATAAGTTAAGACAATCATTAAGACAGAAGCAAGAAGATGAGCTTAATATGAATTACATGGTAATGTAATAAATATGCTCAGCTGTTACCTCCACCACAGGGTCGGGAACACTGAGACCAGCTCTTCAAAGCCCATTCAAAAGTGTCTAATTCTTCCTGGATGACATTGTTGTTGTTGATTGTAGGTGCAGAGTCTTCATGGATGATGTACTTATATGTCAGGCTAGAGCGCGTATCATTCTCCTGAGGTATAATCTAACATACACATGAAATAGATATGTAAATCACCTTAGAGTTTAAAATTTTAAATTTGAAAAATTAAAAAAATCAGGATACTTTTCCTAGTGAAACTGGAAGACTTTCAAGTAGTTTCTAAAAATATACTGTTTTTGTTTCTATCAACTGAAAATACAAATGTGTCCTGTTTAAGAAAAAAAAAATGCAAATATATAAAACTTTGACCATTGAAAGTATAAAAATACATACAGTAAGGAGTAAGAATTTGTATTATAAAGAATAGTAACCTTACAATAAGATTCACTAAAAGTTTCATTGTTATATATCTCCTTAGCGCTTTTAAAAATTATTCTTCAAAACAACTGTTTTCATATGATGATAAATAAAGGTCCCTCCAGAAAATACATACATTGTGGAAAAATACAAGAAAAATGGAAAATCATCCATAATTCTACTAACCCAGAGAAAACTGAAGTCATGTCTATTATTTTGGGGTATAATCACAAGGTATTTTCATATTTTGTGTGTGTGTGTGTGTGTGTGTGTGTGTGTGTGTTTATGCATGTGCACATGCGCGGACACACATACATTTCTGGACTTGCTTATTTCACTTACTGTGTTACATACATTTCCCAAGTCCATAAATATTCTTTGAAAACGTAATTTTAAATGCCAGTATAGTGTCTAAGCCTAAAAGTACTATGTATTATTTAACCATGTACTTACAATAAATATTTGTATTGATTAGAATCTGTCTCCACCTTTGTGGTGATTTCTGATTTTTCCTTAGGGGGCTAAAGGGTACAAATACTTTTCTACAGTTCTCATAATGGACTGGTAAATGGCCTTTCAGTATAATTATATGAGTGAAATAGAGCTTCTGATCTCCAATCATTCAAACTCAACAAGATTTTGATCAATATGCATTTTTGCAATAATATTATCTAACCTATGGAACAGAAGACAGTCCAGAAGTAAACCCACGTACATTTAGACAATTAATTTTTGATATAGATGAAAAGATAGTTTAACGAAAAGGCAATTCAATGGAGAAAGGACAGTGTTTCTCAACAAATAATGCTAGAACAACTGGAAATTGTGATGGCTTTAAAAAATGTGTCAACAATCCTTGGATACTTCCCCCTCCATAAGTGGAGGTTAATTCCTCTTTCCTTCAGTGTGGGCTGGACTTGGTGATGTGCTTCTAGCAAACACACAACAGCAGAAGTGATGGGATGCCACTTTCAAGATTAGGTTAAAAAAGACAGACTCCTGTCTTGGTTGCTCTCTTTCACTTTCTTTGTCACTTGAATCACTTGGTCTAGTGGAAACCAGCTGCCATATGATGAGGAAACTTAAGCAACCTATGGAGAGGCTGACACAGTGAAGATCCCAGGCCCACGAGCCAGCACAAGAAAAAGCTTGGGAGTAATCTTCTGAGGCCTTCCAATAACCACGTGACTGAGCTGGTAAGCAGATTGCCAGAGCTGACAGAAACCTCATGAGATACCCTGAGCCAGAATTAGCCAGCTCAGCTGCCCCCAAATATCTGACCCACAGAAACTATGAGATAATAAATGTTGCTTACTGTTTAGCCACTAAATTTGGGGTAATTTGTTATGTAGTAGTAGATAATATATACATCTGTATGCAAAAATGTGAGCCTAATATATCATACAAAATTTATATAAAAATTAACTAAAAATGGTTCATAAACCTAAATGTAAAATGTAAAACTATAACCTTTGCAAAAAAAAAAAAAAAAGGAAAAAAGAAAAAAGAAAATACTTTGACCCCAGGTTAGCCAAAAAAATCTTATGTAACACCCAAATCTTGATCCATAAAAGAAAAAAATGACAAATTGGACTTCAGTAAAGTGAAAATATTTTGCTCTGTGAAAGACTAAAAGAAGGAAAAGAAACTAAAGACCAGAAGAAAATATTTGGCAAATCACATATTTCACATAGGACTTACATCAAGCATCAAGCATATATAAAGAACTCTTAAAACTCAACAACACTACCAAAAAAACAACCTACTTTAACAATAGGCAAAAGATTTGAACAGACACTTTACCAAAAAGAAGTAATTTTCAAAGGAAAAAAGAAGCCTTGGAATTGAGTGGGAAAATTTGATTTTAGATTAGTACAATATTTTTTATAGAGTCTAATAAATATTTGCATACAGATTCCAACAATATTTTTCAAATCAAGTAGATGTCTTCTGCTTTCATCCATGAGGGAATAACAGAGGAGCCTTCCTGATATTAAAAGCAATAAAACTGGATAGAATTATATGAGGGAACTTTCTTTGGCAGAGAATAATGCAGCAAAGGACAATGATTCCTGAGAGAGGAGAAATGCCAGATCCGGGCTTCCTGACAAGGCCAGGTTCTGTGCCGTTCTGGACCCTGGCACAGGGAGCAGAAGCCTCAGCCAAGACAGCAGTCTCACTGAGCTGAGGAGATGGAGACCAGAGTTTGGAATTCACAGAGCAGGATACTAAAGAAGAGGGGCTATGTAGAGGGGTGGCCCAGAAGGCTGCATGGGTCCTAGGCTGAAGGCTGGTATTTGCATGCCCAAGCCAAGATACCATGCCATCTACCAATGAGTGTTTGTTCCGAGTCTGGGAACAGGACAGAGATACTCAAGGTCAGACAGGGCTGAGACACACAGGAGTTTTCATCCAACCAGAGTCCAGAGGCCTCATTAATACCTCAGGTGTTCAGTTAAAGCACCAAAAGAGCCATATCATAAGAACAGGACAAACTGAAATAGATCAGCCCTAGTGAAGAATAAACCTGGCCTCCAGGATCAGAAGGTATTGACAATAACTTAACTGCCAGGCAGAACAAAACCCAACAGCCTATAGGAAAGCAATATAAACCAAATGCCACACAACTTACCATCTATAATGTCCAGTGCACAATAAAAATGATTGTAAGAAGCAGGAAAATGTGACTCAAAAAAAAAAAAGCAGCCCAAAGAAGCAGGATTTAAGGAAACATGAAGACACAGGACTTAAAGGAAAAGTTAGACATAATGAGTGAAAATATATGGAAATCTCAGCAGAGAAATAGAAATAATTTTCAAAAATGGCAATTCTAGAAAAGTATACCATTTGACAGAAAAAAATTACTGGATGTACTCAACCACATATTGGAGGCCACATAAGATACAGTCAGTGAATTTGTACACAGCTCAAAAAAATTATCCAGTCTGAAGAAGAGAGAAAAAAAGTTTATAAAAGCATGAACAAAGCCTAAGAGACGTATGGAACAATTGCAACTGGTTTAACATACATGTAAATGAGTGCTAGGAGTAGAGAAGTGAGAGATGGGAGAAAAAACAAACAAACTTGAACACATAATGGAAATTTAACCCAAATTTGGTGGAAAACTTCAACTTACAGTACCAAGATGCTTGGTGAGCTCCAAGTTGGATACATACAAAGAACATCATAAACTAAGCATATCACAGTCAAACTGCTAAACAAACAAAACAAAATGATAATGAAAAAAATCTTTAAAAGCAGTCAGAGAAAATGGACTCTTTAAATACAGAGCAACAATATAAATGAGGTTGACTTCTCAACAGAAATGATAGCTCTAGAAGACAGATTATATAAATGATCAAAGATGGATTCTGTATACTGGCCCCGAGGTTGTTTATTTCTTCACCGCAGGCTGAGTCCCTTTAGCTCAAAAGCCTGCTAGCATCAAAAGCAAAATTTTATATATCCAGTTGTTTTAAATGTACCGCAAACAAGCATGTTATTAGCCACGTAGAGGCTGCTTGCTTTGGATGCCCCAGTGACACTGCACCCAACATCTGCTAACTGTAAATAAGACTGTGGTTCTAAGGAACCCACACTGCTGTTGCTGTCCTTTAAAGCTCTATGACCCAGAGACTCCCCGCTGTGTGGCTGAGTTACATCACCTAGCACACAAACTCCCTCTCCAGTCTCTTCTCTCCAGGAGTTTCCTTTTCTTTTTCTCTTTCTGGATTGTGGTTCTACATGCAAACCTGCTAAGAGGTCACCAACAAAGCTTGTGCATGCTATTGCCACCTCATGGTCACATCTACCAGGGGTGCCAAAAAAAAACTGCATACACATTTTAAGAAATGTTATCTATGCTCAAGCAGTAGTTCGCTGGTAATCGGAAGTGTCTGGGCACTGATGGTAACCATTTTGAGCACCTCTTGTAACTGCAGAAGTCAAACGTGACTTGTATTCATCTTTTGTTGTCGGTATATATTATTACAATTACTATAGTTTTTTCCTTTCTTAAAATGTGTACATATTTTTTGGTACCCTCTGTATTTCCTTGATCAGCCCTGAAATTCCTTGAACTCCCTACGACAATGTAAAAAACATCTTTAAAGAGCTAAAAGAAAAAAAAATAAACATAAAAACTAGTAACCAAAAAGTTTGTATCTAGTAAACATACGCTTTAAGAACGGGCTGAAAAAAAGATATTTTCAGATAATTGAAAGTTGACAGAATTCATTGCTAGCACACATACCCACACTACAAGAAATGCTAAGGGAAGTTCTTTATATTGAAGGTAAATGATATTAGATGGAAAATCAGATTTATAGAAAAAAATAAAGAGCATCAGAAATGGTAAATATGGGGATAAGTATAAAACTCAATTTTTTTTCTTGTCTTAACAAATAACTAAATACAAAAGTCAAAAAAAGATTACTAAAGTCAAAAAATCATAGTACTGCTATTGGGTTTATGATGTATATATAATAAAATATGTGACAAAGTTGCACAAATAGTGGAGAGGGGCAGATAAATGGAATTATAAAAAAAACAAGAAAGTAAATGGTGTTCAAGGTCAAAGTATTTTTCAGATAAATTACAAAGTTATAAACTAAACCAACTACATAATTAGCCTGTAATGCCACATACCAAAACAATAACAGGATCGTGTAAAGGTCCATCTGTGTGAAGAGTTTCAATGTCATCTTCAATGTTATAATCCCATTCCACACCAAGATCTATGAAGGTCCGCGACTTGGCTTCTTCCCCTTTGCCATTCAAAATATAGTGGCCTGTAGCCTGGTTCTTAATAGCTAAAGGAAGCAAAATGAGTAACCGGCAGACATTTTATTTTATCACATTACAGCTTTGATGTTCCATAGTAAGTCTATCCCTTTCTATAAATCGATGACTGTTTATTAGCAACAAACCAATCAAAATGAGTGCTAATTCTGATATGAGTCCCATTTCCTTTATTAGGCATTCAAAATCCTCAAGCAGCATTTCTAACCAGTCAAAAACAATAGCAAGATGGTTGCATAGAAGATAAAAATTAGGAAATGTTCCCATTTGAAAACATTGTCAAAGAGGATAACAGTTTCTAACTCACTCATCCTATACATGTCCTCAGAAACCTGGGAATATTTAGAAAACAATGGATGCTTCTATAACAATCAGTACAAATCATGTATGCTAGTTCAGCATATAATGTAATGGCTTCTTTACTGTGTATCTCTTTCATGTTAAATATTTATAGGCACCCAATATAGATGAACTAATTATTAGACCAATAATTAGATCTTAAATTGTAAAATTCCAAGGTCGCATTCCCTACTTACATGCTAGAAAAAAGCTGTTTACTGGTGATAGAAGTCTTAATGTATTATAGATTTACTATATATTAGAAAATAAAATGCTTTCTTTAATGGATAAAAAATAACAAATGGGATTTTAAAGTTTGGAGGTGTTTATCAGCATATAAATATGTTATAAAATAAAATTTCTTATTAATACCATTACTGAAAATGAGGGATTTCAGTTAAATACATTTATTCTTCTTGAGTTTTTAAACTAGTCTAGTTTCCTAACATAATAATCTGAATTCTAGGATGAAAAATAAGTAATTTTAATTACCAGAAAAAAAACAAAACAACTGGCTGACTGCTAGACTGTTATAGAATCTAGTAGTGAATATAATTTAAATACTAAAAAAATTCTATATAATACCATAAAACAATTCATTTTTTAAAGTCACACATTTAGGAAATCAACTTTCTACAAATTTTCATGGGTTTGACAGATGATGTTTTAGTTTCAGAAATCTTCTTAGTGCTTTAATAGGTCAAGGAATATGTGATAGTTATGTTTACACCTGTATATACCCTTCGGATATGAACCCCTTTAAAGTGACATTTCTACATGATCCTCTCATAAAGGAAAAAAAAGGATCTTTTGGAAATTATAAACAGCCATGCAAATGGATCTGCATGTGTCAATAACTAGACACATAACAGATATTAGGAAAATTTTCATTAGACTAATAAAATTGATATGTGGTAGCTTTTCAGTCAAGAACTTAAAATGCAATAAAAGTAAGGAGAGGCATACAATATAGCATCAACTGAAATATCAGAACTAATTTGTCAACATAAATATGGCAAATTTTTCTGATATTATTCCTTAATTTAGTGCATTTTAACATTTATTTTTCTTATTCCCTTATGCAGAACAAAAACGCATAACAAGTACAAATTTGCCACATGATTTTTTCTTTACTTAATAATAACTAATCCATAATAATTTCAATAAGAATTAATGCTCCATTTTTCAATATTTCTTGTTTTAAACAAAGAATAGTTGGGAGAAATGACCAACAAAAATCTCACAATAATGCATTTATATATAATTTGAATCTTGCATATCTATATATACATCTATACATATATCTATAGGTAGATACATAGATAGATAGATAGATAGATGGCTAGATAGATATGATTTCTTGACATTTCCATGTTTAAGTCTATGTTAAAGCAGAGCCAGAAGACAGGCACACTTACCAAGAATATGAGGAGAAGCCTCGTCTTCTTGGATTAACACATGTCTAGCACCAGGGGGTATATCAAACATCTTAAGGTAACCTTTGCATGTGTGGTAAATATTGGAGGAAGCAAAGGAGAAAAAAGCAACAACCGTGGTTAGTCAGGCATTACATTCTTACTGCTCCTGCATGCAGAAGAGGGCATCCATAAACCGAAAGAAGCAGTTTTAGAACAGAAATGAACTTCAAAGCATTGGTAGCTTGTGTGACATCTCGCATGAGATTAGAAGAAAACTATTTTTTTTTAATTAAAGAGGAAGAAAAGAGTTAATCTTGTTTCCAACCTATCAGCCATTCACCTTGTGTTGACCTATGAATTATGTCAATAGTAATTCAGGCAAATACTGTACTTTTATGTGATTTCAGTTTTCTAAACCACCTTTTTGAAGTGGGGCCAGGTTTTGGACTACAGGGTTGGTAAACTTCTTGAGATATTTTATTTGTCTATACATAATTTTAAGAGTGTAAATGGTGAGTATAGATAGCTAATCTTTTAATTAATGAAATATCTTTATATTTAGAAGCCTGCTTTATTCTGAAGAAATTTTAAAAAAATTAGTGAGCAGCTTTCATTTTTCTTGTGGTCAGTAACTAATCATAAAGCTTTCAACAAGTTTATAATGAGAATGTTTTAAAATATTGGGGATGCCAAAAAAATGTATAAAAATGGACACTTTGGTCAATGTTGCTCAAGCAGTAGGTTCACCATCATCAGAAGTGTCTGGACGCTGAAGGTAACCACTTTGAGAACCTCTTGTAGTTGCAGAAGTCAAAAGTGACTTGTATTCATCTTTTATCGGTATATATTATTACAATTTTAATACAATTTTTCCTGTTTTAAAAAGTGTATACATTTCTTTGGCACTCTCTGTATATGTTGTAGATTTTACTGAACGATTTGGTTGGAAAAGATCTGCAAGCTATGTTGTACACTGCCTTTACATGTACCCTAACCTCAATCTTCCAATGCAAAAATAATACAATCTATATAATTAATGGGTTGCCTTGGGTTTTAAAATCATATGCTAACCCTATTACAGTCAATGTCATATACAACAAACCTTAGTATTATCAAATGTCCTAAAGATTATCTTAAGATCATTTAGAATTAAGATCCCAACTATGAATCAACAATAGTCAGGGCAAATAGACAAATCAAGTGTTATATCTCATTTCCATCAAAATAGATGAAAAGACTGCTATGAGTTGATAGTTGATGAAGTTAGGTGATAACCACATAATATTCCTTATACTTTTCACTCTCTTTTCATATATCTTTGAAATTTTCCATAATAAGTTAAAAAAAAAAAACCCACAAAAAGTACAAATATAGGAAGATGACATCTTATATGAAGAAATAGCCAATTCATAAACTATATGATCAGTATTGATAGAAATTCAGTTATAAACACAAAGTTGCTGATGGAATCAGAAACAAAAACATGTTTGTCATTTGTATATGGACAATTAATATCTACCTATGTGTAGATTTACCCAACTTTTTCACAATATTCATTAGTGGCTTAACTAAATGGAACAGTCAATTTGGGGTCAAGGTTTTCAGCATCTGAGCCTGGGTCAAGTCCAGTACATGAAAGGTACCATGTTTGCCTGAGTGTGCAATGGCTAGGAGTAACATGCTTAAGATGCTAAGGACAGCAAAACAGCTTAATGCCATTTATGGATGCCCATCTTTCTGCAGTTTGCTACAACTTACCCAGTACGTTTTTAGCTTCCCTTGTTTCAGCAAGAGAAATATTACGAGCTCCTTTGGGTAAAGTGAAGGCGCCTCTTGTCTTCCCTTAAATAGAATGTCTTTAATTAGTAGAGGTTTCATGTTTATCAGTCTTGCTGTTTCATTGACTATACAATAAGCTATATATATTATTAGGTAAGATATAAAATATGTTTTGTAATTTTATATGTTGAAGTCAAAATGCATTTATAATAGTTAGCAAATGCCAATAAACTGTTAATAGTCAATGAAAGTAAGACTAAGCGTGAATGAGAAATGATATAGGTGATTTGAAGTTGAATACTTGCAGATTTCATTTTCCAGCAACTTCAATTCTTTATGGCACCTCTTGCTTAAATGTTTCCCTGTTGGAAAAGGTTAATTAGTCTATTGGATGACTATGATAACAGCATTAGTGCAAAGAAATGGATGTTAGATTATCTTCGAGTAGTTTGAAACTGTATGATTGACGAAAGCTTTCTTCTGTTCTTCTGACCTTGATTCACAGGTTTAGTATAAATTTTGAAGTATCTGAAAAAAAGTATCACTACCTCATATTACACATAATATAGAAAAAAATGATTATGTCAAGAATTGTTTCTTTACATTAATTCACTCTGGAAATAAAATGAATTATTTTACACCTAAAATAGTAATACACAACTGCAATAAAGCACTCTAAATCATTTCACAAGATGGAAAGAAGTACAGTTTACTCCACCAAAACCATTATTTATTTATATATATATACATATATATATATATATATATATATATATATATATATATATATATATATAATTCTAAATCTGTTTGCTTTATTAAAATAATATAATCAGCCAGAAATGTTAATAATTGCCTTTCAACAGTTTTCAATGTACAAAACATAGTAAATATCACGTAGGAATAGCAATACTCAGTAACTAGCATAGGGAATGACTAAGAAAAATACACTAGAATGGCATCACCTAGCTCTGCTTCCCTAACTATATCAAAGAGCAAGGCGGGTATGTGTGGAATTGGCTTGAGTTGCGTAGCTGAGGTATAATGATAATAAAAAGAACTAAGAGAATTATTGCATTTGGTTGAAGACCAAATTTTTTCACTTTCCGTTCCTCTGAAAGGGAAAATTACTACCATGGCATTGTCCTCGAAGTAAATCAAATCTCTTTACTTTTGTTTGTTTTATTTTGTTTTCAGTCATTCTATAATGGACTACTGTACACCGACAGTGCTTTGGATGATATGAGAGAAGTTTCTCAAAGGAAGCATCACATCAAATTTTTCTTTAAATGCTGAATTCCCAGAAACATTTGTGCAATAAATGCTTATTGAATAGATGGATAACATTTGTTACAAACTCAAACAATTATTTAGCAATAAATGTTTGTATCCAAATATTTTATGAAATTTCCAATGAATAACTATGAAACTACTAATTTTTTGCATAATGTTCGTGTTTTTGTACATCTGTTGAATCATTACCATACACCTAAGACCAGGTCATTGACTGTCTAGCAAGCACAAAAGTTCACACACATAAGCAATTATTCCTTGGGTGTTTTTAAGGTTGTACCGCAATTTTGTTTAATAAAAAAAAACTTTAAAAATTATGTAAAATATGGACCCTAGATTTACAGATTTATAAACAGGATAAACATGTTCACTTTTAAAATAAAAGAAGCAAAATGAACGTAATATCTTAAGTTGTACATAAAGTTTTCTGATTTTTTAAACTTCTGATCAACAATTTATACGCAATAGAAAATTCAAAATAAGCCTCAATCCTACTAATTGGGTCTAATGCATTTTATTAAAAACACAAAATACACAAAACATTTCAGATAGCTACTGTAATTGATATTGATTTTATTTGTTCCATATCAAAGTTTAGTAGATACTTTTTTTGTCATGAATGCTATAGACTATGAATTTAAAGGTTTTTAATAGTTCCTTAAAAGATAATCTAAATTAAAATAATCAGCAGCTAACTTTTTGCTATGTTTATAGGGAAAATGCTGCATTCCTAAAAGAGGAAGTCACAAAGAATACAAATCAGAGAGGATACTAAATTCAAGAGAGACTCCATCTTACCAAGCTTCCTGGGAGTTCTGGTAAATGTCCCCTTCACAGTCCGACAATGGGAATTATCTCCTCCACACACACCACACTTATCCTCAACCTTGTTGGAACCGATTTCTTTATCGCAGCCCACTTTCTGGGGAGAGAAGATGTTAAATGTGGCTAATTTTAATGTGCCAAGACAAGGTCAGCTTCCTAGGGAATGACGATTCATTTGTTTTAATCAGTAGCCCCAAGTCTGGCAGTTTGCACCAAACTTGCGGTCTAGCTCTGGTTTATGATACCTCAATCTTTTAAAGAACTACTGTGTAATCAAATGACTTGTACTATAGGTTAAATCGTACCCTATGATAAACTTCCCCCAGACTAATAACCATCATGGATAGTCATCATCATCAAACATTTATCAAGCACAGATGTTCTAGGTGATGCTGAGCAGACAAAAAGTAAGATGGTGCTTTTCCCTTGTCGCTCTTATGTTTATAAAGATGAATAATAAAATAGTGACCTGTATATTAGGACAAGCTTTACAACTTGGTTAGGGATGTAAGACACATCTTCACCAAAGTGGTATAGACTATCTTAGGGCCCTGAAGGAATAGGGAGTGTGGAAATGCATTTCATAAATACAGAGTGATTCAAACAAAGCCATGGAAGTTGTACATTCATGGAAAGTGGGTTCAGAGAACAATACTTAAATGACTGGAAAGTCAGTGTGGTATGACAGGGGAAGAAGAGTTAAAGATTTGCAAAACACAGGCTGTGAAAGGCCCGGAGTATCAGGAAGAGTTTGCATTTTCACATTAACTTAGCAGGGAACTACTAAAGGTTTCCTGAGCTGGGGTAGGTCCTTTATGTAAATCAGTATAATGTAATGACACTTGCTACAATGACACATGATAAATTTGGGGTGCGAGTGGGCAGAGAAAATAACAACACATCCATTGATTGCACTAGATTCTGTGGGAGGTGAAAGATGAACAAAACACAGATTCTACTTTCAGGGAAATATTATTCATTAATAGAACACTTTTGTTCTCAAGTGAAAAGGAATCAAACAGGAGCAATGTGTTCCAAAGTTAATAAGGGTAATTTCATATTAATTTAACATGGTATGTGAATATGAAAAAATAAACTGCATTAAAAAAGATTAAATGGGGCAGTTTTTGCATGTTCACTACTTTTGTTCACATATGAAATTCAGTGTTTAAACTTAGAATCAATTGGAAGGTGAGAAAAGGAGAAAGAAGTTTCTATTATCTCTTAAGCAAAAGATAAAACACAGCTAACATTGAATTAAAAAAAAAAAGACTTTGTATTTTAATAGCAAATGGGTACTAGTAAAATACTCAAAGCAAAGGCATTGCTCCCAAGTTGTATTCACAACCTACAGACATCAGAGTAATGTAGGAAAAGCATTTTGGCTGGAAATTAGGAAAACTATTCAAATCCTGATTCTGCCAGTGAGCAAAGTTTATTTTATTAAGTGCAGTTTTTCCCAGATTTAGTTCAGCTACTGAACTATTCATACCTTCTCATGATAATGTGACTTCACAGATAAGAAACAGCTAAAAATTTTTGAAAATATGCAGCTGAACGATAGAAGTAGAATTGCGTAATACTGTAGGGAGCTTTTGGGAGAAGCAGTTTTAACTCACCACACACTCGCCTCGCACACATATGCTGTACGGATCTTTGTAAGAACAGCGTGTTCCATCATGCACCAGCTGTTTCATATAAGCAACATCGCCAGTTTCTTTGGATTGACAGTAAAGATGGCATCTTTTCTTGGCTGTGTAAGATGGAGGGCTAAATCAACTATTTACATAAAATGATATATTTGAACAGTATAGCTTATTTTATTTTTAAAATACAAAATACAAAGATTTCCTAAAAGCAAAATATGGTATAATAAAGTAAAGAGGAGGGGCAAAGTATGTTTCTTTGGCATTTGTTTTAACCAAGGTGACTATATGATTTAACATTTAAAAGAGATGCTTTTGAGAGTGAAAGGGGCTCTATTATTAATACTAATTACACAGGGAGAAGAGTTATATGCTGGGACTATCACAGGCAAATTAGGCTGCTTGGCAACCCTAGATTTAAGCACAGCTCTTCAATAAACTTTAATTCAGAACCAGTTTAGTTTTAGGGACACATAGAGCACTGGAAGGATTTATCTTTTTTTGACTTCACGACTTAGTATAGTTTTTGCCCCTTCTAGGATCTTAGTAATTAAATTTAACATAATTTATGTGACTCACTTCACCAAAATAGATAAAAATAATGCATTTCTTCTAAATGCATTGCAACTTTGATTCCCAACATGGATGCATCTTTCCTTTAAAACAGCTTTTAAACTGAACTCAGCAGAGTATTATATCACATGTAACTATTTTCTCTTCTTCACCCAAATAAGAAATATAGTGAGAAGTTTCCATTTGAACATATTTAACTGAAAATTCAGGAGTAAGAAGTGAAACATTAAAGGGAATTTCCAAGTGTATTTTTTTAGCAAGGAGTGTACAATACAAAAGTAAAAGGTTACGAAGTGCCCGCTATTATTAAATAATGGTCTTTTTCTTGTTCCTGACTCTACTGTAAAAGAACTATATTTTCGTCCACTTATTCAGAAAGGAGAGATCACAATATTCCAAAAATATTTCCTAGTAGAGGGAATTTATTTGGATGAGAAAACTGTTTTGTTTGCTTTCCTCTGGTTGTGTTGTTTGCCGGGAACTAAAGCACAACTCTCACTTCTCCACAGAAAGGAGTACATTAACCTTATTTTTGGAAATCTGGAAGGACTTACCCCTACAAGCACCAAGTGTTCTAAGTTACCAAGTAGGGATCAACAGTCCAAGCGATTGATATATACAGAGTGTAAACCCTAAGTAACCATCCATACTGGGGGCAAAGAGCGGGTGTCTACTCACAGTCAGGATGTTCGTAGGGCAACCAGTGGTGTTTGGTGTTCTGGTATTCAAAGTGGGAGTTACGCTGTTGGCACTGCTGTGCTCTGAAGTCCTCAAAGTGTTTTTGGCATTCTTCTGTATTACAAAGCTGGTACTCAAAATTAACACCAGGACAATCCTGACCACCATTGATAGGCCTAAAGAAAAGACAACATTTAAAAAGGACTTCTGGCTCTCATCCAGCAGTTGAAGCTTGCAGACACAGTGCTTGAGGGCAGAAAGCCAGAGCTTCTGAGCTGCCAGCACCAAGTGAATGAACTCAGACTTCCTAATTTCAATCCCTTTCCAAAAGCACCATCCTCTCCCTGCTTGCGTGGCAGGGGAGACCCAAAACTCAACTTAAAGCAGCTGTTCAAACGGTATATTTTAAATGCATGGTGAAAGTATATAAAAAAGAATATGAAAGATAAAAATGGACTCAGGAAATTAATGTTAATATTTTCTATTGCATTAAACAGGTAGATGCAACCCAAAGAAACTTTCATCACAGTTCTATGCCTCAGTTTCCTCATATGTAAAATGAAAATAATAATCCCGTCTTCCTGAGAGAAAAATTGAGAGGATTGAATGAGTTAACATATTTAAAACACTTAGAACAAAGAATGGCTCAGCGTGAACCTTAGCTACTCTTATTACTATAATTTTCATTGTTTTTGTGACTTTCATTCTCTTCCTGTGAAGACAGGTATGTGACACTCAGTCTTTATAAAAGACGTGTTCAGAGCCATCCTGCTCCCAGAGCCACAGGGCTGCTCACACATTAAACCCTAGACAAGGAAGACTGTCCTAAATGTTATATTTCAGTTATTCATTTTTCCCTTAGAAAATAAATTTTGCCAAGCATGCAACAGCGACTCAATCAACTTAGTCTGAGTAAACCAATGGATAACTTTCCCCCAAGGGCTCCTTGGCCTTCTTTTACCATCTTTCTGTTGCCCCACTCTGAAGCATCCCCCTTCTCGCCCTGAGCGAGTGAGTTAGCATCTGTGGTTGGTGCTGCTTCTACCCGGACATGCCTGAGCTTCTCACAGTAGATCTCATGGCCTCGCTGCCCAGGCCTTGAGAGCATAGTGATGAGCTTCCCCTGCTCAGGTTCTTAATGTTTCTAAATAGCAATTTCTTCAAAATCTCTGATCATCACTCTAGCCTCTCATCTTGACCTTGACTACTCTTCACAAGATCGATAAATGGAGATTTACCCAAAAGACACACTTAAATCTGTAGTTTTCATGTTCTGTATTTTATATATGCTTCATGAAACAGAATACTAATAACAATATATTGAAACATTTTCTGGCCTATCCAAAAATAACCAGAATTACAGGGGTCATACTCACATTGGATTATTGCACTGGCGTGTTCTAAAACGAACACCAGTTCCACACGTCCGAGAACAGGAGCCAAATTTGGTCCATGATCCCCAATTGCCATCTTGTTTTTGTTGATTAGCATTCTTCCACATGCAATGGCCCTTATAGCACCACTTAGGAAAATGACAAAAGGCAGTTAGGAAAATCATGCATGCGCTAAAGCTGAAATAGTTAGGTACGAACCACCAATTGTAGGGCTTCATTGCTTCCCCCAATGAAGTAAAGGTAAAGATGCATTTCAAATTATCCCAAAGCAATTATAACAATAAGATCCCCTGTAAAAAGAGTAATTTAGACTTGCATTTTTAAATATAAAGTTAAAATGAAAAAATAACATTCACCCAACAAAGTTTTTAAATGATATGTTTACCTGGGAATATCAAACATAACCAATAAGAATGATTTGAGCACCCGTTCGCACAGTAGGAAATGTGGAAAATTGGGCTCAGGAAAGGATGATGCAATAAAAGACCATCTGACCAGGAAGTAATTAAGTGGGGATTACTAAAACCCTGATACCATAGAGGCACGTAGCTTACAGTGCTCAAAAGGTATTATAATAAAAGTGTGTCTTAAAACTCAACTTTGGTAAACTTAAATACAACACAAATATATTTAGGGAAGCTGGATGTTCTGAGTTGATTTAGAAGATATCTTTTTCATAAAGCAAAAATGAGTCAACTTATTGTTGCTCTTGTTTTTGAGTCAAAAGTTTGTAATACTAAATGTTCCCAAAGCAACACAGTATATGTATAAATGTGTTTAGCAATAGTGTCTAACAAAGTTTAAACATGAATAATAGCAGGTATTATTATTACTATTATGCTTGTAATTCTCATAGCAAGTACAGTTTATACTCATTTGAAATAGAGCTTATTTAAAAGAACTAAAAGTTATATAAATCTTCTTTGCCAGCTTTTGGTTTCGTCCACAATATCTTATTTCCAAACTACTCACGGTACTTCAGTTTGAGTTCTTAACATTCCTTTGTTTTAGGATTAGTGATCTTTTCCCTCATGAGTAGCATAGCTTGGCACTTGGACAGTTTCTGAGCTTTCAATCCTGACTATACAACTTGAGATTTAAAAGCTCTGGGCATCTTTCCCCAAGGAGCAAGGCCAAATCTTCTGTATATGCGTAAGTTCACCTGACTTTATTTCTGAACAACTTTCACAAGGAGTGGGAAGCCAACAAGTAAATTAAATCCCATTAATAGGGGCCCAGATATTCTGCTAAGCTGCCACTGGTAGTGGTCTGAATAGTGGTCCCCAAAACGTCAGGTCCTCATCCCTGGAATCTGTGTTACCTTCTTTGGAAAACAGTCTTTGCAGATGTGGTTAAATTAAGGATTTTGAGATGGGGAGGTTATCCTGGATTATCCAGGTGACTCTAAATGCCATCATCTGTGTCCTAATAAGAGAGGAGTAGAGGGAAATATGCACACAGAAGAGACCGGGCAATGTGGTCACAGAGCAAAGATTGGAGTGGTGCCTCCAGAAGCTGGAAGTGATGAGAACAGTTTCTCCACTAGGGCCTCTGGAGAGAGTATGGTTGTGGCCACACGTTGACTTTGCCTCAGTGAAACTGATTTTAGACTTCCGGCTTTCAGAACTGTGTGAGAATACATTTCTGTTGTTTTAAGCCACCAAGGTTGTAGTAATTTGTTACAGCAGTCATCGGAAACTAGTACACAATGTCACTGCATTGCCATAATGAAACCTCATGTACTATCGTATTCATAAAAATCACAATATGTTCATCATTTCCCAGACTTTTAAAGATGATTATTATGCCACATATCTTAAATTTTTAGGTATAAATAGACTCACTTTTCCAGCTGCACATTCAGTCCCATCAAGTGGGGGTCCCTTTTTAGTCTTACAAAAGTAGGGGTTATCAGGATGGCTACACCACAGCTGTTTACATGGGTCAAAGGTTCGGAACTGGAAGAGAGAATCAAAATCTCAATGAAATACAGATGGCAAGACATGTACCAACAATATTTTCTATCCAGTTTCTTTATATCATATTTCTTGGATATTTTGATTTCAACTTAAAGTCAATGTTGTGGCATGTTGAGAAAAAAAGACTGCCTAAGAATTCCAAGTAGAGAGTACTTTTTTTCTGCTTTTCTGAAATAACAGTGATAAACAATGATTTTTCTGGGATTTTCTGGTTGACTTTTAACATTCTACGTGCCATTTCTATTTTATGGTTTTCAAATAGACAATATTATAATTGAAAAATGAGTAATTACTATGAACACTTAAAATGTGAAAATTTATTGTAATGGTTTTGCAGCTCTCAAGCTATCAAATGGCTTCTCTTTATCTCTGTAAGTATGAACTATTCAGATATTAAAAAAAAAAATGCCCATTATAATGAGCTGACTAAAAGCAGAAAATACTTTTCAAAGTTTCTATGTACAATAATGTATTCCAGGTGTAACAACTATTACAATACATTCATGTATTTTATAAAGGACTTTTCATATATTTGAGCCTCATAAGAATTCACGGCTGAGAAATATGGGTTACAGGGTAAGGCTACAGTTATAGTTATAAGACAGACGGTAATAGAGCCAGACTAGAATCTTAGTTTTCTCACTCTAAGAATGTTATTTTGTTGTTGTTGTTTTCCTAAAACACCACATTATAAAATCCAAATGTATGTATAAGTACGCATATTTATGTGTGCTCTTGACTTGTGTGTTCTCTAACTGTAAGAATCTTACCATTCTTTAGGTAGATTTAAAAATATATATATCAAACCCCAGTTTATCCATATGATATTGCCTACATCATTAATTTCCCACATCCAGCCTATGGTCAGAGATTTTTCTTAATTAATACTCATTTTGGACCACGTTTTTTTGTTCTAATTGCTATTGTTTAATGCAGAAACTGTACTTTTTTTTTTTTTTTACAATGACGACCCAAAGCTTTAGACTATTCAGGTCAACACATTAATGCAGGTAATTAGGAGCTGACAATGTATAGTTTATAGACAGAGCAAATGGCTGTAAACACCTGCATAGGGATGATCTCAAACAGCAGATCAACTTCTTTTCAGTACCATGAAATACGTGTTTTTCTTCCTCTAACACATAAAGCTTGCTCCAACATATAAAACCCCGTTTCTCTTGTTCTTATGAACGACTAAAGCTCGACATAGACATTTAATGAAACATATCTCTAATCCGAATAGTTATGTGGAAGACGGGCTTTACTAGATTCCACTGAGCATTTACTATGTGTCTTCATTGTGCTAAGCACTTCAGTTACATTATCAAATTGAATCCTGATGCCAATTCTATGAGCTAAATACTACCATTATACACATATTATGAATGAGGAAGCTAAGCCAAAGAGGTTAAATAAGGTGCTCAAAGTCATATATCTAGTAAGTGTCAGATGTCGGCCCTGACAACCTATCAGGCTGACTATGGAGCCCATATTCCTGACCTCTGTGCTATCCCGTATTATTCCCATGTGACAAGATACCAGCACAACCCTGCCTTCTAGCCACAGCTACATGGAATCCTAGCCAACAAGCTAATGAAAAGCAACCTATCAAAGCTTAAAAGTCATCTTGAGGATCGCAAAAACCAAGAGCATAAAGTTTTGGAGATAATCTTCGTTTCAATGTCCAGCTCCCCTATTTACCAGATGTGTGATTTAAGCAAGTTGCTTAATCTCTGTAAGTCTTGCCTTTTTCATCTGCAAAATAAAAGTATACCAAGTCCCATCTAGTCTGTCACAAGGATTAAATAAGGTACTATATTTAAAACACAGCTTTAGCACGTAGTGACATAGTAAACACACAATCATCGGTAGATATTCTCATACTTGCACCAGGGAGTCTGCAAAGTTCACCAAACAGGAGCTACGCAAATAGATTTAAGAAGCAAGATCTAAATTGACTGTAACATACCGCAGTGCACATTTTATAACCAACTCCAAAGTCAAAACGACATTGCTCATCCATAGAATAGTTGATTCCAGGAAGTTCTGGGAGTTTGGGCCAATCGTGTTCAAAAGGGTCATCAAGGAGACAGTCATAGGAACTGTAGGAAGGAAAATATCAAACGCAGTTTAATGTTCATTTTTTCTATCATGCCCTAACGAAAAAATTGTTCTAGGTTACATACACTGGCATTTCATCAGATGATAGAGCAAGGTTAGAGAAGCATATCTTTAAAAGTTTTTGGTTTCAGTTCCATAAAAAAAAAAAAATAATAATAATAATAGCCTTTACCCTTATTCATCCCAGGAAAATAAGCCACGCATGACTTAGGGATGCAGTAGAACTGTGACAGCCTTCTTAGTGTCCCTAGCTGAACTCCCACATGGTGTGGCAGAACAGAGCTAACACCTGTGCTATAGGCTATAGGTGGTATACTATGCAGGCATCACAGGGCCATCCATCCTCATCCTCAACTCAAATTTGACCATTAGTCAAAGATTCCATAAATAATTTACTACAAGGAAATCAATTTAAAAAATATCTTAAATTCTAGGTTTATGGCTTAAAATGTTGTGATTACATTATGGAACCACTGTGTCAAAAGCTCTGATGAAAAAATGTTTATTGTGAAAAACAGTTTTCCTCAACTGGGAGTTTTGTTATGCTCAAGGTCCTAAGAGGCAGTTTCATGTCTCTATGTCTGCTATAACATAAATGCTATCATGGCATGCAAAAGAAACATACTGAATGTATCTTTTCAATTCTTGGCCACTGCATCGGGACCAGTGGTAACGATGGAATGCCGCTTGCACCAAGGGAGCCATGACACTTCCCATGGCAGTTTCATCACCGCACCTGTTGCCTTGTCCATCATGCTCCATTCCCAACCTAGAACGTAAAGTGAGACCTCACTGGTAAGAATCATAGGGACCAAGGCTTTTGCTTAATTTGTGTTTTAAAAATAAATACATCAGGCCTTCAGACAACGTCATTTTGTTCGATGTCATTTCCTTAGAACATGGAAGAGATGCTGTAGGAACTTCATTCTTGTTTATGTCAATTAGCCTGTGGTAAAACTGGTTTCATTATATTTAATTTGGCTCAAAATTGCAGAAGCTATCAATGATGTTAAGTTAGGACTTACTGTACAGGAAAATATATATTTTTTTAAGTTAACATGGATTTTGTGGAAGAGTCATAGAAATTGTGAAATAAAGAACAATCTGACAGAAATGCTTTTTTTAAATTCTATAGCTATGAAAATTATAGGGGTGACTCTGCAAGCCAGAGATACTCATTCAGTTTCAGTACATGACCTCTTCAATGGTTTCAGCTCCTCACTCTTGGCAAGAAACGAGAGTTGCATGCTGGCATGCACTCTGCTCAAAGTGCAAACAATACTGAGAGAAGAGGAAAGAAAAGACCTTTTTTTGCTTTATAGCTGTCAACAGTGACTTACACATGGCCAGTTTCATGGGCTACTACAAAAGCAGATGAAAAACCATCCTCATGATTCAGGGTACAACTTCTCACTGGATGACACATGCCTGTGACTGGAGCATATCCTGTAGAGAATAACAATTACTTTTATTTTCATTTTATGAGAAAACCCATTAAGAATTACTACTGGACCCTTGCCTAGCAGGGAAAAAGGCTTTTCAGGAAACAGAAGCAGTATTATCTCGATGTGAGCATTGTGCCACATTCTCTTGGGAAAACCACAGGTAATGGTCTCTAAAAAGATTCATTGGGTCTGCATTTTCTCCGTTCCGAAGGGAAGGAACTGCCCAGGGTTACCATTCTGTTCTGCCCACCAACTAAGCTTTGTCCTTCTCTTTTAGTGAATGGTCCTTCATATCATGGTACTGAAGAAGGGAGCCAGAAATTCCATCAACACTGAAAAGAAAATCGGCAGTCTGCTTTTTGCCAAAGCCCACATCAGAATTTATTAGATAAATGTAAGCTGACTTTGGAAGAAAGCTCATTGGCAACAGTCATTTCTCATGGCATCTCTTTTCCCATTCCAAACACTTAGTGGAAATCACACTGCATTTTACAGCATCCCCTCCATACCCCAAATGCACAATCCTTATTTTAGAGGCAAGTGTAATTTATTACAGCATTTAAGTGGGATTTAACATTGTGAATTCCATAGAAATCACTGGAAGCAATAGAAAGAAAACATATGTTTGGCTGACATGGTAGAAAGTGGACGTAGAGATGTGAACATTTGAACAGACACCCTGATTTAGGATTACTTTTGAAAAAGGCTTGCCTTTAACTTTTTCATCTATATACTAATGGAAATACCTTGCATTCCAGCAGGTCCAAAGTCTTGCCTGGTTAAGAAAATTGCATGATCATGATGTTCAGCGTGGTTGGGATCAGATTTTTGTTGTTGGCACGCCCAGCGACACACATTCTCCAAGCTTCTGGATGGGTTTCCCCTTTCTATGAGGCTGATGGACTGAGAGGGAACAATATGTTGAAGACAAACATAACATTTTCCCAAAGAGATTTGGGATTATAGTTTTTAAATAATGTTCAGTATTATTTGGGGCTTATTACATATCTCCTTTTGTTTGGGAATTCTAAATGCCCATGAAGGATATCTTTATGATGATCAACATTATCTGTGTGAAAGGTGACTGATACCATTTATGGACTATGTGATGGTGACATTAGTTATGATAAGGCAACTTGTGTTAGTCATTTGGTTAAGAATTCTAGCAGTCTAAATATTTCCTATTGCAGCTTAAATTTTTGGTTTCATACACAGAGGGTGCCAAAACAAAATGTACACACATTTTAAGAACGGATAAAACTGTATTAAAATTTTGCTGATGGTAACCACTTTGAGCGCCTCTTGTAATTGCAGAAGTCAAATGTGACTTGTATTCGTCTTTTGTTATTAGTATATATTGAGTATTACAATTTTAATAGTTTTTTCTTTCTTAAAATGTGTATACATTTTTTGGCACCCTCTGTATATTAAGAATTAAAAATAGAGGGAAAGATTCTAGTATAAGACTTTCATCCTGAGCTGTTAAATTGAAAGCTCTTCAGTTAAGTTTTTTTGGGGGGTCCAGAATTAATCAACATATGAGAAGAATGTAAGTTCTTCAATGAATTGGCAAAGCTGGCCAAATCTTTGTTTATGGGGATTGGTCAATTTATATATTAGGAAACCACACAGGGAAAACAACAACTTCCCTTTTTTAACCTCACAGCAATGAAGAAGGGTGTACACTCATCTTACAGTTCCAGTAGATGTACTGAAGTTCTTTGGAATGTTGCTATTATCATATTATGGTCAGGAGTTAAAAGTTCAGAGGGAGAGGGACCATCCTTCAAGAACACGGGAGCCACTTACAAATTCCCAAGGTAGTTCTGATGGAATGAGAACTTGAACTTGCAACCCAAAATTAGTCCTTACTTGGCTGACAGTCTGAGGGTTTTTCAGCAAATGCTATTATCAGTGTTTACATTCTTAATAAAATTAGCTTGGTTTGTTATATGCTGATCACATACTTCCTCAAACAAATGATTTAACAACCAATTGAAGACTGTTAACATCTCCAGCTGGAGTTGACTTGTATTCTTTGTTAGTGACACAAAGTTGGTCAGGTTAACGGAATAAACTAAAGATCGATGATACCCTTTCATCAGAAAATGGTACGTGGATGTTAAATATATAATGAAATGCAAACACATTGATTTCTCGTATTTGCTAAATATATAATTCCATTAGTATTTCATAACTAGGAGAATTTAATTATGGAGGGGCATATCATTTTAAATATCAAGAAAATTTCCTCGTCAAAGGGAGAAACCATTTCATCCTTTTCATTATATCCAGGACAGGGACACATCTAGTGTCATTTTAAAGCCAAATAAAGTTGGTTACATTATATGAAATGCCTACTGTGTGCATATTTATCCAACTTTTAATTTTGAAAACAACCAAAGCTCTTTTAAATGAAAATATCCACTGTGTGCTTCACTTTTCTTAAGTGGAAGTATATACATATAACATATTGTTTTTAATAAATCATGAGAGGGCAAAGACATTTTTTTTTCTTCCCTGATATACTTGAAGCACTTAGAAATAATCTGGCACATAGTAGGCACTCAATATAGATGTTCTGAATGAATAAATGAATCACAAATTTAATAATAATGATAGACTAAGGAAATTCTCTTTCCTTACAATGGTATCCATTTGTTTTCATTCATATAGTCATTCCTGAAGTCAGGATAACAATCTCCAACAACATTAGACAGAGGTAAACAACGTGAATGGTACCAGGACAAAAATCATTCATTATCCGCTCAGATTTGGAGCTCTCTATTCATTGTGGCAGTTCTCTTCCTCAGTTCTGAGCGACCGCAGTTTATGTGATACATATCTATGCTACTTGTTAACTGCAGTTTCAGCAACTCAATCTTTGGTGTGCTAAGCCAATCCTTAATTTTCATAGTTCTCGTATTTTAAGACAGTTCACCTTTGCGTAACCCAGCATGATCATGCGCACGAGGACCACATTTATATGCACTCCTAGGGACTCGTCATGGTAAATTTCATTCACCTAGAAACAAAGCAGATAAGGATTCAAAGAAAGGCAACACAAAGGATTTTGTGAAATGTGTGACAATTAATGGGACAGCAATGTAATCACAAATATTGAAATCAAATCACTTTTTAAAAAATTTACTTGAAGCTGAACTCTGAAATAAAATCACTTACCTTTAGCTTTGGAATAATTTTTGAAAACGTGAATTACTGGTTCTGTAAACTCCAGAGTATCAGGAACATAGAGAATATGCTTTACAAGGGCTTCATTTAAGTATTGTACTGTTAGAAAGCATCCACATGTGGTATAATCCACATATAACATTTACCAAAAGCAACCCCAAGAGGGTGTCTCTGGTGAAGCTGTGAGTGGGCCCAACCAAGTGGAGGAAAATAGGAGGCATTTGCCTGCTGGAGTACCCATGTCACTACCCGGGGTGGTACATCTGGTTGGGGGAGCACATGCAAGTGGAGTCAGTGTGCAGGGGGACAGCCTTCGCAACGCACCTCACCCCCAGGAGTGGGACAGCTGGGGCAAGGATTATTTAGAAGTCCTATAGGATAGAAATCCTTCAATATTTGAATTACTAATGTGATTGTATGAGTGCATATTAGATGAATGTCAGCCCTGGATATAGCTCAGAAGAACAAAGTTGAGTCACTGCTATTTTGTTTAATTTTAAAAATTAGGTTGAAATTTCTAAAAGTGATTTGGTATACTATTAAATCATAGATATTAGAATTAAAGCAACCTCAGATGTCATAGTGTAATATCATTTTATAAAAACAAACATGAAGACTAGAGATTAACCAATGTACACAAACACCAAGTAAGTTATTGGCAGATATGAATCTAAAGTGTACTGTCATTGTATTTTGTGATTAAGCTAATGCAAAATTAGTATGATTAAAGAATGCTTAGTAAATTCACAAATGCCAGCAGGAATGGGAATGGTGGAATTATCCTGCTAGATTACAAAGTTAGCTGTTCCTGGGAACAGGGAGCCAATATTTGTCACAATAACTAAAAGAGGGATGGGATACCAACTGCAATTCAATTTGAGATCCAGGTCTGGACACTAAACACAGCAAATTAAAAACCTATAGAAAAATGATAGACATAATTTCATAGAGGCTTTAAAAATAAATATAACTCAAGAATGATAGAATACACTAAAAAAGAAAAGAAATTCATGAATCATAAAGTTGTGAAATGCCACACTGATCAAGATAAACACCAAGAAATCTCAAATGAAATGTTTCAAGAATATAATGGGACTACACAGAACACCTTTAAAAACCAAGACCTTAAATGTAGACGAAAGTGTACTTACTGGATTTGTAGATGGAACATAAAAGAGAAGAACGGCTAAGATGGAGGTAAAAGATGTGACAAAGCTAATATATATACTAAAGATGACAAAATGTAGTTTAACAAGAACAGAACAGATGTTGAGTAGTTTTCAGTGGAAAAATGCATGTGTATATACACACATTCATTTACAAATACACACACAAGCATAGAATGGTAAGACCCAATTTAATACCTGTTCTAGAGAGGCCAAGGGCTGAAAAAAAAAATCTGCAACCAGGTGTGTAGGCAGGGAGTTCCTCCCCAAGTTGTCCCGCTGTAGGCCAGAGTACCCCTAAAGTATTAAGTTCCTTTTGTCTGTGTAGTCAAATAATATAAGAGAGGTGTTGACAAACACAAATTTATCCCAAGAAGCGCAAAGAGCAAGGAACCTAGAAAATGTGTCACATAAAGAATGTTTGGGGAGACAAAGTGGCTAAGAGCCTGACACTAGACACTACCGTTTCCCCGAAAATAAGACCTAGCCGGACCATCAGTCTAATGCGTCTTTTGGAGCAAAAATTAATATAAGACCCGGTACTATATGTTATGTTATGTGTTATGTTATGTGTTATGTTGTGTGTTGTGTGTTGTGTGTTGTGTGTTGTGTGTTGTGTGTTATGTGTTATGTTATGTTATGTTATGTTATGTTATGTTATGTTATGTTATGTTATGTTATGTTATGTTATAGACCCGGTCTTATAGTGAAATAAGACCAGGTCTTATATTAATTTTTGCTCCAAAAGACGCAATAGAGCTGATTATCTAGCTAGGTCTTATTTTCGGGGAAACACGGTAGTAGTCTCAGTGGACATCTTGGTTCAACCCTCATCGCTTGTGCAGTCTTCATCTTTCTGAGACTCAATCAAATGTACATAATAAGAACATTATGACACAGGGTTAGGGTAAGAATGAAAAGATTTAACTCAGGCAAACAAATAGTTTAAAAAATTTTAGTGAGGGGGAGGGAAGGACTTTAAAAAAACATTAGAGTGTAGAAAGTAGAAAAGAAAAACCTAGAAAGAAGACTTTATAGCTATATGGAAAAGGGATTTGATTTACTCTGCATAACTAAAGAAAATAAAACTGAAAACAATGGGCTCACACTATTAAAGGGATAGATTTCAGGTCAAAATAAGAAAAATTTAATGCTGGACAAAAAGCTGTGATTTCTTACAACCTGTTTTTGGTCATGGGCAGATTCTCTTAACTTACTGCGTAACTGAAGACGGAATCCCCCCTTTTCTTCTGAATTAATTCTCTGATAAGAAATTCCTAACATTATATAGTTCCAATAAAAGTAAAAAGTCTGAAGCCAGGTCTGTCACTAACACATTCATCCAGAGATTCAAGAGACTTCTTGTAAGACAGCTGTTTTGAATAACCAACATGGCTTCACTCAACATGTACTTAGCTTAATGTAACTGTAATGTAAATATATTCAACATAAAAAAAAAAGTTGAAAGCAATGTTAGTAAATACACAAAATAGGAGAACAATAAAAATTGAAAACAAAGAAAAGTAGTCAGGCTTTAAAAAAGTGAATTAATTTCTGGAGGAGAGGTGATGGATGTAAGGGAGGCACTTACAGCCATTGCAGAATAGCAGTGACAAGTATACTTTTACTGTTTTTTAATTTTTATTAAATTTATTCGGTTGACATTGGTTAATAAATTATATAGATCTTAAGTGTACAATTCTATAATACATCATCTATATACTGCATTGTGTGTTCACCACCCAGAGTCAGTTCTCTTTCCATCACCATATATTTGACCCCTTTTACCCTCTTCTACCTCTCCCCCTCCCCACTTACCCTCTGGTAACCATTAAAGTGTTGCCTGTGTCTATGAGTTTTTGTGACTTTGTTTGTCTTGTTCCTTTGTTGTTTTCAGTTTTATATACCACATATAAGTGAAATCATATGGTTCTCTACTTTTTCTGTCTGATTTATTTCGCTTAGCATGATAATCTCAAGATCCATCCATGTCACAAATGACAGTAATTTCATCTTTTCTTATGGCTGAGTAGTTAGTATTCCATTGTATATGTTATGTAACATGTCTTCTTTATCCAATCATCTATTGAAGGACACTTCAGTTGCTTCCATGTCTTGGCCACTGTGAAAAATGCTGTAATGAACATAGGAGTACATGTATCTTTACTGATAAATGTTTTCAGATTTTTGGGGTTAGATACCCAGAAGAGGAATTGCTGGGTCATATCGTAATCTATTCTTAATTTTTTGAGGAGCCTCCATACTGTTTTCCATCGTGGCTGTAACCAATTAATATTCCCACAAGCAGTGTACAAGCGTTCCTTTTCCCCCACAACCTCTCTAACACTTGTTATTACTTGTCTTGTTGATGATAGCCATTCTAATAGGTGTGAGGTGGTATCTCTTTGAGATTTTGAATTGTATTTCCCTAATAGCTAGTGAAGTTGAGCATCTTTTCATATATCTGTTGGTTGTTTGTATGTCTTCTTGAGAGAAGTGTCTGTTCAGGTCCTCTGCCCATTTTTTTTAATTAGATTATTTGCTTTCTTTGTTGTTGTTGTTGAGTTGTATGAGTTCTTTATATAGTTTGGATATTAGCCCCTTATCAAATGTACTATTTGCAAATATCTTCTCCCATTTGGTTTCTTGCTTCTTTGTTTTCTTGATGGTTTCTTTTGCTGTGCAAAAGCTTTTTAGTTTGATATAGTCCAATTAATTTAATTTTGCTTTTACTTCCCTTGCCTTTGAAGTCAAATTCATAAAATCCTCTCTGAACCCAAGGTCCATAAGTCTAGTACCTGTGCTTTCTTCTGCGTAATTTATTGTTTCAGGTCTTTGATCAGTTTTAATTTTGGTGTATGGTGACAGATAGCAGTCTAGTTTCCTTCTTTTGCACGTGGCTTTCCAATTTTCTCAGCATCGTTTATTCAAGAGATATTATTTTTTCCATTGTATGTTTTTGGCTCCTTTGCCGAAAATTATCTGCCCATATATATGTGCATTTATTTATGGGTTCTAAATTCTATTCCATTGGTTTGTGTGTCTGTTTTTTCTGCCAATACCATGCTGTTTTGATTCTTGTCACTTTGTAGTATAAATTGAAGCCAGGAATTGTGATACCTTAGGCCTTGTTCTTTTTTCTAAGGATTGCTTTGGTTATTTGAGGTCTTTTGTGATTCCATACAAACATGATGATTTTTTTGTTCTATTTCTTTAAAAACTGCCATTGGGATTTTGAGGGTCATTGCATTAAATCTGTATATTGCTTTGGGTAATATGGCCATTTTAACTATGCTGATTCTTCTAATTCATGAACATGGAATATCTTTCCATTTTTTTGTGTCTTCTTCAATTTATTTTAATAATGTCTTACAGTTTTCAGCATATAGGTCTTTCACATCCTTTGTTAAGTTTGTTCCTAGGTATTTTACTCTTTTGTTGCAATTGCAAAAGGAATTGTATTTTTCTTTTCTTTTTCTGAAATTTCATTGTTAGTATATAGGAATGCAGTGGATTTTTGTACATTAATTTTGTAGCCAGCAACAACTGTATTCATTTATTGTTTCCAATAGCTTTTTGGTGGAGTCTTCAGGGTTTTCTATATAAAGGGGCATGCTATCTGCAAGAAGTGAAAATTTGACTTTCTCATTCACAATTTGGATGCCTTTTATTTCTTTCTCTTGCCTGATTACTCTAGCAAGGACTTCCAATACTATGATGAATAACAGTAGTGAAAGGGGGTATCCTGTCTTGTCCTTGATCTTAGAGGAACAGCTTTTAGGTTTTCACCATTAAGTATATTCGATGAGGTTTTGTCATATACGGCCTTTATTATGCTGAGGTACTTTTCTTCTATACCCATTTTAATAAGTGTTTTAATCATAAATGGATGTTGTATCTTGTCAAAAGCTTATATGATTTTTATTCTTTGATTATGTGGTATATGTATCACATTGATTGATTTGCATATGTTGAACTATCCTTGCACCCTTGGAATGAATCCCATTTGATCATGATATATAATCTTTTTAATATATTGTTGTATTCGCTTTGCTAGTGTTTTGTTCATGGATTTTTGCATCTGTGTTCATCAGAGATATTGGTCTGTAGTTTTCTTTTTTGTGTTATCCTTACCAGGTTTTGGTATCAAGGTAATGCGGTTTCATAAAATGAATTAGGAAGTATTGTTTCTGCTTCAATTTTTTGGAAGAGCTTGAGAAGGAAAAAACTATACTTTTAAATATTATAGGAAATACCTACATCAGACAATCTTAGAATGATACAATGAACAAAAGGTGATAATAATGGCAATTAATTGAGTTAGTACAATGCACATATGATCACCCTAAACTAATATATTCCTTTGTACTTGGTAAATTTTAAAATCAGTACAGTGCCAAGAAAATATAATGGATGAAATCCACGTTCTCAATGGCGATACTATACACATATATTTCATCTATTTCAAATAATATTACATTATAAAATGACGGAATAAAGGGATATTTTCTAAAAGCCAAATTTACTATTCACCAAAAGAAAAGTTTTATTTAACAAAAGTCATTATTATGCCAGGCTAATTAGATAAGAGAATGCCGTGGTAGAAACCAAAATTAATTATGCAATGTTCTGAGTCAGTGCACATTTGTGAAACTGTCACAGGGTAAACCGAAATGGGCAGAGGATCTGAAAAGACATTTTTCCAAAGAGAATAATCAAATATAATGCAGCAATACTTATACATAACAGAAAGTATTCTCTCGATGTGGCAAATCAATAAATATTAGGTGTCTATATTGTGGAAAGCACTGCATAACACTTACTGTTTTGCCTTTCAAGGTTTAAAAAGTTGCTTCCTATACATTATTCACTTTTAAAATGTAGGGCTGGCCCGGTGGCTCAGTTGATTGGAGCACCATGCTCCTAATACCGAGGTTGCTGGCAGCCAGCGTGAGTGGCCAGCAGCCATCTTGAGTGGCCAGCAGCCAGCGAGAGCTGCTGTGAGTGGCCGACCGATGACTGGCAACCAACTGCTTCAGCCAAGGGGAGCGCAAGTCTCATAATACCAGCGTGGGCCAGGGAGCTGTGCCCTACACAACTAGACTGAGAAACAACGACTTGAACTGGAGTGGCGGAAGGGGGGGGAAAATAAATAAAATGTAGTTAATAATTTGGCATTATTTCATCTTCTCTTATGGCAAAATAATATTTCATTGTAGATATATATACCACAACTTCTTTATCCAATCATCTATCAAAGAACACTGGTTGTTTCCATGTCTTGACCACTGTAAACAAAGCTTCAATGAACATTGGAGCATATATATCTTTACAGATGAATGTTTTCAGATTTTTTGGGTAGATACCCAGAAGAGGGATTGCTGGGTCATATGGTAATTCTATTCTTAATATTTTGAGGAATCCCCACACTGCCTTCCATAGCAGCTGCACCAGTCTGCATTCCCACCAACAGTGTATAAGGGTTCCTTTTTCTCCACAGCCTCTCCAACACTTGTTATTATTTGTCTTGTTGATGATAGCCATTCTAACTGAGGTGAGGTGATATCTCATTGTGGTTTTAGATTAGTGATGTCGAACATTTTTTCATATGTCTGTTGGCCATTTGTATGTCCTCTTTGGAGAAATGTCTAGTCAGATCCTCTGCCCATTTTTTAATTGGATTGTTTGCTTTTTCTAGTTGTTGAGTTGTATGAGTTCCTTATACACTTTGGATATTAGCTCCTTATCAGAGTGAAAACATGGATAGGTCTTGAGATTATTATGCTAGGTGAAATAAGTCAGAAAGAAAAAGTCAAGAACTTTATGATTTTACTCATATGTGGTATATAAAACTGAAAACAACAAAAGAACAAGACAAACAAATGAAGAAACAAAAACTCGTAGACACAGACAATAGTTTAGTGGTTACCAGAGGGTAAGGGGAGTTGGGCGTGGGAGATGAGGGTAAGGGGATCAAATATATGGTGATGGAAAGGGAACACACAATGTGATATATAGATGATGTAATACAGAATTGTACACCTTAAATCTATGTAACTTTACTAACAATTGTCACCCCAATAAACTTTAATTAAAAAAAATCTGAAACACTAATTCAAAAATAATAATAATAATAATAATTTGTTGGCTTTTCGTCTCTCAAGGCCTTATCAATAAGATGCATTTTTTTATTCCAAGACACATAGGATATGATTAGAGTTGCAGAAATAATTTGTACCACAGGATTAGCTATTCAAAGACCTGGATTCTGGTTCTAGCTATGCCACAGATAAACTGAATGACCTCAGGTTGGTCACTTAACATCTCTGAGCCTCTGTTTTCTCACTGGCAAACTATAATTGAACTTGCTCTGCCTTCTTCACAAGGTTATTCAAATCATGCAAAATGCCATACAACTGCCCTTAGCATAATAAAAAGTATTTTAGCACTCTGCCACCTATTCATGCCAAATGTTTTAAGGATTTATGTATGTAGTTTCATAATCTATCTGAAAAGAACGAGAAAAACAACTGTCCCATTGTAGTTTTCACTGAGAGATGTCAATACTCATACTTGTAATGCATTTAATTTCAATTAAATGAAAGATGTAGTTTAACCCACCTAAAAAAAATTGACAATAGTTTTTTCAAAAATATTGTCTAAATGCAAAATCTCTTCCCAGCAGATGGCAGTATGTACATTTTAGAGTGTGGAAAGGACAGGTCTCTTAATGCACCAGAATATACTTGCATACTAGTGGGTGTGTCTGCCTTTTCCTATATTTACATATAAATAAAATAACTTCCTTAAAATTAAATAAGAATTTAAAAATATTCTAACCTGAGGAAAACATTGAGTTTGAATGCTTTACTCATTTGACTCTTAAAATCAAAGAAAAAATATTGAAAACTTCTTTATTTAGATTGTTTTTCATGTGCTCAAAACATTATATAAGAGGCATAAAGAAAAGCTACCTTTACTTGGCTATAAATTAATCACAAATTTTAACGATTAATAAGTGATATACAGAAAGAACTAAAAGCATATCATACTGAATTAACCATTGAATCTGTCAAGATGAACTAAATATTTGTTTACAAAGCGTTTTTACAATTCTTAGTGACAAGGAAAACAATTTTTTCCTAAGTAACAGCAACATCAACAACAAATAAAACAACAGCTACCCTGTTTTTCCGAAAATAAGACCTAGCCAGACAATCAGCTCTAATGCATCTTTTGGAGCAAAAATTAATATAAGAAGACCCGGTCTTATGTTATATAAGACCGGGTCTTATATTAATTTTTTATTATGCTTTTTATATTTTTTAACATTATATTATATAAGACCGGGTCTTATATTAATTTTTGCTCCAAAAGATGCATTAGAGCTGATTGGCTAAGTCTTACTTTCGGGGAAACATGGTAATATTACATAGAGCTTTCCAGGTTTCACACACTGTTCTAAATACTTACATTTATTCAAGTCACCCTTGCAACAACTTTAGAGATATTATCTCCATTTTATATTTAAAGAAAATGAGCCCCCCACCACCGCCAGGAGGAGGAGGAGGTAGAAGAGAAGGAGGAGGTAGAAGAGGAGGAGGAGGTAGAAAAGAAATTGAGGCCCAGAAAAGTTAAGCAACTTGCCCCAGGTCCCACAGTTAGTACACAGAGCAAAGGATGAAGACCTAGGCGGACTCCCTCCAGAGTGGGTAGTTTTCAGCATATCGCTACACTTCCACAGACTTGCAGACCACAGCACGGTCACTATGCACAAAAGATCTAGTTTTAGAATAATCAATAGTGATGTGCTATTCCCAAGTTTAAGAAACTAGTATGGAAGCATATTGAGAAAGAGAACTTAAAAACTTCATTTCCTTTTTACAAACTTCCCTCATGTCAATTTTAAGGATATGAGAAATTGGTTTCAATTTACTATAAATAAGAATTTCTTGATTATCGTTATAATGGTATTTGAAAAATATAGCAGGATAAAATAAAGAGGAGCCAGAGCAGACCACAGGAATAACTGAGGAAAAATAGAAAAGATAGGGCTAAAACTTATAGCCAGGGTTTTGAGTTGTAAGAAAAGCATGAAGCACAAACATCCTAAGAAGTCACTTATTTGACATTACAATATTGCAAATCAAAGTTTGTTTATGAAAACCTGAATATCCTTTCACCATGTGAAACAATCTATTGGAGCGTGGGTAGATTTTCTGTGAGGAGTTTAAGGTTGAGCCCAGAGTCTTTATTAAATTACCTGAAAGAAGGGGTAAACAGAACATTAATTCGATTTTCAGATGACCTTAAATTGGAAGGGGTTGCCAATGATGTGAGGAGGAAAAAGAGGTAAGATCAAATCAAGTATTCCTTTCCTTGAAAAGAAAATTTCTTCCAGGTTTGTTCCCGGACAGGACAATTTCTCCCAGGACATTTCCCTGGCAGGACAATCTGACCTGCTTTGTCTGACTAGCTGATGAACAGCTCTGTCTGGCTTTAACAAAGCAATATTCATTTTTCTTTCAGAGGAGTGGATCAGGTCTTGAATGGCAGTTTAGCTTAGTGGTTTAGAGCATGGGCTCTGCAGTCACACTGCCTGCATTTGACCTTAGCTACGTGACCTTGGGCATGTTACTTGTCTCTGTGTCTCAGTTTTCTCATCTGTAAGATGGGATCATTATAGTTCTGTCCTTGTAAGATTGTTGAGAAAACTAAATGAGCTCATATGTGTATAGTACTTAATGGTGCCTGGCCATGCAAATACAATAACAAAAATTGTTAGCCATCATTCGTACTGCTATTCACACAGAAACAAGTAAATGGTAAGGTACATGATATTTTAGAGAAAGACTTTTGGTTAACTGAAGGCAAACAAGTAATAAGACAGTCTAGGTGATTTTGCTGGAATAAATAAGTTAACAATAAATAAATAAAACAATTATGAAATGGACCGGGAAAAAATATAACTCTCTCTACAGCTATCTCTTGCAGAGCTAAAAGTTCCAAACACATACTTGGATTCTCAGCCTCAGACTCCATATTCCTTTTATGTAGAGTAGGTAACTGTCTCCCATCCTGCCAACTCTTCTTTCCTCACCCCCAATCTCAGACTAATAACTACCTTTTATGAAGAGTATTACTGAACATGTGCCAGGGACCCAACTGTCCTAGGGGTGGGGAATTGAATAGTGAGTTTGTGTCTGTTTTTATCATGAATATATTCTAATAAAATAGGCTATGAGCATGGGAAAAATAAATCGATACAAAAAGACATGCAGACAAGGTCATTTCAGAGGGGAAGAAGTGGTATGGAGAAAACAAATCTAAGTGATGAGATAGAGGACAAGAGGTTGAGGCAGAAGGTACCTGAGCCTGGGCAGTCAGAGAAGGAAGACCCAAGGACAGGAAGGGGATGGTCAGTGCGTATTTGAAGAATGAGCAACTGAGGCAAAGGGAAGAGTAAGTGCACCAGGTCAACTTCTTTATCATGAAAGCTCAGAACCCTACAAAGGAGACATCTTTATCACCAACTGAAAGAGACTGAGACCCAGAGAATGCCTGCAACTGTTCCCTAGAGAATTAGCACAGCCAAAATTCAAATAAGTCAATGTGATGCCAATGTCTGTTTTCTTCACAACTACCCTGCCTTTCTTTTTCTTTCTGTCATAGTGGAAGTGCTAAGTCTCTACTTTCTTCTGAGGCTCTTTCCTACTTCCTTAAAAACATTTGCTCCAAAAAATCAACTCTATTTCCCTTACTCACTCTTTCCCTTTCTTGGTGTTCCTTTCCCTTTTTCTTTAGTATTGCCAATTTTCCTTCATCATAAAAAACCTGCCTACAATGTTTTACAGTATTTAGTACTATTTACCGCTACATTCTTCAATAATATTATTCTGTTTTTTGTTTGTAGCAATATTAGCTTATCTTTTCTTGCCTTGTCCACACGTCAGTGTGTCCCAAAGGTTTGTTTTCCATGCTCTTTTCACACACTTGCCCTGCAATGTTTTATCAACTGCTGTTTTTCTAACCACTACCTATAGGCTGATGAATTCCAAATGTTTGTATATCTAACACTGATTCATCTATCTTGTGCTCCAAAGTTATCTGTTCAACTCTAGTAGCAGATCTCTATTTGGAAGTACACCTATGTATCTCAAAGTATACTCACCTTTTCCCTAAAATATATTCTCTTCTGATTATTCTATAACAGATGAAGACAAAATATTCCTCAATTTCTTCCTTCTTCTTCAGGGATTATAGACAATCTATTACCAAGTCCTGTGGAAATCTCTTAAACCTATTTCTTCCTGTCCACCTCTATATCCAGCAGCTTAGCATCCATCCAATTCAGTTTGGCTGCTGCAATAAATAGTTAAAATTTTTGCGAATGTTTGCATTTGGGTAATTTGGGCCCATTTCAGTAGTTCCTCAAAAGGCCAGATTATAAGAGTGAGATAGTTGTTTTCAATAAGTATGAGTCTGTTCTTTTATGTTAATTATGCTTTTACCTCCTTTAAGCATCAAAGGAGCTCTGGGTTGATCAAGAATAGGCAATCTGGCTACAAGGCCTTACAAACTCTTTTGGCCTTTGGAACAGCAGAAGCATAACGAAAGCACAGGTAGAATTGATAACCTTTCTTCAAGAATGGGAAAAAATGATTTCCTCAGCAAGCTAGAAAGCTTTTCTGTATTTTAGGACCCTGGGAAAAAGAAAGGGTGGAATAAACCTGGGAAGTATAAAGTCGGTCTGATTAATTTTAGCATAAAAAAGGAAAAATGAGTGAATGTTGAGGAAGGAATTTGGGGCTGCAGAATCAAAGGGGAAAGAGGAAACTAAGATGCGTCAGTAAAAATGAAAGGGACCTCTGAGGCAGCAACACTGTGTGGATGGCGTGTTATGTTAATGTAACCTGTGATGTGGGAATGCTCTTCTAGAATGACGGGTCCAGGATATTCCAGGGAAGGTTTGCATGTTTACATAAGGGGTGGCTGAATTGGCTTGTGCTTACTCCAGTCTGCCTCTGTGACCTGGTATGTTCAGTCCACATCAGGGGAAGTAAGACAGTTTGCTGAGGCAGGGAGCGGTACTGTAAACCACAAGGAGTTTGGAGCCAGGCAGAATGTGGTTTGTCCCCTAATTCTGGCACATAAATATTATGTGTCTATATAGGTGCAGCACAATGTCTAACAGAGTCTCTTCTTCCAAATCGTTCTAATGCATCCAGAATTCTCTTTGTAAAACACAGACTGATCAAGTCATTCATCTTTAAAACACTTTATGAGTCTTCATTAGCATGGCGAAGTTCAAACTGTTTAGGATGGCATGTTTTCCTAAGGCAGACCCAGCTGCTTGATCCAGCCACACACATCCTTTGCCATCTCCTCTAAATACACTTGTTTCACCTACAGATACAACTCCAGTGGCTCCAAGAGCTACTACTTTTAGTATCTTTTTACAACCTGTTCCCTATCTTCCAAGTCCCATCTTCTCTTTTTCTTACAGGGAAATGACAATTCATTCCCTAAAGTCCAACTCAAATGACATATCTGCTATGAAGACTTCATCTACTACTGGCATTATTTGTCAAACCATATCCTTTTCTTTTCAGTTAATGTTTACACAGTACTTTGTGGCTGAATCTTTTGAAGAAAGTATCACATTTTATTATTATTATTTGTTGATTTGTTTATGTCACCTGCTAGAATTAGCTCCTTGTAAAAAGGAGCTAAATGTTACTAATCTTTGCCTCTCTAGAATCTAACAGGACTTGGTCTATGAGAGGATATATATGCTAGGTGAACACATGATAAGAGAACAGTGAATTCAAATATAAGAAATGGATTAAAGATAATGATGCAAAATAGAAAACTGCTGCATGATGATTTGCTGAGGTTGCCTAAACACATATACTGCCTAGATAAATCTGCCTTGCAGTCTCATTCAACATTTTCAGAAACATTAGTTAAGAAAGCAAAAGCAGTGTTGCCATGTTAGCATCACTAAGTAACAAGGAACCACGCATATTTGCTAACTCTTGACTAAGTCCATTAGTGCTTTGTTAGGACCAGAGTACTTCTGCGGAGTATGTATTTTGTTTTGAAAGTATCAGATAGGAAAGCCTGCCATGTCCAGATAACACAATTATGCTGCTATTAGTTCAATGTCCATCAATAAGTTGTCAATTTTAATTTAAAAAGAATTAATGAGTTCTCTCAATTATTAATGATTACTTAGAAATATAAGATTGTTTTTCATACTAGGAGGCACCTCTTAAATTAATTGTTTTCTTTTTCTTGGTAAAACCTGAGATTAAGGCACAAACTCAGTTATCTGCAAGGCACTGAAAATTTCGTAGATCTCAGCAAATGACAAGGATACCTGCCACAGACAGCATCATTTTGGGACAGGGAACATCTGGCATATTGAAAGAAAACAACCCACCCTCTGAACCACAAAATCTGCTTCATCATCCTGTTAGAATTCTAAACTGGATTGCTAGCTGATTTGATTCAATCAGGCACGGAACTGAATTCTCATTTCAATGACTTGAATGGTATTCTCACAAGACACAGAAACAGGTAAAAGAAAGACATCTGAGTTTTATTTGGAAAGGGCTACGTGAGAGGCAGTAAAACTTAGGAAGAGCACTGGGCTCTGAAGGCACAGAGATGTGGACTCAAGTCTTGGCTGTGCCACCCATTAGCTGTCTGACTCTGGGGCAGTTGCCTAACTTCTCTAAATCTCAATCTCCACATTTATAAACTGGGACTAAAAATGAACATATTTCAGGATTGAGGAATATTACATAATTCACGTAAAGTATTTAGCACAGGACCAGGTAGAGAGCAAAGGTTAAATGTTGATAGTAGGATAAGCCTTCATTCTTAACAATATTAAATCATTCTTTGAACCCAGACCTGAAACTAGATGATTTCAAACACCTTCCAAGATTTCATCACTAACCTTCATTCCACACAATCTGAGTTGTTATTTTTTTCCATAAACCATTCCATCTACGTAAATGGCACCATCATCCATCAGTATTCAAACCAGGAAAGTGTAAATTACAGTGGATTCCTCCCTTTCCGTCATCCCCGACCCCCATCTAATCCACTGGTAAATTCTATTAATCATAACATAAATACTTCCTTGTTATTGCAATCACCATTGTCCAATACACCATCATTTCTTGCCTAAACATCTACAATTAATTATCAATTGGTTTGTCTTCATTGTTCCTAAACCTCTCCAACCTATTCTTTACAACACAGAAAGGACTTCAGTGGCTTTCCCTCAATCCACTTCAAATGGAATTCAAGCACCTATGACCTGACCAAGGTTAAGGTGCTATTTGCCAGGTTTTCCCAATGTAACATTACTAGTTTTCCCTTTATGTTGAATAAATCCTTTGTGGGGGAGATACTTTGAAATGATGTATATATCCTGTTTCTAATTATCTTTTCATCCACTAACTTTGTCACTCATTGATGATACTTACCTGCAACAATTATTGCTTTAGTGTTTGCCAATTAGCAATTTTCTACATCTATCTTTCCTGCATTTATTAACTGGAAATCTACTATAAGAAAGAATTGTTCCCTGTTTACTGTTGTCAATTATTTATTTATATCAGTATGAACTTAGTATTTATATCACTATTTATTATACTGCATGTATTATAATCCTTTATTAATTTATTTTTGTTTATATTATCTCGGATTTGGCTATTGGAAGCTACATCAGAATTCTTAACATGCATGAGTGTCAAAGGGACTTTGAATTTCTGAAATGGTATGTGCTATTTTGGACACAAATATATTTTTCATGGTCCTCCTTAAACTCATAAATAAATCCACATGCTAAAATGGTTAAAAATCATTGTTCTTATCTACGACACATACATTTTGACTTCTAAATATTATTTTGACTAATTCGTTTTCAGGATTGAGTTGATAATTATGGAGCAGGTCAGAAAATTTAAAAAAGAATAAAGGTCAGCAGCATATTCCTGTTCATGCAATGATGTTGCAAATTAGTTCCCACTATAGCCTACTTTTTTTAGCAGCCAATCCAAAGCATTAATGAGCGCATACATTTTTAGTTCACATCACAGTCTCCTTCAGATATAGTTTTGAAAATTGTGTACTAATGACTACTAACATAAATGTTAAAGTGAAGTGGAGTTAAAATGGGGATCAAAAACAAAATCAGTCTGGCCTTGCATTAACTAAGTACTTGAGACTAGGTAAGTAACCTGACATTACCTTTCAATCCCTCTATCTTTAAAAAGGATAATGTTACAGAGAATCATCTCTAATGTTTCTTCTTAAATTTTAAGGTGTGATCCTATGTTCAGTCATATAAATGATAACTTTTACCTAAATGACCTGTGGCAAAGAGAGCAAATGGCTGAAAAGCCAAATATTAGAAAACAAAGACTTCTATTGCACTAAGTCACACTAAACTGATTTCTTGAGAAGTAACTTCACTCACGAATCCTATTGCATTATAGGACATTAGACTTCAACATTGAAAATTTCACATGATGAAATTATCCTTTGCAATTCTGCTTTCTTTGGTTTTTGATCATTACGTGACCTTCCACCTTTTAACTTTCTAAATCAAGACTATCCTAAATCTCTTTAGGACATTTCCTCCTTTTACTTTCATAATGTTTCCAGGAGCCATTCTTTTCCATTGTAGATCAAGGGAGGATAAGAACTGGTACCTATACTTTACATTTCATTGGTTTTCCTCCTAGCAAGATCCATATTTCCCCTGCAGCAGCTTAGACATAATCCAAGAAAAGAAACAGTCTAAGGGTACTAAAGCCCCTGAGGTAATTAACAAACCAAAAGACTTAAAAAGCATATTCAGATTGGGAAAAAGTTGTTAACTGCCTAGAATGCTCAGAGTTAATTCAATAAGCTAAGCTTCACAGTAGCTCACATGATAACAAATTTCTGCCAACAGGATTTGAATATCAACATACAAAGAAAAATTATTGGAGAAATATCTAGGATAGTCCAATTACTTATATTATTTTATTCTAAGAAATTTCATTTCTATTTCTTTATTTTCAAAAGTTCACCATCCTTCTCTCCTCTCAGCTCTTGTTCTTGATTGTCCCACTAGTGAATTTTTAACTAGGTGTGTTCATCAAAATTATCCATTGGGCTTAAAATACAATACTCCTGATTCAGTAGCTGTTTCTTGACTTGGAAGATTTGTAGTTTATGATCCAGTGAGATCTTTGGCTGTCTGTCTTCCTCACAGAATTTCTACATCTTTGCTTACATATATCTTAGAGATGCCTTTCCTAACCTCCTATTCAAAATGGTTACCCCTCCTCTCTCCTTGATAACAGCCCTTTACTTTCATCGATTTTCCTTCTTGTTAGTTATTATTACCTACAATTACATATTTATTTCTTTTTTTTTTTACTATCACCCATCTCCTCTCCCAAGCTCCAAAAGGACAGAGTTCTCTATTGTGTTCATTGACATATCTCCTATTCCTATGTAGACCCATAGTCTACATAGTCGTCATGGCAAAGAGCATGGCAGCTTTGCACCCCTACCCCTACATATTGCCTATGCATCTCTTCCATTTGGCTCTTCCTGAATTGTATCCTTCATTAAAAAAAGAAAGAAAGAAAAGAAAGACAAAATGGTAAATGTGTAGGAGGCAGCAGCCTATAATGGAAAGAAGACAGGACAGTTTGGGCGTCAAGCATGCCCCCAACGTGAGAGAGGCCTTGTCTAAGTAGAAATTTTTCATCACCGCATTTTCCTCACTGGTAAGATAAGGATGCCATGTTTCCCCGAAATAAGACCAGGTTTTATATTAACTTAAGCTCCAAAAGATGCATTAGGGCTTATGTTCAAGGGATGTCATCCTGAAAAATTATGCTAGGGTTTATTTTCCAGTTAGGTCTTATTTTCAGGGAAACATGGTAGCAGTCCTGTGCTTGCCCATAGTCGTCATGGACCAATATTTGTAGAATGAGACATGCACATAGGTGAGAACCACTTTCCTAGCAGGTCAGCCATGTTATAAAATAGTAAAATGAAACATTTCATAATATAACAAGATATAAGATCCCAACAAGGCTTAACATATATATTTCTTATATGAAACAAAAAAATATTTGTCAAGAATGAGCAATCTAAGAATCTAAGAATGGGCAATAGTCATGTTGTTTTAGGATATATCTGTATCTGTTTATTTCTTCTTTATAGATAAAGGTTGGAGAAATTTCAAGATCTACAGAAAAGAAAGAATTCAAAATAAAAGGAGATACAAGGTAGGTGAGTATTCACTCCTTCACTGATTCACAAAGGATCTGGGGGATGGGTAGAGGGTGTCCCTCCTCTTAGGAATCATATCAAATCATCCAGGGGCTGTTCAGGCTTTGACCCTCAAATGCCCAGAGAAAAGTGCTAACTTCTTCTATCCTTCCCCCAATGCAACTGATCTTTATCTGTGCCCTGGAGGCCACAGGCTTTGTTGCACGCCAGCAGAGGCTTTTGCTTTGTAAGAGAAAACAGTCCAAGGAAGAGAGCATAGCTTTGTGCCTGCCCTGCTCTCCCAGTTATTCTTCACAGTGAAACTAGCTCAGAATGTTTGCTCCCCTTTCTCCTGAGTTTGCTTCAGGTTCATCAGTGGAAGAAGGCAAGAGGTTCATGAGATTGGGGACTGAGATCAGGCTCCACCCTAGGCATTACATGTTTGGTGTTTTCTGCTGCAAGAGCCTGAGAAAATCAGGGGCCTCAAATGAGGATGGGAAGCTCCTTGTTTAGATCTCCCACAAATTTGCTGTTTAATTTTGGGAAAGCCCTCCACCCGTGTCTGATTCATGGTAGAAACTCAAAAACTTGAGGGGAAGAACAAATTGTGGGAAGAACTCTGAGTTCCCTTAGAGCAAATGTAAACTGCCTATCTGTTAAGCACCCTCTCAGTTCCAGGCATGTTATGATTACAATATAATTTCTTCATTAGAATTCTCCTATGAGCACAGGACTGCTACCATGTTTCCCTGAAAATAAGACCTAACTGCAAATAAACCCTAGCATAAGTTTTCAGGATGACATCCCTTGAACATAAGCCCTAATGCATCTTTTGGAGCTTAAGTTAATATAAGACCTGGTCTTATTTTGGGGGAAACATGGCATCCTTATCATACCAGTGAGGAAAATGCGGTGATGAAAAATTTCTACTTAGACAAGGCCTCTCTCACGTTGGGGGCATGCTTGACGCCCAAACTGTCCTGTCTTCTTTCCATTATAGGCTGCTGCCTCCTACACATTTACCATTTTGTCTTTCTTTTTTTTTTTTTTAATGAAGGATACAATTCAGGAAGAGCCAAATGGAAGAGATGCATAGGCAATATGTAGGGGTAGGGGTGCAAAGCTGCCATGCTCTTCTCAGGCGCTCCATCCTCCCAGCACCTTGATGTGTTCAGCAACTGGGAAGCTCCACCCAGCCTACTTTTAATGATTACTATCACCATGTTATCTTTTACAAAATTCAAATAATTTTAAAACTTTACCTCTATTTTATTAACATTTTTATTTAAGCAAGGCTTTGTCTCCTCTAGCAAAATGGTAATAATTCCCATCTTGCAATATCCTTGAAAAAAATACAGTACCCAATAAATGTTATTTTTTCTCCTCAACTAACATTTAAGCTGATCAAAAGCCTTCATCTGTCATTTATATCCTCTTGTTTCAAGTCCAAAAGTTCTGCTTCCCGAGATTGTTCATAATCTATTTTTATGTTATTATACACATTTGTTCATTTATCTGGTCTTTTATTAAACAAATGTTTAACATTTAATAATTGAAGAACCCTTTAACAATGAAAAACTATGAAATAAGAAATACAAGCTACCCTTTAAAAAAAGAGTTCAAATTAAAGAGACAACCATGAAGCAAATCATTTGGACCTAAAGGTAGTCTCTTAGTTCAGGAACTAGGTAGTAAATATCATTTGGGTTCTGGTATGGAAACTAAATTAACTAAAGGAAGAACATATTTTCTGACTAGTCAACTACGGTAAAGGTGCCAAATGAGATTAAAGGAAACCACGGTCTTTTCTATACCATAGGACTGTTTCTCCCCAAATCAATGGAAGGACACAGACATTTTTGTCAGTTTTCTTCCACAATTTCTGTCTAAACATATGTGACATGTAAAGAAAGCCTTTAAGTTTGGAAAGGGTTTGAGTTTAATGAGCCATGACTTTAGATAACCATGGGAAATCATGAAGCATGACTAGTATAGGAGGTAATAATTATTCAAACATTGTTAGGGGGTAAAAAAAACAATTTTCTTGGCTTCAGGATTCCACGAGGCTGTTCCATTAGAACATCATTACTGGTTTTCTTCATGCCTCCAACTCTGTATTTAATTGATAAATTTGAGACAGAGTAACAAGCATGCTCATCTCAGTGTTTTGGATTTAACAGTCCACAGTAGGGCAATGAGGGGCAGAGAGGAGAGGAAGAGACGCAATAAGCTTTCTGTCATGCTTAAAAGCTGTCTTCCTGTCTTATAGGGGAGACCTGAAATTATCCAGTTGGAGAGGGATAGGGGTTATAAGTAACATTGTTTAGTTTAAAACACGTTTTTTTTAAACCTTAGCACTATTGAAATTTTAGAGGAATAATTCATAATTCTTTGTGTTGTAGAGCTGTCCTTGGGTTATGGTGTTTAGTAGCATCCCTGGCCTCTCTCGCTAGTAGAAGTAGCACCTTTTCCCAGATGTTAAAAACCAAAAATGTCTCCAAACACTGCCAAATGTCCCTCGGGGCTGGGACAAACTTCCCTCAGTAGAGAATCAATTATTTAAAATAAGGAAAATCTTTGTGGCTATACACTTAAGTCATGTGCAATTCAGCTCTCATCAATAATAAAACAATTTATTCTCCATCTGTCTATTCACTGTGTCTATCTTTCAGATGGTTATGAACTTGGGAGGGAATGGAAGGAGTCTTATTGTTATCGCCTCAAAACCTCTACCTACATTAATTACTCCAATACAATGAATTTACTAAGTTCTAAAAATCATTTTCTCCTTTACAGTTCCATTCTCTGATGCTCTATTAACTTTGGAATATTTTTTAGTATTTGAGACAGATATTCAACCTATTATCTGACCTTTTTAATGGACTTAAAAACAAAAGTTCTTTCGACGGTTATAAAACCTAAAATGCATCCTTTTGTTTACTTTTTGATACCTAAACTTACTGTCTGGTGAATATACTATATCCATTTCTATTTTCTTGTCAATAGATCCCACCTACAAAACCTTTACATTTTCAGGTGCCCTTCAAAAAACAAAATAACCTATGCAAAATAAAGGACCAGCAACAGATAAACAAATCCCTAAAGACCCAGTTAGACTCCTAACTTTCTGGTTAATTACAGAATGAACATCTTATCAAACCTTTCAATTTTATAAATACAGAAACAAAATCCCAAGAAGGAATTTGTCTAAGGTCACAGAGTCAACCAGTGAAAGAGCTTGAACTAAGTCGCTGCCCCCTAAGTCCCAACTTAATATTCTTAACCCTTAACAACTGGAATGACTACTGTCATAGCTCCCTTCTCTAAAGTCTCACGGAATTTATAATACAGTACCCACAATATAAGTATTAACACTAGCATACCTTTTACTGCTTGTATTTTTTTTCCTCCTCAACTAAATTATAAGTTCTGTGAGGAAAAGGACCATATCAAATCTCTGCTCTTCGATAATTTTCTGTAGTCTGAGCACTAGTTAGCGGCCTAGGAAGTCTGTAATGACTGACTGCCTTGCTAGTGGTAGGAGAAAGCAGCCCAGGTACACAATGAGTGGTAGAAGTGGGAAGAGCATCTCCATCGAAGTTTGTAAATTTTAGGTAATTTTAGAAGTAAATTTCATGTTGAAATCTAAAACATGATTGTATACTTCTGCATGTGTACTCAGCACTGTAGTAAGCATATGGCTTGCATTTACTAATTCAATCATCTTAACATCCCTAGTAAGGTAAGTCCTATTATTTTTCTCATACAGATGGAAAAACTAAAGCAGGCATAGAAAGGCTAAACAACATTCCCAAAGTTACACGACTAGCAGGTCATATAAAACGTTAATAGTCAGAGGTGGCCGGATGGCTGTTTGGTTAGAGTGTGAGCTCTGAACAACAGGGTTGCCAGCTCAATTCCCACATGGGCCAGTGAGCTGCGCCTTCTTCAACTAGACTGAAAACAAGGAGCTGCTGCTGAGCTTCCGGAGGGGCTGCCAGATAGCTCAGGTGGTTAGAGTGCAAACTCTCAACAACAAGGTTGTCAGTTCAATTCCTGCATGGGATGGTGGGCTGAGCCCCCTGCAACTAAAGATTGAAAATGGCAACTGGACTTGGAGCTGAGCTGCACCCTCCACAACTAGATTAAAGGACAATGACTTGGAGCTGATGGGCCCTGGAGAAACACACTGTTCTCCAATATTCCCCAATAAAATGTATTAAAAAAATGTTAATAGTCAATAGTTGAAGGCATTCATTTAATTGACAATGATGAAACTTTATAGACACCTATTGTCAAGCCTAGTAATTTGTTTTCTGTGCCTTCATAACAGGAATTAGAGCCAATGAACAAATAAAAATGTGTTTGAATTTCTATACTCATTTTCCATTTCTCAGAGACACGGTGTATGTGGAATTTTAAAAATTGACATCTCAGTGAACAAAAATGTATTTAACATACAGGCTTATTTATTCATTAGAATAAATAAAATCATAATTAATGAAATTAATACTTTTTCTTCTCCAGAAAAATTACTTGAAATCTAATCTGAAGCATGGAAAAATAAAGGTAAACAACATAGAGATACCCAAAGAAATTATGTTAATAGTTAAAAGCTGAAAGAGAGAAAGAATAGATTTATGATTATACATTTGATAGATGAACATAATATATATTTCATAATTCTAAGAGATTAAATATATAAAATAGAGTGTACTAATATCTGAATTATCTTTTAGAAGAAGGTGGTTTATAAATTATTTCTCTTCAATTGCTCTCTGCCAATTCACAAGGGAAAAAAATGCCAGTTTGAGGATGCTTACTAAATTTCTTCTGGATATGATTAAGGCTCATGAAACAAATAAAGAAACATTTAAAGAGCCCGTCTGACTGCATTGTAACACTGTGCTGAGTTACCTGTGCTTTGTACATATATTATCTTCCTCATATAATATTGTAAAATATTACTCCTGTACAAAAGCTCTACCAACAAGAATCTAGACAGAGTTATCAGGCCTAACTCATTCTTTATCATCGTAGGATACAAAATGATGTGAAAAGAACTATTTCATCCTTTGTGCTCCATATCAAGGCAGAAAGACCAAGTCCTGAGAGTTTTGATTATCCTCAGAACAAAATGAAAATCGTAATTCATGTCATGTCATAATTCATACCATTATGATTTTTAAAATTAATGATTTCCCCTTGATGACACTGGAAAACTACCTGATCAACCAAAAGAAATGTGTGCTTTATGCTTCCTCTATTTTTGCATCTTTGTATATTAAATATGTAGCTCATTGTTTGCATTTAATGCAGTTGTGTACACATTTTGGATGCGGGGTGCATTCATGAAAGTCCCCACACACGTTTCCAGAAGACAGTAACAAAATAGGAGGAGTAAATTAAAAGGTCGAAAAATTGCAAAAAGGAGTCACTACTCACAATGTTCATCAGGGTGAGGAGGTAGTTTTGGACGTGCTCTTTGCCATGGAAACGGACCACAGAGTCATCCACTCCCAGTAGCACCTCGATGTTGTAATCATTTTCTCCTGCGTGTCTTCTGTGCCTCATTGTTTCATTCAGCTGCCTGTCAATGCTGCTGTAAACAGTATCTAGATCATCAAGGCCTCCCAGATCCGACTCTATTAAGAAACAACAACAACAAAAATTACTCAGGCATGTCAGTTTCCCCAGTGGACCTTCTAATAACTTCTTACAAAAATAATCTTCTAGGGGACCTATCGTTACAATCCATAATCAATGAAACATTGCTTTTTCAGTTTATTCCTTAAGTAATGTGCACATCCATATGGTCAGACAGACATCCTATAAATTCAACATAAAACAGCAACACTGAGGGTAAATGAATATTACTGTACAGAGAGCAATATCGCCGTGCAGGTCGGAATGTTCTTTAAGATCAAGAGTAGTTTAGTCTTCTAGCTGTATCCTCAGTGCAAAGCAAAATGTTGGTAGAGAACACATGATTAGTAGTTACTAAACAAGTGGTGATTATAAAGAAAAAATCATGTGTTGATAAGTTTACAGTGGTTAATTTAAGTAACTATAGAATGTAGAATTTGTATCACATAAACTTAAGTCTCTCCTTTTCCTAGTAGCCTGAACTTAAAAATCAAAGGATAGCATGGCAACACAACAGCATCTGGTGGTATAAATATTGATCCCTATATATTACTTTATTTCTTCTGCTATGGTTTTCTAGCAAATACTGCAAGGGAAGAAGTGGATATACAAGGTACATCCACTTAACATTATAGGTCTACACATTTGTGCTGGATAGCAGTTCATTTCAATCGCCATCTAGCTGCATCTATGAAATGCCAAAGTAAGAAACTCAGAACATTACTAATATCTGAAGAAAAATAAAAGTATAAACCATTTTTTTATTTTATGCAGTTGAAGGAATTTAAATTTACTTTCTAAATGGAATTACACACACACACACACACACATACACAAAGAGAAATAAATATACAGATATACCTACCTTTGTCTATCTGTACCTATCCATCTATCTATCAATCTGGAGACAGTGACAGAGGCATTCTTAAGTTCTAATTTCCTAGATTATCTGCCTTCAGATTACCACATTTTTGGTAAAGAAAATGTTTTTGGTGAGTTGAAAAGGTATCATTTGGATACTAAAATAAAAGCTATTCAAATGTTTTGGTAAAATGGAAAGTATACTCATTTCCTTTTCAAATATATAAAACCTGGAAAAATTATTTTATAAACTGCCTTGGTATCTAACATAACATATCTAAAAACACACTTGACAGAACCATGTCTGACTCATGCTTTATATGTAGGTTTATTTAATGCTGTATGGGGACCTGTAGACTTTTGAATCAGTGTCTGACATTAATGAATAGGCATTTTCCTTTCCACCTTGGTGGTTTTAGTAAAGTTGGGAGTGGGGGGAAAATGTGTCTCTTGGCCAGAAAGATTGATGACCAAGCCCCAGCCACGTGGGATTAGTAGTAGTAGAAGTACAAATCCCACTCACACCCTTTCCACTTAAAAAAAAGATACATAGAAACACCAGCCCCCTCCCCTAAGAGTATGGGCATCAGCTCTGAATGTGACTACTCAGCTTTGAAAGCTATACTGTAAGTCACTCTAACCCAAGCCCAACTGCTAGATCATTAGCTGGGAATTTTCTCCTCATCAGGGGATCACATTGGCTCTACAACACATAAATAACTCTCACCACCATCCACATCAAACAGAAAGCTTTCCTCAAAAGTTGTTTTTAAGAGTTGTAAACCCACGTTGAAGGCAAGAGACTACACCTGTAAACAGCTTCACTATTCAACCTCAAGTCTTTTCACACACTTGAGAATGTGAAAGGCTGTGATAGCAAGCGTACAAATAGGAAATTCATACATGAACTCCCAGTTCTAAAAATGGCTCTTTTTTTGGCAGAACTGTCAGCAGCAGAAACCGATGGAAATATACTGGCAATGTCATCATATCATTAAGTCTGATGCATGAATGAAGAAGGCTGAATACTTATTTCAGAGAGACAGTTCACTCTGCTCTAACGCACCTTTGGTTGGGCCTTTCCATCTCTCCTTAAATAGGTAGTTTTCTATTTAAGGAGAGAATCTCTTTTTTTCATCATGAAACTTAGCAAGGAAGAATGAAACCTTTTTCTTTCAACCACTGCTTTTATTCAATCAAGAATACCCCTGTCCCCATTTCTCCCTCTACTGTACACTATTCTTTTCTATGATTCTTAAAGTGGGCAATGTCAAACATTTCAAAGAAAAACAGTGGAATAACTTCTTGTACTTTTCATCTATACACGTCTCTATTAATCAGACAATTCTGAAGCTTTGAAATATCTTCATTCATCACGAATTTTTCTCAGTATGCCTACTTTATAATTTAACAGTAAATGACTAGTAGCATGAGCTTTCAATCAGACATACCTGGCTTCAAGTCCTGGAAGTGTCACGTCTTAGCAGTGTTATTTTATTTAAGATGTCTAACTTATCTAAGCGCCAGTTTCCTCCCCTGTAAAATGGGATACTAATACCTACTTTGCAGACTTGCTGTGATATGATTAATAGTTGCAAAAACACTGTGCACAGTGCTTAGATGTAAGTGCTCAAACAAATACTATTCACTGTTACTACTACAATAACGATGATGTGATGATAATCATGATTTCCCATTAAGAGTTGTCAATTTTTAAAGCTTCCTACATTATTTTATACGTCAAAAAACAAACAGGTACAGTTCTTTTAAAACAGAGGTAAGAAAGAAATCTGAAATTAGTGAAGGAAAGTCTAAACTGCTGACAACTTTAGAACGAAGGAGGGGAATGGTATCTCCTGCAGAGTGCAAACTAGATACAAGGAGAGAAGCATCTAGAATGTTCACTTTGAATGTAAAATTAGGATTAAACCCAATGAGACAAGCTTGTTTAGTAGACTAAAAACCTAATACAAAATTGTACAGAGCCAGCTTCTAGATGGCACTGATCTTCACTCAACACATACTTACTGAGTACCCTCACGCAGACCCTGAGAAGGTAAAGAACTACTTGGCACCCCTCTAGGTATAACTCTGGGAACCACACAGCTGTACTGGATTCATAGTCAAAATGTATCTGGATTTGTATCATGTAGTAACAAACAATAACTTACGCTTGAGTCACTTTCACAATTTCTAGTTTAGGCAGATCTAATTGGGGTACTAGAGCATGCTTTTTAGTAACAGTTAACACTTTTATAAAGGTTCAGAGTTTAAAAGCTGACAAACTGACAAATTTTTAGATGCCTCTGTGTCTAATTTTAGGATTATTGCTGTGCCCCTATAAGACGTAGGAACAGGACTATTAAAGGGCAATATCATGCTATCATGTCCACTCACTCCCTATCAGATCTGTTTACTGCAACGAGGACTGAAAGGAATCACATAGAAAGCAGTAGGCAAGTTCAAGAAGTGAAAGCTGAGTGACGTTTTGTATTGGGTATTGCAAACTATGGATCTCGGGTGGCCTCCTACTGGCGTCCTGCTGTGTAAGTGCATTCAAGGTGACTTGAATGGCAGTGGCTGAGTTGGACAGCAGACAGTGAGTGACGTGAATTACAGGAAATTAGCAGGAAAACTAATTAATAGAATTAGCAGGAAAACTGAGCAACTTTTAAAAAAGAAATAAGTCTCTGCAACAGGTTCAGGGGTGCTACTATTCCCCACTCTTCATTCCAGAAAAGTGATGCTCCGAGTACTTTTCAAGCTCCTCAGAGATATCAAAGGCAATCCCTCTTAGTACTTAGACTGAGTGAGTTTTCTTTCTTCAAACTTTTTGGAAAATGGAAGTTTTTGCAACTTACCTTAGAAGTTACTGATAAGAGGCAATTAATATTTTGGAAGCACTGTAACTGTATCGTTTTGTATGTCCCCTAGCTTCCCAGTTGCTGTATGTGAACTTACAGAAAGAGAATAATTTTACTATAAAGACTGTTTTTGCTGCAATAAAATATTTTGGGAAACAGGAAACCAATTAAGTCACAATAAGTATAGTTATTTTAGTGTTAAACATAGGATTGTTAGTGTTAAATCAGGATTTTGAATTTAAACAGATAAAGTACAATAAAACTTGTCTTACAGATTGTGAACACTTGGGCTTAAGACATTGTCAAGATGAAATATGGCATATACGTACATACACATATATATACATATACATATACACATACACATACACATACACACATATATATATATATATATATATATATATATATATATATATATATATATAATTATATTTACAGTACAAGATTGGCAAAATCATTCTCCACCCCGGAAGAAATTCCTATGGTCTGAAAAATGGCAGGAAACAAAGATAAAATTGGAAAGGTTACAAGTTCTGAATCTGATACAAATATATTGCGGTTGGAATGCATTTGTACTGTAATAAGAGGCAGTGAGAGAATCATCTACCCTATATTCTATCCTCTCCTTCCTAAGGAGAATGTCAACTGTATTTGAGGTGGCACTAAATCCAGCTAAAAGTCATTCCCAGGCTCCCTGTGACTAAGGACCACACATGACTGAGGATAAGCCAGTGAGGTATGAGCAGAAGTAGTGCTTATGCCTCGGTGGCCTAAATGGGCTTGTATGGAGGGCTCTCACGAAGGCTCCCCAAAGGAAGGTGATTCGTCTTGGTAGGTGCTAAGTATCTCTTCACTCAATATTTCTTCCTACAGCCTGGAAACATGGATACGATATTAAGAGTTCTATGAGGTGATGTTGGAATCAAGGCATGTGCTGAGTAAGATAGGACAGCTATATAAAGAGGGGATCGGATCCCACAATGACTGTGGAGCTGTCATCTCAGCCCTGGATTGTCTAACACCAGACTTTGCTAAAAGTGAGGAATAGCACTTCTAGTATATTTTGGCCATGTTTAGGTTTTCCTTTTTTAACATCACAGAATCTAGTCCTAACAGATATGACACTGAAAAGATTCAATTTTGTTTATTAGGCTCTCCAGGCATTCTTACTCCCTTTGGAATGAAAGTTAATACATGAATAAATGAATGATAAAGACTCATTTTACCAAAATGTCCCATAGCAATTTTCTTCATAATGCATCTACTGCAGAAAATGAAGAATCATACCGTTTTGCAGTAACAATAAATACAGAATGAGTATATATGTAGACATTTGACATTCTTCATGAACGGAATACTGTAGTGAAAATGAAGTGTCTGAAATACCACAAGCTGTATTTTCCAATAGTAGGTGGAGATCCTAAGGTTGGAGCTAGTAAATAGGCATAAAATCCAGCAGTCATATGTTAACATCAGAAGCAAAGAGAAGTTAATTTAAATAATTATGTTGACCTGTTTGTATCATCCAATAGTGATTTTTTTCATTATCTTTAAAAAATTTATATTGTTATCAATTCCTAAAAAGGCACAGTGACAACATCTCCATATATATGGGGGCACCATTCTACCAAGATATAAAATATTTCTGTGAAAAGCAGCTGAATCCTTCACCAACTAGGAAATTCCATATTGATAGTTCAAAGATTTATATTCACACAAATTTATGATGGCAATTCTGAAGTTTTACTAAGTAACTTAAAAAAAAAAGAATTACCCTTGCAAGAATATTAGTTCCCAAAAGTTCTAATTCTAAAATACATTTTTGACTACTTTAAGGAATGCATATGACATTTTTTAATGGAATATTTCTTACCTTTAAAGTGAAAAAAAAAAAAAGATTTTATGTTTTGGGTTCATGATCATTAGCATACAAACAAAAGAAAAAAGTCATCTCAGTGTCCAGTATATAGAAAATTCTGACTTTTAATGAGAATCTCCTATATGTCAGAATATTTTTATCTACAAATAAAGAAAACTTTACTTAAAGTATTTTAACTTTGTAAGCGGGCATTTTCCTGCCAAATCGCGTCGTAACGCGGGGCTTTTTTGACATTTTCTCGCCAAAATTAGACTTTCCGTAAAATATTCATATCTTTCAATCTATTTGATATTTTTCTATGAAACTTTCAGTGTTTTAGTTTAAAAAGAGGTGCAAAATATGTGTTATTCTCGTCTCCCACGCTTTGGTATAAAAAGCGATGTGACGAGTTTACTCGTTTCCCACAAAATATGTGTTAAGCAATCAGAAAACATAAAAGTTTGCCTTACAAGAGGTCCTGAAGTAGGGTGATTCCTGGGCTAATTAGTACATCATCAACTACCCAGTTTTTCCATCTTTCCCTATCCTGCCATTCCTGGTGTACAAACTCTGTCTTCAGATTAGCTTCTTCGATTGTTCCAAAATGACTGTACCAATTCCAGCACCACAGACAGATACAACAACCTGTATCTTCACACATGTCTTAGGAGAAGGCAAACATCTTTTGTGGAAGCCCTCTGGTACATTTAACTACAGTTTTCAGTGGCTAGAATTGAATTAAATGCCCATGTAAAAATCATTCATAGGTAAGAACAGAACCCCATGTATGTCTTTGTCCAACTATGTCAACCTTTGTGACTGAGGCCAGCCTCTTCTGAAGCACATGTTTAAGAAAAGTGGGGGTTTATGAATACTACTAAGGTCCTATGAAAAAAATAACGGGGGAAGTCCTTAAAATAAAAGAGGAGGGGAAATAGATGTTGTACAGGCAACCCACATTGCTGAATCCTCCATCTCAGACCTTCCTCTTCCCGCATTCCCTAGTAACAGCCTTCTACTGGTTTCTTTTACTTTATATTAGTTTGCATTAACAGTTTGTGGTTAATTTCTCTTACTATAATCTGTTTGCCTAGAGATTACTTCTTCATTCTTTTGGCCTCTTAATGTTTTTGGAAAGGTACAGTCCCTCATTCTCCGAGTAGTAGACTCTCCAACCATTTCTTGAATAAATCACTAAAATGGGTGTGGACTGAGTTGTCAGACAAAATACAGGATTCTTTGTTAAATTCAAATTTCACATAAACAACAATTATTTTTAATGTGTGTCCCAAATGTTAATTGAGATATACCTAAAACTGAAAACTCACTGTTTATTTGAAATTAAAATTTAAATGACAATCTTGTATTTTTATTTGCTAAATCTGGCAACTCTAGGTGTGGGGCAAATATCTTTCTCCAGGTCCATGTAGTTACATGGATTTACACCCTCCGGCCTCACTTCTGCACTCTATCCCTCTATACTCAGCTCTAGCAGTGGGCACTCCCCCAGGCGTGGCTAAGTACTGTATTCTACTGCCTTGACTCTAGTAATTGGTTAATGGTGTGAAAATTGCCTAAATCATGCCAGTCGAACTATGACCTAGGACTGTTTTATTTGGAGCTACTAGGAAAGAGAAGTTCTCTTTACTAAGTTCAAAACTAGAAGAATATAACACTGCAGCTACTTGGGACTAGCACTGAGATAGCTGTTTGTCTATGTTTAGTGCAAGAAGAAAAAAGTGAAGATTACTAATGGAGAAAATAGTTTATGCTCCAATGATGACTTTGAACCTCTGAATCCAACCATCCCTTAAACCTTGGTCTTTTCAGTTTCATTAAGTCAATAAATTATCACCACCTCATTTTCTCTTTTATCTGCTTTTCAAAAATGTTTTGCTTAACACGATTGATCTTGGTTCCTAACAACTGAAATTAAAAGAACCTGATAAATAAAACTATCCATGCTTTTTTCTACTATAGTCATCAATTGTCCTCATTTCACTCCCACTCTTTTTTAACAAACTATTCTCAGGCTATACCATCCTTATATGGTGATGGACGGAGAACTGATGGTGGGTGGTGAACACACCATGCAGTATACAGATGATGTATCATAGAAACATACACTTGAAACCTATATAATTTTATTAACCATCGTTGCCCCAATAAATTTAATAAATAAAATAGTTGAGTATAAAAAAAGGACAATATATTCTGTTTAATCTCCCAAATTAATTATTTGATTCTCTTTATTTCATTTTAAATGAAGAGCTTTGTTACTAGTGATCTGTTTTCTAGTTTGTTTCTCCTGTTGCTCTTATTCAGCTAAAATCATACAGTTAGTCCTAGAAAACACTACAGTTCTTTTTTCAAATTTTACTACTCTGTACATTTAACAGCATTTTAATTAACATTTATCTCCTCTTGATTAAATTATATTCTTTCCTTTTTAAGGGCAAATCATTCACTAATTGTTCAAAGGTCTCAAGACTACATCTGGATTTCTGTTGCACAATTTAAATGTTTTACTTTTTTGATAAAGCAGAGTAGAATAGAAAAAAAACAATCAGTTTCCAGTAATATCTACATCTCTATTCAAAATTAAGTCTTGTACAGACAGGTTACGTGGAAATAAAAGCCTGTTACAATAAGCAAAGCTTAAACCAGAGTGTCTACTTTTCCAGCCAGGAAAAAGTTCATCTCTACAGGAGGAATGATGTGCTTTGTAAAATAGCTGTGAGGTCACAGGCATGAGGACATTGGAAGTATATTCTCCTATTCCACATTAAGCAGTTTGGTGAATTGCAAACATCAGTTTATCTGCAACCATGCTGGTAACCTTTAACTGATATTTCAATCAGGTGAAAAACAAATTAAGAAATCCCTAAACTGATGGTCTCTGATTTACATTGTTACAAGTTACATAGTTCATTAACATGTAAATCTGGCTAAGAATTACATTTGAGTCTCCTGGCTTAGATTTTGGTTAATAGTCACACTCTTTCAGAAATTCAAGCTCTTATTAGTCAATAATTTGTCATCTAGGATACATTCAGGCATCAGCTGCCACTAATGAATAGATAGGTATATTGCCTCGGTGCTTTGGAAAGACATTATAATCTACAACACTACTAGCAGACAAAAAGTCATCTGTTACTGGATAGCATAAGTATAGTAGAGCAAGACAAAACATATATTCACATGTTGGCTTGTTTAAACTTCAAGCCCTCAATCCTATTCCAATGGTTCTTAATACCAAAATCTCAAGCTCCAGGAGGGCTCAGTCTAATTTATATTCCAAACCAAGTAGTAGTGCACTTCACTACTACTCAGGCTGAATCCATACAGATCTCAGGACCAAGTCCAGAAGACAGTTATAATATAATATCCTACAAGGTCTGAAAAGTAATTACTTGTATACATAGACGGTCCTTCAGAGCTTTTAACCTATAACATGTTTTTTGATGAAATTTATTTAATTTATTCACAGTAACAGTGATTTACAGATCAAATATTTGAATACTCACACTTATCTGGGATTTCATTTTCACTAACAGAAATAGGAAGAGCAGAACTCAAAAAAAAAAAAAAAATCTTATCATACACCATCACTTCTGGAAGCAGCATAGAGAAGCAGTCGAAGGTAAAACACTGGTGAAATAGGTCAAGACTAAGCCAAAAATTAAATCTATATTATTTTTATCAGTGACAGTACCACAACCATGTCCTTCATAATTAGTAATCATTCCTAAGAATTTTCATTTGGCACTAGGTGTCGTGTTTTAGAGAAAACACTCTGGGATATTTTGAATCAGACTTGGTTTTGTTAGCTGAGTTACAGGAGAAATTATTTTTGGGGGTTTATAACAATAGAATTTATTCTTTCACAGTTCAGGAGGAACTTTTTCAAAGCAAAAAGAAGGCAAAATCACAAAACAAGTTAAAAATTTAGAAAATATTTGCAATATATATCACAGAATTATATCATAATTATTTAATTGATAAAGAGCTCTTAAAAACTGGAAAGAGAAATACCAAACACCAATGGGGAAAAGATGTGAACAGAGAGTTCAAAGAAAAAGCAGATGTCCTTCAACATATGAGAAAAGGCTGACCTTCACTCATAAGAGGAAGGAGAAATTTTAAAGTAGGGGGAGGGGAAGTGAAGGAAATAGACCAGAAAAAAATTCTGAATCATCATCTAAACCAACACAAAGCTGATAGCTTCAAATATTAGGTCAGACACTGAAAGGACTGATACAGGCTCAAGTGGTTTATGAAACCTATAAAAAGATTACATCAGCAAAGTCCTCATTAACCTGTAAAGTTCAAAAACTAAAACAAGGAGCAACCTTTTAGCTTAAAACCTTATCTCAAGAGAACTATATACACTTCACATGAATAAACACACATGAAACCAAACATTTTAAAAGCTCCAATACCCCATATATAAAGAAAAAAAATATTTCAGAAAACCCAATCAATCCATGGAATCACAAAAAGTCAGGACAATCTAGATCTCCCCTCCACATTAACCATCCCATGAAGACCAAGGGAGAGCAGACCTAGAAACCATGCACCAGCCTGTTGCTGCAAAATTCTATGTCAATTCTTTGTAGAACAGTAGTTTCCCATCCCTTGTGTCTCTCCTTATCATGCAGGACAAAAGCCTAGCTGTGCTATTCTATTATACTTATTTGTCACCCATCTGCAATGTGATACTGTACAGATAAGTAAAAGCACGTTATCTAGTTCCCTTTCCCCCAGAAGGTTGAGGCTCAGGTACAGCAGCAATTCTCCCATGTATGCAGTCTTTATTTAGGCTGACTCAGTGACTTGGACAGGCTTAATCATGTGACCAGGTTTGTTGCTAGCTACATAATGCCCCTACGTCTGTAGACAGAGCTGCTCTAGTTCCATTGTGTATTGTTCAGTGTAGGCCAGAGGGCTAGATATTCTCTGCTTCCAGACTTTGCCATGAATTTTCTTTAGATATTCTAGATCACTTCCCAGTTTCACAGCTATGTCATCATAATCGTGTCTATTTTTAGTAATAAGCTCAAGACAACGTAAACAAGTGAGCTGGGAAGGTGCAGCTGGAGAAGCAAAGGTGTCTCCTGGCATAGTCACCATGGGTGTCCCCACCCAGAGGACACCCATCCCTGTGGTGTGCCCATTACAGAGTGGAGTGTCCAGGCAGACATCAGCCAGCTGGCCTCTCCTGACATGTGCCTCTGTAGGAGTAACAGATGAAAAAATGAGGTGGTTCTGGGGAAGACCCATGTTTTGTGCATACCATTGAATATTAGGTTCTCCTACTGATTGATAGGAAATGCAACAGCCGCGGCACACTATTGGGAACACACCTCAGAATATTTGCCCACGTCTGCAAAGTAGAAGGGTCAATGTTAGATAACTGATGAAAGTTACAGTACACAATGGCATCTTCCGGTAACCCGTACTTAGAATGCGTGGTGACAATAACGGTACAGGGAACCTCCTCTCCAGTGGCAGCCTTACTGTTGATCTGAGTAGTTGCCAGTCTGTTGCTAAAACTGAATCCATTAATTGTTGTCTGATTTTGCCCTCTGTCAAACATTTCCATACTGCTTCTGCAATAGTATTCATAGGAATAATGGCCATATTAAGAGCTGAACTACTGTTGTCTGTATTGTCTCCTCCATCAGGATGTTTCATCTTGACACTTTTCGCATCTGGTTGACCATCAAGAAATGCCTTGAGGTCGATGCCATTCAGAACAATCCGATTGTCATAAATGTGCCCACTGGACTTAAAATCAATGACTGCCTTTTTCTCCAAATGAGGAAACATATTAGCACGATGATCAATAAAGAAAGTATGGGGCATATAAACCAGTTTCTCAGAATACTGCCCAGAAACTTCAGCTGGTGAAGTTTCCTGACCAGTGATGACATAATCCATGAAAAGTGCACCACTAGTCGCTGGATATCCCAGCCACATTGCCTGAACAGGACCTGGCTGAGAGCAAACAGCTTATTTCAAGCACCCTTGGTATAACCATTCAGATTTACAATGATGTGTATACCGTCCTGATGGATGCGGTCAGCTGCTTTTCTATTGCGTGGAATCTGAGAAAGGTCAATGAAATGATTTGCTTCTGTCATCACCCTCACTTGAAAGTTTGCGCCATCATCTGTGCTCAGGGCGTAACAGAATACCTCAAATTTATCAGGATTGTGCATGTCTGGGATAGACTGCATAAGGGGAGAAGTAGGATAATTCCCAAAGTCAGAACTCACATATCCTACACGTAGTTGACCATCACTGAGCTTCAAGTCCTTTGGATGTTGACATGGTGGTTTATGAAGAACATTAATCTTATCCAAGCAGAGGTTCCCATAACTCTCAGCAACAGCCTTCCTGAAGCCATGAGAAAGACGATATAGCATACTATGATGAGGATGCACAGACTGCAACCTATTCTTCTCTAACTGGTCAACGATGATACTAACCAACTTCTCCATTCGCTCATCATAGTCTGTCCAGTCACAGACAATCTGCAGGCAATGAGCCAAGTTATAATAAGCATCAGGAAAATCAGGTTTAAGTTTCAGAGCAGTGTAGTCAGAAGCTATTGCTTCTGGAATATTTTCTGAATCCTGGTGAATGGAAGCCAGCTTGCTGTGGGTATCTGCAAAGGCCGGGTCAATCTGAATAACACGAGTGTGACACTGCAAGGCTCCCTGAACATCCTGTATCACCTTTAGCGTGTTTCCCACATCAGAGTAGGCATCAGCAAAGGTAGGGCTGACTTTGAATAGCCTCCTAATAATGGATCAGCACTTCCTCTCGTTTTTCCTGCTGCTGCAGTACACATGCTAACTTTGAATGGGTAGCGGCAAACTCTGGGAAGACTTCTAATGCTCCATGATACAAGCAAACTGCTTTTCCCTGTTCTCATTTGATATTAGCGAGGTTATTCAGAAAGTGTGCAAGGGTGGGACATGGCTGGAGAGCTGTGTTATAATAATGTGCCTCGGCAACACTGGCCTTCTCTTTGAGAGCATTGGCGAGGTTGCCCTAAGCATCTGGGAAATGTGGTTGCGATTCAATAGCTCGCCTAGAGGTGTCCATTGCCAGATCTATCAGACCTGCTCATAGCATACACAAGCTAGGTAGCTGTGCACTACTGCAGAATTTGGACTCAAGCTTAGAGCACAAATGTAAGCTGCCACAGCTCTGTCAAAAACCCATACCTCTTTCAAGACATTTCCTAAATTGATATTAGCATCCAGAAATTTGAGATCAAGGGTGACAGCCTTTTCAAAGTGATGAATTGCAAGCCAAATTTCCTTTTGCACAATGAAAATATAGCCAAGATTACTCCAAGCTACTGCAAAATTCAGTTGTGTCTCAATTACTTTCAAATAATATGCCATATTTCTCATCATATGTCTTTTTGGTGTGTTCCTTGCTGGAAGAGGAGGTATGTGTCTGCCATAGATCCAGGTCTCAAGCTTCCAACAGAGAGGCACCTTACTCATGGAACAGGAGGTTTTACCCACCTGACACTTTCTTCCAAGTGACCCAGGATTTTGAGCAGGTTTCCCTGGTCACTGTGAACACAGAGCAAATTGGGATTGTACTGAAGCGTGGAGATGTAGGCTTGTACTGCTACTTCCATGTCACCTGCTGCTACCAAAGCAGCTGCCGGGTTAATATAACCATCGATGAAATCTGGTTTGAAACACAATGCATGCTGGTAATGCTCAGTTGCTTTTCTACAATTGTCCTCTTTCCTTGTACACATTCTTGAAATTCAAATAGGCTCCTGTCAGATGGGGTTCTGCTTAATTGCCAGAGTGCTAACGTGAGTAGATCTGTCCAGGCTTCAACACTGAAAGTATATAGATGAAAATATTAAAAGCCCACCAGTATTGTCTGGCTCTTTTCTCCAGAGCTACAGGCAGTGTCTTTCAGTTGCCTCAAAAATCTCCTGCCTGATATTCTCAATGTGTCAACTCAGCTAACCCTTGGAATGAAAGCATACTTTTCATTGGTTCTGTGCTGTCAGCCACGTTGCTCACAGAAGATGCCATTTGGAACTTCTTGAGAGAGTGCGAGAAGGGGGTGATTGAGTCCCGCTGTCACCACTACTGGCAAGACAGTTTCTAGAGATAGGAGTGAGAGGTCAGCAGCTGGACCAGAGCTTTGGCAGGCTTGAGCAGCAGTAGCAGTTAAACTTCAAATCTCAGGAACCCTGGTCGGTTATCTACCTCTCAGTCTTAAATTATATTCTTTCTTACTTAGGATTTTTATAGTTCAGCTCTAAGTTGAAAAGCAGAGGAAGAGGTCCCATGCCCAATTTACTAGAGTACATTCTAGTAAACTCACACTGCTAAAAGTTAAAGTTTTCTAAGTAAGCTCAATTGCGTAAAAGAAAGGTAAGATTCCATTTTACAGCTGTTAATTTCAAAGTGAAGTTATTTCCATCAGTTGTCTCATATGCTACTATTAATATACATTATATATTAAGGGTAAAAGATTTCTTTACCTCAAACTTCCCCAGAAATTACTTAAGCATACTAAATTTTTCTCCAAAGGCATATTTAAATAATTTAATAAAAATGTAAACAAGTTCTTATAGCCCAACTATGAATACTAACATTTGTCATTTATTCTTTCCGATAAATATTTAAAGAACAGGGCCAATTGACCTGGCACTGTTCTAAGCAGTTGGGAGGACACAGGCAGACATGGAACCTCCCACACAGAACTCTTTCCACTGATAAAAATGATGAAGCAGGGTAAGAAGAATTAAACAAAATGAGGGGAGTAAGAGCGACAAGTTGAGGAATGTACAATTTCAAATCAGGTGTTCAAAAGAAGGCAGAAAATACAGATCTTGTGAAATAATGGAATAAGCCACATGCATATCAAAGCTATAGATGGGTAAGATATAAAGGAACTCGTGTGTGTGTGTGTGTGTGTGTGTGTGTGTAAACTTTTTATTCAAATTTATAGTGTAGATCTTTCGGAATGACTATATAGCATAACAAAAAGAAAATCAGAGTAGTTCAAGAGTTTGGTTGCCAGACTTTCTAAAATGGCCGCACAAAGATCCCTGGAACCAGTGAATGGGATGAGATATCACTCCTATGATTATGTCATATGTCACAGTTGACCAGGAATGATAGAGGCATTATCCCGGTGTGCCTGATCTGATTTCATCAGCCATTAAAAGCAGGGCGCTTTCTCTGGCTGGTCGCAGAAAGCAGTGTCAGAAATTGAACTATGACAAGGCTATGATGTGCCATTGCTGGCTCTGAAGATGTGGGGAGCTTGTACAAGGACCAGAGAGAGACATCTATTAATAGTTGCTGAGAGTGAACCCCAGCCAACAGACAGCAAGGAAACGGGGACCTCAGGCCTACAACAACAAAGACTTGAATTCTGCCAACAACCTGATGGAACTGGAAGTGGTTTCTTTCCCAACGCCTCCAAATAAGAGTTCAACCTGACTAGAACTCTGATTTTGGCCTTTAGATATTCTAAGCATAGGACCCAGTCCAGTCACCTGAATTCTGAATTACAGAACTGTGAGCTAATAAATTGTTGTTTTAAGCCACTGAGTTCTTGGTTATTTGCTATGTAGCAACGGACAAATAATACAACGAGAACAAAGCTTGAGCCCCAACTCTGCAATGATCCAGCTGTATGATTTAGGGAAAGATGCCAAACTTATCTGAGCCTCAGTTTTCTTATCTGTAAAATAAATGTGCTATGCTACAGGATCACTAAAATCTTCCTCCTGGCTAAATTTCCATAATTAATAATTGGGCCATAATTTCACTAATTTAAATTATTAAAGGTGCTTATTGTTGTTACAGTTTTTTTGATCATATATGATTGATATATATAATTTATTAGGATGGTGCAAAAGTAATTGCGGTTTAAAAGTTTAAAAATAATTGCAAAAACTGCAATTACTTTCGCACCAAACTAATATTTGTTGCTAAACCCTTGAAGGATACAATTCACAATTAAAATATTTTTACGAATAAAATGTGCTACACTACAAGAGAACCTACACTATGATATAAAATACTTCATGACAATGTAGAATTCTAGTAATTTATCACAGTGAGACATAATCTTCTCATTCACCATTTAAAGAAGAGCACAGAGTATCCATAAAGTCTGGAGGCATCAGCAAATACACATAATGTTGCCCAAAACATCTTCAGTCTCTTCTCTGAAAAATAAAATGTTGTCTATTTTTCCAGATTTATAGAGAACCTATAAAAAGTTGAGTCAACATGACATTTTGATTATTTAAGTATTTACATATCCACAACACAGACCAGAATTTTATCCTCAGTGATTAAAAGTTCACTTTATGTCTTTTTGTTGGATGCAGTAAAATTTTAATTATGCAACCTCCAATAAATTGTTACTGAAATAGAATTATAAAAACATGGAATTAAAAATGCATACTAGCATAACACAATATTGAAGAAGCAGTCATTCTGCATTTTTAAAAAAAATCTAAAGTGCTATGCTCATTTGGGTAATACTGACCAAATAGTTTTGACTTATGTTCAAATGGAAGGTCAGTTTTTATAATTATGTAATATATTGTCAATATATTTAAGCCATAGTAACTACTGAAAATTTAAGACAAATTTATGGCACAACAATATTTGCTATCAAATATTATGAATGGAATAGTGTAATTCCTAACCCACAAATGTCAATATCCAAATTAAATTTAATAACATAGCATTTTTTTTGCATTCAAATAAAATTGTTGAGTCAATCTGAAAGTGAATTTCCACTAACAACACGTTGCTGAAATGAAACTATTCTTAGTCTAAGGAATAAAATATGCCAGAGGAAAGAGACAGTTATATTTACATTTTACCCATATAAATACATGCCTATAATACATTCTCCCAGATAGTACTGATCATATGGAAGCAAAAATATTGGGAGTATTTTTAGATCTTCTATTAAAAAAAAAACACCATATGGAATACAAACAGCTTTACTAGCTGTTTTAATGTTTTATCTTCTAATTCTAACATTTGTCAGTTCTGGATTGATATTGACTGATTTTTTTTCTCATTTTGCATTTTCCTGCTTCTTTGCATTCTTGGTAATTTTAATCAGGTGTCTGACATAGAAAGTTTTACCTTGTTGGCTGTTGGATGTATCTGTATTCCTATAAATATTCTTGAACTTTGTTCTTGGATGCAGTTAAATTAATGAGAACAGTTTGGTCCCTTCAGGTCTTACTTTTAAGATATATTAATCAGGATCAGAATGAGGCTCATCTAGCGCTAATAATTCAGATCAACTGGGGCAAGACCCCTGTGTGTGCTCTCTCCAATGCTGGGCGAATCATGAGATATTCCAGTCTGCTTAAGAGGAATAAGCACTTTTCCCAGCCCAACAGAAGTCAGGCACTGTGACCTCTAGGTCTCTCAGGTGGTTCTTTTTCAAGCTTTGCATAGTTTCCTCACATAAATGTGCGGACCAGGAATCAGCAAATACTAGAGAGTAACCTCTACAAATGTGCAGAGCTCTGTCTGTCTGTAGCTCTCTCTTCTGTAATACTCAGCCCTGTGAACTCTGGCCACCTTCATCTCCCAGTCTCTTAGATCTGGCTTCTGAACTCTGAGTGTCTGCCAGGCTTAGCCTGAGTTCTCCCTTCCTCGGATTCAGACTGGAAACCCTCCAGGCAATAAACTGGGGTAATGATGAGGCTCACCTCATTTATTTCTCATTTTTAGGGACCAGTGCCCATTGCCAGATACCCAGTGTTTGCAAACTATTGTTTCATATGTTTTGTCCATTTCTGGTATTTTAAAGCAGGAGGGTAAATCCAGTCTTTATTATTTCATCTTGGTCAGAAGCAGAAGTTCACTTAATTGGATTTTGCTAAGAGCATATGGTGGTTTAGAAGCTTGGGTTTACCAGCATGCTATTCTGTAACATGACTTAGAGTTTTCTATAGGCATTCACCTTTCCCTAAATGACTTTCTAGACACCTTTACTTGGACTTGTGGAAGTTAGCTAGTTGTGAAATGTTCAGTGTAACTTTGACATTGTTCTTTTAATTAAAAAAAAAAATCATACATTTATAAGATATGAAATCTCCTTGAAAATGTCCTGCAACACAGGGTATCATATGCAAGGGAGAACAATTTAAGGTTGAATAGTATTTAGTAAACCTCCAAAAAAAAATTTCTATTCACCTTTCTCAGAAAAGAATGTGAACTTCTTTGTTTACTGAGAGCTGGCTGAGCCAAAAGATACTGTAAAAGTGTTTACAGAAAGAAACTGTCTTCCAAGAGTAGCCAAGAGGAAAAACAAACAAACAAACAAAAAAACCAGCTGCTTGCTACTTAACAAAAACATGGAGAGAGTTCAAAAAATTAAAACCTTAGCAAACATAGGTATCGCTTTACAGTCTAAAGGACACAATGTTTGAAATCTTCACTGAAAATGTTTTGCACTAAGTTTTTTAGAGAATTGCCAACTAGGCTTTTAAAAATCACGTTTAGATGAAGAAAATTGGGGGTGTACTTCAGGACATCATGTTACAGAGGTGAAGGCAAGAAATAAGTTCTATAAATCAAGGTTCACCGTGGCCCCTAAAATCAACAACAGGCAGAATGAAACTGCTCACTCAAAAAGGAATCATTTTGTAGTAAGTGAAGGAAGGTGAAACAAAGGCAATTCATGGTGCATTAGGTCTTATTATATCTAAATTCATCTTTCAAAGATTTTAAAGATCTTTTTGCATTTTTAGCACAAGAAACCCAAATTTAATATGCTTAACTCAAACTGTGGAATGACATATTGGTTAGATTAACACAGATGTAGTGAAAACATTTAACCACTATCATTAAATAAATAGTTATTTTCCTCAAATATCAGAGGGAAACCCAAACTATAACTAGTAAGTCTATTTCTAAGTGAATGTCAGTTTATTTCATCTCAACTAACAGAGATCTAATAGATTGGTAACACAAGGAGAATCCTCATATATGAAAATGTTAGAATTACTAGAAAAGGTTCATTAGCTTCTTTCCTCCTGACCTCCCCATTCCCTCCCTTTCTCCTTTCTTTTCTCCCTCCTCCATTCCTTGCTCCCCTCTCTCCTTCTTTTCATTGTTTTCCCTTCCTCTCCTCCTTAATGCCTTCGTCCCATCTCTTTCCAAACATTTCTTGAGCATCTTTTCAGCACAGAATATGATCTCGCTATAAAAGGAATAAAAGTTAAGTAAGGCCAGTGCCTGTCATTGAGGACGTCACAGCTGAATAGGAGAGAAACATCTATAAACAGAAACTTTCATACCAGGTAAGTATGTAACTGAAGGAGAATCAAGTTATTCCACCTGGAGAAATCTAGAAAGTTTCAACAGAGGAGGTGACATATGAGTTGGATATTAAAAGATTCACAAAAGTTAGACATGTGGAGAAATAGGGAGGCAATGGACACACATGTGCAGGAGACCTGGAAAAATACTGACATATTGGGGAAATAGAACTTCAAAGAGGATGGAGTCAAAAGTAAGTGAAGATTTGTGTTGAGGGATGTGGTCAACAAGGGAGGCTGAGGCAAGATCATGAAGAATCTTAAATATTCTATAGACAGGCTTAGGGCTGATTCTCCTGGGGCAGTTCTATATCATGCTTGTTATCCCGGCATAAATATTAGCAGTATTTTCTTTCATTTTCGTATGTCTCCTGGTTTGAAGAGTGAATTAAGTGGCCATCCTTCTTCTGATAGGTCTCTCAGTCTCAGAATGTGATTTCTAGAAGGCAGGGATGACTTGAATTCTCTTTTGTGCACCTGTGTTCAGTGGAACAGACTGACTGCCTAACAGGGCTTCCATGTTCTCTTTGCAGTGATGGTCTTTCCTGGTTGTGGGGACAGGAGTGATGAATTTGGTTACTTGGCAGGCGACATCCGTTCCGATCTCCTTGTGGTGCCTACTCCCACAGAAGCTGGAACTACCTGCCCCAGTGTACTTGCAGCTAGGATTCCAGGTGAGAATCTGGTTAAGCCAATTTGATGCCCTCATGTGAGGTTTGGAATTCAGACGTGGCTAATGTGGTTGGGGAGACATTGGAGACACGTTTTCTTCAGCAGCATCCTAGGTCCAGTCGTGAGCTGTGGGGATGCTGAGAGGAAAGTGTCGTAGTAGTAATGGCAGCTTGTTATCCTCAGAAATCATCCTCGGTGACAAGTTCTTGGAGTCAACAGGTCCGGCAGCAGCTTGCGCATTTTCCCCCTTTCTGACTAGAGCTGCAATAGCAGCTGCCCGGGTGGGCCAGGCTGCTGTATCCTTCTGGGAACTGGTCCTGGAGCCCATGCCTAGGGGCCACTCCTCCAATCCTTCCAACAATTTAATGTGCACTTAATTATTTATATTAAATCCTTTCAAGCTTAAAATAGCTAGTGTGGTTTCAATTTCCTGGAACTGAACCTTGACATATATATGGTAAGTTATTTAACAACACTGGACCTGAAATCCATAGCCGTGTAATAAGAGGGTAGGGCTAGTCAATGGCCTGAAAGATTTCTTCTATTTCTAGAATACTGCTTCTGTGATTGTACGATTTTGTGGAGTTTGCCTGATACCTCTTTTGGTCTCTCCTGCATCCCTCAGAAACTGCTGCCAATCTGGCCTCTAGCTTATATTGCCATAGAACTGTTTCTCAAAGATCACTATTAATATATACTTTTAGTCATTGGAAAATGCAGCAAAAGCCATAGGATGTATACAAGGCAGGAAAGAGAGGTCACTCATTTATTTAACAAACATTACTGAACATCAATTATGTGCCAGGTGCTCTTAAAAAATATGTTATACACTCCTTAACCTAGTCCAAGCATTGTTTAGACAACATTCCTCAAATTACTCATTTTATCTTTGTCTTGTTTGCAATGTAATAGCTTTCAGTCCCTACCCTGTAGATACCCTTCTCTACCCCTTTCCATTCCAGGCTTCAGTCAGTATAGCTCCTTCTTTATAGATATTGACCTGAGTCAAATGAGGATTTCTTTTCCTATCTCTCTAGACCACTGTTTCCATTTTTCAGCCCACTTTGCTTTCTTCAATACAGTGAATTGTCACACATTCTTTTCACTGACACAGTCTTTCAATTCTGCATTTCGTTCTCCCCTCTTAGTTTTCCCTATGTCCCTTTAGGTAGCTCTTTGCTGGATCCAGTGTTGCTGAGAATTACCCAAGGCATTTGCTTTGTATACAGACTTTCTAGGACAACTGGTTCAGTCAGAGAGTTTCAACACATTTTTAACCCTTAGGTTACCTATCCTGAGTTACAGAGCATTTCTACCTTCTGTTCCACTATCTTTTCATTGTTATTACTCTCAAAGCATTAACTTATCTCAACATGATGTATCTTTCAACAATATTGTACTTTCCTTCCAGGCAATCAAAACCCTGGAGTTATGTTTACTTTATTTGTCTCATCAGGCCATTGCCAAATTGTGATAATTCTTGCTACATAATATTCTTAGATTTGCCATTTTATTTGCATTTCTGCATCCAATTTTGTAATGCATGTTCTATATATTGGTCTATTTCTTCTCTTTAGCTGTTTTATGTCTCCTCTATCATATGTTCAACCACTTAAATTACCTTCTTTAAATGTTACTCCAAGAGCTTTTAGTAGTGGAAATTTCCTTTCTTCATTAAATCTAAACCTTGTGGCATTGGCCAAACATTTCGCTACCTAAACTATACATCTCTTATTGCAGCTTCATTTTATTTTCCTCTAGAAGAATTAACCTAATTATTTTCTTAAAATCTACTCATTTTTGCCATTCTACTTATTTATTCAGCCTACAATGTTGTCTACCTGAACAAAACATTATCATAAAAAGTCCTTAAAAAAACTTGATTAAAGTCTTCCCTGTTTAAGGATCATTTCATCTGACTATAATCAATATATTTAGCAGTCCCAGAGGACTTTCAATTAATGTTTGTAAAGGCAAAACTTCAAAAAAAAATGTTCAAGGGAAAATTCATGTGTTATATTTTTCCTCTTATTCAATGGACATCTGAGTAAGTTCTCTGTAGAGCAAAGAATAGTCACAGATAACAAAACTCACCACAGCTCGCAATTTCATGTAACAACAAAGCTAGGTATATACTACATACTACTTGTTAGCATACAGTTGCACTCACACAAGAATTTGAGAGTTAGTGAAACTTTATCCTATTTGCTTTGGAACTCTTTATTATATTGACTATGGTATTGTAGACAGGGGGACATAAAAAATGTTCTTAAATGCAGAATACTTTTGTAATTTAAAAAATCTGATAATTAATGATTGCGTCCCTTTTTTAATAAATGGGAAATGTGCTAAAAAGTAGTCCAATAAGCCTGAATCACAACAAGAAATCAATGAATGTTTGGTAAACAAATGAATGAGAGAACAAATCAGAAGGTAAACGATGAGTTTAGAAAAAAATGAGGATATGAATGGATCATAGTGTCAGTGTGAAAAAAGTAGAGGAATGGAAAAGGAAAACAACAGCTAATTGTCACTTAAGTTTCTAATAGTACAAGAAGTGATAATATCAAAGAAAACCTTGACACAAGTTATACATCCAAGAGTCTGGGTACAAGTAAATAATCTTATCACAATACACACAGAGGCAAACACTATAATACTATATGATATGTTATAGCTTATGGACATATAAAATATAGTCAGTCCTTATTATTCCTGGATTCCGTATTTGTGAATTTGCTTATTCACTAAAATTTATTTGTAATTTCCAAGTTAAAACTGCTTTCTCAGTCATCTGCAGACATGTACAGAGTTGCAAAAAACACTCAAGTAAGCAAGAATATAAAATAATACAGAATTATGATTTATGAGAAAGAAACACATCAATATTTCCAAATGATGTGGTTGATTTTATAGAAAATCTAAAAGAATTTACAGATAGACTATTAGAATTAATAAATGAATTAAGCATGCCACTGAATACAAACCCAATATAGAAAATTACTTGAGTTTGATATACAGTTGACACTTGAACAATGCAGGGGTTGGGGTGCTGACCCCTGCACAGTTGAAAATACACGTACAACTTTTGACTCATCAAAAACTTAACTACAGTACCTCGATATCTGTGGGCGTTGGTTCTAGACCACACCTGCATATCAGAATCTGCAGATGCTCAAGTCCCTTATATAAAGTGACATAAAACAATGTATACAGTGGGCCCTCTGCATCCAGGGATTCCCAATCACAGACTGAAAATATTGTTTGAATCACTGATGTGAAACCTGGGGATACAGAGAGCCAACTGTATATTAATTGAAAAAAAATCCACATATAAGTGGACCCATGTAGTACAAACTCTTGTTGTTCAAGGGTTAACTGTATTAACAGCAAACGATGAGAAATGAAATTTATCAAGAAACAATAAGAAAAGCAATACCATTTAAAAGAATATAAAAATAAAATTTTCAGGAAAAACAATTCTAACAAAGATGTGCTAGATCTCTACACTGAAAACTATAAACATTACTTAAAGGTACTGAGCCACAGAGTTGGAGAAAATATTTGCAACATATAGCTGGCAAAGCATTCATAACCAGAATATATAAGTACTCCTACAAAGTACTAAGTACTCATACTAATTATCCAAACAAGAACAAGACAGACATCCATTTTTAAATGTGTCCTTAATTATGTACTTTATAAAAATAACAGTCTAATAGCCAATAGGTACATATGAAGGTTCTCAATATTGTTAGACATCAGGAAAAATAAAGCTAGATAAAACATACCTACTTCAATGGCTAAAATGGAAAATGAAACAATTCCAAGAATTGGATAATATTTGAATCATCTGGAACTCTCATACACTGTAAGTGGGAATGTATATCAGTACACAACTTTCTAAACCATTTAGCATTTTCTACTACAGTTGAATATATGAAAACCCTATGACACAGCAATTCTATGTAAAACTAAAACAGAAATGAGTGCATATGTCCACCCACCATAATACATGTACAAAAATATTCATAGCTATTTATAATAGGTAAAAGTGGAAAATAGATTGGATGAATAAATTATGGCAAATTGCACAGTGGAATAGTAGAAAGCAATAAAAATGAACAAATTATTACTGCATGCAGCAACATGGATTAACCTTATGGACATAATATTAAGTTAAAAAAACAGACAAAAAAGGAATATTATATGATTTAATTTACATTATGCATACTAATTTCATGAAAAGTCCAAACCACACGATATTAATAGAATTCAGAATGGTGATTATCTTGGTGGGGTACCCGACTAGGAGATGGTACAACGTAAGCTTTTGGGATGCTGGAAATATTCTATAACTTTATATGCATGATGGTTACATTTGTAAAAACTCATTGAGCTGAAAACTTAAGACTTATGAACTTTACTGTATGTATACTCTAAATCAAGAAAAAAACACAGAGAAACACAATAAAGTTTAAATATGAATCTATTCTATCATACGCCAATGCCTTGTTTGACACGAGTATAGAAATGTGAAACATTGGAGAACATCATAAGAATCCCTGAAGAACATAATGTAGCAATCTAAATTGATGCAAACAAATTTATGCAAGAACGGCAAAAAGTCTCCCACAAAGACTGCCTTCTCTCCTAAAAAAACTGACTTGATAACAAAAACACTTTAAATCAATCCACAAAATTTACTTCTTAAAGAGTGGAATGTCTGGTTAATGTAAGCCTAGCTAGAGTACACAGGACATTTGTCAGATTTTTGCCAAAGAATGCCTATGAGATCATTCTTCAAAAGGCCACCCCCCCCTCCATATTCCTGACATGATATAAACTACTTTGGTATTTATGTATGCTGAACACTGCTTTAGTGTACTTTATAGGTCTTTAAATAAAACCAGCTGTCATTCTAGCTAACATTAAGGGAAAAAAAAAAAAAAAAAGAAAAGAAACATGGTTTCTCTATAGCACTCTCATGTGCCTTAAGAATCACCTAATTCTTAGGGTCTCCCCCCAGACATTTGACTACAGTAAGTCTGTAATGGGTTTTAGAATCTGCACTTCAAGAAGCACTCCAGGAGATCCTGAATCACATGATTTGGGTTGTACATTTACAATACACTTCTATACACTACAGTATGAACTGTTCATTTTCAGTGGATCTGCTTATTTTAAAAATATAATGTCTTTTCTCTATGTGATCTTAATTAGCTTGGATGATAAGACCTAGTACAATAAACAATAAACTTCATATGTCCTTATCTTTTAAAACATAATAAATGTTTTATCTGATATTTAGATTTCATTTTTCTCAGTCACATCAGTATAACAACACTAACCTATTAAATAATCCAAGAAGGAAAGTAACTGAAGTAATGCTTTTCCATATTAGTTAAGAAGTGCTGTGTGCATAAAACAATTTCTCATCAAATAAACTACTAATTTTTTATTAATAAGAAAGGTACCTGAGAGAGATTTGGATCAGAGTCATCTAAGTCTGTCAATATAGAAATTCAGGGTTAACTGTATTCAACAAATTTAAAGACCAATGTGTATTATTAAAATACTGGGGAGAGATTATAAAGTGAATTTACCTAGGCTGATTGAAAGGCAGAGATTCAGAGGGGGTGAATGGGTGAGGGGGGGGAGGGAGGGAAGGAGGGAGGGAGGGAGGGAGGGAGGAAGGGAGGGAGGAAGGGAGGAAGGAAGGAAGGAAAAGAAGGAAGGAAGGAAGGAAAGAAGGAAGGAAGGAAAGAAGGAAGAAAGGAAGAAAAAGCTGAGAAAGACTGAAGAGGCGATAGAGGAATAAATGATCTGTAATTTAAAATGGGATAGCGATAAGATGAAAATCAGAACATTCAGGTTGTGAGAGAGCAAGACCTAAGAACCCATTCACAGAAAGTAGAAGGTATCATTTAATAAAATAATTTTTACTATTGGAAACATGATTTCTTAAACAAGAAATTGAAAAACCAAAAACAGTGAACCAGATTAGTATGTTGTTCTGTTATGAGCCTTGGGAAACACCCTAGATTTTTTCACTTCTGTACCCATATAAAATGGAGAAACCATCCATTAGGCCTACCTTGGACCTCAAGCTATTATCGTGCAAATAATGAATTGATTAGTGAATTGTTTTGAGTTTCTCAACATATAGTATATAGTTATTTAGAATGTTATGCTCTTTATTTATACTAACTTAAGTTACATGAGTTAACATTTTAATAACGTTTAGTATCATGAGCATGAATTAAGAAAATGCTAGAGTGGAAATGTATTATGCAGAAAAGGCCATGTGAAAAAAAAAATTGCTAAATCTTTCAGTTAAAGAACACAATTACCTCCCCTTACCCCTCCTCACCCCAAATATTGGACACCATTTAAATTTGAAGGTGCTGGAAATACTAAGACCTTGCTTGGTTTAATAATATTGAGGATATGACAGCAATATTGATGAAATACATAGCACCTACCAAACACTTAAAATGCTAATTGGATGAATATACTCTAATTACTAGTAATTACGTCACTGTGAATGCACATCACTACTTTAACAAACATATCAATGAATTATTGTCATGGGTAAAAATAAAATAGACCTTTATCTTTAAGAAGCTAGCAAAATTAATAAACTACACTCAAAGGTTAAGTATTATCATCATTAGGATTAATTTACATATAATGCATATTTTTATTACAGACTGTAGGGAGAATTATTCTAAAGAAGGAGGACAGAAAGATGGAACAAATCATTACCCCAACTGTAATGTAGAAACGGCCATAGTGGCTTGCTAATCTCACTAGGTAACTGCCATTGGGTCATGACAGTCCTAATTTTTGTAATCCTTTTTTCATTTGGGGTAAGACTATGTAGTTATGTAATCACTCAGACTGCCTTGATGGCATTTGATTTTTATCCATGTACTGTTCATGTATGTGTTACAATCCTAGGACAACACCTTTCACACCATAAATGGATTTTTTCCCCCTTGAATGTCCTACTCTCTGACAGCGACTAATAATGCAATGAAGATGAAGCTTAAATCAAACAATATTGCAGCAGCTGAAAAGGATATAGATCCTTGACCTGGAAGTCTGTGGTCTCATCAGATTCTACAGGAGTTAACAAATGTCAAACAGAAATTTCTTTTTGTAACTTTAGTTTTCCTAATTTTGTGACTGCTTGACATGCAAAGCAGCTTGTACAAATACAGTTACTTTCTTCATTTCTTCATGTAATTAAAGACATATTTCATGAGAGACTGAGTAATAAATGTTATTTGTTGAAATGTACAATTTTACATAAATGAATGTACATAACCAAAGAAAAGAATGCCACTGGTTTTCTGTATTATAGAAATGCACACCACACACACACACACACACACACACACACTCACACACTCACACATGATTAGAAGAGACTGCAAAATATTTTTGTGGTGCCAATAAGCACCACATAGACTTTCATACCCAAGATATGTTCTTCAGTAATTTTTAATATTAGTATTTAAGATTGTATAATAAAAATTAACCAATTGAACTATCTACCCAAATATAGTTTAAATATAAGTACTAATAATTATCTCGATTTTCCCTCTTTGATATGAAACCAGCATATTCTATATTTACTATAGTAAAAGATTTCTGAAAATTATCTTTATTTTTCCTTATTTAATATACATCTCATTAACAACAAATTAATACCATAGTCTAGGCACTGTTAATTAATATATTAAGTTAATATATTAACTTAATTAATCCTCACAGCAACTCTATGAAATAGGTGATATTACTGTCTCCAGTCTACAGATGAGTAAATGAGCCACCTATACAGTGACTTGCAGAGTCACACACTTAGGCAGAAGAGCTCATGTTTGAGCTCAGGGAATTTGGCTCAAGTCCATCTTCCTAATTACCATGCTATCCTACTTTTCTGAGATATCCTACTTTTCTGAGAGATACACAGTTTGAATTTCTGCAGGTTAAAAAACAATAATTTAAGGGGTTTAAATGGTGGAAATCAAACTTCTCAAAAAATCTGCAACATATTATATAAAAAAGGTAGTGATGCATGAATGAATACAGGGAATCAATAAACATGAAAAAGTCCAAATTCAAAACGGAGATCCATATATGCGCATGGATCACACACAGGGGAAAAAAGAGATTGGAAGGATATATTCTAAAAAGGATTCCCTTTTTCAAATTTTGTTTATTTTCCCCCAAATTTTGATAACTATCATAACTAGAAAAAATCAGTAAAAGGTATTCAAAAGAAAACAAATGAATAAAACAGGCAACTTTTAAAGAATGCTTATTTACTGTGTACAGGAATACATACCAACTCCAGGAAGCTTTTGTGTTTTTTTTTTAAACATATAACAACACTTTATAAGTACATATATTTTGCACTTTCTCTACTGTACTTTAAATTTGTGTTTGTTTAGCCCCCCCCCCCACTAGTTCTGTAGAGCTGTTAAGGAATTGACCATGATTCATTTCTATTTGCATCCACAGTGCCAACACAATATAAGGCCTGGCACTTCAGGAGGCATTCAGTAAATAATGGTTGAGGAATTTCATACTTGTAGGAACAAAAAAAGTAAGGACAATACCACATATGAACAAAATTGTTTCAGAGGCTAATATCTACCAGACATGACCTCATAATTGCATAAAGATGTACGTAGCTGTGTGGTCATGAAGAAGGCAGGTTATCAGTTGGAGAAATAAGAGCCATTTCCAGCACAGCTGGAAAACTCACTGACATTAATTCTACCTCCTTGTATTTCTGGTAAATATTTTACTCATACTTGCCAACCTCTTCTTGAAAATCTTTCCCACATCTCCACACCACAATGTCATTCATGTTTCCCACAACTCTTGACGCATACCTTTATTATATGTATAATGGAGCTGCATTATAGTACTATTTGTAAGTATTTTCTTTGGCTGCAGTAGGAGCTCCCAGAAGGCAAGAAGTACGCATTATACACCAGGACCACTGCATACAGTCTTGCAGATTGTGCACTGCACTGGGCACCACATCTAGAGAGATGCTGTAAACATCATGTGTATCATAAATTGATATATTTATAACATCAATTTTCTGGTGTATGACTGTAAAGTTTCTTGAAGAGAGAGTCCTTTATATTCTAATATTCTAAGTTCCTTGAACACAGAAGGTATATAGGTGTATATATATACACACACATACATATACAGACATACACACACACACACACACACACACACACACACACACACCTAGAACTGAACCAGTAACTAATGCAGAAAAAAATAATGTACTGAATACTGGTTTTATCATTCGAGTTGACATCTAGGAGAAAATGGAGTTAATATGAAAAACAACATACAGGAAAATGTGATAAAATTAAAGATCTTTTGGCAATAAATATTGATGAATTTTAAGGTCTAAGGACATGTAAATTGTCTTTGAAGTGAATATTGTAAGCTTTATCCTTACACCCTAACACTAAAGCAACCAACGTGGGAAATCGGGTACAGGAATTTGCTCTGTCTCCTGTAGTACATATCATCTTTAATGTCACAAAGCATGATAAGCACTCCTACCGTGTTTCCCCGAAAATAAGACTTAACTAGAAAATAAGCCCTAGCATGATTTTTCAGGACATTCCCTGAACATAAACCTTAATACATCTTTTGGAGCAAAAATTAATATAAGACCTGGTCTTATTTTCGGGGAAACATGGTATTTAGGTTTAATCACATGATGTTTCCCCTTTCAGGTCTACAAGTCCACTGGATCCAAGAGACCTATTAATAGGGCAAGAGGCCTTACAAAACAACAACACTACAAAATAGTCTGTATTTCTTGGCTCTCTACTCTTTCATTTAACCAGTATTTTTTTGAGTATGCTTTGTATAAAATACTATGTTGAGTAACTGCATACTTTAGGCAGATTCATGACACAAAACTTCTTAGCAAGATGATAGCTGTTCACTGTTTTGTTCTTCACTGTTGGATGATAGTAGAAGATACTAAACTAGGTGATATGAAATTTTTAAATCTAACCCAGGTTGTCAGAGGTATAATTTAATCTATTGTTAGGGTGTGCCCTGCTCTGAATGAAGGGGTATATCCAGATTTCCCAAGCTGTGCTCTTTAGGGCTCCTTTTAGTAACTACCTTTGCCTTTAAAAGCATATATATATACATATATATATATATATATATATATATATATATATATATACACACACACACACACACACACATATGTGTGTGTGTATATATACATGCTTTTAAAGGTGAAGAAAAATATAAATAGGATAGAATTTCCCAAAATGTGAATGGCATCAAGCCACAAATTTAGGAAGTGCTACAAAACCAAAGGATGATAAATAGAAAGAAAACCATGCTGAGTCAATGAAATCCAAAGACAAAAGGGAAATTTTAGAATCAGTCATTGAGAAAAAGAAACATTACTTTCAAGGGAACAACAATCTGACTGGCAAACTGACTTCTCAATAGAAATGATGAAAGTCAAGAGACAGCGCAATCATATTTTTAAAGTGCCAAAAGAAAATATTCTACTAAAATAACCTTCAAAAACAAGGCAAAATAAAGATATTCTCAGATAAGCAGAACTAAAACCATCAATCAAAACCGTTGTCAGCAGACGTATAGGAAAAGGTATGTTAAAGGAAGTTCTTACAACAAAAGGAAGGTGATAGTGGATGAAAACTTGTATAGAAAGGAATGAAGAGAGCCAGTAAAAGTAGGTACATAAAAATGAATCTTGACCATTTGGGGGAGTTAAAAAATATACATAGAATTAAAACACATCATAATAACAATCTAAATGTTGGTAGGGAGCAGTAAATGGAATTGAGTTGGTCTCAGATTTAGCATTTTCCTAGGAAGTATCGAAAAGTATACTAGACTACATTAAGTAAAGTATGAATGTTGCAATTTTGGGGTAAACACTGAAAGAATGCAAGGAATGTTTACATAAACAGCTAATTGAAATGGAATTTTTGATTCCAGGTGGAAATGGAATAATCAAAAAAAGGTACTTGAGTAATTCAAAAGAGGGCAAGAAAGCAGAGAAAGAGGAAGACAAACAGGAACAAGACAAGAAATGAGTAACATGGTAAGTATAATACCAAATATAGCATTAATTATTGTTGTAGGTTGAACTGTATCCCCTAAAAAGATACGTTTAAGTTCTAAGCCGTGATACCCATGAATATAACCTTATTTGGAAGTAGTACCATTGCAGATGTGATCATATTAAGATAAGGTCATACTAAATTAGGAAGGGCCCTTATTCAATGACTGGTCTCCTTATAAGAAGAGGGAAATTTGGACACAGATACACAGGGAGAACATGATGTGATGACAGAAGAAGAGATTAGAGTGATGCATGCCAAGGAATGCTAAGAATTGCCAGCACAACACCAGAACCTAGGAGGAAGGAATGCAAAAGATTCTCCCTAGGAACCGCTAGAAGGAACCAATACTACTGACACCTGGATTTCAGACATTTAGCCTACAGATTATGAAAAAACAAATTTCTTTTGTTTATAGACCTTCAGTTTGTGGTGCTTTGTTAGAGCAGCCCTAGGAAACTAATACAATTATGTTATGTGGAAATTGAATATATATTTATATTAAAAAAAAAAACCCAAAAGCCCAAGATTGCCACAGTACACAAGGAAACCAAAATAAAAAATATAAAAACCAGCAACATACCTTTCACCAGAGACATAACTTAAACACTAAAATGCAGAGGTTAAAAATGAAATGATGGAGAAAGGTATACCAAGCAAACACAAAAGAAAATAAAGCAGATGTAGCAATACTACTGTCAGATAAGCTGGACTTTAAAGCAAGGAGCATTGCTAAAAATAAGACATTTATAACATTTTAAAAAGTCAATCTACCAGGAAGATAAAGCAATTTTAAATTCACATGCAACTAATTACATAGCTTTACAATATATAAAGCAAAATTCGACAGAACTAAAATGAGAAAAAATATCTTTAATCATAGTGAGTAGTTTTAATACAACTAACACTATGTAAAGAATAAGCAGATTTTGAAAAACAATACATTTCTAGATAATAAACAACACAATTAACAAGCTTGATTTGGTAACGACCATTACTGTAACCAACGACAACAGAATTGACATTCTTTTCAAGTGATCATGGAACATTTGTCTATTGCTAGACCACAACATTTTTTGCTGAGCCATAAAGCAAGCCTGAACAAATCTCAGAGAATTTAAATCATTAAGTATTCTTCTACTATAATGTAATTCAGCAAGAAATCAAAAGCAAAAAGAAAATTAGAAAATCTTCATACATGGAAATTAAGCAATATGTTCATAAACCATGTGTCACAGACATCACAGTGGAAATTAGAAAATATTTTGAACTGAATATTAGCATACTATAATTTGTAGGATGCACATACGGCTGACGTTAGCCGGAAAATTTATAGCCTTGAATGCCTAAATTCAAGGAGAAGGAAAAGAAAGGGTGATTATCAATTTCCTAATTATTCATCTCAAGAAGTTGGAAAAGGAAAAAATTAAAAGTCATTAAATTAGATGAAATAATAAAAAGAGAGGAAATAACATAGAAACAAATATACCACAGAAAAAAAGTAAAACAGCCAAAAAATCAAATCTGTAGGAAAAAATGATGTAGTATTAGAAGATTTCTACAAAGATCTATCAGAGAGACAAGATACAAATTGCAAAAATAAGAAATGAAAAAGGGAATATCATTACAGATCCTTAAATAATTTTAAAAATAAGAGGGTATCATGGTTCTTGACTTTTTCTGTCTGACTTATAAAACTGAAAACAATAAAACAACAAGACAGACAAATGAAGAAACAAAAACTCATAGATACAGACAATAGTTTAGTGGTTACCAGAACGTAAGGGGGAAGGGGAGTGGTAGACGAGGTTAAAAGGGATCAAATATATGATGGTAGAAAGAGAACTGACTCTAGGTGGTGAACATATAATGTGATGATATATACATGATGAATTACAGAATTGTACACCTGAAACCTATGTAACTTTACTAACAATGTCACCCCAATAAACTTTAATTAAAAAAAAAAATCTAAAGAAGTGGGTTGAGAACATTTAAAAACAAAAACAAAAAAAGAAGGTAGCATGAACAACTTTATACAAATAAAACCTTACAATTTATAGGCAATGAAAAATTTCATTGAAAAATATCACTTACTAAAAATGACACAAAAATAAATAAAAATATGAACTGTACTGCATCTATTAAGGAAATTGAATTTGTAATTGAAACTTATCCAGAAACTCAAAGGATTCTATGGACAAACTATAACTGAATTTAGCAAAGAAGATGGCTATTGAGTCAATATGAAGATTATCTTTCAATATGCCAGACACACACAAAAATTTTAAAGATAGAACTCATTAAAAAAATCAGATAACTAGGAACATATGTAACAAAACATATGCAATACTTACACACTGAAAATAATAAAATATTGAATGAAAATAAAGATATAAATATGTGAAAGGATAAACCGTGTTCATTGGAAGACTCGTTGTTTTAAAGAAACTAATTCTCCCCAGATTTACAGATTTAGCACAATCCCAATCAAAATCTCAATAAGTATTTTTTTGTGGAAGCTAGAAGGACAATTAAAAAATAATTACACAGAAATACAAAGGGTCAAAAATAGGCATGATTCAAATATATGGTGATGGAAAGAGAACTGACTCTGGGTGGTGAACACACAATGTGATATATGATGATGTATTACAGAATTGTGCACCTGATATCTATGTATTATAACTTTGCTAACAGTTGTCACCCCAATAAACTTTAATTGAAAAAAAAACAAAAAAAAAAACCAGCCATGGCAATCTTTAAAAAGTAACACAGATTTGAACAACTTACACCATCATATATCGAAATCTATTAGAATACTCAACTAGTTAAAACAGTACAAAACTGATGCAAAGACTAAAAAGGAGACTGGAAGAACATAGAGAGCCTAGAATGGACCTATACACATATGGTCAACTAAAGTATAAGGCAACACTACTATGAAATGGGAAAAGAATGGCCTTTCAGTAAATGATGCTAGATCGACTGAATATCCATATGGGGAAAAATGCATCTTGAATTGTACTTATTAACTAGGTAAAAACAAAAATAAAATGTAGATGGTTTGTAGACCTAAATAAGAAAGAAAAAAAATGCAAGAGCATTTAAATGAAAACATAGACTATGTTCGTTGACTTTGGTATAGTCAAAAATTCTTTAAGCCATGAAAAATGTTAACTATAGGAAAATTTTGCTAAATTCTATTTTAACATCTGTTCATCAAAAGAGAGTGATAATTAAGCCACAGAGATATTTATAATATTTATATATCTGACAAAGTACTCATACGTGCATAAAGAACTTCAATTCTACAAATCAATAGCAAAAGTACGTATTTACACCCCAAAAGAGAAATGAATTAAAGACTTAAACAGGCAACTAACCAAAGTGGACATCCAAATGGTCAACAAATATATGGTAAGATGCTCAACCTTAATAGTCATTAAGAAATGCTAATAAAAGCAGAATGAGGTATCACTACACACCTCCGGAATGGCTAAAATTAAAATAACAACAACAGTACAAAGTACTGAGGACAATGTGGAGCAATTAGCCTTCTCATACACTTTCTGGTAACAGCGTATATTAATAAAGCCACTCTGAAAACTGGAAATATCTACTAAAACTCAATATATGACCCAGAAATTTCTCTCCTAGGTATATGCTCACCAGAAATGTGTACCAAAAAACTATGTACAAGAATGTAAATAGCAGCCCTATTAAGAATAGCCAAAAATGGAAACAACCCAGACTATTAACAATAAAGTGGATAAGAAAACTGGTATATCCATGTAATGGAAAACTGTATAGCAATAAAAATGAATGAAACATAGCTTCACATATATGGATAAATTTCAAAAAAATAAGCCAGACACAAAAAACTATGTAATATGTATATGTTTCATTTATCTAAAGTTCAAAATCAGGCAGAATTAGAGTATTTTAACTCAAAATAGTTGTGAGGGAAGTGTCTGAAGTACTGACCAAACTTTAGGTCTTGCTCTGGTAGCTTTATATTTTCTAGGAAGATATAAAGTGCTGTTGGACATTCATACAAAGACTAATGATACTCTCCAGAGATTAATGAAAAATATGCTCAAATAAGCATATTGCCTATTTCTTCATTTCCCGAGACAGAATGTTTAGAACAAAGAATCTGAAAAAAAAAGTCTTCAAAGTATATGGCTATGTTAGCAACATAAAGAAAAAGTACATACTCTGTAAGTCATTCTACAGTACTTTTTTTCACTGTGACAAAAATTTTTAAATGTACTTATTTAATTAAAAAACTGAGTGGCAGCCTATTTGTTCTACTAAATTTTGGGGAATGGTTCCCCTGTTTTTCTGGTATAGAATTCCCTGCTACTATGTTTTTGCTATGCTTTGAATCATCGAAGCCAAGAATAGTTTTTAGCATTAAGCGGCTAACCCAGAAGCAAAGAAAACCAGTCACAAGGGATTAGCTCCTTCAGGACGGCACTAGAATTATTGCACATATGAATTACTCAAAAATTGGATAATTTTATGTGGCAGAAGGAAGAAGAAAGTTATTAATAGAAGAAAGTAAAAGATGTCACTGATTATTAACTAGGCAATGTGAAAATAAACACTTCCATAAATAGATTTTTATATTTTTTCCTTACACTAAATTTTCTTCCACTTCTGTTTCTTCCATCCTGTCTACATTGGTGGATTATTTATTGCCATTTCAGTTATACATTTCAAGAGAATGAGGTGACTGATTATACTTTTGCATAGTTGCTTGGTTTAAAATGCTGTGAAAGGAATTTATTTTTAAATTTGGGAGCTGTTACTATGGCAACAAATAAATGACAACAGAAAAATGGCTAGCAAAGAAATACTCTCAACAACACCTTTTAATGATTATAATTATTTTAAATCTCTTGACCTTGAGACAAGCAATTACTACCTTTAAATGAAAGTAGGTATTTCTAAGAAACCACAAAAAACTACTACCTAAGCTTTATTGCTCTGGTTCTTCACTATCCTCTTCAGAAATGCTTCCATTATCTCACAGGTTACTACATGAAAGGAGATCACTGTTTATAGTTTTAGTTCTTAAATGTTTCCTCCAACTATATTTCTTCTTGATGTTGATCTTCCTGGCTACCTATTTTATTACCAGTCCCTCCATTTCTAGCATTACCTCACCCTTTAGACTGTGTGTTAGGCACTGTCTCCCTACCCTACTATGACTCAGTAACCTGCCTTTGGCAACTCTGAGTAAATACTCTATTTCATCCCTTTGAGTTAGCAAATTGGCCCAGTAAGTTTGATTTTACCACAAAGAACTGCCCCAAGCAGCCAGTGCATTTCTAGGGGTCAGTCCATTCAATTCCACAAATATTTCCTGAGGGCCTACTATGTGCCTAGTACTCTGCCAGGTGCTAGAAAGAAAATGATGAGTAAAACAGAGATTCCTGGCCCTTCAAGAGCTTTCATGGAAAAGACAGAGCTTAAACAAGTAACTGCACAGATATATGATTACCCACTATAATGAGTGCTGGGAACAGAAAGTACTTAGTACTCTGAGGGTATATAATATAGTTGGCCTGACCACAGTCTGGAGGGTCAGGAATTGCATGCAAGAGAGTGACATTCATCCAAGATCTAAGAGTGATAAGTATCACCCACCTCAAAGAAAAACAAACAGTCTGGTTAAAAAATGGGCAGAAGACCTGAATAGACATTTCTCTAAAGAGGGCATACAGATGGTCAACAGACATCTGAAAAGATGCTCAATGTCACCAATCATCGAAATGCAAATAAAAAAATCAGAAAGTGTTGACAAAAATGTGGATAAAAGGAAACCCTCATCCACTGTTGCTGGGATTGTAAACTGGTGCAGCCATTATGGAAAACAGTACGAAAATTCCTCCAAAAATTCAAAACAGAGTTGACATATGACCAAGCAATACCACTTCTGGGTATTTATCCAAAGAAAACAAAAACGCTAATTCTAAAAGATGTATGCACCCCTATCTTCAATGCAGTATTATTTATAATAGCCAAGATATGGAAGTAACCTAGGTGATCATCAAGAGATAAATGGATAAAAAAGATACACACACACACACACACACACACACACACACACACACACACACATATCCATCCATTGTGTGTGTCTGATTGTATACACAAAGGAATATTACTCAGAGATGAAAAACAATGAAAATCCTGCCATTTGCGGCATCATGGATGGACCTAGAGGGTATTATGCTAAGTGACATAAGTCAGACAGCAAAAGGCAAATACCATATGATTTCACTTAAATGTGGAATCTAAAAAATGAAACAAATGAGAAAACAAAGCAAAACAGACCCATAGATATAGAGAGTAAGCTGCCCAAGAGGAGGGCCTTGGAGGAAGGATGAAAAAGTAGAAAATAAAATGAGATATTTATTTCCTCAAATGATTACTGTGTTTCCCTGAAGACCTAGCCGGACCATCAGCTCTAATGTGTCTTTTGGAGCAAAAATAAATATAAGATCTAGTATTATATTATACTATATTATATTATACCTGGCCTTATATTATATAAGACCCAGTCTTATATTATAGTAAAATAAGACTGGGTCTTATATTAATTTTTGCTCCAAACGACACATTAGAGCTGATGGTCCTGCTAGGTCTTATTTTTGGGGAAACACAGTATTATAATAATTCCATGTGATGATTTGTAAGAAAGATTCTAGCACCCAGTGCACTTTTATTCTTTGTACTGAAAACCCAGAATGTCACTAATGCACAGGGCAAATGGAGTGACCGAGAAGAGCTGTAGTAAATGAGCTTATTTTAGTAAATCTGTTACATACTGGCAATGTCCATGACCACAACATACCCCTCATGTGGAACAATTCAGGAGAGATAATTTCTTGCTCAAGCTACACCAAGAGATTTCCTCTTTGGATTTTTCCTACAGAGAGAAGGCACTGGGGGATTTTCTATTTTTTATCACAAGGTTAGAAATGAGAGCTCAACATTAGAATGTTCTTGTTTAATGAAACCAAAACATTATGTATGGGGGAAGCCCACTGCTTCTCTCCCTTCATAGGTTTGCGATCTGTCTCAAAGATGGTCCAACTGGGGAGAGACGAAGGGAGCTGGCTCTTACACATTACATGTAGGTGTCAGGGATGTAGGTCAGCAAGTTACCTGAACAGCTCCCCTCTTAGGATAGTTTCTGGCTTTAAAACTGATGTCAGGAAGAGGTTAGCATCTATGGACACCGTGGTGCAAGGATGTAAATGAGAAGGCAGGGTTTGGCACAAAGACTACATCCTAAGGCTGTGGGATCCTGTGCAGTGGCGTTCTGCTGTTGTTTAGTCCAAATTTGTAACAAGATATAAGTGGTATCAGCAGGAGGCCAGGTTTACTGGTCTATGCAGGGGAAAGGGATCATTTGCAATACAGTTGCTTGCCTTTCTGATCTCAATTCATCAAAACTGTGGATCTCACATGGTCGCCCCACAGGGGTCTCTGTTCAAACTGGTCATCTTCAATGTGAGGGAGGGAGGGAGAGAAGGAGAGACAGAGAGACAGAGAGACAGAGAGAGACAGAGAGAGAGAGAGAAACAGGCAAGGGCCATACCAGGCAGAAACTTGCATTGGCAGGATAAGGATTTGAGTCCATGAAGTAGAGGTACTTTATATTGGAAATTTCTTAAATAATTAACTAAAGATAAAGGGTTGAGGAAAAACTCTAAAATTTTGACAGGGGGAACTAAATTCAAACATATTCCAGTGTAAGGATTGTTTTGCACCAAAGAAGAAAAATAATCACTCTAATCTTGAGTGTTGCCAAGAGTCTCTCTGTGCCTCCACAAAACAAATTGAAAAGCATCCAGGGCCACGATCAGAGTATTATGTGGTATAAAACTCTATAAGAGAAAATACAGATGACAAAGGAAAAAACTACAAAGTTAGATATCAACTTATATTAAGAAGAAAAAAGGGGACAAAAATGCCATACGCCAGAGATACCAGCAACAATAGAAATATAGGAGAGGCAAGTTTAAAATGAAAAACAAAAGAGGGTCATTAGGTAATAACTATTAGAGTTTGAAAGCTTTAAATATATATATATATATTTTTAAATATATGTAACAGATTATATGTGTTATACATTGTTAAATATAAATAAAACATAAAAGAGTAAACATTAAAGTTAGAATGATTTCATTCACAATGTCACATACAGAAAAAAAGAAATTTACACATATGAAAGTAGGTTACCACAGTTCTCTTTTCACTTGTCTCCGCTTTATATTTAAATTGGATAGCTCTTCTGATTCACAGATACTATGAAAAATATTACCTAGCGTAAATTAGATATACTATCTACCACTAACCCCAACACAGATTACACACAATGATTCCAAATTAGCTTAACATTCGATAAATACCTACCACTGTGGAGGCAGAAAGGTTAAATGGAGACAGGGCCCTGGACTTGAGCTTTCTGCACGTCACTGAAGGCCTGAGTCACTGAACCTCTAAGCTAGTGAGTCTCAAGGAAGGGAGTGCATTAGAATCACCTGGAGGGCTTGTTAAGACACAGACTACTTGGTCCCACTCCCCCAGTTTCTGATCCAGGAGGACTTGGTTGGGGCTTGAAAAGTGCATTTCTAACTAGTTTCTAGGTGAGGCTGATGTTCCTGATCAAGAACCACATTTTGAGAACCTCATGTCCGAGGACATGTTTCCTCATCTGCAAAATGAAGATATTACTGCCGCCAAAGCCCACCTCACAGAGTTGTTGAATAAAACCAGTATGCCCTTGGAGACTATAAATTGTTTCATATTTTTCTTATATTGCACTGCCAAAGACAGCATCTTTTAATGACTGAATATGGGCAATTTTTAATAAAAAGATACCACATGAGTGTGAGAGAGTACTGATCAAATGTCTTTCAACTCTTCCTAAGTGGCATCCACTTAAATGGCATGGACAAACAAGAATTCAAGTATTGCAAGAGAGAGAGGAGGACTAGGTAGCCAGTACTGAGAGCATGGTCTTACCAGATGTTAAAATACTGAAATGCTCCCATACCACTTGGCACTAATTGCTATCCAAACTACTCTGAGTATTGCAAACCCACAAAGGTAACTACAAGGTAAATGCCTGGTACAGCAAGGGACTGCCACCGTCCTGCCTCAGCACCTGTGTCACTGTCTGTTCTGATTGGGTGTGCCCATGCCACATGGTAGGTAAATATTTTGAGTATGTATCACCCTTAGAAAGGAGAGAGGATGAGATGGTTGCTAGCTCCTTGCAGACATCTTTCTAAACCATTCTGGTGCAAATCCTGGATTTACAACCATAGTTGGTTCTTCCTCTGCACCTTTATTCCATATAAATTCATATAAGAAGTTACAAGAGAATGAGGAAGTAGAATGGAAAAAGGAGAAATATCAAAGGGATTTAGGATTATATGTTGTTGTAGAATAACTTCACTTGGGTAGCCTTCTCAGAAAAGTCAATTTAGAAAGGTCTACCTAGACTGGTAAAGGAGAAAGGACACAGCAGTCCCAGAGCATCACTGATTTACACCTGTCTCTCCATTCCAGCATTTTCCAAAGCTATGTAAAGTTTCTTCTGCAGATGCTAGAAGTATTCCATCTGGTGTGACATAGTCCCATTGCCAACAGCTCTGCTACCTAGGTAATAATGTTGATATTCTGAGTGGCCTTTGATATTGCCAAGCATTGGACAGAAATAAGGAACTCCTACTTTGAAGCTAGGTCAGTGACGTCTCTGCTTGTGCTCAGGGAAAAGGGAGTTTTCTCCATTATTTCAGCTGAAATTTCTTAGCTCAAAATCTGGGATTCACTAACCAACAATGAAAATCTGGGAAAAACAGTGAATGAACACTCTGAATTTCTTCAAATTTTTGTGACTGAATAAACTACTTCAAACTGAGTTGACTGACTCTGCACATTCTGCAGAGCGATCAAGTAAAGAACGTATGCTTAGAATGATGAAAAAACCTTTTCAGGAAATGTTTTCTGGAAAAATTCTCTTTAATAGGTGGAGTTGAAATGGATAACATATGAATGATCCCATCTCCACTTATAAAAATGCCACCCATATTAAAAGACTGGTGTTTCTTATTAAAGTCCTTCATTTGTTTCCATAGAAAATGCTGGCATTTCTATTAACTGCAACTACAAAACACAGGCACAATGTACAAAGCAGTCACTAAATCACTGTGTACTTTAAAAGGGTATTCTCAACTCAGTGTTAAGAGTCAAAATAGCTATTTTCCTTCTTGTATTCATTAGAGAATTTGGTAGGAACTTGTGGATTCTTAAATTGTGCTTGAGGTACAATTACTTCTAAAGGTTAATAAATTAGTTCAGGCAAAAGGTACATGTGAGTATTACATTATAAAGAAATGCTCTTCTTAAGTAGATATGGAAACTAACTGAAAAAAATACAAGCAAACTTAAAAAAAAAATTGAGGAAAGCCATAAAGCATAGTACCAGGTTATATACAGTAAAAGTTATGGAGTAAAAAAATACTGCCTAGTCAGAGATGTATAAAAGGGTGGATTACTATTTAGCTGAGCTCTTGGGGATGCTGCATGAAATCTACAGTATCATTTTAGAGACAGAATTTTATTTTCACCTTTTAAAACCTTCACAAGTTTTCAGTGGAAATGGAAAACAGAAAAACACAATGAAAATACAATAATAGTGCATAATGTTCATAAAAAATGCTGAGTTTAGTATTTTATAAATATGACATAATTAATGTGGGAGAGACAGACGGGGAGGGAACAGCGACAAAAGTGGGGCAACACAAAATAAAGCACATGTATGAAAAATCTGCATAAGTACACTTTTAGCCAGAGTTTGAACATTTTTGGCTCTTAAAATAATACTTGTTTAGGATCTTCAGAGAAGAGTGAAGGGAGAAAGTGTAGACACTGATGGTGTGGGGACAGAGAAGGCTGTCAGTATGATACAGCAAGCTTTTCAAGCTAATCAAATAAAGAAAGCATTTTTTTAAGAGGCAAGTCAACAAAGCAGGTGGAAACCAGGGAACAATAAGGCACAGGGGTGAATATATGTCTGTTCTTTTACTTTTATCTGGAAAGTTTAGATTTCCACAAACACATATACCTAAATGGAACTTAACTTTGAACCAGCTCTATCTACTGGAATCACAAATATCTGTCTTTTATAAATAAAGTTTCAAGTATTTTAAAATTGGTTGATTAAAATGAATTATGTCAGCTTTCCTGAAAAAAGTATATGGCATTATAGATTTTTGCTGAGCAGGATTTCATATTAAAAGTTTTTGAGTTGAAAAACAACATCCAAAATAATCTCATTTCAATTGGTGGGAGGAAATACGTAGTATTTAAGTGCAATATATTAGGAATTGGACAAAAGAGATATCATTGCTGGCTTTTCCACTTTCTAGCTGAGTGAAAAAGTTATTTAGCCTCATTGAACTTGTGATATCTCAGTAAAACAAGGACAATAATAGAATCCTTTTCACGATTTATGAGGTCAAGAACCAAGTCTGTTTGGTCCATTATTATAAACTTAACTTTTCGTAAATAACAGACTTTATTTATTTGTTTGTTTGTTTGTTTATTGGTAAATAAATTTAAGAAAATAATTATAAAGTTCCTAACATATCCATCACCATGCTAAGTGCTTGGAATTTACAGAGAACAAAACAGAAAGGGGACCTACCCTCAGGAGAATAAAATAAAATTATGTAGGTAAAGTGTTTATCATAGTGTTTAACACATGGGAAACTTAAATATAGATTAAATATAAATATAGATATAGATACAAATCTATAGATATAGATATAGATATCAAATAAAGAGGTGTCTATTTGGTCTACAGGCCACCGAATATTTAGATGATAATATAATAAACCTGGAGGAAAATCATTATCACCTAGACCTGAAGAACAGTGGTCCCTTGACAGTATGATTTTGGGATGCCATCCATTGGGATATAAGGGCACCTGTAGCTATATTCAAGATATTCTACATTTGTATTAAGTAGAGGAATTTTCAGAATTGTATACATGATGAAAAGAGGGTCCTTAGGAGCCCAAAGGCAGAATCTAGTATTGCTGATCTCTCTTTTTTTTTCTGCTCAGTATCTCTGAAGGCAACTCTGACAAACTGCCAAACATAGGACCTTTGTTTCTAAACACAGAAGTGGATATATAGACATACTAAACCAATCAGTTTTCATTTTTGCAATATAATCTTTAGAAGGGACCTTAAGGAACTGATGGCTATTGGAACTGAGCCAATAATAGCACTCAGAGAGCATGTCCACAACCGTCTGCAAATGAAGATCTAAAGTTGCCTCATTGTTGTAAATCTAACACCTGTTTGTTCAACTTTTTGATTCTTTGAACTATGCAGGATCCTTTCAGTTAATTCCATCATTTTGTTTGCATAAATTAGTGTAGTCATATTTTGTGGCTTACAGGCAAATAACCCTAAGATTAAATGCCTGGGAAGTCACAGATCTAACTTGCAAAACCACTCAGCAATTTCTTCCTCTTTAAACTCCCATTCACAACTGTCCTGGGGAGCCTCAAATCTGAGTGGGGATTAAAAGATATACCAGTGCTTTTTGAACCTAGGTGTGGAACAAGAATCACCAAAAAAACGTGTTAATAATTCAGATTCTTAGGTAATACCCCCAAACTTATTAAATCAGAATATCTGGGGATGGAACTCAGAAATTTGTATTTTTCACAAACCCCATGGACTAGTTTGCTGCATATTAAGAACTGAGAGCTACTAAATTAAACTCTCAAACTGGAACCCATAGATAATTGGGTTGATATAACATTTAAATATATTCAATATCATATTCAAATATATTTTTCTGTATCTTCAATCGCCAATTTATAAATCATAACTTTTAAAAGAGTTAAACTTTTAAAATATACAGTTATTTAAAAATACTCCTCAGGTTTGCAGAATTTAGTATACAACTTTTATTTAAATGATCTCCTGCTACATAAACAGTTCTATCCTGAAGCAAAATTTACAGCCTTATAGTATATCCAGTAAATAGAAAGTTTCTCTTGTTTCAAGAAGAAATGTTTTTCCTACTATTTTTACTTATATGTGCGTCTTCCACATTTCAAAATGAATTACAGCGATGACTTATATGGCTGACTGGTTCCTATCCAACCAAACTTCTTATGGATAACAACTGTAAACACTATTGGCAGAGACCATTTTTGCAAAGACAAAGCAAGGATCCTGTGGTTCCTTTAGTTCTATAATTTTAAAAAAATTAATCACATGATCAGCACAACAAAAGAGAGATAATTTATTTTCTAAATCTGGTATTAAATTTTAAAGTAAAGTGGGGGGGGGAGAAAGAGAAAGAGAGAGAGAGAGAGAGAGAGAGAGAGAGAGGGGGAAGGAAGGAGGGAGGGAGGGAGGGAGGGAGGGAGGGAGGGAGGGAGGGAGGGAGGGAGGGAGAGAGAGAGAGACTGAACGAACTGGACCAATACCCAGGACACACCATTACAATGTTTTCATGATCCAATCACAAACGAAAGAGTAGATAAATTTTCCAACAATCTATATCTATTAGGTTAAGCTAGGATTCAAATGCAGGCAGCCTGATTTGAGAGCCTGACCTTTAAACCCACTGTACCATTTAATCAAAAATATTCAAGGTATAAAAACACCATGATGTTTTAAGGTTCATAATGAAACAGATCTTCAGTATAGTGAACTAGTGAGTCTTTTTGGAATTCTTAACCACTGGCACTCCTATTTTAAAAATGAGGTGAATGATAAAAATGCAATATCTAGTTGAAACATCAGAGTTCATTTAGAAAAATAAAAACTCTTATTAATAGCTAATGCTATCAAAAATCTTAAGAACCTGTTCTTTATCTTTGGCTATTAAAGAAGTTTTACAATAAGAAGGTATCTAATTTTTCAAGATAGAAATTACAAATTAGAATTTATTTTTAAATTATGAGTACCTTCCCTTTAGAGGATTAAATCTATTAGCTGATACAAAGCATTAGATAACTAAAATTCCTAAGATATTTACAAGTTACAAGATGTTTTTTATATAAACATTTAATTGTCATATCAATTATATGAGGCAGGCATCCTTGTTATTAGACCCATTTTACAGACCATGAAACAGAAGTCCATGGAAGTTTAGTCATGCTCCCAAGCCACGTGATTAATAACTGTCAGAATCACAGCCCTTCCATTAAGCTTTGTGATCTGAACCCTATACAAGTACTGAAGTCGACCATACTTGCCATCTTTTACATTTATCATAAGTAGCTACAAAAACTATTAAATGGCAAATAACTTCCACAAATATTAACTTCACAAACCAGGTAGTACTTATCAATTTTTGTGTTCAAATCTCTTCAGTAAAAGTAGGGTGACAAGCCACCTATAGATGGACACTGAGGAAGGGAGTCAGTCTTGGAGTTGTATATTGGGGTGGTCATGTGCGACTCTTATATCACTCTAGCTATAGTGAGCAAGGTTAATTAGAAAAAGCATCTGTAGTTTCGGGGTGTACTTGCTATGGTGAATACAGTACTATCAAAATTTCCCATTGACATGAATTTGAATTTGGTACCCATGGCAACTTCAGTGGTGCTAGTCAAAGCACAAAGGGTTCAGTCTCTTCCTGGTTGATTAAAAGTCTCAGATTCGAAAATGCAATTTAATTGCTGTCCTACAGTATATAATTAGCAAAAGATGAAAAAAAGTGGTGTTTTTACAAGTTCCTAAAGAATGTTACTTAGCTACATCCGACACTAAAGAAGTAATTTTCTCACATCAAAGTATAAAAGCAAAAATCCAGGTAATTACCATGTAATTACTAGCAGCCGATTTCTGTCTCATTTGTCAGTGAGATAGAAAATAACTGAAAACATACTATCGTTATTGAAGAAATAAGCCACTAATCATATGTGAAAACAATATTATTGTCCTCCATTGAATAGGTATGTACACATTCTGAGGTGTGTTTTTATTTTGCAATAGAGATTATGGTTCTCCTCTCTCCAAACCCTTTCATCACCTTCCTATTTCTCTGGGACAAAGGAAATAATGTGTAAGGTTATCTAGCCAAGGCCAAAAATCAAGCAGTATTCATAAAAGAGATTCTGTTCATAAGTAATTTGTTCATCAGGGTAGAGGTCTTATTTGCAATTGGTATTAAGGATCTCCAAAGTAAAAAAAATAAAGAAAGGGAGGGAAAAAGAGAGAGACAGAGGGACTGAGAGAGGAAAGACAGGAATAGCAGTCATTCTTAAATAGAAGCAGCTAGGCTATTTTTGGTTGAATCATATCATATGTTTATACCAGATGAGACAGATACAATCTAAAAACATCTTCTCCATTGGAGAATTCACATCGTCCTTAGTGGCCTTCCTCCGTGTGAATTTATAACTTTTTGGAAGGGAGTGGTAAATTAAAAAGAAAGACCTGCAGTGTTTATATGTAGATAAATTATAAAAACAGTTCTCCTACATTTGCTTTATGGTCCCATCAATGATCAACTCATCTTCAACTCCTTGGACAAGAAAGCCCCAAACAGAATGCTAGTGCTAGTCAATAGACATCACCATAGAAAGGAGTCTGGAGAGAAGGAGAAAAAGAGAGAAGGAGGGAAAGAGGGGGGAGGAGAAAGAACCAAGGATGGTTGTTGCTCTTGCTACCAAGAAAACACACAGTGAATAGAGTCAGCTGATCAATGAGTCGATTATTTTCCCTATAAAGTAGTCAAGTAGGCTGAGTATTCAATTATTTAATTGGCCAATCTTGCTTTTAAAAACAACAAAACCCTAGGTGCTAATCTGTTACGGATCTTTACCAAAAAAATAAAAATAAAAAAAAGCAGTAGTTATAATCAAACAATAAAGGAATATTGTGAAGTTAAGAAAAAACTGCTGCAAAAAAATATCTAGAAAAGCTACATGAAATACAAGCAACATTTTTATTAAGTGAAAACCTGGCCTTGTAATATAGAAGTCACCAGTACCAGAAATAAAGAACTGAAAACCTTCTTTGAGCCGCATTAAGCAGCCAGGTGAGGGCAGGGTGGGAGGTTTTTTTTTGGTTTTGGTTTTGATTTTGTTGTTTTTTGGGGGAGGGTAGTTACCCCTCATTTAAATAGGGGCATAGATTTTAATACCCACAGGAGGACAGGAGATAAGGACTGTGGCACAAAAACTCTTGGATAAAGTCTGGGTCATTGAAAGACTAACCAACTTGTACATAGAAGAATATTCAAATCATTGCTAATGGTAGCATAGGGAGAAAAGAAGATTCTTCTCGATCATGAGTACTGATGAGACAGACCCTGTTGCTAGCTAGCTAGCCATGTCAGACTGTACCTGTAGCTGCTACTGTGAGGCTCGGACCCCAGCCCACTGATCATGCCAGGTGAAAGGCTGGTGCTCCTCCAACCTCAAACCTTCATCCAGCAGTAGAGGGCTGACACAAGTTCTGCCGGGTCATACCACTGCTGGGTTTTGGCCTATGATCATGCCAGATGGTCACCCCGTACTTCCCTAATCACGAGCTTGAAAGCACCACAGCCCAATTATTGAGACCCGCTCCCAAAGTCTGCCATCAAGACGTGCTAGAGTGACTTGTGCTGCCCTCGGATGCAGTAAGCAATGGAGGGCCTGTCCCTGTTCCCAGTCCTGCTGTTCCCATAAATTCTCCCTAATGTGCACTGCTCCAGTCACCTGTGTGGATGTTGTTTGGCCATTTGCCCTTATCAACCTAATGGTCTTTCAACTTCTAAATTGTTACATTAAAAATAAATAAATATATTTCTTCCTCATTCAAGTCACGGCATTCTGGGGTCTCCTGTTGCAGCAGCTTAGCCTAGGTATGTGCCAACCAATATAAAGACTACATTCTGTCAGGGGTCCCCAAGACCAGCCCCACGTTTATGATTCACTAGGAGGACTCACAGGACTCAGTACATAGTTATGCTCATGGCTAATATGTATCATAGAGAAAGGAAACAAAAATCAGCAAAGGAAAAAGGAATGTGGTGTGAAGTTCAGAGAAAACCAGAAGCAAGCTTCCAAGAGTCCTCTCCTACTGGAGTCACACAGGACACACCTAATTCCTAATGAGTTGTGACAGCACCTAGGGCATGTTGTCTGCATTATAGGCTCAGTATCCAAGGTTTTCTATTGGGGGCTGGTTGTGTAGGCCACCTCTGCCTGGCACAAACCAAAATTCCACATTCCCAAAAAGAAGGTTATTAGCATCAACCATATTGTTTGTACAGTTTAGGCACAGTGAGCCCCTCTTATCAGTTTTGGGAATCGTGGGAAAACATCTTAAAATCCAAGTTCTCAGAAGCCAGCCAATGGCCAACTTTACAGGCAGGACTTTCTAAGGCCAGCAGTCTCAGGAGTGCTATGTCAACTCTTTTCTGTACATATAACCTAAAATTGTATATGGATCTAGTAAAAATATAAAACATTCACAAAAATAATTCATATCAAAATTTGTGAATGAATACCCCGCAGGTAGGAAGGAGTGGAAAGGCATGAACAGTGGGAATTTAACTGTATCTATAATGTTTTATTAAAAAACAAACAAACAAACAAAAACCCCAGAAAGATCTGAAGCAATTACATGGACATATTGATAGCTGCTTAAGTTTATGATACATAAGTGTCTGTAACTTTATGTTCATTTTCATAACTTTAAAATGTTTTATTTAAGAGATGAAAATAAAAATTGGCCATGAAATTAAAATTATACAAAAAGGAAACTATGTCTCACCAGAGCATATCATGAATAACATTTAGAAAGGACTATGCATTGGGGAAACAGCTTTGAATCAACCCAAATGTCCCAAAGTTAAGAGAAAAAGATGTAAGGTCCATAAAAGTATGTCACAAATTAAGTTATTTTTTAAACATTTTGACAAATATTTTGGAATGATAAGGATAATGGGTCCCATGAAAGAAAGACTTTGAATTAACATCAATATTTAAATAATCATCATTCAATGACCGATGCCTCATGCATACCATTCTAACAATAAAGCCACAAAAGTTCTTTACATATTCTATAAACATAAAGTATGAAATAAATCTAGAAATCCAAGGAATAATAGTTATTTAGCTTACAGTTTACTTATATTTTCCTAATAATGAAGGAGAGAGATAGAGAGGGAAAGACTACACACATACCCACACATATAAATGTGTATGCCTGGAAAAATGAAAGAAAGAGAAAGAGAGATGGAAAGAGGAGAGGGGAAGGAAGACTAGGGGAAAAAAGTGAATACAAATGGGAGAGAATATATTTTTGGTCTCTATCACTAATTCTGATAGTATTTCCAAATCTAAAATGCACGAGAGGTACAAATGGCCATCTCTTGTACATTTTAATATTTTTTCATCATGCTTTTTCAAGATGTTTAACAAAGTTCAGCTTATTAGAAAAATGTAGCATAATTAAAATCATTTTTAAACAAGTAGAAAGCACTGAAAGTTTTACGGAATTATCACAGCCCTATAGTATTGAGGTTTGCAAAAGCATTGCATTATGAAATATTAACCAGCTCTTTTAAAGCCTCCAGGATTCTGCATGACCATTTATACATAAAATTTTAGAAAGTACATTTATTTTATGATGATGGTGCTGATGATGCACCAGTCACTGTTCTAAGTACTTTATCTCATTTAATTTCCCCCAAAAGCTGTCTTTTTCCTCATTTTACATACGCAGAATCTGAGGCACAGAGAATTTAAGTAAACTGTCTAAGGCGGAGTCCAGGTTCATCTAGGCAGCTTAGATCCAAAGTCTGCATTTTTAACTTTAGTTATTTCACCCACTTCATTTCCTATTATCTCATACTTTATGAAAACATAATATTCAACCAAAAATAACTACATTTCCTATACTGATTACTCATAATTTTGGCAAAGCTAATGTTATACAGGAGGGAGCAAAAGGGTATGTTTCTCCTATGAATTAAAAGAAGGCTGCAGTAGCATTTCTCCTACACCAGTATTCCAAAGCACAGCGAAAACACCTGTCTGGGAAAGCACTTTATTTCCTAAGTTGCTCTATAAATATCTGAAAGCTATTTTTAAAAAATAAAATAACTATTCCTGAAAATTGTCATGCCTTCCTAACTTCCATGATGATCCCTTTCTCATGGGCTCCTAGAAATAAGAAATTCTGGCCAAGCATTTTTTTTCAAGCTTCTTTTATGTACAGGGCAATGGAAAATCACTATGAGCTCAGATTTTTTAAGAGCTGACTGCCTTAAAAAATCATAATGATGATAGAATTATAAGGCCCAAAATAAGGACACTCATCTTCCTTCCTACTGCAGTCTCTGCTCATCAGACGACATCTATGGTCCTACGCTCAGTTATAGCACCAACATGTAAAAGGGACATTTGAAATTCAGGGTCAGGGTAGTTACAGAAAAGAAAATCCTGTTTTCAATAGCACTTTTCACTTCTAAAATATTAAATAGTGTATTTATTATGTGTATATTATTTCTCTCCCATTGCTAAAATGGGTGTTGGCTAAGCTAGGCTACAGGTTTGTGGGGGTAGAAGAGAAGGAAGAAGAGAGTAATGTTGGCCAAAAAAATGCCATTTCCAAAGGTTCACACTGAAGAGAACGCTTAGCAGTCCAAGAACTGACATTTCAGTGCAGCTGGAGTGTAGACAGCGACAGAGATTGGTAATAGATCAGCCAGCCGAGAAAATGAGGGTCCGATCATCAAAGCCCTTGTGAGTCAGGACAAGAAGAGGCTCAGGGAGGACAGAGGTCGGGTAATGGAGGGAGGAGCTGGGGAATAATGAGAAGCCATGGAAACGTTAAAAGCAGGGACCAAACTTCTATGACAATAGTTTGGAAAATGAACTTGAGTTGCACCATTTGAAATGATCCGTATTCAACTGCTTGGATCTACAAAAACAGCAGTTACCTATGATTCAACCTCATTAAAACCCTCCTAAAAGGAAGCAAGATTGGAGACCAGGAAACTTAAATAATGCAGGTTAAAAAAAAAACAAGAAAACAACACGGTGATGGTGAAGATATTGTTACTGACGCAGAAAAGCTGGGTAACACGCCAAAGCTATTACAGATGGGATGTGTGTGTAGGAAAAACATTAACTAGATGACCTAAAATCTGAGTTTAAGAGCTTGAAGGAAACTTAGGAAACGTAACACCCCATAACCATCCAACTCCGCCTTATTTTTATAATCAGAAAAATGATGTATTTCACTCTTTCACTCAAAAACTGTATTAGGTGTATGTTCCAGGTGCCAGGCCCTATGCTAAGCACCACAAGTATAAAGAAGCTCTAAGGAGCTAAAAACCTAACATGTCCATCTGGAGGGCGGCTAAAAGCACAACAGAGAAGTAAGCCCCTTAGCTCACAATGCTAGCGGCAAATAAGGATCGGAACTCATATTCCCTGATTCTTGGAGACCCAAGCCCTTTCCATGGTACTCTGCAGCTCAAATTCCTTAAGCTTCACCTGAGATAGGCAGCTACAGCTAGGAACATATAGGAACAAGAGGAGAAGCAGCAGGGACATGAGTTAAGTGTCACGGGGTTGTAACTGTGGCCTCCCATATCCCTCCCCTCTGTGGTGGCCCCCATGCTCCATGAGCTCAGGGCACTTATATTTCTAAACCTGTATTGCCCAAGATAGCCCCATCTATCACTACCCTACCCCACCACAATTTCTTATTGCCTTCCTGCATATCAGAAAGTTCCATTTCCTTAATCCAAAGTAGTAGGCAAATCATATGATTACATCATAACATTATTTTGTACTGACTGAACATTCACTTTATCTGAAAATTCAAATTACTTATAGATTTATCTCTGCATGCCCCTAAATTAGGGCTGAGAGATGCTAGCTAGGTTTAGCGTACATCACCGATTTTCTCCAAAAACAGTTCTTAGAAAGGGAAAAGAGAGAAAGAGGTCAAGGGAATCAAGGAAATTCTTTCATTGACTTCTTTGCTTAAACCCAATTTATGTCTTTTTTTAATTCTTTTTTTTTTCACTCTACACTACTTCATAGATAAATGAAAGCAACTAACTTTATTTTATTTCTAACCTAGAACTAGAAAGGAAATTTTGATGTACTGTTTGGCTTCAAAAGATTGCACCTAAAAACATTCTACTTTTATCCTTCAGATATTTTCGACGAAAAAGTTTTTCCCCATCTCCTTTCCTTCTTCCTAATGATCTGGAGTTTTTAGATTGGAATTGAAAACTGACATGAGATACAGTTTTTATAGACTTAGGATGAGAAGAATAAGCAGAACCTGAATTAAAATGCTCACTACTTCTCCCAGGCTAATAAAATTTCCTCTCCGTTGTTTTAACTTTTTTCAAATATATAACTAATACATGAATGTGTGGTTGCATTTTAAAAACTGAGCAATAACAAGCGAAAGTCTTCTCTCATCCTTTCTCACAAATACCATCCCATTCCCAAAAGACATCGTTGTTATTTGAGTTATCACCGTCACCAATTTTAGCATTAAAGAGCTAAATCTCGTTAATCCTCAAACATATTTTGATGTGTGATAAAATACATAATCCTTTCCATATACAAAATACATAAATAAACTCAGAACCAGGGAAATACAGATATAAAGATCATTTCATAGCACTAAAATAGTATATAATTATTTTGAGAAAATATGTAACATCTGCTGGATTAATGACATGATAATCCAGGGTACGAAACAGTGTTAAGAACACCAACTCTTCAGTTTTCATATATGACTAGATAAAATTCTTAGCACAAACCATATATTAAGTTTTTGGAATTTTTTTATTAAAAAACTGAAGTTGCAAACAAGCTATTTTCATGCAAAGAATAGTAGTAAATTAAATGTAAGCAGTCTAAACAGTCTATAACTGGACATAAATACTAGCTCACTCTTTTTTCACACTGATTTTCCCACAGGAAGGAACAGATTAAAGGGTGGATTACTTCAAGCACTATAAAGGTCTCTAGACTGACCCCACTCTTAGAGGAAACTCTTTCAGAGGAATAATGCTATAAAAAGTGAAAGCCCAAGAAAACCCACAACTGAGCCCTTCAGAGGCCTTCATTCACAGTCCCCATTGACTGCCCTGGCCTCTCTGAGGGAATTCAAAATAATTCACTGCCCACCATAATACTGAATTCACAACAGAGAGGAAAAAAGGTGATGGAGCTGCTTTGCATCTGTTTAATTTTTTACAGAAATGTTAAGGGGGTTAATCTTCTACAAGTCCAGTCATGTGCTTTCACAAAGGGCCAAGAAAGGAGTCGCAAAGCTTGCCATGACTCAAAAGGAGGCCCTTTGTGTCTTATTTTCTGAACTATGTCTGACAAAGAAGCTGCCTTAGTTCCAAGGCTTTGGCTCTTGACTAAATTCTGAAGTCACTGAAGCAACAATGATGTCATTGCTTCTGAAGACTGCTGTTGGCTGAGATAACGAAGATCTCTTCATCCAAAGCATTACCATTTCTGTGGCATACATTTCCTAAACTCTCAAATACAAAAAGGATCCTACTGGTTGGGGAGGGATGGTCATATTTTTCTTTCTCTTCTGTATTATTGGAAAGAAAGCACTTTGGGACATGTTTCCCTCTCACCAAAACATCTCTTTTTAAGTAGATACTATTGGACTAGGGCAGTTTACTCATACATTTAAGAGGGGAAAAAAATTATGCTTTCTTTAGGGGGCATAGGTATGTTATTCAATTAGTATTCTCATATTAAAAGTCCAGTAGCTGGTAGGAACATACATCATTACATAAAGAAGATCCATTTCTCACCCCTTTTATTCCCAATATATAGATACATACGGCTTGGAAAAGCAAATTAAATTACCCTAAGAATATTAAAACAGTTAAGGACATTTATTCCTCCAAAGTTTTACAATAATTGACCCCTTTGAAAATCCTTTAAAAGCGATGGAACCTCTCTGGGAGAAAGGGGACAACACAAATATGCACATACATAGGAAATTACATTCAAAGAGTTTTCAGACCTCTTGATGCATTTTCAGACTAAGAATCTAATTTACAGAGTACAATTTCATTAGAGGAAAAAAAAATCTGTCCAACTCTTTTGGGAAAATATTTATGTACAACAATGTCTTCCTTAAGAGATTGAGCATTTCCTCAAAGCATTTTTTAATGTTCCCCTCTAAGCTGTCTTATTGTAGACTCTTCTCCAATTATATACAATGTTAGTTATAAAAAAGTAGATCTCTCTTAAATTAGCATAAACAAGAAATTTGAAGGAAAATAAAATTTTCATTTGTTTTATTCTCAATGGAGACTATGATGAGGATAGACAAAAATAAGAGTTGAATATAAATTAAAATAGGCAAATATATGTGCCAGGGGTTGAAGTGAGTTATCTCAGTTAGTCCTTAGATATGAGACAAATGTTATCCCTACCTTTCAAATTCTACAAAATCCAAGGCAGACAATCTACTATCTTCTCAAAAAAGATGGTCTAATGTTTGCTAGGTAAAGCCCAATACAAAGATACATCCCAACATTCCAAAAGGAAAATAGATACAGTCCAGCACATGTAAGGTCAAACAAGAAAGCGTGGTAGAAAAAATGTGTGTTTATGGATGTTAGAGTTCAATAGAGTTCAAAGTAAAGAGTGTAGAGTGGGCAGCGGGAATCACTAATTAATAGTAAGGGATAAAATAGATAAAATATGGAGCTTCCAGGTCACAGAGGACAATGCTAAAAAATGTATATTTTATCCAACACAGAATAAGGAATGACTTACGAATTTTAGACTCAACAGTGACATAATAAGTATTTCAGTTTACAAAGACCACTACATCTTCAATCAAAAGCAGCATTCTCCAAGACAGGATACTTATGTTGCAAACATATATATATATATATATATATATATATATATATATATATATATATATATATATATATATAAATAGTTACTGGAATGTGGGCAAAAAAATAGAACTTCTATCACAGTCATCTTTATTACATTCTTTATAATTTCTACTTCTGTGTATGTCCCATAATACACATTGTGTATGTTCTATAATACATAAACTATGGTAATACATTACACAGTACACAAAGTTTAGTAACATCGTATCTCACAATGGAGTAGAAGGGAGCCAGTTTTAGAAACAGGAGAATAGTTAGGAAGCTGCTGTAGTAATCAAAACAAATTATTAGGCTCTGAACAAAAGTAGAAACAATGGAGACTGAATGGGCTCTCTTGAGAGTTTTTTGGGTATTAATTCATGGGTCTTGCTTACCAACTAGATAAGGAATGTGAAAGTCAGAGGGTTAACTGAGTAGATGTAAGTACCAACAGGAGAAGCAAGGAGTAGTTTAGGAGTTGGTGTATGGTTAGAGACAAGCTCAATGTTAGCCATATTGAGTTGGAAGTCTTTGTGGGATATTAAAGTGCAGCTAGGTAATAAGTGCTTGAATATACAGTCTTGGAGCTCAAAAAAAGAATGTGGGCAAGACATGCCACTGTGTAATTCACCCACAGATCACCAATGATACAAAACACAAGAAAAGAAGAGGACAAAAACAGAATCTTAAGGAAGATCTGCATGAAAAGGATGGGAAGAGGAAAAATTATCAAGGAAGGAGGCCAAGAAGGAAATCCAAGTAAGAGTCAAGTCATGAAAGCCAAAGGAGTCTATACTCCAGAAAGGTAAAGTGTATAAAAATAAAAATATATCGTCATAGTTTCAAAGAGTTTTGTTATTTATTTTGCAAATAAATGAAACAGCAGGAGCTGAAAACTAGATTTCTATGTATTAAGGAATAAACACATGAAATAATCATATTATAAGACGATGTATGACAAAGTGTAAAAATGAACTGAATTTATAAGAACTATGAAATTTCAGGGGGAAGAAAAAAAAACACTGCCAGTCGAACTGAATAATGAACACTAAGCAGAGGTGAGAAAAAGGTATTCCAGATACAGAAAAGAGCCTAAGTTTACAGAAGTAATAACTAACAGGAGAAACAAAAGGAAACAAATCTAACTACATTAGATGTCTCTCCCAAACCTACATCTAACCAACCACCAAGTTTTCTCTTTTTACCATGAGGATGGACAAGTGATACTACTTTTGAAGCACACTGTGTTAGTACATTTACAATTATTTTGTGATTTCAAAAAAATTTTTAAATGATGTTTTCTGTATTTTTAAAAAAATATTTAAGTAATACATATAACAGAAAACCTTGATTTTGCCCCCATCCCTGAATCTTATGCTCAGAGATTAGGTTTAAAGCATTCTGTTGTACATGTTATTTTGAAATTTTCAAAGTTAAAAATGTAATGGTTATCATGATCACAAACAGCCTCACATCAAAATGACTCCATAAAAATGTTTGCTCCACTATTTAAAATGCACTCAACCCCATCTCCTCTTCCTTTTTCACACTGGAGTCGACACATTAGATTCCCCCATCACCTCTCACCTAGATTACTACAGTAAACTCTAAACTGCCTCATTTTCTTCCCCCTCTATTCTACCAGGATGGAAGACAGAGCTTCTAAATTAGACATAACAATATATCACCTCCATGATATATTAAGTTTTGTTTGTTTGTTTGTTTGTTTGATTTTTAAACTTGTAAAATAAGGTCTTTGTAAAACTGGCATTAACTGGCCTTGCCTAAGAAAAATATGAAAAAGGATACAAACTGTTGTTTCGGCCATGGTAAGAAAGCAAAAGGGAAAGATGTGAGAGAGATTATGAGTCGATTATCCATCTTGTGTAGGGCAACATATCATTAAGAGCACCTTAAAGTAGGGAGAATTTCCATTTTATAGATGAGGCGATGGTATCTGGAGAAGTTGTCCAAAGTACCTAAAGTCACAGCGATAATCAATAGCAAAACCACTATTTGAATCCAGGTCTGCAGGCTCCCAAACCCACATCAGAAAAGATTCAAGGATATTCAGTGAAGATGATACTTAAAACAGATACTTAAAAATAACAACTCTTTTGAAACTATATGGATAAAACTGAATATGAGGGAAAATGCACTACTAAGTAATAAGAAAAGGGAACCCAAATAACTTATCAGAGACGGGAAGGGAGAAGGAGGCTATAGTGAGTGCGACAGAAACCAAGAGAACACAAAATTTAAACAATGTGCTATGAGACATCATGAAGAGGTGCAAGAGAATGGGCAATGAGGAAAACAATCTATTACAATTTTTAATTGTCTTTCAATTCCTGGGGAAAACTATTAAAGTGCTGAGGATGAGAGCTAGCTGAAGTGGAACTGGATAAGAGTGATAAGCAAAAAACTAAGGAGTAAAAAAATATATGATATGGAAGAAGCAAAATATATATGTGATAAGAAAGAAGTAAAAAGAGATATGGTCATTACAGAAATTTGGCAACAATGGTGATGACAACAAATATCTACACAAAGGGGTAAAGTGACCCACATTCCAATCAAATATTTATGAAGACGTAGACCTATATTATTCATCTGTACGCTCTATGCATCTCCCAATTGAGACCCTTGAGCATCTTTATGAAAGGTCATAAAATGAAAAAAATGCCTTTAGGATAAGAGGAAGAAGTACAACGTGTGATAGATACCATTATGACTAAGTAAGCAAGCTGTACCTCAAAAATCTGGAGCACCCCACAATCACTTCTGTGCTGTGTGCCCCATTCCTGAGTCCATCCAACCACCGCCCTCTAATAGACAGACTATGCAATGAAGTACCCTCAGGCCATCAGGAGGAAACTTCATTACATACTCTGGGCTTGATAAACAGACACCTGAGGTGGTAGGTGCTCTTTTCGATTATCTTCTTTGGAATTTTCTCCTACGAATTACAGAGAATATTGACACTGTGGGTCTTCTTGTATGTCCCATTGGCCATCTTACGTTGTATTTCATTTTTGACCTTCCTGACAAATTCATCCTAAAGCTCCTTTTGTTCAGTTTTAAAAATACTTGCAAAACCTATACTTTATCACCAAATTAAGACTGTGAAGAAAATTTTAAATTATTTTCCTTAAGCAAGGTACTTAACCTTTCTGAGTATCCAAATCAATGATTCATTCACTCATTCAATATTTATTAAAGATGTGTTCTGTGTTAGGTCCTGTGCTACATCTTGAATAAGCAATGTTGAGCAAAGAGGGAGAAATGGGGTAATCCCACCTATTCTATGTTGTATAATTCTTAGGAGACTCAAATAAAATAAGGTTTATGAAAGAACTTTGAAAACCGTCAAGAAGGTATATACCATGGTGCAAATCCTTGACCTGTGCTGTACAATACGAGAACAATGACATGTAGCTCTTTAAATTTAAATTAATAAAAATTAAATAAAATTTAAAATTCAGTCTTTCAGTCCATTAGTTATGCCTCAACTGCTACATATGGTAAGTGGCTACCATATTGAACATCACTGACATAGAACATTTTGTCATCACAGAAAATTATATTGGAGAGCAATTTCCTAGAAGCTGAAAGTAGAAATACAAGAGAGAACATAAGCATGACACCAAAAGGTGAAAAACAAAAGTGATACTATGATGAAAATATAACAAACCACATGCTCAAAGAAAAATGGCTGATGATTCTTATGAGATTATAAAACTACCACAAAGGAAAAATGTAGTCATGATAAAAGAATAGTAAGAGGCAACATTTATTGAGTGCTTAGTAAGTGCCAAGAGATACTATTAAAACTAGGTTTTACATCAATATCAGAATAATCCAAACAACAATCCTTTAAAGTAATACTGATAGATTAAGTAACTTGACACAAGTCACAAAGCTACTTAATGGTAAGCCTTTGGGCTAAAACTATACTAAAGGAAAAAAACATTTACCACATCAATAACAGCTTAGACATTGAATCAATCTGGTTGAATCAGTTATTGTATTTAAAAAAACTTTTTTTACACAAGGTAAAACGATTTCTACAGGTGCCTTTTCTACTTCTAGTATTAATAGCTATTAATAATATCATCATCACCATATTTTCACCAATATGTCTCTACCTAAACTTTTTCTTCCTTAGGAATGTCTTTCACCCTGGTCATGAAATCTTGATTCAAAATCCAGGTATCCCTTCAGTATCTTTGAAGTCCCTCAAAGACTCCAGCCTTCACTTGTATCTGTAAAGTCGAAAAACATCTTTTCTAGATCAGCCATTATAATGCTAATTGTATAATGGTTTAATTTTAATTGTATGTTTCTTTACCAATCTTTGCTGGGAGAGCACATATTGAGTACCCAATGAACCAGTAAAAATAACGTATCTTGTATTAATAATAGCACTAGGTGTTTGTCTAAAACTCATCATTAATAATTTCATATTATGTTTTTATACTTTTGAAGGTATAAACTATGGACACATATTCCATCTGTGATAAATGTTTTAATTTTCTATGAACTAGCTGAAAAATGTGGCTCTGTTTCCTTCTCTGTGAGATAGGAAATAGTATCAATAGTTAAAGAGAAACATGTTAAACAGTCTTGTATAAAAAAAAGTCACTGCTTAGATTTCTGATTTCTTTAATCTCCTAAAGACCCAGGTTGAAAATCTAATTTTAAAACTGGCTCAAAAGATCAGATTCAAATGTCTGAGTTGTTTTTACAGGATACGCCTTGGCTAACTTTAAGAAATTTAACACAGTTGGACAGTCTTCCTTTGGCTATTCTTAAGAACGGCCATTAAGGTGGGGTTAGAGTGTGTGTGGAGAGGGGGCTAAACAGAGAATGTGTGTGATCCCATCTTAATGCAACATATTCTTATATTAATCAAAATGTGTTTTCTGAAAGAATCATTTGTATTCTGCCCCTATAACTAGAAATATATAAGGGTATTCTCAAGAGCACTGTGGTTTCCCATTCCCATTAGTTTTTCCTGCTGTATATCACATTCAAGCTGTTCTTAAAGCTTCAGTCACTGGATCTGGGTACCAAAGGTAAGGAACTGCCTTCACGACTGGTCTTATTAATTTTCCCTTTGTTATTGCCAAGAATTGAAGAAGACTAAAACAGATGACCTCCCTATTTGAACTGAAAGAGGACTGGTCATGATATCTCTGTCACTTCCAACATCATTATTCTATCTCTGGAACAAAAGTTAGAAAAACCTCCAAAGGAAGTATATAGCTTCATGATAACTATTTTAATACTACTATCCTCTGATTTATATAAAAATCACTTAATTTTAATCATATCATAAATAAAACATCAGGTTTCTATATCACAAAGAGAATACACTTGATTTCCTCTTTCAATCACAAATAAAATTTGGTGGAATTTGGGATAAAATTCTGAATTTGCAGATATTAGTTAGAAAGAGAAAACAATAGTCAAGTAGAATTAAGTCTCTTAATTTAAACATCTAAACATTGGAAAACCGAAGATTCCAAGGTTCTTCTTAGTGACTCAGGATGTCAAAGCCATATTTGTGATGCATTTCAGATTAAAATCATGTGTAAAGTATGCTTAAGTTATGGAAATAAAATTTATTTTTTCTGACATTAATTATATTTGTAACCCTGTTTTTTGCTATTTTTCATTTGATATCTTATCATTATTTATCCAAAATCACCTGTATAAAATGAAGGTGGAAAAGATTTCAACAAGAGCCCTTTCAACAACCCCAGGTTTCTGTAACTATAATATGGAACTACAACAGTGGGGACCAGAGAAATTTGATAATTTGTGCAGTGGGGATGGTATTTAGAAAACACCATCTTTATTCTTCTCTGCCCTTGTACACAGATGACCGACTCGCTACTCATTCCCCAAGCACTGAGAGGCTTTGAGAGAAGCAGGAGGAGGGGAAGAGAAGAGACCATTGGTCACTAGGATTGTTGCATCAATATAAAGAGACCCAATATTCAACATCTGGAATTCAAAAGAAGAGAGATTTGTGAGGCTGTGTGTGTAGAAAGGATTTTCTAAATCCTCTTAGGCCTTGGAGAATGGAAAATGAAGGTGCTTTTTTTTTTTAAATTAAAGTTTATTGGGGTGACAATTGTTAGTAAAGTTACATAGATTTCAGGTATACAATTCTGTATTACATCATCTATAAATTCCATTGTGTGTTCACCACCCAGAGTCAGTTCTCCTTCCATCACCATATATTTGTTCCCCTTTACCCTCATCTACTACCCTCCTCCCCCCTTACCCTCTGGTAACCACTAAACTATTGTCTGTGTCTATGAGTTTTTGTTTCTCAAAAAAATGAAGGTTTTTTTAATTTGTTCATTTTTTATTTGTATTTTCTTCCTGTGAGTGAAAGTCTGAGCCATCGTCCCTGTGATGAGGCTGGAGGAGTGAGATTTAATTAGAGGAAGGAAAAGGCAAGGTTGGTCCCTTTGATCTTGGACTGCTTCTGGGACAAGGGAGACAAACAGGAACAAAGAGACAGTGGTACTGATTTCTTTCCAGTTCCTTTAAAGGCCATGCCTCAGAAGAGAAGGGACACAGAATTAAAACATACAGATCTTGGAGGATCTTCAAGGCCAAAGCCTTTTTCCCTGATCTATTTTGGGAACTCTGGAAGAAGAACACCGCATGGGCAGCTAGCACCTCAATCTGGTTGCAGCTGAGGAAGCCATGACTCGCCTTGATTCCTGTGCTGCAGGAACAGGAATATCTGAGTTTCCTGGGGACGCTGTCAGAAAGGGTTGCTGAACCAGGGTCCATGTGAGCCCAAAACAGTTGGATCATATGGGCCAGGTACATTGAGGTCCTAGCCAGAACTCAGGGTGGTCTGCTACACCAATGAGGGCAGACTCTAGTCAAGTTGAGAGAGACCTGCAGTGAATTCCAGCAGGGATAGCAGCAGCAAGGCAGGCAAGGGGTATCAGCTGGACAGGGCCTCCTCAGCCAGCCAAAGAAGCCCATGTACCGGTTAACATATAAGACACCCGCACAAAAGCAGAAGAGATTCATTTCACCTTGTAGGACGGCTGGACTTTTTTCTCCCATTTTTTGTTTATTTCTTTTCTCCATGGATATTTGTAAAAAATAAATAGGTGCTATAATTTAACCACTCTATTAACAAAGGAAGGTCCATTTTCATAATTCCTACTACTTAGAGTAAATTCTCGTTTTCCCATTTACTTAATTTTTAATCAGGATACAAAACATGAAGTTTATTTGAATTACTTGAGTTGCTTTATTAAAGTTTTCATAAGGTTACAAAAAGAAGAACCAGAGAGGAATGATGCTTTTGTGTATGCTGTGAATTGAATCTGAGTCGCAACGTAATTGGAGCCATAGAACTATGAAAGATAAAAAATCCATGAAAGTTGGGGTTTTATTCAAGAAGAAAAATCTGGATATTATAATAATTATTGCGTCCAATGTCTGTGCTTCTGATCTCAAATCGGTAAAAATAATCCTAGTGTATATCATTAATGATCATTAATAATTTGCATAAGTTTAAGATGGAAAGATGTCAGACATTTCTTCCATAAATTTAAGAGAAAGAGTACTGGTGAGTGATGGAAAGATAACCAAAGGAACTCAGATGACAACAACCCCATAACAACCATACAAATGTTTCTGCTGACTTTTCAAATGTTGGGTAATCACAGATGAGAGGCAGATGTTGAAGGAGACAAAAACTATATATCTAACTTGATTAACTTGATTGTTTCTCCTTTAAACATAAACAAGTGATTTCCATTAGGATGTCCCTGTAGACTCAAAAGCCAAGCCTGGGCTCAAGAAATGAGAAACAAGAACATTTTTTTTTGCATCAAATTCCTATATTCACTTTGTCTATATATGTCATCCAAAACTGGGAATGAAGAAATTTAAAAGCTCTTCTGTTGTTCCAATTTCTTGTTACTAGGAAGCTGTGTGGTGGTGTTTTATTATTTAGTGGCTGTTTACTAGTACAGGTACAATAGCATAGGACATAACGAGAATCTGCCTTTATCACTCACTTTTCTCACCAAAAGGGGATTAGACATTGCTTTTACTTTTTTAGCACACGGAGTAAGACATGCTAACACACGAAAACAAACCTGCCAAAGTGCTGAGATGGACGACTGAAAGTAGAGTGCAAAAGTTTTAGTACCACACACACATTATTTTTGACATTTAAAGAGTGCACAGCAATTTGTAAAGCACACTAGACAGAAACAAAATCTCCACAGGAGTTGGCTAAAGCACCCTTAGAATTAAAGGCTGTCCTTTGGACAGGAACACACACAAAGGCTTAGGATGTTTGGTATTATGAATTTGAAATGATGAACAAATAAAGGTCTCAGCCCAAAAGCAAAGAACCTGTTAATGTGGGAGGTATATAAGTGGTTACAATAGTCGTGAAAGATGAAAAATAAACAACAAAAAAATTTGAACTAATGTCTCATTCAGACTTGTCCAAGATGCTTTCCAGATACATAGTAAGGTACTAGAAAGTGATAACAGGAATACACTGTATGTAATTATTTATCTACAATAAACTTTATTTCTCATTTAGGGAAATGGCTCCAATTGTTCCTAGAACAAAACTTTTCATTATATGTAAAGTCCCAAGTTCAAGAACTTCCATTAAGAATTTTTACATTTAGATATTTAGACCAGATGTATCACAGCTGAAAACGAGAGAAAAATCTCTTGTATCTAGAAAGAATAAAACCGAGTATTTAGCTACCCTTGCAGAATCACGCATTAAAAGAGCACTGATTTTGGCCTGAGTGTAATCCTTACATTTTAAATCACAGTCCCCATAATCTAATAAATAAAAATATTATTTCTGTGCTACGCTTCTTTTTCCCCATTGTTCCACTTCTCTTTCCAGCATTTGAGTATATCACTGACAGGCACCTCATCTACCAGAAAGATGCCCCGCAGGGAGACAGTGATTTAAAAAAAATAATCCTATAAAGAAAGAGGGGACTGAGAAAAACACACCGGAATCCTCCACAGGGAGACAAGAGGTCCACTGGCAGGGAAATTGTTTGCAAAATACCAAATGAAGATGATCAGGAGCAAATAGCATGGATCATCATAAATACATTTCATATTTAAAGTTAATGACCGATGCTCCAGCAGGGGAAAGAAAACAATGACAGAAAAAGAAATAATATCTACTTTATAGTAAATTATTTTCTTTAAAAATATCAATCACATTAGTTAGAAATGATGAAACAAAAGATTACTAAGCCTCCAGACATATTCGGATTCCTTACACAAATACTTCCCAATTTACTAACATGAAAGTTTATAAGATGGACATGAAAAAAAAAAGTAGAGGATTTAAAATGTTTAAGCAGTCACATTTGGCATGAGCAGAGTCAAAACGTACTTAATATTTTACCCAAAGTAGGATCTATCCCTCCTAAGGAAAAGTAGTTGACATAAATAAAACCAAATACTAAAAGTATATTTTGATAATAGGATATATTTTATATTTAGAAAGAATAAATGCACTTTAATTACTACCAAAATCTCTTCTTGGTATGTATGAATTGCTCCCTCATAAGTCAACTGATATACAGTTGACCCTTGAACAATAAGGTTTTGAACTACATAGGTCCATCTATATACATAGATTTTTTTCAATGAATATGTACAGTACTGAAAATGTATTTTCTCTTCCATATGATTTTTTTAATAACATTTTATTTTCTCTAGCTTACTTTATTGTAAGAATATAATACATACAACATACAAAATAGGTGCTAATCAACTGTTTATATTATCAGTAAACAGTAGGCTATTAATAATTAAGTTTTGAGGGAAACAATAGTTATACCCAGATTTTCCACTACACCATGTCAGTGCCTCTAAACCTTGTGTTGTTCAAGGGTCAACTGTAGTTACTTCTGAGTAGACAACGATTTACTTTAAGAATCAAGATCTGGCCTAAATTATCTGAATTAGCTTTCTACTCTAATGTAAATTAACTGCTTTCAACTGCACTTCACTCTCCCAGATATACCTAAAATCTGCCAGTTCTGTTTCGATTAACACCAATCAGTAACTAAATAGTTATCCAGCAGCTCTGAATTCTCAATAGTCTGTCTTTCCATTTCAGTTAGAAAAAATATGGAGTTATATTTCATAAACAAATTCCTTTTATTGAATCTATTCATAAGAGATAGAATAGGCCTAGTAAGCCATTTTAATAAAAAGAAATAAAGTATTTTCTTTATGTTTTACATCTGGAAGCTCTTTAACTATAACTCTGCTTCTTGATTATTTTATATAATAATTCAATCTTCAATTGTCTTCATTTTTGCTAATAATTATTATGAATACCTAGAGTGTGAAATATATAAAATCTAACTGAAAAGGAATTCCATAAATGTGATTAATATTTCTATATGAATCCAATGGTACTAGCCTTGATGAATGTCTGACCCTTAGTTTATATTATAAACTAAACTATGCAGCTGTGAAAAATTTGTCATTTAACACCTATCTAAAAGAATGGTTGCTATTTGACAGATCATGATGATTTAGACATATTATGTTCCATGCTTCATTTAATAAGAAAACATCTGTTAAAATTAATTTCTCTTGTCTGGTGTGTGTGTGTGTGTGTGTGTGTGTGTGTGTTACAAATGTTTCTCTTTGATTGGGGCACAGGTCATGAGAACTTCCAAATACAAAGTGTCATAGTACCTATAGACGTGTCCATACATTCAAGGAAGGACTCTGTGCCTAGCAAGTTCCTAGCATCACTAAAATGAGGAATAGTCTTCCCATTATTCTAGTTCTTGTTTCATAGTTTCATTCCCCAGCAACCAGGAACAACTCCCAAATCATTTCTGACTTGTACATGTTTCCCACCTGGGACAAAGACACTCCTTCACAGCACCATGACAACCACACCAGTGTCACAAGCACTTGGGTTCATGCAAGAAAATGAAAATCCTGAAAGGAAGCTAGGAGATAAAGGCTTACTATTCCTTGTTTCCCACTGGTAGGAAGTAATTACAAAAATTACTTTAACACAAAGCTTCTGGCGAATGAATAGTTTGTAATTTGAAGGGAGAAGCCTAAGGGCCTCGGGATTAAATAAAAAATATGAAAAGCAGAATGATGTCATACAAGTACAGCCCTCCACGCCACCAAAAAAATAGACTGCCTAAAGCAAACTTTCTTGATGTTGACAATGTAGGCATTTTTCAGAGATGGTCGGGGGGTATATTTTGCTTTTTTAATCTGAGTTTATATAGACTGATGACTGTTTTAATGGTAGAGGTGAATTAATTTTATGACCCTTCAATGGCTTATTAACCAAGTAAAAATTCAGAAACGGTAAAATATATACTAGTTGTGTCCAAACCAAAGATGCCAAAAATGGATGTGATTTCCATACTCCCAAAGCAGGAATCAGAAAAAGAAGTAAATTCAACCCTCCCTCCACGAAGTAGTAGACAAATTTCTTTATCATAAGCATGCCAAGTTTATGTTTGTTGTTTAATGAAAAGGGTGGTATTCTTTGCCAGAAACTGACAATACTATTGCCAGTTCTGCACTGGAAGAGATTATTTATTCTGCCAAATATAGAACTGCTTTAGGTCTTATTCTTAAAACTAATACTAAAACAGAGCACTGCATCTGTGATTTTACAAGTTCAATATATTTTTAAATAGCTCTTCATATTTTTCCAATTTGAAAAACTACACAATTTCCCTATTAAGAGTCAAGGAAACAGAATTGGTGCGATACATGCTGAGGGTGTTGTTGTTGTTGTTGTTGAATCATACCATATATTATCTCAACAGGTTCAAAGCTGTGACTTTTATTGGAAACCCAGATAACTATTTTTAGAGGGTAGGAATCAAAATACATGTTTACATTCAGTCAAGTGTAGCTTAGGGTTCTTGAGTGTTGGAGAAGCATATTTTTGTTTTATTTTTATTTTTTGTTCTTTGAGGACATAATGTCCTCCTTTCCTAGAGTGATGGGTGGCAAACATCTTTCATGGGCTCCCAATTCTGTACATTGTACACATTCTGATTCTCTGTGATACAGAATTGAGAATGAGAGAATAGAAGCATAGCAGAGATATTATTCCAAGTGTCCACAAGCAAATACCTTTTACCTGATTCCCAGACTAACCTTTACCCATCCCTGCTATAACATGTATATAAGGTCATTCATGCAGTAACTCTAGGACGTTATTATGAAAATATACTATGCATTTTTTAGTTCACTCACTTTTCCAATGTATCTTCAAACTCAGTATGTCCAAATGTGTATACACTTGTCATCCTCCATGAAGTAAATTTCTATTTGTCATTTTAAACACCTGAATTCTGGAAGGAGAATTCTGTAGTCTTCCAGATTAGAAGTTTGAGTCATCCTTGACCATTCACTTTCTCTCCAACTCTAACATATACTCTGACAAATAACCCCATCGATTTTATTTCAATCTCAATCCACTTTGGCTCCTTTTCTCTACATTTCACTACTACTCACCTAGTTCAGGTTATAATTGGTTTTAATTTAGAACACTTGTAACAAACTATAGACCTCAAGTGAATGGCAGTTCTGAGCAGCTAAGCTGACAAAGCAAGAAATGTGGCCAGTCAATTACTGTGACAACTAGCCAAATGCAGCATATTTATTTACCAGGGCCCTACTGATGAAACTCTGTAGGGTCAGAAGTGCCTTGCTTAGATCAAAACCCCTCCTGGTGACTTGCTGTCAGAGAAATTTATGAAGACCATGACCCTCAAATGCATTTCTTTCTAAGTAAGTATTATCTTATGTATTTTTTCCTCTTTGTATAACTCATTCAATAAAGACCTCAACTGTCTCCTAAAATAACATCCTGAATTGATCCAGAAAAAGCACAGTTTTATGATATTATAGTTTTCATTTATAAATCAATATGCCTTTCTATTCCTACAATCTGTTCAATTTTACATGTTAGAATGATGGAATACCGTACAAAAATATATTCTTAATTTTCAGTTGGAAAGTATTTAGTTCATGAAAAAGTTTGGCTCTCAGTCCTGTGACCAAGAAATTAAAAGAAGAATTTAAAAGTGAAGCATGGCACTTAAAGTTCTGAATCTTTTTTTACCCTGGAAAAAGATTTATATTTCTAAAATATATGGTTACAATTTAAGACTCTCAAAAGGAGGTAAAATTGATATCACCAATAACTCAGTTCAATCAGAACTTCATAAATAAGAAAATAAAAATTGTTAAGCTCATACTAAGGTTTATCATGGAACATTCTGAAAGAACTGAATGGTTCTATTTTGGTTCAAGTTTCAAGGTAATTGAGAGTTAACAAAGAAACCCCTTTTGCTTTCACCCATGACCATTGAGAACCTTTCCAAAATGCATTACTCTCATCTGTAGCCCACTTCTACTGTAAGGCAATCTTCTATTCATGAGTGAAAAACTCAAAATAAACAATCTTCAGTTTCTACCTTCTTAATAATGACTTATTGTAAAATCTGGGTATGTTGATTTTGATGCTACTGGGTTTGATATTTTAAATATCTTTTAAATTAATATCTCAAATTACCTTAATTCCATTCAACTCTTGTAATCTAATATACCATGACTACTAAATTACTTTCCAGAATCTAGCACCTAAAAATACAATAGGTATTAATCATAATGTTACTCACATTTTCTTATTTCAAGAAAAAAATCTTCTCTCCTTCCCTATAAATATCAGACTAATGAAAAGTAACCAAAGGCTGATGTTTATAGAAATAAATACTGTTACGGACAGAAATGGAGCATTAGGAAACTGTTTGGTGAAACCATAGATATGACAGATGGAGCAAATGGGAAGATAGCCATAATGACTAATATGGTCTCCAGTCCTCGCGTACAATTCCATAACATGTGGTCTATGCTTCTCTAACATATATTTTGCTATTGCCTCAAAAGAAATACTAGATATTATTAATATGTAACAACCAAAACTGTAGGAAAAGCATTGGATCCTACATCTATCCTTTCACATAACCAGTCTTCTGATTTATAACAACACCTTTAAAACATGAAAATATAAATGAGAATTAATAGTAATGTATGCATATGAAGAAATGCAATGTGTAACCATTCAACTTTAACAAAACTCATAACGTGTAAATCTTTTGCACAAAATAATTAATATTAATAACAATAACAAAATCTAGCATTGATTAAGCACCTATTATTGTTGAAGGTTAGTCAGTAATTCACATATATCTAATACTTATTACAATTGTGCTATGTATTTTATTCCTATAAAAGGTAGAGAAAATAAGGCTCAGAAAGATATTAATATAGGATAAACAGAACAACAATGTTGTAGAGCTATTATTCATACCTGTTTATCTAACTACAGGGTATCCTCTTTCTGTTACAGCATAGTGACCCTCTAGGACAGTCACACATGTCATAGTACATCTATTAATACAGACTTATTGTTTCAAATCACAAATTTTTCAAAAAAATTTCGGGTCATATTCATTTTAAATTTATTTTAAATTGTATCAGTCCATTAGTACAACACATTAAAGGAAGCTCACAGCATCTGAAAATCAAACTAATAACTAGGTATCAACTCAATCTATAAGACAGACAATTGCTAAATTAAGATTATTTATATCCTTGATATTTCCCTAGGGGAAATTTCCATTACCTTTAATACAGAAAGTTGGCCTGGCAAAATAAATATTTATAGAGGTCCTGGTCAAGATGGCGGAGTAGGTAAACACTGTGCTTGCCTCCTCTCATGACCACATCAAAGTTACAACTAAACAACAGAAAGACTTGAGCATCGCCTGAAGTCTAGAGGGAGAGCAGTCTTATAACTAAGGATATACAGAAGAAGCCATCTAGAGACTAGTAGAAGAGGTGAAGATGAGGAATGAGTTGGTCCCACACCCATGTGTGGTGGTTAAAAATTGAAAGGAATATCTTGGCTGTGGCTATTCCAATAATAATAGGTACCCTGAGGAGTGAGGGGTCCTAGCCTAGGGTTCCACTGCCAGGAAGAGAAGTCCCCACAATTTCTGATTGCAAAAACCAGCAAAGATTGTGGCTGAGTAAGACGGAAGTCTGCTGGAGTCCCAGGTGCTCTCCTTAAAGGGCCCTTGCAGGGACTCACTCGCTAATGGACTCACTCATCTGAGCTCCAATATTAAAACAGCAGCTTGAAAAGTGCCAGGGACATATGGGGAAGAACTGAATTGTCTGGCTGCATGGTGAGGGTAGGAGGGGCAGCTTTCTCCCAGACAGAAGTGCTGGAAGAATCTATTTTTTTTTTTTTTTGAGCCCTCCCCAATCCTGGCATGCAGACATAGGTAGCCACCATACCTGAGTCTCTATCAATCTGGCTACTTCCGTTCACACCACCCTGATGATTCTGAGACACCACTCCACCCAACTTGTGGACCCACCTGAGCTGCGTCCAGGGTCTTGTCCATATAAACAACCTGTCTTGGCTCGGGCTGCAGACTTTCCTAAAATCTCTCAAAGGTTCACAAAATCCAAACAAGTAACATCTCGTCATGCCCTGTACCCCTTGCTAACCAACCCCAACTCCGGCAACAGTGGCAATGACCTCAGTTGGCACCTTAGCTTCTCCCAGGCACCTCCAAAGGTAGGCACCAGAGCCCTGCTAAAGAAAATCCTGCTTTGTAGGGTCAGCCCTTGCACAACAGCCCCTCTACTGAAATCACAGCCAGTCCTCACAACTAATCAGTTTAAGGGTCAACCCCTCTCATCAACATGCAAACAGCAACTAAGGCTTAACTATAACAAGAAGAGACAGATAACCAATACAAGGGACACACCTGGAGCAAGTGGGTAAGATGACCAGGGAGACTGCACCACTTGGCCCCACAGGACACCTACTACGTAAGGCCACTCTACTAAGACTAGGAGATATAGCAGCCTTACCTAATACATAAAAACAAACACAGGGAGGTAACCAAAATGGGGAGACAAAGAAACATGTCCTGAATAAAAGAACAGAACAAAGCTCCAGAAAAAGAACTAAACAAAATGGAGACAATCTTCCAGATGCAGAGTTCAAAACTCAGGTTATAAGGATGCTCAATTATCTCAGGAAGAACTTCAACAAAGAGATAAGAAACATAAAAATGGAGATAGAAAACATAAAAAGAACCAGTCAGAAATGAATAATACAATAACTGAAATTAAGAATACATTAGAGGGAATCAACAGTAGAGTAGCTGAAGTAGAGGATCAAATCAGCAATTTAGAAGATAAGGTAGCAGGAAATACCCAACCAGAACAGAAATCATCATCATCATCATCATCCAAAAAAAAAAAAAAAAAATGAGGCTAGTTTAATGGGTCTCCAGGACAACATCAAGCCTAACAGCATTTGCATCATTAGGGGTACCAGAAGGAGAAGAGAGAACAAGGAATTAAAAACCTATTTGAAGAAATAATAACAGAAAACTTCTGTTTTCTGGCAAAGGAAATAGACACAGAAGCCCAGGAAGTGCTGAGAGTCCTAAAAAAGACGAACCCAAAGAGGCCCACACCAATGTAGTAGGACACATCATAATTAAAATGTCAAAGGTTAAAGAGAAAGAGAGAATATTAATAGCATCAAGAAAAAAGCAGTTGGTTACCTAGAAGGGAGCTCTCCTAAGACTGTCAGCTGATTTCTCAACAGAAACTTTGCAGGATATATTCAAAGTGATGAAAAGAAAAGTAAAGACCTACAACCAAGATTACTCTACCCAGGAAAGCTGTCACTTAGAATCAAAGGACAGATAAAGAGCTCCCCTTCCCCCCCCAAAAAAAGAAAAAAAAAGCTAAAGGAGTTACCACCAAACCAGTATTACAAGAAATGCTACAGGGACTAATTTCACTTGGAAAAAAAAAAAAGAGGTAAAATATATGAATAACAAAATAGCAATAACTACATATATATCAACAATTACTTTAAATGTATATGGATTAAATGCTGCAATCAAAGATGGGGTGTCCAAATGGAAAAGAAAATACATGACCCTTACATACGCTGACTACAAGAGACTCACTTCAGATTGAAAGACACACAGACGGAAAAGTAAAGGGATGGAAGCCATTCTAACTGGTTTGAGGTGATATGTCATTGTGGTTTTTATTTGCATTTCTTGATGATTAGTGATGTTGAACATTTTTTCATATGTCTATTGGCCATTTGTATGTCCTCTTTGGAGAAATGCCTCTTCAGGTTCTCTGCCCATTTTTGAATTGGACTATTTGTTTTTTTGTTGTTGAGTTGTATGAGTTTCTTATATATTTTGGACCCTAGCCCCTAATCAGAGGCGTTATCTGTAAATGTCTTCTCCCATTCAGTTGGTTGTCCCTTTATTTTGTCGATCGTTTCTTTTACTGTGCAGAAGCTTTTCAGATTGATATAGTCCCATTCGTTTATTTTAACTTTTATTTCCCTTGCCTTTGAAGTCAAATTCTGACTCTGGGTAGTGAACACACAATGTGACATATAGATGCTGTATTACAGAGTTGTACACCTGAAATCTATGTAACTTTACTAACAATTGTCACCCCAATAAACTTTAATTAAAAAAAAAAAAAGACCGTAAAGGGATGGAAAAAGATATTTCATGAAAAATGGAAGTGAAACAAAAATCTGGGATAGATTCAGTACCAACTTCTGGGTATATATCCGAAGAAACCGAACACACTCCTTTGAAGGGACATGTGTATCCATATGTTCATTGCAGCATTATTTACAATAGCCAACATATGGAGGCAACCTCGGTGTCCAACAATGGATGAATGGAATATTACTCAGCCATTAAAAAAGAACAAAATCTTGCCATCTACAACAACATGAATGGACCTGTAGGGTATTGTGCTGCATTAAGTCAGACAGAGAAAGACAAATGCCATATAATTTCACTTATATGTGGAATCTAGAGAAGAGGATAAATGACTAGTCAAAACAGAAACAAGCTCATAGATACAGACATCATTTTGAGGTTTGCCAGATGGGGGTGGTTGAAGGGTGGGGGAGTTGGGTGAAGGGGAGAGGGTATTAAAAGGTACAAATTGGTAGTTACAAAATAGTCATGGTGATGTAGATCATAGCATGGAGAATATAGTCAGTAGTACTTACTGTGATAACTATGTATGATGTCAGAGGGGTATTAAATTTATCAGGGTGATCACTTTGTAAGTTATATAAATGTCTAATAACTGTGTTGTACACCTGATACTAATATAATGTGGTATGTCAACTGTAATTGAAAAATTTTAAAATATTACAAAAAGTAAATATTTATACCTTTTTGAGATTTGGCATAAGTAAATATGTATATGTTTTTGAGATTTGGATTAAAAAAATAGATTCCCAAATTTCCTTTCCTCTCCATAAAGGAAACTGCTATACCCAATTTATAAGAATATCTCTTTAACACCAAGTTCCTTTCAGATTTCTTAAAACAAACAAAAATAGAAAACATTCAGGTGCCATAATATACTTGATTAGTGGTCCAGCCTACTTTGAAATAAAATTCAAAAGAAGCATTCAACTCATTGTATCCTCCACATAGTAAAAAGTTTTGCAAAACAGACCTTCAAGTCAATTAGCGCACTTATTTTCAAATGTCCCTATCATACTGGTCTTAAAACAAAACAACCTTTTGTCATGTCTATTTTAAATGTTTTTAAATAATATTAATAATGCATAATGTAGATACTTCCAGAAAACACAAATATATTCAAATTTTAACCTAAGCAAGAGAAACGATGTGAAACTTTAAAAAAATTATAAACAACAAATGGGGGATACAATAATGCACTGGAATAAAATAACATCTATAACATAAATTCCTCTATGCATTTAAAAAACATATTTCATGATTTATAAATATAAACCTCTTGTTCTCCTTCACATTATACAAGAGCACATGACAGTCACATTCCCTTAATTGATCAGAGAGTTATTTTCATCATATCTTAAAATGACAGTTAATTATTAAGCTTTGTCAAAGACGCCTACCTCTGTAGTGGAAGTCTTTGGACATGTCTATGGGAGCCCGTTCTACTGCTGATCTCTTGTAGACAACGTGAATCCTTCCTTTTTCTTCCTCCATCTGCTTACCTCTTTCCAAGGGTTCAATGAAATACTCATCATTATCACTTTTTATCATTCCAGCCTAGAGAAAGCATAAAATGTGTTAATTTTTAAAAGAAATAGCTATCATCTTTACCTCACAAGTACCTCTTTAAATGGCAAGGCTATAATATGTGAAAACTAATCCTTTCTCTTTCCATTTTTGGCCATAAAGTAATACAAAATGTCATTGATTCATATATGGTATAAATTCATATATGATAGGAATAAAAACACTTCATATAGGTAGAATAAGAACTTTATATATGGTAAGAATAAGAAAATCACACAACATATACATTTTATCAGACTACACAAGAACTGCATTTATATATTCTACTTGGTATTTTATCTCTAAAAGAAATCTTATGGAGCGCATAAACTCAAGAAACATCTCTAATTTCCCATAATAACTCATTGTGGAGCTTCTGTCCATGCATGTTACATCTTTACAACTCATTTACATCTCTTTTCATACCATCTTCCATGGTATGAGGGGAGTAAGTTCCATAGTGCACTCAGTACATAAAGTTATTTCTTTAAATAGCTTTTTAAACCTTCATTGGAAACACCAACTTTCCAATATTTATTAATTTGGAAAACTAATTCATATTTGTCCTATCTTAATCTAACTTCATGAATACATATTTTTTCCTCCTCCTCAAGTTTCATCCTTTCACAATGAAAAGATTATTCTTACATTTAATTCTTTCCACCTCTCTGTTTAGTATCCTTTTCTGACTGTTTCATCTTTTGTCTATAGCTGAAGAGAAATAATGGTTTTGCACTATAGCTGAAGAGAAATAATGGTTTTGTCTGAAACTTGTTCTTCGTTAAGTATCAAGTCTACATAACAGTCAAACAGTTACAGCTCATATTTCTACTTGAAAGGCCATACATTGATATGTACTGTTAATTTAAATTTCAGTATATTTATTTGAAAACAAAGTTGAAGAAATAATGCATTAGTGTGGTAATTGTAATTATTTCAAAAATATGTATCAGATCTAGAGGTAAGTCATATTTTTCTTCTAAGGCTGTCAACTTATTCTATATTTTCACAGGTCACTGGCTTTCATGGAACATGACTGGGGCGGGTGGCTTTCTTATTCCTTCTAAGTCACGTTAGTTTAATGTCTCTACCTTTCTGGTGTTAAGCAACACAGAAATGAAAGGAGGGTACACCTTAACAAATAGTATTTGCCTTCAGTAAATACACCTCTGACAGTAGCTTTTCTTTTGCATTCAAATCTGTCCCCTCCTTTCATTGTGACTTCTACGACCAGGTACACTCTATCCTTTCCTTCCCTGTGTAAGCCTCACAGGGAAGTCTTAGCAGCTATGTTGTCTCCACATACCACTTCTACACCCACCTAGATGCTGTGAACATACCAATAGCCCGAACTCTATGGAGCTATGTCTTACGAAAACACCACCAGAGCCCTTTCACCATGCTTAGCTCTTACCCTCTTAAAGAAACTTCCGGCCTTCACTAAAAAGAACATTAAGCTAGTGGGTATTCAATAGTAATGATCTTCCAGACAGAAATATTTGGAGTTGTTTCCTCATCTGGTCAATTACTTATCCCTACTCCCGTACAGTGAAATACAGTGTTTTCACAAGGGGCCTGACCCTTTCACCCTTTAGAGTTGCTTCTACTGTCAGTGGATTCATCTCCTCTATAAATACAGTTTTCAACATTGTTCTCATGTTTTTCAATTGTCATTTTTATCTTACACATTGATGATGTATTCTTACATCTCTTCTTACCAGTAATTCAACATCACTGCTTTTGCCCTTCTCAGGCATGGATGGGTTGATAATGCTCATAAAACACATCCAATCTAAGCACAAACACAGTAAACATATAACAAGTTAAAAAACAGACCATATCCAAGGCTGCAAAGTCTAGTCTCATTGCTAACACCATCTTTTGATGGCAGGAAGTGTTAATTGGCTTTACCTTGGAAACACGGGTCTGTTGATATATATTTAATTTTATAAGTTGAAGTTCATCAGCATGGGGGCTTCAGTATTCATCTTTATTCCTGATTTTTCTATGCCCCAAATCCATTCAGTCACCATGTTCTGTAAAGTCTCTTACGTTCTTCTTCCATCCTTCTATTTCCACTGCTACTTCCTTAGTTACAGACCTCATCATTGCTCATTTGGATTACAAAAACTGCCTCATATCTTGAGACTTTCCATAGATCATAATAATTCTCCCAGATGAGTGTCTAACTCTGGATGGAAACAGTGGCCACTGAAGCAGTTAGCAACTCTGAGCAATGAGCAATGGCTAGTGGGGATACCTGAAAGTGATGGGGAAGGAACTGAGGAATTGCCCACATACCTTTAAAAAATATTTCTACATAACTTCTACTGCAAACATTTGAATCCCAGGCCCGATGAAGTGACTTTCCCCACTAGACCATAAGTAAAACAAAATTTAACAGAGCGAAACCTCTCCCTTAGAAGGCAATGAAAATTTAAGCCAGGTTGAGGCAATATCATTGGTGAGGCAAAAGCTGGGTCATGTGACCTCCAATAACTCCATGGACAGGAAATCTGAGTGCCAGCCCTTTCATTCATTTATTTAAACAAAGTTATTTTTTAAAAATACCTTATGTAAAGTACTGTACTGGACACCATGTTAAATAAAAAATTCTCAAAGACATGGTTTGTTTACCCTCCAGTTGAGGGGAATCTAGTCAAATAAATAAGATGTATACCTATTCAATGAGGTATGCTACGGAAAGTTCAGAAAGTAAGTGATATGGTAATTGAGAGTCAAATCAAGTGAAATTTTGTTGTTTTTACCCACAATCTCACCACACAGAGTAAACTATCAGTAGGAGCTATTGATTGTACATCCAAAATTATCTAAAATCTATTTCAACTAAAATCTCTCTGGGACCCATCACAACGGGACTTCACTTGGGCCACTGCTATCGTTCACACTGTCTCACATTTTCAGATAGCACAGCAGCCAAAATTGTTCTTTCAAATTATCATATTTACACAAGCTGGAGCATGGTAACAAGTGGACTGAACATGTAATGGCTCAAAACATCAGGTGATTCTTTCTTGTTCACATGAAAGTTCAGGACATTTGTACATCAGCTGGAAGGGGGTTCTGTTCCACCAAGCTGTGCCATTTCAATATGGGCTCCCAAGTCTGCCCAGTCCCAAGGGGAAACAACAGGAGGAAGTCCACATGGGAGATTTTATAAGCTAGCCCTAGCTGTGATATTCATCACTACCACTTACTTCCGTGGGTAAGATACACAGCCAACTACAAAGGGAGCCAGGAAATGGAATCTGGCTGTGTGCCCGGGGAGAAAAGACAAATGGATTTTGATGAACAGATGGCAGTCTCAACCTCAAACAAAATCATGTCACTCCTTTGTCTCAAACACTTCAGTTGCTACCCACTGCACTTAAAACCACACTCTCTAACACAGCCTTCAAGACCTGCATCATCTGGCCCTGCCTATCAACCTCAAGCTCGCTTAGCCCTGGCCTTAGGGCCCTTTGTTCAGTTTTGGTTTTCCTTTGATGTTTCCAAGCTCTTTATAGCATTAGGCCTTTGAAATGCTATTGGTTCTGCCTAGAAGTCCTTTCTCCCACCACATAATACTTCTGTTAGATAGCTATTTTTTTTTTCCTTCTCCAGGTCTCAGCTTAAATGCTACTTCCTTAGAAATGATTTTCTGACTCCCTTATCCCCACATAGATTAGATGCCTCAACATAAATTAAGGCCCATTTTAGGCAATCATCCCAATTCACAGCAACATGTTCTTTTCTCTCTGGATCCTTAACACAAATTGCAGGATGTTTTGCCTGAATGTCAAATTTATTGTTCTCTGTCTGGCCATGGCACTGTCAGCTTTTGAGGCAGACTTGTCTATCTTAATTCAACTTTGTCTCTCTTAATTATGTTTTAATTAAGTCTTCACACAGGCCTTTGATAGTATTTCAGAGGGGATCTTTATAAAACAATGATCTATACTAGAAATCCGGCTGCATAATTCCCCTCCCATCTGGTCAACTCTTCCAGCTACATCACTCAACTCAAACACTGCCAAGGATCCAGGATTAAGCCAAATAGACTCAGAGCATGGAAACAGCTATCACAAGGGCCATACTCCTAACTCACTAGGAGGGGTCCTCACAGACACATTTGACACCCAATTCTATAAACCAGGTTTGATGGTTTCCTAATCCTCATCAGAGTGTAAATGGCAAAAGAGAGTTAGGCGTATGGGATACAGGGACTTTCAGATGAAATAATGTCTATGAATGCCCTTTGTAAACTTTAAAGCCCTACAACAAATATGAAATTCTAGTCTTTATAGGTTGGTGATAATGAACACGAGTCACTAAAAGAAACTAAATTGTGTGTGACTTCATCTAAAATAAAAATCGGTATAAAAGCCATTTTAGAAAGAAGTCCAACAAGAATTACTAAGGTTTTTTTTTTTTTTTTTTCTTAAATTCTGCCCAGATATTCTTGAAAAGTTATGCTATGGAAACATTCAATTTTTTATTGCAACTCCTAAATGTTGTGCTACAGCAGGGATTCTCAAATCCATTAAGGAAGGAGAGCAGAGCTGGGTAGCTTCTTTTAGAATGTCAGGAACTATTTGCCAAATAATGTAATATATAACTGAAACTGAACCTAACTAAATATTCATTATTTTGTGCTAAATTAATTACAATCTTAACACAGCATGGAAAAGCAGTAATAAGTTTTAAATGTCTAGTTTAAGTTTTAATTAAATTAGTTTAAACTTAGTTTTAAATGTCTAGAAAAGAGAGTAGGAAAATTTTATATTAATGTTGTGTGTGAGAGACAATAAATGTATATATAATATTTAGGGAAGGCTACCATCATACTTCAGTGGTACAATAACTCCATCTTAGCTCACTAAGTTTCCAAGAAAACACATTTTGAGCATTACCATTTAACTATGTTGCTTTCTCCAACATTTATTTACTCTGTCAATAATACAAAATTGAACACATTGCCTGGTTCTATGTTATCATTAGAAAGTTATTACCTGACTATGACTACCAAATGTTCCTTAATTTCAGGGAGTATTTCAATAATATCCCCCCCAAAAAATAGTGCAGAGCACTCATTGGGGAAGGCAAAATAGTTCAGAAGGGCTAGAAAATAGAATGAGGACAACAGATTCAAATTTGTATTTACTGACTTCTGGTCAAGATGGCAGAGTATGTAAATGCTGTGCTTGCCTCCTCTCACAACCACATCAAAATTACAGCTAAACTACAGAACAACCATCACTGAGAATCACCTGAAGTCTAGCTGGACCAAGGTCCTACAACTAAGGACACACAGAAGAAGCCATTGCAAGACTGGAGGAGGGGCAGAGACTAGGAACGGAATGGTCCCACACTTGCATGTGACCATTAAAAATCAGGAGGGATATCTCAGCTACAGAGGTCCCCCTGGAGAAGCAAAGGCTCCCAGTCCCACACCAGGCTCCCCAGCCCAGGATTCCAGTGCTGGAAAGAGAAGTTCCCATAACTTCTGGCTATGAAAACCAGCAGAGATTGTGGCTGAATGAGATGGAGGGAAGCTAGATTCCCAGGCATTCCTCTTAAAGAGCCCCTATATGGATTCCCTAGCTGACAGTCACTCACTCTGAGCACCAGAGACATATAGAGAGGAACTGAAACGTCTGGCTTCAGGTTGAGTATTGTATAAAGAATACAATAACTGAAATGAGAATGCATTAGAGGGAATCACCAGATTAGATGAAGTGAGGATCGAATCAGTGATTTAGAAGTTAAGGTAGCAGAAAATACCCAATCAGAACAGCAAAAAGAAAAAAAAAATCCAAAAAATATGAGGATAAGTTAATGGGCCTCTAGGGCAACATCAAGCATAACAACATTTGCATAATTAGGAGTAACAGAAGGAGAAGAGAAAGGAATTGAAAACCTATTTGAAGAAATGATGTAACATTTCTCTAACCTGGCAAAGGCAATAGACAAACAAGCCCAGGAAGTGCAGAGAGTCCTAAACAAGATGAACCCAAAGAGGCCCACACCAAGACACATCATAATTAAAGTGCCAAAGTTTAAAAACAAAGAGAGAATCTTAAAAGCATCGAGAGAAAAGTAGTTGGTTACCTAGAAGGGAGCTCCCTTAAGACTGTCAGCTGATTTCTCAACAGAAACTTTGCAGGCCAGAAGAGATTGGCATGAAATATTCAAAGTGATATAAAAAACAAGGACCTACAACCAAGATTACTCTGCTCAGCAAGGTGTGGTTTAGAATCAAAGAACAGATAAAGAACTTTCCAAACAAGAAAAAGCTAAAGGAGTTCATCACTACCAAGCCAGTATTACAAGAAATGTTACAGGGACTTCTTTAAGGAGAAAAAAAGATAAAAAAATATGAATAATTAAATGGCAATAACTACATATCTATCAACAATTACTTTAAATGTAAATGGATTAAACATTCTAATCAAAAGACAGGGTGGCTGAATGGATAAGAAAACAAGACCCTTACATATTCTGCCTACAAGAGACTACTTCAGATTGAAAGATACAGACTGAATATGAAAGAATGAAAAAGATACTTCATGAAAATAAAAACATACAAACAAAAAGCTGGTGTAGCAATACTTACACCAGACAAAATAGACTTTAAAATAAAGGCTATAACAAGAGACAAGGAAGGACCCAATAATTCCACTTCTGGGTATTTATATGAAGAAACCCAAAATACTAATTCAAAAGACATGTTTGTACATATGTTCACTTCAGTATTACTTATAATAGCCAAGATATGGAGGCAACATGGGTGTACAAGAAGGGATGGATGAAAAAAAAAAAGTGATACATGTATATAATGGAATATTACTCAGCCATAAAAAAAAAAATGAAATCTTGCCATATGCAACAACATGGATGGACCTAGAGGGTATTATATTGAGTAAAATAAGTCAGACAGAGAAAGATAAATACCATGTGATTTTACTTATGTGTGGAATCTAAAAAAAAAATAAATAACTAACTAAATGAACAAAGAAAACATAGACAAACTCATAGATACAGAGAGCATTTTGATGGTTGCCAGATGGTAGGGGGTTTGGAAGATGGGTGAAAATGGTGAAGGGATTAAGAAGTACAAATTGCTTCTTAAGTAAGTACAAGTTACAAGACAGTTATAGGGATGTAAAATAAAGAATAGGGAATATAATCAATAATACGGTAATGACTATGTATAGTGCCAGGTGGGTACTACACTAGTCATGTGGATCGCTTCTTAAATTATATAAGTGTCTAACTATATGCTGTATACATGAAATTAATATAAAATAATATTGAATGTCAACTGTATCGAAAAATTTTAAAAAAGGGGGCTGGGGGAGGTGAAGGGGAATAAGTGGTTCAAATTTCCAGGTATAAAACGAATAAGTCACGGGGATGTAATGTACAGCATAGGGAGTATAGCCAATAAGATAGTGATAGCATAGTATAGTGTCAGATGGTGGCTGTACTTACTATGGTGGCTATTTCTTTAGGTATATAAATGTTAAATAACTATGGTGTACCTCTGAAACTAATATAATATTGTATTTTAGCTATAGTTTAATAAAAATCTATTTTAAAAACCTGTATTTGTTTAACCAGACACTATTTATTTACATTAAATATTAATTATATGGAATGTGTTTGAATAGAGTTTATGAAAATTAAAAATAGCTAAAATATCTCCAAGCCATGCCGCTGATTGCCATAAAGCCTTCAATTATGTTAAAGTGAGAAGAAATTTTTACTCTTTTTTTGGAGCCACCGTTTTATCTGTATTTCTATGGTACTTATCACTGTCAATCTTTTATTATAATTTTTTATCTTAACTTGCTAGTGCCTGGAAATTAAGAAATTTGAGTAAGATGTCAGCTGAACCAAAATATAAATCTGATTAAATTCCAGGTTTATATTTGGATTTGGTTGGCATTTCATTCAACAATGATCCTTCTGGATGACTTCTGAATCACAACAGCATCTAACATAATTCCCTGAAAGTTCATAAACACTAAACGTATGTTTGCAGACTCTCCTCCATGAAGGGGATGAATGTGTCCTCTACTCAATTGGATATTATGGGTGGAGTACTAAATTAAAAAAAAAAAAAAAAAAGTTATGCAGTTTCTAGCTTAGACGTCATCAAAATGGTGGCGTGAGGTGAACCTCTGTAAAACTTCCCTGGAATTGACAACTAATCGAACAACAATAACTCGACAAAGGACTACCTGCACAGCAGACAGGCAAGACTAAGGGGCCCACACTGAATTCACCTAAAGGTGGGTGAATCGCGCAAGTGGGGGAGGAGGGAAGGGAGAAATGCGGAGACGGAGCTGCAGGGGCGCAGGACACAGACCTAGCTCAGTGCTCCAAGCTCGCTGCATCCCGGAACTACTGCAGCTGTGGGACAGGGAAGAACTCGGAGTGCTAGGGCTCCGTTTATGGCCCACAGGGCTGAGGGGATGGCATATAACACGGCTGAACCCAACACTCACGGCCAAGACCTCGGAGAAAAGACTGCAGGAAGAAGGCTGAAAACGGTGGTTTAAGCCCTCACTGCAGAGCAGAGAACGGAAGCCTTAGGCACTGAGACTAGCCGCCCCCTCCCTACCCTCCCAGAGCTCGCCCCACCCCCACCAGCCCAGTGCTAGAAGCAGAACAGCAGCAGTATCAGATCAAAAGATGGACCTTTCATAATGGTAAAGGGGACTATACAACAAGAAGACATAACAGTCATCAATGTTTATGCCCCCAATCAGGGAGCACCGAAATATACCAAGCAACTACTAACAAAACTAAAGGGAGAAATTGACCAAAACACAATTATACTAGGGGACTTAAATACATCATTGACAGCTATGGATAGATCATCCAAACAGAAAATAAATAACGAAATAGCAGCCCTAAATGACACATTAGATGAAATGGACATAATTGACATATATATAGAGCACTTCATCCTAAAACATCAGACTATACATTCTTTTCTACTGTACATGGAACATTCTCAAGGATAGACCATATATTGGGACATAAAATCAGCCTCAGCAAATTTAAGAAGATTGAAATCATACCAAGCATGTTCTCTGATCACAAGGCTTTGAAATTGGATATCAACTGCAAAAAGAAAGCAGGAAAAAACACAAATACATGGAGATTAAACAACATACTTTTAAAGAACGACCGGGTCAAAGAAGAAATTAGAGGAGAGATCAAAAGATATATAGAAACAAATGACAATGAAAATACATCCTACCAAAATTTTGGGGACGCAGTGAAAGCAGTTTTAAGAGGGAAATTTATATCATTACAGGCCTATCTCAAGAAACAAGAAAAATCCCAAATAAATAACCTCATGTTACACCTTAAAGAACTAGAAAAAGAAGAACAAGTGAAACCCAAGGTCAGCAGAAGAAAGGAAATAACAAAAATCAGAGCAGAACTAAATGAAACAGAGAACAAAAAGACAATAGAAAAAGTTAATGCGACAAAGAGCTGGTTCTTTGAAAAGATTAACAAAATTGACAAACCCTTGGCTAGACTCACTAAGATAAAAAGACAGAAGACACTAATTAACATAATCAGAAATGAAAAAGGGGAAGTTATCATGGACACCACAGAAATACAAAGGATCATCCAAGAATACTATAGACTATATGCCACCAAATTCAATAACCTAGAAGAAATGGACAAGTTCTTAGAAACATATAGCCTTCCAAGGCTGAACCATGAAGAACTTGAAAATCTAAACAGACCGATCACCAGTAACGAAATTGAATCAGTCATCCAAAACCTTCCCAAAAGCAAAAGTCTGGGACCAGATGGCTTCACTAGTGAATTCTACCAAACTTTCAAAGAGGATCTAATACCTATCCTACTCAAACTCTTCCAAAAAATTGAAGAAGAGGCAGTACTCCCTAACTCATTTTATGAGGCCAACATTACCCTGATAACCAAAACCTGGTAAGAACAACACAAAAAAAGAAAACTACAGACCAATATCTCTGATGAATACAGATGCAAAAATCCTAAACAAAATTTTAGCAAATCGAATACAACAATGCATTAAAAAGATTATTCATCATGACCAAGTAGGGTTCATCCCCGGGGCACGAGGATGGTTCAACATCCGCAAATCCATCAATGTGATACATCACATAAACAAAATAAAGGACAAAAATCATATGATTATATCAATTGATGCAGAGAAAGTATTTGACAAGCTACAACATCCATTTATGATTCAAACACTTAACAAAATAGGTATAGAAGGAAAATACCTTAACATAATAAACGCCATATATGACAAGGCCTCAGCTAATCTCATAATTAATGGTGAAAAACTGAAGCCCTTTGCTCTACATTCAGGAACACGACAGGGCTGTCTCCTATCACCTCTGCTTTTTAAGATAGTGTTGGAAGTCCTTGCCAGAGAAATCAGGCAAGAGAAAGAAATAAAAGGCATCCAAATTGGGAATGAAGAAGTTAAATTATTACTCTTTGCAGATGACATGATGTTATATATAGCAAACCGTAAAGACTCCACCAAAAAGCTATTAGAAACAATCAACGAATACAGTAAATTTGCCGGTTACAAAATCAACATACAAAAGTCCACTGCATTCCTATATACTAACAATGAAATATCAGAAAAAGAAATACAGAAAACAATTCCTTTTGCAATTGCTGCAAAAAGAATAAAATACCTAGGAATAAACTTAACCAAGGATGTGAAAGACCTATATGCTGAAAACTGTAAGACATTTCTGAAAGAAATTGAAGAAGACACAAAGAAACGGAAAGATATTCCGTGCTCATGGATTGGAAGAATCATCATAGTTAAAATGGCCATATTACCCAAAGCAATATACAGATTTAATACAATCCCCATCAAAATCCCAATGGCATTTTTTAAAGAAACAGAACAAAAAAATCATCAGATTTGTTTGGAACCACAAAAGACCCCAAATAGCCAAAGTAATCTTAAGAAAAAAGAACAATACTGAAGGTATCACACTCCCTGACTTTAGCTTGTACTACAGGGCTACAATAATCAACACAGCATGGTATTGGCAGAAAAACAGACACATAGACCAATGGAATAGAACTGAGAACTCAAAAATAAAACCACATAAATATGGACAGATAATTTTTGACAAAGAAGATAAAAACATTCAATGGAGGAAAGACAGCCTCTTCAATAAATGGTGCTGGGAGAATTGGATAGCCACATGCAAAAGAATGAAACTGGACTGCTATCTGTCACCATGTACCAAAATTAATTCAAAATGGATCAAAGACTTAAGCATAAGACCTGACACAATAAACTGCATAGCAGAAAACATAGGTACTAAACTTACGGACCTTGGGTTCAAAGAGCATTTTATGAATTTGACTCCAAAGGCAATGGAAGTAAAAGCTAAAATAAACGAATGGGACTATGTGAAACTTAAAAGCTTCTGCACAGCAAAAGAAACCATCGACAAAATAAAGAGGCCACCAACTGAATGGGAGAAGACATTTACAGATAACGCCTCTGATTAGGGGCTAAGATCCAAAATATACAAGGAACTCATACAACTCAACAACAAAAAAAACAAACAACCCAATTGAAAAATGGGCAGAAGACCTGAAGAGACATTTGTCCAAAGAGGACATACAAATGGCAAATAGACATGAAAAAATGCTCAACATCACTAATCATCAGAGAAATGCAAATAAAGATCACAATATCACCTCACCCCAGTCAGAATGGCTATCATCAACAAGACAAATAGTAACAAGTGTTGGAGAGGCTGTGGAGAAAAAGGAACCCTCATATACTGTTGGTGGGAATGCAGACTGGTGCAGCCTCTATGGAAGGCAGTGTGGAGGTTCCTCAAAAAATTACGAATAGAATTACCATATGACCCAGCCGTCCCTCTCCTGGGTATCTACCCAAAAAATCTGAAAACATTTATCCATAAAGACATGTGTGCTCCAATGTTCACTGCAGCTTTGTTTATGGTGGTCAAGACATGGAAACGACCAAATTGTCCTTCGATAGATGAATGGATAAAGAAGTTGTGGTATATATACACAATGGAATTCTATTCGGCGGTAAGAAAAGATGATATAAGACCATTTGGGACAACATGGATGGATCTTGCGAGTATAATGCTCAGCGAAATAAGTCAGACAGAAAAAGCAGAGAACTATATGATTTCACTGATATGTGGTATATAAACCAAAAACAACAAAAGAACAAGACAAACAAATGAGAAACAAAAAGTCATAGACACAAACAATAGTTTAGTGGTTACCAGAGGGTAAGGGGGGTAAGGGGTGGGAGATGAGGGTAAAGGGGATCAAAATATATGGTGATGGAAGGAGAACTGACTCTGGGTGGTGAACACACAATGGGATTTATAGATGATGTAATACAGAATAGTACACCTGAAATCTATGTAATTTCACTAACAATTGTCACCCCAATAAATGAAAAAAAAATTATGCCATCTTGACTCACAATTCAATTAATTGCTAAAGTAATTGACTCTAACCTTAATCAGTGACGTTAGACATCACCATTTTAGTTCCTTATTTAGAGAACATAACTTTCAATCATCTGCTACCTGATTCTTACCCAAATCAAACCGCAAGAAATAAAATTCTAGAAGGATATCCTAAAGATTAAAGGATTTTCCATACATCCAGTCTAACTCCACTAATTTTCCCTAATCTCCATTACCAGTCCCTGCCTCCATTAAGCTAGGCCACAAATATTTGGGCCCCGAATAGTACTTTTTTCATTCAACTATATAAAGTGTTAAAATATCATCCTATGATGGAGATTACACAAAAAGAGACCCAAGAATGTCCATTACTATAATAGTATGTTTGGTGTTGAGGATCTCTCTCAATATCATAATCATACACTGCTTGCTCTGTGAGAGTCCAGGGAAAGAAATGAAATAAAACCTCTCAGATTTTAGTGAAAGGAAGTTTGGCTTCGCCTGAAAAACGGGTTCATTTTTATTTTATAAATACTGTGCATTATATAACTGATCAACATCTGGTTTTTCATGTTGAGTTTCACATGTTAAGGCATTTTATCTATTAGTTTTCCTGAGCCATGATATGGTTTATGAGGACTTAAAAGAAAATCTCTAAGAAAAAACTTAAATTAGATGACTAAAGTCCTAATAGGATCAAATATTGCAAACATTCAATTTATTAACATGGTCAATTCAGCAAACCAATAGATTCCTTCTAATTAAATGCTCGGGATTTCCTTTATTATTTTGTCATTAACATACCTAACTGCCATGCTGAAAGATCAGATGATCCCACCTTGTCTTAAAAAGCATAAATGAGAAAACTAGCGTGGCTGATACAAGATTTGGGTTCTGGTCATAGCATTGTTATTAACTAGTATGAGTTTTTGTAAAGTCATTTAAGCTTTTTGGGCCCAGTTTCCTAATCTGAAAAATGACAAGTTTTACTAGATAATCTCTAAAATGACTTCTAATTAAATTATCTTCCAATATTTAGCTCCCAGGAAAGGCATGCATTTGACAAGCGATTCCCTGCCCATGTCCAAGACCCACTTATTCCCATGATAAATATCATGAAATATGATTGCAAGACTAATATAAAGTAGTCACAAACTTTAGTGTGCCAAAGAAATTAGGTTCCAACCTCAGATACTTTTCCATGTTCCAACTCCAGAGAGTTAGATTCAAAAGTACTGGGATGGGGATCAGAAATCTGCAATTTTAACAAGCACTTCAAATGCTGCAAATAGTAGTTGTCTGGAAATTATAGTTAGAGAAAAACTGCTTAAAAAATAATGTGCCAATCAAAATGAATTTTTGGATATTTATACCCTTACCCCAAAACAAAATTTAAAAAGATGATTATTTAAAGGAAACATGAGTAAATAGAACTATGAACTTTACATAATAATTAAAATACATAAGTCATCTACTAAAGACATAATAAAATATGTATACATTTCTCAGGTTTTTAAGACTTTGAAGAATGAGACAGGATCTTAAACTAATAGTCATGTGAAACAAATTAAAAATCATTCTTTCATTCAGTAGAAAATAGGTATCTACTAACAGCTGTCACAGGAGAGAAGAAGCTTTATAAATTCCAATAAGTTAAGGGAAATGTACAATCAAAAGAACTTAACTTTTTGATCTTAGAAATTAAATTCAAAATAGCAATACAATACTCATCAAAGTACATGCTTATTATAAACCTTCTTGAGTGAAGAAGATTAATGGTTAGTAGTAAAGCTAGGACTGTATATTATAATACACTATGAGGATACATATTAGAGATATATTTACTTTTCCAAAAAAGATAAGCTAGATAAACTATTCCTTCAGCATTTGCTACTTTGCTGCTATTGGGTGGATAGATATTAGCAAGCCTCTATCATAGTTAATGTCCCCTAGGGCAATGTTTCTCAAACTTTACAGTGTAAATAAATACATGGAGATCTTGTCAATGCAGATTCTGACTCAGTGGTCTGAAACCCTATATTTCTAATACTGCGAAGTAATATTGATGCTTCTGGTTCCCGGACACTTTGAGTAACAAGGCCACAGGGTATTTCAACCTCATTGAGTTAAACAGAGGAAATCCCATGAGAATTGGGTATAGGTCAAGGTAGCACATTTTATTTTCTGAAGATGGCCCACAACACAATCTCCCATCCCACATTGCCACTCGCCCATCAAGAGGTGGAGTTTAATTTCCCTCCCTTTGAACTGAGGCCAACATTTGCGACTCATTTGTAACCAAAACAATGTAGTGGAGGTGTCACTGCATGATTTCTAAACCTAGTTGGAAAGAAGCCTTGAAGCTTCTGCCTCAGTCTCATAGAACAGTCTTTCTCCAGATGCTTCCTCTGAGATCCAGCTGCCATTCTGTGAGAAGCCCAAGACACATGAAGAAGCCATGTGCAGGCACTCTGGTGGCAGTCCAAGTCTTCGGATCACTCAGCCCAGCCACCAGACATGTGAATGAAGAAGCCAGCTCCCAACACTCAGCCACTCAAATCACTCCCAGTCTTTTGAACATTGCCACATGAGGACTCAGACTTTCTGGACTCAAAGACACTTGCCCTCTCTGAATTCCTGATATACAAAATCCATGAACAAAATAAAATAGCTGTCATTTTACATCCTAAGTTTGGGTGGTTTGTTATACAACAATGGAAAACTGAAAGAATGGAGTTAGAGTTCACGTAGGAAAAAAAACAACCTTGTAAATAAAAGCAAATACTTGACCTTTACCTATTATTTTTAATTGTTTAGACAAAGTTATGTAGCTAAGAGAGGGAACGTCAGATCATAGAGACAAAGATGTCCCAAAACGTTAAAAGAACTCAAGGAAGAAGGTGACTCCTGAGATGAGGCAAGAGATTATAACAGAAATTGGATGGGGAAAACAGCAAAGGAACTTTGAAGGCATCAGCAACAAATAAATTACATGAAAACCTGAGAACATATGCAGGAATTTAAAAATAGAACACGGACTGTTAAGACTTTAGGATGGTTTCTGGTTCTATAAGTGAAACCTCTTTCATTAGACTAAACAGAATACCCCTAAAAGCAAAACATAAAACCAAAGTAGAGAGAGCAAAGGAAAAGATGTAAGAAAAGAAAGGAAAGTGATGCAAATAGAATACCCAGGGGGAATAAATAAGAATGGGAAGAAAGAATTATTCCACGGTGGCTAATGTAGCTCATGAAATCCTTTGGTACCTCCTCTGAACAAAAATTTTTGAACTGGGAATATAGTGAGGAATATGAAAAAAGTCACTACCCATAAACCTTAAAATATTAATGAGGACAATAAAAAAGAAAATGATACACTTTCGTATAATAAGTATTATGAAAAAAATTAAGCAGGGTAAAGGGATAGATAAATTTGGGGGAGGCAAAATGGGAAAGATCTGTAAGATCTGTATGTTCTGACTATAACCAAGAAAGAGCCTATGAAGAGAAAGTAGTAATGAGAGAAAGAGCTAGGAGTTACTATGAATAAAGTTACCAACAGATGAGAAGAAAGCCCAAAGTAGCTTCCTAACCACAATCTACCAGGTGTTCTGGTCAGAAAGTTGGGAGTCATTCTTGATCTTTCTGTAGCAGACTGCTGGTAATCACCAATACCTGTGTTGTCTTCTTTATAGGCACATAGGAGAACTACATTTCCCATCCTGCTCTGCAACTAGGAATGTCCAGATACTAGTCAATGGAATGGGGGTGGGTGATATATGCCACTTCTTAGCCTGGTCCGTAATATCCTGTCACTGCACCTTCCATTTCAGCATTTCAGATTATTAAAAAAGAGAGAGGAAAGGTATTGTGTTTATTTTCTCTCTCTGCCCTATCACAGAACTAACAATGGTGGTGTCTACTTCCCTTTCTGTGGCTCCTGTAATACCATTTAAGACCTTGCAGTCTAGGTAGAATAACATCCTGTTCTTGATAGGCTCCTGATGCCTCACCATCCCATCTTGGTTCTCTTACCTTGGCCACAGCTCTTTGAAAAACCCCTTCATGAAACTCTACTCAGTTAATCCTTTCAAAGAATGTCACTGCTCCCTACCAGGATCCTGACAGAAATACCACTCCATCTCATTAAATATTTGAATAAAAAGTATAATACTTGAGTATTAAAGAAAACTAATAAATATGATAGAGCATTAGAATTGAGACTGATCTGGAAAATTACCTTGGCCCAACCTCTTCATGTGATACTGATGGTACCCATGACTAATAATGGAATTGACAAGTGGCTTTTCTCCCTTTCACATTTTCTACATAATCATTATATGTAGCTCATACCAAAAAAAAAAAAAAAAAAAGTATCTACATGCCAAACTTTTCACATATTTCATAATAGTTATTGATGAGATTTATAATATTTTCAGGAAAAAAGTAGCAAGTTCCAATTCTTATAATTAGCACTCAGAAACTAGTTCTACATTGGAACAGCATCCACCTCAGCTGGAAGGCAAAGAACATATATTTCTCAGTTCTCATACTTTCAGTGAAACCCTACTCCATTTATAGGGCTGCCAAATGGCCGAACCAGCCCAAAACAGTTTACCGTATTGAAATATACTGACTTTTTCCCCTGATGATCTTCTTACGATGGAAAAAAACAAGCTTTAACCACAGCTGACCCTGATCATTAACGTCAGGTCCTGATCAAAAGCCACACCCTGCCTGCAAGTCACATTAAAATGCTAAAGTATCTCTCCAGCTACAAGTTCAGTAGTGGTAAATGTCCATTATCAAGCTCTGTGGATAAGACTTTTTCTAGTTCCTTCTTTTCCCTCTAAATTTATCCTTGCTCTGGTACTCATATCTTGAGCGTCTTCCAATGTTCTTGTTCTGGATGCAATATTAGCTAATATGTACCATTCCAAGAAAAAGAGAAGGCTTATCTGTCAGAAAACTATACCTTGCTTTCATACCAGGCCTTGACCCAGCACATTAAATATGAAGCTAAAGCATTTGTTATTTTGAACAGCTACATTTGATCTAACGTGTGTCAGGCACAGAGTCTAGTATATTTCACACATTTTATTTAACCCTCCTGAATCTTTCTTTCCATACCTTTGCTGTATGAAAATACAATGTCACAAAAAACACAGTATTGTTCTATAAGAAAATTTACTAACATTATGTGCTGGTATTAAAACTTGTCTCTTAACGTCATAATTTTGGTTAAATAGCACACATGCATAAATGATTTTCCAAGCATTTATAGCTGCCATTTCTTACAAAATCTCTAAAGAACAAGGTGTGCTTTCTGTTATGTATGCCAGCTGATTAATCCTTTTTTTTTTTTTTAAATTATAGATGTATACCACAGGGCGTGAGTTAGAATTAGAAAAAAAAGTTGTTTCCAACAACAAAGCACATTTTTTTATAGAAGAGTTGGCCTCTCTTGCTTCCTATTACTATCCAGCACATCAATCAACTAGACTAGTGAGAGTGATTCCATTAAAAGAGTAGCTGGACAATAGCTGGCGACATATCCTATCAAATACAAGCAGCAAGCTTCTGCCTTCAACCCTGAACACATCTTGATTTTTAAATGGCCACATGAGAACACAGTAAAGAGATTGATGCTGGTCTGCATCCTGAGATTGATAGGCTATAAAGAAAATGGGGCCTCCATTTTCTTTATAGTTAATTATGCACCCAAGTCTTTAAGGTCCAACTATATGGTACTATAAGAGTGATAACTTTATCAAGGTATACTTAGATAGCCCATTCCACATGCAGTTTGTTCATTCAGTCTTTAAAAATCACCTTCCGCTATTTAAAAACCAGGACACAGGGAAGTTAAATGACATGCCCAAGGTCATACAGTGAGTGGCAAAACTAGGACTTGCACCTGTATCTTTCAAACCCTAACCGGATGTTCTTTTTACTCTTACAGAATAGAAGATCTCAGACCTATAAGAAATGGAAATCCTGGAGCTTCGCTGTAGACTGACTAAATCAAATACTCTGAGGTTGGGTCCGATGGCAGGCGGAGTTCTAAAGTGGCCCCCATTAATGTCCGTATGAATGGCAAAGATTTAAAAGAAAGATAAACCCCAGGTCTTCAAAGTTACGAAGAAACAAAATTGTTAAATGTTACTATGGAATTATGAATTATTACCACCTTTCAGGAGGGTAATTTAACAATGTCACTCAAAATTCTTAAAAATGCATATATCTTGTGACTCAGCATTTCCACTTCTAGAAACTTAAATATATACATTCCAAGTAGAAGCAATAGATAGGGATTAAATCACTCAATTATGGCAAAACCACATTAAAATTAGGTCCTTAACGCATTTTTATGGCCATGGATACATGCTGAGCTGTAATGTTTAGCAAACAGCAAAATGCCATGGATAGTTTGCACCACTAAAACCATGTGACATCAAAGATTTGTCACCCAACTTCCTAAAATATTCTCAGAGGAACTGAATATTTTAAAGGAAAGCTCTGTACATATTCGTTACAACACAGAGATTATCAGAACACTAGTTTTGTGCCCATGGATCTGTACTCACCCCCCTTAGTTGATATTAAGGATTTTATGTCCATGATCATAATCCAAATTTTATCACAATTTATCAGTCTCAAGTAAATGATTAGGTTGAAAAATTGACACAGTATATACTCTCCTAGGGTGGTGTGGTCAACAACATTCACCTTCTCCAAAGCGCTCAGCCAGGCCTACATATTGGTCCACTGTAAACCAATCCTCCAGAGGGTTGTGACAACAGAAGCAATATGAGGATGAGCTCTCCTGGAGCCACGTGGCTTTGGTTATGTCAATACTAACAATAATTCAGACCCACAAAGGGAAGAAAACAAGAAGACTTTCTGCTCTCACACTGCTAGGTGGAGTCCTGTGGTATATTTATATTCATTATATTAACAATAGATAATATGCTAATAGCACTAATGGCAAAATAGAGGCAACTTAGAGAGAACAACCTTTACTATTTATAAGATTCTTCCCATTAAATAAGATGGGTGTTTAATTTGATGGAACCGTTTCATCCTTTTGAGTTACCACAAATGTTTTGGTTTTTTGTTTCTTTTGAGTTTTAGCTATTGTGATTTGGAGTGAGATTAAGCCAGAGTTAACTGACAGCATCCTCCTTTACTCTCCAAGTATGGAAATTAAAACACAGGGAAGCAGCAGGACTACACACAGAGAGATACTGGGAGTAGACAAGGATTCACAGTCCCATAAACAAAGCCTGCTGAAAGGTTCAGTGTATGATGTTCACAAATAAAAGATCCTTCTTTGATGTAGAAAAATTCGAAAGCACTGTTTCTCAAACTTTTTGCTCTCAGGACCCTTTTATACTCTTTAAAATTATTGAGGATCCCCAAAGACCCTTTGTTTATGTAGGTTATGTTTCTTGGTATTCATTATATTAGAAATTAAAACAAAATTCTATAATATATTAATTCATTTAAAAATAAATTCGTCCTTTACATGGTAAAATAAATAATATAGTTTGTGAAAAATAACTATGATTTTCAAAACAAAGAAAACTGAGTTAGAAGAGTGACATTGCTTAACATTTCTGCAGATCTTTTTATGTCTGACTTAATAGAAGACAGCTGGGTTCTCCTACCTGCTTCTGAATTCAATCTGTTGTAATATCATACCTCTTGTAGCCTCTGGAAACTCCACTGTACACTTGAGTGAGAATGAGAGTGAAAAGAAACAAATAATGTCTTAGTATTTTATGAAAATAATTTTGAACTCACACAACCCCTGAAAGGGTCTTGAGGACAATGAGTGACCAACATGTCTTGTTTGCCTGGGACTTACCTACTCTTAGCAATGAAAGTCTTATGTCCCGGGTAAACCCCTTGGTGTGGGGCAAAACAAGACAATGGGTTACCCTCTCTGTACTACACTATAAGAACAGCAGTGTTAAAACAAGATTAAAAAACAACAACAACAACAGCTTGCTTAAAATCACAATATACACTAACTACTGCTATGCCTTCAAAATCACAAGCTACCTAACTCCTGGGCATACATACATTTATTGTTAGTTTTATACAGTGCTTAATAATAACCTAATTTGAAATCAGTGGAATCTTCTAAGTAGCATATACTTAAGCATATACAAAGTAAAAGTTTGATGTATTACATTAGGAAAACTCAAAATTAAGCTGTATTTAATTTTTTCTAGCTTGGGAACTTGGGATTGAACCAATGTAATTTTGTAAATGGTCCCCCAAATATATTTATTCTTTAAAAGGAAAGTAGTGCGTGTCATTTCATTAAGTATTCACAAAATGCAATCAGAATTCTTACAATCACAGTAATTAATTACGTTGAACAACAACTACAAAAAAGTATTTGGCTTCCTGAGAATTAGCTCATTTTTTTTAAAAAGCTTACTGAATAAAGTATATTAACCTTGCTTTATGACATTCAAGTGCCAAACCACATGTTTCCCCTCCATCACCTTTAGTTCCTTTTAAATGAAATTGTGTATGAGTAAGTCTTTAGTCAAATAATGCAGTCATCTGTTTCCATCACTTTTTTCCTCTTTTTGGATGTTTCCTCTTTCTTAAATGTTATGTATATAACAACTGAGAGTGACCAGTAAGATCTTTTAACAATTCCTAAAGTTCTTTTTTCTTTTTAAAAACATGAATGACAAAACATGTTATTTAGATTAAAATGTTATAAGAAATCACCATCGTAACCAGTGGCTTTCTTTCATGCGAGATATTTCACATTATTGAATTGGCAATAGACATTAATTTCAAGCTCAAGACATTTTCTTGCCATCTTTTTCACAAAATTAAATGTGTATCTACAGTTGCTATGTTACTGGTATAAGCCTTACCTTGGCATAGTAATTTTGTTTAAATAAATCATTTTCTGAAAAGGTGTTTGCTGAAACTTTAAAATATATTTCCAAAAGCAGTAATTCCCTAAAGAAAAAATGTGGCCTCCTTTTCCGATTTTATTTTATTTTTTGCAGGTTTTTTTCTTCATTTTTCAATTGTCTACAAGGTAACTATGAAGGATATTTATGATTGTTTTTAAAAAGAAATATGTCTTAAAATGTCAATGCAAAATTTCAAAAGATACATGTTAGTTAACAGTTTTTCTATTTGAAATAGAATAAAAGCAAACTATTTTACAATGAAATACCACAAGTTAATATTTCAAACTTCACTAACTTGATAAAGGTCACTTGTAACTGCCTGAAAGAATAATAATTATATGATACCAGTAAGGTAAAAAAGCATCATATAGGCAAGTGAAAGATGAGCTTCAGGGTACATTTCAAACCCATTTCAAAAGAGAAAAAAGTCTGGACCCCGTTTTGTAAAAGGCACTTTTTATTGTAGATCAATTGCATTATAACAGAAACACCATAGTCACACAGTAATGTCTCTGCCACCAGTTTCTCCAAATTTTAGCTTCCTCTCCACAAAGACAGTCAATTTCTTAAGGTGTGGGGGTGGGTGGGGGAAGAGTAGCCATCACTTCCACACTTAAAACCTTCCATGGGTATCACCTACCTAGATATGAAATCTGAACTTCTTAGCATAGTATACAATGCTCATTCGCCTCCCAAACACCCTATCTTTTGCCAGTTCATTCTTTCAACAAGTAAGCCCCTGAGGGCCTTTTAGCACCTGGCACATGGTAAAGCTCAATCACACATTTTGCATCAGCCACAGCAACATCCTTAAAAGCTCACATTCCCACGTGTCTGTGGACACATCTTCCTTCTTCCTGTGAAGATATAGCAAGTGTAGGTGAGAACTTTATACAAGAGGAACAATTCAGAAAAACTAAAAATGTTCACTGTGTCAATAGTGCCCATCCATAAATAAAAACAAAATAATCTCATTAAGTCCCATGGGGGAAAATATAGTTATTCAATTTGGATTTCTACTCTTTTTTACTAGAAGAATTCTGATGAGAAAATACCACTATTTTCATGTCATTTTTTTAAGTGAAGTGAAAACAACATATAATAAAAACATAGACCTTAGGTATTCAGTACAATGAGCCTTCACAATTCAAACACCTGTTCAACTGACACTAAAAACAAAATACAGGACATAGCTGTCAGAATCAAAAGATTCTTTCATATCCCTTTCCAGTCATTTATCTCTCCCATTCCCAGGCAACCAATTTCTAATTCTACCATCACAGATTTTTTTTAATTAAAATTTATTGAGGTAATAATGGATAGAAAAATTACATACGTTTCAAGTATACAATTCTGTAATACATCATCTATATATTACATTGTATGCTCACCACCCAGAGTCAGTTCTTCTTCCATCACCATATATTTGACCCCCTTTACTCTCTTCTACTCTCCCCTGTCCCCCACTACCCTCTGCTAACCACTAAACTGTTGCCTGTGTTTGAGTTTTTGTTTCCTTATTTGTCTTGTTCCTTTTTTGCTTTCAGTTTTATATCCCACATATCAGTGAAATCATATGGTTCTCTACTTTTTCTGCCTGACTTATGTCACTTAGCATGATAATCTAAAGATCCATCCATGTTGTCGCAAATGGTATTTCATCTTTCTTATGGCAGAGTAGTATTCCATTGTGTATATATACTACATCTTCTTTATCCAATCATCTATCAAAGCTTTATATACAGTGGCCAAGACATAGAAACAATCTGTCTTCTGATAGATTTTTTTTTTCCATTTTTTAGCTATTCTCCTATTTCATTATAAATAGAAACATAGTATATGTAAATTTTTGAATCTGGCTTCTTCCACTCAGCACAATGTTTTTGAGATTCACCCATACTGCTGCATAGATCAGCAATTTCTTATTATTTCTGAGTACTATTCTCTTGCGTGAATATACCATACCTTTCATGTACTCATTGACATTTTCTATATCTTCTTTTATGAGATGTCTGTTCAAATTTTTTTGTCCATTTTAAAACATTAGATTGTTCACCTTTTCATTGCTGATTTGTACGGTTTCTTTAAGTATTCAGTATACAAATTGTTTTTCAGATCTATATGTTGTGAATATTTTTTTCCCAGTGTGTGGTTTGTTCATTATTTTAATGATGTCTTATAATGAGCAAAATTTTTCATTTTAAGTCCAATTTATCAATGGTTCTTATGGTTACTGCTTTTTGTGTCCTATTCAAAAAATTTGTGACTACTCAAAAACTTTCTATTAGAAGCTTTTTGTTTCTAGAACTACATATAGGTCTATGATCCACCTCAAATTAATTTTTCTGCATGGAGTAAGATGGGGATTGAGGGTTCTTGAATGATTATTTGAATTGTATCACTATCTGGGAGACAGGGATTCAGCCCTGTGTGGATGAAGAGGGACATAAAGCACTCCATCTCTCCTCTCCGGAAAGAAGCTGAGCAGCCTCCCAGGTTCAGACCCTGGGGCTAGGCAGGGCAATGGATAATGCCTTGGTCTCTATTCATTACAAGGGAGTTGATTTAGGAATTTCACAGTTTCTAACTCTTGCCCACAGATTACATAATCCATTTTATGTATTCTCTGGGAGTTCTATTACCAAAAATTGCAGTCACATCATTTATCACTGCCCATTATTCATTCTATGTACCAATAATCCTCTCCAGATTAGGAGCATCTCACTCCTGTTATAATGGAGTTCATCAGAAACTGCATCTTTGTCACAGGGAAAAGGCTCAACACAGAGCTGGTCTTGGTTCATTCATTAGTCATCTCAATAGTGTAGCTACCAGGTTAAATATTCATAGCTTATTTGTTGAGTCCCCAGTAAGTGTCAAGGTCTGTGATTGGGAATAGATGTACAGTGTTTAATGAGAATAGTTTGAGTCACTACCATCACAAAGCTTAGTCTCTAGTGTTAAAAATGTCTTTATCTGCACCTAGACAATGATGTCATTGAGAGTCACTACTGTATCTTATTCAACAAGTTAGATAGGACAAGGGTCTCAAGGTCTGGGCGGCTTACTAAATGCTATTCTTGCTAAACATTAAAATGTAGCACAGTATTTTGAAGATGCAGGTGCAAACAGGATGAACCTGACAGGAACCCAAGCAAGTGTAGATACTACAAAGAAGAAATCAACATGTAATTAGCCAGATAATGTATATACACATAAAAGCAATGGCTGAGCCTCCCTTTTGGGAAATAGAGCTTTGGATGTGAATCTGGTCTCCTTTATCTGCTGCAAGTAAATAAAACTCCCTATGACAACCATATCTGGTTCTTGAATAAAACAACCCAAGCAATGAACCCCCTGATTTCCGTAATAAGCGTACTCCCAGGCTAGGTTCTCAAAATAGTTAATTTCCCACAAAAGACAAAGTACCTTAAGACTTGTTCACAGCTAGTCCATTGAATGGTTAGGCAATCAAGAACAATCCGTATTAAAATAAATTAATGCAATTTTAACAGGTAATGTTTCCATTTAGGGGAATCTGAAATCCCAGAGACACTAGACTAAGTGTAAAAAAAGAAAAAAGTCCAAGAAACCTCATTCACATTCCAGTTGAACCAATCCTGTTTCATGTTTTCACTGTTATTAGCTCAATTGTTCCTCAAATTTCTGGCAATAGAAAAGAATGATACTGGTCATTCTGGTGTCCTCTGTGGTCATTCTAGTGGCACCTACGGGTTACCAGTTCCAACCTACATAAGTCTACATAAGGGCTGAGAATGTGTATCAAAGGGAGACAGCCATATATTTACAGAATTGAAACACACAGCTAAGTAATCACCCTAATAACAGTCCTTGTATGTGTCAGCACATCCTGCAGGAAACTTGAAAAGCAAGTCAGCTATCAGCTATGACGGCAGCAGGCCAGGGGACACATGCTGCATAGCTACTGCTGTGTGTGTCTGAGTGAAAATGGGCCCTGTGCTGCCTTTCCTTCTGAGAAAACACAAACACAGCAATGCACAGACAGTTCCTTCTCCTGTTCCTAGAAAAACAAACAAGGAAAGAATTCCCTGCTACCCTCACCAAATTCTAAATGGGGAGGTAAAAGAGGTACGCAAATCTGTGTGTGTGACGCATGATAAAAATTTATTCCTCTCATGTCTTTCCAAGATCATAAAAAATAATTTGGTAGCTGTCATCACGGTCTTATCCTGGACATTTAAGGATAAACATTAAACACCTCGGGTATTTTTTTCCAATTTAAATCTAAACCAAGGTTTACAATTACCATTTGTGTTAAAAGTAATGTGTTCATATGTGGATTTCTCTAACTTTTTTAAATCCTTGGATTTATGTGTAGGGGCATTTGTGTTCAGATGTGTGCTGAGTTTTCTTTCATTTTTGTTTTATGTGAAGCTATGAACATGTTTTAAGATATCAAATGGTCAGTTAAAGTCTCATACGTGGAAATGTCACATCTAAATGCTGGATAAAATCAGAGAAAAATAGCATAGCTTCTCTCTTTAGAGGCAAACTGAAGGAAAGAAAGGCTAGACTCAGACCAAAATACTAAATAATTCATAATAGCCAAAAAGTGGAAACAAGCTAGTCTCTCAACTGAAAAATGAATAAAATGTAGTAGAGCCATACAATGGAATACTATTCTGCAACAAAAGGGAATGAAGCACTGATATATGCCACAATAGGGAGGAACCTTGAAAACATGCTCAGTAAGAGAAGCCAGTCAAAAAGAACATACTGTATGATGCCATCTCTATGAAAGGCCTAGAACAGGCAAATCCACATAGAAATAGATTAGCATTGTCTAGAACTGAGGGGAAAGGAATAGGAATCAGAGGAAATAGAGAGTGACTGCTAATGTGCACAAAGGTTTTTTTTGAGATGATGAAAATATTCTAAAATTAATTGTGGTGATGGGTGCATAATTCTGTGAATATACTAGAAACCACCCAATTTTAAATAGGTGAATTGTATGGTATGTGAATAATATCTCAATAAAGCTGTTAAAAATAGTTGACACTTTGTAGCAGTGAATGAGCCAGCATCTACTTCATGTATAAAAAGAGAGTATGGAATAAATACTTTTTCATATTTATAAGCATAAATCTGGGAGGATAAAGAGGAAGGCAAAACTGGGAGAGAGAACTCTTCTCCTGACTCTAGTGCCACACACTGAACATACTTTATCTCAGCAACTAGTGCAGCCACCAAATGTTCTAATAATCTGTGACAAAGTTTCCTAACTGCTTCAGAGCCTCAGTTAAATGCACAGTACTCAGGGGAAAGCAGTTCTATAAAAAAGGATATTTTAAATCCATTTATTTTAAAAGGTTGAATAGGAAAAAAGAGCCAACAAGAAAAAAATAGGAAAATGATACTTTTATCAACAAGACCTAGTTGCAATAAAACAGACCAGCTAAACAAATGTAATATACATGGGAAGGGGGAACTTCCTTAAAGAAACCATAGGCCCAAACCAGCCAGTATTAAAGCAATGTTTAACGGGTGTTCACCAGCATTAAAACCACTGCAGAAAAATGCTGCCAAGTGCTGCCACCTTAACTTCAGGATAAAATTTCAGAAGACAATTTGATTTTCGTATCAACCAGGTTTTGTGCCTTTGCCCATCTTTATGAATCACTAAAGAAAGATTCTGGTGAAAGACTTTCATGGACAAGATATAACAAACAATGCTAAGAGTATTACTAATTGGCAGAAGTTGCAGGTAAATTAAAATAATACAGGTATCTATCAGTTAGGATGCTTAGAGCAGCAAGTGACAGAAGAAAAAACTATAAGAAGGAGAAAACAGGAAAGGATCCATTATCTCATATGCAAGAAGTTATGTGGAAGGAGTGCTCAGCTACACAACTTTGCTCCCAAGCTAACTGCAGAGGGAGGGAGGAAGGGAAAGAGGGAGGGAGAGAGGAAATGAGGAAGGGAGAGAGGAAAGGAAGGAGGCAGAGAGGAAGGGAAGGAGGGAGGGAAGAAGAGATGGAGAGAGGGCGGGAGGGAGGGAGGGACGGGGGGGGAGGAAATAGGCTTTTTCCTACATATGCTTTTATTAGGGAGAAAGTTTTTTCAAACACCCCTTGCTTGACTTCCTCTCAGGTCCCAGAACCAGGATTGGGTCACACGACCATGCCCAAACCAGTCCCCAACCACGGGAATAAGACTACAATGACTGGCTCATTTTGACCATGATTTACCCCTGAAACTGGGGAAGAGAGGTCATCTCCCAAAATCAAATGGGAGGGCAGAACAATGAACAAAGTCAGGGCTCTGCCAGGAAGAAAAGGTAGCAAGCAGCACAAAAGGAGATCAGAGTGCTACGTGATGCAAACACCATCTCACATGCAGAACAAACTAAGGCTATTTAATCTATAGAGGGAAAGGCTATAATGATGTTTTCAAATATGTGAAGATCATGTGAAAAAAAAGCTCCCTGATTAATTTAATTTGAAGTCTTACAAAATATAGCTGCCCAACAATATGTACAGGGCAAACTCATGAAAGGGCAATAATTAGACTATTCACGTAAAGGCTGACTCATCATCTATTGAGAAGGCAGTCTTTGACTAGTAGGTCGAACTAGCTCATCTGAGATCCCTTGAATCCCTTCTCTAGTTTGGTTGAACCATACATGAAGCATACTTGCCCATAACTTCCCTCCTCATGCATCTTAACAAACCTGCCAATTCAAATTAAAAATCTAAAATTGTTTTTAAATGGCAAGGAGAAAAACAACAAAATGATTTTTCATAGGTCAAACAGTCTTTTCTTGAATCAGACAATATAGTAAAGAAAATTTTAAAAAATTCAGAGGGCTCTAATGCAATTCTACACATCAGGGTCATTTTCTTTTCATTTCTCTCATATTCTTCACCCACAGCTCTACTCCTATCCTAGGGAACTGTTTTTGTGGTTGGTCAAAATAGAACGGACTGCAGATCATACAAGGGCTCTAGTTTCAGCCAGAATTTACTAAATAAATACCAATATCTTAGAATTCTTATGCTTTTCTTTGCTGTCATTCTAACTGCCAACATGAACAAGCAAAGGGAGTAATGAAAAAAGCTGACATAGAGACCATGGGGGGAACCCATTAGTTCTGGTCTCATCCCTTTTCTCTCCACGTCCTATCTTCTAATTTCCACTCTGACCTATTTTCATGCAGTTAATATTGATTTTTATTTAAACAAATAATATGATCTCAACCCAAATTTATTTGATTTTAAGAACTTCAGTCAGTTGTGATCAAAGATATTAAGTTTATATTCAATTACTGCAAAATTTGAGTCAGTACATTCTCCCTGACACCACATTTGAAAATAAATTTAACAGAATGTGGATGTGAAATCTAGAGATTTCTTCTATGTTCAAAAACAACTCAGATTTTGAGATGTGAGACAAAAAGGACCTAAATTTAATTGAGAAAGGTCTTTGATGCCTCCACACACTTCATCCTAATCATTTACATCTGTTTCATTTACATATTTTGTAGCAGATAAAAGAATAAGGAACACAATGGGCCCTGAAAGGCAAAACTTATGACATTAATGCAGCAAATATCAGCTAATGTTTGTATTTTCCTTTGTTTCAGAAAGGAAAATGGGAAAACACTCCGTGTAGCTCATATCTGAAAATGTAAACCCTTATCTCTGCTGACCTGGAGATTTTACCAGTGCAAGATGTGCCAGGCACATCAATTATTGCTACATTAAATTCAGGATAAAATTTCAGAAGACAATTTCATTTTCATATCAACCAGGTTATGTGACTTAGCCCATATTAATGAATCACTAAAGAAAGATTTTGGTGAAATATAAAAATTTCCTGGAGAAGATATTATAAACAATACTAAGAGTATTACTGATGGGCCGAAGTTGCAGGTAAATTAAAATAATGCAAGGGATTGGGTATCTATCAGTTGGGATGCTTAGAGCAGCTTACTACTTACTCGTTTGCTACTTACTATATTGCTACTTAGACAGAACTTTTCCCCAAAGGCTAGACATTTCTTTTTAATCCTAAATAGTTAATTTTTGAGTATGAATCCAATGGGGACCTCTCTGTTTTTATCTCACTTGATCACTTGCTTGTCCTGTATGCACTTAACCTATTACTAGAGCTCCCCCCCAGAGGAAACTGAAGAAATTACGGTTTAGGCCCCTTATTTGCATGGCCACTTAAAGGCCCAGAGAGGGGCCCTAACGAAGCTTCCAGGATGCATTTTAAGTTTTCAAAAATAGAGATATTTTAACCTCAACTTGTTAAGACTGCTGTCTCTCTCACTTCAACTTCCCCTTTACCACACTTGCTCTTACGCTGTTGTTGGTAGGAGGGAGGCAGGCATTGGCAAACATTTTTGGGATCTGTATAGATAGAAATTGAGTTAGTATATTTAGTTTCGGTTCTGTGGGCTATAGCTCTGTGCTCACAGTAAAGTTCTTGTATAGTTCAGTTATTTCTAGTTGTCTTGGGTAGAAATTTCTTCCTCGGTGATGACAAAAATTGTCAGCAATGAGCTGGTTTAATGAGTGCTGTCAATTCAAAGATTATTTATTGGTCAATATGCATGGAAACTTGAAATGTCTTGAAATCACTAAGCTCACATATGAAAGACACTCGATAGAAGTTTCCCACAATTTGGCAATAATCCTAAAAATTTACATGACATTATCAATAATAGGCTGTAAATCTAAAAGAACTTTTCAAAAATGATCAAAAACACAATTTTGACCAACCATGGTAAATAGGGAATTCATTACCTTTAATCTCTGTAGAAGGTATGACAAAATTGTTGTACTATGAAGAAATAATCCAAGATTAAGCACTCATCCCCACACAAAAAATAGAGGAAAAGTATTATAAAAGTACATGATGTGATTATGTTAATACAATTATTATTTTTTCCTGAATTTTGTGATATTTGTGGCATTTTTATCTTTACTTTGTAATTTCTCATGGTTTCTTTCTCATTCTAAAAATGATCACATTAGTACCTAATTTCATACTAATAATTCTGAATTATTTTTCTTTTAAAGGGCTTCCACAAAACCTAGAGTTACTTTTGTCTCATTCTTGAAATGCTATCTTCCCTTGCTTCTGGGAAATCACACTCTCCTTGTTTTTCTCCCACCTTCCTGACGACTCTTTCTCTGTTTTATTTCCTGGATCCTTCTCCGTATTTCAACCATAAAAGTAGGGGTGCTGTTCTTGCCCTACCCCTTCCGGACAATTCGCTTCCCTTAGGTGATCACATTCAATCCCATGGCTCTAACGAACATCTAACTGTTGATGTCACCTAAATCTCCGGTCCTAACCTCTCAGTGAGGCTCCAGACTTGGTTACACAACTGCCCCCCAGCATCTCCATGGGAAAGTCAAATGGGCATCTCATACACTCCAATGCCAAAACAGAACTTTGCTAGCTAAACCCACTGCTCCCCAAGTGGTCACCATCTCAGTAAATCGATACTTTTCCTCACATCTAAAATCTGAGTTAGCACCGTTTCCTCTTTCAGTTCACATGTCACATTCCTCCATAAGTCCTATAAAACAACCCCTAAAACATATCCCAAATCAATTCCTTCTTCCCATCTCCCTTCCCTTATCACTACCATAGTTAAGCCACTATCATCTCTCAGCTGGAACACAAGAGCCTCCACCTTAGACTCTTGCCCCTTCCCCATTCTTTCTCTACCCAGACAGGTAATTTTTTTTTAAAAAAGTAAATCATACCAATATCATCCTTTTGTTTAAAATTCCCCATGGCCCCCATTACACCTACAATTAAACGTTTACTCTGGCTTACAAACCATGCAAGGTGTGGCTTCTACCAATCTCTTTGTCTTCTAACATCCTCCTTATAGCTCGCTGACCTTACCAGTTCCCTCTTCCTGGTATGTTTTGCCCCCTGATCCTCCCAATTGTCCCAACATCTGACACTTTCTTTTCTTTCAGCTCTCAACTTCAATAACAACTCTTCCTGACCCCCTTAAGTGCCTCAGCATCACACTTAGGCCTCTGCTGATATATATGATCTAGGAGCCACGTGACCAGGCTTTGACATTATGGCGAAGTATGTAAAGCACTCCTGCAATAGAAAAAGACATCCTAGTTTGTTTTTTCAGGTAAGATTTGTTTATCATCTCTGTGTAAGAAGCTTCAAAGCTACAAAAACCTTCATTTAATCCACAACATGACTATTCTCAAATTATTGTTTTTTGAAGAACTGTTCTACATCCTGGTGTTTTACCATGCCTGTATAGAGTTAGTAATTGGTTTGTCTTAGATAAATTTTTCCTAGGCATTCAATGGTGCCAATGCCACAAATGTACACATAAGGCCTGCCATGACTACACAATCAAAGAAAGTCTACGGTAAACTACAATCTGTAGCAAATGTCCTTTCACTGCAAAAGTGTAGACTCCATGAAGCTTTTCTCAGTCAGTAATACTGGTCCATACTAGCTCGGTGGCTGGTGCCATCCCAACCATCCCTCCCACCGGTCTTGCTAGAAAGGTCTTCACAGGAGTACCAGAAAAAGAAGCCAGACCTACGAAAGCAGCATACAAATGTTTCCACTTATCACTAATACCCCCAGAAAAAGAAGAAATAGGAAGAATATGAGGAGTGGGGGTGGGGAGTAGGAAGAAGGGAGAGAAGAAGAAAAAGAGAGGTGAAAGAGAGTATGAAAAGAATTCTTAAACTCAAGAAGATAATCTGTTTTTTTAAATTGTCAAAAGATTTGCAAGGTCATTTCACAAAAGAAGATATATGAATGACATACATGTATACACATGAAAAAAAAACTTAAAGCATCTCCATTCATTACGGCAATGAAAATTACCAAAAGAGAGAGAGGGGAAAAAAAAACAAAGAAAAGCAAATCAAAACAAAGCAAAGGAAAGAAAGAAAGGAAGGCTGCATCAGATAAGATGTTCCCAAAGAAAACAGCACTAACCCACAATTTCCATTATTTTCACTATAGAGACAAACTGTGAACAAGTGAAAGAATGACATACCTTTTTATGAAATCATCTACAGACCTTTAGGAGTATCAAAGCCTAATTCTGGCTGGAGAAGTTGGCCAGATATCTAAAACTGGAGAGGATAAAGTCTGAACCAATCCTGGCTGGATCTACAAATTCTTGAAGGTCAAGTAACATTTAGTACAAAGTGACTGCCTGGCTAAAGTGGATCTGAACTACGCAGAACAGATGTCAACAGGAGAGAGAGAGAGAGAGAGAGAGAGAGAGAGAGAGAGAGAGAGAGAGAGAGAGAGAGAGAGAGAGAGAGAGAACAGCAGAACAGTTTATAATGGGAAAAGAATAGCACAGATTTTTCAGGGATGTCTGAGGTCATTTCTGACTGGCAGATTCCAAAATGGTAGCAAACCATGAGTGTACTAGATTGGCAAAATCTATAAAACCTAAAAGTTAAAAGATACATGTGGAAGCACTAGTGGAAAAGCTAGCCCTGTTCTAATGTCAATATATTTAGAAATAAAGCCAGTGCTATTTCATGACTCAAACTGAACATTTTCAGACCCAGAAATTTATAACCACGGATACAGAAATAGAATGACACTGGAGAAAAAAAGTTTGTTATACAGCTGGCTCCAAACATTCTACAAAAATTTCAAAATAATGAATGGAAATTAAAACTCAATATACTTCTGATAATTTTTTTTTCATAATAAGTCATGTCCATTGAAGGAAAAATAATAAAATACAAAGTGGTGTGGTCCCAGTATACACAGGCCATCCCTAGAATTGGCACGTGTTGATTTTCTTTCTCTGTGTTTATCAGAAAGTGTCTTACAACAAAGATAAAAAAGTAGACCTAAACAGAGCAAGCTCATTAGAAGTGGTCAAGTCATAATACTTAAGTGCCAAGTGAGCTTCAGGAATTAAAGACAAAGGAGACTCTCCCCAACCCCACCCCCCAAAAAAATTGCAAACCTCTCTTTCAATAGTGAGAAAAGAAAGAATTGGATAGATTTTGACTTTATGATTATATTACCTTTGCCAATTTGCTTGGCAAAGGTGGGAATATGGTCACACACACACACACATACACACCTTTACAACAGAAATGAGGAAAAAATATTTCATACTCATTCACAAAGACTAAAACAATTTGAATGAAAATACTGATAAAATAAGTAAATATTTATTTCAACTCATAGGAACAGGACATTTTATTTTGCACTAATTTTTTGAACTAAGATGGGATCTTTTGTTATTCTAAAATAAAACATTATATAGAATTCTGAAATACTAAATATTATTCTAATAATTACCTTTGACTTAAATATTTTTGGTTTACAGATACATTATCATAAAATGATTTGTTGAAAGGTTACAAATATGAAATTAAGACAATCCACAGGTATGGGGAGTTATGATTAGCAAATATATAATTAGTGTAATTACATAAATATCTTAATATATTCATATTTATAAAAATATAGAGTCATGTTTATATTCAACCCACCTCATCTCAACCATAATTACTGAAAAGAGGTTTGTAGCGGTTGGGAACACAAGTTTCAGAGTGTGGCAAACTTGAACAGAAATCCCAGTAAGTTCATTTTTCCCATCTATAAAACTGGGAGCAGCAAAGTAATTATTTCCAAGAGTTGTTTCAAGGATTGATGATACACTGTTTAGTATATGCCTGACAAACAGAACTTGACACTTACTAGCTACTACTATTATCGTTGTTCTTATCAGCCAGGAGGTTTTGACCTGGATAATATCACCCTAGTTTAAAAATTACCTCAATAAAACATAATAGATTGAAGAGGACCAGGAGAAGGGTATTAGTAGCACTAGAAGAATGAAACAAAGACAGAAATAGTAAACAGTGCTTGGCCTGAAGGTGCATGACTGGTGGAAGAGAAACAGGGTTTGAAATGTAGGAAGCCAGAACCTGGGCTGTGGAAAAGTTTTTCAACCCCGATGTGCAAAACTGTAAGTGAAGGAACTGATTTTCATCAATGTGTGTTCAAAATGGAAATTCTCCCGTCCGAAATGTATTTGATGATTCAACATATACAATTATGAACACTCTGTACTGATTTTTTATGAGAAATGTATGCAATTGAATTTATCAAAATTCCCATGTTCATAAGGGACAACCCAGTAGCAATACCACAAACAGTGAAGATGACTATATACATATGTCGTATGCATCTCAATTATCAATGATAAAAAACAAAATCTGATCAACCATGCTAGAATAAAAACTCACTTTCTAATTCTCTATAAAAATATTATAAAATTAGTAATAAATAAAGATGCATTTAAAGTATGGGAGACAAGAAATGGAGGGAAAAAAATAGAAATATGTTAGTTAATAAAATCCAGTTTTTATGGATTATGTAATATTAGTGTTACTATGTAATATTAGCTTTATCAAATTTAATTTTTTGTTTTTTTCTCATGTCAAATAACTATTCATTATTGTTCTTAGTTTTATATTTATAAGCTTGTATTAATTTTTCTAAAATGTGGTCTACAAAATTATACCAATGTCCAGCCCCACAAAACCTGAATCCACCAGTGATTTTAGTATACTCTTTACCAGGTTTTGTCCATAGTGAGCTAATTAAATGTCTGTTGTACCTTACAGTTAAAAGAGACATACATTTTAAATCATTTTGAAATGGTTTTTTAAAGTATTTAAATGATGAAAATGCTGTATAATTCACGTACACGGCAGGCACCCACGTATTCCTATCAGTGTTCACTTCCTCATGGTCGCTACCTTCCCTGTTAGACCACATTTGAATAGGAACTGTGAAGAAAACATGCATTTTCTGCACTCCATACTGCTTAAAATGATAGGCTCCTCTTTCACTGTTGATTCAGTATTTATTTTCGTATATTTGCTTCATCACTTCTTTTATTTTTAAACAGAGCACTCCCTGTGGGGTGCTCCAAACCAACACAGGGAAAAATTACAAAATGATCAAAAGACATAAGAAAGTTCTTGAGAAACTTACTAAAGTGAATATATTCAAAATGGTTTTTATTGGATGATCACAGTCTTAAATTTGTAGAAATAATCATGGGAGGAAATTATCCAAAATGTAAGTAATAGAGATCCTTAAGTTGGGGGGGGGGGGGCGGGGAGAGGGTAGCATTTTTTCTTCTATGTTTAAAATATTTTTTAGCATGTCTAAATGCTAAATGAAATAAAGGTGTGCTACATCTTTAACGAAACCAAAAATTAATTATATAAGCTTTTTCTTCTAACCCAAAATGTCCTACATTAATGAGTGAATTCCATCAGATTCTGCTTACTCTTTGTCAATAGGCATTACTTACAAGAAGCTGGCAGATCATAGCAAAGATTAGCGATAAATCATTTACATTTACAGGCTCAAAATCATTAAGCACATAAGTGACAGTAATAATACTCTAATTCATTTGCAATGTAAGTCAACAAAATCAATTTTATTTTAATAGATTTGGAATGTTTAGCAATCTGGCATCTAGTCAGGCAGAGAGGAAGGAGTACGGCTCCAAATTAGATATTACACGCTTCTTGAATTTGTTTATATAGATTTTTGTTTTACTTTAAATAAAGTGTTTGTTTTACTCTGAATGGAATACAACTGTTCCTAGATAAGTCACTAAAACTGGGAGACATCAAAAGATGACTCCATGTCACTAATAAACATTTACTGAGGACTTACTATGTGTTAAGAACGTTGCCTGCTCTATCCCCAGCCTGTAGAATACTATTTCATTTTATCCTGAGCTGTAAAGGTGACCCAACCAACCAACGGCAGGTCTAATATAACAAATTCTATAGCCTGGTTGTTAACTACTAAACGGTAGTGTCTTCTGTTAGAATCATGAGACTGATTCAGAGCCAACCTTAATCCTTAAAATATACAGTGCACTTTACATCCTCCGTTCATACTCTCTCTGTTTTTTGTTCATAAAATAAACTCATCTCTGTCTGTTAGACAATTAGAAGAAAGTCAGGTGCTGTGACTCATCTTTGGGACAGAGGATGCAAAGTGAAGAGCGAGGAACAACAGAGGACAGGGAGACCCTGGCACTGACTGACTGAATGACTGCTTCAGTGACTAGAGTTTATCCCAGGTTGACAGGTGAGCAGGGCTTAAATCAGGTGAGTCTAGGGCTGCTTGCAATGATGAAAAGAAACTGATAAATTCCTTTTCTTACTGTCAGGAGAGAAGAGGGAATCCTAGGGCTATGTTTAAGATTACTAAAGTATAGTACATACATCACTGAAATAACAGGTTTCAAATATCCAGTTCACACCAGCCAATCAAATTAGAGGCGTAATTTCTCCAAACTGTAATCTGTCTGCCTATCTGTATCTCTCCTCTCTCTTCTCTCCTCCCTTCCCCCCTCTCTGAAATGAGGCCACTTAAGCAACTAGATACTAACAGATCATTATGTTAATTAAAAACAAAGACCAAATGCCTGTGCCCTCTTTGCCTTAAAAACAAAGACCACACCAGGCAAACAATGCTTAGAGTTATTATTTTTTCTGTATCTCTGAGTCTATTTCAGTTTTGTTTGCTCATTGATTCTGTTCTTTAGATTCCACATATAAGTGAGATCATATGGTATTTGTCTTTCTCAGTCTGACTTATTTCACTTAGCGTAATATTCTCAAAGTCCATCCATGTTGTTGCAAATGGTAAGATTTCATTCTTTTTTATGGAAGAGTAATATTCCATTGTATAAATGTACCACAGTTTCTTTATCCAATTGTCTATTGATGGACATTTTGGTTGTTTCCATGTCTTGGCTAAAAAAAAAAAAAAAAAAAATATTGGTTGCTAGATGAGAGTGGGGAGGGGATGGGGGTGAAGGGATTAGAAAGTGCAAATTAGTAGACACGATAAAGTCATGGGGATATGAAATACAGTATGGGGAATATAATCAACAATGTTGTAAAGATTATGTAAGGTGCCATATGGGCACTGGACTTATCAGGGGGATCAGTTCATAGACTGTGCAGATGCCTGACCTCTGTGCTGTACACCTGAAGCTGAAGTAGAATAACATTGTATGTCAACTGTAAACATATACATATATATATATATATATATATATGTATGTATATATACACACACACACACACACATATATATAGTCACAGGATGTGGAGTACAGCATAAGGAAGATAGTCAATGGTGTTGCAGCAGCTATATATGATGTCAGAGGGGTAGCAACTTGGGGAAGAGGGGGTTATCACTCCATGAAGGGTGTAAATGTCTAACTATTACATTGCTCTACACACCTGAAACTAATTTTTAAAAAAATAAAGTGTGAAAAAACATTTTAAAAAAATGCTTCGAGTTAAGCATAGGAAATTGACAAAAGAATCAAAACAGAAAATATGGTCAAAATAGGTATCTAAAAGATCTGGTATTAAGGTGTTAAGTAGGTAAATAAATGCAGATGAGATTTTGAAAATAGGGATGTTTATATATACTTTCTTTGGGTCTAATTTTCTTTAGGGGCATTTCAATGAATGATGATTCGATCAATAACTGTACGAATGATGAAAATTATGAACTCTTTAAAAAAATAACCCTATGACCCATTTTTCACACTACTTGAGGCTTTTTTAAGATACACCGGAACCCTCTCTACGGTCCCCTGGTTAAGAAATTCTAAAGTAAATAATGATCATGATTGCAAACAAGTATTTTGTGACTACCTCCAGATATCATCAAGGGTTTCTACTGGTAAGTGCCACATCATTTTCAGTAAGATTAGGGTTGAATGTAACAAGGACCTTGACAGAACACTTAAATATTCTATTAGAAACTCATGACCACAAATGATGCAATTTTATCAAGTTCAGTGTACTGCCCAGAGTGTGTCAATTGCCAAAAACTGGCAGAACATTGGAAATATTAATGAGAAATGCTAATGAAAAACCATTTTGTACATAAAAAGCCATTCTGACTTTTCAAAAGTATTTTTAAATACTATCAATTATTAAACATAAAAAGTTATTAAATAATGAATGTATTAAAAATGTTCAGGACCGAAATCAATTTTATTTTGATTAAGTTTGGAGTTAGGCAAAGGATAAGGACTCTGTTTAAGGAAGAGGCCTAGGCTTAGGAAACAGAGTAAAGCTTAGAAGGGACTGTAACTGCTCTGTGCAGAGATACTATAAGACGGCTTTCCCAGTGTATTTCAATCGGTACCTGGTCATCAAGAATATTTTAGATAAAAATTAAAACTGTATTTACTTAATATATCAACACCGAGACAGTCATATAAATCTACGGGAAGATTTATAGCTTCCTGAAAGGAAGAGATTTTTAAAAAGAAATCCTTAGGGACAAATTTAAATGATCAAAACCAATGCATTCAGCGTAGTATCTTGATTAAGAGTAATAAAGGGGTTTCAAAATTGAACAGACCCAAGTATGAACATTGTTTCAATCTCTAGTAAAAGTTTCAGTTAACTTTTCAAAGCCTCAGTTTCATCATCAGTGGAAAGAATAATAGGATTAAGTGAGGAAATAGGTAAGAAATACAGTGCCTTCCTTACACATATAAAAAATCTCAAATTATATTTATTATTACTAGCAGCTATCATCCTAATATCAGTAACACTATTGTCACAGAACTGATATCAGGGGAAGATTCTGGTATTCCAAATTTTTAAACAGAACCAGGAAACAAAAATTAAATATTAAGAGTACCTTTTTTTCTAAACTGGTCATTAGCTGATTTTTAACCAGATTTGGTCACCTTAAATAATCACAGATTTCATTTTCTGTTTATTAGACCTGTTCAACATGAATTTTCTAGTTTACTTGCTCCTCTGTAGAGTAACAGAGCTGAGGAAGAAACAATAATTATGTACGATATATCATATGAATATGTGTATATGTTTTAACAATTTAAAATAACTTCAAAAGCCACTCAAATTTTCAAATTTCAAAAAATTTAGAGAGAGAGAAGGGGAAGAAAAAGGGAGCTTAAGTAATGTCAAAGTTTTAGTGACCCCACGTGAAGTAAGATTTTTAAAAAATTAAGCTTGCAACAATTTTTAATGAGATGCATAATTTATAACAAAATCACATATTAATAAAAATCCATAAACATGCTATGATCATTAAAAACAAGCCTAGAATTGAAGAGAACAAAAATAGGTTATCTATATCCAAATGTACATAACACTTTTATCTATAACATATCAGAAGGAAGAAAATGCCACAATTAATGCAATGCAAGATAAGGTCTAAAATACCCTTGTTTATTTTACAAGAGCCAAGGAATATTCAAATATTGAAGATATCACTAAAAAAATGATGTCACCCATTCACCAATCAAGATATATAAAAATGTTGACAACTTTTGACTGATAAACCTTCCTGTGGGAATTCATCCTAAGACCATGAGTCAAAAGAATCATAAAGTCATAGGCATTCAGACAGATAGTCACCACATCATTACCCGTATTAATAACCAGAAAGAAACTAATGCCCTGAAATAAAACAAAGGCTAAATAAATTTGAAATATTCAATGAAAATCTACAAGTGAATTAAATATGTCCTACACACCAGGCACTGCTAATGAACATATGAGAGCCTTGCTCTCAATACAGTCTCATTCCAACATGTCAGTTTGATGAAATATGATAAAACCATTAGGAACTGTAGAAGAAAACAAATAAATGTTCATGGCAAAAGTTAATATATAAAAATATGAAATAGAAAATATGGAATACAATGATTTGAATCACATAAAAAGTGGACATAGAGTGAAAAGAAATATAATCATGAGAAGAATAATTGATAATTAAGTATAGGGTATTCACTAATCCATTATCACCAGTCTCAATTTGACAGGCTATTTCTCATGCCATCTGTTATGCATCAAACATCCTTTTTAATTTTTGTGTTTTTTTTACTGGACAAGAGGTATTTTCTTCTGTCAATTCCATCTGTTTGTGGCAGCATGTGCTATAGCACCATAATGTTAGTATACTCAGAGAGCAGATAGAATAGAGATTCTGAAATTGACAAAGCTACCCCTTCTAAAAGAGATGGCTAGTAGGAAAGAGAATATTAGATGTTCTCTTAATGGCCAATAGGAAAAGTTCCAAACTCATACTCTTTTAACACCTTTATGAAGACAAATTGAATTTCTCTGCTCAATCCTTTAGTTCAAACATACAATGACCATTGTCTGGGTGACACCACTTTTTAAAATTAGTTTCAGGTGTACAAAACAATGTAATATTTAGACATTTATACCCCTCACAAAGTGATAACTACCCTCCCCCAATCTACTATCCCCCTGACATCGCATACAGCTGTTACATTTCCACTATCTCTACTCCTTATGCTGTACTCCACTTCTTGTGATTATATATATACACACATATACACACACACACACACACACACACATATATATTTTTTTTTAATTATAGTTGACATTATTATTCAGCTTCAGATGTACAGTGCAGTGATCAGGCATCTACACCATCCCTGAAGTGGTCTCCCTAATAAGACAAGTGGGTGACACCATTTTTAATGATGCCTCCAATGTTTGAATATTCCTTTGGTCTTATAAAATAAATAAGGGTATTTTAGAACTTGTACTAATTGTGCAATTTTCTTCTTTCTGGCATATTATAGTTAAAAGTATTCTCTACATCTGGATATAAGTAACAACCTATTTTATTTCTCTTTAATTCTAGGTTTCTTTTTTATGATCATACTATGTCTTCATATCCCCTGATTTTTGGCTAACTTAATGGTTTTGTTTACTTGGGCCAAGTGATATGTTTGCTACATTCAATCCAGTTTTCAATGTTTTATTGAAAGTACTAATCAACATTTCACATATGCCAGACTGATGGACTTTCCTGCCCTGGTTTAACGAGCGACAAGATGAATGATATCATCTGGGAAATGATCCTGATTTCCTTTCTCTACTTCCTCCTTTATTGTTCCTTTCCTGTTCTTATATATTTGGTCATTTGACACACATTTATCAGGTACTTACTATATCCTGGATACTCTTTCTGGGTACTGAGGGTTAGGCCGCAAATAAGGAAGAAGTCCCTGATCTCATAAAACTTATATTGCTGTTAAGGAGATATAAAATTAAAACATATATAGTTTCAGATGATATAAAGCAAAACAAAAAATAAAGCAGTGAATGGTTAGAGTGATGGAGGAAGGGCTTGCTGGTTTGACTCTTCTGAGGTGGTAGCATCTGAGCAGAAGCCTGAATAAAGTGAGGAACTAACAAAGTCACCAACCTTTGGGGACCATCAACACCTGTAACAACTTAAGTGATATTATAAATCCCTCTTGAGAAACATAAACCAGAGATGTGATTTATACTTGTTTCCTTTCTGTGCTGTTATTTCTAAAAAGTTTAGTCATAGCCAATGGCTTCTGGAACAACGTACAGTCATGAAGACTGACACCCTAAGGGTGTCCTGATCCCAAGCACACCAAACAAACATAAGTGTATTTTGCACAAGTAGAGTTGGTCTATGTCTCTGGAATGCCAAATCAATGACCTTCATCATTTTTGTCAGGTTATCTCTGCTTGAGTATTTATGTCAAACAGAATCATATATTGTAATTACTTGAAGAAAAACAATCCTATTTACACCAAAGAGAGTGTAAGACAAGAGCCACAGTGAAAAGCAGAGTTAATTACTCAAATAAAGTATCTTTCCACAGGTCCACAAATCCCTAACTACATTATAAGAGTACCCATTCTCCATTCCTCCCCCAGCCACTACCACTGCCCAAAAATAGTGGTAGGATTTAGGTGGGCTTTTTCTCACTTTCTTTTCCAGTGTTTTAAAAACTATTTGGGATATTAAAACAGGCAAACAAACAAAAAATGTAGTATTTGGTAATTTTTAAAGAAAAATTTCCTCTTCCACATCTCTGCATCTTTTTTTTTTTTTTTTTAATCTTGGCCAGTTACAGGTGGCTAGCAGCAAAGAGCTCTATTCTGCCATTAACCGAATAGAAGCCTCACTGAAAAGGATCAAGAGCTCTGTGTTTCATCAATTTAACATCCCAGCATTAGAACCAGCCAAGTAGACACAGCCAGGCTGCCAAGACAAACAAATGGTGTTTGGCAGAAGCGGGGGGTGGGGGGGCAGTTTCTGGAGACAGCTCTCCAGTCTAAACTTCTTAAGGAGTCGGTATAAACGTGCTTTTATGGAAAAGGTGCTGCTCCATCTAAAAAGCACAGATTCAGTTCAAACACTGCCACCTTTCACTGGTTATGTTGGCTTAAGGTGTGTGCACCTCAGTGACTGTGCAAAACCTGCGTCACAGGTACCTGCTGCTCGCTTTTTTAATCCCCAAACCAAAACTTTTGGAGCCACACTAAACACTGGCTTTTTTATCAAAAAGAAAATACGAGTGAAGGAGGATGCTGGGCCACAGGGCCTTTCCCTGCCTCCACCCAACCTCATCCAAATAGAAAGTTACAGTAGGTGAATAAATTATTATAGGTCCCCTCTGTTCCTCTAGCCTTGTGGACAGAATTTAAATTTAGTAGGGGATATCACTCCTTCATTCCTCTTCTGAGTTGGTCAGTAACCAAACACTGCTTAAAGGTTAAGCTTCGTGGAGATGGTGAGAGTGTGGGGCTTAGTTGTGAAATTTATAAAAAGCGAAAATATTTTACAGAAAATTCTAAATTTTTAAATGCACAAACTTTTGTACACCCCCATTTGCAAACATTTATTGAATATCTGCTCTGTACTGAACTCTGGGTAAGGTGCTGGGGGAAAGAGACTATGGCACTCATTATCCTCCAGCAACGAGTAATCTAATTCAGTCTAATACTTTTGGCAACAACTAAAAACAAAAATTGCAACATTCTGAAAGTTTGAGAGATTTGGGTTCCCAAGAATGTGCAGAAAGAATCTCTGTAAAATAATGTGCCGGAATTCCACGAGCCAGTTTGGAAAGGTAGACCCGTTACTCAATGTTCAAACTGCATAACCTTCATCCTAGAAGTTTTAGGCGTTTATTTAAACTGTGTGCCACCATCAGAGTATTCAAGGAGTCATAGTAACGATTAGCCCCCATCACAGGAGTGCAAGAAGTATTTCATTCTTCCATCCTCTAAGTATTGGGCTTTTCGATATACCAAGCACTCCCTTCTAGGCTCTGGGAATATGATGGTAAATAAGACAGAAAAAGCCCCCATCCTCATGTAGTTTATGACCCAGATTGGGAGAGAGTATATTGATAGGTAAACAGATGAACAATATTGCTCAGTGACAATTATGATAAAAATTAGCCTGAATCCTGGGAAGAACTGGGGAAGAGGGGCAAGTATTGGGCGGACTGTGCTAAGGGAGGGTAGTCTGGGAGGCTTTCCTGCAGAAGCAATATCTGAGCAAGGATCTGTAGGATCAAAAGGAGCCAACCATGTAGAAGGAGGGCTGGCAGAGCGAGCAGCAAGAGGAAGAAACAAGAGTTCCAGGAAGAACAAGGAGGCCAATGTGCCTGGAATGTAGTCAACCAGGGCGGAGTGGCAAGACTAGGGGTCAGTCTCAGCCAAGGCACCGATCATGGAAGTCCCTCCCTATCCACCACGGAAAGCGGTTTGGATTGCATTCCGAGACTACTGGAGTGAGAGCGTTAAGGGGGGTGGAGAGTTGGATGCAGGGGGTGACACATGATGTACTTGTTTTTAAAAGCCAGTTTTGCTGCATTTATTCATCCAAATATTTGTTGGACATTTACTGTATTCTAGATCCTGGGGCTACAGGAGTGAACCAAAAATAAAAATAATAAAATAAAATAAAGCAAAATCTCCACCTTCATGAAACTTGAACATGGGCTAGAGAGTCCACGGGCAATTAGCACAAAGCAAACAAACAATTTTAAGATGTCAAGTGGTGAAAACGTCTAAAGAGAGAATGAAGAGGCAGAATAATATGATGGGAGGTGCTATTTTAAACTGGTTGCTTGGGGAAAGTCTCTGCTGAGTGACAACGACCTGGGGAGAAAGTGTTCCAGGCAAGCAGTCAGTGCAAAGGCCCAGAAAGGCAGCATGCTTGGCTTGTGTCTGGCAGTGTGGCCTCGGGGACGATGAAGAAAAATTGGAAAGATAGGTAGCCCGTGGCAGAGTCACTGATGCCTTTGGGGGCCACCATAGTTTGGATTATATTCTAAATGCCAAAGAACACCACTGGACAATTCTGAGAAGAGGAATGACAATCTGATTTGCATTATGAAAGGACTGGTCTCACTGCTGGGTGCAGAAAAGATGATAGGAGAACAGGATACATGCAGGAAATCCTGTTAGAGCACAAGACATCTGAATGGCTTGGTGGGAGGAAACGGTCAGATTCTGGACATATTCTGAAGGCAGAGCCAACAAAATTTGCTGGAGGTGAACAGGATAGGAAGGATGATTCTAAAGTTTTTGTTTGTCTTGGAGACAATGTTTTTTTCTAGTTAGCCTCCTACCTCTCTTCTTGCATCTTCTATGGATTCCACTTAATCTAATGTTATTTGTCCATATTCCATCCTTGGCCATCTTCTCTTCTCTGTCTATATACTCATTTTGGACATTTCTATCTACACTCATTGCTTTAACTATAGCTGTATACAATGATTCCCAAAGTAATAGAGAGGGGAAAGGTTGTACTTTAGGGTCAGATAGACCTAGACTCAACTTGCAGCTGTGCGATCTTAGGTCAGATGTGTGACCTTTCTGAATCTGCTTCCTCACTTGTCAATGACAGATGGTAATATCTCAGGGGATACTAAGATAATGAAATATGTATGCTAAAAAACTTACTGTACCCCTGGCACAGTAAGTACTCAAACAATGTTTCAAGGTTATGTTTTATTCTGTTTTAATCTCTATCTCTAGCTCAAAACACCCTCATAAAAGCTTGCCGCGCTCCTCTATTTTCCATAGTCACTGATATTTGAAGCCTAAGAGTCACCCTAGTGTCCTTCAGCCTCTTCAAGACCAATTTCTAACTGCCAAGTTGGGAGATTCAAATTCCTAAAAACCTCATGATTTCATTTCCTCCTGTTTATCCTATACTTAGGTAGTGCCCCCAGAATCCGCTGAACACCATCTCAAGTGTTACCACTACAGTCTTAGCTCAGCTCACATCACTTCTCACTGAATCTATTGATATACCTTCTGACTTCTCCCAAGTGCTGTCCCAGTGATTTTCATAAAATACAAGTTCATATCACTCCTTATAAAAAAGTTACGAATGGCTTCCTATCGCTTAAATAATATCCAAATTTGTTACTATGTACGCAAGATACACTGGTGTCAGCGCCACTGTAGATCTCCCACTTACTCTCCTGCATTATCTCATTTTTATATTCTTATCACTTAAAAGAGTCATACTGTCCTATGCCATGATTCATCCCATATGATTTCCTCTGACTAAAATTTGTTCCTCCTTGTCAGCTCCCCAACTTCTATACCTGCTTGTCTTTTAAGTTAAAGACTTACCTCCTTTGAAACATCTTCACAGAATGTATCCCCGGATAAGCTGGTATGCCTTTGAGGTGATGCCACAGTAGCAAGTTTGCTTCACTTGATCACTGTCCTCTCTACATCTCATTGTGATTATTTGCTTACATGTGTAGTGCCCCAGTTAGACTGCCATCCTTGAAGACAGAACAACTTGCCACTCATCTTTATATCTTCAATACACACCACTTCACAGCAACCCTACAAGCCAATTACATAGGAGTCAACTAACGTTCAAAGAGATTAAGCTATTTGCCAACACTGCATGGCCTGTATTATCAGAGAAAAGAAAGTTATGGGCTCTGGTCCATTTTGCTCCAATAGCCACACCCTGTCAAAAATCAAAATCATATAAAGATATTATTTTAATAATCCTTCAAAGATTTTCAGAGTTTGAAAATTTTTCTTTATGCAGAGCTCAAGGAAAGTCTTCATTGTATCTAAAAATAGTCAAATGATAAATTATTTTAGATCCCTTTATTTACAAACTCAATAACAAAAAAAGTACTCAATATATAGAGTAAGAAACTGGTTGACAAAGTTTCACAATTATCATGGTTATGATGCTGATGGAATTTCTAATTTTTTCACGGTAATCATCATCCAAAATTTATACGAGTCTGATGGAACAATAAATCAGGACAATAGCAAAATTTCTTTTCAAATACAAACACGTTAATGCCAAATATTACACAATTGTTTTAGTGTTTGTTTTTTTCAAGTACTTCGTAATTTTACTAAATTACCCACACAACAATTATATAAATGAGGAACTAGATATATCAGTTATTTTAAGGGACTCTCTCCAGACCTAGCCATATTTAAATGACAGATCTGGACAAAGAAATAATGATTGATAATTGAATTATCCAAATACAAAAAGTTGTGTAATACTTTCCTTTAAGGCTTAAATAATATCTTATAAAAATCACACAACACTGCATAAAACAGATCCTAACAATGTTAAATTAATAATGTTAAAATATACATGTATTAAAAAGCAAGCACATGAACGAACTTAAGACTAGCATTTGAATCTTCTTGACTTGGTTCACTGCTTATTTTGCCAATCCACGTTACATGATCCCCTCCCTTCAACTGTCAGTCACTCTTCTAAGTTAAACTACACTCATTTACTTTTCCTATTTAGGGGAGAAAGCAGTCTCCTAGGTTTCAATACAAAGGTAGCACAGCATCTTTCTTACCAGGAATAATCATTAGATAATTGTTCAGAATTTCCCATATACAGTTTCCTCAAGTACATACAATTATAAATCATACTACAATCATCATTTAAACCCATCATCAATCATTACGTACTTAACAAGTTAGCACTCTTGCCCCCCCTAGTGGATGAATAAATTTAAAAATGAGTTTGTTTTTCCCAGAGAGGTAAAAAGTAAGCCTAAAGTGTATGCATATATATTCAGAAATATGCTTAGAAGACAGATACAGTAATAATTAACCAGATAACAGTATAGGCCATGAGGCTCAAGAATACTGATATGAAGATGCCATGTTAGAGTGAAAAGAGATGGTTGAATTCCAACTCCAACCCATAGAAGAGAGATAATTTCAGGCTAATGGTGTAACATCTGAGGCTCCACTTCATCATCTCTAAAATGCGGCTGATAATAGTGACTTCATGTTTCTCATGAAAATTAAGAGGTACCATATGTGAAGTGCCTTCCACAGCACTTGGCACATATTAGACCATTAATAAAATCAGCTTCCTGTCCTCTTTCTTGCCTTCTCACTACTCACATCTCAGTGGTTGGCATACGCAAGTCTCTCAGACATGCCCCTTCCAAGTAGCCTCCCAATGTGCCATATTTTTTGAGATACTCTTCCTCAGAAAAGATTTCAAATTTGTGTACAATATGATAAAAACAGGAACTTAGGAAAAGCTCATACTCAGTATCATTTTAGTCTAGGCTGGTACTGGCTCTCACAATTCTAGCATATTTTCCGACTAATTTTGCCTGGCCATTTGGCTTAGCTAGACTGACTTCATTTCTCCATCTCTCAGACAGATACTCTAATTGCCACTTACATTTCAGGGGTACAATAAGGGTTACCAGGACTACTTTTTTCAGAAATGCCTTTAAATTTCAAAGCAAAAAATAAATTAATTAAAAAATTATATAACACTAAGTATTTTTTAAAATAATACCCATTCCCCTATATATCCATGACTGAGAGCAGTGGTTCTCAAAGTTTGATCCGTGAACCCCTGGAGATCCTGAAACCCATTCTCTTAAAGGAGTTCAGCAAGCTCAACTCTATTCTCATCTTAACATGCAGATATCTTTACCTTTTTCACTGTGTTGATATTTGCATAGATGGTGCAAAAGTAACGGTGAGTGAAACTTGTGGCACCTTAGCATGAATCTAAGCAGTGGCACCCAACTGTATAAACAGTCCTGATATTCTTCACCTCCACATACTTACAGTAGTAATAATAATTTTTAAAAAGCCAGATGAACTTAATAATATCCTGATAAAGCAATAAGAATGAATTTTATTAAATCTTTAGCCTTAAGTACAACATTTTTAATTTTCTGTGACACAAATTGGAAGTGCACAACCAAATCGCATTTCTGCTGAATATAAGGGACAGATCACTTACTCAGTCGTTTGAGGTATGACTTGAACTAGCCCCATTTTTTCATGGAATACTATTTTCACTTGATATAACAACATAAATTATGGTTATTCAAACTTGGGTATTTGGCAAACATCTTGAAAATGAATAAAGTGAGCCCGCCTCTTCAAGGAAAACAAGTGACAGGATTTGTTGCCAATAATAAAATTCAAGCTTTCAAGTGAAAATTAGAATTTTGCAGTACTTGTATCTTCCACTGTGAGCTTGACAGCCTGCCAATGCTAAGACTTTTTCTGATTTGATCTATGAATATATTAATGAATGTTTATATTGTAATATCTCATAACTCAGTGAACCAATATTTTCCAAATGACCAATGCATGAAATTACAAAATCATACATGGCTAAATGATCCACTGAAAGTGCAGCATGGATTTTAATGCTACAAAAATATTTGATATGGTTTCAGATTCCAGAATACAAAAATATTTGATACAGTTTCAGATTCCACAGTGCAACTAACCTTTAAAATGCTACCACTTGTTGAGTTAAGTATGGGATAAAAGAATACCCTCTATTGTCTGAAAAGGTATTAAAATACTTCTTTCTTTTCCAATTGCATATGTTTAAGACCAAATTTTCTTTAGAGACTTCAATCGAAACAACATATTAAAATTCAAAAGCAGATATGAAAACCTCGTAGTCTTCTATTAAGCCAGATATTTACAATGTTTGCAAAAGTGAAAACCAACGCCATCCTTCTTTCTAATTTGCTTAATTTTTGAAAATACATATAGCTATTTTTTGTAAAGTGATTTATGCTAACATACGAGTTTATTATTTTAAATAAACTAATCATTTTTTAACATTTTTCTTAGCTTTAGTTTCTAATATGGTAAATGTAGATAGTCATAACACATATAAGCACAATTTCTTTGAGGTCTTCAGCAATTTTTCATAATATAAGAGTTCCAAGGTCAAAATTTTGAGAACCACTGCCTTAGAGAAACCAAAATACTCCCACTGTAGAAGGCTATCAGTAGAGACCACTTCTCCCTCAGTTTGAAGCTGGAATGTGAAAAACTAAGCAACATAAAGCAGATACTTAAAATTCCTAAGATAAACACAAGGAAGACTTAGAAATGAGAACTTAGTTTCTAAAAAGTGATATCCTTTCACATCTGGAAATCCTGGCCCAGGAAAAAATGAGATGGGACTTGACAATGTAAGTGACAAACAGAAGGAGTAATAATGTTTTATAAATATTCTGATATTCATACATTCTCAATTCCACTGCATCTCTTGTTTTTGCCAAGGTCAAAATTTCATGCCCTGTAGGAGAAAAGAGGCCTATAAAAAACAAACCACATAGTGATCATTTTTTTCTTCTGAAAATAAAATATTATCCTCTGCTACTGTAGAATATATGCCAAAAACAGAAAGATCCCTGGTGAAATATCTTTTAACAACATGCAAAGCAATTCAATGTAGGTTTATATAGTATATTAAGGACACACAAACAGTACTTTTCAACATAAAAGTTACTCGTAAGTTTTTCCTTCCATATAAAGCAGTTTGTTTTCTTGCTGTTTTCACCAAAATAGTTTAATTAACCTACTAGCTCATGTTATAAATTATTGTAAAGTTAAGAATCTAACAACGACATCTTGTTCGCTACCCAATATGTCTTTTTAAAAAGGTACTAAAATTGGATTCCATTCAAGGGAAGTATTGCTTCTTTCATTTTTCAGTTCTAGTGAATCCCCAATGGAAAATCAGAGTTGTGCTAGTGAGAGCTCTCCGGGAATCAATACTGGATATGCCACACAGAAGACAGGTAAGAGGAAGCATAAAAGTGATTCTTTATAAATACCCCAAATTGACAGTTATAGAATGACTTTAGTGCCTCAGGAAACATTTGCTAATGATTTGTTTTGTGTTAAGACATTGGTCAATCTGAGGCCCCTCAAACTTAATAGTAATATTTGACGATCATGAACATGAGTGAGGGAGAAATTCATCCAAAAATTAACATCAAGTACACAAAAACATTCTGTAATTTGCTACAAAGGTAACATGGTACTCCATTTCTGAACTGCTAAAAAGAATGACATGTCAATATTAACAATAATAATGATAACTAACTACATTGAGACTTGGTATCCAACATGTGTACCTGCAGCAATAGATCTCAGGTATCTTGTTAAAAAGGCAGATTATAGACTTCCATATCCAGGAAGATAGGGTAGACATCCTATTACTACATCTAGGGATTCTTTCCATTAAGTACAACTGAATACCCCAGACATTACATATACAACAAACATAAGAGTCTAAAGATGGAGAGAAGAAAGACTAGCTAGAGATCTCAGGATCCACTGTGAGATGCTGAGTTTTCTTTTTGCCTCATATAGTCCAGACTTGGAATGGAAAAAGCTGACAAGTCAGAAATAACAACAGGCACAGACAAAAAACAAAAGCCCCACGGACCAGAAGAGGGCCAGCCTCACAAGATAGAAAACCTTAGACAATAACAGCTCTACTGCAGCCAAATACCACAGGAAAAAAGCTGTGGTCCCACCCACACCCACACCAGCACAGGCCAAGAGAGGAGCCTAGAGTTCCATTCTCTCAACATTATAATGAGTCACCCCAACACTCCAACTGATATGTAAGAGAAAGCCAAGTGGGGAGCTAGGACTTCCATCCCATGAGTCAGTAACCAGCCCTCTGTGTTAGCAGTGGAGAGCGCACAGGAAGTCAAAACTCCTACCCTCAGCGAGAAGTAATGAAGCATCTTTCCCTCTCCCCACATGACCAAACTACATGCTGACTATAAACTGCCTAAAAATTCACTTCAAATTTAAGAATATAAGAAAGTTGAAAGTAAAGAATGGAAAAAGACATATCATGTAAACATCAATCTAAGGAAATCAGAAGTGACTATATTAAAATCAGATAAAATAGACTTCAGAGCAAAGGAAATTGCCAGAAACAGAAAAAGATATTACATAATCATAAAATCATCAATCTACCAATCAGACATAGAAACCTTATAGGTATGCAACAAATAACAGAGCTGCAAAATATGTTACACAAAAACTGACAGAACTGAAAGCTGAAATAGACAAATTCACAATTATAGTTGGTGTCTTCAACATGCCTCTTGCAAGAACTAATAAAATAACTAGACGGAAAATCAGCAAGGATATGGAACACAACACTGTCAACCAAGAGGATCTAACCAATCTTTATACAACATTCCACCCAAGAACACAAAGTATACAGATTTTCAAGAGCCCACAGAAAATATACCAAGATAGACATACATATACTGATCCACACAAAAAAAAAAAGAAAAAAAAAAAAAACCTCAAAAAATTTAAAATAATTAAAATCAGATTGACTATGTTCTCGGACTACAATGGAATCAAACTACAAATAACAAAAACATCCCTAAACACTTAGAAAATGAACAACCACTTTAAATAATCCTTGAGTCAAAGAAGGAATCTTAAGTAAAAAAAATAAATACATTGAATTGAATGAATATACAACATATTATAATTTGTGGGACTCATCAAAAGCAGTACAGAGAGGGAAATTTGTAGCATGAAATAGACACATTAGAAAAAAGGAAAAGTTTCAAATCAATTATTTAAGCTCCCATCTGAAGAACCTAGAAAAAAAAGCAAAATAAACCCAAAGCAAGTAGAAGGAAGGAAATAATAAAGAGTAGAAATCAATGAACTGAAAAGAGAAGCACAATAGATAATAATCAATGAAACAAAGAATGGGTTCTTTAAAACATCAATAAAATTGACAAGTCTCTAGCAAGACAAACAACAGAAAATGAGAAGATACAAGTTGCTGAAATCAGGAATGAAACAGGAGATTCACTCAAGACCCTACTAATATTGCAATGTCAACTGTAATTGGAACATAAATTAATTTATAAATAAATATATAAAACACTATATAGATATCAAAAGGATAACAGGGAATACCATGAACTCCATAAACATAAATTTGATAACTTAGAGAAAATAAACTATTTTGTCAAAGACTATAAACTACCACAACTCATTCAGTATGAAATAGGTAATTTTAATAGTCTTATAACTATTAAGGCAATTAAACTCATAACTTTAAAATCTTCCCACCCCCACAAAAAAAAAAAAAAAAAAAGAATCTACAGGCCCAGATGGTTTCACTAACAAATTCCACCAAATGGTTTAAGAAGAATCAACATTAATTCCATATAATCTCTTCCAGAAAACAGAAGAGGAAGGAAGACTTACCAGTTCATTTTATGAGGCTAATATTACCAGACAAAGCTAATATACCAAAACCAGACAGACACCAAAAAGAAAATTAAAAAAAACTCTACATCAATATCCTTTATGAATATTGATGCAGAAATCCTTAATACTAGCAAACAGGATTCAACAATATAACAATGTGAAGAAGTATACAAAATTACCTAAAGAGGGTTAGTATAGGGATGTAAGGTTGGTTCATATTTGAAAATCAATCAAGCAATGCAACCCACCATATTAACAGGATAAAAAAGGAAAATCACATGATCCTATCAATTGATGCAGAAAAATCATTTGACAAAATTCAACACCAATTTATGATAAAAATGTTCCTAAAATAGGAATAGAGGGGAATTTCCTCAACTTGATAAAGAACATCTTCAAAACACCTGTAGATAATATTTTACTTAATGGTAAAAAAACTCAAGGCTTTCTTCTTAAGATTGGGAACAAGACATAGGTGTCTGTTCTCAGCAGCTGTCTTTATTTAATATACTGCAAAAAGAGGACATAAAAGACATGCAGATTGGAAAGAAAAATATGACTGACACTAATACCAAATGACATAACCATATAGAAAATTCCAAGGAATCTACCAAAAAACAACAACAAAAAAATCTCAATTGGCTAATGAAGATGAGGTACCTATATACAATGGAATACTACTGAGCCAAAAGAAAAATATGAAATATTGCCATTTGTGACAAAATGGGTGGATCTTGAGATTATTATGCTAAGCAAAATAACTCAGAGAGAAAAGTCAAGAACCACATGATTTCACTCATATGTGGGATATAAAACTGAAAGAAACAAAGGAACAAACACAAACTCATAGACACAGATAACAGTATGATGGTTACCAGAGGGAAAGGGGGTGGGGAGAGGTAGAAGAGGGTAAAGGGAATCAAAAATATGGTGATGAAGGAGAACTGACTCTGGGTGGTAAACACACAATGCAATATACAGATGATATATTATACAACTGTATACTGGAAACCTAGATAATTTTATTAACCAATGTTACCCCAATAAATTTAATAAAATTTAAAGAAAGAAATAAGCCAGACACTAAAGGACAGAGAAAAATAACCTTCATAAAATTGATAATAAGTCCAGCAAATAGCATGATGCAAGATACACATGCAAAAATCAATTACATTTTTAAGTAAGCAATGAACATGTGAACACCAAAATTAAAAAATGATACCACTACAACACTCAGGGAAAAAAGAAGATGAAATAGTAAAAGAACATATGTACAGGACTTATATGCTGACAACTATGTAATATTACTGAAAGAAATCAAAGATCTAAATAAATGGAAAGATACACTGTGATTATTGATTGAAGACTCAAAAGATGTCAATTCTCTCCGAATTTTTACGTGAAGCTACTACAATTCCTATGAAAATCCAAGCAAGATTTTTCCTAGATATCGACAAGATTACTCTAAAATGTATACAGAAAGTCAAAGGAACTAGGATAGCTAAAACAATTTTGAAAAATAATGATAAAGTGGGAATAATCTGTCCAAACAGATTAGACAAAATATAAACAATAAAACTACATAATTTCTAGGAAACGAAGCATTTTTAGTTTGTCAAGACTTTCTTAAATAGTACACAAAGAACATGAATATAAAAGAAAAGCATCAATAAATTAGACTACAAAATGAAAAACATTTGCTCTTTAAAAAACTAAGAAAATGAAAATGGTAGCCACAGACAGAGGACAATACAATATTTATATTCAGAATATGAAAAGAATTCTTAAACTCAAGAAAATCTGTTTTTTAAAATTAGCAAAAGATTTGCATGGTCATATCACAAAAGAAGATATATGAATGACATACACGTATACACATGAAAAAACTTAAAGCATCGCCATTCATTACAGCAATGAAAATTATCAAAACCTTAATGAGATACCCCTACCCACTCATAATAATAGCTAAAATTAAGAAGATTGACAAGGATGTAGAGGAACTGGACCTCTCTCACCTTGCTATGAGCAATGAAAAATGGTGAAGTCAGTTCATAAAATAATTTAACAGTTTATTATAAATTTAAACATATACTTATTATATGATTGGGTAATTCTACACCTAAATATTTATATAAACGAAATGAAAACCTGTCCACACAAAGATATCTGCCCTAATGTTCATAGCAGCTTTATTTGTAATAGCCAAAAATTTAACAATAATCTAAGTGACTTTCAAACAAATTTTTATGTATCTATATAGTGCAATAGTATTCTGCAATAAAAATGCACAAATTGTGGATTCAGCAATAACATGGCTGAATCTTAAAAGTATTATGATAACTGAAAAGTTATATACACACACAAAATACCTACTGTATAATTTCATTTGTATAAAATTCCAGAAGAGACAAATTATAGTGAAAGAAAGATCAGTGGTTGCTGGAGATGGAGAAAGGGAACTGACTACAAAACCACATTAAGAGAACTTTTCCTATAACATGATTGTAGTGATAGCTACATGACTATACAACTGTCAAAATTTATCAAATAGTTCACCTAAAATCGGAGAATTTCACTGCATCTAAGTTATACCTCAATGAATCTTGTTTAAAATTCTATAGCTAAACTAAATGTTACAGTCTTGGTTAGAGTATTATCAGTGATTAATCTTTTTTTTTTTTTTTAGTATTTTTTAATTATAATTTGTTTAATTATGCATTTATGTTTTATTTTTATTATTTATTTTTATGTGTGTAAAGACTACAATGGGTATTTCTTTATTTTTTTTTTAATTTTATTTTATTAAATTTATTGGGGTGACAATTGTTAGTAAAATTACATAGATTTCAGGTGTACAATTCTGTATTACATCATCTATAAATCCCATTGTGTGTTCATCACCCAGAGTCAGTTCTCCTTCCATCACCATATATTTGATCTCCCTTACCCTCATCTCCCACCCCCCACCCCCACCCCCCTTACCCTCTGGCAACCACTAAACTATTATCTGTGTCTATAAGTTTCTGTTTCTCATTTGTTTGTCATGTTCTTTTGTTGTTTTTGGTTTATATACCACATATCAGTGAAATCACATGGTTCTCTGCTTTTTCTGTCTGACTTATTTCGCTCAGCATTACTCTCTCAAGATCCATCCATGTTGTCACAAATGTTCCTATATCATCTTTTCTTACCGCCGAATAGTATTCCATTGTGTATATATACCACGACTTCTTTATCCATTCATCTATCGAAGGACATTTTGGTTGTTTCCATGTCTTGGCCACCGTAAACAAAGCTGCAATGAACATTGGAGCACACGTGTCTTTATCTCTAAATGTTTTCAGATTTTTTGGGTAGATACCCAGGAGAGGGATTGCTGGGTCATATGGCAATTCTATTCGTAATTTTTTGAGGAACCTCCACACTGCCTTCCATAACAGCTGCACCAGTCTGCATTCCCACCAACAGTGTATGAGGGTTCCTTTTTCTCCACAGCCTCTCCAACACTTGTTACTATTTGTCTAGTTGATGATAGCCATTCTGACTGGGGTGAGGTGATATCTCATTGTGGTTTTGATTTGCATTTCTCTGATGATTAGTGATGTTGAGCATTTTTTCATGTCTATTTGCCATTTGTATGTCCTCTTTGGAGAAATGTCTCTTCAAGTCCTCTGCCCATTTTTCAATTGGGTTGTTTGTTTTTTTGTTGTTGAGTTGCATGAGTTCCTTATATATTATTAATCTTAAAAATAAATCTTATAGCTTCATTTCTATTTATGGCAAGCCCCTCCTTCTTTTATTTTTCTTCTTTCCAGAAGTATAACAGTCCTTTAACAATGAATTCAGGAAGCACACTCTTCATTTGTCTTCAAGGTAGACATATAACACACTTGGTCTACCCTGGTGTCAGGTAGAAAACAAATCTGTTGCTAACAGTGGTTCTCAGAGAGGTTTAAACCAGCTCTAGTATCAAAACCTCACTGCAAGGGAATATATAATGATTTGGATAAAAGTGTGTGTGGAGGGGGGTTGGGAACCAAGGAGTACCCAAATCTCATTAAAATAGCATTTATCTGCCACATTCCTATTCTAAAATAACTTTGCCTCCTTCTCCTCTTCCCCACCCAATCTACCCAATCCTATTATCCTTCTTTAAATATATTAGAATTACTGTAAGGAGTGAAAAAGCAAAGCAAAAAAATAATAAACCTTTAAAAACTTAACATTAAATTACAGTGTATGTCACATATAAGGGTGCTATCCTTGTTTCTCCCCGTGTGAAATTCTTTGAGTAATGTCCTGAAAGCTATTGGCCCTTTTTTCTTTTCACTGTATATAATTTTTCAATATCATTCATTAAACAATTGCCTTTATCCTTTCACAACTTGTAAGGCTGGCCCTCTATATGTCCTACCAGAATATTCCCTGAGGAGAGCAGGCTTAAAGCAGAAGAACAAAAGAACGAAAGACAGATGTGTGTGCCTGAATCTCATTAAGGCACAAATGGAGTCACTGTGTCTCCTCTGCATTCCTACACCAAACCAGAGATGAGGCCAGGAATATTCAATTCCCTTGAATTTCTATACTCACCTGAGCAGAAATGGGGTGGATCCCCCAGGCTACTCACAGCAAATCTGTGTTACCTACAAGTTTAATATTGGAAAAACTAAGAATTGCCCTGACGGTGAAGATAGGCAGCATGGCAAAGAGTACCAGTGAGGCTTACTTCTATTATTATGGTTACAGCCTAGATTAAAGGTGGGCACCTAAAAGATAAAAAGGCAGTCAAACGGCAGTATAGACCACTCTTGGAAATAGATTTCTAAATGTATAAGGCCCCCAAAATTCTCTTCAGCTTGAAAAATGATGGATTATAAATTCCAGTCCTTTTCAATTATTTTTCCTTTTATTTCATACCTTACAGAAATTTCAAAAGCTGAGCATCTGCGTGAGATTGGTACGCACAACACTTCTTAAAAATACTGTGTGAAATGTTAAGGTGGATGAAATGGGTTAAAAACAGAAATGTAACATGTTATACTTCTGATTATCTCTACAGCCACTAGGTTTTCATTAAGCCTCAGACATGTGGGTTTGTAATTATTTTCATGACAACAAACACTAAAAGTAGGGAACAAGATCTGTAGTTTAAAGAAATTCAATCTTCCAAAATTTCTCCACATAGTCCAATATACAGCTCTTGCATATTTTGTTTCCAACTCTGTTATTCCATTTCTTGAACCACTACAGATGTGTCAATCATAGTGATTCATTTACATCAGCTTATGCTAAAATAATTTATAGTTCAGACTAGAGTTCAGTTATCAAGTAGTGATTTCAGATATGATACTAATTTTAAAAATGTGAGTAAGCAGATCATGGGAAATAGATAAGAAATCAAACTTACATGTATTCTAGTACAAAATGTTAAGTTTCCCTGTATCCACTTCAAGACTTATTTTTTATGTTCTGATTTGACAGGTTATTGAGTTTTTAGATTGTTAAGAAAAATGTTCACAATAAAGTCATTTAAGGAGTATCTTTTTTACCAGTTTTCTTATTTTCCAATTTTCCATTTTTCTAAGTTACCTTAATTTCCAACCCCTAATTTATTTTCTTCTCTCTCCTGACATATTTTGCTGATCCCAACCGTATTTACACGTTTTAATACCTACATTTCTAACAGAAATAACAACCATGTATCTTCCTTTATGAAAGCACTGTATGTAGTAAAAGATTTACACACTATCTTAGTTTAAGCCAGACTAAAACACCTCTACAGTAAATAGTATTCCTACTTTATAAATAAGGATACTATGATCTACAGAAGTCAATTAAACTTACCCAATGTAACAAAGTTTCTAGGAAGCAGAGCCAGATTTTATCCATTCTGATTTACTTCAAAATCCAATACCTGACTTCATCATCATGGTAAGTATTGAGACCACCCTGGTTAAACTACAAGATTTTGATATTCATACACCTTAATTATATCTCTGCTTAGTCCAGTACAGAGAGCTCTATCTGGCTCCCATTTACAAATAAAAGTTTTTGAACCACAGATTCTATGTTTATTTCACAAAGACAACTGACAATCTAGATCTCCATCAAGTCTCTGAGGCAAGAGCCCTCCAGCATTAATAAATTCAGGGCTTTGAACACATATTTTTTAGAGTGCATCAAAAGGGCCAAAAGCTGGTGAAATCAAATTTTCAAAGAGGCAGATTTTTGATACCAAAAAGTTGAATCCAAAATAGGAGGAAAAATACTTCTTCTCCAAAACAGACTGAATTACCAGATGGAAGAAAGAGTTTAAGAACAAAGAGTGTCCAGTTCATAGTTTGAGGGAAGAATCTAGGCATTCAACAGAATGAACTTCTTAGAACAGCTGGTATGCCAGCGCAGATGGGATGCTTCACCCCCACTCTCTGATGCTCTTCCACTTCTCATCTGCTCTATCACTTTCTTATTCCACCTCTACTGTTCTTAGTTTAAAAGGCAGGAGAGCAAAAGAGTCTTGCAAATAATAAATGCTCAATAAACTGATCACATCTACACTATTTTTATTTTATAAATGAGAATTTAAAAAAAAAGAAAAAGATACTGAAAAGTTGAAATTCTCCCAAAGTCACAAGAGAAGTAAAATGCCTACTCTATGCTAGATGTCCATCTAGAGTCTTTACTTTTTTTTATAAAAGGTATGTCAACTCTTAGATTAACTTTTTCACAGAAAACATAACTCATTGTGAACATGTACATTAACAGGTTACATTGGCTGGATGTTCAGAAAAATAAACAGAAGACAATAAAGGAAGAAAAAAGCTAACATGTATTTTCTTCTCCCTTGAAGAGGAAAGAAGGATTCTCACGCTAAAATAGGTCCTTAAAAATTCACAGCAAGTAATCTCATGAGATTCAATGACATTGTTAAGAGGTGAGTTGGAGCCCCCAAAAATTTACTAGATGAGAGTCAAGGAGCGAGTCACCTAACCAACCAGCAAAGCAAAATTTTAACAGCTACTAAGTGAGACACATGGCCATTTCTGTTCCCCAGGCAACATACACAGATAATCAGTTATATCATTCTTTAGCCATCACTTTTGGTTCCAGATTTACTGGGAGTGCAAAAGGCTCTATCAGGCACTGAATTTTATTAACTATACCTATGCCTACATATCCACTTTTTGTTGTTTTTTGTTTGCTTGTTTGTTTTTTTTCTCCCTTTACTTATATGCCAAAGCATATCACTGTAATTCAGGTTCTATATGATGAACAAACTTGGTATGTGTGTGCGTGTGTGTATATATATATATATACACACACGCACACACATACATATATATACACATAAATTTATATACACATACATATATAAATGTATGTGTATATATATGTATATAAATTAGTAAAGAGCTCTATTCTGCTAAAAGAGTTTAACAATTCAAGAAAGTACCACCATCTGTAAAAATTCTGATAAGTTTATAAAGTTTGATTTGTAAAAATTTTGGCCCTTTCCTTATCTATTTTCTTGGCCACATTCCAAGTGGGGAAAAATATAAATAACTGTCCAAATCTTATGCACTTTGTGTATGAGTCCATAAATTTCTACAGATATTAGAGGCAGATAAGTTACACAATTTCTTATTACTCAAAATGAAAGGCTATGTTCACATTATTAATAAGCTTACACTTTATACATTATTATCTGTACATTCACTACTTTTTGTTACAAAAAGGAAAAAAGAGAAGGGAAATTGTCAAACTTTTAAAATCTTGTTTTGTAGAAATACAGTCACGGATACAACACATAGTTCAACCCCAAAACAAATACCTAAAAAAAGCATCCAATCACACCTATTTGTTTCAGTTCAATCATTTCTTAAGTACCTGCAGAAAAAGAAAAAAAAATGAAAGAAAAGAAAAACCTTTCCCATATCCATTATGTATGCTGTCAACCAAGATTTTGAAAACACTATAAAATGGGGAGGACTTTTTCTTGGAATATATATTTCAGCATGGTAAGAAGAAAAAAGATGGAAGCATAAACCAGACCTACTAACAGCAAAGATTTCACATGGAGACAAATTAGCACATTATTTCCTAGATCGATACAGCACTATTTCTGTTCTACTTCATCCCATATAAGCAATCTCATTCACCTACAAACATGCTATGCACTTACTACGTGCCACTCATCATACTAAGCACTAGGGATAGAAGATGACTATAATAGAAAAACTTTTTTTTCATTTATTTTTTTAAATTTGTTTTATTTTTTTAATTAAAGTTTATTGGTGTGACAATTGTTAGTAAAGTTACATGGGTTTCAGGTGTACAATTCTGTAATACATCATCTTTTTTTAATCTCGGAAATGAATTATAATTTTGTAAAGACAAATTCATTAGATTTTCTAAAAATTCAGTTGTATATCCTACAAACATGGCAAAAAGGAAAAAAAAGGCAGCACATTTAATCTTTTTTTATTAGTTTCAGGTGTACAAAACAATGTAATAGTTAGATATTTACACCCCTCACAAAGTGATAACCCCTCTCTCCCAATCTACTACCCCTCTGACATCGTATATAGCTGTTACAATTCCATTGATTCTATTCCTCATGCTGTACTCCACATCCCGTGACTCACTCTCTCTCTCTCTCTCTCTCTCTCTCTCTCTCTATATATATATATATATATATATATATATATATATATATTTATATTTATATTTATATTTATATTTATATTTATATTTATATTTATATTTATATTTATATATTAAGTTATAGTTCACATTCAATATTATTCAGCTTGAGGTGTACAGTGCAGTGGTCAGGCATCTACACAGTTCATGAAGTACATTAATCTTACGGAGGAAAATTTCAAACTACAGACTTGGCAAAATGAACTGATAAAATTGGCAATGCTAAAGTTATCATCAAAGCAGTAGCTTTCATGGGGTTTTCTAGCCATATTTTTTAATGTAATAAACCAAGTGTCCTTACTTTGGGATTTATCTTGCTGAAAGCAGCATTGTTCACGCAAGTATTCATTTTGGAAATGTTTTACTAATGTAAAATAACTCCATCTTGTGGATTGTCATGACCATGGCATTCAGATCTCACCTTTCTTCAAGTTCATAAAGACAAGACTACCCTGTTTCCCCAAAAATAAGACCTAGCTGGATCATCAGCTCTAATGCGTCTTTTGGAGCAAAATTAATATAAAACCTGGTATATTATATTATATTATATTATATTATATTATATTATATTATAATATTTTATACTCAGTCTTATAGTAAAATAAGACCGAGTCTTATATTAATTTTTGCTCCAAAAGACGCATTAGAGCTGATGGTCCGGCTGGATCTTATTCTCGGGGAAACACAGTAGCATCAGCCTGATCCCTTCCAACCTTCGTAACCTGTAGAATGCTTGTTTCCTGTTGGCTATTAATCTGCACAAGCAACCCTCTACACGGTGTAGACATATAATAATGTCTGCCACTCCCAGCATCACCACTGCTACAACTGGAATTTAGCTTAGCTGTTTCAGCCCACTAAGACCAACATTGCTCTGTGTCAGAGGTAGTTGGTTTCTTTGTGAGTAATACACCAGCCCTATTCACTTTTAATTCCACTGAAATTACTGAGAGGGCAAATATTAAACAGTGAGGAAGTTTCTTTAAAATTGAGATATGGGGAAATGGGGGCCCGATGGCTTCCCCACTTTAAGTGGTCTTCTGTCCTTTTGCACACTCTTCTTTCATTTGGTTTCTGAAGATGGTAATTATGATTCTATATACTTCAACTCAAATATACCTGACAAATAACTTATTGTTAACCATGAACACTCTGCCATACATCAGTAAAAATCTATTTTGATCGCATATTTTGAAAGCTCAAAATCTAAAAGGATGTCTCCCCTCCCACCCTCAACCATTACTTGGCAGAGGAACAATTTCTAACATCCAGTATTTCTTCCTGGTGTCATTCCAGTTGCCACCTTTGGTAGTTGTCAGAGCCTTGAATTCAAACAACACTCTGCTTGTCTAAATAGAAGTTACTAGATGTTAAATGCATGAACCAAATAAGTGAAGCTTTCTTCCCTATATAATCCAGAAATTTAAAATGAAGGAAGGCAAAGCTGTTGGAAATGTTTTATCTTCAAGACAAATGTAAATGTCTTTTATCCTATCACCTAAAGCCATAGAAACCTCTACTCTGGAAACAGGTACGTATATGGATACTACCACAAAATCCAAAATATGTTTTGTACTATGACTAAAAATGCAGAAAACAGAGGCTCAGCATGCAGTAGCATTACCACCTTATATTCTGTTTTAATAGGTCACTACTGCTGTTCAATAGTACGTACTTATAAACACACTCTATTGGAGAACTTGCAAAATACTTTTCTGTCTATCTCTCACATTTTTACGGAAATGATATAACTGAGCCTCTTTCACTTACTATACATTATTTAACATGGTATTAAATATTAAAATACTTTTATCAGGCGACATCTCACAAAATTATTAACCCAAGTGAATACAATAACAGCTATTTTTTTAAGAAAACTGTATTTTTACACTCTTAAATTTATTACATCATAAGATTTACAAATATTCAAGGGCTCTGCAACTATAGCACCAGTATAACAAAGTCTCCTCCAACAAAATCTCAAACTTTTCTTGTTATAGGTTAATGATCATCATCAGAAAGATGTCTGTTTATATTAAAATTAACCAGCTAATCTTCACATTATCTAGAAATTCATCTAATTAATTTTTTAAAAACTTAAACACTTATTACTAAATTCACACCATTAAAAGATAAGCCAATTTTTGTGCTTTGAGGAAATTTTTTCAGCTAGTTAAATGATTTTAAAAAAATAAAAAACAAACAAACAAAAAACCTACTAGAGTTGCTTTTCGTGCCTGAGATTTTGAAAAGCTGTGGTAATTTGAAAAATGCAGGTATCAGCTGTGTGGCCCTTAGCTGTCCAGCATCTCTACTTGTACATGCAGATGTTTCTGCAGTTGATTGCTCAGGCAAAACTAAAAGACAATACTATTGTAACCAATTTTTCTCCATAGTACACGTAGTAAAATATGTCCTTTGTCTTACAGAGTTAGCCAGTATATGCCGCGGCTGGTAATATTTATAATTTTGTTCAAAAGTAAACACTCTGCTCCTGATTGCTGGGTCCATCCTGTTCTAACTACTCCCTATAATATTTTGTGGGATCCACAGTGTCTCTGATGATTAAAATTGGACTTTTTGGCATCCTTCAGATAGTATCGCTGATAGTGTTAGCTTCACTCCCGGTTAATTTTTTTTTAATCACATCACAAATCAAACCATTTTATATTGAGAGGAATATATGTAATAAAAAGGTTTTAAAGGTTTTCACTAAAAAAGCCTGGTGGGGGGGGCAGGTGTTGGGGAACCTGTTTTCAGAAGAAAAAGTACATAAGTGAGATACAAGTTTCAAAGGAATATAAGATGAAACTACAGTCTTGGTGCACATACTACACTTGTCAGGGAATATTGACTTGTTCCAAATAAAAATAAGGAAAAAGGAATGTTTAACTCACCCTGCAATATTCTCATTTACAAAAGTGTATTATCAATATACAAAATGAATCTAGAACTAAAATGTTAGTCAAGAATGTAGAGTTCACACAAACATTAACTCCGTAGTATTTTCAGTAATAACAGAATTCTTAACCACATTAGTAGAAGGGCAGTTCATTAGTAAATGATCTGAATGACCAATGTTAAAATAGTCCAATTCCAAACCTTTGAACTACTTATACATAATTCTTATTTCCTTGACACTGTTCATAAGCGAATACATCATCTACAGCAGAGTTTTCCAGAGTGTGGTCCACAGACCACTTGCATCATAATCATTTGGGATATTTGATCAAACTGGAATCCTGAGCCCCATCAGACTGACTAAATCCAAATCTCTGGAATTTGTATTTTCAGACATTTGTATTTTCAGCAATCACCCCAGGTGAGATTAATGCCAAATGAAGTTTGAGAACCACAGATCTGGAACCTAAAGGTCTGTATAAATGACTTCAGAATTTTTTATTTTATTTTATTATTATTCTTTGTCTATAATGTGAGAACTACAATGAGAAATTTCTTCCTATTATAAAGTATAATGAGAATCTATCTAAAACAACCTATTCACAAATGTAAGTGACAAGCTCTAGATTTTTGTTGACAGCACTGTACGTTTTTAATTATAGTGAATCAAGTTCGGGATCAGAAGCCAAACAGCACACCAGAAGGAAAAGCTTATTTCAGCAGGAGAATCTCTTCCTACTGGTAGATACAAACATTCATGTAAGTCAATGTAAATACTATTCAAATAAGTGACATGGAAACACACTTCTTTGCCTAAAATAATAAGCTGCCTTTGCTAACAACCAAAAAATGGTTTTCCACATTAAGTTTACCTCAGTACTTGTCATATGTTACACTCAGTGATCATTTATCTTTGAGGGTCTCCTTTTTTTAATTTTAATTTTTTTCTTTGAGGTTATAAAGGCAGCCTGTAACGTGTCACTCAATAAGTCAATCACAAGAGTAGTGAATAAAGCAGAAAAGCAGCAGAAAACAACCAAAAGTAATGTGTAAAATATGTATGTGTGGGTGTGTATATCTGCATATGTTGAGTGTCTATAAATACAGATTTAGTTCCAGAGACCATGCAAGTACTTTTTTTTTCCACTTTTTTAAAAGTAATACAAAGCCCCATCACTGTCTAAGCCAAGCCTCTTGTGTTTGTCCAACATCTCTATCTCCTTCTTGTGGTAACCACACCTCATCCTCCTTTTGGAGAGCAATACCTCCCCAGTCCATTTGGCTCTGGCAGACCATCAATTAGCATGCCATCTTTCAAAGGGTGACCCAATTAAAGATGACCTAAGTAGAATCTCACTCCTGGGAATTTGAATCTAGAGAAAGGCAATACACCATAGGGATGTTTGGAACCTAACCACTCCAATCTCCCAGAAAATGGATTTGTCAGATTTCTTGCTGTCCTGCTTCCTGCCCTCTTCAAGCATGACTGTTTAGCTTTTCCCTCAATTTCTGTGAGTTGCCTAATATACTTCCAGTATATTCCATTTTTCCTCATGTTAGCCAATTCTATTTCTTTTGACAACAGCTAAAAAACTCAACTGATAAGGGTGGGATACATTAAGAACACATCTTGTTTTGGTCCACTATTTGTAAGACACCGCTTCTCATTGAACCTGTAAACCTTTGCAAAAATCCCACTTCCTCCATGAAATTCTTTCAGATTGATGGAAAGTCAAGAGCCACTCTTGCATTTATCCTTCTAGCCTAATATGAAACTCTCCATAGGAACTTTGCCTGTTTTCTATCTAAGGACATGATATCTCTTGTTATTCATGTCCAATACAGAGTTAAGTGTGCCCAGTCTCTTTTGACTGTGTGTTAAGTACTCTATTGGCCATCTACATAGGTAATATAAATAAATCCCCATGCATTTGTGCTGATTTTTTTAAAGTCATATATGACCGTGTTCACATCAAGCATGTTATTTTTAGCTTAGAGTATATAAAAATAAATACAATATCATGAAAATATATAATATCATTCACCATGCATAATAATATGCCCAATTCAAAAAGTACATCTATAAACTGCAATAAACAAACATAAGTACATTATAAAATATGCATAAATCTATAAAGTCAAATACAGAAGTCTCCATAATTCCACTCACCCTCCAAATCTACTACTACTACTAAGAACTTGGGGTATTAGCTTCTAGTCTGTACCTCCACAATGACTCATTTATAGTAATGGTTCTGAAGAACTCTATAAACAGACTGGGGGTGGGGTGCGTAAAATAGATCAGTGGTTAAAATCTCTCACCAGTAACTCTTGGACTGAAAAACTGAGTTATTTTTATTTTACTTTTCTAAGATAAATTTCAAAGTAACTTTAGAAAACTATGAGTATGGTTATATTTAACATGGGGAAGAAGAATAAAAAAGGTTTTAAATGATTTTCTGATCTGAGAAAAAGAATTAGGGGAAATATTTTATATTTTAAGAGAGACACTTTGAAATATCATCTAGCTGATTCAACCATGAACAAATGTAATTTCATGATACCGACACAAGTCACAATCACTTAGATTCTACGTGAATTTCTTAGGAATACTATTTTGGCATAATTTGAGCTAACGAGAACACTTCAAAAAAAAGGATACTATGTAATTTAATTATTTTACCTATTTAAACTTGACCCTAAATTTTAAGTCCTTTGGTTTCTATAAACTTTCTACTCTTTTGTTATTTTCCTTTGCTTAGCTACTTCTTTCTGTCTCTTCTGGCTCCTACTCTTCTTGCTCCCTAAACATAGGCATTCTATGCATTTGTGGGGGCAGAAGGGTACTTGCAACATCTCTGTACCTTCAGTTCAGATTTGCTGTGAACCTAAAATTGCGTCAACAAACAAATGAATAAATAGTATTTTAAAAATATTTATTCTTCAAGGCTCTGTACTTTAGCTCTCCCATCTGGACATCCTCAAGTCTAGCCACTGTCCCAGCTTCAGTTCCTTCCTTTATGCCATGTCTTCCAAACTCCTCTCCCTGGCCATATATACTCTCCAGAGTTCCCACAACTCCCAGCTGTCTGTTAAATGCCTCTATCTGCACAGCCTGTTGCCAGTTCACATTTAATGTGTCTTAAAGATAATTTATCAAATGTTTTTTCTTCTGTTTTCCATATTTCCTAGTTATCCCAAAACTTTCAGCTCAATTCAGCTCATCTTTGATTCCTCCTAAACACACTCTCTTCTTCCGTCTCCTTTCACAGTAGTTGCCAAGTTGTAGGAATTCCATTCAATAGTGTTATGCAATCTTTCCCTTTTCACTATGTCCACAGTTACTCCTCTAGTTCCTAACTGTTATATTATTGTATGATACTGTATTGCATTGTATTACTGTATTAGAATTGAAGTATCCTCCAAACTGCTCCACCACTTCCCCTTCACTTCCGTTTCACTCCCCACAATGTCACCTATTTACTTCACCTTCTTGAATATAATTCCAATCAGGACACTCTTGTTTATTAAGTCGCCTCTCTGAAACTCTTTATGTGTTCTATGATGAAGCCAACTAAAGTTTTCACTATCCTCCTTCTTTCCCCATACTTGCCATGTCCATATTTTTACTTCTATTATTTTCCTCCACACAGACTGACATACCCTCTCTTTCCAATCTCTCTATGCTTAAATATTGAACATTCTTTAAGATTCTCCTCTTTGAAGTCTTCTGAGCCCTAGGATTGGCACAATCATTCTTTTTCTGAATATCTGCCCCTCCCTTACACCCTCCTGCCCTCCCTCCTCTTCCTCCTCTCTCCCTCCCTCTCTCTCTCAATATCTTCCTTTCATTTTCACTGGTTACTTCCCTAACCTCTATGTTATCAGACCTTACTTCCCTTACAGGCACAGATGGGTCTAACTTAAATGTCACCAACTCTTGGACCCGCTGATATGGGGTTCCTAGTCTCATACAAGTCACAAGTGTTTCTAGGAGACTCCAAAGCATGTGTCCCATATACTTGTGAACAAAGCTTCTCTCATTCACTACGGTTTTTATTTAGATGCCCTCCTATATTTACATGGCATTCAGACATAAATCTATTGAGAGCTAGAGCAACAGAATAATTATCCCATGGTCCGAACTGCTCTCTCCTTTAATGCCTAAAATGAAGTCAAGCTCAGAATAGCTGGATTCTTCTTCCCAGGGTAAGCTCTGTCTCAGAAAGCTCATCAGATTTTCAAGCAATAGGCTTCTCCTGAGCTTACCCATGCAGTCCTGCTGTGTCCCACACTTATCTATACTTCTTCCCTGACTCTAACCATAGTCTCTGCTCCTTACAGTACTGCAAACTCTCAAACACCTATGTTTCAATAATCTATGTCCTCAACAAAACATTTAACAGATTCTTACACACAGTCAGTCCTTAATTGTAAAAACAAAATAAAAAAATAGTCAAAACTAATGATTATTTAACATTTCAAAATTAATCCAAACATTTATAATCTTCATGTCTGATAATCCAGGCCCTAACTACTTAGGCTGAGTTCTATGCAGTGATCAACCTCTCTTCTCTATTTTTCCAATACTCACCCTCTCTTAAAATAGTGTCTTTTGAAATCAGTTTCAAAAAGAACCTGGCACCTAGTTCACAGGGTTGTTATTAGGATTAAATAACATAATACACATAAAGTACTTAGCGGAGTCTCTGGCATGTAATCAGTGCTCAACAAATGTTAGTTTATATCATTCTCATCATGAAAGTGAGACTTACTTATAATTGTGCCAAAACATATTCTACAAAGAAACATCCTCAAAAGTGATTATTTTTTAAATTATACATAAAAGTATCCCAAATACTGTGCATTGCCAACAGTTTGTTCAATTCTTTCTTTGTCAATAATCTCTATTCAAATTGAAGTTATTCATAACTTTCATCATCAGTATAATAGAGCACTTACCAGAAAAATCAAGCCATAGTAACCACATACAAATGAATGCTTTCAGTAAGCAAACAAAATGATTTTAATAAGTTTCCAGGTTAACTACAGCATTGCCCTACCTAGATCTCTCTGAGATGAGGTCAGGATGTCTAGCTTTTTCTTTGATATAGTCCAAAACTACCCACTAAAACACAGAGCTTTAAATGGCCCATTTAACCAAACAGGGAAGGAGAACGCCAGCATTTCAAGTAAAAACACGGGAGACCTCTATAGAAATGAAGCTTAAGTGAGATGGCAGGTTCAATTGCTGGAACCAATACAATAAAAGACCCCATGGGAGGGACATTTCACAATCAAAGAGGAAATGATATATCCTTTCTCCTACACACAAATCCATAATTGAAAAAAAAGACTGAAAACCTTTCCTCCCACCATCGACCTTCTGAGTAGGTGTGGTGGGCCAAACTCCATCCTTAGTATTCACTACAGATTCTGATCTTTTTAACACCTGGTACAATTTGCAAAGTCTTAAATAAAACTTAACCCGGTTAGTTTCTCTCCATTCAACTTACAAACATTCCACTTCCATGAAATTTCCTCTCTTAGAACAGATTCAGCAGCACCTCCTACATTGTCCTGGTTATAATCCTCATGAGATGATGGAACCCTGGCATGTTGAGGATACTTTCATAGAACACTTAAGGTCAGTTGAGATTCAGAGGCCAGAAACAAAAAGAGAACCAAAATCACTTACAAAATCTAGGATTTGTATCAGGCACTGTGGTAAGAAAAGAGTGATCCTCTGAAATTAGACCATTCTCATTACTAATTTTAGAACAAATGCAGGATGATTATATTTATCAAATTGAACTTCTAAGTCTCCCCCACACAGATTCTATTCTGTTCAATCACTACACCTTGCGTAACAGCTTTCTTGGAAACTGGTATAGAAATGAATCATAACCAACAAAAAAAGAACAGTCTTCATTTCTGACAATGTTAAAAATGTTAAAACATTTTTTAAAAGGTTAAAACCATTATAAAAGTTTAAACATTAACTTCAAAGTTAAAAAAAGGAAGAGAGAAATGTCTAAGGCTAAGCGAGTACCAAAGTGAGCTAGTTCCCAGCAATTATTTAACAGAATTGTTTTAAGTCTTAAAAATGTAAAATCCCAACCATAACCCCATCAGATAGAAAATAATATATTCTTACTGTATTTTCAGACAGGGATGTTCTATCAAAATGAATGGGAGAGAATAAGGATACCTGAATTTATTAATCTAATTTTTAACTTCATAGAAAAAAGTGTTGGATATTACCCAGTAATCTTTCATACAGCAAAGAGTGAACACTTGACTTTTCTAAAAGTTGAATAAGAAAATGAAAATGTACGTAGAGTATATACTCACTCTACATTTGATTCATGCATTAAAAGAAGAAAAACACTGTTTCCAATGAATTTTGAGGGAATTTCTTTATAACTTCATGATGGTAACACAGGCCCAAAGTAATCTCCTTTTTTCCTGAAAAACAGTTTCTAGAATTCTTACCTTTTTACACAATTAACGTGTGTTTTTTTAAAGCCTGAGGACAATGTTGGCCTATGTATTTTACAAACATTTTGTTTTTCAGGATTGTGAGAACAAATTAAACCAAACAATAAAATTGTATGTAAATGTCTCTTCTTAAAATGAAATATATGAGAAAACTTATTGTTTACCTTGGGTAAGGAAACATCTAAAGAAATTCTATATTAAATTTTATTTTATATCATATTATATTTTAATTGGGTTTAAATATGAAGAATCTACATTGAATACTTTAAGTTTTTTTAAAATAACTGCATGATTCATCCCTAGTTCCTATTAGTTTAAAAAATTAGTGAAAATATCAAGATGCAACCCACTCAAAAGTGACTCCTTTTGACATTGAATTATTTCCATGCATAATATGAAGAACATCTTTAATATATAACCTGATTATAATTACATCGTATTAAAAGACAAAAATAACATGAAAATGTGACTTGAAAATGCAAAGGTTGAGTTGTCTATCAGGTATAGTTTATTGATCATGGTTTGATTTATAAAATAGTAGGACCTACAACTGTTATAACTTGAGTTTAGCCCTATTGGAAAAAAAATAATAATTTGGCTCTAAATTAAAAAGGGGGGCGGAAATGTGAAGAGTAATAAGTGGTCCAAATATCCAGGTATAAAACAAATAAGTCATAGGAATATAGTGTACAGCATAGGGAATATAGTCAATAATATTGTGATAGCATAGTATGGTGATCACTTCTTTAGGTGTATAAATGTTGCATAACAATGATGTACACCTGAAACTAATATAATGTATGTTATCTATATATTTTTTTAAATCTTAAAAAAAAGAAAAAATAATAATTTGTCTCTAAAGATTTAATGTATCTTATTTTCTACTGTCAGGAAACTAGAATTCTGTAAGCTAATGTATTTCCCTTTAGGCTTTAACTGCCAAAAACTTTAGAGCAACCTTTATTTCCCAAGTGTTTTATCTTGTTCGGTTCATATACTTGAAAAGATTCCTTTTAGCTTCCTTCCCATGGTCTTGGATCTTTCCTTAAATGACTTAGCTGGCACTGTCCTAACATGAGATCTCCTCAAGACCTTTCAAAAGTAATTAAAAGGGAAAGAACTTCAACAAATAGAGAAAGGGAAAAAGTATAGGCAGGGAGGAGGGCAGGTAGGAAGAAGCCTGCAAGATACGCAGGCACCTCCACACACCTGCTCCTCAGAATTGTCAGAGATCTGCTTCTCTGCTGTGAAAACACTAGACTCATTCTAAATAAGTACACATTGACAATGTTGTATGATTTTTAAATTTGAGGCAATGATAATGCTGTATTAGTTATAAACTGAAAAATTGAGCCTATCTAAACAGGATAATAATAATGAACTTCGTTGAATATTTATTACATCCCGGGATCGGTACTAAGTGCTTATACATGAATTATTTATTGCTCACATTAACCCATGAAACAGGTTTTATTATTATTAACTTACCATTTATTATTGCCATTTTAACAATGAGGAAATGAGACCTAGAATGGTTTCATGCCTAACTATGTAATGAAGCTATAGGATTCATACGCTAACTCTCGAGTCTGCCCTTGACCAGTATGCTCTCTTCATTGTTATTAAATGAGTATGGATAGTCAGATATGTATTTTCTGAAGGACATAACCAGCTTATGAGAACTGATGCTTCATGAGAAGTAGACATAGGGCAGCCAGCTCGAATAAAATATTGAAATGAATAATAATTTAATATTGTCAAACCAAGTATTTGAGAAAACTGAGGAGAAGGAATAAACTAGAAGTGGACAAAATAGGCAGTTGTCCTAAGACCTCTCATAAGTACTCTGAATTCAGAACCAGGTGCCGGACAGGAAAAATGCTGGACACAATGGTTGTGAAACCCGGGTTCTAGTTCTTTCACTGCTGCTAACTTAGAAATGTGTGACACTGATTTCATCACTTGACTTCTCTGGGCAATAGTTTCCTCATCTATAAAACAATGGGAATGATTCTACAACAACAAGGACCCTGTAGCCCTATGACTGAAACCCTGGGGGGACACGTGGGCCTTTATATTCCCAGCTGGTGTGCTCACAGCTCCAGGGTGGTCCACACTGGAAAGACAACTGCTCCCTATCACTGAGAATCAAAACACATAGAGTCTTAGGACCCCACTCCTATTTAGTCAGAGTAAACGCTTTCCTGTGAGACATCCCACTTCATTGAGGAGGAATAGTTCATATTAGACCAGCATGTGGCTCAGCCAAAAGACCCAGAAGAAAGCAACGACCAGACATTCCTTCCACTGAGAAGTGCTCCACCACCCCAACTTAACTTAGAAAACAATTCTGTCCTTAAATTTCTCCCTGAAATTCAACCACTTATTAGAGGGGCATCTGAAGTTAAACATTAAAATAAAACCATCCCTAGGCAATTAGGATAGCTCAGAAAAGAAGCTAGTTATCAGCCCTACTTTAGTATGGAATAGTTCATCACCTTGATAGAAGTGACACTTAAAGGAACTTACAGGAAAAAATCTGTTCATTTTCTTTTGGCCTCACCATCTAAAGAAAGAGAAATGGGCAAAGTCAAGGTCAGACTTAAGGAAAACTGTGAAGAACAGGAAATGTGTGGTCTTTTTCTTTGGATTGTCTCCTTCTTGGTGGTCTACTTTCCCAGGCACTGGCCAATTCTTCACACCTTTTCTGACGTATGCTTCATGTTCACCGGCCTCCTCACCTGTCCTTTCTCCCATCCCTTCAGTGTCCCTCAGGAACAAGTTTTGCTCCATTGCGAATGTGATTTGACCTAAACTAAAAACTCCTAACTAGAGAGTATGATATTTGCATTTTCTAATTAATAGTGCAAATTGCAGGCAACATGATTGTCAGCTGGAGTCAGGTGGGGCTTCATGATCCCCTTAGATCATCCCCATGTACCTGTGGATAACATAAACCAAATTCCTCTCAGAGAAACGGAGGGGTGTGTGGGAGTAGGCAATGAGGTATTGCAAAGAGTCTGGGGTTACCCAGCATGAGCCTCCTAGCGATGCACCCCAAGCCGGAAATTGCTACACTGCTCCATGGCTTCTCTGCACAGGTGCCCAAGCAGCTGGCCAAGTCACTGACCCCTTCCCTGGCCTCATACAGATGGCAGCATGGCCTTGTCTGTGCAACCCTGGCCTCACAGTAACCCTGGCCGGCTTGAGAAAAGTTGGCAGAGAGTCCAGAGTGTGCTATTTAAATCTATAAGCAGCTACTGGGGATGGAGATGAGCTGCTTTAATGGCAGAGGATAAGGCTAGACACAGAAGATTTTCACTTGCCCTAATGAAATCCACTCACCTGCTGTGGTTAGGCACCCACATTTGAGAGAAAACAGCTCGGTTTCATTTATTAATTACTGATACTCATCTATCTATCCTATCCAGCAAATTTTTCACACTTAAATTGCTTGATTTCAAATCCTTAGATTCAATTTTCATTCTCAAGAGATACTACTAACATATATACATATGTATTATATATACACACACCTAAATACCCACATGGACTATTTTATATAAACACACATATACACCTTTGTATAGATATAGATATAGAGATATATAGATAACTATATAGATACAGATAGGGAATATAAAGAGAAATCCATACATTTGTCTATGTTTGAATTCAAGCTGCCCAAGCTACGTGAAATATTAGGAATACGCACTGGGAACCAGGATTACATAACAGTTAAAAAACCAGGTTCTGAATACAGGTATCTGGGTCTTTCATGAGACACAGAACAAGACATTCAGTCCTCTGGATTCCTAATCTATAAATTGGTACCATTATCAGAATTAAGATAATTCCCATAAAAGACAGATCTGTGCCTGGCACACAGTAGTTGGTGCTCATAAATTTTAACTAGTGTTAGTATTATGATTAAACATCTATGGTTGCTCACAAAGACGACTGTGACAGATCAGTTTTCTTCTGGAAGTCAAATTTTATCTCAGCCAATCCTGATAATCTAACCCTGTGCTCTTACTTCATAAAATGTGCTCAACAAGCACTTTATCTAGGGAACTCCTATTCATCCTTAAAAACTCACCTCAATTACCATTTCCTCAGGGACCCTTTCTCTGACTTCCAGCCTAAGTCAGATGACTTTGTTACTTATTTCATTAAAAAACCCCTTCCTTTAGAACATTTATGTCAGTTTATATTTATGCAGTTGGGTGACTTTTTAAAAAATAATATCTGCATTTCCCACACTATTTAAACTCCATAGAGGCAAATACCGTGTCTGCTTTTGCTCACTGTTGCATCCCTAGCACTGAAAATACGTAGCATTACAGTAGGTTCTCAATAAATATCTATGGAATGAATGCATGACTCAGCCAAGTTCAATCCAGACGTCAATCTAATCTATTGATTTTCTCCTAAGAAGCAGAAAGAGAAAAAATTCACTCAAACAAATACAAAGAATCCTGTTAGTTACTAAGGGACACAAAGCTGGAAAGACCAGTACTTGTCTAAAAGAAGTCAAACAATCCAAGAAACTGAGAAAGTGTAGCTTTCTGGACTTGGCTTAAGAAGCTTTTTAACGTTAATCCAGGAGAAACCACAGAAAGAAATGAAAGGTTATAAGGCATAGTTCCGGATACCAAAGGGCAAGGAAGGAAAGGAATTCTGCACCAAAGAAGTATTTATTCAATTAAGGTTCGTGCAACCTGGAAGGTGATAGCAAGTAGATTATCCGTGGAATTTATGAGTCTTCATTCTTTTAGTAACTCATCAGATATTTATTTTGCATCTACTGTCTATCAGGCATGGTACCTGGTTTTGTGGACATACGAGTAAGCATTACAGACAAGTTCCAACTCTCATGGAGTTTCCAGTTTAACATGGGAGAAAAGGCATTAAACAAAAAAAATCATGTGTTATCAGTGCTCAGAAAGGAGAACTACAGGTTGCTATAGTAACAACCTCGACTAGAAGGTCACTATATAAGTACATTTTTTTCTTCTAAGAAATCAGTCCAAAGTATAATGTTTTATAATGTCTTCTTTTTTAATTCTTTTTTTTTTAAGCAAAAGGAAACATGTTGATTTGTATCTACTTTGTTACTTAACAGGAGTCAATTAATTTAAGATATACAATATACCTATAGTATGTTGTTGAACTCAGGTGTGGATTTGCCCCTTCACTCACTTATATGTAAAAGAAGAGGAGATAGAAAATGATAGGGGGAAAAAACCTGGTTATAAAAACCACAGCATTAAAACACTATTCAAATTGATGGAGTTAATTTATATGAAATCTTAGGAACCTAAACTTTCAAGCTCATAGCACTCTCTTCATTTGTGAAACTCATGGGAAAATCTAAACACACCAAAGAAAGATCTGTAATTTAACTTTCAAAAGTGCTAATCAATTCTCCCTTCCAATATTCACACCATTGAGTCTATCAATATTGATTTGTGGAGGACATACTTTGTGCCAAGCATTGTTCAAGACTCAGGAGAAAGAGTTCTTATCCTCAGTATAGACAGTCATGCCTCCCTCCCCAAACAATACATGTAAAAAATAACTTCAAGATAAATTTGAGAAACCAACAATGGCTACAAATAAGATTTAAAACACTAATATAGTGTAGAGTGACTAGGATTTCTGCTTCAGCTAGAATGGCCAGAAAAACCCTTGTCGAGGAAATGCAATTTAACACCCAAATGATGAGCAGGAACCTCTATTTAAAGATGTAGAAAAGAATATTGTCATGCAGGGTGTCATGTGGGGTCTCAGTTCCCGCTCCCCACATAAGAACGCAGGATATGATGAGGCCAAAAAGGAACACCCACGGAGCCACAGATAGGGGAGTCATACCACTATATTCTCGCTGGCGGCTGGGTTAGAGACACAGGAAGCAGGAGCCACACGATCTGCAACCTGGCGACCACTTCTCTGCCAACCAACCAACCCCACTTGCTAACTGCAATCCTCGCTTGCTAGCTCAGCCACAGCAGTTATATCAGTGACTAATGGCTAACTGGTTACAGCCGATGGCCAACTAGTCAAAGCTGATGGCCATCTACTACCCGAGCCAGCACCTTTCCACGTGAGGCCAAGAGCCTGGAAACTGCACTCCTGGCTCTGTCCCCACAAATATTCTGAGCAGTCTTAAGAAACAGCAGGAAGATCAGATTGGCTAAATATGGTGAACAAGGGAATTATATCAGAGAAGTATGGTTAAGACCAGATTTTGTAGAACAGTGGTTCTTGAAATGTAGTGTCACCTGGAAACTTGTTAGGAATACAAACTTTCAGGCCCCTCTGCAAAGCTACTGAGTCAGAACCCCAAAGTGGCGCCCAGAAATGTTTTCACAAACTCCCCATGGGAATCTCGTGCCCACTAAGGTTAGAGGCCTCTTGAAGACAACAATGATTCTCAACTCTAGTTGCATATTAGAACCATCTGGAGCAGCATGTGTTCTAATTATGCTGAGCTTTACCCCAGACCAAAGGAATCTGTATCTCTGGGCTTGGGGTTTAGACAGCTATATTGTTTTCAAAGCTCTTTAGGTGATTATGATACACAACGATTATTGGAACTACTAACATAGGGTCTTAAAAGTCATGGTAAGATTTTAATGGAAAGTGACTAAAGGCTTTTAAACAGAGAAAAGTTCAGCAAATTTAGAAAGGTTACTTCGGCTTGTATGTGGATAAAGAGGGGCAAAAATGGATTAAAAAAAAAAAAAAAAAGTTAGGAGGTCACTGTAGTATCCAGGGAAGAACTTATAGTGGTTTGGACCAAAGTCGTAGCATTTGGAGATTTAATAAGTAGATTCAGAAAATATTTAATAGAAAAACCTCAAGACTTATTTATGGATTTTATCGGCCAGATGAGGAATTTAGCATAAGCCTAAGTTTTTGGCCTGAGAAACAGAGCCCAAACTTTTCTTTTTGGAGGAAATCATGCCGGAGTGGCTATCAAGGGTTGATCTTTGGCCCAGTTAAATTTGAGATGACCATTAGACATCCAGGCAGAAAAGCTGAGTAGGCAGCATGACACACACAGAAATCTAGAGCTCGGAGGAGCAGGCGGGGCCAGACACATAGAGTCATCACTGTATAGATGGTATTTCAAGCCATAAAATTAGATGAGATCATCCAGGTTGAGAGTGTAGCTACAGAAGAGGGTGGGGTAAAGCACAGAGCTGGTTGAGTACAGGGTTGACTCATGGGAGCCCAAGGAGTATTATGGCCCCAAACTTAAAGTTCAGGACAATTAGAGGTTGTAAAACTGCTGTGTTGCCCGTGGCACAGCCCCACCACCAGCTATTGAAAGCAAAATGACGTTGGAAACATAGGGCACTTCTTAGTGACTATTGGCTACTGAATAACCTAACATGATTATCTACTTCAAATTCCACCTACCACTAGGAAATCTTTACATGAATCAAAACAGGAATCTGAGTATTTGACACATTAAATAGCTTGTCCAAGTTTACCCAGTTGCTGTTTCTGCCAAAATTTGCCCTGGGAAGATGGCACTCACTGGATGCTTCCAATGAACATGCAGCCTCCAAGCAACGGAACCGAGAAAGGAAGTTGTAGTTGTGCAGTTAATCCAATCTAGGGCTGACAGGTGCTGAGTCAAACTGGCTGGGATTATGACTGGGAAGTGGACACGGGCCAAGATAGTATTACAGACAAAAAAAAAAAAAAAAAAAAAGTTGAAATTCCTTACCAAAGAAAGCAGGTCAACTGGGAAAAAAACCCAGTATCCAGTATCACTGCATACAAACAAGAAACAGACAGCTGAGTTATAGAGTCTGGCATTGAGAACTTGTTAGAAATGTAAACTTTCAGAGCCCTCCATGAGATCTTTTAAATCAAAAACTCTGAGGTGGCACGTGGCCATCTGTGTTTTCACAAATGCTCCAGGAGATCTCAGTGCCCACTAAGGTTAGAGGACCCTTGGGGAGAACAATGATTCTCAATGTTAGTTGCATATTCCACAAATGCAACATATGAAGAATTATCTCAAGGAAATGGCTGCAACAATACAGCTAGTGCTACATTCTTATGGTGAGGTAACTTGGTACTTCACGAACAGTATATCCAATGGACAGTCTCCTCTGCTCTTACTGTTTTATAAAAATATAAATCTCTCTCTTCTCTCTCTCTCTACATATATATGTATGTATATACATATACAAATATGTTTTATATATGTGTGCTATGTTATATGTAACATACATATGTATAAATATACACAAATATATATATATACATGTACACACACACACACACACACAGAGGGTGCCAAAAAATGCACACACATTTTAAGAAAGAAAAAAAACTGTATTAAAATTGTCATACTCAGTATATACATATAACAAAAGATGAATACAAGTCATGTGTATACATTTTTTGGCACCCCCCCCCCCCGGTATATGTGTGTGTGTGTATACACACACACACACACACACACACACACAGAGTCATTTGCCACTTAACAACAAGAACATAATCTGAGAAATGCATGGTTACGTGATTTCATTGTTGTAAGATAATAAAGTGCTCTTACACAAACCAAGATGGTGGAGCCCACTACACACCTAGGCTATATGGTGTAGCCTATTGCTCCTAGGCCACAAGCATGTACAGCATGTTACTGTACAAAACGACATAAGAGTAAATCAAGCACAAGTGAAAAGTTATACTACAAGAGATACAGTGAACACGAGATATGTGAGGTTGTTCGTTTCATAAGACAGTGTACTATTTTACAGCAAAATTTTTTTATATAAGTAGAAAGAGTACATTCTAACGTAATGATAGAAAGTATAATATAGTAAATACATAAACCAGTAACATAGTAATTTATTATCAAGTATTATGTACTGCACATAATTGTATGTGCTATACTGTTATATGACTGGCAGCACAGATTTATCTACACCAGCATCACCACAAACATATAAGTAATGAGTCAAGCTACCATGTTACCACAGCTATGGCATCACTAGGCAATGGGGATTTTATAGCTCCATTATAATCTTATGGGACCACAGTTGTCTATGGGGACCAAAACCCCCATAGACACACAGGGGCCAGTGGAGGCAGTAATGGAGAGCTGGAAATGACTGTCACTGTCTCACAAGGTTGAACAAAATGGTAGGGGTCTACGGATAATTTACTCTTTTATTGGAAAAGATCATCAAACAGAGTAGAGAGAGAATAATTTGTACTCATTGGGAACACTGATAAAAATTATACAATGTAAACTATGTGGGAATCTACATAGAGGCTGGGGTGTCATATGAACATATGAATTTTTTTGATTAGCTGATAGGACTCTCCAACCCCAGTTTAAAATGTATGAGATGTCTGGAATGCCTATTGGTGATGGCCCTAAGTGGAAGTTCTTTATAGACTGACAGGGCTGTGCTATTAGATGCTTGCGGTGTCATATGAACATAGCAGGACCCAGTCTGAGCATCTGAAGCCCAAGAGAAAACGAAGAACAGCACTTAGTGAGAGATTCTGCAAATGTTAGCAACCCAAACACAGTGGGAAACATTTTATAAAACGTTGTTGTATAAAAACAATTTTGTATGTTTTTGATTATTAACATATAGGTAAAATTATTCATTATTTAATAAACATTCTGTCTGGTTTACAGAATATTTTATAACATAAGATCCAACAAGTAAAACAAAAAGAATCACTGATCTAATTCAAACCCCTAATTTTTAAGTGTGGGAAAGAGAAACAAGGTAGTTCCATGAATATAGCCCAAGTCTCAAAACATCCTCACAGATCAGCATGCTTCTAAAAAATGTCTAAGCATACCCTATAAAAAGAGGCCCTTTCCCGAAATTTTTAGATCAATGGTTAGGGTCTAGGACCACTATGGCTCGGAGTCTTCCCCCATCATTATGCTAAATCTAAATGTGGTACCATAATTGCAGCCAAAGATGACAATGACATGCAGCTGACCAAACAGAAACAGAGATCTCACAGTGACTTAATTTTATCTGGACCCGTATCACTATGCTTGGTCTGCTTTCTTGTCCTGGCAGCCAGTTAATACCATCCTCAGAGCCAGGTATGCAAAATAAAGGACTATATGAAGCCAGGCAGAAAAGTATGAAATACTGGCACCCTCTAAGCAAGATCAAGTATCCTGAAAGCCCAAAGGAAGTATTGCCCCAAGATTCCAATCACTATGTTAAAAGCATCATGTTTCACAGATAATGCTAAATAAAACGTTTCCCACTGTGTTTGGGTTGCTAACATTTGCAGAATCTCTCACTAAGTGCTGTTCTTCGTTTTCTCTTGGGCTTCAGATGCTCAGACTGGGTCCTCCTATGTTCATATGACACCGCAAGCATCTAATAGCACAGCCCTCTCAATCTATAAAGAACTTCCACTTAGGGACATCACCAATAGAAGTAGGCATTCCAGACATCTCATACATTTTAAACTGGGGTTGGAGAGTCCTATCAGCTAATCAAAAAAATTCATATGTTCATATGACACCCCAGCCTCTAATAGCAGAGTCCTCTGAATCTATAAAGAACTTTACCTAGGGACATCACCAGACAGGAATAGGCCTTCCAGAAAACTCTTACATTTTAAATTGAGATTGGAAAGTCTTATTATGTAATCAAAAATATCACCAAGACCCCAAAATTCTATTTTGATTAATGCCATTTAATCAAAAATGCATTTCTGGTCGTTGGAGCTAGGGACTCATCACGTCACCTTTATCTCCGTTCCCCTCAAGTGCCTCCACAGAATTGTAGAAGACGCAGTCCTTGCTGTATTTTTTTTTCTTTTAATGGAAGACTCCGGATTGGGGGGAAAAACGGATATAAAATAGCATATTGACCACAATCAACTAATACAAAAGATATGAAATGAACAAGTTGAGAAGCCTCTGAACAACAGTGTATTAATAATGCCATATAACTCTTTATCATTATCCCCAAAAATGTCTCATTCTGCGATTCATTTAAAATATATGATCGAATGAGAAGCCTGAAGGAATGTTAACATTGTGACTTATGCCTGGTTAATTCCATTCCAGCCAGGGTATGGGATCTATCATTCTAATAAAGAAAAATGTTTCCTAGAGTAGTTGGCTGCACGGTGCATTGAATGACTGAGCATTCAATTGCATAAAACCAAAGTATTGTAATAATAGCACCAATAAGAAATCAATCATGGTCACTATATCTTTGTTAACTCTGAAGAATCTATTAAGTGGAACGAGATATCTCACTTCATATTTGTAAGCAGAACCTAAAGAAGAACTTTCTATGTGGCAGAACTCTATATAAATGAGATGGAAAATAGTGAGTTTCACATCCTTAGAAGTCTTTAAGAGAGCAGAGGTTTGAGTACCCCTCAGAGAAGATGATAAAGGAGCTCTGCACCAGGTGGAGAAAGTGAACTGCAAATTACAGGATTTTCATCAAGGTATTCACTTCATAGGAGACTATTTTCCACAAGTCAGGTCAAAGGTTGAGTTGAGTAACTGCAGTATTTCTTATTTTGCAATCTTAGTCGTTATTATTATTATTATTAATCACAAAATCTTAAGGCAAATAATGATAAATAGAAAAAGAAGGACAGTGACTGTAGTAACAATCATTGATTTCCTAGAAGCCGGGCTGTGTGAAAGATGCATGAATATTTTTGGTAAGGCCTTGGCCTGCTAAGCATTACTTTCCCCACTTTACTGAGACTTCCAAAAGGCTAAAGAAGTTGTTTAAAGTCACAAAGCCGGTAGGTAGTGGACCTGGAATTAGAGTCCAAGTTTGTCTGATTCTAAACCAACATGATGCCCACTCCCAACATGACCCACTTCCCTCGACCACTTTATAAATTTTATTTCTGTCACCAGTGGTTCTTACGTTTAGCCAAATTCAACTCTTCCAAAGTATCATAACTAAATAGTTTGGCCACTGTTCCTCTTCACTTGTGTTTATTAATTGTTCTTACTATAAAACTCCTAATTTGATATTATCTAAATATTTTATAAAAGTCTAACAATCTAAATAATGCTTTTCAAAACTTACCACACTACATAATGTCCTCCTTTGAAAAAGTATTACTGACTCTGGAGTTAGATGTCTCTGCAATTGTATCTCCCTATTTCTTCAACCAATAAACTAGAATTTTCAGAAATCTTTTATAATTATGGAAGATTTGAACTGGTTTACCAAAGGACTGAGAAACCACAGTGAGTCCAATGATAATTTCTTGATATAGTTAGTGTAGTCTAGTATTGCTCAAAAATTAATCAACTGCTTTGAAAATAAATATTCAAAAAAATACCAAATGTTTAAAATTCCTTGTTTTAGAAACAGAGAATTCAAAGACTGACTACCTTAACAGTACAATTGATTTTTTTTTACTGCCAATTTTTTGGAATATCACTGTTACAAACTGACAACAGTAAATTAAAATCTCCCTTTTCAATTATATTTCCTGTTAATCTCTCTATATTTCTAAAAGAATTTTAAAAATACAAGTTAATTAGCATCATGGCTTCCTTGTCAATGACCCACACTGTGAGAAGCATATTTAGGTAGCTTGGGGTAATAGAACCACCATGTGCTTTGTTGCAAACAGACCCACATACCAATATAGTTCTGCCAGCAACTCCACAACCTAACAACAAATTCTGTTACCGGTCCTCGAATCAAAGTATTTAATTAAACATTGATTTTCTCTGCCTTTTCTATGGTTTTCCATGTATATGTATGTATATGAGCATACATATGTGTGTATGTATAAATATATATGTATATGCATGTGTATATATTTCCATATACACACACACACATATATAGTTATATAGTATGCATATTATAAAAATATTAAAGTAAAATGGGATTTAATATCAAAAGCAGCTCATTTATTGACAGGATTATTTTTATTTTGTTTTTTGAGAGTTATGCTAATCAAATTACTCTTGACGCTCTACTTTTTTACTTTTTACATAGCAGGGCATGATAAACAAAAATCACTGAAATGACATTAGGAATACTACTTGGAGTCTTATGAGTATAAAGAAGTAAGGAATATGAATGTATAGTAAATATAATAAGAGGATGAGGAAAACATTTCAGGTGGAAGAAATTATAGCCATAGAAAGAGGTTTTCTAGATGGGTCACTTAATTGATCAAACTTGAAAGGTTAAAGGTCTAGAAAATGGGAGAAGTTAGATTTTTAAAAAATCAAATTTCATAATCCTCTCAGATAAAATTTTGGAAACAAACTCTAGGGAACACTTACTGGAGATTAGCCTCCCTAAACTCCAGAGAAAAAGGCCTCATGACTTCAGAGAAATTATGCTATGAAAAAAAAAGAATATAATTAAGGAACAGGAATCCTTGCCCTTCTCTCATCCTGAATGCCCATGCAAGCCTGTCAGTATCAACCACACATTCACTGACTTACCCTCTTTTTCTTTCTCTCTCTCTCTCTCTCGTATCATATTTGGTCCTATATTCAGTTAAATACTGACCAAGATTACTTAGGATTTCCAGTATATTCATTATATACGTTACGAAGTTCATGAAATCAACTTCCCCCCATTTTCCCCCCATTCTTATGGCTGTCACATGTGGCCCTCCACACAGCCCTACTTTCCTCAAAGGCTCCTCTTCCTACCAATTCATCCCATCCCTGCCATCATTGGTGATTAATATAATATTTGCCTCTTCAGTTCTCTGGTATCACAAATATTGCTTCTTCCAGGAAGCCTTCTACCATCCTTCCAGGCAGAAATAATCTCTCCATCATCCAAGCTTTCACATTTTAGCTATTCTAGTCTTACAGCAATTAAAGCATTCTGCCTTGTACTTTGATTCTACTTTTCCATATCTTATTTCCAGTACTCTTGGAAGACAAAGGTTACACCTGGCTTCCCTTAGTATTTACCACAGCAATCAGTTCAGCACTTGACATATCCTAGTACTTCAAATTGCTTGAACTTGATCACTATTCCTAGAGGCAAAGATTATTAAATCAAATTAATGACACTGTTTTTGTAGTTGAGAACTGTGAGGCTGTGTTTAGTTTGCAAGACCTCATGATTATGTACAAGGGCATCATACCGTTACCTCACTGTGCTTTGTTCTTGTTTTAATGATAATTTACCCAGAAGATATTTAAGATGGCTCAGCAATATTTTCACAGTTCTTAAGGCATTCCTTCAGTATCTTTAAAAATATCTATTAGAGTTATAATGAAGTCAACGTTGGCACAGCATTGAGAAGAATAGGAATCATTACTTGACAGGCCAACACCAGAAAGAAAAAGTACTTTCCTTCCCCTTTTGTTTTCTGTTTTCCATGTCTGTTCAAAGAAAGATTTGCAATACACGTTATATTTATTTTTCCCCAATACTTAACTCATCTTTAAACTTAATAAAATTTTACTACAGCCAAGTTAGAGAAGATAATAGGAAATAAATCATAATCAAATTGATATAAATCAAATAATAAGCACTAAATAGGCAGTACTCATAAACACAAATAATTTAGATTAACTACAAAATCACTATTAAGAAACATTTTCAAAATTTGAAAACACTTGACTTTTTTTTCACTTCCTATTTTATTCTAAGCTCACGTCTTTCATTTTTTTGTATAAGACCAACTTAGTCACACAAGAAAAATATCATCAAACAATTTGGAAAATGCGTGACACATGTATGAGTCTAGGCTTATAAAAATTAGATATGGAATATGAAAATAATCAACAGTTATGCCAAACCTTTCCCTCCAGATAAGCACAAACTAGCTGCCTATCTGAGAAAGGAGTTGGGGGTTGGGGGCGTGTATCCAACAGCCCAAACCTGACATGGGCAGGTACACATAACTAGGTAAATACTGGCAGCTCCCATAGTGCCACATCTTGATCACATCTCAGGGAAGAAGCAATGAGGTCTGTCGCAATACCAGTTCTCCCAGACTAATTAACACAGAGGCCTCTCACCCATTCTTCATTTTAAAGGGGGTCAATGCCTGCTGCTTTTTCCCTTCTAGTTCTAGAAATTAAAAGGTATAGAGGCTTTGAGCTTCTTCTAATCCTGCAGCTATAATTGTCTCGTGTACGTACCTAGAAGTAAAGCAAGGTTTCAGTCCTTTGTTCCTTAGACCTTCTAAGGTCTCCTAAATCAGCATGTAAACCATGAAGACACAGAGCTCCCTTATGTCCCTTAACAAAATATATGACACCTTCCACTGACATGTCCATGAAAGGAAAAGATGGGAGGCGACTGGCCTTTAGCAATCAGGTTCATCTCCTAAAAGCAGATGTTCAAATGTCAACATCTAAAGATCAGCTCTGAAAACACACTTTTCTAAATCCATTATAAGTAGCTACAGAGTTGTATCTATTTTTAGTATCAAACACTTTATTTACTAGATTGAGTTTATTTACAATCAATCACTGGTCAAATGTTCTCAATCCCAGGCACACTAGCTCATAATACTTTTTAAAACAGACTTTTAAAGATCTTCCCAGACAAGAAAAAGCTAAAGGAATGCATTACCACCAAGCCAGTATTACAAGAAATGTTAAATGGACTTCTTTAAGAAGCTGAAGGGGAAAAATAAAAAGACCAAAATTATGAATAATAAAATGGCAATAACTCTGTACCTATCAATAATCACTTTTAATGTAAATGGATTAAATGCTACAATCAAAAGACATAGGGTAGCTGAATTAATAAGAAAACAAGACCAATACATACTCGTATACTGTCTACAAGACACTCATCTCAGATCAAAAGACACACATAGATGAAAGTAAAGGAATGGAAAAAGATAGTTCATGCAAATGAAAATGAAAAACAAGCTGGGGTAACAATATTTGTATCAGACAACATACACTGTAAAACTAAGTTTATAATAAGAGACAAAGAAAAACATTATATAAATTATTATAATTTATTATAATTATTATAAAGGGACCAATCCAACATGAGGATATAACCCTAGTAAACATCTATGCATCCCACATAGGAGCTACTAAATGTAAAAAGCAAATATTGGCCAACATAAAGGAAGAGATCAAAAGCAATACAATCATTGTAGGGGACATTGACATCCATGGGCAGATGTTTCAGACAGAAAATCAACAAGGAAACAGCAGCCTTAAATGACACACTAGACCGGATGGATTTGATTGATATTTTTAGAGTATTCCACCCCAAAGAAGCACAGTATACATTTTTCTCAAGTGCACATGGAACATTTTCCAAGATAGACTACTTTAGGCCACAAAACAAATCTCAATAAATGCAAGAAGACTGAAATCATATCAAGTGTCCTCTCCAAACATAATGCTATGAAACTAGAAATAAAATTAAAAAAAACAAAACAAAACAAAAAAACACCTAAAAACACACAAACACATGGAGGCTAAACAACATGCTATTAAACAATGAATGGATTAACAATGATATCAAGGAAGAAATCAAAAGATACCTTGAGACAAATGAAAATGAAAACACAATGATGCCAAATCTATGGGATACAGTGACAGCACTCCTAAAAGGGAAATTCATAGCAATACAGGCATACATCAAGAAACAAGAAAAATCTGAAATGGTGAGTTATTATAAGATTTCTGGTCAAGATGGCAGAGTAGATAAAGGCTGTGCTTACCTCCTCTCACGACCACATCAAAATTACAACTTAACTACAGAACAACCATCACTGGGAACCACCTGAAATCTAGCTGAACCAAAGCCCTACAAACAACTAAGGACATACAGAAGAAGTTACCTCGAGACTGATAGGAGGGGCAGACACACAGAACAGGCTGATCTCACACCTGCATGTGACCATTAAAAATCAGGAAGGATATCACAACTGCAGAGGTCCACACCCTGGAGGAGCAAGGGGTCCCAGCCCCACAGCAGGCACCCCAGCTCATGGTTCTAGTGCCAAGAAGAGAAGTTCCCATAACTTCTGGCCCCGAAAACCAGGAGAGATTATGGATGAGTGAGACAAGGGAGCTTCAGTGCCAGGTGGTGCTATTAAAGGGCCCACACACAGACTTACTCGCTGACACACTCACAAGCTTTGACCTCCATCGCTGGGGCAGCAGCTTGAAAGGTGCCTGGGGTACACAGGGAGGAACTGAATTGTCTAGCTTCAGAGTGACAGCTTGACAGGCAGCATGAACCCAGACTGAGGATCTGGTGGAAGTCATTGTTTCTTTGTTGATCCCTCTCCCCTCCCAACTTGTAGACACAAGTGGCTGCCATATCTGAGTATCCAACAGCTGGGCTAACACCCTTCCTTCACCGCACCGCAGTTCATTCCTGGAGACCCCACTCCACCCAATTTGCAGGCACAACAAAGCCATTCCAGTGGCTTTTCTATACAAACAGCTTGTCTTGGCTCATTCTACAGAATTCCTAAAATCTCTCAATGTTTCACAAAACCCAAACAAGAAGCATCTGACTTTGGCATGTCCCGTACCACTTGCTGAGCAGACTTAGCCCAGCATTAGTCAAAGACAGTCTAGGTTTGTGGCAGGGCCTCTTGAGGCACCTCAAATCCCAGCACTGGTAGCAGCATCAATGGATGACTTGGTGGTTCATGCCAGGTGGCCCCAGGAACAGCACAGGCTGGGGCTAATATTGGCCTGCAGCAGGGCTCCTACCAGGAAGCCATGGGAACTAGCACACCCAGAGGCCAGATTCAGGCCTAGCTAGAGCATGACCAGCTGTCTCTGAGGACAACACACCCAAAGGGCAGAAAGGGCAGGCACCAGACTACCAAAGTGAATTCTGCTCCATAAGCCAACCCCTGAATAACAGCTCCTCCACTGTAGTCACAGCCAGTCCTCACAACCAATCAACCCAAGGATGAACCCTCCCATGAAGGTGAAACCAGCAACCAAGACTCAATTACAACAGGAGGGCAGACACAACCCACACAAGGGACATACCTGGAACATCCGGCTCAGGTGACAGTGAGACTCCATCACAGGAATGTACAGGACACCTACTACATAAGGCTACTCTACTATGACTGTGAGACATAGCAGCCCTACCTAATACATAGAAACAAACACAGGGAGGCAGCCAAAATGGGGAGACAAAGAAACATATCCCAAATGAAAGAACAGAACAAAGCTCCAGAAAAAGAACTAAACATAACGGAGACAAGCAATCTACCAGACACACAGTTCAAAACAATGGTTATAAGGATGCTCAGTGATTAGGAAGAACTTCAACATAGAGATAGCAAGCATTAAAAACAAAAGATGTAGAAACCATAGAGAAAAAAAGTCAGAAATAAAGAATACAATAACTGAAATGAAGGCTACATTAGAGGAAGTCAACAGTAGATTAGGTGAAACAGAGGATCATATCAGTGATTTAGAAAGCAAGGTAGCAAAAACACCCAAAAATAACAGCAAAAAGAAAAAAGAATCCAAAACATTAGCATAGTTTAAGGGCATCTGGGACAACATCAAGCATACCAATATTTGCATCATAGGGTTATCAGAAGGAGAAGAGCAAGGAATTGAAAACCTATTTGAAGAAATAATGATGGAAAGCTTCCATAACCTGGAGAAGGAAATACACATACAAGCCCAGGAAGTTCAGAGTCTCAAACAAGATGAAGCCAAAGAGGCCCATAACAAGACACATCATAATTAAAATGCCAAATGTTAAAGACAAACAGAGAATATTAAAAGCATCAAGAGAAAAGCAGTTAGTTACCTACAAGGGAGCACCCACAAGACTATTAGCTGATTTCTCAAAAGAAACTTTGCAAGCCAGAAGGAATTGGCAGGAAATATTCAAAGTGATGAAAAGCAAGTACCTACAACCAAGATTACTCTACCCTGCAAGGCTATCATTTAGAATTGAAGGACAGATAAAGAGCTTCCCAGACAAGAAAAAGCTGAAGGAGTTCATCACCACCAAACCAGTATTACAATGAAACTTAGAGAGACTTCTTAAAGACTGAAAAAATAATAAAAAAGAAAGATCAAAAATATAAATAATAAAATGGCAATAACTACATGTCCATCAGCAATTACTTTCAATGTAAATGGATTAAATGCTCCAATCAAAAGATAGGGAAGCTGAATGGATAAGAAAACAATGCTCTTACATATGCTGCCTATAAGAGATTCACTTCAGATCAAAAGACACGCACAGACTGAAAGTAAAGTCATGGGAAAATATATTTAATGAAAATGGAAATAAAAAATTTTTTTTAGAAAAGCTGGGGTAGTACTTATACCGTACAAAATAGACTTTAAAACAAAGGATATAACAAGATACAAAGACAGACCCAGCATTCCTACTTCAGGGTATTTATCCGAAGCAACCCAAAATGTTACTTCAAGGGGACATGTGTCATGTGCATTCCTATGTTCATTGCAGCATTGTTTACAATGGCCAAGACATGGAGGCAGCTTCGGTATGCGTTGATGGACAAATGGATAAAAAGGAAGTGGTACATATATACAATGGTGGAATATTACTTGGCCATAGAAGGGAATGGATACTTGCCATCTTCCGCAGCATGGATGAAGCTGCAGGCATTGTACTGAGTGGAGTATGTCAGATAAAGACAGATGCAATGTGATTTTGCTTATATGTGGAATCTAAAGAACAACATAAACAAACAAAAAAGAAACAAACTCATAGATACAGAGAACATTTTGGTGGTTGCCAGATGGGAGGAGGGTTGGAAATGGGTGAGAAAGGGGAAGGGATTAAGAAGTAAAAATTGTTTGTTACACAGTAGTCATGGGGATATAGGATATAGCATAAGGAATATAGTCAATAATATTATAATAACTATGTATGGTGTCAGATGGGTACTATGGGGTGATGGATGGGAGGGAGTTTGGGGTCAGGGTGAAAGAGGTGAAGACATTCAAAAGTACAAATTGATAGTTACAAAAGAGTCATGGGGATGTAAAGTAAAACATAGGGAATATAGTCAATAATATGGTAATAACTATATATAGCGCCGGTGGGTACTAGACTAGTCAGGGGATCACTTCTTAAATTACATCAATGTGTAACCACTATGCTGTACACCTGAAATATAAAATAATATTGAATTTCAACTGTAACTGAAATTTTTTTAAATGGGTGGAAGGTGAAGGAGAATAAGAGGTCCATATTTCCAGATATAAAACAAATAAGTCATGAAGATGTAATATGCAGTATAGGGAATACAGTGAATAATACTGTGATAGCATGGTACAGTGTCAGATGGTTGTGGACTTATCATGGTGATCACTTCTTTAGGTATATAAGTGTTGAATAACTATGGTGTACACCTGAAACTAATATAATATTGTATGTTAGCTATATTTTTAATATAAAAATGCAAAAAAAGATACATCTAAAATAAACAATGTAATTTTACATTTAAAGGAACAGGGAAATGAACAGCAAACAAAGCCCAAAGTTAGTATGATGAAGGACATCATAAAAGTCAGAGCAAAAATAAATGAAACAGTCTAAGAAAAAAATACAAAAAACATCAATGAAACCAACAGCTGGTTCTTTGAAAAGACAAACAAAATTGATAAACCTTTTACCAGACTTATCAAGATAAAAAGAAAGAGGATCCAAATAAATAAAATAATAAGTGAAGAGAAGTAACAGCAGACACCACAGAAATAAAAAAAATAATAAGAAGAAAATACTCTGAGTAGTTATCCATCAACATATTGGACAATCTGGAAGAGATGGATAAATTCCTGAAGCATACAATCTTCCAAAGCTGAATCAAGAATAAACAGAACTGATTATTACTAAGGAAACCAAATTAGTAATCAAAAATTTCCCAACAAACAACAGCCCTGGACCAGATGGCTTCATAGGTGAATTTTACCAAACATTCAGAGAAAAACTAATACCTATTCTTTTCAAACGATTCCAAAAAATTCAAGAGGAGGGAAGGTTCCCAAGCTCATTCTACGTGGCCATCATTACGCTGATTCCAGAACTAGACAAAGACATTACCGGAAAAGAAAACTATAGGACCATATCCTTAATGAACACAGATTCAAAAATCCTCAACAAAATATTAGCAAACTGAATTCAGCAATATATTAAAAAGATCATACACCATGATCAAGCAGGAATTATTCCTGGGATACAAGGTTGGTTCAATATCCACAAATCAATTAACATGATAGACCACATAAACAAAATGAAAGAAAAAATATCACATGATAATACCAATAGATGCAGAAAGAAACATTTGACAAAATCCAGCATCCGTTTATGATAAAAACTCTCAGCAAAGTGGGAATAGAAGGAACATACCTCAACATAATAAAAGCCATATATGACAAACCCACAGCTAACATCATACTCAATGGGGAAAAGCTAAAAGCATTCTCCTTAAGGTCAGGAACAAGTCAAGGATGTCCACTCACACCACTTTTATTCAACATAATATTGGAAATCCTAGCTACAGCAATCAGACAAGAAAAACATAAATAAATAAAAGGCATCCAAATTGGAAAGGAAGAAGTAAAACTGCCATTATTCACAGATGACATGATACTACGTATTGAGAACCCCAAGTACTCCACCAAAAAACTGTTAAAACTGGTAAATGAATTCAGTAAACAAGCAGGATACAATATTAATATTCAGAAAGCAACTTATTTTTATACACCAATAATGAATTATCAGAAAGGGAAATTAAGAAAAAAAAATCCCACTTATAATTGCATCAAAAAATACAATAGTTAGGAATAAATTTAACCAAGGAGGTAAAAAATTACACTTAGAAAATTGTAAGACATCAAAGAAACTGAAGAAGATACAAATAAATGGAAAAATATACTGTACTCTTAGATAGGAAGAATTAATATAGTTAAAATGTCCATACTACCCAAGACAATCTATAGATTCAATTCAATCCCTTTGAAAATGCCAATGGCATTTTTCACAGAACTAGAACAAATAATCCTAAAATTTATAGGGAACCATAAAAGACCCCAAATAATCATGGCAATTTTGAGAAAGAAGAACAAAGTTGGAGCCATCATGCTATCTGATATCAAAATAAAAGGGCATAGTAATCAAAACATCATGGTACTGGTATAAAAACAGACACATAGATCAATGGAACAGATTAGATAAATGGAACCAGAAATAAACCCACACCTATATGGTCATTTAATCTGTGACAAGATAAGCAAGAAGATACAATGGGGTAAAGATAGTCTATAATCAACAAATGGTGTTGGGAAAACTGGACAGATATGTGCAAAAAAAAAAGAAACTGGACCATTTATTCTTCTTACTCCATATACAAGAATAAACTCAAAGTGGATTAAAGACTTAAATGTAAGACCCAAAATCATAAAACTCCTAGAAGAAAACATAGGCAGTAAACTATCTGGCATTGCCTTTAGTAATATTTTTTCTGATATATTTCCTCGGACAAGGGTAACAAAAGAAAAATTAAGCATATAGGACTACATCAAACTAAAAAGTTTTTGCACAGCAAAGAAAACCATCAACAAAATGAAAAGACATCCTACTGAATGGGAGAAGATATTTGCCAATGATACATCTGATAAGGGGTTAATATCCAAAATTTATAAATAAATAAAAAAAACAACAACTCATGCAACTCAACACCAAAAAACAAACAAACAAACAAACAAAAAATCCAATTTAAATAATGGGCAGAGGACATGAACAGACACTTCTCCAAAGAGAATATACAGATGGCCAATAGACATACGAATAGATGCTCAACATCACTAATCATCAGAGAACTGAAAATGAAAACCACAATGAGATACCATTTCACATTGTCTGAATGGCTATTATCAATAAATCAAAAAACAAGTATTGGTGAGGATGTAGAGAAAAGGGAACCCTTGTGCACTGTTGGTAGGACTGTAAATTGGTGCAGCCACTATGAAAAATAGTTTGAAGTTTCCTCAAGAAATTTAAAAAAGCACTACCTTATCACCCAGAAATTCCACTTCTGGGTATTTATCTGAAGAAATCCAAAACACTAATTCAACAAGATACGTGAACTCCTATACTCACTGCAGCACTATATCCAACAGCAACGGAAATGTCCATCAACAGATGACTGGATAAAGAAGATGTGGCACAAATGAATATATACAATGGAATATTACTCGGCCATAAAAAAGAATAAAATCTTACCATTTGTGATAGCATGGATGGACCTAGAGGGTATTATGCTGAGTAAAAAAGACTGAGAAAGACAAATACCATATGATCTCACTTATATGTAAAATAATAAAGAACAAAATAAATGAACAAACAAAACAGAAATAGACTCTACAGAGAACAAACTAATGGTCACCATGTAGGAGGGGTATTGAGGGGCTGAGTGAAAAAGGTGAAGAAGGGATTAAGCAGTACAAATTGGTAGTTACAAAATAGTCATGGGGATATAAAGTACAGTATAGGGAAGATAGTCAGCAATACTGTAATAACAATGTATAATGCCAGGTGGGTACTAGCCTTACCGGGGGGATCACTTCATAAATTATATAAATGTCTAACCACTATGCTGTACTCCTGAAACTAGTATAAATATTGAATGTCAACTATAATTGAAAAATGTAAACATAATTTTTAAAAATGCCTCTACAGATAGGCTAACTGAAATAGGCATGACAAGAACATGTTTTTGAAGGGACCAAATCCCAAAGCGAAAGTCTTAAGGCAAGCAAGTCTTAAAGTTGTTTTGTTTCTAAGTTAGCAATAGTCCACAAAGGCTTCATTTCCATGCCCCAAATCTAACAAGGATAAATGCCTCTGATATTAACCAGATGTGAGTATCAGCTATTTTAGAAAAGAGGTTGTTTATGATTCCCAAACTGCTAAACTCAAGTTTCCAAGACCTCCTGCCCTAACAGTGAAAATCCCTACTTGATACCTCAGGAGGCCTAAGAACTAATGGTCTGGAATGAGAACAAGGCAGGAGGAAGAGAAACTAGGAAGAACATCTCCCACCTGTGTTTTACAGGCCTTTTCTGACTTTATCCATTTTTACATGTTATTTTATTAGATAACCCCTAGTGATTTCATTTGTCATATATATTCCAAATGTCATATATATATATATATATATATATATATATATATATATATATATAATACATATAAATATATATACATATATATACATATATGTGTGTGTGTGTGTGTATATATATATATATATATATATAGTGAAAAATTCTATCCTAGATAACTTCCTTTGATCATAAAATCAGCCCACGAAGAAATCACCAAACTGGATAATCCAGAAGAGTCATCACCAGTCAATTCTTCTACTCCCACAGTTCCGCTGATGACAATCCAGGGGAATGAACAAAGCAACATTGTTCTAGCAAGCCTAGAAAAACCCAGTTTCCTTATGTTATGAAATACATGACATAAAGCCTACTAACCAAACAATCCTTTATTTGGGCAAATTTGTAGACCACAAAATATGATTGTGAGCTGCCACTACTCGCAGCGGAGATTTAATGGTGTTACACAGCAAATGCCAGGGCATTGTGGGATAAAGAAATCTATTTTCAACGGGGATTGTCAGCCAAAAGTGTCTTCCCACTAAGAAGGGTGTGAAATGCCTGCCATCACCATGACTCCTGACCACTAGACTCTCATTTCAAAGATGTAGAAGCAGAGAGATAAAGCATGTCAACACCCTCCAGCCAAAAACCACCAGGAGCACATCTGCAGTTGACAAGCTGGGTTTATTACATGTTGCACAGAGGGAGAATGCACACCAGAGGGAAGTATGAACATCTCAGTAATAGTGTTAGAAAGAACCTATTAACAAGATTTAGGCTTTGTTTGGGTAATTTGGGGGAGGGTCTAGAGAAGCAGGGCTTTGTTCTAGATTGGATGCTGTCAGAAAGTAGGGAGAATTCCATGATTAAATATCTCAATAATTCGTACCTATAAGTAGGGTAGATAAGAGCAGGAATAAAGCTGTAATTGGTAAAGAATTAGAAGTCACTCATAAACGGTAATCTTGGCAAAAAACAGGAAAGGTCATGCTAGACAGGAATAGATATTGCTCTTGGACACACTGGGTGAGAATCATTGTCAATTCCTTTGTGCGGAAGACTTTGATGTTGATTGCAGAAACCCACAGAAAAATATTTTAGTTATCATGCATATCGATGTCTAGATCACATTCTAGACCACGGCTCTGGGTATGTCACTTAAGGTATTTTTCTGTCCTCTTCAATAATGTTGAAGTACCCTTCCCGTGATCATTTCAAACAGTTACCTGGAATAGGTGGACTACCTGACTGTTTCAGTCACGTATCTGATGTCGAGTGGGGTAAAAACAGCTAAGAGTTACTGCTTGCTTTTCAAACTCTCATTGGTAAAGAAACAGTTTATTTTCTCTCCAATTGGTTTCAAACTCATAATTTTATAAAATACAATAAAAACTAATTACTAGAAAAATACAATAAAAAAAGCAAGACATAAACCCCAGCCCCATTTTTATTAGGACACAAATATAATAACTGTCAAATTACTATAAAACTTTCTATACATAATCTCACTTTCTGACTTATCATAAACCTGAGTCTGTGGACACACTTTACGAAGCATTGGTTTTTAATTAAAGCATTCTGTTTCATACAAATTAATTCTGTCTCAGAGCACTGCCCATTTCAAAGTCAAATAGCACACCACAAGGTAGCATAAGAAAAATAAAAATGTAAGTGATTTCACTCAGGGAGAAGGCCTTGTTATGAACCCTCCAACCTTAGTGAAAAATAAATGACTGTGGCTGCTCCCTATGAGCAACAGCTTCAAAGGACACATGTAGAAAATCATATCACTGGAATCCCATCTACGCTAGTCTAAAGTTAACTTAATCAAAAGGATTAGATTTCCCATCCAGGTAGGGCTTCAATGGCTTCAGTACCAGGAGACTTAATCATAACTTGTTGGGCAGAGATTTTCCCATTGGTATTTTAGGCCCGAAGTGGCTATACTTTCTACTTAGACAACTTGGATTTGATTATAAGCCCAGAGTCTCCCAGAGCAATCAATGGCTTTTTGGACCCTGAGGATAGTACTCAGACATGTATGTTCTTAAAATACCTGATTCCCTTTCTAAGGTCAAGATGTTCAAGTTAAATCCCTACATAGGAAGTTAAAGAAACAAAAAGGGTTTAGGAATCAGCCAAATTTACTTACATCAGTTAGTTAAAGTGCCTACTTAATTCCTGCTAAGGGCTTATCCTGTCCAATACGACTGCAATTTTAAGAACTTGGCCCTAGCTTAATGAAGTAGCTACTGGTGGTATCCATCCAGTTTGTTGACCTGCCCTGCATACCCTGCTTTTCTTCCTGCCATCATCTTCATTATTCCTCCAAAGCTGCTCTAATCGGGAAACGCTAACAGAGACTTCCATTTCTGCATACCCACATAGTCAGCACGGCCTGCTGCAGGCCACACCTGCCCTAGTCTTGGATCAAGCTAAAGGCCCGAGCCACTTTTCTCTGGTTTGAAAATGTCCCATTCATAAAATCTCTCCATGAAGTACTCCCCTTAACCACAATTTTTTATGTTGACACGATTCACACACACACATACACACACACACACACACACACACACACACACACATTTTAAAACATGTTTTGACACTTAATTTCTATAGTAAATTTGACATCTGTGAGTTCCATGAGGACAGAAACCGTGATTATTCATTTCACCATTTCCTAGCACCTGGAATAGTGCTTGGCCCACAACTGATTTCTCACAACTATCTTTAAATTCATCAATTAATTAATCAAAGAATGAACGAGTATCTGTAGTGTACACTGGCAGTGAAGTGCACACACACTATATCTACATACATACGATGTTAATAGTTAACACCGTATCTTTAAAATGAGAAATTAAACAACCCTAATAATGTCAGTCACACGATATATCTATTTTTCCTCTTCCTTATAACAACTTGTTATTGCCCCAGATTTCTGTATTGATGATTAGATAATTTGACATGTACAGTAAGAAAAATATTGATTGCTAAATTAGTTTTAAAAATCACTGTGATAATCTATTAAAACAATTTATTTGTCTTTTGTTTTCCTTAAACTGATTTTTCAAGCCACCATCCTAAGTTTCAAGTCTTAACTGAGGAGAGGAAAAGTATATAATTTTTTTATGCTATAAAACACCGAATTAGGTTTTATACTCAATGTCTTACTTAAAAGTATTATAAAACAGCACCTTTTATATAATTTATTTCCATTTATATCTTAGTAGTATTGAATCAAGCAAGTTCGCTCCATGATTACTTTACACTCACTAAGTCTTCCAGAAAGTACTTTCTTTTTTATTTTTATTCAATGAACGAACTAATTCAGATCTATTCAACTTTTGTGTAGAATGAGAAAAAATTGAGAGATTCCTTACATCTTCCCCAGAACATGGTCCAACCCCAAATATGAGGGCATGGACCCAAGCTACTGGCATCCAATTTGGAGAGTCGGACCTGCTATACATATTCTATTCCATTTTCTGTGCTGGCTCTTAAAATTCTACAGAACATCATGAGGCAATACAGGACTCAAAAATAAAGCTAAAACAATGAACTCACCAGCATTTGGTAAAATATATGGTATCATAATTCCTCTAAGTTGGGCCAATGTGGGCCCTATAGAGAGGACAACAGCAGAATATTCACAATATTGTTGGAAGACCAGCCCTGGTAGAATAATTATAAGTAGGCATGTAAGGAATATTTTGAGAACCTTAGAAGCAGTGACAAAACAGAGAATAGCGCTGAACTCCCAAGAAACAGCAGCCTGGCAACCATAGAAAGGAAAAATGGTTGCTTTTTTTGAACAAAGATTTCGAGTCAACTGTGGATGGAAGAGGCATAAACATTGACATACTTTTCAAATACCATCTGGAGATAAAAAACAAAAATATTTCACATCTGCAGAGTGTGAAAGAAAGGTTAGTTACTGTTGGCTTCAATCACAAAACTGAAGAGCAATATATGGGTATTTTACTTGAAAATAAAGAAAAAAATGAACCAAAGCCACCATCCAGAGAGAACTACATCTTGTGTTCATAAAGTCATGCTTTTTGAACAAATTCAGACATAAGACCTGCTCATTTCCCATTTTAGCATTCTGTGGGGAGGTGAAAGAATGCTTTCAAAATACTTTCTTTTAGAAGATATCCAAAGTTTCCACATAAGAAGTGAAACACTATCATTTTGGAGGAATCTATGTTTCTTTAGAAAGTTTTCAGAATGCTTTGAAAGAAATAGGGAAATAAAACTCCCCAATGTAACACAAGTGAAAATATAAGCGAAAAATACTAAAGTAGTGGTCTATTGTTTCTTGGAATAATATCTTCATGTCAAAATGAAAGCCAAAGTACACATCTTTGACAGTGAAATTCTTTCTACTTCTTCTTCCTGAGCTTAAAATATAATAATGAGGCATCCTTTCCACCTCTATCATCCAAACCGTGCTGAAGCCATGCTGCACTCCCAAACACCTGCAAACATACACACAAAAGGGAATGAGTCTTACCAGACCATCACAGTTGCTAATGGCAACAGAGGTTCCTGGAATGTCCATGATGTCACCAACATAAGCACAGTTAGTCTGCAAAGGCTCTGTTTTCCAGATTCTTTCAGAAGCACTTCCTGGTTGATGATTATTAACAGGGTTGGTTATATTCCCAGGCACCGGAGAAGTCTCATGCCATTCCACAACGGCCCCAGGAGCTAGGAGCTGAGTGTTGGGCTTCAGTCGCAGATGAAAATCTCTTCCAAATGCTGTGATGTTAAAGAACAATTGCTCAGAATTGGGTGATACGTCCCTCGTTGACCTCTTTTTGTGATTTGCAGAAAGAATATGGGAGAGATAATGTCCTTCTAGATTTGTGCTGACTGGAGTGACGAGCTCATACTCTCTCTGTCTCTTTATTGATAAATCTGTGGAGTGAAAAACAGAATTGTAGAACCCTGTGCAACCAGAGAACACAGGAGGACATATAACATATACATAAAGCACCCACCTCACAAGACTGCACCTCAACTTGCATTATAAGTATATTCCTGAATGATCTCATAAGTATTAAATTTTGAGAACTCACATAATTTTTTAAATGCACTTAGGTAACTCTGTGTCCAAAGAACCAGTTTTAATTTTCATAAAGTTTATTACAATGTAAATATTCATATCTCATATATATGTTTGAGAACATGAATATAAGTTTCCATAAACTATAGGTGGCTTGCTTATAATCAAGACATGTCCCCAATTAATTTATTATTGCTTAATGGACACCTGCTACAAACTTTTAACAAAGTTGCTATTATGTAGAAGACATTTTGTTTCTCACTTTTACAATTTTTTCCCTATAAGAATCCTAGAATTTATACTAATTACAATAGCTACTTTATATTGCATCTACCATGACCTATAATATATACACTGTAGTTTATGGTGCTGTAATTTATACACATTTTTTCCATCATAACAACCCTAACAATCAAACTTCAGAGATGAAGAAACTGAGATTCAGGGGGTATGTGTCTAAGGTCAACTAACTGTGAAACTCAGGTATGGATCCAAGTTGTACTCCAATGTCCATACACTCATTCTGCTACATTACATCAAGTCCCATAAATCACAAAATGTTTTCAGGAAATGAGCAAAATGGGTTAAAAGAAAGAAAAATCTGTAAATTGAATATACAGGTACTAGTTAGTCAAGAGCAAATGGCATTGTCATTTTGCACCATATTTCTTACATGGGACAGGCACTAATTTGAATATGAAAGTGTATTTGGGGTCCACCTGACAACATGGGCGGCCACTTACATGTTAAACTGAATTTCACAATTACAATAGAACTTAAGTCCCATTGCTTAGCCAATCTGAGTATTGTGTCTGCTAAGATGCAAGCATCCTTGGGAAAGATAATGCATTGAATGAATGAACCATTTATCCATTAACAGAAATGATTTTGAAGGCAGAACACAGTGGATACTGAAGGAAATGATGGGGCAATAGGATGAAGAAAAAAAGCATGGAAAGGTAAATCTGAGAACATGAATTAAACAGTTCCACACCGTAAAAATTCTAGGCTAAGACTAGTCCTGAGTGTATTCAAGTACCCTGAAAAAAATTCAATGATTCCCAAATACTGCTCACCTATCAAAACTACATGTATGTCATCCAATAAATTAGAGTATGAGACCCATAAATAATCCTATAACCTATGCTCTTAAAGTATCCTTATAGAATCACTATGTTTTCATTATTTTTCTGCTTTTTAAATATCTCAAACAGTGTGCAAAGTACCAGAAGACAAATGAAGGCATTTTGCAACTTGGAAATTTCTTGAGTGCATGTTTTTGATCATTATGCCACTTACAATGACCAATGGATTTAAACAAAACATCCTTCTTTACTAAATGTACAGAGTGAGTAACATGGTTGTAAACATTTACTAGGCAGAGAAGGAGTGAGGATTGTCAAATCAGAGAAAAGAGAGGCCTGGCTCCAACACTGGAAGCTGCAGCAGCACAAACACTGTTGCATCGGCCTTCTGTATCACAGTCAAGGGCCTCCATTAGGCATCAGCATAAGCAAACGCACGAAGATGGTCTCCTTTACAACCAAATCCCTGGGGAATACTTGTGTAAATTCTGGTTTAGAGAAAGAACTCAAAATATTAGGAAATGAACTCAGGTGTCACAGGAGCACAGTGAGGGAGGGGAAAGTTTCCACAGTGAAGGATGAATCAGTGGGTCTCTTGGATGTGGCCTACCCCAAATTAATTCACTGAGGATAAGAACGCCCCATTCAACTTAGTATTCCCAATATCATCTAATAGAAGATTTTGTACTTGCCAGGGTCTCTGGTCAATAGAATTTTTAAAATACATATTAAGGTAGTAACACAGGTAACCAGAGAATCTTTGCTCTATTCTGCTGCACATTCTGACTTACTATCCAAGGCCCATGAGCATCTGGCTGTACCAATAATCCCGGTTGTAACTCTTTCTCTAACCATCAGTTTACTGTTTCATGGGCAAGAGAAAGCGATGCTTAATTTTAATGTATGGATTTCTCATCCCCCCGAAGAGAATTCACACAACCAAAGTCTAGACAATATACTGATGCCTGGATTAAGTGACTGTAGAACTAGAAAATTTAAGAGAAATTCAGGGAGGCTCCTCCACACCCAGGAGGATACCCAGAGCCTTATGCTTACAATGAACCATACATCCCAAATGCACTGGGACACTTCCATTTTTTCCTGTCAGACAATACATTCTGAACTTTTCAAAATATAGATGCCATGCTTCTGTAAGAGTTCTGTCTTCTCTAATACTAAATAATAAATCATTCCTAAAACATATATGTAAGAAACATTTCTGAAATTAAACCCTGAATGAGTCATTTTCCAGTTGGAAATTAAGGTAATCAAGGGAAAAGATGCACTTAGTAACCCCTCAAGCTACCATCCCCCTGAGGGTAGTTAACGTTAACAGATCTGACAAAGGGGCTACCCAGTCTCCTGCCACTGATTAGCAGAATAAATACTGAGCTGTGCTTTGTGCTCAAGAATATATCATCTCTAATTCTCACAACAGTCACAGTAGATAGATATGATCCTTGGTCTGTAAATGAGAAAGCAGACCTAGAAGGCCTGACACAGAGCCGGTCTTTAGTGACACAGACACTAAAGAAAAATTTCATTTCTGAACATTTGATGCTGAAGACCATGCTCCTATGCTCTCATTCACTTTAGAATAGATGGAACACCTTGCTGTCAATTCCTAATTTAAGATCTGACTTATAAAGGAAAACTACCCCAAGAATGATGACATCTTCTACCACTTCTACCACCCTCCTCCCTGCATAGAAGAGGGTAAATGGGGTCAAATATATGGTGATGGAAGGAGAAGGGACTCTGGGTGAACACACAATGTGATATATAGACAATGTATTGCAGAATTATACACTTGAAACCTATGTAATTTTACTGACCATTGTCAACCCAATAAATGTTAATTTAAAAAAAATCAAGAAATAGGGGGAAAAAATGATGATGTTCTGCCTACCTGTGGCTAGTCAACTAATTTTGTCTCTAGTGTAACTTTAAAAATTCCTGTAAAAAGCTCTAAATTCGTGGTCTTTGGGAGGAGAAAAGGGGAGAAGGGATAAAGCTCAAAGCTATCAAAAATATTTAATTTCAGATTACCATCACATAAGAAAATCAAATTATATCCAATGTTAGTTTGCTGCATTCAGAAAACACACATTTCACAGGCTCAAATACTTCCACAAAGCAATAAATCCTATTGTTAAGGAATCAATTACAGTGTCAGAAAGCACAAGTTAAGCATATGAACTTGAACAAGTTCTTTATTTTTTGTTAGGCTCAGTTTCCTCATTTATTAACTGGAAGTTAGTCAACTTCATAGGTTTGGTAAGAAGTTTAAAGGAGATTATGCAGAGGATTCGGCAAATATTAGGTATTTTAATTTACATGTAAATTAGCTACCCACTAAAATAATGTCCATGTGCAACGTTAAAATATGAAACTATTTAATTGTCAGCTGAGATGGCTGAAGGGCGACAGCAGTAAGTATGTAAAGGTTTTTGTAGGTCAGAAGTTCCACAAGCACAGAGGGCTGAGGCCACTGCAAAGTCACACTGTGGTCACTAATTATCCAAGTGTGACTGAGATACAGTGAATTGTCCAGTATCTGCTGGCATCTGCGCACACATGGTCTGTCTGCCTACTGGTAGTATTGATGAACTGTGTGCAATCTTACCTAAGAGCAAACCCTTCACTTATATACCTCATCTTAGTCCCCTTTGCCTTTGCAAAAACTGTTTCAACAATTGTCCTCTCTCTCTTTCCTCATCAAATTTCCCCACATCACTAGATCATTCTCACCAGCAAATAAACAAGCTGCTGTATTTCCCATCTTAAAACAAAACAAAAACCTTCTTGATGACACATCCACCTCTAGCTAATCCTTCATGTTCTGTTCCCCTTTGTAGCAAAACTTCATAAGATGAACTCAGTTCAATGTTTCCAACTCCTCTCTTCCCATTCTTGTTCCTTCTATAACCCACTCCAGTCAGGCTCTTGTGGAGGTCACTTGTAATCCCATGTTGCTGAAACCAACGGTCAAGAATCCATCTTCTTACTTGCCCTATCAAGCAACATCTGATCCAGCTTCTCTTTCCTTCTTGAAATACTGTATTTACCTTCTAGGACACCTCTTTCCTCATTTTGTCTCCCCTCCTCATTGGCCTTCCTCACGTCCCTTATTCCCATGACCTGTATACACTGCAGTGCCACGGCACCAGGTCCACTGACTCTTTCTTCCACATCTACCTGTTCTCACTTTGTGAACTCATCCCGTCCGTGACTCTGAATGCCTTCACAATCATGTAGCTCTAGCCCAAGCTTCATCCATGAGATCTTCTCTTGTCAATTCAATTGCCAACAGATCCTCTCCATGTGAACTAGGCATCTTAACTTAACATTGCCCAAAGTAAACTGTTTTATCTTCCTGTTTCCAAATCTGCCCCTCACCCATGTCAATCAACGGCAATTCTATCCTCCCAGTAACTCAGACCAAAAAATTGACTAAACCATCCTTCACTCCTCACACCACACACCAAATCTTTCCATGAAGTTTATTGACTCTACCTTCAAAATATCTCCAGACTCTTACCACTGCTCACCACCTCCCCCTCTACTACCTGGGCCCAAACAACCATCGTCTCATTTTTGAATGAGCCTCATAACCATTTTCCTTGTTTCTGCTATTCCCCTTTATAGCCAGAGTAATTAAAGTGGCAGATCACATCATTATTCTCCTCAAAACCCACCCCATTCAGAGTAAAACAGCTCATAAGGTCCTACAGTCTGGCACTGGGAGCTCCCCTCTCAAGGTCACTGTATTTGCTGTATCTCTGCCCATGATCTTCCCTCTAGACAAGTGCCTGGCTCACCCCTCAATTCCTTCAGGCCTTTGCTTAAATGTGACCCTCCGAGTGAGGTCTGTCCTGACCACCAGTAACCACCGCATCACTCTTTATCCCTTTCTGTGTTTCACACTTCTCTGCAAGTTTGTCACCATCTCAAAAATTTTATTTGTACGTTTATTTACTTATTGTTTCTTTATACCTACTAGCATATCAGCTTCATGAGGGCTGGGATTCTTATCTGTTCTCTTCACTACCGTCCCCAGTGCCTAAAAAGACCCTGACTTCATTCAATAAATATCTGTGAATGAACAAATGAATGAATGAATGAATGAATGAGAGCAGTTTGAGCCTGAGGGGGTATCTAAAACTTTAATACATCCGCTTTTCCCCAAATAGTAATTTACTACCAAACAATCAATGACAGAAAACTACAAAAGCAGTTATGCACCTCTACAGCCAGAATTTTGCTTGCAAATGTTCTGTACATTTCTCATAGTTCCTGCTGGCCAATAAATCAAATATTTCATAGTATCCGAGTCTTACATTTTAAGCTACTAAGAACAACCAAAAGAAAAGGGTCTAAACATTAAAACAGACCTCCTGGAATGCAGACACAGAGCCCCTCGCACTTAGAAACAGGCAGCAGGAAATCAGGCACCACTTTGCAATCCCTTTGGATATTCACAGAATAACTATACAGGTCAAACATAAAAACGACCTTGAAAAATCATCTAACCCTTGCCTCTTTCTTTCAATGAAGGCATCTCAAGTCGATAGCATTTTTTTCTTTTCTGAAATTAGAAGTGGAGTGCCTTTAACTTTCTCCTGCTCTCTATGAGGAGAGACTATTCTCTGAGTATTCCAGGAGTATCTCTCTCCATCCCCCTTAACTCGCCTTCCCCGTGGTAAAGAATAGAGAAGTACGTACGTGATTGATAAGTCTGCGGAAAATAAGATGGTTGCAAAGCCCAACACCTCCCTCATCATTCCTCTTCCTGGGAAGGATTTTGATAAGGGAAACACGTTCTCTTCCACCTCCCCAGGGGCAGGCCCTGCCCCACCCCCGTGGGGCCTGACACACAGGGGATGGGTGCACATTCAGCCAGGACACTGCCTCACCAAGTGAAAGCCCTGAGCTTCATCCTGGTCTCTTGTAAAAGATGTCTTCACCATATCTTTAGGTTTGCTAATTTCTCAACTTATTCAGAAACCAGGAGGGTAAGAGGGGTATTTTTTCATTTAGATCCCCTCAGAAACTTGAACTACCTTTACGCAAAAGTATGGTCACATCTCTGCTGGCAGTCTAATTATGACACTAACAATTCTTGTCAGAGAATTCTCTCATTATCTCAATTCCTCATTCTAGAGTTTAACTTAATGCCTTCTTCCTTTGTGCTGCAGGAAAAAACTACATTCTTGTGTATAAATGCATGTATGTGTGACATATGTATACATCTGTGCACACACACACACACACACAGATATTATACAATGTACATCTAAGAATTTGAGGGGGGAATGTTCTATGTTTCCATACATGTAAAGACCTTGGAGCTATTCAGACTTTCCGGTTTAACGTCAACCATGTTCGATTGTACTAATAGTTTCCAAACTGTAATTATTTCTGAGGCTTCTGACACATTCACACATGCCTGTGTTTTAACATAATACCCCACACATAGTAGGTTAAAAGATAAGAAGTTCCCTCAAACTGAAACCTGAATTGGGATAGTTCTTTGCTGAGAAAAACCCTTTCACTCTTAAAAACACTAACCCAAACTGCTCATTTTCACTTGAACACTTAGCTTGCCTTCCTGACTTCACTATTTCTGATCATGATGTGCTGATTCTCCCAAACCCCCAGGCTAGAAAACTGACCTTCATTTCAATTTTTCCCCAAATTAATATCATTCAAGTCCTACTGATTTCTCCTTAGACATTTCTCTCAAACGGCTCCCTTTTCTTCCAATCACCTCCAAGTCCTCATCACCTCACACCAAAAAGCACCAACTCCAAACTCCCCACGTATAATTCCTCATTAGCAAATACTGTATAAATTGTACTAAAATCTTATCTAAATTACTGCCAGGAAAATTTTTTAAAGGGCCACTTTTAAAATGTTTAGGTTCTACCTCTTACTCCCTTTATGATTTGGGTCACTTAAGACTTTTGTATGTCAGTAGTCATGTGTAAAAATGAGAGTAAAAGTATTTACTTCATAGACTTGGGGTAAAAATTAAATGGCGTAACCCAAAGTGCTTAGAACACCATTTGGCACATAGTAAGTGCTCAACAAATATTAAGTATTAATATGACTATGTTATTCTCTCTAAATAGTTTCAATGGCTCATCATTACTTCAGGATAAAATAGGTTCAGAAAACAGATATCTATTTTTTATGTTAGACCTGAAAATTTACTAATTAAAGCCTCTCACTTTACAAATAAGGAAGTGAAACTCATAATAGGTAATGTAAGCAAATCATAACTTAACTTTGATATTTAAGGCCCTCTGTGTTTTGTCCCTAACTTATTTTTGATAGCATCTCACATACTAGCCTCTGAAAACATTCTCATGTGCTCATCAGTCCCAGTTAAATCACACCTGTCTTTATACACGCCTGTCTACACTACTGTATCAGCAAGGGGAAAGGTACTGCTGCTTTCTCTTCATCTACGCAAATCTACCCAGCTCCCATGGCCTACCTCAAGGCCCATCTTTCCCAAGAAATATTCCCTGCTCACTTGTCCAGAATACAGACCTCCTTGTCTGAGCTTCCAAATTCTCACTGTCATACACTGCATGTATAAAAGTTATAAAAAAAATCTCTATGGAAGAAAAGTTATATGCTTATGTCTTTTCATTAGAGAGATTTTAAATTCTCTGGGGCAGACATGTGCTATCTTAGCTGTGTTTAAATGTCCCCAGTCTTCCGGGAAACGTACATCAGTCTTTGAGGGGGGAAAAAAAAATCAATGGCTATTTTGGGAATTCTTGAGAAGGAGTGCTTTCAGTATGACACTGCGGCCCATACTTCGGGATTTTCCTAATTCCTTCATCCATTCAGCTACATATCTCACAAATGAGGACAGGCAGCTTGGTATGCTTCTGAGTATGTTGTAGAATGATACAAAAATGTCTCCTAGAGGAGACTAGATGTCCCCAGAACACTGCAATGACCACACTATAGAACAGGAAGAGAACAAAAGTACTCAGTAGTACAACACTACTAAGACCTGGAGTGACTCCAGTACAAAGCTCCCATATATCACGGCAATTTTAGCTGATCTAATTAAGACCAAAATCGCCAGGCAGACAGATTACTGGAATCCTTGTGATTGATGCAATGTGGCTTTAATCCCAAGCAAGGAAGGGAATAGGGTATGATGGTGAAGCACTCCAAGTCTGTAGTCAGAAAGCCTTGTGTTTGAATTCTGATTGGTTTCAAGGTAATATACTTTTTGGCATCCTGCAAGAAAATTATGGAAATTAAGGCTCAGAGAGATTATCTGTAAAAGAGGGATAATAATGAGAAGCAAATGAGGTAAGGCACATAAAGGGCTTGGTCCACTTAATATTTCAGTAAATGAAAAATTAGCTGATGTTATTTTCACTATCCCCATCATCTTCTAGCTAAAGCTACAGAAGAAGGAAAGCAGTTTTAGATTCCTTCCATGTCCCAGTACCCCTCCGGCCTCTCTCCCTGCTCCATTCCCACCCACGCCTTGTGTTTCTGATGTGGTTAGAAAGGACCTTAAGCTCTGTATCAACAGAAGGATGGAAGTCCAGGCTGACTGGCACAAACCACATTCCATTACCCAACCCAGAGACTGGGATTCTCTCCCACGAATGGCTGATTGCTCTACGATGAAGAGGCAGTTCACACAGGCAATTTCCTTTACCAGGTATAAATCCTCAGTATGTAACAATCTGGACACAAAAATAAAATCAAATGAGCATTATTCAAGATCTGCTAAAGAAGTAGCTCCAACAACAACATTTCCAAATCCTGAGCCAAGGGAAAGAGAATGACTTTCATCAGAAATGACAGGAGCCAGCTGCTCCAGGAAAGATGTGCGTCGGGTGAAGAATGGACCTTAAAAAGGATACCACACGCCAAAGGGCTTAGCAAAACTGTAAATGCTAACAAAGAAGGGGACACAACTTCTCTCAAAAGCAATTAAAATTTAATTGTGACACATGCTGGACTTCTCTGAACACAGCCAAAATCTTTTTCCTCACTTCACCTCCTCTAGGCTCTTATCACAAGGCAGAGATACTCTTTGATGTCTTTTATATTAATTGCTAACCCATTTTCATAGTCAAAGATCTTTTATCAAGCTGTTTGAGGAAAAAACAAAAAGATGTTTTGGGGGGTTATTTTCACTCACTAAAAAATGGTTGTAAACTGAAAAATTATTTTAATTGTTTCTAATCTCTTTTTCATAAATATTTGTTGCAATTGCACAATGTTTATGTTAAAAAAAAGTCATTTAGGAAAGAACAGCACATTCTTTTCTGTTCCAGAACATAAAAATCAGGTAAGAGAAGATCTTTCAAAAACAGCAAAACCATGAAGAAAAATGTTTTTTTTTTTTTAAATCCAAGTATTTTCTTTGTTTGCTACATCTTAAAAGATCAAATAATCAATAATAGGATAATAAGTAGCGGAGAATTATTTTTTAAAAAAGTGAGGCTCAAATGCCAAAATTTTAACATTCCAATCATAGTTTTTAAAGAAGCACTTCTACTGTCTATATTTATCATCACTGGAAGTCTTGCAGACTCGAGAGCTATATTAGGCATTCTGAAAATTAGTATTTCTCATACATCTTACAATTTGTTGATAGACAATAATTTTTAAGAATATTGAGTCTAGAATTTAAAGCCAGGAAAATCAGTATTTGTCTTCAGGGCCAAGGACTGGGGAAAATATGACAGATAAGAAATGTGGATAGCATTTTTAAAGATTTTCACTGAAACTTTACTTGTAGTAATTATATTTTCCAAATCTAAAACAGTCTGGCTCATGGTTTGACGAAAGTATGAGGAACTGGGACAGTCCAAGGGGCCACTAGATTAGTTCCTGTTGATGCTATAACAAATTTCCACAAACTTGGCAACTGAAAACAACCTGAGTTTATTATAGATCAGTTTTGGAGGTCAAAAGCCTGAAATTGGTCGCAAGGGGCTAAAATCAAGGAATGAGCAGGGCTGCATATCTTCCAGAAAACTCTAGAAGTGATCTGTTCCCTTGCCTTTTTTTTAACTTCTAGAGGCTGCCTGCATTCCCTGGCTCATAGTTCTTCCATCTTCAAAGCCAGCAATATCAATCAAGTCCTTCTTATACTGCCATCTTCCTTTCACCTACCTCTTCCATTTATAAGGATTCCCCCCTGGATAATCCAGAATAATCTATTTTAAGGTCAAATGATTAGCAACCTTAATTCCATTGTAAACTGAATTCCTCTTTGGCGTGTAACATGACATAGTCATAAGTTCCAGGGATTTTGCAGTAGACATCTTTAGAGCCATTATTCTGCCCACCAGTTCCATGTGCTAGAAAGCCCTCACGTCTGTGACATTATTGCACATGTGTGCCTCCCCAGCATCCATCCCTATTTCTTTAACTGCACCCCAATTTTCCCTCAGGTTAACCACTCCACACTCCACTCTTAGTCCCTATAAGTCAAGGGTGAAATGTCTTAACTGAGGCCAATCAGAGCACTGCATCTCTGACTACAGCGAATAGTACAAAGATAAGCTTATGACTCAAGCTAGGTAGCCAATAAAAGCCCTACCAGGAACTTTACTGGAACTGTCAAAAAAGAAATATTCTGTCTAGGGGGGTGAAAGGTAAAATGATAGCCTAGAGATGCTGGTGACAGTATTTGCCACAATTTGGGAGGTGGGGAGGACACAGAAATCTTATCCTGATAGAGAAATAAAGCCCACACAGAGGGAAAATAAAGGTGGGAGGGAAGGGAGAAGGGGGAAAGAGAGAGGGAGAGACGGAGGGAGGGAAAGAGAAAAGAGAAGGAAGAGAAGAAGGAGGAAGAAGAAGGGAGGAGAAGAGATCCCTGATATTATTTTGGGCCTTCAGATCCAGCTATACCTGACTTTGATTACCTGATCAATTTTATTTTCCTTAACCAGTGTCAACTTGGTTCCTGTTATTTACACTGAAAGGAGTCATAATTAATATAGGAATCTTCTCTCAATGAAATGGAAGAAATTTCAATAAATAAGGTGAAAAGAAGAAAATTTCAATAAATGGAAGAAAAAGAATTGTGTCTTGTATACACAAAATATAGATGGTGTGGAATCCATATGGAATAACTGTTTTTGTACCATTCTTTACTCAACATTCTCCCTCTACTGCTATATTCCGATGAATTAAGCAACACTTCATTATCAACATAAAGATAACACATGAAAATAGAACTCTCAAAGAGCTGTCACATGATGAGCTGAGTGGTTGGATAGTTTACAAGTCCACCGCACAGTAAATTATGGCTGCTGGAAAGTCAAGGTGGCAAGCAGACCTGTCAAAAATGTAGGGATTAGAATGAGGTGCCTCCTTGAGCAAAAGTTTGTTGTTTGTTTTTTTTAAAAAGCACAGGACTAACATATACTACTACTAATATCTATTATTCTAGTTTGTTTCCCATGTGCCAGCATTTTATGAGTCCTTTACAACTCTATTAAGTAAGTAGTAGTAGTAGTAGGCCTACATACAAGAAACTGATGCTTTGAGGTTAAACTCATCAGCTAGAAAGTAGTAGAGTCAGGATTTTAAACCACATGGTGAAGAGTCTGTGCCCCTGACTATTTGATGGAGGAACGGCAACAGATATTAATAGTTACTCTACTGGATATACTGGTTAGATTTTAGATTAAGGAATAGACTACATGTAAAGTTTGTACATATAAAAGAAGAAGAACTCAAATCATATGAATAATGATTTCAATCATCCTTTTTATTTTTGTGCGCCTATATACATATAAAAATATATGTACTATATATGAAAAAAATATAGGATATGTGATTTAATAAGTGAGACTACAGTATTTGAAGATTCACATATTAAATCCTATTTACCTTCTACAAGTTTCCTAAATCTTTTTTTTTTTAATCAGTCACTTCGAGAATGAGACAGACTATTTCATGCTGCTCACAATTTGTTCTAAATTCCATAAAGCTTCATCATGCTGGATTTGTGGCAATCATTTTTATAAACAAGAGTCTGACATTTTACCACAAAATCTCTCCTAGGGATTTACAGTTAGTCAGCAAAGTCATGTAAACGTATTTGGGAAATTAGGATGAATCAATTACATGTGGGAATCGAGATTCCTAAGCTAGGAAACTCTTCCCACGCTTTCGTATCCATTCTAAAGAATATACAACTCTCAAATTCTGTTCTATGATGTGAATGAATCTTCTCATAATATAAATACAATTACAAAACATTTTTATATAATTGCTCATACTTTTGAGTACTTGATAACTAGAAATATGATTAATTCATTCCATCTTTCAGAGACTGCGTTACCAAATATTTAAAAATTATACTCATATCAAGAAGAATGGAGCCAAAACTAATTTGCACTTTTTTTTTTTAAATCAACACCTTCCTATATTTCTAGTAGGAGTTTGTATTCTACAAACATTTTCAAAAGCCATTGTATCATTGACATGTATACATTGTAAAGTGTGTCATGTTAATTTGGTTTTGCTCAGTCATCAACTTCTCAGTCTCTCCTAAAATGGTCATTTGAAAAGCAAGCAATGATCTATATACAACACAGTGTGGCAGCATTCATTATCAAAATGATTACATAAATTAAGGTTTATTAGTATGCTGGGATTAAGATGATGTTTCTAAGAAGTTTTTAATGATAGGGAAAATTATACGAAAATATTAAACAAAATAAAAACAGATTTACAAAAAACATACAATCTGTGCATTAAAAGAAGACTGAATGAGAGTATGCCAAATTATAGCACTAGTTTGGTGTTTGGGATGATTGTCAAAAGTCTGAGGAATACAAAAAAAAATTAAAGAAGACGATTATAATGGGCACATATAAAACTTCTATAGTCAGAGCAAAAATTAATTAAAAAGAATAATTCAACAATGTATAATAACAGTAGTAGCACAGCTTAGGAGTAAAAATTGATCTCTATTAGAGGAACAATAGAGAGTGGGTGCCCAAAATTCTGGTAATAGCAATCCTCTTTGAGGAAGCATTAGAGTTTCATCTAAGTCATCATCGTCAAGATATCCTGTCCAAGGAGCATAACCAAACTCTTCATATTGATATCACTCATGATTTTACCAGGCAATTTCGAATTGTCTCTAATGGATTTCCAAGGTAATCTGGGTTGGCTCGTCACCAGCAAAGAATATTTAGAAATAATCATCCTGGAAACAGAGGTGACCTTGGGGATTTCTTAGTATTTCTGAGCAATATCATGATTATTTAGTAAAATGAGACGGGCAAACAGTGAATGTATGTGGAAGAAATATATTAGCTAAACAGCAATAAATTGCTGGTGATAGATAATATGCTGCACTTAATAACATCTTCATCTAAGAAGCTTAAATAATTTAGCAGTAACCATTATGATGCTCAATGGAGGGGTGGGAGCTAAATCAGTAGAGTCAAGTGCACAATCTTTACTTACAAGAAAGAATAATGGCTTGGGTAGCTAAAATTCTAAATTTTACAAAGCATGCTTTTAAACCTCCTTTAAACCACACTTTTTAGTATTATTGCTGGCAAACTGGATAGATTTTAATCTTAGCTTATTTTATTTCACCTGATTCCAGCAACAGGGCAAAAGATCCCAAGTAGACTTTAGGGCAAAATTAATGGGCATTTCAAATGTGCACATAATTCAGTTTGCCGAATACTTGTGAAGCACAAACAGAAAAATGTATAAAAACCGATAAGCCTAGATCCCTGAGATTTGTGGGGTGGAAAGAGAAGTCACAAGAAGCCCTGAAAACACTGAATAATTGTATAGCCATTTTCACCATCCTCATTTTCTTGAGGACCAATTAAACATGGAGAGGAGCACAGAACAAGAGCATTTAAGAAAATTCAGAACACAGGTAAATCCCAATGTGATAATACCCTGCTTGCTAGATCTATTCATTAAATAACAAACATTTGGGGACCCACAGGGTATGTATCCCCTGTTTTCCTGGGGATACAGCAGTCATCAGGACAACGTCTTTGCTCTCATGAGGTTTACAGTAGAGGAAATGCTTGCTATATGCCAAGGACTAGGTGAAGTGACTTACACTAAACCTTGAAAACCAAATACCTGAAAATGATGAAAAAAATATCTCTCAGTAAACTGCATATTTGAGAGGACAAGATTAGCAACTTTATTTTGTTAGGAATGAAAGGTAATGGAATTTGAAGCTGGGAAGCAGAAATAGGGCACAGAAAGATGAGTATGCCCCAATTCCAAGAGAGGGGGTGAGGGAGGGAAGACAGCTTAACACCAAAGCTTCACAATTATTTTTTTTTTCTTCCTCTAATGATACTCAGGTAAACTCAAAGTGGTTACAAGTGAAACAAAAGGACTCAGACAATTCTTTCTCAGATTCTCCAATCACTGCAGAACTAGGATTATTTCCCAAGCCACATGTGTCACAGAGCAAGGTTCTTCATGCAATCAGGGCAGCCCACCAGCTGCCCACAATCACCCTAAGCCTCCAACCAAGGCCATATTCTGAGTAAGAAATGAAATAACTCTGTGATGTGCCACAAAAGTATGTTCATGACCTCATGAAACACATCTATGCATATATACACAATGCGTACACATTCATACATGTGCCTATGTGTATTTATGCGCTTATATATGGGTGTATATAAGCATACACAGGTGTAAATAGGTAGGTAGGTAGTTCCTCTGGTTGACCAAGGAGCAGAGAAGTAGGTCACATTTCAAAACCTGTTTGCCCATTTTCTCTAAGGTGAATCATGCTTACCCACAAACCAAGACAGCATTTTTCCACTGGGTGAAGAGAGAAGGAAAGAAGCAACATCCCCTATGACACATTATATAGGTGATACATCTATGCATATGCTAACCTGCCCCCATTACAAACTGCCTACTTTTTACCTAAATAAAAGCCTTTCTAGTCTACAGCCTTGAAAAACATATCAGATATAATTCTAAAAATTGGTTTGCTAAGCCAGATACTAAACAGTTACATGTTATAGGATTCTATTTATAAGAAACACACACAATAAAACTTGGCAAAATTAATCTATCCTGTTGGAAGTCAAGAGAGTGGTTACCCTTCATGTAGGGAGAGTGTTAGGAAAGGGACACAAGCACTATAACGCTCTGCCTACTGTACCAGGTACATGGGAGTGTTTGCTTCCCTTCGTGAATCATCAGTAAGGGGTACTTACGTGCACTATCCTGCATATGTATCATACTTCAGTAGAAAATGCTTTTTAAATTTAGCTTCCTAATAATTTGTGTCCTGTGACATCAAATTTTCCAGAAATTATTCAGAACCATGGCATTTTCCCTAGCTTACCAACAAATATAAATTAATCAATTTTACAAAACTATTAGTTTTTCCTAATTGTATAACTGATCAAAGAGCACCTCTGGGAAGATCTGTAAGACCACATTTAAATCAATTATTGGAAAAACGTTGATTATATGTAGAGGTGTGCATCTTACCAAATCTTATTAGCAAATATTTTGTGCAGGGAACACAGAAGAGAAATCTCATTACTGTGTGTAAGACTTTTTTAAAATATATTTTGAAATCACTCTTAAGAGCTACATAAATGATGATAACCCAAAGTCAAATGATAGCTACACTTTTGTTTTCACAATACTTAAGTCAAAACCTATTTTTCATCTTTATTTTGTCTCTTCACTCAACTTAAAAATGGTAAATAAAAATGATAATAAAAGAGAGATATTCCATAAAGCTGAGGAACTTGGGAGCAAGTAGAAGAGTGCCTTGCCCTACTGCTACCTATCCCCCTCCTGCCAAATTTAAGCACACCTGTACTACTTCTGTGCCTACAGAAAAGGGCTACCAAAGTAACTTATTTTAGCAAAAGGACTGAACCAGTCTAACCCAGGGTTGCTTACATGAAAGCATGCTGATTCTATCTGACAATTTAATCAAAGCAATATATTTTGTTCCTTTGGTAGAGTGGGTAATCTTAAAAGAGCTTTTTAATTTACATATCGAAAAGTTGGGATGTTTCAGTAATGAAATGATTAAGTATTAAAAATAAAACAGCTTTCTTTTCCCTACTTGTTTGAGGATTGGTTAAAAAAAAAAGAAATGCTCTCTCTCTCTCTCTCTCTCTCTCTCTCTCTCTCTCTATATATATATATATATATATATATATATATACACACACACACACACACACACACACACATACATACACACACTCACTTAGGAAACCTATATATATATATATATACAGAGAAAGAGAGAGAAAGATGGCTGAATACTATCAACTACAAATGACAAATGTCTCTTCATAAACACTATTTTTAATGCAGTTCTCAGCCACTCTCCTCCCCTCTCTCCTGCTCTTACTATGCAGGTTTAAGCTTGAGGAAGAGTTCCAACAATGCTAAGCACTGAGTCGGAAAGGAACATTCCAACATATGCTGATATACAACTGCATATAGACACCTCTGATCCTGGATCTTGGGGTCTCCCTATTAGTTTACAAGTATGGAACGCCCCCAGCTCTCCACCATGCACCACAGCAAGTAGCTGTGTAAGCTCTCAAGCTTCATTTTCTTCAAATCTAAAATTGGTACAGTGGTGTCCGTACTTCATAGTGTGGTTGCAAGAATTAGAGGACATAATGCACACAAAGCAATTAACACTGTCTGGCACATAGTACATAGGCAATGACTTGTAACTATGTTTGCAGTAACGAAAACTTTTCATCTAAAAGATGACTTTACAATATCACTTGACAAATACAGAATTTACAGAGGCTGATACTCTGCCAAAAAGAAAAATTATCTTTTAAAGTAACCCAAGTTAAATGTTGTATAAAAAGGCTTTGAATGGAGCCTGGCTCCTTGCCAGATGACTTTCAGTCTCTGAATTCAGAACAAATACATTATTATAAACAGTTCCAAAAAAGACCATGCACTTTGGAGTGATCCGTTTCAAGTCACTTACACTCTGAGTCTCAGTCTCCTCACCCACAAAATGGGAATAATTCCCACATCATCAGGTAACACTGAGGTTTTAGATGTTATTTGCAAAGGGCCTAACAGTATCTTACACATTAGTAGGTAATTATTTTAAAGCAGATAGAATAAGTCATCAGAAGGTTTATGCAAAGCTGGAAGATTTTTAAGAGAAAAATTTCCATGCTCTGTTCATTTTCCCCTTCTTTGTAGCATTCTTACACTTTGCCTTCTGCTCTAATCAGCTATGCTACTCCTAATGCTACACGAGTTGGTTTGATTCGATTTATCACCATATCTTCTTTCAGCCCCTGTATCTCCCTCCAAGAAGCTACAAGTAGCTTGTCCAGTAATAAATTGATGCTTGAAAAGTCCAAATGCAGAATTTTTATATCGCTATAACTCATCCTGAGGAAAGTGGGATTCTCCTCCCGAAAGAGGAATTGAAGAACAGAAATGTTCCTGGACTACAAATTACTCTTTAACCATGAGAGAAAGTTCAGAAACAATATTTTGCTTAGCTTACTTCATTCCTTACTTTCTACTAAGATAAGAGTGACATCTGAGAACAATGCTTACCTATTTGCACCATTTCTTCATTACCAGCCTGGAAAGGAGGGGGGAAAGTAAGAAAAAGAAACAGTTACTGGGTTTCATCTTATCACCTTGTGCGTTTTATTTCTACCATTAATGCTTTTTAGGAGCTAGCTAATCAGGAGATGCTGAAGACAGGGATTGGTGCCTAAAGGTTGCACCTGGGTTTGCAGAAGGTTCTTGTGACCGGAGCAGGAGCCAATTCAGGAACAATTCGGGGCAGGGAACTTTGGCCATTTTAATTTAACATTTATAAAGCTAACAAAATTAAATAGTGACACTGAATATGCTTTTCTGAAAATTCCAGATACTGGGTAAGGATTAGAAAAGAAAGTCTCTACATTACACGTGCGAAAAGAAGCCTAAAAGGGGGCCTGATTTATCAGATTTGAGGTCAAGAATCAACAATTCTAGACTTTCTACCCTATGTTCAGACCAGGCAGACCAGAGACGCTACAAAAACTCACGGACAAATTCTGAACCCAAAGTCCCACCGGCCCTGTGCTGATGTGATTTACTACAAACGGCTCGGCTCGTCCAGCTTAGCCTTAAGGACTCTTCTGAGAGCATCGGGCTTCACCTTGAGTTTCCAAAGGGTGGGGGCTGGGCCAAAAAGAAACAGAGCAGCACTCAGCTTTAAAGAGGAGGAGCTCTGCAGAGGGGGAGGGGAGAAAAGCGGCCGGCGCCTCCAGCCTCAGCCCAGGAAAATGCAGGGCAGGAAACATCCTTAGTCTCCCTCCCCAACTGTCAAACCCCAGCCCCGCCGCGGTTCTCCCAGGACACGTGTCTACTGGATCGCTCCCTGTCCGACCCAAACACTTCCTGAAACCCCCGCCTCTGGCTGCCCGAAAAAGCTGTGATTCAGTGAGGAGAGAAAGCCCCCACGAACCCAATTCCCGCTGCAGCAACCAGAGCACTGGTATCTTGGACCCAGCGTCCAGAACTTCATTCAAGCGCCCAGACCGCCCTCTGGAAAGGGGAAACCAGATGCCCGGAGAGGATGCGAATTGGCTTCAGTCTGTCACCAGGAATTGTTACGAATGCCGCAAAGTGGTGAAGCTCTAGGTGTGACGAGCCTGGGCTCCCGAAGTGGGAGTCATAACCTCCCGTGCAATTCAACCCCCCACCCCAAAAAGCCCCGCGCGCTGCGCCCAGCACTCAAAACACAGTTCCTGAAAGCACAAGATAACAGGGAAGGGGGGGGGGGAGACAGAGGAGGGGAGAGAGGAGGGGAAAGAGGGGAGAAACTTTTTCGGGAAAAGGTTGGGTTTCAGTTTTTTTATTATTATTTTCCACTTACTTGTCCATCAGCTGAAGTCCTAACCTGTACCAGAGCGGCTGCTATCAACCAAAGTGACAGGAGAACCATCACGAGTCGAGTTGACTTTTCAACTACTGGGCAAAGGAAATGCCCAGAGCACACACCCCCCAAAATAAGTTTCTTCTAAAAAAAATTTTTTTACAGGAAAAAAAAATGCAGAATAAAAAATTAAAAAAAAAAACCACAAACAAAACCCTGATCTTCTGTGCTTTGCTTCAATGAAAATGAAATTTGAGCTCTGAGACTGGCCCCCTCTATTCTGCAATTCTTTCCACTTCACCTTCTCACCCCGTCCTCCCAAACAGACTATGCAGGAGCGAGAAGGTGCTGCGAGCCGGGCACGGGCTGCACCGGGAGAGGGGGAAGGGACAAGGGGCTTCTAACTATCTCTGCCCAGAGCGGCTTTTTCTAGACTTTTCGAGCACCATTGGTCCCTAAGGTTAGCGCGAAGAATGCTTGGGTCCCCTGGAGCACAGCAGGGGAAAGTATTAGCAGAGAGAGGAGCTAGCGAGAGCGGGAGAAAGAGGCAGGGAGAGGGAGACTCCGCGGCGCACAGAGGTGGGGGCGGGAGGAGCCGAAGGGGAGGAGGAGGAGGAGGCAGAGGAGGTGGGAGGAGTGGGCCGCTAGCGGGCTCCTGTTGCTCGGAGAGCCGCCGGTCGTCTGCTCACTGCCGGCGACCCGCGGGGCACTAATAAGGCGGCCTGAGCCCCCCGGGCGGCCCCTCCCGCCGCGGCGCCCACGTCACGCGGGGCCAGGGCCGGCACCCGCGTCCCCTGAGCCCGCGGGAGCGGCAGGCGGGGGAGGAGAGAGGAGAGTGGGGAGGACCTAGTGGGCGGCCGGCCCTAGGCAGAGTCAGGATTTGAAATCGCGCGGGGGCTTGCTTGTGTCCCGGGCTGGACCCACCACCCCCGGATCCTTTCCTGGGGATAGAAGGGGAGGCTACGGTCCGGGGAAGCCACGGGTCCCGACTGGCTGGACCCGGCGTTGAGTTAATTATGAGAAGGGGGGAGGGTCCAAGGGCCAGTCCTGGGCTTTAAGAAATTCACCTCCTCCAACCTCCACTGCTCTCCCAGCCAGGGAAGAGTCTTCCCGAGAGAACCCCTGGAACCTTCAGGTTTTAAGGACGCGGTTATCTCCCTTCCAGACACCAGTCGCCTCCCTCGTGTGGTGGGGGTGGTGCCCGCCGCCTTTAAGTTCTTGTTTATGCGCTATTCGTTTATATTAGGTCTTAAAGATACCATGTCTCTTCCTTGACTCGCCGGCTGCTTCCGTTTATCACTAGAGTACACAAGCTTCAGCCTCTCTTCCTCTCACCAAGATTAAGCTATCAAATGATTTCTGCCCAGTGTGGCCCGGAGCTTCCTTGGAGTAGATGACACCAACCTGGGCTCCAGAGACAGGATGAATTTGCTGGAATCCAAACCCAGGCCCACTTCCTTGAGGGAGGCTCCTGAGAGCCCTTTCCAGAGAGCACGGGGATGGAAAAGGAAGCACATGTCTCCATCCTCCATTCACCAGCTTCTAACACTCCCTCCCAAGAACAGACCATGAAAGAGGAGTGATTAGGCACAAATTTAGGTATAATCTTCAATGACTTCAATTGCAAGATTCTTGCAGAGGCCTGCTTGAAATAAAATGTGTAGAACCTAATGTTTGTTTTGCTAAGGCATGCTTCGATAAGTCATACTTTTTCTTTTCTTTTTTTTTGAAAAAGGTGTGAGTGTGAAGGGTTTTCTGATTAAGGGTTGCATCTTTACATTCCCGTAGCAAGTTTTTGTGTTCACAGATGTATTGTTATCTGCTGTCATCTCAAAATCATATATACAGGACACTTACATGTGCAAATAAGAAACCAGATAACTGAATGGCCCTACCATTAACAGGGGGTATTAGGTTAAGTAGTTGTTAGTTGTAATTATAATTAGACCCCAGCACTGAAGTATCTCTAAATTACTTTTTTTCCTTCAGTTAAAGCCTTCAACATTTTTGCCACCTGTCATTGACCTGCCATCCAGGAGTGATTTGCTGATTTTGTACCTAGTTTTCTTATTGATTAAAAAGAAATAACACTCATGGTCTATAAATTTAAAAATATATTAATTTACACTGAGAAGTAAAATAATGCTAGAGTACATATCAGAACACCTGGATTCTAGACCCAACTAACAGCCCTCTGACCTTGACAAGTTGCTAAAGCTCTATTTTGGTTTCCCCCTATATTTCAGCTTTAAAATTCTCCAGTTCTAAGTAATAACAAATACTATATTTAGCCATGGCATTACAGTAGTCTTTTTGTGTTAATTTTACAAAGGTCAGACATTTGTTATCACTGTAACTTCAGGCACAATAAGTAATTCATATGACTTTCATGAAACCAGTGGCTTTAGACATTTTTGGCCATGACCATAGAAAGAAATATATTTTACATAGTGACCCAGTAAAACTTTCATGATTCAGTACTTACTATATATAACAACCGCGATATTTTCTATCCTACTTGTTTTCTTTTTTAGTTTATTTTCCCAAATACTGGTCAGGATCCTCTTCATTGATTTCATAACCCATTGAGTCATGACCCTCATTCTGAAAAACATTGATGAGAGTATACACTAAGGTTTATATTTCTTGGACTCTACATGAGTTGAGTTCTGATTAATAAGGATCTCCCAATATACTCTCAGACAAAGTTTACCAAAGTATGTCCTGGAATGTTAAACGTTTTACAAAAAAACAAACAAAAAAAAATTGAGAGTCAAAAAGTTTGTGACGTATTCAGGTAAACAAAATGAAATGAATTTCTTTCTTTTTTTTTTTTTGGAACTTTACAGGGACTTTAATATCCTAAGTTATACTGTGAGTCTTCGAGAGAGATATAGTGCACTTTTGTCCTCATATTGATATGACCATAGAATGCTTTTCTCTCACGCTTTATCCTCCGAGGAACACACTAAGGGAAATGCCATTACAAAGACCAGTTATTAAAGTACAATGAACTTTGAGTCAGATAGGAAGGATTCACATGTAGATTCAGCCTCAGTTTTCTTGACTCTAAAATTGGTTTAATAATACTGCTTTTGCAAAATGTTCACGATAATTAACATAATCTTGCATGTAAACTGTCTAGCACAGTGTCCAGAAAATAGTAAGGGCTTAAACGAAAAATATTTTTTAGACAAAACTATGTGGCATAGGTACAGATGACTCACTGATAATGAAATATGGCAAGTTCTAAGAAAAGTAGGAAAATATAAACAGCTAAAATGGATGAACTTTTAATTTTACCAGAGATAATGTTAGGAGTCAAAGGCAAAGAAGTCGTTGAGTTCCTTCCACAAACTGACCCCTACCTGCCCGTGTAGCATCAAACCCCTGCCATTCCCTCCATCTTTCTTTGCCTCCAGCTAGTGTTGTTTCCCACACTCACGTCCACATTTGCTCATATTGATTTTTTCAATCTGTAGCACCATTTCTCTTCCTTTCCACAAGGCAAAGAACGTATTACAGAAGATGCTAATAGATTCTCCACAAAAATGCTAAAGAAATGTTTGTAGTATGTTTTCTTCCAAAGTATGTTTTAAGTAGTGTCAACTAAGAAATCCCCAAACCTGTAAAGAATTTTTACGAGTTTATTTGAGCCAAACTGACAATTCCCAATAAGCAAAATCTCAACAGACTGAGAAAATGCTCTAGAGAATGGTAGTTTTGCAGCTAATTTTATACATTAGCATCAAAGGAGGAGAAATAAAGAGGCTTCCGTGAGATCCACTGGTGGTAGATTAAGGGAGAGGGAGAAAGCAAAGTGGGGAAAACTCCGGGATTGGATAAAAAGTAGAATGGAGAGGTACATACTTTTTACATTTATGGTACATACAGATGGTATGCAGGGAACAAGATAACAATGAGGGGTTCTGTGTTCTTGTGCTCTGGTGCCAGCGGTTGTGCCTTGAGGGGTCTAGAAAAAAAGATTCCTCTGACATTTCAAAGGTATGTTATATTAGATGCAAAAAGACAACAGACAGGCTCATTTACGGTAAACATTGACCTTTCTTTGTCAAAGAAGCTACAGGTCTAGGAAGTGACTAACCACAAAGTGATTCACTTTTAGTTAGACATTTTTATGTTCAGACTATCATATGTGATTACTTTCAGTCTCTGAGTTTGCAGGCCTCCCGTGAGCTTGTCAGGTTTAGTATGTGACCCCTTTTTCATCTATAGCAAAGAAATGATTTCAAAAGTAATCACCTGTATGTAGTCTCCCTAATAGTGAAATCATCCCCTTTAAACTTAAGTTTCATGAAATCAGTTGATGTATGGACATTTTAATCTGTGCATCCTTGTATTGGCAGCAATTAACTAAGCACAGAGGTGTGTGTGTGTGTGTGTGTGTGTGTGTGTGTGTTCTCTGTTTGAGGCTGACTGGTCAGTGCTGTGTATGTGGATGACATTTTGATACCGAATGTTTATTGTATATTAAACATATAATTAAATTTTTTGTCATTTCTTGCAGCAAGAAATTCATTTGTATGTTTGTTATTGCTTCTGCTGTTTACCTTTTCCACACATTTTTAAAGACTTTATTTATTTAGAGCAATTTCAGGTTCACAGCAAAATTGAGGGGGCGATGCAGGGATTTCCAATATACCCCCTACCCCCACATGTGCATAGCCTCCTCTATTATCAGTATCACCCCAAAAGTAAGAAAAGAGTGATACATTTGTTAGAATTGATGAACCTATATTGTCACATCATAATCACTCAAAGTTCATAGTTTATATTATGGTTCACTCTTGTTTTTGTACATTCTATGGATTTGGACAAATGTATAATGGCTTGTATCCATCATTATAATATCATAAAAGAGTTTTCATAACCCTAAAAATCTTCTGTGCTTTACCTATTCATCCCTCCCTCCCCGCTAACCCTTAGCAAACACTGATCTTTTTATTTTTTTATCATTTCCATAGTTTTGACTTTTCCAGAATGTCATATAATTGGAATCATACAATATGTAGCATTTTTAGATTGGCATCTTTCATTGAATAATATGCATTTAAGTTTCCTCTATGTCTTTCTGTGGCTTAATAGCTCACATCTTTTTAGCACTGAATAACATTCCATTGCTTGGATGTACCACAGTTTATTTATCCACTGAAGGACATCTTTGTTGCTTCCAAGTTTTGGCAATTATGAATAAAACTGCCAGAAGCATCCATGTGCAATTTTTTGCTTGGACATAAATTTTAAATTCCTTGGGTAAATACCAAGAAGCATGATTGCTGTATCATATGGTAAGAGTATGTTTAGTTTTGTAAGAAACTGCCAAACTGTTATCTAAAGTGGTTGTACCATTTTGCGTTCTCACCAGCAATGAATGAGAGTTCCTGCTGCTCCACATCCTAGCCAGCATTTAGTGGGTAAGTGTTTCAGATTTGGGCTATTCTAATAGGTGTGTTGTGGTATCTCATTGTTGTTTTAATTTGAGTTTCCCATATGACATACTCGTATGAGGTGGAGCATCTTTTCATATACTTATTTGCCATCTGTATAACATCTTATAAGTGAGGTGGGTGTTAAAGTCTTTGGCCCATTTTTTTTTAATTGGGTTGTTAGTGTTGAGTTTTAATGGTTCTTTGTATATGTTACATAGCAGTCCTTTATCTCTATTTTATTTGGGGGGAAAAAATTGCAAATATTTTCTCCTAGTCTGTGGCTTGTCTTCTCACTCTTTTGACCTTGTCTTTCACAAAGGAGAAGATTTTTTGTTTTTTTTTAATGAAGTTCTTTCTCACACTTTTAGTATATCTAATGACCTCCTGTCAATATTCAGTAGATGGAATATAATTGTTTCCCACGGTCAAATAAATCTGAGACATTCTGTACTTAACTTTGTTCAAAGTGAGAGTACAGAACTTTATTGCATTATAATCAACTAAATTTATATCCACCTCTTCCTCTAAACTGCAAGTGCCTTGACAGCATTGACCTCTGCTTTATTCACTTTCAATTACAATTATCTAGCATAATTCCCATCTCATGGAAATTGTAGCTTCCTTAACTACTATACCCTTAGCATGTCTAGGGAAATCATGTCCTTTTTCCCTTACCTGGTGATGAGCTTAATTCCAGGTCCTGGGATTCTTGACACCTAGAACTAACACAGAGAAACTTTAGAGTAGGTACATGGAACTCACCACTATAGGACCGTGAAAGTTGAGCATATTGGCCATCTTCTCCATAGCTCTACCCTCTATAGTTTCAAAGAACACAGCTATAAGACCTGCAAAATGAGGTAATGGGGCTGAGAGCAGCACATATAGAATTACAATGTTGCTCAGTCAGGACAAGAGTCTCCCTTTCACACAGCACCCTCCCTGTTTTATGTAATACTGATTTTTCAGTTGTGGATCAGAGAATCAAGCATGCTGCCTATACATTACTCTTATTATTTGTTTAAACCAAGGCATTAGGTTGGTTAGGAGTTAGTATGCTAAACTTTCATACTCATAAAATAGAGTCTGACACGTAGTAGGCACTCAAGGAATATTTGTTGAATGAATGAGGGAGTTAATATTTACTATCTCTACTTAATAGAGTGAAATGAATAGGTTTTCTTTCCTCCCTACTCTCAGTGAATACGCTATTTCAATCTTGGACCCTTTTCACAAGAGTTTTTGCAAGTCCCATTGAAAGGAAAAAACAAAAACTTAAACAGGAAAGTTTATAAACATAAGGATCAAGAAATCAGAAATGGGAAAACCCTACTAGATCCTCTGGTTCATGCTTTAGCTAGTGGTTGAGGTAGTGTTGTTCCCATAGACTTTTCCTTCAGAGGAAAACCAATAAGGATAAATTTGGACATCCAGGATTTTTAAATTTAATCATTTGCTTTTAGAAGAATAATTTTACCATGCGACAAGACTTGAAAAATTATTCCTCATGTTCCTTGATTTTCCTCCTTTTTCTTGACTTGAGATTATTCATTGTACCCTCATCTTTGATTAGCACCATAAATATCTTTCTTTCTTTCCTTTATAAAATTTAGTTTTACAGTTAATGCATTTAACTGTTCATAACCAAATAACATGAGCAGATATTGCTATCAGCCATCCATTGTTTTTATAATCTTTTTCTACAAGTGTTTGAAATATTTTTTGCTTGGAAACTCTAAATGGCAATAGAAGATCAGAGTCTTCCTGGGGTTTAAACAGAAATGAGGGAGTTTTAAAATTCTTCCAAATGTTCCTTGATATGTGGCATAACCTAATAATTATAGCTATTTTATTAGTGAAGCATTCAGAATTATCATCAAATTACATTGCATTTATGCCATGATTTTCCTCTTGATAGTTCAAGAAACTCTAATATAGTGGAACTTGGGATAAAACAGATGAGTATTTAGGACCACTGAATGTAGTCAATGTATTCTCTTGGAGAGGCAGGGATTCAAAATCAAAGATGTGGTATAGTCCTTTTCACATAGTTAACCATTGAACAAATATATGACAAATTTAATTAAATAGCTAACTGACTCCTACCAACCATACCAGTGCTTATATTTTGAAGTGCCACCATACTGTGAACTTCAGAACTGCGTGTTACTTTCTGTAATTCTCAACTCAATGCTACAAAACATTTGGGAGATACCTCATAGTACAAGACTGAATTAATTACCATTTAAAAAAATAGAGTAGGATTCACCATTTTCAATGGGATTCAATATGATGTAAATTATCAAATTAGCAGTTACAGTTCTTAAATCAGATTCTTTTACAAAAGAATATAGGTTACCTTCAAGTCAGAAACTTAAGTGTTCTGAATTTATACTAGAGTCAAAACAAGATGAAATGGGTTTATGGGGAAAAAGCTATATTAAAATTATATTTGAGAATCCCTCCACTTATGTAGGATTTGTTACTGTAAATTGAAAAAATAAATTCTGTAAGAAAACTTCCTGTAGATTTTGAGATTAGGACACTCAACTCTTGCTATGCTGTCTCAAAGCAGAAAAATAGAGTCAAATGTCTTTGGGGTACTCAATCCAATGACTATGCAAAAACTACAGTTTTGCTATAGGGTGAGACATAATGTATTTTAAAAATCATTGTTGTACATTTGAACTAAATTTATATTTTATTATTTAATTATCTGAACCATCATATTATTTATCCACTGACTGGCAAAGTTTTCACAAAATGTTTTACAAGGGTTTTGTCTTTTTTTCCTTTGACGGAAAAACAAGCAAACTTAGCATTCCACTGAGTTATCTCATAAAAACAGCTTTTCAATAAGATCAATTCTTTAGTTCTTAGGGTGTTATATACATTCATTAAGGTAGCAAATTAACTTTTCCAGACTAGAATTAAGAATAATTTGCACAGAGAAAATGGGAAGAAGAAAACAATTCACCGAAGAAATGGAAAATTAGTTATGAAATCAACAACCAGTCCAAGACTGTCTCTCCTTAAGAAAACAACTCACAATCTTAGATGCTAGCTATTTAGGAAGAAAAACAGAAACAAACAAAACAAAAAACAAACTCTAATCTGGAAAGTTTGGGGTTTTATCTAAATAGATTCTCAGCCAGATGATAAACCAAATGTAATCAAGCTAGAAATTGTTGCTGCTCTTATTTGGTTGCTATTATTGCAAAGGGTCAATTATTTTAAGAAAAAACAAACAAACTAGATTTATGTCTAGGGTATTTATTTTGTTATTATCATACTAAAAGCAAGAACACAGAAGCTACCACTATTCTGACAAATTCAAATGATAAATGCTTAGTAGAGACATTTCAAATGTGAAATTATACAACCATTTTAGTAGTCTTATGCCATCTCAAAGAATTGTGAGCATTTTAGAAAGAACTTTTGCCATCAGTGTAGCTTAACACAGAATCAAATAGTCTAATGATATTTAATGCCTTTCCCACATTTGGAAAAAATTATCAGAAATATTTACTCTCTGTTTTATTTTTATCAATAATTTAAATTATTAATAGCATAAGAAAGTTATGCAAATCTATAAAATGTTAGTTATTCCTCAAATCTGTTGCCTTTAGTAAAAAAAAGTTTCAATATTTGAACTAAATACCAGTTGATGACAATTCATGCTGAAAACATGTCTTCATTTACTAGGCAGTTTTATTCCCACTCCAAAAAGAAATGTAGGTGCACATGAGAAGTTGACCTGTGGATATATATATTTTTAATGCATATGTTGTATGCAACTCTTAGCTGTTCTGATTCAGTAGATCTGTGAAATTTGGTATTTATGTTTTTCTAAAGTTTCACAGATAATTCAATCTCAACTGTGTCCAAAAGCATGCTGCTCAAACTTTTAGTTACCTACTAAATGGAAATTCTCATTCACTATAAGTTTGGGGTAGTGCAGTTTTAACAAGTTCTCCAGTAATAGTGACATGGCTAGTCCTCAGAAAACACTGAGTGGCAAGGCCCAGGGACATACTATTCATATATAATTACAGAAAATAGGAACCACGTGACATTAAAACCAAGCTTGAGCTATGTAGAATAACATCTAATTTTGTCCCCTATTTCTTACTAAACATCCATTATACACAATCAACATATAATTCAGAACTGGGTAGAAATAAGCCCAGGAAAGCATCTTGTGGCATTGATTAGGAGATTAAATGCGCTTTGACTAAAAAGGCATGTGTTTTTTTACACAGTGAGCACGTGATTAAACCAAACCAGTTTACAAAAGGTTAATTATTAATTTTTTGAAAAATAAATCACAATATACAATCTATAATCTCTCTCAGGAATGTTTGGTGCCCATAGTAACTCACGACAGATATTTCTCTTTGAGGTGCTATGTTTCTGAACTGCTCATGCAATAAGCATCCTACACTGAGGATGGAAATTTGCCGACAATTTGCTGTCCATTAATAGTTTAGAATTCAAGGAACTGTCTGATGTCATTCATCTTTGAGAAAAGAAAGGAATCGTTGAAGGAATTTGTTGATACTTTTACTGCAAGACTAACCACTAGGTACTGTAGTTTGAGGGACTTAATTATAGAATAATTTTCTTGATAAAAATCAAGTCTTTAATTCCAATATTTTAACATATGTTTCAAGACCATATAGAATGTCTCTAAGGTTCATAATTCCTGTTTTCTCTTATATCATATAATATGGCTTCTTTAAATGCTGTTTTTGGGTATATAAATGTCCTACTAATAATCCCTTTGATTACTTTAGAAAATACTGTTCTTTCATCCTTTATGAAAATACATGAAGTGTTCTCATTATCAATATGTAGATAGAGATAAGCTCTATTAAGAGAATATTCTATAACAGATGTTAACTACTTATTATCAGCACATTTACTTTTTTTGTTCTGTCACTATTCTTTTTTCCTATATCCCCTCAACCCCGCTCCCCCTACATACATACACATGCGTGCGCGCGCGCACACACACACACACACACACACACAAGCTCTGTGTTCACTTACTTCAAGGAAAGACTAAAAAGAGAAATACCCCGCATATAGTTTGTCTTCTTTGCTTTTGTTTCCCAGAAGCTTAAGGTAGAGACATGGGTGACTTTTGGTGAAAGAGACAGAGAGTTTTACACAAGGTCTCAGAGGGCAAGGGCTGTTGTTCAGTCTAGGGAAGCCCAAACCCAGGCACTTATGCTCCCCACCAAGCCACAAAGTCTGGGATACAAGGAATATCAAATGTAACCTGTGCTATTCAAACCTAGAGAGGTCACTGTGTTTTGGTGAGTCTAAAATTCTAGGAAGGCCAAGTAACTGAGATTGAATTTCCTGCTGGTCCAGAGAGCTGGGGATTTAAAGATGTTTTAACTAAATTTAAATAAATAAAGAAAAGTAACATTGCTAGAACATTCCAGTTGTGGTTGCCAATCACATTTGCTGAACCTAAATTTGTCCATTCTAAGCACGATTTTATAGTAGAGAAGTGGTGTCCATCCCTCTTTATAACAATGCCGTGTTTCCTTGAAAATAAGACCTAACCGGAAAATAAGCCCTAGCATGATTTTTTCAGGATGACATCCCCTGAACATAAGCCCTAATGCATCTTTTGGAGCAAAAATTAATGTAAGACCCCGTCTTATTTTTGAGGAAACACTGTACTTAGGAGAGTTCTCTAAGTTCAAACTTTATAAAACTCTTTTAGAAAATGATTTGTTGAGAAAAATCAAACACCCACCAAAGATGGAGAGTTCAGACGTATTTTACCACATGGTCAGTGTAAGCACAAACAAATATAGAGTATATAGTGAAACACTAATATGAACTCCACTTGCTTTGCACTAAGTAATTGGTGAGACTCTTTAGAGTGGCTAAGAGATGTTGCCTTACATCTAATTGGGTCTGGATTTGCTTCTTTGCATTGTTCAAGCATGGCTGATTACTTGTGTAAATCAAGCTGATTTTGTTCCTTGTTAATTTCAGAGAGACTTGTTTTCCTCTATCAAGAGCCTCTTTGCTAAGAGATATTGACAAGTACCAATATTCACAGCTACCATTAAGGAAATCATTGGCCAACTGTTTTCTCTAGAGTTCCAGAGGTGTTCTCCTTCTCATAGACTTTAGAAATGCCAGCAGTCTATAGAATTTATTCTAGTAGAACTGTCTAATTGCTTGGCCCTGCAGTACTCTAACCTGCGGACTCTTCATGCTGTTGTCCTAGAGTGACAGAGGGAGGGACACTTTAAATGCAGAAAAAATCAGTTCCTGATCAGAATCCCAGGTCAAGGCAATTCTTGGGGGTGAGGTGGGGTGGGGCAAATCCTCCATAACAGGGGCTATTCATATGTAATGATTTTCACTTTGAGCCATTATCACATGCACTATCAAGGTACTCCTCACTTTAACACCATATGCTTTTCTTTTAAGTTTGTACTGTAATGTGTGCATGCAGCTAATAAAGCACATAAACAAAACTCCATTTCCTATAAGCAAAGACAAGCTGAAAATATCACTGGCAGATAGTCAACATTTAGACATGAAAAATTCTTTTATCACTTCATAAAAATGCTTTTCATAGAATACTCCATCTCAGCCCTATTCAATAACATATTCTAAACTCCACTTCTTCAAGGACTGTAGTTTGTTCTCAAAGAATATTATACGTTTAATTTGTTACACTACATGTGCATCTCTTGCCAAATATTTCCCCATAAGTGTCAGTGACTTCAAAAGTAAAATCTTATTTTAACCAGTCTGAGAAAACCTACAACTACCCAAAAAAACGCCATTCATAAATGATGAGCCATCTTAGGAAGTTTTCTTCCTAAAACAACTATTGCATTAACGTAAGTATAAAACATTCTACAGTGGTATTCTAACAAATGCTCTGAGAATATAACTTCTTTATACTCAATGAACCTAGTCAAAACAAAACAAAATAAAATCCTTATAAACATGCAAACCAGAGGCTGCTTAACTTGCAAATGACGAAAACATCTGGGTGTGCAGAATTTATTTATTTCAGTAAACAGACCTCTCAGAAAAACTATGAAATGTGTTAAGATTTTATTTGAGCCAAACTCACTTTCACTTAGTCCTTTTTGGATTAGATGGTAACTCTACCCACTACCCTTTCAGGCATGTAATTGTTTCCATTCTAATCCCCACCTCCAGGCAAGGAAGAACCTTATCTAAAGTATTTATTATTATTAGCTGACTTGGCTTTAAATTAAATTCATTTACCCTTTTTACTGTGTGACATTTATGTTATATTGTTACATGTGTGTGTTTGTATACACACACGCACATACACATATAACGGGAGTGCCAAAAAACTGTATACACATTTGTATTCATCTTTTGTTATCAGTATATATTGAGTATTACAATTTTAATACAGTTTTTTCCTTTCTTAAAATGTGTATACATTTTTTGGGGCACACTCTGTATATATGAATAGAGAGTAGAAATGAAATGGAGTCACTATAGCCAAGCTGTTAAATTACTAAAATCAAGTAGGTTGAGGTAGGAGGAAACGATTCCATTCTTGTTTAAATGGGAACCCAAACTTTTGAACTATCCAGTCCTGGGTCAATGCCTTCTTATAGGTCAGACCTCCACATAACCTTCTAATTACCCACTGAAGGACTCATGTATCCAGACCAATTGACATCCACTTGGCATCCATCATCCAGAATACCTGACATCTGACTGATAACTGTCCTGAACCAATGCTAGGGCTAAGAATGCGGAACTAAGTCTTCTCAAGGCTGAACTTTTTACTATAAGAACTGTTTTTCTTTCTTCTTCAAACACTTCTGAGTTTTTGACTAATTGTGTTTCCTGTTTGCAAACCCGAAAACCCTTGATTAAATCTTTATCATTTATTTCAAGCGAAGCCTCCAGATATATATACATGCACATGTATATGTAACACAGGCATACTAACATCATATATATATATATATATATATATATATATATATATATACACATATACATATATATGTTTATATATCCTGTTATTATAATGCTACTATAACTAAAATAAAATATCCAGATTATTTATGCTTACAATATTGTGATATTTAAGAAATATACACATATATATGTAATGTGTATATTCATACATATATGTATATATATGTTTATATATATATATATATATATATATATATATATATATATATATATATATATATACATATATAACACTTATGCTTGTGATATTTTGAAAAAAAATACATATGTAAAAATTTGGTCATTCAGATGACCAAAATATATTTCTCATTTATATTTGGTCTTCATTCACAGTTCCAACTCCCTTGGAACTTCTTGAGGGATCAGACCAACCATATCTGTGTTATATTAATGAGGTGGCTTTTGGAAAGCATCTAAGGATGGGGACCGGTTGCTAGAGGAACCAACCATTAACAGAGACATAGAACTTGCAGTCCCACCTCCTGGTTTCCAAGGAGGGGAGGGGGGCTAGAGGTTGGATCAATCACTAGTGACCAATTATTTAATCAATTATACCTCCATAAAGAAGCCTCCATAAAAACTCAAAAAGGAACGGGTTCAGAGGGCTTCCAGGTTGAAGAACCAGAACCTTCCACATGCCACCATGCTCCATGAAGACAGAAGCTCCCTTGTTTGGGACCTCGCCCTATATAGCTCCTCATCTGGTTATTGAATCAAATCCTTTAATATCTTGTGCAATAAACTGGTAATCTACTGAGTAAACAGATTTCCTGAGTTCTGTGAACTGTTCTAGCAAATTAATTGAACCCAAGAAGAGGGTCATGGGTACCTCTGATTTGTAGCCAGTTGGTCAGAAGCACAGGTAACAACCTGGGGTTGTGATTGGTGTCTGATGGTGGGAAGTCTCTTAGGACTGAGCCCTTAACCTGTGGATCCTACTTGTAGTACTATCTCTGGATAAAGTCTGAATTTAGTTGAATTGTAGGACATCCTGGTCATGTCCAAAAATTGCTTATTGGTGTGGGGAAGCCTACACACACAAACACATAAACACACACACACACAATCACATACAAGCACACCAGAATCGTGTCCAGGAGCCCAAGAGAATACACAGATATCATATTAACACAGTACCAATGTAACATCACATATATAACACAATAACAGTATATACTCATATATACACACACATAACATCTAGCAATTTTAAGTAGTGTAGCATTATAATATCTTAGGATAACTCTCAGGGTTTTTTTTCCCTAATTTTTTTTAGCTATTCACACTTCAAAAGAGGAAAAAAGCAAGCAAACAAAAAAGAGTAAGATAGAAAGAGAAAAGAGGTAAGAAAAGGAGAAGAACTATAAGGAAAAGGAGGAAAAATCACATCGAAATTAGAATTATAACTTATTTTGTGGAGAATTGTATATTTATAAAATCAAATCCTCCCTGCCCTGCATATGATGTGTCTTTCCATGTAGGTGTTTTCTATGACCCTCAGTAAATTTTCATTAATATTCTTCTTATTACTGCTCATTAGTTCTAAGTTTATCCATAGATAGTTTAAATTTTTTTGCTGTTGTGAAAGAAATCTGATTTTCATTGTATTTTCAAACGGTTACAGCTCAGTTGTAAAGCTATTTGAATCTTCATCTGCTCAAGTCTTTTGTTTACATTTCAACTGATTCAGCATGCTAGGAAGTGTAGCAAATAAAATAATGAGAGTCATTTATTGCCCTCTTCCCACCCCAAAAACCAATAAATATGTGTGTAGATTTTCTTCCTTGGCCTTTGGTTGCTATGCATGGCTTTATAAATTTCTTAACCTTAAACCATTCTTACATAGTTCCTACTTGATCATGATATGTTAGTACATTAAAATCATGTTATACTGAATTTACTAATATCTTTAGAATGTTTACACTGTCATAACTGAGATAGAACTGCAGTTTTTTGCACTTTGTAAGATTTTGCCATTAGGCTTATAGTAGCTAGATTAGAAAATTTTCCTTCTTTTCCTTGGGCCTTTATATTAATTCTTCCTTGAACGTTTAGAAAAATTCACCTGTAAACCTTTTAAAAAAGGAACCTTAAAAAGTAACTCAATTTTTAAATACTTCTCTATTTCTTAGTCTTGTGAGGTTTTCTAATTATTTTAGAATCCATCTTATTAATTTATATTTCTATAAAATATTATATATCTTTAAGATTGTTAACACAATTAATATGGTTGTATAAGTCTATTTTAAAATTTTTATAGATATATTATACGAATTTTTTAATAATTTTTTGTACATATATTATATGTAATATTTTGTTTAGATTTATCATCACATTATATATAATTTTATGGTTTTTAATAAACCTGTTCCTAGCTATTATGATTGTCTATAGATTTTCAGTTTGTAATTACTTATTTTACATTTTGTATTAATTAGTTTTTCTCCTGCTTTCCTTAGAGATGACTCCTCATTTACAAATGTTTTGAAGTTTTTAATAATTTATTTTCACTCATGTTTAATAATGGAAACATGTAGGCTATCATTTTCTCAAACGGCTTTGGTCCTTTAGTACAAATTTTGATACATTGAATTTTCATTGTTCTTATTTTATGTGTAGCCTCTAATCTATCTAGACTATCTGGAAATTTTCTCTTTTGTTCAAGAGTTGCTTGGTGGAGGATATCTGTTTCATCTTGTCACTGCCTAAGATGTAACTCCTATGTAAGTTCCTTTAATAAATTCTTAATGAAATGCTAGGAAAAAAAAAGAGTTGCTTAGAAGTAACTGAATTTATTTTCTTTAGACTTATGCTATTAATTTCCCTTTTTACTTATTTTGCCTTGTGTTCAGTGAGGCTGTTTTAGTTTCAGAGTCAGGCTTTCTTCAGCTCATTAAAATTATCTTTATCTTTTCATTAGTACTTCATTTCTTTGGCTCTCTTTCTCTTTCTGAAATCTCTATCATATGCATATTGAATTTCTTGCTTCTGCCCGTCAACCTAAATAAAGAGGTAAACTGAGGCAAACTCAAATTATCAGAAATAGAAGTTTCAGATAATTTGAGTTTATTCAGGAATAGCAGAAGAATTGCAATTCTGGAAACACACGCGGTAGCAAACTACAGGCGAGTCCATTGAAAACATGGGGTGGGCTGTATTTATGGTTGAGGAGTGCAAAGAAGGGGAAGTCCTGCAGAATCCAAGCAGAAAGTTCATTGTCTTGAGGACAGGGAGAGTTTGTTGGCACATGTTCATTGGTCAGGAGATAAATCTTGATCGTCTGTAATAAATCAGGCGTTTATGAGAAATTAGTCTCTCAGTTCTTAAGCTTCTTTCTTCTGAGAATAATGTATGTGTAAGATTCTCCATTTCATATCCTCCAGATCCATTTTCTAGATTAAAATCCTTTCACATGTCTATACCTTTTTTTCCATTATTTTTATTTCTGTTTCTCTTTATTTAGGCTATGGTAGAATTTATTAAACATGTCAAAAATTTTAAATTCAATTTGCTATAACATACAAACCTTTCTTCACTGCCTTTTTCATTGCTTTTAATTTGGAAACCATTTTTTTTTAATAATCTTTAAATTATAGTTAAGTTGCTCTTATGGGTCTCTTTTTACCACTGACTATATTGGTTACATAAATGTAGAGTTTCTTAGAATCTTACTGAGTACACAAAAAGGTTTCAAAATTTTCTCCTGTTTCTTATAGTAAGTTCTAGTGCTTCAGAGCATTTCCGTTTGTTTGTACTAAAATAACAGATGTGCCTGATGATTTTCCTGTCTCCTCAGGCACACCTGAGGCAAAGGAAATTATCTTGTTCACAATTAGAAGCTGATACGGAACTGTCAAAGACTATGTGGGTCCCTCTGTTCAAACCTTTCTAGCACAAAAACATATAAATATAAAAATTTGAGATTTACTGTAATCATACTTTGCTAGTTCAGAGGTACAGTGGCCTGGGGAGAAATAGGAAGTATCTAAAGCCAAAGACAGCAAGTAGTAGCCAAGAATTAGCTGGCAGAGAACCACCATTCTTTGCCTGGCACAGTTTCACTTGTTAGGAGCCAAAGAAGAGCCCCACTTCTACCTAGTGGGCCAAGTAGGCAGGGAGTAAATGCCACTTCGGGCATCTCTGCTTGCCACGACCTCCTGGAACCAATTGTATTTCCCAGAAGCAGTAATAAAATCCATATTGTTCCGCTGACTTTGGATGGGGAAAAGGGAGAGTATTGGTGGCTTACGTGGATTTTGCCAGGCCTTTTGTACTTGCTTTCAGTACTTTACCTATAGAGGATCATGTTTCTAATCAACCATTTCTTCATTTCAATTCTGTTTATTCAAGCAACCCAAAATTCCTCAAAATTTCTCATGAAAGAAAATCACTGCTTCGTGGGTTATCAGAATTAGTAAAAGTTCTTCCTTACTTTTATATTCCATTGATCATTTCCATTCAAATCATCAAATCATATAATTTTTAGTCATATGTGCTTAATTAATAATCTTTGTTAATGGAGGGCTTTTTCTTTCTTTCTGGGTTTTTTTTTTTTTTTTTTTGGTTTTGGTTGTGGTTTTGGCTGTAAGATGCCTTCTATTGACATTCTAGGATACAATCCTATGCTTTCTATTTTATTTCTACCTCTGGTTGTGAAGTTTCTGAAAACAGTGCTTAACGACGGCGTTAGTTTGTCCTTTGACATCTGGGAAAATGTTAGACTTACTTTGGTCCATGAATGGAAGAAAAGTCTATGCTGCTCTCTTCACATTTTCCCGGCTTCCGGCATTTTCCAAAACAGCTGTAAAGAGAGTTTTGTTCCAGTACTTCATAGATCCCGTTAGCCTTTTTGTTCAGAGAGGATATATTTTTCTCCACAAATTAACAAGAATCCCTTCCACTAGAAAGTACAGGAAAACAAATATTTTAGATCTAAAGAGTAGATTACATTGGAGGTTCACTTTTTATAACAAAGGCAACAATTTCATTTGTAAATTAAATAATATTATGGTAAAATATATACTTTCTTGACAGCAAAAGCAATAAAAAATATGAAGGAATGAGTTGAATATTTTCAGATAAAATATATTGAAATTTCAAGGAAAAAATATAAAAATCCTTTTAAGATAAATTATCAGAAATATGTTTTTTCAGGTCCTTATTTATATAATCTTCTATTTCCTTTCAAAGAAAATTTTCCCTCTTAAACTTCTAATATCCGACCCCTTACTTTTTTTTTTATTACTTATATTTATCTTAAGTACCACCAAATTCTATCTGAATACTGCCATGCAATTTAAAAAGGGAGGCACTCAGATGAATGGAACCAATAATACAATCATTTCTCATTTTAACTCTCAGGTATTGATCATGTATGGACAGTGATCTACTCAACAATTTTTCATAAATCAACTCACTACACTCTGCTATGAGACTTCTGGGGAAAAAAATCCATCTTTATGCTCCTATAGTCTGATTTCGTTTGTTTGTGTTTGTTTGTTTTACATTACAGTAACTCTTTGGCAAGGCAACAGAAGTCATCAGCTATGGGGAATTCCCCTCACTTGTACATTTCAAAAGATATTACCTTAAATCAATATTTTACACATAATAATATTCTAAGAAAATGCATTTGCCATGAATCCTTTTTGATATTCACTGTGTGCTGGAAGACACGCCTAGCGATAACACGGGAACACAGGTAGGGATGACATAATCTACCATTCCTTTACAGATAAACTTCTTCTAAATCAAGAAGAAAGACTGGCTGTATAAAACCCAGATTGCCAGGATATTGGGATGATGTATCTCTATTAGCCATCCGTTGATTGACTGATTATGAGCAAGCCTGATTCACTAAATCAATATTCCCTTCCTCCTTCCCTAACGTTGCACAATCAGTTTAGGGAACTATATCAGTAAAGAATGCTTCTGACTTCATAGAACAGAAACCCTACAAAGAGTAACACTATCTGTCTTCAGATAACTAGATGTTTGGCAATAGTCTCTCCAGGCTAGTGAATTTATTCAAAAATATTAACATGGACCTGGCTGTCCATCTTTCTATCCTGCTCTCCTTAATGTGTGGGTCTTATCCTCATGACTAAGGCTTCATGGTCACAAAATTATCGCTGCACTTTAGGTATAGAAATGATATTACAAGGAAGAAGGTGAAAAAAAAGTTAAACTGTGAAGGACAGTTGGTACCCATAATCAAGAAGACAAAATTGTCCCTAACTCCAGCAAATTCTCTGTAATCCTCATAGCTGTGTCACATGGCCACCACTAGCTTCAAGGATGTCTGGGGTATTGACTTACTTTAGATGGTTCCACTGCCTCCCTTAACAAAATCAGGGATATTTTAGTAAGAAAAATAAAAAAATGTATATTGAATAGACGAAGAGCTTCATCTGCTAAACAGACTTCCCTGACAGATGCTTTTTCTGTGGTCTAAGTGTAATTTTAGAGACCCTGGTTCTGAACAGCTGATTGATACTGGTGCGCATGAGTTGTATGTATTAGGTTTTTCCATATCTGAGTAACATGAATATTAAGTTTATTTTAAATAATCACTTACATAGGTTTTGTTTCACATACATTTAAATACATCAAATATATTCTTCACATGGACAATTTAAAAGAATTTATACAATATACTTACTGATATTCCCTATAAATCCCTATTGAATTTTGACTTCAAAACCATAATTGCCTCCAACCCTTTAATATTTCAGAATACCCCACTTGATATCTACTCTATTGAGAACACTAAAGGCATTCCTTCCTCTGTAACTTCATCTCTCCTCCTCAAAAGCCCTACTTGATATTGCCTTTTGTCTATGAGAAGAAAAATAAAGGTCAGCTCTTTGTTTCAAGATTAATTATTCAAATTTATTTGTTTCAAGATTAATTTATTCAAATTTACCGTGTTTTTTTTTTAAAATATTTTATTTTAGAAAAGTTTGTGATTTACAGAAAAGTTGCAAAGATAGTACAGATAATTCTCATACACTCAACACCCAGATCCCCTGTTATTAACATCTTACATTTGTCACAGTAAATGAGCCAATATTGATATACTATTAACAAAAGTCCATACTTTATTCAGATTTTCTTTGTTTTTACCTAATGCCCCTTTTCTGTTCTAGTATCTCATTCAGGATACTACATCATGTCTGCCTAGGTTCCTCTTGGCTGTGATAGTTTTTCATACTTTCCTTGTTTTGATAAATTTGGTAGTTTTGAATACTGATCACTTTGTAAAATACCCTTCAAATGAGATCTGTCTGATATTTTTTCTAATGATTACACAACGTTTATAAGTTTCTAGGAAAAAGACCACAGAGGTAAAGTGTTGTTTCTTCACATGATATCAAGGGTCCATGCTATCAACATGACTTTATTGTTGGTGTTAACCTTGATCACCTGACTGAGGTAGTGTTTTCAGGCTTCTCCTCTGGAAAGTCATCATTTTTTACCCCCCTTTCCATGTTGTTTTCTTTTGGACAGAAGTTATTAGATATAGTCCACACTTAATGAGTAAGGGGTTATTTCTTTCTTGAGGTAAAAATATCTACATAAATTATTTGGAATTCTACATGGGAGATTTGTCTATTCCCCCCCCCCAATTAATTTATATATTCAAATTAATTATTTATTTATATCCGTGTGGACTCATGGGTATTTATTTTCTACTTTGGATTATAATCCAATACTATATTGTGCCATTGCTCAAATTTTTCCAATTTTGGACATTGGAAGCTCTTTCAGTTGGTTCCTGTGTCCCTTTGACATAGTCCCGTCATTGGTATCTGTATTTTTCTTCGTTTTTTTGGTACTTCCTTACTTTCTGTCATTACAAGATGCTCCAGGATCATTCTGTATATTTTCTGCCCTAGCCCTGGAATCAACCATTTCTCCAAGGAGCCTTGCTTTCTTTTATTGGAGAATGGTATTAGATACCAAGACCTGGGTGCTAGGTACAAATTTAGTTTTAGGTACGTAGCAGTTGTGATGTAGTGGAAAGTACACCTGAATTGAATTCAAACTTGGAATGAGGAGAAAAAAGATTCAAAGCCTGGGTCTATCATTTTCTAACTGTGTCATCCTGGCTATATTACTTAGCTTTTCTGCCCCTTAGTTTCCTCCTAATTAATATAGTATATTAGTACCAGCTAATACTTGTAGAACAGGATTTCTCAACCTTGGCCATGTTGACATATATGCCAGATAATTCTTTGTTGTTAGGAGCTGTCCTGTGCATTTGTAGAACATTTAGCAGCATCTCTGGACTCTACCCACTTGATACCAGCCAGTAGCATATGCCAGTAATGATCATCAAAAATGACTCCAGACGTTGCCAAATGTCCCTTGGGAATAAAATTACCCCCCAGTTAAGAACTACTGTAGAATATTCCCTTTGTAGCAGACACAAAGTACTTCAAATGCATCATTTCTTTAACACTTACACATACATAAATCCGTTAAGATTGATATTAATACACACATGCAGAAAGGGTAAAGGAAAAGGTAAGAAACTAAGTTTCCATAGCTAATTAGATGTGGTGCTGAGGTTTGAGCCCAGAGAGTCTGACTTCAAAACTTATGCTCTGAATAATAATACAACTCCTCTGTGAAAGATATAATAATTCTGCCTTCACCAAGTTATAACGAGAATTAAATGAGATGTCATCTATAAGAGATGTCATCTCATATGGTTCTTAATCTAGAGCAACAATGGTTATGTGATCTTGACAAGTCATGAAGCATTTCTTGTTTTACCTTTCTCATCTGTACACAGGGGCAGTGGAAGCACGAGTATATGTCCTTCAAGCTACGTACCTTCTAGCGCTATTACCTTGGATTAAGTCATTAGGAATTCACAGGCAGAAATGGAATCAGATTTCCAAGCATTATGAAATAAGTGAATGATAAGGAGAGGGAAACAAATATGAATATGGTGTTAAAAGTATTTGTATGATTACATGAAAGAGAAATGTAATCCAGGAAAGATTCCCTTTCTTCTGTTGGAAGAGATCTGAGTATGTTTGTAGGCAGAAGGTAAGAAACTTATAGAAGGAAGAACTAAAGGCAAATACTAGAAGGATTAGTAAGTCGAGCAAGCTTGCTGTGGAGGCAGGAGGAGATTCAAGTATAGATTCCATTGGCATTTACTGAATGCTTTGCATCCCAGACAAGACCAGCTCTCCTTGCCCTCCAGCAGTTTATGGTAGGTGGCAATCTCCACATCTAGGGCCAGCATGATGTTCATGAGCTCCTGGTACTCATGCAGCCACAGGGCCATGTCCACTTGGCGGTACTCAGAGCAGCCCCTCCAGCTCGGTCACCTTGGCCTGAGAATCCTTGAGAGACAGCTCCTCATGCTGCTCAGCATCAGCGATGATGGCCTCCAGGGAAAGCCTCTGCCCTTTGAGGAGGGCATTGATCTCAGCCTGGAATTGGCTGATGGTCCAGTTCATCTCAGAAATCTCTGTCTTCGTGCGATGCAGGTCACCCCCGTGCTTCCCAGCCAACGTCCGTGGTTGCTGGTACTTGATCTGGTACATGGTCTCAGCCTCCGCCCGGCTGTCATCGGCAGTCTCCTGGTACTGGGCCTTCACCTCGGCAATGGAGCCATCCAGGTCCAGGGACAGCACTACAGACGTGTGGGAGATCTGGGGCTGCAGCTCACGAATCTCCTCTTCATACAGCTGCCTATAGAAGTTATTCTCATCTGTCAGCCCTTCTTGGTGAGACTCCACCTCTACCTCCTTTGTGTAAGCTCCATCCACATCCTTCTTGATGAGGATAAATTCATTCTCCATCTCTGTGCATTTGTAGATCTCATACGAATCCTTGTACATATTCTTCAAGTCCTCCACCAGCCTCTGCATGTTGCCAAACTGCCTTTAGTCTCAGTTTCTCCTGCCGTGGGAGGTTGTTGATGTCGCTCTCAAACATGTTTTCCATGTTGCTGTGAATTGTCTTCTGCTGCTGCAGGAAGTTCCACTTGGTCTCCAGAATCTTGTTCTTCTGCTTCAGGCTCCACATCTGGTTGATGAAGGAGGCAAACCTGTTGTTGAGGGTCTTGATCTGTTCCTTTTCCTGGGTGCACACAGCCTGGATGTTGGGGTTCACCTCCAGCTTCAGGGGACTCAGCTGGCTCTAGTTCACCTGAACAGCTGTAATGCTCCCCACACCCCCAGCCCGGGTCAGATTCATATTGATGCCCAGGCCAGCCCGGTAGCCGCCGCCCACCTGGGAAAAGGTCAAGGAGATGATGCTGATGCTGATAGCACTCGAGTAGGAGCATCTGCTGAAGGCCTGGGGCCAGACGTGGACACCTTGTAGGTCTTCTGGGTCCCCCTTGTCAACACAGTGGAGGCCAAACCAGACATAGCAAAGCCTTGTATTTTTATATACAAGGTGCTCCTGCAAACAAACAACACTGTAGTAGAAAAATTGTCAAAGACCTGATTAAAAGAAAAAATATAAATGATTAATAAGCATGTGAAATTAAAAGTGAAATTTTAATGAATCCAAAACGCAAAATGCAAACAATAAGATATTTTTATCTCATACATTATTATGGATAGGTTAAAATGTAATGCAAACTTGTACGTATGAGGTAAAAATATAATGCAAAAACTGAAAGTGCAAATTTATACTTTTCTGTTAAACAATTTGATATGGTATCATTTAGCTATTGCTGCATAGCAAACATCTTTAACATTCCAGTGACATACAAAAATAAGCATTTATTTCTCACTTACAGGTTTCTGGGACAGCAGGAATGACTCTACTTCATTCTGAAATTTCTGTTGGGGTGATCTCCTCTATACGTATCTCATCCTTCTCCTGAAACCAGTGGGCTAACTAGAGCAAGTTTTTCTCATGGTGATGGCAGAGGTACACAAGGACAAGTGGAAATGCCCTGGATTCCTTTGGACTCAGGCTTGGACCTGGCACATACCAAAAGCCAAAGAGAATCATAAGGTGAAACTCTGAGTTAAAGAGCAGGGAAGCATGCTATATCCAAAATGAAACCACCTCAGGGCATGGATTCAATGGAAGAGGAAGAATTGGGCCAAGCATTTCATCTCCCACAGGTACTCTTCTGGAAAACATAAATAGAAGTCCAGAAGTCTCAAACTGTCCACCCAAATGCCAAATCTTCTTGCCCCTGTATGTTGTTACCTTTTTTTTTTTTTCTTTTGGCTGTTGTGTTTTGAATGCCCTTATACAAAGCATGCATTCTCTAATGTCAATCACAGGCTCTACGACTCCATATTGTCTTATATATACCTGCTTGTTAGGGACTTGACTTGTTCCTGCAACCATTTGAGCTTGACTTCCTTGGTTTATTATTACACTATTCCACCACTGTTTCTAATTGTGACAAACTGTAAATTCATCAAAGGTCCAAATATAAGAAATAGAAAAATGTAGGTCCAGATATAACACACAATATTACACAACCAATTTTTAAAAAAAAATTATATTTAATAACATCTGGAAATCTTTCAATGGAGTACTGGAAAAAAATCAGGATTTATAGTTATATAATTGTTTTAAATTTTATAAATAAAATAATGTATAGATACATTATATACATTTATGAAAAAGAGACTGGTAAGAAATATATCAAATATTCTCTGAATGTTAAGATTACCAAAAATTACTGTTCTCTTCTTTGTATCATTCCATACCGTTATAATTCCATACAATGGAAATCATTACTTTTATAATCCAAAAAACAAATATAGAAAACAAACTGCTCTCTTGACAACAAATCTAGATAGGACATTTAAATATTAATCATATACTACTAGGATTTAAAAGTAATTTCACATAGTACCATCCCTTTCAATTTGCAACTTGGAAACTGAATATAATGGTTCCATACTTAATTAATATGCAATACTCACTCCTCCCTCTGCATGATATAGTCCCTCATTTATCAATGTGTTTTCTTGTTAGAATAAATTATACATGATTTTGAGAGCAGTGATGGCTTTACTACATTTCTCACATCACCTAGTGCAATGCCTTACACATAATAATAACACTCTAAATGCATTGTCTCATTGAATTGTTACCACAGTTTTACAAGTTACATAATGTCATTCCCACTTGGGCCTCATTTTATAGATGAGGAAGATTAGACTTTGAGAGACTAACTAACTTGCCCAGATTGCACACAGAATAAGTAGCAAAGTCAGGATTTGAGCCCAAGCAGTTTGGTTCTAGAGCTGCTATGAACAAAGAAAAGAACATAAATGTGCTGGTTCTGGGTCAGCATCCATCAGATTCAATTATTCTCATTATCTTCTGTCCTCTACCTCCCAAAAGGTCTGATTCCTGCAGCTTATGTTTCTCAAACTCCCTTATCAACTAGCCTTCTTGGGTTTGGCCAGTGAAAGTCACTAGTGGGATATTGGAAGATGGGAGGAAGGGAGAGAGCAGGTAATTTATTCCCTCTTTCTGCCTGGGGCAGCATTTCCACTCAGGTCTCTAGCTCCCACTAGGCAGATCCACCATGGGTCCAGTTTCTCTTGTGTGGCCCTGGCTCCCCCAGACCTTCTTCTTTTCCCCTCCAGTCAGAAGTTCCAATAACATGTTGTTAATCTCTACCTCACTGACCTCTGTCTCGCTTCTCCAGCCTCCCTAATCTGTTTAACCAATTCCATGGATTATATTCCCTGTTTCAACATTGACATCTTCCACAAAATATCTCCTCAGTTAAAATTTTCCAAAAAGAATGCCTGCTGGTTTTATCCAAACTTTATAGAGCCTAGGAATTTCTCAACACAATGCTTCTCACGGATATTTATAAAGAAAACGTTTATATTTATATTCCAAAACTACAGACCACTTTAAACCAAAAAAAGTCCTTTAGTATGAGAAAGCCTTGTGTTACATCCTGAATACAAATGGCAGCACATCAAAATCACTTGCAAGACATTTTAAAAAGCACAATCAAGGACAACCATTTTAAAAAGAACCAACCAAGGACAATCACTGTGTCACTCTTGGAACCTTGACCTTATAGGTTTGTTTGTTTGGAACTGATCATGACCAACCTACAAAGACAGGCAATTTTTTTGTGTATTGCTATAATTCCAGCTTTTAAACAATGTCTGGCATATAGTAGGTGCTCATTAAATATTTTGTTAAATTAATATTAAGTGATTTAGTTGTCTTATCTATAAATTTGAGAGGACTATCACCACAATACTTCTGACTGAAATTCAAACAAATCAATTAACCACTTTTTGATACTTTTTAAAATCAACAGTTAAAACTTTATAGACTATTTTCTGATGAAGAGGGAAAACCATAGAGACTTGTGGAAGAATTCATCTCTGGCCAACAATGGTCAGAACATGTACTAATTTAGAAAGTTGTCCAGAAAACCGAAGGATCTTCAGAGGTCCAGACAAAAGGAATCTTTCTAAAACCTTTAAAGAAAAAGCAGGGGAGAGAGCTGAGTCACTGAGAGTCAGAATTTCTCCCCTACCCACCCTAGCACAAGGGTCAGGAGAGTTTTTTGAGAAACAATCAAGTTTTGGCAAAGGTAATGTGTGGCTTTGGATAATCACTTAATCTCCATTTCATCATGTGTAAAATGTGGGTAATAATATCCACCCCAATCTATATCACAGGAATTGGAAAAGATTATGCTATCTAAAAATATATTTTATATAAAAATAGTCTACATGAAAGATAGCATTTTATGAACTGTGGAGTTCCCTACTATTATCAGAGTGGAAGAAGCTATATAATAAAAATATTTTAAAAAGAAGAAAACATATTGTAAACACCTAGTTTATAAACACCTCAATGACTTTTAACCATAGTGTGGCCTACTATAATGAAATATATTCAAGTATTTTCAAGCCAAAAGCCCTCTCTAAAAACCTATACACACTGATTAAAAAAAAACTGAAAATTTTCACCAGTCCATATTCTTTTAAATAGTGATTCACATGTCAAAAACAACAATTTAAAAAATACTCATTCTATTTTATGTTTTGTATTTCATACTAGGAATTAACACAGACTGGATGATTACTGACAATCAATGGAGAAGCGGGAACTGAGGAATCCCTGAGTTGTAATCTTTGTAATGTTTAAACAACCAGATGAAAAACAGATCATGCAGAAAAAAACTGAAAGCCAAAATCTGAGGCACAGATTGCAAATGATTTACCCCCAAAAAACGTAAGCAAATCAGCTGCAAAACCTTTGTTGCCTTTTTTCTACCCACCAGGCATCGTTCTTTCCCTGTGCCAGAGGGCTGCATCAGGAAAATGCTCCTGAATTGGTTTCATCTGTGTTTATCATACATGATATTTTTAAAACAGTATTCTAAGTGACCTTTTTGTTTCCTCACTACTGATTTGATATGGTTTGTTTCTCAATCCTAGCTATGAGCTTAGTCCAGGAGAGGTTGTGCCTTCCAGTCCAACAGTCTGAGGTTCAGGTAGTGACACTGTGGAGTTCTAGCTGTGAGGTCTACGGGAGGTACTTTTGTATTGAGCAAGTGTAGACCCTGGATATTCCAAGAAAAGGTCGGCATTGTCCTTTCGGAGTTCTCTTTTCTCACGGTAGCCTGGCAACCAAACTGCGTCTCTTTGATGGAGGGCGTTCCTACTAGAAAACAGCTTTATGAAAAGTGTCAGGGTCATCTTTAGAAACCCAAAGAAAACAAAACAACCCCCCCGCCCCGCCAAAAAAAAAAAAGCTACCACCAAGAAGGCAAAGAAAAAAAAGAAACCTGCACAACTCAATTATTCAGCCTCACACAACTGAGCCTGTCAGGTCTTGGTAACAACAGTCACTTGAATTTAATTAAGTTTGTCCATGTAGCCTGTGAACCGCTCTGCCAGACCTGCTGGAATAGGATGAAAAGCCTGAAGGCAGACCCCGTGAGGCCTTTGTTGATAAGGAAGGGCACAGCATTCTGAAGTTAGGTAAATTCCCATCCCCTTGCAAATAAAATCTCCTGGGGAATAACCATTATGTTTTTGTTTTGTTTTGTTTTGTTTTGTTTTGTTTTTAAGATTTTATTGGGGAAGAGGACTTTATTGGGGAACAGTGTCTACTTCCAGGACTTGTTTTTTTCCAAGTCAAGTTGTTGTCCTTTCAGTCTTAGTTGTGGAGGATGCAGCTCAGCTTCAAGTTGTTGTCCTTTCAGTCTTAGTTGTGGGGGGCGCAGCTCAGCTCCGTTTTGAAGGGAGCATTAGAAGTCGGGTGGCTTGAGGGTAAAGACAGAGGAGAACTTTTCCCACTAGCAGTATGTCCACCCCTTCTGGTGGCCTGGTGCTGAAGTGTAAAATGTCTGGCATTTGGAACTTTGAAGTCAAACAATTAGATTCAAATGCCAGTTCTGCCACTTATGAGCTCTGTTACTTTGGGGAAACTGACTAAACTCTCTGAGTCTCAGTTTCTTCATTTTTAAAGTAAGAAAGTCAAAACTACCTGGAAGATTAGTCAAGAGAAAAGGAGGTAATACTGGTAAGATACCTGACAGTAGTGGCTCTTAATGACGCTTCTCATTTCTCTGCTTACATCCTCTAAAGTCTAGTCCCATTCATTACAACATAATTTCCAAACTTGGTAACATGATACAGAAACTTCAAAATATAATGCTAGTAACAAGCCCGTTGTTCCCAGTGCCTCACAGAACTACCTGCCTTCTCCCATGCTCCTTTTCTCCTGACCGTACCTGTGCACGAGCTTTCCCTCTTGACTGAAATATCCTTTCTAGTCTTCTTCTAGATCCTATTCTGGTATCCCCAGCAACTTTTGTCTTAACTCTCCTAGGCAGTTAATCCATGCCAGGCCTGGGGTTCTCACAGCACTCGTACTTTTCTCAAAGAATTTTATCCATTAAATTGACCTGCTTTGAGTTTCTACCCAAACCAACCATAATCTTCTTATGGGCATGATTGGGTAGCATTTATTTTATGTTTAATAGAGTGTTCAATAAATATATAATGGATGAATGGTCATTTACAGAAAATCATTATTTGAGTCATTTTAAAATTTACATTTAAAACTTTCTAGAAGGGAATGCTTATTATTTTTTGGCAGCTCTCTAAATTACCACGGAATACCTATATAGAAATCAGTAGACTTAAAATTTGAAACATGATGAAGGGTACTGGAATAAGAATAAAAAGTTAGAAAGCGAACGACTAAGAATTTCTGAATGTATAGCAGCCTGACCAGAGTATGCTGGAAATGCTTTCCTAAGGTAAACCCAATGCAGAAACAAGATATGGTAATTATTAGAAAATTTAGCTATTTAAATATTTGCTAGCAGTTTCATTTCATTAAAATTAAATTATTATTTTAATTTTATTTTTATTAACTTGATTTAAACTACTTTGATTTGATTGAAAATAATCTAATGGAAATTATTTTTATTGATTTTAATTTAGCAAGTTATTTTCTTTATGAAAAGTACATTCCACTGCTGAAAGAAGACAATTGGAATCATCAATTTATAAAATTTTAGAATTCAGAAGTACTTTAGATGTTAGCTAGTCCTCCATCTTATCTTTTATATGCGAGAAAATTAAGACCCAGAAATGTTAAGAAACTTGCCCAAGACTTGCTACTAGTCAGAGCCAGACTCGAACTGAGTTCTTTTGTTGCCCCATTTAGATCTCTCTTTTTCCAGCACGCCACTGAAAGGAAAAACCAGCTGGTGCTACAGAAATTGTGGGAACCTTGGAAGAACGTAGATTTTGCCATTGTGGACGTCTTCCATATGAACGCACCCTACTTAGACCTAAGCCTCTGGGAAGTTCAGAATAAAGAGAATCCTATTCCTTCACAGCTGACTGGAAAAACAGATTTTCATTATTATGATTCTTTATATTTTACTATCTGGCTAGCACTTAGAATTAAATCTTGACTTCTTATCATGGCCTTTATGACCTCTGCTTTTTTTTTTTTTTTCACTAGAGTATCCTCTAATTATACAAAGTGTGGTCCATGCACCAATGCCAATTTGCAAAATGAGAGTAAAAAATGTGTATGTGGTGAACACACAATTTGATATATAGATGATGTATTACAGAATTGTACACCTGAAATCTATGTAACTTTACTATCAATTGTCACCCCAATAAACTTTAATTTAAAAAAGGAAAGAAATGTGTATGGCATTTTGACATCACCACAACATTCACACATGTGATTGGCAGGCACAACTTATTGAACAGGGTGTATTAATTGCCTATATGCACACATTCAATGAATGTGCAACTGTGTTTGTAATTTTTATGTTATGTTTGTTCTGATATCACTTATTAAAATATGATTTTATACTTCTGGATCTAATTAAGAAATATATTTTGCATATGCTTTTCTTTATTTTGTTTTTTATGGTAATTTTCATTGTATTTTATTAAAATATTGGGCATTAGAAAAATTGTCTTTCACTGCATGTAGTTTGAAAACCACTGTTCTAGAAATCTGCCCCCATTCATGCTCCTCCAGCCCTACTGTTTGTTTCTTACCCTTCTGTTGCCCCCATCTTTTCCAGCACGGAAGCTCTCTCTGCCTTTGCACTTATAACTCCTTCCTTGAATGCCCTGCCCACATGTCTCCTCCTGGCCAGCTCCTCCTTTCACTCCAATCTCAGTCTAAATGTTAGCAACTCAGGGCGACCGGTAAATCTCCCTCATCCTTCACGCTAAGCAGCAGGCCCCTATCTAATGGCCCTTCATATTTTCCCAACTAATTTTTTGCCTAGCTCTTACCATTATTTAAACTTCCTTTGCTTCTTTGTTCCTTTACTTGCTTGTCATCTACAGGGATTTTGTCTAGCTCATTATGATCTCCTCGATTCCTAGGAAACTACCCTCCTTGTATTGTCACTGCACCAATATTTGTGGGATGTTGCAGAAGGAAGCCCCCTGTGTTGTTTCAGGCCCATTACAAAAATTATATCATTCTCATCCTTGACATAGGCCTATAAGATAGTTATTATTATCCCCATTAACAGTTGAGGAATCTGACATTCAGAGAAATTAAGAACCTTGTCTAAGATTATCTGGTCATGGCAGCATTCATGATTCCTAAGCTTTCCACAGTGGTAGGTAAAAAAACAAAAAACAAAAAACCCTCTTTCAAACCTTGGTATCAGTAATCAATTATCAACATTAAAGCCAACAAGAGGTATTATTCAAATAGTCTGAGATATTTTCTGCTTCTGATTATAGACAGGAGAGAGGTGTGGGGCTCATTTTAAACTGAAAACACAAGAATGATTGCTTCTATAAATGAGTGCTCCTCAAATGATCTCATTAGGTTTGCCAAATTTAGCAAATAAAAATATAGAATCCGCAGGCACATTTGAGTTTCAGGTAAACAATAAGTTGTTGTTGTTGTTTTTTTTTTTTGTTTTTTTTTAGTATATGAGACATACTTATACTAAAACAGTATTCATTGTTTACCTGAAATTCAAATTTAACTGGGTATCCTTTATTTTGTCTGGCAACCCTTATTCAGAAGTAAAATCAATAGTGTTAGTCACAAAAATCAGGGGCTATTCTATGAGTGGGCACACGTTTAAATACAGCTAAGTTAGGGTTGCAGAAATATGCAAATTTCTTCCAAAAAAGTATTATAGAAAGTTTCTCAACACACCTCTGAACAATGCCATTCCTAACTGGGCTCACACCACCAGACAGATATGGGTGGGATTATGTGCCAGAAAAGAAACAAGTGTTTGTTTCAATGTGACAGATATAAAAGGAGTTAGGATAATTTATCATTTAAAATGAAACAACTAAAAAGTGATTTGCTAATGGTAAACAAATATGTGAGAATGATTATCGGCGGCTTTGAATTTCCACTGAGGTCAGAATAAGAAGTACTTGACTACAGCTAGAGCATGAGGCATTTAATTTGTTTTGGATGCAGTACTTCAGAACTTCCTGAGAGTAAAGTTTCTAAAAGTTTGTGTGTGGCATCCTTTGATAAAAAACACTCGATCTGGCTTCAGTCAGTTCCTTTGACAAGCCAGGACTGGTTTCAGCTGAAGGCCAAAGTCGCTACATCGGGGGTGTAAAATGAAGACAGACTGATTTGGATCTCATAGATGTCAAGGAATAAAAATGTCGCCGTAATCAATATCAGGCCACAAGAGTTTATTATAGACGTTCCTCAACTGGGCATGAACACTGGTGTATCAGGTTGTTACTAGGGCCCATAATGAACTGTTTTGGGGAAATATTGCATAGCATAACTCAGGCTAAGAGTCACAACACACATTCACATATCACAGAGTGGAAAAATCCTGATTGTTTTTATCTGAATTTTGCCAACTTTACAAAACCAAGGAAAAGCCTCTCCTCCCCACCTTTTCAAGAAACAGTTTACAGGTCACAGAAGAGTGGTATTTTGTTTCATATGATGTTTTGGAACTTCTGTGTGTCTGAATTCTATATGCAGGATTGACTGTAGCTCCTGCTTCATCCTCTGAAAAAGCACCTGACAGCAACACCCACCAGAAGTCAGTCCTGTTGAACCATCTGTCATGTGAATTGACGTGCGGGGTCTCTGGACTGGCCAATGCTCTCCGAACCACGGATGCTACAGAACGCTAACTATTAACATGTGAGTCAGTCCCAGAACCACTGAGCTGCCTTAGCCACCAAAGCCTATATGGCTGTCCTCTAGGAATCTAAAATAGCAATACAGATGACCCTCTGGTGCATCTAGAAACAATCATCACCTCAAGCAAAGGCTGAGCCCAGTTTAGATGGTTTCTAACTCTGAAATAAAAGGAAATTCCAGCTCACCACTAATGCCTTTCTTAAATGGGTTTACCTTATTTTCCAACAATCCCTTAAGTGCTGTTGGTTTCCTTCCTGTGTTTTCTCTTCTCAAAAGCACTTAACAGGTAGTAAGACACAAAGAAACTCTCTATAAATAAAGATCTACCATCCCTCTGAGCACCTAACTGCCCATATGCGAAAGAGAAGACAATGAGAGGTTGTGTTCAACTGTTGTATAAGTCCATTACGAGAAAGCATACGTTTTTCATTACTCTGTGAATCTTCATTTACTCTCTAGACTAGGTTATAGCATTGTAAGTGTCTGTTCTATCAAAACTCCGTGCACTTTTTAGAAATTAATGCCAGTGTATTCTGTTTAACTATAAGCTCCTTGTGGGCACAGATCACATTTCTTATTTACTGATATCTCCTCAATACTTATCCCAGTATGTAACACATAATAAGCAATCAATATATTAAATTTAATTCAGTTTCTTCACATTATCTCCAGCTTGATGCCTGATAAGGTAAATAGATTCATGAATATACTTTGCTTTTTATTAAAAAAAAAATCAATGCTAAAAATATATATTGGTAATCTGGAAAAGATACATAAAATAAGTGGGAAAAATTAGCCCAACATACATACTCACAAATGGGGTTCATATGGCCAATGCTAGGCCAGTCATGAAACACTACTTTTGGGCTTGGAGTGCATACGAGTAATCCTACCTCAGTCAACCCTCCAACCTTATTTCTCACTGCTGACTATTAAGAACTTTGTGTTAAAGTCAGGCTGACTACCCCAATCCTCATCTCTCTCTCTCTCTCTCTCTCTCTCTCTCTCTCTCTCTCTCTCTCTCTCTCTCTCTCTCTCACACACACACACACTCCCAGACACACGGGAAGTTATTTCTGTTTCTGTACTTTAATTCAAGTGCTTCCATTGTCTAGACTTCTCTCCCTTTTCTTGCCAATATATACTTAGAGAACATATCCTTGCAGGGCCTTCTCAAGGTTTCCCCTGAAAGTCCCAGATCTCAGTGGTCTTTATTTCCTTTATTTTAATTTTAATCCCCATAGTACAATTAGCACCTTGTATACCATCTTGCCCTCTTATTTCCCACACTGAATTTATTATGTCAATATAATTTTATGTAATGTCATCTCATTGACAAGTTGTTTATATGAGTGTGTGTGTGTGCTTGCGTGTGTGTGTGTGTATGATGTGTATATACTTACTTTAGTATGTGGAAATATGAAATATTTCACAGTTCTATTATGAAATTGCTTCTGTCTCCTACTAATGAGTGATTATACAAAATTTGTCATTTGGTGCCCTCTTGACTTTTAAAAAAATAATCCATAAAGTGGGATTTCTAAATGCTTTATCATCAGGAGATTGAAAATAATGTATTATGTAAGAGGTACTCAGGGTAATATTTCACTTATGTTGTCAAACTTAATTCTTAAAACACACTATGAAGTATATTAATTAGCATACTTGCTTTTATGGATATGGAAATTGAGGCTTAGATACATTAAGTAACATATTCAGGGATATATATATATATATATATATATATATATATATATATATATATATATATTTTGACAGTGAACAGTGAAAGAGAGATCCAGAGAGACACAGAGAGAGAGAGAAATAGAGTGAGGGGAGACAAACAGAAGGACAGAGAGACAAGTCAGAATTTGAATTGATGTCTGACCTTTTTGAATCTATGACACATATTAACTTATCCATTTTTCCTAAGTCTATTGAGACTTATAATTACTGTGTGGACATTAGTGTTCTATTCTATAGTATTAGCCTAAAATGTCATTTAGTCTGCCTATACATTTATACTTTGAAAAACTACTCAAACGTTGGGTCATAACTAAAATTATTAGCTGGTATAAGCAAGTTTTATAGTAAAATAGATAAATTTTATACTTAAATTTTCCTTAAATGTGGATAATTATAGCACCTAACTCATATTGGGTTATTGTAGAAGTAAATAAGCTAATACTTATGAAATGTAGGGCATATCATGAGAAGTACTAACCAAATATTAGCTGTTGTTACTATTATTATATTGTCATTATTACTGTCAATCCATTATCAACAAAACTGATTTTTTATTTTAAACAATAAATTGTGTTCGATTCTCCACATTTACCATTCTGGATCAGAATCTGAGCTATCAGCAACTCCTTTTTGTAGGTTTCCTAATGAATTTAACTACATATATCTTAGTATGTGAGGAAAGAGATACTTGGAAGGCAAACTCCAAGTCGTGTCCCCTTTTTCTCACTTCTGCTCTGCCTAGGAAAGCTCTAATGAGGACAAGCAGAGAGTGCTTCTGGCACTCTCAAAACAGTTAAGCTGAAGGGACCAGAATTAGGGACAGGACCTCAGGTACAACCAAGGTTCCACCAATTTCATTTCTACTATTTCGTTCCATGTAAAAGCTTTACATTTTTGGAAACAAATCTAAATTTTTATTCCCCTTTCTCTGCTGCTGCTGGTGGTAATGATACTGCATTTGCTTCCTATGGTGTTTTTTTCTAAGAAGGAAGTACTATACAGGTGTGAAAAAGTACATCATCATTAAATCAATGAGTTTCACTGAACAATTCTAAAATAGAATGGTAGAGAAATCCTAAAGACTTAAGATGTTAAGACTCTCTCCTCTACAAACTGCTTCAATAAAACATTTGTAACTGTTAATGACCGATTAATTATGTCTTTAATGATCCTTGGTGGAGAGCAGTACAATATATATATGACAGCTGATGATTAGAGATATCTGTCAAATATGTGTTTTAATATTAAAAGATTTTGGGGGATCAGAAAGACAGGAAAAACATTTAGTAGTGGTTTGGAATTTGTCTTCCCTGGATTATGTATGTATGTATGTATGTATGTATGTATGTATGAATACAGTATGCATGTATTTTAAATAATTCCTATAGCTGATACTCTATGTTTAATTTTCTAGATCTAAATGAAAGACTAAATATATGTTGTATTTTATGAAACACCCATACAAGCTATGAGAATGATCATTTCTGGTCCAAAAGCCAATTGAACTGTAGATTTATTAAATATAATGAAACAAAATTTTTAGTAAACAAATAAAAGCAAGGTTTAAAGTCCACTGTATCATTTTATTCCCCTTTCAAAACTAAACTCTGGCTGCAGATGTTTCAGTGCTAGTCTGAAGCTATTTTCTCTAATCTCCTATGGTTCCCAGCACATATTGCCATGTTTCCCAGAGGGAAAGCTCTTGCCCCAAATGCCTAAGCACTGTAGTGAAATCTCCAAGATACCTGGTTGTGGCCACTGGTGAGCAGGAGACAGACTCAAGAAAGCCCCTGGGTAGTTGTATTTTTCCTTTTCACTATGAGGTAAATTTGCTAGAAGTCTTTAACAAAGAGAACAGTCCTTGATTCATCTTATTCATGTTTAGTTTTTTTGTGTGGGTCTCCTCCCTCCTACAGTAGGATGACATCTTAAGCCACTAGATTTAATATCTCAGGCCACTCTGATTTTCTCAGTGTCTGCTGAGCTTTTCTAGCAAATCATCACCCAAGACTTAATTTTGAACAATAAAGGCCTGAGATATGAGTGACTCCATGTGCTGTTAATCTATTCCTTTTTAGAGAACAAGCTTCATAATAGTGTAAGATATTTTACTATTCTCTTTACAGTGACCAAATATAACTTACTTAGAGGCACTTACTCCATATACATTCCATAATATACTTACAATAAATTACATTATAGAAAAAAATTTTTTTTTCTGAAAATCAAATTATGATCCTTTTAGTGTAACACTAAATAAACTATGTACATGAATTCAAGAAAACAACCAAACAACCAAAAGGTATGCCAGTAAAGTTGCAAAATTGTAGTAAGCAAAAGGCAAATAAATTTGATTACAAAACATCAAGTATACAACTAAATTACATTCATTAATTTCATTTTACGTAAAATTTGGACACTACTATATATAATGTTATTGTAAGTGAAATATTATGGGAAGAAGTAAATAAAACACATCATAGAATAATTAAAGAAAATCACAATAAAATCTAAGTCACATGACTAAAAGGAAAAGCAATGGAAAATGCTGGTGTTTGTAACTTCAATAACATGATTACAAAAAGAGAAAAGGAAAAAAGTACTGATAGTGAATTAGAAAAATTAAATGTATGGGTGAACAGCCAAAAATATATATTTAAATATCTTTAAGAAGGTTATCAAATGTCAAGATTATAATTTATAGCTTCAATATTAAAAACATAATAAAATAAAAATGTGCAAGTCAGAAAAAATCCAGAGACCCAGAACATGAAACAAATTAATCTAGGCCTGGAAGTAATCAGCGTGTAGGTAAATTATAATTTAAAATCCAGTTCAATTCAGTATGTTGGCAGTCTTCTGATACCTCCTAAAGTTGAAAGCACTGTGACAGATACACATAAAAGAAAAGAAAGGGATTTTAGAATGATTTGTTGAATCAATATACTACTACAGGGTTGCTTAGATTATGATCCCTAGTCCTTGTGTAGCAAATTCACCTAGGGTGCTTGTTAGAAATGTAAAATTTATAGTCTTATCTACCTTATAGAAGCAGAATAGATATGTAGGTAAAGAATAAGCAAATTTATTAAGCATACAAAAATATTCTTACGTACACCAAAGTCTGTATATCTTCTAGGACTTTATTTAACTGTACAGGCAGAAGCAGTTCTGCAGCGTAGTAGATGAAAGGAGATCACAGATAAAGTTAGTCATTTACAGACAAATTCCCATAATAATTCAAGATACAAAAAATTTTCCCTGGCAGTTGGTAAAATATTTGTTCTAATTTTCAGATTTATAAGGTAGAGATTAGATTGCTATAAGCTCAAGAAGAAAAGTTGAAAAAAATAAATTCGTATCTTTGTTAAAAGTCATAAGAAAATATTTTAAGTTATTTTCTAATAAAACATCTTAACTGATTGTAGCAAACCAATTTTCCATTTACTCCCAACTCCATAATAAAAGATTCATCATGAAAAAATATTGCTAAAAGATGTTCTGCCTTTTTGACAAAATGAACAAATGAAAGGTCTTTGTTATATGATAAGCTTGTTGGAAAATGAAAGACCAGCTGAGGGAAAAGCTTAGAAATCCAAGATGACTATCCAGGGTGAATAAAAAGAAGTGTTCTACTTAATCTTCAGAGGAAAGCCAAGGCTAGATTAAGAGTGATGACTAAAAGCAGTTAAAAAAATGCACACTGCCACATCAATAATATGGCTATTTCCTAAAATATCCTCCCACAATGAAACATGAAGATGTTGGGTAAATACGACAAAAATAATATTAAGTGAGTTTCTGACTCATAAGAAGGTAAAAGCAAAAAAAAAAAAAAAAATCATCAAAGATCAAACCAAACCAAACCAACCAAACAACTGAAAAACATTGAATGAATTATAATCTGAAGCCAGGATATTAAGCAAAAGTGAAAAACAAGGCTAGCCTCGGGATAAATTACAATACCAGGCACATATGTCATTGGGAATCAATGGCTGCACATGGAAGACCAGTAAACAAAGCCCAGGGCCTGCCCAAAATAGGGTAAATGAACTGGAACACTTGCACAAAGCTAGCACAACCAAATAGGTTATTCCTTCTGTGAAAATACTGACTGAGAAAAATTGGCCTACCAGGTCAGGGAACTAAAAAGAAATCTATTTATCTTTGGGACTCCGGGTGCAAAAAACTAACAGTAATAATAATAGTCTGCTCTGAGAATTAAAAATTACAAAACTACTTTCATACATGTCTAGGATTCAAATTTGCATTTCTTATGTGTTCATAGATAATTTGAGAAATTAAATGTATCTGGTCCGAGATTGAAAGAAACCACCTGGCAATGTTTGAAAAGACAATGCCTGAGAATTTCCAGAATTATTGGAAAATACAAATCTGGTTACAAGAAACAGAGGATAAGCTGCACGAAAGTATAAAAACCAGATCCACACCTAAAACATCATAGTGAAATTGCAGAACACCAAAGACAAAGAAAAGTTCTTAAGATCGGCTAGAGAGAAAAGCCAAATTACCTACAAAGGTACGGCTGACACATCCTAAAATGCCCCCTGATGGGTCACACCTTTGTATAATCTCCTCCCTTGTGTTTCGGCTGAACTGTGACTTGCTTCTAGCAAAATACGACAAAATTGATGAGATAGTCACTCTCTTGATGAGATTCCATTATATAAATCCTGTTTTTGCAGATTGGAGAGAGAGACTCTCCCTCCCTGGCTTTGAAGAAGTAAACTGTCATGCATGGCTGGACCTCTGAAAGACCCACATGGCAAGTGACTGCAATGGCTTATAGAAGCTAAGAGCAGCCTCTGGCTGATAGCAAGGAGGTGGAAGACATCAGTCCTACAACTACAAGGAACTGAATTTTGTTACATAACGACACAAAGTTCAAAAAGGACCTTAAGTTCCACAAAGGAATGCAGCCCAGTTGACACCTTGATTGTAGCCTTGAGAGATGCTAAACAGAGACCCAGTTAAGCCACACTAGGATTTCTGACCCACAGAAATTGTGAGATAAGAAATGTATGTATTTTTAAAGCCACTAGTTGATATTAACTTGTTACATAGCAGTACATGTTTTGACACCAGGAGAGAAATTCAAACCCACACAGATATATGTCCACAATCTATGGGACATTGCTAAAGCAGTCCTCCAAAGAAATTCATAGCATTAAATACATATACCAATAAAATGAAAACAAATAAATAAAACACACAATTCAAAAATAATAGAAAAAGACAAACAAAGCAAAGTAAAACAAATGGAAGAAATTACTAAAGATAATTGAGTTAAAAAAAAAGAATATAGAAAGTTGATTCTTGAAAAACACCAGATAGACAAACTAGTAGCTGAGAAAGGGAGATAGAGTGATCAATATACAAAATAAGAAATATAAAGGGGAAACTACTCATTAAAACAAAAGGATTTTAAAAATATTTTGCAATTCTATTGCATAACTATATGCAAACTAATTTTTAAAACCAGATGAAATATATAGTTTGTTAAGAAGACATAATTTATAAATCTAGATTCAATAAAGGTACAAAGTTTCAACAGTCCAGTTTTCATAGAAGAAATAAAAGTTGTCAAAGAGTCACCAGCACAAATAGTATGAAAGAGGAATTTACAAAACCTTAAAGACCAAATTATCTTAAAGCTACTTAAATTACTCCAGGGCATTGATAAAGAAGTATAACTTTCCTTTTTTTTTTTTCATGAGGTGAGTTTAATATTGATATAACATATACGCATGCACGTGCGCACACACACACACACAACTAGAGACCAATCACATTTCTAAATATAGACATGAAATCTTAAATAAAATATTAGCAAACAGAATCCAATATTATATCAAGATCAAGTGGTTACTTCAACATTAGGAAATTCATTATTAAAATGTATCATACTAATAGATCTAAGGAAAAGTTTGTATGATCATGTTCATATATTCCAGAAAGGCAGCTTATTTCATACGTTACAATCAAAGGAAGAGATATAAGGAGGGTTACATGAAATGCATTGGTAATAGATTAAGGGGGTGGGAGAAAGCCAAGTGGGGAAATCTCTGGGATTGGATAAAAAGTCAAATGGAGAGACACTTACTTCTTTACATTGGTGGGTACAGGACAGTTAATAATAAACATTCACAGCACATAAACATGGTATTCAGGGGAACAAGATAATAACAGGGGTTCTCTATGATTTCTGCTCTGGTGCCAGTGATTGTGCCTTGAGGGGTCTGGAAAAGAAGATTACTCTGACATTTCAATGGTATGTTATCTTAGATGCAAAAAGACAATAAGGTAAAGACTGACCTTTGTCAATGAAGCTACAGGCCGAGGACGTGACTACTGCTATGACCTTCTTTTAGTTAGGAATTTTAAAGTTCAGACTATTCTATGTGGTTACTTTCAGCCTCTGAGTTTATAAGATCCACCATGCAGGCCTCCCTTGAGCTTTTCAGGTTTAGTTTCTGGCTCCTTTTCCATCCAAGGTGGGAAAAGCAATTCTTAGACTGAAACATCATGTTTGTTCCACTACAAGGCAAACGTTCAGAACCTAGTAAAACTGAGAAAAACTCAGCTATTGACAAAGGTTGTGCCCTTTGCTGGATTCAAATGTTAGTTCACTCATATTCCCCACAGGAAAACTCATCCTGGTTTGGAACCTCAAGTGGTCCTCCTCAGCAGGTGGATCCATTTGCCCCTGCCATGGCATTAACATCTGCCATCCCATTGTTTACACTTAAAGGAGGCCTCCATTAATGAAGGCCCGGTATACATTTGTTCTCACCTATCAGGGCACATTTGTGCATGCATTTCAATTACACCATTTGCCAAATGGGCCTGGCTGCATCAATTTGCCCATCCAACATGCCATGCTGGTGGTCCAGTATTTTCCACTCCCTGGATAGACAAGGTACAATGAGAAGCCTTCTTCTCCCCTTGTAAATTTACATCTGTCTATGGAATTGTGTTGATGGGCTTTACTACTGACTGAGGCACCATTGCACACACAAAAATGAACCATCTCTTTTCTGCATGAAATCTTCCCCCTGCCCTTCACCATGTTCAACACAGTGACCCTTTTAAGAAAAAAAAATGTCTGGAGTGCCACAATCCAAAGTCAGGTAACCTTGACCTGTGGGTCTCTGCTCACTTTCCCTTTGAAAAGAACCTATTTGATATCTGTATTAGTTTTCTATTGTTGCATAACAAATTTCCACAAATGTAGAGACTTAAAGCAATACCCACTGTCTCTGTAGGTTAAAAATCTGGGCAAACCTTAGCTGGACTCTCTGCATAGGGTTTCACAAGGCTGAAGCAAGGAGTCAGACAGGCTGCATTCTCAGGGCACGCTGTACTGGGGAAGGATCACCCTCCATGCTCTGTCATGTTGTTGACAGGATTTGTTACCTTGAGGCTATGGAATTCATTGCAGCTTGCTTCTTGAAAGCTAGAAACAGAGAGAAAGAGTCTCTGCTGCTTGGAGTTTCCACCTTCAGGGAAGGCCTAATCTTATATTTAAAGGCTCACCTGATTCAGTCCGGCCAACCCAGGATACTCACTCTTCGGATTAACTCAAAATCAACTGATTAGGGACCTAAATTACATCTGAAAAAGCCCTTCATCTCTGCCATATTCTATTGGTTAGAAGCAGGCCACAGATTCCACCCACACTGAGGGAGCAGGAATTACACAAGGGTGTGACTCAGTGGGGGTCACCCTAGGCTGTATTTGCCATAATATCCTCAAATGAAGGTGCATTTGTCCTCTGCTACTACCATAATCCAAAGAAGAGGACAAATGACAATATATATAATACAACAGCCACAGGCTTACACCTATTATCTTTATCTCTGGTCATCCTTCTGTTTCCCTATCCAGTTATTGCACAGTATTGAAACTACCTTCACCGAGAATACCAAGAGTACAGCCATTGTGCATTTCCATTTTGGACCATGCTGCCCACATGCATTGACCTGACAGATGTCATACACAAATGAGAAGCAAATTCTGAGCAAACTAGCTGTTGAAGTGAAATCTGTTTTCTTGACTGAATACCATGCAATGCATTTTACTCCTTCTTTCTAATATGTACAGATTATATAAGAAATTAAATTAAAGCACTCTTTCTGCATAAAATAATTGAACTAATTTTATCCTTTATTTTGCTTTACTTTGCTTCCTTTTTTCCCTGTTAGACCCTGTTCTTTTTATGCAAGTATTTTTAAGTTGCTTTGGGATGTGTTCTTCACTTCATGAAAGTCTTAGGGGATGAAATTGCAGGGAGAATGATTTAAGATCCCAATGATTATTTGGCGGGCGATGTAAAAGATTTTTTTTAAGTGCAAAACAATAGCATACCTCCACAGCAACTTTAGATGATGCAGCAGAGAGGTCTTGAAAAGGATGACCAATGGATGCTTCTCTTACAGACATGTGTCTTTTGATTTTCTGCTGTTTCCTCCACAACCCTACCCCCACTTACCAGTCTGAAGAAGATCAGTAGCTCAGAATACGACCACTGCATTTTCAGAGCAGTAGAACACTCATTTCTTCCATTTCCATTACATTACCTTTGCCTTCCATTCTTTCCCCTCTTTCAAAATGGGTTTGAAGAGCCCATTTTTTTGGCAAGAGTAGAAGACTAAAAGTTTAGTCGTTTGAAATACCGATTATGAGAATGTTTGTTCTGAGTCTTGTGCATTTTAGGGTCAAATAAAATAGTTCTGGGTCGAAGAAAAAGGACGTGGCACTTCTCATAGATTCTGAAAACACAAGTTTAAGACCTACTGCAAGGATGATATTCACAGTTACTAAGACACCATAGGACCCCTCAGAGTAGCAAACCTTATCAAATAACCTTCCTGGCATATCCCTTTCCCTGGCCACTTCAAAGCTAAAAACCAAGGCATTTCTTTCTATGCTTCTTACAGGCTTGAAGCAAACACATTGTCCCTCAGGCTTTGCATCTCCATACTCCATCTGGAATCTCACTTCTCCTGCTTCCAAAACACTAGACTGGAGACATGAATATATATATATATATATATATATATATATATATATATATATATATATATATATATATATATATATTCCAGGATCTTTCAGGCTCTCTTCAGTGCCAAGACAGTGGCTGGGGGTCATGCATGGACACAGGTCTAAGAAACGGACAAGACAGACTGCTACACATTGTAATGACAACCTAGATAACTCAGACGCTCATGTTTCTCAGCTTCCACACCAAATCCTGTATTTCAAGGGGTAGAAGATTAGATTGGGGTAGTGTGGTATCAGGAATAGCAAATTACCTTTAAGACGCTGTGTAGTGAGCTCATGCTTGGAGCATTAAATGAGGCATTATGCTAAAGAAACACTGTCCAGAAGCAATGCAGATAGATAGCCCTAGGAACCGCTTCCTGTGTTCTTGTCTCCCATTACCTCTGCCGCTTTCTCTACTTACTAATCCTTGGCTTGTTCTCTTGGCTACTCCTCTGGCATTCACCCTGCTCAGCTTTTGGCAGGGCTCCAGTTCTTGGCGCTGGCTGCCTCTTTGCTAGTGGAGTGAATCTGATGCCTGCTCTAGCTTTCCTGGACTAAGCTGGCAAGTGCCGTAGTATTGACCCTATCCTGCTCCATGTCACCATCTTGCTTGAATGTCCTTTTTCAAGGGAAGCTTTTAAAAACAATAATGGAAATCTTCTATGCTTCTTTAAAGTCCCCAGTTAGGTTTTTTTGTTTTGTGTTTTTTAAAGCAATGTTATCTTTTACTTCTTGCCAGATTTTTATATATAACCTAATTTTAAATTTAGTAAAGTTTTCTTCAAATAAAGATGGGAAGCATCTTTTTAATGAATTAAATCAATACATTTTAATGAATAAATTCCTTTTAAAATTTAAAAACTAAATTCCAGCAAGGTATGAAATATATTCCACCTGACATACAGAAAAATAACTTATTAATTCATATATCATCTAATTTTGTAAAAGGACTTGGGCATCAAAATCTGTATGAGAAATATTTTAAATGAGGGACAGGTGTATTGTAGTACAATAAGCATTGGGAATTAGCAGAACACTTGGATTTCTGTCCCAATCCTGCCATTTACAAGATGAGTTAGCTTGTCTAAGCCTCAGGTTTTTTTTTAAAGATTTATACTTAAAAAAATACCTAACATACAACAATATACCAGTTTCAGGGGTACACCATAGTTATTCAACATTTGTATACATTTATTTATATATATATATATATATATATATATATATATATATATATATATATTTAAAATTTATATGAAGAAGTGATCACCATAAGTCCAGCCACCATCTGACACCGTATCATGCTTTCACAAAATTACTGACTATATTTCCCATGCTGTACATTACATCCCAATGACTTATTCATTTTATACCTAGAGATTCGGACCACTTATTCACCTTCACCTTTCCCCCCCCCGTTTTAAAATTTTCAATTACAGTTAATATCCAATATTATTTTGTATTAATTTCAGGTGTACAGTGTAAGTGATTCGACATTTATATAATTTAAGAAGTGACCCATCCTGACTAGTCTACTACCCATCTGGCACTATACATAGCTATTACCATATTGACTATATTCTCTTTGCTTTACTTTACATTCCCACCACTGTTTTGTAACCACCAATTTGTATTTCTTAATCTCTTCACCTTTTCACCCTGTCCCACAACTCCCCTCCTATCTAGCACCCTGATAAATCTAGTACCCATCGGACACCATACATAGTTGTTACAATGTTATTGACTATATTCCTTATGCTATACCCTATATCCCCATGACTACTTTGTAACAACAAATTTGTACTTCTAATCCTTTCCCATTTTTCACCCACCCCCTTAAACCCTCTCCCATCTGGCAATCATCAAAATGTTCTTTGTATCTATGAGTATGTTTCTCTTTTGTTTATTTTGTTCTTTAGATTCTACATATAAGTGAAATCACATTGCATCTGTCTTTCTCTGTCTGACACTTCACTCAGCACAATACCCTCCAAGTCCATCCATGCTACTGCAGATGGCAAGAACCCACTCCCTTCCCTGGCTGAGCAATATTGCACTGTATATATATGTACCACCACTTCTATCCATTTAGTCATCAATGGACACCCAGGCTGCCTCCACATCTTGACCATTGCAAATAATGCTGCAGTGCATGTATGCTCGCACACATCCCTTTGAAGTAACGCTTTGGGTTTCTTGGGATAAATACCCAGAACTAGGATTACTGGGTCCTTCTGTGTCCCTTGTTACAGCCTTTGTTTTAAAGTCTGTTTTGTGAGGTATAAGCACTGCTGTCCATGCTTTTTTTTTCCATTTCCATTTTTATGAAATAACTTTTTCCATCTCTTTACTTTCAGTCTGTGTGTGTGACTTTCAATCTGAAGTGAGTATCTTATGGGCAGCATATGTAAGGGTTTTGTTGTCTTATCCATTCAGCAACTCTATGTTTTTTTTATCAGAGTATTTAATCTATTTACATTGAAAGTAATTGTTGATAGATATGTAGTTATTGCCGTTTGATTATTCATAATTTTGATCTTTTATTTTTTTTCCATCTCAACACTCCTTGTAATAGTGGTTTGGTGGTGATGAATTCCTTTAGCTCTTTCTTGTCTGAGAATCACTTTATCTATCCTTTCGATTTTAAATGATACGCTTGCTGGTAGAATAGTCCTGATTGTAGATCCTTGCTTTTCATCACATTAAATATTTTGTTCCAATCCCTTCTGGCCTGCAAAGTTTCTGTTGAGAAATCAGCTGATAATCTTATGGGAACTCCCTTATAAGTTACTAGTTGCCTTTCTCTTGCTGCTTTTAGGTTTCCCTCTTTGTCTTTAACCTTTGTTATTTTAATTATGTGTCTAGTTGTGGGCCTATTTGGGTTCATCTTGTTTGGGACTCTGCACTGCCTGGACCTACATGTCTATTTCCTTCAACAGGTTAGGAAAATTTTCAGTCATTATTTCTTCAATCCCTTGTTTTCCATCTTCTCCTTCAGGTACCCTTATATGCAAATTTTGTTATGCTTAGTGTTGTTGCCGAGGTCTCTTAAACTAGCCTCATTTTTTAAATTCTGCTTTCATTTTGCTGTTCTGATTGGGTGTTTTCTGCTATCTTGTCTTCCAAGTCGCTGATTCAATCCTCTGCTTCATCAAGTCTGCTGGTGATTGCTTCTATTGCATTCTTCATTTTAGTTACTGTATTCTTCACTTCAGACTGGTTCTTTTTATGGTTTCTGTGTGCTTTTTTATGCTTGCTATCTCTTTGCTGAAGTTCTCACTAAGTTCTGTGAGCATCCTTACAACCATTGTTTTGAACTCTGTCTCTGGTAGGTTGCTTGACTCCATTTTGTTTACTTTTTTCCTGGAGTTTTTGCTTGCTTTTTCATTTGGGATTGTATTTTTTGTTTGTTTCCTCATTTTGGCTGCCTCTCTGTGTTTGTTTCTATCTATTAGGTAGATCTGCTATGTCTTCCAGTCTTGCCGGATGGCCTTATATATTAGGTGTTCTGTAGGCCCAGTAGTACAGTCTCCCTAGTCACTTGCACCAGGTGCTCCAGGAGTTTCCATTGTGTGGGTTCTGTGTGCCTTCCTGTTATAGTTGAGCCTTAATTGCTATTGGCACATCAGGTGGGATTGACCCTTAGGTTGACTGGCTGTGGGGTTTGGCCACATCCACAGGTTACAGGTTGTTGTATGTGTGTGTGGAGGGGCTTACCACATAGAGTGGGATTTGCCCCAGTAGGTGCTGGTGCCTGTTGAGACCGATCTTTGGGTGTGCCACTTGTGGGGCTAATTGGGTGGGGCTTTGGCTGTGTTCTAAAGCCAACCTCTAAGTATGTTTTTTCTGGGGCCTCTTGGAAGGGGCTCTGGTGTAGGACAAGGTCAGCCGCTGACTGTGACTGACTGTGGACTTCCAGTTAGGAGCTACAAAGTGATCCACAGTTGGTCGCTTCCTCTGCTGGACTTGGAGGTCTATGGGAGTGGCCACACTGTGAACTGAGGATGGCTGCCACCAGTACTGGGTCTGGAGCAGCTCTGCAAAAAGCAAGGACACTCTGAGGCCTGCTGCCAGCTGCTGGCTCCTGTAAGGTTCAGCCATTTATAAAGCCTCATGAGGAATACGAGTTGGGTGAGGCGGGATCTCAGTGAGTCACCAGGGTAGAGAGAGCAAAGTACACCAAACCATTTCAGATTCAGATTTGGACATGGGCGTGGGGTATGTGGGTCAACACAGGAAAGAATGTACCCACCCTCCAGCTGCACAGGAGGACTCCCACACAGGGAAAATGGCAACTGTACCTCCAGTCCCCACCCCGAAGCCATACAACCCAGTTCCCCCACCCCACACCAACCCTGCACATCTCTGATGGCTCCCAAGTAACCATCCCTCTGCTGGAGGTCAGGGTGAATGCCCGCAAGCGAGTGAGTCTGTGCACAGGCCCTTTAGGAGGATGTCTGCTTTTCCTGCAGCCTTTTGTCCCACCTGGACAGTCAAAATCCCCACTGTTTTTCACAGATGTTGTTGGGGCTCCACTTCCTGGCACCAGTACTCCACGCTGGGGAGGCTGGTCTGGGGTTGGGGTCCCTTGCTCCTCTGGGGAGAACCTCCATTGCCAAGATATTTCTTCCAATTATCAGTCACCACAGATAATTTTGGTACCAGCCCATTTCACATCTCCACCCCTCCTACCAGTCTCAACATGGTTTTTTATATCCTTAGTTATAAAACTTCTGTTCTGCTAGACTTCAGATGGTTCTCCAGGGTGATCTATAATTTAATTGTAATTTTAATGTGTCAAGGGATGAGGCAAAGTCAGTGTTTACCTTTTCTGCCATCTGGCATCCTCTCCTAAGCTTCAGTTTTATGGCCTGTAAAACAAGGATACAAATACTTAAAATGGCACAATATTTTATTTATAATAAATACTACTGATTTTATGAGAATCAAATACACAATTAACCCTTGAAGAACATGGTTTGAACTGCATAGGTTAATTGAAAGAATTTGCCTATAAGTGGACCTGTAGAGTTCAAACCTGTGTTGTTCATGGGTCAACTGTAATCTGTTTTTTGGTTCTTCTTCTGGTTACTTGGGAAGATTCCTTCCCCAAGTATTCTGAGACTCATCAAGGATAGTCTCATATGTGCTTATCAACTATGCCATCACCCTTCTCACTGTACACTCAGAACACATAGCTGCCTTTGCTGGTACTGCTAATCACACAGGTAACATCAGCACCACTGTGTACCATCACTCCTTATGCTAGGTACTGCCAAGCTCTACTTGATACAAGGTCTACTTGACACAAGGTCTACCAAGTATCACTTCTCTTAAAGAAAACCAGAGCCATACAGAAGTTAAAGTGGTAAAAGCAGATTTTATTCAGGACTATTGCAATGGAGGGAAAGAGACCTCAGTATAGAACTGGGCTGAACTCCAAATTAAACACGGACAGTTGGGGATTTATAGCCAAGAAGTGTATGAAAATTTATTAAGAGGAAACATCAAGTGTAAGGGGGGATTCTCATTAAACTATCTTAACAAGATTCTTTCTGAAGGCAGACTAGGATAATCAGATGCCAACCATGGGAAATGAGGAATTTGATCAGATATCTATGGTGATTAGATATGAAGGACAAGGATTCTTGTAAAACTGACTTAGCAAGATTTTTGCTACAACTGGGTATTGCAGGTCCTACAAGGACAGATACCAAAGTTCAGGCCTAGAGGGCTTAGAGGAGGCTGACTAAAGTTTAATCAAGGAAAAAGTCTTGCCACTTCTCATACTGGGAATTGTTCCATTGACCAGGCCTCACTATTGTCTCCTCTGTATATTTCTGTGCCCACCAGGCACTCCTGTTGCTGTTTTTTACAGTTATTTTTTCACCTGTTAATCTTGGCCGCCAGACTCCAAAGCCATCTTTTGCAAAGCACCACTGTTTCCCAATGGACATTATGGCGAATGTTTCAGAACCCTTGAGGGGCCAAAGGTAAGGGGATCTAACATTTTTTTAAAAGAGAGAACTAAAGCAGTGTTGTTTTAGTTCTCATGAGAGAGTTTTAATAGAAACACTTTTTTTTTTTCTGGTTTTACTTACACTTCTCCCCAAAAGTACCAGACATATGTCCACGGAGGCAGAACAAATGACTAATACAAATGACAAAATGATTGCATCCAGAGTCTCTCCTCCCCTCCAAAGATGTTTTATTTTGGGGCCAAGCTTGTGAGTGACTCCATTTTTCTAAGTAGCCAACCTAGTCACTCATCTGAGCAGACTCCTGGCAGGCTGCCCTCTGGTTCACTGCACATGCCTAGGCATATATAAATCCCAGCTTATGTGTAAATCATACACAAAAGTTTTTATAATAATACAGATTAAAAGAGAGATCATAAATCATTTAAGAGGAGAGAAGATGTACTTGGATTTCCCTTCCAAATAGCTTCTGATGATTTTAGGAATTCCGGATGAGATTATTATTATAATCAAGCAATACTTTCAGCTCTGAGCTTTCCGGCTGTCAAGATGAACAAAATGCAATAAATATGCCCCCAGATCTCACGAGCTTGTAATGCAAAATAAGGTTACGTTTGTTTTAATATCCAAATCGATTTCAGGAAGTCCACTTTTGTACTGTGTTCCTCTTTCCAAGTGATTTACGGGAATCTCTGAGGAAGTCTTTGGTGTTCTACAAATCCAACCTAGTGGTCTCTCTTCAGTTCTGCCAGCCATCAGGTCTCCCAGTCTCGAATCCAGAGCTCTCACAGGTCACATCATGTCATCTCATAACTTGATTCTCTAGGCTGCTCTCTCTCCCCATCCCAATTTTCTCCAAGAAGGGACATAGATCCTTTGGTTAATTCTCCAAATGTGGCTAGGCCTTTACTGCAGTGTTTTACAAAATATCATTGAATGCTAAAGGGACAACAGAAGTACAAGATTTAGTGTTTCACATGGCTAACAGTCATGGGAATGTTTTCATTTTATAGGAATTGAATGCAAATCAAGGGTCTCCACCTAAATCTCAAGCAAATAGTTACTTGCCATTATAGATTTTCAGCATATGTGGACCTTGATCTGAACAGGAATCAACACAGCAGACACCAGATGAACCTACATCAGCTTTAGCTTCCATGGTTTTTTTTATGGACATTTACATACCTCCAAGTCTAGACTTGCAACTCTCAGTCTTACAGAATAGAAGCCTTCTCCTCCCCCACTCTAAAACTCTTTCATCTCCTGCCCTGGTAAAATCATAGATTGAAAATTCTATTTCCTCCAAGATAAGGTACAGCCCTTCTTAACTCATGGGGTGTGATCTGTAGAGCCTACATAGCATAGTAATAGTAATTAATAGATTGAGCTCTAGATTATTTAATCTTAAACAACACTGTATGAGACATGTCCATAGTTTGATCAAAATCTATGTTTTAGGTAATCACTATTCTAATTTTTTAAAGGCACGATGAAATGCAGAAAAAAGGTGCATCAATGTTCACTGGTGAACAGACACAAAGCAGCTCAATTTGCAACATTGACATTCAGGTTTAAGATGACCTCACAATACCACCCAGTGGGTTGGTACGTATTTTACAGTGGGGTAACTCAAGAGTCTTACTGGTGATTTTCCTAAAATAAAATGTATCTATTTTAACAACTTGATTTTATACTTCCAGAAATCCAAACCCTCCAGAAAACCACAAAGAGCAATTCTCTCTTTCAAAATACTGTTTCTGGACTTATTAGGTACTCTAGTGAATTAGTAGGGCTACGTCTGCTACTAAAGTTATTTATTCCCTCTAATCTGTGGTTTTGCTTTCTGCAGTTTAAGTTATCCACAGTCAACTGTGAAGTGAAAGTAAATGGAAAATTCCTAACAATTCATAAGTTTTAAATCTTGAACCTTTCTGAGTAGCATAATGAAATCTCACACGGACCCACCTAGGATGTCAATCATCCTTCTGTCCATTGTATCTACACTGTATATGCCTGTTAGTCACTTAGTATCTGTCTTGGTTATCAGATCAACTTTCTCAGTATCACAGGGCTTGTGTTCAAATAACCCTATTTTACTTAATAATGGCCCCACAGGACAAGAGTAGTGATGCTGGCAATGCGTATTTGCCAAAGAGAAGCCATAAAGCACTTCACTTATGTGAAAAGATGAATACAGTTCAATAAAATATATTTTTTAACATATGTAACACAATTTTATTACTTTACAAAGTTAATAGGTATGAGAGTAGGAGTAGAGAATAACAAAAGCAGTTTAATTGTGGAATCTGGAAGTCAAGTTTGGTTCTCTCATTCTCAATACAATATTTTCACAGAAAGAAAGGGAGAGAGAGGGCAACAGAGAGACCACATTCACATAACTTTTACTGTGATATATGGTTATAATTATTCTGTCATTATTAATTATTGTTTTTAATCTTTTATTGTGCCTAATTTATAAATTAAACTTACTTTATCACTCATATGTACGTACAGAAAAGAAACATAGTATATATAGGGTTCCTTGTGATTTCGGGCTATCTGTGATTTCGGGCATCTACTGGGGGTCTTTGTATACCCTTAATGGATAAGAGGGATCTGCTGTACGTGAACTACTCCTATGTCTCAAGCATTGTGCTTGGTGTTGATATTATAGCATGAACAGGACAGAATAGGTCCTGGCATCCAGGGAATCCATAGCTTAATAACTAATAAGTCTCAGACACTGTCCTAATTACATTATCTCATATAATGGCTTATCTCAACAGCTTATTGAAAGGGTTTTACTTTCATTTTACAAATGGAAGAAACTGAGGCTTAGAGAGACTAAATAACTTATCCAATTCATGCAATTAACAGCTGGTAGAGTTGGTAGTTGAAGCAAAATTCTGTATTAACCACGACACTATGATTATTGAGAACCCATAGAAACAGAATGCTATTCTGGGACCTATATATCTTTTGAGAACAACTATTTAATTGCAGATATCAAATGATTCTGCTCTGCTCAAACTTAGATCAACTAATCACCAACTATGATAGCATCAAAGGTAAACTCAATGTTCAGTTCTCTAGAATAATCTCTGGACATGTCACTGCCAATGACCCAGAACATCATAATTTGCACCAAGAGGGCCAGCCTGTGTACAAGATGTGCTAAGTACAAGACTCAGATTTAGGAAAACCCTACCTCTTTTTTTACTATTATTCATTAGCTATCTTTGCACAGATTATGCCTCCTAGCACTGGCATTCAATTTCTCACATTTCATATACCTTGTACAGTTTTTAAATATATATGCATAAAAAAATAAAACCCACAAAGTTAAATTTGAATTTCAGATAAATAAATAATTTTTTTCAGTATAAAAAAAAAATAAATCATTTTTTTTCAGTCAAGTATGTCTTATATATTATATGTGACATGTTTATATTAAAAAAATTCATTCCTTATCTGAAATTCAGACTTAACTGGGTGTCTTGTATTTTATCCGACAGCCTTATTCTACGGCCACAGATTTAAATCTCTAAACTGTTACTTTGTCTACTGGTCATTTCAAGGTACTTCATGAGAAATGAACACTTGTTCCCAATCTGTTTGGAAGTTCTGGTGTGGCCCACTGAAATTGCTAAATGGCTTGGTAGGTTACGATAGTTATTTGCCATTACAGAGATTTACAGCATATGTGGACCTTGATCTGAACTATAGTCAACTCAGAAAACTGTCTATGATAGTCTGTTATTTTCTGCTGTGCTGAAGCCAAGATAATTATGGATTTCTCTGGAAGAAAACACATCCATTGATTTTAAGCTGTTTTGGGGAATGTTAATTTAATGTAAGTTTCCTTCTGCCATGACTACGACATTCATATATTGTGCACAACAGTTGGGTAAAAAACAAAATGTCTTTTGTTGAGAAGTCTGGTGTTTGGCCACTTTTGTTTGTTTAGCTTTAAGGAGGCAATTTGGGCAGAGGGGTTGGTGAAAAGTAGAGGAAGTCAGTGGAGACTTGAAGCAAAGTTCCTTCACCTTAGGTCACTGAACTTCTGAGGTACAGGTTAAATTTTGGTTTGGGGAGTTTTATTTGCTTCAAGTAGCCATCTCAGCAGTCCACCACAGACGAGACAGAAACATGAACGCCCTTCTGTCACTCCGCTGATGTTGGCTCCCAGGACTACATGAAACCAGCTCCACAGGAAAGCCTAATATTTGAACTTTTCACTCTTGGTTCATTTTATTAGACAGCAGTGAAAGTTAGCCTTGCATTAAATGCGGAGACGAAAACATAAAACACCCTTATTAACTAGCCTTTGCATTTCGCCTTTCTTCTTTAAGATAAATTTTTTTTTCAAGTCATTTCCCCCTGATTCACTTGTCTGGTATTGAAACATGTTTGAAAATATAGGTGATAAGGTGAAGGAAAATTAAAAAGAGATGAGTTACAGGGAGACCACCCAAGAAAAATGTTTTTATATGCTATTAAATACTTTCCAGTCTTTTAAACTCATTTTTACTTCTGACCTGAACAAACTAGAACTGAATTTCTCAAAGATTAAAAAAAGGAGGAAAATAATATAGTCTGTGTCTAAATTTTTCATAGAACTTGTGAAGGAATCTATAATGTGTTATAAATTTTAGTTATATCCTTAAAAGTTTCTACATAAATAAATATCTTTAAAAACAACAAGAATTTATTTTAAGATGGAAAACTGTAACTGAATCCTCATTCTCTTCTTTCCTGCTACTATATAGTCAAAGTGTTACCCAAAGGCCAGAGAACCTCAATACAGAGCAGCCAAGCTGGGTTTTTTTTAACCCAAACAAAAATCAAAAAAGGGGAACTGTGATGGAAGCAAAGAGTCATAAAGGAGTCTTTAATTTTTATATACTTCATTTCAGTATTCTAGAGTTATATGTTTATATATACATACCCACATATATAATCTCTGAGACTATGAAACAAATACTTTGCTTATCATATTAACACAGCCAAAAGTTGTACGTGGCCTATATTTGAAAATAATCCCCGTACTAAGATCACCAGTATAAGGTTTCAAAGTGACCATTGTCAAAATAAGCTCGTTCTTGATTTCTTTCAATAGAGACAACCTAAACACATTCTCTCTCCAGACAGAGGAAATGCTGCACTGTTATGATGGATGATGATTCATTTAGGATTGAGCAATCAAAAAGATAATTGAGGAGACATTTTAAGCATGTAATGTCAGATTTCAGAAGACTCCATTTCAAAGGAAGGACCAAAGATGTCAAAATAAGTATTTGGGGAGCAATGTAGCTTTATGGTTTGTGTGTAGAAAATGGTAGATTCTAATCTTAAGGAGGGCGTGCATTCACCACATGAGCACCAGCAAATAATAGAACTACTACTGCAAGTGAGCTTGTCTGTAATACAGAGACTCATGCGGCCTCCTAGCCCATGAATACTGGGATTGCCTAAGGGAATACATATTGGGAGCTTTTAAAATGCAAGAAACTATGTTAAAGAACTAAAATTAGAAACTTACTACGATGTGAACATTTTTGAAAAAAGATTGTTTCTCTTATGTAGACGTTGCTAAGGTGTGACTTATAGTTAACTGGAAAGGATGAGCTTTAGGAGGTCCTGGGCCTCAATGGCCCCACACACTAGGCAGGTACAAAGCTATGAAGCAGCCACATATCCCAGAAGGAATGCAGCTGAACCCTCATAAGAGTACCCAGCTTTATTTTTCTCAACCCACTTCACCACAAACTTGTTTATTCAAGAAACATTCATTGATCTCCTATATGCACAGGATATTGTTTGCTCTATGCCAGGGGTTTCTCAGCCTCAGCACCACCAACCTTCAGGGATGGAGAATTCTTTGTGTTGGGGATTGCCCTGTGCATTGTTGGATGTTGAGCAGCACCTCTGGCTTCTACCCTCTAAACACCAGTAGTATCCACCCCTATGCCAGCTGTGATGATAAAAAATGTTTCCATATGTAACAAATGTCCCCTGAGGGGCAAAATCACCCCCAAGTTGAAAACCACTGACCTATGCTAAGACAGAGAGGCCTGAACTTTAAGGAACACAAGACTCACTTAAAATGCTGGTTTGAAATAGGAGTCCTTGGCCCCTACCTCTTGAGATTTAATTCAGCAATGCTGAGGTAGATACCAGTAATTTAGACTTTTAACAAATACCCTAAATGATTCTGATGCATGAGATCTACGAGGAAAATCTTGAAAAACACTCTTCTTAGGGAAGACAAATCCTTTAAAAAAAAAAAAAAAAAAAAAAAAAAAAAGCATGGTTTCTATTCTGAAGGAGTTGATCTTACAGTAAGGAAGCCAGACACATGCCATCTGAGCTTAGAGCATTGCAATGTAAGGCAAAAAGTAGGTTGTATGTGAGAAATGTAAATACCCACTACAGAGATTTCAAGAACAAAAGATCAGTTTCCTCAGACTGAAGAAAGTTACAGCAAAGGCCTTAAGGTAAGTAGATGCCAAACTGTGAGTTTTGAATAATGAATGGAATTTTCACAGATAGTTTGGGGAGAAAAGGGGTTTTAGGCAGAGTCATAAGCAAAGGCAGAGAGGCTAGAATATGTGTAATAAGAAACTAAGATCTATGACCTCAAAATGTATTTTTAGACAGATCCAAAATATACCTACTATTGTGCCTGGCACATAGCAATCACGGACCAAATGGCAGCTCCTTTATGATTACTATAATTTTTCCAGTCATCCCTTCCCTAAAGGTACTACAATAACTCCCTTCGCAGAGAAGTTACCTAGCATATCCTTGTTGTTCAGGAAGGAGTCTGCCATTCTTTTCTGCACAATTTTGGTGAAGACAATGAAGAAGTCATTTCCTTCATGGTTCAGGTTTTATGAATTTTACCAGAGGGCTGAAATAGAAGTAATGTAATGAGAGGACAGACTAGAAAGTAAATTAATCCTTACAATTTGAAAATGGCCCTTTCATTCCTTCTCCTATATCTCACTAACTTTCTTTGGGAAGGTTGTTTCCCTAATGTATTTAATAAGAGATACCAGGTGTTCTGTGAGGTGATGGTCCAAATGAGTATACTATATATTTTATCCTTAGCCCCAACTCCCCAACTCTGTTTTTGCAGGATTAGAGCGCCTTACTTACTGCAGGGCCCTTGATGAGTGTCAGGTGTAAAGCTTGTCTCAGGCCACACCTCCCCTGGCCATTAGGACTAAGCCACTCCTGTCTATACTGAACTAACTGGACAAGCACCTTTGCTTTCCCCTTGAAATACCTAAAATGAGTTTGGAGCGATAAAGGGAAATTTTATCAAGCAACCTTGCAGCACTTATTTCTGTCACCCTGCCGTCATAACTCGAAGGCCCTAAGAGTCCTATATTCACCCTTATCCCACTTATCCCACTTCTCTTTTACAAACTATTGTTTCAAAACCATGCTGAGCCCTTGAAGGCAAAGTCTACTTTTATGAAATACTTTTTATAACCTCTGTGCCTAGTAGAAAGCTTGGTGTATCATGGTGTTGGATAAAAGCTATGTTTGAGTGAATGATTTAAGAAATGGATTATTCATCAGCATTTGTGACCGTTGGTTCCAAAGCACTCCACTTCTAAGCTGTTTCAAACGAGGCTACGCATGTGGCCTTGCTGGTAAAAGTAATCTGAAACTATTTAGAGCTGAATGAAGTCTTTTAGCCAGACTAGAACAGTCTTTCCTCTTTCAAAGCTCATTCTCCCATTTTGAACACACACTAGTGGGCCCTTCCCGTCTGAGAGTCTTCAGCTCAAAAACTATCCACAGAGATGGCTGATGTCCTAAGGATCTGTTGGTCACCAGCTTTGACAACTTTCCAAATTTCTCTGTTATTGAAGGATCATGAAGATATTCCCAAGGGAAAGGTGGAGTTTCCACTGAGGTTCTTAAATAATATTCATATAAAATATTACATATTAACCATTGATATTATGAACCATGATTCTCAATCAGAGAGCTTTTTGTTCCCAAACTAACAATACTTACTGCCTGAAACCCTTCTGCTAGAAGAATATTCAATTTCCTCTTATTTGTTTTCTTTCAAAACATAGACCAGCTGGACAGTATTGTTTTCTATAAAATTCTACAATACGGCTTAAGAGAAATAATTTTAAATTTAGACTTTTTTTCCAAAACTGTATTATCTTTACAACTTATTTCAACTATCAGATTCCAAACTGAACAAGAAATTCTGGTGAAAGCCAAATTGTGTCTAAAGTCGGAAACAATAGTCAATTATTTTTAAAAATAATAGTTGTTGGTTATAAATAATAATGCAATTAACGTTCAAATGTAAATCACAATGCCTAAATGACATGCTTATATTAATGTGTCTTGCCATTATTCTATTTTTTCCATTCCAATCATGGTATATATTTGTTTTCTTTAAAATTGTTTCCCCCCATTATCATTCAGGGACATACAATTTTTTTTTTTTCTCTGAGTAGAACTGTTTTTCATCCTGGTACTAATTGTCTCACATTTTTAGCTGAGTAACAATAGTAATATCAATAGTAAAATAATCATATTATACTATAAAATATGTATTTATATTAACAAACAACAGATGGAGAGCTGATGCCCCTCTAACAAATCTAGACTATAGAACTGTCTTAGTCTGTTCTGGCTGCTATAACAAAATACCACAAACTAGGTGGCTTATCAACAATGGAAATTTATTTCTTAGTCTGGGCTTTATCACTTCCCAAAAGCCCCACTTCTTAATACTATCACTTTGGGGATTAGAATTTCAACCTATCAATTTTGGATGGAGGAGACACAACATTCAGACCATCGCAAGGAGTAATTAAAAATGTGGTTTCTGAAGTTATGCTTAAACTCCATTTACCAGCTGTGTGACTTTGGTCAATTTTCTTAATCCTTATATGTCTCAGTTTCTCTCTCCATATAATGAAAATAGCATTAGTAACACCTCAAAGTTTGCTGAACATATTAAATAAAATCATGTGTCAAATGTTTACAAAAGCATGCCTGGAACAAAATAAACAATAACTTGATTGCTCACTATAACTATTTGTCTTATTTTTAAAAATCATTTTTCCAGTTTTAGGATAGAATACATCAGCTAAACTTTTTTTAAATCATTTATTTGTCTTGTCTGTGTGAAAAGAATTATATTCAATTCACTTAAAAAGTATTTAATTTTGAAATCACTCTATAAAACTTCTCGAGGTTACAAACGTGGAACCGCAACTGATCCTTTCCTTAACGGCACATAAAATTGCTTTGCGGAACAATACTCATGTAAAGTTGTTCAATACGCAAACAAGGCAGCCCATAACTTAGTGCCAGATTAGGAGTTCAGACACAAATTTGGAAACACATTCTGAAAACTTAGAAGTGAATGTGGACTGGAGTAACCATGAAAAGGTAAGATTTAGGCTGATAAATAGGAAGGTTAGAGAAAAGAGCTATCAACCAAGGGAAGGGATGGGGCCAAAAAATCTCAAAAAAATGTAAATAGTGTGGCATAGTGTAGGGTGTGTGTTGGTAAATACTGGAATGGAGGAGTATCACCTACTTGATGTACCTTGAGTACCCAGCTATATAGTAGGATACGGGGAACCATGAGGTAGTATGAACAGATGAGTAACAGAGCAAGAGTAGTATTTTAAGAATGTTAGTTTGGAATGATTGCAGGTTGGATAGGGGAAAAAAGGTGGTAGTTTGCAGGTTGGATAGGGGAAGAGGAGACTGAAGGCAGGAAAATCAGTTAGGAAACTATTATAATTACCCAGGAATAAAGCGATGAAGTCCTGGAGTAAGCTGGTGACAAAAAAGGGCAGATGGTTATAGTTTTGTCATAGATGAATTGCTAGAACTGGGCAAATTCATTGGATATGTGGGAAGAAGTAAAAGGATGAGAAACTGCCTCCAATTCTAATCATAAAAATTCTAGGACAGATGTGTCCTTCTGCAGTCACCTAAATCCTCTCCACCTACCCTGTTTTCTCAAAACTTGTACAAAATATTCTGACTGCCACATTTGAGAATCTATGTTTCTGTTTTTGTTTTTTAGATTCCTAGGGATATAGTACCTAACACCTAAATTCAGCAACACTGGCAATGTACATTTTCAGAGGCAAAGTTTAAAATCTGCATAATCAGAATATTTCATAGATAATAGTCTATGTGCTAAACATTTTTCACCACATGCCTCCATTTATTCATAGTGCCATTAAAAATGTTCAGTGTTCATTCCTGAAACCAGCCCTGGACTTCTGGATCGAACAGTAGAGTCAATTATATGATTACTTAAACATCAAAGCTTTTCCTCACTAATGTCCTTACCAGGGGACCGAAATAGGCAGGTCTTTTCTCTTTGGTTGAGGCAAACGCCTGTGTAGTTCAAACCAGCATACTGTACATTCCTGTGTGATTTTATGTGTTTGATCGTTGGCAGATGGAATATCTGCTTTTCCCATTGCTATCAACTGAATGTGTGCAGTGCACACCCTGTTCAAAGCAGACCTGTTTTGTCGGGCAGAAATCAGGGCTCACTGCCCTGGGACAGCCCATTTCTTGGAAATGCTCATAGGATCTTCAGTTTCCTTTTTTTGAGGTGTACAAGGAAAATATAACCCTGGGGAAATATCAAGGATTTCCTGACATCAGCCAAAGAAACAGGTGCACATATATTTGATTTGATAAAAATGGGGGATATGAGTACAGTGGCCACAGTCCAAGCATATTATTCCCCTGTTGAACAATTTTAACGGCTCACTCAGAAAACTTCCATCTTTAGTGATCACTGTCTCCGTAATAAATTTGAACACCTTAGTCTGGAATTCAAGTTCCTTCGCAATCTGGCCCCAACTGACCTTTCTGACCATATTTGCAGTACACCCATTCAAGATCCTGCCAGACTAAGCCACTTGCGATTCCCTGATCCTTAATCCAAGCTTTTTGCTTGCTTATGTGCTTTCTTCAACTTAAAACGATCTTCCCCTACAATCCAAATGTCCAAATTCTTGGCATCCTAAAAGCCTGTTCATTCACCAATGTGTGAAGACTCTCCCCCTCCCCCAGGCGAAAGTCAGCTCTCATTCCTTTATCTTCCCATTGTAAGTTATTTGTACTTCTCTGATGGTCCTTCTAATTTTTACCTTGGCCCATAGTCAATTATCCCACCTGTGGACTGTATACTTCTTAAGGAGTCTATGCCTGGTTTATCTTTGGACTCTTCATCATAAGGTCTTACATCTATGACATGACGGAAAGAATACTTGGAGTGAGAAGATTTAGGTTCAATTCTACCTCTTTCTAGCTGTGTCACCACAATTAAGACCCTTCACCTCTCAGGCTATCAGTTTCTAAATTTCAATATGTATATATACGTATATATGTATATATATATATATATATATATATATATATATATATACACACATATATATATATATATTTATGATAATAGCATGAAAGCCATTACTTAAATTCTAAAAGACTGATTTAACATATTTTTGATATCAAATCATAGATGACAAAATAGGTAGTGAAAAATAATTTTTTTGTGATTTCTTGAAATTTCTAGAAAGCTGATTTATTCCTCTGTGTTACATCACATGTCTGACCAATTCGCTTCACAATGGGGACACCACTGTATTGAATCTGCTCATGAGAAAAGACAAGTTGAAATATGATACTATTACTAAAATCGCTGACTCCTCCTCCCCTGTCTCCTGATCATTGGTCTAGCCTCTTGACATTTTTATATTACAGTGATTCATAGAAGCTGCCAGTAAGATGAAATTGAGGTAGTTCAATCACTGAAACCATAAGGACCACATTCATTAATTCGTTCACAAGTATTTATTGAGTGTTCTAAAGGGTCAAGCACTCTTGTAGGTTCTAGGGACAGAGAGGTGAGTAAGACAAAATTCCTTCTTGCTCTTGAGATGTTTATAAACTAGCAGAGAAGAAAGTTAGCTTGACATACTATGATACTGTATTATAATATGTTTTGTTAGGTTTTAGAGTGAGGTAGGTAGAAGTAGACAGTGGTCATGAAAGAGCTTATCCAAATTAAACTAATTCTATTTTTTGCTATATCCATTCACCATCAAGCAAAATTTATTTCCCAATTTAATGTGCTTTAAAAGCACATTTAAGGTGAGTCCATTATGAAAAATATAGATGGTGAGGATGTGATTTATGCCTATTCTCCACACTCCATGGTGGATTTGAGTCTTGAAATTTCCTAGAGAAAGACTTGCTTGAATCTCAAGAATTACACTAAGTATGTCTCTCATTGTACCTAACAAAAAGCCAAGTTTGGAAAGTACTGAAAAGGAGAGAGTGTTATCTTAGGATTCCATTGGCTAAGGGTAAAAGGGGAGAGCTGAAACAGAGTAGAAGAGTTGGATGTTAGTTAGTGTTGGAAAGAAAAATACCCATACTCTGCCTTGTTGGGGCAGAATGTATGTGTGTATGTGTGTGTGTGTGTGTGTGTGTGTGTGTGTGTGTGTGTGTGTGTGTTGTGGGGAGGGATGAGTGAACACATATATGTTTGGTGGTGTAAAGGCTGAAGTAAACTCTCCTTATCCTGGGAGGGCCCTAGAAAGAGGAACAAGACACTTGGATACCTGTCAATATGGTGGAGTGGCACAGGAGGGAAGCTGAGAGGCCATGTTTAGTCTCTGGGGCCTCAGAAAGGAATAGAAAACCATTCAAAATGTCACTAGTCCCTAGAGAAGAGAAGGGACTTTTTTATAAAACAAACTATAATAGCATGTTAAATACAAATATTAGTAATAAGTTATCCCATCATTTTTATTGACAATAAGTGACCATTGGTGAGTGCTATTTTATTCATTCCTAAATTGTCTAAGCTGAGCATAATTTCCAGACCTGATTTTTCTATATCCATATGATCTGAATTTGAAAAAAAATCTAGAAGTTGTAAACGAAAAGAGAAAATGCTAGAAACAAGTATTTTATTTTTATTTTATCAAAGTTCATGTAACTTGAAATAACACACATAAAATTAGATTACCCACCTTATGTACATATTCTTGGTCATTTGTTTGACATTTTATTGAGATACACTTCTAGTTTCTAAATTTATTTACATTTGTGACACACATCATCTTTGAAGACAGTTCTTAAAGAACTCTTTTTATTGTTGAAATACACTAATTTAGTATTTTAAAGATCATATACGGTGATTGAATTTGCTCAGATAGTTTTAGGGTCACATACCTGGGAATTCCCTGCTTCAGGTATATTTAGAAGATGATGAACGAGGGTAAGCACAACATGCTAGGAAATCACTGTCACGTGGTTCAATTTAGGCCTGCATTTTAAAAATTCTTGCTTCATCTCAAATTATTATCTCTTTTGTGGCCCAACACTATGTGGTCTGTGTTCCAATATTCCTAAAATCTTATCTAATTTTCTGTTTCTGATTTACATATATATTTACCAATATGATATTGATATTTAATTAGGTACAAATAGATCTTTGGTCAATCCTAGGAGTGCCTCTCTGAAGCAATGTATCTGCTAAGAATAATTTTAGCTTTTTTAAAAAAGTATGTATTTCTACCTGTTCAATTATCAGAGAAATATTTTATGGGTTTCATTCATCATCCAATATTTGACTATATTAGCTAAACTGGAATACATTGTCAACATTATTTCTAATTTTGTATTGATTTGTAATTGTACAGATAATAACACACACACATAGTATATACACACCTATATATATAATTATACATATAAACACACATATAGATAATACAATAGCTAATTCACACCCCATATTATTTGTATGGCACATAGAAAAATTGTTTAGCATGTACATCATAGTTTTAAAAATATTCAGACTCCTTGAGTCAGTCATTCACTTCTGTGGCTCTGTTCTAAGGAAATAATTATAAATCCATGAGAAAAATCAACCACTGAGATATTTATTGCACCAAAATGTACACTTAGAGAAAAATTCAAACTATTTACATTTGCAGAATAGACGAATAGTTAGGTAACTGGTGTTATAACTATTTGAATGAATATCATGCATATGACGATTATAAAGATTTTTATGACAGTATAAAAATAATTACATTATATGCTAATTGAAAAGAAATTTGGTTACAAAGTTGCACACTCACAGATAGAAAGTGGGGGGAAAATAGAGCTCTCAAATGATCTGTTTTAGATATTTACTCACCATTTCATTCTATTTTCATTGCAGGAAGAGAGAAAAAAAAGAGTCATAAATACATAAAAGTATATTTACCTAAACACAAACATCAAGTTACTTTAAAGGCTACAAATTCTAACTAAACAAGAATTAGGTCCCTTTAGTTACAATCCAGAACTTTGCATAATTGCTCTATTTTTGAATAAGTGGCTTAAGTTCCCTGAGTCAATTTCATTTGTAAAATAGTGATAAGATCACCAACTTCATGAGGATTTTGTGAGAACTGAAATATATTATTATTGTGGCTAGACTAAATTAGTGTATGTGTTTTAGCATTGAGTAACAACTACAGAGTGATACACACACTCATGTACATACACATAACTCTTTAAATCAATAGGAAAAATAAATTTGAAGGGAAAACATAGGTAATTTGCAAACAGGAAAATTTTAAAGAGAGAAAAAATAAGTTTTTAAAAATAAAAATTACATCTTGCATGGTCTAAACCATCCCTTATAACATCATCATGAAATGCCTTCATAGTCCCTACATGGGCAGTCCCAAGAAACTTCTCCGGTCTTGCCTTCGTTATCACCCACCCTTCCCTTATTAATAATTGCCGCCTAAGAACCAGCTTGAGGTGGTATCAAAGAAATCAGAGGGTGGTTCTGGACTTTGTCTCAGATCCTACTGGTCCCTGAATGATGCTCCCAACTGTCAAGCCAAAAAGCTACTAGGGGATATATAGCTGAGATAGTTTATTCAGTCCAGCATAATCCCATTAGAAGTCCATGTCAGGCCAAATTCCCCATTGGCAATGTGAAAAAGCCCATGCCTCTGTGGTTTAACTATCAGTTGTTTAGAGTATGACTTTTATGCTGCCACAGTCTGCTGAGCCAACTCACACCCCATATTAATATGCCAAAATAATATGGGATCATAAAAGAGGTATGCCTCCACTCAAAATTGTCTCCATACAAATGGCATTTGGAGACTAGCAGAGGGGAAATGAGGGCATCTATGGTTTTTTGGTCAAAAGCGGGCTAGTAGTGAGGGGCCAATCAAGGAAGCTGAAACCCTTTAAATCTTTTTAAGTGGATAATCTCAAAGTAGAACATGGACTCCTGGGAATTCCCAAAGTTTGTAACATCTGACCTGCCACTGGAAATACTCTGTGGTGCCATGGCGAAGATTTTGAACTAGTTTTCACATGTGGCGTCTGCTTGCCTCTTGACCTATGCTACCACAATATATTTGATTGAAGTGATACGGAAAATAAGAGCTAGGTCTGCCATCTCTTTTGTGACATCTCTATGCTAGCAACTCTTTTTTTCTTCATGACATGTTATGAACTTGGCCTCTTCTTTCTCTCCTGCCTATGCATCTATGATGTCTCCTGAGAAGTTAGATCCCATGATACTGTATCTGGAGTACAATGCAGTGCCAAATGCTTGCACATATTCTCACACTTTATGATCACACCCATGAAAGTTTTGAGACAGGAGTCTGCATTATTACATCTTAAACCTAGATACACATTTAGTTGCAAAGTAGAATTTCACTTTTTTTTTTTTTTTCTACATGGCTCAAATATCACAGGAGCTGAGTCATGAGGACAGGGAGCGGCATCTATTCTTGGCATGAAAAAAATAAGGTGAAAAGGCTTAGTCCTTGGTACGGAGTTGACACTTTCAGAACATTAATTCAATAGAGTTTATGAATCAGGACTGAGGAAATTTCAGCAAAAATGAAGACATGTACCTATTAGTACTTCAGGTTAATTCCTGACTTATTATTCAGACTAAAATAGTCACTTGTGAATCTTCCTATTGTTGTTTGAATTCCTAAGTATTCAATTTACTTAACCACAGCTGTAATGCAATTATCAAGAAGTATTTTATAAATTGCTTCGCAAGGGCATCTGAAGTTCTTAGAATTTCTATTGTTTACACTAAAAGTGGTTTGAACCTAGTGAAATCAAATCTCCCCACCACTGAGAAAGGAAGACAGCCCTGCAAGTAAATGTGATCATGCGCTGATCTGAGTCTGTATAAGATGGTACGTTTGTAGGGCTAAGAGTGCCAGGGCCCAAGCCCAAGTGGGTGGACACACATCTGGTGGAAATAGGTAGTGAGAATCGGGGTAGGAGAGAGAGGAGGGGCCACCAATAAAGAGTCTGAAAATTAGGCTCATAATGTGAAATATTAACTTTTGACCACTTAAACAATACATTTTCACATCTTTGTGTTTTAAACCAGTATTTGGGTGGTGATATGGGAAAATAAATGTATACGAACATAGGTATGCAGACAGTTTATAACCATATCCTAAATTGAAGACTGCTTTCACACAATTATGCAATATTTAATATACACACAGGATTAAAGAATAATATAGCCAGCTTAATAATGAAATATTATTATAACAAAATATTCCAGTTACCCTTCCCACATTGAGTAACCCTCTTTCCCCCTTAAATTAACCAATATCCTGTACTGAAAGTCTATTATTTCCATGTAATTATTTATTTATTACCATATGGGTATTAAACAATATGTACAATTATTTGTGTTTGTGGCTATGTAGTGTCAGGCTATGTTTAACATCTTCTTCATTGGATGCCACACTTTCAACTCATCTACTCAACTATCAGTCCTAAAGGTTGTGATAGAGTCACTTTTATCCTACCATCCACTTCAACCACGTTTAAGAACACCATTTTCTCCCCTCCTTTACGCCACCACCACTAGCACTGGAACATTGAAACCACTCCATTTTCTCAGTAGGACTAAATTTCTCACACGCAGTTTCACATTTTCTAAAAATTCTGGATGCCTGGGGTTATGTTAATTTAAGGTGTCCTATTACAGGTAAGCAACATGAAGTTCAGAACTAAAGGTCCAGCTCTGTGCATCACAGACGAAGTTTGGCAGGTCATTTGTCTTCCTAGAACTCATTTTGGTAACTTAAAAAATAGAGGTGGTGAGCTTCATATAAATTATCTCCATTGCCCTTTCCGGCTCTAATGTTTCTCCTTCTATTTTGCTCTTTTCCCTCTGCCTGGATAAATAGATTCACCAACTCCATTACTAAATTTTGTTTCTTTAATGCTGTTATCATTTTCTTAAGTCAGTTACTGAACAATAAAGGGGAAAATGTTTCTACTCATACTTCCCAAAATATAAACTAAACCCATTTTCAAAAAGCATTCTCAAGTCATTTCAGTTCAAGTACCTATCTTAGTCTATGTAGTATTCTGTGGGGTCTGTTGAGTAGTCACTAACATGGCTACTAATACTCTGAACATGTGATATAACACCCTTTGCTACACAACAGAAATCAAGAAGGTAGGCTTAGTTCGCCCCCCTTCTAAGGCAACTACTAACCCAAGTATCTCAAAATTGATACGTTTCTGCCTGTATGACATCTTTCCAGGAAAGAATTCAAAGATAAATTCAAAGATAACCTCATACAAAGATACCGGTGCTCAATAATAACAACAACAAAAACCAAATAACCTGATTGAAAAATGGGCAGAGGATCTGAATAAACATTTTTCCAAAGAAGACATACAGACGGCCAATAGGCACATGAAAAATGTTCAACCTCACTAATTACTAGGGAAATGCAAATCAAAACCACATTTCTAACCACCTGTTAGAAAGGTTATTATCAAAAAGACAAGAAAGAACAACTGTTAGAGGGGATGTGGAGAAAAGGGAACTTCTGTACACTATTAATGGCAAAGTAAATTGGTGCAGCCATTGTGGAAAAACAGTAAGGAGATTGCTCTAGAAACAAAGAATAGAACTACCATATAGTCCAGTTATTCCAATTGTGGGTATTTATCTGAAAAACACAAAAACAGTAATTCAAAAAGATATTAGCACCCCTATGTTTACTGCAGCATTGTTTATAAGAGCCAAAATATAGAAATAACCTAAGTGTCCATCAATGGATGAATAAAAAAAATATGATACACACACACACACACACATAGGCACACTATTCAGCCATAAAAAAGAATAAAATCTTACCATTTATGACATGAATAGACCTAGAGGGCATTATGCTAAGTGAAATAAGTCAGAGAAAGACAAATACTATATGATTTCACTCATATGTGGAATCTAACAAAAAAACATAACAAAGAAATAAACAAAACAAAAACAAACTCATAGATACAGAGAACAGGGGAAGGGGGTTAGGGTTGGACAAAATGGGTCAATTGTATGGTGATGAATGATAACTATACTTTGGTAGAGATCAATTTGTAGTGTATGTATATGTCAATTACGCTGTATACCTAAAACTTAGATAATGTTATATACCAATTCTACCTCAAAAAAAAAAAAAAAAAAAAAAATAGGGGCACCAGTGCAGCGAGGTTTTGATTTCCATTCTCACAGTTTATGCACAGTTGGCTGTTACTCCTGAAAAGAAATCACTTTAAACTGAAACATTCCATATTTAATCCCAGCCCATTTTTTATTGGAAAGTATGAAGAAAATCAATCGAACAATCTTTTTGAACAATCTTTAAGTTCCAAGAAAATGAAATACACTTTTCTCCGTTATAAAAATGGTAACTTCCCATTTCTCTCCTTTCACTGAATGTAAAAAGTGATGTCTGAGATCCTCTGCTTAGGAAAAGCAGGCAAAGGTGAATGAAGTGTGTTCTGTTTTCATTCATTAAATGCTATCTGCTTTATACAGTATATATTTACATTCCCTGAAACTGGGGTAGTTACTAAATTGAAATACAGGAACTTTTTATCTCTGTGACTAATCCCTAAGAACAAGACTGAATTTTTTGTATTCCATGCTAATGCATATTGAATAACTGGGACAGGCAATGGAAGGGGGATTACTAATGGGTCTTCATTCATTCATTCATTCATTCATTCATTCACTCAGATAATACTTGAGTGTTAACTACTAATTTCAACTCAACAAACAATTATTGAATGCTCCTTGTGTTCCTGGCACTGCCTAATGCTTCCATATGTAAAATGCATATATAGCTAGAAGTTACATGTCATACAAAAGCCTCAAGTTTCTCCTTTAAAATAGTGAAGGGAGAGGAGTTGTAAGTTGACATGTAGCTTCACACCTTTTAAAATAAAAACATTATACTTAAGAGTTTGCTAAAACATTTCTGAGCCCATTCACATTTGCTCAAACTAGAAGTAAACACTGAAAATCTAGAACATATTTCTCTCATAGTATCCAAGGGAACTTGAATTAAGTGGCATGTTTTTCTTTAGAATTAAAATCTTGACATATGATTTTGAATTAACATATTGAGGAACTGTGTTTGCTCATCATCATTTTATCTCCATCAGATATTTACAATATCAAATTTTTTAAAAGACATTTTTCCACAAGTGCTGATAGAAATAACAAGTGCTGTCTCTCCCTTCTAAGTTGAAGTTATTAAGATAGCAATATATGTGGAAAATGTCACATTGCTGAGCTAATCCCTGAATTTGAATAAAGTTCTCAACAAGTGCACTATGTTCTTTCAAAATTACGAGGCTTTTCATATTTTGTTTCCAAAATCTCATAGACTGTCTCCCTCTGGCAACCAAATTGCTTCACAATAAATAATTCATCAACCTTAACAGGCTAAGAAAATTTTGAAAGGTGTTGGTTTAACAGAAGTACAATGGGTTACCTTATTATAATGTTCCAGGGAATTAAAAGTAGGTAAAAGTTCATATTTATATCTCAGATGGACTCCTGATGAATACTACAATAACATTCAATTGCATTATGCAAAACGTTTGTTGGATCATATCACTTTTTTTCCCCCTAATTATAGAACATGGCGTTTTTTTGATAGAAGTGCTGTCTAAATTTAATCAGATTAACTTCTCTTTAACATATTTCTTGTATCCCTAAAACTTGCTCTTTCAGCATAAAGATTAGATTATATAAAGATCTATGATCCTCATAACATCTCCGCTCAAACAGTTATTATTCTCTGGAGTACATTATGGGGAAACATTATATGATACTCTTTCCTAGGGCTCTTTCAAAAGAGAATTTGTCTGCAGTCATTTACAACAGCTATAAAAATAAGCACTAGCCTAAATTTCCCTTCCTCGCTCTTTCTCTCCTTTCCTCCCTTCCTTTTTAACTTCCTGCCTTCCGGTCTTCCTTCATCCCTTTCCTTTCTTTTCCTTTCCTATTCTTCCTCTTATTTTTCTTTCTTCAAACATACTGTGTACCTATTATTTGCAAGATACTATACTAGATGCTGGGAATAAAAAGATGAAGAAGTCATGAACCTGTAATATCTGTTCTGGCATATTACAATAAGTACAAAACAATCAATGAAGAATACAGACAGATAGACAGGCGAAGAAAACACTACTGCAGGATAGAGGACTGTAATAGAGATGCTCCAGAGGCCTGGTATTTAATTGCAACTTTCTGATTTCATTTGTCGATTTCTATGAGGATCCATTAGCCCCAAACTGACTGGGAAATATCATCAAAATTAATTGGTCCCTAGGGCTAGATTAGAAATCAATAGCTACAATGCTTCTAAAATTTCGTTTGGTAGATTTTTACAGCCAAACCTCTCCATTCCCTTTCTCACATTACCTCCCACGTTCCCACGCATTTAATCCCAACCCAGAGGCCACGGTTCTTCTCCTTTTATTCTTTTATTCTTTCTGAGCTGCACAGCAGGCATGCGGAGGAGGAAGACAGAAAACAGAAAACTTTTCAATGTGGGCATCAAGCTGTCAGCCTGTTTCTGCCATATCACTCTGATCTACTCCTCCCCCCACTAATCCCCACCGCAGCACAATTTATCCGCCAAATGCCAAAAACGGAAAGAAAACCCACAATACAAGATGGTCTCTCCCATTAAAAACAAAGCTCCTTAATACCCATGCAATTCAGGGAGAACAAAAAGAAGAGTACTACTGCAGGGCAACTTCCCAAGAGGACATGGACGCCTAGTCCTCGGCCGGGCCTATGAAGACCGTCACTAAGGTACATTAAGTGGTTGTCTATGTCAGTGACTCTTCGCTACATACCTATAGCTCCTTTAATCCTCATGTCAAATCCTCATGCAAAGCAGGCACATTATTACTCCCCATTTTACAGTTAAGAAAACTGAGGCACAGAAAAATGATAGGAAATAGAGCTAGAAAACCATCTCAAGTAGCACTCTAGACTTCCTTGAGTCCCCAGTTTTAAATTTTAGGTGAACCTACAGGCCATTTTAATCTAGTGTGGTAAATGATATTAAATGATATTAGAGACGTGTGTTCAGGATGCTACTGAATTAAAAAGCAAGATAATACCTTATGAGTGCTACTTCAAAAACCTACACCTTTTTTCCCCAGTCTAGAGAACAAGTTAGAAAAGCCCTATCAAGCCTACCTCACACCAAGTCACCTCATGCTTCCGCTAGGTTAAGAACTACTTTTTTTTTTTTTTTTATCTCAACTATTTAATGACAGCTATGCCCTTGCACACATATCACATAATATCCTTCTATATGCAGATGGCCCCAAATATTTGGAGTTTTATTGCCATGTGGCTAACTTATTTGTCCTTATATAGCCTTAAGTCATTGATAATCATTGCATCTCCTAACTTCCTCACCTCTATCCAATATTCACTCCACACAGCAGCCTCTCCCAGTCCTGGCAGTGTGAAGTCAGTTCTGTGGCATCTGTCAGGTACTTAAACAAATTTTTTTTTTTAATTTTTCAGAAAGAAAATTTTTATAATGATCATAAGTATCTGCAAGATACCGGAGGACATTTTAAAGAAATTACTTAGGATATGTTGCTCATTAAAGGAGGAGGATGTAAGAATCATTAACATGCCCAGTAATATAATTTGGTTTCAGAATTAAGCCAAAATTTTGCTAATTTTTGAGAAAGATAATTATAATGTAAAATAGTTGCAAATGTCACGTTTTGTAGCTCTCTAACTTTCTGCAGTGACTGGATTTGGGCCATACGAGAATAATTTCTATTGTTAAATCAACATAGAAATGGAGAGAGAAACTTGATGAAGCTATTCCCAGCCTGGTGATTTAGGAGTTAAACTTTAGAACTGACATTCCAGCATTTGGTAGTTCTCCCACCGCATACTTGTCTATAAAATCTGTGAAGTATCCTCCTTCCCGAAGAAGTCAGGTTTTCTTATAATACTGTAATTGGTTAAGTATGAATATGGTGTGTTTAATAACTGAGTCCCTTGATTTTCAGAACAAATGGTACCCATATGCTTGCTATTAACCTTCTGAATTGTGAATAAGCTATAGTCTGTTGCCATAAGCCATTGGGTGTTCAAATGACTCCCCCGCCCCCATGTTTCAGATGCTATCTACTTCTGTAATGAAATGACAAGGCAGAATTATATTAGAAAAACACCCAAATAAACATCCTAAATCAAGCAAATTAACCTTTTAAAATTCAGTGGTAATTTAGGAAGGTGCCCTTGGGGTAGACTTCCTTTTCTGTACATACCATATTTCCCCGAAAATAAGACCTAGCTGGACTATCAGCTCTAATGCATCTTTTGGAGCAAAAAATAATATAAGATCTGGTCTTTTATTATATTATAGTACGTAACACCTGGTCTTATATTATATTAAGAGCTAGTATTGTATTATATTATATTATATTATATTATATTATATTATATTATATTATATTATATTATGTTATATTGACCTGGTCTTATCTTATAGTAAAATAAGACTGGGTCCTATATTAATTTTTGCTCCAAGAGACACATTAAAGCTGATAGTCCAGCTAGGTCTTATTTTCAGGGAAACATGGTAGGCAAAGCTAACTACTGTGTTCCAAAGCAAAACAGACTTGCTGCAATTCCTCCTGCAACCAGTTAATCACAAGTCAACTCCTGCTGGTAAAATGAGGGTAAATTCGGTACAAGTCGGAGAAAAAAGGCTTTAGAATTCACAAATAATTGTAGAAATAACTAATATTTGGTTGGTGCAAAATTGCGGTTTTTGCAATTGTTTTTAACCTTTTAAACTGTAATTACTTTTGCACCCAATATATTGTGTTATATATCATATGGAAAATGTGTACATTGCAAAAATTGCCAACACAAAAAAATCACTTGGCCATACTAAGTCTTTATACATTAAAACTCCAAGTATGGCTATTAGAACATTCATGATAAAGTCAATTCTAGCCCACCTTTAGACCAATCATCATAAATTCAACCAGAACACTGATATCCAGCTGAGAGTCAGAAGCAAAGCAAGTGGCTTACTCACCTACTAAAATTTATTAACATTGTATGTTATGAAATAAATGCATAAAGTACAATAGAGATACTTTTAACCAATGCAACTGAGTCTGGTGGTTAATTGATTAATCTGAAAGGTTAGTTAAATTAGGAAGGAAAAAATTACAGGTATCATAAATACTTTATTTTATGTTGAAGCAAATAATTATGAATTCAATTTCTAGTCTTGTGGTGTAGGATGAAAGTCATTGCCTTGAGAATATAGCCACTGATGGGAATTCACCTGGCTTTTCTTGCATAAACCACACCCATGATATTACCTAACATTTCCAGTTTCTGTTCTTTTAAAGGATACATGAATTTAGTATCCTTTAAATACTTTACTGAAACAAAAAGCATGCTAAAATCCTTTCAGATTTCAGTGGTGTTGCAATCTTTTCTAAATACCTTGCCTACACCTAATTTCACATCATTTTCAGCTGTTTCTCTCTATTGGGTCATTTGAAAGCATTTAATTTAATTTTCATACAAATATCTCTCTTCTGTTTCCCATTCATATTTATGATTTACGTAAATATTTAATTAGATTATGTCATTAAAATAAATACAACTGGCATAAAATGAGAACAAACAAAACTATAACTCACCAAGTAGGAACTGTAGTACATAAATATATGAGTAAATTACAAGCCATAAGCACTCAGGAGGCTACAGGAGTCAGACCTATCTTTTATAGAGGAAATAAGAAATGTTATCCCCACAAATTTATTAAATAAAAGTAAGCTAAGTGAAACTTAATTTTTACAAGGTGAAATAGTTATGGGCAACAATATGTTATGATAATTTACTAATATATTACAATACATGTTATGGAACTTATAAATCTTTCAGTTATTTTCCTTCATAATATAGATAGAATCATTTTGTCCATGAGTTAAAAAACATTTCAATTACCAGCAGCAAATGCATAAAGATATTTATTGTTTAAATTCATCAAATCCATAATGTTAAGGCCCTGGCCCAGCAATGCTGAGATTGTCCTAGCCTTCCTTTATGGTTTTCAAATGCTGCAATCCCCCCAGGTTTAAAATTTTCCATTATCAGTTGATACATGGCATGTCCTTTTATTCTGACATTTTAATATGTTTTATAGTTCTACTAGTTTTTAATTCCTCTCTTCCTTTTATAGAAAGATTATCTTCTCCATTCTATTGTTTACTGTACTACATGAAAAACACTAAATATTCTATTTTTATCCTTTTAGTGTTTACTTCTAAACAGAATTAATGTTTATAGTCAGATTCAATATTTTCTAATATCTAGTGTCACAACATCTATGACACAGCCGAGAACATGTCAATAAATGTAGAAAGTTTTGACTTTCCTTATTTGTTCTTCATTTTTTTTCACAGTCAATACTTGAGTAGAATAAATAATAACTGTACAATTTCATTGCTCACTATTGATTCTCACATGCCTTTACTCCCTCCTTGAGTCATTAAGCTTCTTTCTGCTGTATATTTTACAGTCTTTTAATAGTTCCCACTTATTTTAAGCTTGAAATATACCATTTTATTTCTCAAAAATTTAGGTGCAGCACTGCAGAACCTAACATACTGCCTGGCATGTAGAAGGCACTCATTATATATTTGTGAAATGTGAGAATGAACAGATAAATGAATATCAAGCTCTGTCCCAGGCGTTATATGTATATGTCTCAGTGTTACCAAAATTCTGCAAGGTAAGCATTCTCTCCATTTATGAAAGAGGAAACTGAGCTTCAGAGGTTAATAAAACTTGCCCAAAGTCACATCACATTAAGTTTAAAGATTTGAATTTAATTTTATGTCTCTCCAATATTAAATCTCATTTTCTCAAATTTGGGGTTTCTTGGGTAATAGAGTGAAATGCTCGGCCTCTCTGACTTCATCTTGTTCAAGCCAACTTCATTCTCATGGCCTTCAAGTTAACATCTTCTGCTTAGTCTTACATACAGAAATGCTAATCATTAGAGGAATTTTGCTTGTGGCTTGAGTTTTACAAAAACAGCCCCTTGCCAGAAAATGCTTCTGCTGAGGAGATAAGGGAAGTACTACAAAAATAATAATTGTTTATCAAAGATTTACAGGAACCTCGTGACCAGACTCGCATCACCTAGAGTCAACAAAGTAAGAACAAAGAAGTTTCACAATCTCCCGTGGACCTTTGCTGGCGCCTAGATGTCTGCAGCTGTTTATGACCTCTTATTCCTCCTGTTTCCCCCTTCCCTTGATACAAAAGAAGCCTGAATTCTATAGTTTCTTAAGATGGTTCTTTAGGACACTAGTCTGCCATCTTCTTGGCTTGCTGTCTCTCCAAATAAAGTTGTTCTCCTTGCCCCAACAGCTTCTCCCTCGTCTTATTGGTTGTCATGCGGCAAGCAGTATGAGCTTAGACTCCGTTATACTAGAACCTAGGAAATGAAGGTTCTCACAGAAGAAAAGGGAATATTGAGATTCATTAAGACAATACATTTATGGATAAAAATATACTAGGAAAGATTTTTCTCTTTTCTTACTTTCATCATTTGCTTGTTTGCTGATTTTTATGTGTCATCTCCAATTTGGCTACCATTACTGTAGAATTAATAAGCCTAGACCTCAACTAATAGAATAAATGCAATTGATGATGGAAAAGATGGAATCAAAATAAGAGAACAGGAATCAAAAGGGAAACAAAACAGGAAAAAGCAGAGAATATAAACACATGGATTCGTAAATACTATTATGTCAATAGAAGCATCTCAAACTCAATCACTGCTTTGTAAAAAGATTCAAACAAATATGAAAGATGGTATTTGCAGAAGTATTTTATATTCAATATTTCTGTTTTCACAATTTCTCTTGAGATTAAAAAATGATGATTAGATGAATGCACTAAAATAACCTTAGTTGAAATCAGTATTATTTTCAGATTGCAAGCTTGTTAGAGATATTGCTCTTAGATGACCATTTTGCTATGGTTTATTGTACTAAGGTCCAAACTTTAAAAATTCAAGAAATATTTGATTTACTATATACTATATTGAAGTTTCAAACACTTGGATATTTTATTTTATAATGGAGTGACTTTTTCAAGTGACTACACTGCTTAAATTGCAATGGGAATAAAAATCAGTAAAGAAGAAGCAAAAGGAAAATGAAATAGAATATTTTTTTGAGCTGTCGATGTTGTGGTTAGGTGACGGAAATAATTTTTTTAAAAGTAAAACAACTAAGAGTTTAGATCTTTTTGTCTTAACATCCTTCAATATAGGCTGGCTCATTTATATTTGAAAGAGTCATTTTAGTGTTCTCTGAGGTGAAATGTGATTGATTTCCAAAAAAAATTATGCTTCTGATTTTTCCCAATATATGAATTAAATACTTTATGCATTCAACTTGAGAGATAGACAAAAAAAAAAAAAAAAAAAAAAAAAAGTCTTGTGAAACAGGAGGAAGTAATTTATAAATATAAAAGCAAAAATTAGTTTGAATTAATTGAAAAGAAATAAAAATAAGCAATCTAATTAAGTCATAATTATCTCAGGGTGTGTCTACTCAGGGTCTATAAGAAGTCTATTCAAAGTTATGGGTTCTTCCTATCAGGAAAGGGGATCAGAAGCAGTTTGTGTTCATATGAGGTGAACCACTGTATATACCCATGGTCTTGCCCTGGGGCTATGGTAAACTCTCTTACCATCTTAGAGGGTAAGATCTTAGAGATCTTAATATTCATATATTCCAAAGGGATTTAATTGTTTGGATGTTCTGTAGAAAATTACACTGATCCATTATATCAATGACATCATGTTAATCAGACTAAGGCATGCAAGATGCATGTACTCCAGAGGGCAGAAGATAAACCTACCATTATCAATGAACTTTTGAGGTTTAGTAGTCTGGGAACACAGAATGAAAATGAGAAGTACAAATGCACATTTTATAGTATTCCCACCATGCACATATAACAGATATAAATAACTTCCTAAAACATACAAAAGAATAAAATACAGCATAACAATTAGAAAGCAGTGAGGTCTTAGTACTTTTTAAAAAATATAAGTTACTACATTATAAGTTTATATGTTAATTTTCAATAATGCCTGAGTTTAACACAATTTTTGGCTTGAAAAATTCCTGAAACTTTAACAACTGGCTTCTGTGAGTTGGTTCAATTTGAGCTTGGATCATTGTCAAAGAAATGACATTTTACCCTCCTTCTTTACTCACCATGACTACCCTTACTACCCAGGGTAGAGGGCATGGAAGATTTCCATGAGATGAAAAATGCTCTCCTAGTCCAAGGTGCTCACCCTGCTGGAGCTAGCCCATACCATGAAGAGCAGACGGCTTGCTTCCACCAACATCCTCTTTTGTGGTCCACTTCTCTCAACACGCACTTCTTCATCCCTTATCATGTTCAAAAAGTTTTTTAAAATGTCTTTTTTTAGTTTCTGAAAGATGCATTTACTATTGTAATGTGAATATACTCTGTATGTATACTGTTCAAATATTATAGGTGACAACTCTGTTGAGTAAATGCCTCCAGAGCTGAAACGGAAAAATGCCAAGGTAATTGCAATTTATTCTAATTTCCTGCACTGTGAAAAAAGCAAGAGAAGTGAGGGAAAGAACCATGAGGATAATTGGGATAAAGTGGGCAACAGGTAATGAGGGTCCCTGCTCTGGGCTCTGCCCTTGAGAGGACCCCACTCAGGCATGTAGTCATGCTCTTCTCACTGAGCAGAGGCTACAGGGCCAAGGCAGGTGGCCACCAGAGTCCATGCCTCCTTCTTCTAAACCACACTTCATGCTCAAATGACCCTGAGCCCGTCTCAGGGCCTGTGCAGTCCTCCTATCCAGGTTCTTCCCTCTGAGGTGGACCACTCTGTACCGCTAGACCAGATGTGTAGCCAAAGGTTACTGGTTTCCTAGCGGGGAGGGGTTTGGATAGAACTTGAACTTGCAGGTTTGGTTTCCAAATGCATTCACATGAGGTCCCGCACAGTGTGAGACAGAGTCAAGGCAGGAAGAGAAGGGGCAAGCCATAGGCTTGCTAGGGCCACCAAATGGTATAGGTGAGCCTGGGAAGAATATTCCAAATAGAGAGATCAGAAAGTGAAAAAGTCCTGAGATTTCTCATCCCTAGTGTCAGTCTTCTCAGTACCACCTCAGAAATCACTGCACCTTTTCTCTTGATCCTATAGATTAGCAATTTTTTCTGTTTCTATGATCGTTGAGGAAAGATGGTACCACCACAACCAACCTGGTTCCTATCAAAGCTATTTTTCTAGGAGTTCGCATCCAGAATTCTTTATTGCTATTATTTTTTTAATCAAGTCTCACTTTCTTGGTTTGTTACCTAAAAACCTTCTGTCCTGCACATTCTCACAATTCATTGTTTATTTTAAGCCTCCTGTAGAATTTGACGATGCTCCATGTTCAGGTTTACTCCCTACACCTGGTGAAGCCTGATTTCTTTGAACATTCTCAGTCCTGGCTTATTCTGATTTAATGTTCATGATAGTCATCAGTTAGTTCCAGAGCACATTTGTACCTTGTTAATGTGAATTGTTCCACACTGACTCTGACAGGACCCCCATGGGCATTAGCAATTGCTGCGTCAGCCAAGAAGGAGCTGATTTTAGTCACTGCCATCCACTAATGGGCCTATTTGTCAGTACTTTAAAGAGACTCTACCTGGGGCTCTCTGGAATCACCAGCTCCTTGATACAAGAAAAAGAATCAAAATATTTTATGCCTCTGCTGCCAAGCGCCATAACTTTTATCTTGTTTGAAGTCAGTGCAAAGAGCCCAAGAAATCTCATAGTTAATCTCACCTTCACTTAGAAAGCTTGCACAGACTCAGGAAGGAAGTAATATTTTAAAAAATATGTCTAGAGAGACATTAAACTCTCAGTCATCATAGTCGTTTTGAGAATAGACTAACTTTCCATATGAATATGTATGTGAATATACATTATATATTTTATATATATCTACATTAATATACTTATAATAGAATATTATATATAACATGTAATATATAAATATATTATGTATGTACATATACATATATCAAATAGTTTATATGAACATATTTTAGAGCAATGAAAAAGAGTGGCATGGAATTTCAGGAGAAAGACCCTTTGGAGAGAACCAACCAGAATATAATACATTTGTTTTCTTTCCTAACAGAGTTAATGTCTCAAAAGTGAGAGAAATCTTCACAAGCAGAGCTCCTAGATGTCTCGTCCCACTGCTCCCATAATTATCCTATCTCTAGTGAATTTTGTGAACCATTGGGTAAACATCCTATAAAAAGCCATCCTCTGTTGTGTAATCTGTAATGGTTCCCAGGCTGCCTGTGGAGTCTTCCTTATGGGCAATTCCTTGAGGAATTAATTCAACTTAATTTTAGTATCACACAGGGACAATGTGTATCTCTAAATAAGTTCTTTTAAAGCATCCTCTAGATGAGGGAAATCTCTGTAGGACTTGACTGTTGCTAATTGCTTCCCAGTTGTAATCATTTTGAAGGAAAACATCTGCCGTTACCTTCAGAGTGAGTGAGTGCTTGGTTTTGGTTTTCTCTGGTACTGTCTCACAGCATTCATCTCCCTGTCATTTACTGTGGAAGTGTGATGGTGAGGCATTTCATGATACCTTTCCCCATGCCTAGGATAAAACTAATGTAATTTAACCAATGAACAGTCAGTGTCGATTCACTTCTTAGATCTCTGTCTTGCTAACATAGTTTGTAATAATTTGTAAGCATTTTGCTGACATTCTCGTTTCTTTTTGTTTTAAATAGAAATTTCCAGTAAACTGTAACCAACTTAGACTTTCCCCTAGTTATTCTCAAATCTAAGAAAAATAAACTTGCTGTATCTAGTGTAACTTCATATAGTCATGGCAGCCAAATAATAGGATGTTGCAAACTAACTTTGTGTGTAATATTGTTATGGGATGGCTAACGTAGAAATAAACCACGGTAATAAAGTTTACGTTTCACTGGTAGTTTACTGAATCAAATTACAAAGGGAGTGAGATTTGTAATCACTGGTATTGGTACTTGTAGTAGTTAGAGACAAATTAGTTTTAAAGCTATTTCATAGATAATATTTTATATATAGCAAAGCCATTTCTTCAAAGGCAGTAAGAAAAAAGTAAAAGCACTTTGAAAAGAGGTAGGGATGTGTGTGTGTGTGTGTGTGTGTGTGTGTGTGTTTCTTCAAAATTAAGCCATCTGTCTTGAACATTTAAAACTTTTAAGTAATACTTTATACACTCATGTAAACAGTTCAATTAATCTGTGGTTCATGACACACTCTCATCATTGATCTATATATGGTTCCCCTTGGTATGTATGTATGAATATATTTTTAATAATACTAGGCTTGTATATCCCTACATCCACCATGAGAACTAGAATTTTAACAATAACACATATCCTTATGAGTTTCCTTCATCCTGTGCCCCTTCAACTTATATTTAAGGTAACTATTATCTTGAATTTCTTTTTTTTTTTTTTTTTTTTTTTTTTTTTTGTGTGTGTGTGTTCAACAGGAATTGTTTTACGTGCTTTTTAGGATTACTCACAACTTCTCTATGAGATTGTATTTCAGTTGCTATTTCTGCTTAATGAATTGCCCCCAAACTTAATGAGTTAAAAGCAACCATTTTATCAGGCTCGTGAATTCTGTGGGTCAGGAATTTGACAGTACACAGTGAGATGCTTTACTGTGTGACCGTGACTCCGAGGTGACTCAAATGCTAGCAACTAGAATCACCTGATAGCTCATTCATTCAGATGTTGGACACCTGACTTGGGATGCATAGAAGACTAGGACTGTCAATCGAATAACTTACACGTGACCTCTTCATTTCTGTTTGCATCCTATAGCATGGTACTTCGGGGTAATGAGACTTCTTAATGGTGACACAAGGTTGAGTTTTCCAACAAACGAATCAGAAGCTGCATTGATTTTTATGATCCGGCTTCAGAAATCACCCAGCATCACTTATATCTTGAATTTCTTGCATATCATTCCTTTGCTTTTAAAAACATAAAATTTTATTTTATAACTATTCTTAAAATATGCTGTTCATTTTTGTTGTTAATTTTTTAAAAATGTATCATATTGTATATAATGTACTCGAATGTTACTTTTGTTCTCTAATGTTATAATTGTATGAACATCCATCCATATTGTTGGTTGTAGATGTAACTTTATGTTCCTGTTTTATGACTATTGTAAACATTTTTTCTTACTTTTATATTCTTATAAATAGTTTTCTGGATAAAATGAATGAATGATATATATCAGTTGTACACATTTGTATAACATTGAAAATATTTATAAACGCAAATAAAGCTAACCCAAGATGACACCTAATATTATGCCTTTACTCTGAATGGAAAGAACAAGAAAAATGTCTTTAGGTGAGCAGTTTTGCCTCAAAACTATAAATTAATGAAGTTTCATAAGCATTCAAACACATGAGACAAAAATTTTAAGGATTATATTGTTACCAGTATGGGTTAGCTTTCTACTAAACTATTTTAATCCAAACGTTGTAACCAAAACCTAAACATTATGGGATGAGGACAAAAGCCAGACACAAGTAGCAACTAAGTCAAGCTTCTTGCTATGTCTATGCTTTGGGTGGTAGGAATACTTGGTGTAGGTCCTGAGTAAAGGTGGTAAGAGGTTCTCTGTTGTGTAAGAGTGAGGAGTCAACTTTCCAAATGGCACCTGGACATTCGAATAATGCCACCTTTCTCTACACATGCCTTTGATAGTGTCTCCCCGCAGTGACACTAGACTTGACTATGTGACATGCTTTGACCAATGCGATGTAGAAACTTGACTCAAACAGAGACTTGAAAAAAGTACTAGCATGTTTCGTTTTCCTCTCTTGGAACCCTGTCTGTACTATGAGAACATGCGAGTGATAGCCTGCTGGAGGGATGAGGAGTCAGCCCACCCAAGGGTTTCCTGGATCAACCAGCTCCAGTGAACCTCATGTCTAATTTCAAACTCATGAGCAAGCCTACCTAGGAGCAGTCAAGCTCAGCCCAGATCATCAGAGCCCACCTGCCTACCTATAACCTGGGGAGAAAAAAAAATCAATGGTTATTGCTTTAAGTCACTAAGTTTTGAGGGTGGTCTTGATGTTCTTTTGTTGTTAACTTCTAACTGGCATACCTCTCAAAGTAGTCTTCTTAGGTTCCCCAACCTGGCAGTTACTGGGCAATAGTCTCTCTCTCCCAACCTCCACCCTTGCTTCTTGGACAAATACTCCAGGATAGTTTCCCAGACTTTAAGGTTAATGTCTTCTTCACTTATTTTTCCTACCTGCAATTCAGTCTGCTTTTTCTGTCACAGCTTCTTAATCTTTCCATCCCCATCTCCTAGTCAATTCTCTTTGCTTTCTTAATAGATCTTGATGTCACAGTATAGCCAGACCCAAATGACTCACTATCAAAAACCTGGTTTGTCTTTTCCTGAAGGCAAAGAGAGAAGCTTAATTTTCAAATGCTCCCAGAAGTAAAGAGAGTGCTTTGGTGTTGGGATGGGAGTTAGGGGGTTGAGGGGAATATTGAGGTTCTTTGGATGCTTAGCTCCTTCGAATGAAAATAGTAAGAAAACCAAAAGAGATAAGTAACCAAAGGTTGAATATTTTCCTTCTATACAAGTACTCTCTGCAGGTATGTAACCTAAATTTCATGTTAATAACAACAATTCATTTTAAAAGGCTTTATCCCCCTATGAAGTTGCACCTATTTATTAATATGTTTATTAGTGCTCAGAGTGTGTTATACGTGTCACAACCATTCTATCAGTCATGTTAACTACTTGGAATCTGACCCCCTCTTCCTACTCCCACTCACTCATTGATGTCCATTGCCTATGAAGTTATTTGATGCTGCTTTAAATTGGAAATGATAATGGGAAGCACAGAAAAGATTCTAATGATTGTGCCATGCCTACTATTTCCTGATTCTCCTGATGTTACCAACCTCAGGATGCTATATTTGAGCAGAGGTGGGGAAAAATTCTTCCTACTACTGTCTCATATCCAGATATTTCTGTGCTGCCAAAGAAGCCTTCCTTGTTTTCCCAGGGTTAGGGTTTTACTTAAGGTCTCTCTCTTTCCGTAAATCTCAGAAATGAGTTCATAACATTGTACCAGGAGACAAATACTTAAACCAGATATCTTGCTGCCCTTCGAACCCCCATTTTATCCCATTATCCTCTGCTTTGGCAGTCAACCTCTCCCATGTTAATCAATTCATGCAAATAGATACCTTGAGACCAGCCACTGTATTAGCTGATTAAATTTTCCTGTGTTTGCATGAAGCTCACTAGTAGATGCAACTTGGGCTCAACATGGGATGGAGCCCCCCTTTATATTGCCTTAGGAGAGTTTTAATATGCTGTTTCTGTAGACATCACATTAATACTATTATTTCATCTTCATTGTCTCACCAAATGATCAGATCATCATAGAAATGAATACATCTCATTAAACTTTATATTTATAGTCATCAACCCCCTGGGCTTAAATTGTGAAGAGAGAAAGGAACTCAAATAACTTCCCATATCTCTGCTCTCCAACAAACTTATCACACATGCATAGTGTCTGGCACCTGGAAGGCATTTAATACCTATTTGATGAATGAAGGGCTATGCAAACACCTCACTTACTCATCACAGCAAAAGTAGAAAAAAACGTGGCAGCAATAACTAGTTCAAGTTGCATGGTGCCCAGAGAACTTGCAAAACACTCAAATGCAGGAGAGCGTGTGATAGTTGCCTAAGCAGAGAAAGAATGCAATTGTTCTCTTCTTCTCTCCCCTGTCTCAGGCTCTGTATTCCCCTTTGTACAATTATTAACTGCTTTGGGGAAAGATGTTTAACAAATAATTATCACTACAGCCAGCTTTGCTCTCGTGCTAATATTTCTAAATTTTTATCCCATTCTAGTTTGTTTAGTATTCATTTTCAACATAATTCATGTCACCACAGCTTTCATGAACACATTCCTTTTAATAGCCAATGGCAAAACTGCCTTGGCAGAGAGAAGGAGAAAACATCTGTTCTAGACCTGAAAAAGATGTACCACAGAGTGACATGACTTATTGCACCTTTATACAATATAATTTTTTAACAATTTTGTTAAAATATTAACTGAAATATTACAATGGGAAGAACATGGAAAGGGACTAACTGTGTCTTATAGATGACGTTAGAGCTAGCTGTTCAGGCAGGCAAGCCATGGGATATCTTCCTGCTTCCTCTGGCATAGTCCAAATCTACCAAGGTTAGACTTACCAAAGAAAATCCAGGTAACTTATCTGGGATTTCTAGTCAAGTGCTCTTGAAAGCCAAATCAACCGTTTTGAATATTTTTATAACATATTAGGAAGCATATTCTAAATGTCTTCGGTTGAAGGGCCTAACTCAAGCCTCGCTATAACTGTCTTGGATTTATAGAATTTTGTATTTATAGACTGGATACAGAGAAACTCTCATTTTCATTGTATGAGTTATAAAACTATGTCATTCTTTGTGAGACACTTAAACAATTTAAATTACCTTTTAGAACTTGCAGACATTGGTGGATCAAAGAACATGACCTTAAACAAACAACTCCATAAGTTCAATTCTAAAAAGTTTAGAAAGCTGGTTCTGGGAGGCTCCCAGGAGCTTGCTTCTCACCATCTCCTCCTACATTCCTTGCTCAAGTCTAATACCCAAAACACACACTCATGAGTTCAACTGGCCCATATTTTAGGCGTTTTAGTACTTCGTCACCATTTCCAGGTACACCTGTCCTTGTCACTTTCCGCATCAGCGGGGTGGCTCTTTCTCCTTCCAAGCCACCACTCTTTCCCATCTCCTACTCCTAAATGGCTAAGAAATCTGTGGCTCAAAAAAAAAATAAGAAAAGCTCATAAAAATACAAAGCCAAAACTTTGACGACAGCAATGCTATAAAATCAGAACTAATATCAGCTTTATTTTACAGATGAAGAAACCAGGACACGTCTTCATTAAGTAACTTGCTCAGGATGAGCTAGTTGACAGTGAAACCCGAGTTGGAGGTCAGGCAGCCTGGCTTCAAAACTGTGCTCTTCGCCACTACATTATACAAGTTCTTATAATAAATGTTAGTGCATGTTTTCTAAGAAAAGGGACGAGACCTTATTTTTAGTTTATATTTTTTTATAGTATATGGTAGTTGTTGGGTATCAATGAATTAGGTTCAGCTCTGATCATCAATTCCTTGTCATCTGGCCCAAGGAAAAAGGGAAGTGAGAGATTGTCGATTCTTCTTCTCTCCCCCAAAAGTGAAATTAAAAGCCAGAGGACTTTCAAAATTAATTTTTAACAAAACAGTAAAGGTCAAAGTCAGAGCAGTTTTTCCAAAATGGATTGTTAGAGAAAGAAGATGTCTCATATAGGTCAGGAGCCAAAGTGCAAGTTTTTATCACATTAACTCCTTTTTCATGGCAAAATTGTTTCATTCGCCAATAAGTATTGATTGGAACTCTTCAGAATAAATGTCAGGTTGAGATATGAAGTAAAGACAGAATAGAATGCATGCTTCAAACAACTTCAACAATTGAAGGAATATGTTGATATGTTTACCCACATCTGCTTTGCCTTTCACCATGGCCAAGAAACTAGGAATTCTATTTGATTTATAAAATAGGGTATCTGGTAACTAATTTTGGTTGCTGTTAATCAGATTAAATTGATGTTGTCAATGGATGAAATGGAACCAGCTATATTTTCAGAAAGTAAATACTCATTTTTAAGTGATTATTCTCCCAGTAGGTGGAGCTATAATGCTTGTGCTCTAGGACAAACAATCCTGACTCTGTTTCCTCTTTCTAAATCTTAGCATAGTAACGGAACTGTTGAAGCTTAGACTACAGACGTCTTGCCCTCGTATTGGTTTGGTACATTGGCTCTCAATCCTCATTTGTGTATCAAAATTAGTTAGGTTGTTTTTTAACCTAAGAAACCTAGTAGGGTGCCTAAAAAAATGGGTATTTTTTTTTTTAAGTACTGCAGTGATCCTATTTTACAGCTAAGATTAACAACCACTGGCCTGGTAGAGGAAACAAAACACTCAGAAGTAAGAACATATAGGAGTAGTAAGACCATAAAATAAAGCTTTTTGTAACAAACATTTCGAGTTTCAAAATTTAATCCAGTAACACAAAACTGAATGAACAGCAAACATGTTTCTCATCCATAAAAAAATAGGTCTTTTTTTCCTAATTTTTGGAAAATAGGAATATTTTAGTTTTATTTTTTTAATCTCTATCTCATTCATACATAATATATGTTGAGTTTTTAAGATCAACCTTATATTATAGATAATATGTTAGTGTAGCCCCTTCACTGACTCTTGCTTTTCCTATAAATTGGAGTTTGCCAGAAGCAGCAAATGAACACAATTTCTGGAAGTTCTTTCAGTTGCCCAATAACAAGTACTTTTCATTGTCTGCAGCAAAGGCAGATCATTACCACACAGAGATCAGTGATCTTATTGTATGTGCACCAAAAAAACGAGGCAAAGGTGCACTTCAGAGTGAGCCTCAGTCAGCACTTTGATTTGTCATTATCATGATTATGTATGAAACACCCAAAATGCCATTTCCGCCATGACACTGTCGGCAGAGGCTCATTTACTGTGAAGCTGAAAGGAAATTTAACCTATGGTCCTTCCACTTGCACAGCCCAGCCTAAGGCCCCATGGGGGGCCCAGGAAATGTGTGAAAACAGAATTGTGAAATGTAAGACATTTTTACTGCCTTGGCCAAGACCACTGACTCTTTCCACTCCAGCTTCTTTGTCACACTTCTCCTTGTGTGGAGTGGTGTGAGGAACCACAAGCATTTCAGGGCTCTGGCTGAGGGAGATTTGAAGACAGTTTTAATTCAGTTTAGTGGGATGAATATATGTGGTTTGCAGCCATTTCCATGTATAATTAAGTCATTGGTAGCAAAGTCTCATGTACTAGTAAATGGCAGAGCTAGGATTCACACCTGACTTGGTGTGACTCTAGAATGTTATTAACACTTCCATTAAGTTGCCCTTCATATGCTTAGTGATCCATCAGCATACCTTTTCATGATTGTCTATCTTCAAACTCCTGCCAGAATGTGATATTATTTACCTACTCTTCAGTCTGGCTCTGAGACTTTTTATTCCTTTTTGCCCCTTCCTGTCTTCCCTGCACACTATGCCCTATCCAAGCTAGAATGCTCACCATTTCTAGAATAGAATTTTGCTCATTCTCTCCCCTTGGTTATTGGTTAATTGTATTTTACTGGTTCTTGTTACTTTATTGTTGATTTGACCCAAAACACTGACATTAACAAAAATAACATAAAATTACACAGTACATTGTACAATAAGGACACCAATGACACATTAATTAATGAGTGTCATCAATTCAAAGAGTATTTACAATTAATCAATACACATATACACAAACTTGCAATCTTAAAGTTCATAGTGAATAAAACATGAAAGAGGTTTTCCCAAATTTGACAGCAATCCTAAAAATGTACATGACATTTCCAATAAGTTATGATGCTGAAAGAAAATTTTCTATTAATAAAAAATGAATTTTTGTCAATCATTCTAGAAGAAAGATTAAATTATCTTTCGATCCTTTATATAGAAAATGTTTTTACAAATTGTTTTCATATGAAAACACAGTACAAGTTATATTTTTCTAGACGTAATATTTGTGCTGTGTGTCAGTTTTGTAATATTTATATTTGTTCTAAATAAAGATTCACTTTTGTAACCTAATTTTTGTACATAATTGTGTACGATTTTTAAAAAAGGGGGGCCCCATGAATTTTATAAGCTTCAGGCCCCACAAAACATAGAACTATCCCTGATTGCCAATGAAGTGTCTAATAAAATGTGGGCCTCAAGTTAAATGAGAGTCTGTCCATTTATTTAACAAGCCCAAAATGTCATTTACTTGATAAGTTATATTAATATGTAATGGAAAACTCTCCTGTTATCTATTGCCATTTCTAAATCCATGTATCCATATCCACTTTCTATATTCTCTCTCTTTACACAGAAATACTATGCTGAATGGACAGCAATTACAGTGAGTTGTATGGTTATTCCAGATGCACAAATTTCTTAGATATTTTGAGCAACAAGTGGCCCTAATCCACTTGAAAAAGAAATAATCATTAATACCAGCTTTTGGTATATTAGCTGTTCTCTAAAGGAAAATTATATAAATGCTATGAAAATATACTGCCACTCTTACTAGCCTCCCCATATGACTGAATGATTCTCTGGGTGACTGTATACTAATAGTTAACACTATAAGGAAAAGGGAAAAATCATATTTAAAGAAACAAAAAGAGAATAGGACCAGGTAATAAATGGAAAGAAAAGATAAGTAGTGAAATATATAAATATGGGGGAAATTTCTGGGAAAAGTATGCATATATAAATATATTTACTTATATTAATTTATTATAAATGTATTGCTAAAAAGGATATGTAGCAATTTACAAATAATTTTAAAATACATAAGACTCCCTTTTAAATTCCATATAGCCAATTAATTCTCACTCTCACAGAATGAATGTTTTCTTTGATTTTTGTCTCTTAGTTTTGTAGCCAAGTCTATGGTTGCAAGTGAGAGTAAGTGCAGTTTGGACATAAATGAAGATTGATTTTTTTTTAATGTTGGTGAATAAGACAAAAATTAAATAATGAAGACGTATATTGGAATTTCACTAGTTCACCAATTATGTTGACATTTCTTGGTGAAATAATAATTTTGAATACAGGAAAAATATTTCCTCAACTTTTGGTGCTATACACCTTGAAAGCAGCACAAAAGCAATACACTTTTAAGTTTAATAAACATTGTCTTGTCAATCAACAAAACATAAACCAAGACCTGATTTGCATTTGCAAACTTCTGTAGTGGAAATATTCCCACCACAGTCAATTTCAATCTTGTTCTTGGTAAGAAATGCATAGTAGCGTATCATTATATAGTATTTCTACCATACAGATGCAATAGATGTACATAATCTCAAGAGTATAGGTAATAGTAATAAAATAAATGTAAAGTGTAATAAAATAATTAGGTACTGAAGAGTTTTAAATATTTATTACCTTTGTTTTTAATATAATTTATTTAATGAACATTTATATGATTTAATTTTTAATATCGCTAATTTTGTAAAATTCTTGAAAGTGTAATAATTGGCTCTTGTAAATTCTTATGAGCTAGTTGTATACCACTGTGATTATCACATTTTAAAAAATGGGGACTGAAAAAGAAATTTAATGTTAATGTTTTTAATAGGTATATATTTTTGAAATCTATTCTGTTCCTTGGGATTAAAGAAGAGAATCCTTCTATTGTTAGCTGTAAAGCCACTGTATCATATGAGCTACAGAAGCTTAAGGAAGAAACTATGACATATAATAAAAATTGTTACAGTCTTGGTGTATGAAGAGTTTTATGGGAATCCCCTGAAGGAAACAAGCTGTGAGAAACTCTGTGGAGTAAGGTTGGTTCTGTTCTTACTGGAGAAGAACAGAAAGTGAAGGAAATAATGTGAGCTCAGAAAACATTAAAGACCATAACAAGTGTAGTGGGCTAGTGAAGAAAAAAATCCTCTGGAATTAGTGGATGGACTAGACGTCAGGTAAAATAAATTAGAGGAAAAAATACCTTAAAGTTAATATAGGTTAGTAAAAAAATTAAGTAAAAGAAATTTCCAGTTTTGAAATATTTGAAGAGCGATCTAAAGAAGAATATAATAGATCAGCAAGAATATTTAAAAGGAGAAAGGAGAAATTCTCATGAAGACGAAGATTCATGTTCATTGAAATACATAGCTAATTAAACACAGAACCCCAACAGATGTTAGATTTTAAGCAATAATGTTTTGATTATTAAAGGAATAAATAAATTTTGGGAGTAAAAGGATTTTATTTATTAGAAGAATGAAAATATACTAAAACTTTCCCCCAGCTTGCCTTGTCAGCTTAAGTCTCTGTATCTTCGTGACCTTCCTACTGGATCAAATATAATATATTTCTAAGACAGGTTCTTAGACCTTAGGTGAACCTAAAAATGTTAGATTGGTTACAGAAAATAAAAATGTTACAACAGTCATCAAGATGAAAGGAAGGGAAGGGGGGGGAGGAGGGAAGGAGAAAAAGAGGAACGGGAGGAAGGAAAAGGGAGGGACAGGAAAAAGAAAAAGAAAAAAGAATTCTGCTATAGAAACAGGCTACCTTAAAAGATTATCACAAGTTGGTGATTATTTCAAAACCCTAAAGTAAACAGGTTTTGCAAGTGGACTCTCTAACCTCTGTTTCAGAATATCAGGTCCTTATGCTGAGGAGCAGATCTGAGGTCTAGATGGAAGCATCTGGTTCAGTTGATGAGTTCAGTCTGAGGTCCTACGCAGTCTGCTTTCATTTTACTTCATGCAGCCTTACAAATGGCCCACTGACAGTTGACATCTGTCAGGCAGGCCAAACTCATTCAAAACACTTTAGACATGAGACATGCTCAAAGACGAGAATCAACTATTCATTGGGGCTGTCTTGGTTAGATACTAATTAACCATTTTGGTTGGCAAATTTCAACTCAATTCTGCTGAACAGAATGCTCTGAAGTAAACATTTTGTTAAAACATGTCATCAGGATAATTCATGTTACCACTGACAAAGCTCTATTCTTTTCTCTCTCTCCAGGTTTTTTGGCTTCCTATAGACACCAAATTGTTACCCTTGTTCAACATCCTAAATGGCAACCTAAGAACTTGGAAACATTAGCATAACTTCGAAAAATAGCCCAATCCTAAAGTGTAGCTTAGATTTTTCAGAAGATGGCAAATATGCCTGCACTATGATTTATAGCGGGCCTATGAAGTTGTCTCTGTATTTAAGAGTATGCTCCTGTGTCGAAGACTATTTAAAAGGTGGAAAATTGCAATTAGTTACAGTGTTCCAGCTAGGAAATCATGAGACCCAAATAAAAATTAAGGCCCAACGTGACCCACAAGTAACATAACAGAGTAAGAACTAGAATCTGAATTAAGATGAATTGTGGCTTGGCCTTCAGAGATTAGGAAGTCATTACATGGGAGATGGGACCCACTTCCCTTTGAAGAATAAATTATATGAACAAATTTTCACTCTAGATTTCTCCAGTGATTGAAAGTCATTTTCATTTTCCCACTAGCTTCAGAACAATCTTTATTATTATTCCAACTTTGTGCATTTTTGATGTTTGTAATTTTTTTGAACCAGGTTGAGAAGTACTAAATTAATGACCAGCAGCTTATTTCTAGAATGTCTAAAAGCAGGAAATACTTACACATTTTGAGGTTCTTCCATCCATTCAATTACTTTCAAAGACATGATCAAGAAAAGAAGAAATAACCTGCTAAATAGACATGTTTCAGGAGGTCAAAAAAGAGCTCTTGTCAGATCCTGCCTGATGAAACATTTCAAGAGGAGGATAAAGCAAATTAGAAGGAGCAAAGGCAGAACCCTCCTATAGGCCAAATAGCCCTAGAAAGGAAGGCTCCTCTTCAGGATACCAGAGAACAGGAAACTGCAAACCAGATGCAGATGGCTTCTGGGGCCAATCAAGCCAATCCAAGTAAAAGGAGGGATGGTAACCCATTCGGTCTGTTAGGCACTGAAAGAAATATGTGCCATATGGCTTGGGTTGTTGGAATGGAGTCTTTGAATTAGTAGAAGGAAGACAGATTTTAAAAGCCTTTTTATTCTTAGAGCCACTAAAATGTGTATTACATGTCCAATTTTCTTCCTCAGGCAGTCAGAGGCCCTGGAACCTTGAAATCTGTGGTTCTGGATTCAGAACCAGGAAGTGACATCAAGGAAGCCTTATTGAGAAAAGGTTTCCAGTTTCTCATTCTTCCCCTCAATCCCCTGTTAGTCCTTCCCAATTCCTGTCTTTTGATTCTGATGCAAAGACGGTACAAGTGAAATTCACCGATTGTTCAAATGACCTATCAGTAATAAGGTAGCGTGCTTAATAAGAGTATACAGGTTTTAAGCCAAAGGATTTTAGAATGTGAAAAGAAGGAGGAAATAAAGTTTCAGCTGAAAAGTACTTGGGTGATGGAATCTGGAGCAATTCCCTGAGCAACCTTGGAGTTGCCCCAGCTTGTAGTAGATCGCATACAGTGCCCTAATGCCTTAAGGCTAATATCCTGGAGCCGAATGTAAAAATGACACATTTATTAGTAAGCCTAATAGTACTTAATGCATTATCACAGACCTCTGAAAATATCATGAAAGCTTCTGACCCTCCCAATCTACCACAACACACATACTTCTCTACACACTGAATTGTGCACACACTCTCCTTCAAGTTCAAAGACCACAGCTCACGAAGTGCTATAAACAATATTAGTGCAAAAAAGTCAAAACAAACATGGAATCAAGAAAGAAACAACTTAGTTGAAACAGGAGTGTTAAACTATTTATATCATAAACAAAAAGACATTGAATTGTACCCCAGTTGCCCTCCCCGCTTCTGGAGAGAAGGGGTGGTCATGGCAGCACCTGCCTTTGTGACTCTGTGAGCGGTCAGGGAAGTTGTCTGACTTACACATCTATAATTTCTCACAACATCTGATGATATGAAAGCCAGAGAGCTAATGAGAGGAAGGACTTGCTGCTATTTCACGATTAGAACCAACACAGAGTCCACTGTTAGCTTGCGCAAGGCAACTGGGTCCCTGGTGAGAAGCTCCAAGAACAATCATAAATACTGTGCCAAATGAGAGGGCTGAACCCCAAAGTGCGGAGTGGGCTCCCTCCGGCACTCCCTTCTGCCTTATGGACATGAAAGGGTAAAGGAAAGGAGAAGAAAAACTTCTGCCTTTCGGTCACCTCTGCTGGCAAGTCTAAAATTCCCTATTATCTGAGAAGGAAAGCCAGCTGGCCAGGTCCCACTCCTCTGGACAGTGTCCTCACTGCCTCACCCAACTTTTCCACTGATGGCTTTAGTTTGGTTTAATTTGGAACACAAGGTCTAGAATATTTTTGACCAAATGATAAAATATAAGTGGGCAGTTTGGTTTAAAAATGTCAGTTCGCATGAAGATTTTATAGCTGTCTTTGTAAGTGGAGGAGAATTTTCCTTCAAATGACATAGGGATGACAGAAAAATGGGCAGGAGAGACTGGAAAAGCATGCACGAGAGCTTGCATTATTTCTTGTCTTCTCTTTTAGGACAAACATTAGAGCAGACAACGCATGTGTGCTGTGAGTGAAGTTACTCCTAGATTTAGGAAAGCATCCATAATTTTGGTAGATATTTTTTTTCTGAGAGAAAAAACACACATTTGATTTCACTTTCTGGCTTACTTCTTCTACTACAAAAAAAAATGAAATAAAACCTAGAAGAGTTCAAATCCTTCCCTAATACCTCCACAATGGCAAAGCACTTTTAAAGAGTCTGGTGTATTTCCTGCTACCATGTCAGGCCACATTAGCTCAAAATTTAAATATAAGAGCAGACATGGTAGGTCACACTTGCTCAGATTTACTCTAACTTATATTCAGTAAAAATGGAAATTCCCTAGATATGTTAATGATTACAATACTTGAAGTAAATTAGTAGGAATTCTTGTATGTATAGGAGTAATTATCTTTCACTAGCAAAGACCTTGACTAGTTTTCAAGTTTTATAATTATACTTTCCATGGGTATAGTATTTTGTATTTTTCTTTAAAGTGCTTCAGCAAATATACAATATACTCAGGATAAGCTTATAAGCTGGATATTCAGTTGTTATCCCATTTTTCTAGTGGGTAAGTGGAAACCTGAGGAAGATCTAAGACTTCCACTTGTTCAAGATTATTTAGAGACACAACAGTAAGACATTAGTTCTCTTGACTGACTCACTGTCCGAGTGGTTGGTCTGTCTCTGTCTCTGTCTTTCCCCCTCCTTCCTTCCCCTCCCTCTTTCTCTCGCTTTCCTTCTCACTACATTATATCCTTAAAGTTCTCAAGGCTTTTAAATATAGGAATAAAAAAAGTATTTGGTTTCTTCTCTATGACCAGGCTTTCCCCTTTTATACTTAAAAACTGTCATCAGAAAAGATTCTTCCTGATTTCAAGCTCTGTTCCCTGCCTCTCATGTTGAAAAAAAAAAAAAAAAAAAAAAATCTAGATTTGACTGACTTTGCTATAGCAGAACTCATTCTAGTTGTAGAGCAAAGCACAAACAAATCTTCAACACAAAACAAATGCCTTTGATTTCATTGACTGTAATATAATTACCAAGTTTCTAAGGCAGAAATCAGAACTGGTTTGTTTGTTTTTCTTTTCATTTTTAATAAATAAGGGAGTATCTTAGACACCAACATTTCTCTTGAATCATTGCTCCTACACGGCCTGATATAATTTTTTTCTACAATCTATTCTTCAGAGAGTGAAGATCGTTTAAAACTTAATAGTATTTTAAAAACTTAATTCAATTTGTGTCATTTCCTAACTCAAAATCTTCCAATGGCTTTTCATTACATTTAGAAGAATCCAGCTTTTCAACAAAGACCTCAAGTTCCTAAATGATGAGGTCCCTGTATTAATTAGCCACTGCCACATTTTACAGTATAAAAAACAACCGCACAGCTCAAGAACTTCAATCATCTATTTGCACAGATGTGTGAGCTGGCTGAGTAAAGCTGCCTCAGCCAGCCATTCTTGGGCAAACCGGCTTCAGGCTATCGCAGTTCACACGCCTCTCTCATCCTTCTCCGAGGATCAGTGGACTAGCTATGGTAAAAAGGGAAATATGCCAGGCCTCTTGAATTCTCTGGTCACAACTGGCACCCTTTCATCTCTGCCCACTTGCCATTGGCCAAGGGAAATCATGCGCATGATGCCAAAGTCAAGGAGCAAGAGATGCATTTTAACCTTGATGAGACTCTGAGAGGTGAAAAATGGAGGCCAGGCATTCGATATACCATGTGGTTTAACCACATCTTTTAATACAGTCTCCTATTTCCACCCCCTCTATCCAGACCGGGATTTTGTTGCTCCTCCAGTATCCAAGTCCCATCCCAACCACAGGGCACTGGCTTTTACTGTTCTCTCTCCCTGGAATGGGTTTCTCCCAGATTTCTACCATTTCTTCTCTCATTGTGTCTAGATACCTCTTAAATGCCAAGTCCTTAGGAAGACCTTCCCTGATTGCCACATTTAAAATAGCTCCCACACTTACCACATATCTACAACCCCATTATTTTCCATCCTGTTATCTTGCTTTAATTTACTTTAGAGGAGTTATCCAAAGCATTATAAAAAAAATAATAATTGTGTGAAATTTGTTTATCTGCCTCCACCATACTATTGTAAGTTCCTTATGGGTCTTTTGTCTGTCTTGTTCACCATTGTTTTCCCAGCACCTAAGATAATATCTGGTACCTAGGAAGCTGTCTCCAAGTATTAGTTGAATGAGTAAATGAAAGCCATTATTCTTAGAGTTGGAAATAGGCCATTCAAAAGTGGTTCTACTCATAGGGGTAGGCTTGGGTCTAATCCTCAAGCCTAGGGATCAGAAGTTCCTTCATAAATTTTCCTTTCCAGGAAGATTCAGATACATTCCAGTCCCTATGAAGAATTCTATTTCCCATGGATCCCTTGTTATATATTTGGCCATAGAATGACAGAGTGTGCATTTTTAGTCAAGGATACAGAAATGCATATGCCACGGAGAAACCTCAGGACATTTTGCTAAATGGACGCCACAAACAGAAAAGCTCTCTCAGTCAGCCCTGCCAATAAAGAAGGCCCTTCATCTGGCTGCTAGTTCTCCAAGCAGGTTAGCACTATCTTATATGCCTTCTTAGCTGAAAGGATCAAGAGAAAGAAACAAGATGTGAATTTTACCTGGACCCAGCAAAGGCCTCAAACAGCACAGTTCAGGGAATGATGCCAGCTCAAGTGAGGCATTTTTGGACTCCAAGAAACTATGTGGGACTTCAGCGTCTCCAGATCACACTAATAGGCCTCGCAAGACTTTGTTTGGCTTCAAGGAGGCCATTAATGAAGTTCAGATTGAAACTGTGCTGTTTCAGTTTTAAAATGTTTCCTTAAAATTTTACAGGGGGCTTAGTTCTGACATTTTTAGAAATGGGAGCCAGGCTTTTGTTTGAAAACAGAGTGAGATGCCCGCAGTAATAGTAATGGTAATGGCCATAGTAATAATTAGAGCAATTGGAAGGCAAAAAGGTACGAAACTTCAGGCTTCACCAGGTTATTCTGGGTATTGCTTTATACATTTTAAGGGTTGCTAAAACATAATAATGATCAATGTCCTCGGAATGTGCTACATAGTCTGTGGGATTTTTTTTTATTTCTTAGGGATGAAAAGGAGGGGAAGGCAGAAAGATGCTGAAACTTTCCATCACTGCTTTCTTCTGATTCAGCACAGTTTTTATAAAAGCCTAAATTCCAACAAAAATATCCATGCCAGTATATTCTTCAAGGAAAAAGAATGTCCTGCTCTGTCTTCATGATCACACTCGCATGTGGGGAAGTTCCAGAAGAACACATAAGTGCCAAAGCACTGGTAGAAATTGTCCTTCCTTCACTACCTCTTGTTTTTCTAAAACATACTTCATTCAACAGGAGAGACAGATATGTAATAGGGCCATCAAACTATACCTTTGACCTCAAACTTTCTGAATTTTTGGTTTTAAGCAGAACTTAAATATTTAGGGCTGTTTAGATATAATAAATAGGATTTCCTGCTTTGGATGGTGGGAGAGTGATGGGGATATTTGGTGGTTTAGTACTAAAAAAAGAGTAAATACCACAAACTCAAAAATTCTGGGACATTGAACCATTCTCACAAAATAATTTTGTATTGAGTTATATGTAAATGAGACAGAATTTAGAAATCAAGAGGGAAAAGGTCCTGAATATGTTGTATTTTGGGTTCTACTAAATCCAAAATGTATCATTAAATATTTTGGAAAAAATACTTTTGGGGTGTGTTTGCTAAATCCAATACCTGGCCATAATATTCTTATTGCTGAAAATTATCAGGAAGAGGAAAATGTGGGTGGCCGGCAACAAAACAACATAGAAACACTAGCATGGACAAGAAATACCCCTAATAATCAAAGGAATTGAATTTGTTGCTAAAATCACACAAAACAAAGCAACATAAATTTGTCTCTTTACAGCCGCAAAATGAGCTCTTTGAGAGAAGTGTCTCATTTATATTTCTATTCCCAGCATTCAGCACCCGCATGGAAAAAAATGAGTAAAATAATGACTTAGGAGCAAATGAATGAATTAGTTAATGCAGCCTGCAAGAGACATTATTCAAAATAATTTTGTATAAAGCATGCATTCCACTTCACAATTAAGCATTATAATGTTCAGCTACTAATAACTCTGAGTATGTGCAGGATTTTTTTTTTACATGAAAAAGGAACTAAACCATCATTAACATCAGAAATTAGGTCTAGACGGTGTGCAGTAAAAACAGCTTCAGACCATCCATCAGGGATCTTGGGATCTATAGCTCCTTGCTGGATTCCTGGATTCCTTCCTTTGTTATTCAAGACCAAATTAAATTATCAGCACCTTGGTTTCCTTATCTATACAACAAAATTACAAGAGATCCACTGCCATGCAACATATAAATTCTTGTATTTTTTATTATCACATGAAGTTTAAACTTTAAGACCCTGGTTATCTGTTGCTATTACTGTTCAACATTAACCTTTGTACTAGCCAGTTAACCTCCTAAATAGTGTATAAAATTCACGTTCCTGAGTAAAGACCCAGAAAGACCAATGATAAGTACTCTCAGTAAATTCTTTCTTCCACAAATTCAAAATGTTTCTGTCATTCAGACCAGGCTCCAAGTGCTCTGAATTCCCACAACACTATTCGAATGGGACACATAATCCAGTGCTGCGTAATACTACTCATTGCTCATTACCATTTGTTATCAGTCTTTTATCTGCCATTAAGCTATAAGTTTCTTACACACTCATAGATACAGAGAACATTTTGATGGTTGCCAGATGGGAGGGGGGTTGGGGAGATGGGTGAAAAAGGGGAAAGGATTAAGAAATACAAATTGCCAGTTATAAAATAGTCACGGGGATGTAAATTACAACATAGGGAATGCAGTCAATAATATTGTGATAATGATGTATGGTGTCAGATGGGTACTAGATATATAGGGGTGATTACTTTGTAAGGTACATAAATGTTTAATCATTATGTTGTACACCTGAAACTAATATAATATGTCAACTATAATTGAAAAATTAAAAAAATTAAATTTAAAAATAAAAATTATGCTTTTTCAGGACAGAGTCTTTGCCTCTTATAGTTGTCTTGTACCTCTCATAGCACACAACCGTAAAGCAGGTGCTTGATGAATTAAGAGACATGAAGTTAAATGAAGAATAACCAAAAGATAGGAAAGAGGCTATCAATGGATGACAGATTTAAGAAAACTTTGGAAAATGGGAAGCAGGTAGAAGAATGGTAACTCATGCAGCATCTCAGAGGAGACCTTAGCTTAGAGTGCTTGTAGAGAGGGTTCAGAATAAAGGAAGCAGCATATCCTGTAGAACCCCAGATGGAAAGCTAATGTTGGGAGAAGTGATAAAACGATGGGCTGAAAACGGGGGATTATTTGCAAGTCTGAGTACAGTCAATCCCAACCCCATGTCCACACTGCCACACCCCACTTCAGATGAAAAAGGCAGACAGACTGTAGTCATGAATCTAATTTAGACAGAGGAGTGAAATCTTTTTCTCTGGAAAAATAAAGAACCCCAGTGAAAAGATATTTGTTGTTCTGACATTTTGTGAGCCCTAGTCTGACCACTAGCAGGCAAGGCTGCAAACTGAAAATGAAATCCAACACGGAGATCACAGCCAGTTTTTTAATGGAGCAATTGAAAGTCATTCGTTGTTTCTTTCTTTTTTTTTTTTAAAGACCACAATGTGAAAGGCAAACAAGATAAACAGAAAAAAATCACAGAAGAAAAAGAGAGAACTGAGAAGACTGGAGAATGACAACAATAATACCTTCTAATTTGTATACCAAACAGATTAATTTTCATTAATCATGCAACTATGAAAACTAAGCAATTAAAGAAGATAGATTTCTTGAGAATTAAACACTTGAGCGCCTAAATAACAAAATCAACAGAAAATTTAGAAAAGAAAAAGACATTTCTCAGAAAAATAGAAAAAAACAACAAAGAGCTGAAAAATATTATTCTTTTTTAAAAAGCAAGAGACATAAACAAATCTAGAAGATAAGATCTGACTAACAGGAGTTTCAGAAAAGGAAAAGAAAAAAAAACAAACTAAAGCAAATCAAAACAAAACATAACAAAAATTTACTGGAGCTAAAGTACCATAAAGCCCCACATTGAAAGGATAAAACTAAGTATCCAGCAAAATAATTTTTTAAAATACTGACAGCAAACCACATCATTATAAAATTTTAGAATTCTGGAGGTAAAAAGAAGATCCTAAAAGCTTCCAGAGTGGAAAAGAAACTACAAAGAAATGAAAACCTGAATAACTTCAGAATTCTCATCCACAACATTGGATGCTAGATGGCAATGGAAAAATTTCTTCAAAATGCTGAATTTCTTCAAAATGGTATCTTGTTCTTTTGATCTGGAGCTTTATGGTTAACTTCTTTCTTTCCCTTTCTTTCTTTCTCTTTCTTTCTTCCTTTCCTTCCTTCCTTCCTTCCTTCCTTCCTTCCTTCCTTCCTTCCTTCCTTCTTTCTTTCTTTCTTTCTTTCTTTCTTTCTCTTTCTTCCCTCCCTCCCTCCCTCCCTCCCTCCCTCCCTCCCTCCCTCCCTTCCTTCCTTTCTTCTTTCAATAACGACCAGCTCCAAGTTCTCTTTATCTCTTTCCTAGAATACCTATTAGTCAAATGTTAGATACTCCAAGTTTGTCTCTTATTTTTATCTTACATTTTAGAGCTCTTTGCTTGTTTCTATATCCTAAAACAAAACCATCAGTCATAAGTGTGGATTGAATAAAGACATTTTCAGACATATACGGTTGCAAATACTTGCCTTCTCTGTACTCTTTCTAGAAAGTACCTATGGATGTGGTAATTCTTACACCAAAGAGTACACCAAGAAGGAAAAGGCTTTTGACGTAGGACACATGGATCCTATTAAGGATCATACACTAGGGAAGTTGCAAGACAGTGACACGGCCTAGACAGTCACCGGCCCAGAGTGCTACACAACAATATTGGGCTCCATTTTTTTCTTTTGCATAGCAAAATGGCTCTGATGAAACTGTGTGGGGAAATATAATCATTTTTATAATAAAGTCCTCTAATGAAAAGCAAAACAATTAGTAACTTTAGGAGACAAAATTTTACTAGAAAAGAAATGCCTTCCAAGGTCAATACTTGACACTATGAGAATCATTTATTTTTCTAATTAATGCAAATATTGTTCATTCATTTGCCTAGAATTAAGATGTATGATTATTTTGCAAGGATCTTGTAAAGCTTGAAGGTGATGTAAGAGAGTAAATACTCAATACCCTAACAAACAGTGGAGAATACAATATGTGTAGGTATATTATTTAGTATTATGGACAGAACTGCTGGAAAATAGCTTAAAATAGTTGCCTCTACACAAACTGCACTAGGGTGGGAAAGAGTGAAAATAGGACAGTATTTCCCCCTCATTTTTGGGTTCTATTTTACTTGTTTAATGTGTGTGTATACCTTTTAACAGATATTTTAAATATATTTAAATAAACAGATCCAAAGCATGAATGAGAGAGGTGTTGAAGATGTGATCACCATCCTCAACGTAGAAATCAAGTTCAAAGTAAATGAAGACCATGACATCCTGTTATATTTATGCTTTTCTTGGACATGCTATGGTCTGAATGTGTGTGTCCCCCCAAATTCATATGTTGAAATCCTAACTGTCAAAGATGATGGTATGAGGAGGTGAGGCCTTTGGGAGGTGCTTATGTCATGGGTGTGGAACCCTCAGGGATGGGATTAGTGCCTTGTGAGAACGCACCAGCCGTGAACCAGGAAGAGGGCCCTACCCAGAAAGAGACCTAACCAGAGTGAGACCTTGATCTTGGACTTCCAAGCCTTTACAACTGTGAGAAATAATTTCTGCTGTCTATAAGACACTCTGTTCTATTTTGTTATAGCAACCTAAAAGGACTAAGACAAAGCAATTTGCTATGAAAGACGGAAAAGTTACAGTGCGTTTATAATGTTTACTTTAAGGAAGAGTTGGTTTTTTAATATCAATCTTCTGCCTATAATGGCATGAATGAAATAAAATTAATAATTAATAATTAAAACATTAGAATTTCTTAGAGACACATTGACTAGATAGTGTTTCTGAGTGCTAATAGTGAAGTTTCTCTTTTGTATGAATCAGAAAATTACTTGAATAGGAGAGGATCCAGACTTGATCTCCTGGAAGATAGTGACTGTGGCTTATTAATTTCTTCATTCTTGAATACAGTAACTTCTGTGGGCTCGATAAATATTTACTGAATTGAAATGAACATGAAGAAATGTCCCTGTAATATTTTATTCTAGAATATAAAGCAAGCAGTATCAAGAATAGCAGAAAATCTCTACCTTATTTTAGTAGCTGCCTGTTTCCCCTTCATTTATCATTTTTAATTAAAATTTATTGAGATGACCATGGTCAACAAAACTACATAAGTTTCAAGTATACAACTCTTTAATACATCATCTATATACCACATATATTTGATCCCCTTACCCTCTTCTACCATCCCCCCAACACCTTACCCTCTAGTAACCACTAAACTGTTGTCTGTGTCTATGAGTTTTTGTTTCTTTATTTGTTTGTCTTGTTCCTTTTTTGCCTTCAGTTTTATGTACCACATATGAGTGAAGTCATATGGTTCTCAACTTTTTCTGTCTGACTTATTTCATATGTTGGAGAGGCTATGGAGAAAAAGGAACTCTCATACACTGTTGGTGGGAATGCAGACTGGTGCAGCCGCTGTGGAAGGCAGTGTTCAGGTGCCTCAAAAAAATTAAGAAGAGAATTACCATATGACTCAGCAATCACTCTGCTAGATATCTACCCAAAAAATCTGAAAACATTTATCCGTAAAGATATATGTGCTCCAATGTTCATTGCAGCTTTATTTACGGTGGCAAAGACATGGAAACAACCAAGATGTCCCTCGACAGATGAACGGATAAAGAAGTTGTGGTATATATACACAATGGAATACTATTTTGCCATAAGAAAAGATGAAATACTGACATTTGGGACAACATGGATGGATCTTGAGATTATTATTCCCCTTCATTTAATCTTATATCCTTGAGCCCTAAACATTCTTAACCTGCCAATTATATATCTGATGTAAATTTTAAATTCTTGCCCTTCAGAAGCAAGCAGAAACATATTATTGGATTTTGTTTTTAGTTTTGGAAATTTATTTTTCTCTATTGCAACATATTACAAAGTTTTACCCTAAAAAATACTCCAAGTGTGTTTTTTATTAACTGTGTATGTCCACAATGCAAAATTTAATGAGGCAAATCTTAAAAATGTCCTTGTGAAACAGTCTAACATATTAATTCCTTTTCTGATGGAGACCTCATTAAAGTGTGCTTAAAAACTTCCAAAACACTTTCTTGTTTATTTTACATGTGGTTCAAATTCATTATTAAAAAATTGGAAAACAATCATAATTTTTTAAAAGTTTCACATAATGCTAGATAATATTCTTAACCTTTTTTTGCTACCAGATATTTCCCTCTGTATAACAAATATGTGAAAAAATGTATATTTATATGAATAAAATGTATAAATAAAATATGCTTTTTACAAAAATGGAATCATATCCTTCTATAACCTATTTTCATGTCCCAAGGTATCATTACCACAATTCATTTTCATTTCAATAGCTCTCTGTCATCATTCCTAGCAGCTGGATATATTTGTGTATGTATATACATTATGATTCAGCGAATATATTGATGTTTAAAACATATGTTGTCTCTAATTTGTAACTAATGTAAGCATATCAGGATAAGCCCTCTGTGCATACACCTTTGAGTACATGTATTTTTATTTCCTTAGGGTACATTGCCTAGCACTAAAACTGTTGGTTCAAAGTATCTGTGCATTTTAAAGACTTGCCTTTGGAAAAATTGGTCTTAGTTTACATCCCACCAGTAATTACAAAAATGCCCTTTCATTCACATACTTTGCAATACTGAATATCATTATTCTTTTTAATCACTGCCACTCTGTTGGATAAACAGGTAACTTGCATTTCTCTGATTACTGCGTTTGAACATAAATTTAATGTTTATAGGGTTTCTTTTGTGAATTGTCTGTTAATGATTATTGTTATATTATTATTAGGGTGTGAAAAGCTTTTAAGAAAATTCCAACTTTCATATTATGAATACAATTCTGGATTTTAAACTTGGTTTTGGAAGTTATTATGAACATTCATATGTAGAAGACTCACTAAGGCTTGCCAGTGACAAATAGCTTCTTAGTCTCATGACACTGTCTCAGTCTTGCAGTAATAGTACAAAACTATGCTGAAATGTTATCATCTGTTTGCCATAGAATCAGAGGCAAAGCTATTGAAGATTGTGATGATGACTTAAATTTCTGTTTCTTTCTGATAATGCTTTTAAGGGCTTATAATGTTAAAATAGATCATCTCAATTGCCTTAAAAATCTTTTTCCCCATATTTTTATTCAAACACTTAATCATATATAACCCATCAAAAAATCCATGATCTTTTTTCACTTGTTTTAAACTACTCCAAAATAGCAAGGACTCCACTTTGATAGCAAATGTTGAAACATATAGTGGTTTGTAAAGGTCACTCTCCCTAGAGGTAACTTTTTGACCTTTCCTCTTATCCTTTCCTCCCTCTCTCCTTATCTTCCTTCTTATCATTGCATTTCTTCATTAGTTTGCCTAAATGATTTTGGTTCACTATGATCACAAGAAAAGCACATTGACTTAAAAATTCAAGGCAGCATTGTAGGGGGTTGAATGGTACCCCTTCCGCCCCGCAAAAAGATGTGTCCATATCCAATCAAATCCCTGCAACCTGTAAATATGACCTCATTTGGAAAAAGAGTCTTTGAGGTGCAATTAAGTTAAGGGAGGAGATCATCCTGGATTATCTGAGCCTAAATCCACTGAGAAATGTTCTCATAAGAGACACACAGACAGAAGAGCAGCAGGCAAGGTGACCATGGAGGCAGAGATTGGAGTAACACAGGGAGGTAGAGATTGGAGTAACACAGAGAGGTAGAGATTGGAGTAACACAGCCGAGAAACACCAAGGAATGCTAACAGCCTCCAGCAGCTGGAAAAGGCAAAGAACAGAATCTCCTCTAGGGCCTCTGGAGGGATTGTGGCCCTTGAGTTCTGACTTCTGGCCTCTGGAACTGTGAGACAATACATTTCTGTTGTTTCAAGTGACCCAGTTTGTGGTAATTTGTTATGGCAACCACAGAAAACTAATACAAGCACTAACTCTGAAAAATCTCAACAATTAAAATGGAATGTTTCTGAATTCTGGAAAAATAAATAATTTTATAATTTGGCAGGTTCTTTCTGGGCAAAGTGTAGTAACCAATATAGAGTTAAGAGTACAGATTCTGCCATTCAACCTGAAGTCAAGTTCCAAATTCACCTTTTAACCGAGTGACTTTGGACAACTTTGTAAATTTTTCTGAGACTGGGTTTCCTTATCTACAAAAAGGGGGTAATAAAGTACCTACCTCATAAGGATTATAATAAAGATTAAATGAGCTGCTATACTTAGATTACTTAGACCTTCCTAACAATCTGGCATATAGAAGTGACTTAGTAAATCTTATCTGTAATAAGCATTTTTATATTTGTGAATGATTCCTAATAACCTGTATGATTTTGCTAGGTTTGCTGTAACAAAGTACCACAAACTAAATGGCTTAAAAACAGAAATTTATTATCTCACAGTTTTAGAACGTAAAAGTCTGAAATCAAAGGTGTCAGCCATATTGGTTTCATCTGAGGGCTGTGAGGGAAAGATTTCTTCTAAGCCTCTCTCCTTGGCTTGTAGATGGCTATCTTCTCCTTGTGTCTCTCCATACAATCTTCCCTCTATGTGAGTCTATCTCTGTCTCGAAATTTCCCTTTTTTTGTAAGAACACCAGTCATATTGCATTATGGCTCACTTTAAAGACCTCACTGTAACTTGGTGACCTCTGTAAAGACAAAATAAGTTCACGTGCTGAGGTACTAGGGGTTAGCACACCAACATATCATTTTTGGGGGACCACGCCTACTCCAGTATATGTTCCTCTGTTTGGCTTCCATTGCCTTATATCTTAACCAAAGCAGAAAGTAATAGCTTAATATTTGAAAGTAAGAAAACTTAAAATGGAAAAAGTAGTATAAGTTTTCGTGGGAGGTGAAGCAATTGTATGAAGATATGAGTGCAACTTAGATCAATGAAAATAGAGGTAAATAAGTTTGCTATTAATTTTATTCATTTATATTGGTTTTTTCTTTAAAAAGCAAAATAACAAAGAGAAGGCTCTCATCTTCATTTTTACCTTTAGCATTTCCTCAAAAAAAATTGTTTAATTTTGTTCAATATTATCCACAAGAAACCAATAGTTTTAGAAACATAGGTCTTAAGTAAAAAATTATTTTTCCTGCACTGGATTCTATAAACAATATGAAGCAAAACAGGTATCTTATCTGTTCATTTCCACTTAATGTGCAAAAGGCTATATTCAGACTGATAAAAATAGGCATTTCCAATTTGTACGTATGATTTATGAGGCAAATAAAAAACCATTTCTGGGAAAGACAGATATGGTAAAATGCTCTTCTGTCAAACCTCGGTTAAAAAACACTCTTGTTCATTCTAAGAGACAGGGAAAAAATACTGTTACAGTATTCAAAGAGCATTTAGCAAAAACAATTCACCTATATTTAAGGGTAAATAAGACATTCTAGCAAGTGTTTAACCAAAGTCATTTTTCTCCTTTAACCTCACTCATCACCTTGACTCCCACATATAGCTTGTATTTACAACGTAGCTATTGAGACAAATAAGGAAGTGTTCTGTTCTCCATATAGCATTTCCCTCTACTGACAAATGCTTCTACAGTAAGTCCAGTTGAAACAGCCAAAATTCCACACTTTATGATTGAATATCAATATATATTCTTTTAACAAGTATTTATGGTTAAATTGTGTTTGAGCACCTACTACATGCAGAACCCAATGTAATTAAAAGAGAGTTTAAGTTTTCCTTTTCAACAAGTGAATAAAATGCTAACTTCTTTAATGTTTGGTAGATTATCTAGCCTCAATGTTTTGTTTAGTAAATCAACATAGTACAGTAATTGGCATTCTTGTTGAAGGATCGAAAAAGCACAGGGGAAAACTAAAATGGTCTGAGGTTTATGTGACTGGGCAGTAGACAGTGGCTTAATGAAAGCTGCCTTTCTCTAGCCTCCAGGGTCTTTATGTAGGATTTATGCACACTTTATACTCATTAGAGTATTCTAATGAGTCCCTCTCATGAGTCCCTCTCATTAGAAATCTCTTCTCCTGAAAGCTACACTCAGTGGTCAGCATCATAAAAACTTTTTGTTGAATTATAATGTGTTCTAAAATTTGCCAGGATTTATTAAATTCGTGGTTTATAAAGGAAGCATTGATCATCAGGAACTAATATGGGCTCAGTGCAAATAAGCAATACCAAAATGCTTTCATATTTTGAATTTGTCATTATATTTGTACATCAAAAATATAATACATATCAATTAAAGAGATATATTGTACAAATGTCCTAATACTGAGAAAATATGGATAATAGTATAGTTGTTTGAACTGGGTAAACAACTCTGTAGAGAGACAGTAGAATGAGGTCAGCTATGATAGGAGAAGAAACAAGTATTTCATAATAATCCACAGGATTCTTCTCTAAGCCTTGTTCTTGATAAATTTTTCTTTTAAATCAGTTGATTCTCTGAGGTTATAGATCATATGCAACTCAAATTTGAGACAGAAAATAATTTAGAAAGATACTCAATGACCAATAGAGACTCAAAAATGTATGTCAAGCTAAAATAACGGGACACGTTGAATCAAATATAATTTAATAGAAATAAATAATGAAGCCTGTACTTTGATTCAAGAAATCAACTGTAAAAGTCCAGGATGAAAGATAACTATAGCAAAAAAAAAAAAAAAAAAATCTTGAGGATTTATAGATAAATAAGCTAAATAAGAATAAAATATGTACAACTCCTTATAACTTATAAAGACTATGTACAAGTTTATTGTTATTATTGGATGGGCAAATAAATGAATGCCATCTTAAATTGCATCAGTTAGATAATAGTGTGCAAAACGAGGTACGCAGTACTGGCATTTCACTTTGTTCTGGTTGGACTCCATCTGTAGTATTGGGTGTAGGTCTAAGTACCACACTTCAGAGATATGTTGGTAAGAACATGTACAGAGACTGGTGTCTCTAGTGGTATATGGACTTGATATTGTCATTAAAAAATACTCATATGTGGGATATAAAACTGAAAGCAACAAAGGGAACAAGACAAACAAATAAAGAAACAAAAACTCATAGTCACAGACAACAATTTAGTGGTTACCAGAGGGTTAGGGAGGAGGGGGCATGTTAGAAGAGAGTAAAGGGGGTCAAATATATGGTAATGGAAGGAGAACTGACTCTGGGTGGTGAACAAACAATGTGATATATAGGTGACGTATTACAGAACTGTTCCTATGTAATTTTACTAACCATTGGCACCCCAATACATTTAATTAAAAGAAATATTTGAAGGGACCTCCAATTTCCTATTCTGCACATAAGGAGCTTGGAAGTTGCCACTGCATCCTAACAAGTAAAAAGCTGGACACACTGAAAAATCATCTTTTCTTGAATCAATAAGAGAGGTGGACATAGGGCAGACTGCTGCCCTCAAAACTGGAGAATCAGACAGGCACCTACAGGGAGTCATGGCTTACCTTAGAGACTCACAAGCAGAAACCACCATGGAAACCAGTGAGGGGGAGAAAACCCTAAACTGTAAATGATGAATTAATGGAGGCTCAGTGCAGACAACTCTGAGAGTTAAAGATCCCAGGAGGAAACCAGTCATACTGTGAGATTTACCTCCTGGAGTACCACCAGATTCCTGCAAGTATAGTAAATATTGGAGAAAAATCACCTTGGGCTTCCAGCAAGTGATGTTTAGGGCCGGGTGTTGGGAGGGAGGAACAGCTTCGAAAATCACCAGAGTACTCTGTTCTTACAAACAAAGGCCTGTCCCCAGGGGAAACTAGTTAACCAGATACTAACCTGCTCGGGTACTATTATCAGAGCCTAACTGACCTGGAGAAGGGAAATACGCATGTCCAGCCTACTCTAGCCATCCTGCCCTACCTCAGCAGGGGAGGAAAAAGCTTACAAACACACATGAAGCTCATAGTCCAGGGGAACAGACTCATTAAAAGACAGAGACCTAATCATAGACTACAGGACAATTCCCTCCCACTGCACCTAACCGCCACATTCCTAAAGGCCTATTTGAAGTAGTTCCTTTGACCAGATACCTCATACACAGCTGTCAAGACAAAGTTACAAGACATTCCAAAAGGCAAAAAATACAATTTGAAGAGATAGAGCAAGCATCAGAACCAGACATGACAGGGATGTTGGAATTATAAAACTGGAAATTTAAAACAATTATGATTAATATGCTCAGGGCTCTAATGGAGAAAGTAGACAGCATGCAAAAACAGGTGGGCAATGTCAACAGAGAGATGAAATTCCTAAGAAATAACCGGAAAGAAATGCTAGAGATAAAAAAAAAAAAACTGTAACAGAAATGAAGAGTGCCTTTGATGGGCTTATTAGTAGAGTGGACATGGTATATGAAATTATATAAATACTGTATGATTGCCCGCTTTGTAAATATATTTTTTATTTACCTACAAAATAGATGGATAGTTACATGTGTATATCATATATTTATGTACTGTAAGTCAAATACACACATGCATATGCAAAAGAAAAATGCTGGCAACCAACAGAACAAATGTTAACAACAGTCACGTCTGGTTGGAGTAGGAGTGATTTTGGTATTTAAATGATCTTTTCTTTTTCTGTATTCCAAAATTTCCACAACAAATGTGTATCACTTTTATTATCTCATTTTTAAAAGTGGTAATATAAAAATTGCCAGAAGATAAGATGTGGAAACGAGGGTTGGTGTGAGATTGGGCCCACTCACAGAATTTGATTTCTGGAAAAGCCGTTTAGTGCAACGCCCTCATTGTACAGATGAGAGAACTGAGACACAAGAGGGTTAGGTGATTCCCCCTGAAGTTCACCTAGTGGGTAATGGCATACCTGAAGAAAAATTCAGGTTTCCTAGTTTCTGACCCAATGTTCTTTTTACTGTACTAGTGACCCCGAAAAATCAAACACAAAGGCACCACAGGACCTCAAAGAGGAAGAAAGCAAATGAGAAAAATGGCCCAAATAAAAATAATGGCCAACCAACTCTGAGCAGTCTGCACTGCAAAAGTAAAATCATGTTCTAGGCAATTAGGCACCAACCCTCACTACTCAAACAAATTAATATTTAAGGACTCTTATGAAGCCACCATTACAGGTGGCCTTAGACGAGGAGGGCAGGGTACACCGAGTAAGACTTTGACCTGAACTGATCCATAATGAATCTCTTTCCGGGAAAGTGAGGAGGTCAATGCTATTTCCTCACCTGATGAATGGGAACTGCACCTACTGCTGCTGCCTCTGCCGTTCTGACCACATCAGAGCTGCTTATGTATGCCTTCTCTCTACCTCCTTACTTACGCTGCCACGCAGAGCATTTATACTTGTAGCCAGCCACAGCACAGGTATTTATAAGTCCTTTGGAAGGATCTAAATGGAGAATGAAAGAGCCTCTCATGTGAAGGAAAAATCAACAGCTGACTCTTTTCTTACAAATGAGGCCTAACTGGTCAGCAATTTAGACTTTATTTGTGTTTAAGCAAAATAGAGAGTTTGGGGAAACTCTTATAGAAACCATAAAAATGATCTCCAAACATTTAGAGGATTCTAAGATTATATGTTCTCTGCTGCTTCTAGCTCTAGTAAAATTATCCAGAAACAACCAAACAACAAACAAACAATACTCACATTTACTTCCATTTGTCTGTTGTCTCTTGCATGGTAAAATGTTTAATCATCAGAAATAACAGAACGTCTACCTGAACACTTTTCAGAGCACTGATATGTCATCATGAGGAATTAATATTAAAACTTTCATGTAGTTACAGAATTTCCAAGGAAATGCTCAATTTTTGGACTATGATCAAGTGCAGGATGTATGGTATTTTTCAGAAAATAAGAAACAACCTGTAATTACTTGAGAAACCTCAAAGGAATCCATAAGTTCATCCATAAGAGGGAACTATTGCTTGGCTATTAAATTCTAATCATCAAACAAGATTATAGCTTTTGCTTTGGTGTTGAACAAAAATACTATTAATCCACTTCTGCTCTATAAGAGTATTTCTTCACCCAAAAGCCAACAAATGAGGAGACAGTTGTCTCAGGTGATAATAGGGATATTTCCAGAGATTATTGAATGAAGGATATGAGTGACCCACAGGAGAAAGAGAAACTTGGTTGGCATATCACCTGCTTGGAGAATTTCTGCTAGTTAGAAAAAGAGACTGGGGACATGGCCAGACCACTAGGCACGGATTTCACATGGGGCATAATGCCACTGGATTTCATCCTCTCCAGCCCCCAAATTAATACAAAAAAAAAAAAAAGGGAGATGATTTCACAGGTCACTGAGCACATGACCAATTAGCAGACAAGTAAGTCTTTCTGGTAAATCTCTCTGTGCGTGTACACTTTGTATATATAAGCAGGTGTATTTAAATTATTAAAACATTTTAAAAGCTATTTGATCTCTACTGATATTTTGTCTACATGTGCAAATATATATGTATTTAAATAAATAAAATATGTATTTTCAAAATATGTTTATACTTGCTGGCATTCTCTGGTCGGTTATGAAATTAAGCAACTGAACTTTTGCTTCAAGTGTCTAAGATACCTTCCAGGGGCTACTGGAGGAAACGGAGGAGCTCAGATACCTGAGGCTGCCTTTACAAACATACAGAAGAGTCAGCTATGCCTCCAGAAAGCAGAGATGAGGCCCAGCTTGCCCTGCTCTGAAGCTTTCTCCAGCACTCTCTCCAGGGCTCTGCTATCCAACATCAACCATGTCGGAGCCATTTTCCAAGATCCTACTTGACTGAAGCTAGACAGAACAGGCAGACAGACCTCCGCTTATTCTGACTCATCTTAGCCGAACAAAGACTTGTTTGAAGTGTATAAGGTTGGGAATTCTCTTCTTGATGTCTTCTTTGGGAAGATTTTTATCTGTAGGAGATGGTTGAGAGGTGGTCTGCCTTAAGGTAGATGGGAAATCGATAACCATCAGTCTTTGAGGTTCAGACTATTGCCAAGTCAACTTCTTCTTTGAATGCTTCTTATTTCATTTATACTTTCTGAACTGTGGGAGATAAATTTACTATCCAATTTCTAGGATGCTGTTTGGGGATTGTCTTTTTCTTTTACCACTATCCATATTGCCAGATTCTGACCCTGAGCCTCATATGTAAATACATTCTACATAAACCTGTAGAATCAGTCAATCAGTGGAACAAGCCAATGAATCTCCATCACTTTCAAATGATGACATTGAAGCTGGTTTCCACTGGTTTCAATATCTTCCATCAAATTGCTCTGAGTTGTCTAAATTAATTTCCTGGCCTGCTACTTATGTAGGAGGGGGTATATTAAATTCCTATTATCTTAGTTTTTTTATTTGTAATTCAAGAATGGGATGGAGGATGATTAATGACAGTTCTATAAAATCCAAAGATCTTCCTGAGGACTAAATAAGAAAATATACAAGTAATTCAATTATAAACCTATAAATCATAATAGAAAGCTGATATATATTTTATTATAATAAATATAATATGAGATACTATTGATATGCTAAGATACTATATATACACAGAGGGTGCCAAAAAATGTATATACATTTTAAGAAAAGAAAAAACTGTATTAAAATTGTAGTATTCAAAATATACTGATAAGAAAAGATGAACACAAGTAAAGTGTATACATTTTTTTGGCATCCCCAGAATGTATATCTGTACTGCCTGGAAAGAGCCAGCTTCTCATGTGGGCTGAACACCATACTTTTTCTTCACACTGTTCTCTCTAATTGGAATTTCCTCCCTTCTGATTATCTTCCAACCTGCTTGGCTTCACCCCATTTCTCTCTTCCAACACTTAATACCTGTGTGGCCTCGGACAAGGGACATGGGCAAGAAATATTTATTGAGGGTCTTCTAGGCTGGATATTAGAGTAAGAAATTGATTTGCACAAGGTAACACCATAAATGGCAAACCAGAATAGAACTTGCATCTTCTGTCTTACAGACCAGCCACCATCCCCTGCCCTATCCTGGTTTTCTAGAGTTACATCAAGGAATTCAAAGATTATTGCCAAACTCAACACAGTCCTACTCTGTTTATTAGCTTATTATGTCAAATGTGTCCATAGTTTCCTCTTAGGATTTTTGTGGGGATACCACAATTTTTTCCATTGATGAAAAGCCTCAGATACCAGGCTCTGGTAATAAGAAGCAAGTATTTTTAAAAATATTTTAATAATCTATGCTAAACATTAAAATGTTATTTTAGTTCCCTTTACATTTTAAAAACTTTTTTAAAATCTATTTTTTTTCTGATGATAAAAATATTTTTTCTGATGATAAAATTAATGTCTGCTTCCTTTAGATGATTTCTTATCTGTGTCTAACATTATTTTCTTATGATCAATATTTTCTATTTGATACTTCCATAAATATGAATACCTATCTCACTACATTCTTAACACTTAACAGCAGTAAATTCTATCACTTTTGCCAATGGTTTAACTATTTTATTTCCATATCCCCTACCCTCATTCTACATAATGAACTAGTTCTTGCTTTTTTTTTTTTTATCAATTGTCTAATTTTCTAACTAAACAATATCTTTTATTTGTCTATTTTTTTAGTTCAAGAAAGTTTTATTCTGTTTTTTCATTTTTGCTTATGCTCTATTTGTTCTGCTTTTTTTTTCCCCTTTAAATACCGATCACTTGTAAGTTGGCTTTTTGTTCATTCTTCCTCTGATCTAAGTGTCTTGTCCTTGTGTTTAACAGTGTAATGGTTGACAGACTTGTGTTGGAGTTCGACAGATTTGAATTTGAGTTCTGCTCTGTCACCTACTGGTTGTTTGCCTGGGAACATGAGGTGGCCATTCCAGGTCTTAGTTTCTTTCCCTAAATCATATGTTTGGCATCCAGTGAGTACTCCACAGACAAGACCGCCATTGCTCTCTTTCTCAGCGCGCTTTAAGAGTGCTTCAGCTTAGTTCTCTGCCTCATTGATTCTGTTTTCTGCATGTGCATTTGGTTCTTTATGTGCTGTTTTGGTATTTTAATTCTATGATGATTCATTTGATTCCTTCACTCATTTCTTACTTCTCTCAACCTGCATCCCAACGTATTGTTTTTTCAATTAATCTTTTGTTTTCAGAGAGATCATTTTCCCTTGATATTTCACTGGAGACACAAAGCGGAAATTTCTACAGGTTTCTTCTCTTTCCTGTGGTAGATCTGTTTCCCCAGCTCTATTAAGGCACTGTAGCTCTCTTCTATGGCAAAATATTTCCTTGTGTCCTCTGTATCCTTTTTAACTGTCCTTTGATGAAAACTTGGGTAGGTCCTATGACTTTTCTGCTTGCTTTTTGGTAATGGTTAGTGCTACAGTCTCTTTAAATAAAAAGCATTGTCTTAATTCAGAAATTGGAAGTGTCCTCCCAAGAAAGTAATCATAACTGTGTTTCTCGTATGCTTCAGGCTAGAAACTTGCAGTAGAAACAAGGTGAAACGGATGGCTTCCTCTCTATTTCTCTGTACTCAATCTCCACCCTGCCTGGCTTACTAACCATTTTAAGATACTTTCAGGTAAAATAGAGGAAGAAAGAAGTGTTAAGGGATAAAGGTCTTATTTGAACAGATACTCTCATAAGCTGCCTTTGGGCTCCCTGGGACTGACAGATATTTGAAGTTCTTTTTTGGGTGGGTGTGTTTGAGGGTACTTTGGCAATTCCTGCCACTCAGGGCCCGTCTTCTGCTGTGCTTTTGACTGGGTAGATGAGTCTCTGTGTTGGCTGGTCCCTTGCAACTCTTTCTGCAGTCCTTAGGTATTCAGGGCTCATCTAGATGTTCTCACTGGGGTCCTCTCCTCTAGGCAGCCCCACTGGACAGGACCTACAATTATATCACTCTATCTCTCTCCTGTCTGGCCCACAACCGCTCCACAGCAAAGTCTATACATTTCTTGGACTGACAAACTGGCCACAGGATGCTTCCATTTTTTCAGACATGTCAGGTAACAATCTTCTATAAACACTCAGTGCAGGCACTCCGAGGGATCTTGTAGCAGCTTCCCTCACTATACCAGGTTAAAGCAGAACTCCTTAATCAGTCCACCTCTTATATGCGTTGGGGTAATGGAGATATCATTTTACAGTAACCATCTCCTCTCCAAACAAATATCATCAAAAGTCACTTCCTGACCTGTTTTTAAATCTTGGATTTGGCTGAGGGGTCCAAGGGTCACAGAATGGGTGAGCAACCATTTTCATTGTTGTATTAATCATGTCTTTTTTGTGTGTTTTTTTTCCTGTATGGTATGATGATTTGATATCTTTAGGTGCCTTACAGACGTGGGGAAAGACTGTCACTTCCAGAGAAGGCTAATTCCTAACAATAGTAAACAACTTACTTGAAAGAACAGCTTTCATGTGCAAGCTAACCAATCTAGAGCCTATAACCCCAACCTTCTCCTTATCTAACTCTCACACATCAAGCCAATTTTTCCCCTGCCCTAAATCACCCAGGACCAGATATCAGACAACTAAAGACCACTCCTACAGACCAAAGCCCACTGACATTATACAGACTAGCCACTCCTGAGCTATTTACCCTGCCCTGCCTTGCCTTTCTGCAGAACCCCCAGTGAAGTTTCTGACCTAGGCTTTCTCCATGCTCTTGCTTCTTTCTCCTGAGCAAAACCTGTGCTTCTCTTGAAGCACTGTATGATGTGGTATTCCCCCTTCTCTTGAGAAATGTAACTAATAAATTTTCTTTCTGTGGTATTAACCATTCTTTGTCAGCCCTCAATCAGACCTCTAAAAATTAAATCCCATGTATAATTTTTTTAAAAATTGTAGTGCTGCATATGGAGATCTGTTTCATAGTCACTTTGATGTCTGATGTACAGCAATTTCACCTGAGTTGAAACTTGGATTATATCCTCTTTCTATAAATTCATAATTAAGTTTTGACAGAATACAGAGCTCAGTCTAAAGTTCCACTTATGCACTCAAACTGTCCCTGAGGTGTGATTATTCATTCAGAAGCTATTTATGTTGACATTACATCTGGCAGACAGTACACTGGGTGATGGGCACATGAAAATCCCTGCCACACGGATGCTTAAGTTGGCTCACACCTGACATAGCTGATCACATAGAATCAGTGCCCTGGAGTAGACAGTCACCTAGATCTAGAGGCAGGAACTTTCAGCACTACATGTGTTAGTATATGAGTAAAAGAACACTGTATTCAATTGATGTCTAAAGTCACAAGGAAGCCAAAGCCATAGTTATAGCATCATGGCTCTGAGGCCTTTTGATGGAGGCATTTACCAAAACACAACCTCAAACGGATATTCGATGAGAGCCAGCATGACAGTCTGAAATCAAGCTGCCATTTCAAAGGGGAACTGGTAAAGAGGGGCAGCCTAGTGACTTTTAAAGAACATGGAGACTGGGATGGCTAATAAGAAAGAGCTTTGGAGGAGATGATGAGGAATAGAGCCAGGAGAATGTTCTGAGTAGAAAAGCAGATGGACACAGAGCTTCTTATCTGGCTCTTGGGAGACTGGGAATGTTTAAAAGGGCAACTGGTGAAATAAACATTAACTCAAGAGATCAGGCCTCCACAAAAGCAGGTAGCCATTCCAGATGCTAACTCTGTCATGGTTCTAATAGTCTTTAGAGTTAAGGACACTGGGTTATCTTCTTTTTGAAGAGCCCAAGCATATTATTCTGGAACACTGCAACTGGAACAGATGATGAGGAATAATTTCAAGTGTCAAATTACAATCTAAAGAAAGCGCAGGTCAAAAAGACCAGAAGAAGCCATGAGTGCAGTGGGCACCAGTCCTTAACAGGGTGTCCTGATTTATCTGTAAGGGGTTAGAGTGACATATTTTCCCCAGAAATTGACGTTCCGGGTTTATTGACTTTGTCCATAAAACTTGCTGAGGCTCCTGAGATCATCATCATCTCGTTATGAAGACAGAAGTCTGCTGTATTTAGTTCTAAATAATGAAACAGGACACCTCCCTTGGTACAAAGGGTAACCCTAAGGCTTCTTATCCCCTGTTGGTACATTGGGCAGGTAACAAAGTGGGTGCAGCATCCTCACACAGCAGAAGCTGTTTTCTCTGGGAGTTAAGCAGCGATTACTAAACGATGTCCTATCTTCTTCTTCATATAAGTGAAGCCTAAGGGTTGATATTGGTCCAGATAACAAGTTTCCTGAATGGTTGGTGCAGACTGAAGGAACAGAGCCCTTTGCCAGCAGTCGTGGGGTACGGAACCTGGGAAAGTTGTTAAATTAGAAGCAGAATTTAAGGGGAAACCAGGTCAGAATAGAAGCTTATAAACTGATCATGTGACCAAATCAGTTTATGTAAGAGGACAGGAAGCACGATGAAAAGCCAAACGTTTCATAGAACATGAGCAGGTTGAAGCAGACAGACCTGGAGGAATTCCCTATCCAAGAATAAATGGCCAAAGTAACTCTTTATGTAAAATTCAAAGCCAGAGTCACAGATGAAGAAGGAGCCAGTGGGTAGCAGATCCTTCCCTTCTGTGATTAAGGCCAAGAGATGGAACCACCTTTTTTCTCCTGCAAATTTTACCCTCTCTCAGGCTGACTTTTCCAATTTTTCCCATTTAAGGTTGTATTTACTTCTTCTCTTTATAAACCTGGGTTTACCTCTATGAAAGTTATTCATGGGAAATGAGCTCACACGTCTACATAAGCCTAGAGACCATCTCAGATCCTGTAATCCACTGAAGACAGTTTGCAGATAATCCCTTGAAGCCAAGAAAGTATAGTCAAGAAGTACTTCAGGTCTGACTTTCACAACTTATAACATTCCAATTCTCATAGCATTAAAACTGAAGGAAGAATGTTCTACTCCTACACTGCAGTATGAAAGTTACACCTCTTTGGTCAAGAGACGACTATGTAGTATTCACATTCAGAACAAATTTGGTATCCCAGACACAGTGCTGGAGTGGTTTCTAATTTAAAATTAGATGTTGAAGAAAATAAATCTGGATACTATAAAAAAGTTATACCTGTATCAGGCTTAAAAGGATTTTTTAAACAATTGTCAGGCCAACACATCATATTGCCAAACCCATAAACTGCTTCAAGAAACAGATGGAATTTATATCACAGACTTTCAAACCTCATGGAGAGGGATCTTTGAGTCCAATTAACCCCTTGGCGCAGCAGTGTTTAATCTGGAGGGATATGCTCAAAGCATCCAAAAATATTTTGTCTAGACTTCCCCACTGCAGAATTTTCTAATGCACATTCTCTGGGCAGATGACATGAATCTAAGGTAGTGGGCAGGGACTGATGATATCTTTTCAGAATACAGGTTCTCTTTTCACATATTCTCAAGGATATTTCCACAACAAGTTTACAAGAGAGGTATTCCATCTCTGCTGGATGTGCCATTCAGTCTCGCTAAGATTTCTAATGCAAGTGCCAAGCCCCAAATTCAAAGAAAATGAAAAAAATATGTCAATATGTGCTTAACTACTACCAACAATATCCAAAGATGGCAAAAGCTGGAGAATTAGAGTGTTTCATATAAAATGTCATCAGTACAATTTTTGTAGATATATTCAGCCAATTTTAGGAGGAACTGGAAGTTAAAAATCATTCCTCTTTATCATTTTATTAGCATTTTGAATATTATCTCCTTCTTAAGTGGTTAAGCCAGGTCAGTTACAAAGCAGTCATTTAACCAAGTTGGTTCTTGTGGTTATAGGTCGCATGCTGCAGTACTGTCGAAACAGAGTCACAATCTCTTTCCCTGCAGGCTTCAATAACTAGTGTTCAGCCTCCTGTGCCTGAAACCACTTGACCTTGATCCTGTGAAAAGGCAGAGAAGAGGAATGGACACGCAGTTCTCACTGCAAGACTGCAGTCCCTCACCCAAGACCTGGTTTGTCGACAAACAAAAGGGCGCCATACATCAATGGCATTGGGAAGGGAAGGAAAGAAGAGAAAAGGGAGAAATTAGGCAAGCAAGCAACAAAGTAAAAATGGGAGAATTGAAAGAGCAAGTAGCGAATTGAAAAAGAAAATGAAAGCAGTTGACTTAGTTGTTTGTTGACCTTAGACCAGCTATGAACCAAATGACAATTTTTTTTAAAAAACTTGATAGAAAAAACTCTGGAAGTAAATACATAGAGATCTTATTTATTCTGATTTCTTTTTTCAGTGCTTCTACCACCATTACTGAAATATCTTCAATAGTAGCTTACAATGTTTTGTATTCATTTCTTTGATAAACCTCTCTTATTTCCTCCTTTGCCTAAGAAAGAATTTCCTTTAGGGATTGCCAGTCATGGTTGGACACACTCATAATTATTGCTGTTTTTTAAAGTAATCACTGACATTTGTAAATGACTGTACACTTTCCTAAGCTCACTTCACAAGTACGTATTTTACTCATCACAACACTGTACTGCAGGATATCAATATCATCACCCCCATTTAATAGATGAGAAGGCTGAGACTTAAACAAGTTAAGGAATTGACCAAGGACATTGACTCAGACCCACCCTGCACTGAGCTGGGTGGCACCTGCACTTTTTCTTGTGTACTATGTCACTGCTCTGTTGGCAAAGCAAAATTTATAAACAGGTGATACATGAAGAAGGAAGTCTCAGCAGCTCTACTGAATTAAAACATCTTTCTTACAAAGATGTTTACCAAATGTTTACCAAATAGAGAGTGTAGGAGAAGATTTGTTATAAGTTTAAGTAAACAGAATTAAGGGACATAATTAAACAGGGTCTCTGATTGGGACCTTGTCTTAAAACATCACTAAAAGCAGTGTGGAAGGAATATCATGTGTAAATAGTGATACATACGTGTTGATGGCACAGCACAGCAGTTAAGAGTTCGACCTTGGAATTACACTGCCTGCATCTGAATCCCGGCCATGCCACGTATTATCCAAGTGACCTTGGCCAAGTAACTTAACTTGTACCTCAGTTTCCTCGTCTCCATAAAGAGGACAATGATAGTATTTATGTCATTAAAATCATTATGAGAGTTAAAAGAATTAATACAAGTAAAACATTTAGAACAGTACTTGTTACATAGAAGCACCATACAAGTGTTGGCTATTGATGATATTTCTAGACATTATGTATGATTTTAATTTTCTTCTCTATATGTTTTAAAATTTCCAAATTTTAATGTGTCTTAATTTAATAATTGAATTTTTAAAAACCATTAAAGTAATAAAAAGTAGGCAGCAATAGACAATCTTCAACAGCTACCTTAACTGAAAGTTCTGTCCTTATTAAGATTCAGAACTCCTTTATAACCCTCTCCATTTTTTTAGCTCTTTGGAAAATTTGTCTTACTGACAGGTAGGTGCCTTGTTTGCTGAAGGAAAGCTATGTGAATTATAGCTATCCCACAGTCTCCCTGATGAAACCAGAGCAGATGTTTGAAAAAGTATTCAAGGTATCCAGTGCTCCTTAAAGGGACAAGGTCCATCTTGAAATCATCAAGCAAAAGAAACAAACACCAATTTCCAGGTAACCTTGTGCAAATTACATGGCAGGTAAATTAATCAAATTTTCCTGACACTGAGTCTTTCATTTATACAACCCTTAGCAACTTGCTTTGGGCTATTAGTCTCACCATAAATATGTACTGAAGCAAATGCAAAAGCATTTACCCCAAAAGTTAACAAAACTGGATTCACAAGAAACATGGCACACATCAGACAACTGGGAACAAATACAGAAAGCGGGACTTGGTCCAACCAGATGCTTCTCAAAATATGTGGCAAAGATTTTAAAGAGTCCTGTAAGAATTTCAAGAACCATTCTTCTAGATTAAGAAAAGCACAGAAGGAATACAGACAAAGAGCAGATGGTGTGCACAAACTGTCTAAGATTTTGAAAGAAGAGATACTACAATTTGATCAAGTTGTGGCAATTTATGTACATTTTAGGCAGCACCAAACCATATGTGTTGTATTTCCGTAGAAGGCCCTCTACTCCTCGGAGGCTCCATTTACTCAAATAGGGTCAACTTTCAATGGTAGTAAACTGGAAACACTGGATATAATCTGTCTGTATTACAAATTATAATTTAAGATTCCCAAATAATCAATAATTAGGATCTGGGTATTGATGACTTTGTAATTATCAATATGTATTGAGCTCTTGAATTCTGTCCATTTGACTTCTTTATGGGATTTTTAAACTATTTTTACAACAATTGAAAATAATGACAGCATTCTTTGTGTTCATATGCTGAACCATGCTTTATGTCTATTTACTACCCTAAAGGCATTCTGCTAACTAACTACCATGGGGATACACAGGAGTTGGCACTAACCTTCAAGTGAGGAAATAAAGCTCTACCAAAGCCAAATATCTCAATCTTCTAGAACCGCTTACCTCTAACACCATTCCTGGTAATTAAACATGAGGACAAGTGCCAGTGTGTGAAGCATAGCCTTTGTGCATCTATCAGTAAACAAATATTTCCTGAAAGATCCCCTTAATGAGACAAGAATTTCAGAGTATAATTAGAATGAGCTTGCCATTAAATGTAGTTTCAATTGGAACAGCTTGTAAAGGTTTGAGGAAAAATTCTAGCTCCTGTGTGTTGTTTTGAATTTGCTCCCTGTCAATTCCTTTTTGCTTAATTTGAAAATACAACAGATATAATTAGACTAAAAGAGAAAGAAAAATTACTCTGATTATTTCTCTACATGTCTAGCCATGAACAACCGATATATAGATAGATTCAATGGATGCTAATGTGTTATACATAGGCTACTAGTACACTCCAAATAAGCATTTTCTACTTGTTCTGCTGTGTTGCTGAAAGGGGTCAAAACTAAGCAAATCTCATTACACAGATTCTCCAAATTTATCATGATTCCATCTGTTAGATTCTTGCAGATAGTCTGAGTCTCTTTTCACTCCCATAGCAGTTAGAGGGCTCCAGTCAATCTATCTATCCAAGAGATATATTAAAGTCTTTGCCATTTGATTTGGATGTTCCATTTCCAAGATAAACCTGCTTGACAAATTACAGTGTCTCTCTTGCCAAAATGATATTTTCCTAATACAAAGGCAACCTTGAGACAGAGTTATGTTTCATTTTCTGCCGTGCTTCAAACCCCGCTACCTACCAGTGGACAACTTTCCCTTCTGACTGACAGCAAAAATAAATCTCTATTTGAAGGGAAACGGGACAATAAAGCTTTCATATTAAAAAATATGATACCAGGGTCTCTTCTGGTGTTTGGCTGTATTCTCAAAACTAACTACTATGCAGAAAAAATAGATTTTTACCAAATGTTTTGTAAGGAATTGTTTTCATTGAGATAAAAACAATTTGTCTCAATAGTCTTATGTACCAGAGATTAGATATGAAGAGGGTAGTGCCACTTTGTTCTTGGAATGGCTTTACTACCCATTTCATTTTATTTATTTATTGGCATTTTTTATTCAATTAGATAGTCTGAAACCAGACTTGGAAGCTCTGTGTGTAAACTCAAGGGTGTTACAGTCACAGTGATCTGATGCTACTATGAGACCTAATACACCTCCTTAAAGAGTCATCTGTAATATCAGATTTGGCAGAAACTCCAAGACTTGAGCACTCATATTTAATTCTAACTGAACCCCACACAACAATTTTTTTCTATAATGTTATTAAAATTTAAATTCAAACCACTAACTTAGGCTAACTGGGTAGGACAAGTACACACTATCCTTTAAAAGACGATTAATATGAAGGGGAAGGATTAGAGTAGAATCATAGGATTAAAGAAAAGAATAAAGACAGACAACTGTCCTCAAAAAGTAGCTTTCACAATACATTCCTGTGCTTCAGGTTTTTTCTTCTCCTGTCTCTACTCAGTCTTTGAGTTAGCGCCTCTTCTCTTAGTGTCTCACTTACGATAATAGTCCCTTTGCTTGTGGCTGTCTTTATAGAATGGAAGGTTGGTACAAACAATAGTAAAACTCTGTTTTTTGCTTGTTTCCATTGTTACTGATTGTCTCAGAGCTGCCATTTTGATAAACATCCTCATCCTGTCTGTACCTCCCACTGTCTCTCAACTGACTATGGCCAGATTCCTGTCTATGCCTTCCATTGAGTTCTCTGGCCTTGATGAGAATCTCAATGTCTGGACCTGCCTAGTGACTGGCTGTGAGTGGGTTCATATTGGTTTTGTGAACTGGACTTACACTATCCAGAGGTGTATTCTCACTGTATCTCTGAGTGTTCTTTTTTTTTTTTTTTTTTTTTTAGCTTCAGGGGTACAAAACCATGTAATAGTTAGACATTTATACCCCTCACAAAGTGATAACCCCCGCTCCAACTCTATTAACCCTCTGACATCGAATATAGTGATTTCAATTCCATTGAATCTATTCCTTATAGTCCCTATGCTATACTCCACATCCCATGAATATATATATACACACACACACACACACACACACACACACACACATATATATATATACATATATATATATATATATATTTGACATTTAATATTATTCAACTTCAGTTTCAGGTGTATAGCACAGTGGTCAGTCATCTACAGTCTATGAAGTGATCTCCATAATAAGTCCAGTGCCCATCTGGCACCCTACATAATCTTTACATTATTGATTATATCCCCCAAACTGTGTTACACATCCCCATGCCTATATATTGACTACTAATTTGTACTTCCTAATCCCTTTACCTTCTGCCCATTCCCTCCCCCCTCCCATATAACAACCATCAGTTTTTTTCCGCTACATCTCTGAGTCTAGTTCTGTTTTGTTTGTTCATTTATTCTGTTCTTTCAGTTCCACATATAAGTGAGATCATGTGGTATTTATATTTCTCCCTCTGACTTATTTCACTTAGCGTAATATTCTCTAGGTCCGTCCATGTCGTTGCCCTAACACTCATGTCATTGCTCTACTACCCGTTTATCCTACCTCTGCTTCCTCATGCTGCTGCCTCTTTTTCCTGCCTGCCCACCCCCTTCCATCTCCTGCATTTGGTTTCTGCACTACCTTTGCTTCCACTCCACATAAAGTATTCTTTGATATTATCAGCAGCCAATTTCTTGGCAAAAAGTAATGTCCTCCTGCCTTCACTACCCTTGAGCTCCCTGTTGTATTTAGAATTCTCTCGGTCTTTTCTCTTTCTCTAACTGCTCAGTTTCTCTCTTCTTAGATAACTCCTACTCATCATTTCTGCCCTTTCTTGTTTCTCAAGGATCTGTCGTTTGCCCGTCATACTTTTCTCTCATAGTCTTTCAGCGAGTTTATAAAAGTCATTGCTTCAACTCTCTCCTGAGAAGTTAATCCCCATATCTCCATCTCCTGTTCTTCTTTCCCATCAGCTCCTCCTCTATTTACAAATGGCCACAGGGCATTTCCATATGTATGACCTGCTATAACCTCAAATTCAACATTCAAACTATTAAAAACTGACCTCCCCCTCTTTTCTCCAGATTAGTTCTCATTCCCCAGTACTTTTCATCTATCCTTCATTTTACCATTACTTTGGCTTCACAAATCACAAAGTTTGGTATCTTTTTTAAACCACATAGTTGAGGTATAATTGACATGCAAAAAGTTGTAATTATTTAATATAAACAATTTGATGAGTTTGGAGATAAGTATATACCTGTGAAACCATCACCACCATGGAAGCCATAGACATATCTATTACCTCCCAAAGTTTTTTCCCATACCTTTTATTATTATTATTATTATTATTATTATTATTATTATTTACTGTGTATGTGTGTGTTAAGAACACTTAACATAAGATCCTTTTTTTTTTTTTTAACATTTTTCACTACATACTGATTAGTTCAAAACAAACTTCACCAAAGCACAGAGTTTGTTCTGCTCACTAATAAAAGCCAGCTTCTATAAGAGTGCCTGGTACAAAACAGGCTCTTAAATACTTGCTGAGTGAACGAAATGTGAGTATTCAAAGATATAATGCATATAAAACACTTAGCTGTACTTTGCAGGATTAAGTCCTCAACAAATGTTACCTAGCATGTATTACTATTGTTATCATCATCATTATTATTACTATTATTATTTCCAATTGTAGTTGCAGCATTAAAAAGATGACTGCAAGTATTTTTGTTGTTGTCTTGCATTTAGACCTTTTTCTTGGTGCTTTATATTTCTCCTTCATTTTAGGATAGCAGACACTTTGGTTTGTCCTTGTCTTTCCCTGCTGGGTCCCCGCTATCTAGAACGATATGAAGGAAAATGTGTAATGCATAGTTTCTCCTGGTATTACAGAGTAAATGATCATTCATCTTGTTCATATGATGGTTTTTGTAGGCACTATGTTCAAGGCATGACATTTTGATAGTAGTTTGAACACTCAATAAATGACAATTAACCTGAAGAGAATGTTAAAACATACCCAATTTGAACCTTCACAAAGGTAGATAGAAGGTGTTTTTAATGAATTTGAATGAGATAAAAACTGATCTGATACAAAAATTGTAGAATTCAAAATGTTAAATTATTTTGTGTTGCTAAGATTGTTATAATTTGATAAGTTTTATTCAACATCATCAGAAACAAATAAAACATAATAGTAAGCAAATATAATTCAATTATCTTACTCCTAGTTTGCTTTGCCATGCTAAAATGAGCTTTTTAGGGGTTAGATTTGGGGATCGATCTCTGACTTTCCTTTGATCCATTCTATTTACATTAGTTCACTAATATAATTAATCTTCTTGCTTATTTTGAGTATTTTCAAGAAATTTCTTTCTGTATATTTAATTCCTCTTTTCCAGAAAAATCGTATTTTGGCAAGCTAGAAGGTACTCATATGTTGGAATGTAATGTTAGTACATCTCTGATTGTTAGGGAGAATCTTGCTTTCAATTCTTCAGCTCTCATCAGTCCCCAATTTATATTTAAAAATGTGGAGTCTAGACTTATAGTGGGAAAATGCTAGTCCAAATGCCAGTTCTGACCCTTTCTAGCTGTGTGAATTTGGACGGACTATTTATCATATCCACGTGCCTTCGGGTAGTGGTTAAGAAAGCTCACTCCAGAGCCTAACATCTTGAGTTTCAGCACTGCCTTAGTATTCTCACTCATAAAATGGACATAATAATACCCACCGCATAAGTTATAGGTATGAACTGAGTCAATAAATATATAGCACTTAGAACACTGTCTGTCGTACAGTAAGTAACGTTGTTGTAAGAATGAAAAGGAATTAAAGTGTGATGATGATGGTAGCTAACATTTGAGAACGCACTATATGCTAGGCCATCTTTTACATATATGAGCTCGTTTAAACATCCCAACAACCTTAAGAGGGAAGTACAGTAATTATCCTTATTTTTTAAATGATAAAAATGAAATCCAAAGAAGTGAAATAACTTGAACCAGGTCACATGACTAGTAAGGGTCAAAACAATGAGACATGATGAAGATGGGCCTAGCAGATGAGTAGGTCTCAGTAAATGTTACATAATAATCCCCCTTCATCTGTGGTGTCACTTTCCATGGCTCAGTTACCTGCAGTCAACTGTGGTCCAAAAATATTAAATGGAAAATTCCAGAAATAAACAATACATAAGTTTTAAAATACACACCATTTTGAGCAGTGTAATAAAATCTCTCACCATCTCGTTTTGTCATGCCTGGGACATGAATCATCTCCTTTGTCCAGCATCTCCATGCTGTGTACACTCCCCATCCATTAGTCACTCAGTAGTCCTCTCAATTATCAGATCAATTGTCACAGTATCACAGTGCTTGTGCTCAAGAAACCATTATTTTACTTACTAATGGCCCCAAAGTGCAAAAGTAGTGATTCTGGCTGGCACTTCGGATATGCCCAAAAGAAGCCATAAAGTGTGTTTTTTTAAGTGAAAGGTGGGAAGAGCAGAACGAGATATTTTTAGAGAGAGAGACCACATCCACATAACTTTTATTATAATATATTGTTATAATTATTCTATTTTATTATTAGTTATTGTTGTTAGTTTCTTACTCTGTCCAATTTAGAAATTAAACATTATCATACATACGATGTCTGACAAGTTCGTGAACTCATCCTAGAAAAAGTGCTACATACCTCATTCCTGAATATCACCTCTGAAGTACTCCCCTTGGGAAGCAATGCACTGATGCTAGCGCCTAGTCCATCCTTCAAAGCAATTTTGGAACTCTTTTTCTGGAATGGCCATCCGAACTGTCATTGTATTACCCTTGATGTACTGAATGCCATCAAAATGTCTTTCTTTCAACATTTCCTGTGTCTTTGGGTAAAGAAAGAAGTCATTGGGGGCCAGATCATGTGAGTAGGGAGGGTGTTCCAATACAGTTATTTCTTTACTGGCTAAAAACTCCCACATAGACAGTGCCGTGTGAGCTGGTGCATTGTCATGACGCAAGAGCCATGAATTGTTGGCAAAATGTTCTGGTTGTCTTCATCTAACTTTTTCATGCATCCTTTTCAGTACTTCCAAATAGTAAACGTGGTTAACTGTTTGTCAAGTTGGTACAGATTCATAATGAATAATCCCTCTGATATCAAGAAAAGTTAGCAACATTGTTTTGACTCTGGATTTGGAATGACAGAACTTTTTTGGTCGTGGAGAACTGGCTGACTTACATTGTGTACTTTGACACTTTGTTTCAGGGTTGTATCAGTACACCCATGTTTTATCACCAGTGATAACACAACCCACAATATAGTCTTACCTCTCTAAAAGGTCTTGGCAAACTTTGACTCTGCTTTGCTTTTGTTCATCGGTGAGCTCCTTCAGGGCCATTTTTGCACACACCTTTCTTATACCAAGATTTTCAGTTAACATTTTCCTAACTGTTTCTCTATCGATGTGTAATTGGTCTGCTATGCTTCTCACAGTCAGCCGACAATTTTGACACACAATTTGACAAAGTTTTGTAATGTTTTCTTCAGTTCTGCTCCTTACTGGCCGCCCTGATTGCTCTTCATCAGTGACACATTTTCTCCCGTCAGAAAAACGTTTAATCTGTTTGTACACTGCCATTTTCTTCATGGCATTATCCCCATAAACTTGGACTAACATGTTCCTGATTTCACTTCTACTGTTACCAAGATTAATAAGAAATTTAATGTTTGTTCGTTGCTCTAATTCAAGCTCAGACATTCTCACAACGGCACACAGAAACACGCAACAATAATGAACATCACTCAGCAAGACACCGCCACATATCAACACGAACACAGCTGTGAGACACTGATATATCAAGGTTATGAAACCTTATCGAGCTGTTTGTACAGTGCTGCCAATGTAAGCACACAGTGACAGGTTTGTAAACTTAATTGTTAGACCTCGTATGTATAGGGAAATAACATAGTGTATATATAGGAATTGGTAATAGCTGAGGTTTCAGGCATCTACTGGATGTCTTGGAAAGTATCCCCCTGAATAGGGGGGACTACTGTATACAGTACCTTGATAAACTCCAACATCTGCATGAAACTGTTTTATATTGCAGTCATGTTTGAGATGGTCTTACAAGGTTCTGTGCTGAGGGCATTTTTCCCCATTTCTCATCAGTTCAATAAAAATAAATCAGTGGCTCAATAATCCCTTTCAAATCTTAGTATATGCCTAACAGATTAAAAGGTGAGATAACTTTCTATCTTCTTTTTTGCAGCTATATCATGAATGAAATGTAGATAGCATAATGGTTAGCAACCTGAGGAGTTTTGGGGTTCGAACCTGGCTCTGCCAATTTCAGGCTCTGGAACTTTGGGCAAGTTACTCAGTAACTATCTCAGTCTCAACTTCTTCATTCAGAAAATGGAGGTGATAACAGAGGTGACCTCATAAACTTATTATAAGTATTAAATGAAATAGTGCATTCAAAGTCCTTAGCATAGTAATACAGATAATCACTAACGAAACATCAAGGGCAGGGGGAGGAAAACTCCTTTCTATAATAATTTGTAACACATGCTTTTCTGCAGGAAAGGACATAGTCCTAAAGCTACTGGACTAATCCCCAGGACTAATTCCCAACAGTCAAGTCACTGATTTCTGCTATAAGCCTGGAAATAAATATGCATTAACACTGAATGTCAGACAAATTGGCCTCTCAATTTATTAATAAACATCACATTAGTAGCTTTCTGTATTTTATAGTGAGCTCCATCATCCATATAGCTTGCACCATTCTCCATAGTATTAGGTTTTTCCCTCAATAACTTTCCTCAATCAAGTACGGATTCACTCATCCATGCCTTTCTCATTCTAGTCATACTTGAGGGCTACACTTCTAGTATCTCCAACATCATATTTCTTAGACAAAAACAAAGGGATGTGATCTAACACTCCAGGGTTATCTCATGGGACTAACTCACACAAAGAAACTTACTATTTCAGCATCTCACACCTGTTGGGTGACGGAACTAACTTAATGGCAAATTCAGCTTTAGTAAATAGTCTCCCTTAAAGTTGTTTTGTTCACAAAGACTCTTAATGCCAGAGATATGAAAGTGGAAAAAATGAGCTTTGCCTAGTAGACCAATGCCATCAGTTTCACAACAGTAACAAGCCGTCTTTCCTCAGAAAGCATTAGTTGTTTCCTCCAAGGATGGCCTGGTGGAGCCTCCCACAGTGCCTACCCAGCTTTTGGTTATTGACTCCATGGCAAGAAGGAGAGGCTGGCGTGCATCCACCCAACCTCCTTCACACTCACTGACAGCTGAACAAGCCCCACACTTCTCCCTCCAAATGCCTGGCAATGCCAGCAGAAACTTGGAACAGCAGACAGACAAAGAAAAACAATTTAATTTCTCTCTGACTGGCTGCTCTCTTCCAAATGTGACAGCTTTTGTAACCAAATGGCTCATATTCTAGTCAGTTAAGACTGAGGTAGAAACAGGGTGAACAGTGACACCAAATGGTTAGAAAAGGGGGTTTATTAAGAAAACATATTTATATCCCATTTCTCATCAGAAATATTTGGGATGGCTTACATGCATAAATATTATGCAACAAGACAACAAATTAAAAGTAGATAGCAGATAAGGAAACAAAATGCTTCAGGGCCTAAATATCTTCAGGAGAATGGGAGAACAAATTAAAGCAAGGAAAGCTAATTATGACCTGTAATTTGACTTCAGTCTTTCTAGCAGTGCATAGGAATGGAGGAAACCTGTTCAGTTTCAAAGGAGAAGCTCAGTTCTTGCTAAACCTACAATAACAGAATTTCCAAAAAGGGACTCTTAAATATTTATTAAAATGTAAGGACTTTGAAACTGCATTTCACTCCTTGCTTTTTTCTTCATGTGCATCTTCATTTATGTTATATCACCTTCTCCAAATATAATTTTGTTAACCTTTTATTTGGATTCTTTTTAACTTTTTAAATTTATTTCAGTGTGTTTTTCCAGGACCCATCAGCTCCAACTCAAGTAGTTGTTTCAATCTAGTTGTGGAGGGCGCAGCTCACAGTGGCTCATGTAGGAATCGAACCAGCAACCGTGTTGTTAAGAGCTCTGTGCTCTAACCAACTGAGCCAACCAGCCACTCTTTTATTTGGATTTTTATTTCATACTATTGGATCATACTTAATTGCAGTCTTTACTCAGTCCCTGCTCAATTACATTCAGCCAATAGACAAAAGTAGACAAGTAGATCAGCTGTTTGTAAGTTGTGTGTATGTGTGCGTGCGTGCGTGCGTGTGTGTGTGTGTGTGTGTGTGTGTGTGTTTTAAGAAAATGTATTAATGGGAACTCCAGTGAGCAAGAAGGAAAGAAATGCAGACATTGCTTTTTGCAGGATTAACCAATAACCAACAGAACAAACTATTTTTAAGTTGCATAAAAAGTTCAGATACAAAATTTGTTTTAGTATGGATTTACTGAAGAAATGGCAGTCAGCAGGGCATGTTAGAGAGAACAGAATTAAGTGATATGGACAGGGAACAACCTAGAAAAATAAAGAGAGATGGTAACTATGGAGTATATGGGAACTCCAATGAAAGAAAAAGAAATGGGAAAGATGCATAGGATGGGAAAGGGAAAAGTGAGCTAAATCGTAGGAAGCACAAACATGGCAAAGATGATCAGGTTATTGGTCACTTAAGCAAAAAGGGGGAAATGCAGAACAAGATGAAAGAGACAGATAGGAGATGGTGAAGAAAATAAAACTTCTAGTCAGGAAGAGAGGAAGTCTAAAAATGCTTTTAAAAGAACAGCTGGAAATTTTAGCATACTCAAAGGTTAAAGTGCCAGAAAGAACAGGGAATGTGGAAAGAAACAAGTACTTGGCTCATAACGGACTCTTAAGAAACACTTGGTAGATTTTGATTTCTGTTGAGACAGAAAGGAGATAGGGGAGTGGAAACACGATTAGAGTTTGTAGAGGAAAGAGAAACAGACTGAAATAAATTTCTTTCATGTTCCATATTCTTTCCATGATGTGATGTAAAGGAATAATCAGAGAATTACCAGGATGATTAAAATGGTAAAAAGTAAGACCTCATAGAAAATATTAAATAAAACCTTTTCTCCCCATAAAAGAATAGGTAAATGTGATTAATAATGGTTTTTGGAAGTTCACAGGTCATGCTACTAGCCATTCCTGAGGCATCCAATTGAACTTATTGCTACAACTTTGTCTGTTCACCTCTTGATTATAAGGAAATGAGAATCTTGGAAGCTCCTTCCTCCTCTACTTTAGTCACTTCTCTATTATATTGGATTAAAGTTTTTATTGATTTTTTAACATGTATTGCCCCCACCAGACTATGATGAGCCTTCCAGGACCAGGGACTGTGTCGTCTTCATTTTGTATTTGTGCTTAGTACCCAATATATTTATCCTGAGTATTTTATGTTCTGCCTGTTCCAGAAAAGACTTAATGTGCTACTTGGGTTTTTGTTGGGAGAACTTGCTTCACTATTCACTACTAGGATGATTTATTCAATTGCTCAATACAAAAACGTAGGTGTCATCCTTGACTCTTCTCTTTCTCTCCTTCTTTCCAGTCCATCATCAAACTCTGTCAGTTCTCTTTTCAGTATACATCCTATACCATCATGTCTCACCACTGCACCATTAACACCCATCATGGGTTACAGAGACAGTTTTCAAATTGTTCTCCTTACATACTCTTTTGCCTCTAGAAGCTTATTCTTTATGGATCAGCCAACGTAATCTTTCAAACCCTAAATCAGACCACATCATTCCCCAGATTAAAATCTTTTAATGTTTTCCCATGGCACTCAGAATATTTCCTACAATCTGGCTTCATTTCTTGCCCTCTCTCCCTTGCTCACTAGGCTCCATCTACAATAGTTCTCTTCTTGTGCTTTGAAGGAGTCAAACTCATTCCTGTCGCCTCCCCCCATATCCTTGCATTGCTTATCATTTCTAATTATTCATTCCCTACTCAAAGGTCACTTTCTTTAGGGGCATTTTGGACTATTTTTTCTGAAAGAGCACATATAGACTCCTTCAGTCTGCTTTATTTTCTTCGTAGCACTTGTTATTCTCTGAAATTATATACTATTTTCTAATTCACATACCCAAATATAAACACCCATTAAAGCATATAGTTTGTCTATTCATTGTAGCCCTACATCCTCTGGATTCTGAACACACAGAAGGTATTCAATAAATAAATGCCAAATGGACAAATAGATATGTTGCACAATAAGGTCCAGGGTTTAGGGACACACACTTTCCATTCATTATCTAAAATGCATCCTAGTTGTATGTCTTGGTTTCTTAATATATAAAATTACCATAATTCTTTTAAAAATGGTATTAACATAAACGACAAGAAGTTTTTAAAGACTAACACTTCTCAGAAAATAATTCTATGCTAATGAAGTGAATCAAAGGAGTTTACAGAGAAAGAGAATTTTATCTAGCCAAATTTCACTTCTATTTCTTGATTCCCCTTACACCCAAACCCTCTTTCACACTTTAGAGGGGCATCCACTACCTCATAAGACAGCCTGCTTCACTGTTAGAAGGCTAAAGTTGTCATGCTGTGGTGACTATAATTAATAATGCTGTATTGTATATTTGAAAGTTGCTAAGAGAGTAGATTAAGAGTTCTCATCACAAAAAAAATTATAACTATGCATGGTGATAAATATTAGCTAGACTTATTGTGATCATTTCACTATACATATATGTATGTATATATGTATATATATATTTCAAATCATTGTTGTATAACTAAAACTAATACAATGTTATGTGTCATTTATACCTCAATAAAAAATAAAATATAGTTATCATGCTAAACTAAAATTCGCCTCTTTTCTAAATTGCAAACTCAGATGTCAACAGAAACCAGGGAGATAACAGCTATGTGAAGTTGGCCAGGAGTAGTGGGGATTGTGGCAAATGAGAGAGCACTTGCCCAGTCTAAAAGGAATAGCTACTATTCTACAACCGATTATTGTTGCCATGGGAGAAAGCAGGACTGATGTTGCCGAAAAGTTCTCAGTTTTCAAGAGAAGCTTGAAAAACAGATTTTTATGTGAAATGTCACCATTATAAAACCTCTATATAGCTACATCAAAACTTGAAGACTGTTGGTTGACAAATTTCTAGTCTAAAGCATCATAGAAGACGTCTTCTCCATATTCCATAATGGGGTCCAGAATTCAAAAATATTTAGTACATCTCCCCTCATTTTCTTTTTTAATTTATGTCTCCTTGGCTAATTTAAGCATTTTTAAATTATGCTATAATTATTTATATTCTAAAAATCAAATAATCAGATGACTAAGAATCCACTGGATTAACTCAAATATTTAGGTTATAACTGACTGAAAAACTAAAAACAAAATGAACAAAATATATATACACATATACATACATGTATACATATATACATACATACATACATGCATGTATATATGTGTGTGTGTGTGTGTATATATATATATATATATATATATATATATATATATATATACCAGGGGTGTAAAAAATGTATACAAGTGGACACTTTGGTCAACATTGCTCACGCAATAGTTCACTATAATCAGAAGTGTCTGGATGCTGATGGTAACCACTTTGAGCACCTCTTGTAATTGCAGAAGTCAAACGTGACTTGTATTCACTTTTGTTATCAGTATATATTATTATAATTTTAATACAGTTTTCCTTTATTAAAATATGTATACATTTTTTGGTACCATATATACTTGTGTGTGTGTGTGTGTGTGTGTGTGTGTGTGTGTGTGAGAGAGAGAGAGAGAGAGAGAGAGAGAGAGAGAGAGAGAGAGAGAGAGAATGATTATAAGGCAAACAGCAAGCACTGTGGTAATGTCTCTTCTGGTATTTCATCTTGTGGTATCTTATCCAAGCCACAATTCAATCCTACCATTTTATTTACTGTAAAGATTACTAGTTTCAAACTTCACACAGCACATCATGTACTTGAAGGAATGACCGTCAGTGAACCACAAGTTACACGACAAGCAGCAAAATTCAAAGCACTGCTTTAACACAAACTTTGTAGTTCACTCACATATATCCAGAGCAGTAGCCCTAGCTGACCCCAAAGGAAACTTACGTTGTATTACATCATAAGTAATAAAACATTATGCTTCAATCATCATCTTTTTCTTATTTTACTCTTACTCCATTTGTCTTTTTCAGAACATTCTTTTTGTGTGTGAGCTAATAATGTGGTTTAAGTTGAGGAAGCCAATAATTAGTAGAAAATAACTATCCCAAAGCAAAATATTTGGAATTAGGAAACTCAAAAATGTTTTCCAACCATACATTTATAATTTTCTAAAGCACTATTTGCTGTTTCTTTCATAAAAATCTTTATAATACATTAATGATACCAAATTACTTTATGATTATATTATATTGCTTTGTCTTTCTTCCTACTTTCATCATATAGACTGCTGATTCTTTTTTGTGATCTTAATTCTAATTTTTCCCATGCATCTCAGGGCCATGACCTAGTCTTGGCCCACTTATCATATCTTATAACAGAGACTTTCTTCTATTAGTTCATCATTTTCTTGTCTTCCTAACTTTTCAAATATAAATCATATTTCCAAGACACAATTGGAATTATATTTTTGTAACTCTTACCACTCAAAAGATTATCGTTAAAAAATAGAACCCATCATTATAGCATTAATATTTATCAATAAATGTCCCTTTTCACTGAGCTGTCTATGTTATGCTCAAACCATCCTCCTGATAACCTTGTAGGACTAACCTCTGTTATACTTGAGTCACCAAGGACAACAGACTTCCCCAATATGTTCAGTGCGATGTGGGCAGCATTTGGATTTTGAGGCCACTTGTACTTATCTATCCCCACCCTAATTTGTAGGTATTCTTAGGTGCCAATGGAGTTTCTTTAGGTTTGGATGAGCTCAGTGATAAAACTGCCATTTTTGTAGATCACAAATGGCTTTTCACAATAAAAAAAAATGATTCTAGAGATCTTAAATGGTTGAATATCAGCAATTTCATATGGTGCAACATAAATTTGAAGATAAATGATAAAATAACAAATCAGAGGACTTATATATTATTAGAATAAAATTTTTGAAACCTGATCACCTATATTTGCACACTTTTCCACTAAAATATTTCTTAAATAAAAGCTAAAATCAGGGAATTAAGTGTGTGATTAAAATATGTTGTTCTCTATTAACAGGAAATTTAAATGTTCATATGTTTAAAAATTATAAACAGACCTCAAGATATTATTACAGAGCTGATGAAAGGAAGAAAGAAGAAAAGAAAGAAAAAGGGAGGGGGGAGAGAGAGAAAGGAAGGAAGGAAGGGAGGGAGGGAGGGAGGGAAAGAGGGGAAGAAGAAAGGAAGGAAGAGATAGGAAGGAAGGGAGAGAAGAAGGAAGGGAGAAAAAATATAACCATAGTTCTATGTACAATTAAATGTGACGAGAAAAATGCTTCTATTCTATGTGATTTAAGTTTAAAAATAACAAAAACATAGACAATATAAAATATTTTTGAATTGCCAGGAATACATTTTTATGGAGCATTCTACAAAGAAATATAAAATTATAACTAAGAAATATGTACTTTTAAAGGTGTCTATGTGATTGCATTTTCCACATTGATCTTCAACAAAGTTGGCTCACCATTTATGATTGATTATGAATGCTTAGCAACAACAGCCATATTGTTTGCAATATGGTGCCCCAAAAGCCAAAGGGAGAATAATTCCAGACTAATGTCAACATTTGTGATGAGGCCTGCCTTCCTGTGCAAGTTTGGCACTGAATAATAGCCAACATACTCTCAAATTTAAGATGGACAAGGCAGCTGTTAGACATCCCCCAATTCCTGTCCCTTGAAGATTACATTAACTCTCTGAGGATGGGGAAATCTGTTTCCTCTTCTCCTCTAAACCTTAAGTATACTTATTAAAAAATCCTTCCCAATCAAAAAAGTCATTCTAATTACATCCATAGCTGGCTGGATTCAGATACTTCAGTAATTATATTCTCAACTTATTGTCTTTGAACCAACCACCTTTCCACTTTTTGCACTTAGATAATCATTGCTATGGGTAATTTTGTAGATGTTTGAAGATTCTGTTGTCTTTCTAAATATTTTTTCTCTGTGTATGATTTTTACTGCATTTGAAGTTGTGTATTATGTCTTCTATATTCTAGGTAAACTCTCACAGCATTCCCCATAATATTTAACATTGTGATGATTGAATTAATCTTTGCTAACTAAAGATAAAACATATCTTTTTATCTTTAAAGTACCATTGTAGAACTTTATTTATAAAATAACATAGGTAAATTCTATGAAATTCCTATATAGGACAATCTAATACAGCATTAATATAATATAATAATTGCTTTTTAAAATTGTTGCTGAGACAAGTTATGAAAAACACTTCCTAACAATTCCAATAGTACACTCATACCTATTGTATCATTATTAAGTGGATAAGCGCTTTTTCTTCCTCCAAAATGAAAATGAGTAATCAACTTAAATCCTTAAATAAGAAATGGATTTGAACTTTCATAATTGCTTACCATCTTGGAGATGCCCCAACAACTTCCACAACCACATAAAAATTGAGAAAAGTTACCCCGTAACATTAATCATCTTGCAAATCATGTTTGACATGTCTTAGTATAAAGCTACCAAAGACAACCTTCATTTTAAATGTCATCTGCAGCCCATCTGGGACTCTGACATATGGTACCTCCAAGACTTCAGTGGAATGTCTCCGGTTCCCTATGGTAACTAAGACCATATGCAAAATCCTCCACTGACAAACTGAAAAATCTGAGAAAAAGAGAACTTTTTGATGCATTTCCATCTATAAACAAAACATTGTAAAAAAAACCAAAGACACTGAAAAAGCTATTATAGCCTTCAGATTGAAGCAATAAAAAAATCTTAACCACTGAGCATACAATATAATTTGTTATAGCCTTTGACTAATCACCACAGAATAATTCCACTGGTGCCAGATGGGGGGAAATCCTTAATTACTGTAGATGTATGTTGTAAGGTTACCAGCACTTTAAACCACTGAATTTGATTAAAGTTAGGAATGATTGCTTTGAGAGAGGAAAGAAGTTTGTCCTCTGCTCCTTTTGTGGTTGATGGTAGACTGTGAAATAAAGCTGAAGGAAGCACTAGCATAAAATATCGGGCATGAGAGTATAATTGTGGTGTCCAGAGTTTCTCGTGGGAATACATATGCCAGACAGTCCCTGGGCATCCAAAAATATTTAATTTTTATCTCATCAATCTTAATTTCTATTTTTGTAGTTTATGCAAGACACATAATAATACAGTGATATAAATATAATATAAAGACACATTTATCTGTTAAAGATGCATGCTCCAAAATTCCCATTATGCATGCTTTTCAGTAAGAAAGCCTGGATTAGTTTATAAAAATACTAATAATGGCTCGGTACCAGACACTATTCCAAAAGCTTTGCATGTAATATTTTCTTTATTCCTTACATCAGTTCTATCAGATAAGAACTATTACTATCCCCATTTTATGAGTGAGGAAACTGAGTCACAGAGAGGATAAGTAACACTCAAGGTCCCCGGACTGGTGTGGTAGAATATATTTAAAGCTCCATGGTCTGGTTGTCATGCTTATATTAGAATGACTTCATTATACAGGCAATGGTGATATTAAATGTAATGTTATGTTTAATTTTAACTAATTTTAGAATCAATACAAAGAAACCTGGGCCCACATGGATTCTCTAGTCAAAAGTTCCCCCTCAACGTATAGAATGTGGATTCCTTTTAGAAGTAGTACTGTGGGCAATGAACGAATATGAATATGTGGATCATCTTAAAGGATTTCCTAAACGTTCATCAGAATTAATGCTTTCCACTCATTACTGCTCACCCAAAGGATTCAAAACCAGAAACTATGGATCAGGTGCATGGAGGAAAAAGGATACACAGTGGAGGAAGTCAGAGACACTACCATTTCCAGGGGTTGTCACATAAAGGAAAAGGGAGATGCATTTCTGGTACTGATTCTGCCAATTATCTTCACCATTTTTGAGCAAGTCATTTTCCTTCTCTAGGCCTCAATTACTTTATTTCCAAAATTAAGGAACTGGAATAAATGATATCTAAAATGAATCTGTGAGTTTCTAGTATTCTTGAAAAACTGAGAGCCAAGAAGAAATCTTAACACAGTGACAGCAATTCTGCAGGAGCTAAATAACACAGTTGGCTGGTATCACATGGACCAGCACTGTTAATCAGGTAACTTAGGGACAAAGCTAAAGAACGGGCTAGAGAGCATTAACATGTTAATTAGGATATCTCTAAAAGAGCTTCTGGCAAGAATTAGACTGCAATTAATTTGGGACTGAATTATCTAACGGTATATCACACACTGATATTCTAAGTTGTCAATTAAAAATAACTTGTTTTGAATTGCAAGCAGGGCTTCTCAGAGGTCTAGAGGGATTCAGGGTACTTCTATTTTTTTTAAGGTTCCTCATATTTAACAATAAAGAAATACCAAAACATGGTTCAAAAACTACGATATATTTCAAGCTTTTGTGGTAGACAAAATAACATCTTTAGCACAGAAATTTCAAATTGCACCTTTAAGTAGTTGAGTAAATTGCTTTTATGAGAATGTGTTAGAATAGTCACTTAAGGGGGGACGGAGGTGGTAGATGAGGGTAAAGGGGATCAAAGGGAAAGAGAACTGACTCTAGGGGGTGACACACAATGGGATTTATAGATGATGTAATACAGAATTATACACCTGAAATCTATGTAACTTTACTAAAAATTGTCACCCCAATAAACTTTCATTAAAAAAAAATAGTCACTTAACACATCTGTAAATGTCTGTCATCTTTGTGGGTTTTTTTATAGCTGATGATGAGTTGCTCTTTCTAAGAATAAGTAGTTGTGACATTTGTTTCTAGTTGAAAAAATTAAACCCAGTTGCAAGTATAGAGAACAACACTTGTGTCCTTATAGATTTTAGCTGGAAAGCAAGTACTTCATTTATCTCATAATTGTTCCAAGTGATGTAAACTTTGGAAGAAAAAAGGGAGAACAGTCTCATTTCAAACTACTCAATATTAAAATTTCACCGATTATAAGATTCTTGACTAGTCTCTCCATTATACAGTTTTGAAGTAATGCTAATACTTAGAATCTTTCATTAATGTAGTGTAATAGCATCTTACCCAATGGTAGGTATGAAAATTAGCTTCCAAGGCAAACCTTGATTAGCAAGAAAATTACCCAAGGATAATTACCTAAGTAAACTATAAAAAAGTCTGAGAATCCATGGTGCTATATAAATTCCTATACAAGATCTTTAAAGCATATTAAAGTTTAAGATAATGATGCTGAACCAACAAGAAGGAAAAGAAAAGTCTGTATGCAGACATGTGAACACTCAAACCATTTTGCTTTTAAGGAAGAATAGATACAGGGTTCTCAAAACTTCCCTGCTTGCCTTCAGGGTTTACTCCATTATATTTACTATTAAGCCTCTTAAGTCCTAATATACATTAATAGATTTGGTTGTGAAAGTTCCACAAGCTATCCCTTTATTTCTTTTCTTTCTTTTCACAAATAAATTTGGAAAGCCCACTATCTGCTGGCACCTAACCCATGGCCTGGTGCATATTAGCTTCTTAGTAAATGCAAATTGTTCATTGAGAAGTTGCAAAGGAGAACTTGGCCACCACTTTGTCTTTACACGTTGGCTTTTCTTGCCATGACACTGAACTCTAATGCCCATAGGTGTATTAGATTATGAGGCTGATGAGAGATCAGTGCTCTAAAGCAGGAATTGCACAAGCAAATGTGAGGCCCAGGCAGACAGAGTAACTGAGGCAAGTGACTGAGGTACTGAAGAGGCCACATCTGCCTAAGCAGGGCAGGCACTGTGCACTGAGCTCTCATAGAAGGTTATCTATAAAAATGCCAGCCCAGAGTGGCACATTTGCCTCCCCTCACTACCTACCTCTACACTGAAGAGCAAAGGGAAATCCTGCCTTTTACCTAAAATGTCCCTATTTTTGTCTCAACTACATAACAAAAACAATGCCCACAGCCTGGCCTCTCACAATAATGGTGACCACTAAGATATGACTCCAGGGTCCAAGACAGAGCACAGAGTTAAGGCTTGGCGCCTAAGTGTGACTGTGGGAGCTGGGAGACCAGACTCAAAAACCACAGAGTGACAGCTAATGCAGCAACAGGAAAACATGTTTCTTAGATGTAGATTCCAATGGCGTTCACCAGTCTGCTCCTCGTGGTGGTATTTTATTGATGTCTGAAAAGTTTCAAAGCCAGGACACATCTACCCAAATGAGAACTGAACTGACAAGAGCAACATCTGCACCTACTCTGGAGGATGAAATTACAAAAGCTGCTAATCCTGTGCTTCTGAACACTGGTAAACCAGCAGCCAAAACTGATGGAACATTCTCTTTGTCTCCTATTATTTCTCACTGAAAAATTTTATAGAAGTACGTTAGTTACATAAAGAGAGACCAAGAACAGGGTAGGAATTGCTCATTTCTCCCAGAATACCTAGTACCATATCCACTTTTAAAACTGGAATGCTTGACAAAAAGACATTTTGCATTGCTACTGACAGGTTCTTATAGCTCCAAATAACAAGCTACACTTCAGGTGGGCTATATTCACAACTTGTTCTTTACAAGTATATAGTAAATTGTACTTACGGATATAAAAGTGACAGAAAACAATAACCTAAAGAAGAGCCCATCGTACAATCTAGAATGACCTTCCCCACTTTTCTTTTCTTTTTGTTAACTTTTACTTGCTCTTCACTCCAACTAGGCTCGTCTCAGCTTGTGCACTTTGCAGACTAGGAATGCTTTTGGAAAGCCTACCTTGGAACGTTTCCTTGAATCAGGTGGGGTATGCAGAGTTTGGCCAGCTCTCATCTGAGCAAGAAGTGCCCAAGTGAACTCCAAGGAATGCCTCTCAGCATGCTGTCTGCACTGGCGTGTGCCCAGCAGAAATACTATACCGCCTGCTAACCTCTGAGGCGTAACCTTTTATTCTCCCTCACGGAGTGTTTTTTTTTCACTTGCATTGTTCCTTGTGAGTTATATAGAGGACCATGTTTTGATTATGAAAATCATTTCCAATGACTAGGGATTTTTCCATCTCTGTATCAGTCATCTAATCATTTTATCTTTTAAATAGACTCCTTTCTTCTACAAAAATGGAATTTCATGCACCAGTCTAGGCAATATCAGTTTATGTAGCCCATAGAGACATGCACTAGAGAGTTTATATGAAATTAGTCAGGCAACTTGAAGCCATTGAGTTTAAAACACTTTTTTGTTTTTAATCCCAAGTTATTGCCGTATTTCACTGGTTAGAAAATTGAAGTTATTCATAAATCACCTCCACATTCGTTTTGAAGGATACCTTCTGGTTGATATTTAAATGGACTCAGTTACATGAGTCTGTCACTGTTAATTCCTTGTAAACAATCTAGAGCTGCACTGCCCAATGACTTTCTGTGATAATGGAAATATTCTCTATTTGTTGTGTCCACTCTCAGTGCTCAAAATGTGATGAATATGACTGATTAACTGTATATTTAATTTTGTTTAATTTTAATTTCTTTAAATTTAAAGTAGCCATATATAGTTTAGTGGCTACTGTGTTGAAAGGTACAGTTCTAGAGACTTGCTACTAAAAGATAGGCACCCACCGGAAGCATCATCTTCACCTGAGAAATTGTTACAAATGCAATTTTCCAGTCCCACCTCAAGACTACTGATTTTGAATCTGTATTTTAATAAGAGCCCCAGGCAATTTGTGTACTATTCATATTTGAAAGGCACTGATCTAGAAGAGTGGTTCTCAACACTGGGTGCACCCTGGCTACAACACTGTACTGTACCTGAACCTTTTCAAGGGATTAATAAGGTCAAGATATTTTTAAAACAAGACCAAATCCATTACCTTTTTCACTATATTGGCATTTGCACTGACTGTACAAAAGCAATGGAGGATAAAACTTTGGGGGCTTTAGCATGAATCAAGGTATTGGCACCAAACTGTAGAAATAATTATTAATTTCTTCACTGTCACACACTTGCAGGGAAAAAAAGGCCAATTGCATTTAAGAATGTTTTTAATGATGCAGGAAAACATACTGATTTTCTTAAATCTTTACCACTGAATACACATCTTTTTACTATTTTGAGGACAGAAATAAACACGAAGTATGCATACAAGGCATTGCTGATGCAAGTGGAAGTATAAAGATTGCCTCAAGAAAAAGCACCTGTGAGATTGTTTGAGTTATAAGCTAAACCAGCCTCTTTAATTTTAGGGTAACAGAGTACAAATTTAGTGCTACGGTTTCAGATTCCACATTTCACATAACCTTTATGAAACCACCACTAGTCAAGTTTTGATGTAGTATCAAAGAAGAACGAACATCCACAATTATCTGAAAATTCTAGTAAAATAATCCTCTTTTCCAACTGCATATTTGAGCCCAAACTTTCTTTACATTGTTCAATAAAAGCAATTTATCAGACTGTAGAAGCAGGTATCAGAATCCAGCTGTCATCTATTAATATTAAACTAAATATTAAATAAATTGTGCAGAAAAAGAAAACCAATGCCATTCTTTTCATAATATTTTCTTCTGGTAATCATAACTACTTTTCATAAAAAATTTATTATTTATGTTAATATGTAATGCATTTGTTATTGCCATTTTTAATTGAAATCATAAATATTTTTAAATTACTCAGTTTTAATTTTTAGTATGATAAATACTAACAGATTACTTCCATTAACAAAAAAGGGTTTTTGAGGTTCTACATAATTTTTGAGAGTGTAAGGGACATGAGACCAACAAGTTTGGGTGCTGCTGGCGTATAGGATGTCTTGACAAAATTAAAGGGGGTCAAAGCTGAGTACCACCAATCCCTCCACCCAAAATTTGAGTATTGGCTGCTCCCAAGGATTCAGAAGAGAGAAAAATTTGGCATCCTCAAAAGAGAAAATATGGATTCCCTATACACACATGTTGATAAATTCAATCCAATTTTTGGCACCTACTATGACAACCCATAGAAAATCCCTGTAAGAATTTATAAATACTTATACTTGCTATAGCATTTTTATAGTGTGACCTGAGAACAATCTGAAGGTTCATAAAGAATGGCTTGGTTGATTAAATTACAGCATATTCTACTACAGAATAGTATGCAGCATTAAAAAGATTGGATTAAGCAGCTTCTTGTCATGATGGCGGAGTAGGTAAATGCTGTACTGGCCTTCTTCCACAACCACATCAAAACTACAACTAAACTACAGAAAAATCATCATTGAGAATCACCCGAAGTCTAACTGAACAGAAGTCCTATAACTAAGGATATACAGAAGAAACCATGTTGAAACTGGTAGGAAGGGTGGAGACGTGGAGCAGGCTGGTCCTACATTCACATGTGGCAGTTAAAAATTGGGAGGGATGACTTGGCTGTGGAAAGTCAGGGGTTTTAGCCCCACAGCAGGCTCCCCAGCCTAGGGTTTTAGTGCCAGGAAGAGAAGTCTCCGTAACTTTTGGCTGTGAAAACCAGCAGATTGTGGCTCAGTGACACAGAAGGCTGCTGGAATCCCAGGCATTCCTCCTAAAGGCCCTGCTCATGGACTTACTCACTGAGGGGCTCACTGACTCTGAGCCCCACTCTACTGTTGGGGCAACAGTGCGAAAGGTGCCAGGGAAATACGGGGAGGAACTGAATTGTCTGACATCAGAGTGAGGGTTAGGGGCAGGTTTCTCCCAGACAGAAGTTCCAGCAGAAGACATTGTTCCTTTGTTCAGCCCTCCCCTCTCCCAGCCTGCAGACTTAGGAAGGTGTCATATCTGAGCCTCCATCAACCTAGCTAATATCATTCAGCCCACTCTGGTGATTCCTTAAGACACCCTCACCCCCAAACACACTTCCAGTGGCTTTCCCATAGAAATGGCCTGTCTTGGATCATTCTGCAGACTTTCCTAAAACCTCTCAAAGAGTCACAACTCCCAACTCCCTTGGCATGCCCCATACCTCTTGATAAACAGCCCCAAGCCCAGCACCAGTGGCAGCCAGCCTCAGTTTGCAAGTTAGCCTCTCCTAGGTACCTCCAAGCCCAGCAGAAGTGGCAACCATCTACAGATCACTTTGTAACTCATACCAAGTAGCCTTGGGCAGGGCACAGGCATTGGCTAAACTTGGTTTTTGCCAGAGCCCCTCCCAAGAGGCCACAGAATGAACATACCCATTGGCCAGTTTCAGACCATACCAGAGTACCACCCAACCACTTCCACTAATGGCACACCCAAAAGGAAGACTCAGAAGGCACCAGAGCCCTGCTAAAGTGAATACAGTTCCATAGGGTAAGTCCCTACACAATAGCTCCTCCACTGTAGTCACAGCCAGTCTTCACAACCAATCAGCCTGAGGTTCAATCTCTCCCATTGATATGCCAACAGCAATCACAGCTGAACTACAAGAGGAGGGCGCACACAACCCACACAAGGAACACACCTGGAGCACATGGGTCAGGTGACCAGGGAGACCGCGCCACTGGGCCCCACAGGACACCTCCAACATAAGGCCACTCTACCAAGACCTGGAGACACAGTGGCTCTACCTAATACAGAGAATTAACACAAAGAGGCAACCAAAATGAGGAGACAAAAAAGAATGGCCCAAATGAAAGCACAGGACAAAATTCTGAAAAAGAACTAAACAAATGGAGAAAATCCATCTACCAGAAGCAGAGTTCAAAACACTAGTTTTAAGGATGCTCATCAATCTCAGTGAGAACTTCAGCAGAGACAGGAAACATAAAAAAGAACCAGTCAGAAATAAAGACTACAATAACTGGAATGAACACTACATTAGAGGGAATCAACAGTAGATTTGATGAAGCACAGGACTGAACCAGCAATTTGGAAGATAAGTGGTGGAAAACACACAATCAGAAGAGCAAAAAGAAAAAAAAATGAGGACAGTTTAAGGGACGTCTGGGACAATATTAAGTATACCAACATTCAAGTCACAGCAATTATTTTTAACCATTTAAACCGCAATTACATTTACACCAACCTAAGTTTTTAATAACTATGGTGTCAGATGGGTACTAGATTTATCAGCATGATCATTTCATAAGTTATATAAATGTGTAATAACTATATCATATACCTGAAACTAGTATAATATTGTATAAAAAAGATAGGGATAAGTCTTTATGTTTCTAAAACTGGAATATTGTCCATGATGTATCATTATATGAGGGTGCAAGTTTCAAAGTAATGTATAAAGTATACCCCCTTTTAAAAACTAGAAAGTAGCTCTCTACATATGTATAGGTTTATATGCATTTGGTGTTGGAGAAAGGTACAGAAGAATACGCCCCAATCTGTTAACATTAACTCCTCAGCTGAAAGGAGTTTTGTTGGAGGAGAGAGTACCAGTCAGTCTCTGTACTGAAATGAGACTGGGGAGGTTGGCAGCAGAAGGTGGGAGTAGATGAATTATATTACTTACTTTTCCTGTGTACTTTTTATTTTTAAAACTTCTAACAATTTTGAGCTCCCTGTTTATTCAGCTGTGTCCCCTTCTATACTCAGCATTTCTTGCTTGTTCTTTGTGGTCCCACACATTGTAGACATTAAGTAATGCAAGTGAAGTGACCTTTGTATCACTCTGACCATTCTGACAAAAAGAGAAAAGGAAGAGTTGTAAGGGGAGAAGCAACAACATTCCAATTGCAGCATATGATTCAGAGCATGAAAGTGGCGACTAGGATGTTCAGTTTTCTCTCAAATTCAATAAGAGTCGATTGCAGCATCAATACTCCAAAAACAATTGGCAGATTTGTACTGGTGACTAAGGTTTTTCTCACTTTGGAGCAGTCAGTTTCAGCTCCAGACTATCGACAAGACTTTTATGCCCACCACTTTCCACGCTTCCTTCTGCTGCCAATCTTTTCAATTTCATTTCAATACAGTGATTGACTGGTACTCTATTCTCCAACTAAACTCCTGTCAGCTCTAAGCACAGGACCTGCTTGACTGCAATTCTGGATTTTCAGGTATGTGATCCCTGTGTTTGAAACTCTCCTCTCCTCCCTTCCCCACATCACCCATTTCTCTTTCAGGCCACAGAATAATCATCTTCTCTAGAAAGCCCTCCTAGTCAGAATACTGAATTGTGTGCCCCTGCTCCTCAAACACCCTACTCTGATGTTCTTCCAGTATAGTATTTATCACACACCCTATTATGAATTTTGATTAGTTGTCCATCTACCCAACTCCCTGAGGGCAAGAACCAAACCTGTATTGTTCTCTATTGTCACCCCATCATCAATCTGCAAGGCACATTGTAGTAATAATAACATTTATTGAGGATGGACCTTGTGTCAGTCTCTAGGCTAAAGACTTTCTACACATTATCTCATTCAACGCTTCGATAAATCCTTAAGCCTACACTACTCCACCTCCTTATAGACACTCAGTACTGTTGGATACCATCTGCTGCTCTGGTCTCTTTTCTTCCTGTGCTCTGACCCCATCAAAATATAGTCTGTAACCATGTTTAAGGGAACTTAACTTGACCTTAGCTATTACTTAGCCTAATTTTAGCACACAAAGAGAAACAATGCCTTAAAGACAAATAGTGGAAATTTGAGCATTCCAGCTGGACTCTGAGGAAGACATTTTTAGAAAAAAAAAAAATTTAACACTTGTTTTGTAGGTCACATCTTTAGAGGAACATCTACTCTGCTTATTTGGAAGAACAGCCCTTTTTTGGGAGAACAACAGTTTTTCAGTGTTCATGTCTGCTCTAGGACTAGGGGTACCACTGTATATCCACATATCATCTAATCATTGCAAATAAGACAACATCTATATTCTTTCATTCATGCTTTGATTATATTGATTTCCAGTGAGAAATTTATCTAAAAAACAAACAGTGAAAAACTGTCTGCAACAGTCTCGATCACACATAAACTACAGAGGAGTTTGGAATCTGTTATAAAGTACTAAACCATTCACACTCCAGTGAGATCAGGTTCAATGTGAACTGACTTCCCAGGTGCTGGGGGTAGTGTTCTTTACCTTGACACTCATTCCCTCAGGGCTGTCCTTGATGTGAGACCCCCCCAAATGCCAATAGCCACATAAGCATATGTGAGAAAGTCTTACGATATTGGCTCTTAACTTGGCAAGAATGACAGCCACGCCCACTAGCTTGAGATGCTTGGCTTCCCTCCTGAGTGGTCAAGGCAAGTGAGCCAGTCAAGTACCTGGGACTAGGGATAAACAATGGCAAACATGTAGCCAAAAATTCCTCCTTTGACAGCTTAAAAGGAGGGTAACTTAAGAATACCAGACTAGGGGTCTTGAAAGCTAAGGAAGTAGCTTCAGAAGGGTAGATTAATAAAGGTGGGAAAGAAATAGATGCTGATATAAGAGTTTGGAATAGTGGAGGTCAACCTGGTTCAATGCAGAATGGACAAACTCCATGCCTCCACTCTGCCATCTAGTGGTGAGAGGTCCCTCCTGTTATTTAATTTGTTCTCTTGTGGGACTTCTGTTGATTTCACGGAGAAAATTCCCACTCATTACCCCATTTACCTCTTAAGGGAAAGCTGTGAGGTAGATAATTTTCTCTGTATTTTACAGATAAGAAAACTGATGCCTAAATAGACTAAATTTCTATAAAAGGAGAGAACTGGCACATTATCTGTATTCTATAATGTAGTACATATATAATGTATTCAGAAATTCAGGGTAGTGATTGATTCTCCCATCAACCCCAAGACAGATGAAGTAAAATATAGAAAAATCTTCACCTGGAATCTAAAGAATGTAACCTTCATATTGTTCACAAAAAATCCTGCCAGAAAATTTTAAAATAATAAAACAAAGATAAATAACAACTGCCAAAAAATCACGCAAATTAACAGAAAAAACTAGAAAAATGATGAAGATCTCACCTCAGTGACATTATCGTGGCCTGAAGAAAGGAAAACATATGCATTTAGGAGCTGGGAATAATCTTATGTAACTACTAACTCAACTTTTTCCCTTTATAGCTGAGGATAGGAAAGACAAGAAATTCAAGTGGCTTTTCTTGGTTCCAAGTTGAATGGTTCCAAGTTGAATTATCACGAGAACTGAAAGTCCATCTCCTCTACTTTTCTTTGTTTGAGGTTCTTGACAACAGGATTCAATGTTTTTGTTTAAACATTTCTGTAGGGACAAAGGGAGAGAGAAAGAAAGAAGAGAGGGAAATAAGAGAGAAAGGAGCTAAAACTAATGCCTTTCAATTTGCACTCCATGTCACATTCTTATGAAAATAGTAGTACTGTAATCAGAGTGAACTAGAATACCTTTGGAAAAGATGGAATTTCAGTTTTAAGAGGTACAAACCAGGATTTGGCCCAAACTCCTTCTTTTTAACTCTTACACTTTGGAATGTGTATGACCATATTTATTACAATGGGAAATCTGGAAACAATCATTTTGATCAACAATAAATAATTAATTATATGAATTATGGTATATCTATTAAATGAAAAACTATGCAATAATTTAAGTCATACTCTATAGGAATGTTTAGAGAAAGAAGAAATTGCTTACAATGTAACACTAATAAAACAAAGGAATCAAAAATATCCTACATATAGCATGTTTCCAATTCTGTATTTTGAAAGTAGATATGAAAATAACCAAAATATTAAAAGCCATTACCTGTGAAAAGAAATGTTATGTTTTTATTTTCTTCTTTATACTGCTCTGTATTTTCTAGATTTTTCTGAAATGTACATTTATAGATTTTATTTATAACCCTACAAAGAATAAATGTAAGTTTAAACTATTGTATGACAATATTCATTATTGTCAAGAACATGTAGAAATGATGGGTACTCCTATGTTCTGTGAAGAGCACATACTACAATATTTTAGAAGTGCAATTTGATAGTATGAACCAAAATTTAACAATCATTCTCTTGGGACATTATCTCAAGAAGATTTGAAAGAGTTATGTTAGAATTTAGAACATTTGGATCTTAGAAAGTAATAAGATACATAAACCACATGTTTCATAACAATCCCCAGCAGAGTCTGGGCAACAAACTGTAATCAAACATCTCAATGTTTCCATAGCAAACATGAAGTGTTGAATCAGGCTGGACAAATTAAGACTATAAATAGCCTTATGTGATTTCTAGTCAGATTTTGCCACAAAATGGATTTGCACCAAACGTTATAAAATACTTTTGTTTTACATAGTTTTTGCAATCAGTAGACAAGAGAAGATGGTCTCTGTAATATGTTCATCACAGTATCATTTATTATATCTAACTGTATATTAATAATGGATTAGTTCAAGGAAACTATGACAATAATCACATAACGGAATATTTGTCCACTGACAGGATAATATCAATCAGTATTCATTTGAACAGAAGGATCTGCACAATATATTACTGAATGAAAAAGTAGGTTACAAATGGATTTTGCTTTATCAGGATTTAGTATAGGATTTTTGCTTCGGGGGTGACAGTGTAGATAGGCTTCTTCCTATTCTTCTTACTAAGTACAACTAATAACTCTGCATATTATAAATAAAACTAACACAAGAAGTCTCAGAAAAGGTGGAAAGAAGAAGACAGACTAACTGGGGACATCAGGATCCAAGAAATGACACAGTGGTGAACTGTCTGGATTTTCTTTTTGCCTCATCTCAGATTTGGGGCAAAAACTGGCAATCCAACAATGTCATTGGCTGCAGACAAAAATAGCCCCAACAAACACTTAGTCTCTCTATCCAAAGAACCAGGAAAGGGACAGGCAATCAAGAGCAAAACTTGCAGACAATAACTGCTGCCTGCCAGTCAAACACCACAGAAAACCTCTGGTCCCACTCCTGCTCATGCCAGCAAAAGGCTGAATGGGGAGTATAGACTTCTAGCCTTATGAGGCTGTATGATGCACTCCAACATCCCAAGTATCAGAGAAAGCCAAGTAGAGCTAGCACTTCAATCACTACTGGCTGATAATAAGGCCCACCCACTGTGATAACAGTAGGCACCATATGGGGAACTGATCTCCATCTCCACCCAGCAGTAATGAGGTATCCTCACCCACTCCCTAGAGTTATGTCAGAGGAAGCATAGTAGAGACTCAGAACTTTCACAGTTACTCATTTAGCAGTAACAAGGAGGAACCAAGAAATCAGCAGAGACCATGGGGGAGCCAGAAATCCCACCCCTGCCCAGCAGTAAGAGAGAACATAAATGCTCTTGGTATTAACTGAGGCCAAGTGGGGAGCCTGAGCTTCTGTTTCCACCCAGCATGAGGCTATAATAAGGTGGAGCCACCCCTCCCCTGCAGGAGGCATATCCAAAAAAAGTCAGTTAAAATACAAGGTTTAAATAAGATACAGCATATAAAACATAACATAATATAATATGAAAATGACCCGGTCTCAATAAAAAAATTATACATCATATCAAGAACCAGGAATATCTCAAACTGAATAAAAAAGGATAATCGATAGATGTCAACACTGAGATAACAAATATGTTACAATTATCTGACAATGTTCCAGAAAGAGAGGAGAGAAAAAGTAGGGCTAAACAAATTACCTGAAGAAATAATGACTGAAATTTTTAAATTTTAGCCAGAAACATAAACCTATCGATTTAAGAAGCTGAATGAATACCAAAAAGTAAAAACTAAAGAAAATCTACAACAAAATGCCTCATAGTCAATCTTCTGAAAACTAAAATTAAGTATCTTGAAAACAACGAAAGAGAAATGACCTCTTACATATAAAGGGGAAAAGAAAACAAAACTTAGAATAGCAGATTTCTCATCAGAAACCATGGACACAAGAAGGAAGTGGTACAATATTTTTCACTTGCTGAAAGAAAAGAACTGGCAACCCAGAATCTCATACCCAGTGAAAACATCCTTCAGAAATGAAAGAGAAATCAACACATACTCAGGTGAAGGAAAGAGAATTTATTATCACCAGACCTACCCTACAAGGAAGGCTGACCACTATGCTGTACATCTGAAGCTAATATAAAATAATACTAGAAAAAAAGACAAATAAAATAAATAAGAGAGTGAGGAAGAAAGGAAGGAAGGAAGTAAGAAGGAAGGAAGGAAGGAAGGAAGGAAGGAAGGAAGGAAGGAAGGAAGGAAGGAAGAAATTGAAGTTCTCTAACTAGAACAGAAATGATAAAACAAAGAAGCTTGTAACATCAGAAAAGAAGAAAGAACTCAATAAGTAGAATGTGGGTAAATAAACTTTCCTTCTCTTTTTGAGTTATATATATGTGATAGCTGAAGGAAAAAATTATAACACTACCGATTTTTTTCTAAATATATGTAGAGGGAAAATTATATCACAACTGGGGGAAGGTAAAAGGACATAAATAGAGGTAAGGCTACTGTACTTCATTCAAACTGGTAAAATAACAGTAGACTGTGACTATATACAAGGTTGAACAATTAAGTTTGCAAACTTTCCACAATATATATACTGAAAAAATGTATACACCTTTAAAGAAAGGAAAAAACTAGTAAAATTGTAATGCTCAATATATACTGATAACAAAAGATGAATACAAGTCACGTTTGACTTCTGCAATTACAAGAGGTACTCAAAATGGTTACCATCAGCATCCACACACTTCTGATTATGGCAAACAACTGCTTGAACAACGCTGACCAAAGTGTCCACTGTGTACATTTTCTTGGCACCCCCAGTATATATGATATAATAGAGAAACTACTGAAAAAGCTATACAAAGAGATACACTCAAAAACACTGTAGATAAATAAAAATGGAATTGAACAAAATGTTCCAGGAACTCACAGTAAGCAGGGAGTAAAACCCAGAAAACTGAAAAACAAAACAAAACAAAATGGCAGAATTAAGCTCTAACAGATCAATAATTATATCAAATGCAAATGGTCTATAGATACCAATTTTATGACAGATTAGCAAAGTGGGTTAAATGCTATCTACAAAAAATTCACTTAAAATACAACAATACAGGCAGGTTTACAGTAAAAGATATATCAGATGTAAAAAGATATATCATGCAAATGTCATCCAAGGAAAATCAGGAATGACTATATTAATATTAGATAAAGTAGACTTCAGAGAAAATAATTACCAGAGCAAGAAGGGACAATATATAAAGATAAAAGGGTCAGTCACCAAGAAGACATAGCAATCTTAAATGTGAATGTATCAAACACAAAGTTGAAAAATTTATGAAGCAAAAAATGGTAGAACTGCAAGAAAGATTAGATAAATCAACAATTATAGTTGGAAACCTCAACATCCCTCTCTCAACAATTGATAGAACAACTAGACAGAAAATTAGCAAGGACAGAAAATTGGCAATGACACCATAATGCAACAGGATATAATTGGCATTTATAAACAAACAACAACAGAATATAGGTACATTCCTTTCAAGAGCCCGTGGAACATATACCAAAAATAAATGCACATCCCAGGAGATTAAAAAAAAAACAAAAAAAACAAAACAAAAAAAAAAAACCAACAAATTTAGAATACATACTGCATTCTCTGGCCACAATGGAATTAAACTAGAAATCAGTGACAGAAAGATAATAGCAGAATCACCACATACTTGAAAACCAAACAACATACCTCTAAATAAACCATGGTGAAAAGGGAATTCTCAAGGTAAATTTTTAAAAAAGACACAGAACTGAATGAAAATGAAAATACACGTCAATATATGTGAGACATAGCTAAAGCAGTGATGAGGTAAATTTATTACAATAAATGCATACGTTATAAAAGAAGAAAAGTCTCAATCAGTAATATATGTTCCCATTACAAGAAATCAGAAAAATAGCAAAATTAACACAAAGTAAGCAAATGAAAGAAAATAATAATAAAGAGCAGAATCAATGAATTTAAAAAAAGAGAAAATAAAGCTGGTTCTTTGAAAAAAATCAGTAAAACTGACAAACCTCTAGCAAGACTAACAAATAAAACGAGAGAAGATACAAATGAATATCATAAATGTAACAGAGGGTTATAATTCCAGACCCTGAAAACATCAAAAGGAGAAAGTACAGTAAGTCCTCACTTGACATTGTCAATAGGTTCTTGGAAACAGACTTTAAGTGAAATGACATATCAAAAAAATTTTTTACTATAGGCTAATTAATATAAACAAGATTTAAGTTCCTATGACATATTTCTGATCACGAAACACCACCAAATTTCTAAATAAAGACCCAAAGTACTTCTAATATTAAATATTGACATAAGTGTTGCTTATACCACGCTGCTTATTCCAGTTCAATGTCACAGATGGCCAGAGTCCATCTTGGCAGCTCAGGTCTCAACCTTGGACAAGATTCCCTTCCATGGCAGGGCCACTCACACACACACCACACTCACTCAGACTGGGACAATTTAGATATGCCAATTCACCTCACGTGCACATCTTTGTGATGTGGTAGGAAACTGGAGTCATACCTGGAAAAAAACCCACGTGGACATCGGTAGAACATGCAAACTTCACACAGACAGTGGCCATGGTTAGGAATAGATTTTTCTTTTTATGAATGTTATGACAAAATAATATTAGACAAAATGACATTTTTTTGAGGACCTGTTGTAAATACTACACACAACTCTGCACACATAAAAGTGACTTAGACAAAATGGACCAATTCCTCAAAAAATACAAACTACCACAACTCACCCAATAAGAAAAACTTTAGTCTGTTGCTATTAAGAAAATTGAATTCATAATTTTAAAACTTCTCCCAAAGCTAGTTCCAGGTTCAGAGGGTTTCACTATAGAATTCTACCAAACATTAAAGAAGTAATACCAATTGAAAAACAAAACAAAAGTCTTCCAGAAATAAAAGAGGTAGGAGAACCTCCTAATTCATTTCATGAAGCTAGTATTGCCCTAATACCAAAACTAGACAAAGAGAAAAGGGAAAACTATAGAAAAATATCCCTCATCACTGTAGATGATCCCTAAAAAAATTTTAGGAAACAGAATTAAGTAATATATTAAAGTCTTGCAGACCAAGTTCAAATGGAGTTTACCCAATGAAGCAAGGTTGATTCAATAGTTGAAAATCAGTCAATGTAATCCACAGTATTAGCAGACTAAAGAGAAAAATCACATGTACTAATCGATTCAGAAGAAGCATTTAACAAAATTTATCACCAATTCATGATTTAAAAAACCAAATAAATACTCCCAGAAAAATAAGAATAGAGAATAACTTCCTAAACTTGATAAAGAACATCTACAAAAATCCTGCAGTTAATATGATACTCAATGGTGAAAGACTGAGCGCTTTACCTCCGAGATCAGGAACAAGGCAGGGACGTTGCTCCCAGGACTCTTTTCACCACAGTGCTGAAGTTCTAGTCAGTGTAAGAAAACAAGAAAAAGAAATAAAAGATACGCATATGGAAAGGGAGAAATAATGTAAAATAGTAGAGTCACTCTGGAAAACAGTTTGTCAGTTTTTTTAAAAGCTAGACATGTAACTACCATGTGGCCTAGCAATTGCACTCCTGGGTATTTATTCCAGAGAAATGGAGAGTTATGTTGACCAAAAACCTACATACCAATGTTTATGATGGCTTTACTTCTAGTAGCCAAAAACTGGAAATAATCCAGACATCCTTCAACAAGCGATAGACTAAATAAATGGTTACAACCATACTGTAGAATACTATTTCGCGATAAAAAGGAATCAACTATTTATAATGCAAAACCTGGATAAATCTCCAGAGAATTATTCTGAGTGAAAAGGCCAACCTCAAAAGTTATATACTGCGTGATTCCATTTATATAACATTCTTGAAATGACAAAATTGTAGAAATGGAGAACATATTAGTGATTGACAGGAGTTAAGTAAGAAGTGACGGGTGGCAGGGAAGTATGTGTGAGGGCAATATGAAGTATTCTTGTGGAGATGGAAATGTTCTCTGCCTTGACTTCAATGTCAATATCATGGTTGTGATACTGGACAGATTTACAATACGTTTCCATTGGGATAAACATGGTAAAGTGTACAACAGGTTGCTCTGTAGTATTTCTCACAATTGCATGTGACTCTACAATCATGTCAAAATAAAAGAGTTTAATGTAAAATGACTTTAAAAATGGATTATGTATGTTTCCTTTTGTGGAAAATTAAATATATCTGCATAACCATATGTATAATCAGGCAGTCTGGATGTATGCTCACCAAACTGTTCACAGTAATTATCCTTGGGTTTGAGATTTCAAGGAATTCTGCTCTTTTCTTTTTGAATTTTAGTATCTTATGTGAGTGATATGCACAATACATAAATATTCTTATTGTAAAATAATAGAAGAAATTAAAAGCAAATTCTCTCCCAAATCAATGCTCCTCCCTAAAGATAATAATTGTTAACATTTTTGGACTGTATTTTTCCAGACACAACAGTATAATTGCATATATATGCGAATATATATATATATTTTTTTTTTTTTCAGGATCATTTACAATAAATAGAATTATACCTGTAGTTCTGTTACTTTTTTTCATTAATATTATTAGAAGAACTCTTGTAACTGGGTAGGATTTGCCTCAATGAATTGAATGTTGTGGAAGTGACCTGGCCTGTAAAACTTCTGAGGCTAGGTCATAAAGAGCGATACATTTTTTATTTGTTTTCTCTCTCTTTCTCTGGATACAGATATAGATATATAGATACAGATATCCATCTATATCTCTATCTTACTTAATGCTTGCTTTTCAAACCCAGACACCATACTGAAAGGAATCCCAGACCACATGGAGAGGCTACGTGAAGGTGTTCCAGCCCATAAATGCAGCTAAGGTCTTAGCCGTAGCTGGATCGTTATTAACTAATAGTGAGTGAACAAATCCTGAAGTTATTTCAAACCCTGTTTTTTCCACCTTTCCAGTTGGTATCCAGTGAAACAGACAATCAATCCTACTCTGAATATTGCCCAAATTGCATATTTGTAAGCTAAATAAGTGTGTGTTTTTTTAAGAAACACACACATAAAAAACATATTATTAGAAGATATTTTTATGTCTGCAATCAATTATAACTACTTGACTTTTTAACTAGGGAATAGTTACCCATAATTAATCTAATTAACTGATATGGGTTTAGATTATTTTCCATTTTTTATAATTTTGAACAATGCCACATAACATTCTTGCAAACCTTTTTGCAGTTATAAAAATACTTCTATAGGATCAATTCTTAGAGATGAAATTGCTAGGTCAAAGTATATACTCATTTTAAAATTTGAAAGAAACTACCAAATTGACCTTTAAAAAAAACTAGACAAAATACACACCTTCCAACAGCATATGAGAATATCTCTTTCAAAATACACCAACACAGAGTATTATCAATCTAATCTTTTTAATTTAACTTTTTAAAATTTTAATCTAGAAATGCAAAAATAAACTACATTAAGATTTTTTTCATGCCTAGCAAGACAAAAAAAAACAAAAACACCAACCAAACAAACAAAAAGTTGGCTTCATTTCACTTCTCTTCTACCCTACCCGTATCAACTCTACCAGCATCTACATTAGAGTCATCCGTGGTTTAAATTTCAGATTACTTTTAAACATATACACCATTGATTTAGACTTCATTAGTTTTACTGGTACCTTTGCTCTCCAGTGTTACTTGCACCCCCTGTTTTTTCTTCGTTTTACTTCCTTTTGTTTTTACTAGAATACAGCCTCTTAAGCAATGAATTCAAATGGGGTCTATGGCTGGAAAAAGTTCTAAGCCTTGGCATGTACAAAAATATCCGTAGTCTTCATTCATGAATGCTACCTCACTGGGTATAGAATTCTAAGTTTAAAATAATTCTGTCTCAAAATTTTGAAGACCCTATTCTATTGTTTAATGTACCCAGTAATGCTCAATAAAAGCTTGATGACAATATGATTTTTCACTCATTTGTGCTTAAGCTACTGTCTCTGTAAGCTTTTATACATTTTTCTTTATCCTTAAGATCTCATCTTTCACTCATGTCTGGTTGTTAAGTCTTTTTTTATACATCCTGCTTAGTTCCACATGGTCTTTTCAACCTAAAGACATACTGCCTTTCTTCAGGTCTAGAAAATTTTCTCCTCTTATTTAATTGATCATTTTCTTCCATCTGTACGCTTCTTTCTATCCTGGGGCATTGCTCTTACATGGATGTGGGTATTCAAGGTTTACAATTTATTCCTTTTATTTTTTTTTTATATTTCTTTATATTCTCTTATTTTCTGTAGTAGACAGAATGAAGCATTCCCTGCCCCGTGCCAAGTGGTCCACAAAGTACTATCCAAAATCTGAAAACATGTGGTGTTACATGGAAAAAGGGACTTTGCAGGTGTTATTAAATTAAGGATTTTGAAATGGGAAGATTATCCTAGATTATCTGGGTTGACCCAATGTAATTACAAGAGTTCTTAAAAGAGGGACACAGGAGTATTAGTCAGAGAAGGTGTCACAACAGAAGCAGAGGTCAGAGACAAAGGGAGAGAAACACTGAAGATGCTATGATGCTGGCTTTTAAAATAGAGGAAGGGGCCACAAACCAAGGAATGTAAGTGTCCTCCAGAAGTTAGAGAAAAATCTACCGTACAGCCCAGAGAAGGAATACAGCCCTGCCAACAACTTGATTTTAGGACTCTGACCTCCAGAACTGTAAGATAATAAATATGGGTTGTTTTAAGACACTGTTTATTCTCATTTGTTACAGCAGTGATAGAAATCTAATGCACTTTCTTATTAACCCTCTGTTGTCTTGTATTGCTTTCTGTGTGAACTACTCACTACATTTTATAGTATATCTAGTTGATTTTCAACTCTGTCCTTTCAGATATTTATTTAACCTATCAATTGAAATATTTTGTATTGGTTATGATTGTTTTTATTTGCAAGAATTCTACCTGGCTTTTCCCTCCTTTAGAGGACCATTTGGTTTTTTTATATCTGTAATATCTATTCAAATCTGAAAACATTAATTATGCCTATTATAAAGTTTTCTTTATCTATATTATCTTCATTTCCTCAATGTCAGTGGTTTGTTGAGTTTGACAGCTCTTGTGGTACTGTTTCTCTTAAATATATGGTGATTCTCAGTTGTTTGTTCTTCATTGTATTTGAGAATCTTACTCATTTGAATGATAGTTCTGGTTACTCTAGCCAGTCCCTGGTGATTGTAGGAGAGGAACAATAAAGACACTTTGACAGAATGAATATAGCTTACCATTAGAGGCAAGGGAATTCTTTCCATTGATCATGAGGTACTATGAAAATTACAGACCAGTGCAGCATGAGTACTGAAATCACAGCAGACACCAGCCACTGGGGTACACTCACACATACCAGCAAAATTCTCCCTTTCCCTCTAAGAAGTCCTAAAGTTGTCTGGACTCCTCCCTCTTCAGAAAGCTAAACTTACATGTCCATCTTGGGGCAAATGCTAGAGTAAGATTATCCCTTTTTATTTGTGTGTGTGTGTGTGTGTGTGTGTGTGTGTGTATTTGTATCTCTGGGTTTTCTTCTCCAATTCTTCTAGGGATCTGTAGTTATTTCAGCATTTACTTCTATGTAGCCTCCTATTTCTAAACTGACAGGTGTAAGTAAACACTACTGCCTGAATTCAAACTCTTAGCTTATGAAATTTGAAATGCTTAATTCTGCCAAAATTATATATGCAAATCTCTATGTCATTTTATTTTTAAAATCTCTATGTCATTTTTATATTTAAAATCTGTTAAATAACATGGAAGTGTGTACTAAAGTTTTACCATTGTTCCTGATTTCTAAAGGGAATCCCTTGAAGCTTAAGAGGCACTTTTCTATCCCATAGATTCATGGAGAAATGGAAGCGTAGAAAAGGCTCTTGACAATGCATATGTGAGAGGAATACATTCAAATGCATCCTCCAGTCATTTTTAAAAATATTCTGTTGTTACCTGTAAAAATAAAGGTGTCAATAATTAAGCTCTAAAATAAATTTTAAAATAAAAAGTTTGTTGTCCTAGAATAATGCAGAAAAGTACAAACCTGGTTAAAGTCAACTAATTTGTGACTCTTGCTCTACAAATGAAAAAAATGTATTCCTTTTGAATTTAAGTTATTTTTAAAAGAAACAAAGTCTTTGCAGAACCAGAATGGATATTCCTAAGCCCCTGTGTTTCTCTGATAAATGGTTTAGCTTTCTTTAGTCTAGCATCACCTAGACATTTGGTAGCATCACTAAAGTAATTTCTTGTTTATGCTGTATTATCTAACTAGCTATTGTATTCTAAACATAGAAGATGCTGGTTTGTTGTACATTCTATCTTCCAAAATGAATAACCAGCCTTTCCATCTATTTCTCTAAGTTATCAAAAGAAAGTATTATTTTATAGTAAATATAGTATAAGTGTAATGTCTTTCAAAACAGGTTCTCTTTAAAATAAATTTTAAAGCAATAAAAAGAAAGAGAGCTTTACAATGTGGGCCACTTGTACTCTAAAGCTAGGAAGGACTTCAGTATTCACGTGGCAGAGAACAAAAGTGAGGGCTCGAGAGACTGCAACCCAGTTCTCTCCTTTGGAGGCCCAGCTTTGGTGCTAATGAACTTGGTGAGTGTGAGGGAGCCACGTACCTGCATTGTTTGGTTTATCTGAAGTGTGTTCTCAGATTTCATTTTTACGTTATATGATTTTCTCTAAGATTAAGAAAACGTCTTTTAGATTACAGACACGTGTAATATTTTCAGCCCAACTAGATACACTTACAAAATTGGAAGAATACGGTGATCTTCCTCATCAAGGAAACAAACAAAAGATTGCCTACCAACATGTATAAACTTGATTCACAGATTCCTGCTACTTTCACTCTCCAAACCCCAGAGATCAATGGAATGTCCCCAGACTATCACTCTCACATCAGTGTGGGCTTAGGCGGCTTCAGCACCTTATGGCCCACACCCAATTTATGATGGGGAGACACATCACTACAACTGGTATTTTTCCAAATAGGGATCAAAATTTTTACCGAAAATTGTTGCACACACCACCCAGAGTGCTACCAGATTTTCTGAATTGCTAAATGGAAATGAGCCTAATTTAGTACTAAAGTATCATTTTAACTTTACACCAAAATACTTCTCAATTTTTTATTTTGCTATACTTTCAGAGAATATTGGAAATACTTTCCTTCACTTAATCCTAGTAATTTAACCCTTTTCCATTTGAAAGATATTTTTTTTCCTGTCTTCATTTACAATTGATGTGAAATTTGCATGACTGATGTTGCTTTCCAATTAAACAGCCCACACATAACTATTGCTACTACCTGGAGTGCAATTATAAGTGTCAAAGCTTCAGCTGGCTTCTTCCTCTTCTACTTAACTAAAGAAAAATCACTGAGTAATATTAGTGGGATCAAGCTTCTGCCAAGGTCTCCGGGATAAGAATTATGTGTTAGATTTAAATCAAGCATGCATTACAATTTTGTGAAATAAATCCTTAGGAAACTCTTAGTTAAGTCCATTCTACTACCCATATAAGCAACGATCCTTTTATTAGAATATATAATGATTGAATCAGTCATGATTCATAACCACTGGTTCACCACTTGTAAAGAAGTCCCCTTCATAAGCCCATGTAAAAACTTAAGGATGTGATATCAGTTATTCTGAAGAACTATTTACTGGCAAGTTTCTATTAATAGGCTATTTTTAAATATTCAACTTTTAATAAATAATACATTTTAATGCTATTCTTTATAATATCTTATATATTTATAAGGCCCTCTCCTGGGGCTTTATGTGGAGAAAGGAAGCAAGTGCTCTTCTATTCCTGTCAGAGGTACAAGCACCTTCAAGCCTAGTACAGTAGTTAGTAGAAAACAAATGAGCTCCCTTATAGCAAACACCCAGGCTCCCAGTGGCTGTCTTTTTTTTTTTCCTTATGGAAATTTTCAAACACAAACATAGAGAAGGACAGTATACACAACCCTCATGAATCATCACTCGATTTCAACAATTACCAACAGTTTGCATATATATAATATCTATACATATTATATCTAGATATAATATGTATAGATATGTACAATACATATTATATATATTATACACAAATATTTTTTTCTTTTAGATATGCCACTTATGAGGCCTAAGCTGATGTCCCAAGACAGGTGTGGTTTCCACAAGGTCCGTGAACCAGGCAGCCATGGGAATAGCAGGGGAGGGAGACATTATGACAATCAAACCTCTTATTTCCTGTCCCACCTACAAGTCAGAGAACAAATTTATTTCAGGTCTCAAGAACCAAAAAGTGTTTAGAATTAGAAAAGCGGCCTAATCCCCCTATTAATTTTGATTTAGGTTAATTTTGACTTGCTGGCCCCAAACATGATATAACATGATAACAGTGTCTTCCTCTCAAAACCAAATCCATTGACTTGCGAGCTCTGTCATCTCTGAATCCCCATACCAGTCTCCTTCGACAGGGTTTATGTTGTTTTTGCCAGTCTGCCTGAAATTACATTGATTTCTGAATGTGTCTTATCCTTCCTGCTAGAGTTTAATGAATAGTTGAATTCCTTTCACAACTAGAGTGTCAACTTACAAAATAAATGCATATGAAATATTTATTAAATTTATCATTTTCCCCATAAATTCCAAAGTTTAATTCATATATTCTGAAAGTTTGAAAACTATCCTAAATTGAGGCAAGATGGTGGTTTCACAAATTATATAATTTAAACAACAGAGAAGGAAAGTAACTCGAGGAATCAAGCCACTAAAAAAAATTTAAAAATTAAAAAACTTTTACAATTCACAACTACTTACACTGGCAAGAAAAGAATGGCTACCTCAAATCCCTTACATATGAATAAACTCATCACTGAAACTACTTGTGTTTTCTTTTCCCTGCTAAACTTTATATTCTCATCATAAAATAAAATGACTGCTATATAAATAGCAAATATTGAAATATAAAGTGAAACTGGCACTTGACGCACACCCATGGCCATCTTATGATAACCATGCTCAGCATTTATGGGGTGCGTTCTTTCAGCAAGAGAAATCCCCTTCAGCATCACTGGTCCTTAAAGTGCTTTTGAGAAAAGGAAAAACACATTGATTGTGTCTACTTTTAGAATGCGAAAAGTGAGTCATCAAGGCTAAGTTACATGGTTTGTAGAGGAAATCAGTAGGCACCTAAGGGTTTGAATTGCCAAATTCTGGATCATTCATATAGTCAGTTGATACATACTGAATTCATACTATGTGCCAGACCCAGGGTGAAGCATTAGGGATATAAAGATAAAGACTATCCTGTTCTATCCTCAAGGAACTTAAAATTTACTTAAAGAAAACAAACTTTTACAACAAATTCAGAGAACTACCATAGGTATTATAATAAAAATATGTATTGTTTTAAAAAGTAAGATTTGCTTATCCTACTGAGATACAGAAAGTACCTCAGGTACCTGAAGCAGAGATAGTGCTTCATCAAGGGAGCCGTGAGAAATGACTGGGATATGGATCACAGAGCCAAAGGCAAGGGAATCAATTTCAAGCAGGAGGATCATGTACACAGCATAGAGGTTTGAAATTGCACATTCTACTCACGAAATTGAAAGTGAAGTGGTTTGGAATACCTGGACCTGTAGCCACTCTCCAACCTCTACCTCAGTAGAAGTTCTGGGTCTCCGTTTTAGCCTTGTTTGCACTGGTAATTCAGGGCTCCCACCTGTGCTGATCCTATCCATCTACTCCATCTGCTTTCAATTCAGGAGGCTGTGCCTGGGGTAAGGAACATAGCTGTAGATTGCCATCAAGGCAATGAGTTCACACCTGTTCCTTTCCAACATCACCACATCCCTTGCCGGTTTTCTTAGACCCCTGGGCCCAGAAAGGAACATCAGCCATCTGTCAATCCCTCATTCAACGGTAAGACTGTCACTGAAACCATTTTAGACAGAACTTCTTGGGAGCAGAGCCTGCTGCTACCAAAGGAGGGAAAGTAGGGGTAGTGGGGGTGATGGGTCACAGAGATTATTTAAAACCAACATCACACAGAGCTGAGATTTGCCTCTCAAAGGGCAGGGATAACCAAGATAGTTATCAAAATAATTACAGAAAACTATTGCTACTTATTTAATGTACCTGCTCTTGTGCTAGGTACTTTAAATATCTCTAATCCTCTCAATAGCCCTGCAAATATTTATTTCCAGAGTTGTATAAGTGAGGTTCAGGGAAGTAAAGTTACTCTTACAAAAGCTAATCAGTGGAAGAATGAGAACTGAGTTCATACCTATCTATCTGACTCCAAAACTCAGTCTCTTTCTATTACAGCACTCTTATTAAAAAAAGTATAATGCAATGACGAGGGATTTCACACACATATAGAAATGAATTTCATTATATAATGCATGATACAATTTACATGCACTTTAAACTTTTCAATTCCCTTCAACCAATAATTTTAAGCATCTACTGTGAGGCAGGCCAAAGTGGTTAGGGAATCAAAACCAAATGAAACAATACTTGCCCTCAAAGAATTTACTTAAAATCTAGTGGAAAGGATAAGGCAAAGACACAAATAGCTCTAATACAGGTCAAAATACTACTTTGACACAAAGGTAAGTACTACTACAGAAGTATAAATAGAGGTTTCTGTATGTTCAAATGCAGAATTTCCACAAATTAGAATGTAATTAAAATGTTGACTGAACACGTATTATGTTCTAGCCTCTGTTTTAAGTAAAGGTAGCCCTTGAACAACATGGTTCAAACTGAAGAGGTCCGCTTATTGGCGGATTTTTTCAATAAATACATTTGAAAATTGGTAGCCTCAGTTTTCGCATCTTCGGATTCAACAAACGGCCAATCGAAACAGTATTTTCACATTCCCAACTGCAGTTTCCCAACCACAGATTCCCAACTACAGATCAAAAATACTTACATCCAGCTGGTTGAATCCTCAGATGCAAGGGCTGACTGTAAAGTTTTCAGGGACTCAAAAGTTATAAGAGGGTTTTCAACTGCCCAAGGAGTGATGCCCCTAACCCCTGCACTTTTCGAGTGTCAACTGTACATTATAATTTTTAGCTAATTTAATTCTACCATGTCTTAAGTATTATTCTTATGATCCTCATTTTAAAGATGAGGAAAATAAGGTCTGGAGGACTAAAATAAGTTGTCCAAAGACACCCATCCAGTAAGAAGCTAGGCTAGGATATTAGCCTACAGTAGTCTGCTCTCAGAGCCTATATGCTTAACTGCCCTTCCAATCTGCCAGGTTGGGGAAGCTCTCCTCTGAGTTGGGATTCCTTTTTAAAGAAAGGGATGGATTTCTGCATTTATCAGGTGGCAGATATGGAATTCCCTGATTGTCATCTGATTTCTCTATCATAATGGTGCTGTACAAGATGGGGTACAGCTGTTTTCTTGCTTTGCCGAGGAAGAAACTCAGGCTTTGGCAAATCAAGTAGTCCACTAAAGATCATGCAATTAGCTAATGCCACACAAGGAAATAGACCTGAACATCCCCAACTTCATGCTCAGTGTCCTTTGCATCTGATGGCTCCATATGTCTCCAGGCATCCATACTTAGTAACTCATGAAACGCTCCTTACCCTGTGAGGACTATGTGTCCCTTATTTCAAAACAAAATTAGGAGATTCTAGGCTAAGAATTTCCCTTTTATCTAATCCATAAAGTAAGGGGGAGGAAAATAGTGCTTTGCAGCCCTAAAGCTTAATTCTTTCCCTTCTATAAAAACTGTTGTCCAATCCCTTCTTGGCCTTTTCCTCACCAGATTAAATAATTATGATTCTTCTATGCTTTCTTCTCCAACTGTAGTTCAGGATGATTTAATTATTTTCACTGCTTTCTTCTGAAGTCTTTCCAAGATCCCCACATTTTGCTGACACTGTAGGCCCCTAAACAAAATTGTGATAAAAGCCTGATTGATATTTGATTCTAGAGGGTTAATGAGATATTTAATCAAACTGCTTTCTTGTTGACAAAAACCAGTAACTTGCCTTAATATGTAAAAATATATGAAAACTTTATATATTGTTGCTTCTTGTTTAGTTTATTATCAGTTATGAGCCTTTTACTTCCATTTTCAAACTCAGCCAATATACACTAATGAATGAATATGGATTTAATTATTTTACGGTTCCTTGTTCTTTGCCTCTTTTTTCAACTAGTTATATGTTTGTTTCTGCTTTTTGACACTACTTTCCAAGTAACCACTGACCCATGCTATCAGTGAATTTAATGCATGTGTATTGCATATACTTGGCCATCATTCAAATGACTGATGAAAATATTAAATATGTCTGCCCATCAACCTTATTGACATAACTACTCACATAAGTCTAACATATTTTTCATGTCTACAGATATACAGACTACTGCAAAATGTACAAATAGTGTTGAGAATATACAGAACAGTATTATTAGGGAAGTAAATGTTTGTCATCAAGACTGGACAGAATATCTTTTTGGTCACAATATCAGCATGTCTGAAAAGTACTACAAAACTTCCCATTAAATATGATAGATAAACTCAGACTCTCTGATGTCAGGGAGTGTGATATCTCCACGCTTATTCTTTTTTCTTAGGATTGCTTTGGTTATTCGGGATCTTTTGTGATTCCATACAAATCTGATGATTGTTTTGTTCTATTTCTTTAGAAAATGCCATTGAAATTTTGATGGGAATTGCATTAAATCTGTATATTGCTTTGGGTAATATGGCCATTTTAACTCTCTGACATCAGCTTGTACTACAGAGCAACAATAGTCAAAACAGCATGGTATTAGCAGAAAAATACAAACCAATGGAATAGAATTGAAAACCCAGAAATAAACCCAGATAAATAATGGACAGATAATGTTCAACAAAGGAGCCAAACATATACAATGGAGAAAAGAAAGCCTCTTCAATAAATGGTGCTGGAAGAATTGGAAAACCACGTGCATAAGAATGAAACTAGACTGCTGTCTGTCACCGTGTACCAAAATTAACTCAAAATAGATCAAAGACCTAAACACAAGACCTGAAACAATAAACTGCATAGAAGAAAACATAGGTACTAAACTTATGGACCTTGGGTTCAAAGAGCATTTTATGAATTTGTCCTCAAAGGCAATGGAAGTAAAAGTTAAAATAAATGAATGGGACTATATCAAACTAACAAGCTTCTTCACAGCAGAAGAATCCATTGACAAAATAAAAAGGCAACCAACCAAATGGGAGAAGATATTTGCAAACAACATCTCCAATAAGAGGCTAATATCCAAAAAGTATAAGGAACTCATACAACTCAACAACAAAAAAACCAAACAATCAAATTTAAAAAATGGGCAGAAGACTTGAATAGACATATGAAAAAATGCTCAACATCACTAATCATCAGAACAATGCAAATAAAACCCTCAATGAGATATTACATCACACCAGTTAGAATAGCTATCATCAAAAAGACAAATAATAGCAAGTGTTGGAGAGGCTGTGGAACCCTCATACACTGTTTGTGGGAATGAAGATTAGTGCAGCTACTATGGAAGGCAGTGTGGAGGTTCCTCAAAAAGTTACGAATGGAATTACCGTATGACCCAGCAATCCATCTCCTGGGTATATACCAAAAAAAAAAAATCTGAAAACATTTATCCGGAAAGATATATGTGCTCCGATGTTCATTGCAGCTTTATCTAAAGTGACCAAGACATGGAAATAACCAAAGTGTCCTTCGATAGATGATTGGATAAAGAAGATGTGGTACATATTCACACTGGAATAGTATTCTGCCATAAGAAAGGATGAAATACTGCCATTTGCAACAAGGATGGATCTTGAGATTATTATGCTAAGAGAAATAAGTCACACAGAAAACATGAGAACCATATGATTTCACTGATATGTGGGATATAAAACTGAAAGCAACAAAGGAACAAGACCAATAAATAAACAAAAATTCAAAGACACAGACAATAGTTCAGTGGTTACCACAGAGTAAGGGGGTGGTGAATAATAGAAGATGGTAAAGGGAGACAAATATATGGTGATGGAAGGAGAACTGACTCTGTGTGGTGAATACGCAATGTGATATACACACGATATATTACAGAAATGTACACTTGAAACCTATGTAATTTTACTATCCATTGTCATCCCAATAAATTTTAATTACAAAAATCTCAGGCTCATTCATAAACTTCATTAAAGCAATAATATGATAAAAAAATCAAAATACACAAGGACTAAGAGAATGCAAAAGGAGTATATAGCAACAGCAACAAGAGACAGACAAGAGGCAGCTGCCTTTGAATAGACCAAAGGAAGACCCTAGAAGGAACACATGGCCTGTAAAATACTTGGACTCTATGCATCCAGATACCTCTGAATGACAAGGTAGAGATAGAACTAAAAACAGAAATAGTTGCTGAAAATATAAGAAGCAATTAAACCACCAGGTCTACTTTATAACTCTCTTCTACACAAGACTGATGGTTTCTTCTCTGGAAAATTCTATCAGGCCAGAGCACACCAGGCACAGGGCACCCTAGTTGTTGACAGTGAGAATTCTGATCTCCAGACAAGAGTTCAAGAAAATCTTTTCTAGAGAATCTGCATGCCCAAGAAAAAAAAGCCAAACGAATACTGACATTGGAAGTTCTCCATTGAAATGACCCAATTAGATCCCCTTACAATGAGCCCAAATCTATAAGCCCTACCTACATGCACAAAGCTTCCAATCAGCACTTCAATACCTCACACAAGAGCCAACAGACTTGGTTTACAGCCAAAATGCAGAGTCATTTGAAGACGGTCTCTAATGTGAAAGACAGAAGCCCAAACGTAAAAAAAAAATGACTTGAAGGAAATACAGACTATGAACTAACCAAATTCTATCATCAATGTCCTCAGAGAGCTAAGAAAGACTTGGCATTCATGAAATAATAACATGATCATTCTTTTCATTCAGAAAATAAAAAAGGAGTCCTAGAAAATTAAAAATATGATAGCAGAATTGAAAAATTCAAAAGAGGAGCTGGAGGATAAAGTAGAGTTTCCAGAAAGTAAATCAAAAAGACAAAGAACACAAACTAGAGGGAAAAAAGATTAAAATTAAATGTCAAATAGAAATAGATTCAGTAGTCAATAATAAGAGGCCAAGAAAGAGAATAAAAACAACAGGAGAAAATTATTAATAAAATAATTCAAGAAAATTCTCCCATAAAAATTTCTGGACCGAAATGGCCTACCAAGTTCCCAGGACAATGGATGAAAATAAACCTACATCATGACATATTTTTATAATGTATCAAACAGGACAAATTTACAATTCTAACAGGTCAAAACTTTCTAAAGTACTCAGATAACTCTTTTTAAACTAATAAATTAAATTCTTATCTATTAAATGATTTATATTCCGATAGTACTTTTTAAAAACATTCATTCTCTTATACCTTAAAGCTTAAAATCACAAAGTTAATATATCAGATTCTCTTAAACACAGTAAACACTTTAAATGACAAACACAGATTATCTTGAACTTAACATAAAAGCACTAATGTTAGAGGTTTGATTTATTTTTTCATCTGTATTTTTAATTCAAAGTTGTACTAGGGTTAAATAACTTAACCAATTTAGAGAAAGAATATTATTATCTCACACAGGCTAAAGTTATTGGGTTGAAATTGTAGACCCAGATACCCAATGCAACAGAGAAATAATTATTCTAGGATAATTATACCCAAGATTATCCGTATTGCTGCTAATTTCATCCAGAATTGACTGGATTAAAAAAAAAAAATCAATACTCCCTAATTGGATTCTGGATTTTTATCGTGCTTTGTTTAATTTTGATGATCTCTTCCTAAATTCTACATTTATCTAGATATTATTATCATTCTATCAGCCACATTCTCTAGTCATTCTTATGAAAGAAACCATACTATTAATTCACTTTAGTTTATGAAGAGGATTCAAGTCCTGGCTCTGTCTATTTCTAGCTCTGTGATATGAACAAGTTATTTTCAGTTTGCTCAGTTTGCTATTCAATAAAATGGAAAAGAGACAACATAACTAACTCACAGAGTTTCATTAGCAATTTATAAGCTATAAAAAAGAGAAGCTATGTAATAAGGTAGAAACTTTGTATTCCCCAAGAAAAGCAGAAATAAATAAAACAAAACTAAGTCTTCTTCCCACATTATTTAGGGATAGGACACATGGAAAACAAGTCATTATATTGTGACAAAAATAAGATAAATACTGTAAAATAATTTTGAAAACACATGACAGATGTAAATATCAAAATTATTGTTATATTTTTTCAAAGTACCTTTGTAATATTACCATTTTTCATAAAAGTCTGGCTCACTTCAGAGTCTGTAATACATTCTTGTTAATACCCACCATGCTGAGAATTCTTGCCCTTTGAAGGTGAATTTGATTTAAAATAGTCATAAGTCATTTGAATATAAAGTTATTCATTACTAACATTATATGGGGACCAGTTTATACACTGGAGTACTATATAGCTGTGAAAAAAATAAACATGGAAACCATGTATAAAATGATTTCCAAGATTTTCCTTAATAAAACAAAGTAAGTTGAGGAAGTTGTTCATGAGCATATTACTATTTATGTTGAAAAATACAAGAGAAGCAAACACACACATATATCGTGTTTCCCCGAAAATAAGAACTAGCTGGACGATCAGCTCTAATGTGTCTTTTGGAGCAAAAAATTAACATAAAGCCTGGTCTTATTTTACTATAAGACTGGGTATAATATAATGTAATGTAATGTAATGTAATGTAACATAATATAATAATATAATACTGGGTCTTATATTAATTTTTGCTCCAAAAGACGCATTAGAGCTGATGGTCTGGCTAGGTCTTATTTTCAGGGAAACACGATATTTGTATTTGCTTAAAATATGTCTAAAAGGATATCCACAAAATGGAAACTTTGGTAGCTTCTGGGTGTGAGCATGATGTGTACATAATTACTATTAATGGAATTAAGGTTTTTTAAAAACCAAGTAAATGTCTGAAAAATCAAGCTGAATAATATATATGGGTGAGACTGAAAATAAGGAAATGAGAGTGATTTTCTAATGAAACTCACAAATTAATTCTTCACAAGCAATTAAAAAATTCTATTTCAGAAAAGATTTGACTTCTTCCTTTAATGGACTGATGGACAGCACATATTTTGAAGTATGTATTCTAAGATTTTCATTTTTAAAAGTAAAATATTCTCATTACCTTTGAGTCACTTTACATACATTAACATATAAAAATAAATCTAACAGAAGAAAACATCTCACTTATAATTTTGCAAATTATTGTTACAAATGCATAGAAACATAAATTTTCCAACTAAACAACTTCTTTCAAATATCAGAATTAATCTGCTTTTAAAATGCAATGTCATTAATTTTGAATAATGAATAAAACTTCTGATAAAGAAACAAGAATTACCTCAAATTATATTTATTTTCTTCTATACTTAGCCTATAGAATACCATTACCAATTTAGTCTTTTGTTTGTGTGTATATGTGTGTTTGTTTCAAATATCTGTGTAATGATTACCAGAGCTTTCTGTTCCTTTTCACCTGGTTGTCTGTTTGATGCAGCATCTAACATTTGTAGGTATGCATGTTGTGTATATGTACATTCCCAAGCACACACATCTACATTTAAAACATTAGGACTTGCTATTAGTAGCAAGAAAAATAGTGTGTTGTTAGACTTGTTTTAATAGCAGAATTCATAATTATCTTTTAAAAAATACACAAAGCATTAGTAAGGACAAAAGCACAAGAATGGTAAATCACTCTTACTTTCAAGGACTGAACATCCTTTCAAATAGTTAACTGCAAAATGCATAAAACTGTGAAACACATAAAAATGGTATGTAACAAATAGTAAAACATAATGGAAGTTTAACTGTTAAAAGAATAAAACCTGCTAAATGAATAATAGCAGTAGCCAAGCCGGCTGTGATTTCATGCTTTTCCATTGTAAAATGTAGGAATCCATTCACATATAATAATTCCAGAGGGAAAGTTCCACAGTTTTAAGATATTTGTAGAGGAACTAGTCAGCTTCACTAGAATCCTCCCCATTTTAAAGACAAACAAAACCTGCTGATGCTGCACATTCCTGAGAAAAGTAAAGACTAAACTTCCTGAGACATAGAAATGCTTAGTTAGTTATCTGCTTTCCAGACTAATCTGCTCTATGCCCATACAAAAGATGGCCACATAAGAAAGCACAAAATAAGCATTTGTTATCATGAAAGGGCACATTGTAAGGACCTGTCTGCTTACTTGTACGATAACTGGTGAGCTCTACCTCATGCTTCTTAAGTTTTCTATATTGCACACCTCCCCTCAACAACACAGAATTAGCATCTTTTGCAAAAGTTGTTCCTTTCTCTTCGGCTCTAATAATAATGGAACTCTTAACTTAAATTTCACAGAATTAACTGAACCGGGAAAACTCTCTTTTTCCCTAACTCATTGTGGTAGATTGATTGCACTATTGACCTTAATTCTTTACTTCCACCATTATGTGAGTTTTCAGTTCTTCCCATTAAAGCAAAGTATATTTCCATACCCAATGTGACTTATTTGGCCAGAACAATGAAATAGAAGTTACAGCACCCAGTTCCAAACCTAGGCTTCAAGAGGCCTTGCATGTTTCCCACTACTCTCTTGCATCCCTCCCACCATCATGAGAAGAGCATCTTGGGGCTACCTGTTAGGAAGAGGACAATGAGAGATACATGGAGCAGAGCCACCTCTAACTAACTGCAGACATGAATATGAACCCAGCCAAGAATGGCAGAACTGTTCAGCTAAGCTCAGCCTAGATAAGTTGACTTTCAGAGTAAAAAAATAAATAATTAATTAATTACTGTGTAGAGCCACTGAGTTTTGTTACACAGCTATAACCTAACTGATGTATTCCTCCAACATCTTTTTTGATCATTTCTCCTTTCTATTTGAATGCTCTTCCTGATCATTTTACAGGCTCATGAACCATAGGACTGTGTCAACAATACAAGAAATATATCTGTAGACTATAGATTCCAGTTTCATTTTAGGTTTTAAAATCTTTTCTACTCTCTCAAGAACTTTTTGAAAAGACCATGATAAGGAAGAACCTGATTCCTCTTTATTCAGCTGTATCTTTAATCAAGTAAATTAACCTCAGTAGCATCATATTATTCAAGGAAAAATGACCACATAATGCAAGATATTTGAATTATTAAGTGTTTATATATTCTCATTTCATGAAGCTACATCTTCAATCTTTATAAAAATCTCCTATAGATCAATTTATAAGTGGATAGACTATATTGGGAGAAGCCAAGTGAATATATTTTACAATGACTTAAAATGGGAATGCACCTAGAAGGACTGACTAATCAATGAGATTGGGGCAGCTCAAAATGAAAAGAGATAAATCAAGAAGGACTAGACGTGGATAACATCTACAAAAGCAGCATGAAGATTTCCACAGACATAATCCCTAGCAAAAGAACCATAATTAATCCCATATGACAGAATACTTTTAAAATACCATTTAAACTCTCTAGAAATTGTCTTAACAGTAAATGGAAATTGAGAAACATTTGCTGAAGAAAATCTACTAAATCTCAGTAACAAGAATGAGAGTTTGTGGCATTTGAACCACAACCTGCTCCATCTCTCTCTTCCAGCTCAGTGTGACTGAAAGCCCATTCTGGGTGAGAGCAGCCAAGAACACAGGGCTCTCTTTCCTATTAAATTCCTAGCCAAGGACTGCAGTATCTCCTCTGGATGGACACGCTGCTGACATTTGTCATCCCTACCTCCACAACTCCATGTTGCAGAAGCCCTATTCCAGGGAAAAACAATTCAGATGTTTGAGCCTCTCTTCCTCTACCCAACACACATTCATAAGGCAAAAGTTCTACCCAGGTGTAGCAGACCAATAATATCGCTCTATCTCACTCACAGGTCATAGTGTTCATGCCAGGAAAGACAGCCTGAGAAGACCTAGAGGCATGGCCCATGCCCAGCATGCTGCTTGTGAATCAGGAGTGTCTTAGAAAAGCAGGTTGCTATCTCTTCCCCCAAATCTGGAGCAATGGTGCAGAGGTTTTTTCTAAGATATTTGTAGTTGTAAGAATGAAGAGTTCCAAAGTCCTCTCTAAGGGAATTGACTTTACTAGGACTAAAGAGTGGGAAGTTCAGATCTAAGGGTCCTATCAAAAACAATGGGGATTCTGATGGTGAGCAGTTACAAACAGGCCAGTAGCTCCACAGAGCAACAAGATGAACCATAGATCAGCTAGAAGTTTATCAGAGAGAACCAGGGAAAGACACAGCTAGGAAGAGCCTTCCTGGGGTCAAATCAAACCTTAAAGATGAACCACAAAAATTTCCGTTTCAAAGGGGCCCAAATTTAATTGGATCAGACATAGAACATTATGCCCAATGGTATTTTCAAAACCAAGAGAGCAATCAGTGAAGCCTAACAACTAGGTGTGTTACCAACATAGGCAGACAGATTAATAGAAAGATAATGGAAAGACACAGTCAAATAGTGCCCTAGAGGAAGAAAAAGGCTTTATTAAAATATTCCAACAAAGTCACTAAACAAACGAAAAAGCAAACAACAAAACAAGCTCCATAGAGTAGGGGGAAAGAGGAAGAATCTAAATACAGAGATACTACAAATTATTATCTAAAATGTCTGGTTTTCAAGAAAAATGAATGACACATGCAAAGAAACAAAAAAGTGTGACTCATGCAGAGCAAAAACCAAAAAAAAAAAAAAAAAAAGCAGACAACTGAAACTGCCTTGAAAAGGACCCAGATGTCGATGTAGTGAAAAAAACTTTATAGCAACTGCTATGAAATAAAGAGGTGATGAAAGTTATGATGACAATGTCTCATTAAATAGGGAATGTCAATTAAGAGATGGAAATTATATTTTTAAAAGAACTAAATAGAAATTCTGAAATTGAAAAGTACAATAACTGAAACGAAATACTCTACTAAAGGGGCTCAACAGTAGATTTGATCTGGCAGAAGAAACGGTCAGCAAACTTGAAGATAAATCAGTAGAGATTATGTAATATGAAAAACAGAGAGAAAGGGGATGAAGAAAATAAACAGAGCCTCAGAGAAATGTGAAATGCCATTTAGTACACCAGCATACATGTAATTGGAGTACTGGAAGGAGAACAAAAAGAAACAAGCACAAAAAAATTTTTTTGAAGAAACAATGGCTTAAAACTCCTCAAAGAATTAAAAAAAAACAAAACCAACAACAACAACAAAAAAAAACACTACACATCCAAGGAGTTATTAAACTCCAAGTAGAATAAAGGCAAAAAAAATCCACACACCCAGACATGTCGTAGTAAAAATGTTGAAAACTAAAGACAAAGAGAAAATCTTGAGTGCTTCAAGAGAATAAAACAAGAAAACCACCATAAAATTAACATGTGGCATCACATCAAAAACAATGAAGGCCAGAAATTAATGGAACGGCATTTTCAATGTTGAAAGGGGGAAAAAACTGTGAACCAAGAAACTAAGAATGTTATACTACGCAAAACTCCTTCAAAAATTAACATAAAATACATTCCCAAAACAGAAAATTAATTGCAAGCACACCAAGCTTACAAAAAATATAAAGGGAGTTATTTAGGCTGAAAGCAAGTAATCCCACACAATAACTCAAGGTGGTTATATTGCTATCAGCCAAAATAAACTTAAAACAAAAAAATGTTACTAGAGATAAAAAAGAACATTTTATAGTGACAACAGGGTCAAACCATCTGAAAAATATAACTGTGTAAATATATATGCTACCTAACAATAAAGTCCCAAAATACATAAAGGAAAAACTGACAGAATTAAAGGGGAAAATCCATCAACATTAATAATTTAAGACTTCAATACCATACTTTCAATAATGGATAGAACAAAAAAGACAGAAGATCAACAAGTAAAAAGACTTGAACAGCAGTATAAATCAATCTAATCTAACGGATATCTAGAAAACACTCCAACCAACAACAGCAGAACACACATTCTTCTTAAGTGTCCAGGAAACATTCCCTAGCATTGACTATATGCTAGGCAATAAAACAACCTTCAGTACATTTTAAGAGATTGAAATAACTCCAAGTATGTTCTCCAACTGACATGAAATTAAATTAGGAATCTATAATAAAGAGAAATTGACGAAATCCGTAAATATGTGGAAATTAAAGAGTGCACATTTAATAACCAACAGATCAAAGAAAATATTAGAAGTGAAATTAAAAAATATTTTGAGGTAAATAAAAATTAAGACACAACGTCCCTGAACTTATGAAGTGTATCTAAAGCAGTGCTTAGAAGAATATTTATAGCCATAAATACCTATATTAAATTTAAAAAAAGACAAATCTCAAAGCAATAACTTAAGCTTCCTTTTAAAGATACTGGGAAAAAAGAACAAACTGAACCTAAAGCAAACAGAAGTAAGAAATTAATGAAATAGAGAATAAAAAAAATAGAGAAAATTAATAAAACCAAAATTTGGTTCTTTGAAAAGATCGAAAACATTAACAAACTTTTATACTGGTCAGGAAAAAAGAACACTCAAATTACTAAAAATTGGAATGAAAGAGGGGACATCACTATTGACATAAGAAGTGTAATAAAATACTATAAAAATTATGTGCCAACAAATTAAATAATTAGATGAAATGGACAAATTCCTAGAAGACGCAAGTTATTGAAACTCTTCAAAATGAAATAGAAAATCTGAATAGACCTATAACAAATCAAGAAATTGAATTAGTAATGAAAAAGACTTCCTACAAGATATCCCAAGCCCAGATAGTTTCACTGGTAAATTCTTACTAAACATTTAAGGAAGACTTCACAACAATTCTTTACAACCTCATCTAAAAAATAGAAGAGGAGGAAACACTTCCCAACTCACTCCATAAGACCAGTATTACACTGAGAAAAACCCCAGACAATGACATTGCAAGTAAAGAAAACTATAGATCAATATCTCTTATGACTAGAGATATAAATATTTCAAACAAAAATGTCCTACAATTTATATGGAAAATTCAAGGGACCCAGAATACACAAATAACAGCAACAAAAGTCTTGAGTGAGAACAACAATTTGGAAGGCATCCATCTCCCAAGTTCAAAACCTACTACAAAACTTATAGTAATCAAGTAAGTGTGGTACCAGAACAAGGTTAGATGTATAAGATCAATGGAATAGATTGAGAGTCCAGAAAAAAAGAATTCACATTTACAGTCAATTGATTTTAAACAAGGGTATCAAGACAATTCAATGAGGAAAAATACTCTTCGACAAATGCTGCTGGGATAAACGGATATCCACAGGCAAAAAAAAATATGTAACTTTACTAACAATTGTCACCCCAATAAACTTTAATTAAAAATATATATGTATTGAGACCCTTCCTAACACCATACACAAAATTAACTCAAAATGCATCAGATATAAATGTAAAAGCTAAAATTTGTAGAAGAAACTATAAGAGCAAATATTTGTGAGCCTGCATTATTGCAGACAATGGTTTGGCTTCCTGGGCTGGTTGCTGCAGGTTGTGGATCAGAGTTCAGTTTGTATATGTGGTCTCGTTATCTGTTGGTATATTCAGTCTCTCCGAATCAAACACTAGCTATGAAATCTTCAGCAGTTTACTCAATCTTTCTTAGCCTCAGTGCCTTCATTTGTAAAATTGGATTAGTAGTAGCCTCACCGCATACGATAATAATTTTTATCCCATACAAATATTTTCTGAACTAAAAACATACAGCCAATAGTGTTAATTTACTACGTGTGAGAAATATACTAGACTTTTACACTGAGAATATACTAAAATAAAAGATAAAAACACTCCTAACACAAAGTAGGCAGAAAATTGTTGGATTTTTTTCTCTTTCCTTGGTTTTTCACTGTCAGATCACCCTTGTCACCTTGTTTCAGTAGTGTATATACAAAGTGATAATATATAATTACACATGGAAAGAAGCATTGCAATGCTGTGACAGCAAAGGGACACTTTTTCCCTTCCAGTGCATATAGAGTCACTAAAGAAAATTAGATAATATTCCTTTTAGATCCCTGAGAGTAAACAACAGTCCTGAGTCAGTTTCTCTATTCATTGAATCACATACTTCTGCTTCCTTCCCTTTTGTAGATGAGTCTATTAGACCTAGGCTGTCAATGTTTCACACAAGTTTTAAGTATGCAAACAGCTTAGTATTTAAAAAAGTCTTCATTGTTCTGTTCTGTCTACCAAAGAATACATGCAAACAATAGGATCAGCAGGCCACTTTCTCCATTACAAATTTAATTTGGTAAAACTTAGTCCTCATCTTTCCTTTCAAAAATAATGTTTATGGAGCATTAGCTTAGATGCTGTGAATGGTTTCTTAGTTTCTCTCTTCTCCAAATTAGCAATGTACCCCACACCCATAAGATGGCAAGAGTTAAAATGTGAAGAGACAACAATACTAGAGCCTGGAAAAGAAGTCTTGAAGCCACTCTGGAAGGGCCTGTAGTGCACATTCCAAGTCCGGGATGTCCTACAACGCACCAGCCTACTCTCACCCTCAGTATAGGGCTCAATTTTCTCACAGAAATTGCTTTACTTTTGCATTCCAGATGCTTGCCTATAATCTGGCCAGGAGCTATAAATCCACAGCTATCTAAAATTAATCCTGGGATATTCAAGTGGACAGGAGTTCTATCTCTCACCTGGGTGTTGGTGTAGCTTCCTAATACATGAAAAAAATCAATATACTGACTAAGACCCAAAGATTCTAAGTTACATGTGGCAAGCATTTCTGTAAAAGTCATGGAAGTATAATAAAGCAAGAATTCTATAAAAGTTTATTATTTTTAATACTTTCTATTAGTAGTACGAATTTTTGGGAGACTTGGCCAGGTTTTTCAGAACACACTTGTGGCATATGAAACCTTTCTTGTGTTTTTCATTCATTTATTTATTTTTATTTAGTAACCATTTGCAAATGTTAATGAATAGCAGATAAAATATGCAGCATTTAAAATTTAGTCTGAAGTTTTAAAGTGGACTGATTACCAATGCACAAAATATGGAACATTGTAATCCTTTTTGGTACAGACACCCCTAATCCATTTTTAATTAAGGGATTTAACAGACAAACAGGCCTATTATATTTCTCATAGACTGCTGACATATTACTAGCACTACTGGAAGTATATTTTTCTGGGACAGCTCAGAGAGATTTTTAAGACCTATAAATTATCATCATCATCTAAGCCAAAATATCTTTGAGCTTAAAATGCCTGCCTATCCAGTGGAATATAGATTAAAATCATTAAAGCTGGAAGTGACTCTAGAACTAGCCTAGCCCTGGACAAAAGTCTGACATGAAACAAATTGCATTTCCCCAAAGTTATCTTATTTTCCCTTTCTGTATACACTGATTCAATTTATTTCTGGCTTTATTGTAATCTCACCTATTCATAGAACTTTATCTGAGGGAATATACCCCTTGAATTGTATTATAAGCCACACGCTATGTCAATTCACTCTGTAAGCATATTTATACATGATCAGCTATCTAATTAGTTGAGTATTCATAGCTGGTATAAACAAATGGTTCATTAATACCATGTTTCCCTGAAAATAAGACCTAACCGGAAAATAAGCCCTAGCATGATTTTTCAGGATGCTCGTAATATAAAATAAGCCCTACCGTATTTCCCCGAAAATAAGTCCAGGTCTTATATTAATTTTTGCTCCAAAAGACGCATTAGGACTTATTTTATATTACAAGCAACTTGAAAAATCATGCTACAGCTTATTTTCTGGTTAGGTCTTATTTTCAGGGAAACACAGTAAGTTCTTAATGGTTGAAGTCACTTATCACCCAATTAAGACAAACAATGATCCATAATACAGATTCTCAGGAATGAAATCATTGCTAACATTTACTCAGATCTTACTATGTGCCAAGCACTCCGTGTATGTTTTTAATATATTTGATTTAATCCTCACAATAACTGTATGATATTGGTGCCATTGCTATCCTCGTTTTATGCATGAAATATGCATAACTAAGTCAGACACACAGAGGTTAAAAGACCTCAATATCACATAGCTAGTATGTGTCAGACGGTCTTTGAACCTAAGCATCCAATCATAGCACCTTTTATTATTTACTATTCAATATTCTCTTTTTAGGGGAGTTGTGATAGCCACTCTTATTGTATTGTTTTTGTTAATTTCTAATTTACATAGTATATGAAAGTTTTCATTTGTTCTTACTAAATACCTAACAATGTCCAATTGAACATCACCTGAAGATGAAATATCCCCCAAATACAATCTCCCTCTGAAAAATATCATGCATATTTGCGTTGTACTTTATGCAATATCTTGTGTGAACAAAGCAGGAATCTGCTAATATGCAAAGACTGAATGTTTCAAATATCTGAGTTCAGCCAGGGGGCATGTTTATTATGGCCCAGTACTAGATGTGAGGTCCCGCCAACTGTTACTCATCTGAGTCTCAGTACAGTTGCTTAGTTCATTATGAGTACAGCCACCTGATTTCATATCTTTGAAACTAAGTACAGTAGCTGTAAGCACACTTAAATCAGTCATTTTTATAAAATTAGAAGAACTGAAATAAAAATAGATTTTATAAGGTAATTATTTTTTACCAATTAAACTCAATCAAGGAAAGTGATTTTTTTCCCCCACTAAAATTGAAAGTTATTTGTAGCATAATAGTTGAGAGCACAGAGTACCTGAATTCAAGCTCCAGCAACTCTAATGGGTCTTGGGCAAGTAAATTAAAATCTTTGGGTTTCAGTTTCCTCATCTAAAAATTGGAGGTTATATATTGGTGGTTACAGTTATTATAGGAATTGAATTAATAAATGTAGAGTTATTCTAATAATGTATCATCTGATCCAAAAACGTATATATGTATTCACACTGCAGGTCTTGCCAAATGTTTTGGTGCCTTGATTCCTATTTCTCATTCTCTTTATTAGTTTTTCTTAGGGAGTAGAAGTTATGGTTGCCCCAATAAACATAAGAGAAAGAATGGCCAAAATGTATCATTTTTAAATGCTAGGTACCATCAGTTATTGATAGCAATTTTCATCTGTGGTTTTTAGAAACAGGAGGGGATTATGGAGTATCATTATAATCATGCAGGGTAAATAAAAAGTGCTTAGAGGTACAGAAAATGGAAGGGCTGGAAAAATATTTCACGTAGAAATTTAGAAATTTTTATTGCTGATATTACCCTTGCAGTCCTTAGCACCTTTTCCAAAGCAAAACTAACTCATAAATACTCTGACATATTATGTTCCCATCTCAACTAACACATTTAGAACAAAGAAGTTCACTTGCAAGTGTGTTAGCCCATCCACTTTATTCACCACCCAAAATATTAACTATGTTTCATGATAACAAGCAGTAAATAGTAAGTTCTCCATTCTTTTCCCCTCAGCAAGATCCAATGACCTATACACTTATGTCAAGGATTTCTATTTTAATAGAAAAGTGAAGAGAAATCTCAGGAATGAGAAAGATGTTTTAAAATAAACAACAGCACACATACAACACAAAGAAAGCCAAAACAGCACCAAGTTCTAGGTTCCTCTGTTCCCTGGGTGGCTCAGTCTATTCAAAATTTGGGTGGCTATTGACCACACAAATCTGCAGCATGGTCAGTTTAGAATAGAACCACTCATTCAACCAAGTTCCCCTATTCCACAGAATTCATCAATCATTCATGGCAATGAGGACAAATATGCTGTTGGCTTGGCCACACAGTCATCTAACATCTTTTGCCCCTTCACTCTTGGCTCACCCAGTCCTTGTTCTTGGCCGTATCAGAGGTTTCGGTCTGGCTGCTCACACTCAGTATAATCCTGGAAGAGAGAGAGAAAAATCAAATAAAGATATGGTCAAACCAAAATTATGCTAATCATGTTGTCCCAGTTCAATAACATACGCACAACCAAAGAAATATTTGGGCCTTGAAGCAATTTTAAGTTAGAACTTGATAAATAAACTTAATGTGAAAAACAAGTATCCAAGTGCATAAATATGAAAGTGTCTTGAGCTCATTTGATTTTGCAATGTTTCTCTAGATAAGAACCATTCTTCTCCTCTCGTTTTCTTCAGGGACCTCAGTCCACTGGGAAGAAAACCTGCCATTCTGAGTATTTATGAGTTTCTAAATTAAATACTTGTTATTTATCTACCCCCAAAGAAACAATGCTCTGACAGGCTAAATAATTACAAGATTTCTGAGCACATAGCCCTCTCTTTAGGTTCCTCTTCCACATGGAAAACTCCCTAAATGTGGTTTAAGACAAAGACAAAGTGTTGCACTTATCTTTCTCATCCCCAGGCAGCTGACTCCTTCACCTATGTACATACTTCTGTTAACTCACCCATCAAATTGTCCTGTCACTGCTGGTTTCTGTGTTGTTCCCCTCACTAGATAGTTGGTGTCTCAAAGTCAGAAACCATGTATTACTGATCTTTGTAACCCTGTGGTCAGACATAAAAGATGCTCAATGAATACTCTTAAATGAATGAAGAAATTGGTAAATTATTTAGTGTGTATGTCAATGTTCTAATGGATTTCTTGGGAAAAGAGGAGTTGTACAACCCGTATAGCATCTAGCAACTAAGTGAAATGTAGACTTTGGATTTGGGTCAGGCACTGGAATGTCAGACTCAGTCCTAGTGACTGCAGATATTTTCCCAACTAAGAGAGTAAAAGAGACACTCAGGTGGGCTACCTGTTCTTATGATTCATCTAGAAAGCATCCATGAATCTAGGAGGAAACCCTGAGTACTACAAGAAGTTGAGTGGTGTTGCAGGTTGGGTAGATGACATATATGTTTCAGGAATTAGAATATTAACCCACATCTGAGGATATTACCTGACAGACTAATACAGTGACCCACAAAAATTTCTCCTTTTATGCTAACTTCCCAATCAGAAAACAAGCATTTGACAAGCAGAAGAGAACATGAACTAATAAAGTATTCTGTATTCCCCATGGGGCTTGAATCATTCTCTGCACATGGGAGGAGCTCATTAAATGTTGATTCATACACTCAGTAATTTCCTGCCATCCAAGCCTAAAGTGTCATAATTGTCCTTCCTTTTGTTCCCAGTGCAAAGCAGGTCTCTATCTTGCTGCATGTCAAGAGAAGAACTTCTCACTGGGAAGGGCATTTCCAACACAAAGGAGATGGCTCAAGTCCTACTCAGGCATGGATGTACTCAGGATTGAGATTTTTTAAATAAAGTCTTATAAACAAAGAGGTTAAAACTTAATTCAGTTTCAGAAGCCACTTTGAGACTGGTAGGAGGGGCAGAGATGCAAATGGGCTGGTCCCACACCTTCTTGTGACCATTAAAAATCGGGAGTGATAACTCAGCTGTAATCATCCACCTGGGAGGAGCAAGGGGGCCCAGTCCCACACAAGGCTCCCCAGGCTGGGGTTCCAGTGCAAGGGAGAGATGTCCCCACAACTTCTGGCTGTGAAAACCAGCAGAGATTCTGGCTATGTGAGATGGAGGGTGGCTGGAGTCCCAGAGACTCCTCTTAAAGGGACTGTGTATGGAATTACTCATTAATGGACTCACTTTCTCTGAGCTCCAGTGGGGGGGGGCCAGCAGCTTGAAAGGCACCAGGGACATACAGGGAGGAACTGAATTGTCTGGCTGCAAGGTGAGGGCTGAAGGGGCAGCTTTCTCTCTAATAAAGGAGCTGGCAGAGGCCATTATTTCTTTGTTGAGCCCTGCCACCTCCTGTAATGCAGACAGAGGAGGCTGACATATCTGAGTCTCTATCCACCTGGCTAATACTGCTCACCTACCCAACTCTGGAGATTCCCTGAGACCCTGCCCCACTCAAATTTCCGCCCCACCCAAGCTGTTTCTGGTGGCTTTTTCATACAAATATCCTGTCTGAGATCATGGTGTGGTCTTTCCTAAAATCTCTCAAAGGTTCACGAAACCCAAACAAGCAGCATCTGTCTTTGGTGTGTCCTGTACCTCCGGACGACCAGCCCTAAGTCCCATACTAGCAACTGCTAACCTTGGTGTGCAGCTTGGCCTCTCAAGGTACCTCCAAGCCGAGAGTGGGTGGCAGCCATCTAAGAACTGCTTTGTGGCTCAGCCAGGTGGCCCCAAGTAGGTCACAGGCTGTGGATGAAATTGGCCAGCGGTGAGGCCCCAGGGCTGGCATGCCTAGTCACCAGCTTCTGACCAAGCCAGAACACTATGGGGCTGCCTCTCAGAATGACACACCCAAAGGGCAGACTCAGCAGACACCAGAACCCTGCTAAAGTGAATCCTGCTCCATAAAGTCAGCCCCTGCACAACAACTCATCCACTACAGTCATGGCCAGTCCTCACAACCAATCAGCTGAGGGTAAATCCCTGCCATTGACATGCAAATAGCAACAAAGAATGACCTAAAACAGGAAGGCACACAAAACCCACATGAGGGACAAACCTGGAGCAGATGACTCTGGTGACCAGGGAGACTGCACCACTGGGCCCCACAGGACACCTACATATTAGGCCACTCTATTAAGACTGGGAGGCATAGCAGCCCTACCTAATAGAAACACAGTGAGGCAGCCAAAATGGGGAGACAAAGAAACAAGTCCCAAATAAAAGAACAGAACAAAATTCCAGAAAAAGAACTAAACAAAAAGGAGACAAGCAATCTACCAGACATAGAGTTCAAAACACTGGTAATAAGGATGCTCAGTGATCTCAGGGAGAACTTCAACAAAAGGATAGGAAACATAAAAATGGAGATAGAAAACATAAAAAAGAACCCATCAGAAATAAAGACTACAATAACTGAAATGAAGAATACATTAGAGGGAATCAAGAATAGATTAGTATAGAATTGTACACCTGAAATCTATGTAATTTTACTAACAATTGTCACCCCAATAAATTAAAAAAAAAAAGTCAGGTAATTAAAAAAAAAAAAAAAAAAGAATAGATTAGTTTAAGCAGAGGACCAAATCAATGATTTAGAAGATAAGGTAGCAGAAAACACCCAACCAGAACAGCAAAAAGAAAAAAGAATCTTTAAAAAGAGGAGCGTTTAAGGGTTCTCTGAGACAACACCAAGCATACCAACATTCACATCATATGAGTACCAGAAGGAGAAGAGAGGGAGCAAGGAATTGAAAACCTATTTGGAGATATAATAATGGAAAATTTCCCTAACTTGGCAAAGGAAATAGACATACAAGACCAGGAAGCACAGAGCATCCCAAAAAAGATGAATGTAAAGAGGCCCACACCCAGACACATCATAATTAAAATGCCAAAGGTTAAATACAAAGAAAGACTCTTAAAAGCAGCAAGAGCAAAACCTTTCATTACCTACAAGGGAGCTCCCATAAGACTGATTTATCAACAGAAAGTTTGCAGGCCAGAAGGGATTGTCACAAAATATTCAAAGTGATGAAAAGCAAGGACCTACAACCAATATTACTCAATCCAGCAAAGCTGTCATTTAGAATCAAAGAACTGATCAACATTCTCCCAGACAGGAGAAAGCTGAAGGAGTTCATTACCACCAATCCAGTATTCCAAGGATTCTTAGAGAGGCTGTTTTAAGATTAAAATAAATAAATAAATAAATAAATAAATAAATAAATAAATAAATAAATAAATAATACGAACAATAAAATGGCAATAACTACATATCCATCAGCAATTACTTTAAATGTAAATGAATTAAACGCTCCAATCAAAAGATAGTGTGGCTGAATGGGTAAGAAAACAAGACCTTTACTATGCTGTCTACAAGAGACTCACTTCAGATCAAAAGACACACACAGATTAAAAGTAAAGGGATGGAAAAAGATATTTCATGAAAATAGAACAAAAAAAAACAAAAAAAGCTGGAGTAGCAATACTTACACCAGACAATATAGACGTTAAAACAGAGGCTATAACAAGAGACACAGAAAACCAAGTAATCCCACTTCTGGATATTTATTCAAAGAAACCCAAAACAATACTTTGAGGGGATGTGTGTATCCATATATTCATTGCAGCATTATGTACAATGGCCCAGATGTGGAGGTAGCCTGGGTGTCCACTGATGGATCAAGAGAAGGTGGTACATATATACAACGGAATATTGCTCGACCATGGATTAGAATGTGTTCCCACCATCTGCGGTAGCATGGAAGGACCCAGAGGGTATTGTGCTGAGTGGAATATATCCACAGAGAAAGACAGATGCAATGTGATTTCACTTATATGTGGAATCTAAAGAACAAAATAAACAAACAGACAAAACAGAAACAAACTCATAGAGATTTTGTTTTAATTAAATTTATTGGGGTGACAATGGTTAGTAAAATTACATAGGTTTCAAGTGTACAATTCTATAATACATCATCTCTATATCACATTGTATGCTTACCACCCAGAGTCAGTTTTCCTTCCATCATCGTATATTTGACCCTTTTTACCCTCTTCTACCATCCCCCTTCCTCTTCCTCCCTCACCATTAAACTGCTGTGTCCATGAGTTTTTGTTTGCCTTGTTCCTTTGTTGCTTTCAGTTTTACATCCCACATATCAGCGAAGTCATGTGGTTCTCGACTTTTTCTGTTTGACTTATTTCATTTAGCATAATCTCAAGATCCATCCTTGTTGTAGAAAATGGAACTATTTCACCTTTTCTTATGGCAGAGTAGTATTCCACTGTGTATATATACCACATCTTCTTTATCAAATCATCTATTGAAGGACACTTTGGTTGTTTCCATGTCTTAGCCACTGTAAATATGATGCATATTTACATCAGAGCATATATATCTTTCCGGATAAATGTTTTCAGATGGTTTTGGGTAGATACCCAGGAGAGGTATTACTGGGTTATATAGTAATTCTGTTCTTAATTTTTTGAGAAACCTCCACACTGCCTTCCATAGTGGTTGCACCAAACTACCTTCCCACCAATACCATATAATGGTCCCTTTTACTCCACAGCCTCTCCAGCACTTTTTATTATTTGTCTTGTTGATGATAGCCATTCTAACAGGTGTGAGGTAATATCTCATTGTGGTTTTGATTTGCATTTCCCTAATAGCTAGTGAAGTTGAGCATTTTTTCATATATCTGTTATATGTCTTCTTGGGAGAAGTTTCTGTTCATGTCCAATGCAGAGGACATTTTGATGGTTGCCAGATGGAAGAAGGATTGGGGGCAGGGTGGAAAAGGTGAAAGGATTAAAAAGTACAAATTGTTAGTTACAAAATAGTCACAGGCTGTAAAGCAAAAGGAATAGAGTCAAAAATATGGTAATAACTATGTATAGTGTCAGGTGGGTGCTAGACTAGTCAGGGGATCACTTCTTAAACTATATCAATGTCTAACCACTATGCTGTACACCTGAAATTAATATAAAATAATGTTGACTGTCAATGGTAATTAATTTTTTTAAAGGGAAGAAACAGTGAAAGGGAATAAGAGGTTCAAATTTCTAGGTATAAAACAAATAATTTGTGGTTATGTAATGTACAGCATAGGGAATATAGTCAGTAATATTGTGAGTGTGCTATGGTGTCAGATGGTAGCTGGACTTATCACTGTGATCACTTCTTTAGGTATGCAAGTTTTTGTTTTTTTATTAGTTTCAGGTGCACAAGACAAAGTAATACTTAGATGTTTATCATTTATATCCCTCACACTGTGTGAACCCCCACCTCATCCACTATCCCTGACATCGCACAGAGCCATTACATTTCCACTATCTCCCAAATGGGACACATGTCCATCGGACACCCTACAAAATCTTTACAACATTATTGATTACATTCCCCAAATTAATTTTGAAAACCCCGTGGCCATCTTGTGGTTACCGACTGTTTTCTAATCCCCTCACCTTCCCCCTTATCCCCACCCCCCCGCCCATCTAGCAACCCTCAGTTTTTCCTCTATGCCTCCAAAACTGTTCCTGATCAGTTCATTCACTTATTCTTTTCTTTAGATTCCGTATGTAAGTGAGATCATATGGCATTTGTCTTTCTCTGTCTGACTTATTTCATTTAACATAATGTTCTCTAGGTCCATCCATGTTGTTTCAAATGGTAAGATTTCTTTCTTCTTTATGGCTGCGTAATACTCCATTGTATAAATGTACCACAGTTTCTTGATCCAGTCATCTACCGATGGGCATTTCGGTTGTTTCCATGTCTTGGCTATTGTGTATAGTGCTGCAATAAATACAGGAGTGCATAAATATTTTTGAATTGGAGGTTTGGATTTCTCCGAATAGATACCTAGGAGTGGAATTGCTAGATCATAAGGTAGTTCCATTTTCAGATTTTTGAGATACCTCCATACTGTTTTCCATAGTGGCTGCACCAATCTGCAATCCCACCAACAGCGCACAAGTGTTCCCTTTTCTCCACATCCACACCAGCACTTGTTTGTTGATTTATTGATGGTAGCCATTTTGACTGGGGTGAGGTGGTATCTCATTGTGGTTTTTATTTGCATTTCTCTGATGGTTAGTGAGGTTGAGCATTTCTTCATATGTCTGTTTCCTATCTGTATGTCCTTTTTAGAAAAATGTCTCTTCATGTCCTCTGCCCATTTTTTAATTGGGATGTTTGTTTTTTTGGAGTTGAGTTGAGTGAGTTTTTTATAAATTTGTGATATTAACCCCTTATCAGATATATCATTGACAAATATCTTTTCCCATTCAGTAGGATCCCTTTTTGTTTTATTGATGGTTACTTTTGCTGTGAAAAAACTTTTTAGTTTGATGTAATCCCACCTGTTTATTTTTTCTCTTACTTCCCTCACATGAGGGGATATATCAGTAAAAATTTTACTCCGGGTAATGTCTGTGAAGTTTCTTCCTATATTTTCTTCTAGGAATTTTATGGTTTCAGATCTTACATTTAAGTCTTTAAGCCATTTTGAATTTATTTTTGTATATAATGTAAGGAGGTGGTCCAGCTTCATTTTTTTGCATGTGTCTGTCCAGGTTTCCCAGCACCATTTATTGAATAGACTGTCTTTACCCCACCGTAAATTCTTGCTTCCATTGTCATAGATTAAATGGCCATATAGACATGGATTTATTTCTGGACTCTCTATTCTGTTCCATTGATCTATGTGTCTGTTTTTATGCCAGTCCCATGCTGTTTTGATTACTGTAGCCTTGTAGTATAATTTGATGTCAGGTATTGTTATACCTCCCACTTTGTTCTTATTTCTTAAGATTGCTGAGGCTATCTGGGTCTTTTATGGTCCCATATAAATTTTAGGATTATATGTTCTATTTCTGTGAAAAACGTCATTGGTAGTTTGATAGGAATTGCATTGAATATGTATATTACCTTAAGCAGTATGGGCATTTAAACTATATTAATTCTTCCTATCCATGAACAAGGTATGTGTTTCCATCTATCTGTATCTTCTTTCATTTCTTTCTTCAGTGTCTTATAATTTTCTGAGTACAGATCTTTTACTTCTTCGGTTAAATTTATTCCTAGGTATTGTATAGTCTTTGGAGCAATTGTAAATGGGATTGCTTTTTTAATTTCTCCTTCTGATGTTTTATTATTGGTATATACAAATGCAACTGATTTCTGAATATTAATTTTGTATCCTGCTACTTTACGAAATTCATCTATCAGCTCTAATAGTTTCTTCGTGGAGTCTTTAGGGTTCTCTATAAATAGTATCATGTCATCCGCATATAATGACAATTTTACTTCCTCCTTACCGATTTGGATGCCTTTTATTTCTTTTTCTTGTCTGATTGCTGTGGCTAGAACTTCCAGCACTATGTTGAATAGAAGTGGAGAAAGTGGGCAACCTTCCCTTGTTCCTGATCTTAAGGGGAATGGTTTTAGCTTTTCCCCATTGAGTATGATGTTAGCTGTGGGTTTAACATATATGGCCTTTATTATGTTGAGATATGATCCCTCTAGTCCCACTTTCTTAAGGGTTTTTATCATAAATGGCTGCTGGATTTTATCAAATGCTTTTTCTGCATCTATTGATATGATCATGTGATTTTTATTTTTCATTTTATTAATGTGGTGTATCACATTAATTGATTTGCAGATGTTGAACCACCCTTGCATACCAGGGATGAATCCCACTTGATCATGGTGTATGATCTTTTTAATGTATTGCTGAATTCTGTTTGCTAATATTTTGTTGAGGATTTTTATTTCTATGTTCATTAGCGATATCGGCCTGTAGTTTTCTTTTTTTGTGGTGTCTTTGTCTGATTTTGGGATCAGGGTGATAGTGACTTCATAAAAAGTGTTTGGGAGTCTTCCCTCCTTCTGGATTTTTTGGAAGAGCTTGAGGAGAATAGGTGATAATTCTTTTTTGAATGTTTTGTAAAATTTTCCTGTAAAGCCATCTGGTCCAGGGCTTTTGTTTGTTGGGAGATTGTTGATTACTGATTCAATTACCCTGGTGGTAATCAGTCTATTCAGGTTTTCAATTTCTTCTTGAGTTAGCCTTGGAAGGTTGTACACCTCTAGAAAATTGTCCATTTCTTCCAGATTGTCAAATTTGTTGGCATATAGTTGCTCATAGTAATTTCTTAAAATTTTTTGTATTTCTGCAGTGTCTGTTGTCACTTCTCTTCTTTCATTTCTGATTTTATTAATTTGGGTCCTCTCTCTCTTTTTTTAATGAGTCTGGCTAAAGGTTTGTCAATTTTGTTTATCTTCTCTAAGAACCAACTCTTGGATTCATTGGTTTTTTGTATTGTTTTTCTGGTTTCTATTTCATTTATTTCCTCTCTGATCTTTATTATCTCCTTCCTTGTACTCCCTTTGGGCTTATTTTGCTGTTCTTTTTCCAGATCCCTTAAGTGTGGAGATAAACTGTTGATTAGTGATGTTTCTTGTTTCTTTTGCAGGTAGGCCTGCAATGCTATGAATTTCCTTCTTAGGACTGTTTCACGGCATCCCATAGATTTTGGGTTGTCGTGTTTTCATTTTCATTTGTCTCGAGATACCTTTTGATTTCTTCCTTGAACTCCTGCTTGACCCATTCATTATTTAGTAACATGTTATTCAGCCTCTATGAATTTGTGTGTCTTCCAGTTTTTTTCCTGTAGTTCATTTCTAATTTCATAGTACTGTGGTCAGAGAAGACAACTGGTATATTTCAATTTTCTTAAATTTATCAAGACTTGTTTTGTGGCCTAACATATGGTCTATCTTGGAAAATGTTCCATGTGCGCTTGAGAAGAATGTGTATTTTGCAGCATTGGGGTGAAATGCTCTGAAAATATTGATTAAATCCAAGTGGTCCAATGTATCATTTAAGGCTGTTGTTTCCATATTGATTTTCTATCTGGAAGACCTGTCCCTTGTTGTCAGAGATGTGTTGAAATCCCCTACTATGATAGTGTTACTGTTGATCTCTGTCTTTATGTCAATCAATATCTGTTTTATATATTTAGGTGCTCATATGTTGGATGCATAGATGTTTACTAAGGTTATGTCCTCTTGTCAGATCGATCCCTTTATTATTATATAGTGCCCATCTTTGTCTTTTAATATGTTCTTCATTTTAAAGTCTATTTTATCAGATATAAGTATTGCAACTCCAGCTTTTTTCTAATTTCCATTTGCATGAAATATCTTACTCCAACCCTTCACTTTCAGCCTGTGTGTGTCTTTTGATCTGAGGTGAGTCTCTTGTATACAGCATATATAAGGGTCTTGCTTTCTTATCCACTCAGCCACCCTACATCTCTTGATTGGAGCATTTAATCCGTTTACATTTAAAGTGATTATTGATAGGTACATAGTTATTGCCATTTTTAAATTTGTAGTTAGATTGTTTTCATCTTTCTTTTATTTACAGAAGTCCTTTTAGTATTTCTTGCAATGCTGGCTTGGTGGTAATAAATTCCTTTAGCTTATTCTTTTCTGGGAAGCTCTTTATCTCTCCATCAACTTTAAATGATAGCCTTGCTAGATAAAGCAACCTAGGTTGTAGGCCTTTGTTTTCCATCACTTTGAGTATCTCCTGCCACTCCCTCCTGGCCTTCAATGTTTCTGTAGAAAAGTCATTTGATAGTCTTATGGGAGTTCCCTTGTATGTAACCCTCTGTCTTTCTCTTGCTGCTTTTAGGATTCTCTCTTTGTCTTTCACCTTTGCCATTTTAACTATAATGTGTCTTGGTGTGGATCTGTTTGGGTTTATCCTGGTTGGAACTCTCTGCACTTCCTGGGCTTGTATGTTGGTTTCCTTCATCAGGTTAGGGACGTTTTCAGACATTATTACTTCAAATATGTTCTCAATCCCTTGCTCCTCTCTTCACCTTCTGGTATTCCTATGATGCGCATGTTGTTGTGCTTGATGTTATCCCAGAGGTCTCTTAAACCATCTTCATTGTTTTTTATTCCTTTTTCTTTCTGTTGTTCTGTTTGGGTGATCTCTGCTAACTTGTCTTCTAAGTCGCTGATTCAATCCTCTGCTTCATCTAACCTGCTGTTAATTCCTTCAAGTGAGTTCTTTATTTCAGTAATTGTGTTCTTTAGTTCTAACTGGTTGTTCGTTATGATTTCTACATCCTTCTTGATGTCGTCTCTAAGCTCCTTAAACATTCTTATCATCAGTGTTCTGAACTCTGTCTCTGATAGGTTGGTTACCTCTGTTTCATTTGGTTCCACTTCTGGAGGTTTCTTCTGTTCTTTTATTTGGGACATGTTTCTTTGTTTCCCCATTCTGGCTGACTCTCTGTGTTTGCTTTGATGTATTAGGTAGATCCCCTAGAGTTCTTAGTTCTTGCTCGGTTATCCAATGTAGTATGTGTCCTTTATATTTGACTTGCACTACTTCGTTCTTCTCCTCTGCGTGTGCTCCAAAGGTGACTCTTGCATTGTGTATATTGTCCTGTTAAAGAAGATCTTTAATTGCTTTTCGCTTGAGTAGGTGGGGTTAACTCCTAGGCTGACTAGTTGTGAGACTTGGCTCTGCCCACCGCAGGGTGTTCTGCTGCGTGAGGGTTGACCGCTTAAATGAGGCTTGGCCTTTATGGGCTCTTGTGCCTGTAGAGCATTCCCTCTGGGTGTGTCACTTGTAGGTCAAACCTGGTAGTACTCTGGTTTGGTCTGGAGTTGGCCTCTGGGTGTGCTGAATCTTGTGCCTCTTGGGCTGGGCCCTGGTGTAGGGCAATTTCAGAACAAAGCAAGTCACCAAGTACAACAACAACAACAACAAAGAAAAAATCAAATACATTCACATGTAAAAACAACCGACAACCTCCACTCAACACAGGCAAAGATATCAAAGATATAACGATAAAACAAAACAAAACAAAAAGCAGCGCCAATCTTGGCTTAAGCCCACCAAGTAATCTCCAGGTTGTCCTCTGCTGTACCAAAGAGTCCCCTGTGTATTGTGCAGGCAGAGCTGGTCACCTGGTACCCAGAGTGACGTTGGGACTGCAGATTTAGATGCGGGGGGCTGAGGGGTCTGGATGGTAGTTTTTACAAAGTCAGTGCAGTTTCTGCTCTTGCCTGCACATATGCGCACTGAGATTAGCAGCACCAGCCCTGTGTCCAGTTCTCCTGAGTCTTAGGGCACTTCTTCCGTGTGTGTGTGTGTGTGTGTGTGTGTGTGTGTGTGTGTGTGTGTGGCAGGAGGGAGATTTCTGAGCTGCTGAAAGCCAGGAGCTGCATCTGCCGCCTACTGCTGATCCCTGGGAGTGCCTCCGCAGTTGTAATTGCCCCGCCCTAGGCAGTCTACAAGGGGTGGGAGCTGGGGATGGAGGGGTCTTCTCTCTCCTAGCCCAGCCGTGTCACACTCTTCCCGCAGGCCAGAAAAGGTGGTGGCTGGGGCTGGAGGAGTCTCTCCTCTCCTAGCCCAGAAAAAATCACACTTTCCAGCCTCTTCCCTGGGTCAGAGCTGCCCGCCAGTCTTCCCAGAGCCTGAGCACTAAGGCTCCTCTGTAATCTGACACTGCTCCTCAGTTCAGGGGCCAGTTTAAGTCTCTGGAAGTCTGGAAGGGCGGGGGTAGGATTGGAAGAGCAGGGGGGAGGGGCCCAGGTATGGAGTTTGTGTCCTTTGTCCGGCCTAGGGCCCTACTGGAGGTATCAGCTGAGGTTATTGCCTCAAATGCTGGATATGCTTCCCCCTCGGTGGGAGAGATCAGCTGTGGGATGCAGGGAAAGAGCCCACCTCCTGGCTTTTGTGTGCTCTGTTCCGTCCTGGGATCCCCTGCATCACCATAGCCTCGGATGCGGGCCGTGTCTCCACTCCGCTCCCTTCCCTCTTCCCCTGCTCGCCCAATTTGCCCACCTGCAAGTAATCCTTGCACGAGTCTCTTAGCTGTTCTGCGTGATGAGCAGAGAGTCCTTTGATGGGGTATATGTCCTGTTTGTGATAAGATCCGGAAGAGAACTCAAAAAGTGCGCCCCAATGCCGCCATTCCTGTGACGTCACTCCTAGGTATGCAAGTTTTGAATAACTGTGGTGTACACCTGAAACTAATGTAATATTGTATGTTAGTTATATTCTAATAAAAATCTTTTTTAAAAAATTTAGTTTCTCAGTCTTGAAAAAAAGGGCCATTCAAAACACTTTCCCCAACACAGCTGAGACTCATTTGGGAATACCAAAAATATTCTAGAAGTTTTATCAGACTTTCTAACTGAGAATCACAAATCTTTCCAGATTTCAGAATACTCTTCCCAAACTAAGCTTCAGACTCATTAAAATACAAGGCCTCATTAATGCCAATGTTCTGAGGCCTGATGCAATTCTATTTCCATTTGAAATCCTAGTACAAAGGTCACTAGGAAAGAATGGTATGCTTTCACAAGAAAAGTTCCTTATACATCTCTAAGTATATGTATAATTTTAGAGAATGCATGCTTCTTAAGTTGAAGAAATATTCTCATATCGTATCTGTTTTCTAAATCTAAAAAATATTTCTATACACTTTTTTTGTAATCAATTTTTTTGCTAAAAAGTTTATCATGTGAATAAAAATTTGGAAAGAGTACTACATAAGTATAAAAATTCTAAGGAAACCATCATCAAGGTTTAGGTGTAAACATGAGAAGTTACGGTTGGGGCAGTCACAAACATCCAGAGTGTATGAAGGATTGATGACTTATTCCTTGGGGAACAAAGAGGGGAATTAATCAGATATTTGGAGGATATCTGCATATCAGACTGGACAACCTACAAAGTTAAAAATATATCTCACACATACTTTCAGAGAGGTGTTCAAGGAAGGAATAGTGATTTATCAGCTTGGTAAAGAGTAAAACGTGTCCTGCACAAGTGTGGCCCAAGGTCCAATCTTCTTTCACCTTCATACATACTGGGCCTATAACATTGGTACATATTCTCACATCTCCTGCAGGAAGCTGCAAAGGCAGGTTCTGCCCTGCCAGGGGAGGTTTGAGGGTTTCCTGCTCCACTGTCTGCAACTGGGTGAAGAAGGCCATCCAAGTCTGTCAAAAGACTGAGTCATCCAATTGTGGTCTCAGGCTGCATTCTCCAATTCAGCATTATCATAATAAAATGGGTATGTTGATCTCTATGTGCATCTTGTGTCTACTTCTTCATTTGTTCAGAAGCCACATTGGAAAGAGACACAGTTATCACTTTCCAAACCCCAACAACCACCAATGTTTAAGGAAGAAGACATGGAAAAACTTGTCCTACTGGTGAGTGATGTACCATGAGAGTATAGTGTCATGGAAAGCAAGAGAGTCAAGTTTCAAGAAGGAGGGGGTGACTGACCATCAAGTTAATGGAGACTTCTATTTCAGCCAGGATGGCAAATATCCAAGTGGACGTGTAGAGAGTCAAACCAATGTTGTCCCTTACTAAAGTTCTCAGCTAACCAGCATCCAGTCACTGAATTTCTGCCAAGAAAGAGAATGCAGAAGTAGATTTAAAAGTTCTGGTCAACAATGCCAAAGTGTGGAGAGAGGGTTTTCCACTACACCACCAAGCAAGAAATGTTCTGATACCAAGCTGGGTGTCCTGAAATTTAACTGAATTCTGATACGATCTAGCTAGAGATAGCATCGCACCTTACAGGTTAGGGCTCAGTCCTACAAGACTGCTGCCCCCCTTCAGATGCCAATCACAAGCCCAATTATCACTTGTGCTTCTGACTGATGAGCTACAGATTGGAGGTTCCAGAGACTCCCTCCTTCTTGGTCTTCAAAAGCCAGCCACATATCCATGTTGTTACCTGTACTTCTGATTAACTGGATATAAATTAGAGGTGCCCATAACCTCTCTCCTTAGGTTTGATTAATTTGCTAGAGCAGCTCACAGAACTCAGAGAAACATGTTACTTACTAGATCACCAGTTTTTTAATAAAAGAATATAACTTAGAAACAGCCAGATTGAAGGGAAGTACAGGGCAAGGTATGGGGAAGGGGCGCCACTCCAGACGTGCCACTCTCCCAGTACCTCCATGTGTTCACCAACTGGTAAACCCTCTGAAACCTGTCCTTTTGGGCTTTTGTGGAAGTTTCACTAATTACGTAGTCATGATTGATTAACTCATTGACCACTGGTGATTGATTCAAACTCCAGCCCCCTCCCCTCCCTGGAGGTTGAGAGGTGGGACTGAAAGTTCCAACCCTCTAACCACATGTTTGGCACTACTGACAACCAGACCCCATTCTTAGGTACTTTCCAAAATTCACCTCATTAACATAACAAATGACACCTTTATGGCTCTCATCACATAGGAAATTCCAAGGGTTTTAGTAACTCTGCCAGAAACAGGGACTAAGACCAAATATGTATTTCTCATAAATCATAGTATTACCATAGGTGCTCTGAAGTACGATGACATTAGGAGTGTAAGATAGTAACCAATCATACTCATAGTGTGAGTGTTGGCAGTGGAGGAGTAGGGGTGTCAGTCTATACATCTGGTCCCTGGCCACTTTTTATTTGGTCAATCCAAGCAAGTATTGTTGTAATTGCTAACTAACACATAAATAATAGTGAACTCAGGTCCTTAGCAGTGCTTAAGACAGCAGAGAAAGTTAGGGCTATTGCCAATGCCACACTGCACAAAAATTAGCATCACAAAATGGGACTAAAGTAGATAAGAATGTAGCATTCAAATCAGAATTGAATGGAGGAATCATAGAGCCTGTTTAACTTTTGCTCAGTATCCCTTTAATACTTCTTTATGCTGAGAAACAGGCCAATTTCTCTATAAAATCTCACTCCTTATAATGGAAATGATTAGAGTAGATGGACCATCCCATGAATTCATAAATGGCTAATGTGAAGCCTATGTGTGTGTGTGTGTGTGTGTGTGTGTGTGTGTGTGTGTGTGTGTAGGATATGTGTTTGAAATAGCTTATTAATCACTAAGGAATTAAAGTAAGAAAATGAAAGCACTTTCCTCTTTCTAGCATTCAGGGAAGAGGTTACAACAGGGGAGAATTTGTTACTAAAAAACAGTGCTTCCAGAATGTACAATTGTGTGGGAATTTGGGGAGTAGCCACATGGGAAGAAAAAGCATAAGGTAATATGAAGAGCAAATAGGAGAAAAGAGCTAACATAAGAGATTACATTTTGGGCAATGAGCAAGGGAAGCAGGGAGGTCAGGCATGGTTGAATAAGCTAGTGCTAAGCTACCCGTGGAGCTAACTCTAAAGTCAAGTTCACCAATGTCACTGTGGAGATAGCCCCATGACCCTTGAGAAAGGGCAAGCAGCAATTTAGTGCTGGATGGCTTTCTGTAAACCTGGGACCAGTAGAGTTAAATTCAATCACACTATAAATCAAGGGTGAAATTTTTTTAAGAGAAAATGATATAAATCTTTATCATCCAGATAAAGAATCTTGAGGATTCTTAGAAAAAATTTCAGTTCAGAAATAGAGAAAACGTTTTCAATTTTTGAAGACAGCTGAACAAAAATAGCATTACATTAACAGCCCACTTCCAAATTTCCAATAAAATACCTAAAAAGGTTTAGTAAAAAACGTTCACTACAGCAGTGAAACGTCAGGAAAGAAGACACTAATCCAGAACTTGGGATGAATTTCTAACTATAAGGCCAGTGTATCGAGGTTGAGGAACACATGGCTTATGCATGCCTCATAGCCTCAAAAAGCAGAGGTTGACTGTCCTAGAACTAGGTGGAAGGAAGCTTTAACCAGCTTACATCCCTCTACCCAAACCCCATCATCACCGTCCCACTACGGTTTAGTCACAACTCAGATGCTGGGTTTGTTCCAAACAGAAAACGAATATCCATTACCTTACTGTATCAAAATTACACTAGTGGGATGCTCCCTACCTTTGATGCTCCAAAACAAACAAACAAACAAAAAAACTGGGAAACTGAGACAGGTGTGACTTGCTCAATAACTACTGGGAGATCAAATAATGCTGTTTGGAAAAATTTCCCAGCAGTTGTGTGACTTAAAGAAACTCCCATGGTCATGTGACTCCAGATACTTTGGGGGTAGTTGAATGTAGTATTTAACAAAGTAGATCATGAAAGCATCAGGGGTGTTGACCCCAAGAGGGTGGTCTCTGAGAGGTTGCTGTGCTGTGGGGCCATGAGGTGCTACCATGGCCAGGAGTGGTGGCAGAAGAACTACAACCCCCTCGAAACAGGCTCTCTGGACAAGACCCAGATGATCAATGTCACTGAATCTTGTATGATGAGCATTGAATCTGACCACATGGAGGGCCTACAGCATGTTGAAAATATGAGGCTATGCAGGTGTCATTATATAGAGGAGAAATGGAAAGATTGGTCAACTAGAAAATTTACAAAAAAAAACATGCTGGAAATAATTTCATGTGGGAATATCACAGACAAAGGCATCATTGCTTTTCATCATTTAAGAAAACTCAGGTATTTGTTGTTAAGTGATCTTCCTGGAATAAGAAATAAAGAAAACCTTGTCCAAGCCTTTAAAACAATACCATCTTCTCTGTAACTAAAATTAGACTTAAAGTAACGATAAATAAGTGATTTATTCAATGTAAAGTATTTATTGTTTAAAATTTTTTAAACCCAAACAGAAATACATATTATAATAGCATCAATGGAACTATAAGGATATCATATCACATTTTAGAAGAAGAGTCCATCAAGTAGAAAATATTCAGACACGACTCAGTTAAGTTAATAAATGGAAAGTGAGGGTTTTATATACATACATTAGATCATTTTAAGAAAAATGCAAACCAGGTAGCATTTTAATTCCGACATATTCCTCATTTTACATAGATATCTATATAGGTATCTCTTGGTGTAGATACTGAATTAGAGTTCTTTAAAGTGATTTAAATGTACAACAAATATTCTTTATTGTATTTTAACAGCAATTTATGTTACATTTTTACTTTAAAGTTATTGAAACATGTTACTATAAATGTACAGTTATGAAAAATTGAAAGCTAAATTTCAGGTTCATTGATGGAGTCAATTATACAAAGTAGTCAGTGGTTGTGGAGCATTCATATCGCTTTCCAGGATTTGCATGCCTTTCTCATGATTCAGCATTCCTGTGTTTTTTATAACATACACCCTTTTCTGGCTAAGTGGTCTATTTAGTAAGCTTAGTCTGATGTTTTATTAAAGTAGACATACACATAGTTCTGCTGCTTGCGATAGAATAGAGGAAACAAGCATGAAGACCAGGATAGCTGTACTTACTTTTTGCTTACATTTAAAAAATTGCTTCAAACAGAAAAAAAATCTCAATGGGACATTCAGTGTCATATTCCTTTTTTTTCCATGTTCATTTAATATCTCTCTTTTTACACAATTCAGAGACTGTAGTCCTGGCATTATTGGCCACAGGTGGAGAAAATGATGGGTGGTCCAGCTCTGCAATTTGTAATCCCCACATGGAAAGCACAGCAGCCTGGGGAATAGACTGCAAGGGTACTCAGAGCAATGCATGCTGTGGGCTGTGGTATTTTACATTATCTACTAACAGATTCAGAGAACTATAACTAGAATTAAAAAGGTTATATACCTCAGTCCTGGAGATCTGCAAAGGTTGACTGTTTAATGGGCAAAAAACGTTGGACTACAAGCTATGCACGTTAATCCAGGAAGTTGGCCATTTTGAAATAGTTACACATCCTGTGTTTTAACAAACACTGAGTCTGTGTGAATCTTTCCTCATTCATGGACAATTGACGGTGAATGTAAAGAAAATAATCTACTATAGACTGAAAATAAGGTAAGAGGTTTCAGAGCAAAAAGATTACTTTTGAAAATGACTTTTTATAAAATCCAGAAGCCAGTTTTTTGAAACCAACTGCTTCATGTTTAATTACGGTAAAGAAAAGCATTCCTACCAACACAACAGGAATTGCTTATATGGAAAAATCAAGGTGAGAAGAAATCATTGGCTCAGAAGCAAAGATAGAAACAGAGATGAGAAATAAAATGTATGACACAAAAAATTCCACAAGGAAAATAAGAGTACACTCAATAATTAAAATATTTATGAGAGGTACTAAAGAATGTAAACTATATATGTTAAAAGACAAATGTAATGTGGATGTAAAGTTTATAAAATTCTCTGAAAACACAGAAGAGACAAGGGTGAAGAGGAAAAATTATCCAACAAAGAGGATGAGAAATATGGGAAAAGGAGAGCAAAGAACTAACCTACAAGGTACAACTGAGTCCTAAAACAAGACCTCAGAAATTAATGAAAGAGGATAAAGTTATTATAGATTAAAAAAAAAAAAAAAAAAAAAAAAGCTTTCCTGAGGAGAAATAGAGAGCCCAGATTTAAAATGCTCTCCACTTACCAGTAAAAATTAATGATGAAACATGACCTATCCCTAAACAAATTCTGGCAAAATAGTTTATATAAACGTTTACAAGGATTTAAAAAAAAGAAGAACTCTCTCTCTTTCTCTCTCTCTCTCACACACACACACACACACACACACACACACACACACACACACACACCCTAAACAACCAGACAGAAAAGGCAACAAAATTAATCGCACCCTAGACTTGGTAACACTATGTCTCTTAAATAACACTTTAGAAGACAATACAGCTAGAGCTGCACAGAATATATAGAATATATATTCACATAAGATAACAATCATGTGAAACCAATAGAAAAAAATTGTTTTACTTTCATAAATAAATTACCCAAAGATGTACATCCAGCCAATCAGGGGATAAATTAAAATGAAGGATTTAAAAATGGGAATTCACATTACAAAAGGCAGGTTGCAAACTAAATAAAATTTTAGTTATAAAGTTAGTTTGGAATAGTGTTATTATAGTTAAAATGGTTACATAATAAATGATAATGTGGAATAATATATTTTTAAAGATAATATGTATATAATAAAATGTTAAATTATTAATAATCTAGATTTATATTTACAGATTATTTTAACAGCGACCAATAAATGGAGGGGAAAAGAAAGTAGAAAGAGCTAGATGGAGGTGAATAAATATTTTGTCTTACAGGGAAGTCTTCACTTTTGTATTTAGAAAAATGTAAATTTAATTATATTTTTGGAAAACTTTATGGTGACCATAGAGAAAACTACAAGTAGACATCTTTCACATCACTCAAAAATAAAGAAGCAAACTGTTGTCCCTACATAAAAAGACAGGAAAGTTGGCAATCAGAAAGATAATATAGAAAAGAAAATTCATCAAGTACAAAGAGAAATTTTATAAACTATAAATTTTGATAATATAATAACATAAAAAGCTTAAGCTCCTAGTTTAACGACATAGACTTTGAGAGAAAAGTAAGAATAAAATCCAAATATATGTGTTTATAAGAAATACGTGCAAACCAATTGACTCACTGATTGAAATACATGTATTATTACCATATGAAAAAGAAGAAGCCATGCAGGAAGCAAAACAATAGGTGTACAAAATGAAATTGATAAACAAAACTTTTAGTTTTAATTAGGTAATTAAACTTATCACTTCTACTGTTTTATAGATTACATAGAAAAAAAATAGATAAGACAATATTTAAGACCACAAAGGATTTTAATAATGTAAGTGATAATTCTGGAATCAAAAATGATCAGATTCAGAATTACACATCCTTTACAAAAATCCAGAAAACATGTAGGTACTTGGCCAGAAATTTTACCTGAATTCAAAAGCTATACAAGCCTTATTGTGTGATTGCATTATATATATATATATATAATTTAATTAAATATAAAATTTTTATATATACTGGGGGTGCCAAAAATCGTATACAAGTGGACACTTTGGACAAGGTTGCTCAAGCAGTACTTCACCGTAATCAGAAGTGTCTGGACGCTGATGGTAACCACTTTGAGCACTTCTTATAATTGCAGAAGTCAAACGTGACTTGTATTCATCTTTTGCTATCGGCATATATTATTAAAATTTTAATAGTTGTTTCCTTTCTTAAAATGTGTATACGTTTTTTGGCACCCTCTGTATGCATAATTTTAAACCCTAAAGTGTATAGCAAACGTTAAGAAACAAGCTCCTAAATAATCAAAATAAAACTGAAAACAATACAATTTACACTCACTCCAAAGAAAACAAAATACTTACATATAAATCTAACCAAACAAGAACAGAGTTTGTATGCTGAAAACCATGAAACGCTGATGAAAGAAACCAGAGATCTTTGTGGATGGAATATCTCAGGACATAACACATTAATACATAATAAAGATGTCACTTCTCCCCTAGCTGATCCATAGGTTCAGTGCACTGTCTATCAAAGTTTCTATCTTAATGTTTACATGAAAATGTAAAAGAACTAGAATAGCCCAAACATTTTAAAAATAAATAAAGTGGAAGGAATCACACTACTTGATTTTAAGACCTATTATATAGCTCCATTAATTAAAACAGGTAAGATAATTACGAGGAGGGAAGCGTTAGGAGGTGAAAGCACAGAATGTTAGCCAGCACACCTCAGGCAGAGGCTTTAAAGGGTTTTCATAGCCTCTAGAGCCTCTGACATCTGCCATAAAAATATCAGGCCTGGGGAGCCACGGGTCCCAAATGATGGGTAGAGAAGAGCCAAACCCAACTGACAGTCTGCAAGATTGCTGCCTGAGCTCATCAGCAGACCTGTGAAGGAGAATCAAATGTATATTGTTGAGCTACAGAGATTTGGGGGATTATTTGTTATGCAGCAGTATTGCAACGGAAACCTGACTAATTTAAAAAGTAGCTAGGGGCAAGACCACATATAAATCCTTGCCAAGAATGTTGGACTTTATTCTATTAGGTCTGAAGCCATTGGAAGGTTTTGAGCAAAAGAATGACATGCTACACCTTATGTTATGAAAGCATAATTGTGTCACTGTGTGAAAAACAGATTAGGGTGGCAAAAGTGGAAGCAGAGAGACCATTTAAGAGTTTAATAACTAAATCAAGCAAGATATGTTGGTGACCTAGTCCAAGGTGGGAGTCGGGAAGATAGTCAGAAATGGTCAAATTCTGGATATAGCTCGAAGGCAACATGGAGGCAAGAGGATTTGATAACAATTAGATATACACTGTGAGAGAAAAGTTTCAGCTGCCATTAACTGAGACGGGCGAGGTTACGGCAGGAACACGAGTGTGGCAAAATCTAAAAAATTAGTTTTAGACATTTTATTTATTCTGGTTAATGGTCCAAAACTATGAAAGTTAAGTTGATAAATAAAGAAATCCCAATAAAGGAAATGACAAAATATTGTTTTAAAAAATATAGTTCTACCAAGATGGATGAAACTCATGAACGATCATTGTCAACTTTGGTATTAACTAATTTAAAGAAATTTAGAAGAGACAGGAGATCTTTCAGCCTCTCTAAATATAAAATTAATTTTTTTGAGGACTTATTTAATAAGATGACCCTAGAATGAATGCATGTTGTCATCGTTACTGTAAAACAAAAACATTTCCAGCAAACATCACTTATTTACAGAATTCTATTCTAGGTTGTGTCAAATCAACAGTGGGAACTATGACAATAATTCAAACGCATTGTGAAGATGCATCAGTATTTCATACTAGATAAAAAGAGGCAGAGACTGCTGTATGTATGCACACTTCTCAGACAGGCTCATACACTACCTCATTCTAGGATGGCAAAATATCTGGATTCTTCCCAGGAATTCTAGAACTGCCTTTTAAAAAAATAAATGAATCGCAAAAGACCCCGAATAGCCAAAGTAATCCTAAGAAATAAGAACAATGCTGGAGGTATCACACTCCCTGACTTTAGCTTGTACTACAGGGCTCCAATAATCATAACAGATGGTATTAGCAGAAAAACAGACACATAGACCAATGGAATAGAATTGAGAACCCAGAAATAAAACCACATAAATATGGACAGAAAATTTTTGACAAAGGAGCAAAAAACATACAATGGAGAAAAGACAGCCTCTTCAATAAATGGTGCTGGGAGAATTGGATAGCCATGTGCAAAAAATGAAACTGGACTGCTATCTGTCACGATGCACCAAAATCAATCCAAAATGGATCAAAGACTGAAGCATAAAACCTGACACAATAAACTGCATAGAAGAAAACATAGGTACTAAACTTAGGGACCTTGGGTTCAAAGAGCATTTTATGAATTTGACTCCAAAGGCAAGGGAAGTAAAAGCTAAAATAAATGAATGGGACTATATGAAACTTAAAAGCTTCTGCATAGCAAAATAAACCATCAACAAAAATAAAGAGGCAACCAACTGAATGGGAGAAGATTTTTACAAACAGTGCCTCCAATACGGGGCTAATATCCAAAATATACAAGGAACACATACAACTCAAATACAAAAAAAAAACGAACAACCCAATTGAAAAATGGGCAGAGGACCAGAAGAGACATTTCTCCAAAGAGGACATAAAAATGGCAAATAGACATATGAAAAAATGCTCAACATCACTAATCATCAGAGAAATGCAAATGAAAACCACAGTCAGATATCACCTCACCCCAGTCAGAATGGCTATCATCAACAAGACAAATAGTAACAAGTGTTTGAGAGGCCGTGGAGAAAAAGGAACCCTCATACATTGTTGGTGGGAATGCAGACTGGTGCAGCCACTATGGAAGGCAGTGTGGAGTTTCCTCAGAAAATTACAAATAGAATTACCATATGACCCAGCAATCCCTCTCCTGGGTATCTACTCCAAAAATCTGAAAACATTTATCCATAAAAACAAGTGCGCTCCAATGTTCAATGCAGCTTTATTTACAGTGGCCAAGACATGGAAACAACCAAAATGTCCTTCGATAGATGAATGGATAAAGAAGTTGTGGTATATATACACAATGGAATACTATTTGGCAGTAAGAAAAGATGAAATAGGACCATTTGTGACAACATGGATGGATCTTGAGATTATAATGCTAAGCAAAATAAGTCAGACAGAAAAAGTAGAGAACCATATGATTTCACTGATATGTGGCATATAAACCAAAAACAAAAGAACAAGACAAGCAAATGAAAAACAAAAACTCATAGACCCAGATAATAGTTTAGTGGTTACCAGAGGGTAAGAGGTGAGGGGGGATCAAATATATGGTGATGGAAGGAGAACTGATTCTGGGTGGTGAACACACCATGATTTTTAGAGGATGTAATACAGAATTGTATACCTGAAATCTATGTAACTTTACTAACAATTGTCACCACAATAAACTTTAAATAAATAAATAAATAAATAAACAAACTAATAAATAAAAACATTTAAAAGAGAATTGCAGACTGTCAGAAAGGCAGTAGTGTGTCCAATATTACGAAACATGTATTACAAACAATGGGAATGTACTTGTAATCAACTATGATGTTTGGAGTCGAAAGCTCTGGTCCCCCAACAGTGTATGGTTCCAGTACCTAAATACCAGCAAGGTAAAAAGGAAAATTATAGTGAAAAAAAAATCTATAACATACATTTTTAATCTGTGGTCCATGGAAAATCACTACCCAAAAGAAATATTTTTCCCTGCTGTTATTTGAAAATTGTTGTTTAAAAAACAGCTTTTAAACTATACTAATGGATGTATATGCCAAACACATAAAAGGAGCAGAGGTTGCTACTCTCCATGAAAAAATAATAATGATTTTGCAAAGAGGTTAGTAGCTCCATTTAGGAGCCAGACTACCTGGATTGGAATACTGACCTGAGCACTCATTACCTGTGTGATTCCAACAGTATGAAATCAGATGTGGCCATGGCAAGTTCCCTAATGTCTGTGCTTCATTTTCCTCATCTATAAAGTGGGAATGATAATAGTACCTAACGAAAGAAAGGTTAAAGCTGAGTAGAAACTCAAAAAATATTAGTTGCCATTGTTATAATTATGATGATAATGATTGGACCTAATTAAAAATGGAAGGAAGGAAGGAAAGAAGGAAGGGAGAGAGGGCGGGAGGGCGGGAGGGAGAGAGGGAGGGAGGAAGGAAAGAAGGAAGGAAGGAAGGAAAGAAGGAAAGAAAGAAGGAAGGAAAGAAGGAAGGAAAGAAGGAAGGAAGGAAGGAAGGAAGGAAGGAAGGAAGGAAGGAAGGAAGGAAGGAAGGAAGGAAGGAAAGACAAAAGGGAGGGAGAGAAGAGGGAAGGAAGGAAGGAAAAGAAAGATAATATAGTTTTTGGTTTCTTTTCAGTGCCTAACTTGATGAAACATAAGGCTTCAATGGTCCTATGTGCCAAGGTTCTTGGCAATGGTGGTACGAAGCTTATGAGGCTGATTCTTTAAGACCTCCATCCTGAAAATAGATAGAGCAGAATTAATTTTCATCATGAAAAGAAAGCTCTATTTGAAAGAGATACTGTTTTACCACAACATCAATTTGCCCCTAACACTCAAAGCTTGTCTTGAAGAAACCTACAAGGTTACCAATCACACTGACAGTAAAGCAACAGGGCATTATTAGAGACTATTGACACAAGTGCCATACAAAATGTTGAGATGATTTGTAGACCAAAGAATTAATATTAAAAATGTGTCACCGTAAAATCCTACCATCCAATACAAAATCACTGACATTTCTTCTAATGTTTTGAATCAAATCATGTTGGAAAAATCATGTTTATTCAGCATGCAACCAGATCAAACTACTTTCACCTGTAAGGATAAATGAGCTCTTGTAAAAATTCCTATTTTTAATGGCTGTGTGCGATATCAGAGGGCTAGTGGATGGGAGGAGAGGGGTGTCACTGTGTGAGGATATAAATGATAAACGTCTAACTATTACATTGTTTTGTGCACCTGAAACTAATAAAAATAAATAAATAAATACAAATTCCTATTTTGTGAGCCCCTTTCAGAAACTCCAAGGTCTGTTAACATTGTTTCTTTTCTAAGAAACATTTCAACTGAGAGAATATTCTGGTATTTTATGCAAAATAGAGCACCTGTGATGTTTGAAAACACATGTAGTTTGTTGTTTTGGTGAAGAGAGAAACAACCCATCACACTGGAATGCACTGCTGTACAGATTGGCTTGCAATGGTATCAAAGACTCAGCCAATAAGACTGACAGAAGTCTTTTCTGCTGCTATGAAAGTGGTCACCTTCATCAGAGCCAGATCCTTGAATCACCACTTTTTAAAGAAATTTGGTCAAAAAGTGGAATAAGATTACATTTTTTCCTACTTTATGGACACACATTGGCATTCCAGGGGACAAAATCAATGCATGTGATTAAAGTTCAGAAAAAAGGAGAAAAATAAAAGCTCACTCAGAACAATTTGAAAGGGAGATATTCGTTCATTGCTTGGCTTACTTGGCAAGTATTTTTGTCCATGTGCATGAGGTAAATCTGCTGTTCCAAAGCCCTGCTGCTAAGAAATCATGAGCAATCTTTGGCCAACATGCCCAAGGAAGTGCTTCACAAGATGAAGTAGAGACTGACAAATCATCGTCAATTTTTCAGCAGGCAGAGTTGGAAACCATGTAGAACTTTTCTGAGGTTTTTTCGGCTTCTTGGACCTTAATATTAAAATGGGCATTTGTAATTTATTCCTTGCTGACACGGTATTAGTAGTGCAAATTTTATCAAAGATGACTCCATTGCCTTGAGAGTGAAGTAAATTAAGTGACCCAAATTGGACATGAGTTGCCTTATTCCATTCTTAAGCTCCAACACCAGCTTACTATAACCAAGCCAAGCAAAACTTAGGAGCTTTGATTCGGTTTGTTTTTATATATACATCTGTGAGTCAGGACTTTCAGAAATCTTGGCTTTAATAAAAACACAAATACTCATAATCAATTCAAGGCCAAAGAAGACTTATAGGTTGCTACGTCAAAGTCCACTCCACTAAACCAAACAGCATCGGCTTTATTTTGGACATGTACTACTAAGAATGCAAATAGACGTTTTGATTTTATTTGCACAATTTGGATTTATTTCCATGTTTTTCTACTCAGAAGTCATCAATTTTTGCATGATGTCCCACCAATCCTAGAAGAATGCATATGAATATATGGTCACACAAAGCTACTGAATTGCTTTGTAACTTGACTTTATATACATACCAAAATAATCTTTAGAAAATAATGTTTTTTGTAGACTCTACATGTCTGTAATGCAAAAGAAAGTTGAGAACCAAAGTAATGTAATCTTCATGGAAATGAAATTGATGAAGTGTCATATTCTACTATTCCTGATACATACTCGTATATAGAGTGGTAATTGGAGAACAGTCAGCTTGCATCAAAGTTGTCGAATCACTGGATTTCCCTAGAATACTATGTCTGCAAAGATACACAGGGAGTGAGGAAGTCCCGAACACTGAGACCATGTTGCAGTTTCAGAATTTGTTAGCAAATATCTCAGAGTTTAAAAACCCTCAAGATAGTCTGGACATGGAAAATGTCATATGAAGAACACATACATCTCACTATCTTTAACTTAACTAACTTTATTATGATGATTCGTTTTATGTGTCAACCTGCCTGGGTCACAGAGTGTCCAAATATTTGGTTAAACATTATTGTGGGGTGTGTCTGTGAGGGTGTTTCTGGGTGAGACCAGCATTTGAAATGATAGAGTGAGTAAAGCAGATTCCTGTTCCCAGTGTGTGTGGGAATCATCCAGTCTGCTTGGGCCTGAATAAAACAAAAAAGCAGAAGAAGGGAGAATTCCCTCTCTCAGCCTGATTGCATGAACTGGGACATTGTTCTTTCCCTTCCTTTGCACTACGACTTACATCATCAGAGCTCCTGGCTCTCAAGCCTTCAGACTTGGACGGGAAGTACACCACTGGCTTTTCTAGGTTTCCAGCTGGCAGACAGCAGATTGTGGGACTTCTTAGCCTCCGTAAACCTGTGAGCCAATTCCTCAGGATAAATCTCTTTATGTATGCATCCTATTGGCTCTGTTTCTCTGGAGATCCCTTACTAATACACTAACTATCCTAAACAAAATTAGTAGGCAGTCACTTGAGTATCAGAAATGGTTTAAACTAAGGGTCTTATCAGTGCCCTGATTGTGTAATAATTTTTTTAAAAAACCTTCCTCATAAGTTTAAAGAAGGTGTTTTATATACTATCTGGGAACACTGACTTTTGAACTCATTGCACACATAACTAATTTGTATGCTCCTAGACTATATATGACTACCTCTGACAACATCTATATCTGGATACCATGAAGAAAACAACTCTATCTTCCTCCATCATACAGACAGAGTTTTTTCAACAACAACAACAAAATTTGCAAACTTACCTGTATGTGAAAAGCCCCATATTGTGGTCGGAAGGCCAAACACAGGTGACAGGTGTGGGACAGTCATAGAAGACTAGTAACCCACTAATCCCTTTAAAGTGATAATATAACCTGTAGAAGTAGAACAGAAAAATGGAAAATATCACAGCAAAAAAAGAAAATCACATTCTTTAATACAAGTTTGTACTGTTGTTTTTCTCAAAAATAGCAAACCACAAACCAAACAACACATCGGAATTAGATTTGGGTTTATTCCCCTATATTTAGGTTTATTATTTATTATCCCTATAATCCATCTCTCAAAAGTAATGAGATAATACTATAAAATTAGGTTCAAGATTATTCTACGGACTTCAAATAAACAGTGTAAGAGCACTTAAAAAGCAGTAGTTTGAAGATAGTGATGACTTTGTGTCTAAAGAAATAAATGCAGAATTCCTACAAAGATGGTGGAATATCAAGACTTGTGATTGATATTATATATGGCTTTGAAGATTACTGTATTGTAGTTTTTAAGATAATTAAAATTTTTATTTTTTGCTGTTTTTTATATAGTACGATCTTCATTGAACATAAATTTCCATTAGAATGCTTATGTTTTTCCTCTTTTGACTAAATATTAGTACTCAATAAAATATTCTGATATATCTTGGAAATTTGTTTTTAGTATATGCATGAACATAAAAATGGCATTGTAAGTACTTCAAAATTAATTTGCTTTATATTTTGTACCAATTATTTTACCAAATGATTTGTTTTCACATAATTTTGCTACCTGTGTAGAAATCCATGTAAATGTATTTTATTTCGCTATTTAATTTCTACCAAAGTTTACTAAGAAATTTCCTCGCCTGCATATTCTATATAGGTTTTCCCAAATTTATTTTATCTTGTGGATTACTTCTTAGTCACCAATATTCACTGAGATACAATGTCAGGAGGTACTCTATGTACGAGGTATAGGACTCAATTTACCAGTAAATTTGTTATATTCTATTGGCTGTTATGTTTCACTATGAATGTATTTATTTTTTTAGCTATATAATTTTATACTTTTGTATAATTTATAGAAAAGCACTGTATATTCAGAATTTATGACTTCCTACTGGATTCTGGTATATTGCACAATGTAGTTCATGACTAACAGGTCATCCCATTAACCAAAAATGAACAATCTGAGCATCAAAAAATTTTTGAATGCTACTGACTGAAACATATCAACTATATAAAACTGTATGTAAAAGAAAGCTACTGTCCTTTACCCCCAAGAATAAAACAAATGAAACAATCCTACAATCAGTATGAAACAAAAAATAAAATACCGATTAGCCAAAGCAATCTTCAGAAAGAGTAGCAAAGCTAGATACGTCACACTCACTAATTTCAAACTATGTTGCAAAGCTATAGTAATCAGAACAGTATGGTACTGGCATAAAAACAGACACACAGACCAATGGAACAGGATAAAGACCTCAGAAATAAACCCATGCATATGTGGTTAATTAATTTATGACAAAGGAGCCAAGAATATATAAAGAGAAAAGGATAGTCTCTTCAATAAATGGTGTGGTGAAAACTGGACAGTGACATGCAAAAGAATGAAATTGTACCACTATCTTACACTATACACAAAAATCAACTCAAAAAGAATTAAAGACTTGAACATAAAAAGATGTGAAACCATAAAACTACTACCTAGAAGAAAGCAAAGGTGGTAAGCTCCTTGACATCAGTCTTGAGGATGATTATTTTTAAATTTGACACTAAACGCAAAGGCAACAAAATAAAAAATAAACAAGTGGGACTACATATAACTAAAAAGCTTCTGCACAGCAAAGGAAACTATCAGCAAAATGAAAAATTAACCTACAGAATGGGAGAAAATATTTGCAAATCATATATCTGATAAGGGGTTAATATGCAAAATATATAAAGAACTCATACAACTCAACAGCCAAAAAAAAAAAAAAAAAAAAATCCAATTTAAAAAAGGGGACAGGATGTTTATAGACATTTTGCCAAAGATCACATGCCCATGGCCAACAAATACATGAAAAGGTGCTCAACATCACTAATCATCAGGCAAATGCAAATCAAAACTACAATGAGATATCACCTCACACCTGTTAGAATGGCTATTATTTTTTTTTTTTTTAAAAAGGCAGGAAATAAAAAGTGTTGGTGAGAATGTGAAGAAAAGGAAACCCTTGTGTACTATTGGTGGGATGTAAATTGGTGCATCCACTATGGAAAACAGTATGGAGTTTCCTCAAAAAAATAAAAATTAAACTACCTTTATGACCCACCAATTCCACTCTGGGATTTATCTGAAGAAATCCAAAACACTAATTCAAAAAGATATATGCACCCCTATGTTCACTGCAGCACTGCTTACAATAGCCAAAATATGGAAGCAACCCAAGTGCCCATCAATAGATGATTGGATAAAGAAGATGTGATACACTCACACACACACAAATGGAATATTACTCAGTCATAAAAAAATGAACTCTTCCCATTTGTGACAACATGGATGGATCTAGAGGGTATTATGTTAAGTGAAATAAGATTGAGAAAGACCAATACCATATGATTTCACTTATATGTGTATTCTAAAGAACAAAATAAACAAACAAAACAAAAACAAGCTCATAAATACAGATGATTGCCAGAACTGAACGGGTTTGAGGAGTAGGGGGAAAAAGGTAAAGGAATTAAGAAGTACAAAGTGCTAGCTACAAAATAGTCATGGGGATGGAAAGTACAGCATAAGGAATGTAGTCAATGATATGGTAATAACTAGGTATAGTGCAAGGTGGAGAGTAGACTAATTGGGGGGAGAATCACTCTGTCAATTATATAAATGTCTAACCACTATGTTGTACACCTGAAACTTATACAAAATAATATTGAATGTCAACTGTAATTAAAAAATAAAAATAATTTTAAAAAATTAGAAGTAGAACTACCATATAATCCAGCAATTCTACTTCTGGGTATTTATCTGAAGAAAATGAAAACACTAATTGAAAAAGATATATGCACCCCCATGTTCATTGCAGTATTATTTACAATAGCCAGACATGGAAACAACCTAAATGTCTATTGATAGACAAATGGATAAAGAAGATGTGGTACATATATGCAGTGAAATATTGTTCAGCCATGAGAAAGAAGGAAATCCTGCCAGTTGCAACAACATAGACGGATCCTGAGGGCATTATGCTAAATGAAATGAGTCAGACAGACAAAGACAAATACCATGTGATCTCATTTATATATGAATCTGAAAAGCAAAACAAAATTCATAGATACAAGACCAGATTGGTGATTTCCAGATGCAGAGGTTGGGGGGTAGAGGGCGAGCAAAATGGTGAAGGTGGTCAAAATGGAAACTTTCAGTTATAAAATAAATAAGTTCTGGGTGACATAATACACAACATGGTAACTATAGTTAATGATACTGTATTGTATACTTGAAACTTGCTAAAAGAGTAAATCTTAAAAGTTCTCATCACAAGAAGAAAAATTTGTAACTACATGTGATGATGGATATTAACCATACTTATTGTGGTGATCGTTCCACAACATATACATATATCAAATCATTATGTTGTATAACTGAAACAACTATAATGTTATATGTCAATTATGCAGCAATAAAAAAGAATCATAGTAAGTTCTTGAATATGTATGTATATATGTATATGAATAGACTTAACATTGGAAAGCAAAACAAAAACCAGAAGAAAAGAAATTACAAAAGTCTATTCAGTGTTTTTTATTTGCCTTGCCAATAAATTCTTCTTTATATCTTACCCTCCCCTCAAAAAACTTACTGGACACCATTATAAATAACAAGGATACCAACTCCTTATTCTGAATATTAGGTATTAAAATAAAATGTTGAGCACTTATTTTGCTTTTATCCTCACCTTTGTGTATATCAGAATAGCCAAATAGTCCTAAATGATAAGAAAATTCCAACTATTAAATGTGCAAGAGATCTTAGCATTAGAAAAATCATAATGTAAGATCTGATTCAAAAAAAGCTCATCAGTGAATGAAACCATTAAATGAAAGGGCTCATGAGGAATTTTATAATGGAGGCATCAGGGTGTCATCACCTGAACTCAAGGATCAATCTTAGCATCATAAAAATGAGACAACTAGATGTTGTCTACTTCCTGCTGTGATACAATATGGAAGCATCCAGTTCTACCTTTGAAATATTCTTACCAAAAAAAGTTGCACATGTATCTATTAAAGCTTCCAGAGCTACTTCCAACCAAATGAAGTGTATTCATTTAACTAAGATAAAGCAAACGTAGCAAAATCTTGGTAATTATTGAAACTGGATGAAAAGTAGGGAATGACTCCATGAACTTTTTTTTTCCATAATAATTTTGTGTATATTTGAAAATGTCATCATGAAAAATAACCATCACACAGAATTGGGATGCATCTTATACAGATGCTCCTCAATTTACAGTTGGCATTACATCCCAATCAGCCAATCATAAGTTGAAAATATTACATTGAAAATGCATTTAATACACCTAACCTACCAAACATCATAGCTTAGCCTCACCCACCCTAAAAGTGCTCGGAATACAATATCCAAAACGCACTGACAACATAGTACACTGTAGAGTATGGGTTGTTTCCCCTTTGATGGCACGACTGACTGGAAGTGACAGCTCGCTGCCCAGCATCATGAGAGCCATCATGCTGCGTCTTGCTAGCCCGGAAAAAGACCAATGCATTATCTCTTTTGCACCTAATAAAGTCAAAAAATCTTAAGTTAGGGACTGCCTGTATTCCTATATATGAATATCTAAAACTAGAAAAATACAGCTTTTTAAAAGAAGGTACACAGACCTTACAACATTATGAGAGGTGATGTTTTAATTTGATATCTATTGGAGTTTGCATCAGCATCTCACAGTAAGAATTTCATGTTTCTCTGAAATTTAAGAGGCCAAAGTAGATGACCAGAGACAACAGCCCAGCTGCAGCAGAAAGAAGCTGAGCGCATAATCACTGTAACCAATAATGATAACATTTAATAAGTGCATATTCTGTGCCAAGCATTGTGCTGTGCACCACACTTTCACTTCAATTGTAATCATAACAACATAGTGGATATTGATGTATCCCAGTTTACAGATTAACTGAGACTAAGAGAGATATTAATTAATTTAGTTAAGATCACAGAATACAGCAAAGATGGAGTTCAGACCCAGCAGTTACACCACAAAGATCATATTTTTAACTCTATACCAGGGGCAGTATGTGCCTGTGTCCATGGCTCCACATCCCATAACCCAATATTCCCTCACAAAACAAAAAGAGTTTATTGCAAGTATGGTTAATGCATATATGCACTCATCTATAGTGTCAAGAAAGAAAACTATTTAATCTCAGCATCTGAATCTCTCCACTGTATGAGTTTTGGAGACAGGAAAAAAAAAACTGCCTCCCATTACTCTGTTTGAAAATGCAGGTGTTTATTTCCCTAATTTCCCTTGAGCAAGGGTATGAGCTATGCCTTAGGCTAGGAGATAACACACTTGCCCCAGATTTTGAAATGAGGACCAGTACACCAAAGAAGCAGGGAACACAGAGAATTCTCTTTGGTGGCAGTGGTTTGTGAAGCATGACTGAGTATCCGGGGCAGCAAGTGACTGGAATATCCAATGTCCAATGGTAGTGCTTTCAGTTGTGTGACCTGCAGGTTTCGGGGCACAGCCAGAGTTGAAGTGGGTCCTCAAAGAAAACAGATTTGAAGAATGGGGTGGGACTGTGCTGTCTGCATAGCTTCCACATGGCTTCTCCAAACCTTTTGATGATTCTGTGGCTTACCCAATATCCATTTAATAAATTCCTTTTTCTGTTCAGCCAGACTGAATTTCCTCTAAGTAAAAACATTAGCTGACTTACCAAAGGAGAATCAATTTAGATCCTAATGTCAAAGAATATATCAAAATAAAAGCCAAATGGGTGAATGGGTTAGCTGTTTAAAAATATATTTATTTAAAAATGAAGAAAATATCGGTGACTACCTGATCTCTGAATAGGGAAGGTCTTTCTTGGATTTCAAGTAAAAAAAATTTTGAATGAATAAAAGTTCTATAAAGAATAATATAAACAATAAGCTGAAAGAAATAGTTGTAACATTTATGGTTATTTTACATATGTAAAATGTTTTATAGGTTAGTAAAAACATCAGTCAGTAAAATGACAAAGGATATGAAAAGAAAAGTCACAAAAGAGAAAATATGAGTGAAAATACATATGAGAAACTATGCAAGTTCAATACTAAAAAAAGCCCACAAGTAATCCAGAATTCCCATTCATTTGTGCAATAAATACCATGTGCCTTCTATGCGCTATTTTAGGTGATAATAATACATCAGTGAACAAAGGTAAGGCAATGATATTGCTCTGCTATCATCCCAACCCTCTTCTAGGGTTGTCTTTAATCCTCACAATAGCCAGTTATATTTCTTCACTCTCATTTTTTTTCTCTTGCCTGAAATCTGGTAAGAAAGTTCATGATCAGGAAAGTACTCAAAAGGCAGAGTATGAGAAATGAGCAATTATGCATAGTAATCCACAAAGTGGATAAACATATGGGAATAGTTAAATGAAATGACTCAACCTTATGAGTAACTGAACAATGGTCAGGAAGTGAAAAAATTAGTTACTCCCAAATATAAGTCAAAAAAATAATTCATTTTCTAGGAAAAATGAGACTGGCATGTTATTTTGGTAAATGTCTATGACTTGCTTAACAAGACTCCAAAATTATTCAGAGAAAATTACAGTGTGTGACAAAAACTCAAATAGTCCCCAAAGTCCTGCAAACTCTGCACTTGACCCCATCTATCTCCTCTGCAGTGGTGATTTATACCAGAAATAAAAGTGTTCCTTGATCATTGGTTTTCATTTCTAAAACTACAAATTTATCTTTAACTTGATGTGGCAGGTCAACCACTTAGGAGGGGCCAATTTAGTCCTCATGGCTGTAATACGTTATGGAAGAAAATTCTCAGAAAACTACAGGTCTTAGATGATACACTTCATTATATGACTTGACTAAACTATTCCTGGGATTCATGGGCCCTGGGAAAGATGTTCACTCCAGGGTATCAATTACATGTTTTTAATTTATCCAGTAGTTTGTGATTTTCTGGGTTTCATCTTTAAAAAGTCATAATCAGATGACGAGAATTATTAAAATATGCTGAATTACGAAGAGTTAAAGGTTAATTTAGCAATTATCTTGAACAAATCTTTACCAACTGCAGCCATTGACTCTTTCTCCCTCAAATCCTGACTTATTGCAAGTCAGTGTGGATTCAGTGTTAGTATCACTACTTTCCTTAAGAAGCCTAAGGATAGCCCTTCCACCATGTTGAGGACACAATGAGAAGCCTGCGACCTAAAAGAGGGCCATCACCTGGCTATACTGCTACCCCGATCTCTGTCTTCCAGTCTCCAGAACTGTGAGCAATAAATTTCTGTTATTTATATAAATTTTTTAAAAGCCTGAGTATAAACTTGCTTCACAGCAATAAAGATTGCATGATGCTACGGGTATTCCATTTGCTCTCATAATAGAGAAAAACATGAACATATTTCTGAATTGAGAAAAGTCTCTTAATTTTAAAACCCGTTAAATTTCCACCCAAAGTAAATAATACTTTTTATTGACATTTTCAAGATTTAAAAATCTTAAAATATAATTTTAAAATATTTAAATGACACATTCATGAATTAATAATTTAGGAGGTTGTACTAGTTTTCTATGGCTGCATAATAGGCTACCACAAATTTAGTCGATTAAAATATCCATTTATTATCTCCCAGTTCTATAGGTCAGAAATCCAGCTGGGCTCCCCCAGGTGTTCTACTCATGGTCTCCCAAGACCAAAATCATGCTGTCAGCTTGTCTGGGGAGAAATCCTTTTCCCAAGCAATAACAAAGTTTCACAGACTGAGTGGCTTAAGCAACAGAAATTTATTTTCTCCCTGTTCTGGTAGCGAGAGGTCTATGATTACAGTGCTGGTGGGGGTGGTTTCGTCTGAGGCTTCTCTCCTTGACTTGCAAATGGTCATCTTTTCCCTGTCTTCACTTTTGTCTTCCCTCTGTTCGTGTCTGTGTCCTAATTTCCTTTTCTTATAAGGGCAATATATTGGATTGGGGCCCACCCTAATGATCTCATTTTAATTTAATTAACTCTTTAAAAACCCGATTTCTACATACAGTCACAGTCTCAGGTACCTGGAGTTAAAACTTCAGCATATAATTTGGGGGACATTATTCAGCCTATAACAAAGCTAATTCAGGTTTTTGGTAGAATCCAGTTCTTTGCAGTTGCACGTCAAAGGCCCCATTTTCCTTAATGGCTGTCAACAGGGAGCCAAACACTGCTCCTAGGCCACCCATTTTCCTTCTCACATGACTTCCCTTCATCTTCAAAGCAGCCTTACATCCTTGATTATTTCTCATATCTTGAATCTCCCTGACTTTCCGTCTGCTATCAGGTGGAGGAAATGATGCTTTTAAGGGCTCATGTGATTAGATCAGGTCCGGAAAGACAATCTCCTTATTTTAAGGTCAATTGTGCCATATGACATAACATAATCACGGGAGTGACAACTCAGACTCATGTGTTCCAGGGATTAGGGCAGGACATCTTTGGAAGACCATTTTAGAAATTCTGCTTACCACAAATATTGAAGCTATGTTTTTACTAAAGGGGCCATTCTGGCATGGCAAGAATCAAAAATATAATCAAAGACATAAATTGGAATAAAAGAATTTGGTTATGAGGAAGGTATCCTGTGTGATTCTCATCACCTTGATTGGATATTCCTTGGAGTTAGCAGAACTGAAAAAAGGCTCTATGTTCTGTGCTCTACATAGAATTTTACTAATGTCCTAAGCTATTCCATAATATCTAAAGACAGTTTTAAATTTAGAATGGCAATAGAGCCACTGGCTAAATTCAGAGACAAAAATTTACCAGGAAATAACTTATTTAAAGATGGTTTTTAAGATATTCAAAAAATACTTTGTCAATTTTATTATCCTTATTGTCTCAATTACTTCCTGTTATTTGTTTATGTGGCTATGCAAGAATAAACTTTCTAGACCCAGCAATCCCTCTCCTGGGTATTTACCAAAAAAATCTGAAAATATTTATCTATAAATATATATGTGGTCCAATGTTCACTGCAGCTTTATTTACAGTGGCCAAGACATGGAAACAACCAAAGTGTCCTTCAATAAATGATTGGATAAAGAAGACATGAGATATATATATATATATATATATATATATATATATATATATATATATATATATATATATATCATACCATATATATACTATACCACAATGGAATACTATTCTGCCATAAGAAAAGATGAAATAGTGCCATTTGTGACAACATGGATGGAGCTTGGGATTATTATGCTAAGTGAAATAAGTCACACAGAAAAAGTCGAGAACCACATGACTTTGTTGATATGTGAGATATAAAACTGAAAGCAAAAAAGGAACTAGACAAATAAAGAAACAAAAACTCATAGACACAGACAATAGTTCAGTGGTTACCAGAGGATAAGTGGGGAGGGGTGTGGTAGATGAGGGTGAACAGAATTTAACATATGGTGATGGAAAGAGAACTGACTCTGGGTGGTGTACCCATAATGTGAAATATAGATGATGTATTACAGAATTGTACCGTTGAAACCTATGTAACTTTACTAACCATTGTCACCCCAATAAACTTTAATTGAAAAAAAAAAAAAAAAAGAATAGACTTTCCAGCCCATACAACCTTTGATAAAAAACGAATCACCTGGAAGGAGAACTGACTCTGGGTGATGAACACACAATGGGATTTATAGGTGATGTAATACAGAATTGTACACCTGAAATCTATGTAATTTTACTAACACTTGTCACCCCAATAAATCTAATAAAATAAAATTTAAAAAAAAACAAAAAACGAATCACCTGGCCTCTGAACCATTAATGTTAGAGGGAGGTAGGTGGTGGGCTTATGGAAGGGAAAAATGCACAACAACTATGTTTAAATGTTGTATGACTCAAAAATGTAGTAAGACTTTGCTGGATCCTCCATTATCTCTTCCCAGATTATCACAATAGCTTTCTTACTTACTTGTCTTCCTTACTCAAGTCTTATTCTATTTTCCTCCAATCCATTCTATACATTGCTACTAGACCGATCTTCTCAAAATACTCCTCATTATCTAGAGGACAAAATCCAAACTCCTTACCATGGTACGTGTCATCTTCGAATTACAGATAGCCCTCAACCATTTTTCCAGGCCCATCTCCTGTTATGCCACTCTGCTCCTCCACCTAAGTGATCTACCAATGAGTGTTTCTGTAAACATCATTTTTCACCATTGTACTCCCAAGATGTAATGGATAGTACTAAAATGTGTTAAATGAATAAATAAATTACACTCTGCCGTGCCTCTCTACATTTCTATATGTTGGTGCATACAAGTTTTCTCTCTATCTCCTATCCTCCTATCATTTCCCTTGGAATTCCCATTCGTGCTACCAAATCCTGCTCAGGTGTCATCCTTTGCTGAAGCTTTTCCTGATCACCACCTCCCTCATACCATGGTATTAATTATTCTCTCATTAATCCCATTTTGTATATCCTTGTGAATTCTTAAGCATACAAATTACATCTTAATCTTATGCTTTTATTTTTAATATTATTAATTTTTTGCAATCCACAGACCAATACCATCAGCATCACTTGGGAACTTTTCAGGTATGCAAATTTTGGGTTCCCACCTCAGAGCTGCTGAGTCAGGAACTCTGGGGATGGGGATCTAGCCATCCCTCCAGGTTATTCTGATAAGTGCAAAATTTGAGAGCCTACTGTCCTAAAGACTTTCTTTAGTTATTTTATATACTAAGCACAAAGTAGCTAATAAGCAATTGTTTATTGAGTTGAACTTTAGTTTCTAAGCATTTATTCAATAGAACTATCATTAGTTTTCTAAATGATTTTTCCCAAATAAGAGTTGCAAATGTTAAAAAAGGAAAAAATATACATGTATTATATATTATATATTATGTATTATATATTATATATTATGTATTATGTATTATGTATTATGTGTTATTTGTTATGTATTATATATATATATATATATACACACACACACACACACACACACACACACACACACACACACAGAGGGTGCCAAAAAAATGTACACACATTTTAAGGAGAAAACTGTATTAAAATTGTAATACTCAATATATACCGATTACAAAAGATGAATACAAATCATGTGTATAAATTTTTGGGGCAGCCCCTGTATATACATATTATATATATATATATATATATATATATGTATATATGTATATATATGTGTATATATACATATATACATATATACACACATATATGTTATATATACATATATAATATATACACATATATATTATATATATACATATATATAAAGTTATGAAAAATGTTTCCAAATAAGTCTTCCAAGAATGTTTACAGATGTCCAAGAAACATGGGACCAATGCCATAGTTCAGTACCAATTTATTTTCCCTTCAGAAAAATTCTCAAACCATAAATTTAAGTTATGTGAGAGTCATGAAGTTATTGGCAGGATATATTCTCTCATTGATACTTAGGAGAATTTTGTTTGTTGTAGTTGTGAGCTTCTCTTTACAAGAAATTCTGTACTGAGCTATGAATCTTGAGCATCTTGGGAATTAATAGATGCTGTCTCTCTGTCCCTTTAACTCCAAATAGCATCTTCTTTCATCAAGAATGATATGATTAAATGGAAGAAATTAACCCTCTCTGGTTGAAATTAACCATTGCCTGGTTATCTGACTGTTCTGTTTCAAAGGAGCCTAAAGGAATTAGAAGCAATCAAAAATAGAGCCTGGAGGTAGCAAATGTTCTCAATCCAATTTCTGGTACTACAGCAATCAAATAACAGTAAATAATGAAATTATTTGGCCAAGCATTAAATTGGTGTTCTTGAACTTTGGTTCTGGCATTTTCTTTGCTTAAGATTAGTACATATGAGGCTGGAAAATCAAGTTTGCGAACTTATCCTAGAAAATGTGCTACATACTTCATTGCTGAATATCACTATGGTCACCTTCAAAGTACTCCCCTTGGGAAGCTATGCACCGATGCCAGTGCCTAGTCTACCCTTCAAAGCAATTTTGGAACTCTTTCTGGAATGGCCATCAGAGCTGTCGTTGTATTACCCTTGATGTCCTGAATATCATCAAAATGTCTTCCTTTGAAAATTTCCTTTATGTTTGGGTTAAAGAAAGAAGTCACTATGGGCCAGATCAGGTGAATAGGGAAGGTGTTCCAAAACAGTTGTTTGTTGACTGGCTAAAAGCTCCCTCACAGACAGTGCCATGTGAGCTGGTGCATTGTCATGATGCAAGAGCCATGAATTGTGGGTGAAAAGTTCAGGTCATCTAAGTTTTTCACGCAGTCTTTTCATCACTTCCAAATAGTAAACATGATTAACTGTCCAGTTGGTACAAATTCATAATAAATAATCCCTCTGATATCAAAACAGGTTAGCAACATCATTGCAACAAATTCGCAAACTTGATTGTCAGAACTCAAATATCCATAACACTCTGAGCAGTTCATTATTAACATTCCCATGGTATAAATCAGTGTTTTTAACATCCTTCTTTGTAAAAGAGAAGATCATAGCAGGAGGAAAATGATCTTTTATACCTATGATAATCGTCCTCTCTAAAATGTATTACACCCACCAGCATCAACCAGTCTACCAACATTCCTACTAATTTTTGAAAATAGCTACTCCTCATCCCATGAAAATTGAAGATCAGCATAGGAAAGCCTGAGGTTGAGATAAATTTTCTTAAATGACAAGAGGATGTGCAGACCCTCCATGTGCTCTTTCCTCTGTCCTTTTGCTTGTTAACAACAACAACAACAAAAGTTATGTAAATTTCAGCTACAGAGAAGGAGTACAGGAATTTTGATAAGAAAAAATCTACAGCCTAATAAATCTTTGTTGAAAGCATCCAAGTCCTTAGAAGCTTTACTCCCAAGCCTTCACTCAAAGGAACCAGATTCCAGAAACTTCTTCATTGCCTACTGCTAAGGTCTCAATGTTTGTGTACCCCCCCCCAAAAAAAAATAAATTATATGTTGAAATCCTAATGCCCCAAATGATATTAGGAAATGGGTCTTTGGGAGGTGCTTAGGTCATGTGGGTGGCACTCTCGAGAGACCTCATAGATCTCCCTAGCCCCTTCTACCATGTGAGGACATAGTAAGAAGGTGTTGGCTATGGCCAGTCAGAAGGCCCCACCAGAATGCAATTAGGCAGGCCCCCTGATCTCGGATTTCTCAGCTTTCAGAACTATGAGAAATAAATTTCATTGTTTATAAGCCACCCAGTCTGTGGCACTTTGTTAGAGCAGCCCGAGGGAACTAAAACACCTACTGTGTACCTATTACATACCTCTGCTTATCTAGCCAAGTTTGCTAAAATCCCTAACCAGCCTACGATAAACATCAAGGTCCATGTCAGGTAATCCAACAGAAAGACTTGAAAGGTGTTTAGAAGAGCTGAAAAATCAAAGATGGGTTCTTGAGGCAACCCAGAAATTACAGACAGAAAGAATCTGTAAACACCTCTAGGTCTAGAGGGACTAAAAGAGTAGATGAGGGGACTAAGCCCCAAAGCCAAGCTATGTAGCAAGAGCTGGTTGCATGAGTTGACTGCCCAGGGTTAGGTGGAACAATGATGGAGGACCAGTCCTGCAGAAGCTATAACCGTAACAAGACATAGCTGCCGCCGGAGAGGACTCTCCCCAACCCAAGCAAATGAAGGGGGAGGAAGTACCCAGGCATCTTATCCTCTAATGTCCCACCAGAACCTTCCCTTGGCCAAACCTAACCAGAAAGCATTTTCAAGCCATTCCAAAAAAATAAGAGTGGGTGGGGGGGAGTTGGGAAGTGGATCTGAGAGCAAATCAGCCACTCTGAACAGTGCATTATTGATAACATTCCCATGATATAAATCATCTCATCTATCATCCTAGTTTTTGTTTTTAATGCTTTCTGGAACATTAAAATGCAATGGGATACATAGAGCTGTAACTGTTCAACTTTTAAAGATTAATGAATAAATAGTAGTAGTCCTTATATATGAACTATTCCTATCTTAGAAACAAAAACTGTTTTAAAGTTATTCCCAGAGCGCAGCCATGGGAAAATATACACTAGCCTTTTTTATTTATGTAGCATCATAAATGTGCACCATATGTTATAGTAATTATACTTCTCTGAAATGAAATCCTTGGATTCCATGATAGCCTGTGAGAACGGATTTTCTATAAATGCATAACTTCATAAAACTCACATGGAAACACATGGTATTAAGTGAGTTTGTACATATCTTGTAGAATGTAGAAAGGATTGATGAGGATTTAGTGAGAGAAACTTTTTTTTAAAAAAAGAGGTAATGATTATGATGATACTTAAAATATTTTTAATTAAAGTATATTGACTACTAAGTCAAACGTTAACCTAGTAATTATCTCTTCAAATCTCTACCCACTGCAGCCATTGACCATTTCTCCCCCAAATCTTGATACTTCAATTCAACCTGGATTGCATGCCTCCCACTCATAGGGAATTGGGTACTTGTGAGGCTGCAGGGTAAATTAAGAATAAGTATCATTTGTTGAGCCCTTAACATCTGCAAGGTATTATGCTGCACTCGTAGGATACTTCATCACATCCAGTCCTCCACAAAGCCCTATCAAATAGAGGACCGTCAATATCCCCATTTTACAGATGAGGACATAGAAGCTTCGAGAGATTAATTTGCACAAGGTTACACAGCAGATTACCCAAGCAGATTTTTAGTCTGGCAGAGCATGTACCTTGACCACATTTAAAATACACTCTTTCTGTTAGACACAGAAGAGCAAAGTATAATATTGAAGATAAAGTAAACAGGAATGACAATGACCCAAAATTGAGTAAAATAAAAGCCAGAAGAAAAGCTACAGCTTGTTATTGGGGCAGGCTCCGGACAGGTCTGTCCAGATCAGCTTGGGCCATCAAAAGTTCATCCAGCCCATACTATGTTCCGGGACTGAACCAGGTTCCAGGAATATAAACATAAAGAAGACATGGTGCCTGAGAAGAATACTGCACAGGCTAGTAGAGAAAAGGCATTTATGTATATACTAATTACAATAAGATGCACAATAAGATCATATACAAATAGAAATGTGCAAGGTATAAAAATAGACACCATTTAAAAATAAAGATTGTAAAGAAAGGCAGTAATATAGTATAGATATTTTATGATCAGTTGCTGAGAAAATTCCCAAGAATTACAAATTCTAATTTGTAAAATGCCTTCTAGATAAGAGATGTTTTTATTTTCCTATTACCCAACAGCATGCATTCCTTTGCAAAGATTACTCATTTTTAGGATTAGATGGACCTTCAGAGGTCATCTCCATTCTCCTGCACCCTTATCCCCTTTCTGTCTTAGCATACCAGACAAATGAGAAAATACTCGATTTCTGACGGCAGCCAGAGGATGGGATTTCACAACCTCACTTAGTAGCCCATTCCAACGTTTAACAGTCCATGGAGTCAGCCAGCTTTCTTCCTCATGTTATCTTAAGTGTCAGTATTTTGTTCTTTCTAGAGAAGGAAAACCTAAGCTCTTAAACATCATATAAATTTTTGTGGGGGGTTATAAACTATGGAAGTTGGATTATCCTGAAAAACTTCAAAACTTTGCTCAAAATCTCTGAGTCCTAGACATCCTGACCCCTTGCCGCCATCACCTTTACCCATAGATCAGACTAATGGCCTTAAATCACTGCATTTTAAAAAATAAAAGAACTGGGACCTACAAAATATTAGGACTTAATCTAGGCTTCGTCACGTAGAGCATCCCACCTAATTCCTACAGTCTTATGAGGAAAAAATATATATTATGTATGTTCTTTGGAGGAAATCTTCTTCTTATTCTGTGGAGGTATTTCTCCATCAAATAGCTATCATAATTTATTTTAATAAATAAGATTAATAGCATTATTTTTTTTACCCAGCAAATTTATTTTCCCCAAAGACAGAAATGCCCGAGATTTGAGTTTCACTCTGAAAAGTTATATATTGTGACACTGGTGGTAAGAAAGGAAACAACATTCTCTATTACTTATTTAAGAAATTTTTCTTGGAGCCCATTTTTCCAGGTAAATTCCTGTAAAACACACTTTCTTCTCCTTTTCTCAGAGGCCAACCTGTCTTTTTATTGTTTGAGGCAAAAATAAACCTCACGCTGTCTAGGTGGTTCTTGAATAGGACCTTACAAAATGCGCACAACCTATTTCTCAGTGGTTTACGTAATATTCTTAAAATGTCTATTATCATGTTTCAACTTTTAAAATAAAGTCAAGCTTTTCCTAACAGAAAATGTAATTTGGTTAATTAACTTGAACATAAAGATGACTTTTCAATTGACTTTGAGGTTTTTGGCAAATATGTTCTATAAATTGAATGAGCTAAGTTTGCATCTTGAAGGTTTTTGAGAAAAATAAATTTAAGACAATGTGAAAAGATAAAAATATTATATAATAATGTAATTATATTGGCAAAGATGCAATATTCCAAATTTCCCACTTTTTTAGTATATTGAACTAAATGAGGAGCTTAAGTTAAAAGTAGCATATATTACCAATAATTATTTGTTAAGTTTTAGTAAAGCCTTTTTGGGTATGATTCCTAGATACTGAGGAAGTACTGATTCTAATGACTGGGTAACATATCCTTTTGCAAGTCAAATGATTTCCTTTCCTTTGCTTTTAACTAAAATTGAAAAAAAAAAAGTAAGTGAATACATTATTAAATGTAATTTTTCATCATAGGCTTAGGATGTGCATTAGTTAATCTGTTGCTGAATGACATATTTCTCCACAACTTAGTAGCTTAAGGCAGCACACATTTATTAGTTCACAGTGTCTGTGAGTCAAGAAGGAATTCAAGCATGGTTTAGCAACGTCCTCCACCCCAGGGTATCCCGAGAGGCTGCGGGATACCAAGGTATTAGCAACGGTCCAGTCGTAGTCATCTCGAGGTTCAGCTGGGACAGAATCCGCTTCCACACTCATTGAGTGGTTGTTGGCAGGATTCAGTTCCTTGCAGGCTGTTGGACTGAGGGCCTCTGCTCTGCACTGGCCGTCAGCCAGGGGCTGCTTCAGTTCCTGGCTGTAAGAACCACTCCATTAGAGCAGCGTATAATATGGCAACTGGCTTCATCAGAGTGAGCAGGAGAGAGAATGGAAGAGTGCCAGATGGAAGTCACAGTCTTTTAAACCTAATCTCAGAAGCGACTCCCATTATTTTTGTCATTTTACTCATTAAGAACAAGTCACTAGGTCTAGCCTGCACTCAAAAAGAAGGGACCACACAATGGTGTGAATGCTGGGAGGCAGGGGCCAGTGGGATCAGCTTAAAAGATGCGTACCACAGGTTTCTGTGCTTCTAACAAAAAGTTCTAATTTAGACTGTTGGGGAGTTTTGATGATATTAACAGGGCATTATGATCAGTGAATACAGGCAAGCCAGAGTTCTAAAAGAGCTACCCCTTTCCTGAGGCTCCAAGTGGAATTTTAAGCATGAGGGATAATAACAACAACAAAAAGGCAATACCAGATTTTTTTTCTTAACTGAACTTGAGCTGGAAACGCCTATACATACAAATACATACACTCAAAATTAAGTGTAAGCCTGTGGTTTTGCCTCATAATCATTCCTAATTTGAAATCCTAACATTACTTAGGGCTGACCACATGGGAAGAAAGGAAACTGAAGAGATGAAAGCACCTGAGAATACATGTGAGAATGCCCAAATTTGTACATGGCTAAATCCAGAGAGCAAAGGAGGAAATGAGCCTAACAAATAGGGTTTTAAGAGGACATTTGAAAAAGTCCAATGTGAACTGAGGCCAAACATGTAAATGTGATAATATGACTGTTTGTTGGCCTTAATGGAGATAAAATAGAATCTCCTTCCTGTCAACTTCAAACTATGTATGCACCATTCTCAATTTCATAATAATGAATGTAATACCTCATTTATCCAGATATCATTTATCCAACAAATTCAAGTCATGAAAACTTGGCTAACTGCCAGAAAGTAAGGGAAATACTATAGAATAGTCTCAGTTAATATCCAAGGTCCACGTACTTTACTAAGGAAAGATACTTAGGCTTTTGTTTTAATGTTGTTTACTCTAAGTACACAGAAGCTTAGAAAATAGGATGGTGGGGAGTGAGTGAAAATATGCACCTTTATAATAGTCAAAAGAATGAGCAGAGATAGGAAATTAACAATCCACAATATACATGAGGATAATACAGGAAAACCTCAATCAACCTCTGTCATCCCTGAGGTCATCAGCCTATTTCATCAGGACATAATAATTGATGTTCCCATTTAAGAAACATTTATTGAGGGCCTACCTCGTGTTGGCTCTGGGCACTGGGGATTCAGCAGAGAAGAAAGCAAGTTTCTACCCTAGAACTTGTATTTTACCAGGGAGAGACATTAAACAAACAAACATATAAATAGTATATCAGGAAGTGGTACGTATGGATATTTTCAAAGGGGTTCAATAAATAACACTTCTCTTCTTTGCTCTGAAAAATAAGACAAAAGTGAAAGATTGATAATTGATCAAATATCACCTTTGTTACTGATAAAGGCAAAGTTAAAGGATGTGGCTGACAGGAAAGTGAGGCAGTAATTTTGAACCCCCAAATTGAATGAATTTTCCCACCCAGCCATAGGTAAGCCTAGACAAGAGAGGGCATCCTTTTATAGGGAACTACCTGAGCTAAGACAGATGGCATACAGAACCAGGAGGAAGCTGACTGCTCAGTAGGAAGCTCTCTCCCAAGAGCGACATAGAGGAGCTGAAACCCAAGCATGCAGTTTGTTCTTCCCAATTGTTCAAATCAGAATTCATTTCTTCCTCCCCATGTGTGCTGTGAGCAAAGGACTGGAGAGACACCATTAGTATTACACTAATTGAACACTGTCAACATGGAAGGAGACATCAGCATTGAAGAAGAAGCATTTCTATCCCCTTCACCAGCTTTTTGATCTTTCAATCCATCAGGCTCAACCATTAAGTCTATAGTCAACCTACCTCTATGGGGTAGTCAAGTCTATGGGTTTACCTACGTCTCAGAATAGAGGTAATCAATTTATTTGAACAATCCTGCTGTTGCCTTCTTGAAGCACCTCCTCTAATACCAGCAGCTTATTTGGGGGTTATATTCTTGTGAGGTTTAGAATTTGCTCCCAGAAAACCCTAAAATCGGTTAGAAGAGTATACTTTTTAAACCAACTCTAATGTCACTCTATACCAAAGTTGGCAAGTCACTTCCTATTGTATTTCTCATGCCTAATTATGATGAGCCACACTGTCAAAGACAGCATATCAAAGAGTCTTTAGAAAAAGAAAACAGTTTAAGACACTCTATAATAACATGCCAGCATTGAGATGCCCCATGATTAGATATAAACTATCTTGTGTTATGTAATTTCAGGGGAAAAAATAGAAGTTCAAAGGTTAAATCTCCTTTCAGTTTAATGTCCAAAAGTATTACAATCGGATTGAATAAAATACTCTCAACCATGTAAATTAAAGGTCAACAAAATTCAGATCCAAATATTTTCCTCCAGAGTCTCTTACTCTATGCCAAAGGGGTTCATGTTTCCTGGGTGAAGTTGGGGTACTTTAATCAGCTGTAGTCTGTGCTGTGTCTTACGAGAAGAGAGTGGTTGCCTCAGGGCTGCCGAAGTATAATGCCAAGTGTCTGGTGTACCTCCCTTATTAAAGAGTCCAAAAAACTAATTGGACACATAAGTATATCACAGCACCAGTCAGCACCCTCTAAATTAGAAAATAAACAAATCCCTAGCCCCCAGAACTGTTATCTCAGGAAAAATTATGTTTCATAAGCCAAATATTTAGTGTAGCACAGACTCCGTGTTATCTAAAAATAAATAAGGATAGATAACTTTGCCAGACTATCAGTCAGTCTTAACCTGGTGCGTGAAGTCCAAGACCTGGGGATTTACTCTCATTTGGGAGAACTGTCCCAGTACGAGGTCAACTTTAGCATGAAACATTTAGCCTATGGAGCAGACAGGAATCCACCTGTGTGATCTGTCTCTTCTCTCAGTACATGGCATTGAGAAATTGCTGTCTTCTTAAAAGGTTGAAATTTTACATTGGTAACAGCCCCCATCACGAGTTCTTTGCCAAGGAGCCTTACTTTTCCTGTGTGCATATCTACATTCCATTTCCCCTTTGAGCCCCTAAGTATGGCACCCAGTAGTAAAGGGAGTGTGGGCTCAATCCAGGATCAACATCTTCTTACTCCCTTGAAATCAGATATATGTTTATTCTAGGCCACAACTTCTCTAGGCCATTACTTCTCATAATGATGTATTTTTTTTAGACCTAAATCCTGTGGAAGATTTCTCTCTCATACAAAATTAGCCAATCGAGAACCAACTTAAGACCACTTGTCAGAGGGAACTCTTCAGCCTATGGAAAGAATACATACATCCAAACTTAACCTCCCATAGTTCCTTCCTTGGGAATCCTGAGTGGAATTTGGGGCCATGAATGAATGTAGTGCCATCTGAGGTCTGGCAATGACAATTAAAACAAGACCCCCAGTAATGCTCTAAAGTGCATATAGGACTTAGTTGCCTTGCTGTTTAAAGATAGTGAACATGTTCTCTTCATTTAATGTCAAAAGGGACGATTAATATATGTGGAAAGGCATTTTACCCTACTGTCAGATCTTTCCCTCAGCAATATCTGAGGCAAAGATGCACCTGTGGGGTAAGCTGTCGCAGCCTTCACCTGAGGACCCACAGATCTGTTGAGGTCTTCACATTTGCCAAGGCCTGCACTGGGGGAAAGCCCACACATCCTGTACTTTTGCCTGCTACTCAGGTGATGGCTGCCCACACAGTCCTCATGTGCTAAGGCCCAAGAGACCCCTGTGCCCTTGCTCAGGCTCAAGCATCCCAGTCTCTCTGAGACCCAGAACTCTGTAGAAAAAGAATGTACTATGGAGTCAGCTGTCTACAACATAGTCATCCACCAAGACCAAAATATTGCATAACCTAAGGCTTAAAGCCTCTGGCCCAGGCCACAGTAGTTAAAAACTACCCAAGTATAATCCTCAACAAATAACTAGTATACCCTATCACACAGTAAAATCCCAAACCAAAAGCTGCATACTCTCACCGTATACCAGAATCCTCAATTTTTCATATATTATTGTACTTCCCCCAACTTCCACTCCTTTCTTTATTTCTCAATGCATCAAACATTAGTATCTCAAGGGTTCTAGTAAATATCACTTCTTTTCCCTAAGTTCTCAGCAAATTGAGATGTAAGATGACAAAGCATGCAGAGTCCGAACTAGCACCTTTTTTACTGATAAAGGCTAAATAAGAGGATATGGCAAAAAAAGGGCCAAAAAGTCACTGAACCTCAGATTGAGGCAAACTTACCCATGGCATCACAGACAGTAGTGAATGGTGCATGTCCCATCACCTGCTCTTGGAAAGGAACACGCTTCCAAGAGAAAAAAAAAAAATGAGGGCTGAACCAAAACACCCAATTTGTTCTTACCACACATGCCAATCAGATAAGTCATCCCACCTCCCTGGGGTGGAATAAACAAAGGGGCCAACAGTTTTATCCTAATTGTGCTCTCTCTACATTGGAGGAAACACTTGGATATAGTAAGTGGATAATGCAAGACAACAGTAAATGGAACAGAGAAAGATAAAACCATGTAAAGTTGACAGGGAATGAGAGTGGCATGGCTAGTTCATGTTAAGATGATATTTGAAACAGACCTGACCAAGTAACGAAGCAAGCCATGTGGTACCTGGGAGAAGGAAGAGAGAACAGAAGATTCAAGAAGCATGCTTGATTGTTACAGCAGTGGATCTCCACCAGGGTCCATGTTGCCACCCTGGCAATGAGGACATCTGGCAATGTCTGGAGATATGTTTTATTATCACAACAGAATGAAAAGAACTTACTGATGGCTTGGATAAGCAGGGTGAGAGAAAGAGAGGAGTCACAGATAACTCCACATTTTTTGGTCTGAGAAACTGGAAGAATGGAAATGTCATTTGTTGAAACACAAATGACTGCATGAAGAAGAGTTTTTAGGCAGGAAATGAAGGGTTCATTTGGAGATGGCAAAGTTTGAGATGCTCATTAGGCATCCAAGTGAAAGAGACAACTGTATAATTGGATGTAAGAAAGAAGTTTGGAGAAAAGTTCTGGCTGCTAATATTTAAAATATTTAAAACCATGAAGTCAGTAGGCTCTCCTGAGGACCAAATATAGAAAAAGAAGACTGAATGTGCAAGGATTGAGCCTGAGGAACCAGCAAGTTTAGGACTTGTACAAACGAGAAGGAACGCACAGAGGAGACAGCGAAGGTCAGCCACTAAAGTAGGAGTAAAACAGAGAGTGGTTTCTTGGAAACCAAATAGTATTTATAATCATGACTTTGAGTCATTGATACACGGTAGAACATTATTCAGTATGCTCTTATTAAGATATGGTGATAGGATTAAAGTGCTTTGACAAAATACCCATTAAAATAGTTTAAATAGGCTTTATAAGCTATACCAGTGATTTTGAAAATTCATATGTGGTGAATAGTGGAGTTTCCAAAGAACACTCTGATGCTCTCTGGGTACCCAGGACAAAAGCCCCTAATTCTCATTTAATTGTCAGTTTTCATGTAGTTTTTTTTAGCATGCTGTGTTTCATTGATTTTGACGATACATATTTTTAACACTTTGATGGCTATAAAATCAGGGTTTATCTCACAATTGAGGTGATAAGGAGCATTGCGTTTCAGTTTAATTGGCAATGATGTTTTTCTTTGGTAATGGGTAAAAAATAAAGGTGGATCATATAATCAGAGGATCATAAATATGATAAAATATCTAGATAATTTTTAATGACTATAAATAAGGTTTGGCTCGCCATATACTAAACTGAAATAAAGACAAGAAATCAAGTCAACATTAGCCTACTACCTTTTTATTAAGCAGGCAACCATCACCCCCTACAGGTTAAAAGAATTCTCATCACTCAAGCTAGAATTTGCAGACACAGAGCTGGGAGGGATGTTATTAGCAACCTCTCACATAAGAAACAAGGCAGAACAAAAGAGTGTCCATGTGAAAAGAGTATCAGGGAATAACTCCCTGCCCCCCCACACACACAGACACCCCTTTACAACTACACAAAGCCAGCTTTTTCCATAAAACCAATGAGCCACTGCCTTACCCTCATATGAAATACCTAACTGCTTTCTAACCAACCATCTCATTCCCAGACTTTTACTGCTCCTAACCTCACACACAATCCATCAGCAAATCCGGGAAACATTTATCTTCAGAACATCTCCAGAACCCCATAACTTCTCACCTTCTCATCATTCTCTGTTGTAATAATCCCTCTCCCTGTCCTCCTTCTACGTTTGTTTCCCTATAGTCAATTCTCAACACAGACCCACAATGTGATTTTTATGTCACCCTTCTGCCCTGAACCATCTTACAAAATTGTAGGTCCTCAGAGTAAAAACCAGTCCTTACAATGGCCAATAAGCCTGTACATCAAGGGTCAGCAAATTATAATTACCAGGTTTTGAAAAAAAAAAAAAAAAAAAATTTTTTTTTTTTTTACTTGGGACACAGGCACACCCCATTCATTTACACATATTGTCTATAGCTCCTTTCATGCTACCATGGTAGAGTCATATGTTAATTATCCATCTACTAATAACATTATTAGTGCTACACAATAAGATACAGCATTTGATTCATCACAATTTCAAGAGAACTAATGTTTATGAGAAAATAAATCCAAATGAGAGAAAACCTAGGCTTCTCAGGGGTTGTGCATAGTGGGGATGGCCATACTTCATGGGGGAGGGGCATGGTCTGAGCGTGGGAAGTGTGAGCATGACCATGAACAGTGAGTTGGCTCTTCAGGGAAAAGGAGGAAGGGGAGTTAATGGGAAGACAAATTTAGCTGAGAAAGTGAGAGAGATTTTTAGCAGCTGTCATGAATGCCATGGGATTTGAGCAGACAATGGAACAAATGACTGGAAATACTCTAGAGTATTTCTCGGAAGCTTCTTATGTGTAAGATTATAAAATCCCTGGGACAGCTATTTTAAGAAAATGATACTCACATTATTCATCAAAGCTTCTGGAGTTGAATTTCTATTTCATTTTATTTTTTTATTTAATTATATGTAAAGATTGAGCCACGTGGTACATCAATTTTTATTTATGTTACATTTGCCAACATTTTTTGAGAGCTAGCTATGTGCCAGGAACTGCCATACATACTTTGCATGAATTATCCAATTAAATTCTCCCCAAAATAACCAGTTTAGGGATTATCATTTCCTCATTTTCACAGATGAGAAAATTGGGGCTTGAGGAGGTAAACATCTGTACTCAAGGTCACAGTTGGCGAGCTGTAGAGCCAAGGTCTGAACTGTCAGATTGGCTCTCTTACTTCAAGTGCCAAAAGTATGGACATGGGTAAGACGTGATTCCTGAGCAAAAACTTCAAAGCATAATGGGAAGACAGGCATGGGTGATGCAATGACAAACAGAGGAATGATTTGCTTATCCAATGGGATCTCACAACTCCCATCTTTAACTTAGGTGCTTCACACTCTCACAGCCAATTACCTCCTCCCCACTTGGGGCTCTAAGATCACCTGCAGAAAACTTGTAACACTTTCCCTCTAATGACATCTTCAGTGGCTCCTGAGAGCAAGGGCTGTGTTTCATTTATCCTTGTTTTCGTATGGCTGGAACAATCCTTGGCAAATAGTAGGTTTTTATTAAATAATTATAGAATTAATTCTAAGACCTAGAAGGATATTTTAATCTATCTGCTTTACAGGGTCAAGGTGTGGTATTTAGAATAACACCAGGATGGAGCCTAAACTGCTTATCATGGGTCGGTCTCTCCTTTGGATAAAGGCACAGAAAACTATTTTTTAAATGACCAATATTACCCAGGAGGGATAACACATTAATTGATCACCTACACTATCACCAAAATGGAATTTTCAGTTTTATCATTAGAATCTGGAAGAGCCTTAGGGGAAATGACACAAGAAGAGTAATTATGATAAAGGATAAAGCCTCTGGGTAGTACGGAAGGAGAGAAGAGCTAGACAAAAAAGGAAGAAAGAAGCTTAGGAAAATTACTATTTTACCCATGACTGCCTTGTGTCTTGCTCCACATAATTATCATCACGTCTTTAAAGACAGAACAGAAATTCTGTAACAAATGAAACTGTAAGCCAAGCTTCCCCTTTCCCATAAGGTTTAGTCTAACTCTATTGAACTTCACTCTGACATAAAATGTATTACCTGACCTTCCTCTCAGCCTCCACCAAGAAACCAAAGTAGCTCTTGGCTGTGCCTTCCCACTGGCACTGGTACTTGGTATTTGCCTATTTGGGGCAAATGGCAGCAATACAACATTGTTGGATTCATTTTCCTTATTGTTCAAAAGGAATGTAATGTATCAGCAAGCAGATAAGCTGGACCCCTCTGCCCTGTAAGTAAAAGGGCACCATGCGCTACATATTATCCAAAACACGTTTGCCAAGAAGTCTGATTGTATTGTTAGGAATTGGCAGCCTATCCCTACATATGCATTGTGTAATTCTTCCTCAAATGATCACTGTTCTCATACAGATACTGTCTCATAAGTAGCATCTAGTGCATTGCTATGGCCTGTTGGTCAAATTAAAAGTCAAGTCATAAAATTCCAAGATGGTCACATAAATAATACCTTATGAAAAGAAAGTCTGTAAGGAATATATTCTGGATTCAGGTACTGGGATACTTGGCAAAAGTTTGGCCTTGTGGTGAAACTGGGAATGAAATATGAATAGTATTTGGTGTTTGGCTATGTGAAGCATAGGAAATCGATCCCAGCATCCCCATCTATGACAAGCATAACTGAAAGGGGTAGAAAAAGTACAGGCAAGCACAGACTGGTAAAGTCAGAGTTGGGTTTAGCACCCACATGATCAATTTCACCAATACCATTGTCTGCCTCCTTATCAAGACAACTACTCAGATATATTTCAAAGGCCAAGATAACAGAACTCATTGAAAACATACAATATGCTTCTTTTGAGAACTTAAGTATGCTTTTTTCCCACTCATTAAAATGAATCTTTTTCCTTCTCTCTCTAGCTCTAATTTTTCTTGAGGTTGAGTCCAAGTGAACATTTTCTAAGGTTTCAGGGTAACATTTTCTCACTAAACCCAGACTATTTTGCACATTGGAAAAGGGGTGAAATTCAAAACACTGGGTCTCATCTTTTGCTTTATTTGGTTTCATGGCTGCCTAGGGAATAATAAAAGTCATGTTACAAATGTTTATTTCCTGCACTGCCAGATCACAGTGCCATATTGAGAAGTGAAAGGTTAATTAATTGTTAAAAGACAAAGACAAATAAAAATATCCTTAATAATATCCTTAGTAATGTTCAACTCCATAAAATACATTAAAAATATAAGATCCAATTCTGAAAAGTAGCCTGTTTTATTAAAAGATGCAGTTATTCACTTTTTATATACATATAGAGTCCACTGAAGCTTGACTTACATTTCTTTCCTCTATTTATCAGTATACCATATAGTGATTTAAATGGCCAAATACTGCTTTTCAACCCAAAGATGTATTGTTAGCATAAAAAGTAGTGATTTGAAGTGCCTTGTATTCTTGATTCAGAACTATTTTTTTTAAGATTTTTTTATTGAGGAAGGGGAACAGGACTTTATTGGGGAACAATGTGTATTTCCAGGACTTTATTGGAGAACAGTAGTGTGTTTTTCCCAGGACCCATCAGCTCCAAGTCAAGTTGCTGTCCTTTTAATCTTAGTTGTGGAGGCCACAGCTCAGCTCAAGTCCAGTTGCTTTTTCTTTTCTTTTTTTTTTTTTTTTTGCCATTTGTTTTTCAATCTAGTTGCAGGAGGTGGGGGGGTGTCGAACTGGCAACCTTGTTGTTGACAGCATGTTCTCTAACCAACTGAGCCATCCAGTCACCACTGGGCAGCTCAGCTCAAGGTGCCATGTTCAATCTTAGTTGCAAGGGGTGCAGCCCACCATCCCTTGCGGGCATCAAACCAGCAACAGTTGTTGAGAGTACATGCTCTTAACCAGCTGAGCCATCCGGTCTCCAGGGAGCTCAGCTGCAGCTCATTGTCTTCACTCTAGTTATGGAAGGCGCAGCTCACTAGCCCATGTGGGAATTGAACCAGCTATCCTATTGCTCAGAGCTCACGATCTAACCAAGTGAGCTATCCGGCCACCCTGATTCAGAATATTTTTGTTTGGATCTCCACACTGAATTCAATTTTTTTTTTTCAGATCTCCACAATGAATTCAATTTCTTAAGCGTACAGTGGTACCTCGGTTTTTGAAAGTTTCAGAACTCAAATGGTATTCCAGAACGGATTATGTTCGAAAACCAAGGTACCACTGTATCTTGCCGAAGCCAGTATGTGGACCATTCATCTTCATTCTGGTACTCTCAGAAGAATGAGAATAATCATTCTTTAAACTACTGAGACTTGTGTTAGTCAGGGTTTTCCAGAGAAACAAAACCAGTAGGATATATATATTTATACATGTGTCTTATTATGTGAAGAGATTTATTATAAGGAATTGACTCACGTGATTATGGAGGCTAAGAAGTCCCAGGATGTGCACTTGGCTCCAGATCCAAAAATGAATCTGAATGGCAATACATCACATAATGCAAGATTGAACGAATAAGAGAAGGTACCACTGTCAGTTCCTCCACGCTGTAGAACGCCCATGCTTCTTTCAGGGTCATAGTTATTCCTAATACTCATATCATGCTTTTATGTATCAGCAACCCTTCTAAGCACTTTACATACATCAGCTCATTTATCCTCAGAACAATTCTATGAAATAAATACTATTATTTTCATTCCTATTTTACATGTGAGTCAAAAGAGGCACAGAGAAGTTAAGTAATTCATGTAAGACACACAGGTAGTTGATATAAGAGATGGGACTCAACCCAGGGCATATGGTTGCAGGGCCTCTGATCTTAGCCATGATGCATACTCCTTTTCTAGCTCATGTTCAGACATGATAGTTCTGGTCTAATATGCAAACCATGTTAGGCAACCAGCTTCAGCCTATATATGAAACATCATGAAAGTTTCATTCCCTTCTTAATTTTTAGGTTAAAAATAACTGTAAGTAGAAATTAAATATTTTCTTTCTGCACTCTAGCATTTTGTCCTTGGGAGTCCATGCCCCTTTTGGAGCCCTCCGCCTAAAATATCAGGCTCATCTTAATCTCTACAACACATATGCTGCCTTTGAGATTTTTTAATTCCTTTTTTGGAAACTCTGAAGCCTTGTTAAGTCTCTCTTTGTTTTTCACTATCCATATAACCAATAACCGTTCTAGCATTTATGCATTTCCTTTAAGACAACCCAAGTTGGAGGAGTGTGTGAGAGGAGGTGTTTTATGATATCTTGGGGTTCTTATTTTAATTGCTTCATGAAGCAGACTTCCTAACTTCTAGAAGCTAAAAAATGACATGCACCAGTTTGGACAGTATAAAGTGCCACATAAATATTAGATAGCATTTTCCTCATAATTATAACCGTACTTAACTCACACTAGAGACTAGTAACAAAAGACCAAGATAAATTCGTGAATTATCCTAGCTCAATGTCAAGATACTGTCTAGAGTGTCTAGTGGCTCAATATGACTATGTTCACACCCACGGATGCAGGAAAAAGAGGCCTGTAGTAGGAATCAGGATACCCGAGTTTTAGACTTGGCTATATTGCTAAACATTAATCACTTTCTCATTAATTTATCTGAATCTTAGTGCTTTTTTTCTGTAAAATTGTCATAGGAAAAGGAAGGCATGACCAGGATCAGTGGTTTGACCAGAAATCAACAGATTAGATCTAGTTTATAAGTAAATTCTACTCATATGTGACAAAATGAGAGAAAAATGAATAATATAAATTTTTGTTAAACATTTCTTAAGATTTTGTTAAATATCCTTTCTTTTATGAAATGAAGGTTATGTATAGTAGGTATAAATTTTCCTTTCATGTTTTTTTTTAATCAGTAAATTAAAAGTTCTTAATCTTATTACAGCCCTCAAGTTTTAAAATGGTATTAATACATGAACCTCTGCTTCTGGCCATGAAGAAGTAACAGGAATTGGATTTACCCTCCCACATTAAATAACTAGAAAACCAGACAAAATATATCAAGAACTGCTTTCAGACATTGGAGAGCAAAGAGTATAGGGCTGTGATCTCTGATAGAACGAAAATGGATGAGATAAGCCGGAGTTTCCTGTCTGGAAAAGCTTTCCCATCTCAGCACAGGGAGGGGAAGCACAGCCAGAGCCCCACCATCTCATCTAGTTGAGAAAATACAGATAAGAGTGTGGCAAGGTGAATGCAGCTGGAATTTGTGGGGCCGAATTCCTCAGAGGAGGGAGTTTCTCTTGAATCTTTTGCCAAGTACTGATTTATGCTTGCAAGGGGTCACACTCTTCAAAGAGGGGTAAAGAACCACCAGAAAACAGTGTACCAAACAATCCAACAATTTCCAGAACTCACCCAGCACTAGGAATGGTTTTAGTCCCACAAACCAGATTGAAAAGATCTCATGACACAGGGGGCAGTAGGTAGAGTCCTCAGAGGTATACCATCACAGCCTTTGTCTAAAGACTACTTCAGACATGCCCCAAACAGCTTAAAAGCAAGCCTCAACTGGGTCAAACAGATTCCAAGTAACTTACCTGCGTGCCAAAACAAAGTTCTAAAATATTTAAAGTAATTCAACATAATCCAGCAACCAACAACATAAAATTTATAATGTCTGGCATTAAAACAAAAATTGCCAGGTATGAAAAGAAAAGGAAAATATGACCCATAAGCAGGAAAAATGCCAATCAATAGAAACAAATCCAGAAATAACAGAGTTAATGGAATTAGCAGACAAGGACATTATAAATTTATTTTAAATATGCTCCATATGCTCAAGAAGATTAGAGGAAAGCACAAACATGATGAGGAGAGAAATAGAAGAAAAAAAAGACCCAGTTGTGTTTTGTAGCCTCTTCACAACAGTAGATGCATGAATTGCCAATAACCATACGAAAGGTGCTCAACATCATTGGTCGTCAGGATAATGCAAATAAAAACCACAGAACGGGACACCACTACACACCCACTGGAATGTCTAAAATTTTAATACTTAACAATATCAAGGATTCATGAGGATGTTGAACGACCAATGCTCTCATATATTGCTAGCGGGGATTTAAAATGGTATCACCATTGTGGAAAACAGTCTGCCAGTTTCCCATAAAATTTAATATATACTCATCATATAGCTCAGTAATTCTACTCCCAGATATTTAACAAAGAAATAAAAACATATCACTATCCAAAGACTTGTACATTTATGTTCATTACAGCTTTGTTCATTACAGTTCAAAGCTGGAAACAACTCAAATGTCCATCAGCAAGTCAAGGAATAGACAAAATGTAGTATACATGCAACGCAATGCCATGTGGTAATGTAAATGATCTCCTGATGCAGGTGACCCCGTGGATTAATTTCAAAAATAATATCATGAGAGAAAGAAGCCAGAATAATCTATTCACATAAATATCTAGAAAAGGGAATTCTAATCTATAATGACAGCACATTAGTGGTTGTCTGGGGTTGGGGGTTGGTGGGGGCAGAGCTGTCTGGAAAGGGGCACAAGGGAACTTTGAAGAGTGACAGAAGTATTCTATAGCTTGATGGTGGTAGTGGCTACACGCCGGTATATAGTTGTCAAAACTCAGGAACTGTGAATTTAAATGTGTAAATTGTATTGAATGTAAATTACACTTCAATAAAGTGTTTTTGTAAACAAACATTGGGAACTGACAGAATAGCTAAGAGGACTGCAGAAACAGTACATGAGACTATATATCCAAGAATAACGATTTGCCTTTGAAAGAGTTGTGCAAAAGCAATGTTAAATTCCAAGGCTGAGGTCATTAAAAGATTATAAGTCATCCTGTCCTTCCATCATCTCCCAACACACACATATGCACACGCACACACGCACACGCACACACGCACACACACACACAGATATCCCGTTTCTGACTGTGAACTCAGCAGATGTGGTGGGAGATCAGGGCCTAAGGAGAGGCATACACAGGCTATCAGTAATTTCCTAGTAGGGGGGACAAAAGTGATCAATGTCTAAGAAGCAAGGACTGATTGAATTTGCTGTTTCCTGTTCTGCATGGCAATTAACACACCAGCCCCATAATCCCAAAATCACCAGTGAAACCATTAAAAATCTGTTATTCACAAAACTAATGTGTGAATAGTGCTTTAGAGGAAAGGGGAGATGTTCACACCCAGGTGGAGAGAGAGCAGCAATTCTGAGAATAAGGGTAGAGAGGGAACAGTAGCTGAAGTTAAGATGGGGAAAAACCTTGGAGCAGAGATTTCAAGTGTCAGAACAAGAATGTAAATTTCTCCCAAACCTTCCTTGGGAATCCACAGATATATTAGAAAGGCACTGGCTTTCCCACTTTATCTGACAGGAGACTCAGAGCTTTTTAAAATTATTATTATTAATGGAAGGTATGACTTCAAATATTTGGAAAACTAGGCAACACCAAGTAGCTTATTCATGTACTATCTCATTTAATCTTCACAACCCTCTTGTGAGCTAAGGCATTTTCTCCACTTTATAGATAAGGAAACTGCAATTCTCAGAGGTTGAGTAATGAATCAAAGACACAGAGCCAGAATATGGCGGTGCCACAGTCCCAGGCTGCTACACACTGGCCCCTTGAAGGGTTCCCAATGAGTAAAATCAACATGTAAATAAATAAGTATAAGTTATATCAGCAAAAAAATGAGAACGGCAATAGACATAGACTAAGTAGGGAAAATGCCCAGTTTTGCTAGACCAGTCACAGAGGAGGAAACTATGGTCACTTGATTTTGTTATTTTGCCAAATATTTATTGAACAACTAATAATTGCTCATAAAGAAATATTAACTCCTAAGCATATGCTTTATTTACAGTCATCAATAGCTTTCCTTATTATGAGGTAAGTATTAAACATCAAAATAAATACTACTTCTAGTACAACATTTAATGCCAATTCTATGATAAATGTAGACGTAGCCATTTATTCTGAGCATTTATTTAGGACTTACTTTAAGGTACTATCTATGGACTAGGCAGATATGATCAGACATGATTCTTACTCAAAATAAACTTTAAGTTCATCATATGCCAACTCTGATATGTTTACTGGAACCTGTAATGATTTCAAAACTTACACATTGTCCTCTACACTTCAAGCTAATTTTACATCAAGGTCTGAAAGTTTAGTCTCAAGTCAGTTCACTTAGGAAATCTTTTCTGTGACTGTCATTTTTCTTAGCCTGTTACTGAAGTATTCCACACAGATTTCAATTCCACTCAGTTATTTTAGCTCTAAATTGACTTGTATAAGGAAAAGCTAAGAAACTAGCATCAAGAGAAAAAAAATGAGCATCTATTATAGTCCAGGTACTGGGCTAAGAGTTGGCAGTATAAAGATGAAAAAGGAAAGCTTTCCCTCAAAAATATCACAACCTGGCAGATGGAATAAAAATGGAAGCAGACAGCTGTAATATAGTGTGATATATGCTGTACTGGAAGTGAGTATGACGGCCTATGGGAGAAGGATAAATGTAAAATAAATTTGATCAGAGAGCTACAAACTACAAATAGGATTCAACTTTTGCCCAAATTACATCATTTTATTGCTTGTGTTATTTAAAAAGACGGCTACTCAAACAGCGTGTGTGTGTTGTGTGTGTGTGTCTATATATATATATATATGGTTAGCTAATGAAAATATAACCAGGATTATTATGTTTCTTTATTCTTTAGTTTGACTTGAAAACAAGCAGCTTTTGCTTTTATAGTTATCACATGATGCATAACCTTCCAGACTTTTTCTATGCTTACATACATGGATGTAAGTATAATGTGTATGCGTGTGCATAAATACAAGTTCAAGAAGCTGCCATTTAGAAGTTGTGAGCTGCTTCTAAGTTTTTCAGTGATGACGACCTGTAACCTTGTAAAGATCTTCATTCTTGGCTGAATCTTATCAGCATAGTATTTTCATCATGTGATGTAAGGTAGAAGGTAAAACTGGAGTTTCCAGGCTTGGCCAAATAATATCCCTGGTATGCAGAATTCAAGGATACCGAGAAAAGGTGCTTGAATTCATGTTAGAAGATTGAGAGCTGCTCTGTATGAGAATGAAACAAATTCCCCATCTTTTAGGAGTCATTGTAAATAGAATATCTCGGCAATGCTGAGGGGGTCCCAACTGAGGCCAACTATCTATAAAGTACATCAAGGGCTCTGAAGAAGTCATTCAAGTTGACAAAAAGAGATGGTCAAGGATTAGTGACCTTACCTCAATGCCATGACCTCAGTTGAGAGGACTAGGTTTAGGTATATCATGCGGTTGAAATCAGAATCCCTTCTCCCTCTCCAGTCATCCTACTAAGTTGGGTGGACTTTAAGGAGGGTGACCTTATTATTCAAATCACGACATTTTTGAGAGTAAAATAGAATACCATCAATAATTTTTGCTTTGTTAAATATGGCTGCATGCGATTGCCAATTAAAGAGATTTAACATGGGGAGTCCAGCACAATATGGATGTCTCTCACCTTAACTCTTTATAGCACTGAGTGTGGGTGATATAAAGTTTTCTTCCCAGCATCCTGAAGAATCACTGCAGTTTAGCTGAATGACCTGCACGAATGGCAACAGAAGATGAAGCCAGAGTCAAGCCCAGTGACACTGCTTCAGCAAATCAGAGAGAATGGAATTTTAATACAAGAAGCAGTAGCAGTAGTAAGTGGGGGATTTATTCGGAATGCCATGTATTAGCTAACGTTCTGCTTGATGGCTGACTTGAAGCCAAGGTAGCCTTTTCTAGAGCTACTCATTTCCAATAGTGGTTATGCAGTCTTCTCGCCTCTAGGAGTCAGACCCATACTCATCCTGTGGTCTTAGCACTTAGTGTCACTCCTCAGAGATATCCCTCTGGTCTTTCAATATAAATTAAGTGTTCCCATTATAATGTCAGCACATAGAGGATAAAACCACAGAGCAGATTATATTGCTTAGAAAAGATATGTAAAGCATGCCATAAGAAAGAGAGAGAAACTCTGGAAAACACCAATATTTAAAGGGATAGAGTAGAAGAGAGAGGTTAAAGATTGGTGGCTAAAATTATAATAGCTAATATTTTCAAGTGATGGCGATATGCCAGGAATTTTATTAAGTGCTTTTTTCACATAGTATTATTTTATCTATTTAGTAAATGTTTATTTATGCAAGGTATAATGCTATTACTGTTTACTTAGTTGTTAACAAGAGAGACATATTAGCTGTCATGGAGTTCGTACTCTCTGGGAAACAAAATATTAAACAATTATACAACTGTGGTAACACTATGATAAAGCAACAGAGAATGCTATGAATTCTGAAACAGGGAGAGTGACTTAATCTAACAGGTATAGAAAAGATTTCTGGAAAGAAATGATAGAAACCTCCCGATAAAGCTAGGGTTTGGTGAGGGAAGAGAACAACTTCAGTTTAATTTGAAGCACATCAATTTTGTGGATGCTCGGTGACACACAAGTAGATGGATGGCTATATGGCTACGTATCTCAGAGAATAGGTCTGGCCAGAAAATAAACTTAAGAGTTTTCAGAATATAGATTAAAAACTGAATCCATGGACATGCATGTAATAACTTTGGGAAAGAAGAGGATGTCAAGAAAGTCTAGCCACTTAAATAAAGAAGGACAAGCCAGAAAAAGTGACTGGAAATGAGTAGCCAGAGAAATGAGAAAAATCAAGAGAATACGGTACCCAAGAAACAAAGAGAAGAGAGTGTTCTAAAGATAGAGTTGTCAAAAATTATTGACTATTTTGAGAGTTCAAAAAGATGAGAATGAAAAATGTGTAGGATTGAATGGCACAGAGCTGCACATTGTACAAGGAGAGCCATTTCAGTGGAGCAGTAAGACAAGATTTTTAGTGCCACAGACTAGGATAAGAGTTTAGCATGTATTGTTTTCTATTTTATTTGCACATCTGCCCTATGAGAAGGATACTATTGTTACCATTACTTTACAAATGGTGAAACTGAGATTTTGAAATGTTAAGAATCTAATGTAGAGACAGAATGCAAAGCCCAGTCTAGCAGATTCCAGAGACTGCAGTACAGAGATGTGTCATGAAATCCAAGACAGGATTTCAAGAAAACGTGTTAAGTGATGCAGGGAGGAAAACTGAATGATAGATGAAAAAGATTCATTGAATTTAATAATTAAGAATTCAATGGAGACCCTTATCAGAATAAATCCATTTGATGGGTGGTATTGAAGCCTGATTGTAATGAGTTAAAGGGGAAAAATTGGACATGAGGAAGTAACCAGTGAGTGTAGACTACTCTTTAAAGGTTTTTTCGTTTGTTTGTTGTCTTGTTTTGTTTTGTGTTTTTTTTTTTGTGAAGAGAAGAAAAGAGGGATAATGACATGAGAAGGAGACAGGGTAAAGGGAAAGGTTTCTAAGATGGAGGACACCTAAGCATACGTAGAGGCAGAAAAAGGGAGAGAAACTGATGATTCAACAGAGGAGGTGCTAGCAGATGGAGTAATGTCCTACCTGTGGCTCAAGGGCATGAGATTCAAAGTGATATAAAGTTGTCCCAAGAGTGGAACAGCTTCTCCTTTGAGGCTAGAGGAAAGAGGAAAGGTATTCACGATTCAAGGCAAAGGAAGAGAGAGACAGCTAGCTTGATTTTTCGCTGTGAAATAGAAGGTTAGATTGTCTTCTGAGACTGAAGGGTATAAGAGGCAAACTTCAGGGCTTGAGTATATTGGTTAAAATGGAAACATGACATTGGTGGTGAGGGGGGAGCTGCTATTTAAAACTGCTGAAGTTTGAGGGAACAAACAAATAGCCCCTCCTTTCTCCACATAGGTTTGAAAATAACTGACAGATTGACATGAAAAGTCAAATAAATGGGGATCAAATTGTTCCCTTTATTACTTTGGGAGCTATGTGAGAACATACCTTAGGTCAGCAGATGAAAAAATAAAAGTTTTGTAATACTTAGAATCTTGGAATCAGACTTCCCCATCCAGTCACAGGGAGCCTGGACCACCTCACATCTTCCCAAAGGGAAAGAACCTGCCTCTTAAAATTGACATCATGGAAGAGCAGTACAGACTATACACTCACTCCCTTGAGGCAGGCAAACACGAAGACCCAGGAGGAGGAAGGATATGGGCCACACATAACCAGTCCCTTGTCCCAAATTTACCAAAGTACAGGACAAAGGAACAAGGAGAGGCCAAATGTGTTGCCCTAATGAATGTCCCCCTACATGGAAATAAGAAACCTGGGGATTAAGTATTTTCCATTAACGAAACAAACAATACAGACAGTAGCCATCTACCTTCCTAAGGAGGAGAAAGTCCTGCCTGAATTTGAGCTGGCTGGAGATAAAGCAAACACTGTCATTGCAAAGCTTGTGCTTCATGCTGCTAACAGAGCACAGAGACTTCATTTAGCAAGCTTCTTTTTTTTTTGAGTATGCAAAAGTAGGTCTGGAGTTATGTTTACAGTCATGAATGCAGAAAGTTGAATTGCTCTGAATGACAGGAATAGGATGAATTTCTGATTAGGGGTAAGTCAGAAAAGAATGGAATAGAAAGGCCCAAAATGGAGAGGAAAGAGAGAGAGAGAGAGAGAGAGAGAGAGAGAGAGAGAGAGAGAGAAACTTCGTTCAGCAGAGGCAGAGGCAGGAATTCAGAGCCAGAGGAAGTTACAGAAAAACTCTCTACTCTCCTGCCTGGCACACAAAGAGAATTTTTTCACCCAAAATACTGGGACTAGTTGTGAGTTCCCACCAAACACATGATGCTAGGTTAAAAGAAGAGGGTCGCATCAATTTCAGTTAAATCCAGCAGATGAAATAATCCCGGGAAGCTGGAGTACTTGGAGATTATCCAAGTTTGGGGCACTCTGATGCCTCCCTATTGCAGAAATCACTGGTGTGCAAAATGGGGTGGCAGAAGGAGCGGGGGATCAGGCACAGGGTGAAGTTATGGGACAAGGTGAGGCTCCAGGATCACTGGGGGTCAGAGATGACACACAAATTTTGATAACTGAAAAATTGTTCTTACATTTTGACATTGTACATCAAAGACCTTGGAAAGCTTGTTTTTCAGGGGGCTGTGGGAAAAGGAATAAAATATAGGACAGTCTCCAGCAGAAATCTCTGAAACTGCCCCTACCCATCTGTTCCCCTCAGCACACAGCCTGCTTCATTTAATTTACACATAACGACTTTCTAATTATTGACTTAAGTACCTCGCCTGAGAGGTTTCCTTAGAAACTGCTTCAGAAACAGTTTAATGTTACAAAAATCTAAACTCAGAACAGAAACTGAGTAGAAATTAAAAGAAAATAAGTTGGTGTCATTGTTAGAATAAATGGTGTAATTGGACCTATCAACAGTCTTGGTGTCTGAGCCCCTGCCTCACATGGCTGAGACTTTTCTTCCCATGCATTCAAAAGGCTTTCAACAGAGAATAAAGATATCTAAGACGTTTTTCTTCCTTTGCCCATTTGGAAATGTTTGCATTAAAAATAAATAAAAAAGTCTCCTGCACACAGCAGAAACTCAGCATTCATACATACATTTAAAATCCTTTGGGCCCCTTTTATGCACCCATCATTCTGCTGGACAGCAAAACCACTAGGTCTCAAAAGCACCTCACAGCAGACCTTGAACTCCCTTCCTTTTTAAAAAAAAAAGTAAGTATTCAGAACTCTGTGACAAAAGGAAGTTAGTGTAGCAGAAGGCTAAAGAATTTGCCTTCAAATTCCAGCTCCACCACTTGTTATGTTATAGAACCTTGGGCAAGCTACAAAAACTCACCAGTCTAGGTTTCCTCATTAATAAAATAGATAAAAGTGGAAGCTACTTGAGAGGTTTAAGGATTAAATGAATTAACACGTCGTGTGTCAATCACAGTATTTATACCTTCCTCTTTTCGTTATTCAAACTTAAGCAATTATTAAACTCCTACTACATACATGCCAGGCACCATACCAGGGTCTGGAAATACACAAATGAAGATGATGCAATCCGTGCTCTCTCCAGGCTCACGGTTTTGTCCTCTTCGCCATAACCATTATTAAACTGGTTGGTAGCTTGATAATCACCAGGCCGTTGAGTGGAATGCGCATAAAAATAAATTTCAGATAATAATCCCATAAGTGACTACCAGTTGTATCTATGTACCAGAAGTTTGCAGGATATATATTTGGATAAAGTTATGATTATGTAAAGGGATGTACTTAAGACATTAATAAAATTTAAAATACAAATGATGGCTATACACTGATTGGGCTTAATCTAAAGATGAGTTCTCTCTAAATGGTGGGACTCTGAATATTTATATTTAAAAATATATAAAAATAATTGGCACTCTATGATTTCTTTTCCTGTTCATTTAACGAATATTTTAAAAGATACATACCATATTTCTTCTGACTCTTTGTCTAGGAGGAGAATTTGAAGTACAGAGAACTTTCCGGCTAGTCCTGGAAAGAATTTTGAGACCTGTTTTGTCCCTTTTACCCCTCATCCTCCCTCCACTCCTCATTATTTCAGCTGGAAACCTTTCAAAACTGATAAAATACACTGTTAACATCCTTGAAATAAAAACAGCAAAACAGTTCTCAAATGAAAGCAAAAGGTCCTACCAACAAGGGTTTCACTATAATTAAAAATAGTAACTCTTTTTTCCTCATTGTAGACAGGAAATCACTAGCAGAACAAGCACCAGCTTCAGATTTACTTAAAGATAACACATGAATGAGGTATCCAGAAAGGTTTGGCTCCCTTAATGATTAACACATTTTATGACATTCCTTCAAATGATGGAGAAACACTACCCAATATCTTATTGCCTCTGTAGTTCCTGCATATAAAACATCCCTTTCCCTGGCACAGAACTTCTGTCACTCTTTTTTACCCTGTTTCTTTGCCAACTGTATTTTTACACACATTCCCAGTCACATTTATCTTTCAACATGAGTCTGCTATATGAGCAGGCAGAGAAGAAACCCTAAGATGGACATACTTTGAATATGTGAAGGAAGAACTCTTAAGAGAAGAAAAAAATATTCCTAAGTGGTACATGTAAGGGGTATAACTATGTGTATGTAATATATAATTGGGTATGAAAGTATACAAAATATAATATTTAATTTTATGTCACTAGCAAAGAGTAAGCTCAAGTACTTGTTTGATATAAATTTTAAACAAAGAAAAATCATCAGTCTGTTTTTAAACATAAAAAACTGAATCATTACTCATAGACACAGACAATAGTTCAGTGGTTACCAGAGGGTAAGGGGGGTGGGGGGTGGGAGATGAGGGTAAGGGGATCAAATATATGGTGATGGAAGGAGAACTGACTCTGGGTGGTGAACACACAATGGGATTTATAAATGACGTAATACAGAATTGTACACCTGAAATCTATATAATTTTACTAACAATTGTCACCCCAATAAATTAAAAAAAACTGAATCATTAATCAGCTAAAAGCCTACTTATAAGAAAAAAATTTCACACAGTTTAAAGGAAACGGCTCAAATATTCACAAATCCTCCCACCTGTCTCTTTCTAGTCTCATATATACTATTCATGTCACATTAAATACTACCTATTCTGTTATACTGTGATCCTTATGTTTGGATAACTAAGAAACCTTAGTTATCCAAAATCGTGCTATAAAAACAACTGGTTCAGTGGAGGAAAAATGAGATTGGGAGCTAGAGAATTTAAGAGTCTTAATAACAAACTTAGTTTTCTTTCAGGACTTTCAGTAATAAAGTTGAGTTTTTAATGGCTCTAAGTACATAACTATAACTGAAACTTCCAATTCTTGAGAATTACTAACTCAACAATACTCTTATATTGTTGCACTAAGATTAACACAATGTTGCTTACATTTTATAATTGCTTTGCCCATTGTTATGAAGAACAAATCTCAGAGCCTGTCCAATAAGCTGCTGCCAGCTGATAGTTTTTTCCCCCCTCCATTCTGGATGCTGGTTTTTTACATTATGACTTATTACATTATGACCATATGTTTGATGTAATGTAAGTCATAGTCCTTTGTTAATCCTTAGTTTTTAAGTTAGGAAAACTGGCATTTTTTTCAGCAAAAGAGTTAAAGTATAAAAATCATCAACTCATTAATTGACCATAGAATTTGAGAACGTGGCCTGTACCTACACAAGGACGTGTTAAGTGCAGCTCCTACTCTGGATTAGGGGATAGCTCATATGATATATATTTTCTTTCTCAAGGCATAATCTGGAAATCATTATCACTAGACATCTAGAAAAAGGTTAGGATATTTGTACTTTATTTTAAAATAATTCAGCTGAGATGATGTGGTACTGTTAGTTGCGAATGCGCCTGTTAGTTTAAGCTTCAACGCTAAGGTAAGGAATAACTCCACAAAATAAATTCAGACTACAAGTAGAGTCTGTTGGTTATTTCAGAAAGGCCACACTCCAAGGTCAATGCTGGCATTTTGGTTAAACACAATTCAGTCAACAGCTGAGGCTCTGCTAACTGGCAAAGTAAGCATCAGAAATGTTTTTTTACTGAGACTACTGGTTTGTTCTTTAGCGAGATGAATGGTAGATACAAGCTCAAGGTATTCAAGACATGTGGATTAGCTCAAACATTTTCCTGGCCCTTCCTAAACATACATGAAAAGAGACTAAGAATCTCGGAAGCTTCTTACCTAAACCCTTACAGGTACTGCTCAGGCTTGATCCTTAAAGGTCTTGCTTCGAGCCCTTTAGGAGGAATTCAGTTGCCTCATTCTTGCCACTGTAGATGGATGTGGTCATTGAGCAAACTGTTCTTGGAATGAGGTGTTCAAAGCATCTGAAAGAACACAGAGTGGGGACTTCATCAAGCTCACCAAAGAAAAAATATAAATTGCCTTATGCCTATTTTCTACAGAAGGTTTTATTTAATAAATACCTGAATGTGTGGCATTTTTTGGTTTGCACACTGCTTTTATCATAACCTAGAAGCCAGATTGTAGAGAGTAGCTTAGAACAGGTCCCAACAAAATGTGTTATAAGTAGGCATATGCAATCTAAAAGTTTATGTGCTGGTTCTGAAGCTAAAATTTCTACGTGATATTGAATAAAATCTTTCTAAAATAAGAAGAGATATTTATTCTCTTAATGCTAGTGAGGGTAATTTAGGAGGAGAAAGGGCTGAGTGAGCTTAGAAACAGTAGACACTCTATAGTTACTTTGTTGCAGCAGTCACTGGACTAAATAAATACAAAAACTATTGCTCCAGAGTAATCTTCCAGTTCTTTAATTTGGATAATTATGATATTCTCAGAATAGCAATTTATCTCATGGGTTAAGCAAAGAAACGATGAACAGAGTAGCACAGAAGACATACTCATATGACAAATTCAGTAGATAAAAGGATGTCATTTTTCTTTTTCTGATTCTGAATCTTCAATAAATCTTTTCATTTCCAAACCATCTCTAACCTAATGCTTTTAAAAAATGGCCAAATCATGTAATTGAGTTGAAACCATCTTGGTGTAATATTTAAGGACTATGGTGAACGGGAAAGCACATGCCTTAGCTAAAGTAAAAAAAGCTGCCCAGCTCCCACCAGTGGTGGCCAGGTTGGTGCTTGGGTCACACTGTCCAGTTTTTCAGGTGAATCCAAAAATGTGTATTTAATGTGAAATCTCCTAAACCTCATAGGCTTACTATTAAGACAGCGCAGTAAAAGATTCACTCAACAGGTCTAGCTTGACTACCTTTGCCTGGCTCTTGAAAGGTACCCTCTAGGCCCTTAGAATACCCTGCCTGATAAGTGTTTTCTTTACTTAATATCCTGCCTTGGACCTCACCAGGTAGTCTAGGCTAACAATGTGATTTATGGTAGGGACCTAGGGTCACATGATATCAGTTTGACCTCTGGAGGGACTAGAAAATAAGGTCAGCCACATGGGCAGTCAGTGACATCTATGTGACCAACTAAGGAAAATACTGGACACCAAAGCTCAGTTGAACTTCCCTGGTTGGGAATACTCCATGCATATGCCATATATCGTTGCTGGGAATATTAAGCACTATCCTCATAAGTACTGGGATAAAACAAATGGAAACTTGTGCTTGGTGTGTCCTGGACTTTGCCCTATGTATCTTTTTCCATTACTGAGTCTAAACTTGATCCTTCTGCTGTAATAAACTGTAACCATGAGTATAACAGGGTTGTTGTTTTTTTGTTCTGTAAATCCTTCTAGTGAATGATTGAACTCGAGGGTAGTTTTAGGGAATCCCAAATACAAATACTAACTTAAAAAATACCCCCCCAAAAAACAACTATGGGCCACACTTGAGTGTAGACCATCAGTTTGCACCTTCTGATCTCTAGTTCTAACTCCTAATAGGACCAATGTTAGACATAATCAAATGCAGGTGATAAAGCAGAACACAAATGTATGAGTGAGCATAGAGGGGCATGCATAGCTGTTAGTTGGTTGGATGTAAAAGGAAGTTTGAGAAATAAATTCTAAGGAACTTAAATTGGACTGAACTCACTGGAGATTAACATTTTTACCTTCTTGGGGGAGACACTGGAAGGATTCAAATTTCTGTAGCCTTAAATTTTATATAGAGATGACATTCTATACTCAATTCTGAAATCTGCCTCTAAGTCTTCTTTTCAATGTTGATTCATAAAAATAGATGATGTTACTATTTATGTCAATTGCTGCTTAGTTGCTTCTTTCTGGGTGTTCAAAGAATATCAGTCATAGTAATTCTAAGATCCCACGATACTGCCATATAAGCAAAAACTAGAATAAATAACACATAAATACTGAGAAATCTGTTTAGTTAGCTCAATTTAACAAGTATTTCTTGAGCATTCAATCTTATCTGAAGGCCAATATGAGGTTCCAGAGACACAACAATCAACAACACACAGTCCTGGTCTTAATGAAGCTGGGGAAGCTGGAGGAAGAAAATGTGCCTGTAGAGAGACAAATGCTAACTCACCTATAGCACACTCTAGTCAAATTTTTAAAATCTGCTCCTTTCTCCTTTAACCTCTGGCAAAGCATGAATGTTTTTTCCTAGAAGAATCTCAAAGATAACTTTGAGCATACCGTTCTCATTGCTAAAGTGACTCAAATCAATGGTTAACAGGTGATGGAGACTTTCTCAAAAGCTGGTAATGTTTTGAATTGGCCCCTTGGCTACTTTTTGGAAGATGGAGGGAATGCCCTTGTTCATTAGATTGTTGTCTTCATTGTTCTCCCTGACCAACTACATTTTCCTTGCATTTAACTACTGTGGAAGAATTAAAAATTTTACTCTCTACTCCAGAGTTTTATTAGATCTTTTCAATCTTAAAAAAATATTATTGAAAGTTTCATTCATCTTTTTTCCCCCCAGGAGATAAAGTATTCATCTCTTCCTGAGGCTGCAAAGTAGATAAATCAGTTATAACCTTGGCCCAACACAGGAAGTAGTGCATAAGCAAGGGATCATGTGGAAAGAATACAAACGAGCTGTTAAGAGGGCTTGAGGAACTTCACTGCTGCTGCTACAGGAGTTTGGCAGTATGGTGTCATTAGAAGCAAATATGCCATCTGTCTCATTTCATAATGAAACACTTCTTTTTTAAAGCATATTTAACATCTGGATAGCTCTAGAACACTTAAGGTATAGAAAATAGAATAAATAAGCAATAAAATGTCATCCGGTGGGGAAAAACCCATTTCACACAAAGGTACAGCACTACGCAGACTATTTTTATACTATAATATACCTTACTAAATTATGTAAATTCCATTTGGACCCAGAGTAAAGGAAACCTTTATTATTCATTATGTTTCTCAGTAAATTTAAACAACTGCTTCATTTCCCTTTTGTTCTGTGAAAATGAATGTGTCTTGCCCTTCTTTTTGCATCAAAGACAATTACAAAATGAATTAATGTAAAAAAGATACATATGATCTTTATATAGAACAGTCTACTAAGTGGATGTTCATTTATTTCTTGCAAAATGCCTTAAAATACTGAAAATTTTCTGAACACAATAACAACAAATGAATAAAGATGGGAGGAACAAGAAAGGGAAACAGTAAACAGATAAGGGCAGCAGAGAATTAGAAAGGAACAGAAATTACATAAAGATTGGCATATCAGTGAATCCATAGGTCTCAAAGGAATTAGGAGATAGATCCTTAGGTGTCATTTGGGAGGGAATTTTTCTCTATAAGACTATGCTCAACATTTCCTCAAAGGGGAGAAATTTTTTTCCAAGCAATGTAACTTAAAAATCCAAAGCCATTTTAGCTTCCCAAAATAACATGCTTTACTTCTTATCAGTATGAAACTTTGATTTTTCTGATTCTGTTACCTTCCATAAAACAAAATCCACTCAATATTGTATATTATCATTGTCTATTGGCAAAAGAGTAACCATAAAGCTACAATGTTCTTTTTCATTTGCTTTATAGTATGTGATGGTTAATTTTATATGTAAATGTGGCTGGATCATAGTGCCCAGATATTTGGTCAAACATTATTCTGGATGTTTTTGTGAAGATGTTTTTTTGTATGAAATTAACATTTAAATTGGTAGACTTTGGGTAAAACAGATTCCCCTCCAAATGTGAATGGGCTTCATCCAATCAGATGAAGGCTTTAATAGAACAAAGACAGACCCCATCACTACCACCACCACTACCCTGTCCCAACCAAGAAGGAATTCTGCCAACCACCTTTGGACTCAAACTGAAACCCTTCCCTTGGTCTCCAGCCTGCTGGCCTACCTACCCTGAAGATTTTGGACTTATAAAGCCTCCACAGTCATGTGAGCCAATTCCTTAAAATAAACACATCTTGTTGGTTCTGTTTCTATGGAGAACCCTGACTAATATATACTATAATATACACCCCTTTCTCTCTGAATCTATTTATTTCCTGAATTCAGAAAAGAGAATTCAAGTGGAGAAGGGAACCTATATTTAAACCAGGATAAATCTTAGAAATCATCTAATCCCCTGATGTTCATTTTTTTAAAGCTCTAAGCTATTTCTTGAAATGAAATATAATTACAGAAGTCACTATTGAACAGATAAAAGAACTACAGCAGTTAAAACAGGAGCAGGCATTCAAACCCACCTGACTCATTACCTCTAGAGCAAAACTAGGGACCTCCAAGGAGGGCGTATAGCCTGAAAACCACTCCCTTGAATTGCAAATGTTAAAAGTTAGAGTCTGACAGGGAAGGGAAGAGATTTGCCAAAGGTCTCAATACTAGTTAGTGGAACTCTGAAGATGGAACTCAGTTCTCCAATTTCTAATATAGTACAACATCCTTTCTGCTAGTTCACACTGCCTCTCCAGCTTTGTGTAACTTTTAAATGTCTTTTAATAAAGAAGTCATGAAGGTAGGTCAACTCAAAAATTGTATCTAAGTTATTTAAGAAATCCTATTTTCCATAGTCCATATATGGGAATAATAAAATGGTTTATTTGCATTTGTAAAAGTTGAGGAGGGTATAAACTATAAGAGTGAACACAAAGCTGAAGACGGTAAGAGAATCACATTATGAATAATTAAATAATTATATAAATACAATATTTAAATATAAAAAGTTACAGCAATAAAGCATGAGAGAACTCTATAAATCAGGTAAATCTTTGTAAAAGGCTCATAACATTTTTTTTCTGTACTAATTATAAGTTTGCGGTGAAAAAGCTTCATTTAACAATGAAAGCCTACTCTCCATTTCAGTTAACACACTTACTGTTAAAAAGGGTCACAAAGAAGAAGAGTCAACAACTAAAGAAGAATGCTCTACATGCATTTCCTGAAGTTCTGTGTAGGCTTCTATAGAGTACATACCCCTCTCTGGTCTACAAAGGAAACATTTGACCTGAAACATTATTTTCCTTATTATTTATTTCTCCTTAGATATTTATTAGCTTATTATAAACTAATTATTTAATTGCTCTAAATTAAATTTAAATTATAAAATTATTAGTCAAAAGAATCAAAATGTATAATGAAGATTGTTTCCGTTACTACTTATCCAAGCTGATGTATTAGTTTTGTATTGCTGCATTACAAATGACCACAAACTCAGCAGTGTAAAACACAATTCCCATTTATTAGCCCCATAGTTTTGTGTGTAAGAAGTCTTGGTAGCTGGAGTCTCTGCTTAGACTTTCACAGGCTGAAATCGAAGTGTTGATCACAATGTGCCCTTTTCTGGAGGGCCTGGGGAGAATCTATCTCCAGAATCATTCAGATTGTTGGTAGAATCCAGTTCCTTGCATGTGTAAGACAGAGGTCTTCACTTCTGTGCTAGTTGTTGGCCAGTTTGCTCTCAGCAACAAGAGGCAACTCTCCAATTTTTTCATGTGGCCCCGTCCATCTTTAAAGTCATTAATAGTGCACCAAATCCTTCTTGTGCTTTGACTCTATCCAACTTCCTCTTCTGGCACCAGCTGGTGAAGACCTTCTGCTTTTAAAGTGCTTGTGTGATTAGATTAGGTCGACCTTGATGACTCCCTTTGGATTAATTCAAAGTCAACTGATTAGTAACCTAAATTAAATCTGCAAAATACTTTTGTAAGGTAACATAATCACACAGAAAATATCCTATCATATTCACAGTTGTGGGGATTAGGGCAAGAAATGTTGAGGGCTATCCTTAAATTTCAGCCTACCGCAGCTGATACCTGCATTTAAAACAACTGCTTTGCCACTCTTCTATGGAAAAACGCCTTTAGAAGGCTTTTAATTCCACCTCCACAACTACTGTCTGTCCTCCATCTGTTCTCTTCTCCCCTACTGAATACCTATTTTCAGTTCATTGTATTCTTCAGCTCTGTGACTTATATTTCCTACATCTTTATTGAAGTTCTCGTTTAGGAACACATTCACTCCTTCCCCCCACCGCTTTCTCATAGGTTTCATGGGCATATTTTTGTGTTTATTTAAGTATCCATTATAGTGTGCTCTGTGTGTCAGCTATCCTTAATTAACACTGTTATTTATTTCCAGACAGATTATATTCATCAAGATTTAATTCTTGTCTATCTTATTCACTGCAGTACCCCCATGTCAACAACTATGTTGGCATGTATTAGGCACACAATAAATATTTGTTGAATGAATGAAGCTATTGATATGACAAGGATCATTGTTCATCATTTATTCTTATTCTTTTCATCTTTTCTCTGGCTTGAGTTCTTAATTTTGTTTTATTTATATTTTACCTAGACTATCTCAAGTATTTTTCTCAGAGGGGTTACTTTGATGACTCCCCTTTGAAGTCCATGCGACCAACAAGGCTATCCTTGAATTCTTTATTCAGGTAAATAATAGCTTGGCTGAATGTGGCATTTCTGAGGTGTTATTCTTTATTTCTGATTCATTCAATTGTCTTTTAGTTTCCTTCCTTTACAGATGGGTATTCTAGTGGCATTATGATTCTTTTTTCTCACTAGATAATTTAATATTTCTTCCTGGAATATTATTTAAAAGTTTTTCTTTATCCATTAGAGTTTAAGAATTTTACCAGAAAATAACTGGGTGTCTATTCTCATCAGTCCAGCCTGGAATCCTGTAAGTGCTTCAAATGTAGAGACTAAAGATTTAGCTCAGCTCTGAGAAATGTTCCCCTTAAAGATTAACTACTATCTTTTCTCCATCTGTTCTCTTTTCCTCTTCTGAATACCTATTACCCATATGTTCAGTTTCCCGGATTTACCCCTTCAATCTCTTATCTTTTCCCTCATAATTTCCAGCAAGCTTTTTGCTCTCTGTTTTGACGTTATTTCTTGCACTTGGTCTCTGGACCACTAACTTGTGCCTCAACAGGAACTATTATTTCATGTACTGAATATTTTCATTTTCAAATCATGTTTTTAAGCTGCAGGAAGGCTTTCCTGCACAGCAAGTAAATCACCTTAAGTACTCTTATAACTTAATGCAGGTGTTCGTCTGTCTCCTCCCCAGTACTTCTCATTCCTTTTCTTTTCGCTGCTCTGATTGTGTGAGTTCTGCTATCCTGTCATCGAGTTGACTGATCCTTTCTTCTGCTTCATCTAGTCTGCTGTTGAACCCCTCTAGTGTATCACTCAGTTGAGTTATTGTATTCTTCAGCTCTGTGACTTCTATTTGGTACTTTCTTATATTTTCTATCTCTTTGTTGAAGTTCTCACTGTGTTAATCTATTTTTTTCCTGAGTTTGGTAAGCATCTTTATGATCATTACTTTACTGTTTAGCAGGTAAATTACTTCTCTTTTTTATTAAGGTTTTTTTCTGTTCGTTGTTGTTTTTTTTTCCTGAGGTTTGGAAGATATTTCTTTGTTTCTTCATTTTGCTTGACTCTCTGTGTTGCTTTCTTTGCATTAAATAAAACAGCCACATCTCCCATTCTTGAAGGAGGGGCTTTGTGTCGGAAATGAACCTTACCATTCAACTCTGCCCTGGCTCTTGGTTGTTTCTCAAACATCTGTGATTACCAAGCAGCTTATTTTATTGTTTAATGGCTCCCAGCAGTTAAGGGTGTGCTGAGACCAGTCAGTGTTCCAAAGGGGAGGATCTCAGTCAGCACCTAGATTTGGGATGATTGGAAGCTGTACCTTCAGGTGGCAGTTTTTTAAGTATGCAAACATACACAATCCTGTGAGACCTCAAATATAAGTCCCACTGGCCACTAGAGGCAGGCAATCTGGTGGTGTCTCCTTGGTGTCAGTGGTTAAAAATCGGGGCACCAGATGAGTGTATAATCTCCTTTCTGGGAGATAACAGCAAACTATAGTGAGGCAGAAGGAGAGCACAAAGGTGGTGTCCCCTGGCCTACGTTCCCTGAGAGGACTTCAGTAGGCCTCGAGATGTGTGCCAAAACTGAAGCCTGTCCTGAAGCCCAGGACAAGAAAACAGGCTTCTTTGACAGAAAGACGGATGTTTCAATCCTCTGTATATGCAGTACCTTGGGGTGGTAGTCTTCCAAGAACTGTCTCCAATTGTTACAGTCCCACAGGACCCAAGATCATAAGCACCCTGGCCTCCAGAGCCAGGTGATCAGTGGGTAGCCCCTGGTGGCAGCCACACACAAAAAAACATGGTACCAGATGTGCGTAAAAGCTCCCCTCCAGGAGGTAATGGCATTTTGGAACATGGCAGAGGGATGGAGCAGGGGGAGAGGGTATAGATGGCACCCACAGGAAAAAAGAGAAAAATAAAGAAAAAGAAAAAAGAGAGAAAAGGATGGTGCCTGCTGGCTAGAACAAGGCAGAGGGAGAGTGCCAGTTGATGCTAGCCAACCAGCAGACCCGTAGATGTACTAAATTAGGTGCCCGCCCCTCAGGCCAATACTTGAAGATTAACCAATGGGCCTCATGCACACAAAGTCTGGATGGCTCTTTATTGGCTGCCTTAGCACTTGTTGCGTCCCGCGCAACAAAAGTTCTGGGAAGCAAGAAGGGCCATGCAGGGTTAAGAAATACAGTAGCCAAGAATAGAGCGCAAGCGGGGCCAAGGGACTCCAGCCTCAAGGACTGAGCACCGAATTGGGCTAACACATAGCTTTTATTAGTTAGGTGAGGAAGTAAAGGAGATAAAGCTTGTCAATCTCAAGATCTGTGAATCCCATACATTATAATAGGAAACTGATTCAAACCAATCACACTTTTCTGCAGGCAGCGAAACTGTCTCAGGATGTATGTACCTCGCCAAGGGACAAAACCTTTATGCATATGAATAGATGGAGAGCACATCATTGAGTCACTTCCCCTGCAGGTTGTGGGAAGGAATGCAGCCACAGAGGCAGAGGCTCTCCTTAGCCGGGGGAATGTGGGGGGCTGTGCTCACCTCTATCGAACCCATGAGTTCCCCCGATGGTCCCCACACGGCTGTGTCTGGCTTCAGTTGTCCCCCCCCCTCCCCGTGGGGAATCTTACCCGTTATTGACTAACCAGCCATCTTTTGGGGCCAAACAGGGAGACATAATGTGTAAGCACAAAGGTGAAGCAAAGTCCCTGAAAGGATCCGTCTCACAGACTCTTTTCTTTAGGGGCAGGTACGAGGAGACAGACGGGTAGGCTGCTGCGTGGCAACAAGCACTGAGCCCTGGGGTGGGTGAGTCTGAGCTCCTGAGCCCAGGAACCATTTCTCAGATCATTAGAGCCTTATTGGTCGCATGAACATCAAGACTCTTTGGTTTTCAAAGGTAGAAAACATTTGGGGGCTCATCTCTCTGGTGCAGGTCTTAAAAGATGGGGTGCCTGATGTGAGGTTTAAACACTTCACTCCTCAGAGAGAAGCTCTGGGTTTTGAGTTCCCTCCCATTGTGGGTTGCAGTGCTGGGGATGGGATTTACAGAGAACTTGTGTCCCAGCCTCTCCTACCTGTTTCAATGTGGGCCTTCCCCCATTCACCACATGTGTAGGAGTTGTTCAGACACGTTTTAGGTTTTTTGCAGAGGAAGTTGTTTCAGATGTAGCTACATATTCAGTGTGTCCATGGGAAAAGGTGAGCCCAGGCTCCTCCTCCTACACCATCTTGAACTGGACTCTCCTCCCCAGTACTTCTGTTTCTGTATTTACGTGGCATGTGTTTTGATGACTCAGTTACTTCCTTCTCTTTCTTCATAGCTTCTTGGGATTTAGATTTTATTGTTCAGATAGTATAAACAGTAGTGAGACTCACAAGTAATGAGAAGCAAAGGTATCTCAGGATCTGGCCTTGTGACAAAAAGATGCAGTGTCCCAGTCCTGTAGCACTTTCCTGCAGTCTCCTGCCCTGAATGGCAAGGCAGACGCAAATTAGCCTTTCAGTTCTCTCTAGGTCTGTGGACACTTAGGGAGAGGAGACCTAGCACACTCACTGAAACTAAGGTGGATATTTCCCCAAGATTTTCCAAGGATTAAGTGCTCTGGCTTTCATACAAAGTGCTTACAAAGTGCTCTGTAACCAAGCAAGCCCAGTACCAGTTTTCACCCAAAAGACTCCACTGTGCCTAAAGCCTCACCCACACCCCAGAGCCAACAGGCTCAACAGATACCTGGCACAGGAGAGTCAAGTAGCTTCAAATTGGAAGTGGAAAAAAGGGAGTTGGGTTCTAGTCACCACATTCCTAGAATCACTTAATCTTATTTAATCACAGAACACTTTCACTGAATGACAACTACAACCATCCTAGTAACTAGTGTGCAGAATTCGAGTTTTACAGAACATACTTTGGAAAATGTACATAAGCATCCCCTTAGGGAGTATCTTTAATGTAAACTGACTTGCTTTGTAAAAAAATTTTCATAATGCAGGCTTTGGCTATGATCAATGTCTCCAAAACAGTGTTTTTGATACACCAAGAAAGAAAATCACTGAAAAGGAAATAAAAGTAAAACAAATGTCTCTAACTTTGGATGATCTTATCCACATACTTTGAAAACAATTTCACTATTTGGTGAGAATTCAAATGAAGGAATACACAAATTTAATACTCAAAAGAGGGAAAAACTGGCACCAGGGCATTCTCTACTCGCCAAGCTAAAAGAATGTTATTGAAGATTCCTTACATAAATGTTCCTTGACCTTTGAGTGAACCAACAGGTCTTAAAAGTTGCATTAGCCAAAGCAAATTCTCATAGCAAATAAAGTTTGTAGATGAATGCATTAGAATTTTTCTCTCTTCAGCCTAAAGAGGAATTACCATCAACCATCGTCAGGAGCAGCACTATTTTCAAGTTGTTTCTCAAAGATCATTGGAAGTTAGCGATATAGAGTGAACATTGTTCCAGTTCTAAAAGGGAAACAGGGGTCAAGTAGATGATGAAAAAAATAACTTAAATGCTTATTTTACCATTGCTACCTGAAACCGTGTCTGCTCAAAATGTCTAGTTTCCATATTCTATGATCTTCTTATGACTTGGGTGGTAGCTTTTACAGCACCTGACAGTGGGGGTATTTTAAAATCTGTGAGAGTTCCATTCAAGATGGTAGAGTAGGTAAATGCTGTGTTCACCTCCTCTCAGGACCACATCAACTACAACTAAACTACAAAACAACCATCACTGAAACTTGCCTGAAGTCTAGCTAAACTTAAGCCCTACAACTATAGACATACAGAAGAACCCACCTCGAGACTGGTAGGAGGAGTGCAGATGTGGAATCACTCGTGTGTGACTATTAAAAATCAGAGGGATATTTCGGCTGCAGATGTCCCACTATGAGGAGCGAGGGGTCCCAGCCCCACACCACACTCCCCAGTACAGGGTTCCAGTGCCGGGGAGAGAAGTTCCCATAAATTCTGGCTGTGAAAACCAGCAGAGATTGCAGCTGAGTGAGATGGAGGACAGCTGCAGTCCCAGGCTCTCCTCTTAAAGGGCCCACACACAGACGTACTCACTAACAGACTCACGCACTCTGAGCTCCAGTGCTGGGACAGCAGCTTGAAAGGCACCAGGGATATATGGGGAGGAACTGAATTGTCTGGCTCAAGGGTGAGGGCTAGAGGAACAGCTTTCTCCAGGAGGAAGGAGCTGGCAGAAGCCATTGTTTCTTTGTTGAGCCCTCCCCCTCCCTGCATGAAGACTCAGGCAGACACCATGTATGAGTCACCATCAAACTGGTGATCACCTTTCCTAGTCTTTCCACCCCTAGTGATTCTGAGACCACACCCCACCCAACTTTCTGTCACACCCAAGCTGCTTCCAGTGGCTTTTCCATACAAACAACAAATCTTAGCTCATGCTACAGGACTTTCCTAAATATCTCAAAGGTTCACAAAACCCAAACAAGCAGCATCTAGCTGAGCAGCCCTAAGCCTGGCCCTAGTGAGAGCCAGTCTCAGTTCACAACTTGGCCTCCAAGCCCAGTACAGGCTGCAGCCATATACAGATTGCATTGTGGCTAATACCAGGTGGCCCTGGGCAGGGCACATGCTGAGGCTAAACTTGGCCTGCAGCAGGTCCCCTCCCAGGAGGCACCAGGGCTGGTAAACCCACTGGCCAGCTTCAGACAAAGCTTTGGCTATTTGGGGTCTTTTGTGATTCTATACAAATCTGATTATTTTTTGTTCTATTTCTTTAAAAAATGCCATTGGGATTTTGATGGGGCTTGCATTAAATCTGTATATTGCTTTGGGTAATATGGCCATTTTAACTATGTTGATTCTTCCAATCCATGAACATGGAATGTCTTTCTGTTTCTCTGTGTCTTCAATTTCTTTTTAAAAATGTCTTATAGCTTTCAGTGTATAGGTCCTTCACATCCTTGATTAAGTTTACTCCTAGGTATTTTATTCTTTTTGTTACAATTGCAAAAGGAGCATCACCTGGCCACCTCCAAGGACAAAAGTCACAAAGGACATACTGGGAAGGAACCAGAGCCCTGATAAAATAAACCCTGCTCTGTAGGGTCAGTCTTTGCACCACTCTAGTTATGGCCAGTCCTCATAACAAATCATCCCATGGGTCAATACCTCCCATTAGGATGCAAACAGCAAACAAGGCTCAACTACAACAGGAGGGTACACACAACCCACACAAGCGACACGCCTGGAGCACCCAACTCTGGTGACCAGGGAGACTGCACCACTGGGTCCCACAGCACACCTACTATATAAGGCCACTCTTCTAAAATAAGGAGGCACAGCAAACCTACCTAATACATAAAAAACAAACACAGGGAGGCAGTCAAAATGGGGAGACAAAGAAATATGTCCCAAATTAAAGAACAGAACAAAGCTCCAGTAAAAGATCTACACAAAATAAAATCAAGCAATGTACTAGATGCAGAGTTCAAAACACTGGTTATAAGAATGCTCAGTCATCTGTAAGCAAACTTCAACAAAGAAAAAGGTAACATAAAAATGGAGATAGAAAACATGAAAAAGAACCAGTCAGAAATGAAAAATACAATAACTGAAATTAAGATTACATTAGAGGCTAGAAAATCAAATACAACAATGTATTAAAATGATTATACATCACAATCAAGCGGGGCTCATCCCAGGGGCACAAGGATGGTTCAACATCCACAAATCCATCAATGTGATACACCATGTAAACAAAAAAAAGGACAAAATATCACAAGATTATATCAATAAGTGCAGAAAAAGCATTTGACAAGATACAACATCCATTTATGATTAAAACACTTAATAAAATGGGTATAGAGGAAAATATCTTAACATAATAAAGGACATATATGGCAAACCCTCAAGTAATATCATAATTAATGGTGAAAAACTGAAGCCCTTTGCTCTACATTCAGGAAAAAGTCAGGGTTGCCCCCTATCACCACTGCTATTCAACATAGCATTGGAAGTCTTTGCCAGAGCAATCAGGCAAGAGAAAGAAATAAAAGGCATCCAAATTGGGACTCAAGAAGTTAAATTGTCACTCTGCAGATGACATGATGCTATATAGAGAGAACCCTAAAGACTCCACCAAAAAGCTATTAGAAACAATCAACGAATACAGTAAACTTGCTGGCTACAAAATCAATGTACAAAAGTCCATGGCATGCCTATATATTAACAATGAAATCTCAGAAAAAGAAATACAAAAAACAATTCCTTTTGCAATTGCAGCAAAAAGAATAAAATACCTAGGAATAAACTTAACCAAGGACGTGAAAGAACTATATGCTGAAAACTATAAGACATTTTTAAAAGAAATTGAAGAAGACACAAAGAAATGGAAAGACATTCCATACTCACGGATTGGAAGAATCAACATAGTTAAAATGGCCATATTACCCAAAGCAATATACAAATTTAATGCAATTCCCATCAAAATACCAATGGCATTTTTTAAAGAAATAGAACAAAAAATCACCAGATTTGTTTGGAACCACAAAAGACCCCGAATAGCCACAGCAATCTTAAGAAAAAAGAACAATACTGGAGGTATCACACTCCTTGACTTTAGCTTGTACTACAAGGCTACAATAATCAAAACAGCATGGTACTGGCAGAAAAACAGACACATAGACCAATGGAATAGAATTGAGAACCCAGAAATAAAACCACATAAATACGGACAAATAATTTTTGAAAAAGAAGCAAAAAACATACAATGGAGAAAGGACAGCCTCTTCAATAAACAGTGCTGGGAGAATTAGATAGCCACGTGCAAAAGAATGAAACTGGACTGCTATCTGTCACCATGTACCAAAATTAATTCAAAATGGATCAAAGACTTAAGCATAAGACCTGACACAATAAACTGCATAGAAGAAAACATAGGTACTAAACTAGTGGACCTTGGGTTCAAAGAGCATTTTATGAATTTGACTCCAAAGGCAAGGGAAGTAAAAGCTAAAATAAATGAATGGGACTATATGAAACTTAAAAGCTTCTGCACAGCAAAAGAAACCATAGACAAAATAAAGAGGCAACCAACTGAATGGGAGAAGGTGTTTGCAAACAGTGAGTCCAATAAGGGGCTAATATCCAAAATATACAAGGAACTCATGATACTCAACAACAAAAAAACAAACAACCCAATTGAGAAATGGGCAGAGGATCTGAAGAGACATTTCTCCAAAGAGGCCATACAAATGGCAAATAGACATATGAAAAAATGGTCAACATCAGTAATCATCAGAGAAATGCAAATAAAAACCACAATATCACAATACCACAGATATCACCTCACCCCAGTTAGAATGGCTATCATCAACAAGACAAATAGTAACAAGTGTTTGAGAGTCTGTGGAGAAAAAGGAACCCTCATACACTGTTGGTGGGAATGCAGACTGGTGCAGTCGTTATGGAAGGCAGTGTGGAGGTTCCTCAAAAAATCACGAATAGAATTACCATATGACCCAGCAATCCCTCTCCTGGGTATCTACCCAAAAAATCTGAAAACATTTATACATAAAGACATGTGTGCTCCAGTGTTCATTGCAGCTTTTTTTACAGTGGCCAAGACATGGAAATAACCAAAATGTCCTTCGATAGATGAATGGATAATGAAGTTGTGGTATATATACACAACGGAATACTATTCGGTGGTAAGAAAAGACGATATAGGAACATTTGTGACAACATAGATGGATCTTGAGAGTATGATGCTAAGTGAAATAAGTCAGACAGAAAAAGCAGAGAAACGTATGATTTCACTGATATGTGGTATATAAACCAAAAACAACAAAAGAACAAGACAAACAAATGAGAAACAAAAACTCATAGACACAGACAATAGTTTAGTGGTTACCAGAGGTTAATGGGGGTGGGGGGTGGGAGATGAGGGTAAGGGGGATCAAATATATGGTGATGGAAGGAGAACTGACTCTGGGTGGTGAACACTCAATGGGATTTATGGATGATGTAATACAGAATTGTATACCTGAAATCTATGTAATTTTACTAACAATTGTCCCCCCAATAAATTTATAAAAAAAAGACAAAGAGAGCCTTAAAAGCAGTAAGAGAAAAGCAGTTAGTTACTTACAAGGGAACTCCCGCAAAACTCTCAGCTATTTTCCCAACAGAAACTTTACAGGGATTGGCACAAAATATTCTAAGTAATGAAAAGGCACAAAATATTCAAAGTAATGAAAAGCAAGACCCTACAACCAAGATTACTCTACCCAGCAAAGCTATCATTTAGAATCGAAAGACAGATAAAGAGCTTCCCAGACAAGAAAAAGCTAAAGGAGTTCATCACCACCAAATCCGTATTACAAGGAGTCTTAGATGATTTCTTTAAGATGACACACAAAAAAAAAGATAAAAAATATGAATAATAAAATGGCAATAACTATATACCTATCAACAATTACTTTAAATGTAAATGGATTAAATGTTCCAGTCAAAAACATATGAGGGCTGAATGGCTAAGAAAACAAGACCTTTACATATGCTGCCTATAAGACACTCACTTCAGTTCAAAAGGCACACACAGACTGAAAGTAAAGGGATGGGAAAAAGATATTTCATAAAAATGGAACCAAAAAAAAAAAAAAAATGCTGGGGTAGCAATAGTTATACCAAACAAAATAGACTTTAAAAAAGAACGCTATAAGAAGAGACAAAGAAGGAACAAAAAAAAACAAAAACAAAAAACGCTGAAGTAGCAATAGTTACAACAGACAAAATTGACTTTTTAAAAAGGTCTATAAGAAGAGACAAAGAAGGACCCAGTAATCCCACTTCTGAGTATTCATCCTAAGAAACCCAAATTGCTACTTCGAGGGGATGAGTTCACCCATATATTCATTACAGCATTGTTTACAATGGCCAAGATGTGGAGGCAGCCTGGGTGTCCATTGATAGAATTAAGAGGAGGTGGTACATATATACAGTTGAATATTGCTCAGCCAGGGAAGGGAATGTGTTCTTGGTGTCTGCAGCGGCATGGGTGGACCTGGAGGGTATTTTACTGAGTGGAGTATGTCAGACAGAAACAGATGATTTTATTTATATGCAAAATCCAAAGGACAAAATAAACAAACAAACAAAACAGAAACAAACTCATAGATACAGAAAACATTTTGATGGTTGCCAGATAGGAGGAAGGTTGGGAATGAGTGAAAAAGGGGAAGGGATTAAGAAGTACAAATTCATTGTTATGCAGTAGTCATAGGAATGTAAGGTACAGCATAAGGAATACATTCAGTATACTGTAATAACTATGTATGGTGTCAGATGGGTACCAGATTTATCGGGGTGATAGATGGGAGGGCATCGGGGGACATGGTGAAAAGGTGAAAGGATGAAGAAGTACAAATTGGGGGCAGCTAGATGGCTCAGCTGGTTAGAGAGTAAGCTCTCAAAAACAAGGCTGCCGGTTCAATTCCCACATGGGATGGTGGGCTGCGCCCCCCGCAACTAAAGATTGAAAACAGCGACTGGACTTGGAGCTGAGCTGCGCCCTCCACAACTAGATTGAAGGACAACGACTTGGAGCTGATGGGCCCTGAAGAAACACACTGTCCTTCAATATCCCCCAATAAAAATTATAAAGAAAAAAAAGAAGTATAAATTGATAGAAAATAGTCATGAGAATGTAAAGTAAAACACAGAGAATATAGCCAATAACATCGTAATAATTATGCGTAGTGCCAGGTGGGTACTAGATTAGTCAGGGGGATCACTTCTTAAATCGATCTAAGCACTGTGTCTAACCACTATGCTGTACACCTGAAATTAATATAATATTGAATGTCAAAAGAAATAAAGTGTAAAAAAATTAAAATAAAATAAAATAAAAATAAATATATCCTAGAAATGGAATGTTTCAAATAATGTTTTATTTGAAAAAAAATTTTAAGTTGCACTGACTATGTTAGATTTCTATAATAAATAAGATTATTAGTCTAGAAGAAAAGATTAGTAACTGATTATGCTGGAGTTTACAGAGCTTTTTCACTAATGTTGTGGTCATATGTTTAAAAGGTATCCTTGCATTTCCTAGATTACCTGTACTCTACTCCTTCCCTGTTCTACACTAGTATAGCATGAGAATCCAAGATGCTTAAGATTTTCAAAGGCATTTAAATGTCTGGTTTTTCATTGTTTTTTTAATGAAAAGGTATGATTCGTTTTATTTTTCATCTATCTGAATTTAAGAATCGTGTTTATAGAAAAAAACTTAGACGTCATATCCATTAGGCCCCACTTTCTTCTCAAGTGTTAACTGGTAACTTAATGGCACATTTCCACTAAAGTAACTACCGTGTTTCCCCGAAAATAAGACGTAGCCCGACAATCAGCTCTAATGCGTCCTTTGGAGCAAAAATGAATACAAGACATGGTATTGTATTATATATTATACTATACTATACTATACTATACTATACTATACTATACTATACTATACTATGTTATATTATATATTGTACCCGGTCTTATATTATGTTAAAATAAAACTGGGTCTTATATTAATTTTTGCTTCAAAGATGCATAAGAGCTGATTGTCCGGCTAGATCTTATTTTGGGGGAAACACAGTAGGTTCTGAAGATTAAAAACATTAAACTTCAAAAAATTAAATAGTTCAAAAATGCTGGGAGCATAGTAGAAAAGCTATGATTTTGTTTATTTAAGGCTTTTAGAAAAAGAAAAGATACACTTTGAGGTGCTATAGAATTATGATGGTGCTCTGAGAGGACATAATTAACCACAGGCCAAAACTCACTTAACTTACAATACTGGCATTGCCGTTGTGGTGGCTTAAATAATTTTTTATTCTCTCTTCCTCTGTTGGGTGCTTTTAGCAGTTGCTAAGGATAAATTTGATTAAAAAACAAATACTCCAAATCCAAAATACTTTCTGGAAACTTCACCAAAATAAGTAAGAAACAAATGCTTTTCAACATAGCTGTTCCTTCTGGTTTCTTCTGATTTTAGTTGTACCCAGAGGAGAATTCAGCAAGTGGATCTCTCCCTTGAGAGACCCCAGTCCAGGCAACATGATCACAGCAGCCTCTCTTCTCTCCACATTTGTCTCTTCCAAAAGAGAAGTAGAATAATGTAGTGGTTAAGGGCTTTAGAATCACGCGATCATGAGCTCCAAATCTTACAATTTTCTGGACCTCTTCTAAGCTTCAATGTCCTCATCAGTAAAAGGGCTTAAGAGTCCTGCCTCACAGGCTTACCACGAAGATGAAATGGGATAAGGTTTGTAAAGGGCCTAGCATAGTTTGGCATGTAATACTCACTCCTGGATGGTAGCTGAAAATACACAGTCTCTCTTCTGAATCCCCTCTCCCTTTTCTCCTTACAGAAAGGAAGTATTGGAGAAAGACACTGCACTTGCTTTTCCTAATGCCTCAAGCTCTTCCCCCTCTGATTATCTGTTCTACAAGTTAAAGTGACAAGAATTTTTCATAAGCAGAACTTTCACATTCTCTCAGCCTTATCTCCTGCCATTTCTGTACCCCACAATGAACTTTTCCCAACTGTCCTACCAAACACTCCATGAATCTTCAAGTTTTATGCACGTTGTTTCTCCCTGCCTAGAAGGCTCTTCTCAACTGTATTCCACCAAAGTCCTTTTCATCCTTTAGCACATATGGCACTTACTTTGTGAATTTGAAGTATACCTTCATCAGCCTTCTGGGCTTGTCACTCATCTGTACTCCCATGGCATATAGCTGCCTTAAGTCATGGATCACCTTGAAGTTTAATGATGAATTGTTATGTTTGTCTCTCCTTGGAGAATGTGAGTCTCTCCAGGGCAGGATCCATGTCACCAGAGTTGAGCCCACTGTCTGAAACTAGGTATTCAATAAACTATTTGTAATTAAAATGAATGGACATTCATCTTCCCAATTCTCCTATAAACCCCATTCTTTCCCATTCACACCAAATCTCACAATCTCTACTGTGATATTTACTGCTCTGAAAACATGAAAGACACAATATATATGTATATCCAATCATCACATTGTACACCTTATACAGTGTTACATGTCAATTATACTTCAATAAATCTGGAAAAAATGAATATATAAATCATTAAAAATAGCCACTGACACCCTGCCTCAGTTTGGCTTCCCCAAAAGCAGACTCTGAAACAAGGGTTTTTAATGCAAGCAATTTATTTGAGAGGTGACCCTCAAAACACTGAAAGGAAAATGGGGGAAGTGAGACTAGGAAGGGGAGATAGCCAATAGAGGTGAATTATCAAGTCAGTCTCACCTGGGTGTCTGGGATGGATTCCTATGGGAAAACAGTGTAAAAGAGAATTTTCTCACCTGAGAAATAAAGGAGCTCAAGAATCCACCCACCAACTCCAGACAGTGATTGGTGAGAGCTGCTTCTAGAGAATGTCAATCCCCCGGCCTTTCCATCTGCCATGTGCCCAGGCAGAGTAGCCAACCCCCTGGCTTTGAAAAAAATATCAGGAAAAGAGAAGCAGATCTGGCCGGTCTCATCGAAGAGGTGCGGCTTGCCTGAGAAATAAGAGCAGGACACCAATAGTAGTGTACATCTTGGGCATGGACACCCTTCTGGAAACTTGGGTGCAGCCCCATCAACAGCAAGTCCCTAACTGCAACCCAGTTTCAGAGTGACAAACGTGAATGAAATTTAAATAGCAAAAAATCCCTTACCAGAGATAGCAAGCCAACACTGACAGAGTAAAAAAGATTTTTACAAGAGCTACTTCCTACTTATAGTTCACTTCCAGGATTGTAGGCTGAAAAATACATAAATGGATCGTCTGAGGCAGAGTGTTGCTCATTGAGGTGACCCTTTCATTTTCGTTGCTCTCAAAGGAAGGATCTTATCCTTTGATGACCCACTCCAATATTTAAATGTCCTTGACTTTGAAGAATAAAAATCGCTTATATTTATTGGACATTTACTATGCATCAGGGTGTAGAGCCTAACTCATTTAACCCTCCCAGCAACCTCATAAGGTATTTACTGTTATTATTTGTATTTTTCATATGGGAAAACTGAAGGTCAGATGCATTAAGGAGTCTGCCCAAAGTTATAGACTGCTAGTAAGCGTTTGGAGCTGGGACTCTAACCCAAGTCTCTGAATCCAGTATTTATATCTTCAACTTCTATTCATTAAGTTCATTATCTCATTCTTAAGAAAGACAAAGATCCAGTTAGTCAGGATTTTTCATATAATTCTTCTTCAAACACCCCTTCTTTAAGCTAAATTATATCAATTTCTTTAGCCATCCCTCATATATCATGTTTTCTTGTCTTTTATTCATGTATGTTTCTCTCTCCCAACCTCTTAATACTCTGTATTCCTCAATAAAATATGTCAAACTGCTATGTATACACACTGCATCTATAATTCCTGGCCAATCGATAAATCACAAAACTATTGTTGAAAAATTACCTATAAGCATTTATGTTTAAATCTTGAATTAAGCTAGCCAAATAAAAGCATCATGAAATTACTCCAAGCTTAAAAAAATGACAGCATGTGGAACATAAGGCAATTCTGAAGCAGAGAAAATTCATTACAATCCTCAGAACAGACAAATGGTGCTTTGGGTGGTGAAAGTATTCTGATTATGCTCACAAAATAGGAGAACAAAGAATATTCATTCTTCAACCACTACATTCAAGGAAAATTATGTCTTAGAGTTGATTTATGTTTGCAAATGTGTGGTGAGTTCTTTCAGCACAGGATCTTTTCCCAGACTCCTTAAACTGGCAAAGGTTCTATTAATTTCATTTTGCTTCTTTGCAGTCAGATCTAGGGCATACGACCTAGTGTGGCAAGTTTCAATTTTTCTTAAAGTTTATCATTACTCTCATTCTGTGTCTTAAACTTCAGCAGTTTCCAAAAATGTAACTGCGTAATAATCGAAGCCATTCATTTTTATATGCTATTTTTAAACTCTCTGCATTAAAACCAGAATAGAAGAGGTTTAATGAGGGAAAGCACAAGTGTAGGAGATGTGCTTCTGGTACTTAACACTCATTCTTATATGGCTCTGACTAAGATAAGGGATGTGGCTACTTGCCCCCTTATGACCTGAGTGACTCTCGGAGCATATGTTGGTTTCCTCAGTTTGACTCACCACATCCATCCTTCTCCATCCTGCTCTGTGTCCTTAGCAGTGACCTGCAAGAAATCTATCAATGAGTTCCTTGCCCTCTGCCTTTCAGCTGGGTTTGGAGCACTTATTCAACCTGTAAGTCAGTTTTTAACATCATATTACAGAGATTCATTCATTCATTCATTCATTCATTCATTCATGCAATATCTATTGAGTAACAACTATGTACCACATTCTGTATTAGTCATTGGGGATCTAGTGGTTGTTAGATAAATGTAGAGTTTATATCTCATGATCCTAACATTTTCCCTTTTGAATTCATGTTGAAAGTATTTTTCTACTGAGTTGTATTTATTAAGTAACTTTCCATTTTAAAAAGTTAATCAAAGACCATCAACAGATGAGTAGACAAACAAAATATGGTATTTACATACAATAGCATATTTCTCAGCCATAAAAAGAAATGAAATACTGATACATGCTACAATGTGGATAAGCCTAAAAACTATTAGGCGAAGTGAAAGAAGCTAGACATAAATTGTCACATATTGTGTGACTCCAACTATGTAAAATATTCAGAGTAGGTAAATCCATAAAAACAAAAAGCAGATCTGTGGTTGCCAGTGGCCAGGGGGAGTAGAAAATAGGGAGTGACTGACTGGGTACGAGGTTTTATTCGGGGTGAAAATGTTTTGTAACTACACAGAGGGAGTGTTTGCACAACACTGTGAATGTAGTGAATGCCAATGAACATTACACTTTAAAATGGTTAATTTTATGTTATGTGAATTTCACCTCAATAAAAGGAATCAAGCAAAGGTAAATATAATGGTCAGTCAGCATTCTATCAGCAAAAATAACCAGAGGTTACTATATTAAGATGAATGAATTCCAGCTAAAAGAAAAAATAAGTTAATAAATCTTTGAATTTGTCTCTAAACTAACATTTGTCCTCATTAACCAGAGAGCTTTTGAACTACGGGTTCTATAAATTATCTCTAAACCAAAACATGAAGTACTACTGAGAGATTACACAAGCATTCCAGGCACGATACCATGTTCCATTATAAATCTGTATATTAACTTTGTGCTTTATGTAATAAAAATACTCATACTAATAATAAAAAGACAAAGATCCAGAACAGTAACATCACCATGAACAACAATCATAATGTCTAACATTTACTGAGTCTTTAGTATTGCCAGGAAAATTGAGCTAAGGGCTTGACAGTTATCGTTTCATGCAATCGTCATAGTAACATATGAGGAACTATCATTATCCTAATTTTTCAGATGATGACCCTGAGACACACAGAGGTCAGATTACTTGACCAAGATCAAAATCCAGTAAAAAATAAAACCAGGGTTTCATCAAGCAGTCTGTCTCCAGCAACCCAAGTGGTTAACCTCTCTGCTAAACTGCTATACATAAAGCCCTGGTGGGTCTGTTAAACCCTGTTTTGTCTCCCTGATGCCAGGCCATTCAAACACTGACAAAACTGAGGACCTAGGCCAACAGCTGAGTGCCAGACCATGTTTGGCAGTAGGCCAGGGTCCTAGAAAAGCCCAGACTTGGTATGTTAACTTGGTATGTTAAGTTGATAAACCCAGACACAATTTCTATCTAGTTGTTCTTTAATCTTAAATATATGAGCCTTTAAAATACTGAGAATGATATACTCAACCACAAAAATCTATTCAAAATGACCCCTTAATAAACATTCTTTTAATAATTGATTTCTTGAATCACTAAAATATCAAAGTGAAATATCTGTAAATAGGTTCTTCAATTTTAGACATATAAAGTATGTGTATTCAGATATATTCGATTTTCCAATAAAGACAAAAGCAATGTGGGGCCTGTAAAGTTGTATCACCATGGACATATGTTCAGATCCTCTAGGCCCTATAAGAAGAGATTTGATCAAGAAATAAAACTTTTTGCATGTTTCATACAATTGACTTAATAGCAGAGCTCTATTATACCCATAGCATCAGTTCTACATGATATGTGCTATTTTTAAAAGTAGTTGTAAAATAAAAATTCCATTTAATGTAATCCTTAGGAGAACTACGTCAGTATTATTATCAAGCGTTACTTTATTGAAACTTTGAAGTTGCCAAACATGTGCAGCTGGTTTTAGGTCTTACTATAGAAAACAATAACACATAAATATTACCCTTCAATTCATGGGAATTAGAGCATGCAGTCGCCACTTGGAATTCATTATAATCATTGCTGTGACTATTTAAATGCACATTTCCCATGTATATCTCACATAATGTTAAAGAAAGATTCAGAGCAAAGTGTACTGAACAACCCAGATGTGTCATAATACTAATGATTCTTCATCTGAAATTCACAAAGAAAAATATTGATGATTTAGACAGCTTGGAGAATAAGAGTTCTAATTAATTACACATTCTAGATTATAAGAAATACGTATACATTTCCATAGTGGTTGAGACACGCCTTAAACAGTGTTTGTGTTGGCTTTACTATATTCGTAAATGCAGCAAAGCAAAGTGACTATCTCTGAGAGTTAAGTTTTTCCAATCTCTGAAAATTATCCTTAATATTCTCACCATGATTAGCACAAAGTAGACACTCCAAAAAAAAAAAAAAAAAAATGCTGTCAACCCATTGGAGATGCTCTTGCTGCGGGTGAAGAGATAAAGAAGATTAGGGAATACCCTCCTGTTCCCAGGATATTCCCTAAAGTTCACTGACTTCTTTTTATCTAGTTTGTCTCTTCATACTTGTGCTGGGAAGAAGTCTATGAAATCCTAAGTCATGCTTTGCTCACAGTCCCCTTTTAGAAACAGCAACCCTGGGGCGGCCAGATAGCTCAGTTAGTTAGAACACAGTGCTCTTAACAACAAGGTTTCTGGTTTGATCCCCACATGGGCCACTGTGAGCTGTGCCCTCCACAACTAGATTGAAACAACTACTTGACTTGCAGAAGATGGGTCCTGGAAAAACACAAATAAATAAAAGTTAAAAAAAAAAAAAAAAAGCAACCCCATGAGACACTCTCTGCAAAATGTTGCTCTGATTCACACCATCTCTGCTGAGTGAAATCTCCTCTGGCCTCAGGGAAGAATGTCCATGTTAAAGCAAGTTACCACACAGTGTATGTGGAGGAGGCCACCACCTACGAACTTGGCAGGCCAGGAACTTCCTCATGCTTAGTGACAAACAGACCCCATCAGATTATTTCTTTCTTGGGAAATAATACTAATTCTAGTCTTGGAAATGTGAGACTACATAGTTGAAGACTCTGTGGTCCCTCCCATCTTTGCAACAAAATCTCATATCCTTGAAAGTTGAGAAAGGAAGGCAAGAGACTTTAAAATTATAACAATTATTACCTTTTGAATATCGATATTGGACTTTCTTTTTGTTCACTTCATAAGTGACATTAAAATCAGGTCACACTTTTCAAGACTAACAAATGGAATTTAGAATGGGGAAATAGTCTCTGTTGTTTTATCCATTTCCATAAGAATCCAAGAAAAATCATAGAGAAATCAAAACACGACCAAAGACTATGCCATCTTAAAAACTCTATTTTCACCCAAACGTTGTCAAACTTTTTATAAGCTCACCTTTAGTTTCAGATAAAACTTTCTTATTTTGTATAAATGGGCCCATCTGATTCCTCCAACTGTAAATTCAGCTCATGTTGTCAGGGATCTTTTCTCCCTAGGCCCTTCACTTTCCATTTAATACCCTCTGCTGCTTTTCTCCAAAATCCCTATAACAAAAATTAGCTTACATGCAAGGAAAAGCAAGTAGAGTTTCAAAATGGGCCAGGGGCAGCATTCTTAAAAATAACTCTGAGGAACAACACTCACTTATCCAATAAAAACATGAACAGAATTCCGAATAGTTATACTGTGGGATTTGTACGTTTATCTGCTTTCTGAAAAGGTAAAATAAACATGAAAAATTCCATAAAATCCTAACCAAAAGTCACCTGCCATCACCACCACTCTGTCCTTTCCAATAAACACTTGTTGGCAGAGGCAGCAGGGAAATCGGGAGTTTCTTGCCCCTTGAAGTGACAAGCACATTCTTTCCTCATTCGCCAAGCTTCTTTTCTCCCTCTGAAGCTCCAGCTGTTCTCAAAACCCAGACATTGTTCCCTTTACTGGCTGGCCTCTGGCTCTAACTCTCAGCCAAGACTGTTTCTCCCTGAAACCTCTTGGGGACACTAGCAGCCAGGACTTGGAAGACGGTGCCTACGTAAAGCGAGTTGGGCTTTTGGCAGAGAGAGAAAGAGGGAGAAAAAGGGGGAGAGAGATGAATGGGAAATACTGTGTGTCAGCACAAGAACTCCAACAATTGTGTTTGGACAATGCCTGATGCTCTCGTACTGCCAAGTGATGGTTGATGATTCTCATAGTGGTTTCCAGACTTTGAGACTGCGGGATCTTTTTTCACTGCTGTTCGCAGCCTGAGACCCCCAAGTTCTAGTGTGGAAAACGAAAAATGCTCACAAGATAAGTATGTCTATTATGACTAGAATTTCTTTCATTTATCATATGAATGAGAAAATCCATAGGACTATGGGATACTGAGGAGGTGGGGGTGGGTGGTTAAACCCATTCGTTTATTTGAATAAATTCCACCAAGGACATCAGAGATTATTCTTCATCAAAGATTATTAAAGAGTGAATTGTTTATGTTTTTCCCAATTAATAGTGTTCCTTCATTGGCCAATAAGTGTGATAGAGGTGGGAGAAAACGAATACAAAGGCACATTTGTTCACTTCCAAATTGCAGGAAATCAACAATCAGAAGAAAAGGCAAATACCTGCGATTTTTTAGAAATTCCGGTTTTTAAAAAAAGTTAAAGCTAACCTATGCCCAGACTATCCTGACTTGATAAGTAACCAAGAATGAATTTTTTTTAAACTCCAAACATAGCTGTTAACCACTGTCTGCAGTGCTTCTTGAACATACGACACATTAACCTGTCATTACATTAAGAGATTCAGCCAAAGACCAGCTGAATTAGTTATAGATTTGGCAATATGTGAAAGGAATCTAAAAACAAAGGTTTAAACATGAGTATAGCCTATTTTTCACTCTCATAACAGAATAACTGCACACAGTCCAGAAGCAAGAATTCTGGCTGTTTTCTATTTGTTCCACCATCCCAAGGACATTTCTGTCATCCACATAGTCAGAGATGATCTTCATTCTAGCCAGTGAAAGGTGAGAAAAGGAAAATAAGAGGGTGGTGGGAACCCACCACTTCCCTTTTAGAGTGTGATTCAGAATTTGCACATATCATTTCCACCTACATTCCATAAACCATAACATGGTTACATGGCTATTCTCTGAAAAAATGTTGCCTTTATTTTGGGCATCCATGTGCCAGCTAAATGTCAAGAATTCTATTAATTTAGTACAGGAATCGGCAAACTACACCCGTGGGCCAAATCTGGCCCACTGTCTGGTTTTAAGTGACCTACAAGCTAAGAATGGTTTTTACATTTTTAAATGGTCGAAAAAAAATCAAAAGAATAATATTCTGTGATGTGAAAATTATATGAAATTCAAAAATTTCAGTATCCATAAATAAATTTTTATTAGAACACAGCCACGCTCATGCACTTAAATGTTGTCTACAGCTGCTTTCATGCTACAAGGGCAGAGCTGAGTAGTTGTGACAGAGCACAAGGCCCACAAGGCCTAAATTATTTATTATCTGGCCCTGTAAGGAAAGAGTTTTTCTGAACACTGCTTTTGAATAAAAACAAAAAACAAATATTTATGGATAACTAGCTAACTTGGCCACACCAAAATGGTGAAATTGGGAGTAGCAGATGATGAGTTTTTAAAGGAGCTATAAATAAGTTCTATTTCTTTAAAATTTTTAATGTACTTCTTTTAATTCTCCATTTATACATTAAATATTATCCCACAACTTTGTGGTTTAAACAGTAAACATGTATTATTTCATTTCTATGGGTCAGGAATTTAGAAGTAGCTTATATTTAATCTGTGAGGCTCTGGCTCAGAGTTTCTCATAAGGTTGTAGTTAGGATGTTGTCAGGTGCTGCAGTCTCATCTGAAGACATGACTGGGGCCGGAGAAGCCACTTCCAGATGGCTCACTCATATGTCTGTTTGCAGGAGGCCTTGTTCCTTGCCACATAGACTTCTCATAGCTTGGCAGCTAGCTTCTTCCACAGTGAATTATGAGAGGGAGAGAGAGGAAGAGAGGCAGAGAGAGAATAAGGAAGTCACAGAGACTTTTATACCCAGTCTTCAAAGTCTCACACTGTCACTTCCATTATATTCTTCTCATTAGAAGAGATTCACCAAGTCCACTCCAACGAATACTCAATGGAAAGGGAATTAGTTTCCATCTATTGAAGAGAGGAATATCAAGGAATTTGCAGTCATTTTAAAATCACCACAGTAGTATTGGGGATGGGTGGGGTGGAGCAAATAATCTGTCTTCAGATAATGCTAGGGACCTGAAGCTAGTAATTATAAAATAAGTATAAGTTACCTGAACAGGAAAAAAAGAATATGAAGGCTTACATTAGCAATGGCCATCAAGTTTTACCTCTCTCATCTATTCCAGTCAATTGGTAGTAGTTACCAGGAGTACTATGTTGAGAAGGATTCTATTGATAGCTATCAAGTCTACACATTTTCTATCATTAGAGAAAAAAAAAATCTCCAAAGTTAAAACCATGAGGATTTGGAGGAAAAAAGCAATGTGTGAGACATGTCCAACTCTCCAGAAAGCTTATAAAGCCATGGCTCTTGGGGTTTCCCAGAGTGTTTCTCTGGAGTACAGGTTTCCTATGAGATTCCCTGTCTCTCTCCATCAAGCCTTCCCTCTATCAACAAGTATTCATTGAGCACCTAGGTTTTACACATAGGTACTATGTCCACCAGAGATAAAATGGGGAACAAAATAAATGTTTCATCCTCATGGTAAAATAGGAATTTCTGACTTCTGCAAAAAGTCTTAATTTTTCTTTCCCTTTCCAAAAGTCTTCTGCCTTATTTCTGATTACTGTCTAATTGCACTAGATATTCCAGGTCAATACAAAATGATAGTGGTGATTTTTCATGTTTCTGGTCCTTGTATTGCAAGCTTACCCAGAGTATAGCTTACATAGTGTTTCCATTGGGTATTAAAAGACATAACTTGAATAATCAAGTATTTCATGATCATTTAAGATTGGGAAATGCTGGATTAAACAAAGTTAAACACATTTCTGTACTGTAGGCAACTTCAAAGGGCCATGAACCATCAGAAAAAGGATGATAGAACATGCTATATTTCTAAAAGTTACTTGAGTTTAAAATTCAGTGTTTTGCCTTGTTTTGTTTTTACAGAATGCTTATTCAAGTGGTCTGGCAAATGCTGGTGCAGTCACTGTTTCTTTATCTCTCTTTTATCCATATCAGTTTTCTTATGTTTCTCTAAGATTTTAGAGTTCATGGCAAAACATAAATGTCCATTAGTATAGCAATATACAAATTCTAACTGGAAAGGAAATAAATATTGGCAATTATTCACAGAGTAATTTGTTAATATGAGTATTTTAAAGCCATAAAATATTTTAGAACACACAATTTATAATTATAAATACATAGAATGCTTGCACATATATAAAGTATACAAATATGTATATTTACACACATATACAACATTTTGGAATCAAAACACCTTTCCAAACTGCCTGAAAATATATTACACATTTATTAAGTGTACTCAATGTGTCAGGCACATTTTAACATTAAATACAATGGTGAGCAAGAAGGAATGCTTTACACATGTTCACTCACTAATGTAATTAATAGCTCAGAGGATTTGAAGACAAAAATCATGAAACATATTATTATCATAATGAGTAGTTTATAAGTAAAAGTACAAAATGTACACCAAGGGCTCTGCATCATTTAGGATTTGTGCGTACTGTGTGTAACAGAAATCTGATGACAGTGGCTTAACCAAGTAACCTCATGTAACTTGCTTCACAAGAAAAGCAGCAGAGATGAGCAGCCCAGTGGTTCCGCAGTGTCATCAGTGCCCCAGGAGCCACTTCCTTTCACTTCCCTATTCTCTTCACGTAGCTCAATTCCTCATCCTTGCAATGGCATGCTCTCAAGTTGGCTGTTACCCTCAACCTCTCTACCTGCTTTCTCCAGACAAGAAGAAGAAAGAGCAAAACAGGAGAATCTAGCAGATTTTTTTAGATTATTTCATCAGCTGAAAATGTCAATGTAGTTCTCCCCTAACTGCAAGTAAGTCTGGGTAAGTATTTTAGCTGGACCCATGGATACACGGAGAAAAATTTGGTTTCTGTTAAACAAGAAAAAGAAATGAATACATATTTGGTATTCACCTCACCCTGTCTTTTCCAGACTCTTACCTAGTCTGTGAGGGTCAGAGAAGCCTGAAGCTAATAATAATTTTTTGAAAAATAGATACACTTGTTTCTTTCTAAATCATCTCTGATTTATCATACTTCTAACCTCAAAATACCTTTACACTAGCAATTTACCTTTGTCATAAATACAAACTTTCATGGAATTCCTACTACTTCCTTTGAATAGCAATGAAATAAATGTGTAAATAATTTCCATTAAATGTTTGAAATTTTCGACTTTACTATGTTAAGAAATGGTGGCTTGCTTCTGTTTTTATTTGAACTGTTTTTGCCAGCAAAAATAATTGTTCACATTGCTAGAAGTAGAACATTTGCCAGCATGAAAAAATACTGTATAGAATAGCATTTAGCATACCATAACACATATTTTCTTACTCTCCAAATCTAGTTTAAAACCTTAATTTTTTTATAGCTATAGCCTCAATACTTCTGAATTTAAATTTTTTTCAACTTTGTAGCATATAAAAGTACATGTGTGAGCTTATAGTGCCAAGAAAAGTTTTCTTAAAATTATTGCATTTCTACTTGGAATTCTGGCTTCATTTTGCACAGACCATGCCGAATGCCTTCTTATCCAGAACACAGTAATACATTATTACAGTCACTAATCTCTCTACTAATGCCTTAAATTTCTTTTTGACTCTCCTTGACACCCAAAGGGCATTTTTCATTCCTTTCTTTTTGTTTTTTTTTATTTTTTAGAATACTAATCCCATGTTATCAACTTCCTAATACTGTATTTATCTTTTCCAATGCTGGTGGAATAGATATTGGGTAACTCTTATTTTTAATAAATTCATATGTCTAATGAACCCAAGATGGTTCCTACAATCCATATTCCCCCAAAATGTATTATATCAAAGTACCATCTATAAAGAATCTATTTCAAGTTATCCATAAAAGGCATACCTCCCTATGTCTAACCATGGGGAAATGGTTTATTATACATAATATGATGAACTAGTATGTTGCCATGTAAAGTAATAATGATAAAGACTGTGTAGCAGCATGGGAAAATGTTTATGCTTTAACATTAAGCAGCCTGAAACTTGAGGAAAATGACATCATTGGATTAAAAACTGGAAGGTAATATACAATAACGAATAAATTGTGGTAGAAGGTCTATGGTATATACAAATATTTTTTCAGTTAGTTCCTTCATTTTTTTATGTACAGTCTGATTATTTTTCAATGTGTATGTGTTATTTCAAAATTATAAAAAGCGGGGTAAAATAATTCTTTAATGAAGAAAGTCTTGTCTTCTAGCCTCTTCCTGTTCTGTACTTTTTCCTGTTTTATGGCTCTTCTGTTAGGTGCTCAGCAGCCTTTTCTGTCCCCCATATGCCTTCCTCTGCCACCTCCCTGAATGAGGGAGCCCCTATTGGCCCACCCCTCATCAAAGGCCTCTCCCACTTTACAATCTCATCAGCTTGTCTGAGTCCCATTTCCACTGGCTCTATTCACTGGGTGGGTGCTTTTTAACTACCCATTTCCACTTGGACAGTTTAATAGTTCCCCAGATGTAAATGATGATGATGGCTCTTCTTATGATCTTTATAGGATTAAAGCAAATAACAATTGTAAAGCATTCAGACTGGTGCCCATCAGAGTTGCCCCCATCACACAATACCAATAGCAGTTTTAATAACAACATTAACAGTATTCCTCCCAAATGCATATATGTGCATTTTAACAAAGTTTTGGTCAAAAGTGCTTTCAAGCAACAGGATAGACCCCTGAGAAAGTTATTTCAACTAGAGCCAATGGGCAAGAGGGTTAGGTAAGACCAGTGAGATTCAAAGGGGCTAAGGGATTATACTCGATCCTCTCACTAGTTAATGGCAGAACAGAGAAGAACTCCAATCTCCCGGGTTCCTGAGAGAGTGTGGTGCTCTCTTCATTTGAACATCCCCATTAGAGCTCATTGTTTGCCTGGATGACTTAGTAGTATAGCTGTCTGCTTAGAAGAAATCCCTTCTTTGTTTATCCTCATTGCTATTTATCTTTGTCAGACAATTCTACAGCTCTAGGGACATTTGACCACCCACAATGCAAGAATGTAACTTCCTTTTTGCCTTTGGCTGTTAGCACATACGAATTGCTAATCCTTTCTTAAACCTCTAGGTGAACCTCACATTCTCATGGGACTCATATTTCCTCCAGAGGGCTCTTTAAGTAAAGTGCTGTCCCCCCTGGAAGCCCATTCCTCACTGTTCCTCAGACACAGTTCATGTGAAAAATGACGACTACTCCTAACTTCACCTTTCTAGTTACCTCTGTCTATCCTTTGGCCTTAATTTTAAGGTAAGAATATCATCGGGTTTTTCCGACCTTTTATAGCAAGATTGAGTGGGAAGGGGTGAGTTTTATTGGACACTGAGAGGAAGGTTCCTATAACACCCACATAAAGAGGTAATGTAGGAAAGCCAAAGCAAGCAGAGAGATTTAACACCAGCTGGAATACAGCCAGGAAAGAAGTTAACACCGTAGGCTTTCCATGAACTTTTCTACTGTGAATCCTAAGCCAGAGGATCCTTCATATTCAGAAATTACTGGAATCCTGGTTTGAAACTCACTATAGAGACGATACAAGAAATGCCAAACAGGGAAGGGTTTACTTAGATTAACTGATTAATTAATGACCACAGTTCAGCAATTCAAGCTTACTTTGTGGATGTAAATGTATGAGTAATACCCAAAACCACAAACCCAGGAGCAATAAGAAACCTTAGATTGAAAGTTCTACTGCCAGAATTATCCTGACTTTCCTCTGAGCAACTAGGGAGAAGAAAATAAAGAAATCAACAGGAAAGCTCATAAATCTGTGATTCTGGAAGGAAAGGGTCACATTCTATTGGGAGAGAAGCCCTTTGCCTGGATGCAGTAGGAATTGCTTTCTGTGATGTTCTGGGAAGTGAGTCCAGGGTAGAAAGGTCCTTTTCAATTTGAGTCTGGACTCGTCTACTCTCCTGCTGGCTCACCCACCCATTACTACTGCCTTTACCCATGGTGCGCTCCATATGCCTGGCCACCTCTAGAATAGAATTATGCTTCTGATGAACCTACCCAGCTTCCAAACAACTCTCCAACCAACAATGAATACACACGGACCTAGTAGAATCCCCAATTTTTATTGACTCAGTCTGAAAAAAAAAATAGAGAACATACAAAATTATCAAGGTTCTTGGTCAATTCTCTGGCTATGAGTTACCAATTTCTTTCCTCCAGAATTCTAACTTTCTTCTTGTTGTGGGTTGAAGTGTGTCCCCCCTGCCACATTCATATGTTGAACTTCTAATTCCCATATCTTAGAATGTGACCTTACTTGGAAACACGGTTGTTGCAGGTGTAATTAGTTCAGGTGAGGTCATGCTGAAACAAGCAGGGTGGGCCTCTAATCCATTATACCTGATGCCCTTATGAAAAGGAGAAATTTGGATACAGACACTCTCAGAGGGAACGTAAGGTGAAAACACACAAGCAGAAGACAGCCATCTGATAACTGTCAGAGACTAGAGTAGCTGCAGATTAAGGAATGCTAAGGACTGCTGGCAAATAACAAAAGCAAGAAGAAGCAAGGAAGGATTCTCTAGTCTACAGAGAGAGCATGGCTCTGCTGACACACCTTGATTTTAGACTTCTAGGCTCTAAAATTGTGAGACAATAAATTTTTGTTGTTTTAAGCTACCCACTAGGTCATACTTTGTAATAGCAGCCCCAGTCAACAAATACAGTTGATCTATTACCAAAATTTACCTAACGATCTATCAGCTCACTTGTTAAAGAACTGGAAACTACCTCACTTTGAAAAACATTGGTTACCCACTTTAGAGTCACTCACTTTCTCAGTTTCTGGGAGGAATTCCATAAAAAGATTCACCAAAACTTCTCAAATAACTCTTAACTTTGCCTTTTACTGTTATTTAGAGGCTCCTTTTATAAAAGCTGAAGTTAGATAAAATGAGGGTAAAATCAACGCTAAATATTGGAAATTAAATGTTTTCATTTCCCCCCTCCATATGTTAAGGTATAATTTTTTAAAAGAAGAATATCAGGACTGTCATACAAATGTAAGTTTAACACAAATCAGAAACTGTATTTAACTGATTAGTGAGGGAAACAATAATATGTAAAAATAACTGCTTCAAATTCGAATTCAAACTGACACATACAGAGGCAATCAGGAATATTAAAATGAATCTAATAGATGCATAGCGTGGAATCAATTGTATCTTCACTGGACAAAATGTATTTGCAAAGAACAGGAATCATCATCAGTTTTCCACAGCTAAGTGTTTTAAAATAGCTCAAAGGCGATGCAAGGCTCCGACTCCTAGAATTAGATAACCTGGAAAGGTACATTGGCACATAACTTCCTAGTGAAGGACACTTAGTCTTTTTTGGCCCATCTCAAAGTCTTTCACAATATTTCCTGCACTACCCCTCACCTGTAATCATAATAATCTCAAATATTGCTCTTGATCACAAAATAAGACTGATCTAATCAAATTGGTCTGGTTATTTATATAAGTGCTGCAAGAGTGTTAATTATTTTTCAATTGCAGTATCTATAAACTTAGGTGAATTCTTCTCTTCTTGAGGTCCCCCAAATTTTAATAAGGTTGCTGACCTGAGAAGAAGTAATCTTACCTACCACCTGAAAACCTGGAACCTAATTAACCAGGAGCCAGACCCGTGTTCCTGGGAGGGCTTTTTAGGCTTGGCTCTGTACGTATAGTCCACTTTTATTCCTTAAAGCACTGGTCATACGTGATTAGGTGAGAATACAATCATTTTTCAGTATGATAATGCAAATAAAGCCTTGATTACACAATTGATTTGTTCAATTATATCCCCATTTAAAAAAAAAACACAAAAGACTCTTATTGAACCTGTATGAATAACTATATTGCCATAAAAAGTAAGAAGACTGAATAAGAGTTTTTTATTTGAGTTCAAAACAGATAAGCAGACAAACAAAACCTAAATCAGCTTCTCTACTGTTTTTCACCCAACAGTGAATGGATCTCTATAATCCACATACACAGATTTCCAATCATTGTTGCCACCGTAAGGGGAAATAATTTATTAACTTTGTTCAAATCAATACTAAAAACAAACTGCATTATCAGTAGAGAACAAAAAAAACCTAGACAAAAAAAGAATAAGTAAAGTTCAAGTTCCAGATGCCAAACAAACAAACAAAAAAAAAGTGCTAACCTGGTCATGAAGTACACTTCTCCTGCAGTGCTATTGATCTGGTTTTATCAGGTGGATACAGTTGGTGTCTCCATTAGTAAAGGGATAATTGTTTTACACTAAAATTATGACCCTCATTTAAATTTAAATGAATATGCACCAAAGAATTTTATTTAAATTGCTAATTAATGAGAGAATAAGTAATAAGTAAGAGTTTAAAGAACAGTTCAGCAGAGAATCCAGAGTATAGACACAAAAGTCAATTAGAAATGCTGAAATAAACTTGCCATTTTCCACAACATGGATGGATCTTGAGGGTATTATGCTAAGTGAAATCAGACAGACGAAAAAGAACAAAAATCATATTTCACTCATATGTGGAATACAAAACATAAAGTAACAAATGAACTAACAAAACAAACTCATAGATACAGACAACAAAATGGTGGTTACCAGAGGAAAAGGTCAACTGAGGGAGGGTGAAATGGGTAAAAGGGGTCAAATATGGGGTAATGGGTGGAAACTAGACATTTGGTGGTGATTACACAACAGAGTATACAAATGTTGAATTATAATGTTGTACACCTGAATTTATATGTTATTAGCCAATGTTAATAAAAATAATTGCTGATAAATGTAGTAATTGTAACTCCATAGGACAGAACCAATTTCATCTCCACTGGACAAAATCTATTTGCATTTCTATAAATCAAAATCACTTGCATCACTATCAGGTTTTTACAACTTAAAGAGCTGTAAAACAGTTCAAAGACACTAAACTATAGATTTAAATAACCCAAAAAGTTGTGTTATATTGCCAAGTATTCCATTGAAGCTGGGAGGTTACGAGAACGGCTTAAAGCCGTGGAACCAGTAACAACCTATCAGTGGCCAGATGCTAAAGATCCAGGACTATTCCCAGTTCCAATTTTTCCTTATCCTTTTATTCCTGCCACGGGGAGATTCCTGTTCTGAGGAAGAAATCCACAGATTTATGACTAACATTCTTAACTGTTTTCTGCCCTTTGATACCTAGGACACCAAGAAGATGGGTTCCAGAAGAAATATTGGAAATGAAGCTCCAAGGCCCTTTTGTTTGTACATGAGGCCGGAGAAGACTGTAAGTGCAGCATTGTATGGAAAGAAACCAGGGAACATAAGACAAGAATACAGGGCTTGGTGAGGCTTTCTTGATTGTGTATATTTGAGATGGAGAGAGAGAGGGAGGAAGGGATTGAGGGAGGAAGGGAGAGAGAGAGAAGGGGGGGAGATGGGGAAAAGAGAGAAGGCAATTTATTAATCAGCCATCTTTCTATGCTCACGCTTGAGTCACCAGAAAGATTCTATAGTGCTTCCTCTGGTAAGTGCCTGGCACATAGTCAGAACTTACTACATAAAATACAGACAGACATAGTAGACATATAAATAGAAAGAGAAAGACGGGGAAGAAGTGCAAGATCTTAGGGGAGAAAACAACTACTCATTTTTTTTTTTTCAAATTTCTGGGTGAACCCTGTTGACATAGACTGATAATTGTCAAACTTAGAGACTTGAAACGCAGGGTCAAAAGTTACCAGACAATCAAAAAGAGCTAATTATCTTTTTGCTTCTTTTCTTATTTTATTTGTACTTATAAATAATGCTGTAGCAAATATCTCTGTTACTATGAAAAACAAGGAACTTCAATGCATACAGAACCATTTCAATTTTCCCACAACAGTTCAGGAAGTCTTATTATCTCCTTTAAATGAGTGAGGCTCAGTTTAGTGTCTTGCCTGAATGAAAAACAAAGCTAGGATGTAAACTGACTCAATAACCAGTCATATTCTTTCCCCGAAACTGCACCACATTAGCTTTTGCATTTATTATCTCCATTTTGGAGGCCAAGGAAGTGAAAAAAGAGTGTGGTGAGGGAAACTTCAGCCTGGAATATTCCAAGCTGGTAAAGTGGGAGTAGTTAGCTCTAGAAGCAGACCAGAAGAACTAATGTGAACTATTCTATATCTTTGATTAATTAAGAAAGAGAAACAACTGTCTTACAATAAATTCTCTCTGCTGGTAGACATTATTGACCAAAAAATAGTAGGAAGAAATAACTAGAAGAAGATTTGGTAACAGAAATTTGGGGGGAAATTACCGTAAATCAATGTTAAATCAAGGTGTGTGCTTTGAACAGAAAATAAAGACTTTAGTGAAAAAATAGAATAGGATCTGGCAGGCGATTTAAAAAAAGAAAAGTGGGGACATGGGGAACTCCGCTGGAGTCTTGAAATCACCTAAGTCAGGCAGACTCAAGTTTCTCAGCTTGTCAAAACTATTAAGAGTCATTGAAGTGCCAGAAAACACTAACTGCTTCCAGGCAGAAGGCCCTTCTGTCATGGCTACACTGTCCAATGTCTGTAAACATTATTCTTATATTTAGTCCCATTTTCTAGCTGCATAGAGCAGGAAGGATAGTCTGGTACCAGCTACTCTATCACACTTGAAAGCAGAAGGATATTTTAATTTTTTTTAATGTTTATAAGATTTATCTGGGTGGTAAGATATATACTTTTTGTATTTAAAATTAAAACCTAATAAATGTTATTTTCACAAACACACACAAAAAGAGTCATTGAAGCTGCTTTTATCCAACAAAGACCTCTGTTTAATAGATTGTGGGTGAACCCATTACACATGAATACCAGGCCTCATGAATCTTGTTTCCTTGTGAAAGTGTGTTTTTCCTGTTCTGAATCATCCTGTAATTTGCTCCACAGGGTTTCCATCTGTTTAGATCAAGTGTGAAAAAGAATGTCCTGAATCACATACTTAATTTTGTGCAATGACTATGCATATGGGAATGTAGCAAGGTCATGCCACACACTTTACACTCAGATATACAGGCGAGAAATGCAGTATCTTCTTATTTTAAAACTGATCTCATCTCCCATGCCAAGAGACATCTCTTCCTGTTTAATTATTTCTTTCAGGTTAACTCTCTTTTGGGTAAGTTCTCAGTCTTTTTAGAATACCTCCTCTTCCCCTTTCTCCTCTCCAATATGTTGTTTGCAGAACTATTAGAGGAAAGAGTGTTTATGTTCCTCACCTGTAGATCTTTATGCCTTTCCTTGGTACCTGGAGTTATGAAGCAGTTGGATATGGTTTCGCCCTGGGCATTCTATGATGACATTTATTGATATGTGGCTGGTCATTCCTAGCCCTATGGAGCATCATGCAGGCACCCACTGCTGAAGTCAGTGGATGCAGCCATTGTTTTTTTTCTCAGGAAGTCCCCACACATTGCTGCCTCTTTGTCCTGAGTCCACGTCTCCAGTCCTCTCAATGCCCTCATATCTCCTGCACTGTAGAATTAAGCACAATACCTCAGATTCATTTCTCTAGATGCCATCCTCCGCCTGTGTTTCTTTCCTTCATTCACCATGTTAGATGTGGCTCAAGCCAAAGGAGAGGCTTTTCATAGACCTACACAAATAGCCCAGACACTTTGTGATCCCTCATACCTATCCAGATAGTTTCATGGGCTTCCCTCGAGACTCATACTCAAGATAGGATATCAGGGTTATAGGCATCTGACCAACCTGCCCTACTTCCTCCTCTCTTCAAATACTTCACACTTTCATCCATTCTAACACGTACATTTCTTATTTTACCATTACTTATATTTATCTTCATAAACCTGTGCAAGAAATTCTCTGGGATAAATGCCCAAGAATATACCAGGCCATGGGCCATTACAGCAATGAGCATACTACTTCACACATCCACAGGAGAATGTAAAAGTATCCATCACTACACATCCTGACCAACACTTTGTATGCACATTTCTAATGTATGCTGTTCTGATAGCTTTAAGACAGCATCTCACGTTTGCTTTAATTTAATTTTTCTGATTACAGCATTTGAAGTTGTCTCTTTATGAACTTGTTAGCCATTCTTTATATTGTCTTTTCATATCCTTAACCCATTTTTACTGGGTTTCTTGTTTTTCTTGTTTTTGTTCTTTTTTTATTGATGTTTTTGCTGATGCTTCCCTATAAATATTTTTATATATTAGATTTATGATTTTTAACTTTCACAATGAAATCATTAATTCCTGCAGAATTGCCTCTGCCTAAAGTGTAAATTAGGAATCCAAATTTTTCCATGAGTGAGAATTTTCCCAATGCCACTAATCTTTTCTTTCATTTTTAATGTCATTTTATCTGTCAGCTATACAAGTTGCCCATATACACAAACCAATTTCCAAGCTCTTTATTCTATTCCATTGACCTATTTGTCTGTTTCATAACCAATGTTTTTAAACCACATAACAGTCATGTCTTAATATCTGATACATATAGTAAATCCTTTCTCTTATCTTTTTCAAACATGACTTAGCTATCCATGGACTTTTATTTGTTTAAACAAATTTTAGAGTTTTTCAAGTTCTGCAAAAAATATAGATGGAATTTTGACTGGAATTGTATTGAGTTTGTACATTCGATTGAGGAAAACTGACATCTTTACTACATTAAATTATCCTATCCACTATTCAAAACTTCTTGTATATTTTTAATGGCATTTTAAATATTTCTCCACAAAGATGTTGGATTTCTTTTTTAGGCTGGCTCCAAGAAATTTATCATTTGGGGTGATATTATAAATAGCATCTTATTTCAAATATATTTCCTAGTCTATAATTACTGTTATAGAAAAATACTACTGATTTTAATAAATTGGTCTTTTACCAAAATTTGCTAACTGCTCATTTTAGTTTTAATAGTTTTCTGTTAATTTTGTTGGAATTTCTATTCATATGATCATTTCACCACTCAACCGATGCTATGTAACACTAACAGCACTCTGTTGGTTGGCATGTTGTAGGCATGGAAGAAAACTTCACGTTCTCCCTTTTCTCTCAACCCATGTACTCAAAATCATTCACAATTGATAAGAATTTTTAAAATTAAAAAGAGCCAGTAGTCACAATGTGAAAATTCTCTACAATTCTCTTTTTCTATTCTCTTGCATGGCTTAGGGTTTTTGTGTTATTTTTTTTTCATCTTTTTATTTTCAGACTTTGATTTAGTTGAATTTCATATATTCTATTTCTATAATTTTAGTAATAGTTACCCTTATAATCTCCACATCCATAATTTGACTTAAAATCTGAAACAATTTATCTTTCTTCTTCCTGAATCAATATCTTCAGAATTTTTCACTATAATCATGTCCCTCCCATTATACACATTATTATTGCATAGCATTTTATTTCCACTTGTGTTTTACCTCCAAAGTAATCCACATTACTGTCATTATTTTATAGAGTTAGGGATTACTTAGATATTCTCATGTTTAGCAATTTTTTTTGTCACATCACTCCTTGTTTCTCATTTCTTCCTTTTACATTCAATGACGTTATACCTAAAGTAGATCCTTGAGTAATTTTTTCAGTAAGAATCTATAACTAGCAAATTCTTTTGAGATTATTCTTAAATGTCTTCATTTCACCCTTGCCCTTAAATCATAGTGTATACTAGATTGTCAACTATGCTTTCTTTAAAGATATTTTTCTTCTTTCTTCTGCCTTCTATTGTTGCCACTGAGAAGTCTACTGCCAATCTAATTACCTAACTTTGTAGATAATGTTTTATCTTCCCTGTGAGTTTTTTTTAGGTTTTATTTTATTTTCTGTCTTTAGTGTTCCACAGTTTGATTATTATGTGTCCAAGTGTAGATTTATTTATTTATTTATTTATTTATTTAGTCTTCCTTGGGGCTCACCACAAAATTCAACTTTGAGCTTATTATTAACCTGGTATATATAAGTCCAGTTAAGACACTGACATATGAGGCCATAGCCTAACGAATGTGCGACCAGGTCATTCCAGTCTGGAAAACTGTCCATTTAGACCTCATTAGCTTTCCACACTGCAAAATCACATGAATTGAGTTAAATATGCTGGTAACATCCCTTTGGCATTTATCATAGTTCAGCATAAACATAACATGTCTGTGTTGTCTGTAAATCATAGCTGAAAACATTATGTTACAAAACTAAGAGGTGATCAGTTCCAAATTTCTCTACATCCACTACCAATATTAATCTTGATCTCCTTCATACTGGCTCTGAGAAACAGAAGTATCTCTTCCCCTTTCCAACTTACACCCACCTTTTTCTTCCACTATCTCTGGCATTTGGCTGAGTAATTATATCTTCACTCCAAGGTAATTTAAGTCTTTTCCATTCCACCCACTCATTCCTTACAGGTAAAGAAAATCCAAGTTTCACACTTTCTAAAAAATAAAAACTTTCCCATCTCCTTTCACGTCCTTCAAGCTAATGATCTCACTCTGCTACCCTCACAGCCAAACTTCACAAAGGAGGGAGCGCTCGCCCATACCACCTGTTAACCTACACATACCAATTCCATTCCAGCACTGTGGCAATTTGGCTTCCCTTCCCACAACTTACTGAAACCAGTCCAGGCAAGACTACTAATGACTTCCTGACCTCTAAAACTAAAGGAGTCTTTTCAGGACACATCTTATTTAGATGCTTTAAGGCTTTGGACATATTTGCCTAATTTGTCATTACTAACTTTCCGATTATCATTCAGAATGCTTCTCTGGTTGTTCACATCACTCCTCCTTGGGTCACTTTTCATATTGTACTTCTTTACATACTGTACTCTGCTTGCTTTTAAGTGAGGGATATCTATGGGTATTTCTGGTCTTCTTCTCATACCCACTTCTATGGCTTCATCTAGTACTTTAAAACTAAAGACTCTGAAGTATCTATCTCTAATCCTTGCCTCTCTCCTGAGACTCAGACCTAATTTTCAACAGCAAGCCTCACATCTTCGGCTGAATGCCCAATAGCATTTCAAATTCACTGTGTCCAAACACAAGTCCTTTCCTTTTTCTTTCAATCTTTCTCTTTCTCTTACATCCCCTATGTTAATAAGTGCCACTATCATTCACTGCTCAAATTTAGAACAGAGTAATTCTCTAGTCCAATGCTGTCCAACAGAACTTTCGATGACAAAAATGTTCTGTGTCTGTGTTGTCCAATATGGTAATGCTAGCCACTTGCGACTATAAAGCACTTGAAATGTGGGTAGTCTGACTGAGGAAATAAATCTTCAGTGCATTCAATGTTAATTTAAATTTAAATAGCCATATGTGGTTGTCCTATTAGAAAGCACAACTGTAGTCTTTCCTGTCACTTAAATCATTTTTGCCATCAGGTCCCACAGACTCTATCTGCTAAATTTATATTGAAAAGACCCTTCAAAGCAATCTCCACTGTTAGCATTTGAAAACACCAATGTGTTTATGTCCTTTTCCTGTCCCACATGACTTCATTAATCTATATTTTATATAAGTTATTTTTATATTTTATATAAGATAATATCTGAACCTTTACTCATACCTATAAGGCCTTCCGGTGTACCTTCTTCCCAGCCACTCTTTCATGACCACCACACATCCTGCATCCTCCCTGACAAGTATAATCAACTCTTTGCTTTTTTCTAGGTGCCCAGTAACACCTCTAAATTCTTGCACGTTCTGTACTTCAACCTAGAATATACCTCTTTCTTTCTCTCAGTTCAATGAATTTCTACTCTAACTAAAGGGACATGGTCATAGGGAAAAAGTAAAAGCACTTTCCTTAAGAACAAAAATGAGGCAAGGTTTTCCACTTCCACCACTTTTATTCAACATAGTATTGGAAGTGCTAGCCATAGCAATCAAACCAGAAAAAGAAATAAAAAGCATCCGAACTGGAAATAAGGAATTAAAGAGTCATTATTTACAGACAACATGACACTATATATAGAGAACCCTAAAGATTCTACCACAAAACTATTAGAACTGATAAAAAAAAGAAAGAAAAAGAATTCAGTAAAGTAGCAGGATACAAAATTAATATTCAGAAATCAGTTGCATTTTTATACACCAATAACGAAAGAGAAATTAAAAAATAATCCCATTTATAATTGCATCAAAAAAATAAATGAAATACCTAGGAATAAATTTAACCAAGGAGGTAAAAGACCCGTACTTGGAAAATTATGAGACACTGAAAAAGACACAAATAAATGGAGCATATACTGTACTCTCATGGATAGGAAGAATCAACATTGTTAAAATGTCTATACTCCCAAAATCAATCTACCGATTCACTGCAATCCCTATCAAAATATCCAAGGCATTTTTCACAGAGCTAGAACAAATAATCCTAAAATGTATAGGGAACCAACAGAGACCCTAAATAGCCAAAGAAATCTTGAGAAGGAAGAATGAAATTGGAGGTATCACATTACCTGATATCAAACTATACTACAAGGCTATAGTACTCAAAACAGCAGGATACAAGTATAAAAACAGACACATAGATCAATTGAACAGAATAGAAAGACCAGAAATAAACTCATGCTTATATGGTTAATTAATGTGTGACAAAAGAGGCAAGAACATACAATAGGGTAAAGACACTCCATTCAATAAATGGTGTTGGGAAAACTGGAGAGTTACATGCAAAAAAAAAAGAAAGAAAAAGAAACTAGACTACCTTCTTACATCATATGCAAGAATAAGCACAAAATCAATTAAAGACTTAAATGTAAGACCCAAAACCATAAAACTCCTAGAAGAAAACATTGGAAGTAAACTCTCTGACATTGCTCTTAGTAATGTTGTTTTGGATATGTCTCCTCGAGCAAGGGAAACAAAAGAAAAAATATACAAATGGGACTACATCAAACTGAAAAGGTTTTGCACAGCAAAGGAAACCATCAACAAAACAAAAAGGCAACTTATTGAATGGGAGAAGATATTTGCCAATGATACAATCGATAAGAGATTAATACCCCAAATCTATAAAGAACTCATACAAGTTAATACCCAAACAACAAATAATCTGATTAAAAAAAAATGGGCAGAGAACCTAAATAGACATTTTCCCCGGAGTATATATAAGTGGCGAATAGACATATGAAAAGACGTTCAATGTCACTAATCATCAGAGAAATGCAAATTAAAACCACAATGAGATATAACCTCACACCTGTCAGAATGTCCATCATCAATAAATCAACAAACAAGTGTTGGCAAGGATGTGGAGAAAAAGGAACCCTTGTGTGCTGTTGATAGGATTCAAGTTGATACAGCCATGACAGAAAACAGCATGGAGCTTCCTCAAAAAATTAAAAATAGAATTAGCTTATGACTCAGCAATTCCACTTCTGGATATTTATCAGAAGAAATGCAAAACACTAATTCAAAAATATAAAAATATATATGTACTCATATGTTCACTGTAGTACTATTTACAATAGCCAAGATATGGAAACAACTGATATGCCCGTCAACAGATGATTGTATAAAGGAGTGGTATATATATATATATATATATATATATATATATATATATATATATATGAATATTACACAGCCATAGAAAACGTGAAATGTTGCCATTTGTGACAACATGGATGAATCTTGAAATTATTATGCTAAGTAGAATAAGTCAGAGAGTGAAAGGCAAATACCACATGATTTCACTTAAATGTGGAATCTAAAGAATAAACAAGCAAAACAGAAAAAATAAAGGGACCAGATCAAATGCTACTTCCTTTTTACATTTGCTTTTATATCTGTTTCATTCTTCTCCAGAGAGGGGACAATGTTCTATGGAACATTTTCACTTCCATATGTGAATGAACTAATGAATTATCATAAAATTCCAAACAAGTCCTTCTATAATTAGAAGCCAAAAGTTTACTATCTGTAAAACTTGAATGTTTCCATTTTTTTAAAATTAGTTTCAGGTGTCCAAAACAACATAGTAATTAGACATTTATATACCTCACAAAGTGATAACCCACTAAGTTTATTATCCATCTGTACATAGATATTAGACACTGCACATAGATATTAGAATATTATTGACTATATTCCCTATACTGTACTATATATCCCCATTACTATTTTTTTTTTGATTATAGTTGACATTCAATATTATTTTATATTAGTTTCTGGTGTAAAGTGTTGTGGTTAGACATTTATATAACTTATGAAGTGATCCCCCCATAAGTCCAGTCCCCATCTGACACTATACATAGTTTTAAAATATTATTAATTATATTCCCCATACTGTACATTTATTGAATAAACTGTCTTTACCCCATTGCATATTCCTGTCTCCTTGTCACACATTAATGGACCATATAGGCATGAGTTTATTTCTGGTCTTTCTATTCTGTTCAATTAATCTATGTGTCTGTTTTTATGCCCGCACTATGCTGTTTTGGTTACTATGGCCCTGTGGTATAGTTTGATATCAGGTAATGTGATACCTCCAACTTCATTCTTTCCTTCTCAAGATTGCTTTGGCTATTTGGGGTCTCTGTTGGTTCCCCATACAATTTGGGATTATTTGTTCTAGCTCTGTGAAAAATGCCATTGATATTTTGATAGGGATTGCAGTGAATCAATACGTTGCTTTCAGTAGTAGAGACATTTGAACAATGTTGATTCTTCCTATCCATGAGAGCATGGTATATGCTTCATTTATCTGTATCTCCTTCAGTGTCTTATAATTTTCCAAGTACAGGTCTTTTACCTCCTTGGTTAAATTTATTCCTAGGTATTTTATTTATTTTTTGATGTGATTATAAATGGGATTATTTTTTAAATTTCTCTGTCTGATAGTTCATTATTGGTGTATAAAAATACAACTGATTTCTGAATATTAATTTTGTATCTTGCTACTTTACTGAATTCACTTATCAGTTCTAATAGTTTTGTGGTAGAATCTTTAGGGTTCTCTATATATAGGGTCATGTTGTCTGCAAATAATGACTTTGATTTCTTATTTCCAATTTGGATGCTTTTTACTTATTTTTCTGCTCTGATTTCTGTGGCTAGGACTTCCAAGTGCTTTTTTTTTAGATATCTGAAAATATAAACCTACATTTTTATTTTATTATCTCTATAAACCATCAATTCTCATGTGTATGATAACAGAGCTTTTGTTATTTTTCACAACCAGATTTAGTCATGTCACATTACACCTATAGATCTATCATTTATTTTCCCTGCAACATAATCCATCTAAGCCCAAACTTTTCCATTTGAAAAATGTGAATAATTGTGTGGAGGCAATGAATGATGGAGAAAGAAAGAGAGAGAGAGAGAGGAGAAAGGTGGGGAAAGAGGGAAGGAGAGAAAGAGGGAGGGAGGGTAAGAGGGAGAGAGGAAAGGAGGAAGGGAGGGAGAGAGGAAGGAAAGAAGGAACGAAGGAAGGAAGGAAGGGAGGAGAAGAAAAGAAGGAAGGAAAGAAAAAAGAGAAAGGAAGGAAGAAGAAAGAGAGAGAGAAAGGGGGGAAAGAGGGAGGGAGGAAAGAAGGAAGGAGGAAGGGAACATGCAATAAACCATTAGGTAGAAATACACTTCCCAGACCTCCCCCAAGTGATCACAAGAATACACAGACGCCAATGATACTCCAATGATTTGGCCTGAAGTTACACCAAACCTGAGCGGCATTCCATTTTTAATTCTCTCTGGAAAGAAAGGAGAACTGTAAGTCATTCCCAGATACACCTGGGTGTCGGATCAGAGCTTCATCCCAAGGCATGCCTGATAACTCATGCCCCAATCTGTATTTGACTGCACTTTTACATGGATGGTTCTCATTCTGAGTTTGGTCTGAAGACCATAATTATAAATTCACTTTTATGCAATAATAGTCTATAACTGAGAGGGTTTTCACAAGGATTAACAAGATCTTAATGCAATAATCCTTTAAAAAATGTTTAGCACAGGGCCTCACCCATTATAAGGGCTCAATCTGTGAGAGCTATGATTATTATTTATGGGATTCAATAATTCTGCATGTTCTGAAACAACAGTAATTGTGAGTGCCAAATCATAAATTCCTTTTGCTCAAGTGCTGAGAAGTCAAACTGGAAAGGAACAAATGATTGCAATAAGTATATGTGCAGGACTTATCAAAGTTGTCTTTTTATCTGTGTGATGATTTGACCAATATCTGTCTTCCTTGCTAGACTGTAATCTCCAAGAAGGCAGGGGCCTTATCAACTTTTGGTTATCGTTTAATGCCTAGCACTTAATAAAGTAACTGGTACATAGGAAACACTCAATAAATATTTGTTGAGCTAGCTTTCTTTATGCGCTAGAAAACTTATCTCAGTTATTTGAAAACATTCCCGGTACTATGCTAGCAATTAGGGACACAAAATGTCTCAGAGAAAAGTCTGCCATTAACGACCTCTAGTCTAGTCAACAGATCCCTAAATGAAGCCACCGATGTTTTCAATATAGAGCAAAGTGAACGTTATGGCAATCAGATACAAGGGGTGCTGTGGGAAAATACAAGAGGGGCATCTAACTAGTCAGGAGAGAGGGGAGAGTTAGGAAAAGGCTTACAGAGAAGGTACCAGCTGAGATAATCACAAAATAGACAAGAGAAAGAGAAAGAGCAGTCCAGGGAGAGCAAGAAACACAGAAACAAGAAAGTGAAGGCAAAGGCAAGTTTTTCTATTTAATTGAAGAAGGAGCTGCAAGAAAAGGAGTGGGAAGAAACAATGTGGAGAAGTAGGGAGATCGCAGAACACGTATTGTGAACCCCGCTAAGGATTTGAGTTTAATTATGAAGGCAATCTGGAGACACGGAAAGGTTTGAAACAGGGAGAGATGAGTGGGCTGGACTAGAAGTGTCTTCCAGTTTGAGAAGTCTGTGATTTAGAAATGCTGAAAGCTAAATTTAATGCAGTCATGCACTGCATAACATTTCAGTCAGCAATGGACCACATACATATATGATGGTGGTCCCACAAGATTATAATGGAGCTAAAAACTCCTATTGCTTAGTGACAGTGTAGCCGTCATTACATCAGAGTGAGATGCATGACTCACGTGTTTGTGGTCATGCTGGTGTAAACAAACCTACTGCGCTGCCAGGCGTATAAAAGTACAGCACATAAAATGATGTCCAGTACATAGTACTTGATAATGATAATAAGCGACTGTGTAACTGGTCTATGTATTTACCATAATGCACTTTTTATCGTTATCTTAGAGTGTACTCTTTCTACTTATAAAAACAGTTTGCTGTAAAAAAAAAAATTGGGCCATGCTATGCTGGCAAAAGCCTCATACACCCTGTGTTTATGTCTTCATTGCATCATTTTCTCTTGTGCTTGATTTACTCTCTTGTTGTTTTGTACAGTAACATGCTGTATAGGCTTGTGGCCTAAGAGCAACAGGCTATGCCACATACCTTAGGTTAGTGGGCTAGGCCACCTAGGTGTGTGTAAGTACACCTATGATGTTCACACAGACAAAATCACCTAACAACACATTCCACAGAATAGATCCCCTTCGTTAAATGACACGACTGTATTCAAATACAGTAACTGTATGTATTAGTTAGAACAGACTAATCTACTGTAACAAACAGACCCAAAATGTAATGACAGCAGAGGTTTATTACACGCTCAGATAGCAACCCAGGGTAGGTGCTCCTGAGTGCCTTGTGGAGGAAAGAAAGGATCTGCTTTTCAGTCATTCTAGGCTAACAGACCTTGGCCGTATTCAACACGTGGCTCACAAGCTCACTTTGGTCTTCATGTCACCATTCCATCCTTTGTGAATGGGTTATGGCATGAGAAGTACCCTATAGGAAGCAGTTCTGAAAGTTGCACAGATCACTTCCATTCACTAGAACCCACTGACTAGAACCAAGTCATGTGTCCATATCCAACTGCAAAGAAGGCTGGGAATTGTAGCCTAGCTGTTTGCTAAGGCAGTCCCTACTGCACTATTTTAGTTTAGGATTTTGAGTATACTTGTGTTCTCTATTCCCTAAATTATTTTGTACTTTATTTTCTATTTTAATTTTCTTGGAGTTTATATATTTCATTATACGATATCTCAAATTCATTTTAAAAGAATACAGAGTGAAAATTATAAAGCAAAAATCATAAATTTTATTACTATCAACAAGTGTATAGTATTGCGTAGTTCATAGAGGGCTTTCACACTCTTTAGTTCATTTTTTTAGTGTACTTTTTACCGTACACTATCTGTGCAACCCTTTGATACAAGCAGAAAACCATTGTTACCACCATTTTTTAAATATAAGTGTGAATCAGGTAAATGAGTTACCTGAAGTTGCCCCATTATACTCATTCTAACAGTTATTTAAATGTGGGAAACATTTAGTTGTCCTTGAAGTCCATCCAAAAAAGTAAATTTATGTTTTTCAAATCTTTTTTAAGAAGTATTTTTCTTGATTCAAATGTAGAGGATATATTCATCCAGAGCTCATGCTGAGGTCCATTTTGTAACACATAGATTCACATAACCCAGCAAAGCTTACCTCTACCACTACAAAGCGCACATGGAAATATAAGCACTGGTGATGACAATGCAGACAAACTCCCTCTGAGCTAGCTATCTTTATGTTCTAGGAAAAAATAAACATTTACAAAAGAGACAAGAGAGAAGGCACTTGAAGCGGAGAGTCTGGCACTTACTTTGGTTGAAGGGGTTTAGATGGTGTTACAGTTTCCTAGCACTCTCATAACAAAATACTCAAATGAGTGGCTTAAAAAACAGAAATATATTGTCCCACAGTTCTGGAGCCTAGAAGTTTGAGATCAAGGTGTCGGCAGGTCATACTCCCACTGAAGGCCTTAGAGGATGGTCTGTTCCAGGTCACGCTCCTAACATTTGGTCACTGTTTGGCTTTTGGCAGTATAGTTCCAATCTTCACAGAACAGAGACAATAAATTTCTCATTTGCTCACCTTTGGCCAGGTTTTAGTCAATGAGACAAAGACCTACATAGTAAGGAATTAACAGCCTGCAAGGAAATGAAACGAGCTTTCCTATGACCAAGAAGGGGTACAAAACGTGGCAAGAGAAAGAAGCCAACACAAAAATTCCAAATGCTCAGGCCATGTAGGATTTGCCCTTCAGAACATTTTACCAGCATTTGGCATGCTGCTTCTACCAGCTCTCCCCTGAAAAGTGAACAGTGTGTAGCCCCCCACGTCTCGTAAGTTTCCCACTTGTCTCCACTGAGCAACATTCTTCCCATGAGGTTGTGTTCAGCTCCTATTGTTATTCCAAATGACTTTTCAATCCTTTTGGCACCTAACTTTTATGTATTTCAATTGTGCACCCATAAAACCCAACCAAACACAACATATAGTACAGAGACCTCAGCTATTCTATAGAAAAACACCTTTGCAGTTTTTCCTCCCTTTTCCCAGTCCAACCCCACTTTCCTATCCAACTCTTTTCTATCACCCCAAAGGAAAAAGGACAGAGAGTAAAATGTTTTCACCATTCACCAGTTCACTGGGAAGCTGTTGCTTCCTTGAAAACTCATGCCCTGGTACCTGGCACACTGAACACTGTGCTGCCTCCTTTTTCTGACTGCCTTGTTCACACTTGCCAAGCCAACATCTGTGGATTGCATGACTTTACAATGACAAAAGATGGAGACTAGACGTGTTTTTAAAAAGAGGAAGAAAAAGAAAACATCTTCTTCAGAGAAGAACATCATCTTCAGAGAAAACATCTCATAGGACGTGCACCTCAAACTCCCACCCCCCTCTCTCTTCCCCACCACTCCTGGACTCTTTTCCCCAAAATTAACCTAAGAGATAGAATCATCTCTGGTCCAGATTGAGGCAAATTTGGCAGCTTGAGGGTTGAATGGTGACAACTTAGTAACAATCTGCTTTTTTCTGCAAATTGCTAAGGCAATGGCGTTCCTTGGCCAACTCAAAAAATCAGGTGATGCCCAAATAAACTACAACACATTCTTGTCTAGGGTTCTCATCCAAGAGCCAAAGGCAGGTGCTGCCAGAGGCTCTGGTCCGGAGTCTCCTGCTGAAACTCAGTCCTCCCATGAGGCTGGCATTCCAAGGCTGTTTCTCTGAGAAAGGGATGGGAATTGGGCAAACATTTGGAGGGTTATAGGGTAAAAGGCAGAGGAGGAAGACAAGAAGAGAGGGTAACTGTCTACTAGATGCGGTGCTTCTATGAATGTGGTCATAACAAAGGCGAAATCGGGCAGCAATTTTATAGGTTTATCATACCCAGATGTGAATAGGCTGTATTCAATATAATCTGCAAAGAGAATCTTCCCTGTGCTCTGTATTCCAAATCTCCTCCTATCCCCTCCTTTTTTTTTTCTTTTTGAATGGAACCACAAGCACATTCTATTAGCCCAAAAGCCGGATATAACTAGCCTCCCTGTCAGCGCCCACAGCCAGTCTATCACAAGTCCTATCAATGAGAACTCCTAAATAAATCTCTCTGACATACCTGTTTTTTCTTCAGAGCCACGGCCATCAGTGTGGCTCAAGCCATCACCTCCTTCTTTCACCTGGATTAGTTACAGGGGTCTCCTATCTCCCTCCCTCTCCCCCGACACACTCTAGTTTCTTTCCAATATAGTCTATCATCAGGATGGTCTTTCTTAAATGCAAACATAATCATATCACTCCACTGCTTAAAACTCTTCATGACTCCCTGTGGCTTTTATAATAAAGTTCAAGTCTCATCGTGGCCTTCAAGACCCTGCCTCTATGGCTTCTGCCTAACTTGGCAGTTTCTTCTCTTCATTCCATATGTGCTCTATGCTCTATCCACACCAAAGTTCTCATAGTTCCTCTAGTGTACCCTGTTCTCCCCTGTCCCCCTCCTCACCTCTCACCCCACCCTTTAAGCTTTGTTCCCTCTGCTTGACATCTTTTCATCCTCCCCTCTCCTCCTTGTTATCATTTGCTAACCCCTACTTAACCCACACTCCTCAATTCTGATTTCAGTTCATCTGGAGAGCCATCTGCCCTGTACCTTGAAAATTTGAGTCAAGTGCCCTTCCCATTAGTTTTCTCAGAATCTCACTTTCTCCTTTGATAGGGTATAACACTCTAATTGCCTGGTCAACCATCACTCTCCTGTTCTCTCCACTTGCCCCCCAACCCAGTACTATATACCCCAAAATCAAGAAGCATGCCTATATTTAGTACATACTAAGTGCTCAGTAAATGTTTATTGATTCAATCAGTCAGGTAACCAATTCAAATATCCCACACTGCAGTAATGGAGGCAGCAAAGTCGTTGGTTCATGTGTTGCTTCCCACAGTCTCCCTCTTTAAACCTTGATGGTTTATATGTGGTTATACTTTGGCAAAAGATAGACTCAATGCAGTCATTGCATAAAAAGAAACTGTAGGATAAAAGATGAACAACACCAACAAAAACATTTACTTCCTGTCTCAGTTGTTAGAAGATTCAGATATTTTTTTAACAAGCTATGAAGACTTGATACTTGCTTGATCCTTTATACTCTTTTCCAGCTTAAATTGTTCCTGACTATCAGATCAGACTTGGTTGACACTAGGATTTCTGAATCCTCAACCTCCTTCCATAACTACAGCCATCCCTGCAGGTTCAGGACCAACTTACCCATTAGGCCTAGAAGGGACTCAGTGCCTAAGGTCCACAAGTTTAAAAGCCCAGGAAAATGTTTCAATTTCTTTTAAAATCAGAAGAAAAAATACACTTTAGGTAAAAAATATTTTGAAATATAATACAAATATATTTGTCTTTATACCAACACAGTCACAGAATACAATTTTTAATATTTTTTATGGAGGAAGGCATCGATGAAAACAATAGTGCCAAATGTCCATGAAAATCATGACTTTAGTCCTGCTGAGTGCCTGAAAAGTGATACATGCACAGAGGACAAGGTTAAAGAATTGGAATCATCTCACTATGTTGGAGCCTCGAGGGGGCCCCCAGTCCTGGTGAGAGGGTTGAACCATATGAAAGCTTCAAGGCTTGCTTCTGTGCCTGGGCACTAAGACCTGTATGACGGGCAGACTGAGGCTTTTCTTACCTTTCCCTTAGGCTCTTTCAGGGATTGTTGACAATCCACCAAAGGAAACCCAAATATGTCACCCCTAAATATCCCTCTTTAATATAAAAGTTATTTTGAACTGAAGGCAATTAAGAAGCAATAAATGCAGAAAAAAGCTCTTCTTTTTCTGCCTAAAGGCAGAAATAAATTCTCCTTTCACTGGAGACAGACTCTTATCAGCCCAGAGACTAAAACAGAGTAATAAGCAAACAAACCTTGTAAAACTAACCATCATCTTCCCAGTTAAGGGAGATAAGGACCACCCAGCCCTAGGTGGACTACCCCTGGCCTAAACCCCTTTGTCTTGACAATTCTTCACAAATTTATTGCTTGTCTCAAAGGTATAAAAGCTTGCTCTGGTCACTTCTTCAGGTCCTCATGTGAAAGTCCCCATGTACAAGTAAAAATTTAATAAAATGTGTTTGCTTTTCTTCTGTAAATCTGTCTTTGTCAGTTTAATTTTCAGACCCAGCCAGGGACCCTAAGGTCAAGGAAAGCTTTTTCCTCTCCTATAACACTTGTGCTCACCAACTGCCAAAATAAAATTGCTTCCATTGCTAGAAATAACTAACAACTAGTTCAATACTCCAGTCATTCAACATTTTATACAGAAACAGAAATGTATTAAATAATATTATATTAATAACTTTTATTATTAAGTATATTTAATACTATTTCTGAAATAATTGTGCTTCTTCTATAATGTTGTATTTTATTTGTACAGTTTTCACTAAGGGACTCACGAGTTGCAAAGTTAGTGGAAAAGTCTTACCCATCACGTGACATTTCCTCCTCCATATCTCCAGCTTTAGGGACAGTCTCCTGTCTGCCACAGATTAATTTAGGAAATAGGAAATCATGTCATTTAGTTGAGAAAGAGGAATATAAGTACGAGGAAGGCCAATTTTGCAGAGCCGACAAGATATAACTTTTCGACCTTTAAGAACCTATTTAATCACCTACTCCAAAGGTGCTTTGGGAGTATTAAACTCCCCCTGTATCTGGGAGAAGCCATCCAACAATTTCTAGAAAAGCAGACTAGTGTTTGAAAGCCTTCAGTAATAAGAAACAACTCTCTTATTACAATTTCTTATTAGTACGCTTCCCTGCAGAAAGAATTTTCAAAACTCTATTTTACAAAGAAGGACTTCTCCCCTGTGCCTGGAAAGAACAAGGCTATCATTCGACAAGTTTCAAGTGCAACACTTAGAGAAGAGAAAGGGCTACCCAAACCCAACAAAAGCTACGATGAGAGTGGTTATTCTTGTCCCATGTGCATGTGTAAGCTTGCTTCACGAAGGAAAGAACGATGTCTTTTTTTTTATCCCTGTATCTCATAATGTATACATGGTAGGATTTCATTAAATAGTTGTTGAATTCATGAATGGTTCAAAAAAAAAAAGAACCAATCACTGCTACCTAGGTTTAGGATGAAACTACAGGTTAAGTGCTGAGCACCTTTTTCTATCATTCCAAGCACACACATTTGCCTTTTCTGCTGTTTTCTTTTCATTATTAAATCCCATACATGTTATTTGAATTTTTTTCTGAATTGCTTACTTTTGTCATTTGCAGAGCTTAGTTATTTTATCTTTTTCATTCCTTCAACAAACATTTGTTCATCTTAAGCCAAACTTCCTATTTCAGAGATAAGGAATGAGCAAATGCCTTAGAAACAGACATGCAGATCTAATACTCGTTCCACCAATCTCCAGCTGTGTCCCTCAGCATGCTGCCTGACTTCCACCAGCATCAGCAACTACATATGCAATCTGGAACCATATCCATCCCAGCAGATTGTCTGAGGGCTAATTGAGAGTATGTATGTATACAGTAGGCATTTGATAAGTGTTCATTGTTTTCCCTGCTTCCATTTCTATTAAAAGGTTGCAAATTTAATGACTGATGAGCAAACTCAATTTAAGCTCTCAGAAAATAGAAAATGTCAGCCTAAGAGATTCCTTCCGATGGCACAGACCATGCTATGTGTCATCCAGACCCCACTTTGTTTTGCTCTGGGAATACAAAAAGAGTGCATTTCTCAGATTTCCTTGAGGTCAGTGGCTGGTGTGGCCATTAGGATGTAGCAGAAGTGATATTCACCACTTCCAGGCCTACCTTCTAAAAACTCTTCCAGGCCTGGCCCCTAACGGAAACCCAGATGCAGAAAATCCAGCAGATACTCCAGGGCCCTAGGTGATGGTAGAGGCGTGGAACACAAGGAGTCTAGAGTAGATCCAAGATGGCAGAGTTAGATAAACACTGCACCTGCTTTCTTCCATGAACACATGGACATTACAACTAAATTATAGAACAATCAACCTGGAGAATCATCTGAAGTCTAGCTGAACAGAAGTTTTATAATTAACAATATAAAGAAGCCATGTCGAGATTGGTAGGAGAAGCAGAGACATGGAACAAGCCTCAAAACTTCGTGTGGTGGGCTGGCCCGGTGGCTCAGGTGGTTAGAGCTCCATGCTCCTAACTCCGAAGGCTGCCATTCAATTCCCACATGGGCCAGTGGGCTCTCAACCACAAGGTTGCCAGTTCAATTCCTCGATTCCCGCAAGGGATGGTGGGCAGCACCCCCTGCAACTAAGATTGAACATGGCACCTTGAGCTGAGCTGCCGCTGAGCTCCTGGATGGCTCAGTTGGTTGGAATGCGTCCTCTCAACCACAAGGTTGCCAGTTCGACTCCTGCAAGGGATGGTGGGCTGTGCCCCCTGCAACTAGAAAACGGTAACTGGACCTGGAGCTGAGCTGCGCCTTCCACAACTAAGATTGAAAGGACAACAACTTGACTTGCAAAAAAAGGCCTGGAAGTACACACTGTTCCCCAATAAAGTCCTGTTCCCCTTCCCCAATTAAAAAAAAAATAAAAAATCCTCTTTCTCTTTAAAAAAAAACAAAAACTTTGTGTGGTTGTTGAGAACCGGGAGGAATATCTCAGCCACAGAGGATCCCCCAGGGGAGCGAGGGACACCAGCTACACACCATTCTCCACAGCCCAACATCTGGCTGTGAAAAACAGTGAGAATTTCAACCATCCAGGTGGGAGGAAGGCTGCGGGAAATCCAGAAGTCCTCTGGAATGGTCCATGCACAGACTCTCTCACTCACAGGTACTCATATTGGGCTCTGGTGGAGGGACAGTAACTCAGGGGGTGTCAGAGACATATGAGGACAGACTGAGGTATGTGGCTTCATGGCGAGGGCTGGAGGACAGTTGCCATTTACCCTGTGAGGGTCCTCTTCCCATGCAGCTGGCAGGCAGGCACCATCTTTCCTGTATTGAGCCCGCCCCACAAGCCACATCTGAATCCGAATGGTCTGTTGGGTTCTGCTGGCTCCACCCTGCTGACTCACTGGAACCCCACCCCACCCAACTTGCCTACACCAGAGGTACTTTCTTCACGAACAGCCAGCCCTGCCCAAATTGCACTCTTTCTTAGAAAACTATCAGAGTCCATGGGCCCCAGGCAGGCAGCAACTGGCCTCATTGTGCTCTGAGACTTTTGCTGCATAGCTCCAGGCTCACCACTGACACCAAACCAGAGTCAGCATTAACATATGACCACAACTCTTCCCACTCTAGTAAATCTCTGAGACCCTGCCTCACCCAAATTGTGTACTTTACAAGGCTTTCTCAGTGGCTGAACTTAAGGGAGCTGGCAGGTGGCAGCAGACAGCAGGGGTGTCCTGGCATTTGGAAAGGAACTGGTGGCAGACATCCTCAGTTCACAGTGTGGCTTCTCCCATCTACCTCCAAGGTTAGCACAGGCAGCAAACAACTGCAGGTCACTTTGTAACTCCTACCAGGTAGTCTCCAGCTGGTCACAGGCAATAGGTTACCTGGGCCTGCACTAGAGCACCTTGCAAGAGGCCTCAGAATCAAAATACTTGAAGGTTGGCTTCAGAACACAGCGGAGCACAGCCCAAATAGCCCCACGAATGGCACACACAAAGGTTGGTCTCAACAGGAACCAGAGCCTGCTGGAGCAAATCTCACTTAGCAGATTAAGCACCCCACACAGCAGCATGTAAGCTGCGGATCTGGCCAAACCCCACATCCAATCAGCCTGATGGTAAATCCTCCCTACTGACATTCCATAGCAATCAAGGCTCAACTATAACAGGAGAGCACACAAACCCACACAAGGGACACTCCTGGAACAACCAGAGCAGAAACAGGTGACCAAGGACATTGTGCTAGGGCCCCACAGGGCACCTACTACATAAGGCCACCCAGCCAAGACTAAGAGATATAGCAGATATACATAGAAACAAACAGAAAGGCAGCCAAAATGAGGAAACAAAGAAATACATCCCAAATGAAAGAACAGGAGAAAACTCCATTAAAAGAACTAAATGAAATGGAGGGAAGTAATCTACCAGATACAGAGTTCAAAACAATAGCTATAAGGATGCTCAAGGAACTTAGGGAGAACTTCAACAGAGATAGCATGCATAAAAAAGGACATAGAAACCATAAAAAAGAACCAGTCAGAAGTGAAACATACAATAACTGAAATGAAGAATGCCCTAGAAGGAATCACCAGCAGACTAGATGAAGCAGAGGACTGAATCAGTGATTTGGAAGAGAAGGTAGCAGAAAATACCCAATCAAAACAGCAAAAAGAAAAAAGAATTAAAAAAAAGAGGATAGTTTAAGAAACCTCTGGGACAACATCAAGTGTAACAACATTTGTATCATAGGGGTATCAGAAGAAAAACAGAGAAAGCAAAGGATTGAGAATCTATTTGAAGAAATAATGACTGAAAATTTTCCTAACCTGGTGAAGGAATTAGACATACAAGTCCAGGAAGTGCATAGAGTCCCAAACAAGATGAACCCAAATGGGCCAAAACCAAGACACGTTATAATTAGAATGGCAAAGATTAAAGACAAAGACAGAATCCTAAAAGCAGCAAGAGATAGGCAACTAGTAACTTATAAGGGAGCTCCCATTATATTGTCAGCTGATTTGTCAACAGAAACTTTGCAGGCCAGAAGAGATTGGCAGGAAATATTCAACATGATGAAAAGCAAGGACTTACAGCCAAGATTACTCTACACAGCAAAGCTATCATTGAGAATTGAATGACAGATAAAGAGCTTCCCAGGCAAGAAAAAGCTAAAGGAGTTCATCACTACCAAACCAGTATTATAAGGAATGTTAAAGGGGTTTCTTTAAGATGGAAAAAAACACACCAAAATTATGATTAATAAAATGACAATACCTACATATCTATCAATAACTTCTTTCAATGTAAATGGATTAAATGCTTCACTCAAAAGACATAGGAGGGCTAAATGGATAAGAAAACAAAACCTTTACATATGCTGCCTACGAAAGAATCACTTCAGATTGAAAGACACATACAAACGGAAAGTAAAGGGGTGGAAAAGATATTTCATGAAAATGGAAATGAAAAAAAAAAAAACAAAAAAAAGCTGGGGTAGCAATACTTACAGCATACAAAACAGACTTTAAAACAAAGGCTATAACAAGAGACAGAGAAGGACCTAGTAATCCCACTCCAGGGTATTTATCTGAAAAAAAACCCAAATGCTTCTTCGAGGGGACACATGCATCCATATGTTCATTGCAGCATTTTTTACAATGACTAAAATGTGAAGGCAGCCTGGGTGTCTGACAATGGATAAGTGGATAATGAGTAGGTAGTACATATATGCAAAGAAATATTGCTCAACCATGGAAGGGTGGGTTCTTGCCATCTGTGGTGGCATGGATGGACCTGGAGGGTATTGTGCTGAGTGGAGTATGTCAGACAGAGAGAGACAGATGCAATGTGATTTCATTTATATGTGGAATCTAAAGAACAAAATAAACAAAATGGAAACAAACCCATAGATACAAAGAACATATTGATGGTTGTCAGATGGGAGGAGGGTTGGGGGCAGGTGAAAAAGAGGACTAAGAAGTACAAATTGGTTGTTTCACAGTAATGATGGAGATATAGGGTACAGCATATAAGGTCAGACAAGTTCCCGAACTCATCTTAGAAAAAGTGCTATATACCTTATTGCTGAATATCACTATGGTCATCTTGGACGTACTCCCCTTAAGAAGCTGTGCACTGACACCAGAGCCTAGTCCACCTTTCAGTGCAATTTTGGAACTCTTTTTCTGGAATGGCCATCAGAGCTGCCAGCATAGTACCCTTGATGTCCTGAATGTCATCAAAATATCTTCCTTTCAATATGTCCTTTATCTTCAGGTAAAGAAAGAAGTCACTGGGAGCCAGATCAGGTGAGTAGGGAGGGTATGCCAATATAGTTATTTGTTTACTGGTGAAAAACTCCCTCACAGACAGTGCTGTGTGATCTGGTGCATTGTCGTGATGCAGGAGCCATGAATTGTTGGAGAAAAGTTCAGGTCGTCTAACTTTTTCATGCAGCCTTTTCAGCACTTCCAAATAGTAAACTTGGTTAACTGTTGGTCGAGTTGATACAAATTCATAATGAATAATCCCTTTGACATCAAAAAAGATTAGCAACATCATTGTAACAAGTTCGTGAACTTAATTGTCAGACCTCATATTCACCATAGGCTGTGCTCCCTCTCACCACTGTCTTCACAAATCAAGAGGTAAAGGTACTGGAATTATAGCTGGATCCCAATTTCCAGGCAACCAAATTTTTCCTGCCTTCTCAAGCATGTCCAAACTATGTCCTTAAACACCATAAAAAATGGAAATTATTCCAAAAGGTGGCATTCCAATGTTCTTAAGAAGACAATTGTGCCCATGTTTAATTCATAGGAAAGTGGGTAGTAAATGGGGGGAAAAAAAACAAAAAAACAGCATTCTTAGAACTATTCTTTCATCCCGCAAAATACAACCAATGATTTTCCCTTTTTTAATCTTCCAATTTTGTATTTAATTAGAATATCAGCCTTTTATTTGCCAAAAGTATCCATGAACTTGTTCTATCCTAGCTGTAATCCTATGACTGTCGATCTATCTTCAGACAGAGCTATAATTCCTATTTAAAGAATGCTATGGAAACGCCCTTTTGTCCCATTCATAACTGAACAATATTTCATTCTTCATTTTTAAAACTCTTTCTCTAACCAGTATATTGCCATAATTAAGAGGAAGAAAGTATGGCAGGAAAGGATGAGACAAGCTTTAATGAGATTGTTAGATATTGTTTTCTAGGATGTTTTTCCCTGTGTCATTTTCTTTGTTTAAATATTATTATTAATTTTGTTGTTGTTGTTCCCATGAAGGTAACTACAGTTTTTTAAAAAATCATGGAGGCTGATTCTTCACATAAGTAGTTCCCCTCCACCCCACCATACCACCAACTACCATGGCTGCTTTGCAGAGGACAAACAGGTGGGCCGGGCTTTCACAACACATTCACTGCTGCCAGAGGGTCTGAAAGTATAGGTGATATGAGCATCTGGGGCTCTAAATGACTGCCCTCCCCCAACACAAATATAAATATTTTGAAATCATTTAGGCATCTTTAACATGTTCATTTTGCTGCTCTTGGATGAAGTACAGCCTCTTCCCTCACATATTTGATTGTATCTATAAATTTCCATGAAAAAAGAAACTGGGCACAAGCAATCCCATTTTATCATTATTTAGATCTAATGATGATGCAATGGGCCTGGAGTGATCTAGTAAAAGGCCAGATTATAGAAAAAGATAGTATGCCTTGTGAGCATACTGATCTAATCTATAAACCAGAACCAGTACTGTTAAAGTGTGCTGCTAAATGTAATTCTAATCTTGTATACATTATTTTCATATATATAATAAATATATAATGTATATTAAAACATTTTAAAGAAATATATATGTATATATGTATACGGGGTGCCAAAAAGAATGTACACAAGGGGACACTTTGGTCAACGTTGCTCAAGCAGTAGTTCGCCGTAATCAGAAGTGTCTGGATGCTGATGGTAACCACTTTGAGCACCTCCTGTAATTGCAGAAGTCAAACGTGACTTGTATTCATCTTTTGTTATCAGTATATCAGTATATAATGAGTATTACAATTTTAATAGTTTTTTCCTTTCCTAACATGTGTATACATTTTTTTGGCACCGTGTGTGTGTGTGTGTGTGTGTATTTCTTTAAATTATTATATATATAATAAATAAATATATATATATATATATAGTTTAAATATATACATATTTAAATATATATATATTTAAACTATATATATATATATATATATATATATATATTTCTTTAAACTGTTATAATTATTTAAAAGTTTTACAAAGCACAGAGAATATTTAGAGCAGTGATCCTATCCTGTACAATACCGTAACATTAGATACCATGTTTCCCCAAAAAATAAGACCTAGCCGGACCATCAGCTCTAATGCATCTTTTGGAGCAAAAATATAAGACCCGGTCTTATATTATATTATGTTAGCTAAGACCCGGTCTTATTTTACTATATTAATTTTTGCTCCAAAGTAACGATGTGACATATCATTACTGCATCCAACACCCCTACAACCGTGACAAGTCAGTGTTTCTGAACGTCTTATTTTAAAGAGCTTTTTGTTCTTTCCTCACACACTTCCTGCAGCTACACCTCTCCTCACTGTACCCAACTTCATTTTGTCTGTATTTATTGTTGCCTTGCCTACCAATCAAAGGTCACATCAGTTTTTCTAAAACCTGCCTGGATTTTCAGCAACAATTGTTGAGTCTATGTGAAAAAAGGAGTTACAGAATTAGATAACAGTGGTTCCCTTCTCTCCCATATTCTCACACCACGCACCACTCAATCAAGTCTATGAGCTCCTGTCAGAGATACCATTTTAAAGAGCTCAGATCCAATCTTGATGTCTTGGTTGAAAACCCTGATTACCTCCCACATCCATATTGGCATGCATGAATGCCCTTCTTAATCAGACCTGCACTAACCTTTTCTCCTTGCCATTTCTTCTAGATATCATGTCACTTTCCCATTTTTATCTATGACCTTGCCATTTCCATTTTCTCCTTTTCTGCCTGGAAAAAATATTTATACATCCTTACATTTCAACTTATTATCTCAGTGAAACCCTCCTTCACCTTCCAAGACAATACCAATTAACACAATCCCTCTTCTAGTTTATGTCACTAGCATAAGCCTTGTTTATTGTATTATACTATGTCTAGTTATTCATGCAGCTGTCTTTCCACTGGACTGTAAGAACTTGGGGCTCACTGACTTTAGCCATCTTTGTATTCCCACCTTCTACCCAAGTAGCCAACACTCAGTAGGTGTCCTGCGAAGTCCAGGATTGTTTGATGTATGCATTCACATAAGCAATGCCCATGAGTAGCTCACCTGACCAAAGAGAGGAGCTGGAATTCTCTAATCTTATCAAAAAGAGGAAGCAATAAAGGTTTTTCCTTATTGCTGTCTGGTTGGTTCGACTATATACATTTCACTTGTATTACAGTCCTCTTTCAATGAACATAGTATTCACCTTCCTCTCATCAATTTAGTTTAGAATACCAAATTTTTCCCTTTATTCATGAAAATGGTGATGTAGATTTGAGTAACAGTTATTCACAAAGATTGATCCATCTGTTTAGTTATTGAAACATAGTTTGTATCTTCCATATGGAACAAATGAAGTTCTTTTTTATCCCCGGGTTTTATCTGGGAGCAGGAGAACAAGATTCTTTATATCAAGCTCACAAGGAGAGTACAAAATGTCTCTGAAAATTCAAAATCTTATGACAATTTTGACATCAGCCAGATCTAACTCTCATGAGTCCCATAAGAATCAGCCCCGCAGCACTCACTAAATAATGCTTTCCTCTAGCAGCCTGAAGCCAAAACCAGACTAATGGGTTTCAGGAAAGAGAGTAGTTTCATAAGATGGGAAAATATGATGACCTGCTGTTGAATGCTACCTTCCACTGCTGCCACCAGCAGCACTCACCCCCCATTCGTGCACTGTCACACACACGTCCTCACAACTGCCTGGCTAAGGAAGGCTGCTGTCAGAGGCACATACAGATGTACATTACTCCTACAGTAGTATTCCAACTTTACTTATATAGTACAAAAACCAGGTTAAATGGGGTCAGTCTAGCTCCAAAATTTTCCTGACTTACAGAAACCCTAGTTTCCAGGAACCCATGTGGAAAAGACATCAGGTTAAAACATATGTCAGAGTTTGATGGGAAGCCCATTGGGCTGGAAGTCATTGGACCTGAATTCTTGTGCCGGTTCTGGCAAGGTGATCATAAGCAAGTCTCTTTACATTTCTAGATCTCAGTTCACTCATCTAGCACAGGATATGCTTGTCCAGTCTGCATTTTTTGTATCGGGGTTCACAAACTTCTCAAGGTACATGGTCACATGCCAGCTGCTATGCCAAGGTGAAAACTAAACAGGGATCATTGGACTCAATGATATGTTTTTTTAAACATTACTTTTATTAGAAAAAAAAGGTGAAGATTTAATTTTGAGTAATTTTAAAGTTGCAGGAGTTTTTAAAGATAAAAAATTAGTATATTTCAAAGACATACTATGCTCATTCTGGATGGAACTTTCTCTGTGCCTCCAGACATCTAGTGAATAGGCTTCTTCCTCTGTGTTAGAAGTTCCTCAGTGAGAATTATGGCAAGATACTGATAAACATTCTCCAGTATCCCTTCTATATCTTTTCATCCTATGATTCTGTGTATTAAATAGCAAACAGCCAGGTTTGCCCGTTGATTTAAACCCTAGTTATAACTCATTATTGAAACATAATGCTTAGCATAGAGAGAAGTTAAAATTCTAGATTAAGGTATATCACAATCCTGAGTTAGATGCCCTTTCTTTGCAGAGGGGGAAGGAGAAAGTACAGGTATTATGAGACAAGACTCTGGAAAGTGTGCACCTGATTCTCCACAGGTAGGAGATGAAAGCAGAAGTAAAGAAAATATGTAGAACTAGCCTGGAAATGTGGCTGGGACTGAATGGATCTGTCCTAAAGAGGGGGAACAGAAAAGGTGTACTCCTACAAGATGGAAAAAAGCAACTTCTCCCTACAGGAACCTTGAAAAAACTAGACTTGAGTAAATACAGTCTAGGTAGCTTGATTACTTTGGTTCTGGGTGTCTATGAGAAGGCTATGAAAGGTTAAGTAAATACGTAATAGAGAGCTTCTCTAAATTGTACCATTAACTCTTTCCATATTTCATGTGCACAGATTAATGTAATTGTAAATCATGGTGTAACATACCCAGTCTTTTCATTACTTCATGGTGAATGTCATGCTTTTGAACACTGCAAGTAACCATAATATATCTAGCCAACTCTAAAATGGCCCTTGAAACCAAGGATGCAAATCCCCACAGACATGTGGTATGTTCTGATATTTAACTTGACAATCTCCATCAACCAGGAAAAAAATGCCCCATTGTCATTCATCAGGACTTTAATCAAATGGGAGCTTGTCAGAAAAAAAACATGTCTAAATCAAGATCTACAATATAAAAATAAAATGTATACTTGGGAAGACACATTCATGAGAAACTATTTTCTTCCACTTTAATTCTGCTGAGGTTGTGATAAGGTTTGTGTCATAAATACTAAACAAGGATTCAGCTTAAAGACTATATTTATGTGAAGGAAAACTACTGTAGGTCAGTATCTTCTTTATAGGCAAACTGCAGTTCTGCTGTGTGCTCATTTGGCAGCATGGTCATTTGTGTATATTAAGAAAAGTGTGTGTGGGGGGGAAACGATACACTGTCACTGAAGAGATTATCCATGATGAAAAGAAGAAAACATTACCTGCTACAAAATTTACAAGCTAAGCACATACTCTGTGTCTTATTGCTTCACCTATTTATTAAAATACAGATCAGAAAAGTAAAAATGAAATATGACAATTTTCCTTATGGCAGAGATGGATGTTGTAAAAATAGCTGGTAAAATAATTAGAACAGATAAATTCACAAGCAAACGACAAACTTGTATTTTGTGCACATAGTTCTGATGCACCTGGAGAAGAAAACATTCCAAAGCCTTGGCTGTGGTGTTTTCTGTGGAGAACAATAAAGTTCTGAAACCTTCATTGGGCAAACAATTCAGGGTGTTGTCTTTGATCTTCAAAGCCCCAATATCATTTGGGTTCAGGTTTCCATAGAAACTGCCTTTATGCACCACCATGCCTCTTTCAGCTGGCCAAAGAACAGCTGCCAACAGGCCTTAGGTGTGAATACCAAGGGCTGGAAGCACCACATTTTCCATGGAGAAATTCCATCTTTGGAATTCATTTTTCAGTTGGTTTCACCAAATTCAGGAAGATTGGCCTTCAGGCCACAGAATAAAGCTCAATTACCCGATACCTATGGGAATATTTACTGGTAAATAAACATCAAGTCAAAACATTATTAAGATGGAATAACTATCTTGGCTTAAGTTCTCAAAATTCTTTGACTCCTTCTGAAATGCTCCAAGCGTGCCAATATGTGTTGAAACTATAATTAAGTCCTCCCACATCTCCGTGAAAAAACTCAAGTCTGCCTAAATAATAAAGGTTTCTTTGCAAATGCAGGGGTGTTTAGAACAATTGCCAATGAGTTATTTAAAAGAAAAAAAGAACCTCTCAGAACTAGAATATTTATTTATTTTGCATATCTGGAGCGCTCAAATAGGAACACAGAAATTCCCATCACATGCACTGGTTAATGGGGGTCCTCAAGGAAGGACCAACCCCCTTCTCCAACCCATGAAAGTAGAGTTTACAATTCAGTCTGAGAACAGCCCACCCTCTTTAGGAAACAGTTACTTTATCAAGACAAACCTCAGCTCAGATGTCACCTCCTCAAAGGCTTTCCATATTCACTCTAGATAAAGTAGTGCCCACCCAATGTTACTCTCAACTACTTCTCCATAGCAGAACTGGCAGAAGAAAAACTCAGAAAACTTAAAAAGAGGTCAACTAAGATTATCCAGATAAAGAAACAGGAAACAAATGAATGAAGAAAATGAACAGACACCTGTGGGAAACCATCAAGCTACCAACATACACGTATGCAAAATGGGAGTCACAGAAGGAGAGAATAAAGGGTAAGGGGCAGAAAAAAAAAGTGAAGAACGAGTAGGCAATAACTTCTCAAACTTGATATGAAAATTAATCTAATGACCAATTAATATATGACAAGGGAGCCAAGATTATTTAATGGAGAAAGAATAGTCTCTTCAATAAACAGTGTTGGGAACACTGAATAACCACAAGCAGAAAAATGAAATTGGACTCATATCTCGTACCACTCACAAAATTAACTTAAGATGGATTAAAGACATAAATGTAAGACCTGAAACTATAAAACTTCTGGAAGAAAACATAGGGAAAATCTTCTTGACATAGATCTTGGCAACAATTTCTGGGATATAACACCAAAAGTATAAACAACAAAGGCAAAAATACGTGTGACTACATCAAATTGAAGTTTCTGTATAGCAAAAAGAAACAATCAACAAAATGAAAAGGAAAGCTATGGAATAGGAGAAAATATTTGCAAGTCATATATCAGATAAGGGGTTAATATCCAAAAACATAAAGAACTCATACAAATCAATAGCAAATAAAACAAACAATCTGACTTAAAAATGGGCAGAGGAAATGAATAGACATTTTTCCAAAGAAGACATACAGGTTGCCAAAAGATACATAAAAAGATATTCAGCCTCACTAATCATCAAGAAATGCACATCAAAACCACAATGAGATATCACCTCATACCTGTTAGAATAGCTATTAACAAAAAGACAAGAGAGAATAAGTGTTGCCGAGGATGTGGAGAAAAGGCAACTCTTGTGCACTTTTAGTGGCAATGCAAATTGGTACAGCCACTATGGAAAAACAATATGGAGGTTCCTGAAAAATTAAAAATAGAACTATCTTATGACTGAGCAATTCCACTTCTGGGTACACATCCAAAGGAAACAAAAACAGGATCGCAAAGAGATATCTGCACTCTCAGGTTCATTGCAACATTATACATAATAGCGAAGATATGGAAACAACCTAAGTGTCCATCAATAGATGAATGGATAAAGAGATAGAATATACATTAGGAATATGCAAATTACTTAGAAATAACCCAAAAGTACAATGTGAGGAAACTATGTAAAAAAAAACGTTTTTATTATAAAATTTGAAGAAGGAAGACAAGGGAGGAAAACAAAAGAAAACATGGTGCAAGACATGGATTTTCTTCAATGAACAGATGGATTACTGAAAATACATCAATTCTTTCCCAAATTAATGTATAAGTTTTTCACAATCTTAACCAAAACATCTGGCTAAAATCTGAAGTATTCTCCAGGTTCGAGAAGGCCCCACATGATCTGGCCCCCGTCTATATCTCTGACCTCATCACCTTCACCCCTGCACTCCTTCCAACCATACAAACCTTCTTACTGCTCCTCCAGACCACCAGGTACCTGTGTTCCCTCTGCCCATGGCTAATTCTTTCTACTCGCTCTCTCACTTTATTCAAATGCCATCTCGTCATAAAAGCATCCTCGGACAACATTATCTAATAGCATCCCCATCATTCTCTGACTTTACCCTGCTTCTTTGTTTGTCACACTTATCACCACCTTACATTGAGTTGTTTATCCATTTTTGTTTTTGTCTATTACCTGTCTGCTCTAAGAGAATGAGAACCCATGAGAGCAGTGACTGTCTATCTTGAACACAACTGCATCCTATTTCCCAGCACCTAGAATAATGAATGTCTGGCAAAGTGAAGGACCTCATAAAGATTTGTTGAAAGGAATAATGAAAAATTCCAACTGGATAAAATTATTCTGAATTTAATCTGAAATTATAAATAGAAAAGATTACAATTTTTAATGCAGTAATAAAGGAGTCTTGATTTACCAAATATTAACATTTTAAAATCACAGTAATTAAGTCATTACTATACTGGGAAGGGGGCAGGAAGATCGGTAAAATAAAAACGATAAACCCAGAATAACCATAGTTCATAAAAGAACTTAATATAGCATAAAGACAACATAAAACAAGGGGAAAAATAAAGTATTCAACAAAGTATGTAAGGTATACCAGCTTAACTTTTCAGGAAAAAAAGCAAATCTACTCTATAAAATCTAATAAACTTCATGCTGTAAAAACAGTTTGAAGATAAAACAATTAAATAGGAAAATATATTTTTAAAAACTTTTCTTTATTTTAAGTGTGTTTTTCCAGGACCCATCCGCTCCAAGTCAAGTAGTTGTTTCAATCTAGTTGTGGAGGGTGCAACTCACAGTGGCCCACGTGGCGACTGAACCAGCAACCGTGTTGTTAAGAGCACCGCGCTCTAACCAACTGAGCTAACCGGCCGCCCCATTTCTGATTATTTAGCTGATATTTGGGTGTAAATAATACTTGCTAGGAAATCACACAAAAATGTAATCTCATAAAAAGATTTGAACACATAAAAATTTTAAGTTTATGCATATCAAAACTGCTATAGCCAAAATGAAAAGACAACATAATGGGAAAAAAAAAAAAACTCTTGGCACAATTATAACAATGGGCCATTATGCTTATTATGCTTACCATATACAGGAAATTTATAAATCAATATGGAAAGCATTGAAACTAATGGAAAGCCAACAAGCACATTAAAATGAACATTCTCAATGGTAATCAAAAAATATAAATTGAAACAATGCATCTATAAAAATACCAAAATTATAAATGCTAAAAGTCATTGTTAACAAACACAGTGCGATAGCTTCTCATACATTGCTGGCAGAAATAAAAATTGGTGAAAAACTATTAAAAAGCTTTTTCTATTTAATAAGAACCAGTAATTCTACTCCGAGAAATCATTTCTAAAGAAATAAGTGTGGAGACTGAGATTTATATCTGAAGTTTCTCATCACAACATTTTATATAACAGGAAAAATTTACAAAAAAAAAACACAAAAAATCCAAAACCCACAAGCTATCCAATATTATGGTGAAATCATTTATGGTACATTCACACAATGGATGATTATGCAGGTATTAAAAAACATGTTTTCAAGGAATTTTTGATGATATCTGCTAGCATTTATTATAAAGTTAATTTAGGAAAGAGAGGAAGAAAAAGAAAAGGAGAATTCCAAGTTATATACATAGTTATTACAGGATATTACAGCTGAACCAGAGCTCAGATTTTGTAGGTAAAAGAATTATGTCCCCTCTCAATATAGGAATTGAATTTAGAGCTCAGGTCTATTTGGTTGAGTAGAACCATCTGCTTTTATAAATGTGTATGGAGTAAAAGGTGCCTTCTGGTAAAAAACAAAATGAGTCCCAAAGCCATATCCCTGAAAGTCAAAGATATAAAAAAATGTATGATAAACTAGGGTGGGTGAGAATGGATATATCCAAACCAAAGCCAGATGTCAACAAGACAAGCCATTGCCCTCCAGAAAACACACATAAGAACGGTTAGGCCACTGATCACCAGAACTGAGACCCAGGACCCAAGTCGTTGAAGGGAATGTGCATTTCAGGCCCAACAAGCCCCTAATGCTGTTCCAACAGGGATTCTCATCACCCCCACCCCCCAGGCCCTCTGAGGACCCAAGGGAGGGAAATATCTATCCAGCTCTTCGCACTGCGCCTGACATAGGATTCCTTAGCACTGAGCCTTAGGAACCCCGTTTCAGTGGTGACTTCACAGTGAGGAAAATGCCTGGGGCAAGCTCCTGGGCTAGGGATGCATGGGGCTGCATTCAGGTTCAGAAGCAGTTGCAGGTGAGCAACCAGGGGAAGGAACTGAGGAGTCAGTCAGTCACCTTGGAGAGTTTCAGGATACTTGGAATAAAGCACCCAAGGAAAAGTGTTGTAGGAGTATTTCTCAGTGCATCCCCAAATGAAATAGAGGAATTTTGAATGAGTACTGGGATCGTGTCTTGTGAGACCAAAGAATGGAAATACAGACCTAGGAGAGGCAAAGAGTTTTAAAAAGAGGATAGTTTATTCAAAGTAAAGAGTCAGAACTCCCAAACAGGAGGGGGTCCCGAATGGGGGTGCCTAGTGATTGAGGCAAAAACTCTTACTTTTATACCTTCCCTTGCCTGTTTGGGGAAGGGGAGCTGGTGCCTTTTAATGGAATTCGTCTACCAGGATTGTTCTGCTTGCCCATCCTAAAGGGATCAGCAAAATAACCTATTCCTATCTATCAGATCTGCTCCATTTGTCAGGCCAAGAGGAATTTTATGATTAACCTCAAGGTACTGTTATGTTTTGTCCTGGAGTGAAGGAGTGATTTCAAAACTTGAAGTCTCAGAATATGTCTGTCTTTTGTTTATTCTACCAGGGACCTCCTTGTCTACCTAGCAACATACTAACTAACCTGTCTCAAAAGCATAGACTTGCTCCTCTGTCAGGTTGGTGCCCAAGCCATTGTTACTGGGATATTTCATGGAGATATAGTTGTGCTTTGTGGACACCAACTTTTTTGAAATAAATTATTTATATTAACGCAGTAATGCACCCCTTTTGTAAAAACAAAATGTCTTCCATAAACACATGCACATGTACACTTACGCTGACACCTCAACACAGAGAAACACATTTCTGTATTCAAAATTTTTTATTTAAGGCCTTGGATTTACGTTGTAAATTGGAAAAAATATTAAAAGATGGCTTTTCATTAAAAAGAGGTAGGTAAAGGTCATTAAACACTAAAATACCTATTTCTCTAAGATTTCTTTAAGGCGTTACAACCACAAGGTTGTATTATATAGAACAGCACAGTGAGGATTATGTGTACTCTCCCTTCGGATCACCTGTGCAGCACAGAGGCCTAAGCAGGAAGGCCGGAGGGGCACCCTGTAGAAGGAGCCGGGCAGGAGGCCAGCTGTGACGGGCAGCCTGGTGGTGTGGGCAGCCTGGTGGCGTGGGCAGCCTGGCATGAGCCACCTGCACAGCAGGGACTTTCGATGGCAGCCGCAATGGCAGCACTGCAGAAGGGAAGAGCAAGTACCTACTCCTGCTGGTAGCCACTGGGACTGAGTAACCAGCCCATGGCAGACTCACCGAACTAGTCTGGGAGAATCTGAGGGAGCTGGAGTTCCCACAAAATGGGTAAAGATGGAGCCCGAAAATATGTTTGACCATTGCCATCGAGACCATAGTTTGATTCCTATACTGCTGTGGCCTGGGGAAAGGTCTCAAGTGACTTTCCTCCAGGAGTTCTTAACCTTTTCAGAGGAAAGAAAGCAACACTTGAGAAGTTACTGGTGGTAGACAATACAGGACTCAGTGCAGAATTAGGAACTGACACCCAAATGCGGTAAGATTTTAGAAGAAAGTTCTCTGAAAACAAAGGGGCTAGAAAATATTTCATTAAGGAGAAAGGAATTTAAGTTTGGCTGCAAAGGATGGGCTGGAACTGAATAAAATGAGAAAACTGGAGATGGGAGGCAGAGGGTATTCCAGTGGCTTGTTCATCCTACATCATCATCTTCATGAAAGGCTTTAGAAAGTTTATCATAAGCAATGGTCAAGGTAACTAACAAGTTCAATACTTCATACATAATATATATTCTAATCTCCTGAAAGGACTACTTGTTTTCCATGGACTCTTATGAAAGCATCGGAAGTCAAGACACATTAAAGAACAAAATATCTGCGTAGTGGACCCATTCTGAGAAAGAAAGGATGGACACAGAGAAAGACAATTACTGAAAACCGGCGGTGCTCTGATTTTACAGGAGACGGAACCACCACAATCTGACAGTGTGGATCGCCCTCTGGTGGTCATATTAATGAAGACTGGTTACTCCGGGATTCACGTACATTTTTCTACATGGGGAATGATTCCGAGTGAAATGGCATTCGTTGACGTGATTCTCTTACCCTTCAGCTTTCATTAATCTACATACAACTACAGCTCATCTCGATTTATGCCCCTCCACCAACTCTACTTCCCATCCTTTGACCACAACGTTAGTAAAATAAAGAACTGGGAAGAATTCGTAGATAGATATAGGCAATGACATAGCTAATTCCAGTTCTGAAAAAGATATTGTTCTGTATTTCTAAAGAAAAGACCGAACATGAAAATCAGTGGTGTGGAAAGCTTGAGCACTTAATGTTATTCATACAGATCTCAACTTGTTGCTGTGAGATTTTAGACACAGATTAAATATTAATAACTATGCAAAACACCTAGCAGAGTGCCTGCCATGGAGCCAATACTTGTAAACATTATTCCCTTCCCTTGAATAATTACTGACAAATTTCTAAATAGGGTTCAGAATCAAATGAACCAGAGGTTATGTACATGTTAATTACCTTGATTGTGATAATCATTTCACATTGTATATACATATCAAATCATCGTGTTGTTCAGCTTACATACATGCAATTTTATTTTTCAGTTATATCTCTGTAAAGTGTGGGGGGAATTAAAATGAAAACAAAACAGAGAGCAAGGGAAAAAAAACAAAATGGATTTGACAGACAACCAAACTGCCATAATGGTATACAATTTTGAATTTCATTATGGAATCTATTTTCTGCCTGCCATATACTTCTTCTTCTTAGCTTTTGGGTGTGTCCTTAATTCAGCAACAGCTGAAAAGAGAATAATAGGGAGAGAACTATCCAAATTTCTACCTATTGAAACTAATAAGGAAAACTCAGTTCTCTGCTACTTGCTAGACACATGACCTTAAACAAATCACTTAATTGATTTGGGCCTCAATTTCTGCGTCTGAAGAATGAAGGGACTGCTCTAGATCAGTGGTTCTCTAGTGTAGCTCATGGACCACCAACAAAGAGGAGTTTATTTTTCCTTCCTGGGTGAAATGAACAATGCAGAGTTCTACATGAAATTAAATACCAAATTAAAAGATTACCATTGATTCTGAGATTAAATCCTTCTCACCTATACAGTGTTAATTTATCCCTTCTTTTATGAAGCAGTGGTGACATGATTTTAGGGGCAGTTTTAATGTCCTTACTAAGTAAAACATTGCCAAGCCTAAGCTGACCCCCAGATTTGGGGTCTATAAAACCACTGAAATTCAGCACAAGAGTGGATATGGTAGAAAGATAGTGGAATCTGGAGACAGTTGACCAGACTCTGATAATTCAATCCAGCCTTTGTTAACTACAGACTATGTGACCTTGTGAGCTTTATCTAATTGTTCTAAACCCACCATGTGATTAGACTCTGCTTGAAAAGCTACTGATCATGAAAACCAAAGATCTGAAAACTCCTTTCCTTGCCAACCTCTAAAAGTCCTTCCAGCTCTGCTTTCTAGACTAATACATGGACATTGGCCTGAGTTACATTGTAACACTTACAGAACCTGCCATCATACATGATGTCAACTTGGAAAAAACACTTGAATGATCAAATTAACCATGACAAGCTGAAAACACTAGAGATTCTATACACTCCAGGTCTAAAATACAAAAGGAGAGGAAAAGACTGGCTCTGCATAAGCATCACAGAGAAAGATATTAGAATGCTAACAATGCCTTCTGTATATGCTTGTGACACAAATATTATAGCCTAATATACACACGAAAGAGTCATTTTTTCACCTCTGAAAACATAAATTGCTAGTCATCAGTTTTAAAAATTCCAAATTTCATCCTTGGGTTTCACCCTCCTATTTGTGTGAACTTTGTAAATTTTCTTTCCAAGGAGGAAGAAAACAAAGGATATTGGGAAAATGCGAACCGAGTAACCACATGGGGTCCCCAGACTCACTGTGGTCTTGACCACCCCTCCCCACAGAGCTTGCGAAGTGGAAAACACAAGGGGGAGAAAACAGGCATTCTTCTCTATGGGGTTCTTCCTGGGCTCTGACATACAAAGCTGCTGGATCCAAACATAGGTCACAGGCACCACCTAGAGGCATTAATCAAAAGTCTGACTTTCAAGTGAACTCTGATATGTGTCAGTTCAAAATCCAGTTGAGTTCTCCCTCTAGTCACAGACTTGAAAACTAATCAAGTAAAGTGCTCCCCTCTCCAAACACTGTTGGGGGAGGGAATAAGACCAGACGAAGAGAAATGCAAATATATACTTCCTGTGCAATCGTTAGACTTGTCTGTCTCACCATCTCATTCGTTAACACCTTTGTGGTTTCATTTGATGCCTATCCCATAAGAAAGACGTAAGACATAAAAGCCAGGGTTCTACCTTTGGAGTATCAGAAGATCATGAAATGAAACGACAGTAATTCCACATAAGCCTTAATTCAGGAAATAACATGCCATTTTAACAGTGAAAATATGTCTGCAATAAATATTAGATCCTGCCAGTTACCATTGCTATTAGTGACAAGGAGTGCATTTCCAAAAGTTTAGTCTTCACCTGTAGGCTTTATCTCATCAGCAATAACAAAATATTTGGATGATGTTTTAAATTAATAATCTGTATCTCTCACCTATGTAACATTAACTGAGATAAATAAACAGGGGCCCCAAAATTCAAAGGCCTACCTATACCCAAGGTATCACAAATCACCAGGCATAGTTAAGGGAAAATTAAAAATAATGAGAAGCTATGAGCTTCCTGTGCATAACTGAGGCCACAACTCAGGACTGTGTTTGACAAATACCTTGGATTTCCAGGACACCAATAAACAAATGTAGAAGGCAGCTCAGCTTGGCAGAAATTATGTCGGCTGGGGACACTGGAGTCCCAGGTTCTAGTCCCATCTTTGTCACTATCTAGCTGTGGGATCTAAGGCTATTCATTTAACATCTCAGTTTTCTCATCTATAAAATAAAGAGACCATTTATTATGAATTATAAAGCTCTACAGCATAAAAATTTCATTATAATTTTAAAGTCCTAGGTGTAATAAAGCCTATACAAAACACCTGCCTTTTATTAGCATTGATACTGTGCTTCCCAAACCACTAGTGGGCAGTGTTGGGCACTTTGCCTAAGACACAACCTGCAGGGTAGGCAGTGAGGTTCCTGGGGCCCGGAAGACTAACCTCCGTAATATTTTTTTCAGAATTGTCTGCAGTCCACCTACCCAATGCTGTAATTACTATCTCGTGTTTGCTACAGTATACACCCACCAAGTGGATCTATAAAAATTTAAAGAATGAAAAGCTTAACATTAGATACTGTTTTCATTATAAATTGATCATTAGACCCCAGTCTAACAGATATCAGTTCTACTTCAATCATTAATCACTTAAATTACCATATCAACTCATTAAAACTACAATTGTCCAAGAAAGAATTAAGATCTTACTTAATGATCCAGAACAATTATATTCTTGCTTTATCCAAGTAGATGTGTTTCTGAAAAAAATGTGTGTAACACTTTTTATGACAAAAGTTGTTTCCCTGAAGAAATGTTTAATTTCAGAAAAATCACAAAAAACCTATAGAAATCCCCCAACTATTAACATTTTGAAAACATCATTATTTATATTTTGTGGTTTATTTATCCTTTGTGTAAGCATTTAACTTTGCTTTTAAATAATCTCTGCACATATTGTTCTGCAATCTGCTTTCCCCCCATTAATTATGCCATGAATATTTCCATGCCATTAGTTACCTCCTCCATCATCCTTGTTAATTATCTGCACGGCATTACATTATTAAGATAGGAAAAAAATGTGTCAGGCCCTGTGCTGAAAGCTTTCCATGCTTTAGTTCATTTCTCCTTGCAAGAACCTGGTGAGCTGGGGGCTGTTTTAACCCCCAATTGATAAAGGAGGACATTGAGGCTTAAAGACGTTAAATATCGTGCCCGAGGGCGCATAATACACAGTACTAAGAAATTCCACCTAGATTTGAGCCCAAGTCTCTAACTTCAGCTACATATTGCTGAATCTTAAAATGAGGAAGTCCGGGAAGGAAGCTGGTCGCTGGGGAGGAGTACAGACCAACTTTGTATGGGAATAGTGGGTAGGGATACATGGATCCAAGACATTTACTTTATGATTTTTTGACAGTAACTTAAACCAAAGCATCTGCTATAGGTTGAATGCATGTGTCCCAGCAAATTCATATGTTGAAACCTAATCCCCGATATGATGTTATTTGGAGGTGGGGCCCTGGGTAGGTGATTAGGTCATGAGTGTGGTGGCTTTGTGAATGGGATTCGTGCCCTTATAAGAAAGAGCCCGGAGGGCTCCCACACTCTTTCCACCACGTGAGGACACAGCAAGAGGACAGCCATTTATGAACCAGGAAGAAGGCCCTCATCAGACACCGAATCTTCTGGTGCCTCATCTGATCTTGGACTTCCCAGCCTCCAGAACTATGAGAAATACATTTCTGTCGTTTATAAACCACCCAGTCTATGCATTCTGTTGTAGCAGCCCAAACGAACTAAGACAGCATCTGAGTTGGGGGAAGTCAAGATTGGAAAATTGTCACCACCAGGCTTCTTCAAAAACCCAGAAATCTACTTAAAACATTCTGTCTGAGACAATCAAGATGTCTGAACTTTGAAACGACTGGAGTTGTTGCCTAGTTTTTTAACCGTTAGGTTGTGCTCAGCCATAAAAAACCTTAAAAATGTGTACAGAGATTTATCAAGAAGAATATTTACTTCAGTGTTATGAAATTAGAAACAACCCTAAGTTTCCAAAAAGGCCACTGACTCATTTTTTTTTTTCCTGGAGTTGTAACTGCACCAGTGAAACATGTGCTGAGCAGAATGTGAAGCCCTGTGACACGAGGGCTCTGTCACAACTAGCCAACTCTGAAGCTGAAGCGTCAAAGTCATAGACAATATGTAAACAAACATGGCTGTGTTTCAATGAGACTTTATTTATGGACACTAAAATATAAATTTCATATAATTTTTGTGTGTCACAAAATATTACTATTGTTTTCACTTTTTAAAAGTATTTAAAGATGTAAAAACTATTCTTAGATTTCAGGCTGTACCAAAAAAGGTGGTGGAGCTAGATTTGGCCCACGACTCATAACTTGAGAACTCCTGATTCAAACTATCATATGCACACTATAGCACATGGCATAGGTGAAACTACAGTCAATTCTCTTTATTCGTGGTCGTTTTGTTCTATTAAGCCACGGGAAACATTGAATTAGTGACTGCTGACCCATTGCTCCTAAGGAAAACACGGAGTTAGATTCCTGCAAGCCTGTGTTCACAACTATTTGTCAACCAGTCAAGGCATAACCTTGTCCTATGTGTGTATCTGTTTAAAGACATCTTATTTATCACATATAGTTGATTCATTGAACTCTTGAGTATGCTTGAATGAAGATTATCTAACACACGTATTTTCTCTGTGAGGACATCATAGCCTTCTTACACATAGTGCTCGTAGGCCACTTTAAACAGAGAAATAATAATAAAAAAAAGTATAAAAGTGAGAAAAAGAAGGTACTAAACAGACCCCAAGCAGAGCACTTGTTTACAGTATGAGAGCTGAAAACAAAAAAGCAGAGTGTCACCTTGGGGGTATGCGCACTAGACAATTCATAGTTTTCGCTTCTCTGAACATTTACACACAATGTCTACTAATAACTGCAAAAACAACACGAGCATTTTACAAGTAAATTTTAGTGAGTAGGTGAATTCGCAAATATGAACCTGTAATTAATGAGGATCAGCTGTAAAGCAAAATAACACATTATCACATAGGTAGGTGAGAGTAAAAGACTGACGGAAAAGATACCTCATTTCAAAATCTGTACTAGGATATGACCAATTTTAAGTGGGAACTTCAGTTTTTCTTTGGACGCTAAAATAAAACATTTGTACTTGGAAACTCAAATAAGCATAAGCCGAAGCTTTTGTCATAAATTTCACAAGAGTTTCTTACCCACGGCAACACATGGGATAAATTTGAGATAGCATAGAATATGAAGCTGCTAATTCTCTCATACATACAGAATTTATATTTTTAATATTCCTTACTCTCAGAAGCATCCATCATGCACAGAAGATCCAGGAAGCTCGAGGTTATAATTAGAAGTTCCTCAAATTATTAATTGTATTAGTTGGAACACGCAGAAATGCAGCTGCAATGAAAAGAATATAGTTAGGTATATTTCATATTCTATTTTTAAGTTTCTCTGGAGAGCTACAATTTAGCCAGAAGACAAAAATCAATGCTAAATGAAATACAATGCTGACTTTCCCAACTAAGGCAGAGCAAATGTAAATGCTTTATCAAGGATACAAAGAGAGAGGAGCGTGCCTGTAAAATTTTCTCAAAATGGAAAAGACAGAAATTGGGCACTTTTCCTAGAAGGCTCTTTTTTCATGAAATTCTTTAACCTCTGGAGTCTAGCGGAGACCTTCATGAATAGAATTTCTTTCTTTTGTTGCCTTAGATAAATTCAAAAGGAGTGGCTGCTTTCTTGGAGATTACTTTTGTTTTTATTTCAGGACTTTCTATAAATGCTTTTGTTCCCAAACACCCAGAAGTGCTCATTTTATAAAACAAAATCAGCAGTACAGGACTAGGCAATTAAACATAAGGCTACCTTGCAAAACTTACCTAAGCACCGAGCGGCCAAGAAGGCATCAAGTGGTAGAACATAAGGGCGCAGGGTTCTCTCTGTTACCTATTCCTTTAGGACTGTATGTCCACATCTCCCTCATGTTCAAGTTACAGCAAAGCAAAAAGTTACTGTTCTAAAAACTAGCAAGGCCTCTGTATGAAAACACTTTCTTGGTTTACTCTAGTTGATTCTTGGGAATTTTGCTCTCATTCCTGTTGGTAATTTGTTTTCCTTTTGTTGTGGTATCCACCAGGCCTTGTGGTTCCTATGAATGGCAATCAACCAGGACCAAAATACTTCTACATATAGTTCTTAACTGAGATTGTGGAAGGTCTAACATGAAACCGATATGAAAGCTAGTCTTTCTGAGTGTGGGGGTGGGGAATTGGGCAGAGGGACGAACATTTCAAGTGGGACTGATTTCTTTCTTAGGGGCAATCCCTAAAGTTATCTTAAAAGAAATATTTGAAAAAGACTTACCACTGATCCTTGAACAACACAGGGATTGAGGAAGGCCTCCCATCTAACCAAAGGTAGGGTGTAATTTAAATCTGCCCTCTATACCCGCGGATTCGCATTAGCAGATTCCTAACCGCAGAAATAGTTTTCAGTCGGCGTTGGTTAAATCTGCAGATGGGAAACCCAGGGATACATTGAGCTGACTATATATTTACTGGGGGAAATCCGCCTATACGTGGAGGAGCACAGTTCAAACCTATGTTGTTCAAGGTGAATTATATCTTATAATATCTCCAACAAATATACTCAATAAAATCTTCCTCTTGGTGACATAAGTGATAGGGTAGGTAGAAATGTAGAAATGAGCAGGAGGCGGGAACTAGCCCTAGTTAGGAGGCCCCTTGCAGCTGCTCCTACTTGGGTCAAGGCCCCTTGCAGCTGCTCTCACTTGGGGCACAAACACCTTGCCTGCACAGCAAGATATTGGGAACACGATATGTCATTAGAAGAAAGAAAAATGCCAGAGCGAGGGAGAAACCATCCCGCTTATCAGAATACACATCCTGCTTCTCAGGACCACTTTTAATGAGCGTCTCAAAATAAATCATGGGATATTAACAGGTTCATACTTATACCCTGAGAAACAACCTTGAGAATCAGAGGGGAGAAAGATAACAGGGAGGGAGAGGGGGAGACAATTCTACCCATAGAGACAAAACCCCTCACAAAGTGGAAGGCGAGGCTGCTGCTCTCTCTTGGGTCTCAGAGCGTGCTCGCTTTTATAAATACTAATAAAGTTCTTGCTGTCCTATTTTGCACAAACACTATCTCTTGACTGAATTCTTTCCTTCAAGAAAACAAGAGCCAAGGTACAAGATCATCCCCGGTAACATTAGCAGCATAAAGAAATTTATTACAGCATCCACAGAAAACTAATACACCTAGTAAGCATCATTACATGTTTTACCTGACAATAAGAGTACCAAAATAACAATGCAATATTAACAAGAGCAATATAATTACTGACTGCAGTTTAAATTTTTCTAATAATTCCATTTGCTTTTAGACTGCATTCCACTAATGCTTTGTAGTCAAGTTAATTTGAGTCACCCAATTGCTCCCTCTCTGTGGCTATGTGTAGTCTTTATCTGATGAAGTTTGGTTCAGTTGTTTCAGTTTACTTCGTTTGTTGGCATTCTAGCAGCTGACAAATGGAAGTTTGAGAAGCTTGTGGCTTTCAGCTGCCAGTAGAAGGGTCTACTGTATTTTCAGGTGATGGAAAATAAACAGCTGTCTCCAAAATTCTCCACAACAGTCTTATTTCACAATCACCTGATCTACCTACATTCTCTAATGACTGAATTAAGAGAGCATGTGCATGCTCCAACTGAATAAGCGAATTCTTCATTTATTATTAAATTTCTAGTAACACTAAAACTAATGTATTTTCATATATTCAGTAATTATTTTTAAAATTTGCTCAATGTTATCCTGATCTTTTAAGCTATTACATTTTATTTTGCTCCTTTTCCAACATATAAAATCGTAAATTTTGTAATATGCAAGATCTCCATACCAACTTACTGTTATGTATTGTCATGCCAAGGTTTACAGGTCTAAAGAATTCTCTCAATTAGCATTGGCTTGACCCCCATCCGTTTTTCACTTTCTTAAAGGGTTATCAGAGATATCTGGTACCTTCATATTTTATACAACTAGTAAAGAATACATGTGAATTCAAGATCTTTAGGTTTTGCCTGAAATGTTCATGGATGAAAATTTATATAGCTAGCTAGAGACATAGACATAGATATACAGATATGTAGAGATGAATACACATAAATTCTTATTTCACTTGTTTAAACACAGAAGTCCAAAGCGTCAGAAATTTTCGGATAGATCCGATTGTAACACTACAGAAATTCAAACATCCAAATGCCAAATCATTATTTCATGAAATAGAATATATATTTATATATAAATGATATATTATATACTAGACAATATTATTGAAAATGTTATTACAACCTTATACTATACCCATAAAATTTAAACAGAAAATTTTCTATAGATTCACCTAATTTCCAGATTATCTGTGTTCAGGTAGAATCAGCTCATAAAAGGCACAAGTGCCTATAATGATAGCCTACTGTAACTGCAATCTCATGTTTTACATCACATTTTGATAAAGCTTGAAACATTTAGCTTTAATACAGAAATCTAAATTCTTGCACGATTCCAATGCCATGCCCCAAATTTTAAATTTTGCACGTCTGCAGTAACTTCACTTATCACCCAAAGGGGGAAAAAAACCCTCCCTTTTTTCTGGAGTCTTAGTTCCCTGTTTTCAGGGCTTAATGTGCTACTGAAGCATTTTAAAAGGTAATTCTTAAAAAAAAAAACAAGGTGATTCTTGGGATCCTCAGAGGAAACTATGAAGACATATGGGTGGTTTAAGTATAGGTACAAAACAGAGAAGCTACTGAGGTTTATTTGGGCTTTGTTTTCTCCTTCCCATTTTCCCCCCACACTACAATTTCCACCGTGTGGTGTAGGACTGACTGTACCTCTCCTAAGATGTGAGGTTTGAGTTCTCAGGTGCTTTTAAAAGACCCTGGAAAGGCTTCTCCCCAAGTTTGGTTTTCCCTTCAAGGTCCTTCATGTAGTTTGGCAACCTGTCTCGGGTTATCTGCGAGGGGGGCAATCGAGGATTTTTTCTTTCATAAACATCTTCCCACCTACGACATCTGGCCAGGAGAGGACTGCTCAGGTTTTCTCTCATGATGGTTCCAGGGAAAACTAATTTTGGGTCACTCTGGGTATGCCAGTTCCATCTCCTAACACACTTCTGAGCTTGGGGGGGTATAATAGTTATGATTCAGGAGTGAGTCTCCCTTCCTGAGTCTTGGGCTGAGACGGACCTATAAAAAAGTGAATCCTGCGCAGAGACAAAAAATAAGACCCACAGGGAAAGAAAAGATCCCCTTTCAGGGAGGGGAAGGCACAGACACATAGACCATGGCGCTGCCTGGAAAAACAAAAGGTTTCCTGAACTCTGCAGAGCCCAGGACGGAGATGTGCCGGGAGTCCCTCAGCAGCAGTCTCCATAGGAGCTGACAGAAGTTGTCAAGGGATCTTAACAACAGGGTGTCCTGTGTCTGCATTTAGTACCTACCTCCTCTGACCTCAGGCTCTGGAAGTGCTCCAGAATACGACGAACTGTTGGGGAAATAAGATCAAAGATCACAGACTTGAAATATGACTTGCTATTTATTATAAAATCTGCCTGGAGAAAGAAATGAGGGGAATATTTACCAGCCTGAAGTCAGGTGACTGAACTCAGTTCATAACACACCAGTTTTCTTTATACAGGAGTATATCCCAAGATCCCAACCACCCCCATCCTAGCAGAAACTGAGGTCTGGAAGGAAGGGCCTTGTATTCTCAGATATACTTAATGTATACATTTGAAAAGCAATTCAAAAAGTTTGAAAATGGGAGAGCAATAGTAGTAACTAGGTAAAACGTCCATTTGAAAAGATACAAATGTACAATTTGAAATAAAGGGGAATCACAGAAAACAAGGTAAAATATGCACATGAGATTCACATAATTGAAAAGGGGGAGTCAAACATTCCTTTATTTTTTACTTTTAAGAAAGTGACAAATTTGAGTAGGACAAAGGGGGCTGACTTCTTTTATTCCAAGAAAAATATCTGAACCAGTACACAATGATACACATACCGTGTTTCCCCGAAAATAAGACCTCACCGGAAAATAAGCCCTAGCATTTTTCAGGATGACATCCCCTGAACATAAGCCCTAATGCGTCTTTTGGAGCAAAAATGAATATAAGACCCAATCTTTATTTTCAGGGAAACACAGTAGCAAGGGTCAACTTATTCCAGAGATAGCCACAATTTTTTTTTTTTTTTTGTGGGGGAGGGTGTTTTATAACTTTATTTGACAATCAGCATATCCACGTTAACTATTTGTAGATTTTTTAAAGTGGTGACAGGTACGTAGAGCTTATTTGGTGAATCTTCGTCCTCATTGTTTTCTGGACAACCACACCCAGATGCAGTATGGGATATTCCTTATTCCTTTGGCCCAGACAGCTTTGTTGAGTCTGCTGTCACTGTGCACATCTGGGGTTCCCATCTCCTTCATGGCAAATTTCCAGATCTGAGTACCCGAGGGGCACGCTTCTTGAAACCCACTCCATGGATGCGCTTGTCAATGTTGATGGTGTATTCCCTGGTCACTACCTCGTTGATGGCAGAATGGCGCTTCTTCTTCTTACTGCCCTCCTGTGAGGGAGCCATCCTGCCGGGTCCAGGTTGGAAAGCTCTCTCTTTTTGCTGTAACACAACCAGCACACACGTTTTTGCTCCTGTTTCCTTGACTGTAAATGTTGCAAATAGTTCTTGTTATTCGAGGTCGTTATGTCCTATTAAGTCATCACAAACAATGAATTAGTGAATACTGAACCATTGCTCCTAAAGAATACACAGGGTTCTGTTCCTGCAAGCCTCCAGTCACATTTCTGTCAACCATCAATACAACATAGTGTTGATTCATTAACACCGAACCCTTGGCCAGCAGAACTCACGCCTGAATGAAGCTTATCTAATGCAGGTATTTTCTCCTTAAAAAACATCACAGCCTTCATGTGATTAGAATACTAGACAGCACTTCAGCATGACACGTGGAGGCCATTATAAATAGCAAAATCACCAAGGCACAAAAATGAGAAAAAAACATAGCACAAAAAGGACACTTGTTTAGTTTGAGCTGAAACATGAAGGCACAGTGCTGCCTTGTTTGACCTTGTTGGGAAGATGTGCCTCAGGTGACTCAAATTTTTTGCTACACTGTGTGTCCAAGAAAGACATCAAAAGCACTGCATTGATTTAGGGGTTACAAATAAATTTCAGCAGGTAGGCAAATTGGCAAATATGAAATCTGCAAATAATAAAAATTGACTGTATGTGAGTTTCAATTCCTTCACTATGATTGGGAAGCATGGTTTTCGCAATATGGCAGCCATACACTAGGGCTGGGAAGTCAGGAAAAAGAGAAGCTAGTCTCAATTTCTACCTCTAAATTCTCAGTGAGCTGTAGTAACATGACAACCTAAATGGCAAAGATATAATAGACCTCACTCAAGAAATGACTAATTAATTTCATTTTTGTTTTTATTTTACTGTAAAACATGAGATAGGATAATAGGGCATCTCAGAATCAGGTTCACATTCCAACTCAGTGAAAATGTATAATTTATAATCTCAAATGCCTTGTCAAATTTATTCCTAACTATTTCAACCAAATTTAATTTTATCATCTTTTCAAGTTAAACAAACTGGGTCCACAATTTATATTACCTGTCAATTTTTCCTATATTAAACATCTACCATAGTTTAAACCCATTAGAATATCTTCCAGATAAACAATGGTTTATAAAATCACTTCCCTCATAGGTAGCCGCTCTCCTGGTTTATTCTCCTTTGACTAAACAAATTTAGTGCTTAAGATTTTCCACTTTGGTCTCTAGCAGTCCTTAGTTCCATATTTTGTATTCCAGACTTCTTACAGGAAAAGGAATGTACACTTTGTGTTCTCTCAGAGCACAGTTGAGAAGCAACATCACCGACCACATTAGGTTACTTCCTTGCATGCACGGACTACTCTACTGCATGTATCTCAAGTCCATTTTTACAAAGTCACACATTAACTCACCATCGATCTACGTTTCATTAGAGTAAGACTTCTTAACCAGGAGTTATCAGAAGGCCTTCGGGGGGTGGTCAGTGAAGGCCCTCGTGTTGTAATCCTTTGATTTTTCTGACCATGACTTTATCAGATGCTCAAACAGACCTATGATACTTCACATCCAAATTTCAAACACCACCTCATTGGATTCTCCTACTTTATAAAATTTTAATATGTGGGACAGTTCAGTACAATTTAACATCAGTTAGTATCTAGTCCTGTTCTCCAAAGTTCTAGCACCTCTAGCAAGTTGTAAATTTCCAAACAGAGCCAGACACTTCAGTTCCACTTGTATATTGTTTGCACATAACTATACATACATTTCTAGCACTTAAAAGATTTTAAGTATTGTCAAATATATCTTGATTATATCTTGACCTACAGTACTTCACAGAGTTCATTTGAAATACAGGCCAATTAAATCATATCTGAATTTCTAAATCTTTTAAATATATTAAGGTGGTAGTGACACTTCTGTTTCAAAATCACTGAAAAGTATATCATTTTCTTGAAATGAACTTGGAGTAAAAGGCAGCAAAGAGGTCCTTATAAGGAGTGTCTGAATCTCCCTTGGTCAATGGTATTCGGCAAAGTTGGCGAAACCTAGGAGAACGCAGCAGCAAGTTCTGTGAAAGGCCCATGAAGCTGGAGCATAACCAGTAGAGAACAATCGACTGTAAAAAGAAGAAAGGACATGAATGTTAGCACCTCTTGTTCTCCAAGGAAAGCAAGCTCCAGAGACAGGCAGCAATTTGTGTGTAAAGTAGACCAAGACTGAACAAGATCTGCAGTGGCCATCAGATACCTGAAGGGATCTAATAGGTAAGAAAGGATAAAAGGAAGACCAAAAAGCAAACAAAAAGCACAAGGAGAGGTATTCATGATAGAAAGCAGATGACAGAGAGCAGCTCCCAGAGGCCCAAGAGAGATCTCGCTCCCTGCTTTGGCACTTACACACGCCTCTTTCCCACCAAGAGTCCTGACAAGCTGCTGTCCTAGAGGCAGGTTACTGGGGACATGACCACTAATGTCCCCATGGCACCAGCCTCCCTAGACCTCATTTTCCTCCCTATAGTCATCTATCTTCCAAACTTTTCTAGTACCAGTTTCTACGTGTAGTCAGGAATGCATTCTTCGGCTTTTTCTGAGACATGTAGTCTCAGCATTGTCTTGAATTTTCTTTTGTACTACTACCAAATTGATTTCTTAAGTTCTGCAGCCTCTCCAAACATTCCCATACATGCATCTGTTCCAAACTTCTCTTTGGCATCAAAAGGGAATCAGGCCCCAGAGGCACAACCGAGTGGTGGCTGAGTCCCGGCCCTGGAGTGAAATTGCTTGAGTCTGAATTCCATTTATTTGACTTTCGGTAAGTTATTTTTTTTGTTTCAGTTTCTTCATTTATAAAATATGCACAGAACTATACCTATCGCAGAAGGTTGCTGTGAGGAATAAATGAGGTAATTCACATAAGAGTGCAAAGGACAGTATGTGACCCGTATTAAACGTGCATTTGTACCAAAAGCACATTTTTAGGGGCAGCAAGTAACATATCATCAAAGGCAAATTAGCCTAGTAGTCAAGAGCAGGAGCGAAACTGCCTGGATGTGTGTTAAGACTCTGCCACCTAATGATGTGTGACCTTGGATGAGTTACTTCACCTCTCTGTGCTTAAGTTTCTTCATCACTAAAGTGGAGATTATAATAGCACCCACTTCAGTGCATTGTTAGGAGAATTACATGAGCTAATATGTGTAAACTGTTTTAAATAGTGTCTGGCACAAAGTCAATATTAACTAAATACTAGCTATCATCATCATCATCTGATTTATCCACTAAGCAAAAGGTACCCCAAACCCAATTACACAGACTACAAGTTGTCTACTGAGACTTGTTCTTCTTCCTTAGTAATAAAGTCCTAATTTTTAGCTGGGTGTACTACCACCTAAAATAAAGAGTACTTCCCAGCCTCTCCCGTAATTAGGTGTGGCCACATAACTAAGATGTAAGCACAGTGTTTGGTGAGACATTTGGCAAGGCTCCTTAAATGGGGCTGACCGCCCCTGAAACACCCTTTTACCGTTCCTGCAAGATGAGAAGCTCCAGCAGCCGTCACGGCCATACTGTGGCCTTAAGGATAGAAATTAGACCGTGGATGATGGAGCAGTAAGAGAGAAAAGAAGGTCGGGTCTCTCATACTTTCACAGAGCTGCCACGTCAATTCTATACTGAACTGCCTAACTGTGAATTTCCTATATTTGAGAGAATAAACTTTGGGGTATTTAAGACACTTTTTTTTAGATCTCTGTTACTCACTCTGAATCCAGTTCCCCACCAAAACTTCACTGCTCCTATTTTATTTGATCTGGGGTGGGGGTTTCCTCAGTTATAGTTGGTATTATTTCTTCCCAGAAATGTAGTGAATCTGTATTGTTCTATTTTTACAGAGCACTTTAGAATACTACTACTATTACATGAAAAGTACTACAATAGGCACTTGATGTAATTTCATTAATTTTCAGACATTATGATGTCTATTTTAGAATGTGAAAACTTACTTATTTTTACACAGAATTAATGACAATATTCTATCCAAGACACAGCTTTAAAAATGCGTTTTTGATGATGAAAACATAGTTTCAGATTCCTAAGACACGTAATGTGGAGAACTTTTATATATGCTGATATAACCCTAACTACCAGCAGTAAATGAATTCTATTTTACGGTCTCTGTGTCGGCTCTGAGAAAAGGCAGAGCTATACCTGACACAGCTTCTGTCCTCTTAGCACTAAGGAATCCATGAGAAATAAGAAAAAGACTAAGCATATGAAATAACTACAAACATAACTATTTCTTTTTCTATTTCTATCGAAGTTTAATTACATATAAATGGGGACAAGTGTATCTATCTCATAGAACTGTATGAGGTTAAACAGTATTACATACGAATCCACAGAGACTTGGCACAAAGTTTTCTTTCTTTTTTAAGTGCTAAATTCCTAGGTCCAGTCTATGTAAACAAAAAGAATTCAATATTTCAACTAATCAAACAGAGCAAATACTTTGTTCATAGTACTGTGCAAGGTACTTTGCAAGATTAAAAAGAGTTTGATTTAGTAAAAGAGTTAATACACAATTACATAAAGGAAGATTAACCAATCCCAAGAAACATTTACGTGTCATTTGGTAACAGAGACAGTAGATTGGTTATTACAGAAACTCAGAAACTGGTAAGGCTGAGTATTCAGAGGAAGCTCAACAGAGAGGCAGAATCCCAGCCAGTCTAAGTAAGAGACAGGACTTCGCACAAGCTACACACGATGCTTATGCTTACTTACTGACGGTACTGTTGCAGCGACTGGAATCATTAACACTGACACCGCACGGATGAAGTGTGTAATATACGTCTGAAAACGAGACATTCCAATTTTTTGCAGAGCAAAAATCTGAGGGGGTAGAATATATACAAATATAATGATTATTAAAATGCATATTAAGTTAGACAAGCTTTAAAATACAAACTGATTTTTGATTGGCCTCTACTTATATTTTAATAAAAGCAAAAAAATTAAAAATCAAACACTGATAAATTTGGTTGATTAGCTCTTAAAAAACTTAATTATGCAGAATTCTTACAATGTAGCTTCAATAAATAGCAATAAAGAAGAGATTCAGCTATATTAAACAGAATCACAGCATAATTTTTACAAGTCAATGCTTTCTGAAGATTGTAAGACTGGGGGTCTAACCACTTCATAAGTTATATAAATGTCTAATCACTATGTTGTATACCTGAAACTAATATAATATTGTATGTCAACTGTAATTGAAAAATAAACATTAAAGAAAAAGACTGTAAGACTGAAAGTCCCTCAAGATAGGTACTAGGTATGAAACATCACCCTTGTTTTTTGGCACTTAAGTACAGTGCCAGGCATAAAGAAGGAACTTGGTATCTCAAAGGTTTGTGATCTGGCTACATAGATGAAGGGGAAGAACCAAGGCTCGGAAAAGCAGCAGTTATGATTTATGAATGATTTATTAAGAGGCAGCGCAGTATAATGATTACGAGCAGACTCTAGGCCTACACTACCCAGGTTCACACGGCGGCCCTGCATACTCACATCGTGATGACGTGACTTGGCACAATTTACTTCATCTTTCTGTGCCTCATTTTCTCCACCTTAAAATGGGGTTCGTAATAGTACCTACATCACAGGATTAGTCTAATTAAATGAGTTAATTCATGTAAACTGCTTAAAATAGTGCCTGGCACATGGTGTATGTTAAGGAAGAATAAGCTTTTACTAAACACACGCAGGCTGCATTGGCAGATGGTATAAAGGAAAGACCGACATTAATCCGTGGTGACCTTGTGTTTATCACTTCCTTCTTTCTAACAAATATTCACCCAGTATCAATCACACTCACAGGCCTCAGCTAAGTGCTCCTAGGGAAACATACTTAAGACTACACCTGGCGTATTTCCTCAAGAAACTTCCACCCAACAACATCTTACAGTATCATCTTCATTTCTTGTGTCTAAAAAAGGGGTGGATTAGATTTCTGAGAGACCAGGGGACACGAGGTCTAGGCGATCTCGACTGAGGTAGATCATTTCTTCTACTTTAAAGAGTCTATGTTCCACTCAGAGTCTGAGGACAACTCTTTCTGAAATTAAAGGCATGCTTCCCCTACACTGCTGTGTAAAGGAGCGTGGCATAAGGGTAAGACTTGGATGGCTGAGAGGTCACATTTTACATGTGTTTTTCCACTCCATCTTATAAGGAAGTTCGATGGTTTTTCTAAGGACATATAGCTAAAAAATGGCAGTCAGGTACCGACTGTGTACCCTCCCTACAAATTTACATATTAAACATGTATTAAAAACACCAATGTATTGTGGGAATAAAACCAGATTGATTAGGCATCTTAATCACTCTTAACCAAAAGCAAATCACAAAATTAAATGCATTAGAATCATATAATTTTAAAGCTGAAAGAGACTTTGAAAGTATTCGAATTCAGCTTTCTTATTTTAATTAATGAGCATTCTGACTCCCCGCCCCCACCATCACCGAGAGGTTAAGAAATTGGCCTAAGACAGACATTAGTTTGTCAATGGCTGATCTGCGACTAGAAACCAAGGAGTCTACATTCTAGTTCAGAGCTATCACCACCAACTCAGTCACATTTAAATTTCATGTCAGAACAGCAACAACAAAAATCTAATGATTTAAATGGCAAGCAAATGCATTTAAAACCACTGACCTCTACTATTAATAAATTGATGACACCAAGGGAGACAGGCAGAATCCACGTGGAATCCAGTGCAGTGAGGTCAGGAAACCACAGGACCCCGCCAGTAGCTAACTGCTCCTGAACAGAAAAACCTGCTGAAAGTTTTATAAATAAAACAATTTCTAAAAACAGCAAAAAGAAATCTACAAGACATAAGTAGTATGATAATTCCAATAAGGTGTCCCTCACACTTTTAAAGACTTGAACTGGTTTTATTCAGGCTATTTTCATTCCACAACACAAATTAGTCCTTTCTGTACTGAGAGAAAGGTAAGCAGCTTTCTGCAGCAAACGGACGTAGAGAGCATAAAGATATGTAGCAGTAATCTTTTCAGACTTAAATGCCTTTAGGTGGAAGTTGAAAACAAATGCTTTAGTTGATATCGTTTTTTTAATTAATGTTTACACTTATAACTGTGAAAGCTTTTCTGGTCTCTTAATTTTATAAGAGGAAACAATTTTTGGCTAAGAAACCAATAATACTAATTTTATTACGACCTCCAAGAAGCAGGATTACTGCTGTCCTTCCTAGATTTGTTTTCTCAACACAGCTAGTTTACTTACACTTACCATTTTGAATTCTATATTTACACCCTTTATAGGAAGATGGTTAAAGTATTCTCATTATGGAAAGCATGGTTTTGCGTTTGCTTTCGAGTACCAAGACAATATTAGAGAACTATTTGGGGGAAACAGATTCTGTAAGTACCTTGCGCATGTGCTGCCCCTGTGCTAAAATTCCGCAGAGCAACAGACATGAAGATCCACATTGGAAGCTGAATCCACACCAACACTGTGGCTTTGAAAGGGTGGCAGTTATCCCGAACATACAGCTCTGAAACAAGCCTCCGCATATTCTTTAGATAAGTGAGCCTAGTTTGAGGGAGAGGGGGGAAAAGGGGAAGAAGAAAAATGTCATCTGACGACTAACAATGCTTCATACCACAGTACAAATACAGCCATGTGTGGTTACTGGCTGAAGAATTTGTGTAGGATTTTTAGCTGTCACAGCCCTAAGGGACTGCCTAAACAAAAGACAAAGTCTTTTACTGAAAAATCTCTGGCAATGTACTTGAATTACAGTTCAATAATCTGACCTTGTCAGACTATAGGCTTTGTCCATCGTGGTCTTGGGCCAAGTAGGCTTTACTAAGCGAAACTGCACTACTGTGTTATGACCACAGCCTCTGTCAGAGATACTAAAGGTGAAAGCGCAGTTTACTCAAATCCCTCTACTCCTGCCAAGCTCAATTACTTGATTCCCTGAATATATTTTCTGTAGCAACGTGGTTTTGTACAGTGTATGCTCTTGATCTATCAAAATGGTCTCCATTCTTCAATCATCTCTTTCATGAAGATTTTCTTAATCTGTTTCTCTGTTAACCGTATTAGTTCTTGTCTTAAGTCTACCTTTCAGCCTATAGTCTCCTTGAAGGTCCAAGTGTTAGGTCCCGTTCATCTCTAAATGTCTTGTAGCATTTTTGCACAAGGTAGGCATCCATAGGTGTGCTGAATTTAATCGAATTACAGTGTATTGAATTAAGATAGTACACGCTGACATTCCAGGCTCTTTGTAATTTAGCCTCTGCCTACTCTTCCAACTTTACATCTGTTACTCTCCTACAGACACCTGTATATTCTGGTGCCTGAATTACTTAGGTCATCCAACACATCAGACTTTCACATCAGCATGCCTTTGGAAATTATTACGTCATCTGTGCAGATAGCTCACTATTGTGGCTGTTACCTGACAAACTCCCGTTCATCCTTCAAGACTCAGTCCCATTGAAAATCCAGGAAACCCTCAGATGTGTCTTCCTACAGAGCCACCCATCTGCGTAAGGATATGGCTAGACAATCATCCTGCCAGTGCTGCATAAGCAAGGTACCAGTCATATCTAGCTGCATTTATAACCCAGGTGAGCAGCTACTAACCTGTTCTTTGGCCTAGACCTGTAGTTCTGAGATTTAGCTGATCAGTAAATCTTCAAAACTATAGGTTTGCCAATTTTATCACATAAAGACACTAAACCACCACAATGACTTTTAAATGTCAGGTCTTTTTAACACTAAAGGGAGAGCAATTTCATATTGAAGACAGTTGGCAAATTTACACCTATATAAAATCATATGAATAATTACACCTATAGGAGTACATATTTATACTACAAAGCCCTTATTTTTCTCACTGCTGTGAAATGGTGAACACTTTTCACAGAGTAATAAGGATCAGAATTTGGGAAACTAAGTAATAGCTTAGGTTGATTGAAGCAAGAGAACTTAGAAGTTCCCAGTGGATGACTGCAGCATGAGCAAACACCCTTGGGTAACGGCTTTCTAAGAACCCATGCAGACAACTACACAAAGTAACTACAGTGGATGGACAGTGCCCTGACTATCCAGTTGCTTCTATCATTACCATGACTATCCAGTTGCTTCTATCATGACATTCACATTTTCTACTGCCCCATTTCTATGATCTATTGCCTACTGTATCTTTTCAAAAAGGTCAAGTTTGGAAATAATCTTTATCACTTGTTGACTAAAATCCCAACAGATTGGCACAGTATCTTTATCCTGTGAAACCTTCCCTGACTTTCCATGGTGACCCAACTCCTTGTACAAAAACCGTTTTGATAGTACTTAATTCAGTCATTATTTGATTCCAGGTCTTTTTCAGTAGGCTGGAGTCCCTTAGGAGCAAGAAACTTGACCTTATTATCCTTGTTTCTCCATTTCTTTGCTTTCACAGTCCAGTATATAAATCTATTATGCCACAAAAACTTATTAAGATACTAAAGAGTAAAAATAACTATTTTGCTGCTAAAGCTACAACAAACCACATCTTATATTAATTTATAATTAAAATCATGTGTGTGTGTGTGTATTCACAGTCTTATATGCATAGAATTAGCTTACCTGGCAACTCTTTTGGACCACCCCAACTGATGTGCACGAATTGCAACTTCCTGGTTAAGATGCCTCGCAATGTTTTTTATTTCTGGCTGCAAATTTTCCACCTAGCTAAAGAAAAAGCAGAATTTGTTATAAGCATATAAAGGATCTTTATTCATAACTACTGATAATTTCATTTCCTATTCCCTCAACTCATTTAAAAATGTGGTGTACTGATCATGTCAAGAAACCTTAAGTCTAAGCATAAGATGTTAATTTGCTTAAAGTATCCTCAGTTACAACCAAATTCAAATTCCAGATTGTACACTTAGCTGTACGACCTTGGGCAAGTTACTTAACCACTAAGATCATTTTCCCTCATATATAAAATGTCTAACAGCACCTACTTTGCAGGATTATAAGGATTAAATGAGAACTGCGCCCTGCACTTTTATGTTTCATCCCTGGATTTCCCAGTCACTTAAACTGAAAAAATAGAAGTCTATTAATTAAGAGTCTTTAATATGCTTTGTGACAGCCATATACTGCATTTATATCTGCTCTGTAACTCTTTCTGTAAGGTAGCTCACTGCCTTAATGATGCTAATGATTCCCTTCCTGTTTTGTTTCTGGGTTTTTCTCCCTAATGATAATAATCTTAAAACATGAAAGCCATTATTCTTGAAGTCTCACCTTCGAGTAATACTTTGCTTTCAATGTACTTTAACCTCTATTATCTGATTTGCTCTCATAACATTGTAAAATAGAGCAGGAAGGTATCACTATTGATTCCACAGAAAAGATAAGGAAGCACTGACGATCAAGTGGCTAAGAATTACCAGACACAGGCTTGTGGGTGGTACCGCTTGAATGAAGTTTGCAAACTGCTAGCTTAGTTTTTTCTAATAAGAAAGATCAGCTGGAATACTTGGGGACGAAATATGCTGCAGACATACAGGCTGTTACCATCTCCAAGAAGGTAATTTTGTAGGTTTCACCATACAACTTCTGCTAAGTTCTAATTCTCTAACAACAAGCTTGGTAACCACTTGTGCTTTGAGCACAAACCCAGTAGGGTAAAAAAAATGACATGTACATCACCAAATATCTCTTACTTCACACATCAATGCTGGTTAAATTTCTTAGCAATGAAATGCTCAAAATGATTAATACCAAGCACTCCGGAAGTATCCGGGGATGCTCAGCGGACCACCGCCCACAGCCGAGGCGAACGCGCAGGGTCCACGCGCGGCTCGGCGCCCCTCACCTTGGCCAGAATGTAGTGCTGGTAGGCCGCCAGGGGCAGCGTGATGGAGCCACGCAGGGCCACGGTGGTGAGGAGGATACTGCCCCACCAGGGCAGGCCCGTGGCCGTGTGTGCGCCGAGCAGCAGCTCCTCCGCGCCCTGCACAGGCGCCGATGTGGCCAGCGCCTCGTACCAGCCGCCCGCGCCGCCCGAGCTAACTGCAGAGACTGAACGCACTGGCCACAGTGGCAGAGCAGAGCGCTTAGTGCCGCCGGCTGGGGTGGGCGCACGTTGAGGGCCCCAGGCCCCCAGCGGCAGGGCACACAGCGGCCGCAGCCCCCGACCGCCAAGCCGGCACAGCATGTCGGCGCCAGGGCTGAACCCAAAACCCCAGGTTCAGAACAGGAATCACTCCGCCGAAGCCGCCACGCGCATGCGTCCGCAACCCTGAACAGACAGTGAGCACGTGTTCGCCCACAGCCACTATTGACCTTCCCAGTCAAGCCAGTGACTTTTGCGTCGCACTGGAGATGACGTAGGACAGGGAAGTCCCGCCTTTCCCACGCGGCAGTGGGCAGGCCGACTGCGCACACACGAAACTTTCCCGCCGCTGGCGTAGAGCTCAGAGGCCGGACCGGAATTGTGGAGGCAGGGGCGGGGCCTGTTCCCTTGCAAAGTCCGCCTTCACCATGTGCGTTTTCTCTTTCCTTATCACACTAACCGTGTCATTTGTCGTGGATGAAGCTTGGTGGGTGGTATTTGTGACCATAGGGTAGCCCCCCACCTCTTTACCGGTATCCTGATTGCTTCCTTTAGCGATCGACATAGATTATACTGCCAGTTGCTGAAAAGCCAGCTTGGAGGGAGATACGTATTTCTGACCAACCCTGAGTTTTAATCGGCATCTCTTATGCAATGGGCATAGTTCAGTCTGTGATATAAACATTTAATTGGCTCATCTGTTTCAGGTAGCATTTTCAACCCCACCTACAGTTTCCTTTAGTGTTTTGTGTGTGTTTTTTCCACTATAACAGCAAAACTCTTAAGGGTAAAGTACCATTTTCTGACGTAAGCGGAATTATCACTGGCAGTACGGTGAAACATTTACTAGACCTTACATGTATCCTATGTAAGCTTTCAAAAAAAAGCAGCATAAAGTGTCATCTGGTTAAAGGAATGTGCCAAGTCTACACGAACTACATAGTTTAGTTTCGTTTTCCTGGCAACAGCTAACTGGAATGACGTGGAGTTTCTTCACAGAAGGGTCACCCCTAGACCTAGAAACCAAATTTCGTTGCACTGAGTAACAGTTGATTAAAACAAAGAAGCCTCCAAAAAATTCTGGGGTAATGAAAAAACTGCAGCAACTGTTCCTGCTTCATTGTGCATCTACCCAAGGGTACCAGATACTCTTTTTTTGTGGACCCTGTAAGTCATCTTCCTTCAAATTGGTAAATCCATGCATTTTTTAAATGTTTAAACACACACATCCCATTATATGCGATACACTCTCCTTTTAAAATGAAAAAGGCTACCGATCTATCTCCCTATCCATTCTTTGTTATAAAGAAGCAACTGGTTACTGCTATTGAAGTGGAAACGAATTTTAAGTGTAAGTATCTTCACCTAAAACGAGTGGAAGCGACTTCTGCTGCATTCCTCCCCTTCCTGAGAACTGATGACAGTGGAAGTAGGCCCTTACACAGTGGCATTGAAGCCTAGGTACTCTGACCTTTTACTAACAGGACAAAGTTTTACTAACAGGAGAAAGAGAAAAGAAAATCCTAAAACGAAAAATCCATATTTATGCATTCACTGTTCATGTAATCTAAGTCAAGAGTATTCAAGCTATTGCTAAGATCCCTAAGAACCTTCTGTGGTCAGGACTGGGACCTCTTTGATCAGTGTAGGTCGACCTTTTCTTCTACTCATTGGGGTCACATATTCCCATTTTAGTGTTTCATTGTTTTATGTTTGAATATTGTGATCTAAATAAAATTTGAGTATTTAACTTCTGCTCATTTCATACATATAGACATACATTTCTTAACACACATAAGGGGGATGAACACAACTTGCTCTCTACTTCATAGAGAATGTTGAGGGGACAACTGTCAATTACAAAGGCCCAATACAAAAGTATTAGCACTAATGTGTACGTATGTACTGGTCAACCAACACTGGATATTTTGAGTTGCAGAGTACAATGTAAGATGACCATACAAATATTGAGCAAACCAACCAACTGAAATCATGTCAACTCTAACACTTTGCAAATGAACTTAAACATTTTTTAAGTTCAATATTTATGATTAGCATATTCCCTATTACTGTTATGTCATACAACTAATTTTTTAAACTTTATTTAAGCTCCTTAATAACAGACTATGTATTTTTCTTTCTGCAGTTTCTGAAATTCTTATCCATCACAGTGAATGTAAGAGCTCAAAAGTTGAATATAGGCTATTATACATATAAACTGTATATACTTGAGTATGTAGTTATTTATATTTCTCATTTCCTAAATATGCCTTCTGAAATGTTTGACAAAAGAAACTTTAAAAGATAACTTATTTTCACAAGCAATTGTTAAAAAAGTGATCTCTTGGAATCATTTAGGTTTAATTCCTCTTTTCCTTATTTCTTTCAGGCATTACTTTTCAAAGCCAAAGCTACCTAGCTAGTTTTTTTCTTTTTACTGAAAAACATCCTCTTGTATCATCTTTCTAATAATTTGTTCTTAAGTATTGAGCATGCAAAACTTGCTTTCACCTTTCAAAAACAAATTCATTTAAAGGCAGTAGTCTGAAACATCTTACAACATAACAGTTAGTCCTGTATTCCAACTGTCACATTATAAAGAAATTCTTATTTATGTCAAAGCCACAGTGGCACATTTTTCTCTATGTTCACTTACCCAAAATACAAGTGAAGGTATATTTGTAATCAAGGTGTGTAGCATAGTAGGTCATATTAAAGTATTAATGATGCTCTCATCCTAAATTCCAGTCACCTGGAATTCACACCAGTTAATTCACAGTAACACCAGCTCCTTGAGTGTTGTGACTTGTTTAAGAAAGTATTTATCAATAGGACGTATATTTCCTAAGAGGTTCAGGACCATGCAGAATTTACAAAGTTTAATATAAGTATACTAAACATTAATATTAAAATTATCTGCAGAGATTCATTAATCTAAAGTAAAAACACATTGAATGGAATACTGACTCGATATTTTAATTACTTAACACAGTGAATTGGTTTTCCTTTGATATTTTAACCATTTTAAAATAATCCTGATTTTAAAATTTATTTAAAAAGAAATTTGGGCATACTTTAAATGTTCTGTTCTGTAATGCCAGATGTGTGGGAATGAGTATTTCTGAAAAACATCAAAATTAAAATAGATTGCATAAATCAGAATATCTGAAAAAGTTTTGTGATCTTGAGTTTCCCTGTTTAGTTTAACACTTCATATTATTTTAAAACTAAATTGAATAATAATAGTGTACAAAGTAATTTTTATGAGATGTGTATTTAGATCATTTGAGTCAAAAAAAAAAGATGGAATAATATTTTCATGAAGAACAAGACAGTTAGTAAACTATTTACTCCTCCCTTTTTTTCCTGAGAATAAAAATGACTGTAAGTGTAGTAATTTACCAAAAAACTAATTTTCAATTACTAATAAAATAAACTTTACAGTAATGACAAACAGAAGGGGAAAATATATTTCACATGAATACTAAAATAAGTTTTTGTGAATATATATTGAAATACATGTTTGAAAGTTTGTCAATAAAATTATATCTTAAATGGAATGGTTGGTAGGAACAGATTACACAATAATTGGGATAGTAACTATTTTGGGATTTAAGGAGCAAACTAACCCAAGTATTATTTCTAAGAGTTAAGTCAGTTCTTAAAAGAGAGAAAAGAAATACGTTATGTAGTCTGCAATTACACATACTTTCAAAAAGGGGGGAAAAAAGACCTGCATGGTCTCAAAAGATTGTTTCTTTTTTTTATTGTTCAAATAAAAATGCACTGCATTACATCTGAAATATAAAAAATGTATTTGAAAAATGGTCCTAGTACAGACTTCGAAAACCATGGTATTGTACTTAACAAGCGCAATCCCCAAAACTAAAAAAGGAGCATTCCAATCTACATCCCCATCCCATAGTTTTAAAGTTAAGAAAATATAGGGTTTTCTCTCCTCTTTTTTTAGTAAGACACCCCATCTTAAGAAATTATTTTGTGCATCAATATAACTCATGTGTTGTAATATTGGGTGGTATCTGTTACCTAGCAGGATTATTTTAATTAGAAAATAACCCTAGTTAACACAGAAACAAATTAAGCAAAAAATTATAGGATAGTGGCAAAAGTCATACACGCTTCAATAGTATTACACCCCTTTCTTCTTAGTAAAGTGCTATTTTATCTCATAGCTATATTTATTTGCAGGATCTCATCTAGCTTTTCCTCTAAATTTAGTTATCAATCATAGACAGGTAGAAAAACAAATTTATATATTTTAAGACCACCTCCTAAATTAAAAGATGTAAGTATGTTGTTTACAAACTTCAAGAAATGTTTGAGAAATCTCTTTTTTACTATTCAGGCTACCAGAGTAAAAAAAAAGTCATTTCACTTACTTGAACAGCCAAAGAACCATTTTAATATTGTCAATGTGGGTAATTTATCTGAATTTTAGTTCTGTTTCACCACTGTGAAATTTATGTCTAATTTTAAAGAATCAGATTGACACATACATTACTTGACCTTTATACTCCCTTTCTTTTACATTTCAACCATATTATTTTTCCATATGAGACAGGGTAGGACACATTCTTCTTGGATATGTTATTGTTTATTGATTCAAGTGAACGGAATAGATAAATCCCATTGAGTAGTTTAGTGTGGCCCTGTATCTTACATAAACAGGTTAAATGGAGACTTTATTTTGTAATCTGTGTATTCATGTCTACCATAAACTGTCTTCATGACAAATGCAAAATTTATTTTATTACTTGCCCCAAGTTAGCTGTTGATCCTTTTCACTGATAATATACAAGTGTAGAGAACAAGAAGCCTTTAGAATTGGGGGAGAAAAATACTTTCCACTAAATTACTGAAAATTGGAAATTTTATGTTGACTCTTGATGACTAGAAAGCCAGTGTTAAGAATCAATATTATCCAATATAAAATAGTACACTGAATTGTTTAATAATAAACAGTATATTAAGAGCTTGCATATGCTGACTGGAAACCAGTGGTGGCTTTTAAAATTCTCAGAAAGGCTAACTATTTTATGGTTAGAAGAAACCACAGGTGATGATGTGCTCCATGTCTCTCTAGCAGCCAAAAATCTTTACAAATTATTTCACGATCAGCAAGAGAATTTTACTGGTATTAGTGAGTGGTAAAGGTGAAGAGAGAAGAAAGAGTGAATAGAGAAGTGTGTATTAGTTTTAAAAGTGTGACAAGGTAATAAAAAGACATGGAAAAGCAATAAATGTCTTCTTCTAGCCTTGAGGCAAACGAACTCAAGAGAGAGCAAGATGGGTATTTAAAAAGCCAACGTAGGGAAACATCCACTGATAATGCCCATTGTTTTACTTTGTACTTAAATTACACAGGCAGAAAAGTTATGCTTATTAATAGTTTAATGTATGAAGGAAACATCCAGATTCTGAATATGAAGGTACATATCTCACATTAATTTAAGTCTACATAAAGTAGAGCCTCTATACTGACATATTGAAATTTACTTTCTGCTTAGCCTTTTTCTGTTATGTAAACAATTGTACATTTATTTGCCATTCTAAACCTCCAGGATCAAGTTTACATAATTTTGCTAAATTTCCGTGTTTGCTCAGAAGCAGTTTACAGTACTAAAACCAACCAGCCAAAGAACAGCTTCAACAGAAAGTTATGTCCAAAGGGGAAAAGGGAAAGAAAAAAAAGAAAAATGGTAAGAAAAATGCTAACTAAGGTAAAACGGATGATGATAGGGAATGGGCAGTCACAAATGTTCACAGAAAATAGGTCAGTTAGTAAGTTCTTCTGCAAAAAGCCTACACACTTCGGTCAAGCACATCAGTAGAATGATTTGGGAGCGTAAATTTTGTTTTCGGCCACTTGTGATTTCCTCTGAATGAAAAGGAATTTGCAGGCTAACAAGCTGATCCTCATCAGCCCAGCTGGTTCATATGCACACTGTTCATGTGAGGTGCCCAGGGTCCAGTCCACACCTACAAATAGAACACACATTTGATTAAACACGTATTTAACACATATTTGATTAAAACAAAACTCTGAAAACTAATGAAGTGCTCTTAGTATTTATGGACTAATAGCTAAATCTCATTTAATTTGCAACATACTTGGAAACAATAAGAAAAGCAACGCTAAACCACTTTTGTCTGTTGTTTCCTTGCCTCTTACCCTCAAACAGGATCTATCTTTTTTTTTTTTTAAACCATTACCTCAGTACATAAAGATTGATGACTGTGGAAGGAAAATGAGTCAAAAGTATTAAATATACATCAAAATAAGCTACAATATACAAACATGTTTATGAATTTGAAGTTATAATTATACAATGTTTCGACACTTATTTAGTAAATAACCTCTAGATGGCCCTTTTCACAATACTAGTAAATTCTGATATATAAAATTACATTATAGCACTTTGCAATTTAAAATCTTTTACTTTCCATTTGCTGCCCAATGAAATATACCATGGCTTTCATAATTTTGGCCCTAAACCACTGCCTTTGGTAGCAGCATTTTCTACATCACTCTGCTATATTATGTTAAATTTCCCTCAGTTTCCTCAACTGCCCATATTCACCATGCTCTCTCACTACCATGGTTTACTTGTATCATATCTGGCGTGGCATCTCATAAACACTAAATAAATGTTCACTGAATGTTCAGCCTTACCGTTTGAGGACCATTATTTTCTGTGGAGTTTGAAACCATCTTTATCAGGGAGTTCCAAGAGGGGTCTGCAGCATGAGGGCCATTAAATATGGGTCCTCCAGCACCATCAGGAATAGGTGCCACTGGAGGAATCATTGCATTCCCATACACAGAAAAAGGCATACCCTTAAAAAAGGAGGAAACAAAGATTATACACATTCAACTCACTGCTTACTTTTTCCAATATAATCAATAGCCTTAAAATTGATATTTGAAACTTCTCTCATTTTGGAAAAGTAATCTAGGAAATCTAAAAACTATTTTCCATTATATGATTTCTTCTTGCATTAGATGATGCATAAGCCTACTACATCCAAAATATTTTGTCAAAAAACATTTCTCTACACAACTGAGACAAAATCAGGACTTGTAAATATTTATACTTTAGCCAGATTTGGACCTATAATTGTAGGCCAAGCCCCAGCATCACTTCACAAACACTTAGCCACTTGAAAATGAAATAAAACTAGTAAGAAAAATATTTAGAAAGAATGAAAATGCTTATTTAAAATTACCATTACCCCAACTTTAGGAAAGTCCATGTATCCTGCAGGAACATGCTGATGGAATGTACCAGAAGGAGTTACAATTCCTGTACTCTCTCGCTCCATTGCTTGATGCTGTGAAAACACTCCTGGATCAGACATTGGCCTATGAATCATTGGATTTCCCATTCCAGGGTTACACCAGTCTACTTTGTCTGAGGGAAAAATGAAGACGCAGAAAAAAATAATTGGTGAAATTTAAAATCAGAAAACAACAAAATAAAATATTTTATGTATTTCTACTTAATATTTTCCACATTGACTTGTGCATGCCTTTGAAATCATGACCTACTTTTATATATTTACTGCAGTATTTCCATGTTTGTAAATAGTGATAAAATACCCTAATAAAGTAACCAAAACATTTTATGTTACAAAAGAAAAGAAAAAAAGCTAAGATAAAACCTAAAGAGCCCCAAAGGAAATATCAACATCTCCATAATATGAAACGAAGAAAAGAATATGCTTACATTAGACTATTTTCAAAAGGCAACGATAAATTCAAAGAGAAGTTGCATGGGTGCAATAAATGTTCTGAACTCTCAACTAAAAATGATTAGTCAAAGCAAAGAAATATGAATGCCCATCATTTAAGAATGACTATGGATGTGAAACACTGCTCACAATATTTTGGTTAAATACATAAACTTAATTTCCTATAAGCAGGATAGAGTATCATACCTTGATTGCCACCAATCCCTTCAAAGGACCAGATGCCACTATGCCCTACAGATGTGGACAAGTTACTCCCAATAACAGATGGAGCTGAAGTTCCAGTTTGCCTGATACGTGCAGAACGTTCAGTCCCAATAGGGACTGGAACTTTTCTGTCCTGAGAGACATTGCTGGGCTTTTCTGACCCTAAAGGTACTGCTGATGGGGCAGGAGAAGGTGCACGAACTCCGGAGGACACTGACTGTGCAGGAGAATCTAGAGAAAAGAGAGTCTGAATTAGTACACACGTCATCTATACAGCATGTAATTTTGTAAAACCAAATCTTAAATTCTAAAGACACCTTAAATATGCATTCTGAGGAAGAATGACATATGAAAATAATGCTTAAATAATAAATTATGCATATTAAAATTTGGTTAAAGTTCCATGACTTTGGAGTCATTTTTTAATCTGGCTCCCAATTTTTTCATTTAGTTATGTGATAGAATGTGAAGATGTGAATGCTGCAACTACACATGTAATAAACCATTAAACTAATACTGAAATGAATTAACTCTTGACACTGAGTAAAATATAACAGCAGACCAATGAGAAGACAATGTTTAAATTAAAAAAACAAACAACAAAAAAAGAAAACAGAAAAACAAACAAACAGCAACAACAAAATGAAGGTGGGGAAAATCATGCCTGTATTGGAAATTCCAAAACTGTATTCCTTGAGAATACTTGTCCCTTGATGTGTTATGATGAAAAAATAAAGGGATTCGGATATCTAACAAATCTGGAAAAGCTACTTGAAGGAAAAAAATAAGTTTCTTTAAATTAGGACTTCACAGAACCTTAATATGCTTATAAAATACTGACAGAAGACTATGCCTTATTACCCAACTTTGCTTTATTGTATTTTGTGTGTGTGTGTGTGTGTGTGTGTGGCTGTATTTATCCAAAGGGATTTAGGTAGTTAATAAATTTGCAAAATCAATCTATCTATCAATCAATCAAACGATCAATCTATCTATATCCACACACACACACACACACACACACACAGTGCTTCCATTTACCGAGGTACTTTTCAGGAAATATGGAAGACAAAGAAAAATTCAGTAAATTGTTAGCCTGAATAAGTTTTTAAAAAGATTTCTTTATATAATGGAATTCCAAAAATATGTATACAAGTGGACACTTTGGTCAATGTTGCTTAAGCAGTAGTTCGCTGTAATCAGAAGTGTCTGGACGCTGATGGTAACCACTTTGAACACCTCTTGTAATTGCAGAAGTCAAAAGTGATTCATTTTTTGTTATCGGTATATGTTGAGTTATTACAATTTTAATACAGTTTTCCTTTATTAAAATGTGTATACATTTTTTGGTACCCTCTGCATATTTAGAATCATATGGAACTGGAAAGTGCCATGGAAATCAATTCCATCTTACCAGTGCTTACAGAGGTCTATTTTGGTTAAATTGATAGTACCATCTATCAGTGAGTTGTAGTGACTATTAACTAAAAAGAATGAATGTGAAAATACTTCATAAGTTATAATTTATTATATGGATATTTGTATTATTGGGGAACAAAAAGATGAAACACGGGCTTATTATCTATAAAAGTAAACCAAGAAATCTATTACCCTCTAATGAAAACTTAAAATATATCTCCTGTGGTCGTGGATCCACTAGCTAACTTGACAACATTTAGTTTAACACATCATAAGATAATAAAAAAGCTGTATATATGTCTTTAAAGCAATTATAAATATTTCAAAATTCACCTTATAATTACACTGGTATGAAAGGGAATTCTAGAAAAAGTGGTGGTGGCGGCAGCACAGGTTTTGATTTTTTCCTAACCCTCCCATCAAAACAAAGCCACTAAGTTAGCAAAGCCAAAAACCCATGGATTACATCTATAAAAAAAATAACAGACAAGGTATCCAAATGAAACCAAAGATGTAAGTGAATGGGGACAAATCACCCACAGCTATAACACTCACAGGTATCAGCATTTGTGTGGAAGGAAGCAATTCTCCAGACCTAAGAACAAGAGATAAGAGAACTGCAAAACAGTCAAAGGTACTCAAAGGAAAGCAGGACCGGCCAATATGAGAATAGCAAGTGAAACTGGGAGAGGTCTGCCTACCCATGGGTGATTGGAAGGGATTCACAATAAAGTCTAAAGAAGCTGGAGCAACGTCAGCCACCCTGTGAACTCTCTAAAGTACCTGCTGAAGCTTCTTTCCAGGATAAAGAGCCACAGTGATAAGAAACTTCTAGAACAGATTAAAACTAAGCAGGAAAGGGACAACAGAAGCAAAGAGAAGATCCAGTCAAGAGTAGGGCAGACTAGGTAGGGGTGGGTAAGTGGATCAGAAATGAAGCCAGCAGATTTAATAAAGTACAAGGCCATATTTTTGCACACTTTTCTAAAAAAGGGAATTCTAGAGCCTTTAAGCTAGAAAAGATATTCTGATCCACTTATCCCTTCTATAAGTTCAGGAAACTCATTTCATTTAAAACTGCAAAACAGAATAGAACTGCAGTCGAATTCCATACAAAGCTATTGTATGAACTAAAAGAGATATGGACCCATAACATTGTATAGACAATAAAAGCCTGCCAGAAAGTAAGCTATATCCTAATATTCCAAAAGCACATCAGAAAGAAGAAACTATAACCAGAATTCCAAAGTGAGCTAAAATAAAGAAAAAGGAATGAAAGAACAGCATAATTCAGATTTAGTAAAACTGGAAACAAGATGACAAAACTCAGGAACGTACTAGAAATGAAAGAAGGAAAAAAAATGAAAGAAAAGACTAAATTGAACTACAAGGAACACAGGATATTGTAAACACAAGGGATAAAGTTTTGTTTATTGTTTTTCAAACTACATATTCAAAGAGCACAATTACAAACCTGAGAAAAATCAACTCAGAACAACTAAGACCAAGACACAGTCAGGTGGGAAACAAGGATGGAAGGCAGGAAGAACTGACGGAAGGACAGATGCATGAATCCCACATGCCCCTGGATTACTCCTTGGGAGCCTGCCTTAACCTGTGTCAGATCTAGCTGGTTTCTCTTTCCTTTCCTGTATCCTTCCAAAAACGAAAGCAAAGCAAAGTAATAGCAACCCTCCACATTCTGCTTAAATGAACAGAATAACTAGGCTTGCCTGCTGGCCTGCCCCATTTAAGAGATTTGCCCTCTTCACATATTCTGCCACCTCACTAGTCATAGTTTTTAATCACATGACTGTTTTCTGCTTCTTCCCTGCAGGCTTACTAGCTTAACAACAACCCTCTGAGTGAAGAATGATCCATTTCCGGCTAGCCAGCAATCTAGGATTGACATGGCCTCACTTGAACATGAGTTGAGCCAATCATATTCCTCACTGAGGAAGGTGCAATTGATAAACAAAGACAAACTGGTCTAATTAACTATGAATTGAATCTTTGAGGACCATATACAAGATGAGATTATGAAAAAGCCTAGGTGTAAATAAACAAGAGACTCATAAGAAACAGAACATGAGTGAGACCATAAATCCTCAAAGATAGATGAAGAGCATAGCTGTCCCAAATCCTGAGGGTTCTGAAGATGTCCCTGCAGAGTCTTAAAGTAAACACTATTTTCCTTGAGATTCCTTGGGTGAGTCTGTATTCCTTACCATGAAAAAGAGCCTATTATAATTTCTTTTCTCATCTCTAATTATTATAATTTCTTTAATTAGAAAAAAAATTCAATTCAGAGCCATGTTATTTTAAAATATGCCAGCTTATATACTGGGGGGAAAAACAGGTTTTAGAAATTTTGTGGGACCTTCTACAATTTGGGGAACTTACAAAAAAAGAAGACTAAATTACAAATAAAAAATTAGGTACATGTCCTTGGTAGAGCCCCTCGAAAATGAGACACTGAAACTTAAGCTTCACTGGCTTCATGGTAAATCCACTTCAGTTTTGAAATGACAACAGGTCCCGAATTCAAACTGAAAGAGCAATGTGACTTACAAATCAAACAAGTGATCGTGCAGGAAAATTACACGGTATTTCTTCATGTTTCACTTCAGTTTACTAAACTACAGTAGATCATGAGATGAATGTGGTTGGTTATAACTAGCATTAAAACAATGTTTAAGGTTAAGGAAAACAGAATAGAAAATACCGGTGTGTAAAATACATTGTATGGATTACGTATTATTTTGTAAATACATTATTTCAACTATACACACACACGGACATGTGTAATGAATGTAAAACTAGCTTTCTCCTTTCAAAATTCTAAAGCTTTTTCATTGCTTTTTGATTTGACAACATTTTTATAAGATTGACTGTCAAAATGGCCCATTCACTAAATTTGCCAAGGACTGAAACTCAGATCAGAGCGAGTGATCAGCAATCAGTGCACGGACTGGTTGGCTGTTGGCAGGATGGACTTAGCAGTTTGGGTCAAGGCCTCAGGTGATCTCTGCCCACCTTGTATGCACAAAGTTCTCAGCACTAATTTGTTGCTCTGGGACTTCAAAAAAAGGTTCTTTGCTTTATTTTTATTTTTTAAGGAAGAAAGCAGTGTTCCCCACATCCCAACTTAATTTTCCAGGGTCCTAATATCATGTCCTACTCCTAACAGAGGAGGAGAAAGAAGGAGCGGAATATGGAAAAATGTGATAGAACCTGTTCAAGTACATAAAACCAGATAAATATATTGTGCAGTTAGTTCTACAACATAATACAAAATGACAACTTTTTAAGAAAAATATCTAAATAAATACTAAAACAAAATTTTAAAAGACTACTATAAACAACCCAAAATACCAAATTACATCCATGTGAACAGACTATTGAGAGAAGAGTTGGAAGTAAGACAAAACAAACTAAATGGTCATTAAAAAGCAACAATATTTAGATTTAAATTAGGCAAGGAAGATGCAAACTAGTTAAAAATTCAGTATTAGAGGTGAAAGTCTGAGTCAATCACTCTAATAGTTGCAAAATGACAACTCTGTTATTCCTTGTACATTTATGAGCTGTCACTATACTGTAAGGAAGACTGTTCCCCTCTGCGTTTTAAGATTTTATTTATAATCACATTGGACTCATGGATTCTTGCTTTATCCAGTGAGCTGCCAGTATTCATTTTGGTGGTCAAATTGTCCTGGATTTGGCCAATGGGAGCCTCTTCAAGCTACCTCCTCTGTCCTGACATGTCCCCATCATTCTGAGTACTTAAATTACTTTCTGACACTGTAAGACTTTGCAGGCTCCCCTTACACTTCTTCTGTCCTAGCTCTTAAGTCAGCTGTTTCTCCTAGAAGCTCTAGCTTCTTTTAGTGGACAAAAATATTTAACAGAAAGATCTGAACAATGGATGTGCTCACTGCTACCAAAGAGTCATTGCTGCTAGGCTCTTTCAGTAGACAGAGCTGGGGGGGTGGGGGCGGGTAGACAGTAATTTTATATGATTCCATCCAATAGATATGTAATTGAAAAGTTGTAAGTTCACATTGATTGATTCTCTCTTTAATTCCAATCCAGTTCCATATGTTTTTCCTTGTCTCACCCCATTCCATATTTCTGTCTTCTCACAGCGAGAACCCTATATTATAACATCATCAAAATTTTATTTATTCATTTGCTCAATCCCATAGTATATTCCACATAGTTTTAGAATTGTTTATCAATAATACGTATTACTAAAAAAACAAATGTCCTAAGTAGAACTGAAGATTTATATGAAGTCTATTTGTATTTTGACTGAAAGTTACATTATTTTCTTATATTGGTACATTATTTTCACACTTCTTACAACATTTCTGGCATATTTCTATCATAATCACTGAATTATTTCTTAAACCGTTTCTTCTCATTTAAGGATATCTGTGCAATGATAATTAATATTCTTTCTATGTGAAGGTCCTCATTATTTGACAAACACAAGAAAAACTATACAACATGTAAATTCACTATAGGGAACAACTTACTTCAAGCTTTAACTGACAATATACTTTGATATGCATCTCTCAAATATTTTTTTTCCCCACTCTTTTATTCAGTTAATTGGGCTCTATTACCTGGGTTCTAGCACTGTTAGAAGACTTTCATAGTTTAAAAATGAATTATTATAATTTCCTTAAGGAGAAAGTAATTTGATGTCTTTCTCCCCACACACAAAAAATTGAAAAAACACAAACATAAAAACCCAATAACTTTATACTACAGAATTCTCTTAATGTGAGTCAAATTCCCTGTTTATGACTGATCTTCCTTAGTGAAAAATCTAATCAGTGCCTCCAAAGTCCGATTACAGCTAAAAACGCCATCTGATAATGTGAAACAATTGTGCTGTTTATGTAGTAAATGAGAGTCAAAGGTGGACAAAAAGCACGTAATACTTTACACTTTGTTAAAAATCTTTCTCCTTGGTAGTTGTATTCTCAAATAAAACGAAAAGTCAATATAACTCAATAGGCAGTACATTATTAATTTTTTTCTCAAAAAAATGATCCCTCTTAGAAATAAACGTCAATAAAATATTCCAGGTTTGATATAACTGAGGTTGATTTCAGTAATTTAAAAACCTGGAAATGTTATTGAAATTATTCCTGGTTTCACAGACTGCCATGAATACAAATACAATTTTATAGTATTAAAATTATAAGATTTGAAAGTTAAAAATTCTAAGCTTTGAAAAACTTAAATCTTTTTTATTTTAAGGGAACACATGCAAACTCTTCTTATGGAATCACAGTGCATATCACTCACCACTTGATGCTGATGAACATGGGGTCAACAAACTAAGTGGGGAAAAATGTTGTCTGTTAAAGTTCGCAGCGGCAGGTGCTCCTCCAAGGGGGGCCCCAGGTCCATACATCTGACCTCCTGAAAGGTTTGAGGCAAAGTTTCCCAAATGTGTAGAAGAAGGTGTTACAGAACCATATGGCGAGTCCATATTGACAATACCTGTAATGCAGAAGATAGTCATGATTTATTAACAGTTACCCCACCCCTAGGAGAAACAATTGGAAAAACTTAAAATTCCAAGAAGTCCTGACTATATCCAAAACGATTTCAGATTAAAAAAGTCTCCTTGCTTACTTCTTCCAGCCCACTGACTCATCATTTCCACCTTTATTCTATAGATAATTATTATCAAGGAAACTATAACTTTAATATTTAGTATTTTATTAAGTATTATAGAATATATGTAGATTTTATGTCAATATTGGAATTTAAATAGGTTTAATGGTCAAGGAGTTGTATAAAAATTTTATCTTTAAAAAACTTAGAGGGGAGAGAAGGGTAAGCGCAGATTTTTAAAAGACTGAAAATACTCTGCATGATACTATAATGGTGGATACATTACCACTGTACATTTGTTCAAACCCACAGAATGTACAAGAGTGAACCCTAATGTAAACCATGGACTTTGATAAGGGTGTGTTATGTAGGTTCATCAATTGTAACAATGTACCCCGCTGATGGGGGATATTTATGGGGGAGGCTACACCCATGTGGGGACAGGGGCATATGTACTTTTCTCTCAATTTTGCTGTGAGCCCAAAAGTGCTATAAAAATTAATAAAGTCATAAAAAGAAAACTATAGGGAAAAAAGAAAAGGCTGTAGCTCTACGTCTACACAGGAGAGATCTGATGATCATAACTAATGGCCGTCCTTTCCATGGCCAGCAGTGGGACAATCTGTCACTGAGAGCCTCGCGATGCAATGCAGTGTGACGTGCAGAACATCACCTATCTGATGTTCCTGCCAGAAATGTCTGACCTGAATGTAATCATGGATTGAAGAAACAGATGAATCTGAAATGTGGGCCATTCTTCAGGACAACTAGACTATTCAAAGGATTCAATTTCAAGAAGAAGCAAGGTTATAAGATGTTTTAGACTGGGGGAGACCAAAGAGACATAACAGCCAATAGTAATGTGTGAACCTTGATTTGATCTTGGATCAAAAAAAAAAGAAAGAAAATGAAAAAAGAAACACATAGGCATAAAGGGTATATTTGGGATGATGGTACTGTAAATTGGATGCTATTACTGAATTAATGTTAATTTTCTAGGTTGTAGTAATATAGTAGTGTAGCTGAGAAGGCAAACATGCCTGTTTGGACCTGAATCTAGTAAATTCTCTTCCGATGGACTCTCAAGTTAAACTTCCATATAATTTTGGCTCTCATCAACTATATACACCCCAAAACCTCACCTCCCTTATAGAGCTGGTCCTTTTCCTATATCTTTCCACAAAATAAGAGTTTATTTCTTTTTTTCTCTAAATCTTAATTTTGGTCTTTCTCAACACATTACCTAGATTTCACATTTTTTGAAAAGTGAAGTATTATTATTGAACTCCAACTATTATAAAAATCACATATAAAAGCATTTCTAATGCATTAGTATATGATGGGCTTTTACAACCAAATTATAGTTTCTATTGTTTTGGTACAGAGAAATTGTTTTTTAAAGTACACATAAATACTTCAATCAACCCCAAGCAAAGAGATATTTACTGTTCATTTCATTGAAATGTAATGTAATGTAAATATAACAAAGAAATATTTACTGTTCATTTACATGTTCATTACACTGTAGTTACATGTTATAGAAATAGGTAAAAATAACTTTCAGTTCCCATTAAACTTAGAAATTTTTTGTCGGAGAATGTCACATCTTTAATAACACAGATCAAGTTGGGAGATGAAAGCAGGGGTAGAGGGAAATGGAGGAAGGTGGTCAAAAGGTACAAATTTCCAGTATAGGATAAGTAAGTACGAGGGATGTAATGTATAACGTGATGACTATAGTTAATATTGCTTTAAAATATATAGAGGGTGCCAAAAACATGTATATACATTATAAGAAAGGAAAAAACTATTAAAATTGTAATACTTAATATATACCAATAACCAAATATGAATACAAGTCACGTTTGATTTCTGCAATTATAAGAGGTGCTCAAAGTGGTTACCATCAGCGTCCAGACTCTTCTGATTATGGCGAACTACTGCTTGAGCGTCTCTTAAAATGTGTAGACATTTTTTTGGCACACCCGCTATATGAAAGTTATCAAGAGAGAGTAAATCCTAAGAGTTCTCATCACAAGGAAAAATACATTTTTTCTTTTTGTGTCGTTTTTCTTTTTATCGTATCGATATGAAATGATGTATGCTAACTAAACTTACTGCAGTAATCAACTCGCAATATATTTAAGTGAAACCATTATGCTGTATGTTTTAAACTTACACAGTGATGTATGTCAATTACACCTCAATAAAACTGGAAAAAATTAATATAAAAACAAATATGGCCAGTTTGACTAAGATAAATCTTTAATTTTATTTCATTTTAATTTAAATAGCACATATGGTTAGTGGCTACCTATCAAACAATGTAACTGTATATTTTTCTCATTATTTTACAAACAAAAAAGGCAATCAGAAATGAAATCAAATTTTAGATCTTTGTCAATTATATTCTATTTGAAATAAAAGCAAAATTTTGATGGTGTTACCTTATTAAATTAAAACACAAGTTTTTTGAGAGAGAAAAATATACCAGATAAAGAAATTTATTTATGGGAAATTCAAGATAAAATCCACTGTAGCTTTAAAAAATATAACACCATACTAAACATAGCTAATAGAACAGCATTTGAGTTAACTAAATACAACAATCTCAGTCCATCTAGCCCAGTCATAGAGTAAAAATATTAGAAAATGACCAAGAGTTTTCACATCCCTTGTGAAAACAAGCAGCTGCAGAATGTCAGAAAATACAAACTTACCTGAGGGGCTTGGAGCAGGTCTCTGTAAAGGTGGTCTAAAACCTGGAGCTTTGGAAGTATCCGACTGATGTAAAGGATCTGAATTTGGCAAATATGAGGATTTTCCTGATAGCATAGATTCTGGTGTTGACTGAGATGAAACAACAGATCCTCCCCAGAAGGCATGAGCAGAAGTAGGGCTGTTTTCAAACAATGTGCTAAAGGGCCCAAATGGTAAGGGCGCAGTGAAATTGGGAGCAATAGGCTTATTTGCTGGATGTACTGAATTTTGACAAGCACTTTGTGTACTTAAGGTCGAAGGTAGCTGGACAGAAGAGGGAACACTGTGAGGTCTTTTAATGTGATTGACACTGAGGACTGCAACAGATGAAGTCTGCACTGGAGCTGGATTCTTGTGAGGGGCAGCTGTGCCATGAGAGGGTGGTCTAATAGCAGGGGTTTCCATTTTAGGAGCAGGCTGAGAGCATCCCATTTGTGTCTGAGGCATAGGGTAAGTCACTGGGGCAGTAGAAGGCACTGCCACTGGAGCAGAACTTGTTGTTGCTAAAGGAGTAACAGTCATCCTCACTTCCGGGGGAGGAACCTGAGACTGCTGAAGAGGTGGTCTTGGCTCCTGAGAAACAGATCCCGGAGGTTGTTGCTGAGTAGAATGAACTGATGAACTCCCAGAAGAACTGCTGCTGTTCGAAGGTCTACTATTTGCTGTTTCTACTACTGGTGGACTACCTGCTTCCTGCTCAGAGGAAGATGCCCCTTTGTTTGGAGATGCTGTTCCACAATCCAAAGGGCTGTTTCTAGAAACCCCTCCTGGCTGGGCTGGTGGTGATGGGGAAGATGGGGATGATACTGAGTAGTGTTCTTTGGCAGTAGGCATAGGGTATGTGGCATTTGTGGGTGCAGTGCTGTTGTTGCTTGCTGTGGTTGTGACTGTTGTGGTGGTGGCATTAGATGTCTTCACAACCGTGACAAAAAGCTGCCTTCTGACGGAAGGTGAACTTGGACTGCCATTTGTAGATGTACCAGGCACCGTTGAAGCTGATGAACTGGTTGTAGTTGTTGGACTTGAAGTTAAAGAACCTGCTGAATTCACCTGAGAACCACTGCTATTCTGATTGCTATGGCGAGGCACCATGTGAGGCTTAGGCGAGTTAGTAGCTCTGGCAGGGCTCAAAGGCCTGACAGGAAAAGGACCCCAAGTGGATTGAGCTGGTGGAAAAGTACCTCCAAAGTGGGTCATGGGCAACCTTGGTGGACGGATCTGCTGGAAAGTCTGAGCAGCAAGCAAAGCATGTGCAAACTGTGGAGGAGGATATGCTAATGGAAGAGAAACTGGAAAACCAGGCCTCACGTTATTCACTGGGTTCTTTATGGTTTTGTGAGTAGATGCAGAAGAAATTGCAGGCACAGTGAGTGCTGTGGCAGTTTGAGATGTTGATGACAGAGCTACAGTCGTCATTTTAATTCCCATTAAGGAACTGTTAGCAGCAGTGGTGGTAGGTGCTGATGACCCTATTTTGGAATTTGCTGAGGAGCTTTTCAAACGATTCTTTGGAATAAGTTCATCAATTTCTTTGTCTGGATCCTTGATCAGAGCATTGATCAACTGAGTTGCTTGTCTTGTTGATTCAGTGCCACCCCTGTAAGTTGACAAAAACAATTAAGTCCAATTTCCCCTACTTTTTAATATGTAAAGCCTAAATTCATTCATGTGTGTGTGTCGTATACACACACACACAGAGAGCAATAACCAAAGTTAAGCAGCAATTTTCTGACTACTCCCGAAGCATTCTGCAAACAAAGCCACAAACTGTCCTGACATGCCACTCTTTTCACAAAGGAATAGTAAATGATTTATTTTCTAAAAACTCATTTCACTATTGTTTTCTTAGACTACAAAATCATTTTCCTACTGCAAAATACATTTCAGTTATTAAAAAAACCACTTAAAAGCCCACTGAATCCATAATGCTACTATAAAGTTAAACAACTGATCAATACTAATAGCAATCAATATAAGTAAACAAGGAAAATAATACAACTGAGTAAGAAAATAGTTTTTATTTTAAATACTGCTACCTAAGATGAGCCCATGTATGACATATTTATAATGGTTTCTCTATTAGTAGAATGATTACTATGACTCCTCAGGAATGATGTCTCAAAATGAGAGAGGAATCCTGATAATGCCAACAATGGCCATAAGGTCAAACTCTAGTGTTGGATCTTCAGGAAAATATTTGATTGCTAGGAAAGCCTTATGGAAACCCTAAGGGGGAAATTACTTGTAAAGGGTATCTGCTTCCCTCTTCTCTAGATAAGGCAGGCTGTGACTACAAACCTATCCAGGAGAGGAAAAAACAAGATAGGAGAAAAAGGTAAGTACAAAACAGTGATGGCTGACTGCTCCTTCCTTGTGAGGCAGGCTATGTAACTATCAGCCCTCCTATTTCTTCGAAGGGGCGCCTGTCTTACAACCAAGTTTGTAATTTCTTAGAATATCGTCTTTAAGGGTATTCAGGCACAGATGTATTCAATTCAAGGCAAATACTCACTTCAGGTTTAACTCTTTTGCTGAGCTCATATTCAAAGGATAACAATCTCAGATAACAAAGCTCAAATGTTCACTTAAGAGAAAAATGGAAACCTACTACTTACAATGTGTTCAAGACCCATTCCTTCTTGAAAAGTCTAAGAATTAATTTTTAATAATGTCATATGAACAGTTTATGTAAGGAAAAGATAATCTAAACCTTTGCCACATACACACACACACACACACACACACACACAATTCCTTTAAAGCCCTTTGAAATACTTCACAAGAGCATATGAATTAGAGAGAGAAAAGATTGTAAAGGTTATCTTTTGAAATTTCCATTTTAAAAAAGTATACTATTAAATACGAAGTTCCACTGAAAACTCAAATGCTTATATTCCTTAAGCTGTAGCGCAATAAAACACAAAGGAAGAAAACATAAAAGACAAAGTTTTGCCTTATTGTTATTATCCGGTCTCCTGTCTTGTCTTTCTGCTTATCAATATCTATGTGTGCACCAGTGAACTCCCGAATAGCATTAATATTACAGCCTCCTCTTCCAATCACTCTGGATATCACGGTTGATGGAACGGATACTTTCTTTGACCTGTTTAAAAGTTGCAAAGATAAATTAAGATAAATCATTAGTCTCAGTGGTTGTGATTAAAATAACTGGAAAGTATTACTAAAATATGTTTCTGTAAATACAGAATAAATTATTGTTGAATAAGCCTGTTCTATCCATTCTCACTCTAGGTGATAAAAGACAACTGGGTATGACGGGGGGGGGGGGGGGGAAGAGAAAGCTTTACCATAGCTTCTCATCTCATTGTCAAAGACTTTTTCTTTTTACTTTCATTCTTCATTAATATCTGTAAAGTACATACTATGTAGACAAGCACTGTGCTAAAGCAAATATTAATGGCAAATAAGACAGACTTGGGTTCCTGCCCATATACGAGTATACTGACAATGTAGACACCAAGTTAGAAAATTCCAACACCATGCCATGAGTGTGTTAATACGATATCATAAATACACAGTGGTTGGAGCATCTAATCTTTCCCAAAGAGTCAAGAATGGCTTATTGTGGGCACATTTGGGTGATTGATTCACATTCTCCTTTTCATTCTCTAATACATAACTGAAAGGATGATATTAAAAATTTATTGTTTCCCTGCATTCTTCTAGAGGCATTAAAAAGATTAGCCACAATTACAGAAACTCAGTAAAAGGATGTCCAGTAGTGTGAGAAAAGAGAAAAGCCCACTGAAATTTCAAAAAAAACAAAAAACAAAAGCCATCTAACACTTGCAAAATTATATTACAAATTTAAACAATTCAGAATCAGGAAAGGTAGATACAAATTTCTGACAAGTCTAAATTAAAGAATACTTCTAAAAAAATGCAGTATAACTCTCAATAAAGAGAATGAGCCAATATGCTTTAATGAACAAGTAAATTATTTAGGATGATTAAGTATTAAATTAAAATGTTATATTTTTAAAAAGGTAAGGTATGATCCTTGCCCTTTCATGTACATCATTAAGTTACTTGATAACTCCTTCCTTAAAGGGAATGAGTCAGTGATCATTATTTTCAAATTAGTTAAGAATTTCTTTGTATACCACAGCATGAAATGCATGTAGAAAACTGAATTACCTTACTTTTGTATAGAGTACTCTGACTTGTGATTTGAATAGTGCGTGTATGTGAGTAAGTTAGTGTGTATGTGTGAGACAAAGACAGAGACAGAGATAAGGACAGCTCTTGTTTCAAATGATAAAAAGTGTAGTTTTTCAATGGAATTTCTGGGACGCTCTTTAAAATAGGTTTTTAAAGATTTATAATGGATCATATCCTTTCTGGGTTTGTGGTATCTTACTTAAACCTTTTAATTTCAGGGATACTGTCTTACTTTTTGACACATACTAGTAAAAATCTCAAGCAAATTATATAAAATAGTTTAGTCCTAAAATCCTTGAAATAAAGGTATCATATAATTTAAAGACAAGAATAGTTTAAAACCAACACTTACTCATTCTTCAAACAGTTACAAGCATGTAGTAGACATTACATACATACTGGGCTCTGAGATTACAAATTTAAACAAAACACAATCACCTTAAAGAATTTAAATTAGTTCTGTACCAAATACAGGAACTATGGAGGTCAAGCAGACACAATAGTCATCTAACCTTTATGTAAAATCTCCCAATTTTAAGAGTAGTAATGTACACTTTTTTTTCCATCTAAAATATGCTGTAGGTTGTCTCTGTTAACCAGATGACTGGTGACTAGGGCCACCAGTTTGCAACCTTCAGAATACTTGGAGAAATTTAACAATAAGGGAGTAAAACATACTTCACTGTATGATAGAATAGAAAGAATAAAAAGAATGAGAAAAACAATCAAATAAATAATTACTCACCTTCTCACAACTTCTTTCCATCCTTCTTCCCTCTTTTGTCCACGTTTAGGACTTGCTACTGTTAACTTCCCATTTGGAGAGGAAAGGGGAGATGGACCAGATTTTGTGCAAGTGGACAGAGAATTACTGGTTACTTCACTGACAGTCTCTGACAATCTTTAACAGAGGGAAGAAAAGTACGTTAAATATAGAACAGATGTAGAATTTTTAAATGATAAAGACAACCTATTACATAATTTTTTTTTTTAGAATATAGTAAACAAATGAAGAACTTATTTTTCACTTTCCGATACTTAGTATAACACGAAGAGCCAATTTTTAAGAAGATACTATCTAGAGGTCAAATTTAATGAAGTTGAATCACAATAATAATCCCTGAGAAACCATGATCAGTATTTTTCATGGGCTAAGTTTAACAACCAAAATGAATTAATTGCATAGTAAAAATAATTTTATCTCTCATTAATACAAAATCTAAAAAGCAGCTTATTCTTCAAAGGAAATGAAATTGTTCCTTGTTTAGCACAAAGGCAAATCCTTATTCTGCCAGTTGTTAATGTGCTTGTTTACCAAAAAAGTTCAGCAACAAAATGTTTCATGACACTATAAATCGTAAAAGTGAAAATTTGAACTAACTTTATTGAAGCCTTGCCAGAAACAGATTTTCTCTCCTCCTTTGGAAAGGTAACCAGAACTGATGGCTGCTTTTTGTTGGTCACAGTAGTAGTGACCACAGCAGGTGAATGATTGTCACTCTTTCGGCTGCTGTTGCTGTTACTACTTTCATCACTGCAGCTGGAAATCCTCATGTTATCACTGTCCCCACTCTCGCTGGTACTGCTGCTCTTGGATTCTCCGTTCACCTTCTCTGGCTGACTGTATGAGATTGGTAGTGGATCATCAAATATAATTTGAACATTTTCTGGAGTAATTTTATTTTTCCTGTTTTTCCTCTTGGAACTGGTTGTAGTTATGGTATTATTTCTTTTACCATGGGAACCTGCCAAAGTTGTCCAGGTTGCAGATATACCTATGGTAGTAGTGGTTGTGGCACTTGGAGGCTCTGTCAAGACTTCAGGCTCATCTGTAAAAGTAGCAATACTGAATTAGCAAGTTCTAAGTTTTCCCAGAATATATTTCGCTTTAAGCACTACAGAAAAATAAACCCAGAAGTTACTCTGCTATTGTTAGACATAAAGTCACCAGTCATTCCAGCACTCACTAGTAATGAGATGGATATGAATGATCTATTCTCTGCCCTTAACTCCTAAACAATGCATAGTAGGCAGTTGTAAGGAGTATTTTGGGGACAATTTGGTAAATATGAATATATACTGCACATTACATATTTTATAAAATTAAGTTTCTTGGGTATAATAAGGTTACTGTTATGTAAAATAATGTTCTTTTTCTGGGAAATACATACTCAAGTATTTAGAGGTGATTTCGCATGATGCGTACAGCTTACATGCAAACTGTTCAAAAAAGAGAAAGGAAAAAAGATAAACAAAACAAGTGTTCCTTAATGTTGTAAGAATCCAGGTGACTTTCAGGTGTTCATCATGCTAATCCTTAAACTTTTCTGTAGTTCTATTTTCAAAATAAAAGGTGGGAGGATGGAGAAATTCACACACACACACACACACACACACACACACACAGCATACATAGTTGATGGTTTAGTGGCAATGGTTTCTCATGATATCCTCATCTTAAATAATTTTTCAGTTAGAAACTTGTTGAAAATAATTCCCTCATTTGAGAAAAATCTGAATATGGTCTGGAATGTAGATAACATATCAAATTAATGTTAATTTTTTTTAGGTATTGTGATTATGTAAGCAAAATGTCACTCTTTGGATGTGTGTTGAAGTTTTACAGGTGCAATGTCAGGATGTCTGAAACTTACTTTCAGATGGCTTAGAAAAAACATGTATACATATTTAAAGAGAAAAAGATGAAGTAAATATGGTAAAATGTTTATTTTTAAAATCTAGGTGAAGTGTATTCAGGTGTTGGTTTTTATCGTTCTTTCAACTTGTCTATAAGTTTTAAATTCTTCATAATAAAAAGCTGGGGAAAAGTCGAATGAAAGTAGCATATAAATAATTTAAGAGCTTAATAACTTAGAAATCTATTTTTATCTTGTTATTGATATTTTAGAAAACATAATTTCCAATAGAATGTATTATCTGAAACAAATCAGATGGTATTTTAGAGAAAATACCTTCAACTTTATGCTTTTCTTTTTCTTGAGCAGCTTGGAGTTCAAAGTTCTCTTTATTTTTGGCCTCAATTTCTTCTAGTTTTCTTCTCTGTTCCTCCTTTTTCTTTCTTCTCTTTTCCTTTCTCTTTTCTCTTTTGGCAGCCAAAGCCAGCCTCCGGCTTTCTTCTCTTAACTGTTAAAGGGTCAATAAAACAGAACTATAACACTAGAATTACCATGGTAAATGTTGTCAGACAATATCATTTTATCATAAGGGAACTATGATACCAGAAAATTCAAAGTCATATAGTTCAATTCATTGTTTGATCAAGATCATATTCAAATCACTGTAAAGAGAAAATAGTATTTTAAACGGTCAATATCAAAATAATGATAAAAAATCTAATTTAAAATGGATGAGTGATAAAGACATACATGACCTCATAATCACGAAAGAAATGTAAATTAAAATAAGAAGATACCATGTTTCGTTCATTATTTTGGCACAAATAAAAAGGATATCACATGTCAGCATAAGTTTTGGAAAACTGAGTTCTTTTCTATACTGCTATGAGTATAAATATTTATATTTTAGTAAAGGTAATTTGAAAGCCTCTTTTGAAAATTATACCTTGCTTATTCTAAGATTTATTCTTTATAAAATGACTATCTCTAGTGCAAAAATATAGGTTCAATAATTTCCACTGCAAAATTAATTATAATGGCAAGAAATGGAAACAAGGTAAATCTATCAATGGGGGGGTTAGATAAACTAACATAATATACATTCACAGAATACTAGGCAGCTATGAAAAAAATCATTCTAAATATATACTTGGGGAAATGCTCACAATTTACACTTGGTAGAAGGAAATAAAGTCATACTGCAGACCAACGATCCCATTTATAGAAAAAGAGAACCCTTATTAATGTCTATTTGGAGAAGTACAGAAAAACCACTAAGAAGATACAAATCAAAGGCTTACTAGTGACTACCTCTAGAGTGTGGAAATGGAGAGGGGTGGCAGAAAGATGGCAACTTTCAATTTTACTTTACATAACTGTATATTGTTCCTATTTGTTAAAATAAGTACATACTACTTTCATAGTAAAATATATTATGTTTAAAAGTCCAATAACATCTTAAAAAAAAACAATTTTTATTTATTTGAAGTGGGTTTTTCCAGGATCCATCAGCACCAAGTCAAGTCAGTGTTTTCAATCTAGTTGTGGAGGGCGTAGCTCACAGTGGCCCATGTGGGGATCGAAATGGCAACCTTGTTGTTAAGAGCACGCGCTCCAACCAACTGAGCTAATCGGCCACCCCTCTAATGACATCTTTTAATAAGCTATTTTAACTATTAAATTTTCCCTTTTGGTTCATAAAGTGAGAAAATCATCTTCAAACTATTTTGTTTGCATGTCCTAACAGATGTTTTCAAACTATATACTTCCCTGCCCATAATCTAGTATTCTGTATATATTGTATGTATTTTAAATATTATGTGCCAAAACAATGATACCCAGTTTACAGAAAATGTCACAGTATCCTAACTAATGAAACCAGAGCTCAAAGACAAGCTCAGAAGCTCGTAAGCCAAATCAGACTTACTTTTTATCAGAAAATGTCTAACTTCATTTTTCAAGTCTTTTGCTTTTGCTAAAAACTCTTCCTTGCCTTTTCAAATTATCCCTGTTAGGTGCCTAAAAGGTTTAGTCCAACTTTAAAATTTTTACATCCTGGGGTAAAGTATCATGATTACATTCTCTTGGGTTTAGGAATAAATCTTTTGTTTCAGAACAGGAAAATAGTTAAGTAGAATCTGTAAAACACTGATATTTTTCTTAGGCAGACAGATTTCAGGAAAGAATACAAATGGAAGTTGAAGCTCTAGAAATTGCCTCAACAGCACCTCCTAGAAATTCTTGGTGATCCTCCAGAAGTACACAAGCTCCAGTCTCAACACCAAGAGAGCAGCTTTTGACCTTTCAGAAGGACTAGGAAAAAAATAGTAGTTATCTGATTGGTGATTTTGAAAGAAGGAACTGCACGTGTAACTCAGCTGACTGAAAAGAGCCGTGCTTTACTGGGGCTAACTACCGGTCCTGAGGAAAAGTGCTTTCTCTGCGTGAGCCCCAGTAAGAGAGGCCTCTGATTATCCGGTCTTGTTCTGATTTCTCTGATTTCGATGGAATGAATGGGTAAGTGTAAGAGGGAGAGGAGTGGAAGTGGGGGGAAGGGTGTGCCAGAAAAATATTTTTAAAGCAACTGAGGCTATAGATATATATTAAGCCACTCAAATTCAGAATTAGGAATAATAAAACATATTTTAATCTATAACATGTCTGTACAAACCGAAAATCCTTGAGAAAGGTACAGGAAATAGCTTTTGAAGGATCAGTATAACCAGTAAAATTTAAGACTTTTGGCTCAGCCAAGATGGGTTTTTTATTTGACTGGATTTTAAAATTCGTGCTGGGGCAGGAGGTAATTGTAATTGGTATGCAAAGGAGAGGAAGAACTTTTTCTAAAAAAAAGTTTAAATCAGAACAAGTCTTTCATCTAAGTCCAGATGGCCTAAATGTGGGTGGGAGTTGATGGGCTAGGGTAGGTCTTAGTGTGTGGGTGGGTCTTAGGTATCTAATGCCTCAGGCCTCACAGACACTATTCAGTCAGTGGAGGCTGGCCTTTGGGCAACAGTTAGAGTCTAGATTACAAGAGTTTAGCCCTAAGGGCTAGGTGGGCTAGGTACTTACTCTTGCTTTTAAATTTTGAATTTCTAAGGCTGGTGTTTTGATAATCTCATAGATCTCACCAACCCTTTGGACTCACTAAAAGGTGAGGCACAAATTCAGAGGTCACAGGGAAACTTTTTGGGGGAGAAATGTCAGACTATGGGTGTGAAAGGTTCTACAAAGCATGGAACGCTCTAAAACTAAGAATTAGACAAGATAGACACAGAGTTTAGAGGCATTATAAATTTGCAGGTGGTAGCTCAACCTAATGAAGGGAAACTTATAAACGGAAGAAGTTATAACTATACGTGTGTGTACACACACACACACACACACACACACACACACACCGGGGGTGCCATAAAAATGTATACACGTGGACACTTTGGTCAACATTGCTCAAGCAGTAGTTTGTCGTAACCAGAAGTGTCTCTCTGGACGCTGATGGTAACCACTTTGAGCACCTCTTGTAATTAAAGAAGTCAAATGTGACTTGTATTCATCTTTTGTTATAGGTATATACTAAGTATTACAATTTTAATACAGTTTTATTTCTTAAAATGTATATACTTTTTTTTTGGCACCGTCTGTGTATATACGGGGGTGAGGAAGGGAACATGCAATATTTAGAAAGGAAAGTAAATGAAACTTCAGGAAGGCATCATCAGGCACAGAAAGACAATCAGGAGAAAGCAGCTTCAATGGGAAAAGAGTTTCATGAAGGAAGGCAAATCATCATTGGCAATTATCATAAAGTATTAGTAAGAACTAAAAAAAAAAAAGTTAACAGGATTTGACAGTTAAGATGCCATATTGGTGATCTCTGCCATAGTTCACTGAGTAGTGGTGGAGCAAGCTAATGGTCCTGGACTGAGAAGTAAAAATTTTTAAAGCAGAGTCAATACGATTATTCTCTTAAAATATGTGGAGAAGGAAATAAAGTACTAAGTTTGAGGTAAAGTTTCATTAGGATAGTAACCTTCATTAAGTTGTAGGCAGAAGGTAGGAGTTAATGAAACAGCAGACACTGAAAATAAAGGAGTATCGGGGAGGTGGCAATAACTGATACAAGATTCCACACCGAACAGATGAAAACAGAATAACTATACCATAACTATTCAAGTTAACTACAGAATAACTACACCAGGACGATTCAAGTTAGTCTGGAGGTACAGGAAAACCGGGTTAGAACAGTCTACTTGCTACATTTTCTCACAAGATACTTGCCTGGACCTCATTTCACTTACTGCGGAATTGAGAATATATGTGGGAGAGGGTAGAGACTTTGAAGAAAAGAGTCAAGTTGTAGAATAACCTCATTGTGGAAGAGAAAAGGGCACTAAGCCAACCGGTGTTTTTTAATTCAGGGTTCAGGAAACACAGTTAACATTTGAGAGTTAAGATTTTTAAGATGAGAATTTAAGGATTTAGTTGAAGAGGTGGTCGAGACTAAAGAAATACCATCTGTAAATTTGTATATATGAAAGTGAACGAGATATATGAGGAGTAGAAAACCATAGTGAGTGGTGTTTGGAGAAGAGAGGAGGAAATGAATGTTTGGAATTTCCCATGCAGAATATGAAGAGAGACTGAAGATTTTTGAGAGAGTAAGGCAATCCCACCTTAGAAAACCAAGGGAACTGTGGAAGAGTTAAGTTACACTGGGACAAAGGTGACAGAGGCAAAGGTATTTACTTATAAGGGAGACTCTTAAGAAGCTTACTGCAGTACTACAGGTGAGAGGTGATGGAAGAGACAGATCAAACAGAGACTTTAAAGCTCAATTAAAGGTGATGATGATGACATTGATATAGTTAAAATGTAGGGGGTTTAATATGTGTCAGGCACTGTGTTAATTTATGTTAAGTTATGACATTAACTTATTTAACGGGTGTTAGGAAGCTAACATTTAGTTGGAGGTGGCGGACAAACAGATGATAAACATAATAAACACGGTATTGTCATCCCTCAGTCACCAAGGGGGATTTGTTCCAGGACCAGCTCCCACATCCTATGGATACTAAAATCCAAGGATGCTCAAGTCCCTTTCATGAAATGGCACAGTATTTTCATATAATCTATACTCAGCCTCCTCTTGTATACTTTAAATCATCTCTAAGTGACCTGTAATATCTAATATAATGTAAATGCTATTAGGTTGGTGCAAAAGTAATTGCGTTTTTGCAATTATTTTTAACCTTTTAAACCACAATTACTTTTGCACCAACCTAATTATAGTTGTTACACTGTAATTTTTTAGGAAATAATAACCAAAAAAAGTCTGCACATGTTAGGTACAAACAAAACCATGGTAGGCCTAACTACATAGTACATGTGAGCAACAACTTAACATTTTTTTCCCCTCCAAATATATTCGATCCTCAGTTAGGTGAATTTGCATATGTGAAACCTGCAGATGGAAGGCCGACTATATATAGTTTTTCAGAGGAGTTAAGAACAATGCAAACCAGGAATACTAGAGCAGAGGGAAGAGAAGTGTGTATATGGAGACAGGTAAGGAAGGGCTTTTGATTTTAAATAGGGTGATTAGAGTCAGCCTCATGAAGGTGAAGTATAAGGAAACATCTAAAAGATTTGAAGTATTTCAGGCAAAGAGAACAGCCAATACATAAGCTGTAAGTATGTTCAAGTAAGCCAGTGTAGCTGAGAACAGTAGAAAATGACTGTCAGAGAGAGAATTGGGGCTTGCTCACCTAAGGCCCAGCAGAGCATCTTAAAGACTATGTTTTATTGAGGGTTTTCAGGAGAAGAGTGACGTGATTTGATTTAAATGATTTAAGAGGATCACTCTAAGTGCTAAACAGAGAATAAATAGTAGTAATGGAATCAAGGAGATCAGTTAAATAACATACAGTGGTAATTAATACATGTATTTACGAGATGATATTAATGATTTGAACCTGGGTGAGAAGTCATAAAAATTGATTAGGATTCTAGATATAGTTCTATGGCAAAGATAACAAGGTTTTCTCATACATTAGAGGACTGAGAGGAGTCAAGGATGACTTTATGGTTACAAGACAGAGCTGTGGGTCTGGGGTGGGCAAAGATCAGGAGTTCCCATTTCGACACGAGCATGAGATGTCTATTAATCCAAATGGACACGCTGAGTAGCACGTCGGGTATGTCAGACTGGTGTTTAGGGAAGATGTCAGGGCTAAAGATATAAATTTGGGCCCAGCTGGTATATATTTAAAGTTAAGCAGCAGCATGAGGTGACCAATGGATAAAGAAGTAGATCATGTAATGAGTTAAGGGGCTCACTAAGAGGGGAGACAAGGAGGAACTAGCAAAGGAGACACAGAAGAAACATCCAGCAAGGCAGGAGAAAAACCAAGAGTCTGTAGTGTAAAGGAGGCCAAGTGAAGAGAGTATGTTAGATTTTACAAGGCTTAGTACTATATGTATAGAGAAGTAATCATTGAATTTAGCTAGTGAGTCACTGCAGACCATAAAAGCATAGTTTGTTTTTGGTGGAGTTATGGGCGTAAGAGCCTGGCAGGAGTAGATTCATAAAAGAGGAAGAAAAATTGGAGACAGCCAAAAATAGACAAGGGGTTTTGCTGCAAAGGGGAGTAAAGAAATGGGCTTGCAGCTGAAAACTGAGGAGAGGAGGGGTTGCAGGAATCAAAGTTTTTTTTTAAGATTGGAGAAATAAGCTTGTATGATGATGAGAATGATCTAGGAGGGGGGATAAATGATAGAAGAAAATTGCTAAAACAATGTTTTAAGTAAGGGAGATCACATGGGATCTAGTTCACAAATGGAGGGACTGGTTACAAAATATTTATTTAGTAACTGGTAGAAAGTATATGGGTACAGGGATTGGTGGGTGGGTAGATGGGGTGGGAAAAGTCTGGCAGTTTTCTTCTGATGCTTGTTTTCTCAGTGATGTAGGATGCTAGGTGATCAACTGAGGGTGAGGAGAGCATGTATTGGGAGTGAAAAGCTAAAGGAGAAAGTAATAAACAGTGGTGTAGATGAGTGGGAGAATGAATTAAACTAGGGAAACGTAGAATGACTACTGCGAGCATTAAAGGGGTCACTGCCACACATTTAAAGTAAAATTAGTCATCAAGGTTGAATGTTTTTGCTTTTTTTCCCTAGACACATTTAGTTACTAGGGCACAGGTGAGAATAAGGAGAAAGAAAAGAATAAAGAACAGTAAAGGGTGGTAGAATAAATGGATCCTGTAATTTATTGGTAGGCAGAGTGTTACAGGATTGTTGGAGGTAGAATTCCAGAAGGGAGTAAAGCTGAAAAGATAGAAAGTTTACTCAGAGAATGAAATGTGTATAAAATTGAAATTGTGGGATGGGCATATCACAAGCTTCTGGAGACGGCCAAAAATCCAACTGAAAATATCTATTAGGAACATTTTTAAAACATACTCTCTACATTGCTCTGCTCCCTAGAAGGTTATGAAAGTTTACAAAGAAAAAGGTAGGGTGAGAAACGATAAGTAATAAAGTGGAAGGAGGAACAAATATCAAAAATGCAAACCAACAATGTGCACGAAAGGGTTCTAACAGCCATGAACATAACCTAGTTGTTAATGTCCTAAGAGAACAAGCAGTGAAATACATGAGGATTCTACAGTCCAACCATATGCACTGCTCCAGAGTGAAGACTCTACCACACAGCAAATAAATGTTTGCTGAATAATGATAAGAGACTGAATCTGAGAAATACAATGGGCAGTATTCTCAGCAGCAGTGTTTACAAGCCTATTAACCAAAAATTTCAAATTACAATAGAAAAGGTGATCAACAAAGCATTTTTATACAAGCGATAAATTATCCATGCAGAACATCGACTTAAACCAGACAAAACCAACCCCAGTGATGTTTCTAAATCAGAAATGATGGAGACAGAATGTACTCTCAAAAGGCAAAAAAGTATGTTTTCCTAGATGTAAATCATAACTAAAAAAAAGTGAACCAAACCCTATCAGATCCCAATCAAATAATTTTTCAACTGGAAATACTAAGCTAGAGTTCAAGAGAAGAGCCTCCTCTGTAATTTAGAATTCTATCTATGTACCACCCCCATTCAAAGTTATTTATAAAGTATCAGTGCATGTGGAAGAATCAACTTACGTCTAATTAATTTATGATCAAGAATTATTTATCACCTTTGAGTTTTAATATTATGGAAAAATGTGTACTGACATTTGAAACAAGTTCCTTTAGACTTGATTTAAATCTGAGGTTCTTGAAAACATGAACATCAAGGTTAAGAAATGCTGGCAAGAATTCAAGAAAATGACACTACTGTATTACTGATGGTAGTAGGAAAATACTTTCAAGGCGTCAAATTTAAAATATATTGATCCAGATGAAGAAACTTGCTCCATAAAAATAAAAAGCACCAAAATATAGGAATGTATAGGATGTTTATTGCAACATTATTTGTAGTGACAAAAAGCTGGACACAAACTTACTGTGGAGTATAGTTAGCAGTTACTTAAATCACAATCAACTGACAATATCTATCAATTACCAAGAGGGAAAAGCAAGTATTTGAGTAATATGTTTGCATGATTCTGTTTTTTTAGAAAAATACACCATCTCCACGTATGTGAATATTTCATTGTTCACCAAATATTTATTGAGTGCCTACAACATGCCCGGTACCATTTTGTGGTGCATACATTCTAGTGGTAGAGAGATAAACAAGATTAACTAAGTAAAATACAGTATTTAGAATGTTAGAAAGTCAAAATAAAGAAGGGAGGCAAGAAGAATAGGAAGAGTGCTTGTGGAAGGGTGACTAAAGTATGAGGTATCTGGAAGGAACACTGAAGACAGAAGGCACAGCAAGAGCAAAAAAAGGATAGTCAACATGGATGGAGCAATGTGACCAAGAGAAACTAATAAAAAAATAAGATCAGAGGGGTGTAAGGAGTAGTGCGGGTAGACAGATCATATAAGATCTTAAAAGTCTTTATAAGTAATTGTAGAGGTGAGAACTTTAGTTACCATACAAGGTTTTGAACTTTAGTTAACTAACAGTGATGATATTATGTTTTTCTTTAGTTATCTTTGCATATTACATAGTTTAAGTAGAACACATTATTGTAATAAAGAAAAAAAATATTGAACTTGATTGAGAAGAGATCTCGTTAATAGGATATCTCCTAAAAGCTGCTTCCTCCTTTGTTAATCCACAAGTATGCACTAAATCCCTAAATGAATTTAATGTAATGTATAAATATCAGAGGAATGAAAAAAATTAAAGATTTTATTTAAAAATAGATATCTATGTCTTAGCTTTAGAAAAAATATTTTCTAGATTCATAGAAATGCAAAAAGAAACAATTCATAAAATAACTATTACTTAGATATTCTAACATTTAAAAGTAAGAGAGTAATCCAAAAACAGGATATTAAAATATTAACACTTTAGAAAGAAAGAACTAAGAGGTAGGTTACCTTCAATTAAGGAAGGAGAGAGAAACAGGGAATTTGTTTCTAGGAACCAGGAACAGAATGAAAAAAACGGTTCAATCCTAGCCTAGCTTAGGTAGGTTGCTTAATTTTTTCATCCATAATATGAAGGAAATAATATTTTTATTGAGAAGACTAAAATAATACATATTCTATCATAAAACTTGATCCAATTATATTGCCTAGTATTTAGTAGGCATTTCAGTATTAGATGAAACCAAATGTAAAAACAGGTCAAGTAACTTATAATATTTATAGTAAGTACTCTCAGTGTGTTCATGTTTTTTTTTTAAACTTCAAAATGGCCAAAAAAAGCTAACATTTGTTTGATCAGAGTCTAAACCAGATTTTTAATTAAAATGAAGAACCTCTAATACTATATTTTCCAGAAAATACTAGTGTACTTCATATTTAAATTAGAAAAAAATGTTTAGAATAATTCATATTTTCGTTATGCAAGATGAAATATACAGCTTAACAAAGTCAGCAAGTATAATCGAAAAGAATGGACCCAACTCAAATCCAAAAGGTTTGTAATTACCACTGTATATCCTTTATAAATTTGAATGGTACATGTTAAATTTTATAGTATTTTTAACCTTTTCATAGAAGATGAAATATGGCAGAATATGTATTCAATAATATTCAAGGCCAGCCAATTCTTTTCCTGCTGTGATTACTATTTCTATTACATTCTAGAGTACAGAATTATTGACAAAGAGGGGGAATAAAGAAGGAGCTATGGGACTGTCCAAACTATATGTTGTTTGGAGTATTCTATCCCCCTTGGGAATAGGTGGGAATGATGCTGTAGACATCACTGAAAATGAAGGACAAGAAAAATCATTCATTTAAAAAATGTACTCTAATATTAAATATTCCACCAAGTGGTTGTATTTCACTAGTTGATTATGCCTTAGTAGTGCATTTGGTACTTCTAGTAAATCTGTTGGCAACAAATTACAAGGTCTAGGATGAATGACGTATAGATTTGGATGGGGACTATGAACTCATTAATTGAGATATGATTAAAATTCTTAGAATATTTGAGGCTAGGTTTTCGGACTTCCAAATCACTGTAGTTCCTATAATAAAAATTTTATTAATTTGAATACAAAGAAAATTATTTTAATGATATTTAAAATATTTGCAATTCTCTACTATTTGAGCCAAACTTGGAGAGAAAAGCATGTACATAATTTAAAGCATAAATAACAACAAAATGAAACAAAACAAAGAAGAGTAGATTGCAAATTAGAGGAGGAAAAAGCAGGAAGGAAGAAAGTAGGTATTTTTCACATGTAAATGTTATCATTACCTTTTCCAAGTCTAACTCCTCTAACAAAATGCTGGCATTTTTGTTTGCTTCAGCAGCCTGTCTATCTTTGGCTTGTACTATTGATTCCATACAAAGATGACACTTCTTCAGCATCTCCTAAAATGAAAAATTAAGATGTTTCCAGCCTCAAAAAAGCAATTCACATTTAGAAATATTCCTGAAAACATGCAGATATTAATTAAGGTACTTGAATGAACAGAAACAAAAAGATCACTGGTAGGGCAAAAAAGAGTGCAAATAAAAGCATATTTTTAAAAATACACAAGCAAAGAACTTCTACTGCTCTTCAAATTAATATCCATTTGACTGGTTCTTCAGAAACTAAAATTATTTACTCCTGTAATACAATACAAGGAATCATACAGCAAATAGCTGTGATAATCTGTTAGCTGGTTAGTGGGCTTAAGGAAAAGGTCAATGTCAATAAAAAATGAATTAAAAAAATTTTAAAGTTCTTAATTGGCAAGCACTGTTCTCAAACATTTAAGCTTTGTTGTTACAACTTCATGTGAAAGAATCACTAATTAAAAAACTCACAGACACAGGTATTTATAGTCTTTTCTTAGTGCTTTCATTCTCAAAAATACTGTTTTTGACAGGAAAGGGATATTGCTATATTAAAACAAAAGCTTCATTTTTAGTCTCTTCTTCAAAAAACCCAGTGGTATCCAAGAATGTTACTTATCATAGGAATCTAGAGGCAGGCAAGACAGTCAATTACCTACGTTAAATAAAACCTACAGGGAAAAGCTGCTCACTATTATGCAATAATGGCTGAGAACATGTAATAGAAACATATTTTTAGATTTTTTTAACCTCTTTAGATTTTCACAGCATGTCTTAGGATTTTATTTAAACATTAGTATAAACTCAAAATCAAATGTCACCAGTGGAAAAACTCAATTAGATCTCTAGTGGGATTTATTTTATCTTCCCTACTTTTCCTGCAAAATTCCTAGCCAGTTCATTCTTAAGCTGACAGTTACTCCAACTTTTATATTACGTTGAAGACATTAAAGTTTTCTTCCCATGATTAAAACTATTATGTTCATTTCTGTTTAGATATTTAAAAAAAACCCACTGGGCTTATTCCTCTCAGAATAGATACCAGTCTGGATAAACATATATAGATTATAGCACTAATGAATAATAACAAAATGTGCTTTAGATTGTTTAGTGTTTACATAAAATTAAATTAGTTCAGTACTATTTAAAAAGATAAAAGTAATTCTGTCACAGAGAATGTTTTATTGCTTCATTAAGTAAGTAATCTGAAGAGTCTCTTAAATAGGTAGCATACTTCCTTCCCAAATACTAGATAAATGAAAATTGCTATATACCACACATTATTGTTCAAACTACGACTTTTTTCTTAGCGTGGGATATATGTATATAAAGCCAAATGGGATCACTAACTCATACAGTGGGATGAATTTGATCAATATATTACCTTATCAGTGATGGTTGCTATGTATCTCATACATTCAGAATCTGATGGAAACTGATTGACTTCTTTGACTAAGTAGCGCACCACCTTCACATGACCCTAAAAAATAGATATTAATGTCAGATTTAAAGCAGACGCTAACAGGATTCAATAAATCTACAGTCTGTCTTAACTAAGATTCCTTTGGCTACAAAAAATTAGTGCTACAAAAAATAAAGACTTAATTGGGTATTTTTTGCTCTTTAAATGAAAACGAGGCTTTCGTTCAAATAAATCTACTTTCATTCTCATCTCAAAAGAGTACAGAATAACCTGACTTAAAATCTAAATCACTCTGAATTTAAAAAATCAAGAAATATGAAGACATGGGGGCTATATCTGAAAGGAAAAAAATATTCCTCTTTTTTACCTAGCTAGCAATAGAAATGAGCATTTTTCAATTCTAAGCATTAAAAAAGTAGAAATAACAATCTGTTCTTTCAGATAAAAACTGAATGCATAGCACTGTACTAGGTAATGTGAAAGAATAAATGCATTTTCCTAAAGCATGAGAGCTATGGTTATATTATACACTGTAACAGTTCAGTATCTAAGTAAAGTTCAAAATCTTCAGTCCAGCATTCAAGAGGCTATCCACTTTCTTCAATCCACACTACTGCTCTCTGACACAACACCTGTAAATTAGCTGGTCTGGATAAACAGCTGTTTATATTCAGTATACTGCCCCAATTGCATCCTTCCCTTCCTTTTAATCTGCACCTTTTAAAACTATCCTTATCTTTTAATGAATAGCTCAAATGCTATTTGCATCATTCTTCCATATCTCACCAACACTTCTGCAGTAGTTAAACTATTTAAATGGAACACTCACAGTTACCTGACTCTGTGTAGATCTGACCTTCCTGATTAAATCACACATTTTTAAAAAATAGTTGCTGCACGCCATGCAATATAATATCCCAACCCCATTACAGTTACACATGGTAGGCACCAAAAAAAATAGTGGAATGAATTCAAGATAAGCACTATTGTTAAGGAGCTAAGTTTACTTGGAAAGATAAGATATACCCATGTTAGATATTAGAGTAGTAACAAGATATACATATTTGCCAAAATAAATGATGAAGATAATAACAGACTGTAGAACTTCTACAACTTTCAGGAGATTATAGTATCTCAAACAGAATGAGAAGAGGTTTTGTAAAGGGGCAGATTTAAATTACATCCAAAGAATAAGTAAATTTGGAAAAATTAGGAAGGACATGGGCAGTCCTGAGATGAGAACAAAGGTCATGAAGGAGGCAAGAACAAAGAAAAGGCCAAGCAAGGAGACTTCACACGAGGGACTCATAATGACATGAGCTCCAGAGCACCAGATTGTGGCTTTGAATAACACACTAAGATTGGATTTCAAAGTATTAGGGACTGGGAAAACAGGAAAAGGTTCTTGAAGAGGATACTAATGTAGTGGAAGATTAAGTTGATTATGATATACTAGCTTGCTTGGAGAAGAGGTAGGTAGACAGAAATAAAGAGTAAATTTGATTGGTAAGGAAAAAGAAATGCAGGGTCAGTATCTAGAACAACCAGGGAAGAGGTGGTATGAAGAGCAGAAGTCAGAGACTAAGAGAAAAAGGAAGAAATTATTTCCTGCAATTTATATAGTAAAAATTGTCAATACAACAAAACCATCTACAAGGGATTTTACACACGTCTCAGAAGGACAAAACTCAAAATTATAATCCTTGAAAAATCATCTGGTGTTCTAACAAACTAAAACTCCATTTAAGAAATCAACCAAATCATTAAATCAAATTACTTATACACAGCCCTATGATATGCACCAGAGAAAGAGAAACAGTTTCTCTCACTTTCATAAAATTTATTTCTACATATGGATATAGTATACTTGATTTTCAGTAGTTTCAAATACTGGCAGCTGGGTTTTTATTATTCAATTCCTTTTTTCCAAGCAATTAGTTATCTTAATTGGATTTACAGTTTGTGAAAGATAAAGATTGTAACTAGATTCTGAAGATACTGCTTATTTTTAAAAGTGTACTTAGCTTTTATGCCCAATATAGGTGATAGTAATAGCTTTTCTGAGATATTTGTATCTACCTTTCCACGTTGCCATCAGAATGATTATTTGCTTATTATCTGACTGCTTTCAAAACTTATGTTATACCCTAAAATGAAAGTCTATGGTAATCATCAAACTGTGCACTTCACAGCCTAACTGAAAACCATCCACGTGAACGAGGATGAAAGGCTTCTACCTTTCTAAATGCTGCCATGAGAGGAGTTATCTTGCGGTTATCTGCTGCATCCACATCTGCACCTGCTTGCACCAATAACTGAACCACATCAAGGTGTCCACCATTTGCTGCTAGCCACAATGGAGTGTTCCCCTTCTTGTTACGTACGTCAATGTGAGCTCCCCTAAATGGATGACACAGATAAAATGGTTTTAAATGAAATGGAATAACATAACAATAAAAATCAACTATTGTGAAAATATTCTGTAAAGATAAAAACTGTTTAACAGTCAAGGACTAAAATACATTTCATCTTTAAAATAACATTACAAGGAATTTCTAGTCATCAAAGAAAAACCACTGAATTAAAAAATAATTGTTTTATCTTAAAAATAATGACTACATAATTTTGAGTTTGAAATATTGAGAAAATTGAAATTTTATTTAGTGAAAAATGGAAGTCCATCTTGTTAATATCATAATCAATATATTAAATAAACAGTATCCTAGAGACACAAACAGCAATTGTATCTTTTCAGAGTATTTGTATTCATGTACTTGTAGCTTAAGAAAAAAATGAATTTAAACATAACATGCAGATTTAGAGTTCAGTGGGCATAACACATAAGACTCCTGGTGAATAACAGTAGTGATAATAGCTATTACTAAATACTACTGCTTGGACACCATGCAAAGGTCTTTAGGAAATCCAATTAAGCAGACAAGCATCTTTGGAAGTCTGCAGGCAACTTCGAAGTGACTGAAAGCAGAAACTATTCTGGATCTTCCCTGATACCCTTGAACAGTTCCTTAACTCACTCAAAACCCCTAGTTACTATAAAGAACAAGAAAAATCAACAGTGAAGATTTAGATTATTGCCAGACTTTTAAGACTTGGAAAGGCACTCTTTACAAAACTCCAACTGCGTGGGAGATGTGAATATGGATGACAACAGCTGGATGAATGTTCACATAGTTCATTATAGCACTTTAAAAGTATATACACACACAAGAAAGGAAGAAAAATATTTCTAAGTTGCATTGAAATAAATCATAGCTCTGGATGGATGGGAATAACAGGTAGGTTTACAAAGTAAAACAAAACATGCACTTGTAGTTTATAGAAGTAATCACATTCGATTCTTTACAGTACCATTTGCCCAGAGAGAACAGTAATCACTAGTGACACCATGTTCCTATATGAAGGGTATGGTAACATCATACCTGCCAATGAGAAGCTCACAGAATTTGTAATGCCCTTTATCTGCTGCTATGGTTAAAGCTGTATCTCTCGAGGAGGGCACTGGAGGGGCATTAACATCAGCACCTTTATCCAAAAGAACTCGGCCAACCTCTGCATATCCGCCAGAGGCAGCTTCCATTAGTGGTGTGAGTCCAGTCTAGGTTGAGCGAAACATAGAACACAACAACACATAAAAGTGGAAAGAGCTAAAAGGTTAAAAAACAACAATCTGAGAGAGCAATATGTATAGCTGTTACAAAGACTCAACTAAATTTCAGCACTGATACTACTGGCCTCTCTGAATTACAGTGTGATCTATTAAAAGCAGATAATTTTACCTAATGTCAATTTGTTGTGAAAAAAAATAAACTGTGTAAGATGCAAAGCACTTGGCATATAACTGGCACTTAATAAATGAGCAATAAATCCATGTATAAATCTCAGACTTTTTCTTACCTTAGCTCTGTGTTCCACATTTGCTTTTCTATCAAGCAGAAGACTAACCACTTCAGTTCTTCCTTGGAAGCAGGCTAAGGTAAGGGCAGTGTTCCGATTGGTTTCTATTTGAGCATTTATGTCAGAGCCCATGTCTAATAGGAGCTTAACAGCAGCTGTGTGCCCATTCATAGCTGCTAACATCAGAGGAGAAATGCCCAATTTGCTACCAGTTCTGGGGATGGAGGAATGGGAGAAACAAAAGGGAAAATATACGTTTTAAATGTCCCAGAAAACTCGGATGACAATATAGAATTCTATTTCAGGAATTATTTAAGGTTCTTTACTTTGCAGGATTATTTAAAATAATCGTTTTTCTCAGCTCTAGTAAGTCTTTAAGATACTATCAAGACTCCATTACAAATAATTTATCACCTAGAACTAGAATACTTTCTGTATCTCATTCAACATAATGCCTTGGGCTGAAAAATGATTATTAAGTTATTAGACTATTATTAAGATGGACTTTCCATCCTGAAGCACGTTTGCTTAATAAAAACACATAAGAAAGACGTGTTTACTTTTAGTACCATAAGAAATAGTGTAATTGATAGTTTTTCAAGTTCTATGTCAACAGTTTTCAATACGTAAATAAAATTAATCTTAAAAAATCTCTTAATTTGGATTCTAAATTTGTAATGAAGGTATTTCCTAAACATGACATTAAGAACATAATTTTTCTGCAAATATCTTTAACATAACGCTCGTAAGGGGCTTGTAGAGAGAGAACAAAACTTGCCTAGAATTAATCTCGGCTCCTGCATTTAGTAATATTTTGATAATGTTCACATAGCCACCAGAAGCAGCCAGGCTTAGAGGTGTGTAATCAGAAACATTCCTGTGCTCTTTATTTGCCCCTCGAGCTAACAACAGCTCCACCACCTGGAAAGAAAAAAGAAAAAAATGTGTTTTCTTCTTACGGTGAGACAATTTACAAGATGTGTATTTCTGATGTCTCTCTTTCTGGTATATTGTGTAACCAAAGAAGGCAAAGTCCTTCTTTCACCAAACTTTGCACAAAACAAGCCTCAAATGGTAACAAGAAGTCTTAGAAAACAACAGAGAGCTTCTCAAGTAAAATCCATTTTGAAGCCTGTTGAAATCACAGTGTATTCATAAAAGATGTGGACCTCATGTGTTATGCAATGCTATTTTGGAAATAGTATTTGTGTTATTCCACTACATAGTGGTAAAACAGAATAAGATATTTTTTATTTAAGCATGTCTTTAAAATATTTTTTAAAACTTACAATCAATAACTAAATGTTAAAAAAAAAACCTTGGAATAAAGCTAACATTTTTTCCATTATTATATTACAAAAATTTTCAAACATATGTAAATTTGAAAAAATTTACATACACTAGTGAGTAGATTCTACAATAGTCTACTATACTTAATCACATCTATTTGTCCATCATTTTTTGACATATTTCATTTCAAAGTAAACTGCAGACACCTGCAATTTCCCTTAAATACATCAGCATGTGTATCATTAACTAGACTATATTTTATATTTGTTTTCATTTTTTTAGGTGAAATTTTAGGTAAAATTTAGCTGAAACGATAAATGCTCAAAACTTACTCGTATAATACATTCACCGAATACAGACAAATGCATAAACCTAATGTAATTTAAATCCCTGTTATTTACTCATGCCCCTTTCCCAGTCAATCCCACCCACATATGAGTTTCATCTGCCTTAGGACCTCACATAAATGAAACCACAGTATTTGAGAGTCATTTGTGTGTATTGTGTAGCATTCCATTAAATGAATATGCGATAGCTTACCTAGTCTACTGATGATCATCACCTTTGCCACTTCTAATTTTTGCAATTTTGAATAAAGTTCCCATGAACACTCTTGTGGAAATATATTTTTATTGCTCACAAATTCCACCTAGTAGTAGAATTTCTGGGTGTATGTTCAGTTATAAGAAATCACCGAACCTTTCCTAAAGTGGTTATATTACTTAACACTTTTATCAATAAGTGAGTTCTGGTTTCTCCACACCCTTGGCAACATCTGGTATTGTCAGTCTTTATAATTTTAGCCATTCCAGTGGGTGTGTGGTGATATCCTACTGAGGTCTTAATTTGCATTACCTGGTAACTAAAAATATTTAGCATTTAAGTGCTTATTGGCCATTCACAGATCTTTGTCCACATGCCATTTAATATACCAAGCTACTCTTTGACACAAGTACTAGTATTTTCATCTTCCTTTTATAAATGATGCATAGGGAAGTCAAAGATTGTTCAAGATCATAGCGATTACCCTTGCTCTATTAATAATATATCCTAAAATACTAACCAGGAAATAACAAATAAATGTTAATGAACAGTGCTTTGTCTTACATAGCTGCTAAAACTTTACTTCTTTGAATAAAGCTAAGTCCAATTTTAGACACCACTTTTTTGCTTTTAGGGCTAGTAAAATTAGGTGGCTTATGTGACAAAACCACCTAGACTTGTGCATAAAAACAAGAACAAACAAATGGCATTAGGCCATCTTATTTTACAAAGAGTCCCTTAAGCAATAAAGTAGAAAACCCTAATCATATTTTTCAAGTTTCTGAATTCCATTATGCAAAGATAACCAATCTTAGTTATCTCTCAGAGGAAATGGTCCATTCCCCAAAAGTAATAAACATTCAATATAGAAGAAATTAGTTTGCGATTTTATAGTAAAATGACTTTCCAACATTTCACTAATTACTTCAAAATACTTAACTGTTCTAGTAACACCAAATCAAAGCAACAGAGTGTTATAGGCAAAATTATTACCCTAAAAGACTTCTATAACTGTTATAACCTCATCTGTAACATTTTAATATGAAAACAAAGATTACAGTACACTACAAGTTTTAATATTGCTTCGGAAGGAAGGAAATCAACTGATTTCTTTTTGATTCAACATTGAAAAATTATATGAAACAAGGATTATTTCAAGCTGCATAATGATTGACAATTTCAGTTAAGTCAAAATTTTACTTTCATTATATTTCAAAACAGCATTTACATTTCTGACTGATATAAGCTTTTCCATTTAATGCTGTTATCTAATTGCAAAAATTTCTGCCATATCTTAATATTATTTGGTTTAAAATTATTTTAACATATCAATCACCTCCACTAGGGAGTACAGGGGGTAAAAAAAAGATACAAATGCATTCACATTATCAACCAGAAGGAATAGCACAGAAAGTAGGAACAGGTCTCTTGCTGTCTCTTGTGCCAAACATCTCCAGTAGCAAGTGCATCTCACTATACACACATATACTATCTATTCCAAATATAAAGGAGCAAATATTGTAGACATAACCAAAGCAAAAATTGTATGAAAAAAAAAACTTATGCTGGTATTATCACTGAGCTCCAATTCTGTTTAATCCACAAGATAAGGGAACACCAACTCCAATCTTTCTATACACACTCGTATACCGTTTTATTAGATTTCCCTGTCTTCCTGTGCAGGAATTATTCTCTCAAAATTTTTAATTTACTAGTTTAATAAAAACTTTAGTGGTTTTTACTGATTACACCTGATATATAGCCTGATATACTACAACAGGCAATATAACCTGATATGCTATAACAGGCAAAGAGGCAAGGGGAGGCCAGTTTAAGATGAGTAAATATAGGGAGGTAACAGTCCACCAGTTCACTGATCACGGTATTTTTACATATAATATTTCAGGAAGAATACTGACATAGTGTGTGGAATAGCCAGGTGAAGTGCTTGGAAAAGGTATTCTCAAGTTAAGAATGAAAAGAACAGGACACGTTTCAAATAGAAAATAGGTAACTGACGAATACAGACTCAAATATCTGAAGATAAAAGAGGGTATAAACCTCTGTCCATTAGTTCAAAGGGGAGAGTTAGGAATAGTGTGGAAACTTAGGGAAGGCATACTTCAGGCTTGATAAATAGGAGAACTTTATAATATTTAGGGTGGTGGAGGAAAATGAAAGAAAATGATTTTAGTCTGAGTAGGAAACTGACCTGGACAAGCTAGGGTGTATCCTAAATCTCAGTTTCAACAACTCCCTGTGTGAGAAGTTGTCAATCTACAGAGACAACACGACTAGCTAATCAAAAGCCTTAAATCCATTGTACATAGGAATAGATTTAAAAAATGAATTTTGAAAACTAGGTTATCCAGTTAATTATTAAATGCTAGAAGAAAAGACACAAGGGAGTGTAAATTATACTGTCTTGGGTCTACACAGGATGACACTCACTGTTCTACATTCCTTAAAACTATAAGGTCATATGATCTTATCTGAGGACCTTTTCGCCAGAGTTGAAAAACAGTGGGGAATAATTAGAAGATGCGAGTCCTCAGAACAACTGAAAATGCAATACTCTTATTTCCCTATTCATCTTATACACACAGAGCTGAGCTTAAGTACTTTTCATGCTAGGTACTCTGGGACAGGAAAAGATGAGTGAACATAGGTCCCACGTATCAGGATCTTACTGATTTGATTTGCAGTGTCTTAATCCTTCCCTTAGCCTGAACGTAGCACACAGGCATTCCTATGGCAGGTACTCCTTTTAGATGAGTGGGATAATAAACAACACACGACTTTTCTGGCACTATAGCTTATGCTAACACTGATACCTGTCCTTTTGCTAACAGGTAATAGGTTCAGTTACTGTGATAAATCTAAGATGTCAATCCTTTGTTCCCATAAAATCATGTAAGTTAAAGCATACATTTGATAAACAGATGGGGGAAAAATTACACGGGAAAAAACATTACCTCCTGTCTTCCCCCAGAACAAGCCAAAGATAGTGGTGTGTCCTTGGTTCTTTCTGACTGGGCTTCAATGTCTGCACCATTGTCCAGCAATATTTCAACAACACCAACATGACCAGCTGTAGCAGCCAAGATGAGTGGAGTAAAACCTGGAGAAAGAGAATGATCTCACTACATGTTAAGCAAAGGAACAATGCTGTTTTCCATTATTTCTAACCATCAAAATAACCTAAAAGTATTATTTCTCCACAGTACACAAATATTCCAAAAGAAAAAAATGAACAAAAGTAGGCCCTACCTTTCTTGTCTCGGTGCTCAATGCTAGCTCCTCTCTCTAGCAGTGTTTGTACGAGCTCCTCATGACCACCAGCACAGGCAAGTGTTAGCGCCGTGTCATGATTGCTCTCAGTCTGTAACAAATTCATGTTTTGATTAGCTCATTACATAACTGAGGTTAATATCAAGTCCATAATATGTACATATACCAAATACACACAAATACATACAAATCAGTCCACTGGAGCAAACATTTGGATAGTAGGCTGTTGTTTACCATTAGTGACCAACTTGTGATTTCTTAAAGGCTACAAATAATATTTGAACTTTATAGGCTATTCTTGAAGCAAACATGAAGAAAAAAAGAATGATTTTCAACCATATGCCGTTTTCAACTCTATGATTAAAAGAAATACTGTGGACTCACTTTTGCTTCCAGCCACTAATGGCAGTTACATGACAGTGATCTCTGAGGACAGAAATGATTTACTTAACTTATTGCCTGGAGTTTCTAGGCTGCAATGCAGGGAAAGGGTATCCAAACAGAGTCTGGCAGTCTCCCTGAGTTAAGACAGAGTTTGGAAAGGTCAAGGTGGCTAGAATTCATGGAGCAGTCTACTAGAGAGGAAAGCACTACAAAGAGGGAGTATTCCACAGATCTGCGGAGGGTTCCCCTGGAGTCTTCAGCAGAGATCTGATCAATACATGTGCACGAGGCCAGGGAAAGACCACCAGAAGGGATCAAGCTGAACAACACCCAGAGCTTACACAGGGCCAGAGCTTACATAGTTTGGTTCCTACCAGCAGAGTAGAAAGATCTCAAAACACACAAGTTATCAAGTAAAATCCTCAGCAGTGAGGCCATATTAGCTGTTCTGGAACCATCTAACAAAGCTGAAAATCGAGTCTTGAAATGAAAAAGTTGTTTCCAAGTAACTTAACTGCATTCAAGAACAAAGGCCCCAAAATACTTAGAAGCACAAAAAAATATACATAATTGAATATAGAGTATTTGGCAAGATAAAGACTGTTATAATTGAGACACAGCAGTATTTATGCACAATTTATTTCTGACTTCTGCTAGTGATAGTAACTAATACTGGATTCACCAGTAGTCCATCGTAGTTTAAATGTTTATTTAGTGAACTATTGAAGTATCATGATTTTAGTACTCTAAATTTGTGCTGTCCAAAAAAGTTAACTACTAGCAACATGTGACTATTAGTATTTGAAATAAATGTGACTGAGGAACTGTATTTTAAATTTTATTTAATTTAAATTAATATAAATTTTAAAGGGGACATTCAGTTTGGTTTTTGGAAAGCTTTTTTTTAGTATGTCTGGAACAACCTGAATAAATGAATCTACTTTTTAAACTTAATCAAATCTACTCAGTCAAACCCTAAGTGTAAATCAAATATTTCCAGTGAAGTAAGTCCAAGCTGAGGTATATTCTAAACAGGGTGATAAACCATCCCAACTTGCCCGGGACTCCTGGAGTACCTGGGATGAGAGACTCTTGGTACCAAAATCATGAAAGTCTCAGGAAAACCAGATGATTTATTTGATCTAAGCTGTAAGTGTAACATACACACCAAATTTTGAAGATTTTTAGTATAAAATAAAAATGTAAAACAACTCAGTAATTTTTTGTATTGATTACATGTTTAAACAAAAATACTATGGATTTATTAAGTTAAATAAATATTCTTAAAATCTACTCCACCTATTTCTTTTTCCTTTTTTAAATGTGGCTACTAGAAAATTTTAAATTACATATGTCTTACATTATTTTTTCATTGCATAGTGCTGTTCTAAGCCATTTTACCTCATTTTTTACATATGTATCTCTACTGCAACATTTAACACCAATTTTCCCTTATGCTACTATTAGCTATGTGTCTATCATCCTCAGAGGACTATACATTCCTAGAAAATAATAAACATGTCTTATTCATGTTTGCATTCTCTACCTGTAAGTGATGCTTTGTTAGAAAACAATAAATGACAGTTAAGTTGAATAAATGGCAATAAAGTCATATCTTCAAAGGCTTACTAATAAAACAAAGGACTCCATATTTATGAAATGTACTATATTTACTATTTTGTATATCATATTTCTATAATATTTATGATATTTATGCAATAAATGTAAAAGGAAAGGCATATTCTCCCAGAAGGCCAATAGCTCTAAGAAACAAACTATTATATTTAAAAAAATAAGTAATTAGAGACAAAAGGCAAAATCAATAAAGAGTCAAGAAATAAGAAAAAGCCTACTAGTCAGTGATGAAGAGGGAGACGGCAAAAGCTGCCCTGCAGAAGGCTGGCAGAGAGCAGAGCTACTGACTGCAGAGATCTGGGGATGCTCACAAGGGGAGATGCAGCAACTATAACAACGGAGAAGGACACGAATACTTAAATGAGTGACAGCTCTATTATTTGTGGTATCAGAGAAAAGGAGACAAAGGCTCAGAGAAACCACCTCCCGATGGTCACACAAGCTAATAACCAGTAAGTATTGGCTTAAAAAACACAAGAAGATCTTCAATAACAAAATTCTGCTTTTCCATTACATTACAGAGCAACCCTAAGGCAAAGCCAAGTGAGATCAATATTACGTTAAGTCTGTCTTCCGTGCTCCTTATGTTAGTGTATAGACAATCAGTAGAAGAGCCAACTTTATGATGAAGTTTATGAGGTTTCTAAAAGTATTCTAGAGGTTAAAGAGTAATTTAGGAAAGTGGTGCCAATCTTAAATAGAGAATGAAGAGATGAACAAAATTTGAAAAAGATGAACATGAAAAATTTTAGTGAATCATAAAACATTGTTTCTTTCCCCACATCATAAAACATCAATTCAACTGGCATTTATTAAGCACCTTTTATATTCAAAGTATTCTGCTAGGTATTCTAGGGTTGACAAAAGTAAATACAGTCCCTGCACTAGGAGCTTACCGATTACTATCCAGGGCAAATTTAGGTTCAAACTTGAGAGAAATATAAACAATGTATTATGAGAACTGAAGAAAAAGTATTTAAAGCTGAGAAAAGAGGGCTGGTCAAAGACCTTGGGGAACTTATGAGTGGGTAACTTCATTGTATTTGTGCATTGAGGAGAAATTACAGCACTGACATTTGATGACGATCTTTATAAGACAATAAGGAAAGAATTTAAAGATTCTGAAGTGAGGCTTCCACCCCCACCAACCCACCCCTCGCAAAACTCATCCCAAATACACACCTACCCAACCCCAAAATGGTAAGAAATATTATCCTGATTTGCAATATATCAGGAAACAAGTTAACTGAAATAGAAGTTTGGGTTGAAATTAACAGTGACTGACAAGGTACAGAAAAAAATAGGTATTTTAAATATTGCTAATCAAAGAATAACAGTATAGCTAAGAACTTTCTGGAAGACAAAGTACCACTAGTTATGTTATATTATACAGGTTAACAAGTGACATTGTCATATACTTAAGAGAAACCTGAAAAGGAGAAAGATGCCCAGAGCTTTGTTAAAAGCTCACCCAGGTTTATATTCTAAAGAAAATTTCCATTTAGCCCCTAATACTATAAAATATACCACTCTGTAACATAACAAATGTTATGTTAATTCTGGTTTATAAAAAAACAATAAAATTGTATTCAATGTAAAAATATTCTGTAAGCATCAATATGACCATTCAATTTTGAAAGAGGGAAAACACAAGAAGGAACCATAAGAAAACAGATGCCATATCATTTGGAAAAGGCAACTTTTAATGAGCTGGAATGCAGGTGAAAAACATACCTGAATTGTCTGTAATAAAGGAACTATATCTATTAATTACATTTACAACTAAAGACTTTTAAAGCTAATAGAACTTAAAGGGCTGAACTTTTTTATACCTCCATAACCTTCCTAATCACAAACATCTCATTCTCGAACCATGTGCGGGGTCACATGTAAGATTAAAAATGATAGCACTTTAGGGTATTCAATAAGTAAGAATTATCAGTAAAACAGTAAATAATCTGTTCAAAAGAGTGCATATAAACAAGCAGAATGCATGCATTTTTAAAGTGGAATGCTTTAATGGCAGCATATGACATATCACTATTAACACATTTTTCCTGGTTTCCTTATTTTCTCTCATTAAATCATTGTGATGAAACTGTTCTCTGCTGTAAAACCAACAGAAGAGAAGAATATCCAAAAGATATTCATACCATTAAAAGTAAAACATGATTTTACAATTTTAGTTTTGTATGAGTTATATTTAATGTCAACTCTCTTTAAAAAATAATGGATATGTTAATTATTAACTGGAAAAAAGGCAAAATTTCTTAATTATTTCTCTCATTTTTTTGAGATGTACTAAAATAAGTTACTCCAAGTTCAAGGAAAGCCTTTAGAAGTTAGAGTATGAAAATGACAAGCAGTTCAGAAATATATGAAAACCATGAGATAAGAAAAAGGGAGTGGAGTGGAGGTGGAACACAAATATTTATGAACAGAACAACTGGCTCTTTCTCATTTTTAGTGGCTATTAGAGTTAATCAAAATTTCACACAATAAAATACCAAAAAAAATTAATTCAGTGTTATTCAATTCTAACCTTCAACCAGATTTATTATTTCATATGAAACCAATGATTCTTAAAAATCTATATGATTACTAACTTCTATATCTAGAGTATACACGTATAAATTCAAGTAAAAAAACAAAAAAGATTAGAGCTACGCTATCAAAAGGTATTGTAAAACCGTCTTAAATAATTCCTTTAAACTATCATTTATTGATGTTTCCTAAAGTAAATTTTGATAACAGTACAGTATGTGGTATTAACCTTACATGTTTTGAAAATATCCAAACTTAATTCAATAAAACCGTTACATGAGAGGTGGAGAGCCTATCTATGGAACACACTTGCACAACAAAGGTGATTTCTAGTTATATAACAAAAGATTTGAAGAGCCTTGTAAAGAATGTAAACTCTTATTTTCAGCATACTTCAAGGTCCAGAAATCACACATATGATTCCTGCTAAAAGGAGTTTAACCTATGTGCACTTTAAGAATCATTAGCATTTTAAAAAGGACACTTATATACTGAGGCTTTAAAAAATTAACATTTCTTTTGTTCTCCCTTAAATCAAGATTTGATGTAAATATGAAGTATGGCCAAAGAAACATGCTGTAATGATGCAAAAATGAAGGATACATGATCTTTTGCCATTTAGGTGTTGGACTCATTTTCTATAATCTAATTTACCAGATTAATGTAATTCAAATTCAATGTTCACATCTAAGATAAATATTGAAAAACAGGCAGCATAGCACAGTGGTTAAAAGCATAAATTCTAGAGCCAGAGGGCTGGGGTTGTTTAAAAGCTGGCTCTACCATAAATAAGCTGTTGGGCAAGATATTTAATACCTCCTAAGTCTTCCTTCACATGTAAAATGTGAGTAGTAACAGCACCTACTTCATGGGGCTATTATAAAGATAAGTTAAAGAAGTCAGATGTCTGTAAAGTGTTAAAAATGTACATGTCAAGGCTTATTAAATAAAATGAAGGCTCCAATTACTAATGAATGTTTAATCTTTCAAAACAGGAAGAATCTTGGTATTCATTTTTTTATCATATCATTTGTCTGTATGGCACAGTACTGTCACACATAAACCAAAATACTATGTGAAATGTCAAGGTATTTTTATTTTAGGATCTAGAAAAAATTCAGATGGATTGAGTACAAAGGATCTTCATTTTTACCACTTAAAAGTACTTGCTTGGTATCAGAAAAATTAATAAATTTAAAAAAATACCTAACATCAAAAATTAAAGAAAAAATGGTGAACAATTATTTCTGAATATTTATTTTGTTTTATGTTTTCCAAAGTAGGAACTTTCGAATGTCTAACTAAGCAATTATGATAAACTCCATGAAAAGTAGCATAACTCATGTTAAGGCTAAACCCAACCGAAAAACCTCAAGGTAGAGACCAAACAAAGAAGGAACAGATTTTGAAGGAGCCACAATTAAATCTTTTTACATAGTATGTCTAATACATTTAAAATGTAAGTTACTTTTTTAAATTAAAAAAGCCTCTTTAAAAGTATTTATATGTAGGGGCAGCCGGATGGCTCAGTTGGTTAGAGCCTGAGCTCTGAACAACAGGGTTGCCAGTTTGATTCCCACATGGGCCAGTGAGCTGCGCCCTCCACAACTAGATTAAAGACAACGAGCTACCCCTGAGCTTCTGGAGGGGCAGCCAGATGGCTCAGTGGGTTAGAGCGCAAGCTCTCAACAACAAGGTTCCCAGTTCAATTCCCACATGGGATGGTGGGCTGCACCCCTTGCAATTAAAGATTTAAAACGGCAACTGGACTTGGAGCTGAGCTGCGCCCTCCACAACTAGACTGAAGGACAACAACTTGGAGCTGATGGGCCCTGGAGAAACACACTGTCCCCCAATATTCCCCAATAAAATTAAAAAAAAAAAGTATTTATGTGTACTTCTTAGAGACTAATTTGTAATGTAGCGATGGTTAGTTGAGTGGTATAGTCAAGTGAAATTTCACTGTCACTACAATAATTTCAAATTTAACAAAATTATGATCATACACAGTAGGAACATTTCCTGTGGCTGTTTTATTTAAAAGCATTTAAAAAGTGAAATCCTTTTATGTTTTAATGAAGTTTTCATTTTTGCTTATGGATCAATTCTTGATCCCACAAAAACTAGAAAATATACTTCTAGTTAAAACATAATAGCATCGGAGGAAAAAGATTGGAGGAAAATAATGCAAATTCAATACCACGTTCAATCCAATTCTACAATGCTACAATATTAAGTGTAAACCATTGTAGTTCATCAAATGAATGCCTCATACTTTTTTTAAAAGCTATAGAGTATTACAGTTAAGAAGGGTGGCTTTGAAGTCAAACTGACCTAAATTTGACATCCAGCTCCAGCTTTCTTAGCTAAATGAAGTGATAGTTAAGCAAAATGAATAATCTCTTTCTTAGCCTGGTTTCTTCATCGGGGAAATGGGTATTTAACAGTAGCTACCTCACGTATATGGTCTGAAAATTAGATGACATTACTCCTTTAAAACAGTCCCTAACAATTTTAAGTGCTAAAAAAAAAAAAAAAAAAAAAAAAAAAAGTTAGCATATATGAATATATGAAACAATACTTATTTGGGAAACAACTAATAACGGAAATAAAACTCTTTTTTCATAGTATTACCAAGAAACATTTTAATGAAAAGGAGGCTGTATTTTCAATAGGTTAAGAGTACATGTCCTTAATGGCCCAAAAAATTCTCTCTCTCTCTCCCCCCCTTCCCTCCCGCACCCCCAAAATCAAAATTTATGAAGAACTCATCATTAACAAACTGAAAGTTTTATAATGTACACCCCACAAACACACCCTGCCAGGTATTAATCAAAATACAAAACACAAATATTTCTCGGTCCTGAAGGCCATACATACACCCGTATCTTGTTCAGCAGTCTTCTAAGATAGGCCTCATGGCATTTCTTCAGGACAAAACACAAGCTATCCTCTCCTTTCCAACCTCACTTTGCCCTGACATTTCCTGGTAAACTAATTTTTTTTTTAATGTGTTTTGTTGTTGCTATTATTATTTTTACTTAACAGTGTGCCAGATACAGACCAACTCACTACATATTTCAGTCAGCAAGATCAGAATTTTCAAAGACAATATAAATGCAATTGAGTATATATGATATATAAAAGGAATATCTTTTCTTTTACATGCAATCCATTATGAACTTTAAAGCATATCTTCTAATTTAAAATTAGAAGAAAATACACACCAATCTTAAATTATTTCTTTGTATATCCTCTTCTAAACTAAAGTTTTTAAAAAAAGATCATTTGACGACCTTGGAAACCAGACCATCACACAACACATAATGCTTAGTAATAATCTGTATTTGGTATTTTATTTTTAAAAATGTAGATTCTAATTTATTTATAATTGTGGCTTAGATCTTTGTGCAGAAATAAAGCAGTCTAGGATGATTTAAATCACTTAATAATGTTTTTATGATGACATAATTCCAGTTAAAATCCATCCCTCCTGAATTTGGACCTTACCTGTGCATCAATATCAATGGCAGGGTAGATAGGAAGCATGGCTGAAGGAGAGATGATGGGACTTGGAGTTGGAGTCTGAGGTTGGGAAATGGAAGCTGCGATACTGTGGGTAGGAGTGTTTGACATTGCAGATGCTCTTCCACTGACTGCTGTTGAACAAAATAACTGCACTTAATAAGGATGAAACATTGTTAGGTAACAGTAAGAAACAATTATTAGAAAATATTTAAAAACTTTTTTAAACACAGAATGTCTACAGGTAGACTGCCATAGCACTAATAGCTCACGTTCCTGGTTATTTCTGATTTTGGACAATAATCCAAAATTATAATGTACATTGAGAGTAACCCATTTTATAAATAATAATTGATCTGAAAAACAAACTCCCCTCTTACGGTATATAATCATAAAACCTTAATTCAAAATAACCCTGAAAACAAAAATATTTTTATGAATTAAAATTAAACATAAATGCAAATGGATAGGTGTCCATTATATCTTCTTAATCATAAAAGGTAAAATAGTCAAGTTCAGAAGGAGAGAAAAATGTGATTTTACCTGCCAATTTCACACCTTATATTCTGAAACTAATGAAACTAACATCACTGGGAAGAACCTTGCTATCCAATCATTTAAAACACCTACTATTTTACTAATTGCAGACAGGGGGATAATAATATTATTCTGAATTGTAGTCCTCAGTATGATAACATAGTCAAATATAAAAATTTTATCCTCGTACAGAAACATAGTTTCTCACATGTAAAATTATTCTGAGGGGGTTAAAATGGCCACCAATCAATCCAGCAATCACACTGACTTATGAGAACAAAATTAAAAGATTAGGGCAGAAATAAATGTATGCATACAATCATCCTTCAAATACAAATTATTGTTAGTTCTTCTAAGTAGAATTTTGTCATGAAATTATTTTCACCAAAATATGCAAATTAACAAGGGGCTAATTAGGCCAATATTTGAGGTAGGAGAACTCCAAAGGTGGTGGCAGATAAGGCTATTTTATTCCCTCATCGACTTCTGGAGTTGGTATGTGAACACCAATCCTTCCCCCCTCCCCCATTAAAAATGCTATAGCACTAAAGTCTAGGCATTAATCTTTGAATGGTCAACAGTAGTGCAGATGTGTGTTACCAACGTAGTTATCAACTACATCAGACAGAAAACAATCATGATTCACAACTGGATCTGAAACCAGGCAAAAAGGTTATGATCCTGCCAAGATCTTATTATAACAATTATAAACATGATTGTAAATTAAGAAATCTATTTACATGAAATCCTTAGTTCAGGCACAAACATACACTATACATTATAGCAACACACATTCTATAATTATACATTTTTGAGTCCACTTAAAAGCCAAAGGAAAAACAAGGGAGGAAACAAAACAAAACAAAACAAAACAAAATCAAACAAAACACTGCTTGAATCCTTAGGGATCCAGATCAATAGAAAAGGGCATGTACTAATATATTAAATTGATCATCTAGTGACCTTGATATATTACTCCATATTAATAGTTTGTATATTAATTAAAAGATCAAGATAATTTAAAGGTACATAGTCTATCTATAAATTTCAAAACCATATAAAATCTATGGCTCTTAAAATAGATTCCATATTCTTTTAATTGATTTCCCTAAATGAAAATGCTAAATACAGAGATAAGCTTAAACAAAATGACCACCAATCTGTCCAAAGAACTGATTTTTATTTCATGATACTAAACAAAAAAATTTAAGCTTTATTGTTAAATAACTAAATTATAATTTACATTTCAATTGGAAAAAGTTCTTTTAAAAACCATGTTAAAACTAGTTTTCTTATTTTTGGTCAAATTGGTTGTTCCTATCACTTCATCTAAAAGGAGATAGGAAAAGCAATCCCCTCATTTTATTTCCTCTGGAGTACCTATAAAACTGGTTTACTAAAACTAAATAAGTGCCTGTCACTCATCCATTCTCTATATTTAAAAGTAACAACTATAAATATGTAGGTACCTGAAGGAACTCTGGTACAGATCTTTATATGTGGGACTTCATTTTTGGGTTACATTTTAGAGAGGGAGAAACAGATGCTCAGGAAAGTTTTAACATCAGGTAAGGAAAGAGGGCACTTGAGAGGCAGCAAAAGGCAAGGTGTTAAGGCTGGTTAAACTGGGAACTGACTTTCCTTTGGCAAGTACGCAGAACAGACAAGACAGAAGACTGGCCAGCAAAGTCCTAGAGAAAAAGATACTGCACTTTACAAGAGCAGTCTAATAAATGGGGAGTAAGGGATAAAGAACAGAGTTTATGCTGAAGAAGGGAAGGAAGACTGAGCCTAACAAGATTGTAAGATATTAAAAAACCCAAAGAAAGAAATGAAAATGGTCATTAGTCAACTGATAGAACAAGTACTATCATAGAAATTTAAAGAAAGGTTGAGGAAGTGAGTGTGAGAGTATATGTGTATGTTTATGCCCGTGCACATGCGTAATGACAGAGATAGGCTGCAGGTAGGTAGCTGGATGTTTTTAATCCTGTTCTTCCTTCTGGCCATCTCTCTTCTCCCCATATAAGTGAATATAATAAAGAGGTAAAGTATTTTTATAATATGATAAATATTTGTCACATTTCCTGAAAAATTATGTGCTTTAAAATTTTTTTTATATGAAAACACCTGGAACACATAGGCAGAATTAATGTTTGTTTGGTAAATGAATCAACAGAAAAACTATTTTACAAACCTCTGATAACTCTGATCAGCATAAAAAAAGTGAACTAGCAAATCATTGTTGATAACTATGCCCAAGAACATCAGGTAAATTCTAATAGCATATCAAAAAATTTTGAAATATTCATGGTTATGGATTATCCATTCTTCATTTAATTGTATAAAGAACTCTTAACGCTATACATTCTTTGGTAGTTCAGTTGACATAACAGAAAGAACACCATGATGATCTAGAGTAATGGCCATAGGAGTAATTATCAAATTTGGAATTTTGGGCTGCTGTGCTCCAATTTTCATTAAGATACCTAATATCTGCTAATATCTGTTAAATTGTATTCTCAATTATTATAACCAGCTAATGGTGCTTAGCAGTAACTTTCAAATCTATAGAAAATGTCATAATTATCAATTATCAGAATCTTTATAGTTCTTACTAATGATTAAGGTCATTTTATCCAAGGTAGTTATTGCACCCTCCAAGATTGGAAGAGACTTTCATTCCATGTATTACTGTTGAGGTGCTATTAAGAGGACTGGGTAACTTTAGAGCAATTTGTAAATATAAAAAAAATCTGTCTCATTAGCTGGTTTCTTAGTTTCTGAATGTTAACTGAATATCTCAACACTACACAATTTAGTTTTATTTTTTTCAAAAGATGAAAGTTATGTATAATCTTATCATGATATCTAACTAAAACATAGTTAGAAAATTAGAAAAATTCAATCATTTTTTAAGTACAGACCAAAGAGTAAAAGAGGGAAGAGAGCAGAACTATTTACTCCCTTTGTTTTTCCCATTTTCCTTCTTTTTCAAATTTTTTTTTAAATGAAGAAAATCATCCTTTTCAGTATGACATTTTAATGGTTTACAATCCTATAAAATTTCAGTGCACTACTTTGTTACAGAACTCATGAAAAATAAGTACCAAAAACTAGAATCATTAAAACAACCTTCTAAAATATTTCTTCTTGCCAATGAAACTAATTATAAAGGAATAAAATTTCTCTAACTACACATTTTATGATACTGTCAGGGGACCACACCTTCCCATAATACAATTAGAAAGAGACTAAACATTAACATTCTTCACAGGGGGTAAAATCACTGACATACAGTATAATCAAACCCTATTTGGTTTGGTACTTTATTATTATTGTAAAGGTGTTTAAGTTTTTCGGTTTTTTTGTTTTTTTAAAAATCCATCAGGTTTGAAGTCTGATCCATTAGGATATAAAGTATTTCTGTTCACAAATAAGCTTCCTGAAGTCCTGCTAGTTTTGCACTTCAACTATCAATTTCCCAGTTTATTGGTGTGAATACAGAAGCAAAAAAGCCAAAATTCAATCTTAGTATTCTGAACTTGAAGAGAAAAAACAAAAACAAAAACAAAAAATCAAACACCAACCCCACTACTGCAAAACCTAGACTCCCAACCTACCCAGCTAAATCAGAAAGTTTTAGTCACTTGTATTGAACGAGCTAATCTTTAATTTGACCTGTATCCATCTGAGAACTTCTGAGATTGAACTAACATTTCTAAAGATATACATGGGTCAAGAGTCCAAAAATAGTTCTCAAGTTGGGTAATGGCAAAAAATTCTGGCACACTCTTACTCGCCTTAAGCAAATCATATTTGATACCTGCTCATAACAATATAAACCCACCTGCCATGATGTCATCCAGCGTGTCATTGAGGGTCTGAGCAGGGCTGGCTACCATTAACCCTTGTTGTGTTTCTGTCAGAATTCCTTGCCCCAGCCCTGCCAACTGTGCTTGGCCCAGTACTGGCTGTCCAACTATCACTCCTTGCAGTTCTGTAAGATTTGCGATGGACCCTGGAGGCAAGGGACCTGCCGCCAGAGGCAAAGCTTGAGGCATGGCCAGAGGCTGGATTGGTGCAAAACCCATCTGAGCAGCAGTCTGCTGGGGGTCATCTTTAAGCAAAACGGGATCCACTTGCTGTAATCGTGCATAGTCTCCTTCGGAAAGCTGCTCTCCAACCCCAACAGGAGTTAGCAGTCCCAGATGTTGGCAAGACTGTTGCTGCTGCTGCTGAAGTTGAATTCTTTGAGCTTTAACCTCTAGATACTGCTTTTTTAGCTGTTGCTGAGTTTTCAGTTGTAACTCTCGTTCTACTTTCTGTAGTTCCTCCAAAATCTTTTGTTTCTTCTGAATTTGTTCCTCCCTTGTTTTGTTCAGCTCCTCGATCTTCTCCTTGGTAAGTTGGTCAGCATGAGCCAGTTCCAAGGACTGCAGCTGTGCATTCTTTTCTATGGCTTCTTTTATCCTCTGTTCCAGTTCTGTTAACTTTCCCTGAGCCTCTTCTACAATGCTCTCTGGAGACTGATTGGTGATGTAACCCTGTACATCCTGGCTGTTTGCTGGCAAATGGCTGCTGGACTTTTGTTTAGAAGCAGCTGTGTGAAAAAGAAACCCCCTCAGAAGTGCACATGAATGGCATCCTCATTACAGAGTTACTGTTGGGAGGTTTAGTGCCAACAGTTATGCACCAAGTTATCATAGCCACAGAAGGTGAAATTGCACTGTCAAGTAGTTAAAAACAAATTCACCTTCTTTATCATAAATATAAAATGTATGTATTTTATGTGCATAGCGTAATCTTTGGGAAATTAATTTCAGAATTTTTAAAATATCACATGGCTAAAATTAGACAATAGAGGGATGCAGGTTTGTGATATCCAAGAGGTGCAATTAAAGTAAAAATCTAAGACTGTGTAGATACTTCATCTGGTCATAAAGATGTAAAAACTTATCAAAAGAACAGAAAAATAATGCTAAATTATTAAGATGTAGGGAAAACTCAGACCTCTAACTCACGGTTTTTCCACATTTAATAGTCTGTGCCTTTTAAACACACACACATACACACAAAGAGTACCCAAACCACTGAGAAGTAGCAGGAAATTAAAATCCAACTAAAATATATGTCTTTGTTGGGGCCTACCATCTTCAAGACTGATAAAGGCAAGATTTAAATTCACATATTCGCACAGCTACCTGGCCAGTAGAGAACTGGGATCCAGTTTCCCTGGAAGAAAAGATGCTGGACTACGCCATCCACTGTATCTTCCGACAGCCAGATGAATAAACAGATCTGGCTCCAGGTACAGCAATCAACTGTTTGCTATACCAACTGAAAAAGGTGCCAAGACTCTAGATTGGTAGTAGTGGTTGGAAAGAGCTGGTGGAAATACTTAGTATTCTTGTTGGTAAAATATTATAGGTAGCCAAAAAACAAAAAATTAAAACCACATTGGTTCTTCCGGTAAAAAGAAAAACTGATTCAAACTGGTAGCTGTAATGTTTTGGGACATAACTTAGGAACATGCATGGTGTAACATCCACAAGTCAAATATATGGACCTCAGAATTCTAGAAACAAACAAGCATATCTGAAGTAACTTTGAATTACTGTTTGAGAAAAGGTATCCCAGATATAAAATATGTATTAAACCGGTTACTATAAATTTTAATTTTGATCTAATTTGTTAATCTTATGCCTCATATCACTATAGAAATTTAAGTAATTTACAAAAATGTCATCCAACTGTACCCAGCCTAACATTTTAAATGAATAGAAATGACTAGTTATTAGAGGAAATCATAATCAGAATTGCATCAAAGATGAGCATCTGAATTTCTCCTAATACTTCTAATTCTAGCACAAATTAGTGCTATTAACTATCTTCTTTCCTAATAGCATGCTTTTTCATTGGTAAAAAAAGAATCTTTAATTATGCCAACTTAGTAAAATTCGTTTTTTGTGGAAAAATAATTTAAAAGGCTAGGTTTTTGTAATCTTATCATTTTTACCTGGACAACATGTTAGAAACAGTCTTTAGAAAAATAACTGACCTTTATTCCTGATGGGAAGAGTAGTGGCAACATTGGCAGGTGGTTTGTCAGGCTCCTGAGGTGGGACAACCATGGGCAGTGCTTGAACTGGTACACGAGGAGCCTAAGACAAACGAAACTAATTGTATTTCTGCTTTTCCTACACACTCCATTAAACAATATACTTTAAATGAACAATAAGTTACAAAGACTCAAAATGTTTTTAGTAGGACATTATTCTCAGACAATAACATATTTACTTAAAATATGCTGGTATCCAATTATTTTCCATGACATTTTTTTAATGGACTTTGAACTTCAAATTGTTATTCTGGCCATAAGAGAGCAAAGCAAAATCCTATCAATCTAGAATCTGATTATATCAGATGTTCATTAACTATTATCAAGTATATAACTATAAAGAGAACTATATAACATAACAAAAAACAAAAAATAACCTAGTTTAAACTGAAACTATCAGTAAAAGGGGAATACAGAAGATATAATATAAAATGCTTAAGTTTTCGATCTTACCCTATTTAAATCGTGGGATGGGGGGGTTAACTGAGTGACATCTGGTGGAGGGGCTGAAAGCAAGTTATTAGGATAATCCAAAAGATAGCAAACAACACTTGTATGGCCACCTTTTGCTGCTTCTATCAACATAGTCGAGCCATCCTAAAAAAGTAGAAATGAAAGGGAAACATTTTTTAAAAATAAGTTAATTTACAGAACCATTAAGGAAGATAAAGCCAACAAGCCCCAGACACATTAAAATCTTAGGTTTAGTAAAGAACATTTTCTTCTACTAAAACAGAAGAAAATGAATACACTTAGAATGTCATTATAAATGGAACCTGTAGATAATATTTTGTAATATTCAAGAATGAAGAATTAATTTACAATGTTACCTGAAACATATGAGATACGTACTTTTAAACGATGAGTAGGATCAGCCCCATGAGCCAAAAGTAGTTCCACCACGGCCAGATGACCCCCTGCACAAGCCAGGGACAGTACAGTATGGTCATTATTAGCTGTAGTTCTATTCACATTCGCTCCTGAAATAGACAACACATGGAAAATCATGTTAATAGAGCACTGTTTCTTAAATTATGGCACATTTCAAAATCATAGAGTAGAGACAATAGTATAATGAAGCCCCACGTAGCCATTAACCACCTTGAAGGATTTATAAACACAGTCAATTTTATTTCACATAAACCCACATCAACTGTCCTCTCCCATGTTGAATTGTTCTAAAGCAAATCCCAGACAAACATGATATAATTTCATCTGTAAGTATTTCAGTATGTACTAGTAAAAGATAAGAATAATGGCATATACTATTCCTAATATAATCACTGTTTTTAAAAAGTAAAATATGAAATTTTATCTACATATTACATCTATTCAGTAGAAAAGATGACTAAAAACCAATGAAAATAAACCATACTGCCCTCTATGGGCTAAATATGTAGAGAGTGAACACTGAATAGAAAGTCATAGCATCATCTTTTTTCAATGGGAGTATCTGAGAATGACAACAGGTATACTTCCCTTCAATATGAATCAATCCTGGATTTGAAGCATTGTGCTAGGCAATGTGGTAAATGAAAATAAAATAGTAGACAGAAACTGGAATCACATTCATTAAAATTAACCAAAGAAGAAAGGGGATAGTGATTATGTAAATAATTCCACTATTGAGAATACAATGGTAGAAACATACAGCACAAGTGTTCAAATAACCTAAAATAATTTGACCAATAAGATAGTTCTGATTTATTTTCATTACCTATAAACAATTACAAACTGAACATTTCTTCAATACATTTGGTAAGAAGGCAATGGCATAAATTGCTCTTTTAATTGTATATAGTCTTTTTATAGTCTTTTATCAATATTGAATCAAAAGTAAATTTTTAATTTCCTATACTTAAGAATATGATGAAATCTGCATGAAAAACTGTTTCCATTTGAACTTATGTAGTAAATACCTAAGAAATCATTTAAAGGAAATAATCATGTTACTTTTGTCATTAAGGTTTTTGATATTCAAAGATTTACTGACCATGAATGAAAATCCTCCATGTATTCTGTCATATCTGTCACATTTCAATTTTGAAAATTTGTTGTGCTATATTTATGACATCTCTACATTTTACAAAGAAGGAAACTTAGGCCCCAGGAAATATAAAATAGAAAAGTGACTTGCCCTCAAGTTATTCAGTGGCATAAACATTATAAAAATCCAGAGATATTATTACATGAACAGAACAGACTTTAAGGTATCTAAACTCAAAGTTTAATATACAGAAATGTTTCCTTATACGTGTTTCTTGACAAGGTTAGTACTCAGTATGACAATTCTTCATAGTTTGGAATTGTTCTGTGTACTTCAGGATGTTTATCAACTACCCACTCACAAAAACTCAGCAGCATCCCTCAACCATGTGATTTATCAAGAAAATGTCCTTTACACCCTCAAACTCTAAATATCTGAGGGCAAGGGACAGACACCTTTCATTTAAACAAACAAACAAACAAACAAACAAAAAACCCACAACTATTTTACCCAAACCTACCTTTACTAATTAAGAACTGAACAGTACAAACATGACCAGCTCTTGCAGCTTTCATTAAAGGAGTTCTTCCACCTTCAGATTCATGCTCCTGTTTAAAAGAACAGAAACACTTAATTGATATTTAATTGCTAGTGAACAATTATTCTTTCTCGTGAAAATCAAAAGGGAAAGAAATGGACTAATTTCTGCATCTGAATATATTAAATATGCTTCGAAGCAAATTAAGGAATACAGTTTTAAATTTAAGAAAACTCAAATTAGAAATATGTTCCACAGAAATAATTTAGGAACTGGAGTTATATTTATGTGATTGTGATGCCCTCATCTAAGTCCATTTGGATAATTTTTCTTTCTCTCTCTACAAAAAGTATTAGGGAACCTGAACAGTGAATGGTACTCTAGCACAGCCCTCACGAAACAATAAACATTATTAGCATTAATTATCCTCATCTACTCCAAGTGATTTTCCTTTCGTAAGTTTGTAACCTATTTGTATGAACTTCTGTAAGTACATCACACTCTTTATAGACTTCCCATTAGCTCTATTTCACCTTATATAAAAACAACAAGGCTAGTGCTAATTTAAATAACTCTTAAGACCATCAATTATATTTAGAGATTTCTGGGTCTCAAAAGGATGGAGAGCCTATTGCAATCGTGATTGCTGGATAACTGAGAATGCTACCAGAGATTTTAGAATATAAAGGTTTGAGGGGAAAAAAAATCTTTTAAGAATCTTTTACATATTAAACATTCACATCTGATGAACAATTTCTGATTTTTCTCTTATGCCATAGCTTGTTCTAACTGAAATTAACTAAGCAAGATTACTTTGCTGTATGTTTCATAGCCACTGTGTTAAACACTAGAAATATATGTAGTGACTAAGGTGAAGAAGCTTAAAATCTAATAAGGGAGAAATATACACAAACTAGAATACAATGTGTGTCATAACTACTTCAAGAACTGTACCAACACATGCAGAGATGAAAGACACCAAAATAGCAAACTAATCCAACCTTCTCATTTCACAACTGAGGAAAGAGAAGTTAAATTAAGTTTACAAAACTAGTTAATGGAGGAGTCTGTTTCTGTCTGCATGTGAATTTCTGTCATAAACTATGAACTTTTTCTGGAAAACACATTTGCTTGTTGATCTCAGTCCCATGAACACGAATACTTATGTTTTAACTAAAACCTACCATTTCATATCTCCCAGGCTAAACTAGAAGACTATTTTCCCCAGACACATTTGCTTTACGCTTCCATACCTCTCAGGTTATACTCTTACTATACTATTCCTTCCAACTAGAATATGTCTTTTGTCACAACATTGCCATAACTACCTTTGTAAAGCTTACACAGCCCAGATGTACTGTCTCAGACGACATCTTTACTTCGTCTGACCTTGTTTGCTCTGTGTACTTTCTCTGTGACATCTCTTTACAATCTTACTTATAATGACCTCTGTATTTCAGCCTTACTAAATTAAATGTTATTTGAGGGAGAGCTTATTTATTAAATATTGATCTTTTCAAATCCTTAATTATTGAATAATGCTTTGAATAGTGTACGCACAATTTATTTCCTAAGCAACAGTGAAATGCCTCTAAGCCATATTTGCCTTTTTATACCAAATCACAAAAGCTTCTAAAACTGGCTAAACAACTAAAAGAAAATACTTTTGTATTAACATGTCTAACACAAAATTTTCCATTTTTTGTGGGGAATAAGGGGCAGTAGATTTTATAGTCAGTCCTGCAAACAAGGAAAATACTAATGGATACCAAACAGTGTAGAAAAGAAAAATGTGACTAAATGAGATAAAGAATTGTAAAAAGGCCAACATAAAATTACAAGTAAAGAAATACCTCTTGCCTATAATTTCCATATAATTTTAATTTCTTGTATTAGCATTAAATACCAGGATTTAAAAAGTGACATAGCTTACCAGATCTGCTCCTGCCTGAAGTAAGACATCTGCTACATCAGTATGACCATTTTCACAGGCATATGTTAGTGCTGTATCCCCCGTTGCTGTTGTTGCATGAACATTAGCTCCTGCAATAGTATTCAACAATACAGACTTAATGAAAGAATTATAAGATATAAATGGAGAGAGAAATTTCTAAATAAGACAAATCTCAAATTAGAAAAAACAGTCTTATCCATTTCTAGAAATAAAGTATATTGTCAGAATTTTTAAAAGAAAAAAAGAAAAGAAATAGATCACTGCTTGAAATTAAAACAGCAGATATTTCAAACAGCAATAAGGTAAATTATTTACTCAGAATACACATCATTTTTTCACACAAGTTCAGTGTATCATAACACTTATAACATTTTTTACTTAAATAAATCATGAAAAAAACTTGTCTCAAATGCAAAAATGCCTACCTGCCGCTAGTAAGTATTTAACTAACTCCAAATGACCCTCTTGAGCAGCTTCCATTAAAGGGGTAGAACACCCTAGTTCTATATCAGCTCCTGCCTTAATTAGAAAGTCTGCCACTTCCAGAAAGCCTCCACAGCAAGCCAGAGTCAAGGCAGTTTCTTGAGTTTCTTCTGTCTGTGCATTGATATTTGCTCCTAAAATAAAGATTCTAATTATTTAAAGAAAGTCATTAAGTTATTCCAGAGATAAGCAAAACATGACTGTTTCCTAATAAACTATACTTCAAAAACGAACATTTACATTACTTTACTAAATAATAAAGTGCCTCTCCCCTACTCTGGGAAGCAGTTAAAAATAAAGAAGACTATCAAAACCATACCCACTAGTCCATATTTGATGTACACAGCCAGAGTAAGATTTACTCAGTAGGAAGGTACCACTCCGGTGATAAAAGGACTTAGAAAAATAAACTACATTCCCTTATTATAAAGATTAAAAAACAATGATGATAAAGATGATGATAACAGTAACTAATGTTTAATATGCTATTACTATTTTCCAGGCAATATTAAATGCATTTTACATGTTACTATTAGCTCCATTTTACAGCTAAGAAAATTGAGGTTACTAAACTTGCCCAAGGTCACAACATTATCATCATAACTATTACCACCACAGCTAACACTTGTACTATATGACAAACAGTGTCCTAAAAGCTTACATATACATACATACATACATACATACATACACACACATATAAAGCTTACACACACACATACCCACACCCACACACACACACTAGTATATTATATACAAACTCTCACAACAACCCTACAGATAACAAAATGAGGCACAGAAGGGTAGAAACTTGCCGGAAGTTACAAAATTGGCAAGAAGTGGAGTTGTGATTCAAACCTAAGAAGTCTGCTCCAAAACCTATGCTATTAAAATTCCAGTTAATATTACCTCTCAATAAACAAGTTTTATTAAAATATGCCATTCCTCTTATTAAATTTGCCCAAACAAAAACTTTACTACTAAAGAGACATAAAAATTAAGACTACAAATATGGATAAAGATGGGAGACTACTTCTAAAGTTAAGGTATCTTAATACAGTAAAGTAACTCTTTCATTTTTCCCAAAAGAGAAGTCTATGTGTTCCATGCGTATTGAGCTCCTTGACAGCTTCTTATGTGTGTGCATTCTTGCATTCTCATCAAGTTAGTCCTTATGACAGGATATCCCATACTGTGTTTCATGAGACACTAGATATATCAAATAGGTTTTCTGCCCAGAGAAGTTCTCTCACTATGTTAGCCTGAGAAATGCTGAATCTTATATATGCTCCTACATAACCTACAACCCTACCCCACTCACCTCCAATTCCCTGTTTTTAATCATGTAGCACATAATGGCTCTGAAAGCTCTATATTAAAGAAGTCTATCTGACTTTGTTTGCCACAGCATGGAAGCCATTTTTAAAGCAAACACTTTAGCATTAATTTTTGTGATAATATTTTATTACAAATCTACTAAAAGACGAAATATTGAATTCAATTTTATAAAATAATCTTACATTTTACACATTTATGTCTTAGTGTCTTGATTGGAATGGTTACCTTGGCCTAGAAGTAACGCCACCATCTCTTCATGTCCTTCGCGAGCTGCTTCCATCAATGGTGTATATCCTTCATCATTGACCTCCTCCAGGCTAGCTCCTCTTTCAATAAGTAAAGCCGCAAGTTCCACATGTCCACCACAGGCGGCCAAAGTCAACGGTGACTCAAATGAATCAGCAGGCATGTTCACTTGGGCACCACTGTCAAGAAGTAACCTCGCTACTTCAACATGGCCATCCTAATTACAATGCAATTAAAAAATTAAATCAGTACCATTTAAAAAAATCTTTTAAAATATAAAGATTTTTCAATTATTATACAATAAAACTTCCTGATCTCCATTTAAATAAGAATAAATGTACACCTAACTGTTGAATGAGCAAGGATTATTAAGACCTATCTATTTCTTTACTAAAGAGTAGGAAATAGAGATTGAGAATATAAAACATGTGGAAAATGATGTCTTCAATCAACAAGCTTATTGACCATCAGGAAAAAAAAACAGTTAAGTACATGAACAAGAGACTACTATGAGATAATGTCAGCACTGCATGGTAAAACTTAAATGCTAAAAGGATAAAGTTTAGAAAGCAAAAATTGGATTTTTCGGAGAAATCTTAAAAACATGCAAACTTTTGATTAGGTAGAAAAAGAAAAGTGGAGTATTTTTTGGAGGTGTGGGGGAATTGTGTGTAATATGTTAGGGCAAAGGGAACACAATATGTCCGTGGTACTGCCTTAGTTGTTCAACATGCAAATGAAAATTAAGAAAAAGCAGTTCTCTCTTATTATCTTCTGTCTCCTTTACCACAGCTTTCCTAACTATTGGCAATTCCAAGGTTCGCTTTTCCCTTCTTTTATATAGTTTTTCCTTCTATATATTACCTCACAAGCATTTCATTTTCTTTTAACATGTCATGCTCATTTTTGCCTCCATGCTTGCCATTTAATACCACTTTAATATCTCATTTCTACTATGGTTACTTTAATGTTCTTCCAACTCAGAATTTTTTCCCCTCCATAAGCAGTCAACTCCTACATTTCCTTTAAAGTCCAGTTTAAAACCTCAATCTTTTAGCAAACTTCCAAATGTCTGGCCCCTACTAATATCTTGCACCTACTTATAACACTTATTTCCAGTGCATGCTCATTAAGTCTATAGACTATTCCATTTTAATTTCTTAATCTACTTACAGGTTTTTTTCTCTAGTGGGGGTGGCAAGGATGTTTTAAGTTCCTTATCATGGGGCTATAACTATCCTCATCTTAACAGACGGGGGAACTCAAAACCTTTGAAAAAAACTCATGTTTGTTTAAAATAATAATTTACTAAAGCAAACAATGGAATGAAAAATAAGGAAAACAAATCAACTCAACTCTTAAATGGCTACCTAATGTTTTTTAAATTAGTAATTGAAATGTAACAACCCCTTAATCATTCTCTAAAGGGAAACTGAAAAAAGAAACTTCAAATCCATTTGGGGCTTTCTATCTTTGGCATGTTTTTCTCATGAATCTGACTATAACATTGCTCTGAGCCATTTCTGTGCCACGATACAGACGTTTAAGTGTACTATTACTCGTTCCCAAGTACAAATCCCAAAAAAAAGCTCTTATAAAAGGAATTCAGGGCTCAGAAAAGACCGTGATAGAGGGCGAATCATGTAACACACATATAATGATACTCTAATTTCAAATTTTTGATAAATAAAATTATTGGTTTGATGAACATATTATGGTTAGTAATCCCTGTTTCCCCGAAAATAAGACTATATTTCCGGCTAGGACAATCAGCTCTAATGCATCTTTTGGAGCAAAAATTAATATAAGACCTGATATTATGTTATATTAATTATATCACATTATATTATGTCATATTATATTATACTATATTATACCAGGTCTTATATTAATTTTTGCTCCAAAAGATGCATTAGAGCTGATTGTCCGACTAGGTCTTATTTTCGGGTAAACACGGTATGTGCATACTCTATGGATTATAGTCTCCTTTTTAACATCTTCAATCAACCTTTTAAAAAGTCAATTTTTGTGCTGACTATGTAAAACCAGTAGTTATGTGAGACTAAGAAAATGAAGGTAATTCTGTAAAGCTCCAGAAAGCACCTCTAATAGAATTTAATGTTGTACAACTAGTTCTGAAAACTACTGATTAATTCATATAGCTGAGGTTCTGCTCCATAGTAAGTCTATGATAAACAGAACCTCTGCACCCAAGGAAAAGGCACTCATTGTACACTGTCTGTCTCTACTAATATATAAATACATTTAATGTATGTATTTCACCAATCTTACCATGCAAGCCTCCATTAGAGCAGTGTGCATTTCATCTGTTTTATGCTCTTGATCTGCGCCTGCTTCCAAAAGAAATCGCACCATCTCTAGATGTCCTAAACCAAAAATGTGTAAGATTATTTAAAATGTCTTATTCCAAAAATATAAGAAAAATTCCAATGTTTTGAAGTTATATTTAAATTATAGCAATAAATTTATAAGGATAGTATTAAAGTCCGCGACAAGCCTCCCTCAACTGCTGAACACAACTTAAACAAATGATCTTTGCTCTTCTACTCCCTACCCTGTTGCCCTGGAAACTGTTGCTACTAGAATCCTTGCTGTAGCAGGTGAGAAAAGATGCCATTAAAATCCAACAACCAGAATATCTCCTCTACAACCTTTTCAGAGCCCAAGAATGATAAATTTCTTTTATTTATGGTGTAGAGTAAACTAGCTTTCATGAACTACTTGCCTGGGATGATTATAATCATTGAAATTATTTGAGAAAATGTGTTTTAAGGTTTAGTAACTAACTCAAATTTTTTAGGAACATCCTGCTTATAAGCTGAAAACTGCAGATATAAAAATATTCTTGAAATACCACTTAGTCTATATTCACTTATTTAGATATAAACATAGACACACACACACATACACACATACATATATACACACAGACTCACACACACATATATTTATGTAGTTTCAAATAAACCATATGCTTCAGTTCACATCAGGACGCCTTATGAGTAGGTACAAAGATGACACATTATATTTTAGAAAGGACTTTAGATGCTATGCAAGAAACAACAGAAAATTTAATAATTTTTTTTCCAGTTGCACTGCAGTCAATTCTCAATCAAGTGAGACCTAGGGTGGAGTGAATGGTGGAATCACAGATAAAACAACTAAAACAAAACTAATTTCATTAAGTGCAGAATCTACCATATCTTGTTTTTGCTAAACTACCTGCCCTCTACCCTCCCTTTCCTCTCTGTCATTCTCCCTTTCCAAAGATCCACATCAGTGTTAGTCTCAGCCTGAGTTCTATCTCTTCCCCATCTCCTCCTTGTCATTCTATGTCCTAGGAGACCTCACCAGAAATAGAGGAAAGGGAGAGGGTCCATGGATCCTTGGAAGTAGTAGAGATGTTCTCCACCAGCTCAGTTTTATATCCAGTTTCTAATTAAAGCCAGCAAGCCCCAACCTCAGATGCCCCCTTTTGGAAAGCAGGGTGGGGCTACAAGCAAAGGAGAGAGGGAAGAGGAGTTACATGTTGCCCCATCTCAATGCTCTTCTGACTAGCTGGGACTCAAGAAGTAAAATGCAGCCAGTACTAGGTTCAAATGTATTTGTGAAAAGGGGAGAGAGTCAACCAATCAGCCTGCCTTAGAGAGGCTGCCCCAAGGCTTAAGTCTTCTCCTCCTAAGGAAGATCAGCCTCTTCCTAATCACCAAACAGAACTGAGGAACTAGGGACTTCAGCTGTGCTTCCTAATCACCCTTAATCTGAAAACACCAGATAATCAAAAACTTTAGATAGACCATATTTTCACATTTAACGTAAATTTTAGTCATTTATGTACCTAAGCATTATTAACCATGTTTTTAAGGGAAGTTATTACAAAAGATTTCACACAACCTTGGCTACTCTGAAATAGAACCAAACAAAACAACACCAGGGCCAGGACTAGGGTGAGGCAATCCAAGTCAGGAGTACAAAATTTAAGGATGTATTCACTCACAAGCTTGTATAAGCGAAGATTTAGCCATTGAAAGTGAGTCACCTTAAATTTTGTACTCACCTTGCAAGAGCTTTTTTTGATGTCTCAGGGTCCAGAAATTACCACTTATTTTATGATACAAACACGGCTGCAGATGATACAAAACACTGAACTATATAGCTATGCAGACATAAAATTGCATGACATCTGCTTTTTTTTAAAGTTCCTTAGTTTATAGCCATTTATCTGTCATAAGGTGGAATTTGAAAAATGTCTGGTTCTGTGGGTGACTTTAGAATGTAGAACATTAGCTGCTTGAAGACCAAGCATCTTTCTAGACAATTGTCTTGCCCTTCCAAAAGAGGGTATTTTCTGTATTATCAGTATTTTCAGACTGGTTAACATCACTTAAAACGCCATATACACAGCTGCATATGGGTAGGTGTTGTCCAGCTCTTAACTTCTAATTTTATTAAATGTGTTGATGATACCCTAAAATTGTTCTTTTGAATTCAAAATCCATCCATGCCACTTTTCACTTTTCTTTTCATATTCCCTCCTTTTTCTTCAATTTTTCTCCTTTCTTCTTGGTATCATGAGAAATAGCTTAAGCACCTCCTGTTAGTAGATCATTCTGGCCATTTTTACTGTTTTCTTTTAAACTTACCGGCTGAATATTTCTGCACTCAATAGGATTCTTTTGTGTGAACTAGGAAAAATATACTGACATGCAACACCATTTAGAAGTGCATTTTACTAAACCAACTGTTTCTGATAAAGTAACTATATCAATTAACAGTCATTTTTTTATTGACAACATTTAAAACAGAGTCTATTAGTTGAAAAGTTTACATGTTAGACTTTTAAACTTCGAAATACTTCATCAGTTCATTACATGCTATATATTATCACGTTTTAACTTATTTTAGTTAAAAAAATAAATTGACATTTCATATGTTTAAAACTGTTGTTTAAAAAAATGTTTTATACTGTACCTTTGTAACAAGCTAATGTAAGGGCACTCTCTTTAAATTCATTGGAATGCGTATTAATGCCAGCCCCATTTTCTAGCAGCAATCTGGCTACTTCCACATGTCCAGCACTTCCAGCTTCCATAAGAGGAGTATGACCATTTTCATTATGGTCCTCAATACTAGCACCGGATTCCAAGAGCACCTTTACAACATCTACATAGCCTCCAGCACAAGCATATGTAAGTGCTGTATTGCCTATTTTAATGAAGAAAAACAAAGACATTAACATAAAATACCAAAATAAAACAGTCTAATTTAACATCAAAGAGAAAACGGAAATGGGAGACTATAACCTTAATAAATTTAGATATCATTTTTATATGTATAATTGCTTTCCTCCTTGCATTTTATCTTCTTTAAATCAACTCCCTGTTCTTTCCATTTAAAATTAGGGTCAAATACATGTGGAAAATCAGATACACTTAGCATGACTGTAGAGTTATAAAAGAATTGAACAATTCTGAAACTAACTTTTCCAATGAGAAAAAAGTTACGTTCATTCTAAATTTAATCAAAAAAATATTTCACAAGTTTTATTTTTGGGGGGGAATTGTAATTATTCATCATATACACCTCATACCATTCTTTTTAATCATACATATTTGTTTTCACTACTTCAAACATGAGTTTAACTGATCAAAGTTAACGTAATTTCAAAAACATTCCTTTTTGGTGATAAAAATCTCCCATGTTACAGGGAAAAAAAAAAATCATCCTTCTGGGTAAAATAAGGATTTCTAAAACCCCCTTATCAGAACCTGTATACTTTAAAAATTATTTAAAATATTTAATAATTTTGAAAATCTTACATGAAGAAAATGCACAAAATGTATTTTCATATTTTAGAGGTTTTATACAAATCCACGTATACTCAAATTTGAAAGGAAAAAAATTAATTTAGACTACAGTTATGTCTCTTGTGGAATACAATTATTTCATAATACTCTTTTTCTATAGGCCACAATTTAGTAACAGTGGGCAATGAAAGACCTGCATTTTGTTCCATATCCTTTATGTTCTTCATATCTTCCCTTCCTTTCTCCCTCGAAAAATAGGAAATCTGGACTTGAGAGCCATAGCCCACACCTTTCCATTTCCAAGAGGGTAGTCCTTCTTACTGGGCCAATGTTTAATCTAAAAGAACCTTAAAAGGCCATATAATTGCCCTCACACACAAAAATAGGAGACAATTCATTCAAAATATATTCTAGATATTTTAAACCTAACTCACAGACTTATGTAAGTGTGCGGCACTTATAATAAGAGAACTGCAAAATTATCACTAATGACCACTTTCACGTGAAGTACTTAATACTAAAGGGAGTTAATACTTAAAATTGAAAAAGAAATATGCATAACCTGTTGAAGACTGTGCATTGACATCAGCTTTATGAGCTAGCAGCAACTTCACAATTTTGACATGTCCTCCATTAGCAGCAGCCATTAAAGGTGTAATGTCACCTTTGATTCCCCTATCTTCCACATTTGCATGCATTGCCAACAAAACCTTATGAAAGAAAAAGTTTAAAGCATATTAGAAAATGGCATTTTCTTTAAAAATTTTTGAACATGTTAACACTTCCCTAGTCATACTATATATAGTAAAAGAGCCAACGAACACAAAATGTATCTAACAAAATTGTTTGTTGAAATGAGCCTAATGGTTAACTTTACTATGTCCTTACTACGCAGGCCAGGTTACAAAACAAAAAGCTTTACTTTGATAATACAAACCTGTGCAAGCTCATAGTATCCAGCAGAACAAGCTAAACAAAGGAGGCTCTCCCCTTCCTCAGTGTGTTCATTCACACTTCGCCCTTCAATGAGTAACTTTCGCACAGCATTTACATCTCCTTCTGAACAGGCTTCTGCCAAACTGCGGCTATTAGGAGAAAAATATTGTAATATCAGGATCTAAGAATATAAAACATTGCACAGCCTAAGTTCTGGACAGTATTGCTAAACAAGAATGATCATTTCAATATGATCCATAACAAAAAAGTAACTGAAAATGATTCACTTCACTGAGTTTTTAAAATCTACATATAAAAGTCACTGAATTAAAATTTTCAACATTATAAAATGTTTCGTTATGCAACTGCAAGATAAAATCCAATTTAGTACAAGTGGGAAAAACCAAAATTTTAAAACATAAAATTTTACAGAAACTCACATGAACAAAATACAGGTTATAATTACACTTCTTTTTGTTCAGTCACTAAAAAATTTTCATAAAAATTAATTAAAAAGTATTTATTTATTTAAAATAAAACTTGTACTAATTATAAAGGACTAGCTGAGTTCTTCAATCAAGTAAAGAGAAATCAGAAAGGAAAGTTGTGAGCATGTAGTTTCGACTAATATTTGAATAACTGCTAAGGAGAATCTTTTTTTGAAGTATTTACTTATGTCACTATGTTTTGTGGGCGTTCTGAAAATTACCCTGGCCAGGCAAAGGCTGAATTCAAGCAAAAGAGTGGAAAAGTGTAGCAACAGAAAATTAGACGGAGAGTGAAGTGTTTGCCCTGTAAACGACCTAAAGCAATTCCGACTATGCACATTTCTAAATATTCCCTCACTTTTGGATAAAGTTCATTCTGAGAAAAACACTATAATCTAGGGCTATTAATCAATATTCTCTTTATTTCAAATATAACTCAATTCATATAGCATCCTCTTGAAACATGGCCCTGTCACTTCAGACACTAACTTTCTTTACCTCTTCCTATACCCATGGATAACTTTCTATACCTCTATTATTACTAGATTCAGAAGCTCATCTTTATTTAGCTCAGCTTATGGCAGTCTCTTAAGCAGTCTCCCTGCTCTTACCCTTGCTCTCCTCTCTTTCAGGGTCTTTTCAATGAGGCAGCCAAAGATCTTGTTTAAAGGAAAGTCGATCATGTCACTCCTCTGCTCAGAAACCCCCAATGCCTCTAATCTCATTCACAGCAGAGACCAAAATCCTTACAAGATCTGTCTAGTAGTAAGCAGGATCCCACACTATCCCTGCCGCTTTACCTCTCTGGTTTTATGGCTTACTATTCTTACTCTTCTCTTCCCACTTTAGCCACATTAGCTTTCCTGCTTTTCATCAATAACACTAATTAAGCTCCAACTCCAAGATATACGTATTTGCTGTCCCTCTATCAATATATCTCCTCTCAGACACAGCTCACTCCCTTACCCATTTCAGGTCTTTGCTAAAAAGCCACCTTTCAAGTGAGGATTTCCCTGACCACTGTACTAAAAATGCCACGTGCCAACCCCAAACACTGCCCTAGCACTTTCAAATTCAAATTTTCCCCCCATAATTCTTATCAGTACGTGCCATACTATATATTTTTAACTTGTTAATTATATTATCTCCTTATTTAAGTCAGTCTTGAACAGCACTTAGTAAGCTTGTGCCATATTTCGATTTTATAAGATACACTGATGGTCCCTATACTGTCAGTGTTCGCTATCACCTTTAAGCAAGTTAAGGACAAATCCTCCCCACAAGACATTTCCTGTAGAAGAACACACCTTTTCTCTCTTTCAAGTGGTCTCTCATTCTCTCCCTCTCCCTCAGGGACACACCCTCTTCTACCTTCCCATTTAGACTTTCTTTCAATTTCCATGTATATGCTAGCTTCAAAACCTTATAAGAACTACTGTAGCAATGGTTGAACTTCAGAACTTGTGAACAAAGAGAACGTTAAATCTGGCACATGGCACTGCATTTAAATAATGTAAAATCTGGCATATAGCACTCACTGCACTCCACTATATTTCCCAAGCTTTGCCAAATAAATGTGACTGTCACCAACATGTTCTATTGTTTTGCTGATAACTTCTAGTATTTTCAATGCCAAAGAATTTATGACTTTTTTTCTATTCTATTTCCAGCTTGAACTAGCTTTAATACACTCTTCAAGGTGTTTTTAAATTTTCTTTTTTGCCAGTCTCAGCAGGTACCACATTGATAACTAACTATCTGGAGATTAGGAATATTATAGGCCAGTAAAACTGAACTGTTAACTAAGGAATAGAATCTGGGATTAACTAAAGAGGAAGAGTCAATCTATGAGAAGAATGGTAAATAAATTAATAAAAACACAAAAATCTGTTGAAATAAATACAGAGATAAGAGAAACAGCAAATTCACACTCTTGTTAGTATTATATAACCTCTCTTTCACGTTCTTAAAAGTAGCTACATAAAAACACTATTATACAAAAGACACTTTTTAAATGCTGTTTTCTTAATTCTCTAAACACATATATAAAACACTTCCATTTTCTCAACTGTTTAAAGGCAACTGCTGAAATAAATAAAATACCTTATTTTTATATTTAGAGAAGAAAAAGAAGCCTCTGAGAGTAAAAGCTGGTTCCTTGGAGTTTACATCCATTTTTCACTACACCACCCATAACTGTTCTTATATAAGAGATGGGGTAATTTTTATTGCATAGCACCATCATGAAAACATAAAAAGCCAAGTCACAAAATATCTGATGAGCCCTTACTATCCTATATAAAAGAAATTACAGCACATACAAAAATGAAGTCCCTGGGACTCACTTACATACAAGTTATGGGGATTATGTCTATGACATTTTTTGAACTTTCATAAAAGAAACCAAACTTTGCCCTTTAAAACAGTCAAAATTATGTACATGAACTGGAAAATGGCATGACTAATTAGAAAGCATTTACTTTTTTTCCACCAAAACATTAAAAGAATACAAAATCTAAATAAGCAAAAGATCTTTTATAACATATCGGCTAAGCCTTGCAGTCAGAAAAAACAGCTGTCCCAACCCTACCACTTGTAACCTATTTAAACTTAACCGCTTCTCTTAAGCTTTTCATGAATAAAATGGGTGTAAAAACAAAACCCATGCATGTGTATGGCTTTTGTTGACTATGAATAAGATAACGCATGTAAAGTGGCTGGTATAGTGACAGGCACAAAATAAATGTTCAATAAATGTTAGCAATATTTTATTACTTTTAAGAAAATGTTTTCATATTGAACACGGTGAAAATGCACTTACTTGTCCGACTGCCCTGCATTTGCTGTGCTTTCAGCTCTCATTCGGGTAAGTGCAGCAGCAGCTTCATCCAACGCACAACTAACAGATGAAGTCAACCTCCGAAGCACTTCAGGATCTGCAAAGGCTTTACCATCAGCCGTGGATAATTTGCCTATTCCTATATTATTTTCACACCAATATGGATACACCCAAAAGGAGAAACAAAGCAAAATTCAAGTTACTTAACTCTACATGTTATCAAATAACCTCCAAAGGGTACATTCACTGTATGTACTGTCTGCCCTGAATCTTTTGGGAAATCACTCTTCTCTAATTCTCTGATAACCTTATTCCTTCTGAGTGGTCTGTAACTACTTGATCCTGTTGCTCTGGTGCCAGAAATGGGTCTTTGGCCTAGGCTGGGACAACTGGGAATCCTCGCACAGACTTTTGCCACAGGGATGGAAGAAAAACCTATGTTTAAAGGTTGCTAAATTGCTAAGATGTGAGTCATGAACTATTTGGCCACTTCGATCACCACAAATGAAAAAGACTACCCAAATAAGTCAAAATGGAAAAGAGCAGAGAAAAGAAAGGAGACAGAGTTTTAATAAAGTTATTTTTGACTCACTAACACCAGTAGTGACAGAAGCCGGCACCATCCCTACATTTTTGGTAAATGCCTACTTTTATTTAAAAATATTTAGTTGGGGGCGGCCTGTTAGCTCAGTTGGTTAGAACGGGGGGTGGGTGGGGTGGTGGTGGTAATAACACCAAGGTTGCCGGTTCGATCCCTGAAAGCTGCACCCTCTTTAAAAAAAAAAGTTTAGTTGGGCTACTATCACTTGTGACAAAAAATGGCCTAATAAAAACATAGGCTATATAAAAGATTACCTCTACTTGAATACATATTTATTTCAAATTATAACTACAACTTATTACACATATAGTACTCAAAATCATATCTGAAAGTACCATATTTAGAAAACATTCAGGAAAGCAAAAGAAAAAAATTTCAAAAGCAAAAATGGCTAGTAACTACCTGAATGAAACATAACTTGTTGCTTTTCCAGATATCACTATAAGGAAAGCTTATCTCTAACCTTTATTATTCTACCTCAGTGGTGCTTAAACCAGGTTGCCCATCAGCAGTGCTTTACAAAAATATAGATGCTGAGTTCTCTGATATCTAAAGATGTAATTCAGTAAGTAGGAAGAGGGGCCTACACATCTACATATTTTAAAAGCTCTAAGGAGATTCTGATGCATAGCCAGGATTAAGAGCCTTTGCTCTAACTTGAAGATAAACATCTATTGGTATGATGGGTATTACAGAACCCAGCCACTCAACATGTGGTCCATGGACTAAAAGTACTGCTATCACTTGGAAGCTTCTTAGAAATGCAGAATCTCAGGTCCCAAGATTTATTGATCCAAAGCCTGCACTTAAAAAAACAATCCCCAAGCAATTCAGATGCATATTGAAGTTTAAGAAACACGATTATAGGTCTTAAAACAAACTAAGACATAGACCAAAAAAACCACACAAATGGAAACACTGAACATATCTATGCAGGTTTCTCATAACAACAGAAGGGCTAAAAGTTTGTGCTTAAAGTTATAAAAGAAAAATTTATTCTCGTTTTTTTTTTTTTTTTTTTTTTTTTCTGAAAAATCCAAAATATCAAATATTACATCTTATGGAACCAAAAATAAATCTGCCAAGAAGCCTTTGTGATTTTAAATGTATGTTCAGAGTAGTCAAATTTAGTACCTGCTATAATCAAGATGTGCAAATTTAGTATCTGCTATAATCAAGATGTGCAAAGGATAAAAGCAGTTTGGGTTCAGTAAGACTGATACCTACAATATAATTTGTGTCACTAATATTAAAAGCCAGTGTAGTCTGAATCAGCTATAGCAGTATTTATTCAGTAAGATATCCGTGGTTAGTTAAGTATTCTAAGACATTACTGAGTCCAAGGTCACAGATGCATTCTCACATGAAAGAATTAGCTCTATTTTTTTTTTTCCCAACTCAGATCAGCTATATAAGATAAACAACAATTTCTCAGTGTTAGCAACAGAACTTGGCAAGAGGATACATCTGGATCAGCAGAAAATAACCATTGTTTTAAAAAGAAAGAATACCAAAAACAAAATGTTCCGTATTACATTTTTATGAACTTTTCATATCTTCATAAGATAACTATGATAAGTAGGAAGTAACCTAAGATATACGTGGTAACAATTCAAACAGTGACTAAAAATTTATTCTCTCTACTATGGCTTATGGTGATCTTTTTACTGGTCTTATCCAGTTATTAAATATTAGTCAGTACAGATCAGAAAACAAAAAATACATGATGACCAGATTGTTCTTTCCAAATTGTGACATTTAATAAATTCAACAACAGGACCACATAACTTCAGAAAGAAGACACATTAAAAGACTATCTACATTTCTGATTACAAGATGATTTTAAGGTAATTATTTTCCCCCTTTTTCCTCTTAGAACTTACTCAAAGGAGAACTACAATACAATAGGAACTCCACCTTTGATAAAATTAGAAGATTTGATACAAATTAGAAAATTTGTAAATCTAATATTCACAAAGACAAAGTAAATAGGAGATGAAAAAGAGAAAAATAAAGATTAAAACAATTTAAAAACAATAAAAGAAAAAATAGATGTAATTGCTTAGCAGAACAGAATAAATAGAAATGTAGATATCAAAGAGAAACAAGGTGATCAGCCCAACAGGAATCGGAAATTATAGGTACTAGATACAGGTGTGATGAGCTTGGGTTGGAAACAGAGACTGGCTGAACGCCTGTGAGAAGAAGTCAGACACTTAAAGACTCCATCTCCAAACTGCACAGCCAGGTGATTATTCTCTAAAGCAAACAAACCAGGAAAGCTCTGGACTAGGAGGCATCAGACATATAGAGAAGGAAGAGATGAGGTACTAAATCGAAAATGAGGCATAAGTGAACGTGCATGATAAAACAGTGAGATCCTCAGCCCTCTCCCCACTTTCAACTCCCAACATGCTGGCAGCCAGATTTATAATTCACCATGCAAAAACTGGCAACTGTGTCTCAAGAAACTAAACAACCACAAAGAAAAAACTTGAAGATACTGACATATGGGGGTTTTCAAATCCCTGTGTACTAGGAATTCCAAAATGTTCCCAAGATTACCAGATCTGGTGTACACATTCTACATGATCCTTGGGACTGTGATTTTGACAGATTTTATCCCTATGATTAAGTTATGTTATATGGCACAGTTGACCTGAAGACAGGGAGATTATCTGGGTGGGCCTGATCTTTTATGAGCCAATGAAGAACAAAGAGATTTCTTTGCAAGACTGGAGAAAAGAAAGTCAAAGATTCAAAGCACGAGACAGATTCCATGTGCCCTGTTGACGTGAAGATGGAGGGGCCCACATGACAAACAATGTGGTCAACCTCCAGGTGAGAGCAGGCCCAGCAGACAGTCCATCAGGAAATTGATATCTTAGTCCTACAAATCCAAGGAACTAAATTCTGCTCCCAACAATAAACTTGGAAGCAGACTTTCTGCTACAGCCTACAGATAAGAACTCAACTCAGGTGACACCCTGATTTCAGTCCACAAGACTCTGAATAAAACAATCTAGTACCATTGTATGCCCTGATGGGTTACCTACAGAAACAAAGATAGTAAATAGGTACTGTGTCACAGAACTATGTTTATGGTAAACTGTTACACTATAACAGGAAACTTATATTACATATGTAATATATATGATACACAGACGGTGTCAAAAAAAATGTATACACATTTTAAGAAAGGAAAAAACTGTATTAAAATTGTAATACTCAATATATACATAAAATGAAAGATGAATACAAGTCACATTTGACTTCTGCAATTACGAGAGGTGCTCAAAGTGGTTACCATCAGCATCTAGACACTTCTGATTACGGTGAACTACTGCTTGAGCAACACTGAGAAAAAGTGTCCACTTGTATACATTTTTTTGGCACCCCCAATATAATACATAAACATATACTATATATGATATATAACAAACACAATAGAAAACTACGCTACGTATATAATATATAATTACATATATTATATGCTATATAATAAGGTATAATAAACACCAGTTGACAAAACATGCATGTGTACCTTCCAATTTTACTTTTTATGGCATTGCTATTGACTACAAACAAAACCCAGAGTTCACCAGGCATTTGAAATCTTAAATGTGAAAGATAGCCAAAAATATTCAAAAAATAAAGTTTCCTGTTATAGCGTAACAGTTTACCATAAACATAGTTCTGTGACACAGTACCTATTTACTATCTTTGTTTCTGTAGGTAACCCATCAAGGCATACAATGGTACTAGATTGTTTTGTTCAGAGTCTCATGGACTGAAATCAGGGTGTCACCTGAGTTGAGTTCTCATCTGTAGGCTGTAGCAGAAAGTCTGCTTCCAAGATAGCCAAAAATGAGATCAAAATCTTAAGATGCCAAAAATGCTAATGCTTCAGAGAAGGAGTCGGGAAAAGTAGCAGAGATCAGAGAATATCCTAAGTAAGTGTGGCTTCAAACTTCTGAACTCAAATACCAAAAATTAGGAGACAATGGAGCAGTAACTTCAAAAGTCTGAAATAAAAGTGATTTTTTAAACTAGAGTTCTATACCTAGTCAAATTATCAAGTATGAGGACAGTATGAAAGGTATTTCAGGCAAAGTCTCACAAAACTTTAATTTCTCAAACATCCTTTCTCAAGACACCTAAACTGTGATCAATCTCACCATCACAAAAAGAGAAACAACCAGAGTACCTATGTGATATATAAGGAAATATATATACCATGAAAGACTATTATTACCAGAAACAAAAATAAACCTAAATCTGGTCAAGTATCTGGAACTGAATTCTGATTCACAAAATACAGCACACAGAGGTACAACTGGCAAAATTCATAAAGTAGGACAAATGACTCAATTTCTTCAACAAATAGAAAAAAAAGGAGGAACTGTTATGATTACAAGATACTTAAGAACAATCATTAACATAAAAAATATGCAAACCTTCTTTGAATCCTAACTCAAATAAACCAACTATAAAAAAGACTATTACAAAACAACTAGGGAGAAACAAAAGAAAAAATAAACAAATGGGACTACCTCAAACTAAAAAGTTTTTGTACAGCAAAGGAAACCATCAACAAAATGAAAAGACATCCTATTAAATGGGAGAAGATGTATGTCAATGATACACTGATAAGGGATTAATATCGACAATTTTAAAACAACTCATACAACTCAACACCAAAAAAACAAACAATCCAATTAAAAAACAGGCAGAGGACCTGAATAGATATTTCTCCAAAGAGGTCATCCACATGGCCAACAGACATATGAAAAGATGCTCAATGTCACTAATCATCAGAGAAATGCAAATTAAACCCACAATGAGGTATCACCTCATAGCTGTCAGAATGGCCATCATCAATAAGCCAACAAACAACAGGTGGTGGTGAGGATGTGGAGAGAAGGGAAACCATGTGCACTGTTGGTGGGACTACAGATTGGTGCAGCCACTATGGAGAATAGTATGGAGGTTCCTCAAAAAATTAAAAATAGAACTACTTTATGACCCAGCAATTTCTCTCCTGGGTATTTATCTGAAGAAATCCAAAACACTAATTCAAAAAGATACATGCACCCCTATATTTACCGCAGCACTATTCACAATAGCCAAGATAGGGAAACAACTGAAATGTCCATCAATGGAAGACTGGATAAAGAAATTGTGGTACATATATAAATGGAGTATTACTCTGCCATAAAAAAAGAATGAAATCTTACCATTTGCAAGAATATGGATGGACCTAGAGGATATTATGCTAAGTGAAGTAAATCAGACTGAGAAAGACAAATACCATATGACCTCACATTATCTGTAGAATCTATAAGAACAGAATAAATGAACATACAAAACAGAAATGGACTCATGGATATAGAGAACAAACTGATGGTTGCCAGAAGGGAGGGGCACTGGAGGAATGGGTGAGAAAGGTGAACGGATAAAGAAGTATAAATGGTAATTACAAAATAGTCACAGGGATATGAAATACAATATGGGAAATACAGTTAATAATACTGTAAAAACTATGTATAATGTTAGATGAGTACTAGACTTACGGGGGGGGGGGGTCACTTCATAGATTATATAAATGCCTAACCACTACACTGTACAACTGAAACTGACATAAAATAATAATGAATGTCAATTGCAATTAAACAATATATGTAGTCATGGAATGTATATAGTATAGAGAATATAGTCAATGGTATTGTAAGATGTTAGATGGGCAGTAGACTTGTTGGTGTGTAAATGTCTAATTGCTATGTTGTTTTGTACAGCTGAAACTATTTTAAAAAACTGGGGAAATTTGAACACTGACAGGATATTTGGCGATATTAAGGAATTACTTTGTTTTTCTTTAGATATGCAATGGTATTTATTATATTATGGTTAAATTTATTTTTTTAAGTATTTAATTTATAGGTACTTACTGAAGCATTCATATATAAAATTATACGATGCTTAGATTTGCTTTAAATTAACATAGGGGGGTAGAGAGTAAGCAGGGTAGCAATGTATAAGGATGAAACAAGATTGTTCATACAGCAGGTGAAGCTGGATTGATATGCCAAGGGTTCATTATGCTCTTCTCTCTGGGTTTATAGGTGAAATTTTTCATTTGAAAAGGGAAGGAAATAAAGGAGGGAGGGAGAGAAGATGTGAGAGACAGAAGAAGTGAGAGAGAGAAGGAGGAAGGAAGGGGAGGCAGGCTAGCTGGTTAGCTACTGTAAAGAAAACAAAGAATGGGAATAAATACAGAAAGGAGAAAAATGAAGCAACTACTGGCATCCTATGAAATGGAACTTTACCTCCAAAAGTAGCTCCTTTCAGCTCAAATCACTTTCGTGTAGCATCTTTGAACCTGGTTCTGCCTCTTGGGGCCAGAGAAAACAAACTTCCCTCTTGTATTCAACCTGTGTCTTCTCAATTTCAGGAGAAACATTCCCTCCTGTTCCTCTTTCTGGTATGTTCTCAAATAATTCACTATCCTCTTTTTCCTCATGTAAACTTTTACAGCAACATCAAATTTCTGGCTAAAATATGCAAAATTATGTCTCTACTAGTTCATACAAATAGTTTTCTATACTCAAGGATAGGTCCTTGCACATGCTCTTATGTTTTCATCTGTATTTCATAATGATCTCTTTAATAATCCATTCTAGAACTTTACCCAAGATAGAAATCAAACTTAACCATGAGTTCTTCAAATATTTAGGTACTGCGTTAAAAGATATTTACTGAAATGATTACCAAATAGTAGTAGGTAAGTTTTATACCATGATTAAGTAGCAATTTACATGCATTGCTTGTATAATATACGGCACATTGGGGTGCTCGACCATGAACAATTAATGCTCACGGTATACGTCTACTTTAGAAAAGTTAAGAAAACATATGGTTATTTGAATTGATCAGAGAGATTTAGAGTTACTGCTCTCTTATATTTAATGTATATTATATATATATGGTGCTAAATATTTGATTATCTATATAATATCTAATAAAAACACTTCCTATGAAGACAAATATGATGATTCAACTTTACAGGATTTCAAGAGATGGTCTATGACAAAAAATTGGGGGGAATTATATATATTTGATTCTCCTTATTCATCGTAGTTATGTTCTGTAAAGTTGCTGGGAACACTGAATTAATGAATTCTGAACCATTCTCCTACAGGAAAAACAGGGCTAGGTTCCTTCGAGCCTCTGGGTCACAACACTTGCATTAACCAATCAATATATAAGCTTGTTTTACATGTGTTTTTGTTTAAAGACAACCTTATTTAATATATAGGTGATTCATTAATATTGCACTCACAGCTAACAGCACTGCAACTCATGGCTGAAATAAGCTTATCTAGCACAGGTATTTTCTCCGTATGGCACATCACATAGCCTTCTCACATTTAGGAACACTGTTATCAGCATTACTCCTAAGGGCCATTTTAAACAGTGAAATTATCAACAGAAGGCACAAAAATGTGGCACTGAGTAGATCGTGAAAAGGACACTTGTTTACAGTATGAAAGCTGAAACAAGAAGGCAGAACATCACCTTATTCCACCTCAGCGGGGAACATGTGTGTAGGACGATTCAAATTTTTCACCATTCTGTGCATTTCTATGAAAGACTGAGAAAGTGCTGTGAGTACTAATTTTGGGGGCACAAATACATTTTACAAGTAGGCAAATTCACAAATACGGAATTCGGGACTAAGGAAAATCAACTGTATAAGAAGTTCCTCTTTATAAGGTTGACAGCAACTGTATCTTTTACTCTGGTAATAAAAATACTCGTATTTTTTATTGAAATGTTCCATGTAATTCTCTAGAAAATAATACATTAACCTTTATGGACAGTATTATCCTAAATGTCCAAGATCATACATTGATTAAAAACAGGAGTTTTTATTAGATTTATATGTAGTTTTGGAAAGTTCGGTAGACTTATTACACATGTAGTGTCTGCAGACTTACCTGCAGCTTCTAGTAAAGCTTCCAGTCTAGCTTGTGTTTCTGGATCTACTGTCCTGAGGTCTGCACCATCAGCGGTACCTGACAAGAGCAACTTGGAAGCCGTTTCCAGCATTGGATTTTCCAGATCATCCTGATCCAAAATGAAAGACTCCACCTAGAAAACAAATACAAAAAAAAAAAAAGAAAAGAAAGGAAGGGAGGAATGAAAGGAGAAAGGGAAAGTGGGAAGAGAAATAAACAGAAGGAAAAGAGAGAAAAAATATTTTAACGTAAATATCAAAGATAATAAATGCAATGCAAACCTAAATAAATTCAACGGGATATATAAGCCCACTGTTTAACTATAGGAGAAAATTATATCTATAGAAGAATTTAAGAATGAATTTAGGAATATGCAGTCCAATTTTTTTTCTAAAACCATTATATATTCTTTTCTATTTAAATTGGTGGAGTGAAGCCGGGGCAGGGGCATGGTGGTTAAAAGGTTAATGTTTAGACTGAAAACTTTGACTTAGAGGACCTAAATCAACCATTCTTAGAAGTTTTGCTCTCAGGACCCCTTTATTGCACTCCCAGGGAATAAAGGGACTTCATATAAAGGTTAAATTTATTAATATTTGCTATATTACAAATTAAACTACAATATCAAAACAAATCCTATTTGTTAGTATCACCACTGGATTCATAAGTTCTGGAAAGCTTTCAAGCGCAGGCAAATATATTTCCAAAATTCTAATTTGTGCTTGAAAGCTTACTTTTATCAGTGGCAACAAATACTGCCAATCATTTTCCTTAAAGTGACAGGCTCATTTATATCATTTCTGAGAATTGTTATCAAATACTCAAGTTTGATCAGTGTAATGTGTCTGTCAGATATATTTTCTAGCAAAAATGGCATTTCATGAAAAGAAAAATGGCTAATTCGGCTCATACCTTAAAAACAAAAAAAGTCACACAAATGCTTTTTCTCCAAACACCATACTTTTGTATGCAGAAGTGTTTTATGTGTACTTCCCATTTTGTCACACATAGCAGTATTAAAAGGACATGTATTCAAAAGTGGAGATTCCCTAAAATTAATATTTATTGCTTCATTAAAATTATGCTTAAGTGAAAATGGCTTTTTTTTTTTTAACAGTGAGTACATGGCAGTGAAGAATACAATGATATTAGGTTGGTGCAAAACTAATTGCGGTTTTTGCAATTATTTTTAACCTTTAAATCTCAATTACTTTTGCACCAACTTAATACTATTACCTGACAAGAGCAACTTGGTAAAAGTTTATTTTGACAACCTTAATCATAGCGCTACTTACAAATAGGTATAAAGATATATTATTTTCTGTTTGCTGGTAAAAGATTGATAATTATTATATATAATAATTTTATATATATATAAAAATCTCACCACTTAACATGATCAGGGAAAATTTATTTCACAAATCTAAGGTACTTGTAACTGCACTAACTAAAAAAGTAATCTCTAACCTAGAACACAAAATTATACTCATGTCTAGTATCTAGATGTCAGAAATAAGAAAAAACCTTTAAGAATTTATTCGTAATCACCACAACATCTGAAACTCTGTATTGCTCCATCTTTCAAAGTCACCTGTCTTGTAACCAGGCATAACTGCTATATGTAATCAACATATTTAACATTGAAAGTTAAATTTGGGCCAATACGTTTCTCTCCAAATTTCAAAAACTAACGCAGTTTAACGTAAGTGATATTGCAGATTTCTAATATTTCAAATACAAATAGACACAGAATACTCTAAATAACCTCAGGAAAAAAACAAGATTAATTCTGTTTTTTATTTTAAATTATAATCAAAGGCAGAAGCAAAAGCCTAAGTGTTATACTTTAAGGAGGTGGACTTTTGAGTATGGTCTGGCCACAGCAAGGTGTGATTCAAAATTATAGCATGGTAGAAACTGTCTTCCTATTTTCAACCATGGTCAAGATGAGTCTTTCTAAAGAAAAATTTGCTTCACAATAAAATTTTCTGTTAAGCAATAGCTACTACTTTTCAATCTAATTGGAGAAGAAACAGAAAGAAAACAAAGGAAATAAACATGGGAAAATGAAAATAGGTAAAATGAACAGATGAAAACTTAAGTAATACTTTAAGTTTTAGAAAACAAAAGATTTCAGAGTAGTGGTTAAGTGCCAAATTAAAAGTACAGATCAGAGGTATTAAAACTGTTCAAAGGACACACTGCATGCAGAAAGAATAATATGAAAGGATTTTGACCAAAATAATTTGTGAAAGAAGGAAAAAAATTGGCACTGAGACAAGTATAAAATTTCTGTATGGGAGAACAGAGGGTTTACTGTAGGAAAAGTCAGAAAGTTAGAAGTTAGATCATGAAAGGTATTAAATTTCAATCAAAAGTAATTTTCAGACACAAAGTCCCCTATTCCAGGTTGTACCTTAACTAAGCTTGATAAAAATTTACTAAGAAAAAGGTACCTCAATCCCTACATGAGGGATACTAAGTATAGAAATGTTCTTACTGATGTCAAAATTCTCCATAAATTCTTATGCTGATTTTTAAGCCCATTGTTTTAAGTATAAAAAACTTGGTAACAAAAACAGTAAATTCAATGACTATGAAATTCTGTATGTCGTTTTTTTTTTAAAGGCATTAGGATGAAAGAAAAGAACAGGAATGGGTATCTATTACATCCTCACCACTCCCAGTTTAAGATTAATGAAGAAAAAACTAATTTCAAGGATACTGTTACGGTCTAAAGACCCAGGTACCATAACTGCTTTACCTGCTACCTAAGCAAGTCTTTCAGCCATCTCTAGACTTTTATTCTGCATTTTTAATAAATGTATCACACATGATTTATTATATATATTTACTGCCTTTCTAAACTTCATGGAAACAGGGACTTGTCTGGCTGACTGATACATATCCAGCAACTAGACTACACCTATCAAATTGTCAGGACTCAAATAATTCCTGAGCAAATAAAAGATGGTTTTAGGATCCATCCCTTTCAGATTATAAAAGGCTGTAGTGTATATGAAGAAGAGTTTGTTGCAAGAAATAAATTTGAGTATATTTTATAAATGTAAAAAAGTTGTACGTTATTTATGCAGCACTGATTATACTAACCTCTATACTTTTGTACATATTAAATTCTTTTGGTTTTGAAGGATTAAAGGTTATGTTTTACTGCAGATTGATTTTGTTTAATAACAATTATTATTTAACAGTAATACTGTTTAGACTAACAAAAGTAATTATTTTTTACTTTCTTCCCAAACTAAACTTAACAAAATGCTTGATAATGTAAACCAAGGTCTTTTAACAATGGTTAAGACTTAATGGATTTCTTTATGCCATTAATGGTACTCTCAATCCTTCTATACTCAAAACACAATCACATGGAAATTTGGAAATGCAGGACCATCTGGATCATTAGCATTACTGTGAACATTAGCATTACATTTCAAACTAACTCCTCTTCAAAACAAACATCATCACTGCCATGTTAGAGAAGAGCAGCCCATTTTTTAGTAAACTTATTTATTTCAAAGGATAAGGATATAATATATTCTGATTAGCTGGACATCATATCTACAAACATCATTCAATTTAACAAATATTCACCACCAATTACATACTAGGTGCAAAGCAGTAGGATAACCAAAGGAGAATGGAAATACAATGAATTTATTATAATCAAGGCCTTCCACGAATGTACAATATAGAAAGGCAACTCTGTGTGCAAAAAGCTAACTATGCCAAACAAGAATGAAAAATAGTGCCAACTAGATACTAATGTAATGATTATACAGAGTAAAAAGAATTCTGAACCAGAACAGAAAAAAAAATAATGCTTCAAGAAGATGGGGCCTTTCAACACTGTGCTGAGAAGCTCACAATTTATACGGCAGGTTACTGGAGGAGGTGAGGACAGGCATACCTTGTTTTATTGACCTTCACTTTACTGAACTATGCAGATTCTACATTTTTTTTACAGATAAAAGATCTGTGCCAACCTGTGTCAAGCAAGTCCATTAGTGCCACTTTTTTCCAACAGAATTTGTTTATTCTATGTGTCTCTATGTCACATTTTGGTAATTCTCGCAATATTTAAAACATTATTATTATTATTATTATATATTGTGATGATCTGTAATCAGCGATCTTTGATGTTACAATTTTTTAACTGTTTTGGAGTACCACGAACTGCACGAATATAAAATGGCAGACTTAATAAATATCTTATGTACTAATATTATGCCTCCTCAACCACCTACCCATTCCCTCTCTCACTCCCTCTCCTTGGGCTTCCCAATTCTATGAGACACAATATTTAAACGAGGTCAATTAATAAACCTACAATGGCCTCTAAGTGTTCAATTGAAAGGAAGTCACATGTCTCTCACTTTAAATCAAAAGTTGTTTGGTTGGTGCAAAAGTAAATGTGGTTTTTGCAATAATTTTTAACCTTTAAACCTCAATTACTTTTGCATTAACCTAGTAGAAATGATTCAACTTTGTGAGGAAGGAATGTCGAAAAGCTGAGATAGGCCAAAGCATAGACCTCTTGTGCCAAACAGCCAAATTGTGAATGCAAAGAAAAAGTTCCTGAAGGGAATTGAAAGTGCTACTCCAGTGAACACACGAATGATAAAAAAGCAAAAACAACCTTATTACTGATATGAAAGTTATAGTGGTCTGCATAGGAAATCAAACCAGCCACAACATTCCCTTACGCCAAAAACAAATCCAGTGAAAGGCCCTAAGTATCTTCAATTCTATGAAGGTTGAGAAAGGCAAAAAGGCTGCAGAAGAAAAGTTTGAAGGTAGCATAGGATGGTTCATGAGGCTTAAGGAAAGAAGTCGTCTCTCTAACATAGAAATGCAAGGTGAACAGCAAGTGCCAATGTAGAAGCTGCAGAAAGTTATCCAGAAGATCTAGCTAAAGATAATTAATGAAGATGGCTAGACTACACAACAGATTTCCAATGAAGATGTCATTTAAAACTTGCATAGCTAGAAAGGAGAAGTCAATGCCTGGCTTCAAAGCTTCAAAGGACAGGCTGACTCTCTTGTTAGGGGTTAATGCTGATGGTGACTTTAATTTGAAGCCAATACTCATTTACCATTCCAAAAAGCCTAGCGCCTTTAAGAATTATGCAAAATCTACTCTGTCTGTGCCCTATTAATGGAACAATAAAGCCTGGATCAAAGCACATCTGTTTACAGAATCTTTTAATCCCACTGTTGAGACCTACTGCTCAGAAAAAAGTTTCCTTTCAAATATTACTGCTCATTGACAATGCACCTAGTTACCCAAGAGCTCCGATACAGATGTACAATATTGATGGTTTCATGCCTGCTAACACAGTTCCATTCTACAGTTCATTGACTGAGGAGTCATTTTCACTTTCAAGTCTTATTATTTAAGAAAATACATTTTGTGAGGTTATAGCAAACATAAATCATGATTCCTCTGAGAGTTCTGGACAAAGTAAATTGAAAACCTTGTGGAAAGGATTCACCATTTGAGATGCCATTAAGAACATTCTTGATTCATGGTCAAAATATCAACATTAACAAGAGTTCAGAAGAAGCTGACTTCAACCCTCATGGATGAGTTGGAGGAGTTCAACTTCATTAACTCTAGAAGTGATGGAAATAGCAGCAGGAGAGCTAGAATTAGAAGTGGAGCCTAGAGATGTGACTGAACTGCTGCAATCTCAAGATGAAACTTTTAGCAGATGAGGAGTTGCTTCTTATGGATGAGCAAAGAAAGTGGTTTCTTGAGATGGAGTCTACTCCTGGTGAAGATGCTGTGACGATAGTTGAAATGACAAAAAGGATTTAGAATATTATGTAAACTTTACTGTTAAAGAAGTTTCAGGGTTTGAGAGGATTGACTCCAATTCTGAAAGAAGTTCTACTGTCAGTCAAGTACTATCAAACACTCTCACATACTACAGAGAAATTGTGAAAGGAAGAGTCAATCAATGAGACAAACTTCATTGTCTTATTTTAAGAAATTACAAGACACCCCAACCTTCAGCAACCACTGATCAGGATGATCAGTCAGCAGCCATCAATACTGAAACAAGACTCTCCACCAACACAAAGACTATGCCTCACTGAGGGTTCAGATGATGGTTAACATTTTTTTATCAAATAAGAATTTCTAACTGCTTCTTTAGATGTGATGCTATTGCACACTAAACAGACTAGTGTAAATAAACTTTTGTATTTACTGGGAAACCTAAATTCACATGACTAGCTTTACTGCAGTATCTACTTTACTGTGGTGGTCTAGAACCAAATCCACAATATCTCCAAGGGATGCTGTATTATAATAAATAATCCGTGTTTGAGAAAGATAATTGGAGACCATGTGAACGATGGTTTTGAACAGATGTGACAACAGACAAAAATCTATTAGGAACTTACTTCAGCATGTCAAATAAAAGATTATGCGAGGTAGGGATGACAAAAGCGTCAGTCTCTGAGCATAAAAACACTTCAGAAAATAAGAATGCCAGCAACTCCAGAATTTGGACTTCTTGACATTCCCCATTATCCCACCCCTCACCTATTCATCAATTTATTACTGCTTCTGTTGTTCTAGAAAATACCCTGTTCATTTACCATTGATTTTCAAGCTAGTAATTGAATTTCAAGATGATAATCTCTGTTTAAAGAAAGGTAATCTAGATCTTGACTATATGACAAACACTTTTAGAATAACAAAGAATTACTACACTTGCTCTAGGAAAACAAAGTATCTTCAATCCAAAGCACCATGCTTAAAATTTGAAGATCTCTTAATCCAGTCAATGCAGGAAAAAAAACCCTTCCAAAGAATATTTATGATTTTTCCTTTTAGTAAATGTTTATGTTTGATTTTTGACCAATTTTGTTGTATCACTTACATAAAGTGGGTTTATAGGCATAGATCATAACTGATACCACTTTACCTACAAACCCTAAAACTTCATTAAAACAATTTGACTTGAGGCCATCATCATGGACTGAATTATGTAACTCAAGTGTTGTCACTTTCTCGTTGATATTTTGAGAATATCACTGATAGGGATGATTCAGAAATAGAATTAACAAACTATACTTATATTTCATACTGAAATAGAATTTAATCTATCATAAATAGAGAAAACAGTCTTTGAAAACAAACAAAACCCAACTATATCTTAAGCAAAGAAAAGATCGCAACAAATTTCCAAAAAAAACCAAAAAACAATATAGACTATATTCTTGGTCCATAAAGCTAAAAGATACTAAAAATTAACAATATAAAGAATACTCTACTTGAAAATTTCAAAAGAAGAGAAAAAAAAACCTACTAATTAACTCTCAGAATACAAAGGAAATGAAAATTTAAATTGTGAGCATATTTCCTATGGGATTTGGCCATAGCTATCCTTAAAGAAAAATTCAAAGCCTTAAATGTATTTATTAGAACACAAGAAAGATTTAAAATACATAAAATAAAAAACTTCAAAAAATACATATCAAAATATATCAATAAAATTTATAATGATAAAAACAGAAATGAAGAAATTGAGAAGACACATAGAAGTAGTAATTGATAAAACCAAAAACTGTTTCCTGGGTAAATCTAGCAAGAGAGAGACAAGCCTTTGGCAAGTCTGATTCTGGAAAATGAGAAAAATAAAAAAAAATACTAAAATTAGAAAACTGAATATAACTATAAATGTGGAAATCTAAACTAGATGGACAGTTTTCTTTAAAAAAAGAACTATAAAAATTAACTCAAGAAAAGAGAAACATAACAGAATATGTCCATAGAAGAAATCTTTAAGAGTAGTCCAGATTTACCCTTCAGAAGGGTAAATTATTATATTATTTACAAAGTTCAGAAAACAGATAAGAAAACGCCCTAGTTCATATAGTTCATAAGCATAAATAATCCTATAATCAAGCATACATAAACCTGAACAGAGATAGCCAAAAAAAAAAAAAAAAAAACTAAATAAAATAAAACAAAGCATTAGAAAATTAAATGTGGCAATTGTAGAAAAGAATACCATACAACACATAGAAGAAACAGGATAAAGATAATACTAAGAAATATAATTAATAGTACATACAGAAATAGTGGCCTTCCCTTGCCTAGAATGTTTTTCCCAATGTTTTCTTTCATTCATCAGGTCTTAGGTAGTTTATAGTTTACCTCCTCAGATGATACTATAAAAGGAGGTACTCTTCTCATCTCTCTACCACACCACCTTCTTTGTTTCCTCCACAGTACTGCCACAGCCTAAAATTATCTTGTTCTTGGGTACTTGCTTATTTTCTCTCTTTTTCATATAGAAAAAGAGAGGAACCATACAAACTTAGAACCAGTGTGTGGCAAAGTTCCTGGAACAATGCAATATCCGAGTAAATACTTGCTGAATATTTAAAATGAAAACACCAGGACCAGTATTAGGTAAATGTATTACGTAATTCACTACATTAAATTATTAGAGGTGAAAAGAATACGTATCATCTCAGCGAAAACACACAATAAAACAAAATATTCATTACCATGAAAATACTTAAGCCAAGAAAGAAACTTGTTCCCGATAATGTATTCTACCAGAAATCTAAGGCATATACGAAGTTTAAAAATTAGAAGCATTCCATTTAAATCAGGAAAGATGCCCAAATCAGAGCTAGTAGTGAACAGATCTGAAAACCTAACCAATTCAATACGACCAGGAAGAACAAACAAAACAAACAAACAAAAGCCCTATAGAATTATAAATACTAAAAAGGGGAAACAAAATGTCATCATTTGTAGAAAACATAATCGTCCTTCTAAAAATTTCAAGAGAATTAACTGAAAACTAAGTAAATAGTAAGATCAACATACAAAACTCAATAGATTTCCTGTAGACCAGCAATAAACAATTGAAAAACAAAACGTAAAATGAAAGAAAAGAGGTAATTCACAACAACAGCAAAAACTATAAAATACCCAGGAATAAACCTAACAAGAAAAGTGTAAGACCTACATGGAAAAAAAAAAAAAAATTAAAACTTTACTAAAGGACATAAAAGAACACCTGAAGAAATGGAGAGGCATACCATGTTCCTGGATGGGAAGATTCAATAGTGTAAAGATGTCAATTCTCCCCAAATTAATCTGTAAATTCAATGCACTTCCAATCAAAATCCCAAAGGGATTTTTAATGGAACTTGACATGTTGATTCTAAAGTTCATCTGGAAGAGAAAATACACAGAAATTGCCAAAAAAATTTTGAAAAAGACAATGGGGAGGGGTGCCCTACCAGATGTCAAAGATAAAATGACAATAATCAAAACAATGGAGTATTAAATCCAGAATACATAAATTTTGGACTTAAAATATGATAAAGACATCATATTTAAAGACAATGGGGGAAAAAGACATATTGTTCAATATGGGAGCATGGTTATGAAATTGAAAAAATTGTTATGTCTCCACCACAGAATATAAAAAAAAAAAAATCCAGATGAATTAAAATCTACTAGAAACTTAAAACTAAAGAAGTAGAAGAAAATATAAGAGACTAAATTACTATAAGAAGGCTTTTCTGAAAAGACACAAAACATAGATGCTAGGAAGAAAAGACTGATAGATTTTGACAATATAAAAATGAAAAATCCAAAGATTCCATAAAGTAAGACAATTGACAGGTTAGAAAAAAAATTATGTTATGTATATATTATAAACAAAAATATTAAGAAATTCTAAATTTTCAGTAAGAAAAAGATAAACCCCACAGTGGGCAAAATAATGTAACTAGGCAATTTATATGAGAAATTACAAATGACCAATAAATATGGTAAACTTCATTAGGACTCAGGTAAACACAAATTAAAATGAGGTATTATTCTTCATCCATTATCAGATGTCGAATGTTTTGGAGGATAATTGTCAGAATCGAAAATCAACATTTAAAAATGCAACTTTCCTTCTAGGAATTTAGTCTACAGAAATACTTATACATGCAAGCAAAAAAATATGTACAAGAGTGTTCATTACAATATTGATTATAACAGAAAAAATTATAATGCATATGCCTACCAACAGAATGGATAAATTATATTATGAAATAATAGCTATCTGAAGAATAAAGTAAGTAGATCTACATATAAAGTCCTATGAACCTGTCCTGCTCAATCTTTCCCATCACTTTTCATCCCTTTAGCCTTCATTATTTACTTTTATGAAATTTTTCAATAGTGACATTTTCCCTGTTTGCTTATTAGTTTCCTCTTATTTGAATGTAAGTTCACTTGGGCATGGACCCTATTTTGTTTCTTGCTCTATCCTTTGCATCTAGAATAGAGCCTTAAATATTATGTACTTAAAAATATTTACTCTATGTATACACAAATACTGATACAGAAAGATATCCCCATTACATTAGTGAAAAATGCAAGCTGCAAAAAAGCAAACCTGGTATGTATTTAAGTTGATTTTAAAAACAAAACGTATGCATATGCAAAAATACAACAAAAATTTTCAAGATGTATAAACTCAAGTTATTAACAGTGGTAATCAGAGAGTGAAATCAATAAGAGAGTTTTACCTTTTACTTGTTTTCTACCCTTCTATATTGCTTACCTTTAAACAAAATCACCAAATACTTTCCCAGTGTGGATTTTAGCAAATAATTTTTTTTAAAAATCCACTTTAGACCTTCAAAGAAAAATATCAAGAATAATCTAACCATTTACATATTTCTAACAAAAATTCCAAGAGCAATCATAACAATTTCTATTATTCTGAGATATACAGGATTAACTTGTTGGTATATGTAATTCAGTTTGAAGTATGCATATCCAAACTAATTATTTTTAAATGAACGATAAAGTCTTGGTTGGCATCAAAATCAATTCGTAAGATTCAGTTAAAGCAAGTACTTATTTTCTAAAGAGAAGCAAAATAAGGAAAATATTATTTTCTCTTCTTCTTTTTCCTTCTATATCCAATAAACTGTTTTTGAAAGTTAGGTTTACTGAAGTATAATTCAGAATAAAATCCACCCTTTTTCAGTTGTACAAATTAATGAATTCTAACAAATATATATATATAAGTGTAATCACTACAATCAAGATAAACACTATTTCTAACACTCAAAAATTTTTTCTGTTCCTTTGTAGACAATCCAATCCCCTACCACTATTCTCTGTCCATAGCAACCCTGATGTTTTCTGTTATTTTCATTTACTCTTTTCCAGAATGAAATGGAATCATCCATAGCTTCTTTCACAAATGCAGAGTGCCTTTGAGATTCATCCAAGCTATAGCACACATCAGTACTTCATTCCATTTTATTGATGAATAATATTACATCGTGTGGATGTACTACATTTGTTTAGCTATTCACCGATTAATGAACATTTGAGTACAAGGCTTTATGTGGGTATGTTTTCACTTCCTTTGGATAAATACATGAAGATATGCTATATGAAAAGTATATATTTAAATTTGTAAGAAACTGCCAGACTTTTCCAAATGATAGCACCATTTTGCTTTCCCACCTTCAAAGTATGAGCTCTGGTTGCTCTGGATTCTCACTAGCATTTGGTATTTACAGTTTTTTTTTCCTTTCTTTTACCTCTCCTCTCTATTCTACTGGGATAAAATTACATTGGGACTTTATTATGCAATTCCGTAATGGCTCGTGAATGATATTGAACATCTTCCCCTCTCCTTATCTGCCATCAGATACTTTCTTCCATAAAGTATAATTTTCCCCCATTTTTTATTTGTTTCCTCATTATTGACTTGTGAGAATTCTTAATATATTCTGGATACAAGTCCTTTATCAGACATGTAGTTTGCAAACATTTTCTCCAAACTGAGGGCTTGTCTTTTCATTTTTTCAGTATCTTCTGAAAAACAAGTTTTTAAATTGGATAAAATCCAAATTATCATTTTTCTTTTATGTTTGCATTTTTGTGCCCTGTCAAAAACATCTTTGCCTAACCCAAAGTCACCAAGATTTTCTATGATCTCTTCTAGAACTTTTACTGTTTAGGCTTTTATATGTAGGTTTGTGACCCAATTCAAGTTAATTTTTGCATTAAGTGCAAGGCATGAGTTGAAGTTTTTTCAACTTGTGGATAAAAGGATATCCAAATGTTCCAGCACCATTTGTTGAGAAGACTACATTTCCTCCACTGGCAAAAGATGCCTTGGCACCTTTGTCAAAAATGAACTGTTCAGACAGGGTTCTTTCCTAGGCTCTATTCTGTTCTACTAATCTACATGTCTATCCTTTACTCAATACTACACTGTCTTGGTTAATATAACTTTAGAGTAAATCTTAAAATCCTTCTATTTGTTCTTGTTTTTCAAAATTACTTTGGCTATTCTAGGGTCTTTTCCTTTCTATACAGATATTGGAAATATTTTGTTGATTTCTACCAAATTAAAAAAAAAGCCTCGTAGGATTTTGATTGGGATTATACTGAATTCTACAGGCCATTATGGGGAGAAGAAGAGGACTGACATCTTAACAGTACTGAGTCTTCCAAACCATGAATATAGCACGCATATTTTCATTTATTTAGATCATCTGTGATTTAGTTTTCAGCATATAAATTATATAAATGTTTCATGTTTTTGGTATTGCTATAATTTATACTTTGAAATATTTTTGTTTTCCAAATGTTCATTTCTAAAATACAGAAATACGAGACACCTTGCTGACTAGTTCTAGTATTGTTTTTTGTAGGTTCCATGAGATATTGTACACAATTATGTCATGTGTGAATAAAGATGTTTTCTTTCCAATCTTTGTGGGTGTTTTTCCTTTTTTCAAATTTACCCAACTAGAATCGCCAGTATGTTGAGTAGAGATGATGAGAATGGATAACTCTGTCCTGTTCTCAATCTTAGCAGAAAACCATTCATTCATCCTCACCATTAAGTATGATGTTAGCTATACTTTTTTCATAGATGCCCTTTATCAGGTTCTTATATTCCTAGTTTGCTGAGAATTTTTAAATTAGTGTATGTTGAATTTTACCAAATTTTTTCTGTATTGACAAAATAAAATGTATTCCTTTTTGAGTGTGTTAATATAGTGAATTACATTGATTAGCAAAGTGTTAATTTTGCAATCTTAGCATACACACCATTTGTTCGTTTAGATTCTGTTTGCTAATATTTTGTTACAAATTTGCCACCAAGTTCACTATATATATTGTTATCTTATAAATGTCCAGTTTCGGTATCGTGGTAATGCTGGTCTCATATAGTTGGGAAGTAATCCCTCATCATTTATTTTCTGGGAAAATTTGTATAAATTTAAATTATTTCTTCCTTTAATGTTTCATATAATTCATAGATGAAGCCATTGGAACATAGTTTCCTTTGCTGAAGAGTTTTTAATTAGAAATACTACCCCTCTACTGATAAAATCATTCAGGTTATTTATTTATTCTTGAGCGAGATTCAACAGTTCGTATTTTTTCACGGAATTTGTACATGTCACCTAAGTTAAACTTGTCGGGAAAGTTATTCATAATAGTCCCTTATTAACATATATATATTCAGCAATGATGTATGTAGCACTTTTTCTAGGATGAGTTCGCGAACTTAATTGTCCAACCTCATACATCTAAAGCACTGCTTAGAGGGAAATTTATAGCACTAAATACTTACATTAAAAAGGAATAAACTTTTCAAATCAATGATCTGAAATTATGCATTAAGAAATAAGAAAAAGAAAAACAAATTAAACCAAAGCAGGCAGAATGAAGGGAATCATAAAGATAAAAGCAGAAATTAATGAAACTGAAGACAAAAACAATAAAGAAAATAGAATATATATATGGGCGGATATGTAGTTAGTAATGTCCCTTTTTTTAAACTGCTGACATTGGTGACTTATGTCTTCTCTCTCTCAATATAAGACATTTATCAGTTTCAATGATCCTTTCAAAAAACTACTTTCAGTTCTATTTTCTTTATTGTTTTTGTCTTCAATTTCATTAATTTCTGCTTTTATTTTTATGATTCCCTTCATTCTGCCTGCTTTGGTTTAATTTGTTCTTCTTTTTCTAATTTCTTAATGCATAATTTCAAATCATTGATTTGAAAAGTTTATTCCTTTTTAATGTATTTAGTGCTAAAAATTTCCCTCTAAGCAGTGCTTTAGATGTATGAGGTTGGACAATTAAGTTCGCGAACTCATCCTAGAAAAAGTGCTACATACATCATTGCTGAGTATCACTACGGTCACCTTGGAAATAGTGCCCTTGGGAAGCTATGCACCAACGCCAGTGTCTAGTCCACCTTTCAAAGCAATTTTGGAACTCTTTTTCTGGAATGGCCATCAGAGCTGTCTTCGGATTACCCTTGATGTCCTAAATATCATTAAAATGTCTTCCTTTCTATATTTCCTTTATCTTCAGGTAAAGAAAGAAATCACTGGGGACCAGACCAGGTGAGTAGGGAGGGTGTTCCAATACAGTTATTTGTTTACTGGCTAAAAACTCCCTCACAGACAGTGCCGTGTGAGCCAGTGCATTGTCGTGATGCAAGAGCCATGAATTGTTGTTGAAAAGTTCAAGTTGTCTAACTTTTTCACGCAGACTTTTCAGCCCTTCCAAACAGTAAACTTGATTAACTTTCGTCCAATTGGTACAAATTCATAATGAATAATCCCTCTGGTATCAAAAAAAGGTTAGCAATATCATTGCAACAAATCTGCACTTAATTGTCATACCTCCTATACCACAAATCCTGATATATATCATTATATTCAAAATTATTTTCTAATCTCCTATGTGGCTTCCCCTTTGACTCATGCATTATTTTTATGATGTGTTATTTAATTTCCAACTATTTGGGATTTTCCAGAGATCTCTCGGTGTTTTAATTTTAGTTTAATTCCATTATGGTCAGAAAACATACACTTTTTAAATCAAAGTAAAAATATTCTTGAAGCTCATAGGAATTTTAAATAAAGTTAATGGAAAGATAATTGACAAAAAGGCATACTGTACCAAACTAAATACTTAAAAATGATTATGATTATGTTGTACAGCTGAAATTAATACAATATTGAATGCGAACTGTAATTGAAAAATTTTAAAAGGGGGGGAAAGGGTGAAGGGGAATAAGAGGGTCAAATTTCCAGGTATAAAATGAACTCATGGGGATGTAACATACAGCATGGGAATATAGTCAATAATATTGTAATAGCATAGTACGGTGTCAGATGGTTGCTGGACTTACAGTGATCACTTCTTTAGGTATATGACTGTTGAACTACAGTGTACACCTCAAACTGATGTAATGTCTGTTAGCTATATTTTTAAATAAAAATCTTTTACAAAATGGTTAAAGTGGTAAATTTTGTTGTGTGTGTTTTACCACACAAAAAAGAAAGGAAACATAACTGTTGGTTTGCAGATTTTACTATTTGATAAACACCAAATTTGAGAAGACAGTTTTAAAAGTCAATTAAACAGAAAAATATGCTAGTACCATATTTCTTCTAAATTCAGCAAAGAGAAAAAAACATGACTACTCCATTCCAAGAATCCTAAAATGTTAAAGGTGAAACGGATCTTAAAGGTCACCTTGTCACAATGATAACCTATTCACATGGTTGCCTTGAAAATTTATCTTTTTCCAACTCTGAAGTTTTACATTTTAATATCTAGCCTTTCTAATTCTATCACTTTATTATGTATTAGATGTAGATTTAATTGCATTCTAGGACCCGAAACATTTCCTCTTTCATTCAGTCTGCTGTCTTCTGGATCATTTATTTCCTGTCCAGTTCACAATTAAATGTGCCCATCATGTCAAGTATTTTCTAATCAGACCCTTCTGACCTTCTCTTGCTTAGCTAATTCATTTAAATAATGTATGTTCCCTCCATTCCATCTTGAGCCTTTTAGTTTGTTTAAGTTCTCCTAATGTCAACTATAAACACAAATTTTAACTAAGGCCTATGTCATTGATAACTGAAATATTTATCTCTCCCCAGACAAACTTCACTGCTGAACTGCAGTTCTGAATTAATGTAAACTGCTGGGGATCTCTTCCTCGATGTGCTGTAGTCACCTCAATTAAATATATCTTAAACTGATAGCTTTTTGTACTCTCTTGCCCATCTCTAAGAAAGCTACTTTTCTGGTATATTTTTCCAGAGGAAAGTATAGCGCCTTGCCTTTACTAGTTTCATCTTCTCACTGCTTGCACTGATCAGAGATAATACTCTACAGGGGGCATCAACAGCAGGGGATTTCTATTAGACTACCATATCAAAATAAATGATTGAACCCTATCTTACCAAATTCAAATTATAGTCAGATTTCTAAGTATTCCAATTTCCTTTAAAATGTAAATCAGATTTTACCACTCTTTTGTTGAAAACTGTCCAATAGCTCTCACTGCATTTAGATCAATGCCAAAGTCTTTACAACGTCCCAAAATGGCAAGGGTTATGTTTCAGTTACTTATGTAACCCAAACTCCAAGGACACAACAGATGCTCAATAAAATAGTTGATGAATCAATAATTTCCAATATTCGTGAGATCCAACAGAAAAAAATATTTCTGGCACATCAAAAAACGATGAGCGGAAGTAATATTATAACAATAGATAGTTGCTCACTTGAATTCATATAAGTATATATGCATCATTTTGATAAATTCAGCAATTATCAAAACAAATCGTTGTCTATTATAGCTAATACTTTCCTGTATATATTAATCTTGCTTTATCTGAGGCTAAAGGTACTGTCTACAAGAAGGTACATTTATTTTTATGTCATGCAATAAAGATTCCGCTTATGCTTATCTTTGATTTTTACTAAATCTCAAAATCCTAAAACTGAAAAAAATGGTAGCCCTTCCTTAGGTGAGACTTTAGAACATTTGTATTATCAATCGAGATGAAATTAGAAACAAATAACTTCTAATTTTAAAACTAATTGCATTTTACATAGAAATTAGTCCTAAAAATCTGAATTTGTATATAGATGCAAAATACACAGCCAAACATAACGCTTCTCTTCCTGCAAATGCTTCGGAAGAGGAGCAGTCATCTTGTATCTACCTTGTTTGGAGAAGACGCATTAGCCCAAAGCAACACAAGTCTAAGAGAAATATAAAATTCACATGACAATTCAAGCAAAGAAATGTTAAAAATTTATTCCTGGTCTTCAATTCTAAATACTGGATGTTATTATGAATAAGCCTTTTAAAAATCACTTTTAAAAAACTACCCAATAAATGATTTCTTTGTGGAGATCAGGAATATTTACAAAGAAGAAAAATGAAAACTGTAACTTGCCTTAAAGATATAAAAATAGGTGTTTGTGGTTTGGGATACAATCATTAATCATACCCGTGAAAAGACTTTATCTCACAAATTTTAAAGGGATGATGTGTTCTGAAAAGCTGTGCTAATGACCTAAAAGGTTGATTTAGTGTTAAAGACATTAATGTCAAAGGTATATCTGAAACAATTAAGTTGTAAACTTTTATTACAAATTAAAAATGAAGTTCTTAAAAATCTCATCTTGACCAGATATTAAACAATTTAAAAACCTTTAAAGGGTATTGAGAAAAAAACAGGTTTTTTTTATTATTAAAAAACACGTTTGTCATTAGCAAGCACCTGTTAATAAAGGTCTTAAATAATTGTTAAAAAAAAAAAAGTATATCTGAAGAATCAGAATAAAATAATTTCATTAAATGTTAAGAGTGGACAAAAATCAGTCATTTTTCAAAATTACTTTATTAAATAAAGAGATATTTAAGTAGTCCTCTATATCCTAAAGTTTATATTTAAGTAGCTATTATACTGGATTCCTTACTATTATACTGGCTTCACTGACCTCCACAACCATTTCAAAGAACTAAAAAATACAGAGCTTTCTATAACTAAGTCTGTGGGTTTTTTGGCGTGGGGTGGGGTGGAGTGGGGTGGGGTGGTGCACGGCCTGATAAAAGGTTCACAAAATTACTCACACTAAAAATCATACCGCTCTTTGTAAGTTATCATTAGGTAACTCTTATTTTTGAATAATTTTACCGTACATATATGAAATGACAATCATGAAAACACATGCCCAGGGAAAAAAATGCAAACTATAGGGTTAATCATAACTTGCCCTGTCTTGGTTTCCCCACTGAAATCACTGATGTTGTTGTCTGCTGGCCGACAGGCAGCAGCAGTCATGCAGTTTGAATCACAAACTAGTAAGACAAAAATCTTGTCTTCAACCTAGGTTAAACTATTTTGCAGTTGGCTTCAGCAAATACAAAATTAAAATATCTGAAATTACAAAGATTAAACATTAATTATCATTTCCATTATTAAAAGAATCTCCATGGGCAAGTCAACAGATACTGTTTAGCTAATTAATTTGGACGTGAGTCTAAAATGATGAGACCAGTAACTCCTGGATGGTAGGGTGGGTCTATGTCTTTACTCATCTCTGTTTCCACCACAATCTTCACACATAAAAGGTCATAGGTGCGGGTTAAATTTAACATAAATAGCATGTTTTATTTCCTGCATTTAAAATGTTTGAAGGAAATTAATATAGTCAATTTTCAGAACGATATATAAGCATTCTCTAACTCAAATGTTCTATTTAGCTATTTAGCAGCAAATGTCTGCTGGCTATTTAGAATTCAGGTTATATTCTGAGTAGCACTCTTTGAACCACCAACTTCCCAACTCTAAACTGAGAGCTCTGAAATAGTTGTTAGATCTTGTGGTGTTAACACAGCCCATCTACTATAAGGGTTCTTGTGGTAGAAAGTGGAAAAGCGTTATTATGCAAATAATACTCAAGTCCTTTGTTCCTGTAGTTATATAGTGAATACTGTTTACATTATGAAAATCAAGATTTATGCAATGTTTATAGCAATAAAGACAACTGTCCTGTAATATAATAAATATATCCTAACAAACCTCCCATTCTGAAAAAGAGCACATTAAAAATAGCATGACTTAGAAAAAATTGAACTGGAGTCATTCTACTCAAAATTTATGCAACTCTAATCAGAACACTAAGAAAAACAAATAGCAATTGTAATAAAAATACTAGCATACTTGAAGACATTAAGTTGCTACACATACATACTACAGTAAACATAACTTTCAAAAGAAAAGAGAACCCTGTAACAAGCATGTTCAAGAGAGAACACTTAGCCAGAGTCAAGGCAAAGAAGTTCAGGTGAATGAGCATCACATTAAATATATTATTTACTCTTTGCCTTGGTGTATTCAACTGTGTTAGTATACTCTGCATTCATCAGCTCCTGTTATTTAGTGGTACAAAACCTAAAAATATTGAGAAAAACTGTGTATGAACCAATGTAACCTCAGAGTTATTTTGCCATCATTCCTCCAAATTTAGGGATATATATATATATATATATATATATATATATATATATATATATATATATAAAAAAATCTAAATAAAAAATTTTTGAAATTACCCCAGGAAAACAAGTAGAAACTAGCACTGTCCCAAGCAAACTGAAACTATGGCTACTCCATCTACCTACTAATTGTATATGAGCATTCACTTACTAGAAACATTCAATGGAACAGAATAGCTTTACTAAAACATCACTGACTTTGATGCATTACCTAAAGTCATGATGGCAAAATAATATGAATTATCAAATAGCAAAAAAAAAATTTAAGTCCCCTATACACTGAAACTCTTCAATTGTCCAAACGCCATTTACTTTAGTTTCTCACTGCAAATGAAAATTGCATTTGGCACATTGCAAATGTACACCAAACAGAATAGTCATCGGCAATATGTTCCACTTGATAAAGACATTATTGAAAGATAAATCAACTTGACACTCAAAAGCTCAAGAATTCCTAAGAAATGTAGCTAGTCTATATGGTATGCTGGCAAAATGGCTCTGAAATGCTATACGCATATGCAAAATTTCATCCAAAATCCATATTTATGTAAAAAAGACAACTTGAATATTGATAATCACGATTCAACATTAATACCTCAAAAAGTGATTCCTTTATATGAATAGCCTAGTATTAGAGAAAGAAAAAAAATTAAAAGACAAATTACTTTAGCATATTATAGCTTCACCCCAAATCACAAAGGAGATTAAACCAAATTTATAAAATTCCTTTCTTTGGATATCTGGCTCCCACCACACATCCACCAACAAAATCAAAGCCCTCTTTTCTCCCCAGAATGATACCCAAATACATTCTCCACTAATTACATAACAAATTAAACGAATCACAAACAAAAAGAATCACAAATTTTAGGAACTGGGAAAACATCCCGGCTACGGAAGGTGATCTGAATTTTGTAACATAAAATAAATAAATAAACCAAGAATTTGAACAGTTCGGTATCAAAAAACATAGAACTACTCCCTGAGGAAAAAAATGCAAGAGAAAGTAGTTATAGTGCACTCTAAAAATTCCCCCTTCTTTTCCCAACACATCTCATTTTAGTTATGGATTCACTAGCCTCAACTTATGCCTAAAGATTATGACAACCTGACATCAGCAATCACGCCACAGATACAGAACTCATATTCACGCTTGCCCCGGGGCCTTTTCTCATAGGCCACTAAAAAATGTTGTCTGGCTACCACGTATCTCTCAGCAAGAAGTATTCTAATTAACAGAGGAAAACACTGTCTCAATCTCATCAATTCTACCTCTTCTAATCCCCTTCAAAACATTAACTATAAAGTCATACCCTAGGAATTTACAAGTACAGTTCCCTCAGCCTGAAATTTACTGATTTTCAAATGGCTACCTGGCTTCTTCTCAACATTCAAGTTTCTACTTCCGCAGAGTGGTATTTTCTGACCCTGTGAACAGTAGCTCCTCTCCTCTGTCATGGTCTACTCCAACAACGTGGCTTTATTTTTTAATAGTATTAATTACTATATTAAATTGTATAATTTACTTTCTAGCTTAACTGTATATTGTCAATATCTCCAACTAAAACATAAGTTCCATGAAAGTGGAACTTCATCGGTCTGTTTCCCTGCTGTGAGTCTAAGGCCAGAGCAGTGCAGGACGCCGAAGTGGCAGTCAATAAATATTTGCTTGATGACTATATATCACTAAAGATATTTAACTTTGGCAAGTCTTTTGTTTAGAGACCCTAAAATACACCTGTATGCCTCCTATCTTTTTTCATCTACTTAAAAAGTTTCTGACAACAAAGTCTATTCGTGAAGTGTATCTTTTTCATCTAGAAGAGTACTATTGCAACGGAAATTTATATTGCTTTAGTATATATCCCCTGTTGAAGCCAACAAAACATCAAACACCAAAAATGTTCTTGTACTACCGTGTCTCCCTGAAAATAAGACCTAGCCAGACCATCGACTCTAATGCACCTTTTGGAGCAAAAATTAATATAAGACCTGGTCTTATTTTAATATAAGACTGGCCTTATATAAGATCGGGTCTTATACAATATAACATAAGACCAGATCTTATACAATATGATATAATATGATAAGAGATATGATATATATGATATGATATAATGTAATACCAGGTCTTATATTAATTTTTGCTCCAAAAGACGCATTAGAGCTGACAGTCTGCCTAGGTCTTACTTTTGGGGAAACAAGGTAACAGAGATTTACTTTTATTTTTAATCCACCATGTATTTCAGAATCCCTAAAAAAGAAACAGAGAGAGTTTTTGTCTATGTCTGCATTGAATATGGAATAAAACAGGTTTGTATTACAAAATAAAATAAAGATAGGAGAAACATTTTCGTCCAGTTTATTTAAATATTGAAAAAGTCTACCATGACAGACTTTTACATGAGTCTCCCCATTTGAAATTTTTTACAAAACACCAGCCAATTCAAAGGCCCGCTTCCATTCAACATTTAATAAAGAACCAACTTGACTCCCTGGGTGTTATGGACTAAGTGTTTGTGGGCCCCTCAAATGCCTATGTTAAAATCTTCCTACCTCAATGTGATGGTATTAGGAAGTGGGGCCTTTGGGAGGTAATTAGGATCAGATGCCATGAGGGTGGAGCCCTTATGAATGGGATTAGTGCCCTTATAAGAATGAGTTTGCTTCCTCTCTTTGCTCTCCACCACATGAGGTTACAGCAGAAGTTGGCAGTCCACAACTGGAAGAGGGTCCTCACCAGACCCCAACACCATGTTGGCACCCTGAGATCTTAGACTTCCAACCTCCAGAACTAGAAGATATAAATATCTGTTATTTTTATAAACCTCTCAGTCTATGGTACTTTGTTATAGCAGCCTGAATTCACTAAGACATTTGGAGTGTTTGGGGGCACATTTCTTTAAATTCTCTTTATCCACAATCTTAGAGCGCTGACTCTTTAGCTGTACACTAAAATTAAGAGAAAAGGTACTGATGCCTGGGTCATGTCCTCAGACATCCTGATATACTCATTCTGGGGTACGATATGGGCACAGAATTTTAAAACTTCCCTAGGTAATACTAATGCAAAACCAAGGTTAAACCACTACTTAAATGATAAAAAGATAGTTTATTATGTGAAGATAAAAATAACTTCTCTTAATTGAAAGTCATTTAGTCATTCTAACTGCTATTAGCCTTAGTTTATACTCAAAAATAACCCAACACTTTACAAGTCACTTAAAAGACATCAGAACCTTTCTCATGCTTTCTCTCAGTTATTAAATAAATACATCAAAATACCTATAAAGTGCTCAGAACTATGCTAGGCACCGATGAATAAAACTGGATCACTGTACTACTGTAGTCAGGCATCCAATTCTCCTTTTCAGGTGTCCCCACCTCAACCACCATTATGATCACTCTCCTTTCCATCAGGGGTTGCACTGTATCAGACAGAGTACAACTGTAATGCCAAATATAGACCTTTTGGGAACTAGTGTTTGGGTTTAACTACAGGACTGTTGGATGTCAAGCTCCGTTTTTACTCAAGGATTATTCATAGGACTTAGTCAATCCTAGTAAAAAAGAAATTCATTCTGTAAAGAATAAGATATACCAGAATGTGAAAGGTATGATCTTACTAATTAATCATGTGTATAAATGGCGTCAGAGGAAAAAAGTTAAGATCCTTATCTCATCACATCATGTATTACAATATAAAATAAATCCTAGCAATATTGGATTAAAAAACATATAAATTAACATTAACAGATCTCCAGAAGGGGGAGCGTTTTCTAAGTACAAAAAAAGAGGAAATAATCACAAAGAAAAAGAAGATACACTTATATAAAACTTTCCCCAAAATACCCTTAACTAAAAAGGTAAACAAACTTAGAAAAAATTTCTTACCACATTTAACAAAGATTCACATCAATAATACATATTCTCTCAAAAAATAAAGCCACATTTTCATTAGCAAAATGGCCAAAGGACATTTAAAAAACGTTTTTCCAACAAAAAGTCGGGAAATAAGCCAGATAGCCAGCAATATAAATGCACAGCATGTTACAGTCTCAAGCTAAAATATTATGCAATCACCAAAAGAATTATTTTCAAAAAAATAAATAAGATAGGAAAAGCTCAAGATATACATATATTAAAAGTTAGGACATAAAATTCTCAAGCCTAGTAAAAATAATTCAGACGTGAGCATGAAGACTGGAATATAAATATTAAAATATTCATGCTTTTCCTTTATGCTTCAAAATCTTTATAATGAATATGTGTTCATGTAATTAACAGAAAAAGTTTCAAAATCCATATTCCTTGATCTAGAAATCTAGCATAAATTTTTTGAAATCCAGAGGAAACAGAAAAATACTAAATGCAATATTACCTATAATGGCAAAAGAAAAAAAATAAAAATTATTTGACATATTTTATTTAAATTGATACTTCCAGCAAATATTAAAGGACACAGAAAATATAAATAATGTGTGAAGAGAAAATATTAAGATATATATTTTTATATAATATGGTCTCAATTTGTTTAAAATTTGCATGTATCTGTATGAGCACAGAGAATGGACGGAAAGGAAAACACCAAAATACAACACTATTCATTTTAATTTTCTCTAAATCATTCTGTATTTTCTTGTTTCCTATGAGAGCATATAATTAATAAACTTTTTCATCCCATCCCTAAAGAGCTAGTACTAGAGTGTTTGCCATTGGTAATAACCTGTAACAGTTTATTTTAAATTGCTTCAACATGTGTACACTTTTCTACACACAGGCAGCCGAGAGCAATTTTTAAAATGTTTTCACTAAATACACTTAGGCATATTTAAATGTACTATAAGCATATTCCATGCTGCTATATGAACATGGTACGCTATCAACAGTTAACACTGGCAGTCATCTGTGCTAGGAACATCTGCAATGGAACTGCACTGACACGGTATCTGCTGTGTACATACTGCATGTACATGGTATGAAATGACTTTACAACTAAATAGATGAGGGCTAGAAAGATGTGGCACTCTATTAGCCATAAAAGATATTTCACTGCAAATTTGCCACAACTTTCTCGGTCTATTTTAATATAATTCTCTCCACAATACAGTAATTTAAATGCAGTAACTATATGGCTTACCGTTATGACAAAGTAAATGGTACTTAATTAGGCTTCCTGTCTCTTTTCAGACAACAAACAGTCAAAACAGGGATATGATAACTCAGAAACAAAGAAGCAAATCCTAGTACCTCCCCATCTTCCTGCCATATCCAGCAGTAGTAGTTGAGGAAAACAAAGCAGAGAACTAAAGCTTAGTTCAGGAGACGAAGATCAAAAATTGGAGAAGCTGTGAAAGCTAAAATTCGTGGGGCAGAGAACTGGAGAGAAGAACTAGGAAAAGAACTATTTAGGGAACGCCAAGCTAAACAACTTTAGGAGCTCCCACAGGGTTGGGATACATTGAGATCCAACCAGCCAGGGAAGAGAGATTACACTGAACACCTGGGGTATTTAGTAGAGAATCAAGAAACGCCACATATAAAAGTAGGGAAATTCTAACTTTAGAGTACACAACACTAGAAAGATGCCATATCAATGTTGCAAAACAAGCCTCAAAAGTATGAAGCTGATTCACAAGTAACCTAACTGCTAGGGAAAAATACATCCTCTTTAAAGAAACACAATAACATTCATACTGTCAACAATGTGATATTACAATGTCCATCATAAAAAGTACTAGATTTGCAAAGAAGCAAGGAAATATAAGGAAAAAAAATAAAAGGAATAAAAAATAAATTAAAAAATAAGGAAAAAACAGGAATTTAGAAACAGTTGTTGAAATGACAGGTGTGGTATTAGCAGACAAGGACTTTAAAGCTCTTTCAAATATGCTCAGAGACTTAAAAATGTGAACATAATGAAGAGAGAAACGAAATCTCTGAAAATAAAGGATCAAATAGAATTTTCATAGTTGAAAAGTACAGTGTTTGTTAAAAAAAAAAAAAATTCACTGGGTGGCACAGCAGAAGACCAGTGAACCTGAGTTAGAGTGCTAGAAATTATCCCAATTAAAGCATGAAAGAAAAAAGACACACAAAAAAGACATACAGAGGCAACATTACCTTTAGGAGGATGTAACAGTGTTGTGTGATTAGATTCCCAGGAGGAGAGAAGAAGGTAGAAAAAATATATGAAGAAATAATGCCTAAAAATTCTCAAAATCAGACAGAAAAATACAGAGGGTGCCAAAAAAAATGTACGCACATTTTGAGAAAGGAAAAAAATGTATTAAAATTATACTGATGGTAACCACTTTGAGCACCTCTTGTAATTGCAGAAGTCAAATGTGGCTTGTTATCAGTATATATTGAGTTATTACAATTTTAATACAGTCTTTTCTTAAAATGTGTATACACTTTTTTCACACCCTCTTTTGGCACCCTCTGCATAAACTTGCAAATTCAATAAGCTCAACAAACTTCAAGCAGGATAAACCCAAAGAAAACTATATCAAGGCATGTCAGAATAAAACTACTGAAAAATTAGTAATAAAAAAAAACAATAAAACTTAAAAGCAGCCAGAGAAAAGAGACATGATGTACAAAGGAAGAAAGATAAGAATGATTGCTGACTTCTCATCAGAAAGAATGGAAGCCAGCAAACGAAAGATACTTTTAAAGTGCTAAAAGAAAAATATCTTTCAACTAAGAATACTATATGCAGTGAAAATATACTTCAAACATAAGGGGAAATAGACATTTGCAGACAAAATGTGAGAAAATTTGTTGCCAGCAGACCCGCACTATAAAAAACATTAATGGAAATTATTCAAGTGGATGAAAATTATGTAAGTAGACAGCTGACAAAACTGAACTCACAAAAAGAATAAAGAACACCAGAAATGATATAAAAATGGATGTCTCCCTTTTCCTCATTTAAGAAAATATTTTTAAATAATAACAATCTATTCTGGATATTCACAATATATGTAGAAATAAAATATCAATAATCCCACTAGAAACATAAGGGAAGAAATACAGTATACTGGTATAAGGTTCCTAACATTATATATGAATTGGTACATTATTATGCAAAGGTAGTGGTAAGTTAAAACGTGTATACTGCAAACCCCAAAACCACCACCTAAAAAATAATGGAAAGAGGTCATACGGCAAAATAGGTAAAAAAATGGAATACTAAAAACAATCAAATAAAAGGCATGAACAAAAGGAAAGGAGCAATAACAACTGGGACAAACAGAAAACAATTGGCAAGATGGCAGATTCCAACATAAAACACTGATAATTACATTTAGTGAAAATGGAGTAAATACATGGATTAAAAGGCAAAGACTGACAGTATGGATGGATAAAAGGGCACGGGCTAACTATATGCTGTCTACAAGAAACACTTTGAATATAATGACAGAGATAGGTTAAAAAGGTGGAGAAAGATATACCATGAAAACAGTTGTAGCAAAGCTGACAGAGCTATTAGTATTGCACAAAGTAGAATCCAGACAACACAAAGAATACCAACAAAAATAAAAAGGGACATTTGATTACATAAAAGAATCAATTTAGCAAGAAGATATAATAAACCTAAATTTTGTGTACCTCATAACAAAGCTCCAAAGTACATGAATCAAAAAGTGACAGATCAGAAAGAAAAAAAATGAGCCTCTCCTCAACGATAGTTGAAGATTTCAAAACTGGTGTCTCAATAATTGATAGGACAAGTAGACAGAAAATCAGTAAGAATATAAAAGACTTCAACATTATTAACTAACGTGATCTAGTTGACATATATGGAAAACGCGTTTCAACAACTGCAGAGAACATATTCTTCTTAATAAAAGCGTACATGGAACATTTACCAGAATGAACCATAAGACAAGTTTCAATACATTTATAAGAACTGAAATCAAAGCATATTACATCCTCTAATCACACATAATTAAATTGGAAACCTGTAGCATCCCAACATATTAGAAATAAAATAAGTCAATTTTAAATAACCCACAGAATCTTTCTCAAAAAGAGTTCCTCATCTGAACCACAGATGATCAAAAATGATTTGGGTGACTATTTTCTCATTTCTCCCAAAGATGATAAACAGTACTATTCTAAATGCACAGGAGATGTCTTAAGCATTAGAGCTTAATTCTCCCATGAAACCACAGTTGAGAAAGGCAAATGAGTCAAGAAGATAATCACAAAGGAAATTATAAAACATTTAGAATTAAATGATAATGCAAAAACAACACATCAAAATCGGTGGTATATATCTTAAGCAGTCACAGAAGGAAATTTATAGCTTTTAATATTCATACTGGAAAAAGAGAAACATTAAAAATAATGATCTAAACTTCCAATCAAATTGACTAGAAAAGTAAGTGAAAAAGTAAGTGAAAAGGAGGAAATACAAGAGCAGAAAGTCAATGAAATAGAAAATGAACAAAATACAGAAAAAATATTATCACGAAATGAAAACCAACTTAAAATAAGATGGATAAATTTCATATTAGACTATCTAAGAAAAAAGAGAAAATGCAAATTACTAGTATCAGGATTGAAAGAGGGAACATTATCACAGATACTACCATCATTTAAAGAGTAAAGGACTATTATGAACAACCATGTCAATTAATTAAACAACTTAGACTGAAATAGACAAATTCTTTATAAGACTTATAAATTATCAAAACTGACAGAGAAAAGCTAAATAGCCTTATGTTGATACTATCAAAGACATTGAATTTTTAACAAAAAATTTTCTCCCACATACAAAATACTAAGTGTAGATGGCTTCACTGGTCAATTCAATCAAAAATTCAATTACACACAAATTTCAGAAAACAGAGGAGAAAGATACACTCCCAATCACTTTATGAGGCTACATTTCTCTGATATAAAAAATGGTCAAACGTTTTACAAGAAAAGAAAACTGAAGACCAAAGTGCATTGTGAAGAATAATTCTTAACAAGATATTAGTAAACCAAATCCACCCATATCCAAAAGGGGACATACCACCCATATCCAAAAGGGGACATACATCATGACCAAATGGAGTTTATCCAAAGACTACAAAGTTGGCTTAAAATCCAAAACTCAATTAATGTAATTCACAATGACAGAATAAAGGAGAAAATTATAAGATTCTCTCAAAAGATATAAAGCACCTGACAGTTCAATACCCTTTGATAATAAAAATTCTTAGCAAAGTCCAAATAGAAAGGAACATGTCAACCAGATCAAGGAATCAAGAAAAAACTACACGCAACATCATACTTAACGATGAAAGACTGAACTCATTTCCCCCTAAGATCAGGAACAGGTAACCAATTCCATTCATCATCTTACTGAACCTCCCACCTAGGACAGTAAGGTAAGAAATAAGGAATTAAAGACATAAAGATAGATATGGGGAGGGGTGATAGATGTTGAGAAGGGGAGAAAAACTGAATTTATTTGCATAGATGACCATGTACACAGAAAATCCTAAAATCTACAAAAAAAAAAAACCCAAAAAACAAAAACAAAAAACCCCACCACCACCAAACAAAGCTCTATTACCTGGTAAACCTAAGTGAATTCAGCAAGCCTGTAAGATACAGGATCAATGTACAAATATCCACTGCATTTCTATATACAAGCAACAAACAACTGAAAAATAAAATAATTACCATTTACAATAATTTTTTAAAAATCACAAAATACTTAGGGAATAGACAGTATCAAAACATGCCATCCCATTACATGCCACTTTGGCATAAGGATTATTTTGACTGAAGGCAACTGAAAAACAGCAGATGTAGAAACTCTATGCCCTCCCCCCACCTCCTGCCTAAAAGCAGGGCATGAATTTCCCTTTGAGAAGTCTTCCCTCCTGCCCTCTCCTGTACCAGGAAGAGAAAGACTCTTAATCACTGGAGATGACCCTTACCACTGGTGATGGCTCCTACTTAGGTCTGTATTAGAAACCTTAATAAATAACCCTTATCTAGCATTAGTTTTACCATATATCTACCTTCCTACAATTTACCACCCCTAGAAGTCCATATCCCTTTTCTTTTGGGTAGTCACTTCATAATTTATTGCCCGTTGTTAAAACGGTATATAAGTTCCCAAGCCTAAGAGCTTTCTTTGGGTTTTCACCCCTTTTCTGTGAGGTTATCACATGAATGCACAATAAATCTTCTGTCCCATTAATCTTTTATCAGTTTAATTCACAAGCCCCAACCACTGAACCTAAAAGGATAGAGGAAAAGTTCTTCCAACCCTACAGGGACATTTTAAACAAAATATTTGCAAGACCTGAACAATGAAAACAACACAACTGTTTTCTGAGAGAAATTAAAGAAAATGTAAATAAATGGACATTGTATGGGTCAACATTATGTCGGCTATGCAAAACACATTTCTAAGTCTGATATGGCCAAGAACCCACCAGTTTGCAAACTCTGCTCTGAGTGTTCTAAATCTTATCCTTAGAACAAACCAGACCATCAGAAAACTGAGTTAGTACTCAGACTACATTATTTTTTTAACCCAGTTGCATTTTATCAGTAAATTGTTCACTTACATTATGTAGAAACAATGTGAAGCTTGTTTATTTTCGGAATGCCGTAGAAGGTATTTACTACAACATGCTATACCTCCATCACAGGGACCCAAAGAGAAAATTTTTCTGAGACATAAATTGCACAAAATATATCAGTTTTCAAGATCATCTAGTATGCCCATGGAGTTTGTGGACAACAAAACCTCAATACCTCAAAACACATCAAGTTTCTAATTTGGTTCTGGTTGCTAGTTAATTTGATCTGAGTTTAGCAGTTATATATTGCACATGCATTTCTGTATACTTTTACCTCTGGTCTTAGTTTACTAATTTTGACTTTTGTATTTTTATTTTTTGAGTATATACTCTTATAAGCTATTTCAAATTCTTTTTACATAAATGTATAAGTAACTTTTTAAATTAAAAACAGCCAAGGTACCTATATTAAAGAATTTACCATTTAATCAAGGACCTAATAGAGACCATAAAATATTTTAATGGATGTAGTCTCACATTACTTTTTAAGAGCAGAAAAGGGTGGGAGACGATGAACATGAAAGAAAAACTGGTAAAAGAAAACCCTAGGGAAGGAGTAGGATTTGAATAGTGAGTGAATAGAAGGTGAAGAGGGTAGCAGGTAGACAATGTGAGCAGTAATAAGTTAACAGAATATAATGCAAAGGCAACTCGTTCAGAGTAGATATGGGAAAGATATTGGATGGGTAGAAGGAAGTCATATAATGGGTCAATATAATGGGTCAAGTGCAAAACTAAGCTTTGATTTGATTCTTAAATGTGAAATAACACTGTAAAACAGATTATAAACTTTTCCACACCATCTCATACTTTTTGCTTAGAAGTTATTAAGCCATTACCTTAAGAGCTCTAGTTATAGACTTTTACATCTAGAAGGAATCTTAGAGAAACTATACGGTATAACTTAACTTTAGAGATTAAGAAAAGCAAAAAAATAAAATACCTATTTTAAGTTACATACAAAAATTATAAGCCTTACAACTCCAAGCTATTGATCACGTGGGTTGATTTGAGTAACATGAATGACTTTCAACTGCTCTTCTTCATTCCATGTATACACCAAAACCAAAACTAAGAGCTCAAAAAACTTTCCCAGGAAGATGATTCCTTCACTGTACAAGGATACATCAAATTAAAATGAAAAACAAGCATTTACTGTGTTCAAGATACAATGAATGCTAAGTCACTGAAGACACCATGAAGAATAAAACTATTCACAGAAAAATCACACAATAACACTATAAGCTCAAAACAATGAAAAATGAAGCCCATTACTTAAGTACTTAAAAATCAATGTCAACATAATTCAGCACTCTCACTTGCCTATCACTCTAAGAAATATATATTCTTTGTAATTCATAAAATACAAAATGATGATCCACCTGCAAAGATTTTTTTAAATTACATATGCAAGACTTAATCTTAACATTTTGGTTCTTTAAATGGATACTTTTATAGACAATAAACTTTTCTATCTATTGTTATCTACATTTACCTTATTTCATGGAGAATACTAAAAACAATAGGAAAGAGAACTCAGATAAGCATTCTGAGAAGATTACAAAGTATTGTACAAATGTGAGAAAATATTAAAAAGGAAAACTTTCAGTATGTTAAACACCAATACATATTTTTGGAAAATCTTAATAGTATTTCCTTACAAAATATAAAAATTTAGAAACTGCATTTCTCAACGTTGCTGAAAAATTTCGCAAACATGTATCATCAGTCTTTGTTATGATGACAGGGCATAAATTACAAATGCACAACATGTGACAAGCACTGGGGTAGTGGCAACTGGACAAATTCAAGGTTAGAACCAGCTAAGGGTAAACACTAGTAAGATGAATGAGAAGGTCAACAAATGAGGTCTGTGCAAAAACCAAGGTGTTAGGCTGGCCACAATATCCAAACATTATGTAAAAGATCAGAAAGTACCGAGACAATCTATAGCAGGAAAAAGAAATCAAAATGAAGTGGGCAGTAGGTATCAAAACTCAGAAAGAGGCTAAATGATGAAAGGTCAGAGACTAAACAAGGAATTCAGACAGCAGAGAATACCAACAAGCAGTTTAACACTTGGCTCAACGCTTTCTTCTTCTTAACAGTGCTTAAATTTGGAGGTGGGAAACGTTAGCATTTGAGAAGTGGAAAGACAGATGTGCAGATGTTACTGACCTTTCTCTTTTCCTATAGGAACACATGATTTCAGTGCCAATTTCAAAATTATACTATGGTAAAAATAGAATACAAATAAATACACATTTATATAAATATAAATACAAGAGGAAGGTATAAAGTAGATTTTAAATGATTCAATTTTGCTACTATGCAAAGGAATTTGAAACACACAGCTTAGTCTTTGTGTAGCCAAAATATACATTATCAGAATTTTATTTTTCATTTTCACAGACAATATAAAAGAGAACTAGTCTCAGAGAAAGAACTCTTGACTGGACGAAAACCAGCGGGCATCTGTGATAGGATATTGAAAAGAAGCAATATTCAAATTTCCATACAAAGTTTTTTCCCACTTCTTAAACCTGCTGTTACAGTTGAAGATCAGAGATCCATAGGGATCCTAAGACTCTTTCAGAGGATCTATGAGGTCAAACCTATTTTTATAATACTAAGACGCTATTTGCCTGTTTCACTGTGTTGATATTTGCACTGATGAAACAAAAGTAATGGTGGGTAAAATTGTTGGTCCCTTAATACAAATCAAGGCCATGGCACCAATCACCATATTCTTCTCTGCCATGCACTCACAATTAAAAGGAAGGGGGGAGGGGCAATTTCCATTATGAAGCAGTAAACAGTACTAATTTTTACATTTTCAACCATGAGTATATGACTTTTTAATATTCTGTGTGACAAAATGGGAAATATTGCTACTACATACCTAAGTACATAGTTGTCTCAACAAAAACGCTGGTGTAAATGTGAGCTAAACCAGTAGCTTTTCTTCATGGAACATCATTTTTACTTAAAACAGACTATGGTTATTCAGACTTATTTGGCAAACATTTTCTCGAAAACAAATGAAGTGAACCTGTCATTTCAAGGAAAATTCACTTTTTTTTATTATCAGTGATAAAATTAAAGCTTTCAAGCAAAAAGTAAAATTTTGGCAAACTTGTATATGATACAGTGAATGCAACAGCTTCCTAGTTTTTGACTTTTCTAAGGAGATCAGTAGTGATATTACCAAATGGGATTTTTAAAAACTATTGTAGAATAAAACGTAGCAGTACTGGGAAATCAGTAAACCAGTATTTTCCAAGTGACCAAGGCATGATGCTACAAAAATTAGACATGGGTAAAATGATGCATTCAGAATGCACAAAAAACCAGTGGATTTTACCTAACAATGTTCAGAAAATTCACTGATAATGTTTCAGGCTCTGCACTATAACTAATCTCTAAGAAACTACCATTTATGTAGTTTTAGTCGTGGGATCAAAGAAGAATATCCATGAATATCTAAAAGGGTTATTAAAATATTCTTCCTCTTTTTATGCTCATGTAAGTGTGCGACCAGATTTTCTTCTCAGACTTTCTCCAAAATAATATACTACAACAGACTGACTATTAAGCAGGTATGGGAGTCTAATTATCTTCTATTAAAGCCAGACTTCAAAGGTATTTGGGGAAAAGTAAAACAATGCTACTCTTCTCAGTTTTCTTTCTTTTGGAAAAGTTATTGTTTCAAAGGAATAAATATATAAATGTTTTTAAAATTTCTGAATTGTAATTTCCAATATAATTACTGATAAACTCATAAACAAAAAATTTTAAGTCCTCAATCATTTTTAGTAATGTAAAAGAGTCCTGAGACCAAAAAAGTCAAATTGCTACTCTAATTATCTCTGAGGCTAAATTTTCTTGGTCTGACAAATGGGGAATAATAATGTCATACAAAAATGTATGAGGGTTATCATCACTATAAAAAACAGCCAACAGTTAAATATTAACTATATGCTAAGTGCTGCCCTAAAAGTTTACAGATTATTCTATTTATTCCTTACAAACATTTTAGAAAATGGATACCTACCTCTTCACAGAGTCATTTAGGATCAAAAAAAAAAAAAAAAGCTTATGAAGTACTTGGCATACTTACTTGGTATAACAACTTAAATTTTCAATAAATGATAACTCATGTGCTCAATTACTACTGCCACCATAAAACTACGCAGGCATCCTATGTACAACCGATATCCATATATAGCTAGCTAGTTAGAAGCCTGATTCCATTACCAAGAAAAATTATTAATGGTCAATATTAATCTAACCACTCATTAAACCAAAAGTTATCTTATAGACATTTAACACTTATGAACACTCCTGAAAGGCCTTTGTCTTGGCAAATCTAAAAGCTATATACTACACCCAACTCTGATGCTCAACAGCTTAGTAGTAATCAAGTCACTTCATATCAGAGTTAAGTTCTTCAGTCAAATGACAGAACAAAGGCCCCTAAAAATTCAAAATTAGGAAAGTGCCAATGTTGTTGCATGTATACGCAGATAATTCAGGATGTAGACCTTTCCTAATCCATGTTCCACAGCATACGTTAACCAACGAGCTATGATAAATTAACACGGGACTAGTTAATTTACACCTTTACTCTCACATAACAGTAATAAATTAACTCACATACTTCTAGTTACATTATCTTGAAAGTTGTCTGGAACCTTCATATTCCACTAAAATATCAGTCTTCTTTACAGGGATAAATATTAACTAACATTAAGTGTGTCTTTTAGCCATCTTCTACTACTGCCCCATGCATTCCCACAAAGTGGGTATGTAACTTCTGCCCCTCCCTCCAAGATAAATTCCACTTCCAAATGAAAGTATGAATTCATAATGCTTAATATAACAGGAACATAAATGTATATATGTATAGTATATGTAAGCATATATGTTGAGTGTGTTGTGTGTATATATACACACATTCATATACACATACACAGAATACACTGATTTAAATGGTAATAGAAAAATCTTTAAGGACAAAAGGATAAAAATGGAATCCAGGAAACTTTCTAGATAGCCCAACATTCATAAATATACCTAACAACTATACAAATAAGCGTAAAAGATAACCCAAAGGTGCTTAAAGAAAAATATCTTTTTACTGAAAAATTCAGAATGCTGAAAACTTGGGTTTCAAACTATCCAGATAAACAAATGAGGTAAAGTACCAGTATTCAAATACTTATCTGTAGGTATCCTATACTCAAGAATGTTTAATTACCAATGGTAGACATTTTGTATTCTGAACTTTTACCTTTGCGAAGCAAAATTAGCTGGACTAATCTCACTGAACTTCAAGGGCGTAGCTTGAAGGTGCTCCGTAAGTATTGGAGTGAGATTGTAAGATTCAATCTGCCCAACATGTCTAATCTTTCCAAAACCTCTTAATTAACTGAAAATGTCAGTCATATTCATTCAAATAATTTACATATTTATCCAAATTTTTCTGTCTCTAGATCAACTTACACATTTATGTGCTAAGAGGTACTCCAAGTTTTCCTAGTGAAAAAAGTCACCATGGTTATACCAAATATACGACTTCAATTTTAGAAATCCCCAGAAAAGTTACTGATATAATATATAAATGATGTATATTACATAAGCAAAAATATTTTACAGAATATAAAGAAATATAACAAGTACTTGTCGAAAGAGTCTACTTCATGGAGATTTTATATTACTAAAATTAATAGCAAGTGGATTTCCCATTTGAACTAGAATGTACTATTTACCATTAGCCCACAATACTGACAGATCAAAAGGAAACTAACTTTTCTGTGACTCTTTCAATCTTATTTTTAACCCCCCCCCCGTCAAGATAAATACAGAGCAAGACATGGTCCCATAATAAACCTACTTACTATGTATAAGTCTGACCCTTAATTTAATTCCATCATAAAAAGTTCAACCAAACCCTCCATCCAACTTATCTCTAAAGTACAACCATAAAGACGTGGGGCTTTTATCTTATATTATTATAACCTGTAAAATTAAGTACAGATGAAGTCAGAAACCCTGGCTTTAGATGACAAAGGAACAAGATGGGGCATGAGAGTTGTTACATTTAACACTGTAAATATTTTACCTAAAATTAAAAGATAGAAGTATTTGTGCAAGTTTATCACTTTTAAAACAATTCTGATAGAAAATTACTAAAACCAGTTCAACTATAAATAAAAGTTGAATACATAATAATCACACATTTCTGAAATGACCTCTCATGTTTCATGTATTCTTACAAAAAAGTTTATATATAAACCTCAAGTATGTATATACAGCACTTGGTCACACAAATTTGGAATATACAAAAAAAAAGTTGAGAGACCATTTTCTTCTTTTGATCCATTATCACATATGACTTACAAGAAAAGCATCGAAATTCTAAAATTATAATCATGCCTCAGCAAAAAAAAGTAAGCAATACAAGATATATATATATATATATATATATATATACAGATTCCCAGCCCTTTTCTATCATCTATATTTGACTGTTTTCCTCAGTATTAGTTAAGGTGAGCAAAAGGAACAGAAACATTTGACTATTTTGGTTTGAAGGAGAAAATTACTGACTGGATTATTTGGATAATTTAAATAACCAAGTTTTTCTATTTAATCCATTATCTTGGATAGCTGAGCAATATATTGCAATCAACTTTTCCAGTTTTATAAGTTTTAGAAACTTACAATATTTTACTTAGGATTTTGAAGATCATCTAAAAATTCAAGTTAAACAATGTAGGTATATACAATAAACAATCACCATAAGCCACAGCATTACAAGAATTAATCTACACTATATTCACTGATGATTCTAATTTTAAGTTTTCTTTATACTAAGATTAAATAAGAGTGCCTTTAAAAATTTTATGATTCGAAGAACCAATTACACTGGAAGACAGAAAAAAATACAAGGGGTCCAATGTTTAATGTAAATAAGCCGAAATCTACATAAAATTCCAGATGCTCAATATAAATAAAGTCACAAATTTAAAAATTATTGTGACAAGCTGAAAACAGACCAAAAGTAGGTATAATAAAATTATCACTGTGGTATAAAGACAAACTTCATTATTCATTATTGGACAGTTGTACAAGGAGTTAACCCTTAAAAGAAAAACTTAATTTTCTGGAAAGCTCATTGTATAATATGTACCTTTTCACACGCTATATGAGGTACTTTAGAAAATGGTACATTTAGCTTCAGAGAGTTAGCAAGTTCATCCTCTTTGAACTTTTATTTTTAGCATTAGGTCATTATGGATACTTATAATTTGGGGAATAGAAACATTACTACTTGGAAAATTTTTACATCTAGTCTGTAACTCATGGACAAATATTCAGTTAAATCAAATAATATTAAAGAGAAAACTACTCAATACGGTTTAATGCAACAGGTATATAAGAACCAAAATTAAGAGAGACTGAACATTAGGGCAATTAAAATTACAGTTTATTTTAATAACTAGTAACAATGAACAAATTAGGTAATATAAAATCTTAACATGTTAAACAACTATTAGGAATTATAAAAAAACAACTTTTAAGATAGCACTGGAAAAACCTATAGTTAAGGCACAAAACTATGTTCAAGTGGCTTTTAATCGGTCATATACAAAAATTTGAATGGCAAAAAGAAAGTGAAATATATCTATTGAAATCTATTAAGTACTCTTAAAATCCAAAGCAAATTTTTAAAAAGTAAATTAAAAATGTACTACTAGAACCTTATAATCTAGACTTGTTTAAACTCAACCACTAATGTCACGTGACCACTCATATTTACTGAAGTTCCTTGATGCAAGTATATATACCACTGCTTCTAAGTAGATAATTCACCACATCATTTCTAAGGAAACTCACTATCAAAGTAAAAATGAAAAAAGAAAAATATGGAAATTAATCAGAGGATTCAACTGAGACAATAAGCTTTGAGGTGGGGAGGAAGAAGTGTGAGCAGGTGTCTGCCAGGAGCTAGATAATACAATGGAATCAGTTTTCATTCTGCAGAACAACCATGAGACTTGCTGCAATGTCAGCTCCAAGCACACACTGAGGGACTCCAGAAAATGCTCATTGATCATGCAGCACTTTATAATGCGCATAGGCTTTTTCTCCTGCTAACCCCGCCTAGCTTCCTTCTGCAGCTTATTTTCTCAAGCCCTCTCCCCCTAAGCAAATCTCTTCCTGAAGATAGGGAAATATTTAATAAATTATCTTAACAGTCTGAGTATTGGGAATACCATTCACCTCTTTATATCTGAATTAGCCAGTCTTTTCTTAATGAGGGGAAAAAATCCTACAACCCATAGATAAGAAAATGGGTTTTAAATATCTATATACCTATAAATACAAATGTTTGCTAGTATACTACATCCAAGGCCAAAACCAATTACAGGTTCACTTTGACATGTATTTCCTTGAACAGATTTATATACTCAAATAGGTTCTTAGAAAATTGATACAAGAAAAAATATACATAATTTAAAATTCTGGTGATTCAAAATGCAAATTTTTATTGTGGGCTGTGAATTTTTAGGGTATTTTAATTTTTATTAAATAATCTATTTTCTAAGGATCAAAGTCACATGAAAATCTAGAACCAGAATGTACCAATTAAATTAAGCAATTTAGAATGTACCAACTAAATTAAGATATACATATATGCTTAATTTTACCAAAACTAAAATCAGCTGTTTTTCATAGTTAAGTGCAAGCAGAGCTTTAGGCTTAGATATGTAAATAAATTCTAAGAAACGACACTAAACCCACTCAAAGCTGCTTTGCAGACCCCACCTTCTAATGAGTTAATCTAAAGGTCACCACCAGCACAAGGCTTTTTAAGTCCGAGGCCCTTTCTTTTTTTCTTTTTATTTCCTATCAAACATATACCTACAATTTATGAAACATGAAGTTTAAACAAAATAATTCGAGACTTGTTTAGTAATCATGTGAATCAGACTGGCACATTCTCACACGGAGTAAGGTCGAATCGTATCTTGCTTTTATGCTCTGCCTCTTTTCTCTCTCCTCTAATCTATTCATCTGTAAAATAATTCCGTCAGATAAGATTTCTTTGTTTAGATTTCAACTTTCATTTCATTTACAAACCTAGCCTACCTCAAGAATGTCTTCTAGAACATATGCTTCCATTTCAGCCGCTGTCTCCATGTTTTATCAAACTGCCATGTTTCTTACTGCACTATGATTAGATCATTGCCAGCAGGAACACTCCTCTGTGTCAGCAAGGGAACAGGAAATGGAATGTTCTATTACATGCCTAAAGCAGCTTAGCTGTTCACTAGCCAGGCATCTACCAAAAGAGCAGGGGGTGACTCACTGTGTATTTTTTAAAGATACAGAAGCTTTATTCCAAAGCAAAGTTCTGTCAAGTAATTTCATCAGACAAAATAGATAAAGTCTCTTATTTTCCATTTCAAATCTTAAAATCCTAAAATTGCAAAAAAGAAATAATTATACATATATTTTTAAAGCTATTTAACACGTCTGGCTTCCTGGCTGAACAAAAGAGGTTGAAGTGGGTTACGTAGCAATTTATCCTTAGTAAAGCCTTATAGTGAGATTAATGGCTGTTTTAAACACACAAAGAAGGAGGCAAGGTTTTACCAAATTCGGAATTTGCTACATCAGGCAAATGCATTTTATAACACACATATTACAGGTGCTGACTTGAGGATATCAAAAATAATTATCTTAATGTAGATTTTTTTTTAACGATAAACTGGTTTTCTATACACTCATCTGTTTGGAAATATCTAAGAGAATGAGATTAACATTCAACTGAATTACAACAACTGAAATAAGACACAACACATGGTTACATTCATTTTCTAGGAATGCCTTTAATTTCATTTACTAAGCAAAGAAATGCCCCTCCCATCATAAATACTGTAAGAGACTACAATATTTCAGATAACTGAAATTCAGAAACACTATATCTAGATCATTAAACAGCAAATAAAATGGGTGACTAACAGCAGAGCCAATTTATATTATATTCATTATTGTAATTGCTCCTCAGTTTAGTAAAATTTGTTACTTTGTCAAATTTCTTCTCTAAGTAATACGGAATATGAAAAAATGTAATAGGAAAGGAACAATGTTTTATGCTCTGACATTGATAAAATAACCCTGCACTTAATAGGAGTGCCATACAAACTGAATTTGAAGTGATCCTTTAATGTGCAGATTAAGTAATCTAAATTATAATCCAAAAATGAAGTGTTCTAAATTTTCCTAACAAAAGAAAAAAAATAAACTTTTAAAAGAAAAGGAAAAAACTTAGACGGGGAGTTATTAACACATATGGCCAAATCTGTATGGAGAAAGTAATGATACGAATGACACTGCCAATAATGTCTCCCCAAAGTGAAGTTATGTTTTAATGGAAAGAGATTTTGTAGTTCTCTTGGGCCTCAGTTTATTACTTTATAAAATGGGATAATATTCTTCAACATGGAATATCTACTGTATATCAAAAATTGTTCTAGGCAAAGTCAATAAGACAGATAAAATATCTTAACAGCTTTATGTGAACATTAAATAACTACTCAGTTTCTGATAATTAGGAGGCACTCTTACTGTGTCAGGCAATGTTATTTAAAAATAAACATGTTACTTAACCTTCACAATAATCCTGCTAAATGGTAATTTAAAAGAATAACAATAACTAATAATTACTGTGCTTCCTAGACACCATATGCCATTTTAAGTGTTTTGTATATATTAGCTCATTTAATTCTCACAATAATCCAAAAAGAAAGGCGATACTATTATCTCCTTTCTACATATGCGAAAACTGAGGCACAGAGAGGTTAAACAATTTGCCCAACTTACTTCCAACTCAGCTAATTAAATTGAGGAGCTGAGGAGCTAAGATTTAAATCCAGCAGTTGGCTCCAGCGTCCATCCTCTGAACCATCTACAATACTTCCTCCAGATGACATTATCTTCATTTTACAGATGAGGAAATCAAGTCTCAGACAGTGCACACAGTTACATAGCAGAGTTGGAATTCAAACCCAGAACGGTCTGACTCCAAAGGCTGCGTGAAATCAATGGAAAACAAAAGATATTAAAAACAATGTTTTCCCACAGACCATATATAATGCTTACATTTATATATGGGTATGCCTGGCATTTGGAGACTTCTCAAACAAAATAATTTCCATTGTTAAGACCTAGCTTTAAAAGATCTTGGGGGCGGCCTGATGGCTCAGTTCGTTGGAGCGCGAGCTCTGAACAAGGTTGCCGGTTCAATTCCTACATGGGACAATGGGCTGCACCCCCTGCAACTAAGATTGAAAACAGACACTGGACTTGGAGCTGAGCTGCACCCTCCACAACTAGATTGAAGGACAATGACTGATGGGTCCTGGAAAAACACACTGTTCCCCAATATTACCTAATAAAAAAATAAATAATAAAAAAAGAGATCTAGCAAACTGGCTTTTACTACTTCCTGCCTTCCAGGTCAATTCTTTCCATGCTTCAAATAAATTGCTTCATCCTTAGACTAAGAGACGTCATCAACAATGTCTGTCTTTTTCAAACGTTCCTTTAACATATTAGCAAGCAAAGGCAGGTTTGAGTTCAAACTCTCATGTTGGAACACTCCTGTTTCCCATAAGCCAATAGGCTTTCCAACTTTGACAAGAATCCTGGCCCCACAAGGCTCAAGTAAAACCACTCACCCTCTCTTTCCCTTCTATTCTAGGATTATTAGGGTATTCTCTTATGTGCTCTGACATTTACCGTTAGGTGTTTACCAATAAATATGTGACTATGGCTGTCCTACAGAATTATGGATGTTTACATATCATTTATCATCTCTCTCCCTTATAGAGCAGAAGCTTGATGAAAGCAGGCAAACACTTTGTTCACCAACGTATTAGTCAGGGCGAGCACAGTTTCTGACATAGGGCAGGCACTTAAATATTTGTTGATTAAATAACAAAGGCATGAATAAAGGAATTGTTTGATATCCAGTAATGCATACTAATTCCTTTAAATTATTGCTACTACTAGAATAATTTCTGATGACCAAAAACCAGTTGTTCTGTATTTCAGAATTTCTGTAATTCCTTTATACAGCAAAACAATTATTTCTTCAATTTTATTTTCCGGTCCTTTTTGTTAATGATTACCTATGCCAAGCATAGGATACTCTGGTTAAAAGGGTGTGAAAAGATTCATATACATCTGGCTTAAGATCCTACATTTTAAAAATGAGCCACCTTCCTTCTATTTCAACCTCATTTTGTAGGCAAAAAACTGTTTTCCTATTGCCTAAAATGGATTTCAATGTTACAAGATCCTTCTCATTTATGCCAATGGCAAAAACATTAAAGTGTAAATAGTACTTAACATACTAACAGTTACGCAAACAAAAACCAATACATGTAAGTAACTTAAAGCATAAAAGAAAATATTTACTAAAGTAAGATCCAAATGTCCAAAGTGAAGAGATAAGCCTCTCATAAAAAAGGGGTTGGGAGGGACAGGGGGGAGTAGTTCAGTAAAAACCAAGGTTGGATGAAGGAATCTTCTAAAATTTACAATTTTATTTAGCACGGGGTTTTTGAACAAGGAAAAAGAAAACCAAACACATATACATGCAATGTGATGACAAGCAAGCAACCCTATTTTTTATGATTTAACATTTTGTTCATGTTTGTTCTCCCACATAAAACTTTTTTTTTAATCAAAAATTCCTTGTAGTTCCGTTCCCATCAATTTTTTTTTTTTCAATTTAAGGAAGGGCAAGACTTTTCAAAATCCGTATTTTCAAATAAAACAAGGACAGATAATTGGTGCTAGGACAAAGGTAATGATTTTACCTACCTATATAAAAACAACTAGAAAAACAAAATCTGAACAACTTCATCTCTCAAACAAAATGTATGAAATGTAGTCATTACTTTATAGTATCTCTATTGTTCCCTTTTTTTAGTCTGTAAGTTACATGTTAGCAGAAGTATGAAACCCAAGTGTGAAATTGCCTGGACTGAGCATAAATGAGACACAGGTATTAAAGAGTTAAATAGAATTTAAATTAAAAGGTTAAAACTTTAACAAAATTTGGTCAAATTTCTGTATTATCAAAACAGCACCATCCCCATGGTTTTAAACCCTTTATTTCTCCAAAACCAATCACGCCATAGTATGACTGAGGGTTCCAGATACATGTCTAATGTAGTATAGTAATAATCTTTTCATTACCTTCGTACTTTACTTTTTTAACTATGTTTTTGTCTATAAAGTAATACACATACATAGAAAAATTCACATATAGAAGAGAACACAAGGGAAAAGTAAATCTACCTCTCAAAACTCCTAAAAGGCACTAACTAGGTTAGTATATTCTTCCAGAAATGACCTGCATATATGAAGCATATCTTACTGTAAGATTATTTTTATACAAATGGAAACACATTATGCATACTTTTCTGCCTCCCCATTTTTAAAATTTAATACTCCATGATAAATGTTTCAGATTGACATGTAGATTTATCTCTTTGATTTTGATAGCTGCTCAAATTTTCACTGAAGAGCTGTACTGTAATTTATTTAATCTGTTCCCTACTAATGGGTACTTGTGTTATGTCTAATATTTCATAATGCTACAATGTTCAGGCCCAAGGAAAGGGCACACATACTCTGCACATGCCTAAATATAACTGTAGGGAAATTTCTTGGTGGGTATATGTATTTAAAGTTTTATGTTACCAAACTGACTTCTAAAGAAGTTGAACTATTTTATATACTCTCACAGCGGAGAAAGACTGCCTGCTTCCCTAACAAATATTAAGTATTAATGACATAAGTCTATTAAAAAACCAGATCAGAAAATAGCTGTTTTAAAACACGTTATCTTGACTTATTTTTAGTTCCTCATCATTTCTACTTTTGAAGAAACCTCACATGAAGTTACACCTCCTCTCATTTAACTCCTGCCCCTTATAAAAAAAAAAAAATCATATAAATTCATTCCCTAACAGATTAAGAAGTTCAATTGATTATTTACAAAAAAGGGGGGGGGGGGGAGGAAAAAAAACCACAACCAGATTCTATCTATGTATATGTATGTAGTTGGAGAAGAATGAGGAACCAAATGATCTATCTACACTTTTTAAAAAAATCTACTGCTAAAATACAAATTCTATCCAAATTTAATGGTTTTATTTTTTATTTTTAGGAGTAAATTATAAAGTTTCTGCCAGAATTTAGTATTCTAAAGATCCATAATTCTTTGGGTATATTCTCACTAAAGTAAATAAAATACTATACTATTAGATATATGTATTTGTTTACCTTCCACATTTATTTCAAACTATTCATTTTTGAAGCATAAAATTCTAAAGTAATCCTTCCATCATTATTTAAAAAATCAAATATATACTAAGAAGACAGGCCATACATAAGCAATTTTTATTAATACAATGATCACTAAACAGTTTCTATCTCAGTTTCTTGACATATATCCCATATCAAATTTTGATACTGTTTAAAAATAAGAATGATTAAATCTTCACAAGAACCTTCAAAACAAATGTTAACAGTTGGACACACTTCTGGATATATATAGAAATAACTAAAAGGCTTCTGAGGTAACAAAGGATTAAGTAAGGATATATACAATTATAACTTCATAAATAAAATAATGGAAAGACCATCTGGTAGTATATTCTAAATGTGAGAAAGGGTATGAATTAGTCTATAGTAATTTACTTAATTGCATAAATAAAAGTTTTCTCAAGGCTAATACTTTCAAAAGCCCTAGTAAACTTTTTTTGAAAGATCATCATTGCCAGTTTTGATTATTCATTTACACAAATATTTACTGAGTACTTACTAGGTGACAGGCTTTATACTACACAATACAGAATGGCAAATAAAGCAGCCCACCTCCAAGAGTCTATAATCTAGAGAAACTTGAACCCGAAAGTTTACCATCAAAATCTTCCATTATCTTTTCCTCTTCTCTGATTTACAGACCTTTTCATTATTCTGTAATTCAACTAATAAAACTCCAAATTCTACTTAGAACAGTATAAAAATATTATATCTAAACAAAATATTTCATCCAGATGCATCATATGTGCAGAATCAAATGCAAGCACTGTGTCTTGTCCAAATATAAGTAACATACTAAACAAAGTAACAAAGCAGCTTGTCCCTCTTTCCACATCTCCAATAATAATTGTGCCTGTTGGACACTTTGTTGTCTCCACCCATGAATTCATTCTTTTTCCAGTATTTTACAATAGGTTCAATGTACACAAAATTGATAAAATATTGTTTTTAGATCGCATTCGCCCCTCAAATCTGTCTATATTGTACAACATTTTCAAATAAAAACAAAAACAAGTACATATATAATAGCAATTCCTTACTGCAATATTTTTGGTTTTGCTTAAGTAGGTTAACTCTATTGATAGTACAGCACTCTCCATTTGGTCAGCAACACATTAACTATCTTCTGCTCCAAAGCAACAATTATCTACAGACAAAAAATACAACACACACACCCACAGCATCCCCCCCTGCCCTCCCCCACACACAGTGGTGGGTAGTAGAGAGGCTGGAAATAAAAACACAAATGACAAGAAAAGACTTAAGTACACAGCCATTTTTTTAGTCACCAATTTCCAGCACACTTCTGAAGGAGAACTGTCCTACACTAGGGGACTACAGAAACAGCTCCAGGTAACTCAAGACAGTATTAAAGGCATGGAGAATAATCAGGATGTAAAAACTACTCAAGTAACCTAGGAATCCTAATGCTATCACCTGCTCTCCTCTGGTCCCTTGATGATCTGGGGTGGCTGGTTACAAGCTCCAATTAGTCTAGTCTCTTATGAGGCCGGTTACCACTCTGCGGTTTCTAGCCTAACCCATTTATAACAAATCTTGAATGGTTTGCCTGTTAGCAATTATTCCAAGTACCAAAAGACTACTCTTTCAAACTCATAATTCCATCTTCTAAGAAACGTACTACATTAAATTGTCTCTATTTACCAAGGGGTAGGCCAAAAATTGCAAAACGGGGCACCATTCCCCTTTCCACTAACATAATCCTGATCAGATACAGGATCGTAAAGTGGTCTTCACATAAAAGAGAATCTCAGAGCGTAAGTATGACATTCCAAAATTCCCAAGTTAGACATAAAAACACAATTCCAACACAATACTCATATAGATATGTAACATATATCTATATATATATTACATACATATAATGTTTTCATTAAATGTAACTATGAAATGCCTCTTTAGTCATCGTAAGGCTATCTCAAAACACAGCTATGTTAGAAGCAATGTTACCATTCCTTTCCAACTTCCCCTACATATTTCGGATATCCAGTTTTACTACCAAATCTCCACCAAAAACTAACACAATGTAAGAAACCAGAAGACAGTATCTACCAACTTTTATGTGTGGAATAGATATTTCACCAGTATGCTTTCTGAAATCAAGTTTAACCCACATTTATATATTTCAATTCCTCTATCACCAATTTCTTGACGGAGTCAAATATTTCTTGAAAGCCTATCAACTCCCATCCTCTTCAAAAACATGTATGTCATGTCTCTCAGCGAAGGTAGTTAATATTGTTTAAACGGTGGGCACTGAATAACCAATAGCTTACAAATGTTTAAAAGCATAACTGAACTACCAAACATAATTTTATACTTTGTATTTGTTTTTGTATGCTTGTGGAAACCACCTCCCTTATACAAATTCCACAATCTCCAGTAAAATGCTTAGTTTTTAAAGTATTTCTCATAATTATTTTAAGGCTATACATTAGCAAAACTTGATTTTTAGCACTCCAGCTTACTTAGAAAACTACATACAGTTTAAGTAGTTTACCTAGGCACTGGGGTCTTTTACAGTTTACACTGTCAATACTTAAAGGTGTATAATATCATAAGATTTTATATTTTTAATAATCAAATCTGAAAAACATACAATTAGAAATCTGCTTCCCAAAAGATCATGCTTCTGATACAACACTCCTAACACTAAGCTTCCAAAAAGTATTTTACCTACATAGAACATCAACAAGGATGTCAACCTGCCTTTAGAAATTGAAGTGGCATCAAAATAAAGTTCTTTCATTCAACAAATATTGTCTGGCTACAGCCATAATATCAACCTTATTTTTAGGATGAAAAAGGCCATGTCTATTTCCATCTTCCTTCTTCCAGTTCTTCCAGTAGCTGTTGCTCTCCTTGGTAACATGACTCCCTCCTTATGGGTAACCTGGGTTTTTACTCCAGGTCTTCAATACATCAGAGAAAATGTCATCTTATTCAGAGGCAATAACAGGATGACTCAGAATTTTTCCACTTATCCACATTTTTAACAACAAACTTTAAAAAAAAGGAATCAAGAATGTAAGCCAGTCAAGAAATAATTATGCAGCCTATATAAAAATAGTCACACTTATATTCTATGCAACTTTCCAACTTCTGGAATTCCTGTGTGTCCTCTATTTCTACCTCAGATAGTTTCTAAAATTCATGCGGTCCTGGAATGTCACATTATAGAAGAAGTGATATTATCTAATTAGGTAGATGCAATATATCTGCAATCTTTTAATGTTATAAATGTGGTGCATGCAAGGGGGATTTTTTTAAATCCAAAGGCCATGAAGGCACAAGATGAGTAGTAAGTCTTTTGGGTTACCCATCTGCATCAAAATGGCAATACACTATCATTATTACACTGTTAACAGCCTTCTAGTGTTGTTACCAGCTGAATTTTAATACCACTTTGTGTCTTGATTCACCACTTTTATATATTGACTGTCCACTGAAGAAATAAGTACTGATCCTTCCTTTGTTGCCCACCATCTCCTAATTTTATAGGTTGTACTATTTTCATATTATAAAGGTTTATAATGCATTCCACTCCATAACTATAATTAAGCTTAAATTTTATATATTTTCTAGGTTGAGTCTACAAACTACAAAATAAATGCATACATAATGTGACTAAGTAAATACTAATCACTGAAGGAAATGTAATACTATGTCATTTAGACACTGGCTAAAAGAGAGTTGTCCATGTATTCTAGACTAATAACACTTGAATTTTCTTCTAGCTTTTCATTTTTTGAAGGCCCAAGATTACCACTGTAGCTACCTACCACTCTCCTCTCCTCCACACTGTCCGACCAACATATCCTCCACCTTTGTTGTCATTATACTACAGTATCTCAAGTATTTTTATGTAAGGTGCATAGTTTCTCCAAGTGTAAAAAACGTACTTGTCCGCATGTGATAGTGTGGTTAAGTATAGAAAATTTAGGTCCAAATCTATTTTGCCACAAATAAGGAGGACTGCTCCACTGTCTTCAATCATTCAGCAAGGCTGATAAGAACTCAGTCACTTCATTTTCCATTTTTTATTCCCTTTCGCTGGCAGTAACTGGAGATTTTCTTTTCATCCTTGGAGTTCTGAAATTTTACTAGATGTACGTAGATGTAGATCTTTTTCCATTCATCCTGCTTGGTGCTAGATGGGCTCTTTCAGTCTGAAATTCATTCTCTTTCTCCAGCTCATGAACTTTTCTTCAATTATTTCTTTCAATATTTTTCTCCTTCCCACCGTTCCTGTTCTCTGCTTAAAGAACTCATATATACAGATGTGAAAACTGTGATGTATTTTCCATACCTTTCATTTTCTTTCAATTTTTCCAGATATATACATATCTATACACACACACATATATATATATACACATACATATATATATATTTTTTTTTTTGCTTCATGCACAGAGTTTCTCCTCTTTAGCTCCAACTCAACGACTCAGTCTTCATTCATGCTAAATTGTTATTTAGCCCATCCATTAAATTTTTTCTTTATAATTTTCAATATCCTTTCTGGTTCTCTGCCCTTTTTCAGTGCAATTATGATCAATCAGTGCAACATGTTATTAAATCTTAAATGAAATACCAATTACATTTTTTCTTTGAAGTTTTCTTCTGAATTATAAATGAGGTCAGTTGCTCTTTTATTCATCTTAATCCTCTTCCATCATGATTCTCAGCTGCCTGATTATTCCTGTTTATACTGGCAAATGATTACTTTAGAGAGTACAGGAAGCCAATGCAGGTTTTCTCTAAGGTTGTCCAGGTTTGTTTTTCCAACTGGCTTCTACCTCAAATGGGACAGTAGTCTATTTAAACAGGCAGGGCATATGGACAAGCAGGCATCCCAGAAAGGAACCTGGACATGAAGTCAAGCTTGCTGGAAACTGCCCAACTGCTTTTTTCTGGAGTAGCATGCTTTAGTGCCTCTGCTTCTCTCTCAGGTTCCAACAACTCAGTAGCTGTCCTACTGAACTGTTGGTCTATTTTGTTAACAGATCAGTTCTTAGACTTCAGGCCTTAGGGCAGGCAGCACTGCCACCAGTGCTGTTTACACTGGAGAAAGGAAGGATGGAGGCCCAACTAACTTAACACTCTGGAAATTCTTTTAAAAATTCTTGATTATTACCTAGTTGCCTGCTACTGTTCTTTGTATTTGTTGACTCCAAGCTTGGAGCCTTTCTGAGATTCCCCTAGGAAAACTTGAGCTTACCTCTGGTTTCTTGGGTTCCAATTTCCTCTGAGATTTTGCTGTCAATTCGATCCCGTGAACTTTGTATCTTCTTCAAAATTTCTGGTCCTTTGATGGTACCTGTAGTGGACTGTGAACTGTAATTTTACTGCTCAACGTGCTTTCTCCCCACCCCCCTTTTCTAATAACATAATCCCTCTTGTCTGTAGGGAAAATATTCCATGTGATTTGGATGGAGATGATTCTTTCCAGCCACCACAAGGATGGTCGCATGACCCAGCTCTGGCTAGAATACCCTATCTCCCTCTCCATTGGCAGCTATCTTTGCCTGGCTGAAAATAAAGTTAATACAGAAGAAGAAGACTAAAACTATTGAGGAAAAAACTGATGACATTATTCAAAGCTGGACTTACACATGCTTAAGTTAAATCATCTCTCCTCCTTCCCCGCATACATGCAAGCAGACATTCAAGTTACAGAGCTAATGATGTCCTTTTGATCCTCTTTACAGTAGTGTGACTAATTACTGTAACATCTTTTCCTGCTTTTCACAACTGTGATTTAATTCAATCTTTACATAATTATCAATGGGACATTCAGAAGAAAGGAAGTTAAAGGATGTGCTCAGTCAATATTTAAAAGAAAAGTTAGGACAATAAATGTAAAATAAGCCTGAAGAAATAAAACTAAAGTTCACAGTTTGGTGTCAAACATCTGATGAGGAACTAGATGTTAACTTTACTAAGTACATCTTATCGTTTCATAAAAGACAGCCTTCATACAGCTAGGGGAAAAAAGCAGATATAAAAAAACAATTATCTCTTAACTAGCTTTTTCTGAGTCAAGATTACAATGGTTTCAAAACTAAAAGAACAAAGGAGGGAAGGTAGGTAGTGATTTAAAGTTTTCTAATATATTATTATCCCAAGAAAACTCTCTGAATGGTTATATAGTGGCTATCCCTGGAAGAAAACATCTGTAGCCATTGGTGTGAGTATTGGGGTATACGTAGGGAAAGGGTTTACTTTTTAATTTTAGAGGTGATAAAAAGCACAGAAGGTCACTGGACTCCTCAATGACGAAATCCAGTACTCTTTACCTAAACTTCATAATCCATGACTCAGAGAACTACGCGTATGCCTCAAGAACTCTATAACCCTCCTGAAACAAGTTGCAAAATGTTCTATGTATGCATTTAAGTACATCAGGGGTGAGAATAGGTCCACAATTTTCATTAGAATATTACTAACAGCCATGACCTAAAAAAAGTATGAAAAACCTCTTCTGACTGCAGAAGAGCAATGACAACTTCATTTAAGAATTACACATGTAACAATTAAATCCAGAAAAACATTAAAGTGATGAATACTTCCATATAAGACAGTGTGCTAGATATATAGATTATCTCCACTCTTTAGAAAAGTTCCGTTAGAAAAAAATCATTAGCTCCCAACATGAATGAAGAAAATGAGGTTAAACAGTAACTTTCCCTGTCACACAGTCTTAAAGCAGGATTCAAAACCAAGATTCCCAGCTTGATTTCAAACTGCATAAAATGCTTTTTCCAGGGAAAATATTGGTAAGAAAAGAAATACGAAGGCAATGGGTTATTTCATAATGGAATGTAATTTTACGTCAGGCACAGAAATTGCCAAGTACTCACATGCCTGAGGTTTAATGAAATTAGAATCCAACTCTTCTTCCTAACTGCCCTTTAAGATTTTCAGGGAAACTTCTGCTTCTATAGTAGTAAGGTCAGGAAGACCTTAGTATTTGATTAAGATGAATGAATCTTATTAATAATGTTCAAGGATGCCTAAGCCAATAAATGGGTCCTGTTGTTCTTCGGGCTCCATGGAATAAAAAAACAAAGTTGCTCATGCACATAAGACAAAACGCTGGAATACTAAGCCTATGTGTTTCATGTCCTGGCACAGAAGACAAGGATCTGGTGATAAGGCTAAACAAGGTGGGCCCTCCGACAAACTAAGTAAGGCACACTTATAACTTAAAACATCTTCTAGTCCTTGAATCTGTCCAAGAGAATTCAGGCACTGGAGTCTGGGTTGGAGCCAGAAAGCTGGGTGTAATGGTAGAGACAATCTCGTACTGTGAGGTGGCTGTGTAGGAGCAGAATAAGAAAAGAAAGGAAGAAAAGGTACAAGTGAAAGAACAATCCACAAAGCAAGTTAGGTATGTTTTAAAGGTTCTCAGATTTTTAGAAAAGATCAGGGTCAAATCTTTGCTTTGATAAACTGCCATTTTATCTAGAACCACAGAATCATCTGCTACGCCTACAGCAGAGAAGTCACAGAAATATGGTTTGCTTCTTCATTTCCAGAAAAACAGATCAGAGTTTAAGAAAAGGATGTTGTATTTCCCATTAATTTTATCTGCCCCACTTCATTAAAAGTATAAAAAAATATTATACATTTTTAAATTCTGGGGAAATTTAAGAACATATTCTATTTAAATACTAAAGACCTAATGAATCCACAGTATAATCCTAAAAGGGCATCTAACCCATAGAACTATCACCTGTGGAATCTTCTTTACAGAATCCCACTCCCTATGCTAACATTGGCCCCACCTAAAATAAATTACCCAACATGCACAATTACAGCCGAATAGATTTATTGGCAATTATAAATTCAAGAAAATAATCAAATTAAATGGAATTAGGAAGAGTTAGATTTTTCTGAATCACAGATTTTTAATTGTTATTTTTTAAAAATAGCCAAACATCTTCTACATAGTCAGTAACCCAATCTGCACAAAACTCTCCACTGTTCCTCATACTACTTGTTTTAACAGCTAATATTTTCACACACATTATCTTATCTGACCCGCACGAAAAGCAGGTATTCTTATGTCCCTTTTATGTAAGGCTCTGAGATTCAGCTTATATGTCATAATGACTTGACAATATGAATTAACTGATGTATTAGGCTCTAAAACAGAATTCTTCTCACTCCACATTTTGAGAACTTACTATAAAAGAAGTCATCTACAAGGTATGTACTTTGATTTGATGTTCCAGAAAAGGTGAGGACTAGTGCACTATTCAATTATAATCTATAAAATCCATTTCAAGATCAATCACATAAATGTTTCCCAAAATGGGATTAGGGAAACAAGATGTCATAGAACAGAACAACATTAACTAGCTACACTCTAATGAAGTCTTTTTTTTGGGGGGGTGCGGTGGGGGGAGGGTATTTTATAATCTGGTGTTCTAATCAACTCTTAAAATTTTCCAGAACTATTTCTACTTATGTTTAATTATCTAGGGGCAGGTCCTAAACTAGAGTATACAGATTTACAAAGAGGACCTAGATGCAAGGGCAAACGAGCTAGTAAGCTCTACAACTTACATAAAACATATTTCTTGAGCAATTACTAGGGCGGCTACAAAAGAGGAGTAAGGAGGCAGTGGAATATAGGAGTTAAGAAAGCAGACATTCATGTGTGACTGATTGACCATTTCCATCATTTACTGTGACCTTGAGCAAATTGCTCTTTGCCTTGATTGTTTCAACTATAAAACATGGATAATAATATAAATACTTCAGAGTTGTTGTGAGGATTAATTGAGATACTATACATAAAGCAATTAGAACTTGCCTGGCATATAGTAGCACTCATTAAAATATTAGTTATTAAAATATTAGTTACTGAAGTTATAATTACCCAATGTGCTAAGTGTTACAGATATTCAGGGAAGACGTGGTATTTTATCGAGCTTCTTATGGATAAATTAGCAATCAACAGAGAGTGACATCCAGAGAGAATAGATATTAAAAAGGCTTGAAAGCTAACTTTAGACCTAGCACATCCTAAATCATACAAAACCACTGTAGTTTAAAAAATATGGCATTGACACACATAATAAAATGGGAATTACAGAAATAGACCCATGCACTTTTGGTCTAGTACTTTCACCACTGGAATATATCTTACCAAAATGTAGAAACACATACACAAAGATATATGTCAAAAGAGTCCACCGCAGTATTGTTTGTAATGGCTGAACACTGAATACAAGCAAAACACTAGCTACAAGCACTGGATAAAACCAGGGAAGTCATGATACCTGACAAGGGAATACATCACAGCCATTAAAAGAAGATCAACTATATGTGCACTTATATGGGAAGAGTCTATGATGGACTATCATTTTAAAAAGTTTCAGAATATTTTTATACTGATTATGCAAGACAAAATATTTAGATAAATACGCAATGTGGATATATATGTGAAAACATTTAAAAAAGGGCATGAAATTATGTACACTTTAAATTTACATCTTGGGATACAAAATAAGGGAGATTTTCAACTCAGTACTTATCTTCTACTATTGAAATGTTTACAGTTTACATTTACTACATGATTTAATAAAAACAGAAAAAGATAATGCAATCTCCCTTAGAGATTCCTCCCACATCAAAAAATAAATAATTAGAAATAAAACACCAGTCACAGTTTAGAATCACTGCTGCATACTTCGACATAGATTTGATTTAAGAGATCTATCACCCCTACAATAGAATAAAACTCATCTACCTCAGGCAGCTCTTCTATTTTGGCATTTCCTGAATACCAACTGTGTCAGTTTTAAATTATTTCCAGTTCATCTGAAATACTTTTAAAAACATGGAAACAAAGCTAAAGAACACTGGAATGATAATCCAAGAGAAATAAAACACATTCATAGAGTTCGTAGGTCGTGCCCTAACTGTGCAGAGAGACAGCCACATCCAAAGACAGCCTAATTAAGACTAGTAACGTCACACAAATCAGTAAGAACGCTACACAGACGCTGGTGCTACTCTTGTCTTCATACAGGCACCTTTACTTCTTTAGCAGATATTTGTGAGGAAGGTAGGGATGAAAGAGAATGAAGGCTTAGCCTGTTTAGTGGCCTGGTGGTAGAAGAAAAAAAATGTTTCAAAAGACTACTGACTACATTAAATGAAAATATAGGAAATTAACCATAAAACCCTGCAGGTGTTAGCTGCTTATCAAATAGCACAGAAAACTGCTTAGTAGAAACAATTAATTTTAGTATGTGATCCTTCAGGTTATACAAATGAAGTACACATAAAGATATATATATATATATATATACATATATATATATATATATATATATATATATGTATATATATATATATATCAGATACAATCCAGTCTATTGTTCTATTGTCTAAACATATGAAAGAAAAGTAATACCTCATATAGTGGGAAAGGACAGACTATGAAAAAGCTAAATCAACTGATTAACAATTTGGAAATACATATACGTTTCGACCTCCTTCCACAGACCAATATAAATTTGAAGTACATGAATTAAGTATAAAAAATAAGAGGCACAACAGCTAAGAGGTGGGAGCAACCCAAATGTCCAAGGATATATGAATGAATAAACAAAATGTGGTGTATACATACAATGAATTATTCATTCGTAAAAAGGAAGGAAATCCTGTCACATGAATGAATCTTAAGGACATTATGCTAAGTGAAATAAGCCAGTCACAAAAACACAAATAATGTATGATTCCACTTAAATAAGGTATCTAGTCAAATTCACAGAAATAGAAAGCAGAATGGTGGTTACCAGGAGATGGGGGAAGGGAGGAATGGGGAGTTGTTTAAAAAGTATAAAGTTTCAATTTTGCAAGACAGAAATGTGTTGGATATCTGTTGCACAACAATACAAATATACTTAACACTATTGAACTGCACACTTACTTATATGGTTAAAATGGTAGTTTTTTTGTTGCGTTGTTTACCACAATCAATTTTTTTAATTATTAAAAAAGAGGTATGCACAAAATTACATAAATTACTTTAAAATTTTACTAAACAATAGGGAACAGATCAAACTCCATTCTAACTTCTCAGTGGCAAACATGATTAAAAATACAACATACAAGATTAAAAGGATGCATATAAATTGAATCTATAAAGCACAAATCTTTACAAGACTGATGTAAGGAAGGCAATTATTTAGTTTCTCCCAAAAAATTTGGAAGTTTAATATGAAATGGATAATCTTCACAGAAAATATAAATTAAAACATTAATGAAATCAAATCCAACAGTATGTTAAAAGAATACTACATCATACTAAGTATTTCAAACAGATAAATATTAGAAAATTCATCATTGCAATTCATTATATGAATAGATTGCTGGGGAGTGGAAGAGAAATAATCTTTTCAATGGATGCCAAAAATGCATTTGGTAAAATTCAGTATACATTTCTGATAAAACATAGTAAGCTAAGAAAGATATACTAAATTAATAAAGGATATTTATATTATACATAATAGTGACACAATAGCACTCCCATTAAAACAAAGGAAAGGATAATCTTTATTACCATTGTTATTTCACGTTTAAGGAGTGTTCAAAAATGATCCAATGAAAGAAAAACAAACAAGAGGTATAAATATTGAAAAAGAAAAGACAAAGACCAAATCATTTATTGAAGTCAATATTTAACTGTTCAGTCAAGTACCACACAGACCTGACTTGACATGACAATTCAGTTTAGTGCCCATACACAAGATCACAGGCTTCCTATACTTCAACTATTATTAAAAAGTGTAATGGAAGAAAAAAATACCATTCATAATAGCAATAAGAAATATAAAACAATCTAGCATAAACTCCACCAGAAATATGCAAAACCTATATGAAAAACTGGAAAAGTTTATTAAAGACAGGTGACGGTCCTGAGAAAATAGAGGCATGCTATGTTTCTAGCTGAGAATGCTCAATGTTATATTATCTATTTTCCCCCAAATTAATCCAAATTTTAATGTAATTCCAACAAAAATCTCAAGGAACATATTTTATGGCAGTTTACAAAAGCCATCTGACAAGTTAAAAAGGAACAATATCCAAAACTCTTGATGAAGAATTTCAACGAAGGAGAACTGCCTTCTAAAACATCAAAGCGTACTAACATATTAGATTGAACAATTTGAAATCAGGTATTTGGTGACTTTTGATATACAAAACAAGCAATTTCAAAAGGTTCTACCTAATAACTAAAATTGGTGTAGACAGAATAAACAACTAGTTGTTAGGAATCTGAGAATGTTAAACACTCAAAAATTCCACTACTCTCACCACCCACAAATCCCTAAGTGGTAAGAAACACGTTAAGAGTCCACTAAAGTACTTAATACTAATAAACCTTGGTCCAAGACCAAGAGGTTATATTATTTCTCACTCCAGTTAAACTTACCCAGTTACAGGCAGAAAACTGAAACGAAGACTGAAGAAGAGGCAAGGTGTTGGGGGAAAAGTTTCTTCCAACAATCCTGGAAAGAAAGGGATATCTAACCTGAACCCTAAAAACTGAGAAAAAACAAAAAGCCAGGAGAAGAACATCTAGAAAGTAAAAAGACCCCAATTCTGCATGTTCTAGAACAGAAAGGTGAGTCTGACTAGAAAATAGCAAATGAATGGAAAGGGATATAAAATGATGTTAGAAAAGTAAGAAGGATCAGCCATAGGAAGTCTTACAGGCTAAGTTTGGAGTTTGGGTTGTATTGTAAAAGCAATGAGAAGTCAAATAACGATTTATATTTCAGAAAGATTAGCCTAGTTGCTGCAGGACGAATGAATGACGTTTGCAGAAACAAGAGAGCTAGGAGATCACATTAGGAGGCTGCTGTGATGAAAGGGTGATGAAAGCAAAAATGGAGAAGGGTGGGAAGTTTCAAGGTATACTTTGAGGGTCTTTTGTCCAGTACTTTTTTCCTTCTCACTCTCCCACATCACATTTTGACAACAGAAACACTCTTTCTTTGGGAAACCATTCCATGAGGCTCAGGTACGAATGACCTCTCCCAGTCCACCTCCTAGACAGGGTAGAAAGACATGACCTAGACCAGATATGAGAGGAGATGGATTGACGCCATAAAAGAAGCCACGGGAATGAGTCTACAGGAGCAGAGCAGGGCTGCTGAGGACAGGACACTGTGGACACCACTCATGAATAGGTCTGCCAGGAGTCAGAGCTGACTCAACAGCACAAAACACACAGCACTGAACAAAGCCATCTTCTTCCTTAATGACATTGGTTGGTTCAGGAATGGACACATGGGCCAAGCTAGGCCAAAAAGATTATTTCAGGAACGAGGAACAACTTCCTTTTCTTGTATAAGGACAATGTAATCCTAGAATTATATCAGTGTTAAGACATTATCCCCCAATATCCACACTCCTCTTCTTTTAGCAAAACACTTCTCAAGTTGTATCAGGACATAATGGTCACAAAGCAAAATGAGATCCTAGGTAAACACATATAACTAAGTTCCAGCCAATGGGCTATAACAGAAAGTGATGTTTGCAATTTCTTGGCCAGTTCCTTAAAAGGAAGCTATATGTGCTCACCTTTCTGTTTCTTATTTCTCATGGGTTGCATATCAGTTTGCCAGGGTTGCCATACAAAATACCACAGACTGGATGGCTTAAACAACAGAAATTTATTTTCTCACAGTTCTTGAGGCTAGAAGTCCAAGATCATGACATCGCCAGGTTTGGTTTCTTCTGAGGCCTCTCTCCTTGGCTTGCAGATGGTCACCTTCTCGATGTGTTCTTCACATGGCCTTTTATCTGTGTGCACGCAACCCCAGTGTCTCCTTTTGTGTCCAAATTTCCTTATAAGGACACTTGTCAGATTAGATTACGGCCTACCCTACTCGTTTCACCTGGTTTAACCTTAATTACCTTTCAAAGGCCCTGTCTCCACATACAGTCACATTCTGAGATACTGAGGGTTAGGTTAGGACTTCAATATGAATTTTGGGGGCAATGCAGTTTCAGCCCATAACTGGCTGGAACTTAGATGTGATGCTGATGAGCCAGACTGGACTTTGTAGATAAAGTCAACACCCTAAGACAGAGCTGTCAATAAAACTTTCTGTGATGAAGGAAATGTTCTGTATTTGTGCTCTCCAATATGGTGGTCACTAGCCACATGTGACTATTTAATTAAAATCAAGTAAAATTTAAAATACAGACCCTCAGTTGTACGCACAATTCAAGTGCTCATTAGCCATATGAGGCTAGTGGCTACCACATTGGACAGCATAGGTTAAAGGATGGTGTAAGAAAACAGTAGAAACTTAGATCTACACATGACCTGAGGACTATATCCCCAGAGTATCACATAACTTACCTTGCTTGAACCACATGTGTTTTGGAGTCTCTTTGTTCAAACAATCCATCCTGTACCTTAACTAATATAGTAACTTAGAAGCAGAATGCTGCCATAACAAATTCCTAAAAACTTCGATAAGGCTTGGAGGACAGCCAGCAAAGAAATACATCTCAGGTTAGAAAGCTAACGACCTCCCTCATGCAGTAGCAAACCATTTAATAAAACTCTTACCTGCAGTAACAGGGAGGGCACATCATATGACTACCAAGTATGTAGTTCTAAGCAAAGCAGCTAGAAAACCTCAGAATACTAATGTGTACTGGCTATTTAAAGAAAAACCAGAAAGATCAACTCAACTAAGAATAAGGCTGTTTGTAAGCAGAGATGATAGACATAAAAACAATGCCACTCAGTAGCAAACCCTAACCTGTAAGAGCCAATAACTGGGACCTCTCAGGTGGGGAAAGGCAGCTGCTTCTGCGCTCCAAACACACTGAAATAACTTTGTGACCACAAGGGTTCTTCGCCAGACAGTAGCAAAGATCAGGTTAAGAGTGTTGCTTTCCCATCTGTGATTTTTTTCTTTAATGTGTCAACTTGGCTAGGGCTAAACTAAGAGGAAGGGAGGGCAGCAGCCATTTTGTAAATACTTTCTCTCAGTTATTCAAACACTAATCTAGGTGCTGCTGTGGGGGAAATTTTGCAGATGTAATTAAAGTCCCTAATCAGTTAACTTTAACCTAGGGTAATAATCATCCTTTGTAAGCCTGACCTCTCCAGTGTACTTTTAAGAGAATGGGTTCTTCCTGGCAAATGAGATTCCAAACACCAGATGAGTCTACAACTGTTCTCCCTTCATTAGATCTTCCTTTCCTGGCTATCTATGGAGAACAGCTTCAGCATAAGCCCATGGGTTCCATCCCACCAGAGCTCTTCCTTTTACAAAATTTTGGACTTTCTTAGTTATCCCCCAAGAACTGTGTAAGCCGAATCCTTATAATAAATTTCTTAATATATATCTAACTTTCTATTATATATTAATCTCCTATTTAACTCTGCTCCTATTTATAAACCCTAACTGATACATCTTCCAAACCTATTATTTCAGATGCCTCCAAGAGAGCCAGGGAAAAAGCAGGGAGAAACAGGCCTAGCACGGAGACCACTAAGAGAATGAGTAGGTTTTCAAAAATTATGACAAAAAGAGATCTTCTGCTGTAGTTAATGTCACATGGTACAGACAATAGAAATCTACAAAGCTTTAGAAAGAGTTTTACCACCAAACTATATTACCGGCCTATAAAAACCTGTGATTGAACTTAAACAACCCTGCAGTCCCTAAATCTATACCAACTGGTAGGAAGCTACAAATGTGCAATTCTTAGGGATGCCATATTCTCAAACACCTACTATAATACTTCAGATGTGGCAAAAAGAGACAGCAAACAAGTAAGAATCACTTAAGAACAAAGCCAAGGGTACACACAATGTTCAAAAGGGCATTCCCCGCGAGCAAAATCAGTTTAACCAAGGAATTTACATATTCATAGTTGCAGGTGCAGAGTTTCTACCCAGAAAGATCTCATTATTAATATGAACCAATGACTGCTGTCTACTTCTTATTCTTCCCTTCTCCAATGAAGCTTTTATTATGATTATACTATTCACCACTGTACAATGGGTTGGGCAAAAGACAGATACATTGTTTATTATTTTACAGATTACTGGACTGAATTAAGAGGGACAGTATTATGTAGTTATGCCTCACTTTGAGCTACACGAGTAACTGGAGAGGGCTTTGGATTGATTTTCTTGAGCAAGAGGATTATGTTGGAAGAAAGGATTGTACAAATATTGGGTGGCCAGAGGTTCAGCCTGGTACTCAAGAAGAAAGGTTTAAACTGAAGATACACACTTGAGCGTCACTAGTGTATGCATACATAAAGACACAGAACTAGATAAAATTACCTAGGAAGTGAGACCAGCTACAAGATAAAAAAGGGTCCAGGACTGAGCAAGTGACGTACTAAATAATCAAAGGATGTATAGTGAGAGGAGTAGGAGGAAATAAGAAGACCAACAAAAAGAAGCTAGGTATTAACGAAACAGGAGATGGTGGTATTACATAAGCAAAGAATAGCACTTTTTAAGAGGCAGGAAGTGATCAACAAAGTCAAATGCTACTGAAAAGCGTAAATAAGAAATTTTCACAACAATTAAATTACTGCATCCAAAAAGATACCCATGTATCTTTGGAAAACATATTTCTAAGAACTTAAAAAAAAAAATACTGGGTTGAAAAAGTCATAGAAGAATAATTCATTTTACTATACAAAAATAAAACATTTTTCTACATCATGAAAATACTGTAAACAGAGAATCTGTGTAACAAATAACACTATAAAGGATTAATATTCATAAATATAAACAGTACCAACAGATCACTAAGAAAAAGACAACTCTGGTAGAATAAGGATAAAAAAGTAAATTTTCAAAAGAAATCCAAATCAAAAATAGACATGAAAATTTACTTAAAAGTAATCAGAAAAATGAAAACAATAACAAAACACAATCTTTTGTTTAAAAGATTTTAAAAACTAAGAGTGACCATACCCAATAGCATTCTGTTGACGGCAAGTACAACTTGGAAGTCTTAACCAAATTTAACAAGTGCGTAACTTCTGGCCCAGCAATTCCACTTCTAGGAGGAATCCACCCCAAATAAATATTTATACTCAAAATACTGTAAAAGACGTTCACTTTAGTATTATATGTTCAATAGTAACGTACTGAAAACAATCTAAATCTCTACCAACATAAAAGATCAAGTAAATTACGCATCTTCATACTATGGAACATTCATAAAAAATGAGAATGAGGTAAATAAATCCTAAAGCACTCTCTCTTAGACACACACACACACACACACACACACACACACACTCACAGACACTCACTCATTCCCACCAAGAAACAAACCAGAACATTTGATATACACCAATCTGTTAGCAGCGTTTACTCTAACATTGAGATAAAAACCTTTATGTATGAGAACTTTTATTTAGAAGCATGGATGCAGTCAGTTGTTTTTACAGTTAAATAAATATACAATCATCTGAAAATTAATCTCTTCAATTGATATATTTTAAGAATGCTCATCAATGAAACTTTTAGCAGACAAAATTTCTAAATTACAGCTCTGCTCTGTGTGAAAAATAATTTGATGAACATACACCAAGAGAAAAGAATGAACAGACAATTTCAAATAATAATGATTAAATCTGGAGAGTAGGATAATCAGGTGATTTTTGCATTCTTTAGACCTTTTGATGTTGCCCAATTTCCACAAATAGGTATATCTGTTTCTACAAATATGTATGTTAAATTGATAATATTTAATTATAAACACTATATTTAAACTTTAATTTGATATTTAACACTGCACCCTACTACTGTCCTGTAACTCAATTTCTCATATATTAACACATCTCTACCTGCAGCAACCACAAGTATATAAATATAGCTAGTAATTACCTCTATCTAGTCTTACTACAAAATCTTCAGGGTAAAATTAGAATGGATGATTCTTTGGTGTAATTTAGTTGTCAAGGACACTGTAGAAAAATATCACATACAGACCTCATCTAAAAAAAAATACCAAAAATAAGTGAGTATTCCAAAAGACACTCATAAAAGACGTAGTCTACCCTACCAGTATTTAAAACCAGAAACAAAACAATCCCTATAATGAGACCAATTCTAAAGGCACACAGTTACACTAAAAACTAACATATAGACTCCCAAATAAGGTAATCATAAGGGATTAAAATCATCTTCATAGTTCTAAATTATTATTAATTCCATCTCAACAAGATTTAAATTTTATAAAGCTAGGAATACTATTCTCAGTTTCTTCAAATCCCTCCTAATCCCTACGTTTCAATAGTGCTTCTTAAATAAATTTAGTTAGAAAAGTACACTAATAGTGACACCTTCTAAAGATCATAAAAAACAGAATTCCATCACTGTGCTAAATTTTCACGTATGTAAGTTCAACATTTTACTAACTACCGCTTGTATAAAATCATTTAACTCAACACATACAGCTATGATTTTAAATATGGCTAACTTAACTTCATATTCACTGAGAGGGAAATGATTGAGATTATTATGTACTGAAAACAGCCACGTATAGGAGATACTCAATAAATGTTTGCCAAGTAAAAGAATTAGCTCCTATACTGCATCTTGCACTAATAAGAGCTACACAGAGGCTTTGCAACAGGACTATTCTTGTTATTAACTTCATATAAAAAATAAGAGGGAACCACAGCATAGAAAAGGAAAGAGATAATGATGGAGTCAAAGACTGAACTGAAAATAGACCAAGTGTAACACAAAAAGGAAGACTTCTTCTCAGATTTCATATTTAGGGTGATAGGAAACAGGGAAAGGAAAACAGAACTCCATGTTATTTATTCCAAATTCAAAACTGATGAAACCAATTGTTCCATAGACCTCTCTGAAATATTTTTCAATCAAAGGTTCTTTAATTAAAAGCCAATACAGGAGGACAAACATAGACCAAGAATTAATTTTAGAACAGGTTTTTATTTCTTCACTTTACTTTTTTTTCTTTTGTTCCTCTCTCTTTTGGGTGGTGGGGGTACAAAAAAAGTAAAAGATTAAATGAAGCCAAATGATAGTTCGGGGAAGGTGGGGTGGGGGTGGGGGTGGATCTGCCCTACGAAAGATGCATAGTTATAGACTAGTTTCATAAATTTGTCATGTCTAGTCTTTAATTTCAAATAATCTCAGGAAATGAGAAATGAGTTTACTTATTTTCAAAACTGAAATAACATTAATATTCCTCATGTTTCTCTCCATATTATAATTCAGTTTGCGTAACTGGTTAATTTGAACATTAATTACAAAGTAATAAGAATATAATTAAGTATAAGCTGCAGTCCTCCTTCATCAGTTTCCATCCCTAACCTTCCAATCATTTTTAAACTATCCCTCTCTAGAGCTTTCCTAGTTTTAGTGATCATTTTCATAGTACAGCAGGCAGAAATATACATAATCTATTTTTGTATAGCTGTATCATAGCATTATTTAAATACGAATTATGATTTTGGTTATCTCCAATACTTTAATCTTGTTTAACATTATGCTGAACTTCTTTCTGAAAAAGCATGCTTTGTGTCAGACCATTTACCCTCAAAAGCACATTTTTTCCCATGACTCAAAAAACCTATTTAATATTTTCCAATCTAACAATCTGTTGTCCACTCCCATCAGCACAGTTCACTACCGTCTATCTGCACACTTGGAGAGATTTCAGCATATAAGGTATTAAAACTGTTTTATAAAGACTAAATAATATTGGCTCCAAAAGGGATTTCTAAAGTACTATAATTTTACTTTTTTTTTTTTTTACCTGACCCTCTTTGGTCTCCGGTCTCATCCAGAAGTAAATTTAAAATGTCAATTCTGTAACAGACCAGGTAATGTTTATGGGTTCTGTATGATGACAGGAAGCAACCTAAGTTTTGTTTTCAATAATTAGGTCTATATTAATTTCGAGTTTCATAGCATTTTAGGGGAAAATAAAATCCAACATATTGCTTTTCAATAATTAAAATCCCAAATTATAAATCAGGACAAATAATAGCTATACCGCTCCACAATTCCACTTCCCCTCATGACTGGATAACAATAGTTTCTAAAGACAAAAACAAGGTTAAGAAGTTAAACACCCTAAGTCAGGAAGGGCATTTTGCTTCTGGGTAACAAGTGGATAAGCATAACTCTACCAGAAATGAAAAGTTCCAGGGACGAAAAGGGTATTCATACTTACCTATCACCTTCAATTCCCTAATGACTTGTTTCCAAAACGTAAAAGTTGAAAGAAGTTAGTCAGATTTGGCATAGGCTGCCAAGGATATTGGTGCCCCCTATTGGTCCTAACAAAAACATAAATAGTACTAGCAAGCACTACTTTATATACCATTTTATGAAGTGAAAATTCCTTTTCACCTATGGTCAAGTATGGAAAAATTATAACTAAGTTCATTACATCCAAATTACCTAACCCGCTAAATTATTTTTATAAAAATGCAGGCTAAATTACTGTTATAAATGCAAATACACTGCCTCAAGGGTTTAAAACAAACAAACAAAAAAAAAAAACAACCTCCTAGTCAACTGGATGCTAGTAGAAGCAGTCTAGAATATAGTCTAGTGAATTTCTGAGAGCCAAAATCTGCTGCTTTGATGATTATCCAAAACTTTTACAATACTAACTCCAATTAGGCTGGTGAGTTTTATCGATGACTAGACTAAATTGAATAACTAAGAGTCCAATTAAAAACATTTGACAGGGGTCCACCATAAATAGTTGCAACCAAATTCTGATACCTTAAAGACTTAAGGTCCCAAATACTTCCAGAGTAAATGCCTAAAGAAGAAATATTTATGAACTACTTTTACTTCAGAGATCTAACTTCATGAAAACCTAGCAGAGGTAAAACTTAAAAGAATACAGATGGTACTGTACAGTAGGAGATATGAAGCTGTATAAGATAAGGTTTCTGTCTCCAGATCTGACAGTCCATAGTAGACTAGATGAAAACTGCCTCATCAATTAAAAGGCAAAATATGAGAATTTAAGAGTAGACAGGGTAGGTATAGGACCAGAAAGAACACCTAAATCTTGGATCCCTCCTACTTCACAACACATAGGCCTTCTTTGTTACCACATTACCTAAGTTACCAGCAGTTTCCCAATTCCAAACTATCCAGATAAATGCTTGCCTGATTCCCCACCACCAATGCAGTGAGAATGTTTCAAAATAACATCTTGGGAGGAAGGGAGGAGGTGTCACAGACCTCTAATGGAAGCTTTGAACACATACTATGGGGGAGGGGAGAAAGAAAAAAACTTATAAGCACCTTCAATAAAATTTTGTGTTTAATTTCACGGTATTCACAGCCTATTAAGATACCAAGCTAACTCCTATTTAAAAAGAAATTATTTTTAGCTTAACAAAGGAATAAAACCTTGAAAAGTATAAAAATCTTCAGAGGCAGGGAGAAACAATAGACTGCCTCTAGAGAGGGTAGTTTTCACTATAAAGTTTCATTTTGTTAACAATTCTTAATTCTAGATGGTGGGAATATGGATATATTTATCTGTACTTCTCTGTATTTCTTTTTTTCAATGAGTTTTTCAGACCAAAAAAAGGTAAGAAAAGCTTGGGATAGCCAACTTGCCTTCAACTGGTGGCCCCACTGTCCAAAGTATCTTCCTCTACACTATCTAATTTATTTTAACATCATCTGAAATGCCAACATCAGAGATGTTGCAATTAACATCATACAACATAAACCAGCACGTGAATGAGTGAATGAATGAGCAGACTTTGAATCCAACAGACAGGTTAAGCCCCATTATGCTGCTTACTTACTAGGTATGTGACACTAATGAAGTAACCTAAAACCCTTCTAAGCCAGTATCTTTGCCTCTAAAACAAATAATATCCCCTTCCAACATTTGTATACTTCTGAAATTATTTAGGTATACATTTAATCATTTAATTGCACTCTCATACCTCCCCAAACCTTTAATCATTGGTGCATTTTCAAATCAGTATGTCTTAAAACAGTTTTGCTCACCATTGCTTACCCAGTACAGCAAAATGCCAAGCATTTTCAAACTCCAAATATTTATTGAATGAAACAAATATGATGACAACTATATCATAGGATTATGGTGAAAATAAAATGAGAATACATGAAAACTGTATTAACTCATTTAATTCTCATCATCATGCTACAAGGTAGAATCTACTATTATCACCACTTACATATGAGAAAACTGAGGTGGAGAGAGGTTAAGTAACTTGCCCAAGATCACAAAGCTAGTGAGTGATGACGGATCAAAGATTTGAATATAAGCTAGTCCATGCTCTTGACACACACGTAGGCACTGAATAAGTAACAGTTTATACTAAGTCTTTAAAATGTAAATCTAGAAGGCTTAAAGTCCTTATCAAGACTTTCAATAATCAATGTCTATTTATTTAACTGGCTTTCCCTCTAGTACCTATGGAAGATCACCATCACTAAGAGAATTAAGTAATTGAAAGATGTTGAAATCCAAACTTCAGCTATTCAGCAACCCTGAATCCAAAAAGGAACAAACTATTCCTTCTCTTGGTTTCCTAAATGAATTCTGGATGTTCCCTAGGTACTAGTTATTCACTTAAAAATGTTTATCACGTACTGTGCTTAGGCAGAACAGGAGACAAGATAATTATGACAGAACTATTGCTTCAGAGTTTAATATCTAATATACAAATACTGCTTCACCAATTAAGAAATGAAAATGTGAAACAAGTAACCTTCTCTGGGCTAATCTGGGATTCTAGCATTACAACAGAGGAACTTAGATGGCATTTTTCCATTAAAAAAACAAAACAATAAAGGATTTGGAAGTGAATTAGAGGAAACAATTTACTTCTGAAATAATTTTCCTTTCTCCCTCATTCTCAGCCCTACATCTTTCATGTCAATAAACATTCTCCCAAATCCTTTCAAAAGTGAGTCAGTACTAATTTATTTGCTGGCTTCCCTCATCTAAATCTCTTCACTAGGTTTGTCTCTTAAATTTAAAGCCTTTAGTTACCTATAAAAATAGATGAAATTCTGATTAACCCCTACCATATTTACATTTCTAGTACACAAAAATGTTACTTTTGAACATGAGTCTGATCTTAATAACAAGTTTTTTCCCTTTGAATTCTGCTTTAGCAAACACTGATACAATTCAATTACATTTAAAAAATGCATTCTGTAAAATGCAATGTTATTTCTGAAATGGAGTATGAACTTGCAATTTCAACATTTTTCTTTGTAAGATGCGAGTAAGCAATTTAATTTAGTCCACTAATGTGAAAAGAAGTGGATCACAGCAATATGAAAAATAGAAATGTATTTCCTAACATAAAAGCTGTTAGGAATTGGTCACCCACAAAAGACAACCATACATTTTTCCATTTTTGATCTAAGGTTTTATGTCAAATTGGTGGTGGGGTGGGGTGAGGGAAGGAGAGAACTCTTGTTCTTTACTTTTGTTTCCAGGCATATCCAAATTTACACAAATTATCTAAAACATGATTATTCTATTCTGAAATACTTAATAGAAAATCCAATTCTCAATAACTTACTCTAGCGTTTAATTAAGAAGTAGATTCTTGTTCTTCAACATTCAAATAAAGCTCTTGTTTAAATTGAATCTCCTTTCCTTCCAACTTTTCCTCTTTCAGCAGATGTAGAGAATATCCAGCTAGAATTTCTTCATAGCAAATGTATATACTGTTGTTAAATTAGCCGCCACTTTTTCAGGTTAAGTACCTCAAAACCATAACCTTTCATATTCCTTTTTAACCTTTTGATGATTTTTATTGGAAGGAAGGATATTTTCAAGGATCATGTTATCCACATATTTCACTGTGTAGCCAATAACATAATGAATTAGAAAAATGACTTAAAAACAATGAGTATTAGCCACAAGATTCCCCAGCTCTAAAAATGTAAACTTCTGCTTACATGTCAATAAAATGGTTATGAAGTGAAAAACATTGCACAACTCATCCATTTAGCTTATAATGTACAATGACCATGAGGTTTATTTATTTCTTTATTTTGGTCAAGCATGGAGGCATATGTGGAGACATACTACAGTACTCCTTTCTATCTGCTCATCCCTCATCATGTACCTGTACAGATTTATTTTTAATGCTTTTACTTTCTTACACTTATTTGTTTTGACTCGTCTTAACAAATGACAAACCCTCTGTTTACACCACTGTGTAGAAGTCAAAATAAAGTATATTAAAAACAAACACAACCCTAGTGTATCAAACATACACCACTCCTGTTTTCCAAGGAAAACAAACCTGACCCCCCAAATTAACACACCTTCAAACTTAAGGTATTTTACATAAGAAATTACTAGAAGCTTTCCTTATCAGGCCAAAATCCAATGGACAAAAACCACCTAGGTATGTGAAGTTTACAGCATAATATTCCAGCAAATATTGCACTGAAGTTGAGTTCCAAACTAGAGCTTGATTATTTTGTCAGAGAACTTAAAATCTTAATAAAATATTGGTATTTTGCCCATAGCTGTGTGACTGTGTTACCTTGCAATTCACTGCCTATTTTTTGAAAGAGGTCAGTAGGGGAATACAAGGAAATAAATTGTCATAAAAAGTGTACTGGTGTGAACCATTAGAAAACTTTGATTTCTACTTTTGCTACTACTCACCACAACCGGTTTCCTCTAAGCTTTGTTTTCCTCATGTTTAAAACAAAAGGGTTGGACTAAATTATCTACAAAATGTTTCTCATCTCTGTGAAGAACCGTACAACTGAGTGATTCTAACTACCATAACAAATTTTATTGGAAATAAGGATCCCATCACATCCTTCTCGTCATTGTTTCAAATGCACCCTGAGAAACACATTACCCCGAAATGTCCAACTAGGTCAATACAAAATCTATCAATATGAACCTATCCACAGAGTTCAATAGGTTAATGGAACAGCAAGGAGTGTCCATCTTTTTGGTACACATGCTCGAACTATTACATCTCTACCTTCATCCAGTCTGAGATAAAAATCTGGTCTTCTACTAATAGACAAGTTTCAAACTCTTTAAAAGGCATTTATCTATTTGAACAGAACCCAAGATTCAATAATGCAATTTGCAAAAAACCAGAATTACAACAAGTTAAGCTCTGTTTGTGGAAGAGAAAAAATGGCAAGTGGTACTTCTAGACAATTGTTTTCTCTCTTATAACTAAATGTATAATCAGCCTTAAAGCTGTTTTCCTTCTGCTGCCTTAAGTTACAACTTCTTCCTTCAGATCAAAATTTTCTAGCTTCCATTTCAGAGTGGATAAGAGCGTTACAAAAAAGCTGATAACTAGCAAGGCTAACTCTTAGTTTGTTGTTTGAACATGGTATGTTTTACTGAGCTTTTGGGTTCTATGGCCTTTGAAGAACAAGGTCCTGCAACGCCGCCTGTCTGTAGACCCAGGAAAAATTATAAACAGTTATGAAACCAGATCACTAGGACAAACCAAAAGGCCTTCCTATTCCAACTCAACGTAACCAAGCCTGGCTCCAAATAGACGCTTCAGCTGCCCCATATCATCTGGAAAACAGGGCCTAACATAATTCTTCCTCACTAAGGCAGCATTTAAAGATGTATGTGAATGTACATGTAAGGATCAAATATATTTTTCATCCACGGAGTTTTACATAAATGTATATGGATATAAGATCAATTCCTTCAAAATCCTTGAAAGACGGAGGAAGTGAGGATTACTCCACGATATAGTTATGAAAAAAACCTGCAGCACAACAGTATGGAAAAGTACAGCTTCTCACGTGTCTCTCACATACACAAATATTTAGCTCTAAGTCCATTACAACCTTACCTCCCCTCAAAACTGCTCCTCGAACCTCACGAGTGGGAGAATTTCACGAACTTCCTAGTTGTTCCCCAAGAGACTCATCTACCTATTATCGCACCCCTCCCGCTTTGGTCCCGCCCCGCCCCACAAATAAGACGACCCTACTGGCCCCAGGCGGACCCACCGGGTGTGCAAGTAGGGAATCTAACCAATTTCCTCCATCCCTGGGTAACGTGTTGTTCACCAACTCTGTGGACTCTGGAGTCCTCCCACCCCCACGTGTCAGCTACCCTCCCCCACAGCCCCACACCTCACGATTTCGGCCGGGGAAAGAAAGAGGGTTGTGGAAGCCTGGCCCCTAAGATAGATCAACCCACTGGAGTCTGTCCCACCGCAAGTGCCCTCCCACCTTCGGCCCCGACCCTTTACAGCTCCTGCCTCCCTCCTTCCTTTAAAGCAGGCCCTTGCCTCAGAAACCTCCTCTTCCTCGTCGTCGTCGTCCTCTTCTTCCTCGCTGTTGTTGCTGCTGGTGCCGCCACCGCCGCCTCCTCCACCGCCGCCGCCTCCACCGCCGCCGCTGTTGTCGCTGTCGCTGCTGCTTTCACTGCTGCTGGGGGGTCGGCAAGTCCGGTTACGCTTGGCCTTGTGGTGCTGCTGCTGCGGCGGCGGCTTCTTCTTCAGGAGCAGGTCGCAGACTCGCACCATCCCACGAGGAGACGAAGCCGAACGAGACCCGCTGCCGCTTCCAACGCTGCTGCCGACCTCCGCCGCCGCCGCCGCCGCGGGGGGGCCCGCCACAGCCGCCGCCGCCGGGGGGCTCCCTTCTCCCTCAGCCGCCGCCACCGGAACCGTCGCCTTCTCCATCCCCAGGGAAAGAGGGAGGGCGCGGACGGGGGAGGGGCGTGGGGGCTACGCTCTACCGCGACTTCGGCCGCACCGGGGCCAACACAGCGCTCGGTGCCGCCTCCGCCGCCACCGCCTCGGTCACCTCTACTGCCGCCGCCGCCGCCGCCGCTCCACCAGCTCTCACCTCGTCTCGCGATACTAAGGGCGGGGAGCCTGGCGATGGGAGGGAAAGGAGGGGAGCGTGAGGGAGCAAAGAGGGGGGTGAGACGTAGAGGAAGACCGGGGTGTCGCGAGACCCAGAGGAGGGAAGACTACGAAGAGGCGAGGGAAGTGTGCCTAGGGCGACTTCCCATAGCGGGTCGGCGGGACAGAGGAGGGCCGCGGTTACTGCTGTAGCGCCCAGGAGCGCCCCGATTTCTTCTCTTCCCTCGCTATTTCTCCCACTCACAGTCCTTCAGCTCTCCCTTCTTCCTTCCTCGCTTATGACTAGAACGCAGCCGCAGGCGGAAGTGCAGATGACGCCATCAGCCGTCGCCGTAGCGGTGGCGCGCGGGTGACTGAAAGACGAAAGTGAGGTTTCGAAGGCTAGTCCCGGGCCCCCGCGGGCGGACAGTGCTGCGGTGCGTGGGACAGGCGGGCGGGGAGGCTGGAGAGAAGCGGCCCTTCGCCGGGTGGGAAGCCAGTGCGGAAGCGCGGTCCAGACACTTTGGTAGCTGGAGGCCGGGGCTGCGAGAGCCGGGATGTGGGGCCTCATTCTGCACTGTTGTACGTAGTTTTATTCCTGGCCATTTTTTTTTTCCACTGCCAAATCGTGAGTTAGGGCTTTGGATCTTGAGAGATGGCCTGGTGTAAGGGAAAGAGCCCCCTCTGCCTAGTTTAAGTCTTGCGGCGTATACTTGAACCTGTTTACGCTTGTGTATCATGGAGTTCGATTAGGTGATGTGTGATCGCTACAATTCTAAAGTTTCCACAGGGCAGAAGGAAACAGGATCTGTGCCAGATTTTGCAGACGATTCACCGAATGCCCCTGGTTTAGTTCTTCCGCTTTTCACCAGCACAGCTTTTGTCTGTGAAATGAGCATCATAAATAACCAACCTTGTCTATGTACCTCTTTGAAAGAATATTGTGATGCGGAGTGATGAGTTCATTGTAGGTGTCTAAAGAACTTACAGGACTTTTGAAAGAATAGCGTAACTTATTAAACTCAGAATTATCCTTTTCTGGTCCAATATGAGCCCAGTGGCATAAGGAAAATGAAGCAAACATCAAAGGCAGATGTACTGGCACAAGATAAAAAGTATGTCTCAGCTGACATAGTTGCCATTTTAAAAGTGCCAAGTTTAGCTGCGTGTGCCTGAAATTTTTTAGCATTTTTTTTTTCCTTTTTAGCATTGGCATACCATGTGAAATGTGGGCAATTGCCAGTATTCTGCAGAGTACTGGTGTCAGAATTGGCAATGACTGAATCAGTTTATTCAAGCAAAAATTTATCATGTGCCTACTGTGTGCATACTTTAGGAAATCAAAAGTCTCTCCCTCCAGAAGCTTTACAGTGTAATAAGTGCCATAGTAAATTTACACAACAAAGTACTAACCATCTGCCTGTTCCTCCTACAGTGGTTGCTGAGTTCCTATGGAGAATGTACACTACACTGTGTATCTTACCACTACAGATTTAGGTTCTATAACCTCAGCTGTATTCCTCCCTCTTATACTTTATATATCCATCAGCACCTTTGTCTTCCTTCCCACCAGAATACTTTTTGCAGTCTTTAAATTCCAGCCACATTTCGTTAGGTGACTCCTTCAAACGTCACAAGAAAATTAATGGTATTAGACATAAACTCCTTCAATTTTCCAAGTGCTAGAAACTTAGATACTTCCGGCTCTTTCCTTTTCTCCAGTATCAGAGGAATGAGACGCTCTTCGCTCTTAAACAAGATGAATTATTCATCTGTATCTTAGTTCCATTCTCCTCTTTCTCTGCCATTTATTATCTTTTCTGTCTTTAATCTTCCACATTTCTGGTTCCACTCTATTTCCTTCACAATCAAGCTTTAAAGAGTAATCTATATTTAATGTCTTTGTTGTCTGAATTTCACTCATTAACCCTCTGCAGTCTGACTTCTATACCTATTCCACTACCAAAATCTTTAAAATAATCCCATTATTTAGAAGAAGATGAGTTCTTACTCTTTTATAATAGGTTAAGATCAAACCTATTAGAGTGGAGTGACTTTCTCTTATTTTTGTCTAGTTTTTTTTTTTCTCTTTTTAGGAACTTATGACAGAGACTTCACCAGCCATTCATGAAACTTGATTTATTCTTCCTGTACATACAGCTGCACTAAATTTCCCAATTTACTTTGCAGTTAGTTGTGGCCATTTGATTCACTTTTACTCAATGAAATATGAATGGGCATGATGTACTCATTTCCAGGCTTAATGAAGTCCTTTCCCTTAGTCTTTTTCCATCAGCTTGAAGTAAGTGAGTATAGTAACCTCGAAAACTATGTGTTGGAGATGCCAGAGCCAGAAGAGAGAAGGAGCATGAGAGGCTAAAGCACAACTTGGAAGACAGTCCCCTCCAAATTAGACACACTTCGTTTTGGACTTCTTGTAGGGGAGAAAATTGAAATTTGAGAATTTATGTTACAGGAGCTAGAATGACCATAACTAATCCAGAAATTGGTACCAGAAGTTGGGGACTGCTAAGACAGTAACTTAAAATAATGTATTGGCTTAGTGATGATACAGCAGGTGTTGGAGAAACTGATATCAGAGGCTGGAAGAAAGAGACCCATGTTTTGCAGTAGCAGAATAATTGGTAAAACTTACCCAATTAAAACTCGTATCACCTATCTATTGAGACTGTAGCTCTCAGGAAGTAGTTCAAAAAATTAATAGTATATGTGGAATTTTAAATTTTACTTTTAGAAAGATTTTACTACAGAGATAAGCTCTGGAAATAATTGCAGAAATGAAAGTACATAAGAATATTTGGAAGGAGTAGAAAAGCTGGCTTTTTCAAGACTTTGAATGGTAAAAAAATGAAACTGGAAGAGGCCTAGAATATAGTTCCTTTAAGATTTAGTCCTAGAATGAAGATATGAAGATCAGATAAAGGCTTTAGCCTTCCCTTCCAAGGCCATTATTTTAACATGGCTTCAAGGTGGTTGGGATAAAGTATTAGAGAAACATATGAGGGCAAGGAAGGAAAGAAGTAATTTATGTTTGACAATTATGTAAGAAAGAAGTTTGGGAGTAGTTATTGGAAGCAAATAGATCATAAGACTAAATTTTTTAAGGAATTTTGTTACTAATAAAATGATGAGCCGGGTTCAAATACTGTTCAGGTGTTAAAACAGTAAGGCAAGTGTTCAACCCCAAACTTGCATAAGCAGAAAATAGGGCATAAGTGCTTTACAGCTCCCCAATGCCTACATAAGATGTTGCCATGGAGAATGATGGACATCGACCATTTCAGAGGCTGGTATTGGGCCATACGGAAGACGAAGGACAAGGGAGTCCCTCCCAAAGACTAGGTTGAGGTCTCAGCAAAACTTCTTGCACTTTTCGGGGAGGGACATGGACCACAAAATACCTGTGCATTATTATGCATCCATTCCCCCTAGTGTCTCACATTTTTCTCTTAATGCAAGTATTTGTAGCTATCTGTCCCTAATCTTCCCTATACATTGGGTTTGCTGGGACATAGGGTGATATTAGAGAGAACTTGCCTTTTTAGTTCATAGGTTGCACCTGGACCTAATGAAGAAGACTGCACATTACCTAAAATCTAGACTTTAAGCCTGACTTTGTCATTGGACAGAACTTTATGTTGTCTACATTGGGGTAGGTTGTGTTCTATGTGCAGAAAGAGGTAAAATAAACATTTAGTGGTAATAATGGACTCTTGCACACACTAGATGTTTTTTTCTGGGCACACAGATTATATTTCCCCACCTTCCTTGCAATTAGGCTTATTTGTTACAGGTGCCATTTAGGCCCTAACTAATGGAATATGAGTAGAAGTGATGTTCTCCTATTGTGCTCTGCTCCATAAAAACATCATGAAAAGTCCTCCAAGATCTGCCCATCCCCCACCAACTTCAGGCAGATGAGCACTTTTGTATTGGAAGCCATGTGTTGAAGATGGTGAAGCCACAATGTGGACACTCTGGTTTCCTAAATCCACTTGGAGGATAGCTGCCTGCCTATTAGGAGTACTTGTGTTAGAGTTCGCATACATTCTTTTGAGTTAAGTCACCGAGATGAGACTTTAATGTAGACCTACCATTCTTTCCCAGGAGCAACCATCCTTTGCCTGGTCCTGACTCCCATACCACAGGGTGGGCCCATGAAACAGGCCAAAGTAGTCTGTTCCTCAATTATAATAATTGGTTCAGGAATGGGCAGGTTAATAAAATGAAGTCTATCAGAGGCAGTCATCATTTTGGCTAGCACTGTTGAGAAAGAGGCACCTCAAGCAAAAAGTTTGTGTATGGTCTTTGGCCCCATATGGAGTAAACCTGCCTGAGAATGAAATTATTACAAGAATATGGAAGCAGTCGCTATGCTATTGCAAGAGAGGGAAAGAGTCCATGAATTGAGACATGTATTTCCTGGCCCTCCTCAGGGTTGAAACTAACAGATAAGGGACAGATACAACCAGGAAGCGTCAGAATTAAAAAATAGAGCTTATGGCTTGTGCCCTGCTTCCCACCAGGAAGTTTGCCTAATGTAAGCAACTGCAATCAAGTAGAAGTGGCAGCATAACATGTTTAAATGGAGAGAACCAGACAGCATTGATAACCACTCCCGCTCCTGGATACTCCTTGACTACAGTGGACTCAAAAGGAAATACAGAATTCCTTAAGTGGTGTGTAAATTTGGTTCACAGTAAGAGCCCAATTGCTTTCCAGGGGCTTACTCAATACAGAGTGATGGAAACTCATGGCAGAGGCTGTAGTATGAACCATATCTACTGGTTGGATACAGGATTCTTTTGAGAGGATACTAACATCTGTGTTCTGAGGTAAGGGCAAAGGGAAAACAGTCACATTTTGACTGAGACAATAGATTGTAAGTTGTACCAGCAGTGGACCTTTCAGCAACAAATTCAGGTAGCAAGCAGACCAGATGCCCTTCTGCTAGTGCAGTGATGATGAAGAATTTATCTCTAGCAACCAGATAAAATCAGAGATGAAAAGAGCCTAATAATACTTGAAGTTTTAACTCCCCTGAGCTTGAATTCAAAATTGATGTGAAATTCAAAACAGACTGTTAAACTGGAAGATTATGACAAATCTCAAAATAGCAAGGTTTGGATTTTTATTCCTGACTGGTACATAAAATAGTACCAGTGTCAACAAAGGATACCCTGAAATGTAAAACTGGTAAGTCTAGGTGTGATGCACAGTAATGATTCCTTGGTCCTGGCTAGGAGGTTTGACAATACTTCTATGTTGTAGCAAGTAAGCAACCTGTTGAATTTTAGGTCTTAGACAATGTCTATATTAAGATTGAAGTTTTAGGCAAATTGGTAGAAAAACGTCAGGGTTTTGGAATGTGTCCATTAGGTCCTACAAGAAGGAAATGCACTCCTATTTAAGCTAGCTATCTGAATGCAGAAGAAAGACTGTCTTAAGTCACTCCCTTTCTGCATGTATTCAGTAATCCACATGGTTGAGAATCTAAGCCCGCAGCTTGCAGGTTTGGAAAACCTATATTCTCTGTCCTGAGTTAAAGTTAGTACAAAGGTAGGGAGTTGGAAACAGTGAAAGATATTTGAATCCTGGAAAAAGCCTGATCCTGATCACCTTATTCATCTCTTGCTGTATACACACACACCACACAAGATGTAATAAAAAAATAAGGTGAATGTTTAAATAAAATGTATTACGGTAAAGGACACATTGCCCCTAATCCCCCTCAAAATACTCCCTCTCGGCATCCTCTCGGCTCAGTAGATTAGAACGCAGTACTCGTAGCACCAAGGTCGCCCGTTTGATTCCCACATGGGCCTGTGAGCTGTGCCATCCACAACTAGATTGAAAATAACGATTTGACTTGGAGCTGATGGGTCCTGGAAAAACACTGTACCCCAATAATCCCCAATAAAAAACAGTTTAAAAAATACTCCCCCTCGTTTTGAACACACATCCGATCGTCCTTGCCACTTTCTAAAGCAGTTCTGGAAGTCCTCCTTCGGGAATGTTTTTAGTGCACTGTCGTGGCTGCCTCAATGTCCTGAATCATTTTGACTTTGGGGAAGAGCCAGAAGTCACAGGGTGCCAGATTTGGCGAATCTATAATAAGGTGGATAAGGACATATTGTAATGTTTTTGTTTGACAGAAATTGCCATATACCAGGATAATATGTGACATGGAGCATTGTCATGATGAAGGATGATTTAGGGCACACTTTAAAACATACCTCTCAACCATAGCTCATACCTGATTGACTGCACTGAACAAGTTCAAACTTGTCACACACACTGTTGCTAAGGTTTGACATGCTGCTTCCCATATTGAAGATCCCTGCCTTTTCGTTGGATGGCATACACATATACAAGTATATTATGACCTGTTTGACAAAGGTTGACAAATTAGTCCTACTGTGAGAAGGCAATCACTGAGATGCAACCTGGGGTCAAGAGGCGGAGAGAAAACCTAGCAGCATTACCCCTAAACTCATTCCTCAGCATATAATTTTGGCTACAAAGATCAAAATAGAAATACTTAGTTAATTTTAGTTGGATAGAGGATAGATATAGAAATATGTTGTTAAGTTTAGTTGGTTGGGGGATAGACATTGCATTCCAATCTTGAAACCCATTGCTAAGGAATAAAAAACAAATTCACATGCCATCTCTGTTTTTGGTTTCTAAACCAGTTACCAAAAAACAAAGTGACCAGCAGGCAACGAAGATTGAAAGAGAATTGTGTTGACAGAAACAAGAAATCTTGCAAGCAAAGGGCTATGATTGCTTAATTCCAGTGCCCTCTTATGTGTGGGTAAGATGTAAGGGAGTACCTTCCAGAGAGCAAACTCAAGACCACTATAGTAACTGACTGAAGACCTCACCGACTAGCTAATAAGGGTGCCCTCACTGTCTTTTTTAAGTATATACCACTATTTAAAATTATTGTGCTGTACCACAAAGAGCTACATCCAGACCTAAGCAAAAGAACTTCAGTTTATCCAGAACTCTTGGTTTTCAAGCAAAATGCAATAATTGGATGAGACTGGCATGTCTCTCAGTAGGGATAAGAGTATTATCATAAGTTAGGGCATTTTTTGAAACTATATGTACGAAAAAAGCACAAGTATCGATGCTGGGTAGCCAAAGGGTGAAATGTAGTGGACAACACTTTTTGTATGTCCATCTTTCCAGGAAATGCTTTTACCCTGCCTGATAAAGCTGTTATATTACTCTTTTCTCCCCCAGCCTCACAGGAGCCAAACCAATCTTTTCAGAATCATCTATGAAAATTTTCCTGAGGCTAGATCTGCTGACTATCTTTGACAACATAGAGCAAACCTACCTTCCACTTAGCCAGAACAGAAGGAGGCATATATGAGTAATAGCATAGAGTCCAGATGATATCACTTGCAATCCAGGATCATAGACTCACCCATTGTTCTTCATTAAGTGGCTACTAAATTCTGCATTTTCTCCCACCCACCCCTGTGACCCTCGTTTAAGCTATTTTAAGGTAGGTTTTATTCATTTACAACTAGCCCTGACTAATACGGTCATCTGGGAGGCAGGGTCCCATTCTTAGAGAACCTTATAGAACAAGGATTAGGACAGTAGTTAGAGCTGCTCCACCAATACCACTGTAGAGACAGTCCTTAATTGCCTTCCTTGGGGAAACTGATTTATTAAGGAAGACAGTAATTTGTGATTACTTCCTAATTGCCAAAGTCAATAGCCTTTTTTCAGCCCCTACCTTACTTAACACTGGAATTTGACATCAGTTGTTGCAGTTTCCAAGGAAGATTCCCAGTAAAATAGTTTCTCCTTTGCTTGTTTAGCTTCTGAACAATTTGTGAAATGAGGGTCAAAATACCACTTTATGACTAATAAAACTAAGTTGGTTGATGTTGGTTAGTGTGAAAACCAAATAGGCCTGCCAACTGATCTCCAGAATCAGGCAGATTTATACCTCGAATTCCTAGCAACACTTGACAAGAAGAGCACGGAGGATGAAATGAAAACTCAGTCTCTGGACAAACTTGTTCTTGGAGAATAAAGGACAAAGCTAAATCAGACCACAAATTTACTAATGTAAGTCAGTTGAGCTCCCTAAGTGTAGATAGACCTGGAACTAGCTGAGGTCCTTTCACAGGAATCAAACACCCGAAGCAAGCAAGATGGTTTCTCTATTAGCATCATGGACCAAATCCTACTTGAAACCTACTCCCTTTAGTTTCCATGATAACCTCCTAGTTGCTTTATCTTTCTCTTCATTCCTACTTTGTTTTCTCCATAAGCCATGCTTCCTTCATCTGGTTCCTAAATGTTAAGAGTTCCCCATGATTCAGGCCATTGCTCTATTTCCGTTTTATGTATTCTCCCTAAGGAATCTCATTTAGGTTCACAATTTCAATTACCATGCTTAAGGGTAATGAATTTATAATCCTTATCTCCAACCCATACAGATCCAGGATTACCAATGGAATTACCATGTTTACGCTAATGTTTTTTTAACCTTTATCTCCAAACTAAACATATCCAAGATTACCAAAGACTGTTCTTTCTATGTCCTCATACTGAATTACTTTGTTCTCACAGCCAATGCCTTAATTGGGCTTCTACCATCTTTCACCCATATTATTGCAATAGTCTTCATCTCTCTGGCTCTCTGCTCCATTTTATCCTTCCCATTGCCACATGAGTTAAATCTCTACCTTGCTGGGGCCGGCCCGGTGGCTCAGGCGGTTAGAGCTCTGTGCTCCTAACTCTGAAGGCTGCCGGTTCGATTCCCACATGGGCCAGTGGGCTCTCAACCACAAGGTTGCCAGTTCAATTCCTCGAGTCCCACAAGGAATGGTGGGCTCTGCCCCCTGCAACTAAGATTGAACATGGCACCTTGAGCTGAGCTGCCGCTGAGCTCCCGGATGGCTCAGTTGGTTGGAGCGTGTCCTCTCAACCACAAGGTTGCTGGTTCGACTCCCACAAGGGATGGTGGGCTGTGCCCCCTGCAACTAGCAAAGGCAACTGGACCTGGAGCTGAGCTGCGCCCTCCACAACTAAGACTGAAAGGACAACAACTTGAAGCTGAATGGCACCGTCCACAACTGAGATTGAAATGACAATAACTTGACTTGGAAAAAAGACCTGGAAGTACACACTGTTCCCCAATAAAGTCCTGTTCCCCTTCCCCAATAAAATCTTTAAAAAAAAAAAAAATATATATATATATATATATATATATATATATATATATCTACCTTGCAAACACAATGTTTTTCTGACTGCAAAAACAATACATATTGATTGGAGAACATTAAGAAAATACGGAAAAGCACACACATAGGAACATATAATTCCATCAGCTAGAGATAGCCACTAATTACTATTTTATACAAACCTTTTCAATGTTTTCTGTGTATTTTTCAATAAAATGAGAATGTTGCTACTTTTTAGCATGCTTTTAAAAATATGTGAGCATATCAGGAGCATTAAATGTCCTCTGTAATATCATTTTATATAAACATATAATGGATATATCAATTTATTTAAGACAAGCATTGCAAACTGATAACCTATAACCAAAACTGGTATAAGGACATGCTACATTTTGTCATTACAGCATTTCAAAATTGTTTGAATTTTGAATGTCTTTACACAAGATATGCTCTCTTCAATTTCCCACAGTTTCCACAAATCCCAATTATCTTATGCTCAGTGTGTTCCTTTATTTTTGTCACCTACTTGTTTTTATTTTGTTGTTGCTGTTGTTTTTGCAGGTTTTTCTTTTTTCCTTTTTTCTTTCTTTTCTTTTTTGTTGATGCATTTTTTTTGCATTCTGCATTTGAGTTACAAATGGAAAATTTATCAACATAAAATTTTTTTCATGCATTTACCTAGTATTGGTTGCCTACCTTCTCTGCACCAGTTACTGTGTTAGGCTAGAAAATGGTAAGCAATACAAACATGGTCCTTTATACCTTGAAACGTATAGTGCAGTGGGAGAGACATCCAAATAAAATTGCTGCTACAAGGAAACCTAACCTAGGGACTTTTGTTTGGGAGGTGGGGCTTTCCTGAGGAAGTGATGTTTGAACTGAGATCTATAGTAGGAACCACTTAGACAAAAAAAAGAGAGAGAGAGAGAAAATATTATTGGCCAAACGAATATATGTGCAAGTCTTGAAAAAGAAAGTATCAAATTATGTCAAAAGGGCTAAAACAGAAATTAAGTGAAACAATGTTTGCAAGATGAGGCTGAAGAAGTTAACACAGGCCATAGCATTCAGGCATCTGTGGATGATACAAAGGATTATGAGACAGATATTGAGATGAAATTAGCCTCATGCTAATTGCTATCCATCCAGTGACCCTAGTATTCTCTTTCCTTTATTCAGCCACTCCTTATATGACAGGATTTTGAGCTCTCCTTCATCCTCTGATCACTCTTTTTTTTTGGAAATTAAATGTTTCTTAGCCTACTATTCTGGAAGTAGAGCCAAGCCAGAAATAGTTAAGCTGAGGGCCAGAGGGATGACAGCCTAGCACAAATAGTAATTAATTACTGGCCATTTTACTAGAACACAGTTGCTATGTATTCATAACCAATTAAATGTTATTGAACAACAAATATATATGTTACATTAAATTGTATTTTCAAAATTGTTTCTCATCTCTTAAATTTCACTTAGGTGAAAATTAAAATCAGCATGGCTTTTATGTTTGTATTCCTGGATTGGGCAAAGAGAGGACAAAGGAATGGAAAAATTTAGAGGTTCCTGGATAGCAAGAGAAAGCCAGTTTGTTATTTAAAATACACTAAGGATAATCTACAACTAAATAATGTGCATTAGCTCTTGGTTATTAAACAAATAAGCCACCCAATTTAACTTCCATGTTTTATGTTTTTTTGACAATTTTTGTCCTTGTTTGTTTGGAAGATTTAAAGTGGTTATTGCATAGAATAATTCCTACAGAGAGATTTGTGAGTTGCTGAATTTTTAAATGTCAAATTGAACAACAGGAGAAACATTTTCAGAATTCAGATTCAGAGTAAGCAAGTGTGTTAACAAGTAGGAGCAATATTAAAAGTTAGAAAAATCCCTGGCTTGTTTCTTTCTCAGGACAAATTAAGTCCATTAGAAAGTTGTGGAGTAGCCTAGTAATACCTGAAAGAATTCAGGGATTCTCAAGGAAATTGTTATTCCTTAGTTTATTGATTATTCCACAAATATTTATGAAACACCTACTGTGTGATATATTATACATCATTTAGGGCACTGGGTGTAGCTCATACAAAAGTGCATAGTTTATTAATGCATTTTGTGCAGGAAATAGTACAATAGACCCTTCACATACACACAAAGGATTCTCCCAGAGACCTTGAATCCTCACATATGCAAATATTTTACATAAATTAACCAAGAAAATAGAGTAAATTATAACTAGCATTTGATGTTTTCACACATAATCATGAATTTTAAAAAGTAGGCAGAGTTTCTGGATTGGCATGTATGAAGCTTAGAAATTGCTAGTCCATTCTCACAAGTAAAAAGCTGAACAAACTGAAAAATTAACAACTATTCATAGACCTGTCAGAGAACTGAGGTCACAGAGCAAACCACTGCCCCCCAAATTGGAGAGACAGACAAATGGACACAGATAATTGCAACTTACTAGAGGAGAAACCTCCATGGGAACAAGTGCTAGAGTAAGAAAACCTGAACTGTATTCACAAATCTCTAGAGACTGAGTGTGGAGAAGTCAGTTAAAAATTCCAGGGAGAACTAACCAAAGAGGTCCCCCAGGCTTTAGTGAGTTTTGCCTTTAAGAGCCCTACCAAGTCTTCATAGTGAATACTGGAGGAAAATTCAATATTTATATTTCTGTCAAGAGGAAAGAAAAAGCAACCATTTTGAAGTATGCCAAAGCATTATATTAACAGGGCATTATGTTTCTTCTGCGCTCAGAAGAAACTATTATACCAAAGCCTAACCTGCTGGGGTTTTATAAGTGTCTAATCTATCTAGGGGGAAGGAATTACCCAACTTCAGCTCCCTCTAACCATACTGTCCCTCCTAAGGAGGGAGTTTGGGAAGGGGAGAGACTAAAAAGCACTATTGAAGTCTACAGTCTGGGGCACAGGCTCACCAAAGACTGAAACCTAATCACAGGACTAGAACACTTTCCCTCTCCCCACATCTTACCATTACATTAATAAAGACCTACTTACTACAGTTTCTTTTACCTATGTCTACCTTTCAATGAAAAATTAGAAAGCATACTAAAAGGCAATAAAACATAGTTTGAAGAGACTGAACAGTCATCAGAACCAGAGTCAGATATAGCGGGAATGTTGAAATTATCAGATCAGGAATTTTAAAATCTATGATTAATGTGCGAAAGGCTTTAATGGAAAAAGTAGACAACATGTAAGAAAAATGGATAATTTAAGCAGAAAGGTGAAAAAGTCTAAGAAAGAATAAAAAAACAAATGCTAGAGATCAGAAATGCTGTAACAGAAATGAAGAATGCTTTTATTGGACTCATTAGTAGACTAGACAGAGCTTAGGAAAGAATCTTTGAGTCTGAGGATATAAAAATAGAAAATTCAAAAACGAAAAAGCAAAGAGAATAAAAGACTGAAAAAAACAAAACAAAAACAAAACAGAAAACAAAAAAACAGAACACAATATCCAAGAACTGTGGAATAACTACAAAAGATATAACCTGTGTAATGGGAATACCAGGAGAGAGAGAAAGAAGCACAAGCAATATTTGAAGCAATAATGACCAAGAACTCACCCCAAATTAATGTTAGACACCAAAGTAAACTACAGATCCAGGAAGCTCAGAGAACAATAAGCAGGACAGATGCAAAACAAAAAGCTACAGTTAGACATATCATATTCAAACTTAAGAAAATCAAAGATTAAAAAAAAATCTTGAAAGAAGCCAGAGTAGAAAAATTCTGTACCTATAGAGGGACAAAGATAAAAGTTACAGTCACGCACTTCTGATCAAAATCCATTCAAACAAAAATATAGTGGTCTGTTCCAGACCACTGTAAAAAAGCAAATATCACAATAAAGCAAGCCACATGTTTTTTGGTTTCCCAGTGCATAGAAAAGTTATGTTTACACGAGTCTGTTAACTGTACAATGGCATTATATATAAAATAAACAATGTACATACCTTAATTAAAAACAGTTTATTGCTAAAATGTGCTAGTCATCATCTGAACCTTCAGTGAGTTGTAATCTTTTTGTTGGTGGAAGGTCTTGCCTTAATGTTGATAGCTGCTGACTGATCAGGATGGTGATAACTCAAGGATGCAGTGGCTATGGTAATTTCTCAAAATGAGACAACAATGAAACATGCCACATCGATTGACTCTTCCTTTCACAAACAATTTCTTTGTAGCATGGGAGAGTGTTTGATAACATTTTGCTGACAGTAGAACTTCTTTCATAATTGGAGTCAGTTCTCTCAAACCTTGCCACTGCTTTATCAAAAGAAGTTTATATAATATTCTAAGTCCTTTTTATCATTTCAACAATCTTCACAGCATCTTCACCAGGAGTAGACTCCATCTCAAGAAGCGACTTTTTTTTGCTCATCAATTAGAAGCAGCTCCTTATCTGATAAAAGTTTTATCATGAGATTGCAGCAATTCAGCTACATTTTCAGGCTCCGCTCCTAATTCCAGTTCTTTTGCTCTTTCCATCACATCTAGAGTTAATGCTTCCACTGAAGTCTTGAATTCCTTCAACTTATCCATGAGGGTTGGAATCAACTTCTTCCAAACTCCTGTTAATGTTGATATTTTGACCATGAATCAAGAATGTTCTTAATGGCATCTAAAATGGTGAATCCTTTCCACAAGGTTTTCAATTTACTTTGTCCAGAACTATCAGAGAAATCACTATTTATAGTAGCTATAACCTTACAAAATGTATATTCTTAAATAATAACACTTGAAAGTGAAAATGACTCCTCAATCAATGAACTGTAGAATGGAACTGTGTTAGCAGGCATGAAAACATCAATATTGTACATCTCCATCAGAGCTTTTGGGTAACTAGGTGCATTGTCAATGAGCAGTAATATTTTGAAAGGAATCTTTTTTCTGAGCAGTAGGTCTCAACAGTGGGATTAAAAGATTCAGTAAACCATGTTGTAAACAGATGTGCTTTGATCCAGGCTTTGTTGTTCCATTAATAGGGCACAGGCAGAGTAGATTTTGCATAATTCTTAAAGGCCCTAGGCTTTTTGGAATGGTAAATGAGTATTGGCTTCCAATTAAAGTCACCATCAGCATTAGCCCCTAACAAGAGAGTCAGCCTGTCCATTGAAGCTTTGAAGCCAGGCATCGACTTCTAAGTAGCTATGCAAGTTTTAAATGACATCTTCATTGGAAATCTGTTGTGTAGTCTAGCCATATTCATTAATTATCTTTAGCTAGATCTTCTGGATAACTTGCTGCAGCTTCTACATTGGCACTTGCTGTTCACCTTGCATTTCTATGTTAGAGAGACGACTTCTTTCCTTAAGCCTCATGAACCATCCTATGCTAGCTTCAAACTTTTCTTCTGCAGCCTTTTTGCCTTTCTCAACCTTCATAGAATTGAAGATACTTAGGGCCTTTCACTGGATTTGGTTTTGGCGTAAGGGAATGTTGTGGCTGGTTTGATTTCCTATCCAGACCACTATAACTTTCTCCGTATCAGCAATAGGGCTGTTTTATTTTCTTATCATTCATGTATTCACTGGAGTAGCATTTTTAATTTCCTTCAAGAACGTTTTCTTTGCATTCACAGCTTGGCTAACTTTGCACAAGTGGCCTAGCTTTTAGCTTGTTTCACCTTTTGACGTGCCTTCCTCACTAAGCTTAATCATTCTCTAGCTTTTGATTAAAAGTGAGAGGCATGAGACTCTTCCTTTCACTTGAACACTTAGAGGCAATTATAGGGTTGTTAACTGGCCTAATTTCAATATTGTTGTGTCTCAAGGATTAGGGAGGCTAGAGGAGGGGGAAGAAGATGAGGAAACATATGTGACATTTATTGATTAAATTCACCATCTTATATGGGCACTGTTTTTGGTGCCCCGAAACAATTATAATAGGATCATCAAAGATCACTGACTACAAATCACCATGACAAATACAATAATAATTTAAAAGTTTGAAATATTGCAAGAATTACCAAAATGTGTCACAGAGACACAAAGTGAGCAAACACTGTTGGGAAAATGGTACTGATAGACTTGCTTAATGCAGGGTAGCCACAAATGTTCAATTTGAAAAAAAAAAAAAAAAAAGGCAATATCTGTGAGGCACAATCAATTGAAGTGCAATCAAATGAGGTATGCCTGTATATGCTTTTGTGTAAGTAAAATAAGTGACAACAATAATACAATGGATGGTAGGAAGGAATTTTGAATATTTTGTTATACACTACAGGACAGTGTTATTTCAGTATGTAAAAGAGGGCAAAGGGGGTCAAACATATGGTGATAGAAGGAGAATAGACTTTGGGTGGTGAACACAGAGTGCAATATATAGATGATGTATTAAAGAATTTAACACTTGAAACCTATATAACTTTACTAAACAATGTCACCCCAGTAAATTTAATAAAAATTAAGAAGAAAGAAAGTGGGCTTGGATTAGTTGTAAATGTATATTGCAAACCTTAGGAAAAACCACTAAAAAAAGTTTTAAAAAAGCATAATTGATATGCTAAGATAGGAGAGAAGATGAAATCAAATAAAATGCTCAATTAACACCATAAAAGATGGAAAAAATATGGAAGTCAAAAAATAGGAAAAAAGAACAAACACAACCAATAGAAAACAGTAACAAATATATAAATATTAACTTAACTATATCAATAATCACTTTAAATGTCAGTTGTGTAAGTATACTAATTAAAGCACAGAGATTGTCAGGGTGGATCAAAGAAAGCAGGCAGTGAAATAATAGAGCAAAAATACAGAAATAGACCCATGCAAAAGAGTAACTCCAGTATCAGAAACATACATAGATGGGAACTTGGTACATGATACAGTGGATGTTATAATTCAGGGGGGAGACATGGACTATTCAATAAATGATAAGATAATTGGACAAAATGGGAAAATAATGAAATTAGAACCCCACTTAATACCATACATAAAACCTAATCTAAAAAGCAAAAGTTTAAAATTCTTAGAATAATATATATATACATATATAGTCACGGGGGAAGACAGGACTTCTTAAGCAAGATACGAAAAAGCATAATCCATAAAGGAGAAATACGATAAATTTCACTACACCAAATAAAGAAACATTTCATATGACCAAAGATACCTGCAATGAATCTAGTGAATTTTGCTGTCTCACCATTAATTCACACATTTAATGAATATTTACTTAGTCAATGGGGACCCAATTGTTAACAAAATAAATCAAACTCCTATCCATATTTAGCTTCTATTCTGAGTAAAACAAGGAGAAATTTTAAAAAAGGGAGATAGAGAGTGCTAAATGTGGAGATTTTAATCTACTACTTGATAGTTAAGGGAAACTGCACTCTAAAACTGACAGCTGAACAAAGAACTAATGGAGGAACAAGAGAAAAGCATGCAAGTATTTTAGAATTAACATTACATAAAGGGAAATAGAAAGGCCTAAGGGCCTCCTAGTGTGTCTTCAGGTAGAGAAGATTTTGGAGAAGTGAAAACAGCTTTTGCCAGCCTGCCTTGCAAATAGGGGTCCAGATCTGATATAGGTTCCTCCAATCACATACAAATCATGAAAGACTTCAAGTCAGAACTGAGGCAAGAGGAGAGAAAGACAGAGTGTGGGACATGCATTTTGTTAGAACAAATTTTGGCAGAAACTTCTAAAACATACACTTTAAGATTTGCAGGAATTTTCCTGATTGTGTCTAAGATGGTATGATTTTTCACCCAAAAGCTTTAGCAACAGCAGTAGAAATACTTTTGGAGCCAGATGCTTTACTGTGACTTAAACTTGGTAGGTACCATCGGTTCTTGGTGGGAGCGGTAGCTCCCTGTGGCCCTATTCTGAATTATGGGCTTTAGGTATGAATTCTGTAAGCTCACCTAAAATCAATTGCATCTGTTCACCAAAATAATTATGTAAACCATTTAATGTTCTGTAAGGTATCCTTTGTGATTAAACTACAGTATACTCTACTCTCTTCAACTTAACTCTGATCAATAGAGTAGTACCAGAAGTGGCTATAGACAATATACTCTCAAGAAAATGGGAACCTGTGATTGGTTATCTGACCTGGGTGGGATTTAAGGAAGCAAGAATCCTCCAGCATCAGCAGGTGGGACAAAGGAAATCTGTTATTTAAATGATCACTTGTGATTGCCTGGAATGAAGCACCTGGCAAGACTGGCAAACCATATGACTACAGTGAGAATGAGGGGTATAAGGTTTGTAGGGTGGGCTGACTGCTTTTAACTGTACCAAAAAAACTCCAGTAAACACCATGACAAACCCAAGATTTTAAATTCTAGGCTCCAGGCATGATTAGAGATTCAAGGAGCTTCTATAATTGCCCTATAAGAAACACTTGCATCTTTAGGTCCAAAGCAATCATACCTAAAAATAAGATGTAGAGTCTGATCTTCCAAATTGCAGAATTAAAGTCCTGTAAAATGATTTTACAAGATTTCTGGGGCTTATATGTAAAAATCAGGAACTTTAGATAGGGCATATAATAGGATCCTGAGAAAATTTGGGTGAATTCAGGTAACTTTGAGGTCCACAAAACATCAAACCAAAGAGTGGCAAAATTTTGCTAATTTACAGCTCCAGAAAACTGGAAATAGATAGATAGATAGATAGATAGATAGATAGATAGATAGATAGATAGATAGATAGATAAAGAAAAAAAGGACATGATTTTAGATAGAGTCAAATTTATTGATACAGGATTCTCAATTCAATATAGTTATAATTATTTTGGAGTGGTTATAAATATTTGCTTCAGTGACTGAGGTGTTTTCACAGCGGACAATAGATTTAAGAAATCATATTGTCTGTGAATAAAGGGAGTTATATTTCTTCTTTTCCAGTCTGAATGTTTATTTATTTTGTTTCTTTTTCTTGCCTGATTTCACTGTCTAGAACCAGCAGTACAATGTTGATTAGAAGTGGTAAGACAGGCATCATTTCCTGGTTCCTGATTTTAGGAAGAAAGCATTGTCTTTCATTCAAATAAGAGATTAACTATAGATTTTTCATATATGCTATTTATCAGGTTGAGGAAGTTCATTTCTGTTTTTAGTTTTTGAGATATTTTTCCAGGCATGGATTTTGTGTTTCTTAAATGCCTTTTCTGTGTTTATTGAGAGGATCATACGGTTTTTCTTTCTTAGTCTGTTATTACAATGAATTACATGGATTGGTTTTTGAATATTAAATCTATTTTACATTCCTGGGACAATCCCCACTTGGTCATGATTTATTATCCTTTTTGTATATGGTTGTATTTGATCTGATAACATTTTGTTGAGAAGTTTTGCATGTATATTCATGGGATATATTGGCCTGTAGTTTACTTGTCTTGTAATGTCTTTTTTGTTTTGTTTTCTGTTTTTAGTATCAAGTAACATGGTCCTCACGGAATGATTTGGGACGTATTCTCTCCTCATCAATTTCTGGAAGAGTTTACGTAAAATTGGTATTTGTTTAAATGGTTGGTAGAATTTGCCAATGAAGCTATATAGTGTTTTCTTTGTGGGAAGCTTTTTAAACACAAATTCTATTTCTTTAATAGCTATACAGTTATTTTGGTTATCTATTTCTTCTTGAATGAACTTTAGTAATTTGGTATTTCAAGGAATTTGTCCATTTCATGCACTTCTTCAACTCTGGTAATATTATCTGCTCTGAAACCTGTTTTGTCTGATCCTTATATAACCACCCTGGCTTTAGTTTTATTAGTGTTACCATGGGGTGTTTTTCCCATCCTTTTACTTTTAGCCTATATATTAACATAATTGTGTCTTGCTCTTTATCCAATCTACAATCTCTGGTTTTAAATGAGAGTGTTTAGACCATTTACATTTAATGTGATTATTGATCTGTTGTGGCTTAAGTATATTGTCGTGATATTTGTTTTCTGTTATCCCCATCCATTCTTTGTTCTCATTTTCCTGTTTTTGTTTGTTTGTTTGTTTTTTGCTTTCTTTTGGAGCAATTGTGCAATTTTTATTCCTCATTATGTCCTTTGTTGGCTTATTAGCTATAACTTTATTATTCACAATGAAGAGATATGGAGTTTTTATTGGTGATTTAGAGTTTATATTATATATCTTTAACTAATCACATTCTTCCTTCAAGTGATATTATATTGTTTAATGTATAGTGTAAAAACCTTACAACAATATAATTCTATTTCCCTTCCTTGCCTTTTTATTATTTTTGCCTTACATTTTACTTCTACATATTTTATAAACTCCAAAATATGCTATTACTTTTTGTCTCTTTAAGGAGTCAATTATATTTTAAAGGCATTTAAATAATAAGAGTCTTTTTTACAGCTTTATTGAGGTAGGATTGACAAAAATTTTATATATTTAGGGTGTACAATAGGTTTTGATATATATCTACATTGTAAATGATTACCACAATCAAGCTAATTAACTTATGCATTACCTCACATAGTAATCTTTTTGTGTGTGTGGTGAGAACACTTAAAAACTACTCTATTAGCAAATTTCAAGTATACAATATATTATTATTAACTCTAGTCACCATGCTGAACATTAGGTCTCTAGAACTTGTTCGTCTTATAACTGAAAGTTTATACCTTTTGACTCACTTCTCCTCTTTTCCCCCAAATCCCCAGGCCTTGGTAACTACTATTCTGCTATCTGTTACTATGAGTTTGACTGTAGTTTTTTTTTTTGTTGTTTTGTTTTGTTTTTGATTCTGTATATAAGTGAGATTATACAGTGTTTGTCATTCTGTATCTGACTTTTTTCTCTGGATGCTTTTAAGATTCACTCATTATTATTGGTTCTAAGAAATTTTGTTGTTCAGCTGTGTGAGACAGGACCAGAATAACATTTATTCTAGGATTAAATCTTACCCACCACTGAGCCAAGACTCTTCTTAGTCCTCTGTCTGATGTTTTCTAAAACGTGAGGTTTTCTACTCTGGCTGTTGGGAATAGGCACTCTCCTAGCCTGAGCTATCAATACTGTTTTCCTCTAATCCTTTTGGGTGGTTCTACTACCAGCTTCGGGTAGTTTCCTCAACGCAGGCACTGATCGATACTCAGCTGAATACTCAGTTGATACTCGAGAGGCACTTTTTGCAGATCTCTGGAGTTCTGTCTCTGCAGTTCTTTTCTCTCCAGTACTCTACCCAGTCAACTCTAGTCTCCTTGACTTCCTCAGACTCCCAGCTCCTTTTCCTCAACTCAGGCTTATTCCTCCTTACATGGCAGCCTGGAAACTTTCTCCAGGCAGTAAACTGGGGCTATGGTATAGCTTACCTCACTAATTTACATGTGACAGGGAACAAATGCCCTTCATTGCCTGATATCCAATGTCTTGAAAGCCACTGTTTTATAAATTTTATCTATTTTTCTAGTTATTTCAGGCAGAAGAATAAATCTAATCCCAGTTACTCATCTTGACCAGAAGCAAATGTCCAGAGTGACATTTTTAAAAAGCACAAATCTTTTCATATTATGCTCCTTATAAAACCTGTCAATGTTTCCTCACTGTTCTTAGGATAAAGTCCATAATTCTTAGCAGGGTCTTCAAAATCTGGCTGCTTCTAGCTCATTTTATGCCACTTTCCCCTTTGTTTTTTTGTTTCAGCCTCTCAAGCCTTTTTTTCAGTAGCTCACACTCAGCAGACACTTCTGCCTCTCCTCTCCCAATTTCTACTACACATTTTGTGCACACCCATAGATACAGCTAGCTCATACCTGTAATTCAAAGTTTGCCTTGGATGCCATTTTTTTCCAGGGAAAGGGTCCTTGACCTCCCTCAATAAGTTATGTTTTTATGATTATTCCTTTGGGCTTAGAAATCAACATTAATATTAAGAAAATACTCTGTAACACAGTAGGGTGTTGTGTTAAATAATTTCTGAGGGCCTTTCTAATTATAAATTTCTATGATTAGCTATAACGCACATTCTTTAAAAACAAACAAACACATAATTTTGAAAACTATCTTACTTATTAAGACTACAATATTTTATTAAATTTGATCATAGAAGTGTTGATTGGGAACTGGTAGCATTTAACTACTCAGAAAACTTCTTTCAATGAGGCTAAACATTGCCATGCCCATTGCACCTCACCTACAGTTTGTTATTTGCCAATTCAACATATCGATTAGGTACTCAGTATTATAAGCACCAGAGAGGTAATATGAAATCAATCCCATTCCTCAAGAAAGTTAATACTTATTTAGTGATATAAGTAAGAACCTCATACGGGAAACAAAAGGAATTGGCCAATTATTTAAAAGACAATAACTAAATGCATATTAAGTTGTATATTCTATAAGTCCTGCTACTCTGAGAGTAGAAAGGTTTAGGACAGGTTGCGTAGAGAAATCAGCCGCTCAAGTTTAAGCTAGATAAGGGACTCCAGAGGCAATATCAGGTAGTTCAGTTAATTATCTGGTGTAACTAGAAGCAAAAGGATGCAAAATATAAAGCATTGACCAAGGTAAAAAGCTGGAGAACAAGTTGACGAAGTTGTATCTGTTGTCAGAAGCAAGGAATGAATGTTGGGCCAAAAGCCAGAAGAAAAATCAGAGTCATGAACTGTGTCAATCCAAGAATGCAGTGGAAGAAAGAAGCAAGATGGCAATGAGGCTAGAGGATTCAGTACTTTAGATGTGAGAAGGGCTGAATTACCTGCAGCTCCCTGTTCGTTACCAGAGAAGTTTGGGTGTAGGTCTCATGTGGAGTACGTGAAACGACCTGAATTAAAGGAAACTGGTTGGGGGGGGGGGGGGATTTTCCTTCTGATCCTTACACAAACACCCAGACTTGCCCTCTTAAGGAAGGGAAGACTTTCCCAGGGTTTTCCCTGAAAGATATCAGTTCTCTTTTGTCAGAGGTTCTAGACTACCTATGTGCCTTAAATCAGTTAGTTACGGCTATGGCCCCAGGCATTTGCCTGCTCCGACATGACCACTATAATTATTGTGTACATGCCTCTCTGGTTCAGGACCAGCACTCATTCATTCCACAGTCCATCTAGCCTTTAACTGTGGCTCCATTACCAATTTATAGTTCTGTTCCTGTCCTTTGAATTAGACTTTGGTATTTGGTTTTCTCTTTTTGGTTCTTGGCTTGCTCTCAAAATAGTGTTCCAATAATCATTTTCATTTCAAACAACTTCACTTTCATTATTCTGTAGAGATTCAACCCCCGTTTCTGTAGGGACCATAACCTCCAATTATGGATATGGGACAGTGGCTCAACCAAAACTACTGGACTCTACATGAGGAAGTCACATTAGTGGTTGTTCATATGTGTTTTCCTCTACTAAGTACTGTCTCCACCAGATGAAGTACCAGGGCTAGCTATTATAATTGCAAAGTCCAGATCACTCCCTATTGTGTATTTTGGCTCCTTGTCTCTGGCTGTTGGGGTAAGTTACAAAGGTGTTGCGTTCAGAGTGGCATTGTAGGGCCATGTATGCAGGGATTAATGAAAAATGAATTTGGGATGCAAGGAGGGTAATCACGGAAGTGGAAGGTCCATACTTTACGGGTCAGGAAATTTGTTCTTGTATAAGCTAGAGAATAGTGATGGGCGTTATATATCCATTATGAGACCAGCCACAGAATCTGCTCTGTTATTGTCTTCCTTAGTGTTCAAGACTGTCAACTTAAACTTTCACTTATTTAACAGATTCTTGTTGAGCACTGATTATATGTATATCAGGTAGTGGGCTAGAACTTGGGGATGCAATGGGGAGCAAAAGCAGTGTGTACAAGCTAAATGTGTGTGTGGGGAAGACATTTTATATTAATCCAAAAATTATGTAATCGAAATAATTGCTAAACATAATATAATAATATAGCTATCACATATAAACAAATATGAATATGATAATATAACTAATTAATGAAAAACTATGTTAAGTGCTATAAGGAAGAAGAGCATGGTATTATAAGAGAGTATAATAGTGCTTTTCTGAGAAACTATGATCTGAGATCTTAAGGGAAAATAGGGCCTAACTAACTAAAGGAGGGATGAAATATCTCTCTCTTAAGTTCCTGTGGTAAAAGGAATTATGGTGGCTTCAAGGAGCTGAAAGGTTATTGTTGCCATTGTGTCAGAAAACTATGAAAAGCATGTTGTTAGGTTAGTCTAAGAAGTAAGTAAAGGCCAGTCATAGACGGTCACTGTAAGGATTTCTGTCTTTATCCAGAGAAAGATAGGATGCCATTGCAGCATATTAAGCAAGAAAGTGCTACGATTTGTGTTTTAAAAAGATCATCTCAGTTGCTTATGTGGAGGAGACCAAAAGGACGCAGGGAGACCAGTCAGAATGCTGATTTGGATCACTCAGGCAAGATATAATGCTGGCTTAGACTACTGTGTTTGTGGTGGAGGTAGCTGGACGTGGTTGGATTCAAGATATATTTTGAAATCAGAGCAAATAAAACTTGCTGATGAATTGGAAATGAAAACTAACATTTTACTCCAATCTCTGACCATCCCCACACACCTCCTTGATCACATTTAGAAGATGATCTTATCTCCAATTTTATTAGCTAGAAGCTATTAAACAAGAACTCTCATTTATATACCAAAAAACATGCAATACAGAGGGGCTTAGGGGAAGCTGTGTCTTTAGGGGACAGCCATATTTTAATTAAATCCAGGGAGTAAAGTCAGAGCTCAGAGAAGTTTCTAAGAATATAGGGAATTGTCTGCATAAATCCTGGCTGTTGTATTGGGCTCTTTACTAAAGTATGGAAGTCAAGGAAAGGGTGGGGACAGTTCTGAAGAAAGGAAATAGAAAGTGTTATGGTGATGAAGGGGATGTAGAGGATAGATGATCATACAATTTGCCATATAATGGAGGCATGGGTTAAAGGCAATGGTGAATTTCTTTAAGGGAGACAAATAGTGTTCTTTAAGGGGACATGGCTAGAGGATTTGAGTAGGGTGGTCATAGACATAGAAACTGGCAACCCACATATTGGAAAGTCTGGCCAATGCTGGCTATAAAAACTGAAGACTCACATGCTGCAAGGCCTGGCTGGTGGTGAATGAAAACCACAAAATCTTTGTATCAGTTATGGAATCCCTTTGGGTTGTTTTGAATTTCTTCCAGGAATATACCTGTGGCAGAGGTTATGGTGATACTAGGCATAAAAGAAAGCAGGGGGCGTGAAATCCATGTTTGTTGGAGAAGGGGTATATAAAAACTTAAAGGCCAACTACTGTGTTTTAAAATGGGTGACCTAGTCATACTGTTTATTTGATATGTAGCCATAGAAGTTTTCTTTCTGTATCTGGTTTATCATTCTTGTTAAAATTTTATCTGTGGATGGTGAATAGGAGAGGGGTAAATTAAGACATTGAAGAATTTAAGGGATGCTCTCTAGAAACACAAGACTAATCGTAATACATGGTCTCACTCTAAATTGTCAGGTAGTTTATGGAGATGGAACACTTCCTTAATCACCAAGGCAGCAGGTTCTGAAGTAGAATATGATCCAATATAAAGAGTACTTTGTACTCCATCTTGGTGAAAGCACTAAGAATTATACTAAATCTTTATGAAGGGGAAGGGCTATGACAAACCATGGTAACAGTGTTTTAATGAGCTCTGAGGGATCAGAGTATAATTTTTCCTACGGCATCCTGAACCTGATTCTAGATGCAAATCTTGTAAGTAGGGGTCTGCATCAGATAAGTTTTGTCAAAGAAAGGATTACTAGACATCTTCATGGGTCAAGTTTAGGGTCTTAAATGGACCTCAGTATCTAGCCAGATCAACATCTGTCTGGGCTTCACTTTGGTGAAGCAACACCCTAATGCTTCAAAGATGCTGCCAGTAATTCTGGAGCTCCCTCAGACAATGCTTGGTTCAATTGCCTGCCTCTTGCTCCATGATGGCCTTTCACTTCTAACTGTGGTTGTAGGGCCATGTCAGTCTTTGAGCAAAGACTCTCAGAAGTGAATAATCATGTCCATCAATAAATTAATAGGTTCCTCTTGCCCTATATGTACCTGGTATATATGTGGTATGGAGTTTGGCTTTCCAGAAGAATATGATACACTGTACCTGACATAAGCTTAGCTCTCTTGTCATTTGTGCTGCTCCTTGTTAAGAACATCAGGGCAATAACACAAACCAGCATGTGCATTCACATCCAAAGCTCTCATGGAGGAGCTTTAAGGCCTCTCAAGTGAGTGGATTCAGGTCTTAAAGGCAGTGTTTATAGTGAACATGTCCAGTCTCATATATTGTGTAATTATGTATTGCCATAGACAGTTTTCTCTAGGAGTATGTGCACAGTCAGAGTTCACCTCAACCTGAGGTATCCTTATGCCAGGGATTCCTCCAAGGAGATAATGGAAGCCTCTCCTTATGAGGAGAGGAGATGGATGGCAGAGCATGATTGAGATTAAGGTGAAGAAGCTCTTCCACTCTTGAAAGGTAATTACCATTTGTACACCACTGATGTCTTTCTTATCTGGTTCCTCTAACTTGCTTGGCTGGAAAGGGTATCATTTAGGAATTTGTCAGGATAATTGAGCTGCTATAAAATTTATGGGAATAAGGGATTTATTAAATGTGAAAGGATCTGTGGAAATAAAAGTCTGGAAGAGAGAAGTCAGAGACTCAGAGAAATCAGTACTTTTAAAACACCTGCCTGGTGGACAAGTCAAAGCTTGCAGTTTAGCAAGAAGTCAAGTACTTCAGGCTGTCAAAGTGCAACAGCGAAGGGGGGACTTGCGGTGAGGTCTATGGAAACTGCTGCCTCTGGGAAGTTATTACCTCATGTAGCTACTGCCTTTGTGGATTCACAGTCAAGCAGCTGGTAGAGGACATGTATTACGACCCTGGGGTCACTGTTAGCCAACAGGGCCAGCGTTTGGGAAGATGAGCCAAATGCAGGGGAAAACAAGCTAGGACCTGCTAATATTCTGTGTCTGTTTGTCGCCATGTCTGACTACAATGACCTTCTGAGAGTAATGGCTTCTGCTTCACTTTTGCCTTCCAAATTTCATGCAGTTCTTCTTTTAATCAACTCTAACTTAGTACCATAAAGATAAGAGAATTTTGGGAAATGTAGTTTTCAGTATTAGCTAATTTCATATAACACAATCCAGCACATGCATTCACATCTGAAGCTCTCAAAGATACATTTATTGGAGTTTCTTCAGAGGTGAAGATAGTATAGTAGTCCAAGGGCCACAAAACCCAGGCAATCATAAGGCTGCATGTCTAGATTACGGATAATCAAAGAACTACCTGAGTGTTCCAATGGCTAAAGAGTATCACCAAACACTTAAATTGTCCCAAGTATGTCTGGAAAACCATTTCTCTGATAATGCTCTCTTGACTATGGATGAGATTTCATGTTTTCTCTGAGTTGGTCTAAGGTCTTGGGGATGAACAGTCTCATACCAGAGAGCTTTGCAGTTCCAATAGTTCCTGGAAGAATTGGGGTTTCTCCTTCTTCTCTTAAAGAGTACCAGGGGCCCAGAAGAAAGCAAAGAGGGTTGAGGGATTGTCATAGATATTTCATCCATGGGATTTTAAAGGACATAAAATTCTTCAAAGAGTGGAGTACAATCCTTTTTTTTTTTTTTTTATTTAAGCCACTGCCACTGATGCAAAATATGCAGTCAGTTGTTGATTCACAGTTAATATGTGCTTCCTATTTTAAGAATACCATTATTCTTACAGGATTGGGTAAAACAGTTATCCCATGGTCTGTAGGAAAGCTAGACTAGGTGAAGTTCAATGTCTAAGTACTTCAGGAGTTGACAGTATTGTGTATCTCTAGTTAGTTGACAGTAATAACCCTCTAATAGCAGATGCCTATTTAACATATATGCCTGGACATGTTCCCCCAAATGTTCTAGCTCAGTTTGGAGCTCAGTACAAACTCAGCTTCTTTTTTTCTTCTCTTCCATAGTCTTCCTCTCTACTTGTCCACACTGGAAATTAACCTTTCTTTTGAGAAGGAGGTCATAGCTATAAGGAGATATGATTAGATGGCTATGTATTAAGTCTGATGAGGATTCTGATCAGATTGGTCAGGTTTCTTGGATAAGCAGTCCAGGTTATCTTATCCTAGTGTGGTGACACTGTGATATACCACCTAGATCCTCTTCAATGAAGGACTGAGACCTCAACTGCTGAAGGAATCATCTACAGATAGCTTTCATATTTCAGCACCTTCAGAGATTGTCGCAGGTACAGACAGCCACACAGGAAGTCCCAATAGCTGATTGGTATGGAATATAAAAGCCTTGCCATGTGAAAGGCCATTCTAGCTCCAAGCTTCTAATGGGGTTGGTTGGGGCTGTTGGCTGAGTTCTCCCTCTCTGAACTCCTGCTTTGTTTTCTTCCCTTCCACAGATGTTGATCCCATGGGTAGTCCTTTGTCCCATAAGTACTCCATGTACACTAAATTCAACCTCTGAGTATACTTTCTAGGAATTCAAACTGCAATACCTGTATACCTGGAATGTTTCTTGGATTTGTGCTTGGAGATAGATGACTAATACTCCCCGCAACCTTCCTCTCCTCAGATACTAACCTTGTGATGAGCTTATAGATTAAAAGTGTATTGTCAGAATTAAAAAGAAAAAAAAAAACTATTGGAGTTTAGAAGGAAGAAAGTGATCAATGAGAGCTCAAGCAGTAAAGAAAGGCTTTCCAACCACTATGGCATTTATCAGGTCTTTAAAAAATAGCAGAGCATGTCATGATGATAGAGCACAAGAGATGATCCTATTCTCCGTTTCTCCTCCAAACTGTTTCTCACTCTGCAGTCATCAGTTTTCAAACCCCAGCATGGTCAGATTGTCTCCTTAAAATCACCAAATTGCTTTTCATTATTCTTGGTTTAAAGCTGAAACTCTTTCAAAGAATCTTTTGACCTAGATCCTGCCCTACTTCTCTGGCCTCATCTCTCATTCATCAGCTGTACTGAATTTCATTCAATTTCTCCAAAGTGCTATGTTAATGCATTCCTTGTACTTTGCACATGTAGCTCCCTTTGCCTAGGCCGCTCCTTTCTTCTATCATCAAGCTGGCTCCAACTTATATTTCAGGACCCATCTTCAACATCACTTCCTCTATAAAAGCTTTACTGACAATATAGTTCCCTTGTTTGGCCCTGCCATAAATCCCTGTATTTGCCCTAGAATAGCACTTACCCAATATTGTTTTAATTTTTTGTTTTTTCTTAAGCACTATACACTCTTTAATAACATCTAACATTTGTTGAGGGCTTACAATGCAGGGGGAACTGTTCTATGTACTTGACATGTATTATGTTCTTTAATATTTACAAAAGTGAGAGGTCTCAACCCCACACCAGGCTCTCCAGCCTAGGGTTCCAAGGCCAGGAAGAGAAGTCCCCACAACTTCTGGCTGTGATAACGAGCGGAGATTGTGACTGAGTGAGATGGAGGGCTGCTGGAGTTCTAGGCCTTCCTTTTAAAGGGTTCCTATGTGGACTTAACTCGCTGACAGTCTTTGTGGCTCTGAGCTCTGGCATTGGGGCAGCATCTCGAAAAGCACCAAGGACATATGGGGAGGGACTGAATTGTCTGGCTACAGTGTGAGGGCTAGTGGGGCAGCTTTCTCCCAGACAGAAGTGCTGGCAAAAGCCATTGTTCCTTTGTTGATCTCTACCCCTCCCAGCATGCAGATGCAGGTGGGCACCATATCTGAGCCTTCATCAACCTGTCTAACAATGTTTGTAATGCCCTGGTGATACCCCATGACTCTGCCCCACCCAACCTGTGGGTCCATCTAAGCCATTTTCAGTGGCTTTTCCATACAAACAGCTTGTCTTTGTTCATGCTGCAGACTTTCCTAAAATCTCTTAAAGGTTCACAAACCACAAACAAGCATCATATGGCCTTGGTGTGTCCGTACCTCTTGCTGAGCAGCCCCAGCCCAGCCTTAGGGGCAGTGTACCTCAATTCAAGGTTTGGCCTTTCTTAGGCACCTCCAAACCCAGCACAAGTGGCGGCAATATGCAGATTGCATTGTGACTCATTTCAGGTGGCCCTGGACAGGGCACAAGCTGTGGCTGAACTTAGCCTGTGGTGGAGCCCCTCACAGGTGGCCTTAGGGCCAGCAAACCTGGTGGCCAGCTTTAAAATGAGCCAGAGACCATCTGATTGCCTCTGTAGACAATATACTCAAAAGGCAGACTGGGAACGCACAAAAGCCCCACAAAAGTGAATCCTTCTCCATGAGGTAAGCACCTGCATAACAGCTCCTCCACCGTAGACTTGGCAAGTCCTTACAACCAAATTAGCCCAAGGTTCAATCCCTCCCACTTACATGCAAACAGCAACCAAGGCTCAACTACAACAAGGGGGCACACACACCCACACAGTGGACAGACCTGCAGCACCCTGCTATGGTGCCCAGGGAGATTGCACCACTGTGCCTTTCAAAACGCCAGTACATAAAACCACTCTACTAAGACTGAGAGACATAGGAGCCCTACATAATACATAAAAACAAATACAGGAAGGCAGCCAAAATGGGGAGACAAAGAAACATGTTCTGAATAAAAGAATAGAACAATGCTCCAGAAAAAAAACTAAACAAAATGGCGTCAAACAATTTTCTAGATGCAAAGTTTAAAACACTGGTTATAAGGATGCTCAAACCTTATAAGGATCTCGGGGTGGTGGGAGAGGGGAGAACTTCAACAAAGAGATAGGAAATATAAAAATGAAGACATAAGACATAAAAAGAACCACTCATTAATGAAGAATACAATAACTGAAATAAAGAATACATTAGAAGGAATCAACAGTAGGGTAGCTGAAACAGAGGACCCAATCAGTGATTTAGAAGATAAGGAAGCAAAATCACCCAATCAGAACAGCAAAAAGAAAAAAGAATAAAAAAAATGAGGATAATTTAAGGAGCACCTGGGACAACATCAAGCATAACAACATTCACATCACAGGGGTACCAGAAGAAGGAGAGAAAGCAAGGAATTGAAAACTTATTTGAATAAATAATGATGGAAAACTTCCCTAACCTGCTGAAGGAAATAGACATACAATCTCAGGAAGCACAGAGTCCCAAACAAGATGAACCCAAAGAGGCCCACACCAAGACACAACATAATTAAAAGGCAAAAATTTAAAGATTAAAAATGAATCTTAAAAGCAGCAAGAGTAAAGCATTTAGTTATCTACCATGGAGCTCCCCCATAAGACTGTCAGCTGATTTCTCAACAGAAACTTTGCAGGCATGAAAGGATTGGCACGAAATGTTCAAAGTAACGAAAAGCAAGGACCTACAACTAAGATTACTCTACCTAGCAAGCTATCATTTTATACTGAGGACAGATAAAATGCTTCCCAGACAAGAAAAAGCTAAAGGAGTTCAACACCAAACCAGTATTACAAGAAATGTTAGAGGGACTTCTTTAAGAAGAAAGAGGAGGAGGAAGAGGAGGACAAGGAGGACGAGGAGGAGGAGGGAGAAGATAAAAAATATGAATAATAAAATGGCAATAAGTATGTATCTAGCAACAATTACTTTAAATGTAAATGATTAAATGCTTCAATCAAAAGATAGGGTGGCTAAACCCTTACATATGCTGCCTACAAGAGACTCACTTCAGATCGAGAGACACACACAGATTGAATGTATAAAGGGATAGAAAAAGATATTTCATGAAAATAGAAACAAACAAACAAACAAACAAACAAAGCTGAGGTAGCAATACTTCTACCAAACACAATAGACTTTAAAACAAAGGCTATAACAAGAGACAAAGAAGGACCCAGTATTCCCACTTCTGCGTATTTATTGGAAGAAACCCAAACACTACTTCAAAAGGACATATGCATCCATATCTTCATTGCAGCATTATTTACAATAGCCAAGACATGGAGGCAACCCGGTGTCCATCGATGGAAGAATGGATAAAGAGGTGATAGGTGTATACAATGCAATATTACTCAGCCATACAAAATAATGAAATCCTGCCATCTGAAACAATGGATAGACCTAGAGAGTATTGTGCTGAGTAGAGTTAAGTCAGACAGAAAAAGACAAGTGCCATATGATTTCACTGATAGTGTAATCTAAAGAACAAAATAAATAAACAAATAAAACAGAAACAAACTCATAGAGACAGAGAACATTTTGATGGTTGCCAGATAGATGGGATTTGGTGGGATGGGTGAAAAAGGAGAAGGGTTTAAGAGGTGTAAATTAGTAGTCACAAAATAGTTATGGGGATGTAAAGTATAGCATAATGAATATAGTCAATAATATTGTAATAACTATGTATGGTGTCAGATGGGTACTAGATTTGTCAGGGTGATCTCTTCATAAGTTATATAAATGCCTAATCACTATGTTGTACACCTGAAACTAATATAATATTATATGTGAACTGTAATTGAAAAATAAAAATTTATTTTAAAAAGATTTTCAAAACATGAATAGATGTTTAAAAAATCACTTCCTTCTTGTAGGATATTTAGGAGCAGGAAAATCACATATTTTTGAGAATTTAAATTACATGTCCTTACCAAAGCCATATATATATATATATACACACACATACACACACACACATATATATGAGACAGATACTTCTTTTAAGGACTTTTTATTCTCAATTAAGGTTTTAGGCTTCATGTTAAACCCAAAACATTAAAATCAACTGTGAGAGTCTATAACTTTTAATACTTTCTGTTGGTTCCATGTTCACAAGGCAAATAGTAATTTTTGTTACAAACAAAGCCATCTATTGGCCCAAATGTCTTAACTAGAAAGCTTTGTTGTTCATCTCTAAGTGTGAAATTCCACCTTCAAGTATGTTTGTTGAGGGTGGCAAAGACTTACCATTGTCCTTCAAAGCGATTTGACTACATTGAATGAATACCCGGGATCATTTAAACAGGTCATGGGGCTTACACATCTTAATGTTTGACTTTTTTCTTCACCCGACCCCCCTTTTCACTCATATTATATTCAGAGTGAGGAATTGTAACACTATCATCCTCTTATAATTCTAGTTGTTCTCACCCTAAAGTGCCTTAATTATTTTGCAGCCATTAATTCAGGTTTTTCTGCCTTATTATTATTATTATTTTTTTGTTTACTTTCATGTACTATGTCACTGATGAACATTGTGACAATCTAGAGACACATATAAAAGTTTTAGTGAAACAGAGGAGTCTAGACTAACAGGAAAAGACTCGTCTGCATAGTTGAAAGCTTTGCTTTGTTGCCCTGGACAGTATATATCTAAATCTATACATTCCTGTTTTTAGAATTTGGTAATACAAGGGTTGGAAGATATACCAAATCATACCTTATATTGTAGAATGTCTAATTGTGATAGAAATCTAGCATAGTGTTTATTGTCAGGAATGGTAGAGAGCTTTACATCTTGAAAGTGAAAACAGCAGTCATTAACAAATAATGTAAGAAATACCATTTGTGTTTTCATTTATATGCTACAAAGAGTTATATGACTGTAACTAAGTTCTTATTCTCTCTTGCTCTCTCTTTTCTTCTTTCCTTCCCTTCATATTTTTGTCTGCAGAGTTTGAAAACTGATGTATGCAACAGAGAGAATTTATTATAGTTTGAAAAATATTATGTTTAACATATTTCAATATGTGCAATTATTAACTTGAGGATACCATTAGACAATTGAGATGCAAATCAAAATGCAAAAGAATTAAGTAACTGAAAACATAATGTAATACGTAACATCATATGATATACTAAATATGATTTGATATGTACTCAGATAAAGAAGGCCAGGAAGACCCAGTCTAAATACAGATGGTTCTTGACTTCTAATGGTTTGACTTCCAATTTTTTGACTTACAATATTGCAGAAGTGGTAGCATTCAGTAGAAACTGTTCTTTGAATTTTGAATTTAGATCTTTTACTGGGCTAGTGATATGTGGTAAAATACTCTCTCATGAAGTTGGGTAGTGGCAGTGAGCTGCAGCTCCCAGTCAGCTGAGTGATCATGAAGGTAACCAATACTTTACAGGGTACTGTGTTGCTGGTGTTTTTTGGATATTGTGCACTGAGCATGTTTCAGGGAGGTTTCATTTGGGATGTGTTTCCTCACTTTGGCTGCTTCTCTGTGTTTGTTTCTATGAATTAGGTAGATCTGCTACATCTCCCAGTCTTGCCAGGTGGCCTTATGTAGTAGTTACCCTGTGGGACCCAGTGGCAGTGTCTTCCTAGTTACTTGCACCAGGAGTTCCAGGAGTGTCCCTTGTGTGGGTTGTGTGTGCCCTCCTGTTATATTTGAGCCTGATAGCTATTGGCATATCCGTGGGTGGGATTTACCCTCAGGCTGACTGGTTGTGGGGTTTGGCCACTGTCATACGGGGTCTCTGGTCCTGTTCCCCGCATAACACAGGGTATGGTGAGGCCAAAAAGGAACACCAACGGAGCCATGGATAAGGGTTTTATACCACTATAGTCTTGCTGGTGGGTTCTCTGCCAACCAACCCACCAACCAACCCCCCCAGTGTAGCCATGGCAGTTTTATTAGTGGCTAATGGCTAATTGGTAACAACTGATGGCCACCCAGCCACAGTGGATGGCCATCTAATTACAGCTGATGGCCATCTATTAACTGAGCCAGCACCTTTCTACGTCATGCCAAGCGCCTGGAAACTGCTCTCTGGGACTCTGTCCCTACAGCCACATCCAAAGCTTATGGACTGCTGTGCAGCAGGGCCCCCCACATGGAGCGGGATTCACCCCAGCGGGCTCTGGTGCCTGCTGAGACTGCCCTTTGGGTGTGCCACTTGTGGGGCTAATTGGGTGCTGCTCTCCTGTAGCCTAAAGCCAACCTCCAAGTATGTTGATTCTGGGGCCTCTCAGGAGGGGCTCCAGTGCGGGCCCAGTTCAGCCACTGCCTGTGACTGGCTGGGGACTACCTGGTAAAAGCTACAAAGTGATTCATGGTTTATTGTTGCTTGTGATTACCCTGGAGGCACGTGGGAGAGGCCGTGCTGTGAATTGAGGACAGCTGCCACAAGTGCTGGGTCTGGGGCAGCTCTACAAAAAGCCAAGACACACAAAGGCTTGCTGCCAATTGCCAGCTTCTGTAAAGTTCAGTTAATGATAAAACCTGTGGTACGAAGTTGGGTGTGGCAGGTCTCAATGAGTCACTAGGGTGGAGCATCAGAGCTCACCAGACCAATCAGATTCAGTTTTGGCCTGTGGGGGCATGCTCAACACAGGAAAGATGGCGCCTGCCTGCCAGCTGCACGAGAGAAGGACTCCACACAGGGAAAATGGCGACTATCTTCCTGCCCTTGCCTGAAGCCACGTACCTCAGTCTGCCCTCTATATGTCTCCAATACCCCTTGAGTCACTGTCCTTCTGCCAGAGCCTATGGTGAGTGCCTGCGAGCGAGTTTGTACAGGCCCTTTAAGAGTATGTCTGGGTTTCCTGCAGTCTTCTATCCCACCCAATGGTTGGAATCCCCACTGTTTTTCACAGCCAGATATTGTGGGGTTCCTCTTCCCGGCATCAGTACTATGGGCTGGGGAGGTTGGTGTGGGATGGGGTCCCTCACTCCTCCAATGGGACTCTCTGTGGCCAAGATATGCTGCCCAATTTTCATCCACCACGTGGAGGTTTGGGGTAACCCCGTTTCATGCCTCCACCCTTCCTACTAATCTAGACATGGCTTCTTCTTTATATCCTTAGTTATAAAACTTCTGTTTAGCCAGACTTCAGGTTGTTGTCCAGCTTGATTGTTCTATAATTTAGTTGTGATTTTGAAGTGTTCACGGGATGAGGCAAGCACGGCATTTATCTCATCCACCATCTTGGATTGTTCTTAGCATAACATTTCATCCATCACAAAAGCAACAATTTAAAATATATATGAATATGGACATGATAATAAGTGAACAGGGAAAAAGAAACAGTGACTGCATGAAAGGGCCATGTCAATATTTCTTTTTCTTTACTGCCATTTTGTTTGTTTACTTCATACAAATCAGGAGAGAAATAAAGGAAAGCTCTGCATTCTATGAGTATAAAATTTTATGATAGTAATGATATTTAATAATATAAACAATAACATAATTAAATGATAAAATACACGTTAAACAATACTAATTCTAGAGGCATTTTCATTTCTAGTTGACCCATGAATCTGTTACGGCCAATACATAGTAACAGAGAGAACTCAAATTCAAAATGAAGGTACAAAGGCACATAACTATATACTTCATACCAAAAAGAATATTTTCTGGACATGTGGCTTTCTAATTCTCAGACAAATGAAAGCATATTGAGCATTGAGTCATCTTCTAAACATATTAAATACTTTGAACAATCTCTGGTAAATTACTTTGTAATAAATATACAAATATAAAGTTTGGCTATCTATGCTTGTAATTTCCTTTTTAGCAAGCAGGTTGATTACTGGTTTACTTCATTCCTAGTTTTCTCTTTTTCCCCCCTTAGTTATTAAAACATCTTAAAAGCATTTTTTTGTGTCATGTTATTTACTGTAGGGGTGGGCGAGCTTTTTCTATAAAAAGCTAGGTTGTGAATATTTTAGGCTTTGTGGGCCATGGATCTTTGTTACATGTTCTACTTTTTTTTTCATTAAAGAACAATAACTCTTTTAAATGTAAATACCATTTGTGGCTCAAGGTCCATATAGTGGCAAAGCTGAGACCAGATTTGACTAACCAGCTGTAGTTTGCTTATCCCTGATCAACTGTGTTGGTTTTCTATTGCTATATAACAAATTATCCCCCAGCTTAGTAACTTAAAATGCTAAACATTATTATCTCACAGTTTCTGTGGTTCAGGAACCCAGGGCATAGCTTATGTGGGTGCCTCTGCCTCAAAGTTTCTCACTAGGCTGTAATGAAGGTGCTGTATGGGGCTGTAGTCTTATTGGAATGCTTAAATAAGATTTGCTTCTGAGCTCACTCAGTGGTTGTTGGCAGAATTCTCTTTCTCATGGTCTGTTGAGACTGAGGTCCTTGGTTCCTCATTGGCAGTTAGCTGGACGTCGCTCTCAGTTCCTTGCCAGTGGGCCTCTCCATAGGGCAATTGGATTTTATCACAGCGAGTTAGCAAGAGAAAGCAAGAAAGAATAGGCAGAACAGAAGCCTGTAACCTAATTTCAGAAGTGACTCCCATCATTTTTGCTGTATTATATTTATTAGAAGTAAGTCCTTAGGATCAATTCACATGCAAAGCGAAGGAATTACACAAAGGTGTGAATCCTAGGAAGTAGGAATCATTAGGACCTTCTTTGAGGCTGCTTACCACATTAGTCCATGAAGAATTTTCTGCTACTTAAACAAAGCGTGCTTTATTCACCCAAGTTTTTGGCAAAAATATTGGAGGATGGATGTTCATGATAGTTTTGTGGCATTTCCCTCCCACCTCCAGGTTGACTCCTTCCACTAACTAAAGCTATGTATATTGCTGATTGCCTAGATGTAAATTCTCAATAGTGGTGTCATCTGACTAACATTGTATTATGTCCTTAGAGATCTCAGGAAACATTTTTGTCAAACATATTTTTAAAATCATACTATATATGCTTCATTGGACAGGTGAAATCAAATTAAAATAAACTTGAAGGACTGTCTTGACAAATAAAGTCATAGCAATGCTATAACTCAAAAAATGTCAGAAATAGAGAGAACCAGTTCCATCCTTGTCTTCATGACAGGCAGTTTTTGGACTGATGGCATATTATATAGGCCTGGATTTTTTAAAACCAACTAGTGAAGCTTCCTGTTCTCCATTTCTGTTTATGCTCTCATAGAAAAATTGATATTTTCTTGTAGAATAGTCAACAGACTAAATCAAAGATAAATGATACTTTATAGGTATTTTGACAATAAATCACAATCATAGCTTGATTCAGGGATCTTTCAAAATTAGAGAATACCAATCATTAATACCAGCCATCTTGATAGCAAGCATTTACCAGTATAACATTTCTACCACTTCAAGGAAAAAAGTATAATACTCTAACCAGAATTGATAATATAAAGTGCCATAGCTAAAGTGATTTATCATTCAAACTTCAGTCTCACTGACAGCAACTTTCCCCCCATGATGTAATATAATAATTACTCCTTGTTGGGTATATACTCTGAGACAAATGTTGTGCTAAACAACTTTATATGTGTTTTCTCATTAATTCTTAACAACTCTGAGAGGTAGGTACTATTTTAATGTGCATTTTACAGAGAGATTAAGCAACTTGCTTGTGATCATTCAGCAAGTAAATGATGAAGCCAAATTTTAAAACCCAGCAGCCTGAATCAAGAGTGCTTTCTCTTAAAGCAGAGGCACAGTGTAACATTTGTTTATTTGAAACTGCTAAGGAAACTTTTCCTAGGAAAAGTGGTAGAATGACTTACTGTGTGTTTTTTTTTTTTTTTTTGTAAAGTTTGGAGCCACTAGATGGCAACATTTTCAAAAGTTTTTATTGCTTTAGGTGGAAAAGTAACTCAACTTTATTATTTTATTAAAAAATACTTTTATTGAGATTCAGTTGACAAATAAGATTGTAAGATATGTAAAGTCTGCATCATGGTGATTTGATAAATGTATACATTGTGAAAGGATCCCACCATTTAGTTAATTAACACATCCATCAGCTCACTTTGCTTGTTTGTTTATTCTTTTGGTGACAACATTTCAGTTTTACTCTCTTAGTAGATTCCAGTTTTATAGTACAGTGTTATAAACTATCGTCACCATGTTTTACATTAGATCCTCACAACTTATTACTTTCATAGTTTCAAGTTTGTACCCTTTGCCAAACTCTCTCCATTTGCCCCTTGCAACCACTTTTCTACTCTGATTCTATGAGTCTGACTTTTTTTTTATATTGCAACTATGACTGACAACATGCAGTATTTGTCTTTCTCTGTCTGGCTTATTTCACTTAGCATAATGCCCTCAAGTTCCACCCATGGTATCCCAAAGTCAGGATTTCCTTCTTTCTCGTAGCTGAAGAATATTCCACTGTGTGTGTGTGTGTGTGTGTGTGTGTGTGTGTGTGTGTGCGCACAAGCATATATATGTATACATATGTATATATATATATATATGTATATGTATATATATACACATTGCTGTATATATGTGTATATATATATATATATATATATATATATATATATACACACACACACACATATCTCTCTCTCTCTCTCTATATATATATATATATATATATCTACCACATTTTCTTTATTCATTCATCCATCCTTGGATACTTAGGGTGTTTCCATAGCTTGGCTCTTGTGAATAATGCTGCAGTGAACATGGTGTTACATATATCTCTTCAATACCCTGTTTTTATTTCTTTTGGATATACGCATAGCAGTTAAATTGCTGGGCCATATAGCAGCTCTATTTTTAATTTTTTTAAGGAACCTCCAGACTATTTTCCACAGTGAATGTTCCAATTTACATTCCCATCAATAATGCACAAGCGTTCTCTTTTCTCCACATCTTTTCCAACACTGTTAGCTCTTGGCTTTTTAAAAACAAAATTTTAGCCAGCTTTTTTAAATTAAAAAAAATATATATTTTATTGGGGAATATTGGGGAACTGTGTTTTTCCAGGGCCCATCAGCTCCAAGTAGTTGTCCTTCAATCTAGTTGTGGAGGGTGCAGCTCAGCTCCAAGTCCAGTTACCATTTTCAATCTTTAGTTGCAGGTGACGCAGCCCACCATCCCATGAGGGAATCGAACTGGCAACTTTGTTGTTGAGAGCTCGTGCTCCAACCAACTGTGCCATCTGGCCGCCCTTAGTTTTTTGATGATAATTATTCCAACAAGTGTGAGGTGATATCTCGTGTGGTTTTGATTTGCATTTCCCTGATGATTAGTGATGTTGAGCACATTTTCCTGTACCTGTTGGCCATCTGTATGTCTTCTTTGGAAAAATGTCTATTCAGATCTTCTGCCTATTTTAAAATCATATTGTTATCTTGCTATTGAGTTGTGTGAGTTCTTTATATATTTTGAATATCAACCCCTTATCACATATATGGTTTACAAATACTTTCTCACATTCTGTGGGTTGTCCTTTTATTTTGTTGATAGTTTCTTTTGCTGTGAAGAAGCATTTTTTCTTTGATGTAGTTTCACTTGTTTTTGCTATTGTTTTCATTAATATTGGTGTCAAATCCCAAAAAAATCATTACCAAAACCTATGTCAAAGTGTTTACCATCTATGTTTTCATCTAGGAGTTTTATGGTTTCAGGTCCTGTGTTCAAGTCTTTATTCCATTTTGAGTTATTTTTTGTGTGTGGTATAATTGTCCAGTTTCATTTTTTTTTTTTTGCATGTGGCTGTGGTTTCCCAACACCATTTATTGAAGAGACTATTCTTTCTTTATTGTATATTCTTGGCTCCATTGGCATAAATTAATTGACCATATATGCGTGTGGGTTTATTTCGGGACTCTCTAGTTTGTTCCATTTATGTATGTGTCTTTTATGCACATACCATGCTGTTTGATTCCTGTAGCTTTGTAATACTCTTTGAAATCAGGAAGTGTGATGCCTCCATCTTTGTTCTTTCTCAGGATTACTTTGGCTTTTCATTGTCTTTTGTGGCTCATATAAATTTTAGGATTGTTTTTCTATTTCTGTATGTCTCTAGGAACTTAGCCATTTCTTCTAAGTTGTCCAATTTGTTGGCACCAATTTTCTTATTGACGGGTTTTCTATAAATAAATTATTTATCTTTGGCTGGCCAAATTCTAATTGCTTTATTTGTAGAAAACTTTTTTAATGGTGCAATATAGCTATGACAGTGATTTAAGTGGACATAAATTGGAGTGCTATGTTACTTTTCTATCTGTTTACTTTATGTTTTACATTAGTTTGAGGCTGAAGATAAGATCTTATGAAACTTGAAATTTCTCCCTGGAAGTTTTCCCTAATGCTACAGTACTGATACCAAGTATTATTTGTTTGCTTGTTTAATCTCAAACATGGCAAACACTTTAAAAGTACTTTTCAGAAAAACATTGTGCTAAAACAAGCATTAGTGACTTTACAAATAACACTTGTGCTGTCTGGAATTCTCTTCCTTTACATCATATACTCTTGTACATATTTTAAGGCCTAACTTACACATATGTCTTTTTCCTCTGTGATGCCTCTCCCACTAATGCAAACATATTCTTCTAGGTATACCTTCACAGCATCATATACTGGTAGTCTTCTTGAACATGGCCACTTACTTCATCAAACCCACAAGCAGTTGGTTTAGTGCTCTTCTGTGCGTAGCTAGTTGGTAGTTCTTAATAATTTTTGAACACAGGACTCCACATTTTGCTTTTGCAATGCATGCCAAAAAATATGTAGTCAGTCCTATATGCGAGGAGAGTCTCTAACTCCAGTGTGTTAAGAGGGAGACTTTTATAACATGATGTAACCACAAGAATAATATCCATCACCTTTTGCCATATAATGTAATGTAGTCATGGGAGTGACATCCCATTACCTTTGCCATAGTCTACTGGCTAGAACCAAGTCAACAGGTTTTGCCTACACTCAAGGGGAGGGGATTATACAAGGGCATGAATACCAGGAGGTGGGGATACTGAGGGCCACTCTTAGGGTCTTTCTGTTTCAGTACCATAAATGGGAGTAGAATGCATAGGTGGAAAGCACATTGCTAGAAAAGATGTAGATTGGATTTCTCTGCCCGCCATGTTTTTGTTACCACCATTGTTGCATGGAGTATCTGTCTTATTTAAAGTCACTGTATCCCATACAACATTGCCTTCAAGGAATTGATTTTATAGTTGATGGTTTATTCTTTACTACATGCCTTCTAGGTTGTCAGAATATACTACTGAAGAATTAACTTATAGTGCTAGATGGAAATGCACTATGTTGAGAGGTCAGGATATTCTCTTGTATGATGCATTATATGCTTAGAACCAGCAACCAGTAGGCGGTGCAGTTTTTATCATAACCAGAATGCATGGGTTTGGGAAGCAATGACAATAAGTGGTGGTTCACAGGATTGCCCTACTTATAATTTTTTTCACATTCTGTCTTCAAAACACTAGTTTTTACTAGTTTAGAGGTTTTAATATCTAAAATAAATGGTTCCACCTGGGGAAAAAAGTCGAGTTTAACTGAATTGAAAATGGACATGGCCATCTGGTCATTTGGGCAATTAATGCCACTGGACACACTAAAAAAGGAGGTTCAGGTGTTGGCAGATTGATTCTATTTATGAAGGGTAATTGACTTGTTGCTATACAATGGTGGCAAAAAAAGAGTATGGATAAAATCCTTTTCTCTTTATAATTTTTATAATTCTTACTTATTTTTCTTTTCTGATTTCATTGTCTGAGAGCTCCAGTACATTGTTGTAAAGCAAGAGCTTTAGTGGGTATCTGTGTATTATGACTTTGAAGAGAATATTTCTAGTTTTTTGTCATTTAATTTCTAGTAAGTATGACGTTTATGGAAGGTTTTTTAAAAAATGACCTTTAGTTCAGCACAATTCCTTCTGTTCTTGGATTGCTATTTAAAAAAAATTATAAATGTATATTGACTTTTTCTAATGCATTTTTTCATTAATTGAAATCATCATAAGTTATTGCTTTGATCTATTAATGCAGTGAATCACATCAGTTGGTTTTCTGAGGTTATCTATTTTGGAATTCCTGGAATACACTCTACTTGGTCACCTCTATCTCTATCGCTTCAGTGCTGGATTTGATTTGTTAAGTTTTTATTTAGGATCTTGCATCTATATTTACAAATGACATTCACATACAATTTTCCATTCTTATATTGTCCATTTCCAGTTTTAGTTTGAAGGTGGATTGGGCAGTATATTAGTCAGGGTTCAGTTTAAGATAACAGATCCCATGCAAAGTAAAAAGGGATTTGTCCTCAAGGATGTTAAATGGCTTACTTAGAGATACTTACTGAAATGGCCTGCTTAGAAGAAGAGACTGAATTATCTGAATTTTGAGGAACTGGGTCATCAATGTAGATACTGCCAGTACTGCAATCAAGAATTTGAAAAATTAAGAGGCTACCATCTCTTCCATGATCAGGAAGCCACTGAATCAGGAAGTTACCTGCTAGTGAGAATACAGAAGTGTCTCTATTTCAGCTACAGAATCACATCACCTCTCCTAATCAGGAAGCCACCTGCAGTCAGGACGCTGCAGCTTGGCTACTGGCTTACACTGAGTTTGTCACAATCCACCACTGGGAAGTGCCCTGCACTCAGCCTCCCTCCCCATTTGATTCACTTCCGGTTTAAAGTTTCATATGTGTGGAGTTGCATTACAGAGCCCAAACCGCATTAGGAATCTGAGTAAGAGAGATTCTAGGAAAGTCAATGTTTTAAACGGCTTCTGCCTGCTCTAAGGAGGTAGATTAGGTGTTGAATAGGCCAAGCTACGTTGGTGTCTGTGCGTATCTCTCTCAGTTTCTATTGTCTGAAACAACGTGTATAACAGGACTGACCTGTTTCTTGAGCATTTTGTCAAATATACCTGTACATTTTTGTCAGGGAGAATATTTTAAATCTACCAGTTAAATTTATTCTATGTGTGATAAAGGGGTAAGAGAAATCATACTGTATTATTTTGTAAGTGAATAAAATGGCTTTGGAATTATTTGCAAGTAAATGGTAAACATTGAGATGCTTTTGGGAGAGATATCAGGTAGTTGGAGGTTATGGTAGGAGAGAGAATTTTTACCATATACCCTGGGAGTATTTAAAGTTTAGAATCATGTGAATTACTATCTATGGAAATTAACAAAATAAAATATCTGAAAATAAAAAGTACTGATAAAACATATTATTATTTTATGATTTTAAGAATTTCCTCTTTATTCATTTCTAATATTGTTTCTTTTTGTGACTTCTTTCATCTTTTCCCCTTGATTGCTAAAAATTTGTTTATTTTATTAACTTCTTCAAATAATTAGCTTTTAGATTTTGTTCTTTTTGATTGTTTCTTTGACATTTCTCTCTACCCCCTTTCGCCCCCATAAATGCAGTTAAGACTTAAAATTTCCCTCCAGATGCACCCTGGGTACACCCCACAAGTTTCAGTATATAGAATTTTACTCTTTCATTTTTTAAATGGTCAAAGTCATTTTTATTGTGCTTTTTAACAAGTTAAAAAATTCTTTTTATGTAATTCAATCTTTTAAATGCAGTAGATAATAGATATTATGGCATCTTATTTCTGTTTACCACATCATGAAATAAGACAATAGATAATTAATCTGATGTGGACATCAAGGAAATGAAATCAGCTGACTCATTCTGAGACCTCAGTTAAAGTCCCACGAAGTGCTCTCAGCATAAAAATATTAATAATACAAAACAAAATACCCTTATGAAACCTATTGTTGAAGTTATATCACAAAATATCTTAATACACAAGTCTTTTTTTTTTTTTTTGAGGTCGAAGATGTGAAAGCTCAGAGTTTTGTCTTGTTCCTCTGTTCGTAGTCTTTTCCCTTCAGATTCCTTAAGCTTTCTTCTCTTTATCCATTTGTACCATTAAAACCTGGAAAAATCTGAGAATCTATCATTGACACTTATTTGCCATCTGATTATGTTTAATCTGAAGCTTACTTGAATTTCAACCATCTATTTGCATTTAAATTTTATTCTCTATTTGTGGGTTTTAAGAGTATCTGCAAGAGCTGAGAATATATTAAGGGGAAAGTCAGTAAGACCCCTGTAATCTGTAATGAACCATATAAAACCAAATTTATCTTTCAGGGTAACTTAAAATGGGGGGGGGGGCTAGAATAAATTGAGTTATCTCCCTTTATTTCACCTCAACCCTGTTACTTGGAGGAGACTGTTCAAGCTAGAGCCTAGTTCCTAGAACTTCTGAGGATGCCAAACACCTATGTCCCTCTAGACTAGTTGGTTCCATCTGTTTTACCACAGGTGTGCCTATTAGAATATCATCTCCTCTCCATGCTCCTTGCTACTTTTCTGCCTAATCATCAGCAGGACTCTTCTTTTTTAGAAATTTCTTTTTATTAAATTAATTGCGGTGACATTGGTTAATGAAATTATATAGGTGTCAAGTATACAATTCTGTAATACATGATCTGTATATTGCACTGTGTGTTCACCACCCAAACTCAAATCTCCTTCTGTCACCATATATTTGGCCCACTTTACTTTTTTCTCCCTCCCTCTTCCCCCTTTCCATCTGGTAACCACTACACTATTTTCTGTGTCTTTGGGTTTTTGCTTGTTTTGCTCATTTGTTGTTTTCAGGTTTATATCCCACGTATTAGTGAAATCATATGGTTCATGACTTTTTCTGTCAGACTTATTTTGCTTAGCATAATAATCTCAAAATCCATCCATGTTGTTGCAAATGGCAGTATTTCATCTTTTCTTATGGTTGAGTAATATTCCACTGTATATTTGTACCTGTGGGGGCAGAATCCCAGAGAGCAGTTTCCAGGCTCTCAACCTCATGTGAAAAGATGCTGGCTTGGGTAGTAGATGCCCATCAGCTGTGACTAGTTGGCCATCAGCTGTAATCAGTTAGCCATTGGCCACTGATATAACTGCCATGACTATGGTAGGGTGTTGGTGGGTTGGCAGAGAAGCGGCCGGCAGATAGCACATCGTGTGGAGCCTGCTTCCTGTATCTCCAACCCAGCCGCCAGTGAGACTACAGTGGTATGAACCCCCCATCCGTGGCTATGTTGGTGTTCCTTTTTGGTTTGCCATATCCTTTGTTCTTATGCGGGGAGCGGGACCAGAGACCCTGCATTATAGTACCACATTTTCTTTTTTCAATTGTCTATCAAAGGACACTTTGGTTGTTTCCATGTCTTGGCCACCGTGAATAATGCGGCAATGAACACAGGGGTACATATATCTTTATGGATAAATGTTTTCAGTTCTTTTGGGATACCCATAAGAGTGGTTGCTGGGTCATATGGTAGTTCTATTCTTAAATTTTTTAGGAACCTCCATACTGTTTTCCATAGTGGCTGTACCAATTTACTTTCCCACCAGCAGTATATGAGTATTGCTTTTTCTCCACAACCTCTCCAAATTTGTTATTACTTGTCTTGTTTATTATCAAATAGTCAATTTATAATAACATATGTGAGTTTGTGTCTCATTGTGGTTTTGATTTGCGTTTCCCTAATAGCTAATGGAGTTGAACATCTTTCATATATCTGTTGGTCGTTTGCATGTCTTCTTGGGAGAAATGTCTTTTCATGTCCTTTGCCCATTTTTTAATTGGATTGTTTTTGTTTTTAAATTGGGGAATATTGGGGAACAGTGTGCTCTTCCAGGATGTCAGGTCATTGTTTTTCAATCTAGTTGTGGAAGGCACAGCTCAGTTCCAAGCTCAAGCAGTTGCTTCTCACTAATCTATGTCAGAATTGAACCACGACCTTGGTGTTATGAGCGTTGCACTCCAACCACTGAGCCAACTGGCCGCCCACCGGTGGCTCAGCTCCAAGCTCAAGCTGCTGTCCTCAATCCAGTTGTGGAGGGAGCAGTTCACTGGCCCACGCGGGAACTGAACCGGCAACCCTGTTGTTAAGAGCTCGTGCTGTAACCAACTGAGCCATCCGGCCACCCCAGGATTGTTTGTTTGTTTTTTTGTTGAGTTGTATGAGTTCTTTATATATTTTGGATATGAGACCTTTATTGGAGGTATTGTTTGCAAATATCTTCTTCCATTTGGTTGCTTACCACTTTGTTTTGTTGATGGTTTCTTCTGCTGTACTGAAGCTTTTTAGTTTGATATAGTCCCATTCATTTATTTTTGCTTTTACTTCCCTTGCAAATTCATGAAATCCTCTCTAAGACAAAGGTCCATAAATTTAGTACCTATATTTTCTTCGATGCAATTTATTGTTTCAGGTCTTATATTTAGGTCTTTGATCCATTTTGAGTTAATTTTGATGTATAGTGACAGATAGCAGTCTATTTTCATTCTTTTGCATGTGGCTTTCCAATTTTTCCATCACCATTTATTGAAGATGCTTTCTTTTCTCCATTGTATGTTTTTGGATCCATTGTCAAAAACTATCTGTGCATATATGTGGGTTTATTTCTGGGGTCGCAGTTCTGCTCCATTGGTCTGTATGTCTTTTTTTTCTGCCAATACCATGCCGTTTTGATTATTGTCACTTTGTAAGGTAATTTGAAGTGAGGGAGTTTGATACCTCCGGCTTTGTTCTTTTTTCTTAAGATCGTGTTGGCTATTTGGAGTCTTTTGTGATTACATACAGATGTGATGATTTTTTTGTCTATTTCTTTAAAAAATGCCTTTGGGATTTTGATGGGGATTGCATTAAATCTGTATATTGCTTTGGGTAATATGGTCATTTTAACTATGTTGATTCTTCCAATCCATGAACATGGAATATCATTTCATTACTTTATGTGTTCTTCAATTTCTTTTAATAATGTCTTGTAATTTTCAGTATATAGGTCCCTCACATCTTTTGTTAATTTTATTTCTAGGTATTTTTTGTTGTTGTTGTGATTGCGAAAAAAATGTTTTGTTTTTTTTTTTTTTTCATTTCTCTTTCTGAAATTTCATTCTTAGTATATAGGAATGTAATGGACTTTTGTACATTGATTTTGTATCCTGCAACTTTACTATATTTGTTTATTGTTTCTCATAGTTTTCTGGTGGAGTCTTTAGAATTTTCTGTATAAAGAATCATGTCATCTGCAAAAAGTGACAATTTGAGTTCTTCATTCTCAATTTGGATGCCTTTTATTTCTGTCTCTTGCCTAATAGCTCTGGTTAGGACTTCCAATACTATGTTGAATAACAGTAGCAGACCTCTTCTTAAATCCAATCTTTGCCAGTCTCACTCCCTCTGCAGATATTTTATTTTTCCTGGCACATTTACCTTTACTACATTCAAGAGATAAAAGTTCATCATTTATTATGCACCAAGAACTGTGATAAGCACTAATTCTAATTATTTGTTTGTTGTAAAACTTTTCTAATGTCTTAGAATATGTATAAGCATCAGTTCTAATTCTAGATTTGAAGTTTCTGACATAAGTGCACTAGAATATTGCTTCATTACTACTTTTTCAACTCTTTTTTATTGCTTTGCATTAATGTTATATTTATGACAATTATTTCCTCTGTTGGATTTTTAACTTTTTGAGGAGACTGCATCTTAGTATTTAGCAATTGGAAACAGATTTTTACATTTTGTAGGTACTTAAATATATGAACATGAAAGATTCTGATGGATACCAGAAGCTTTCTCTATTCTAACGCTTGCTGGTAAATGTAACCAGACTTCTGAAAAAAAGTATGTGTATATATTATATAGGTTTATTATAAAGTTTATTGACATAAAGGATATGTAACACACAATTTACAAATAATAATAAAATATGTAATACTCCATATTATAAATTTCATGTAGCCAATTGATTTTCACAGAATTTTTTCATTGATTTTCACCAAACTCTTGTATCCAAACCTGCCCTGTGGTTTCAGTGCATGAACAGGTGTGGTTCCAACATGATGCTGGTTGATCAGTTTATTTACCTTAATAAATAAAGTGGAAAAAAAAAGAAAACAGATCAATGCTGAAACTTCATTTGTTTGTCAGTCATGTGTGGACTTCTTTACTGAATTAGATAACAATTTTCAAATACTGAAAGACTATTTCTCCAGTGTTTTTGTGTTATGATGTAGTATGACATATTACACTTTTAAGTTTAATCCATTTTAGTAACATTTTCATCATAATTAAAAAAAATATCTATCATTAAAAAAACAAATCAAGGCCCAATATTTAATGTTTCCAAAAATAAATAGAAATAATTTTGCTTCTTCTGTTTAAGTACCTGTTGGATATAAATGATATCCAACAGTAGTAGCATAAATTTGAATTTGCTGGTTGAAAATAGTTACTCTTGGCATCTGCTTTTCTTTTGTGCAGATTCATGGATAAGTTGGCCTACCCTATTGCTTTTTCATTTATAGATTATCCATGTAAAAATATAAATTCTACTATGAGGAGAGGGAGGGGACTCTTATTAGAAATTTGGCCCTAATTAGTTATATATATATCTAGGTAAATCATTTTCCTTTCTAGGCCTCTGACTTCTCATCCACAGATGAGATTGAATGAGATGAATGAGATGATCTGTAAGGTTTTCTTCAGATTCTATGATTTGTGGTGATGGTTGATTATTATTCTTACATAGTTACTGCTTCTTCCCATGAAAGTTTGCTAATTCCCCTTCCTGTGATGTCATGCTTAGCCATGCGACCAGTGGTGTCCTTCTCTGTGGGAAGATCATACTTCTCAGCTCAGTGATGTCAGGAGATGTGCATTGGCCAAGAAAATGTAACCAGAAGTTATGTGTGCCATTTCTCATCAGAAGCTCTAGGAGCCATTCTAGGCTCTGCTCTCTTTTTTCCCTCTGCCACAATGACAAAGTTTCACACAGAGGCTATTTCTTTACCTAAATCATGAAGGGAAGAGAATGTGGAGCCCATAGCTAACCTCCAGTTGACAAGTAAAGTAACAACATATTTGTTGTAAGCCCCTGAGACTGAGAATTTTGTTATTGCAGCATAATCTAGCAAAAGATGACTGGTATACAAATTCATCAATAATTAAATTTCAGTTCATAGTTAAAAGTTACAATAATTAAAATTTAATATAAAACTCATAAAGGAAATATGCATATGTCTATACACACATTGTGGAAATAAGTTATAAACTTAAAAAGCAAAAATAAATATAACATTTACATTGAAGAAATAGACCTACATATCTACTCAGAATATTCCTTGCAGTTTCTACCTTGAATCCTTGAATGGCTCTTCAAGTAAAAATGAATATTTTTCAAAAGCAATTCTTCATTACTAAGATATTACATGTCTACTCTAAATGGCAATATTCCTTAGAAATTTATGATTTCCAAAGATTAACTCAAGAGCAGAGCTTCTCCTGAAGTAATATGATTTTTTGACTCTGTTATTGTCATTTTAAGGCTGGTTCAAGAACCTGAAAAGTCTCCAGTCTTACCAATACTTCATTTTTGGCACAAAAATATTGACTCATGTTTCTTTTTGCTCCCCTTAGCAAAGGGAACCCAAAAGTTCACTGTTTATGGCAATGACTTATCTCCATGAATTTGTATCTTCAATATCATCAAGATATCTTTTGCAGCAGTTTCACAACTTTATGTATTTTTCCTTCATTTACTTACTAACTCTAATTTTTGAAACCAGTAATGTCTTTAATATATTTTTGAAAGACAGCTACATGAGGTTTAGAGACTTGTAGTTTTTCACAGTCATGTTTGACTTATGACATTCTCCCCAAATCAGCCCATGATTCTCTGCTTCTGTGTTCAAGGCAAAATATTTCTGAATGACCATCACATACAACTTTTGTTTTTACAGTTTTATATAATTCACATGTGATACAATTCACCCATTAAAGTGTACAGTTCAAGGGCTTTTACTATATTATAGAATTATGCATCTATCACCAACATCAATTTTAGAATATTTTCATTATCCTGAAAAAACCCTCACACCATCACCCCTCAATATCCTCATCTTCCCTAGCCCTAGGCAGCTGTTAATCTGCCTTCTGTCTCTATCTATTTGCCCATTTGTTACAATTCATATAAATAGAATCATTTACAATATGTAGTCCTTTGAGACTCTATTTTCCATTTAGTGTAACGTTTTCAAGGTTCACCCATGTTGTGGCATGTATCATGACTTCATTTCTTTTAATTACTGAATAATATTCCATTGTTTGGATATACCACATTTAGTTTATCCATTCATTAGTTGATGGGCATTTGGGTTTCCACATTTTGGATATTATAAATAATGTTGCTATAAACACTTGTGTATACATTTTATGTGAATATGTTTTTATTTCCCTTGGATATATATCTAGGAATAGAACTGCTAGATCATATGGTGACTTTATGTTTAACCATTTGAGGAACTTCCAGACTTTTCCAAAGTGACTCCTCAATTTTACAGTCCTATTAACAATGTGTGAGGGTTCTACTTTCTCCACATTCTCGCTAACGCTTGTTCTTGTCTGTCGTTTTGATTATACTCATCCCAGTGGGTATAAAATGGTATCTCACTTTGGTTTTGATTTCTATTTCCCTATTGGCTAATAAGATTGAGCAGCTTTTCATGTGCTTACCGTGTTTCCCTGAAAATAAGACCTAGCCGGACAATGTGTCTTTTGGAGCAAAAATTAATGTAAAGCCCGGTATTATATTACGTTATATTATATTATATTATACCCAGTCCTATATGATAGTAAAATAAGACCAGGTCTTATAATAATTTTTGCTCCAAAAGATGCATTAGAGCTGATTGTCTGCCTAGGTCTTATTTTCGGGGGAACATGGTATTGACTGCTTCTATGTCTTTTTTGGAGAACTGTCTGTTCAGATCCTTTGCACATTTTAAAATTGGGATATTTGTCTTTGTATTATTGTAATAATTTTTTGTAATATTCTAGGTACAATTTCCTTATCAAATACAAGGTTTGCAAAAAATTTTTCTATTTTATGGGGTGACTTTTCACTTTGTTGATGACATCCTTTGGAGCACAAAATTTTAAATTTTGATGAAGTGCAATTTATTCATTTTATCTTTTGATGCTTGTGCTTTTGGTGTCATATCTAAGAAGCTATTCCCTCATCCAAAGTCACAAAGATTTATGTCTATATTTTATCCTGAAGTTCCTGAAATGAGTTTAATAATTTTTGCTCTTACATTTAGGTCTTTAGTGCATTTGAGTTCATTTTTGTAAGTGGTGTGAGGTAAGGATCCAACCTCATTATTTTGCATGTGGCTATTCAGTTATCCCAGCATCATTTGTTGATAAGACTATTCTTTCGCCATTGAGTAGTCTTTGCGCTCTTGCCTAAAATGAGTTGACTATAGATGTATGGGTTTATTTCTGGACTCTCAGTTCTATTACATTAATTTATGTGTCTATCCCTATGCCATTATATTGTCTTGATTACTGTAACTTTAGAATAATCATCCAAATCTTTATCAATTTTGACATTTACACATAATTTTCCTTTGGACTGTACTTAAGAGGTATTTGGTACTGCTATATCCTTATGATTTGGCATTTTATGGTTAAAAGCAATAAAGCATAATGGGTATGGGCACAGGTGTTTAGAGAGACTTGGATTTGAAAGGACTGTACCGCTTCTTAGATGTGTGAACCTGTGTAATCCTTTCTGAGCTCGTTTCCCATCTTAAAATGGGAACAGTAATAGTTACATTAGCGGATTTTTGTGAGGATTAAATGCGCTAATATATATACTCAATAAAAGCAGTCAATAAAGATAGGTTTTATTTTCTTGTACAGAACATCAATTTGCATTGCATGCTCATCACGTGTGCACAGTGCTATTTTTTAGATGTGCAGTGACAGTATATGGACTTATGCTTTAAGAAAATAGCAATAAAATTTCAGGTGTTGGGAACTCATTTTCCGATAAATATGAGGGAAAAAAAGAAGAAGCCAAAAGAAAAGTAAAGCAAAACTGCCTTTGGGAAAGTGTAGGGAGGAAGAGGCAGAAAGAATCTATGCATGGTCCTACTCCAGGACTCTAAGGAAACTTCTTTCTCCAATAATTCTTTTAAAATAGTTTAAATAGTTAGTCTGTCTGCAAAAGAGGCTTACAGCCTCTTTTGCAGACATCAAGGAATGTACTTTCAAATAACCTCTTGGAATCCCTTTTCAGAACTTGTTATTAAGATAGGCTTTTATGAGAGAGAGCAGGGTAGGTTTCTTTTTAAACTGTTTCAGTCCTAAATCACAATTGCAGTTGTATTTTTAAACTTAAGTTTCAAAAACCCATAAATCTGTTAAAAACAATAATAACAAGAGTTCAGAGGGCATAGGTTAACCATTTTCCAGCATGTAGCAACCAATCTACTGAACTCAGGCAGTAGCAAGCACTCTTACTGCATTGAAAAAAGTCCTGAGCTCCGTTTCTGTTGTATTTGGCAAGACATTTGTTGACAATTTTTTTTTCCAAGTTACTCCTGGGAGGAAATTTCAGTGGCCTCATCCACAAGTAGCTCAAATGAAAAAAAAAAAAAGCATGCTTGGGGTTGTGAACAGTCAGCGATGCAACACGAGGTGGCACTCTTGTCCCAGTGAGTGCTTTGGAGCAGTACATTAGAAAAAGGATGCACAATTTTAAAAGATGTGGTTGGTCTGAATGTCACTGGGAGTCTGCCTGACAGACTGAACAATAACAGGGCCCAGAACCAAAGTTGGGCTAGAAAAAGCAGACTGGTACAACAGGAAAGGGGGTTAAAAAGTAGTACAGCAATAACCTAAGATAAATACATAAGAACAAGTGTCCAGACAGTGCGTTACAGTACACTTATCAGTTACCTTCACTATTTATTTTAATCTTTATAACAATAATCTTTTCACTGTTACTCTATACACATGCTTCAAACAAATATTAGATAATGACTTTTTCATGTAGAGATAATGGCTTCACATGGTCTTTAGGATAAAATGTGTCCCCTGCTTCATGTTCCATTAATATTCACCCTTTCTTCATTACTGAAATGTCTGAAGTTCCTGAAATGCATCCTGCTCTCTTGCATCTGCATTTCTGTATATGACAGCATTCTGCCTAGAACATTCTTTGTGCTTTCATCTGCATGGATGATTCCTACTCCTCCTTTCTGAGTCAATATAGATATCACCTCCTCCTGGAAGTCTTCCTTGACCACTGGGCAGGAATGTGAGGATTTAAATATATATGTAAAATACCTAACAGTGTGCTAACAAATGTAATCTATTATTGTCATACAAATTCAATCATTTTAGTCTATTCACATACCAATCATTTTAATTTATTTATTCACAAGTATGTACTATTTTCTTGATTCATCTACAGGTCTATTATGTTTTTATTGTTAGGTAATGACCAGAATGCTAGTTAATGTTTCCAGAGTGGAATCTTCTCCTTCATGCAAGTATAAGATGACATTTTCTGTTTTGTTTTCAGTGTTCTTCCTGATTAATTCATTCAATAAACACTTTCTCAGTTCCTATGTACAGGTGCTGCTCTGAGCATTGGGAACACAGGGTATAAGAATGGATAGCACAATGGAGAAACTTATTGAATAGTGAGTCTTAATATTTTATTCTTTAAAATTTCGAGATTAAATTGTATCATTGCTATGGGGAAAATCTGGTAATAATAATATTTTTTTCCTGCATTATAACTGATATATTATTGTCTGCTATTTTCTAACTACAGTTTAAATTAGTAATTCCCAAATGCATTGACCCTTGCCCACAGTAAATCTTTTAGCCCTCTTTGCTAGTTAACACTGCCTCAAAAGATCTTCTTGATATCCATTATTATATCTTTGGATTAAAAAGCAAACAAACAAAAACCACTAGAGGACCCTGATGGTAACCATAAAATGTGTCATTTTTCAAGATCTTATGCATAATTGTGAATTAAGGGGTTTGTGTCTAGTCAGAATCCTGGTAAGAATTAGAAGGAACCTCAAAATAGGCGATTTGAGAAGAGGACTGCTTACAAACGTGTGGGCAGAGTTTAGAACAGCAAACTACCTCAGAGCTGGCAGAATGCGGAGATAGTACTCTTCCTGGGCCTCAAGAAACAAGAGGAGGGAGCAGATTCCGGAACTCAGAGAGGGTACCTGGAGGAAGAGGCCTGCCTGACCAGAGCTGAAGCTTTCCACAGAGAGATACAGCCAATCCATGGAGACCAGCAGGCAGGGAACCTGGGAAGTTACTGTCCTCACTTCAGTTTCCTTCCAACTCCAACTGGCCACCTGGGCTTCCCATTGCCAGAACTCCCTGGAATCTACAGGGCAAAGGATTCAGTAGCTAGAGTCCACGAAGATCAGCTTCCTGTGACATAGTTGAGGCTGGAATAGGCCATAGTGCGGATCTGGAGAAGCAAGTAGAAAAAACTCAGCACAGGCCATAACTTGTCCATAACCTGGGAGGCATAGTGATTTTTTTTTTTTTTAATAAAAGGAATGTGAATTTATTCCTACATGTTTTGTCATGTCTACAAGTTAGTCAGTCCCCTTTTCATGAAAGAATATTCTCTCTTCCTACTTTTCCATCCCAAGTTCATTCAGTCAATGTTTACTGAATCCTTGGGGCAGGTTCTAGGGGTACAGAAATAAAGACACAGCATTCAGTCTCAAGGATCACACCATTGGGGTGGGGGAAATAAAAGAAATAAACAAACCATCACCCAATGGAGTACCGTAAGTACAATGAATTAGAAGAAAGGACAAGGAAAATGGTAGTTTACAGACAGTGTGGCTACCCCAGATTATAGGTGGTCTGGGAGGGCTTCCTGGAGGAGATTTCAGTGGACTCCTTGGTCAAGTGTAATTATTTAGTTTCCCCTTTATTTTATGTCTATTTAACTCTTATTTAACCCTTCGAAGATCTATAGTAGATTATGTTTCTATGAGTTTTTTCTTTCTTGCTTCTTTTCCAATTTCACCTTCCTAACTTTTAAAAATGCAACGTGTGTGTATGTGTGTGTGTATTTATTTATTTATTTAAGTTCTTTTTAAAATGAGATATAATTGACATATAACATTATATTAGTTTCAGGTGTATAACATAATGATTTGATGTTTATATATATTGCAAAATGATTAATACAATAAGTCTAATATCTATCACTACCTATATAATTACAAAATGTTTTTGTCTTCTGGTGAGAACTGTTAAGATCTACTCTCTTAGCAATTTTCAAATAAACAATATAGTCTTACTAACTATAGTCACTGTGTTGTACATTAATTATATTCCCATGACTTATTTTATAGGTGGAAGTTTGTATTTTCTAACCCTCTTCTCCCATTCTCTACTCCCTTCAGTATCTGCCACCTCTGGCAACTAACAATTTGTTCTTTATACTCATGAGCCTGTTTTTTTTTTCCTGTCTTTATTTTTATTTTTGGTTGGTCGTTTTGCTTTTTTTTTTTTTTTTTTTTTTAAGATTCCACAAATAAATAAGTAAGATCATATGGTATTAATCTTTCACATAGCATAATACCCTCAAGGTCCATTCATGTCACAAATGGCAAAACTGTCTTCTTCTTTATGGCTGAATATATTCCATTGTATAACATATACCACATTTTCTTTATCCAGTCATCGGTTGATGGACACTTAACGTTGCTTCTATATCTTGGCTATTGTCAATAATCTACAATGAACATGGGGTGCAGATATCTTTTTGAGTTAGTGTTTTCATTTTCATCACATAAACACCTAGAAGTGGAATTGCTAAATCATATGGTAGTTCTATTTTTAACTTAAGGAGCTTCCATACTGGTTTTCTTAGTGAATGCACCAGTTTACATTCTTACCAACAGTGGACAAGGGTTTCCTTTTCTCCACATTTTGCCAGTGCTTGTTATCTCTTGTCTTTTTGGTAATAGGCATTCCAATACATGTGAAGTGATATCTCATTGTAGTTTTGACTTGCATTTCACTGATGATTAGTGATTAGTGATTTATAGGTATACATGTACCTGTTGGCCATCTGTATGTCTTTTTGAAAAAAAAGTCTATTTATGTCTTTTGCCTATTTAAAAATTGGATTGTTTGTTTTGTGCTATTGAGTTGTATGAGTTCTTTATATATTTTGGGTATCAACCCCTTATCAGATATATGATTTACAAATATTTTCTCCCATTCTTCAGGTTGTCCTTTCATTTTGTTGATGGTTTCTTTAGCTGTGCAGAAGTTTTTTTGTTTGATGTAGTCTCACTTGTTTATTTTTGCTATTGTTACCTTTATAATTGGTGTCAAACACCCTGCCGCCCCCACCCCCCAAAAAAAGTCATTGCCAAAACCTATGTCAAAGGCCTTACGCTCTAAGTTTTAATCTAGGAGTTTTATGATTTCAGGTCATGTGTTCAAGTCTTTAATCCATTTTGAGTTATTTTTTTGTATGTGGTATACCATAGCGGTCCAGTTTCACTTTTTTGCATGTGGTTGTCTAGGTTTTCCAACACCATTTATTGAAGAGACTGTTCTTCCCTATTGTATATTCTTGGCTCCTTTGTCATAAATTAATTGACCATATGTGTGTATGGGTTTTTTTCTGGGCTCTCTATTCTGTTTCATTGATATATGTATCTGTTATACCAATAACATACTGTTTGATTCCTGTAACTTTGTAATACAGTTTGAAATCAGGAAGTACGATACCTCCAGCTTTGTTCTTCTTTCTCAGATTACTTTGGCTATTCAGGGTCTTTTATGGCTCCATATAAATTTTAGGATTTTTTTTTTATTTCTATGAAAAATGCCATTGGAATTTTTATAGGGATTGCATTGAATATGTAGACAGCTTTGGATAGTATGGACATTTTAACAGCATCTATTCCTCCAATTCATGAGCACAGAATATTTTTTCATTTATTTGTGTCTTCTTCAATTTATTTCATTATCGTCTTATAGTTTTCAGTGTATACATGTCTTTCACCTCCTTGGTTAAATTTATTCCTAGGTACTTAATTTTTCTGGTGCAATTGTAAAATGGGAATGTTTTCTTAATTTACCTTTCTGATAGTTCATTATTAGTATATAGAAACACAACAAATTTTTGCATACTGATTCATGTATATCGAATTTTACTGAATTTGTTCACCTTAATGCTTAATTACGCTTTATTAGTGCCTTAAAATGAATATCAACAATTTGTATTTCACAAATTGCTGGACCAATCTCTGGAACTGTTTTTATCATTCTGCATTTGGAATGACCATTGTGATCTTATATTTTTACTGATATTTTGGGGAAACTTGAGTGTTTTTGGCGTTATTTAATTAGGAGCTGAATGAAAGACATTCTATATGGTGATATTTACTTATGTAAGTACTCAAGGAACTAGAATGAATAGGGGGACCCTATCTGTATAAGACATGTTTTTGTATGTATTTAACTTTTAATACTCTCATGAACCACCATGAACATAAATTTTTGGGCACATCTTTAAATTCGGTCTCAGGAAAAATTACAAAGTGTGGATTACCATGCCAAATGGTATGAACATTTTTATGGCTCTTGATACATATAGCCACATTGCCTTCAGAAAGATTTTATACTATTATGTATACAAATGTCACATGCTTTCACTGTCACTATGCATAGTACAGTTTTGACATATTCTAATTTTTGCTTGTTGTATTCTGTTAGCTGGCTGTCATGTCAGCTTCACTCTAGCAATGGCCTTTTATCCTGGCAACAGCAATTGGTTTCAGTTTCCATCTTTAAATAATGCCAGAACTAGACTTATTGTGCTGTCTTAGAAATAGGAGTACCTATAGTCATACCCTCTCCTCAGATGTCTGGGTCCCCATTTCCACCAGAATTCACTAAACTATTCTTCTATTTTGTGCATGTTTGAAGTTTACTATCACATGTTCTGATAATCTCACATTTTTCCTTTTTTATTTTATTTATTTATATTTTTAGTTCATTTTCCAATGGCGTTAGAGTTTTCCTAAATTGTAAGAGCTAAATCTCCTGGTTTTTCATGCCTGGAGGCAGAAACCCCCATTATTATAATTTTTTTTTCATCTCTGTGGTAAATTTGGTTATGTGTTCTTTTTTTAATTAAAACGGGATCAAATATATGGTGATGAAAGGAGAACTGACTCTGGGTGGTGAACACACAATGTGATATATAGATGATGTATTACAGAATTGTACACCTGAAACCTATGTAACTTTACTAACCTTTGCCACTCCAATAAACTTGAGTAAAGTTTATTTCTCATGCTTTCTCATTTTTATTTTCTTGATCAATTATGCCAGGGTTTAAAAATTTTGTTAATATTTTTAAAGAACCATGTTTTGTATGTAATGAATTCCTCTTGTTTTATCTTTGCTATCCCACCAACTTCTGCCTTATCTACATTGCTTCTTTTTCATATATATTAGTCCTCCTCCTGCTTTCTAATTTCCTTTTGAAGCCCCCTGACAGATATTAACAGGAATTAGCTTACCAAGAAGAAATGTAATTTTCAAAGACCTATTTCAAGCTTTACAAAATACAGAAAAGAAGAATGGGTTGGGAACTGAGAGACAATCACTTAAGAACCAACTAATATGGTCCAAGTAATAATATATTTTGGGAATTTAACTTTTCTTTTCCAGGAGAGAAAAATACAAAATTCATTTTTTTCTCCCTTTATTGTCCTCTCCTTTCTCGTCCTCCTCCTTTTTTTTTTTTTTTTTTAATTATGGCTTTAGGTACAGGTAAAATAATGGTTATATATAGAAGACTGGAAAGATTATGCTATGCAAAACTTCCTCAGTATACATTGCATTCTTTTTTAAAATTTTATTTCATTTTTTTCTTACTAAATTTATTGGGGTGACATTGGTTAGTAAATTTATATAGGTTTCAAGTGTACATTTTTGTAATACATCATCTACATATTGCACTGTATGTTCACTACCCGGAGTCAATTCTTCCATCGCCATATATTTGACCCCATTTTCCCTCTTTTACTATCTCCCCTTCCCTTCCAGTAACCACTAAACTGTTGTCTGTGTCTATGACTTTTTGTTTCTTTCTTTGTCTTGTTCCTTTGTTGCTTTCAGTTTTATATTCCACATATGAGTGAAGTTATATAGTTCTCGGCTTTTTCTGCCTGACTTTTTTGCTTAGCCTGATAATCTCAAGATCTATCTATGTTGTCGCAAATGGCAGTATTTCATCTTTTTTATGGCCAAGTAATATTCCATTGTATGTTTGTACCACATCATCTTTATCCAGTTGTCTATCAAAGGACACTTTGGTTGTTTCTATGTCTTGGCCACCAAGAATAATGCTGCAATGAACACAGGGGTACATATATCTTTACGGATAAATGTTTTCAGATTTTTTGGGTAGATACCCAGAAAAGGGATTGCTGGGTTGTAAATACATTGCATTCTTGGAATACTACATTTGCTGCAAGATTTAATGAACTGCTCTTACACTAACAGCCTGGGGAATGCTAAGAGCCAGGTGCTTAAGTCAGATGTGGTCTGAATCCTGGCTTACTTTCTAACTAGGTCTATGGCCTTGGATAAGTTACCTAACTCTCCAAGGTTCAATTTCCTTATTTGCTATGAGGGTTAAATAAAATATTACCTGTAAAACTTAGTGCTTGGCACTGATTAGTGCTCAGTAAATGCTAGCTTTTTATTACAATTACACATATCCAACCCCATGGAATATATTTTTTTCTCGTATAAAACACTGTAGAAATGCCTATCATCTCATCTATTAATGCCCTAAAGTCCAAAGGTAGAAGAACTTAATGTTCAAAAGCTACCATGGCCGTGGAGTGAACATTACACGAAAAAACAAATATTTGGATAAACATCAAGAAAGCCAGAGGTGTTTGAAATGTTTGCTGGCTGACAAAGTAATTTGAGTTGCTTAATGTTACACAAAGGCAATGCAAAACAGTCTCTTCAGATGTGTAATATCTTTACCTTTTAAATTCTTTCTTAGGTACCTAAGAATTAGGGAACTAGGATTTTTTTTAAATCATAAGTGTATGAGTTATACACTCACCATGATGGATTTTTGATTTCTAAAAATGAAAGAATAAAATTTTACAGTATTTTTTATTTTATATGAATTGCACTACTTGTGAATTTCTTGCCTTACAATTTATATACCACTTGAAACGTATTAGACATTTAAATAATTGTCTGCAAGAAGTGGCAGCAATTCTTCCAGACTCGCGGCCCGTATCGAAACTAGGTAGCTTTCTTTGCATAAGCCTTAGTTCAATTCCATTCCACAAACTTAATCTGAGCACCTAAAACAGGCCAAAGAATTTTGCAAACAGGAATGGCATCCATGAACCAAAAGGCTACATGTACATGTATTGCTGGAAAAAGACAGCAGAACATACCAAATGAGATTATCATTTTAGTAAAAGAATGACAGCAGTGTACTAGATGTCTGCCTCGGTTCAAAAACAAAACTGATGCTTAATCTGGTTACAATGGCAACAACATCTGATTTTTGATAATACTCTAGACTCGAGAAAAACTTCGAGGCATTATTATTATTATCATTTTTACAAGATTAGTTATTTTAATACATAGATTTTATAAAATCAATCTGCAAATCCTTAGGAAGGGATTAGCTGGGCAAACATAATTTGCTAATAGATAATTAATGTATAACTTTTTTGGTTAATTAAAGCTAATGTTCCTAAAAAAAATTTCATGCCTTTCTTTTGAGTACTCTGTGGTATTTTCTAACTGGTTTTCTTTCTTCTCCTTATCACTTCACTGCTAAACTTACTGTTTCTTTTTTAAAAATCAAATTCTGATTTCCATTAAGCTTGTGGGATTGCTACTAATTGGACACTTTCAAGAATTATCATTTCAGTTGCCTTTGAATTGTGAGTCACAACTAATAGTGTTAAAATAACATTAATACACTCTAACCTTGTCTGCCTACCTGCACGGTGGTGTGAGCGAGGCTGATGATAATCTATCTTCTGGTTTTACAGATTCTGATTGAGGCTTAGATAGGTTCTGAAACTCATCAAATTGCAGAGCAATTTACAGAAGAACAGAGATTAAAAGTCAGGTTCCCCAATTCCCTGTTCAATCCCTTTTGTATATTCAACAGAATTTTTTCATCATTTGAATAGTGTTATACAGCCTTCCCACACACCCTAGAGAGCAAATAAGAGATTTAAGTATTCTCAAGTGTTTGGTTTCACTGTCAAAATATATTTGCATCATTTATCTTTTGAAAATTTTCATGGAGTGTGTTTCATAGAAGCAAGAATGCTTTAACTTTGTTGTAAGAAGCCATCTGGAGCTCTTGGTATACATTGTGCAATGGTAAACACTGGAAATCACTTGTAATTTGGCGAGACACCAGATGGAATGAAAACAAAACAAAACAAAACAAAGAGGTTAGGAAATTACATTAAGAAAGTCCTTAGACTATATTTTTTCAATTTTAAAAATCATATTTCTCTATAGAAGTGCTATAGCTACATTATAGAAAATCTGGAAACTCCAGTAGGAAAAAAATTCTGGTTGAATTCTAGAAATGTAATCATATCACTATTTAGCTTTCTAGTTTACACTCTCTCCCCCATATATCTATTTTTGAAAAAACATAGTTATACTCACAGTTCACATATAATTTCCATTTTGATTTTCTTTTACTTAACATTATAACATCATGAGCATTATACTTTCAAATGAGAAAATTCAAAAGGAAAAGTTAAATTTCTCAAATACTGTTGTTTAATGTGAGCTAGTTATAAACTGATCACGGAAAGGGTGATATTTTTAATATGAAAGACCTTTAAGTGAAAGTTGTTAAACTAAATTGAGAACATATGTATAAAATAGTGCTTACTGTTAAAAATGAAACAAAAATTATATCTTATGTAAAGCACTTAACAATAAAACCATCAGTTTTTTAATTTGGTGGTTTTCCCATATTCCAGGAGAGTTTGTTTTTTTTCCTTGTGCATTTCTATGCTCAAAATTTTCTTCTTAGTTAGCTTAAGACATCTAACTGCTATTTTGGGGGAGTTGGTAGAATTTTGACTTATAGAGGTACTGTAAAGGGAAATAAAAATGATATGCTATCTGGATTTTGCTTTAAAATTGTCCAGAAGAAAAAGATGAGTAATGGATGAAACAATATCATAAAATGTTGATATTTTCTTAAACTGGGTGGTGCATATATTTTACTATTCTCCTATTGTGTAATTTTGCAAATTTTAAATAAAAAGCAAAAACAAAGTAGAGTGGTATAACTTCTGTCTTCCAAGAAAAAAATTCTTATAATAGCTTCGGAATCTAGGTTTTGTGGAGGATAAAAAATAGTTTTCCAAATTGCTTAGTTCCCATTAATATTAAGAATAAGAACCGGGAGGCAGCAAAACGGACGCAGGATTCTTCTGCGGAACAAGTGCAGAACAGGATAATCGGTTCAGCAACAAACAGAAGAAGCTACTGAAGCAGCTGAAATTTGCTGAATGCCTAGAAAAAAAGGTGGACATGAACACAGTAAATCTGGAGGTTATAAAGCCTTGGAGAACAAAACGAATAACGGAAATCCTTGGGTTTGAAGATGATGTTGTGATTGAGTTTATTTTCAACCAGCTGGAAGGGAAGAATCCAGACTCCAAAATGATGCAAATCAACCTGACTGGGTTTTTGAAGGGAAAAAATGCTAGAGCATTTATGGGAGAACTGTGGCCCCTGCTCTTAAGTGCACAGGAAAACATCGCTGGAATTTCTTCTGCTTTCTTAGAATTGAAGAAAGAAGAAATAAAACAGAGACAGATTGAACAAGAAAAGTTGGCATCTTTGAAAAAGCAAGATGCAGACGAGGATAAGAGGGATAAGGAAGAAAAAGAAAGCAGCAGAGAAAAACGGGAGAGGTCTCGAAGTCCGAGAAGAACCAAGAGCTGGAGTCCTTCCCCTGCTCCAGAAAAGAAGGAAAAAACTCCAGAGCTCCCAGAACCATCATCGAAAGTAAAAGAACCTTCAGTACAAGAGGCCACTTCTACTAGTGATATCCTGAAAGTTCCCAAGCCAGAACCTGTACCAGAACCTAAAGAACCTTCTCCGGAGAAAAATTCCGAAAAGGAAAAGGAGAAGACCTGACCAAGATCTCGTTGACTCTCTCCTTCTCATGTTCGACCTAGGCGGCGCCATAGGTCCAGATCAAGATCATACTCACCTAGAAGGCGACCAAGTCCAAGAAGACGACCATCTCCTCGCAGAAGAACTCCACCAAGACGAATGCCTCCTCCACCAAGGCATAGAAGGAGTAGATCTCCAGTACGACGAAGAAGGCCAGCATCCTTGTCCGGGAGTAGCTCATCACCCTCTTGCTCTTGTTCCTGGTCACTGCCAAAGAAGCCTCCTAACAGGACGCCCAGCCCGCCTCGGAAATCTCGTAGGTTGTCTCCTTCAGCAAGTCCTCCGAGGCGAAGGCATTGCCATCACCTCCAGCAACTCCACCGCCAGAAACTCGTCAGTCCCCGACACCCCAGCAGTCAAACCGAACAAGAAAAAGTCGTGTTTCTGTCTCTCCAGAGAGAACTTCAGGTAAAGTGACAAACCATAAAGGTACTGAGAAAAGAGAGTCCCCTTCACCAGCACCCAAGCCTAGAAAAGTAGAGTTATCTGAATCAGAAAGGATAAAGGTGGCAAAATGGCTGCAGCAGATTCTGTGCAGCAAAGACGCCAATGCAGACGACAGAACCAGCAATCTTCATCTGATTCTGGCTCCTCCTCTTCCTCAGAAGAGGAGCGACCAAAGAGGTCCCATGCGAAGAATGGTGAGGTAGGCAGGCGTTGGAGACATTGCTCTTCCCGGAGTGCCTCTCCATCACCTCGAAAGCTCCAGAAAGAGACTTCCCCTCGTGGTAGACGGAGGAGAAGTCCCTCCCCACCACCCCCAGAAGACGACGTTCTCCTTCCCTGGCTCCTCCTCCTCGCGGAAGGACTCCTGCTCCTCCCCCACGACGACGCTCACCGTCTCCGAGAAGATGCTCTCCTCCAAGACAAAGGAGATATTCTCCTTCCCCTCCTCCAAAGAGAAGAACGGCGTCTCCCCCACCTCCTCCTAAACGACGGGCATCACCATCTCCACCACCAAAGCATTGGGTCTCCCATTCTCCGCCTCCCAAACAAAGAAGCTCCCCAGTCACCAAGAGACGTTCGCCTTCATTGTCATCAAAGCATAGGAAAGGGTCTTCCCGGAGCCGATCTACCCGGGAGGCCCGGTCACCACAACCAAACCAACGGCATTCGCCCTCCCCACGGCCTCGAGCTCCTCAGACCTCCTCAAGTCCTCCACCTGTTCGAAGAGGAGCGTCACCATCACCCCAAAGAAGGCAGTCCCCGTCTCCAAGTACTAGACCTATTAGGAGAGTCTCCAGGACTCCGGAACCCAAAAAGACAAAAAAGGCTGCCTCACCAAGCCCGCAGTCTGTAAGGAGGGTCTCATCCTCCCGATCTGTCTCAGGATCTCCTGAGCCAGCAGCTAAACCTCCCCCCACCCCCCGCACCTCCATCTCCTGTCCAGTCTCAGTCACCCTCTATCAACTGGTCCCCAGCGGTACCGGTCAAAAAGGCTAAAAGCCTGACACCAAGCCGATCACCGGCAAGGAATTCGGACCAAGAAGGAGGTGGAAAGAAAAAGAAGAAGAAGAAGGACAAGAAACACAAAAATCACAAGAAGGAAAAGGCTGTGGCTGTAGCTGCTGCAGCTACTGTAACCCCTGCAACCATCGCTGCCCCCAGGACCACATCAGCACAGGAAGAACCGGAGGCAGAGCCAGAGCCGAAGAAGGAGACGGAAAGTGAAGCTGAAGATAACCTTGATGACTTAGAAAAGCACCTGCGTGAAAAGGCCCTGAGATCAATGCAAAAGGCTCAAGTGTCACCACAGTCTTAGGTGGAAATGTTTGTTATGATGTAAATTTTATTTGGTTTGTAGTCAATTCAATTTCAAAATTGCTAAAATGTGTTTGAGCTTTAGACTATAACATTTGTTGTAATAATTGCTAGGTTGAAGTTCACCATGTAAAAAAGGGCATGGATTTACATTGCAAAAGGTGTCCACAGTGTATTAGTGACATTCTTTCATTGACAGCTGATATCAATTCATTTAGAGTGAAATATTTTAAGCCAAAAAAAAAAAAAATTCCCTTTTTAAAAAAGGGGGTTTAAATACTGTTGGCATTCTTATGGTTTCTTTAAATGCCCCTGGCTATTCCCAGAGGTTTTCCTTTTTTTTTTTCTCTTTTCTCCCCCCGCCCCTTTTTTCCTTTTTCTTGTTTGAGTCTTAGCACCCATTTAAGTTATGATGCTTCTAACCTTGTATGGTTTGCAAGCTTGCCCAGAAAGACCACAAAAGCATAAATGAATATTTTAATGCCACAATCTTTCCTGTTGCCTGTGGAGTCACTGCTGAAATGAATCTGGATTTGAGCTCTAGGATGAGATGGAAAATGAAAGCATGTTGTTTGCCAGGACACTGGGTTTACATTGATGTGTAACAAGTTGATTTGGAACACTGGAATTTCATTCTATTCTGTTGTGTTTTTTTGTAAAGGCAATTTACTAGTCCCAGGAAGCATCCTTGAGTTATATAAAATTTTGTTTCATGAAATGTCATGGCTCCATTCATAATTTTGTCTTATTTTCCCAATCGGTATATACAACTTCCAGAGCTCTTGTATTCGTAAGGCTGGAAGGGCCCAGACTTTGAAATAGTGTCTTGTTTTCACTGTTTTTGTTTTTTTGTTTTGTTTTATTTCGTTTTTTTGAAACTAAAGCTATATAAAGCCTTGCGGATTAAACAGAATACATTTCTAAATTGAAAAAAAAAAGAATAAGAACCGGATCTGAGGGACTTGGACCATAGAGTTTCTTTCCAGCTTTGTAATGATGACGCCTAGGCCATACAGCTTGCTATTTTAAGGCAGAAGAGGGATTTGAAGAAAGAGGAAAGCCGGGGTTTGCCAATTCTGTCCCATGGAGATTGTGGGAAGTAGACAGAGCAAAAGAGCCACGAGATACAGATGTCCTGCCCTCCCCTCTCTAGGCTGAAATCCTGGTAGGGAGAAGTGTTAGGTAAATTGAGAACATGTGTGCATTTATTCTGGTGAATGGGTGCTGAGAGCAGATGGGTTTTTGCCCCATTCCTCTGGTCTGCGGCACATCCCCCACTCTGCAGGGAGGCCCTGCTCCACCATTAGGTGGCCCTAACAGAGTAAAGGGTAGGGCAGGGTGGATGGGCAGGCACACAATATGCTTCACACTCCTGTTGCTTCCTCTCGCTTACCCTCCATGCCCCCTCCTTTCTACAAGCTGTATACTCAGGGACACACAGCAAAGTGTCCAGAAATGGGTCCTTACCAACTATACTTCAGGGGCAGTGCATATGTGAAGGCAAGTACAAGTGCAGACCTCTTGCTTTCCCCAGTGCCGGGAGAATACATGAGCCATCTCCATTCTCACAGCTTAATGCCATTCAGGGAAAGATGCTGGGGGGGGGGGGGGGTCACTTGAAAGTATAAACATTTAAACAAAATAAAACAAAAATGACTGAGTTATACAGCAGATTATTTAAAGTAGGTGAAATAAATGTACTGTTATAGATTGAATTGTGTTCCCCACCAAAATTCTTTTGTTGAAGCCATAACCTTCAATATGCTCATATATGCAGATGGGACTTTTGGGAGGTAATTGAGTTTAGATAAGGACATAATGATGGGACCGTCATAATTAGATTAGTGACCTTATAAGAAGAGATACCAGAGTGCCTCTCTCTCTCTCTCTCCTATGAAAATAGCAAGAAGGTGAAAATCTGCAAGCCAGAAAGATAGGTTCTTAACAGAACCTGACCATGCTGGAGCCCTATCGTACTTTCGGTCCCCCAAACTGTGAGAAAATAGATTTATTCTTTAAGCCACCCAATCTATGGTGTTCTGTTATGGCAGCCTGAACTGACTAATACAGATGCTATAATTCAAAAGTAAAAAACTTACCTTTCTCTACTACTCAGTGATGAAAGTATTCATGACAGTTATGGAAAACAAAAAATGCTGTATACTTTTGTCATGCATCTGAGAATAGTGAGAATAATTTTTTAATGCCACTATAGTAACATACATGTGGTCATTATTCCAAACAATGCAAAATAAATAGTTCAACAATCAAGTAAGCTATTCTCTAACCTAGCCTCTGGGATTCCATTCTACCACCCCAGAAATTATTTTTCCAGAAATATTCTTTTTATGTAAGAATATGTATCTGTGGGAGAGACTCCCAGTTCTTCATCAATACCCAACTCGCCCTTCTTTCTTTAATAATAGACTCCCAAGTTTAGCTGGGCATACCTAGCTAATAACTGGATTTTTAGCCTACCTTGGGACAATGTTTGCCTGTGTGGTGAAGTTCTTGCTAACAGGATGTGATTAAAAGATGATGTTGGTTTTTTATTTCTGGAATTTTCCATTTAATATTTTTGTACTGCAGTTGACAGTGTATAACTGAAACTACAGAAAGCAAAACCATGGATAAGTGGGGACAAAAGGGGAAATGGTAGAAGGGAGTAAAGGGGTCAAATATATGGTGTTGGAAGGAGAACTGACTCTGGGTGGTGAGCACACAATGTGATATATAGATGATGTATTATAAAATTGTACACTTGAAAGCTGTGTAATTTTACTAACCATTGTCACCCCAATAAACGTAATTAAAATGAATGAATGAATAAATAAATAAATAAATTCCCTCCCCCCCAAAAAAAATACCTCCCAATCAGTAGACAAGTATACCTTCCTATGAAGAGTAATGCCCTGTCTGACTTCGGAGAATTATTTAAGATAATTTTAAAAGTGGAAACCATTTGCTTACTTTCTTTTTTTTCCTCCTGGGAATATTCATATTTATTTTAAAATTTATTTTTAATTATAACTGACATACAATATTACATTAGTTTCAGATGTACACCACTGCTGGGTAGGTCTTTAAAAGGAATAGGCCTATTTTCCCCTAGCTCTCTCCCTCCTTCCCACTAGCTGGGACATGGAAACAATGGAGCAGCTACCTTGAGTCCAGAGATGAGTGACATCATGGCAAGGATGCCTTGTCAGTCCCAGACTGCTTATATCTGGATGTTACTTTACCGAGAAATAAAGTTTATATCTTATTTAAGCCACTGTATTTTGAGGTATTGTTGTTATGGAAGATTAACACCGCAAATAATATTCTACATATACAGAGGGTGCCAAAAAGGTATACACAATTTAAGATAACATCCCCTGTATGTATATACACTTTTTAAAAGAAAAACAATCAGAAGTACACTTTTATTATCAGTTTTATATCTTGTTTTACTTTTTAAAATCATTACTCTGTCTTAAAAATCCTTTCAAATTTTTTCTTATTCTATCAATTGTTTCTAGAAAAATTCTATGTGTCCCATTTATTCATTCAGTAGATGTTTATTGGGAGCCTATTGTGTGTTGTAACTTTAAGTACCTGCTGTGACACTACATGGGGGTAGGCTAGGGATTAAAGTCCCTAGAAATAATCTTCATTCAATGAAGGATAGAGTTTGTGACAATTCTGAAGTGTGTTTCACACAATCTCTCAGGGGGTCTCCAGTGGAATTAAGCGCTTGGTGCCTCCAGTAGTAACCCACATATCAACACATCCTTCATTGTCTCTCTGCTCTTCCTTGTCTTATTTTCCCATTTCCTTACTCTGCATTTAAGGATCACCTCCCAAATAAACTCTTCGCATCCAGTCCTGGTCTCAGAGTCTGTGGATCCATCATCCACACAGTTGCTTTGGCCAAAACTCTTGTTGTTATTTTTGATTCCTCTCTTTGCCTCATATGCCACATCAACTTCATCAATCATTAAGTCATGTTGGTTCTAATTCCAAAATATATCCTTAATTTGATAGTTTCTCACCACTTCCACTATTACTCTGGACCCTCCCCTAAACAATTGCAATAACTCCCTCCTATGTTCCTGCTCTACTATGTGCTACTCACCATGTAACAACCAGATGTAAGTGATATGTTTATTGTGCCCTTTTATAGATGAGAAAACTTGGGCTGAAACGGCTAAGGAACTTTTTAAAGGTCACACAACTAGTAAATAGTAAAACTAAAATTTGAACTCTGATGCTCTTCTAGAGTATTCTTCCCTCCCCCTCACCCAGTGCACTTACACTGTTTCACTTTAGTGTCCATGGTGCCCATCCCTGTTGGGGTAGCACCTGACACACAGCAGGTGCCTAATAAACATTTGTTGAATTAATTAATGAATAGCACTTAGCACATAGTGGATACTCAGTAAATAGTTTTTATATGTGCGTCTTAAAATATAAGCTCCCCAGATTTTAGAGGAACAATTTTATTAACAATCTTATACACAGAGAACCTCACTGAAGTCAAAAAATTTTAATGGCCCATAGGATGGTTATGCCTGGTGTTCTTACCTCTTTTACTTCCTCTCTTTCTACTGTCTCTCCCTCTTGGTCACTGTTTCAGATATACTGACTTTTGTAATATTCCTCCAACACATGAGGTATGCTCCTGTCTCAGGGCCTTTGCACTAATTGTTCCCTTTGCCTTGAACACTCTTTCCCCAGGTATGTATGTGGCAGCTACCTTATCTCAAGTCTTTGCTAAAATATCACATTGTCAATGAGGTTTACTCTGTTTTATTTGAAATTGCAACTGATCTATGTTGCTTGCACTCCCAATCTCCCTTAACCTGCTCTATTTTTTAACATCTCTGAAGTATTACATAACTTACTTATCTATTATGCTAATATTGTCCATCTACCTGTACTAGAATGTAAATTCGATGATGGTAAGAGTGTTTGTTTTTTTCTTAATAGGCAGTTAATATTTGTTGAACGAATGAATGAACGAATGGATTGAAATTGTGAAATAAACCAAGAAAGGTATTTCCTTTGTGTAGTATTAAGAATTTGTGTTTACAAAGCTCAGTTTATGAAGACCACATGTGAATACTTGCCTATTTATAGATAGATAACATATATTTAAAAATAGTGAAATATATTCTGCCAAATTTGGAGGAACTTTAAGGCTCTTAAAAAGAAATAGGACTATTATTTGTGACTTGATTATCACAGCTGACCCCTACATGAATAAGGTAAGTTCTTTCTGTCCATCCATGGTTATTAAAATCAAGATCTTGAAATCAGATTGCTTCACAAGGACTCTCTTTATTCTATAGGTTATCTCCTTATTTCAAGGTAGAAGTAAATTAATATTTGCAAGACCACTCTTCACCACATAAATTTCTCAAATTTTGATTTTTAACCATTCTACATAGCTCAGTGAAGTTTGTTAAGGCTAAAATGGTCTGAGTTAGATAATACAGGAACGTTACATTTATTTTGAACTTGTTCTTCATCATGGTTAATTGACCTAGGCCAGTGTTTTTCAAATGTTTCTAACACCAACTTGTGAATATAAAAGAGTGTATTGGAATCCCAATATATACACACAGATGAAAGCAGTTTTCTTTTACTATAAATTTATTTTATAGATTCAAATTAAAATATTTAATAATATGAAGTCAATCAATGAGAACAAGAAGGCTGTTTTGATTAAACATAAGCCTGAGTAATTGGAGATCATGAATGCTGGCTGCAGTGTTTTTTCAGCCTCTTTCTCAATTTATTTGTGCAAGGTTTCAAGAGAAATAGTTGCAAGAATCTGGAATGACATCACCAAGACAGTGAGATAGGAGGCTCCTGTCTTTCCCATGGATGCACTGAATATACGGCTACACATGGATCAGTTCCCTCTGAGAGATATCTGGAAACTAGTTGAGTGACCTGTACACATCAGTAGACTGAGAAAATACATACATCAAAATGGGTAGGAAAGGCAGAGACACACTTTCACCATAAACCCCACTCCCTGGCACAATACCTTACAACTTCCACCTTCTCCCTGAGGAGTGAAAGGTTTGGACCACACATTTAAAACAGAACTTTTAAGGTTGCCACTCAAGAGATGGATGGGCCCCCAAATCAACTACCTGTAGAGTCAGTGGGGCTTGCATTTATGAGTCCCACAGGATCATAGCAAACAAAACGCAGTTGTTAAATGGGCATGTGAGCATTTCCCATGACTAACCTTCATTCTTGGCTCTGCTCATTGCAGAAGAAACAGGGGAAAAAAAACAAAACAAAACCATCTCCCATTCTTTTCCCTAGAAGAGGTTTGACAGAACACTTTTCAGCTGTTGCCTGAGAGTCGGGCTTCTAATGAGCTTACACCTAGGTGCTGACTGGGATTTTCCTGGGATCCTGAAGAGCAGGTGGGCACCTCTCCTACCTTCTCCATTCAGCTCATTCCAATAATAAAACCAAGTTGCCAGCTTCTCCCTGGAAGGCATATGTTCACATATCTAGTACATGAACTTTTATGGCTGCTATAAGAGGGAAGGGCCTCAAATCACTTAGCTCTGATAGACAATGGGACTTGGCGTTCATGAATCCCATAAGCTCATTGTAAAGAAAGAAGCAGTTCTTAAATGAGTGTGCAAGCATTCTCTGTGTGGTCATGTTCATGGATGGGAAGAATTAATATTGTTAAAATGTCCGTACTATCCAAACCAACCTACAAATTCAATGCAGTTCCTATCAAAATTTCAATGGCATTTTTTTTGTTTGCAGAAATAAAAGACAATCCTAAAATTCATACAGAACAACAGAAAACCCCAAATAGTTAAAGCAATCTTGAGCAAGAAGAACAAAGATGGAGGCATCACACTTCTTGAATTTAAACTATATTACAAAGCTATAGTAATCAAAAGAGTATGGTATTGGCATAAAAACAGACACCTAGATTAATGGAACAGAATAGAGAGCCCGGAAATAAACCCATGCATGTAAAATCAATTAATTTACCATGAAGAAGTCTAGAAAACACAATAGAGAAAGAATTGTTTCTTCAATAAATGGTGTTGGGAAAACTGGACAGCCACATGCAAAAGAATGAAATTAGACTCCTATCTTATGTCATTTACAAAAATCAACTCAAAATAAAGACTTGAATCTAAGACCTGAAACCATAAAATTCCCAGAAGAAAACAGAGGAGAATTCTCTTGACCTTGATGTTGGCAATGATTTTTGGGATTTGACACTGAAAACAAAGGCAACAAAAATAAAATAAACAAGTGGGACGCCATCCAACTTAAGAGCTTCTGTACAGCAAAGGAAACAGTCAACAAAATTAAAAGGCAACCTATGTAATGTGAGAAAATGTTTGCAAAGCACATATTCAATAAGAGGTTAATACCCATAATACAAGGAGCTCATACAACTAACTTGCAAAAAACGAAAACGAATAACTCAATTAAAAAATAGGAAAAAGACCTGAATACACATTTTCCTAAGAAAACATATAAATGACCAACAATTTCATGAAAAGGTGCTCAATGTCACTAATTATCAGAAAAATGCAAATTAAAACCACTGTGAGCTAGCACCTCATACTTATTAGGAGGTCTATTATCAAAAAGACAAGAAATTAATGCTAGTGAGGGTGTGGCAAAACAGAACCTGAGTATACTGTTAGTAGAAATGTAAAATGGTGTAACCCCTGTGGAAAACAGTATGTTTTCTCAACAAATTAAACATAGAACTGTCATATGATCCAGTAATCACACTCATGAGTATATATGCAAAGGAAACAAAATCACAATCTTGAAGACATATCTGTACTTTCATGTTTATTGCAACATTATTTACAATAGCCAAGACATAGAAACAAACTTAGTGTCCATCAATAGATGAATGGATAAGGAAAATCTGATATATATATAAAATTGTATGTATATATAATATGTATATTTTATATATTATATAATAATATATGTGTATGTATGTATATATATTATATATAGTATATGTGTATATATATAAATATATATACACATACATACAATGAAATGTACATACAATGAAATGTTATTCAGCCTTTAAAAAAGAAGGCAATTCTGCCATTTGCAACAACACGGATAAACCTTGAGGGCACTTATGCTAAGTGAAATAAACCAGACAGAGAAAGACAAATACTTCCTGGTATCACTTATAGGTGGAATCTTAAAAAAAAAAAAGTTGAATTGATAAAAGCAGAGAGTACAATGGTGGTTCTCAATGTTTGGGGGGAAGAGAAATGAGGAGAGGTTGGTAAAGGGTATAAACTTTCAGTCATATGAAAAAGTTCTGAGTATGTAATGTACAGCATGATAATTATAATAAAACTAATGGTTGATAACAGTGTGTTACATAACTGAAATTTGCTAAGAGAGTAAATCTTAACCATTCTCACCAAAAAAGAACAAGAGGTAACTGTGTGAGGTGATGGATGTGTAATTAACTTTTTTGTGGAAATTGTGTACGTTGGATTTGTTTGTATATTTGTATACATATATCAAATGGTCATGTTGTACACTTTAAATATACTACAATTTTATTTGTCAATAATACCTCATAAAGCTTCAAATTAGTTCAAATTTTTACAAAGGCATAAATAAGTATTTAATGAAAAGTATCCATTCTGTAATTGCTCAATAGTCGTGTAGTTCCTTTCCCAGGAGTTAACCAGTGTTACCATTTTTTTGCATATTCTTCCAGATTGTTTGAATCTGTCCATATTGTTTTATCATGAATTAGTCCATACTTACAAGTATATCCCTCCTGATGCACCCTTTTTAAAAACCTAAGTGTTAGCATATTACACACTCTGTTCTTATTTTACTTTATTATACACTTTGCTTTTCGTGCTAAACAATATGCCTTAGAGGTTGTTTCACAAGTGTTTATAAGGGTATTTTTCTTTCTTTGTAGAAGGCATAGTATTCTACTGAATTGATGCACTATTGTATTTAGATGTGGGAGATCACTTTAAAATCAGGATTAAATCATTCTTAGTGTGAAAATGTTGTTGGAAGAATATGATTTACTAAAAGATGCACTATTATCCCATTGATATATGTGAACACATAAAAGATTGAAACCCACTTCCCTAGAATGATAATATGATCACATGTGTGTTATTTTGGTTCATATTCATCCAATGGCTTCAGAATAGCTAACGATACTGGTTATTTCACATTTATCCTCTCTTCTTGCAAGGCCAGATATTTTTAAATCCCATTAAATATCAAACTTAGAAGTAATTAAAAATCAGAGAGAGGAAATTCTATGCAACTGAGAAAAAGAGATTCATATAAGAAAGAAGAAGAAAATTAGTAACTCTTGTAGCTTGTCTGGAATTAAATGCCTGTTAAAGAACAAAAATTTAATGCAGTAAATTTGAAGATCTAATTGGCTTTATTGAATGATTCATGAATCAGGCAACATCCCACCTAGCAAGAAGAGAAGGGCTCTGAGAAGCTATGTAATATGAAAGACTTTTGTAAGCAGAAACTGGGTGTGACAAGAAAATTATTAGCAAAAGGAAGGATTGGTTTAGGCAAGATTATCTTTCCTTAAGGGAAGGCAGCAGTCTTATCAGGCAGACTGCCTCAGCTTCCTTTGGGGGATGCAGTGGGCTCCTGGGACAGATTACCTCACTGGTACTGACCAGAAAACTTCAGACTGACGGATTAGAACTAATTCCTTGAGAAACCTGAAACTACAGTTTGGTCAGATATCAAGTCTAGGTTTGGTGTCATGGGCTTTAGTATAAGTGACTCCATTTTGGGCTCTATTTTTCTCTTTAACATGCTAAAGTTCTGTTTGAAATAAAAGAGACATGGTACTTTGTTCAGAGCGATAAGAAAATATTGGGTTAAGAATGGGAAAAATAGGAGGAAGGGATTCCTGTTTCAGTGTTTGTTGTGGGAATGAGCTCTATTTTGGTAATATGTAACCTCTAATTCCATGGTTGGTACTTCATGGCCAGAGTCAATAGGCTCTTGGTAGGAGTGGTAAAATTCTGTGACAGAACACATCGTAGACAAATATGTGTGGGTGAGTTCTCTGGAATTAAGACACATCATGAACATTCCAAATTACTTTTCCATGTGACACTGGGCCTACTGATTAAACTATTGCCAAAGGGACTATTACCCTAATGGTTTGGCCTGCTCTGCTTGAGACCTGCACAGAACACCATGTTCTTATCACAAGATAGTCCAAGAAGGGCAGTATGAGATCAAAATGATGGTGACTGTTGAGTACTTTATTTCCTTTATTGATTAGGATTTAGGAATGATTAGGATATTATTTTCCAAATCTGCCTAGCATACAAGTATTCAAATTTTACTGCTCTGGAGTACTTTTTAGTCTTTTCTCCAGTATTCTTGCATTTAATTCTCCTATTCCGTAAGATTCTACAGTGTACTATCCACACAGAGGAGAAAATGCTGAAATTCAACCATCTGTACCTAAGATAGAGCTCTGTGAGGATCATACTTGGCTATAATCAGATATAATAACAGGTGAATTGACCAAATAGGTGAATTTTTACCCCTAACTTTAAACCCATGAACTGAGCCTGTGAGCTTAGTACACATACCGTTCATTCATTTATGTACAATGTGATTATAAATTAGCAAAACACAGTCTTGTAGAATATCTATCTGTCTATCTGTCTCTCTATCTATCTATCTATCTATCTATCTATCTATCTATCTATCTATCTATCTATCGATCTATCTATCTATCTATGTATGTCTGTCACTATGCAACTGTGTTTATTTATGCTCTGGGAGAGCCTCCTCATGTCAGTCCAGATGGATACTGTACAAGGGAATCTTCTTTCTAAGAGTTCCAAATGGAAAGCAGTAGACACTGCTTTTTGCTTTCTTCTCAACGTTTCAAATCTTACTTCTCTTGTTGGGGAATAATAGGTCTCAGAGTGACATCAGCCATATATTCATCCTATTCTCATTCCTTTTAAACTTCCCATTTGCTCCTGTATATGTCCTCTGGAAAGGCTCTTCTCCATTTTATTCCTAGGTAGAATGGAATGTCCCTTATTCACATTCAGAATTCTATCTAAAGCCTATCAGATGGAAAAAAAAAAGACAATGTAGATTGAGACCATTCAAGTTTTGCTTTTAATATGTGGATGAACAAAATTAAAGCATAAATCTTTCTGTCTAGAAAAAGTTCTCTCAAAATTATTGTGTCTTTGAAAATACGATAATGATAGATGAATATTAATACTTCTTTCGTTTTGCATTACTGCTATAACAGTTTTAATCCTCCCCAAGGCATTGACTAGGGAGCCAAAAATAGAAATATTCAAAAAATATTATTTTTGTTAAATAAGCATATATTTTCATGTTTGTCTATTTACCTGCCTCTGCCTTCTTGCCCTCAGTAAATTGCCTTTATTCCTTAACATTTGCTTCAGAAATAATTGTATTCTCTCACTCCAAGATTCTCCTCTCCTGTCTCTAGGAGATCCTTGTGAATCACTATTGGTGTCCAGATCTTTATGGAAATTCCTTCTTTTGTCTTCATCTAGCTCATGCCATCTCTAAGTTTTACTATTTCCTCTTTTTACCCCTTTTATCCATTAGGCATGTTTGGATCTCCAACATTTTTATCCCACGCCCATTTCTTATGTCTTCTATATATTTCTTTCCCCTAATTGAAACCTGGCTCTCCAGTTAGTTGGCAAGCATTTATTGAACACCAATTATGTGTAATTTTCTCTTTTTAGCACTTGTATTGCACCAATCTGTTGACTTTTCACTACCTCAAAAGATCCTGCATTTTTTTATCCTAAATTTGTTGAGTGATACAGATTCTAAAAGACTCTCATTTCTATGATAAAGAGATGCTGCTTCTTTTTGTGTACCAAGCACAGGGTCCAGGACTTTATTAGTTTGGATTTTATTTTATAGGAAATGAAGACTCATTACAAATTTTTGAGCAGAAGGTGAGTAATGATTACACGTGATATTCTGGGAAGATATTTGTAGGACTAATGTGCAGGATTGCCTGGGGTTTAAAGTGTGTATACCCACTAATACATTACTACAACAAAACAGAAATGAGAGAAAGTAAATGCATAGACTGAAAGAAGAAAGAACTAAATGATTTCTGACTGATTCAATGAAAGGCGATGAAGTCCTTGGTTGGAAGATAAAAAAAAGTTGTCAGCAAATAAGAAGCAAATAAGAAAGAGAACAATTAGATCGAAGAAGAAGTTGGGGATATGCATGAAACATGTAGCAAATGCTTTCCTACTGAGGTTGAATACTTGAGCTGCAGTTTCAGAGCAGTGATGGAGACAGAAGTCGTTTGGAGGGGAACTGAAGAGGAAATGAGTTATTAGATAATTGTGCAATGCAGTACCCATGGTTATGACACTTTTCTTTTGGTAGGATTCTCACTACACGATTAACTGAAAATTCCTGTTAAGAACTGAGCTTTCTATATTGATTTGCGTGCCTCCTAGGGGTGGGTAGGCCTCAGGACTTCCTATTTTAGCATTCTCTTCCCCTTAGGGAGGTTTGCCTGCTGCTTCTGTTCAGGCATCCTATACTCCCAGGACTCCTTTGCTAGAGCAGGAGTGAGGCTCGCAGAGCTTCAGGCTTCCTGACACTTCCCTGATTGGCTGTGACTATACTTTTTAGTTTTTTTAACAGAGGAAATTATAAAATTAGAAATGTTCCTAGATTTTTAAAGCAAACAATTTCTCCTTAGTTGTCCTGATAAAAGGATCTTTCTAAAATTCTCTTTGCTCTGATAGAATACCAATCAGCTTAACACAATGGTTAGAAAATCAACTCTCTACCCAAACCAGGCAGGTGTGACACAAATATGCAATTTAGGCTAGGTGTAAGATTTTTGGGAATGACTTCTGCTAAACTGGATAGGGTGCTCCACCCTATAACATGCAAATTAAAATGCTATCAAACACTCTTTACTGCAGAGTAAATAACATGAATATATATGAGTTTGAACAATGTGTTTTAATAAAGCTTATGTTAAATTGAGGTGTAGAGGGAAGGACTTCCCACCAAGTTTCTGTTCCTGTCACAGTATATTCTAGTCATACAACTTGCCTTATAGCAAATGGATGTACAGTTTGGATCTCAGATTTTATATCATATCTGTTACTCATGATTGAGTTAAAAATTTAGGAAATGAAAAGACAGTAGGTGTAGTTCATGGAATTGTCACTATGATTGGCCACTGTGTTATCCTAGGGCTTGGAATAGGGCAATTTTTGCATTCAAGTTACTACTTGAGTTTATCCTACCCTCTACCCATTTCTAGCTTAGTCTGAATCAGTAGAAAAACCTAGATAAAAAGCAAAAGTGTTTAAAACTTCAATAAAAAAGCCAGTGACTACTATCAGAGTTTAACATGGCTGTTTATTTTCTCTTTAGTATTTTTATTCCAAGATGTGGTAATTATAGGTCAATAATAGAATTAATATTCTGAACATTATTGTCCATGCTTATGGGAAATTAATTTCATTTATTTAATTAAATGATTTAAATTTTCTTTGTTATAAAATTAAATATGGCATTAGTTTCTTAAAGGGTCATATTTTTCCCTGTAAGAGTGTGCCTTATTTTTACGAAATTTAATAGAAAAATAGTATAACACTATCAGAAATTTGCTTAGAAACTCCTCTGTATTTCATAAAATATATTGTAAAGCAAAAAAGGTGAAGTTTTAAAATATTTATGATATAATATTTTAATATTAATTTCAAATAGGGGTAACTTCAGATCCTATAGGATCATCCTCTTGAGGAATAAAATGGAAAAGCAGAGAGAGACATCTTTTCATATAAAGTGTAGGTAAAAGAAAAGATAGAAAATATGAGACTTTTTTTCAGCCCAGGGACTATTAGATTGTTTTGTGTTATCTCATTCAATTCTTTACCAGTGAAAAATTCCATTTGTAGGGGACAACACTCATTAAACATCCTGTGTGTATGTCCAAGGGTTTGTTTAACTTAAAGAGATACAATATCTCCACGTTTTCCAAACAAAAATGGCCAGTTCAAAGTTCTATGACCAGTGGCATGTAAACTGAAGCAATCAGTGCAAGCCTGGTGATGCTCTCCGTTAAAATTTCAAAGGTTACCATGCGTGGGCTTTAGAATTTGTTTAGAGAGGGAGTGATAACCTTGACTCTCTTTCAGTGGATGTATAAGTTTATTAATCTGAGACCCATCATCCACATTTAAATCATTAATGTTTACCTCAAGATTCAGGTAATTATATTCCAGTATAGATTACTTGGTTCTTATAGCTGAGTCACTGTATTTTATGTTTGCTTTTTCCCATGCTTCTACATTTTAAACTGTTATTTTTAGAGTTTAATTTTAATTAAATTTATTCAGCTCAATGTCATGTGGCCTAACAGTTATTAGGGATCTACAATGGTCTCTGTGCAAATAACAGGATTAGGCTTGCAACGTGATTGCTAAGCTGAAGTTTAGGCTTTTTTCATATATAGTTTCTTAGCTGCTGAAACAGAACTAGACCTTAATTTTATTCTATAAACCAGATATTTCACTTTTAACAAAAATCACACTGGTTAACAAAGATGGATCTTTCAATGAAACATATCAACACTAATTGGTTAAGGTTAACCTCAAAACTCATTTAATAGATGTTCAGTGTGCAAGCACATTTACTCAATGAGCACCTCCTAAAGCTCATCTGGGTTACCTCTTTCCCAGGTTTAATGTGTTAGGTTCTCAGTTTCTTTTAAAATGTCTTAAAAAAACCAAACTTACCTTTCTACTTTACAACGCACAACCAAACTGCAATTGTTATTGCTACCTCTTGATTTTATTCTTTCCTCTGCCCCCCAAATAAGTCATGTTTTTATTTTTTTGTTGAATATTTGGGTAGTAGCTGGTACATCTCTTCTTTCATAGATTATCTATTTTTGGTATTTCAAATGAAGACTGGGATAATAAAAAGCTACTTGACCCCAACTTAGAAGAACCAAGTTTTTTGTCTTGGGTCCACCCCTTACTAGCGTTTTAACCTTAGATAAATTTGTTCTTCTCTCTGGACTATTTTCATTGTCTCCCAGAGTGGTTGGAAGAATTATGTTTAAGTTTATACAAAAAGTTATGTTGCATTGCTATATGTGTGTAGCATTATTACTATAAGGTACTAGAATGAAAGACTTCGTGTGGTGTTCACAACGTAAGGTGTACAAATGTCAAATCATTGTTGTACACTTGAAACTAATATAATATTGTGTGTGAACTATACTTTAAAAAAAATCAATTTGTTTCAGAAAATTCAAGTAGTGATTTGCCACTTATAGGGGTCAAATTATTTGGTTCTGAAAACAGTAAATTGATCAATAAAATGCTGATAATATTTGCTTTCCACTAAATGTATTTGTTTTGTTGTAAGAAGAAGAAAGAGAAGAGAATTGGTTACTTGCCTAAAAAAGAATTTTACATGTTTTATATTATTAATTTAGCAAATATTGTTGGATATCTACTTATTAACTTAACAAATATTTATTGAATGGCCAGTATCTTACCCACTGGGGACAGAGTGAGAATCAAGCCAGATAGTCTGAGTTCGCAAGAAGCCTACAGTCAAGAGTGAGTTGTTCTATAATTAAGAGTAAGGAGCCAGATCTACTGAAGGCCTTCAAAAGTCGGGATAGAATTCAGATGAAATTCAGACTCTAATAAGAAGTATGGCCAAGAGATCCGAATTTCTCTTGGGAACTCCATTTCAAAACATAATAGCAAATATCAGTGAAATCATATGGTTCTCGACTATTTCTGTCTGACTTATTTTGCTTAGCCTAATAACCTCAAGATCCATCCATGTTGTTACAAATGGCACTATTTCATCTTTTCTTATGGCAGAATAGTATTCCATTGTGTATATATGCCACATCTTCTTTATCCAATAATTTATAGGACACTTTGATTGTTTCCATATCTTGGCCACCATAAATAAAGCTGCAATGAACATCGGAGCACATATATCTTTACAGATAAATGTTTTCAGATTTTTTGGGTAGTACCCAGCAGAGGGATTGTCATATAGTAATTCTGTTTTTAATTTTTTGAGGAACCTCCACACTGCCTCCAATAGTGGCTGCACAAAACTGAAAACAACAAAGGAACAAGGCAAACAAATGAAGAAACAAAAACTCATAGACACAGACAATAGTTTAGTGGTTACCAGAGAGTAAGGGGGGAGGAGGGTGGTAGATGAGGGTAAAAAGGATCAAATATATGTTGATGGCAGGAGAACTGATCCTGGGCAGTGAACACACAACATGATATATAGATGATGTATTACAAAATTGTACACTTGAAACCTATGTAACTTTACTAACAATTGTCACCCCAATAAACTTTAATTAAAAAAATAATAGCAAATATCATTATAATGTTGAGTGGAATTTCAGGGTGATTTTTTTCTTTCAAGATTACTTTTAACCACAGTTAAGTCAAATCTGCAACTTTACATTACCCTCCAGAACTCTGACAATACACATACGGTAGCCCTGCCCCATGACATTGGTTAATGTGCAGGGAAGCTGGAAGAGTTCTATGAGTCTGAAATAATCAGTATTAAACATATGGACAAAGTCTGTGGGCTCTGTCGTAGGCACATGGCTGAATGGAGTGATTAAGAGCTTTGATTTTGAAGCCAAACTGCCTGGGTTTGCATCCTGTCCCCACTACTTATTAGATGTGCACCCTTGAATAAATACAGCCATTTAACCTGATACTTCAAGCCTTTCATCTATTAAATGGGTATAATAATAGTACCTGCCTCAGCTGTGAAGATTATATGTGTGCATATGTGTAAAGTGCTTAGAACAGGGACTGGTCCATCGTAAGTGCTATTGAAGTGTTTCTTTTTGGGAGTAAAGACTTATTTCCCCTGCCTGATGTTACCCAGTCTTGTCGCTTGGAGATGTTGGGATGTGGAGTGAGTCACTCTCTTATTCTCTCATTCACAGAACAAATACTTGTTATGCATTTACCATGTGCCAGTCAATCACCTAGGAGGTCTAGCCAGCCTCAATTATACTTTAATATTGTTTTGTGGGCTTCTATTTTTCATGGCTTTGTCTAGTAATTCATTCCTGTGATGTTAGCAAATTCAGAGTTAGGAAGACAATTTTAAGGTTCTACTGTATATTCTCTCATATATTTCAATCTTTAAAAGAATAGTCAATAAAAAAAGGTCTGATGGGCAAGTCTGATATACTATTTCTACTTTGGTAGATACTATAATTATGACTGAAATCCCATATCTCTTGGTTCATTTTTTCCAGCATCCAGAATACCATCTTTTGTATTATTTTGAGTCAAATTGAATAAAATTCTCTTAAAACTTGTCCTTAATATATTAGCTATATTTATAGAATTAGATTCTATAATTTCTCTATTGACATTGTAAGCTTGCTATGGTATGTGCTTATAAGCATAAAATTTGCTTCAATGTTGTCGAGCGGGGTGGCATGCGGGGTCTCAGCTCCCGCTCCCCACATAAGAACGCAGGATGTGGTGAGGCCAAAAAGGAACACCCACAGAGCCATGGATAGGGGAGTCATACCACTATATTCTCATTGGCGGTATCCGCCTCTCTGCAATCCGCTCTTGCTAGCTCAGCCACCATCTTCTTGCTAGCCCCCATTTTTCTGCTAGCGTAGCCACAGCAATTATATAAGTGGCCAATGGCTCACTGGTTACAGCTGACGGCCAACTAGCCACAGCTGATGGCCATCCAACCACAGTTGATGGCCATTTACTACCTGAGCCAGCACCTTTGCACGTGAGGTAGAGAGACTGGAAACTGCACTCCTGGCTCTGTCCCCACAAATGTATTCTAAACATTTCTTAAATTGAGACCAGAACATCACATACTACAATAATTTATGAATTTGATGTCTACTCAGAATCAATAGAGTGTATGAGAAGGTATGTATAATCTTTTAGGGAGTAAAAGCAGCTGATCAATTCTGAGTAATTGATAGGTTCAAATAGATTTGTTATTTGAAGCTGTGAAGCTTCAAATTGCTAGATTTTTCACTTAAAAAAGTTAAGTCTGTTGATTTTCAAGGAATAGGATCATTTAAATTTATATTCTTTACACTCAGCTTAATAGCGCAAATAATCCTGTTGAATGAAAGTAAAATACTAACTTCAAAAGATAGTATAACTAACTTTAAAATACCCTAGTTCCAAAATCTAAGAGGTACATTTGTTTTATCATTTTAACACATCTGAAATTAGGAAGCAGCTTGTAATTGGTATGTGTTTTATAATGGCATCTCTTTTTTCCCTCTTTCGTCCCCTCCCCAAATTTATTAAATTAAATTATTATTCAATTATTAAATTATAGGGGGTAGGGGGGTGGGGGGTGGGAGGTGAAAGTAAGAGGGATCAAATATATGGTGATGGAAGGAGAACTGACTCTGGGTGATGAACACACAATGGGATTTATAGATGATGTAATACAGAATTGTACACCTGAAATCTATGTAATTTTACTAACAATTGTCACCCCAATAAATTTAATAAAAAAAAGCTACAGTAACCAAAAAAAAATATTAAATTATATCTAAAACTGGTGGCATATTAAAATGGAAGAATAATATAAATCAAATGGAATATGAGATGATCAATTTTTGTTTCATTTCAATTTCATGAAATGTATGTAATTAAAAAGACAAAGAAATGGAGTAGCTATTCCTATGGAGTTTTAAAATTAATGGAATTTCAGGAGCATTTTCAATTTCCCAAGATTTTTGCAAACTGCAGAATTTTATAGTGTAACCACATGTCACTATAACCTCTACTCACATATTGGATTTAATGAAAACATAAAACCTACATGCTGAATATATTTACTCTTTATTTATTCAATAATGGTGTTTTGGAAGCAAAGAATTTTGCTTACACCTCTACCATAATTCCTGGCCCCGAGCAGGGACTCAGTAAATATTTGTAGAATGATTGACTAGAACAATAAATGCTTCAAAAAATAATAATATATTTCAAAATGATCTCAAGATTTCTTTAAAAATCTTTAGTAAGGTATATGATTAAATTTGAGGAATATACTTAACAGTGAAATAAAAACAAAGACATGTAACAAATCTAGGTTGTCAGATTGAATAAGAAATTGTTTCCATTGTTTAAAGACAATAACTAATAAAAGTTGTTGATAAATTTTATGTGTAACACTAAATATGTGCAAACATATATGTAATATTGTGGCTATATATGGAAAAATAGTTGATTTTGTGGTAATGATAATGTAACCAAAATGAAGGGACTTTTGAAAATGGCACATCTCTTTCTCCTGAAAACATTTGAATATGATTTATGTTCATAAAATCATATGATTTATAAATAATAGAAAAAATTGAGCCTGAATAATTAATCTATTTAAATGATTTTTTGTCACTTTCATATATGTGATATCTTGGATTCTTACATGCATCATGCACTTGTGAAACTCTTGACATTTTCTAAAAATTTGGGGGAATGTAGATAAACATTTAAAGCAAAGTTAGTTTTAAATTACTTAAATAGAAGTAAATGTGTGTGTGTGTGTGTGTGTGTGTGTGTGTTTCATAAATAAAGCGGCTGTGTAAGAATGTAACTTTCCTTAATTTTTTTTTTTAAGTCAAATTAATTTCAATTTTGAACCTGCTGATGTGGAGAAATTTTCATCTTCAGGTATTTGGGGTCTCCTTACTTTCCCTGAATTGGTTAAGACATGACATGGGGTGTCAAGACATGGTGTGAAGGGCCTATTGGCCTCTTAGTTGTTTGTTTACACAACTATCTGCTTAGATGTGAGTTGTTGCCCATTTGGTCCTCTGCTCTTTATTCATATAGCTTGCCTCTGAGGTGTCCCTCCATCTTGTTGGCAGCTCCTTTAGTTCTGTTCAAGCTCTCTGACTCTCGTTTACCAAGCTTGGGAATATTGGAATAATTGGTTGCTTCGCTCCATGTCTGCAAACTTGTCTAAGGTTGGGGCTGCTTAAGATATACCACACAGTCATTTCCTCTCTGGGGTCTTGCCCCCTCCCAAGGCTCTTCCTGGGATAGAACACAGGGCTTTCCATCTCTTTCAAGATATTAATTTTTTTCTTTACCTTTCCTTCACCATTTGAGAAAAAGAGAGTCTCTCAGACAAATCTTTCTCTCCGACCTCCAGGTCCCATATTCTTATTACTTCCCTTCATGTCTGTCTCCTCATTCTGAGAGACCGCTTATAGACTCTTATCAGATCCTTTGCTCTTCCCCACGTAGTTCTCCCATTTTGTCTACTTCAGGAAAACTGTCATCTCTTCTAAGATTTTAAGTTTTAAAAGTCAACATCAAAAGGAACCCTTTGTCCATGCTTTTCATCATTTTATATCCCTCCTCCAAATCATTTTTCACAGAAAGGCTTAACTACTTGGTGACAAAAACCAACATTTTCTGAAGAAAAGCAAATTTACTAGATTATGAAATGTGATTCCCACCATATAGGTACTGGTATTTTATTTTGTGGGGACAGGTCATCTTAAGTTTTTGAGTATTTGGTAAATATCCAGTGACAGTAGTGTCAATCCCAAAGATTTTGGGAATCCTCATATAAAATAAACAGATCACGAGGCATTCTTTATTGTAGAATTAAGGTAAGGATTTTTAGAGAAATGATCTTTCATGCGATGTTTTGGAAAATGATAAAGTAGAACAGTTTAACAGTTAGCTTTAATTCATTAAAAAATTTAAATAGTGCTGAACACCAGAGGAACCTTATGAATAATACATAGTAACTATTATCTCTTACACCAATAACTGTAAAACTGAGACAGAGTAAGTAATTCACTCCATCACAGCATATTAGTGGCAGAGTTCAGAACTGACTCCAGCTCCTGTTTTAACACTCACAGCAGAATTCTGCTAGGTGCCTGGCACTATTCTAGGCACCTAACATGCACGTAAAAATAAAGTAAAATTTTCTAGTGTTTTTAATTTTTTTTTTTTTCCCTGAGGGATTCCAGATTAATTTTAGCTGCTTTTAATTGTATCGTTTTAAGATTTTGAAACAGGGAAAATATAAAGGTCCTTTACAAAGAGTGTATAGGTTAGCCTTGCAAATATTTTCTAGAATTACCTGTGCTCGAGTCAGTAACAAAGAGTTAGACATACTCATATGTGAGTGGGTATGTGTATTCTCTTTCTCTCCACCTAAAGCATATCCTGTTTTCGAAACTTCTTAGATTCTTCATTCCCATTTGTTTGCTTGGGTCTTTTTGTTTGTTTGTTTTCATTTTTTAGACACCATAATTTCTACATATACATGTACTTGTGTGCTTACAATATAATTATAAGAATAATACATATAATAATAATAGTTAACATTTATTTAGTAATTGCTATGTGCCTGGTACTATGCAAGCACTTTCCAGGTATTAGATCACTGATTTCTTTAAAACAACCTTATCTCCAATTTATAGTTGAGGAAGTCAAGGCATACGGAAGTTAAGTAATTGTCCAATGGCAAAAACTAAGTGAGTGGCAGAGGGTGGATCGCGTGCAGACAGTCTGGATGCTTAGCCACTTCTCCATCTGAACGTAGAAGTGCTAGTGGAAAAGCTGCATGTTCTCCTTGGACAGCAGGTTAGAAGGAGAAAGAACTGCTACAAACTAAGTTTAATGTCTCTGGAATCATGTTTTAAATTTGTGTATAGTATGGCACCTATTATAATATTTTTAAGATTTTTGACATTGGAAGAGGTAAAGCGGTCTTCCCAGGTATTCTAGAAAACTGATATTATAATCCCTACTTTTACTTCACCACATTGTCCCTCACAAATGTCTTTCCACTGGTGTGTTAAATTGTGCTTAGCAAAACATGTGAGACATAACAAATATTTTTTAGTATTTCCCCAAATTAGATCACTGTTACATATTTAAGTTCGTGATTGTTTTATTTTATTCAGCATTGGGGCTTTTCAGAGCTGTTAGCTGTCACCTACATCATAGAATGGTGGGACTTATTTGTTGACTCTCTGTCTATGAGAGCTCCCTGGCTGATGACACAAATGCAGAACTCAGCATTTCTCTTCCTCCCCAAATCTAGGCTACTTCCCAAGGTCATTTTTTGTGTGGACTTTCTGTAATTCATTTGCCCAGAGTCTACTTTTCAATGGACATAGTTCACTCTTTGTTGATTAGAGTTGTAAAGTATTTGCTGTCTTCTTGGGTTTTGCAAATTATCTGTGGTAAAGGATTAAATTGTAAACATTGGGTCATTGGCCTTTAACATGGTGGATGGTCGTTTACTACAATTTAAAAATCTTTAGTGACTTTATTCTTTAATATGTTGAAGGATTTCTACAGGATGCCTTTTCATATGCAAAAGGAATTAACTATGGTTCCAGAAGGTTGTAAAGGTTAAGAGGTTGGCTACCTTTATAAATTAAAAATTTAAAAGTACTATGAATGAATAGAAGTGCGTACTGCTTGAACCTCTATTTAGCAAGTCATGGCCTAATATGTTATAGATTTTTTTTTGGGGGGGGAGGGAGCCTGTATTTGCTTTTGAATTAGTAAAATCCTTGGGAGAAATTACTGTGCATATTCACATTTTTGTGCATTTGATAAAAACCCCCAAATATTTCCAATATAATGAATATTCTCAAGGAAGATTTTGAATGAACTATTTGTCCAAATTAAACACAATGGTAACTCTATCTCTTCCTTTGCACAAGATTATTTAAATCTTAGGGTTAAGATGTATGGGCCTGGTCACCAAGCTAGCTATTGTGTCACTAAACCAGAGAGTGTGATGTGACTAATCAATAATTGTTCATGAGGATAACTGAGTGGTATCACACAGAAATGCCCATTTGCAAGTCAGTGGGAATACAGATAAGTAAAAATAGAAATGTATTATCTTTCCTATCAAGGTAAATTTTTTTTCCATTGTGTCACATATATATACAATCAACCAACAATTACTTAGTGAGTTCTCACCATATATTTTACCATCTATTTAGCTCTACTAAGTACTGTTGGTGATACAGAAATAAAATAATAGAAGCTTAAGATATCTGTTGTCTTCAAGGTTCTTATAAGGTAGCAATAGCAGCCCTCACTGCTACTAACCAGCAACATTACTTTGCATGTGTCTGAATCTTCTTTTCTAGACTTCGACATCACAGACACTCTTGGCTTTCCTCTTATTTCACAGCTGCTCCTTCTCATTAGCTTTCTCTGGCTCCTCCTCTACCCTCAAGATCCCTACATGTTGTAGTTCCGAGGGTTCTGTCCTTGGCAACTATCTCTTCTCTGTCTACACTCTCTTCCCAGTGATGAGAGGATCTCATTTAAATCCATGGCTTTAAACACATTTATGCTTAAATACATCTATGTTACCTATTTTTTCAATTTTTTTATCCATAGCTAGGACTTCTCCCCTCAGTTTTAGAGTTATATATTGAACAACATGACATTTCTACCAGGATTCTAACATATTTCAAACTTAACAAGGTCAAACCGAACTATTAATTATCTTCCTTAATCTGGTACATTACCCCCTTACCTTCCTCTCCTCTACCCATCCCAAATCTGTGCCTCTAATCCATATGTGATAATGCCTCACACAGGACCTATGAAGGAATCTAGAAATATAACAGACACTAGATACTTATCTGAATGAATGACTAAGACAAAAAGAAAACTGTGTAGCAGCAGATCTATGGAGTGGCTGTATGTCTCACCCAGAAAACTCCTAGATAATTATTATTGAAAGGATGCTCGTTACCATGAGTACCTTGTTTTTTCTGGTGGCTTCCTTATGAAGCTTACGTTTGCATTTATTATTCCAGTTCACTTTGCTTCTGCTTACCCCAGCAGTTTTGTATCTGAACACCTGTCTTCAAATTCCACAGCTATCTTCTTTAACCTACTTTGTTTGAAAGGAAATTATCGGCACAGCTAAACTGAAAACAGACTAACACCAAATCTTCTGAGGAACAGCAAACCTTTGTGTGGGTTAGAAGGACTTTGCTTTGAGAGTTATGCAAGAGTATTCTTTCTACGTGTCTTCTAGAAGTGGCAAAGCAATACTTGAAAATCAGTTAAAACATTTTAAAATAAAACTTTGTACGATATTTTAAAATAGCAGAATAAAATAATATGAAATAGTGGATTCCACTTTAACTTATTGTCATATTATCTGAAATTTGAGATATTTGTGGATGCTTTAGTGCCTAATTCCCACCTGGTTGCCAATGTCTGTTTTCTTATTTAGCTCGCACTGCTACCTCTACCAACTATCTATCTTGCTGCTGTAGCCACTGGGATTGTTACAGGAAAGGTAAAAAGCAAGGCCTGCATGATACCCAGAGATCTTATTTTAGGAGAACAAAGAATAAAGCATAAGATAACAAGGGTACATCCTCATGCCAGCTTCTACAACTCAAATCCAAGAAAAAATATTTCTATTGTCAACATTAATGGGTGTATCTTTTTGAATATAAAGAAAGTTTTTCGAGACTTTCAGTAGAGAATAAGCACCCTAATTTTTTGAAAGTCATCATAGATTAGATCTACACACACATTTGATCTATACCTTCCTGACCCAGAACTGCCTGAGTTCATAATCCTTGCTCTGTTTCTCACTAACTGTTGACCTTGAGCAAGCTACTTAATCTCAGTTACTTTACATTAACCTCAGTTTCCTCAGTTGTAAAACAGAAGTAATAACACTGCTGTCCTCATAAGGTTGTTCTGAGGAGTGAATGAGCTAATGCTGAGCACTGCTGAGAATAGGGACCGGCACATTGTGGGTACTTTATAAATGCTTTTTTAAATAAACTGTTGTCATTTTCTTCCTGACACATTTAGTAGAGTTGATATAGTTCTAACTAACTTAAAGGCACTTGAGTCAGTGTTTACCACCTTATCATGAATAAATGCAACATTTCTATTATTATGTTTTTTGCAATATTGACAATAAACTCATGGACTTTCACTATTCTTTCATTGTATCAAGGAGTTGATGAATACCAGACTGGAAACTGTTTTCCTGTGTTTTTGTTCGTTCATTCATTCATTCATTCAGCTTATATTTATGGGGCACCTACTACATGATAGGAATGCATGTGATTACTTTCATGAATCTTCAGTTTGCTGGAGATGGATACTTAATAACCCTTCTTAATTTTCCCCATAGTATAATCACGTTGCCAGATTTTACTTATTTGATTTAATTCATGGGTTTAACGTCTATCTACTGTCTAGTACTGAATTGAAATCTTGTGGAGAATACAATGAATAGGACAAATATTTACTCTTATAAAATATGCACAACTTATTAAATCATACAAATTCAAGAGCTATGACTAAGAACTAGAACAAAGAAATATTGGAAGAGAGTGAGAAGAATGTAAGACTGGTGGAGAGAAGGTTCTGAGGTGTGCTCTGAAGAGGAGGAGGATTTCTGTAGATAGAAAGCAGGAGGAAGTCATCATGGTGGGAGACAACGTGATAAACAGAGGATTTGATCTGGAAATGAACTTAGCATGTGGAGAAACATGGAGATGGCCTTACAGCACCCTGTACCATCTTCTCCCCTATAGTGGTGTTTTATGCTTTGTAGGCTTGCAAAAAAAAGTTACAATGAATATTATCCCCTTAATGGGTGGGAGGACTTATATGTGAAAGAGAAAGAAGATTATGCTACCGAGACCATTCCTTCATTTATTTGTACATTCACTTCCTCATCCACTGAAAAAATATTATTGCACATGTATTATGTGCCAGTCATGTGTTATCTACTGGGAATATTGCAATGGAGAAAGATAGAGCCTCTGCTTTCATGGATGATATAAACGAGTGGAATCAGATTACTGAAGATTTTAAATAGCAAGATAAGGAGCTTGGAATTCATTTAAAATGTAATGGAGAAACATTGAAAGATTTTTTAAGGAGAAGAATGTTCTAGGATTAATCAGGTATATAGAGACTCAGGTATAAACATTGATTAAGAGTTTACTATAATAACTCAGGCATGATTTGGTGAGAACTCAAACCATAGTGATGTCCGTGTCCTGGAGGAGAAGGATAAATGTGAGATTGTAAAGGATGGATCAAAACCAGGGACAAATTAGATACCCTGTTTCCCCGAAAATAAGACCTAGCCAGACAATCAGCTCTAATGCGTCTTTTGGAGTAAAAATTAATATAAGAGCTGCTGTTATTTTACTATAATATAGGACTGGGTATAATATAATATAATATAATATAATATAATATAATATAATATAATATAATATAAATATAATATGATACAATACAATATAATATAATATAATACCGGGTCTTATATTAATTTTTGCTCTAAAAGACGCATTAGAGCTGATGGTCTGGCTAGGTCTTATTTTCAGGGAAACACGGTACTTAAGGTTAAGAAGAAAGAGGTATTAAAATTACTATAAGGTTATAAAAATGAATGACATGGATAATTTTGGTATCAGAAGCCAAATGGGTAAATTTGGGGAAAAAAAATTAGATGGGAGTCGTGATGGGAAGATGGCAAATTGATTTTGAACATACCAACATACTGAGCTTATGGTAAGTGGATTTTAAGGGGATGAATCTTCAAGTTTTGACAGTAACTATTGTAAGAAATACATTTTACATGGTTACCCTCCCTAGTTTCTCCCAGAATATGACCACTGCAAAACTTTTTTCCTAATATGACTATATAGAGCAACAATTTCATCAAATGATACTTAGCCTATTATATGTAATGTGCTCTGATCAATTCTTTTTATTTTATTTTTCTAAAAAAGTACTGTTTATGACACACTAAATTTATTTTATGATACTGTTTAAAAAACTGATCTAAAGATAGTTGAAAATCAGGATCTTATTGTAGTAGGTTTTAGAGATTTCTGGCAATAAGGAGCGTGTTGTAGAAGAAAAAGGCAAGGCTAATATAGATTTTGTATTGTGCTGTATGGCATTAGGAAATAAGTTCAAATTCACAGGGTATAAAAATTATGTCTAGATGACCATAGCTACAAACAGAGAGATTCCAAAACATGTGTAAGCTAGTTAGACACAATCCAGGGTGTGGAAAACCAAAGAACATTAGAAATAGCTTGCATACTAATCATTATTTTTCCCTATGAAAACATGTTTTAGTTTTTAAAAAAGGGTATCTGTATTAGTGTCTGACTACACCAGATTTTTCCTGTTGAGTAAAATAATGTTACCCATATTCTCCCCTCCCCATTCTTGCAGACACATTTCATATTTGATACTTTCCAAGAATATGCCCACAATTTTAAAGTATACTTTGTATGAACCAAAGAATCACCTCTGAATAGACAGATTTTGGTTATTACAGTCGTTGGTTTAATTTGGCTGAAGAAGAAACAGTTACACCTATGTGGTTATTGGCCACGAGCAATTTTCTCTATAGATGACCTTGTTTCACTGGGTGGTTGAGTCATTGGACCAGATTTCCATATTTGAACTCCTCCAGCACTCCCTTTGCTTACTCACCTAAACTGAATACAAAAGAATATAAATGGGACTTAGTATTGGCTTGGGACTTAGATTTGGGTGGGGAGGACAAAGAAATGCCAGCCCTACAGCAATGCTAAAATCGAGCAACTTTCGGAGTAATGGGTGTGGCTGCTAGGCCCCTGGGCTATTTAAATAGATCCCTAATGCCTAATGGATAGAATGTTTTCAGCTTCTTCAGTTGGTCAGGATTGAAGGAAGTCAGCTTCCGTTAACCTGTTTACCTCAACTTTATCCCTCTAACTGAACAAATTCCCAGACCACATTCCAATGAGAAAAGAAAAACATGGGAGACATACAACATCAAATTGCTCATGGCCTCTCACCATGGGTGCAGTTGCTTCTTGATCAGTCAAATTAAACTGATGGTCAATGAAAGTTTTGAATGGCTCCTATATCCACAGTGTGCACTGGGTCGGTCAGGTGTTAGATACAGTGAGCATAAGACATAGTTTATGCCTCCAAGGATGTCATTATATTGGGGATGTGGGACATAAATTATAGAATTGTAATATAAATGTTAGTCTAGCAAACTCAGTCATCCAAAAACAAAAAAGAGAAAACGTTTCTGAACAACCAAATAGAGATTCCAAAGTTCAAATACCAAAGTTCAGGCTCTAGCAGCTATTTACAGGTCAGGTGACCTTTGCCCTAGTGGGATAGGACTTACATGGTGAGCTATGAAGAAGCTTAGAACCACTGCCTCAAGGTTTTTCACTTTGTTGTCTGTCTGAGATGCCACCCATTAGGGATTCACTGACAGAACAGCAGTCCCTTCTAAGATGCCTCTACTTCTAGGAAAGTTAGGTGTAGTTTTGTGGAGGAAATAGAGTATGGAGGAGATTGAGAGCACAGGGTTGAGATAAGAACAGACTCTTAGATATTTTGTAGTTCTTTTAATAAGGTTGTTGATCTTCAATACCTACCTGAATTTGCCAGCAACTTAAGAAACGACAGTTTTGGCACAGGGTGTGCAGAGAGGAAGCACATAGAACTAGAGGCATGGTACTAGCGTGGGGCTCCTAAGAGAAGAATAGGCTGGGGTGAGTCTAAGACATGTGTGCAGAGGGCAGTGGAATGCGAGAGATGGATCATTTCATGTCCTGTGAGAGGGTAGAGGGAGAAGAGTGTCACACAGAGAGTTTTCTTACTTTTCAGTTTCGCCTATGGCCGTAAGTCTCTGTTCAGTGCATGCACTCATTTCTATGACTACTTCGGCTTTCCCCATTTCCCTCAAATATTCATCTCCAAGCTCTTCATTCTTGCACCCACCTCCACTACCTCTTTACAGAGAAAATAGAAGCCACAAAACAAAACAGAAGCCTGCCCATGGGAAGATGTACTCGTGTAAGAGGACCTCTCAGGCCCAGAGGAGATTCAGGGCTGTGTGGACAGGGACTTCCAGGACCAGAGTGCCTGAATCATGGTCGAGAAAAGGAGGAAGACAGGTTTTGGTGGGCACATACCCTTGGTTTTTGTGGACTTTTTGTCCTCTGGGGCAGAGCATAGCTGGAAGAGGCCAGAGGGTGCTTCTCAAACATGGATTTTAGAGAAGTGATTCTCCCGTTTGGGTCCATGGTTAGTACCACTCCTAAATTCTCTCCAATCTGCTCATTTGTTTCCATTTCTATACCACTAAGGTAGCTCAAGATTTCACCATCTGTTGCTAGGACTATTACATTAGGTCCCTGACTACTCTTTCTATATATACTCTTGCCCTCTCTAGTCTCTTCAACTGCACTGCATCCAGAGTCATCTGTCTGAAGCATACATCAGTTTATGTTACTGGGCAAATTAAAGTTGTTCAACTTCTTCTCGAAGCTTTTAGAATAAAGACCAAAAATACGTACTGTAGCTAAGATGATATGCAACATCGTTTACTCTCATAGCTCATCTCACACGCTGCTGCTTCCTCCTAATCTGTGTCTAGCCTTTTTCTTTCATGCTCTTTCTTGCCTCAAGCATTTGTATATGCTGTCCCCTGTGACTGGAAGGCTAACTTCCTTCAATACTCATGCCCATTTAAAACATTCTCAGTTTAAAAATCATGTCCCCAGGAAAGCCCTCTTAGACTTCTAGGCACATGGTATTTTAAACAAATGCGGCTTGAATCAGGAACACTGTTTCATCACTATTTGGGTGGCCTACCAATTTTGTTAATCATCTTAGATAAACTATTTCCCCATGGAACTTTGGGAGCTTTCTACAATGACAATATCTTTCTTTGGGTCTTGTAATATTAAAATAACAATTCTCATTCTTAGCTTTGCCTGAAAATGCAAATTATTGCAAATTCTGCTTTTCTTTTCTCCTGCCAGCTTGTCTTTCTTTTCTTTCTTATTCCTACAGAGAGTTCCATTGTCTTATAAATCGGGCCTCTTTGCTTTCTGTATTTTGGTCTTTTATCAAATATTTAGAAATTACATGTCTTCATACATGTACTTCCCTCAGTCCTCCACCTGTTCATTCCGTTTCTCCAGGCAAAGTTCCTTCCCAAGCAAAAATGAATCCAGAGAATAGAAATGTGAAGATTTACAGTCTGTTGAGTTGTATAGGTAGCTAAAAAGGTTAGAGTCCATACATCTTATTAAAGATTGCCCTTGGATTTAGAGCTTCTCCACTATTACTTCTTTATCATCCCACGAGTACCTTGTATTCCACATGCACAGTAATTTATCATATTGCAGTAAAATTATCTTTCTATGTGTCCACCTCCGCTAAGAGACTGTGGGCTCATTGAAGTCAGGGACTGTGTCTTGTTAATCTTTTATATCCTTATCGCTTAATAAATGCTTGGCAGTCAATAAGCTTTTAGCATGAATGAAAGACTAGGTGGTGCTCCTTAAAATAAGTATGAAACCTGGATTGTGCCCTGTCAGCAAGAACATTGGTGTTCTTAAATAAATAGAGGGGTTGTTGATGCCAGGACAGTGTTTGCTTTAGATCCTATCATTCTTGATGTGTATTTTTGGCCAATTTTCCAACAGAAAGAAATTTGCGTTCGTCAATAACATTCATTTGCCTTCAAAACATGAAATACCAAGAGGTTTATTTATATAATTTTAATGAATGAATAAATATCTAGTGTAAATATAAAATTAAGAGTGAATTGAAATAGTAGTTGTATGTATTTCATCTAGTAATTTAAGCTATTGGTGTTAAATATACTGAATATCCCACAACTGTGAATCAGAAACATTTTGTAAAGCGAGTGCCATTGTCAACATCATATGTTACAGAAGTTACTTCTTTATGCTGTTTGAGTGCATATTTTAGTTGCAACATGTTATTATTAAATGAACTATTTTTGCAAACAAAACTTTCAAACTTGTAAATATTATTCAAATAGAAGAATTTCATTTTTTCCAATGTCTATACAATGAAAAACTAATTGTGAAAAATTCAGTGCTTATATATGCAATATTAATATTTAAAAATCATTTTGAAAACATTTACATTATATACTTTATTATCATTTTGCTAGAAATGAATTTCTTTCAAATAAAAAAGAACACAGGTCAATTATTTATTTGTTACATTTCTTGAAGTTACAGTTATTTTGGATGAAATAATTAATTTTTTGATGTTAGCCCATAACAGATGCTTGAAAAACTGATGAGATTTCAAGACTTAAATTGCAAGGCTCAGGTGGGTGTCAGGCTGGAGATTTTTAGCTGAAAACTGGCACTAGGCGATTACAAAACATCTAATAAAATCTAAGCGTTAGAAGACATCAAGGAGAAAAAATAATTTATCTTCTAATAAAATTTTCTAAGCTTGATTCTCTGAAGTTTTACACAGGAATATTTTAGCTACACAACCTTTGTTGTTTTACAAAATTTTAAAAAAACATTCAATTTTGTAAATTTAAATTCACCTCCTCTAGGTAGTAAGTCTGTTGAATTACATTTGGAAAAATACAGAATATGAATAGACTAAGAATTATTAAACTCTCAGCAGCATATTCATTTCTGTTTGACTTCCATCTGTAGCTATTATTATGAGAGGAGTTACAAATGTTAATTTCAACTTATATGTTTATGGATATAACAACAGCTATTTGTTGTTAACATATGAAGAATGGATACACATGAATTTTATGCATTAGTTGCATTTTTCTTGGATTGGAAAAAAGATAAAAAAAGATATGGGAAAGTGTAATTTTATTTATATAGTTTAGATGTGTTTAAATGACCTTTTTATTTTTTAAAAATGTTAACCTGAACTATTAAGTTGGTGCAAAGTAATTGTGGTTTTTGCAATTATTTTTAACCTTATAAACCGTAATTACTTTTGCACCAACCTAATAGGTAGCGAGTAACATCTGAGGAAAAATTGGGTAGCTCAGCAATGACGAAATTCTCAAATTTGGATTCCAGTTTCCTAACTTGATACAGGTTTCCCCCAGTATCTGAAAGTATGCTATGCCTATGAAACCTTTTGTAAGCCAAGCTGGTGTAAAGTGAAGAAGCAATTACCATTAATTTATGTGTAAAAAATTTGAGTGTTTTCAGACCTCAAATTCAACATGCAAGATGTCTTTTCTTTGTTCACCACAATTGAAACGCTTGATTACATCCAGTTTTCTGCCATAACACCCTTACGAGCTCTCTTAGGTTTTTCTGATACCTTGGGACACAGCTTGCTAATGGAAGCACAAAATAAATCAAGATACAGCACACATGCTCACAGACACAGTTCAAAGCGATGGCGGCTTGATGCTGAGATACTGAGTGTGGTTCCTGGGGAAGGAGCTGGCGGGGCCACTCTCCCCACTCAGGGTGCCTGTTGCCCATATAATGGCTTGCTGCGCAACGAATGCTGAACGCTATTTTCGCTTTTTTTTTTTTTTTTTCATAAAAGCAAAAGTCATCTTCAGATTTCTTTCAGTTATCAAAAACGTACTAATGTAGGTCTTTTGCGAAAGCGAAGTGGCGTAATGCGAACTTTTGAAAAGTGGGGGATACCTATATATTCATTCTACCAGCCAGACACTATTCTCATTCTATAGGACTGTTATTTTGAGCATATGGAATTATAGAATGTTCAAGGTAAAAGGTCCTTAAAAATAGTTTAACCCAACTTGACCTATATGGCAAGGAGATATATATACAGACCTGCAGGTTTGAGTTTGGAGCTAGAAATTGACAATGAGCTGAATTAAACTGCATAGTAAAGAGTTGAGAAATTTGAAGTAAATGGTTTGGATATCCGAGAAGAGGTAGATGAAAATTCCAGAGACCCAGTGTAACATGAGGAAAGGAAGAAAAAGGGACCCTCCTGCCATGGGAGATTTGGAGAGAGGCACTTAAGAGCTAGGACAAGCTGAAGATGGTGCTTTAGTGTGTTTTTATAATGTAAACTTCTTTTTCTGTCCCTTATGAAATCTTCAGCAATTCTATATTTATCACTAATGCAAGTGGGTATTTTGGAGGGATGACTTATGGAGGGAGATGAGAGGACAATTGATATTTGGATTACATTACTATTTCTTTATTTGCATTAGAAATGCCTGTATAAGTTCATACATTTTGGACAATTTGTTTTCTTTTTTTTTAATGGGAACTGTATCTTCACAAGTAAATAAAAAATTAAATTGCTCACCATGTTTCAATTGGTTAGTTTGATGCTTAGCAGTCTTTCATTTTTCTACCCTTCTGTATTTTGTAGAAAGCAGTCCATGCCCTTCATGACAGGTAGGATCTACATATGTCCATAGTATTGTAGGAAGAATGCTAAAAAAGGATTTTCCTGTCCTTAATTTTCTTTCCAAAGGATTCCAAATGTCTCGAGTTTTGGAATGACTTTGCCTTAAGTGGTTATCACTGGAAAGTCTCTGTTACAATACTGTGGCTGTTATTAGACACAGGTGTCACATTGTTAAGCATATATTTCACTTTATTTCTCAGAGAAGGTGACTCAAAAGTCATAATCTATCACAGAAGGAAATGGCATGAAGGCTGGATCAAGTCGATGACTAAATGGAGAGAAACCTATTTTGAATGATTTGGTGAGAAGCTTCAGGAATCCAGAGGGCAGAGGAGGGTGTAGTTTTAAGGTTATGATTAGGGTGGTAAGGAAGTGGGAGACTGGTCCAAAGAGATATTTCATCTTCTTCAAAATGATGCCTTTTCTACTGTACAAATGAATGCAAAACAAAGGACAAAAGGGATAAAACTCAGGTTTAATTCCCTGTTATATTTATATCTCAATTAGGTATTTTTTCTTTCTAAATGATCAGTTCACTACTATTCTTTCCATATGAAATAATTTTCTTAACTATTCTCTTTTGAAACTTCTCCCATAATATGAGAAAACATTTAAAAAAATCACTGGAGCTAGTTTCCTATTTACTTAAAAAACTAGATTCTGTAAGCCATATTTGTAACTCTTGGTTTAAAATGTATGCATTTACTCTCAAGCCAGAGTACTTTGGTGACTAAGTAAACATAAGAGTTTAAAAATTTGAGGAACAGAATATTTAGAAAAAAACAACAATTATGTGGTTTTATTTCTCTCAGTACACAATGTGCACGCAGAATTAGTAGAAGAAAAATGTGGGAATTCTTACTTTGGGAATCCACAAAATGCAAATGTTAAAGGGTTGTTTATTAAGATGGATTTTAAGCATGCAGATAGTGTTAAGAATTAAATATTAATTTCTCAACCATCTACTAATCTTTAATAAGGATATACACATGGAAAACACCTTATTGGTACTATGAGGAAAAGTTCAGGTGTTTCAGTTTTTATAATTGAAAGCTATGGGATCTTCATGAAATATAGGAAAATCAATTCTCAGTTTTTAAAATCCTAATGAATTTGATTTTTTTTGGTTTTCTATATTTACCATTGTATTACAACATGATATTGCAGTGAAAAGTAGATGGAGAAATGAATATTATTCTTTTCATTTGTTACATGAAGAATATGCGCAAAGTATATGTGTACATGACAAGGCCTAATTCTGTGAACTAGTAATACAATTATATCCAATTATAAGTATAATGTGTTTGATCAAGTCCTCCCTGGAGACTCATATAGAGAAGAGGCTAGGGTTAGACACTGACCAGATGCCCACTCAGACAAGGTGCCCACTCTTTCTCTGAAGTTAAAAGAAAAATTGACGTAATTTACCCAAAAGGGAATTATTTTCTCTGTTTAGAAAGTTAGAATGGTTGCCTTTTTGCTTTTGTAATTTAAGATTTTAGGCTTTAAAAAAAATGATTTTTCCAACGGAAATAATTTCATAGGCAGATCTTCTTTTATTTCTGTTCATATGTGGCCTGAAGGACAAGTCTGGTTCCATTATTCGTGACAAAAGTATGTATACTTGGAATTAGTAATCTATACAGTTCAGAGTTTAGCTCTCTTAGTATGTCTGATTTCCAAGCTAAGTCGTTGGTTTGCCTAATTTTTGGAAATACTGAACACTAAATTGTTCATATGGTAAATCACAGATAAAGTACGTGGTAATGAATAATAGGTACAGATTGTTTAAACTCTTAGGTAAAATTTGATAAGATGTTTTACATAACTTTAATGAATTGACAAGGTCTTGTGGGGAAAGCAGTTCCAGATGGCAAACATACGCAAGGGATTTAGTCAAACAATATTTTGGCAAGAACATTATGAATTTTGTAATCACTTAGGAGCCAATCAAATACAAAGATTAGTCTAGTTAATAATCTACAATTATTGGTTAAAGAAGTATATTAGCACTAATTTCTCTCTATTCATCTTATCTTTTCCCTTTTTTCAAACCCACAAGCCTTTGGCACAATGAAGTGGGTAACCTTTATTTCCCTTGTCTTTTTGATCAGCTCTGCTTATTCCAGGGGTGTGTTTCGTCGAGATGCACGTAAGAATTCTATTTTTCTATTATTTAAATTTTCGTAGTAAAAGAACATTTTAGTAAACTCTGTATCTTTAAAGAAGTTTCCCTTTAGCATTTATTTCTAGACTATGATTGTATTTTGTATTTGTGAACCCACAGGAATTTATCTTATTAATATATTTCTAACATCCTAAGTGAAAAAAAGATGGTGAGAATTGTTTAGTAGCTATAATTTCCTTTTGCATATGAAGGAACTTAGAGTGACTTAAACTTCACAGAATGTAGTTGAAAATATAATTGATAACTTGAAATTCCCAAAGCCCTATCCCAAAATACCTTGATGTGTTAAACAAACACACAACAAAACCTGTGTTATTAATCTTGTAAATGGAACTTGTATTATATTCTTCCATTCAGACTGTCTTCTCCGTAGCTGTTAATAGACACTAAGAGAATTAGATCTTATCAAAATTTGAATATAAAGCTACAAATATGTAATGATTTAAATGATTTTTCAAATAGTATCATTGGTGATTGAATAGCTTCTGTTTAAAAGAAGTTATAGTTCACTGTCATCCTAATATTTTCTGTAGGGATCAGAGCTCAATATTTTAGGGCAAATGAATACCTAAGTCAAATGGAGAGAAACATAAGAAGTAATATCCTAATCAGTTGTTTTCATCAGACTTTAAATAAATATTTTTTTTTCCCCAGCCAAGAGTGAGATTGCTCATCGGTTTAAGGATTTGGCAGAAGAAAATTTCAAAGGCCTGTAAGTTAAAATATTGAAGTCAAATTTAAAGTTTCTAATAGCATTGGTTATTATTTTTAAATTCTTATAGTCTCCTGTCATCAGAGTCCAGACTCTAGAGTAGAAATTTCTGCACTGGAGAAAATATTCTATATCGGTGTTGTCCAATATGGTAGCCACTGGCCACATGTTGTTGAGTATTTTAACTATGGCAAGTGCAATTGAAGTACAAAAATTTAAATTGTATTTAATTTTAATGTACTCAACTTTATATAGTCACATGTGGCTAATGGGTACTATGCATTGGAAAATATAACTCTGGCACTTTTATTTAACCTGGATGATGAGAAAGACTTTAATATATGGTTCCTTTTGCAGCACACTTATTAAATTTCTTTACCTAGCAAACAGATCTGTGGTTTCTTGAGAGCATTTCAGTATTTTTTAATCTATTAAAAAATGAGAAAATAATTTATATTTTAAAGGTCAATGTCATTCTATAGGCTGATTAAATGTGGTGTGTGGGTTTTGTTTTTTTGTTTTTTTAATTTGTTTTAAATAGTCAAAAGACGTATGCAATGGCCCTTGTCTTAACGATTAGATCTATTTAGAATACATTTTGCTTGTTAGCTCTATATGTGTGCATCTACTCACGTGTACACACATGTTTAAACATGGTGGATATACATATCCTCTTTGCTTAGAAAGCCACATATGCCTGGTTAGGCCTCAGATGATAGCTGATGTGACTAGGCTTTCTGGATAATAGTACAATGTATAAAATATAAAACATATGCTTTTTCTCTAATATAGCAACCTACTTTATATTCAAATTTTATTATACTGCGTTTTTCTATGTCCTTTGTTGCAGGGTGCTCGTAGCCTTCTCTCAGTATCTCCAGCAGTGCCCATTTGAAGAGCATGTAAAATTAACAAATGAAGTAACTGAGTTTGCAAAAACATGTGTTGCTGATGAGTCAGCTGCAAATTGTGACAAGCCCCTTGTAAGTACAGTCTGGTGTTGAATATTAGTTCTTCTTTTAAGTACGCCTGAGCATTTCAAAGGGAAAACAGTCCCATTTTAGTTTTCTCAATTATTACTAAATGACCATATTTGTAAGCAACAGTCAAAAGTAGGTAGAACCATCGTTTTTTTCTATGATAGAGACATGCTAGCTATAATCACCGTTTTAAAAACAATACTTTCTGGAGACCACACCCAGTGGTTATCGTGTATTTAAATGGAAAGCTTTTCATTTGTAAAAGTCTCTTTTAAAAATATGAAGTTTGATTTCTTTTCATAGAGACTAATAGTGATAGCTTGTTTTGAAATCTCACAAAGAAGCAGATCAAATGAGAAGCTATCTGAACACTTTCCTCCTTAATGTGAATTCAGCTGCTACTTAGAGGATTATTTGTGCTTGATTTTTAAATTATGATTGCTCTCCTAGTCTTTAGCCTCAGGTGGAAATTAGAGTAACGTTTATTCCTTAAAGCCATTGACTATCTTTTTTGCCCTTCTATTTTATCCACTGTAATTAATAGTGTGACAGTTATTTCTTAAAAAATTACACATAGATGGTCAAATCAAGGGACACTCTCTAAACCTATGAAAAAAGTAGATTTTTATATGGTTTCCTAACCACGTTTTACCAGTATATTGCATTTTTAATACTATTCTTTGGGTATAAAAAATAATATACTGCCTAGAAATTTGAAGCCTTCTGTCTTCCGTTTAGCATACTCTTTTTGGAGATAAACTGTGTACAGTTGCATCTCTTCGTGCCACCTATGGTGACATGGCTGACTGCTGTGAAAAACAAGAACCTGAGAGAAACGAATGCTTCCTGAAACACAAAGATGATAACCCAACTCTCCCTGCACTGGTGAGACCAGAGCCTGAAGCTTTGTGTACTGCCTTTCAGGAAAATGCACAGAAGTTTTTGGGACAGTAAGTAATCAGATTTTTATGCTTCAAAATTAAAAATTATGAAATAGTTCAAGACTCACTGTAACAAAATATTTTCAACATTAAGATTTAGAAGCTTTTTTTCTAATGACAGGTTTTAAGAAGTAATATTTGATACTATAAAATTTTACATGATAAAAATTTGATCAAAGATCTTTCATTGAAACCGGATATGATCTGTAAGAAAAAAAATTGAAATTGACACGTATTATAATATTATGAAGATATATGTTTAGTTATTCTCAGAATTAATTTCATTTTAGTCAATAACCTTATATCACCAATACTTAACTATTTTATGTGTGTGTGTATATATAATTTATATATATGTTTAACTTTTTCATTGACTTGAAGAATGAAAAGGCAAGATCATCATGTGCAAATGGAGCTTAATTAGTAAATGAGATGTCTTTGGGTTTTGGGGAAAAAATTGATTACAATTGTTCTTGCAATGCTATTTGCTATAGAAAATTAACTCCCTGTTCTTTAAAAAAAAATGTAGGTACTTATATGAAGTTGCCAGAAGAAATCCTTACTTTTATGCCCCAGAACTCCTTTACTATGCTCAAAAATATAAAGAAGTTTTAACAGAATGCTGCCAAGCTGCTGATAAAGCTGCCTGCCTGGGACCAAAGGTATGCCCAGAAGAAGTACAGAACCAGCTCAGCCTCAAACCTCAGATGTGGGGCATCTTATGGCTAGATTTAGGGAACCAAAGTCTCTGATACAAACTTCTTTACATGGTCAAAAAAGACTTCCTCACTCTTATCCATCCCAAAGATCTTTCACCCTCATTGAAGGCCCCTCACATCCTCAATCCTCCCTTTTAAATTTTGCCAAAGTGCATTGAAAGAGGGAATCACTGTGCTTGTGTCTAAATATCCCTCCTCTTTTTTATGGTGTTGGTCACCATAGTGAAATACAGAAACTCATTTGTAAAATTGTGCAGCAGAGGGCCGTGGCTTTGTTTATCTTTTCATGAGGGTTTCTTATTGGGAAGGGAATTCAAAGTGAAGAATTTCACTGCATCCGGAATCCTGGATTTATTAATATTCCATAAATATTTATTATATACTGCATCACCTTTTCTAAGGTGTTTATTGATGTGAGAGTTGGTAGAGGAGGGATTGAAATTAATTATATGCAAAATTAAGAAGTCAGCAAAATTATATTCCCTAGGATATTAGTATACTCTGTTCCTATACTCTTTTCCTTCATTCCCCATAACTACCCAGTCTTCCGTTACGACCCAATTGCTTTTTCCTCTTTCTACATAGTAAAATAATTAATTGCCAATAGTGAGTACTTGGGAATTTAGGTGTACCTTATCTCTCTAAAATTTAATTTGACTTGGTCTCATCTAACTTCTGAAGGGGTATTTCATGTAGAATTGTTTTCTTAATACTTTCAAAATTATTTCTTTTTGCAGATGGATGCTTTGAAGGAAACAGTAGTGGCTGCATCTGCCAAAGACAGACTCAAGTGCTCTAGTCTCCAAAAATTTGGAGATAGAGCTTTCAAAGCATGGTAATTTAAATTTTGTTCTGTGCTATATAATCATGTAAATGACGATGATTCAGTTGACAAAATTGTATATTTATATAGCTTTTCACACAGTACTCTCACATACATCTTTTTGGTTGTCTAAAAGGTAGAATCTTAACAGAAGTGAAAATCAGAGCATGAATGACAATTTGTCATTGTTTTTTATCACAGTTTTTTCAAAGTAGTCAAAGAGTTTAGAGGATATATATATTTTATCCTTGTAAGACAGGGTATTGAAACTCCATTTATTTATAAAGACTAGGGATCTTATTCTAATGGTCCACTATTTTTATAAAGTTGTAGTCAGGGTCTTTATTTTTATCTCCTTCTGCCCCCTGCAATTATCTGAAAGTGTCTGGTTGTCCTTTTATGTTCTGATAATTAAATTCAGCCATTAAGGTTAATTCTCATTTTCTCATAGCTCCAGCTTTGTTCTTAATTTCTTGTTTTTGCCTGGGTCTATATTTTTATATTACTTAGCTAGTTTTAGGAATATCCTTAAATATCTGAACCACAAACCACTTCACCCATTCCCCCAGTCCCTCACTTGCTAGTCAACAATTAATCAACACAAACAGAAGACAAAGTGAAAACAATAGACATTTTGCAAAGTCTTTAGAAACCATCATTTGAACTATCTTTGCTTATCAACTTTACCATCTAACCACCAAAATCAAACAAATAAATAAACAAAACAATCCAATGTGAAATAATACACAGTCAAACACACTGTGATTGGTTTGGGGGAAGAAGTATCTTTTACAGACTTAGGCAACTCTGAAATGCCCTATGAAAGCATGTGAATATTTTGCCTTTTACATCTTGTCATAGGGTTTAGAGACTGTGCTGTATCAATGTCTTGGTAAAAATCTGCTTAATTAAAACTCTCTAATTTTGTAGAAGTTATGAAATTTCTGTTCTTGTTCTTCAGAAGGCAGGGAGAATGTATTTTAATTGGTATAAAAAAGTCACTGGAGTTTGTATGGCACTTTCCAGTTGATGAAAAGCTTTTATATGCATTATCTAATTTAATATTCACAATAATCTGATTTAGCATACTGTTGTGACACTATAGGGGCTGCAGCTCAGACAGTTTAAGTAACTTACCTAGGATCACACTCCTAATAAGCCACAAAGTCAGATCTGGAAGTCAGACATGGGCTCCAAACCTGATGCTCCTACGTATGCCACCTCCTTCAGAATCCCTCTTTGATTTTTGATTTTATGAATTGCTGGACTTCTTTCTAGCCACCACACTCTCTTACAATGGATAATTCTGCCCTAAGGAAACATTTTGCCCTAAGATAACAATTTGGTTCAGAGCTAGCACTAAAACAAGAACTAATAAAAGTTACAAATTATTTCTATATGTTATTTTGTTCTGAGTTTTCTTGTTATAAGTAGTATTTTCCTAGTGCTTTCACATAAAATATTGCATGTTAACAAAGTTTTGATGGGAGAATTTTCTTTTTAGGTCCGTAGCTCGCCTGAGCCAAAAATTTCCCAAGGCTGATTTTATGGAGGTTACCAAGCTAGTGACAGATCTTACCAAAATCCACAAGGAATGCTGCCATGGTGACCTGCTTGAATGTGCAGATGACAGGGTAAAGAATTCTCTGTATTCTCTTTGGTACTTACATATTTCAGTTGCTAGAATGAATTTGTTTAATATAATGGTGACAGCTGCCAGTGAATTGAAATTGTCTTCTATGCCTAATCTGCTCAGTCCTTTCCCTGCCTTGTGGTACTTTTTTTGGGGGTAAACCTGGCTATCCCACTCACTAAATGATCTGATGAACACTTTCACTAATTTGCAATCCTTTTCAGTCATACACTGAGAACAAAGGCTTAAACTGAAGTAGGACAGCTACAAAGGTAGATTTCTAAGATTTTTTTGGGAGGTGGGTAGAGTTGGAGAAGGGCTGGTACCTGAAGAGGTCTTTGGAAATTATGTAATCCTCCCCCGATATTCCCCCTTAATTAACTGTGTTAAATATACAAATATTTATAGCATGATGTGTCTTTTTCCAAAAGGTCAGTATATGACCAGATACCAGGATCATAATCTGTCATATTTTCTGGAAAATTTAAGGCAGATATTTTACATTTGTAAGTAGGGCCTATGACTAGGATCTTGACTAATTTTTCAAAAATCTCTCACACTTTATTTAGTTATTTGGTTTCAAAATGCCTGCACTTAATTTTGGGGACGATTTGGGAAAACGGTACTGGGTTTTATCAAAAAACTTAAATATCTTAACAGTTGAAATATAAAATTAATAAATAACTGACATGGTCCGCTGACTAGTTTTTAATTGAGTGGAAATGTTTTAGTTGTTCTCTCTGAGTCTCCAGGCTTAGAAGAACAGACTGAAAATGTTCACAGAAAGCAGGTTGGTATGTGTCTGTTCTTAGAATACAACGGACATGTTCCGCCAACAATAAAAGTCTGAAAAGAAAGTGTAGTAATGTCAATTTATGTTGAACAATTTTCATCAATTTACTTACAGGCAGATCTTGCCAAATATATGTGTGACAATCAAGATTCAATCTCCAGTAAACTGAAGGAATGCTGTGATAAGCCTCTGTTGGAAAAATCCCACTGCCTTGCTTCAGTGGAAAATGATGATTTGCCTGCTGACCTGCCCTCATTAACTACTGATTATGTTGATGATAAGGATGTTTGCACAAACTATAAGGAGGCAAAAGATGTCTTCCTGGGCACGTAAGTAGCTAAGGAATTATCCTGTCATAGCTTTGATATGGTCTGAAGATTTAGGAAGCTATTTTAGGCTTTGAGTTAGCATTGTTATAATTCCCATGTTGCCTACAGTGCTTCTTTTTCCTTCTATTTCCCAGCCTTTACATTTTTTGGAAAAAATTAATTGGTTTAAAAAAAATTGTCATAAAAAATAACTGTTCATGGCAAAATCTTAACCAATAGAAGAGTACAAAGTACTAAGTAAAAATTTCTATTTTTACCCACCCCCATTCCTTCTCCTTAGTGATATTTCTTGGAAACACCTCTACAAACAGTTTGTGTATATATAAATTATATATGTATTGTTTTTTATTCATTCAAAGATTATTTCTTGAATTACTATAACATATATATGTGAATATATATAATACATCTTTATATCTGTCCATCTATTATCTATCTATCTATCTATCTATCTATCTATCTATCTATCTATCTAACATCTATCATCGATCATATATCTGTCTATCTCATGGCAGCAGGAAGTATAAAGAGAAGTGTGGAGTTGACTACCAAGTGCTTTATATTTGGAAAGATCAAAAGTCCAGTAGCATGGCAAGGCATCACACAATTAAATGCCAAAATAAATGATTATATATAGACAGTCAGTGTGGAGATAAACTTTTGCATTTTTGTTGTTAGATTATAATAGTATTCTGTGCACTAAATAGTATTTCATAAAATTGTATACCCTTTAAGATTTCACTCAGGAAGGGCAAAGAATGTTTTAAGAATGTATCTCTATTTATCTGTCTATCTATCAAAATCTTTTTGAGGTATAGTCCAAATCAAACAAAGTATACTTAATAAGTATCATCAAACATTTAATATGTTCCAGACAGTGTATGTTATGCATAGATTATGTCATGTGTTTCTCACCTTATGAGACAGATACTATTATTATACCCATTCGAAAGAGGAGGAAACTGAGGCTCTGATAGTTTTAATAATTTGCCTAAGGGGATACAGTCAAATAAGTTGCAGAGCCAGGATTTGAATGAAGGTAGCTTTAATTCTGACCCCCTAGCCTTTAGCCACCAAGCTTTACCACATGAGGTTTAGTCAAATTGAGACCTTTGGCGTATAAGTTACTTTTGTGGTTATTCATGTGATCTTTTTCTTGTTTATTTGTTCAACTAAGTGTATGTGATTTTCATCTTAATTAGGTTTTTGTATGAATACTCAAGAAGGCATCCTGATTACTCTGTCTCATTGCTGCTGAGACTTGCCAAGGCATATGAAGCGACGCTGGAGAAATGCTGTGCCACTGCTGATGCTCATGCATGCTATTCTAAAGTGGTAGGTTTCCCAAAGGAAGAAACAAAATGTAGCTCTTTGAGTGGTCATTCCAATAACAAGGAAGAAAAATAATGCAAAACGTTATATAGTATGATACGATTTAGTACTATATAATGTTCTTGAGTTGGTTTCAATTTTGTGCTCTTAAACATTTAAGGGGAAAAAGTAGCTTAAAGTAGAATGGTTAATAAAATCTAGAATAGTTTAGAAAAAGAGATCTGAGGAGAGCAGTCTCCAACTTTATGAAATCTTGACCGTGTCTTTCTCTTTTTTACACTCCTCAGAACAAAATAAGGCAAAGTAAAGTAAATGGTAATTAAAAGAGATTTAACTTAGATATAAAGTTAACCTGATTCCAACATGTATCAAGCGTCAATAATTAGCCTCTTAAGGAAGATTGTGAATCTGTTCATTTAGAATATTTTCAAATCTTTTTGAGAAGGCTTAGGAATGGTTTTACAAGAAATTAAGTAAGGAGAGGAAATCTGTTCTGGAGGATTTTTAGCATATTTAGCATGTTTAGTATACTAAGTACTTTTAATGTACATAGTGGTTTCCAAACTTTAGAATCAGAGGAAAATCATTCTTTCCTCTACGAACTGATGGACAGGCACTGTGTTGGAACTGATGGCCAATGTACAATCTCTAATTTCAGAGAGCTCAGAATCCAACTGGAGAGACGGATTAATAATAATGCTCACAATCATAGCTATTACTTATTGAGCTTTTATTACGTTCCAGGCACTGTTTTAATTTCATTAGCTCAGATGGTTTACAGAGTAATTCTCTGAGGTGAGCATAATCTCCATCCCCTGTTAGAGGTGAGGTTTCTAAACCTTGGTGATTGGAAGTAAAGTTGCACTACTATAAAATGAGTCAGATGGCCTGGATCAAATGCCAGCAGTCACACTCCGGAGCTTGAGTATTTTTAATCACTTATACTATACAGTTTGTATATGTTATAAAAGATTTGCCATCAAAGGTCTATTTACATGGCTTAGAGCAGAAAGAAAGAAGGATATCATTCTGCCTATAGGGGTAAAAAACAGCCTGCATCTGGTCCTCGGGTGGAATCCTGTAAACACAATTCTTTTATCTTTCAGTTTGATGAACTTAAACCTCTTGTGGATGAGCCTCAGGAATTAGTCAAAGAAAACTGTGATCTTTTCGAAAAAATTGGAGAGTATGGCTTCCAGAATGCGTACGTATTTTTGTTTACTATTTTTTCTTGATCAATTTGTAATTATTTGATTTAATATGTAGACCACCCATTGTAAAATTTTTAATCTTGAAAATACAGTATATATTTCTAATCCCTCTCTGTGAAGAAAGACTGGAGAAGGAGAGATAAAATAGTTGAAAAGGATGAAGGGGCCTATATTTGAGTGCAGTTTAAAAAACTGGCCTCTTGAGACTGGGAAGGAAAATGCTAAATCTTGGGATATAGGAACTGAGGATGCCCTTTGACAGTTATGGAATCCTTTATGGGCAAACAAAAAACAGCTGTGCTTTACAAAGAAGGAAATAGTTGGCCTTTCATAAGTAGTATGAAAGAAGTATTGTAACATATAAGGCGATAGACTAGTGTCCTGGTCTAATCGAGTGTTACCTATGGAGGTAAAGATAATAAGGGACACATCATGAGGTGGATATTTATTGTTCATCTTACACAGGTCAGCACTCTTCTAAGTGTGGGTGCTAGGGAACCTCAGTTAGAACCACAGTGAACAAGCATCTTCCCTTGAGTAGATTACAGTCCTGCATTGACTTTCAATGTTGATTGGCATTCTTAATAAAGGATTGTTACATATTAGATACCACACCAGGTTGGTTGCATACTTTATGTCTTTTAATGTTGCACCATCCCTATTGAGTCAGGTATCTTTCCTCCCATTTTATAAATGAGAAAATTCATCCATATTATTCAAATTTAGCACAGTGCTGATGTTAAGCTCTCAGTAGATTTTATTGAGAGAAAGAAGCAATTAACAAATATATGAATGTCACTGAACTATAGTAAGTTAAGTCACCTTCCTAATATAATACAGCACAGGTGCAATTCACAGTTAGGCTTAACTAGTTAATTAGGACAAGGTTTCCCCCCACACTACCCCACCAACCTGGAGATGGAGATAATTTTATGAATGGAAATCATTTAAATTGATTTTGGCTAAGTGTTCTTTGCTTTACGTACTATGTTAGAAAAAAAAAGTGTCTTGCTTGGCTGAAAACACCCAGAATATTTTGTTACAGGCTCATAATTCGTTACACCAAGAAAGCACCCCAGGTGTCAACTCCAACTCTTGTGGAAGTTGCAAGAAAACTAGGAGTAGTGGGCACCAAGTGTTGTAAGCTTCCTGAATCACAAAGAATGGGTTGTGCAGAAGACTATGTGAGTCTTTTAAAATATAATAAGTTAATAATGATGAATTTTTGCCTTTGGATATTGACAAACCTAACTTTCAGAAGCAGGAGTGAACTAACGTGTGTGTATGTGTGTGTGTGTGTGTGTGTGTGTGTGTGTGTGTTTGTGTATGTGTGTATATGTGCATGTGTGCATATGGTAGTGGGAGCCAGGACTTGATCCCCTATTATCCTGACCATCAGAATGAAAATTTAGATAAGATTCCAAAGATGATAAATTGTTTTGGAAAAATTGCATGAATTTTCAATGTTTTATTCTGGCATTAAAAAAATGTTCACTTTCTTTGGAGTCTTTCCTGTAATGTATCAATATAAGGCTGTTTTTCTGCCACTCCAACACATACCTTAGACACTTTTAAATGATTTTAAAAGACTTTTAAAAGAGACTTTTAAAAGAGACTTTTAAATGTCCCTTATTATTTGTAGTTCTGAACATAAGCAAATCACTGCCTCAAATCAACCTTGGATTCAATGTTGTTAGTTAAAATACAACACTTCACTTGGTCCATTGGAAAGTAGGAGTTCACAGAAAACTTTTAATTATGCTTCTTTTACATTTCCGCTCTCTTCCCTGTTGTTTAGCTGTCCGCGGTCCTGAACCGGTTGTGTGTGTTGCACGAGAAGACGCCAGTGAGCGAAAGAGTTACCAAATGCTGCACAGAATCCTTGGTGAACAGACGGCCATGCTTTTCTGCTCTGGAAGTCGATGAAACATATGTTCCCAAAGAATTTAATGATGAGACATTCACTTTCCATGCAGATATATGCACACTTCCTGAAACTGAAAAACAACTCAAGAAACAAACGTGAGGAGTATTTCATTACTGCATGCATTTGTAGTCTTGATAGTGAGAACTGCACCTTGAAATTAGTAACTTTTTCGGAAGTAGTGTGATTATATTCCTTAGAAAAGAATATTTAAGTATTGGTCTTACTAAGGTGATAACAATGTCAAGAATAAATGAATATGTTTTTGTTTTCTTAGAAAAACAAACAACAACAAACCCCCAACAAAACTATATTATAATCTTGCCTAGAAATCATTCAGAATAATTTTGTGAATAAACGCTCCAGTAGAATAATATCTTAGGACAGGTCCAGTACAAAAAGCTGAACCATCAATTGATGCATTACTTCAGATAACACATTTGTTAGTAAAAACCGTAGGAGAACTTATTTCTAGGCAAAAAGGATAATTTTAACTTTGTTCTATGACAACCCACAGGTGAGACAAACCCCACAACATGTAACTTTTGAGAATGGAATTTGGATGAAAAACATCTAGAAATGCGAATTCCGAGTCTTGACTCCCTACTGCTGTCAAAAGGGGTTAGAAATACAACATAAAGTTACTATTATCTCTGGTGGGTTCCGATCATGGCCATAGGCTAAGGATAATATTGCAAAACTATTGCAATATTATATTTTGCAATATTATTGCAATATTATATTCTCTCAAGTACTAGAATCTCTACAGATGTCAAGGAAAGAAAACCACCCGCTTCCATGAGTTTGAATAATTTGATTTCCCAAGGTCTCCCCACTCTTCACTTTCAAAGGGCCAAATTTCAAAGACTGAATATAAAGATTCTCAGGTTAGAAACTTTTAAATAGAGTCTAAGATAATTAAGCATCTAAACATCATTTTTAGCTCTTACATCGCTATAAACTTCAATGTGGCATAACTTTCAAAACCTGAAAAATTTTCTAATTGCAATATAAGGCTTTCCAAAGATTTAACTGAAAAGAGATTTATTGAGATTTGTTGACACTAAGCATGTTTTGCAATTTACATTGATGATTTCATTCAATCCTTCTACAAATCCTATGAAGGTAGATTTTATTTTCCTCATTCTACCAATGAGAGTATTGAAGTTTACAGTGGCAAGCCTGGGGCTCGAGCTCAGACTTACCTGCTCCAAAACTTACAATCTCAAACAGCAGCACTACTGTCTTTGCCATCTCTAGTTCTCTTTATGTGAGTAACCTTTTCCCTGTTTTATTTTGTTTTGATTCAATGCAGTGCACTTGTTGAGCTGTTGAAACACAAGCCCAAGGCAACAGAGGAACAACTGAAAACTGTTTTGGGGAATTTCTCAGCTTTTGTAGAGAAGTGCTGCACAGCTGCTGACAAAGCGGCTTGCTTTGCTGAGGAGGTACGGGAGTTGTCTTCATTTTAATATATCTAATCTCCTTTGTTGTTGCATCTGATCAGGCTAGGGCTTGGGGGTTTCTATACCTGCAGGACATTCCGTACATGTGGGGCAGAAATCTTATTCTACATACAGTTGTCTGACAAAATACCTTAAATAGCTCTCTTTCTCTCTCTCTCTTTTTTAATCTCCTGCTGCACTAGAGCATATTATTGTTTGCAATATTTTTTCGTTTTCCAAAGTTGTGATGTTTAAGAATAGAAATAGAAGTATTTGGAAGTTCTGAAATCTTTTGGTAGAGACATCAGTAAATCAAAACATTAATATATTTAAGTATTTTCTTTAAAAGTGCTAATTTGTGATTTGGTTGAATCTGAGTACTTGATTTTACAGGTTAGTAGGGAAATTTATATTTAAACAGGTAAATCATTTAATATTTTCCCCTATGACTTGACAGTGATGTTTTTATTCCTTTGGGGACAATGGATTTCAGTAGGTTTCCTTCTAGAGAGTCCAGTATTAAGCTAGAATTAAAGGATGTGATATATGTTAAATTACTCTTTAATCACCAATGGCTGTATAAATGTTAATTTTTTATCATAATAGTGATGCTAATATTTTTCCCAAACCTGTCATTTCTTTGTATTCAGGGTCCAAAACTTGTTGAGTCAAGTAAAACGACATTACAATAAAAACAACACAATCACAAGCTTCTCAGGTAACTATACTCTGGATTTAAAAATACTAATAATTATAATATTTATTATTAAAATAGCAAAGATTGACTGACCATTTGCTAAAAGCCACATAGACCAAGCCCTGTTCTAAGCGACTTATATATGTTAACTTATTTAATTCTCAAAATAGTTGCCAAAGTTCCACTATTATTCCCATTTTTTCAGATCAGAAAATGAAAGCACAGATCAGCACATAGGTTCCATAATTCACCCAAGGATCACCCAGCTAGTGAGAGGTGGAGCCACAATTCAAAATTCAAACCAGAGCTTGACAGTCAATCACGGTCCTGCTCTGACCTAATGTGACACAGTAGACAGAGCGATTCAACTGAGCAGTGGCTCAGCAGTGGGATATGTTCAGGCTGGACAATATGAAAGTGTATTTTTGTAGGTTAAAAAGAGGTGACTGACAATGATTTTACAAGGTTCAACCTCATAGTTCAATAACAAATTCATTTCTTTGGAGAATATGATGGATCTATCTTATATGAACTTTCATTCTTAATCGTAAAGAATCTGCTCTAAGTTTGTAGTGTGTCAACATGCTGAGTTTTAATAGAATTTTCTCTTCTTATGAAAAGAAGACCCACTTTAAAATTCAGATGTTTGACCATAAACATGTTATATCCATTTTGGTTGTAATACTTGGGGGTAAATTAAAAGATAGAATGAACTTTCTTTTTTAAAGCAAGTGTCCAGCTGTTGTTTAGCATGAATTATTTCCATGCTTTGCAAACTGACTGTAATGTCTATTGTACGACTGGATTTTAACTTACCCTTTGCCCACACGAAAACACCTGCATGTTGTGCATTCAGGCAAGGAAGCAATTTTGAATCACTGGGAATTTGATCATTTCAAAACGTGATTCGTTTTAGTCCTAAACATCAAGGTTTTATTTTAGAGGTCTGACTTGAAGAAGACACCTTGTTTGTTTGTAATTAACTTAGGTAAGAAATAGGCATTAAGGAAATAACTCTGAGGAGTGATGAGGAAAGCCCGTGACTTCAAAGCTTGAGAAGTCCGATGACATCAGTGATGAAGAGAGACTTTGCAGTGCTTACTGGGGTGTCCTTTCCCTCAGCCCAACAAAAGAATTCAGCTGCCATGAGTCTAGGGCAAGCTTGAATTATTATCATTGGTGGGCATTGCAGAAAGACAGTCAAAGCAATTTGGTATTCATTTAAATAGATTTGGAAAACACACGCCATTTTACAAGCAATACTTGTATTTATTTTTTATTTTTTTTTATTTTTTTCCAGCTTGCCCTGGAATAAGAAAAAGAAAGAGAAATGAAGACCCAGAGCTTATTCATCTGTTTTCCCTTTCATTTGATGTAAAACCAACAGCCTGTCTAAAGACCAGAAATTTCTTTAAACATTTAGCCTCCTTTCTCTGTTCTGCAATTAATAAAAAAATAAAAACGATCTAATATAACGGTTCAGGACTGTTGTTTTTCAAAGAATGATTGCCATCCTGATTATTTTGTAGGTTCTGTGCAAGTCCCACTGTTTTCTCTTTCCTCACTTCAGTGGAGGACTTCTAGTGTCGAATGGGCTACTTAATTAAAAGAAACATCAATACTCTTCTGAGTTAGGGACTATCAACATTTAAAGTAATATTTTAACATTATGATAATTCTGAATAAAAGAATAAAGATTGTGGTACACTTAAGGTATATAAAATAAATGGCTTTTCCTTACTATTAGAACTCCCTAAGCAAAGAAGATAGAGATGATTGTAAGGATAGTTAATTGAATGGGGGAAAAACACTGATCCTAGAAGAAATTTAAGATAGTTTAGGATGACAATACATGAAGACTGTAAGAAGTTTAACAAGTTTTGAGTGGAAGAGAGGATTAGGAGGCTTGGACAAAAGTACAGTAAGGAAAATTAAGATGTTATATTCAATATCAGGCCTCTTTTCCCTGGTCTCAGAGGTAACAACTGATATTAGACCATTGTGTATGAATTTACCTACTTAAAAGTCATTTATTCCTTATTACTTTGTATATAGTGTTTTATTTTTGGTAGAATTGGTTTCATAGTGTACATGCTATTCTACCACTTGTTTACTTTGTCCCTAATAATAATGCTTTACAGTTTTATTTTAAGTATAATGCCTGCAAAAGATTTTGGTACCAAGTTTTTTTTAAAAAAGGCTGTTTCTGTATCTGGAATGTTACAGTCCACACTCTGCCCCACCCCCAGCCAACCCCCAATTTGGCCTTATGTTGATGGCATCAAATACTTTTCCACATTTTTGCAATCATCACAAATGTCAGAGAGCCTGGGAGGAGAGAAATAGAGATGGGTGGCTTGTCGAGTATCCCAGAGGCAGACGTAGACTATTTTGAGTAAGGCTTTTCTGTACACCTGGACCCACATGGGACTGGATCTGAGTACCTTTGCCTGGATGGTATTGCAGTCCAGGCACTAAAGGGAGAGTTGAAACTTTTGGAGCGAAATGTTCCAAAATGCAGGCCCCCTGGAGCCTGGCTTTCCCTGCTTCCTGCAGCGTCTACCAGATTTTCAGAGTTGCCCAGGCACTTGAGTCTAAGAGAGGTCCAGGAGCCCAAGGGTCACTGTGCTTCTGAGACAATGGCCTCGCAAGTGCATTGTTCTGGCTGGCTGGCTTTCACGTATGTCTTTTGCTGCACAGTGCAGGAGATTGGGCCACCAGAACGGGGTAGACACACTGGTCTGTGTGTGTGTGTGTGTGTGTGTGTGTGTGTGTGTGTAGTGTTCTTCTCATTTCCTATCAGCAGGTACATGACATCCACATGAATCATCATCAGGAATGTTGAGATTGAGCACTTGGTTAAGGTAGTGTTTTCCAGGTTTCTCTACTGTACAGTTATTATTTTTCCCTTTCTACACCTATTTTTTGGAAGCAAATTATTCAATCCAGTTCACACTCAAAGGGAGGAAAGGAGGAGATGAAGTTCCTGGAAGGAGGAGTATCAACATATATATTTTGAATTCTTTTGTAAAAAAAGATTTGTTGCTTCACTCCATTTATTTATTTATTCAATTATTTATATCACATGAAGTCACGTATATTTATTTTATACTTTGGGTTATAATTCAATGCTATATTATTCATTTTGTGACTTAAATTATTCCAGCTTTGGCTTTTGGGGGTTCTCAAGTTGGCTGCTTGTGTCCCTTTGACATCCCCTAAACTTTGTTGAATACTTCTTAACTTCCTGGCACTATGAGTTGCTTCAGGCTCATCTTGCCTGTTCCCTTCCCCAGACCTGGAAAATGCCATTTCTTCAAGGGCCCTGGTTCTGTTTAATACAGAATGGTATAAGAAAAAAAGTTCTAAGCACTTGGTGTGCTCACTGCTAATGGGTTATCACTTCTTCTAGACTGATTCAGGGAACAGAGCTAAGAAATGTAGGTTTGTATGCTAACCCATGTATATACACAGGCCTGTAATCATTTCTGTATCTATCTTTCTGTTTATCCATCTGTCTGGCTACATATGAGCTGATACTGATGTCTCTGACTCTCCTCCAGAACCACAGAGTTTATCTGAGCCTCTCCCATCTTGTTTATTTGTAACTTCCCTTTTTGACAGTGAGAAAGTGGGCTCCCACTATCTATCATCCATTTATTTAATTGTTCAATCCCAGGATGTATATGAAGGTGTTTCAGAGTTGTTGACCCATCCCTTCATGAGAAACAAATTTACTACCAGAGACAGTGTTTATATACAGTTCCTTTTGTTTTTAGCTTTATTGTTTCCAGTCAAAACATCATTTTCCAAAGTTACTTAGATCAGCTTTATTTTTTCCCTACCTTCTTCAGTGAGGTCATGACTGGTGAGTTTCGGGTGACTCACTCACATTGGACACAAGGTAAGTTTGGGGTCTGGGCTGTTGATTGACTTTTGGGCTGACCTGCATGTGTGGGCAGCTCTTTCCTTTGTTCCAAAAGAGCAGCCTGTGTCAATAGTACACAAAGGTGGCAGGGGTGGTGGCAAGTATCCTTGATGTAGTGTGCTCCCTGACACTGGCACTCAGGGTGGTCACTCCAGTTCTTCCACAAACTTCACATTAAGTGTCACGCAGTCTTCAGGGATGGACATGTATATATCTTTTGAGGACTCTGGAGGTCATTACTCTGTAACACCCCTGAGCCCTTCCAGTTGATGTCCTCTCTTACTTCTGTCATTGCGGTCACGTTGTCGTATTGTGCTCCCCTGGGTTGGTCTTAAGCCAAACATGCCTCCCAGGAATGGGAGCACTCTGCATGCTTCACTACAAGCCCCTCATCTGTCCTCCTTGTTGGTGTCTGTGTGTGGAAGGCTGGGGTGCAGTTAACAGTGGAAGAGATCACATTCTATGAATTCAGTGATTATGGTTTAAGAGTTCAGGAGAAAACATACTTGGAAGATGTGTTTATGCTAAGAAAGGTGTAATGGTAAATTTAAGATGACCAGAGACTTGTATATGTGGTTATCATCAATGAAGTACAGTGATAATTTACGAGTCATTGGGAGCCAGAATTCATGGTGACATGATGGGATGATATAACTAGTATTAAGTTAAATAAATGATAATAGAGATCTATCGAGACAAGAAGATTTATTTGCTTCAATACAAACAGGCTCCAAGGAGCCATTGCATCATGAGTAGTAACAGCATTGCTACCTTTTTCTTGAGATAGCAGATGTAAAATTAGCCAGGAATGAGATGCTTTTGACAATAAAATGGTACCAACAAACTGAAGGTCCTGGACCTGACAGGAAGATACGATGGAGACACGATGTTAAGAAGAATCTTCATGTGCACAGATTGGACAATAAATAAGTAAGTAAGTGTTGCTTCTCAACTCATTATTCAAAATCTTAACTGAGAAATTAGTATACTTCACTGGCCCATGCTGGTGTTGCATAAATCCAGAGTACATCATAAACGCAGAATAAAATGTAAAGGGTGAACCCTGGAGTTAAGCAATAAGGGCTCAGTTATTTTTATTACTATCGTTAACAATTTTAGGCATTTGGCTTGTGAAGGGGCAGTTGACAGTGTGATAAGATTTCTGTTTTATAGCAGATATACTGGCTAAATAGAAATTATACATGAAGTCACATCATTTCTACCCTTCCCTTCTCACCTAACAACTCTCTTTGCTCCTCTTAGTCACTTTTCCAATCTCTTTTTTCACCTTCCCTTCAATATTCTAGTCAGATTGAATTCTATACTATTCATTAACACACCATCCTTTTTCATGTATGTGTTTTCCTTCTGCCTGGGATGTCTTGCTCTCTCTATTTGATTAATTCAACTCAAAGTTCACCTTCTTTGAGGAAACGTCCCTGCATAGTTATCTAGTTCCTTTTCTGATGCTCCTTTTCCCTTAGAACTTGAATTATTACAGCTTTCATGTTTTATTGTAATAATGGTAGATTTCATATCCATTTTAAATATGTAAAAATCTGAGTCCTAGAGCTGGAATTTGAACACACCTGGTTTGGACTCCTGAGAACAGGCCCAGTTAATGGTATCAGTTCATTTATATGTCTTTCTCTTCAACTATTAGGTTGGTGCAAAAGTAATTGCGGGTTTTGCAATTATTTGTAACCTTTTAAAGCGCAATGACTTTTGCACTAAACTAATGGCTACCTTTTCTCACCAAAGGGGACCATGAATTAGAAGTCCATGTGTCTCCCTTGGCACTTAGCATAACCTGATACATAAGGAGTTTAATAAAATTAGATGAATAAATTGATTTATACTATGTGCTATAAGTATTCTAAACTACAAATCGCAGCATCCTGCCTTATAATAATATCTTGGATTTCCAAACAGTAAATATAGTAAATTGAATATTATGCAAATTTGAATCATGCAAGTTTGTGCTTTGAGCTAATAATAATGATACATTCTATTTTAAAATATGAAAAAATGAAAATTCTCCCAAATTAAAATACATCAAGAACTGCATGTTCCATACTGATAGACGTAGTAAAGTTCCATATGATGGTGTCACTTTTGCATCAGTTCAACTGATCTAAAATTATCCAAATCATCTCTCTTGTGTGAGTAACTGTTGAATAAATACATGAATAGTTGCATGATACCAAATAAAGTATTTTAGCATTTTGGATATCTCTTCTGGGAAAGGTAGAATCATTTTCTGACTAATGAAAGATTTTATATTAATAAAGTGTTACACATGATGGTAAATAAATAGGTGGATTAGTAGCCATTTTTTCCCATTTTATTTAATTCACGTGAACTTTGTATAATTTTTCAGCACTAGACTATAAGCCATTACCTGGACAGTATCTGAAAAATACAGCATGCAAATGAAAAGATGATTTTTTCATATTTACTCTTTATATACATTCAGGTCTTACTTGGGTCTTTTTGTTGTGAATTTCTTCATTTATTCACTTAGTCAATTTCTATCTGGACCTTAGGTACTGGTTCCTTAAAAAGCTGATCTTAAGAATCTCAAGGGAAGAATTGAATTAAGGAGCAGTATTACTAGAGAATAAGGAGTAGTATCACGGGGCGGGGGCGGGGGTGTTGTAAGTGACAGAGAATGGAAACCTATCCCATTTGGGTGGATGAAAGCCCTTACCCACCTCAGCTGGGATAATTTCCTTGGTGATTTAAGGAGCCACACAATAGAGTATCAGGAGTCATAGCTAGCTTCTAGTGATGGAAGGGGAGATCAACAGTTTCAGACAAACTTAGCTCATGTTTTTGGGCTTGGTACTAGGGCCAGAGCTATAAGAGAGCAGACTGCAGAGTGAGCTCCAGTGACTGTTAAGAATATGTTCCAAAATTAAGATGTCTCTACACTATGAGAAAGATGATTCCCTGATTTCCTTTTTAAATTGCGATAAGAAAAAAATAGACTATCACAAACAATATCCAGGTATTCACTCCACTGCTTCTTTCTGGTACTGAAGAATTGGCTCCTTCATATTTAGAACAGTATTGGATGAGCGAGCTGGCCTCCCTAACTTTGTGATGTGGTGGACAGCAAATACATTGCTTGACACAGAACTGATTCAGTGCAAAAATGATCGTGAGGCATCAAGGATGGTAATGGAGATGTGCTCTGACTCATTTTATTACTTTCTTATGACAGAAATTGTGAGGTCACAGTGCCACCCACTCACACTTTCTTTGTTATTAAAATATAGCTAACATACAACATTATATTAGTTTCAGGTGTCCACCTGAACTTTTGAAACTTTTAAAAGTTATTCAACATTTATATATCTAAATAAGTGATCACCATGATAAGTCCAGCAATAATCTGATACCATACCATGCTATCATATTATTGTCAATATTATTGACAATAATAGTCAATATTATTGACTATATTCCCTATGCTGTAGATTACATCCCCATGACATTTGTTTTATACCTGGAAATTTGAACGTCTTATTCCCCTTCACCTTCTTCCCACCTTTCTAATGTTTCAATTACAGTTGACATTCAATATTATTTTATATGAGTTTTAGGTGTACAGCATAGTGGCTAGACATTTACCAGGGGTGCCCCAAAAATGTATACACATGTATACACATTCATCTTTTGTTATTGGTGTATACTGAGTATTACAATTTTAATACAGTTTTTTTCCTTTCTTAAAATTTGTAAACATTTTTTGGGCACCCTCTGTATATAAGAAGTGATCCCCTGACTAGTTTAGTACCCACCTGGCACTATGCAGAGTTATTGCCATATTATTGACTATATTCCCTATGCTTTACTTTACATCCCCATTACTACTGTGTAACAACCAATTTGTACTTGTTAATCCCCTCACCTCTTTTCACACTACCACCAACCCCCTCCCATCTATCACCCCAACAAATCTAGTACCAATATGACACCGTACGTAGTTATTATAACACTATTGACTATACTCCTTATGAATTACCTCCATTACCATCCTTGATGCCTCACGATCATTTTTGCACTGAATCAGTTCTGTGTCAAGCAATGCATTTGCTGTCCACCACATCACAAAGTTAGGGAGGCCAGCTCGCTCATCCAATACTGTTCTAAATATGGAGGAGCCAATTCTTCATAAGGAATATATGAAGATATATTCCTATATCTTACATCCCATAGTTTTCTCATTACGAAAGAAACAGTCTTCTTTCAAAGACAACCTTACTGCAGCAATAGGAAAAATTTTGCTTTTGTGGTAGCTCCTTCCCAGCACACATCACTTCCAGTAAAGCATCATTCTGGACAACAGAGAAGTAAAAGACACTTTTCATTCATTGTGAATTTTCTCAACCTTCTGAGATAACACAATGATGAGTGAATATCACCCTTAGGAAAAAAGATTGCAATTTTCCCAATATCACCAGCACAGTATCTTGACCCACACCCTTGACAACCATTTTGCACTTTGGGAAACTTTATCTATCTTATCCTGATGTCCCTTAACCTCTTACTTTTCTTTGCTGCCTATCTTTCCCTTGTATGACAGCTTTTTTCCCCCCTCTCCCAATGTGATAGGGTCAGAGTGTGAATATGTTGGTAACTTATTTAGCAGTGGTATTTGGCAATACTTTTCTAGAGATGCAGATGGTGACTATATTTGGGAAAGGCCAAGAAAACAGGGTGTGATAGTAGAGTAGATATTGAAACAGGCAGCTGAGGGTACCTCTGTACTTCTGTGCACTTTGCAGGCATTTTGCTACCCTGTGTCTGTATACATATGGCATGGACTGCAAGCTCATTGCCAAGTTCTCCTGTGCGTCATAATATAGAATTGCAATTCTCCTAGGAAACTACCTTACCCTAAATACCCAAGTCAGGCCAAATAAAAATGAGGAGCATGGAGCATCTCTCTTTTTATATTTTAAGCCAAAATTTCTCTGTGTCGACAAACTTGCTTATCTAAGAAATGCAAACAATTTACTTATTGATAATTTTGAACACTATGGGAATATCACGTTAGCCAAGCATTGATCTTTATATTCTGTCACAGCTTTTACCAACATTTCTACTCCTTCAGAGGATGCCTCCTGAATATATTGAGCAAAGGCAATGGTGGTGCTGCAATAATCCACACAGAGTACACGGTGATTAACTGTAGATATACCACGTATGTCGAGCAAAAACTCACAGGAACATCTACTTGTTGACTAGCCTCAGGAAGTCATCGAAGTATGAGGCTATAAATTTTACAACTTCTTGATGATTCAATTGCCTCACCTGAATTTTATGATTAATATTGTACTTACTTTTTCGATATACTGTCTACTTAATTAAATTATTTTGAGAAGCATTAACATTTCTGGAATACATCAGATAATATTATGATAAACACCATAATCATCAAAAAGGCTTTAGAGAAACTCACATATATCCAAATTTCTCCTCTATAAATTTCTGAGTGATGCTGAAATCATCTGAAAAACAAAAATACTTAGGTTATTATGCATCCTGGTATTTTAACATTTTTCTAATAAATAATTATGTCTGATATCTAAATTTACAAAGTATAAAATAGAGATCTGATGGTAGAAAATAATTTGCTGTGTTTAACAAAAAGGAGAAAGTCATATGAACCAAATATGGGATCTTAATCACAGCTGATTATGTGCTCAAGACACATTCGTTAAATTGAGTTGACTTGAATTAACCTCAAACTGACCAGACTTTAGATTTGCCATTGATGGCTCCCTAGCCACAAATGTCAAATACAAGCACCATTTCCATGTTAAGTACTTATCATGTATGACTAGAAAAGTAATATAAAGGTTAACTGATACGTGATTTAATGCTGCAACAAGAGATGCCATACATGCTGGTGGTCAGTATAGTTTATAGTGCTAGCCAGATACAGACATTTAGGTAATCTCTGGACTAGTCTCAGATCACTGATTCCCTCCCAATGAGCATATACTAACCAGGGCACATCTGTATTTGCCCACATAGACTACCTTTATGGAGTCCTTACTTTTGCAAGGTATTGTGCTGGACTCTATGAGGCAATCAGTGATGACCCAGACATCTCCCCTGGACGTCTCGTTCCTAAGTACTCTTAGTGCAAATGACTCATGAACAAGACTACAATCCAATTTAGAATGTATATGACATTCTAAAATAATGTGAGTACATATATGACAGAAATGCTTTATAGGTGAAGAGCTAGAAGTGGATTATAGGAGGAGTGGCATAAATTGAATCTGAAAAATATACAAGATTTCAGCTAGCAGAAAAATAAAAAGCCTTGTGTTTCTATGTGGACAGAATGATGTGAGTAAAACACAAAGGTGAGAATCCTTGGGATGTTTTTAGGGAAAGTCAATTAATCCACTTTGATGAGTCAGCAGGGAGGAGTCCCAGAGCTAACCCGGCCAATCAGATTCAGATTTGGCTGTAGGGGGAGGGCTCAACACAGGAAAGATGGCACCAGTCTGCCGGCTGTACGGGAGGAGGACTCCTTATAGGGAAAATGCCAACTGTCCTCTAGCCCTCTCCCAAAACCACATAACTCAGCTGTCTCCATATGTCTCCAACATCCCCTGAGTTACTGTTCTTCTGCTGGAGCCCAAGGTGAGTGCCTGTGAGTGAGAGAGTCTGTGCACGGACCCTTTAAGAGGACACCTGGGTTTCCCACCACCTTCTGTCCCACCTGGATGATTGGAATCCTCGCTGATTTTCACAGACAGATGTTGTGGCGGCTCTTCTTCTTGGTACCAGTACTCTGGGCTGGGGAGCCTGGTGTGGGGCTCAGGTCCCTCACTCCTCCGGGGGGAACCTCCATGGCCGAGATATCCCTCCCTATTCTCAACCTCCCCATTAGCCAGTTCTGTGTCTCCTTCCCTTCTACCAGTCTTGATGTGGCTTCTTCTTCATATCTTTAGTTATAAAACTTCTGTTCAGATGGTACTTCAGGTTGACTGTTCTATAATTTAGTTTTAATTTTAGTTTGTTCAGGGAAGGAAGTAGGCACAGTGTTTATCTGCTCTGCCATTTTGGATCTCCCTCTACTCACAAATTTCTTACCTTGCACAGAATACTGGCAAGCACATATGTTATTCTTTTTTAGGAACATAAAAAGCAAGTAGCATTTCTCTACTAAAGATAAATTGTTTAGAAATATATAGTCTATGTTTTAGGAATCAGCGGGTGTCATGCAGGGTTTCATGTGGGGTCTCAGCTCCCGCTCCCCACATAAGAACGCAGGACATGGTGAGGCCAAAACGGAACACCCACGGAGCCATAGATAGGGGAGTCATACCACTGGCAGCTGGGTTGGAGACACAGGAAGCAGGAGCCACATGATCCACAACCTGCCATCCACTTCCCTCTGCCAACCAACCCCACTTGCTATCTGCAATCTGCGCTTGCTAGCTCAGCCACCATCTTCTTGCTAGCCCCCCATTTTAGCTAGCGTAGCCACCATAGTTATATTAGTGGCCAATGGCTCACTGGTTACAGCTGACGGCCAACTAGCCACAGCTGATGGCCATCCAATCACAGTTGATGGCCATTTAGTACCTGAGCCAGCACCTTTCCATGTGAGGCCGAGAGCCTGGAAACTGCATTCCTGGCTCTGTCCCCATAGTGGGCTTTGCTTATGATCAATAAATAATAATTCTAGTTTTCTATTCCATGTATTTCCCATGAGAAGAATAAATATTTACAAAAGTGTGCGTGTGTGTGTGTGTGTGTGTTTGCCCACCATAGTCTGCTCAGGCTGTCATAACAAAATACTGTGTGGCTTAAACAACAGAAATTTATTTTCTCACATTTCCGGAGGCAGGAAAGTTCAAGATCAATTTTCTGGTAGGGTTCACATTGGGAGTTGGGGCTCCAACATATTAATTTTGGGAGAACACAAACATTTAGCTCATAGTAGTATGTGAAATCTCTGGATCATTTAGGGGATTTTTCTGAAAAAGACTTTTCATGTTCTATTTCAAGTTCCTTGATACAAAGTTGTTTTGGGGATTTCTTGAAAAAGTGATTGAGGGGGTAACCAACACAGGGCAAAGGGCAAAGAAAAGAGAGCATATATAGGAGAGAAGATAAAGCATAGATAAATGTAGACTTTAGCGGCACCAGGAAATAAGAGGCGCAGGTGCCATGGATAAATGCAAGCAGTTCTTCATGACACCTGAATTCTTAGAAATTTGAAGAGGGTGGTGGTGGTAATTTTTGTTGTTGCTCTCCATAGGGGGAATCAATATGAGACTAAAGGTAATAAATCTAAAGGGACAGAAGACCCCATTAGGCCAGGGGACTTTGGAGACATTCATCCTGCTAGAATGTGAGTTATATCTGCTTTATGGAGGGTTTTTTTTTTTTTTTTTTTTTTTTTTTTTAAGTTTTATGCCTTGCAACCAGACTCATTAGCTTCCTCTCAAGAGTCTGGACACTCTCCTCTTCTCAGACCTGTCCCAGGGCATCTAGATCCTGAATATCAGAGAAAATATAAATGCAAACGTTTCAGTAATTCTGTGTGGAGAAGGGTATTTGTGTAAAATGAATTTAGGACAATTAGTGATCCTTACTACAAAAATCTGATTCAGTGCCATTAATTTTCTACTTATAAAGGTTGTGCTTTGTGCCAGACTTTGTGCTAAGCACCATAGACGTCCCAAAGATGAGTCATTGAAGTCACCTGTCTAGGAAGAATTACATAAACTTACAAATGACTGTGGTATAAAGTCAAACATGACCATGAAAAAGCAATCTAAGAAGTGTTCTAAATTGTCAAAGGTAAGAGGGTTATTCTCTAGTTAGGGAGTAATCAGATATGCATTCATGGAGATTATTTAATATAGACCTTAAAGAATGGATAAATATTTTTAAAAGCATCAATGGGGAAGGGAAGAGAAGTAAAACAAAAACAAACAAATTTTCAAATAATCAACCATTGAAACCAACAAACAAACAAAAAAACACCCAAAATGGATCCCAGAGAGAATAAGTAGTCCAGAAGAGATGGCATTTTCTAGCAATCACATTTGTAGCTTAACTGCTGTGAAGAAGAGTACATCTAATAGTAATGCTAATCATGAAAGTAATTATCCTTTGAAATGTCTGTTAGGTATCAGATACTTTAAATACATTCTTTCATCTGTACCAAGAAAAAAAAATCAGGGAAAATATCGTTTTCATTACATATGTGAGAAAATGAAGAATCAGAGAGATTACATTATTTGCCTAATGTCATATGGCTATATGGCTAATAATTGACGCAGCCAAGATTAGAATCTGTCTGATACCGAAGTCCAGTTTACTGTGCTTTGTTGCTTCTGAGCAGTTTCAAGATTTATGAAAAAGTAAACAGAGTAAGAACTGGAGCAATGGAAAAGCATTTGAGGTGAACTATGTACTTAGCCTAAACTTTGAGCAATGACACATATGGATCAAGGGTTGTTTGCAATTAGTAGGCAAACTCTGGCTCAAAGCTCCTTTTGTAGCTTGCCTCTTAAAATTTGTGCTCCTTGGGGTACCTCTTTTCATTACAATCTCTTTTTCTCCCCCAGGCACATGGCTACAATAACCCTCTACAAGATGTTGGTTCCTGAATCTCCCTCTCATCACAATCTTGTTCCAGCGGGTAAGAAGGACAATTCAGCTGCCCATCTTCTCCACTTCAAGGTCTTAAAGACACTTCAACACACAAATCAGAGTGGTCTGCTTAATAATTACACTAAGTCAACAGGCATAAACCAGGGCTGTTTGAGCAAACTGGTCACTCTATCTTCAGCTCACTATACCCAAAGCTGAACATGTGTTCAGTAAGTAAATTCCTTTGATTTTTATCTGATTCATACCCCATAACTTCACCCACGGATCTCATTTCCCATTAGCATTTCTCTCATCCAGGCCACTTACTGCATTACTGCATCATATTATTTCAAAAGCTCCCTAACTCATCTCCTTATCATAATCTTGTCTCTCTCTATAACAGAGAGGTAGTTTCACAACAGAAATGTGATTTTTATTAGCTCCCTTTTATAGTCTCCCATTATATTAGGATGAGGTATAAACTTGATTTAAAAAGTCTTTGAGATGTGGCCCTTGCCAACTTTGCAGAAAATTTCCTTTATGGGATAAGGCCCCTCATCTTCAAACCTTGTATTTCATTGAAAATGCATTTCTTCCAGTTCCTTAAGTATGCCATGCTCGCCCTCACCGGTGGATATTTCCATGGTTTTCTACATTTACCTAGACACTCTTCATTTACCTAGACATTTACCTAGAGAGGGGCTCTTTATTTGGCTCGCCTCCAATTTTTCTTCCTATTCCCAGTGAGATGTTATTTACTCCAGAAAGTTATTTACTCCTTACCTGACACCCTCCAAAGATGCCAGGTGTTTCTCTCTTCACTCCACTTCGCACTGCGTCCATCACAGCTTGTTGTGATTGCTGACATAACTGTCTGTCTCTCCTGTGAGATGGTAAATGCAGTGAGAGCAGGATGGTGCCTGCTTCTTGTTGTTGCTGATGATTCCCATCAAATTGCAGGGCTTGGTATGCAGATTTCATCTTTTTGTTGAATGAATAAATAAAACTCCCATCTACTCTCTGCAAGGCCCGAGTCTGAGTCACTTATGTTCATTAATTTATTTCATCCTGATTCACTCATGAAGGAGGTCCAATCACCATTCTCATTTTATAGATGATGAATATAAAGGCCAGAGAAATTCAATAACTCAGCCATGACAGGTAGTGAATGAGTGGTGGGGAGAAATTCAAACCTGGTCCCGAGCCTGTGTGTTTAACCACAACACTGCACTGCCTTTCTGGTCAGATGGCAGGGAATTGCAGAGATCTGCTTGGTGAGGGAGAATATGGAAGGAGATTAAAGGAAAACACAAACCTAACACAATATCAGAGGAAAGGTCCAAATTGGACCTGGACTGACAGTAAGGATGGTTTAGTCTCATCAGCATCCCAATGAATGAGACTGTGGCTGACACAACACACCTCTCGCTTGATATGTGCATATTACTTATTGTTACGTGTCTATTTAATGTACATCTATAATATTGAGATAATCACAATTTTGTAAATTTCTGCTATATGCCAGACATTTTCATATGTCCCCTCTAAGTTTTTGATGAAATGATATTGAATTGACCAGCTTGAGCATATTTCCATATCATTGAATATTCTTCACAAAATTATTTTGATGGCTACATATTATTTTGTCTTATGAATATTTATTTCCTACTAAAGCTCATTTGATTTTTCAGTGGTAACTGATATTAATTGGAATAGTGAATCACCTGTGAAGTTTTAGAAACTACTGATGTGTAGGTCCCAACTCCAGAGATTCTGATTTAATTCGTCTGGAGTACAGCCTAGCCATTGGGAATTTTAAAAGTTCCTCTAGTGATTTTAATGTGCAGCCAAGATTGAGAACCCTCATAGATAGGGAAGATATACAGTGAACCACTCCTAGAATCAGGTGGCATTTGTAAGTGCCCATTATTTACTATTAACATAATCATCTTGAGTGTTAAATGACCAGTGCAGCTGACCCACTTCACAGTTTGACACACATGCAAAATTATTTTGAAACAAATAAAATCATTATAGGACTTGGTTCATCAGAGTTTATACTCTAAGTTTTATGTTAAGCCATACGTAGTACACTAAATACTTAAAAATGGACATTATTAACACACAAATCAAGTGAAAAGGATTTTTGAGCTAAACAACAACATAATAATCAAGAATGGATTCTTCAGTGAAAGTCTGAATTAATTGGTCAAACAATGTGTCCAGTGCATGGCAGATGACAGGCATTCAATTAATATTTTTTAATGAATTAATGCATTTAGTTGAATTTCATATGAAGTCTGGTGTCTTTATAGTCTCGTTAACTTTTTAATTTGAAATAAATTAATTATTGTACAACTTAAGGAAAAATCATCTCTTTGAATACTCTGTAGTTTGAGAGGAATATTTGTTATATTTGCAACATGGAAGGAATTTGCAAGTTTTTTTCTTTTTCTACCCCAAAGTGGCCGATGTCCTTGAACATTAAATGCAATAATCCCTGTGCTGTTAATTATTGGCAAGTTGTCCATTTGCAACCTAAGGAAATAAAGTAACAGTTATACCAATAAAAGATTACTAGTTAACAGGCTTCGCTTCAGAAGGGTATAAAAGAATTTCAGCATGATTTTCAATATTCTGTTCCCTCCACTGCCAACAACAACGAAATAACAACCATGAAGTGGGTGGTATCAATGTTTTTAATTTTCCTACTAAATATTACTAAATCCAGAACAATGCATAGCAATGCATATGGAATAGGTAAGTTATGTTTTTTCTTTTTTGTCTTTTGTCTATATCAAAATTGTTGAATTTACATTTATTCATTTGTCTTGATTTATTTACCACGCGTTTTTCCACACGGAAAAAAATATTTAATTAATGAATATCTTTAAATGAATGATAAACTTGTAACTTTACAAGAGGTTTACAAAATTACGGCAGTACTTAGCATTACCTATGAATGGTTTGTATGCTCCATGTTGAATTAATTTTTTTGTACATTATTTAATTGGTATACATATAATACTTTTACATATGTATATATAAAAGTGTATATAAAAGTATACACACACACACACACACACACACACACACACACACACACACCAGGCCATAATCCTGGCTCTTTCACATACAAAACCCCCTCAGACTGGTAAAATAAGTAATATCAGTAAAATCTTTATTCTTCAGGAAAAAATGGGTCATTATTTAGTTGTCTGAAGAAGAAACAATGTGACTGGGATACAAATAGGCAAGCAAACTGCGGTATAAGTGTGTTCAGCAGGATGAGTAAAGTGAACATTTTTAACCATTTGATTTGCAAGCCTATTAGAGCATCAGAGTACAGGGGAGAACCAAACAATGGGAAAATATAAATCTGGATTTTAGTGCTAAGTCTACTATAAATTATTCTTTATTGCTTAGTGTTCTAGTTTTCTCAAGTACAAAATGAAGATGTTTGGACAGATGATCCCTAATGTCTTCTCATTTCTAAAACTGTACAGTTCTAACTTAAATACAAACATTTACATGTAACAATGAGTACTTTCCTGGTTACAATGGAAAACACCATTTCTCATGAAGTTTATTTTGCTTTCCAGCTTCCATATTGGATTCTTCCCCATGTTCTGCAGAGGTGAATTTAACTGACCTGTAAGTTTTGCTTGTATAGATTCACTTTAAATATGCAAAGCAATGATAATTTTAGTTGAGTAATTAAATGAAATTGGATAGTCCTATGAGTTTTTAAAAACCCTACAATATAGTGAATTTGCGGTACATAGCACATATGTACGGTTGCCAGATCTAGCAAACAAACAACAATAATAAAACATGAAACCCACTTAAATTTGAATTTCAGATAAACAATGAATAGAGTTTTTAGTATAAGGATATCCTAATGTAGAAAATCCAATAAATGATAGTTGGACAATGTCAGAAAAAGTTATTTGTATTGAATATCAAGTTGATATTGAAGATGTTGAGCTGTTGGTCCATGCTTTACATGTTAACCTCTAGATTCCTTGCAATTCCACTGGACAAATCAGATTTTAGAACCTGAAGGTTGATATCTGATCAGTGGCAACCGTATATAAATTCAGGAAATTTTTTCATCATTACTAACAAGTTGATATTGCAACATTTTTTATTCTGAATACTGTTTAAATCCTACTAGCAAAAGAGAGGAGGTAAAATATTCTATTTTCTGTTATTTGTAGAGAATATGTTATTCTCTTGAAAGCTATCTTTCTGCTCCACACTTCTGGAGTTTCTAATAAGAAATTTAAAATAACGTGTTACTCCTATTGGTTGCACCAGAATCCTGCTAAAGTAACACTTTGGTGTCGCAATCCCTGAGCTCCATGTTCTTGGGTCAGACTTTGATCATGCTAGGAATAGACACTGGAAGTGGTCTGATAACCAATTATTTGCTTAAATTTAAAAGGAATCTTAAGGAAAATGGATAACTATAAAGAAAATAGATCATTACTGTTGCATTACAAAAAGGAGGAGCCGTTCTCATGGGAAATCCACTTCTTTGGTTTTTAACAGATAGATGAAAAGGTCAGACAATTAAATTCGTGAACTTTCTGCTGTGCACTTACACAGTGGAAAGTTCGCAAATTTAATTGTCTTATCTCATATGTATATTTATGGGAGTAGGTCAAGAAGAACACTGACATTTTTCTGGATGGGTAGAACCTAATTTCACATAAAGTTTTAGCAAAGGTTACTTCCTAAACAGGTTGCAACATAACAGAAAACAAAAACTAAACTTGAGAAAAAGAAGCTTGACGTAAGTCTGTTCCTTAAGCATTCATATGTACTTTTTTTCAGAGCTACCATATTTTTTGCCCAGTTTGTTCAAGAAGCCACTTATAAGGAAGTAGACAAAATGGTAAAAGATGTGCTGACTGTGATTGAGAAACCCACTGATGGTGAGCAGCCTGCAGGATGTCTAGAAAACCAGGTGCGTGAATACTTTTTAAAAAGCACTGTGATATTTGACCAAAATTTAACCTATAGAAGAGAAGATACAGGGATGGCATGAGAAATACAGTTAAACATTTAAAGAACTGTTGTATGAAAGAGGCATTACATTAATTCTGAATTGCTATAGAGGGTAGGAGAGAAAACAATGAGTGCCTATTATAAAGAGACAATCAATAAAAGCATGGTAACTGAGGGGTAAGGTTCTGAAATAAGAGTATATGCGTGGCCATGGGCATATTTCTTAACTTCTTTGGGCTTTAATTTCCTTATCTGTAAAATAAGTGATAATAATAGCTTCCATTTCAGGATTGTTATGGAGATTGATATATTAATAGTAGTAGGAGTTGATTTTTATTAAGCACATAGTGGCAGGCATTATTCTAGAGAGTGATACATACACATTGATAATCAAAATATTTTATGACATTGAACATAGCACTGATGAACAGAATGGATATCCAGTGAACTAAGACTCTGGCAGTATATCACCTTTGCTTACAAATATAAATTTATTACATTTTTACAATAATCCTAAAGTATAGATGCTAATCTTCAGTTGAGGAAACTGAAGCACAGAGAGGTTAAGTAACTTGCTTAAGGGAACTCAGTACCAGTGTTTAAACTAAGCCATCTGGCTCCAGAACTACTGTGTTTCCCCGAAAATAAGGGAGGAGAGGAGATTGAAGTTTAGAAGGTTAGAACAATTGGCTGAGGGCACACTGCTAGTACATCCCCAACTGGGGTTTGAACTCAGGTTCTCTGTTGGGAAAGCCCGTAGCTAACACAATCTGCTCTAATGCGTCTTTTGGAGCAAAAATTAATATAAAATCTGGTCTTATTTTACTATAATATAAGACTGGGTCTTTAATAGGATAGGATAGGATAGAATAGAATATTATACCGGGTCTTATAATGATTTTTGCTCCAAAAGACACATTAGAGCTGATTGTCCAGCTAGATCTTATTTTCGGCGAAACACAGTAACAACCTTGGTAGTTTCATTAAATGATACCCTACAATATAGTGAGTTTGAGGTACATAGCACATATGTAGGGTTGCCAGATCTAGCAAACAAACAAACAATAATAAAACATGAAACCCACTTAAGTTTGAATTTCAGATAAGCAATGAATAGATTTTTTAGTATAAGGATATCCCAATGTAGAAAATCCAATAAATGATAGTTATTATTGTTTACTTTATCTCAATATAGAAAACAGCTTTATAATAATTAAAGCTACCCAAAATGGAACAAAGTGCCCAGAGAATCCTTTGTCATGGTGGGTTGATGAAGTGACCAGAAGTCAATGTGTTTGGAATATTGTGTAGGAGATGCCCTTTTAAAGATATAAAGTACTTTCTAACTCTGATGATTTGATGCTTTAATAAAAATCCCCATTTTGCATCTCTGTTTTTTGCTTGTAGTGATAATCTTCTAAAAATGTGTATAAATTAAACAATATACATTACATATTTATTGCAACTTTACCTCCAGGGAGAGGTTCAATATAATGTTACAGATTGGTGATTTATCTTTATGGGCTTAAAGGCATAATTTTTATGTAGAATGGGAACTGGAAATCTTACTTAAGATATCAAGGATTTTTAGAATATTAGCAGTTATGAAAGCTAAATAAAGTGTTTTGTGAAATGAATGAAATACATGTATTCCTCATAGTCATTCTTCAGAATATTGGTGTTGTCATCTGACTTTGGTAAAATTAAAGCAACAAAAAGATGTTTAAGGATTTTAAACATTTAAAATGTACATTTTAAAACATGTTAAATCTGTAATTATGACCCATGAAAAGTGTTTGTAGCTATTTTTTGTTCCATTTCAAATTATTTTTATTTTGATCTAAAAAATAATATACAAGTTTAGATTAATGTCTAATCATAAGAATTCCACATGGAATAAGTATCTATGTCTGAAAAGTGGCTTATATGAAAAAGAAGAGCTTGTATATATCCTTGGGCCAAATTGTTGATATAATAAAGAGGAAAAATAAATTTTGGGGGGAGGGGAACAAAATATTTCATGGCCTTTTTTCCTTTGAAAAAAAATTTGTTTAATAAGTCATGTGTATTGCTCAAGTTTAGAAGGTAAAATTTCATTTTGCAAAAGGCATAAAAAATTAAGTATATTGGAATTTGTGTGGGGAAGTATTTTCTTAATCTATACTCCTGATTTTGGCTTTTAGAAAACTTTTCATGTGTTTTACAGAATTTTTAAGTAAAGTTAGTTGTCTTTCATTAAAAGTAAATCTTTCTTATAGCTATCTGCCTTTCTGGAAGAAATTTGCCATGAGAAGGAAATTCCTGAAAAGTATGGACTGTCAGACTGCTGCAGCCGACGTGAAGAGGAAAGACATAACTGTTTACTAGCTCACAAAAAAGCCAGTCACACATCCATCCCACCTTTCCAAATTCCAGAACCTGTCACAAGATGTAAAGCATATGAAGAAAACAGAGAGACATTCATGAACCGGTAAGGATCCAAAGGTAGATTAAATCCCCAGAAAGGGAGCAGTACTAAACAGAATCTAGTATCTCTGCAATTTACAGATTTACTGTAAAACATGGAGAAGTAGAAATAATGTTTGGTGTTTCATCTGCTGAGGTCCTGTACTAGGAAATTAGGTGAGCAATGTTGAGTGTGTGTTTGTGTTCCATAGAATGCTACATAGATGCCGTAGAGACCACACACCACACCCACCAGTTGTTCTTTTAGTCTCCTGCGATGCACCTTGGTTTTTCCCTTCTAATTTCTCAAGTGTAGTCTGCCCAAGAATATATAAGTACCACACAAAATGACTTCTTCTGGAATCAAATATTTGGTGTTTTGTGTTCAATAAATTTCCTGCAATAAAAAAAAAAAAATTTAGTGATCCAGGAATAGTTAAGACACACAAACATGACTAACATTTATTGTGCACTTACTGTGCACATGTTATGGCAACATGTGTGCTTGGAGCATATGATCACATCAGTGCTGACAAGCAGCCTTTGAATTCTCCTTGTCCTCTTCCTCTTCATTCTTCTTCCTCTTCCTATTTTGCAGATGAGGAGATTGAAGGTTAGAAGGTTAGAACAATTGGCTGAGGGCACACTGCTAGTACATCCCCAACTGGGGTTTGAACTCAGGTTCTCTGTTGGGAAAGCCTGTAGCTAACACTTAATCACTTCTATCTCCAATGTTGCTACCTAAGCCAGAGAACTAGGGAGCCTGCCCTTAGAATATCTCTGCTTTGCAGACCTGCCAAGGTGGATAATTCCATTCTGCATTTATGAGGAAAAAAAAAAATCTACCTTTCTGTTTTACTTGGTGGTGTGTACTTGCTGGCTCCTGAAACATGTCTGAGTAGGCTTATTGAAAAGAACGCTTTAATAAAAATCATAGTCAGCATTTCTGCCTATTTTGTTCTTAAATTAGAATATGGTATCAGTTGTCAGATTTTTTCCCCCTAGGGATTTTTAGTGAGAAAAAGTTTTGACAGCACATGGGAAAAAATATGATTGTTTTATGAATTCTTAAACACACTCCAGAGTCCAGTTTCAAGCAGTAGAAATCTTCTTTTATGTGCTTATAAACCTTACAGTTCTATTTCATTTCATAGATGCATCTATGAGATAGCAAGAAGGAATCCCTTCCTGTATGCGCCTACAGTTCTTTCTCTGGCTTCTCACTATGACAAGATAATTCCACCTTGTTGCAAAGCTGAAAATGCAGTTGAATGCTTCCAAACAAAGGTATTATATTTGTGTGAATATCTGGCTATGACTCATTAAAACCAAACAAAGTTAAAAATGGAAATACACTTTGTGTGTGGAAAATAATTTCCAGAATAGAGCATATTTCAGCAGTCTGATGCTCATTGGGCTAAAAGAAAACAACAAAAAAAATTGGATTTGCTTTCTTTTTATTCATTTATTCCGCCAAAATTATTTTATTATTAAGGAAATGAGTTTGGTGGGAATAGAGAAAGACAAAGATAGAGGTGATAATATGAATAAAAGAAAGAGGCGTAAGTAGTGAAAGAAGGAATTGAAAGAAGATGGAGTAAAGGAGAACAGAAGGAGCAAGAGAGAGAAAACAGTGAAAACTATGACAAATGCTTTATATTCACTATTTCTTTTAATCCTTAGACCAAATTTGAGGTACATTTGACCCTTGAACACGTGGGCATTAGGGGTGTCAATCCCCTACCACGGTTGAAAATCTGCATATAACTTTGACTCTCCCCAAAACTTAACTATCATTGGTATCCATTGGGGATTGGGTCCAGGACCTGAGTATACCAAAATCTATAGATGCTCAAGTTCCCTGTATAAAATGTTGTAGATCAATTCAACAGTACAGGTGTTTATTGAAAAAAATCTGCATATAAGTGGACCTGCAGAGTTCAAACTCACGTTGTTCAAGGGTCAAGTATGTTATTGTCATTTAACAAACAAAAAACTTAGAATTAGAGAAGAAAATAGATTTCTTAGTTTCAGAGAGCTAGAATAATATCCAGAATTAATAACTTGCCACCAGAAGTCCTACAACAGAAATTTCCTAAGAATTGTGACTATGCCCAGAATGTCAGGCTATAATACAATCTTAGGTTTTGTGACTGAGCAGATGTTTAATAAGTTATCAGCCTTCAATCTGTTTTAAAGCTGTCTAAAAGTAAGTTGTTTATTCACTATTCCAAATATAAAAATTACAAGGTTTTGTTTCAAGGTATTAAAAATAAATCTGTCTGGCATAGATGCATATAAACCAACCTAAAAGAATAAATAAATGAATATAGTTCTGCAAAAATGCATTGCAGTAAATTTTTTTATAGTTTCGTATTTTACCTATATCTGTTGTTTTTGTATTAGTGGAGCCTGTAAAAGAAAATACATACTATCTTGATGCCTTGTTTCTTCTATATCTAGGCAGCACCAATTACAAAGGAATTAAGAGAAAGCAGCTTGCTAAATCAACATATATGTTCAGTAATGAAAAATTTTGGACCCCGAACCTTCCATGCCATGTAAGTTTAAGTTCTATCCAGGGAAGAAGGTGAGATCTGCAGAACTATTACCATTTTGCAATTTGAGTTCATTTTCTCTTTGCACTGTTGTAGAGAATGAAGTTTCCTTTGATCAGAGCTAATGTGATTAAGAATCATGAAATCTTAGGATTGGAAGGAAGCTCACAGTTCAGTCCGTTGTTTCACACTTATTAACCTAGATGAGATAATACTTAGAAAAGACTACTGAGATATATACCATTTGTCTATTCTTCTAGATACTTTTAAGCCCTGGCCTGCAAATTATACCTCATAGTTAGACTATGTTTTCCTAAATTCTCTTCAAAGTACATTAGTCTTCACTGAGTGTCATTTCATATTTTTGGCTTAAGAAGGATTTTTTTGTATTAATGTTGCTTCCTAGTTTGCTATAAAGTCCTTTATGTTAATTGTTGCTTCCTAAGAAAATATTCACTTGAGTCAATAATATTAGAATCTTGGATCAGGAGGAAAAAAAACGTCATGCTTGAAGAACTAGCATGTGTTCTTTGAGCTGATAAAAGGAATGTGACTCACTGAAGTTTGTTTTCTTGTTGCAACTGCTAAAAACTCGAAGCAAATTTGAAGTTTTTCAATTGACCATGCTAACTCTTACACTTAACATATTTGCTGGCTCCCTTTTTCCTTGATTGTCTTTATCTGTCTATCAATCTATTATCTGTCTATCTACCTCCATCTATCTATCTATCTATCTATCTATCTATCTATCTATCTATCTATCTATCTATCTATGTATCTATCCATCCATCCATCCATCCATCCATCCATCCATCCATCCATCCATCCAGTCTACCTCATCTTTTATCTTTGTTGTTACAATGAAGAGGAATATACTATAAACCCAGTTGAATCATTTAGTCCAAAGTCTTCATTTTTACACACGAGTAACTTGAGGGCCAGAGAGATTAAAGTAATTTGTCCAAGACCACTGTCCTGGACATCAGAAGCCAGTTTTTCTAGGTCCTTGTCATTATTTCTTTTTTTTTTTTTCTGACAATGAAATATTTTATTAGGTTCCCACCCTACGCCATACATACGTTATTTATTTGCCCATAAAAATGTGACTAAAACAATTTTATTGTACAAGGGCACAGTCTGGTTCCATGGCTGTCAATGATTTATTGTTATTATACCTGTTTGTCTACTGTGTCAGTGATCTCTAATTGTCTGTATCATAATAACTGAGACATTGAGATCAGATATAAAAATTAAAATTATCAATGGTTTAGAGCTGTGCTATCAAATATGGCAGCCACTGAGCATTTGTAGCTTCTGAGCATTTGAAATGTCATAGGTGCAAATGAGTGTGCTCTGATTGTAAAATATACACCAGATTTCAAAGACTTGGTATGAAGAAGAGGATGTACACTATCTCATTAATAGGTTTTTATGTTGGTTACACATGAAAGTCATATTATTTTTGATATGTAGTGTTAAAATATATTATTAAAGTGAATTTAACCTGTCCCATTTTATTTTTTAATGTGACTACCAGAAAAATTTAAATTGCATATCTGGTTTAAAGTACTCTTCAAATTTTATGATGAAATATAGATTCTAGTATAGGAAAACATCTGAGCTGCTAATCACAGAGTATTAAGTATATGCATTCAAAATTTATTTCTTTTTTGTTTGTTAAATGACATTTAAAAATATTATACACAGTGGAGACTTAGATTAAAGTTTTTAGTCATGGAGTTAGTTCCAAGAATGACTGAAATTTCTTCTAGGAAGAGGTCACAGTTATGCTTAACCTTCTCACTTCATTAGAAAGTTAAACATTGATTCATGAACTGGTTTATTTAAATTTAGCTTAGTAATAAAATAGAAATTATATATTATTATAATGACTCTATTATTTGATATCCATAAGCAATTAAACTTAAATGTTGTAAATTTATGAAGAAAACCCATCTTCATCAGTTGTAGCAACAATACCAGCTGCTCTAGGCAGTAGCAGTTTCACCTAGACATCTCTTAAACTTAATGAAATACGCAGAAGGAACAAGAATTTTTATTTCTTGTTTCCCTTTTGGGCCAATTACATGTCTTGGCATGATGACATGTCTGAATGTTCAGGCTGCTCCACTTTCTTGTCCCACTTTATTGATTTGTACACATACACCCCTCCCAGTATTCTCAGAAGTACTTTTTTCTGCCCGAGTAAATAATGATTATCATTCTCATAGAATTTTCCATTTCTTAATTGTTTATCCTTTTCAACTTTTTCTACCAACTCACTATAATGATTCCAAATGCTTGGCATCAGGGGTGAACAGCAAAAAGATAGATTTCATTGCAATACACAAGAAAAGTTTTGGAGAAAGATAAATCACTTCCAAACCATGTGTGGGGCCAGGTCACAGTTTACAGAGCCTTGAAAGATTGGGCTGGAATCGACAAGACTTATAACATTTTTCCTTTTCTTTTTAAGCAATAAAAACATTTTAGTTCTTTCTCTTTGGAGTTTCAACTCTACTAATACTCTATAAATGTTATTTAATGTTAATGGATAACCAAGATTGATTTATAATTCTTTTTTATCCTTACAGAACCATTACAAAACTGAGTCAAAAATTTTCAAAAGCTAATTTTACTGAAATTCAGAAACTGGTCCTGGATGTGAGTCACGTACATGAGGAATGTTGCAGAGGAAATGTGCTGGAGTGTCTGCAGGATGGGGTGAAGAGCCTTCTTATAAAGGAGATATTTCTACTCCCTTTTCTTTCTTTTGCTCTCATTCTAAATGGGAGAAAGCTATCCGACTTGAGTTGGTCACAGGTTATGGGTTATGGTAATTAGCTGACTCAGTGAAGTTACAGACTTCTTGATAGTGAAACCTGAACCATTTTTTGTTGATCTTTCCTTTCACTTAATGGATGTTCTCCTCTGGTGAGACCAGTGTGCACTCATTCTTGCTTCTAAAGGAGATGGTAACCTCTCTGAAGGCCTCCACATAAGATCTTGGGGGGAAGACTCTTTACTTTTAATGTATTTGTTTTTCCATCCACTTGTTCTTACATTTGACAGATATATATTGAATACTTCCTATGCACAAGCCACTGTTAGGGACACTTGCTACGAAGGCACAAGCTGACCTCAAGGCCTTTATAGGCTGATAGGAAGGATAAGACATGTGACCTCATTGGAGCGAGGGGATCTCTTTTGTTCATTGTTATCTCTATAGGCTGTCAGCAAAATGCCTGGCACACGGAAGGCATACGAATACAGAAAAGTCACACAAGAAACAACAAACTTAACGCAAGAAACTATTAGGTAAAGCTAGCCATGTCAAAGAGAGGTGTGAATAAAGATTTCTAGGAGAATTAGAAACCAAAACCAAACCACCCCAACAATAGAATCTTTGAGCATGCCATAGTCAGTCACAATTTAAGCAGTGTGGCACTGGTCCCTTTTGGCCAACCCTAGGCTTCCTACATATTGTACAAGAGGCCTGTCTATCCGCAAATTACTCCCTCTCTGGTCCCCTGTGATACACCGTCTTCTCTAAGGAGGCTTACACATCATTTCCAGAAAGTTGAAAGTGAAGATAAAATGCTCACTTTAGCCCAGTCCCATGGCAGGCAGTCTGGCAGAGATAGTCTTGGAAGTCAGCAAAAAGGTGAGGCTGCAGGGGAGGCCCGAAGGTGACAGTCTGTGAGCACAGGCAGAGGTCCTGGTGTGTAAGGAGTTGGGGAAGATGAACTGAGAGGAGGCTGCCCCAAAGACAGATTTTCCTATTTCATTTATTTTTCTCTTTAGAAGTATTTACCTGCACGTTAGGGAAAGTAATAAGATCTATGTTGTCTTACTTTGAAGTCAGTTTTCTCAGTGTTAATTGATAATTTTATTAATTTGTATGGTCTTTTTTAAAAAATCAGTTTTTCAATTTTTGGAGCTCATAACCACCTTTTCTCTTAAAGTGGAAAAATTAATTTCAGTATGATATGTGAGTTGGATTTTAATGGCTAAATAATGGGATCTAACTGTCCCTGCGGAGAATGCACAGAATGTTTAGTCCTGTGATCGGAATGTATCCATACGTAAGGTCTGCTTCTTTCTGGCCACTGGGGTGCGCTGACATTTCATTATCTTTAGACTGCCCTCTGGAGGTCATAGTGGGTCACTGCAGATTGTTCCGTTAAAGATGGAGCTGAAAGTTTGCTCTCCATGTTACATCAACAGTAAATGTTGTCTAGCAGCAAATTTCAATACTGAATAGAAAGATATACGTCAATGTCTGTATCATTTGGTTTGAGGAGTACATTTCTCTCTTGGTTTTAAAAGCTTTCTATTAAAAGAGTAGGTTTTAGCTGACAACTATGAAAAGATTTGAACAAACGGGTAGGTGGAAAAGAGTGAGGAAAGGCAAAGTATAGAGAAAGTAGGAGACAAGGTAAAATGTCTTCTTTCTTCCCTCTTTCATCCCTTTTGTTCTCCTCCCCTTCTTTCATACCCCTTCATACCACTTTTCCTTCCTCCTTCCCTTCATTCCTCCTTTCCTTTCTTCATAGAACTGGCCCTGAGGTTCTGCATTGAAGAATCAATCATTAAAAACTTACACTTTATTTTTCTTATTACAGGGAAAAATTATGTCCTACATATGCTCTCAACAAGATACTCTGTCAAGCAAAATAGCAGAATGTTGCAAATTGCCCATACTTGAACTCGGTCAATGCATAATTCATGCAGAAAATGATGACAAGCCTGAAGGCTTATCTCCAACTCTAAAAGGGTTTTTAGGAGAGAGAGATTTCAACCAGTTTTCTTCGAGGGAAAAAGATCTCCTCATGGCAAGGTAAACACACTCTGTAAATGTATTGATATGTTCGCACAAGTAAAGATTATTATACGGCTGACAGCTTTGTGTTGAAATAGGGAGTGAAGGCTATGGTTTTTGAGCTCACTATGTGAAAATAATGCTAGAATGTTCTGAGCCAAAATATATTTGAGCAGATAACTAGGGAATAAGGAATGGAATCTATCTTATATTGATGAGATTTTCACCATTACTGTTATTAACTGGTTTGCTTTTTAGGCTGTATTTTATTTTTAATGAATTTTTCTGGAATTAGTAACATTGTCATCCCTGTATGACTCGTATGAAGACTACCATTGAACTTACACATAGGATAGGAACATTTTTGTAATTAAAAGGTTCATGATTAAGAATGTGCTTATTCACTGTGCATGTTTTAAAAACTTTCCCCCCAAATATAACTCAATAGATAATGCTAGATAGGGCTTTTATTGGAATAGTTTATTTTCTATTTATTGAATACATGTTTTATTTTTGTAAGAAAATGAAAAGGTGTTTAGAGACATTTGCAGTATAGGATTGTGTTGTAATGTAATTGATAGGACATGTTCTCATTCTGTTTGCCTTTAAGGGAAGCAAGCAGTTAATACATTTTCCTTTAATGTACAATGTATATCTACGGACACTATCAGAGGAGGGATTTGCACAGCTCTTAGGATGTTATACTTAACGATCTCCAAGGGTCTTTCTAAATTTAAGAGTCTGCTTCTAATGTAGTAATGAAAATAATGGCCCAATTTTCTCTTCAATATTCCCTGAAGATATTACTCTATTCCTGCATTGAAATTAGACTTCCACACATTGCTTATACAGCTAAATAAAATTATGCAAACAAGAACAAAATCCAGATTTAAGAAACCCATACTGACAATTTCTTGGTGGCGGAACTAACATAACCTATTTCTATAACCTTGGAATACAATGAATAAATTCAAGATTTATCTTTAAATTTATACATCCCTACACATCCACAGCTAATTGTTTATCTAATAGAAGCAGTTCTTCAACTGGAAAGGTTCTTTGCATTAGAAATTTTCTCAGCAGAGAATCATCTTCCCCCAGACACTTGTGTGGCTTACTTCACCCAGGCTTCCGGTCGGAAACAGCTACCTAAAGGGAATTTTCTTGACCACACACTCTAACTTAGGTGTCATCCCCTTCCCTGTCTTCCATCTTCCTTTATTTCTCTTCATTGATTTATCAGTACTGGAAATTAGATGACCTATTTCTTGTTCATTCATTTCTGTCTCTCTCTCATGTATGCTTTTGAGACGTCAGACATTTTATCTTATATATTATTGAAAAGTTGCTGCTTAAAGAAATGCTTACATAGAGTAGGCACTGGAAAAATATTTGTTGAATAAAGTGCACAATTAAAAAGCCAAATGAAGGGTGAAAAGAAAACAAAACACCATTTTAAAAGTTTGAGAGATTATAATTTGTATGAATAGTATTGCCATGCATATAATTCAAATCACATTTGATTTCCAGGGTTATTTATTTGAATTTTAACTTCTGCATGCCATATAAGGAAGGAATAATTTTTCTCTTAATTCTAATAGCATGATATTTTTTCACACACATTTCAGATTTACTTATGAATATTCAAGAAGACATACTAAGCTTGCGGTCCCAGTAATTCTAAGAGTCGCTAAAGGATACCAGGAGTTATTGGAGAAATGTTCCCAGTCTGAAAACCCTCTTGAATGCCAGGATAAAGGGGTAAATTTCCCTAGCTTTCTAGGGAGGAATCTGAAATACTGGTTTGATATTATCTATTAAAAATGTTGTTACTTTGAAAGCATCTAATTATTAACTCGTGGTTAGGTAATTATATCTATTATCTAGTCATTTAAATATTAAGTAGTTATTAACTAATAGTCAATAACTAGTGACTTACTTTAGAAATAAAAATGTTACACAAAAGTTCTTTGAAGCACAGAATAAAAATATTCATTTTTTGAACAGCTTCAGAAAGGCCAGAATTTGTGTAGAAAGAACTGTAATCCTTTACTCAAAGATTGAATCCTATTATCAAATAACTTTGTGATGTGCAAACTTTTAAACTTGATCTTCCCAATGTCCAATGTCCATTTGCTTTTAATTCTCACAATTCACACTTTACCATCTTTTACCATCTTTAATATAAAAAAAAAATCGAAAAACAAACCTCTAAAATTGCTTTCTCTAAGGTTGGTACTGTAATAAGATAAAATATTATTGGACAATTTCTACATACAAAATTAAGTGTCCAGGAAGAAAAAAAATGTATGTAATAATGCTTATATTTTCAGGAAGAAGAATTAGAGAAATATATCCAGGAGAGCCAAGCATTGGCAAAACGAAGCTGTGGCCTGTTCCAAAAACTAGGAGAATATTATCTACAAAATGCGTACGTTTTTTTAAGTAGAATTTTTAGTGATATAAAATTATGAACTGGTGAAGGAAATATACATCTAAATTAGTCACCCATGGCTACTCTAGTTTCAGGCCCCATTTCAGCCTGGAAGTCAGTGTAAACATCATCACTGATTTCCCCTGATAGAAGCAACCTTTTCCATTTCCCTCATTTAGGAAGCAACAAGAATGGCCTGTGAAGTCTGACCTGTGGCACTGGCTTTGGGTTCCCCCAAACCGTGCAGATTTTTTGTAGTAAAGATATCCATTGTGTCATAGTCTATCATCATTAAAACACCAAAATACCAAAGTTAAAATCAATTAAGCTTCTGAAGTTGGGAATAGGAGTCAACCTGTCCTGAGTTTGTTTTCCCGTTGTGATATGTTTGTATGATGGGAGTATAAGGAGTGGTTGTTAGAGTAAACAATCTCAAAAGCTGGTCCACATACCATGTAGATGAAAAAATGAGCTGCGCTCATGTCTTCTGATCCCAAAAGAGGGTCTTTGAGAAGTGAGGAGTCCATAAACTTGTAAATGACTTAGCAGGATTTGGTGAAAAATGCCTCTTTCAGGTTTCTTGTTGCTTACACAAAGAAAGCCCCTCAGCTGACCCCACCTGAGCTGATGGCCTCCACCAGGAAAATGGCAACCGCAGCAGCCACTTGTTGCCAGCTCAGTGAAGACAAACAATTGGCCTGTGGTGAGGGAGCGGTGAGTGTTTTGTTTAGTCCCATCTTGTTTCTGTCCTATTGGATTAAAATAGATTCTTAATTCCCATGTAGGTAAAATGGCAAAAACCAATCTGAAGGTGGCTTTACTAGACTTGTTTGATTAGTTTTAGTTAGAGGGGGTGTGAGAACTCAGCTCTGAACAGTTAGCCCAAGGCCAGGTTTCCTATCCTTCTAGAACGGCTGGTGGAAGTAAAACCAGTTTATTCAACAATGTCTGAGCAAGCTTTATGTATAGGGAAGATAGAATGACCAACAACACATCATTCAATTCATGATTTCCTTTTTTTGTTCACTAAATACATTAATGTTAAAAAGAAAAAAGAGAAAGCTTCATCTTTGATAGATGAAAATTAGTCATTTTATTTTTAGCCGTATTTATATTTTTACCTCTTGTAGTATAATCTTATTATGCTATTAGGAACAATTTGTTCTCTTTGGCAAAGTGTAGGGTACAGAACAGGGTAAGTCCCATGTTCTCATTAGTGAAATCACTAATGTCACACATGTGATTACAGGTTGATTTATTTTTATTATTTTTCCCCCTTACTTTCCGTTATTTTGTTCCCACAGTTGTGAACAAAATTGTGTATCAATTTTTTTCCTTTTTCCTCTCTTTAATGACAGGGAATTATTTGTTAGTTAGTCTTCATGTCTTGGAACTTCTCACCAAATATTAGAAGAGTAAAAGGAGAGTTTCCTTGATTAAGCATCACCTTTGTCGTTTATTGAATTCCACATGTGGGGAAGATGCAGGATGTAATGCCTCAGGAGTGGAGGTGCTGGAGGCCTCCTGCCTACAATCCCATCCTGCTTTCAACACTTGTTAGTCATGTCACACTGGGGAAGCTAGTTATCTCACTAAGCTTGAGCTTTTTTTCATCTGACATTTGACAATAAAAATTGTGCTGCCCTCATAGAATGGCTGTCACGCAGTAATCTGCTAAACTCACTCAGCACTAGCCTGATACATAATATGCACAAAATATGTTTGCCCACATTACAAGTTATTAGTAGGTGCTTAAGAAGTATCTCTGAAGTGTGGAAGGTAGGAGGATTCTAACTAGGAAAGCCCTAAAGACACACACACACACACACACACACACACACACACTATCCCTATTTCTTATCAGTTAGGGCATATACTAGCATGCTATCTCTCTCTCTCTCTCTCTCCATATATAACATATATACATATATATGTATATATATGTATATATATATATATAGATAGATAGATATAATATATCAATATATATGTATTATATATAATATATAAATATATATATTATATATTACAGGAAATATATATAGTATATAATATAATACATATATATCTGTAGCTATATCTATATCTATATCTATATCTATATCTATATCTATATCTATATCTATATCTATATCTATATCTATATCTATATCTATATCTATATCTATATCTATATCTATCTATCTAGATATATCTGTATCTAGCCATCTATCTATCTATCTATATACATATATAGATATATATCTGTAGCTATATCTATAGACATAGATCTATATGAAAGGACACTACGTTTGTGCTATTCCTATCTTCAGAAATTCCCTGGATCCCAAAAGTAAAATGGAAAACTCAACTAGATATACATGGAAAATATAAGCCATGTATTGATTTCCTAGGTCACAGCAGAGATTTGTTTCCCCTTTGGAAGATGTTTCAAATAGCTGACACAAATAGCTGAAGGGACTGTCTTCAACACCACCTAGGAACATCTGTCAATAAATCCTGAGGCTTTTCCCAAACAAGTAGGTAAATAGGAATTGACAACATGGCAGCACACGGTCCTGCACAGACAGCACATTTTCCTGTAATATTAATTAAAAATTACTGGACATTAAAAATTATTACAATAATATTCTCGAAAACTGAATCAGTTTTACAGCTAATGCTTAATCTCTTTGCTTTCTTTTTTACTCATTCTCCTAACTAGGCTGACCTTATTATCGGACAATTGTGCATTAGGCATGAAGAGACTCCTATAAACCCTGGTGTTGGGCAGTGCTGCACTTCTTCCTATGCCAACAGGAGACCGTGCTTTAGCAGCTTGGTGGTGGATGAAACATACGTCCCTCCACCATTTTCTGACGACAAGTTCATCTTCCATAAGGATCTGTGTCAAGCTCAGGGTGTAGCACTGCAAACAATGAAGCAACAGTAAGAAATTGTTATTTGCTGGCATGGAGAAGACTGATAACGCCAAATATTAGTTGAGATTTCTATCTTACACATTCAACACTCTTGGGCTCATTAGGAGAATTACCCCAAAGCACTTAAAGTGGCTTTAAAAAGTTTTGTCTCAGTGTCAACAGCATTACTGGCACATAGGTTTGGAAAAATTTACTAAAGCAGACAATTCCCTGTTGGTAAAAACACCATTGTAACTACTATTGTAGTGCATTTAGAGATTGAGGAATAACGGGCAATCTATTTGGGGAAATTACGATATATCTTTACAGTAAGGCTGGGTACTTCCATTCAAAACACTAGAAAAACACTATTGAATCTTTTTTAAACATTATTTATTCTTTGAAGACAATAGCCATAATATTTGATTGAACGATGAAGGATGGGTGTTAAGAAATGGAATGCACGTTTCAATTCATTGTGGGAGGCGTTCTATAATGGTCATGGTAATGCAAGTCAATGCAAGTCATGGTCTCCAAACTCCCATGCATTTTATTACTGCTTTCTTTGTAAATGGTCTTCCTTCATTTTGGAACACCTGTTCCCTTTTTTCTCTGTCACAATCTGGGGCATGTTTTAAAGTATGGTAAGAATGCTACCTCCTTTGGCAAGCCTTCCCTGTTGCCCCATTTAACATTAATTCCAACATGAAAGTATTGCTAAATGAGTAACGCAGGCAGTTAGTATGACAGTGTTCAGGTATGCTATGATAATTATGGATGGCGGGGGTTTGGAAACTTGGATCTTTGAGTCTGGATAAGACATAATTTAGAAGAGAGAACTGGAAAGGACATTCTAGGCAAGTAAGAAAAAGACTGTATTTCACTACATATAAGTATGGTGGAACTATGAAATAATGTTTCATCTATAATCTGTGCAAGTCTACACCAGTGGAACACGTGGCATGTTTCTAGCCTCGGTCTTTCTGATGAAAGTATTTGACAAGGTGTATGAGCAAGTCTGGTGATGGGCTGATGCAATGATGGTTTACGGATAGGTTTGCTAGGGCTCTGAAAAATATACTGGAAGGGTTTTAGAAAAATATAACTCAGACTTCTCTTGTATTTTGTATTATTTTAAATCATAGGTTTCTCATTAACCTTGTGAAGCAAAAGCCACAAATAACAGAGGAACAACTTGAGGCTGTCATTGCAGATTTTTCTGCACTACTGGAAAAGTGCTGCCAAGGTCAAGAACAAGAAGTCTGCTTTGCTGAAGAGGTATGTGTAGCTCATTTTCACACTCAGAATACTTGATACAGAATTTTCTGCAATGAGTAATGAAAATAATACCCCCACTGATGTATATCTGTAAAATAATACCAGAGAGATTTAAGTTTTATTTAGAAATAGATTGAAGAATTTTATGACATTTAAAAAATGATTACAGTTTCCTAACCAAATATTAGGAAGAAATATAATTTTAAGCCATATTACAAGAATTAATAATTCTGATTTATTTCCTAGTAGAGAAAATGATAAATTGAGTGTATAATTAATTGACGATAATGTAGACACTATCTGACCTAAAATTTATCAGTTCAGCTAAATGGATTAAAAGGATTTAATAGAAAATGTATTGTGCACACGATACTGGGCAAATATTTATAGAAAATATGTTTGAATTCATCTGGAAGCAGCCTTTGAATATCAACAGAGTAGCTTAGGAAGTATCTTAATCTAAGTATTTAGCAATTTTAGCTGGATTTGTAATTGGCTACATTTTATAAGCCTTAGTTTGTATTACTAAATATATTTGAATGTATCATCGCTATATTTAAAAAATATATTCTATAATTTAGCCTTTTGGCCAACTTAATAAGACTAAAAACGTAAAAGTTTGGATTTTTTAATATAAATTCCAAGAATAGATTATATTTAGAACTGTCAAGTTTTTCAATAGATAATATAATTAAATGTGTTTGAGTGTGTGCAATTCTCAGTATGTGGCTGTGTTTTAGCGATTGGTATAGGAAAACCAAAATCTACTATTGATATGAGTGGATTTTTTTTCTTTCTGGCTTGCATTGTCCCAGCTTGGTGACATCAGGAATGTATATCTTTATTTTTAACTTGGTTAATCTATATACCTGTGAATTCACCCTTGGATAGTGGAGAATTAACTGTATGACTGGCATCCATTTCTTTATCTGATGATTCTTATTTTTTCTTAATTTGCAGGGTTCAAAACTGATTTCAAAAACTCGTGAAGCTTTGGGAGTTTAAATTACTTCAGGTAACAAAAAATTCAGAAAAGGATAAATATAATGTTGATTTTCCCCAATATCAATTCATAGTCAAATATATCCCGAGAGCTATCGTTAAATGCTTTTCTTAAAAAAGAAATACAATTCAATAAAAAACTTTAAAGACACTGAAACGAAATTTTGCCCACAATGTTAAATTAGTGACTCAACTAACTCAAAATTATTTTAAGTTATCTCAAAGGCTTCAGAGAATGCCATCAGAAGAAATCATTATCTAATATTTTTCTGAAATAAAATAATAGGACCAATTACCTATTTATTTAATTAGCACTTAATATATTTTTGTTCATATTATAGGGGGAAGAGAAGAAGACAAAATATGTCTTTATGGTGTGGTCTGAACTTTCGTCTTTAATTCTAAATGACTTAATACTTTTTACAAATTAATAAAATGATCAAGACTCTTATGTGACATTTCCTTACCATAGAAATAAAGTATCTTCAACTGTTTCCTTTTTTCTAGATTGCTTGTTTATGAAAACTTAAAGATGATTTCTTTAAATGGTTTTGTGTATGTCTGAAGCAGTTTCCGGTCAAAAAGCATTGAGCATTGGTTATTGTAGGGGTTAAATCCATTCAAGGATGAATTTACAACACTAAAGTCTAGATTACTTGGTGAACTACAGAAATGTTCATGAGTGAAGTGCAGTTTGGTGCCTCCAGAGCACATTATTCATTAAATGACCGCTTAAGTATTCTTACAGATAAGCTGGAGATGAGAAAAGAAATTACGTTTCTATAGGAGCCATTAGGAATGATGCTACTCACCATTTAACATCTACTTTTTTTTCTCTTGTTCAGTTCTCCATTCTGACATTTAAAAACATAAGTGTTTACTGTAGTTGTTTTGATCGAAAGTAATTAATATTTTCATCAATTAATTTTTTTATTCCACAAATATTTATTGGGCACTTACTGGATACCAATTCCTGTTCTGGGTGCAGTCACTGTCCTCCAGTTGCTCAAGCAGAGAAGGAAGCAGCTAATAGCAATGGAACAAGATTATGGCTCTAATAGATGTGATGACAAATTGTTGAGAGAATAAAAGGGTAGATGAGACCAACTCTGGCTAGGGAAAGTTTCATACTGGATTGAAGAGACAAACATTTAAGAAGAGTCTTAGCAGATGAGTGGGTATTCATCAGTTTAAGTGCAAGAGAAAGCAAATTTATGAAAGAGTAAATCAGCCTGTGACAAAACATGATAAATGGTTTTAGGGACGACAGGGTGGGTAGGAAGGTTATAGATACGGAAGATCAGGCATCATGTGCAAGCTATGTAGGATTGAGTCAGATTCTCATTGGCTTTATTCTAAAGGGTTTGGATAATACATTATAGATAACGGGACCAAAATGATATCTAAACAGAGAACCATCAGTGTTCACCTATTAGAAGGATAACTCATGAGATGTGGAAGCCAAGGAGTAGGGACAGGACAGAACTGAGAGGGGCAAGGTCAGCAAGTGACCAAAAGATCAGTCTACAGTAGGGAGGCTGTTTATTGCATTAGCTTTGAATAGAAATTTAAAAATTACATTCACACTTTGGCCTTTCCTGTAGGAGAAAGCAGTTGCTCTGGAATAATAAAATAAGCTTTCAGTTCTAAATCAATTGCTTTGTACTTCACATTTTTCTTTGACTTCTGTTGCAACATCTATGGACTTTGTCTGATTTTGTTGTAATTCTGAAAAGTATTGACTTAGAGATCACAGTAAGATGAAGTAGAATTTAATATGAAAACATTATAGAGGAAAAATAAATTTTTTTTGTTAAGAGAAGAGTTCAGTTAAGACTGTCAGGAAAATTTATAAGCCAAATGACATTTCACTGGGGTATATAAAGAAAAAAAAAAGATTGGAAATACAAGGACAAACTGACACAAATACAATAATACATTGGAGATTTGAGATCATTTCTACTTCTTTGAAAAGACAAGTTAGTCAAACAATAAATAAATCTCAGGGTGAAAGCTTCTCTAGTCAAAGTACCAATGACTTTCATGCTACAAAATCTAGTAGTCAATTCTCAGTCTTTAGCTTATCTGATTTTTCTCAGTAGAATCTGACAATAGAGCATTCCCTTTTCCTTGAAACATTTTCTTACGTGGCTTTTGGATTTCTTCCAATCTTATTGGCTGCATCTCTTCAGTTTTCTTTGTTGCATTTTCTGCAACTCTTCGACCTATAAGTGTTGGAGTGTCCCCAGAGCAGCCTATCCTGAATCTAAACTAGCTCCCTAGGTGATCTCATCTTGGCTTAGTGCATTAGTACCAGCTAGATGTTGACAACACATATTTATATTTCTAGCCTGGATTCTTCCTTAATTTCCAGGCTCATATGTCAGCTTCTCTCTGGACGTTTCCACGTTGATAATGCAGAAATAACTCAAACTTTACACATTCCAAACTGAGCTCTGCCCTGTCCCAAACTTGTCTCTCTCTCTCTGTCTTGTCCATCCTTCTAGTTTCTCAAGCCAGAAGCTTTAGAGTCATCTATGGTTCCTCTCTTCCATATCACTCCTATATTCAATCTATAAACAAAGCCTGTTGACTCTATTTTCAAAGTCCATCCGGAATTTGACTGTTTCTCAATATCTGTAGTACAAGCCACAATCATACCACATATGATTATTTCAATAGCTTTCTAATTAGTCTCCTTGCCCCACCCACAGCTCTAGTCACAGCATACAAATTGAAGTGATCTTTTACACCTAAGTACATTATGTCTGCAGCCAAGACATCAAGAGAAGGTTGAGACTTGGAAGGGCAGCAATGGAAGAACTAGGAAAAATCACCAAGAGTAAAGGTGTGTCATTAGAGACCAAGGCTAAGATCACCCACACCCTCATATTCCCAATTACAATGTGCTGATGCGAAAGTTGGACAGAAAAGAAAGCTGACAGGAAAAAAAGAATGAATTCATTTAAAACACTATGCTGGAGAAAAGCTCAGCGGACATCTTGGATGGCCAGAAAGAACTAGTGGGTCCTAGAACTAATTAAGCCTGAAATATCAGTGGAGGCAACAATGACAAAACTCAAGCTGTCTTACTTTTAGCACATCATGATAAGGCAGGGTTCTTTGAAAAAGACAATAATGCTGGGAAAAACAGAAGGCAACAGGAAAAGAGGAAGATCAAATATGAGATGGATTGACTGCATAAAAGAAGCCATAGGTATGAGTCTACAGGAGCTGAGAGGGCTGTTGAGGACAGGACACAGATTCACAGGGCCGTCAGGAGTCAGAGCTAACATAACACACACACACTATGCCACTATTTCACCTAAAACCTAGAGTGACTTCCCATGTCACTCAGAATAAATGCATAGTCTGTACAATGACCCTACATGATGATACCTTTTTGCCCTTTTCTCTTTCTCCTTGTCCACTGGGTCTCCTTGCTCATGCACAGTGACCTCCTTGCTCTTCTTCAAGTTACCAATTAATTTCCTGCTCAGAGTCTTGCCCTTGCGAGTCCTCTTGCTTGGAAAACTGCCCTCAGATATGTGTGGGACTCACTCCATCAATGCCTCAGACTTCTACTCATTATCATCTGCTAAATGATGATGTCTTTCTTAACTGCCCTATTTTAAGTAGTACCCCATTCCTGTTTCCCACACCACTTAGCACCATCTGATATACGCTAGATTTTACTTGTTTATTACTTTATTTTTCAGTCTATCACTAGTGTAAGCCCCACGCGGACAGGGATTTCAGTTTGTTTTGTTCGTTTCTGTCATCCTCAGCATGCTGAACAGTGTGTGGAACATAACCGGCATTCTATAAATACTTGTTGTCTATGTGGATGAATACCACACGGCTGTAATACTCTTATAAGGTAGTGAACTGAGGAGTTGCCAGTTCCATCTTCTAAAACCCACACCGGGAAGAAGGAGAAGCCTGGGTCTGAGAAATTAACATAAAATATCCAATACACCACAGAGGAGGGTAAAGACTCTTAAGATCTAGTGTGTGTATTTATGGGGATTAGGGAGAGGCGGCAATCTAGGGTAGCTGGTTTTAAAGAGGGTGGATAGGTGGAGGGGGTGAGAGATTTTAACTTGCGCTCTTAAATTGCAAAGAAGACTATCACTTGCCCCATTGCCACTGCTGTGAAACAAATCAGAATAACCCAGACTGCCTGGTGTGAACAGGATTAGATCATGTATTTTTTTGTGGAGTGAGCTTTGGTTTTGTTTTTCAAGGTATTTGCCCATTTCATCTAAGTTGTCTAATTTATTGGCAAATATTTTTCAAAATATCCCCTTGTTATTTTATTTTATTTTTATTTCTATTGGGGAATATTGGGGAACAGTGTGTTTCTCCAGGGACCATCAGCTCCAAGTCATTGTCCTTCAATCTAGTTGTGGAGGGCGCAGCTCAGCTCCAAGTCCAGTCGCCATTTTCAATCTTAGTTTCAGGGGGCGCAGCACACTGTCTCATGTGGGAATTGAACTAGCAACTTTGTTGTTGAGAGTCCGCGCTCTAACCAACTGAGCCATCCGGCCACCCCCCTCCCCTTGTTATTTTAATATTTGTGGTGATGTCACCTCTCTCATTCCTGATATTGGTACACTAAAAACTTCTGTGGGGGTGACAAACTTGAAAACAAGTGAGTACAGAGCAGCCACTCTTAAGAATTAGCTCTTCCAATCTTGCTGGCCCCCGCTCCACCTCCCCCAATGGTGGGTTACTATATAAGGAATTTGTCTCCCAAAGATGCCACTTTCAGAGAGTTAAGGGACAATCCACAGACTTGCTTAGTAGTATGGAAATTAAATTGGTAATAAATAATAGTGGGGTCTCTGGAAATCCCAAAATATTCATGAACTAAATAACACACTTCTAAAGAACTCATGAATCAAAGGAGAAGCAAAAAGGACATTTAAAAATATTTTGCATTGAATTAAAATGAAAAGACAACATATCAGAATTTGTGAAATGCTAAGACAATACTTAAAATTTATATCAATAAGGGCACTCTGTTTTGTAATTTATACCCCTGTTATCCTCATATAACATATATTACAGATGAAGAAAGATCCCAAACTAACAAATTTAGCTTCCGCCTTAAGAAATTAAATGACAAAAAAGAGCAAATTAAAACAAGTAAGCATAAGAGAGGAAATAATAAAGATAAAATCAGAAAACAGTAAAATGGAAAACAGAAAAAAAAAAAAAACAAGGAAAACATACAAATCAAGGAAACCAAATGCTGATTCTTTGAGAAGATCAATAATATTGATAAAGCTCCAGCCAGATTTATCAGTGGGAAAAAAGAGAAAAAACTACCAATGTCATGAATGAGAGAGGTGACCTCACTATAGATATTAAAATAATATATCTGTAGAGGATATTTCCTAAGACCCCCAGTGGAAGCCTGACACCTACATATTCTGTTTTTTCTTATACTTGCATACCTAAGATAAAGTTTAATTTACAAATTAGACATAGTAAGAGATGAACAACAGTAATAAAATAGAACAATTATAATAATATACTGTAATAAATGCTATGTGAATATAGTCAGTCTCTCTCTCTCTCTCTCTCTCTCTCTCTCTCTCTCTCTCTCTCTCTCTCTTTCTGACAACCGATCTGATAACCTAGTAGGCTACCAAGTGACTAACAGGCAGAGAGCATATACAACATGGATACGCTGAACAAAGGGACGATTCACTTCCTGGTGGGACAGCATGAGATTTCATCACGCTACTCAGAATGGCATGGAATTTAAAACTTATTAATTGTTTATTTCTGGAATTTTCCATTTAATATTTTTGGATGGTGGTTGACTGCGGGTAACTGAAACTGCAGAAAGTGAAACCATGGATAAGGGGGAGACACTATAATATATCTGAGAAGAAAATAAAAAGCAAATTGATTTCTAATAATTGAATATACATATACCTAGAAACAGGTTTATCCCCTGACAAAAGACCAATTAGAGGTCAGCACTATCAGTAACATTCATTAGTTTCAACCAAAGATGCTGACCATATCAGTTGCCTGATTCTCAGTCTAGGGGGAAAAAATCAATCTCTCAATCTCTCTCTCTCTCTCTCTCTCTCTCTCTCTCTCTCTCTCTCTCTCTCTCTCCTATTCCCTCTCCTTTATCTCCTTCTCCACCTCCTCTCTTTCTCACTTTCACTCCCTCCTCCTTTCCTTTTGGTTTAATAGGTCTGTTAACTCTACCATCTTCTACACATAACATAAAATTTTAGAATCTGCTCTTTCTCCAAATATTATATAGAAATATTTCCTTCTTTATTGCATATTCTTTACATTCATTAATTATAAAGATAAATATAAACTCAGAGTGACTATACCACTGTTTACTTATCCACCTACACAGATGTCTTTTTTATCTGTAATTAATAAGTAATCTGTAGAGTGATACTTTGAAACTGCAAATATGCTATTGCCCAATAATTTCTCACAGTGACTTTAGCATACTTTCATGAAACTAGCCTAAATTAGTTATTCCTATGATAGTAACGAATGGTTATACTTTGTTTCTAACTACATTTATTAGTTGGCATTCTCCTGTAGAAAAGAGCGTTTTCTACCCCCACTTTTATTTTACTTTTGTTGGTATAGATTCATGAATTCTTTTTCAAAATGTTAATGAGTATAATGCATTCCTATCATTATTTATTTTAATTATCAAATTGTCCCATTGGCTTTTATCTCTTTTTGACATGCTCACATCAGTTTTTGAGCACTTCCTTAGTTTCTGGCATGATATTTTCAGCTCATTTTATATTTTTCATTTTCCAGTCCTGGAATAATTTATTTCTCTTTGAAGCCCAATATCCTTGTAATAGAGAAGTGTGTTTAGAACCCAAGATGTGGACACTAAATGTGCTGCTTGCTACTTGGTTGCTTTCAGGCCCTTGTGGTGGACATAACTAAGAAATAGATTTCTTTTTAAAATATTTAAATATTTCCATATTTAGAATCATATTTTTAGTATAGATTCAAAAATTTGAATGATTAGTTCAAATAACATGAATATTTTTAAGACTATTGATCCTTATAAATTGTTCTCCAAAAGCTTTGATTATATGGGCACTTGTTTTGCTGTATGTTTACCAGAATGCTATATCTTAATTATTTTCTTTTTCATAATTCTATCAAATACATAAAAAAATATTTTTATTTTTAAAATTAACTTCTTTTGATTATGAGGGAAATTTAATGTATTTTTGGTTATGTTTTTTCTTTAGTGAATTACTCTAGTTCTTTTTCTTCTAACATTTGCAATATTTCAAGATTTTTCTCTTCTTTTATTTTTGTTGTCTATTTGATTAAGTAAGGTACATACTTAACCTGTGGACCTTTTTCCTAACTCAATAGATTTTTCCAGTGAAACACAGATATTTCTTTCCTAGTTAATAATTAGCAAAAATTCTGTAATATGATCAAATAATAATCAAATATGAGGTATGTGAGGAATAGGTTAAACAGGTTACTTTTTTACTAATAGTGTCAAAAAATAATATAAAAATTTGGTTTTCCTTAATCACATTACTTTCCTTTGTGAAAGTGACTTCTAAAGAATTGAAACAGTTAAAACTTACAGGTTCGTTATTTTCTTATTCTTTTTGACTGGGTGTCTAACCTTGCCCGTAAAGCCTCAAGATGTAGGTAAGAAATTTACTTGTGTACCAGCTAAGGAATGACTAAGTTGGGATAATTTCTATATATTTTTTTTACCTTGTTTTCTTTCAACTTAATTTTCACTTGTTTTTTCCTCCCCTCACCCCAACTAGTTTATAAATACTGAGCAGATATCCTGAACTACCCTTCCCAGATTTTGCATTTTGGTGGTCATATTACCCAATCTATAAACAGAGACAGTTATCATACCCAGCAAAAGGTCACCAGCCTTATGTCACTATAGAGTGTTGTTGGGAAGCATAATTTGGATTTGAAAATACTCGTATTTCTTGCAAATGTATATAGTGTATGATAACAGTGGAACACCAGGTTTGAATTGGGATTTTCGTGAAAACTTTGTTGTCCAACATATCTCCCAACGGGGTGGAAAACAGCTTTAGCTTCCTCCAACCCTACAGTTTCTAAATCTCCCCATGTCTATACACCTACATCCCTCACCCCAAGCCTTGCCAATGCAGTGTCAGCCTGCAGGACAGGGTGACTTTTATATTTCTTCTACCCCAAAGGGGAACATTTTGAACTTCATCTGTTCAGAGAGGATGTCTTTTTGTATTTCCTCTAGGCTGGAAGGAGCATCTTTTTGTACCTTGCACAAAGGTTCCATAAGTATCACAGTGGCTCTGAAGATGTGGATTGTGTGTTACTCAACTTGGTACCTCCTGCAGTGCCTGCTAGAGAGACCAGTCACAGGACTTGAAGAAGAGTGGTCATTCTTGAGTTCTTTTTCTCCTTTGCCTCCTGTAACAACTTGTTTAAAAATCGTGTTGATTTTTTGAGTCTAACATCTTTTGCATTCATGTTTTCCTTTGTATATCCATTTACCCAAACTGATGTCCTGCTGATTTCTCAAGTGGACAATTGCAAAAGTCTCCTGATGAGCTTTTTTCCCATCCAGCTCTTGATTCTTCTATCCATCTATTTGACAAATATTCTAGTTACTTTCTATTTATCAGGCACTGTGGGAGATCCCAGCATATTAGTTGTGCGACTACTTGGCTGGTATTTCTTACCATACTGAAATGATCATTTTACTATTTTATATAAAAATTTCAGTGGTTCTTCATGGCTTCCAATTGAAGCCCAAACTCAGCTTTATACGTAATTTGGACCCAGATCCTTTCTATCTTAAGTTCTATTTTTCTTCTTTATGACCCACTTTCTCATCAAAGTGGATTAATTGACTTTCCCCTATAAACATCCCAAGGATTCTCACCTTTGTGTTTTACTCACATCGTTCTGTCCACATAGAAACACAAGGCTTCTTATTTTTCTGCTAGCTGAAATCGTGTACATTTTTCAGATTCAATTTATGCCACTCCCCCTATAATCCACTTCTAGCTCTTCACCCGTAAAGCATTCCTGTCATATATGTACTCACATTACTTTAGAATGTCATATACATTCTAAATTGGATTGTAGTCTTGTTCATGAGTCATTTGCACTGAGAGTACTTAGGAACGTGACGTCCAGGGGAGATGTCTGGGTCATCACTGATTGCCTCATAGAGTCCAGCACAATACCTTGCAAAAGTAAGGACTCCATAAAAGTAGTCTATGTGGGCAAATACAGATGTGCCCTGGTTAGTATATGCTCATTGGGAGGGAATCAGTGATCTGAGACTAGTCCAGAGATTACCTAAATGTCTGTATCTGGCTGGCACTATAAACTATACTGACCACCAGCATGTATGGCATCTCTTGTTGCAGCATTAAATCACGTATCAGTTAACCTTTATATTACTTTTCTAGTCATACATGATAAGTACTTAACATGGAAATGGTGCTGGTATTTGACATTTGTGGCTAGGGAGCCATCAATGGCAAATCTAAAGTCTGGTCAGTTTGAGGTTAATTCAAGTCAATTCAATTTAACGAATGTGTCTTGAGCACATAATCAGCTGTGATTAAGATCCCATATTTGGTTCACATGACTTTCTCCTTTTTGTTAACTACAGCAAATTATTTTCTACCATCAGATCTCTATTTTATACTTTGTAAATTTAGATATCAGACATAATTATTTATTAGAAAAATGTTAAAATACCAGGATGCATAATAACCTAAATATTTTTGTTTTTCAGATGATTTCAGCATCACTCAGAAATTTATAGAGGAGAAATTTGGATATATGTGAGTTTCTCTAAAGCCTTTTTGATGATTATGGTGTTTATCATAATATTATCTGATATATTCCAGAAATGTTAATGCTTCTCAAAATAATTTAATTAAGTAGACAGCATATCGAAAAAGTAAGTACAATATTAATCATAAAATTCAGGTGAGGCAATTGAATCATCAAGAAGTTGTAAAATTTATAGCCTCGTACTTCGATAACTTCCTGAGGCTAGTCAACAAGTAGATGTTCCTGTGGGTTTTTGCTGGACATACGTGGTATATCTACAGGTAATCACCGTGTACTCTGTGTGGATTGTTGCAGCACCACCATTGCCTTTGCTCAGTATATTCAGGAGGCATCCTCTGAAGGAGTAGAAATGTTGGTAAAAGCTGTGACAGAATATAAAGATCAATGCTTGGCTAACGTGATATTCCCATAGTGTTCAAAATTATCAATAAGTAAATTGTTTGCATTTCTTAGATAAGCAAGTTTGTCGACACAGAGAAATTTTGGCTTAAAATATAAAAAGAGAGCTGCTCCATGCTCCTCATTTTTATTTGGCCTGACTTGGGTATTTAGGGTAAGGTAGTTTCCTAGGAGAGTTGCAATTCTATATTATGACACACTGGAGAACTTGGCAATGAGCTAGCAGTCCATGCCTTATGTATACAGACACAGGGCAGCAAAATGCCTGCAAAGTGCACAGAAGTACAGAGGTACCCTCAGCTGCCTGTCTCAATATCTACTCTACTATCACACCCTGTTTTCTTGGCCTTTCCCAAATATAGTCACCATCTGCATCTCTAGAAAAGTATTGCCAAATACCACTGCTAAATAAGTTACCAACATATTCACACTCTGACCCTGTCACATTGGGAGAGGGGGGAAAAAAGCTGTCATACAAGGAAAGATAGGCAACAAAGAAAAGTAAGAGGTTAAGGGACCTCAGGATAGGATAGAGAAAGTTTCCCAAAGTGCAAAATGGTTGTCAATGGTGTGGGTAAAGATACTGTGCCGGTGATATTGGGAAAATTGCAATCTTTTTTCCTAAGGGTGACATTCACTCATCATTGTGTTATCTCAGAAGGTTGAGAAAATTCACAATAAATGAGAAGTGTCTTTTACTTCTCTGTTGTCCAGAATGATGCTTTACTGGAAGTGATGTGTGCTGGGAAGGAGCTACCACAAAAGCATAATTTTTCCCATTGCTGCAGTAAGGTTGTCTTTGAAAGAAGACTGTTTCTTTCGTAATGAGAAAGCTAATGTAGTGTTTCTGCTTCCTCTTTCTACTCTGGGTCCTGAAGAGAAATGCCAGGCTTATAAAAGTAACTGAATCTTTTCTAAGCAAGGAAGTTTAATTTTTCTAAGCAAGCAAGTAGAAAAATGATCTAATTAAAGAATTATTCTTAAGCTAAAGAATATCTAATATCTATTCCAAAGGAACATGGTTGCATTCATTGAGTGATTAATTCATTTAACATGATTCTGTGTGCAGTGTAGGGGATATAAACATGAATAAGATATGAAACCTGCTTTCAAGATCCTTTCATTAATGATCTGTATTTCCTAATGTGATAAGCCCTAGCACAGAAGTAGTGCTTGCATGGTGCCAAATTGCTAGTGGAGGAAATAATACAGTCTTCCCAAAGGGAAAGTGCAGCTTTTACTGAGGGTAAACATTAAATCAATAAATGTTTAGCAAAAATCTGTTTTCAATAGCACAGTAATTGCAGAAGCAGAGACTTTTTCTTGAAGGCTGGTATACTCATTGAAACCTAAATCACAAGTTTATTTGAACATAAGTGAATCTGATCCGAATCTCAGATGGAGTACGCCTTGGTGGCCAGTCTTTAAACATGGGAGAGCGGCTGACCATCTGGTAGCACGGGGAGGGGAGGACAATAGCCATACCTCAGTGTTCAGGATTGGAACTGCAAGCATCACTCTTATTTTAGAGGTGGCAATTTCAATGATATGACTTCAGAAACTTTTATTGGAGACTGGATAATGCTGCCTTAGACTGAAAACTTCTGTGATGTGAAATTCTTCTTCACACTTTCATTTTCACAACTTGATCTCCTTGTCTTTTCCTATCTTTCCTTTCCCTTCCATTTTCTTCCCTCCCCTTGTCTACCATTCCTTCATTTCTTTCCTGTTTCTTTCCTTTTCCTCCTTCTCTTCTTTTTTCTTTTATAGCTATATCTATGAAGTTTCAGGAAGGAACCTCTTTGTTTTCGCCCCTACACTCCTTACGGTCACAGCTCGGTTTGAGGCGATAACTAAAACATGTTGCAGAGAACAAGACAAAGCCAACTGCTTTCAAACAAAGGTGGGCATTACCTTTATTTGATTAAAGGATACGGAGTTACCTAACACAGCAAATCCTTATTTAAAATTAAATTATAGCAAAAGAGTTGTTTATCAGTTATAATCATTCTCTTTCTATTTTACTGGTTTTCACCCCATTGGTCACCTGCTACTGATCTTAAAGTTCTTATTACCTGAGACCCTCAAAAGACAATTTTCCATTTCCAGAGTCTCTCTTCTGGCTTTGTCTTCCTTGTAAATTGGAAGAAAGCCTTAGTGAGTTCATATTAAGGTAAACTATTCTGTTTTATCTTCTGTCTTTGGCAAGCCTTCTTTTAGCTAACTATAAAACAGAATCATCCAGGAGAGATGGACGAGCTCCCAGCACGCTGCCTTGCTTGCCTTCCCACCAAGTGGGAGTTGTCAGAAACACAGGCCTCTCTTTATAATGTGCCACAAATGCATGTTTCTCTTGATATGTAAATTTACTACAACAAACACTGCCTAGATTTTCTGTTTCTGAGCAAACATTAGAACAGTTTGGTTGACATATAGTTAAGCAATAAGAGAATAGTGGGATTTTGCTCTTGCTTCAACAGAATTTCCACTTTCTCCTTCAGGCACAACCTGTCCTACAATATTTAAAAGCATTGTCTTCTTATCAAGAAACTGTCTGTGGGGCATATTGGAAATTTGGACCTCAAGTCTTAAAATCTTTGTGAGTTTTATAATGTGCATCTTGTCTCTATTCATATTTACTTGTCCATGTTCCATTTTTGTTAAATCATTAATTTCTTTCTATTTGTACTCCTCCTAGATCCCCAGAAGTTTTGAGGTGGGTCTCAGTCTATGTGGTAGCTCAGAACCAGGACATTAGGTGGGATGAGAAAAGACTCAAGAAGTAGGGAGACCCCAGAGAGAAAGAGGGCGACTTCTGAGATTTTTGTTGTTGTTGTTACTTGGGAATCTGAATTGGTCTGGGAGTTCCCACCCAGAGTTTTGAAACTTCCAAGTGCTTTAGACTGAGTTATCCAACCATCTTTCACCTTAATGACAAGGAGACAACATTTAAGGATAAATTTTACCTCAACTGCTCACCCTAACCAACTAGTAATGGTGCTAATGCAATGTCTCGAGAAAAATTCTGAGATTTCAAATAAATCAGCAGGAAAGAGCTCTGTGATAGATTATTTATGCTTGCCATGGGCTCACAACAGAAAACGGCAGTCCTTACAAAATGTGCTTTGCTATAAACTTCATGGAAGAGAACATATCTCTCAGGCCTTTTATCCCCAGTCCTGATCCAGGACTCAAAATATCATTTTAGGATTTTCAAAGTGAGCATTCAGGCTGTGCAATGTATAAACAGATATTTGGTAAAGATATCTATGAAAAAACAAGGGTACCAATGCTTATTGCAGCTATTTATACTGTACCATCAAAGAACTGCCTCTTGTCTTACTTACTGTTCAAGTTGTTTTAGTGACTTATCAATTTTTTCTTTCCAGAAACATTGCTGTACTTAGTCAAAAATTCCCCAAGACTGAATTTAAGAAACTTACCTCACTCCTAGAAGATGTTTCTTCCAAGTATGATGGATGCTGTGAAGGGGATGTGGAGCAGTGCACCCGGGACGGGGTAAATATTTTCTCTCCCAGTATACAGGGGAGTGTTTTTAGAGTACTCAGCAGATTCTGTTTTACATGGCTAAACATTCTTGACATAAAACTTCAGGAATTTAGTATTTGTGAACATTCATTTTGGCCAGATTAAAGTTATCTTTAATATTGCAAATCCTCTTTTAGAGATATTAGAAAACAGTAGTAAAGCTCAGAGAATGATTTGTTACCATTATGTTTTTAAGAGCTGCTTTCTCTGAGTTCCCTCAGGGTATTTAGGAACAGTCTTTCCAAATAAGTGGATATGTAAATTTAAAATAAATTTATTCTTTAAAGTGATTCTCCAAGAGCATAAACTGGTCAATATATTGACCTAGTTTAAGTTGTTCATGCACACAAAGGTAACACAATTTCATTTAAAATATCTTGACTTCTTGGTTGAAATTAGATTCTTTTTTTTTTTTAGATTAGATTTTTTATTAATGATTTTTAATTAGTTTTTACTGCTTTAAATTCACAGTGAAATAGTATGTTAATTAAGCAATCTGAATTTTAAAATATGAAGATATGCACATTTTATTTCAAACAGTGGACAACAGATATCCCCAATAATTATTTTTTCCTAACTGTACTCCAGTTAAAAGCTATCTCACTTGCTATTTATTTTTGCATTTTCTGACTGTTTATAGAGATGGGGGCTTTATAATATTAAATACAATGTACCGAATTAGGATATAAGTGAAGATTTTTCTATGATGTTTGGAGCTGAGACAAAGGGATTATATAATATCCTTAATTTTCTGTTTGATGTCTTTATGGAAAAATAAGAGGAATTGAACTGTAGTTCATTCAAAATAGAAGTGAATTCCAGACAGTAAGAGATGTGTTGCCTAGAGTGATGATGGCCTTAGGTGAGATGCGTATATGTTTGCAAAGACTGGCTCTCTGGTTCTACGTGGTTTATTGGAAACATGGTGCCAACCCCATTCCATTTCTCACCTCAGCCCAGAACGACATCCAATTCCTCACCCTCAGTGTTCACCAGAAGATTCCAGGCAGGAGAAAGAGCTTGAACAAAGTCAAGTGTTGTGGAATAGCCTGGTGTTTTGATGAAACTCAATGTAGTTCACGTGAAGTTGGAACAGAGAGGAGGGAAAAATGTACAGACTTGTTCTGGCAAGTCTGGAGAAGGGACTAGGGGGCCAGATCAACTTTTTAAAAATTATTCAACTAAATGCAAATCCAAACCACAATGAGATACCACCTCACACAAGTCAGAATGGCTATTATCAAAAAGTCAACAAATAACTTGTTGGCGAGGGTGTGGAGAAAAGAGAAGCCTTGTGCACTGTTGGTTGGACTGAAAACTAGTGCAGCCACTATGGAAAACAGTATAGAGAGTCTTCAAACACTACAAATAGATATGCCATATGACCCAACAATTCCGCTTCTGGGTATTTATTCAAAGGAAATGAGGACACTAATTCGAAAAGATATGTGCACCCCTGTGTTCATTGCAGCATTGTTTTCAATATCCAAGATATGGAAGCAACCTAGATGCCAATCAATAAAGAAGATCTGGTATATACATACAATGTAATGTTATGCAGCAATAAAAAAGAATGAAATCTTGCCATTTGCGACAATATGAATGGATCTAGAGGTATTATGCCAAGTGAAATAAGTCAGGCAGAGAAAGACAAATACCATATGGTTTCACTTATATGTGGAATCGAAAAAACAAAATAAGACAAACAATCAAATAAAACAAAATCAGAATCAGAAACGGAGAACAAAGGGGTGGTTATCAGAAGAGAGGGGGTACGGTGATGATTGAAAAGGGGAAGGGGAATATAGTCAATAATATTGTGATAAGTTTATGTGGTGACAGATGATTACTAGAATTACTGGGGTATAAAAATGTTGAGTTACTATATTGTACACCTGAAAGTAATATAACCAATATAAGATTGTATAATAACTATACTTAAATAAAAAATAAATTTAAAAAGGTATCCAACTAATGTGTAAATAAGATAACATCACCCTCTCCCTTATTCTCAAAAGTTTATGTGCAGGTCAGGATTGCAGTGAGAGTTAGGGAGAGGTGACAGAGTAAGGGTTTTTTTTTTGTTTTTTGTTGTTGTTTTTTTTGTACATTATTTGATAATTTGAACAGCTTCAAATTAATAATATCCATAGGAAATGACAATAATGAGTAGGATAGCTTCTTATGTTTCAGAAGCCTTTTATCTGGTAATTGCTGTAGTGGTTCATTTGTTTACTGTTCTTTCATTTACTTATCAAATATTTATTGAGTTTCTACTGTGTGATTGGCAATATAATTTTCAGGCCACAAGAGAAGAAAGCTACGATTGGAAATATTAAGTAACATGTCTTTGGTGGTCCTCACTGAAGCACAGGTAAACTCTTATTGGAAAGAAATATTTAGAATTAAAAATGTCAATATACCAGAGGAGTAGGGGTAAAGCATTTAAAAGATTAATATTTAACAATGCATGCCTGTTTCTAATAGTCTATTTTTCATAGGTATATCACCTAAAATCCTGAGAAATAAAGTTTGTCTTAATATAAAACTTTATGGATATTAAATTAATACAAAATTTAAATACATTTAACTATCAAATTAGCTGATGAAGCAATTACGGATGTTATGCTCATCATTGGTTTTACATTCTATTATAAAGGGAAATCCAGCCCTGAAGAAATTGTGAAAATAAAGTCATTTTTCATTCTTACTTGATACAGAGCAAAGTTATAAGCTATATTTGTTGAAAACAAGATTCCATGTCCAGCAAAATCAAAGAGTGCTGTGAAAAGAAAATACCAGAGGGTGGCGAGTGCATAACTTACTCAAGCAAAGATAATATAATTTACTCAAGCAAAGGATTTATCTCTAAGAGAAGCAAAATTCACTGAAAATGAAAATGTGTGTGAAGAATGGAATGCTGACCAAGACAGCTTCATGGATGAGTAAAAAAACTCTATATTGAAATTTATAAGCCTAACAGAAACTTATGATTTGACCTATTTTGGCTAATTTGGGTAGAAGGAATGGGAACCATTCAAGTTATTGGGTATTACATAATTTTAAAAAATCCTGGTTATGCATTGTAGTGTTTTCACATGATTTTAAGATAATGCAACTATAATGTTATTATAGTGATGGCTAACATTTATTGAGAACTTGATATGTGCCAGACAATGGGCTACGTACTTTATATAGATTATCTATTTTAATTCTCACAAGGTCATGTAAAATAAATATGATTTCTCCCAAACTGAGGTACAAAGAAATTAAATAACTTGTTCAAGATTCACAGCTAAAAAATAGAAGAGTTAGAATTTGACTCCAGAAGGTCTAGTCTAAAAAGTTGCAGGTTTAACTGTCAAGCTATGCCACCGACAGCTGTTCAGGGGTAGGCTAGTGGACTTGAGCCAAAGGGCCAAGATTTCACTCATGGTTGAATCACTGGTTAAACTCCTTGTGCTTTAGTTCATTACATATAAAATTCATGCAATATTCATTTATTCAAAGTTTATTGGTAATGAAATTTAATCCAGAGACTTTACTAGGTTAAACAGGGTTTCTATCCATAGTTAGCTTTCATCACTATGGGAAGAGAGGCATATACAAATGATTGCAGGAAATGTTCTTTTATTTCTGATGGCAGTATGTGCTACATAATATGAGGACAGAGGAGGGAGTGGTCCATTCTACCTGGCAGCCTCGGAAAGGCTTGAGAATATAGCCTATGAATGCAACTGAGAAGGCAGATGAGAAGCAGGAGAGATGATGTCAGGAAAACCAAGATTAATCAAGACAGTCAAAGGCTGCAAAACAAAAGCGTTGAAAAGAGTTTTTTGGACTAGAAAAATTCTTGTGAGGTATTGTTTTACAAAACATGAACCATTTTAACTTATTTTGAATGGATAAGATTCTTCTATGGAGAAGATTGTATTATATAAACAGCGCAGTTGAGGTACTTAGAGAAAATGATCCAGTCTTGAAAAGAAAGCTTGATTTAAAAAGGAAGAATTCGGCATCACATGGAATTTAGGTTTAAATTTCATACTTCCATTAATAGTAAGGTGCTTAACTGGTCAGAGTCATAGTTTCCTCAGCTATAAAATAGTACTATCTTGAGGACTAAGTGGACTTAAATAAGAAAATGTTTATAAAGGCCAGAAAGAATATCTTTATCTATTATGTCCAAAGCTTGATCCAATGCCTAGCACCTATTAAGGGCGTAATAAGCTTTAGCCTTTCTTCCTCCCTTTCTCACTTTCTCCCCAAACCACACCCGCCTATACCCTTGGAGCCTCTCACTGAGACCTTAGAAGCCACTGACAAGGATTTAGAGCTGCAGGAGTGATTACTCCATATTTGACAAGAGACAGGATGAAAGAGTGGACAAAGAGGGCTGCTCCACTTACTCACCAAGGTGACAGTGGGAGTGGGGAGAAAGCCATACTTCTACCATCTCAAACTGAAAGTCCGAATATGTTTTCCAATAGAATTATACTTGATTTGTATTTTCTAAAGTATTTGTGGCATGATATGAGTATACTATTTCTGATGCTTTATGGATATAATCATTTTAATAATTAACTCTAAATAACTCTAACAATTCTATCCTCTCAAGTAAAAGTGTAGCTAATTTAAAACACAGCATAAAAGAGAATCTTTGTAAAATGATCTCCTGTAGTCAAAATGCACCAAACCAGAGGAGGATCTCAGCATCTGAGAGCAGATTCAGTATGACATCTGACTAGATGTAAAAATCTAAGAGATAGCAGGATTTAGTGTTTTTCTCTCCAAGTTCTACTACAGAAAATATTTTATATTACAGGTTTCTTTCTGAATACTCAAGGAGACATCCAGAACTGTCTACACCAGAGCTTTTAAGAATGGCCAGAGTGCACGATGATCTCCTGAAAGAGTGTTGCAATGCAGAAAACGCTCCAGACTGTTACAGTAATGCGGTGGGTTCCGTCATGTAGACTCAGAGAAATAACTGAAACAAAACAAAACAACAAACACTTAACAATTGATGTCAATGTTTTACTTTAGGAGGTAGGAAATATGATTGACCAATCTGAGTCTACTTTAAATTCACTGAGAAACCATCCTTGGGAAGACCAACATTATCCATGTGGGTCATGCATAATGTTTTGAACTACTAATCTATGCATTGATACAAAGAACTCTTCCCATTAAACATTTTACATTTATATTTTTATTTAGGTACTCTGTATTTTATTGGGCCATTTTATTGCTTCAATAAAAAGGTAATTCTATTTATTTTCCACTGAAGTTCAACTGGTATTTCTGGTTAAATAAAATAAAACAGAACTCCCCATAGGATCCTGCTTCCTCCCAACAATGTCTCTGAGGCCCACACTTAACAGCACAATTTCTACACAGCTAATGTGCAGCTGTCTGTGATAGGATTTTGGCACTGTCTCCTCGGTGACAACGTGGTGTAAGAAAAGATGTCAGAAAAATTCAGGTTCTGATGCCACTAGTCTTGGCCATGTAACTTCAATTGAACTGCAGTTCACCATCTATAAATGAGGACAGTGATCATTATCCTTCCTTTATACCTTTAGTTCTTACCCTTCTGTTTTGAATAACCTTAACAAAACAAACATTCAAACTGACTTGCAAAGGAAATTAATCAGCTCCAAGGGGAGAGGAAAAAGAAGGGTATTAGTATGTGAAGTCTTTCGGGGGTCCCACCTTCATGCACCTTGTCCCAACATCTCTCAGTTGAGAATACATGTATGTGAAGTGAGGAAGTGGGAGGAAAGGGTAGAGGAGGAGGAGAAAGGAGATGTATTCCTGCTTGTTCTCTCTCCAGTGACTGTGGTCTGTGACTGACTCACCCTCCCATTCCAGGATTCTCAGGTACTTGTGAATGCCAGCCTCAATGGATGGCTCGTTGGAAGTACTTCTTCATTCTTTTCCAACTTTCTTTCTCAATTTCTTTCCTAGCAACACCCATTCCACTCCACTCCAGACTCACTCACAATTCATGTGCACACACGTACTTTGTGCACACTTGCATACTTCATGCACACATCTCACACATGGATTTCAATCTGGTTGAGAGCCCTCTACTTTTTCCAAGTGAATGCTTAGTCTGTGAGAATTATTATTTTTTTTTGGTACATATTATTAGGTTTTTTTTTAATAGACTTAATGTAATTAAAGGGTATTAATACCTAATAGCATTTAGCTGAGTGAGTGTGTACGTTGAAGCCATTGTAAGGGAGGGATGAATTCCTAGGCACTTCATAAAAGGCTGGGTGCCTGAATTCAAGTTCACTTGAAGAAAGAGTGCTCTTCACTGTCTCCCTGTACCATATGTGAGTGGTTTAATTTTTCTTTCCAAAATTCAAGGCATCATGCTTCTCTAAATTTAAATAACGTCTTAAATTTTTCTTCCTATATGTATGTATGTATGTATGTATGTATTTATGTATGTATTTATTTATTTATTTAATTTTATTTTCCCCTCTCAGGGTCTAAAATTGGCAGCCAAAAGCCAGGCTATTTGAGAAACGTAAAGTAAAAACTACCAAAGGTAATACTTTCTATCTCAATCAAATGCCAAAGCTTATTTGGTCACCCTGGCATTTCCTCTCTCCTGCTTCAATGTCTATTTCTGGTTCATCCTCCATGTCTTGTACCCCAATATTGGTCCTGTAACATATCTACCACTCTTTATGGGGTAGTACTGCTGCTTTTGTGCTGGCTCTTTTTCCTGTTCAAGCAGTTTTCTAAGTAGCCAAAGGCACGCACTCCTCTGCCTTTCAGCCGATGCACTCAGCTCTCTGGACCAGAAACGGGAGGCAATCGAATATCTGAAGGTTGACAGAGATAAGAAGGATTAGGATGGCAGACAGGCCTCGGTCAACCTGTTCCAAGAGTCTTGCTGCAGCATTTACATAAACAAAACGTGATATGTTTGTGATTTCAAAAAGATATATAAAGGATGCCCTCTCCTCTGCAGTTTATGTAATACTCATACGCATACCTTAGGAACAAAATGTTGCCTAGATATAGCAATGACGTTCAATGTCTGGGAAGAGAGTTTGGATCTACAACAGGCAAAACATAGTTACCATTAACAATTTTTATACACATGACTTTCCACCACCCAAGTTATAATATTTCATATTCTTTTGCTGCAGAGCATACTATTCTTTCTTCCCAGATTGTGGAGAAAAGAGAGGAAGGCCAATTTACCTGCTTTCATCTGTCCTGTGGTGAATTTCATTTTCTGCGAAGAACACAGTAAAAAGATTCTTCTGGAACCTTTACCTGAAATTATGTTACTGCAGCAAGCAATAAACAACAAAACTATAAAGCTATTTCTCAAAGATTGATGTCATGTGTCAACTTGATAACAAAATTAAGCAATCAAGAGTCTTTCATTCCATCAGCATTTTGGCTCACTGGCTAGTAAATAAACCTAACTCTATGGAAGGCAGGACTTGAAACAGCAATTGTGGGGGCAGAATCCTCACAAATCCCGTTCTTGCTGCCACTGGGAAGGAAACGGGGAGTTGAAGGCATACAACTACATTGCTATGCCTTGTAGCTGGCACTGAATGTTTTCAATGTACCAAGCACTGTCCTAGCTTCTTTTCATGCGTTATCTCATTTAACCCTAACAACTCTGAAATAGACATCATTTCTATTCCCACTTTCCAAACTGGGAATCGGAGGCTAGGGGAGATCAACTAACTTGTTCAATATCATATGAAAAGTAGTTGGCAGGACCAAAGTTTGAGTTCTCTAATTCCATTACAATATTCTCAGCTCCTGTACATAGTATCTCTCAGGTGTGGCCATGTTGTATCCTTATAAAATCTGTCGTTTTAGAGAGGGAGAAAAGTGACAGTGAGTTTTCTCTCCCTCCATTCAAGCCAAACATCGCTGTTATGTTGGAGCTGTAAGTGCTTGGCAGTGATGTCTGAGGAGAGGGAGTGGTAGGAACTGGGAGGCCAGGAAATGAAGGTTGGTCATGGGCTCATGGTCTGATCATCACTACCGTTCTCTAAACAAAGGTTTCCATGTCTCAGTGTCTGAAATTGAAGACGATGACCATTTAATAGGTAGTAACATGATAATGTTCACAGAGTTCTTTTGGTCTAGCACTCAGAGCACAGTCTTTGGGATTCTCCTTCATTTATTCAACAAATATGTATTAGATTCCAACTGTGTGTGTCAGACATTGTGGATACAAATGTGAGCCAATTAGACACAGTTCTTGTGTCTGGGCAGCGGGCAAGGACAGTAAGCCAGCAAGCAAGTATGATGCCACAGGTGCAGAAATGGAAAGAGGTTCCTGCTGTGGGTGCACATTGCACAGGTACTTAAGGAAGCAGAAGGTGCGGGGTGAGAAGGCAGTGAGGCGCTTCAAATTCCTTCTGCAGTTAACTTGCTGTACGGCCTCAGACAAGTTCCCTACAATCTAAAACCTTCATTTCTTTGTTTAGGGTGGAAGAATGATCTCCCTGTCACAAAGGCTTTAGAGAACTGTATTAAATAACTATACTGTAATATAAAGTACCCAGTACAAAGACTAGTAGATAACAGATATTGAATTCATGAAGCTATTTTGTCCTTTTACCATTTTCCCAAACACTCTTATTTACTAATAAGGACAACAAATAAGAAAGTTTTACTTAAATAATGGATAATAAGTTCAGCAAACAGAAGTGAAACAGCGCACATTTAGCTAATCCTATTTGGTACCTAATAGTGGATTCTGCTCTGTGTTCAATGCTATACTAAGAACAGTAGATATGAATCCAGAGCTCCAGGAACCAGTTGCCATCATAAGACTCTATTATCACAGAGGAAACTGACATACAATTCTCTACTGATACGCCAGAGGACACACCAATAAAAAGCAGATAACTACTGCACTATGAAGAGGAAGAGGAATGGTTTATTCAGAACACATATTTTGCGTGGACAAGACAGAATTTAGAATGAGGCCAAGTGACTTATATTCTGTATTGCTCAGACAAAACTCATATCGGTGAATAGAACATACCTAGACTTGATGCAGGAAGAATTTTCTAGTATTAGAGATGCTTGTAAATGTGATCATGGTGCATTAATGAGTGCCAAGACTGCGTGTACATGAGCAAGTCACGATCCAGGTTTTTGGTAGGCTCTAGGGATCCAGTTCTGGGTTTTCTAAGGTTCCTTTGAACTCTGTTTCTATGACTTGGACAAGAATTAGGTTTGCTGGGCAAATAATATTTATAAAAAATCATCAGAGTTTCTTATACTTGTATAGCATCCATTTTTTTCTTTTTATTTTAAAGTTCCGTGTGAAGATATTATTCTCTTAGACAATAAATTCTGTGCTGTCTTTTGAGTCTTATCACAAAACCATTCCCTTGCTTTTACTTAAATAATCCCCAGTACTTGTCTTTCCTCTCATCTAAAATTCCACCATTAGTCACTATTAGAGGACTTAACATCTGTTTATGTTTTCAAGAGTCTCTTACTCTGAGAGGACGGTTCCCATGGGAAGTTAATTTTGTCTTTTTTTTTTTAAGGAATCAGCTTAGCACACATACAACAGTTTTTGTTTTTCCTTAAGTGCCAACTCCAATCAATTAATAGTGGCTGTCCTGTGGCATTGTGCTGTGAATGATTCTAAGGCTGAGCTTTGGTTCAGACAGAATGAGTGCAGTGATCAATTAGTAATGTCTGCAATGGGTGACAGTCTGTCAGCACTCATCAAAAGGATTTGCCATCCCTAGAGTAATAAATCCATTTCTGAGAGTTCCTGGAGGCTTAGAGTGAGACCTCCAGAAAATGGCTCTGAAGAGATATTGAACATTAGGACCCTGTTTAGAGGACCCTGAAAAGGATAATGAAAACCTGCCAAAGACGTCTTCGATCAACTTGGCGTTCTATCACACATGGCCATCAACATTCTTTACCATAAACCACTGTGTTCCAAACCTAAAAATAACAGATTTTTATTGCTGTTATTTTTTAGGCAAATATAGCTCTCTCACTTGTGATATTTCTTTGCCTAAGAGACCAGAGATGAGAATATGTGGGTAGCAGAATCAAGCAATGGACTGCCAGCCATAGAGGTTACCTGGTCAAACTCACCACCTATCAATGTAGCAACTGATGACAGGATGGTTAAAGTAGTAGCCAGTGATCACCCATTTCTGAGAAATGTTGGAATTTACATTTATCTCAGGCTTTTTGCTTAATCTGTAATTATCTCTTTCCTGCCTTAGAACCAAGAACTAGATGATGATAGCTGAGTAGTGTTGGGACCTCAGCTTTTAATATTAGCTCTTGGGTGGTGTGGGCGCTGCAGTCAGACAAACCTGAATTTCTACCTGTGAGTTCATAAGCAAATTATATGACCCTGAGTCTTATGCAAAAAATAAAAGTATTGTTATTATATAGTTGTATAAAGTGCCAAACTCACAGTAAGCACTCAATATATTAGGTCCCATTCCCTTGAGTTTGTTCTAGAGGCCTATGCTCCCCACTCTCTTTAGAGCCTTGAAAATGTGCCTAGTACTGGAACCCAGACCTTAGCCTTTGATTTGAATCTGGGGTAGTACACGTTTATCTTCTCCTCTGCCACTTAGAACTTTGTACATGTCAATATGCATTTCCAGGAAATGAGATATTTACCAAAAGTGTTTATTGATTGCTTAATTACAAGGCCTACGTTGTATAATCTTGAAAAACCAAGTACATTGACATGATTCATTTAAAAATCCAGTTATTCATTAACGAAAGGCTATCCATTAACAATATTTCTTCATTGTCATGAATTTCTTCAATTTGATCAGGCTCTTAGTGGCCTGGAAAAAATATTCAGCAGAACAAGCTTAATTATTAATAGTAATTACTTGAGAAGACTATAAAAGGATGTATTAATTCTCTCAAATGATAGACCACCTTCTATAAAGGTTCATTTGAAATAATGAAGACTGGTAGACTCATATCTCTTCTTTTCTTCAGCTACATTAAATGTCAAACTCTTCAGAGAACTTTACTAGATACAGGTAGGGAATCCTATTTACCGTCTACACACCCCATGTGCCAGGAGTAAGACGTGGCTACTAAAATGCATATGGAAAGACTTATCTTAGTGCTCATCACTCTCAATAAGGTCATTAAAAACTCCTGGAAATTAACTTGTAGGATGAATATAGAAAGAGAGCTAATATATTGAGGCAACCCCCAAGAAGATCTCACTTTAGCATTACTTTCACTCTAGGTGAGGGAATGATACATTTCAAACTTGTGTTTGAAACTGGATACATGATTTTACATAAAGCAACAGTGTCTATAGTAACAGAAATAATATTAAACATACATTATTCAGTACTTATTATGAGCCAGGTGTTGTGTTCCATGCTTCACACATGATTTCATTTCATCTTAACAACCACTCATTGTAGGAGAACTTTTTTATAGGTATAGAAACAGAAACCCTGAGAGCTCAAGTTATTTTCCCAAGACCACATTAAGTATCAGAGCTGGAAGTTGAACTCAGAATAACTGAGCCTCCAAAGCCTTTCACTATGTTAATGCAGTGAATAATAATGGTTTCTTTATTTATTAAGTAGGTGCTAAGCTCTTTAGAAGCTATTAGTATGAGAAGGAAGACATTGTTTTCAATAGAGAACATGTGTATGTGTATGTCCTGGGGGAGGTGATGAAGATGAAGATGATGAGTAAATCCAAGATGTGTGAGACACTGCTTTTGCCAAAATAAACCTGACGAAATGTTAATGTTTACACTTTGGTTCCCAAAGCTAAACTCTAATTTTATTAATATTTCTTGGGTGTGCTATAACTTCTAATGTAAAGAGTTAAATAACAAAATCATCAAGTTTAATTAATTCAGAAGTGTCAACACAAGTACACGTAACTTATTTGTAGGCCAATGATAGATTTCAACTACACAATATTTTTGAGTAGAAATAAGTCATTCACAGAATGACATTTAAATACCAGTGAAGATATATTCTGGTACTTTGTTCTGATTTATTATGATAACCAAAATCAGATCTGGAAATTTATGAGTGAATATAGATTCAGAATTGTAAACCAGGATTTTAATTTGGATACTTTCCTCTTATACATATAAAATCTCAATTTTTTCCCCCAGCCATGCAACACACTGGTAGCCAGAATTATCTGGAGGAGAACTTAAGAGACATGTGAGTTTTATTATCAATATTTTTTTTGCCTGAAATTTGAAATCATATTAATTATTTGGGGGGAGGGGAGTGGGGCAGTGATATAACAAAGAAAGATGAAGGAAAAGAATTTGATTCTATCTTTAACAGTGACATAGTGTTTTGTTGTTTCAGCATTAGCACTATGGTTGCTCAGTTTCTTCAGAAATTGACTTATGAAGAAGTACAAACCACAGTTAAAGAGTTGTTAGATTTTGCAGAGAAGTGCAAGAGCCTCAAGATGCGTGAGTCACCTTCAGAATGCTCTTACCAGTTGGTAGGTGAATCAAGTTCTCTGTCTCTGTCTCTCTCTGTCTCTCTCTCTCAAATAAATTACCACCAAAAGATGTAGTTCTGAGGGGGGCTATTTGCATAATTAGGTAGGGGATTGTAAGGCAACAATACATACATGATTCATACTCAAGATAGAATCTGTGTAGGCTTGTAAACCTATAGTTTATCAGTTCATCTCTGGGAGATCAGCCTCTGTGAACCAAACACTTAAAGGAATGAATTAGAGCCTAGAATGTCAATGTGTTAACTTAAGTTGATTGCTCTGCCTCATCTCTAAAGTACTCTTGTCTGACATCCTCATATAAATGTTCCTGGGAAATTGAAATAATTTTGAAAGGTTTCTTAGGGAATATAAAAAAGAAGGAAGAAGTACGTATTATTATGGGCTCCTTTTCCCAGTTAGTAGATAATCTTGGGCATTACTATTGTGTCTTGTAAAGTATGTCTATCTTGTGATTAACAAATTCTTGATAAACACTAACATATTTTTATCATCTCTCTCTCTTTCTCTCTCTCTCTCCTGGGAGTGCAAAAAAAAAAAAAAATGTATATAGATTTTAAGAAAGGAAAACTGTGTTAAAATTACACTGATGGTAACCACTTTGAGTATGTGTGGTAATTGCAGAAGTCAAATGTGACTTGTACTCATTGTTTATTATTGGCATATATTGAGTATTACAATTTTAATACAAATTTTTCCTTTCTTAAGATGTGTATAAATTGTTTTGGCATCCTGTGTGTGTGTGTGTGTGTGTGCGTGTGTGTGTGTGTGTATAAATTATTCTCATGCCAAACAATTTAAAATACAACTGAATAGTTTTCTCCTTTATTTATAGATTTTTTTTTCCATCTTCTTGGGGGCTAAAACCTATTTATCTTTTCTTAAATTCTAGCATCTAAGTAGACATAGGAGAATTATCAGTCTTATTAGAAACACATTTTAAATGAAGTACTTTTGCCAGCGGCTAGTCTCACTTAATTTTATAGTGATTTCTCTTATTTCCATTTCAAAAGATGAAGGTTTTATGCCTTTATCCCCCAAATCTGAAAACACATTATTTGTGGTTTACAGCATCCCACACATTTACTGCCACCCAAAAATAGTTGAAAACTCACTGAATTATTACATTTCCATTTGAATATTTGGTACTGAGTGCACATTACTTCAGAGTTTAATTTTTAAAATAAGTTCCCATGGATACCAAACTAAAAACAAGTAGGAATCAAGGAGAGTACACCACCATCTACTTCTTGGTAGACAGTTCTCATTAAAAATACCTTGATTTCCTTAGGCCCTGGACAGTCTGGCTTATGTTTATATTAATATCTATCAAATGTATGAAAATGAAGCAATTACATGGGAAAGGAGAGAATGATAAATTCTATTTGGTCAATGCCCAGCATGTGGGAATTTAGACTTAAAAACCTAAAAGGCTTTTGCTCAAAAAAAACTATATCTGGGAAGTATTGGTTACAAGGTGTAGCATCATGTACTCAGCTGCCTTTTTAAAAATAAAAATATGTTATCTTTCCTGTGGTTAGGAATGTAGACTATACATGTATTCCCTTTCAATTATTATTTCCTCCTACAGATGACTACCTTCCTGGAGCATATTTGTAATAACCAAGGAATGGTTGACAAACATGCGTTTTCTAACTGTTGCAATATAAATAACACAGCAAGACATAAGTGCTTCCTATTATACAAAAAAGATGATGAAGGTCACAGTGATATATTCCAAATTCCAAATCCTGAGCAAATCTGTGAGATGGACAAAGAGAATCAAGCGTCAGTGAGAGGGAGGTAAGTCATTCCTTCTTACCATTGTCTTTGAAGAAGAGTGTTTTCCAATTTTGAAGACTGGTCTTTTTTTAACATAAGAGCCTCTGAGAACACAATGCTTTATTATATGGAATTAAATTGAAAATTTAAGCTACAATGTATTTTTCTCCCTCAGAATTATAATTTTGGTCTTAGTGAATTGAATAGGGCATGATGATTATGTCTGTGCCATGAAACATTAAAAATGACTAGGACTGTAAAGGACCCATCTCCTTAAGAATTAGATTGGTCAGACCAGGAACAAATGATATTGCAAGGTATAGTCAAACAGGCAAAGCATAATAAACAGAGATTACAGGGGACAGAGAGCAGGTATTCATAGCTGAGGCAGGCTCTGGCGTTTGGGATATTCATTAAGGGATAGCAGAAAGGGTACTGATAGGCATGGAAATAGTCTGTCATTGGGAACCTAGGGAACCTAGAGATAAGTAAAATTGTAGATTAGGCAGAGGCGAATTTTCTACTCAAGAATTCTGATTCTGTGATTCCTACCTGGAGTGAATAGCATTATAGCAAATGGGTAGGCAGCTTAAACTTTGGTTTCCTACTTAGCATAGGACAAGTCTACCTTTTGGTAGTGAGGTGCTAGCAAATGGCTGGTGTTTAGAGGTAGGACATCAATACCTAGAAAAGTAGAAATGATAAGAGAAATACAAAGCTTCAGTTCTTAAGGAATGCAGTTCTTGCCGTCTTGTCAATACAGGCTCAGACGCATAATAAAGCGAGTATCTGATTGCTGGATCTACAGTGTAAAGAGCACGATAGACATTTGATTTCAGATTTTAGACATAAACTCCACACCAGAGACGAATGAAAAGACAGGGTAACTTGATACTCAATAAACGTAAATTCCTTTAATTCACCCACAGAAGGCCAGAATTGCCCCAGAGATTACTGAATCTTCAAGAAAAAATTAAGTGGCCCCAGCCACTTAGGGAGAAAGGACTAAAGGATGGGGGCATTCGGTAGGTTCCAACTTGTCTGACATTAGGGGCAACCAAATGGGAACCAAAACATGAGCTTGGCTACCTCTTTACTGTAGTTCTATCCATTGTAGATGAGAATTATAGAATCAGATTTGGGCTAAACATTCAGAGATTAAAAAGTCTAACCAAAACTCAGGCAGTGAATCTAACCTCTTCTTGAACATTTACAATGAAGTCAGTAATTAAGGAGTTATTTTATATGCTAATTTTAATTTATGTGTATATAACCATAAATATTTAAGGGGAAAGTAACTTTCTACCTACTTGCCACATAATTATAAGCCAAGAACTTTAATTAATTCTCAACTACAGAAACAGTAACTTATATCAAAGCTAGAGAAAAAGTCAGCTATTTTGGACTTAATCAAAAGATAACACAGTCCCTCACCTCGTCTAGAAAGAACTTCATGATGATCTTGAGCGACTTCTCTTTGCCCACCAATGGCTTCTAAATTGTATTCCCCTGAACCTGCTGTACAATTCTGCATTTACAAAAATTCAGTTTAGACTACTGAACTTTCTACCTTCTACTACTTTTAGAAAAATGAAACGTTTTGATTACTGATTTTATTTCCCCATTGGCCCAGAAGCTATAGTCGGCCACTTCATGGGCACTCAGCGAATGTGTGACTCACCTCTCAGTGACATATCCAGCACGAACATTTGATGTATTTAAGTATAGTGCTATCTCATCTCTTTGAACATGATACTCTAGAAGTTTCAGGTCAACAAGACTAAATGAACCCTAAGTTTTTAAGAAACAGTAACAGCACATGTTCTTGAATTCTAAATTATACAACTTCTTATTTGTCGAATTTTAGGTTCATTTATGAAACTTCTAGGAAGCATCCATTCCTGTATGGACCCACTATTTTGACCATGTCTGCTTGCTATGAAACAGCTATTCAGTCATGTTGCCAAGAAGAAAATAAGACTGAATGCTTCCAGAAAAAGGTAAAATACTCATTTCCCAAGTGTTATGGAGAGCCTTGCTAGGCAAAGTGTGGACTGTGGACCAGAAACATAGGCATCACCTGGCAGCTTGTTAGAAATGCAGCATCTAAGCTCTTCTGCAAACCTACTGAACAAGCTCATAAACAAGATACCCAGGCAATTTGGATAGTCATTAAAATTGTAGAAACATGATCTAGCACAGCTATTACTTCCTAATAAATATTTAATATTTCAGTTACTATTGCTATATAACAAAACACCCCAAAATTTAATGACTCAAAACAATAATTGTTTTATTATCTCTCATGGGTCAGGAATTCAGGAAGAGCTCATCTGGGCAGTTCTGGCTCATGATCTTTCATATGGCTGTAGTCAGACAGTTCCAGCTTGAACTGGAACTGAGGGGCTGAAGCACTTGGGGGCTGCTTCAACATCTCTTTCTTCTCATATAACTCAGAGCCTCTCCATGTGGGCTCACTGCCTTGACTAGTTTGGGCTTCCTCATAGCATGGCAGCCTGAGGGCAGTTGGATTGCTTACATATGGTCAAAGTCTTCAAGAACAAGTATTCCAGTGGATAAACAGAAGTTGTATGGCCTTTTATGACCCAGCCTCAGAAGTTACTTCTGCCATACTCCATTGGTTGACTCACCATAAAACCTTGTCATTTTGAAGGGGACAGTATATACATACTTGTTTGGGAAGACTATCAAAGTCTCACTGGAAGAAGAGCATGGGATAGAAGATGTTGTAGCCATCTTTGGAAAATGCAGTTGGCCACACTTAATTTTAACAATGTGGCCTTTTCTCCTTCATTAAATAGATGTAAATCAGTGATTAGTTCCATGATAAAAGTACTTTTTATGCACAATTATTAGTTTCTAAATATATCAACATAAAATAACCACCTTTACCGGAAGGGAGCACCAGATGGCTTTTCCAAAGGTTGTGTTGAAATTAGTAGTAGTTTGATCATCATTTTGATGAATTCCTGAAGGCTAAAGGCAATGCCACTTCTTCTTTACTGTTTTCTTTGCTCTTTTCAGTGCTAATTTACCTCATATTCCTTTAACCCCCTATTTTTCTATTACCCTAAACCAATTTGTCCTACTGAGCTCATCATCTATCTCGTGTAAGAAACAAAATAATGTATCTAAAGAGTTTCTGGCATATGCTAAGTACGCGATGATTGTAGCTATTATCATGTCATATCTATCTATTATATCTATCATCTTTTATTCTTACCTCCCTCTCCACTCTTCCCTTGGTGAACCCCAATTCCTAAGCAGTACAATTCTGAAGCCAATTCTCAATTCCTAAGCAGTACAGTCATTGTTTTTCTCTTTTGGTTTCATATTAATTAAACACTAAAAGCAAGTGATCATGTAGACTTATGTCTCATTACCTAGAATTTCTGAAGAATGAGATTTCATTCAGATGAGTTTTGTAGGTAACTTGCCATTTACTAATTTAAGTGACAATGTTTTCTTAACCTTAACCCTCTTCAGTGGAAATTTTTCCTTAATGTATAACATGCCTCTATACTGTTAAGCGTAAGCAAATGCTTTTAAGTTACCTAAGAGTTCTTTCCTCCTCTACCTCTCTTTGTGATATTTAGCCTTGCTGCTTCCAGGATGTCTGTTCCTAGTAGTTCCAGCTCCATCCTCAGAAAAAATTACATAACCAATTGTGCAAAAATTATGTCTATGATCAGACACAATTTTATCAGTTAAGTGCTCAGATACTATTTTATGAAGTAAATAAGCTTGCCTGTATTTGATTTCAAATGAGTATAATACAATAAAATAAGGATAAAAATACTTATATTTATAATTAATTATAAATATAATTATGATTATTATGCCAGTTTTGTGGTTTGAATATTTCCTTTAAATACATTGTTTTTAAAAATAGCATCATAAGGTACAGTTACCTAAAGTAAAAATATTATGTAGTCAATATAATGTTTTAAGTGAAAATATAGAGCTCTTCGAAATTTAAAAATATGACTTATATTTCTACCACACAGAGATATTAATTTTCGTATATTTCCTTTCATTTATTTTTTCCATTTACAGATTTTGTTTTGCACATTGTTGTGATCACACTGAACATAGAGTTTTGATGAGAAATTAAAACATCCCTACTTTTTATTAGAAGTATACATCTTTTCAAAAATAATGTGCCATCATGTATTTAACCATCACTGAGCTGTTGAGACATTTTATTTGTCTCCAAATTTTTACTATCATACAAAACATGTATGTTTTTCTTTTGCATAATTATGGTTTTATTTATTAAGAAAAGTTTAGTTGCAATAGTTTCAAAAGTGAAAATCCTGAGTTAAAGAATATTTATGGCAGGGGAACTGCACTAACATGTATTGTAAGCTGGAGCATATATTATGTATAAGCAGTCGCAAACATGTCCAAGATGAGTTAGAAACTTGAATAAAACAGAAATTCAACTGTAAGACATTTTAAACATATTCTAGTGGCCCTCTGGACCTTTGTTTGCTTACTTTCTTGTTCTCCTTATATTTCAAATGTTTGGTCACTGGAACAAGTGATCTCTGGGGAAGTGAGAAGCTACTTTTTAACAAAATAAAAGGAAACAAAAAACCACATTATGCAGTTGCATTTGGCCTCTTTTAAATAAGACACTAAAAACTTTCCAATTTTGAGGAGATACAAAATTTTTACTTTTCTCCCTTCTTTACTAATGATGAAATTAACTTTTTCTGGTGCTATCTTCTTTCTTTGATGTATTGTTTTTCTAATTACAGGTAAAACCTATCAGAAAATACATTAGAGAAATATCTTTGAGGCATCATCATTTATGTGACATTGGGATTAAATTCAACCACAAAGTAGCAAAATCAGTGTAAGTTGCCTATTTACATTTGTGGACTTTGTTGCTATTGGATCACCTTTTTGATTAAAGTCATTTGAAAAATCATTTATCTTTCATTTAATAATCTCTCAGTACAAACCTGGTTACTTTCTTTACACGTATGCTATTAAGTTGGTGCAAAAGTAGTTGCGGTTTAAAAAGTTAAAAATAATTGCAAAAACAACTATTACTTTTGCACCAACCTAATACTTGCCTGTTCAGTAGGGCGCAGAGGGCTGTGCATGAAATCACACAATCCTCATCTCCACCCATTAACTTCTGCCTCAATTTCTTCCATCTGCTCAAATTCCTTAGTCTCTTCCTCACTGCACAAAGGATTCTGTACATTCAAATGCAGCCGCTTCATTGTTCTGCATAGTAAAGGCTGGAGGATAAAAGGTAGTCCTTTCTTTTGGAAGCTAGGAAAGATTTTGGCTCCAATGTTATGCAGAACACAAAAAACAGTGGTATTTAGGAGTGGGGATGGAGGAGTGTGGGATGGGAGGAAAATCTGATGTTACTCAATGTACCTCTTTCCTGGCCCAGATTGTGTTTCTGTCCTACATGACTCCGGAAGACATACATCTTCCTTGTGTCATCTTCCCCAATTTAGGACAACATTGGGCTGCCTGAAAGCTCAGCTCTCCTTATAAGGCATGCACATTTTCCCTATTTCCAGAGAAATTTCAGGGATGTTGCTCAATTGTCAATAGAGGAAAAGGAGACCCAAACCTCCTAGAATTATTGTCTTTATGATGAAGAACTTTTTTTGGAAGGTAAGGTCAGATAAATATCCTCTTTAAACAACTGGACTTCTTTAAGCAATAATTTAAATGATTAAAATGACTATATTTTCCACAATTATGAGTTGAATTGTGTTTGTTTTGTGACTTAGATCATAGATGGCCCTGGATGCTAACACTGAAGAAATAGAAAGCATTTCTAATACTCTCTTCACCCTACACTTGCAAGTGTGTTTCTACTTTGGTTACTCGATAAACTAGAACTAATTTTAGAAAATATCAATTTCAAAGCACTGTTTGAAATGTACTTATTTTTCATTTCAGGGAATTGGTTCTGTTGACTAAAAAACAACTTAAAGCTAACTTTTCTGAAATTGCCAAATTGGCTGTTGATATTAAAAATCTTCATCAGACTTGTTGTGAAGGAAATACAGTAGCATGCGTGTTGGGCAGGGTAAGATCCTCTCTTCTTAAAGTTCAGTTCAGCCTTTAAAGTAATTCTTAAATAAAAGTTGCAGTGGTATATAATGAATCTAAAAAAGGAATTGTCATTTATCAGGTTTTGGTATTTTTGGTATGCAGTCATGCTAACTTCTAAAAAATGAATTAGAATTTTTTTCCTTTTGAATTTTCTGAAATAAATGTAATGTTATTAAGACTTAACCGGTTTTGTGAAGGTTTGAAAGAACTTGTCTGTTAAACAAGCAGGGATGGATTAGAAACTGGTGTGACAGCCTTTCCATTTCTTTTGTTATGGATTTATTTTCACATTTTTCAATCCATCTTCATTACTCATGAATTCTATACTTGTGAATTCACTAAAATTTATTTATAACTCCAAAATCTATACTCACAGCACTTTTGTGGTCATTCGCAGACTTGTGCATGCTCAAAGAACTGGAAAATTTGAGTCACCTGATACATGTAGTCCCAGCTGAGATGGAACCAAATGAGGGTCTGCCTTCTTGTTTTAGTTTCCATACTGTAGATAGTGTTCTTTTTGCAGTCTAGTTAGTGCCATGTTTTCCTCATTTTTGTGTTTTTTGTTGGTAATTTAGCTGTTTGAAATGGCCCCAAAGGTGGTGTTGAAGTGCTATCTAGTGTTCTAAACACAAGAAGACCATGATGGGTGTTAAAGAGAAAATATGTGTGTTAGATAAGCTTTGTTTATGCATGAGTAACGGTGCTGGCAGCTGTGAGTTCAATATGAAAGAATCATCAATATGTACTAAATAAGGCGTCTTTAAACAGAAAGGTACACAACATGAGGTTATGTCTTGATCTGTTATTCGTGAAAATGTGGCCGGAGGCTTGCAGAACCTAACCCTGTATTTCCCCTAGGGTCAATGATTCAGTAGTCATGAATTCAGTATTTATGTGACTACTGTGAATAATGAGAGTGTACTTATATTTCACCAAGGTTTTAAATATACATTTTCCTTTAAAAAGTCTTCTTCGTCAGCATTTTCTCATTTAGGAATATAGGGTTCTACATGATAATATTATTATTTGATCATTAAACATATCAATTATGTAATTATACCTCTTTTTCCCATGTGTTTGTGTTTTCTCCTTTAATTAATTAGCTTTTCAAAGGGACTATTTAATTTCTTGGTCTTTTCCAAGGCAAAGTTCTTGAACTTATTTAACAGTTCTACTGTGTTTCTGCTTTTACTTTATTAATTCTCTCGTTTATTTAGTTGCTTTTATCTCAGTTGTTTGATGGACTTCTTAGTTTTGGTGGACTTCTTAGTTTCTTTATACTGATTCTTTTTAAATAACAGTTAATATTTATTTCATTTGAACTATCATTTCTTTCATGCACTATATTCCACTGTTTATTTTTTTATATTGAATTAATTCTCTTTTGATTAGAATATTTCTCCTAATGCTCTCAGGAATGGTGTATGGATTGTACACATTTGAATTGCGTGTCCTAGAGAGTTTCCTATTTTTATTAGTGCTCATTATATCATAGCATGATGCTACAAAATATCACACCAACTCATAAAGCAAATATGCTTATAATAGATTTTAATTTTTAATATTAAGTGATATAATTCAAGATAAACATATATATGTTGTATCAACATAATTCAATTTTACATAGTAAGGTTCTCTCTCTTTCTCTGACTGCATGGCATTATTAGACCAACATTCTAGGATTGTATAATAATTGCTATAGTTCTAATTTTTAAAAAATATTTTCTGTGTGTCAGGCACTAATTCTAAGCATTTTACTTTTATTTAACAAACATTATTTTAGTACTTACTCTGAGCCAGATTCCTTCCTTTGTTCTCAACAAATATTAACTCATTTAATTCCTACAACCTTAGGAAGTGTTATTTTATCCCCATTTTACAGATTAGGAAATCAAGGCACACAGGTAAGTAGCTTGCCTATGTCACATAGAGAGGAAGCAGCAGAGTCAGAATCAGAACTCAGAAAATCTGAGTACAGAGCTACAGCTGTCAACTATTGCACTAGTTTATTTTTCCAATGATGCCTGCAAAGGTGCTGTTATGGAGGACAACAGATTGTAGGAGAAGTTTTTCTTCTACCCAGAATGCATGTATTCTTACTGTTTCTTTCATCAGTCTTCTTCCCCTCTTTTACTACATTTTGAAAATTGGTATTCCTCATAGATCTGATCTTGGCCTTGTCCTTTCTTATTTTACACATACAATCAGAACTGGATAGCCATCCAGCAAGTATTCACTCTCCTCTTCCGTAGCCTAGATTAGTTGCTGGACCATGAACTACATTTCCTGTCCGTCTTGCAACTAGATGGGGCCACCTGACAGAATTCTGGTTAGAAGTGATTTATGCCATTTCTAAGCCTGGTCCATAAAAATCTCCTGGTTAAAAAACATCCCATCTGAAGGCAACGTGAGAAGCCACAGGTTGAAAATGACACAGGCTCTGTCAGCCTGGTTCCTAGAACTACTGCCTAGAGGCACTACTCCTCCCTTCTCAATAGAAAGAAATAACCCTGGTTCTATTACGCCACTGAGTGGTGCTAGTTACTTAACTAGCACACACCCTTATCAATCTCAACCTGACCCCGGATATAGCTTCAATTTACCACTCAGATCTATTTCTTCAGCCTATTCTTCTTTCAGGAAGAAGAGTCCTTAATCTACAGTACCAACTACTTAGAAGAAATCTCCATGAAGATGTCTAATAGATGCCTTAAATCATCTTAACTCTATATTCCAACATTGAACTCGTTGGTTTCCCTTTTAGCCATCTTCTTCGAACATGCTCTTTTCTCCTGAATGCCAATTTCAGTAAATTGTGCTACCACCAACCCACTGTCATATATCATTCTAGATCCTTTGTCCTTATCTCACTCCCTGACTCCAATCTGATTACTGTTTTTTTTAAATCTTGTCAATTCTACCTTTCAGTAGCTCTTAAGTATACTCATTTGGTTCAGTCCTCATCATTTTTGAACTAAATTTTCTCAATAACCTCCAAATATTCTATGTATCATTTCACAAATATCATGTCCTCTCACCTCTAAGATTCTTTAATATAAACGTGAATAATTCTAGACTGCTCTTCCTCTTCATTTGTTTCCAACTCACTTCTTTGTTCTTCCAAACTCAAAATTTTCAAGATCTTTGCTCTGACCTCCATCTGGTCTGGATTGCAAAACACTGTTTTCTTCCAAAGCATCATGAACTTCTCTTACAACTTCTATTATAATGCATTATTATTATTGTTTAGTTATTTGACTCTCCAACTAGATTGTGAGTTCTTTAAGTATAGAGACTAGTTTCTTTATACACACACACACACACACACACACACACACACAATTATTTGTGTGCATGTACCCATATTTATGTACAAGTAGACATGTTAAATATGTAAGGATAATAGTAATGTTATAGTAATATAATCATAATGTATATAGTAAATGACAGAAACAAATGTTTCCTAACTGGGATCCTAAAGTAATAATAGCAATAGCAAGACAATAAAACTATTTGTATTTTGTTGGGTTAAACATGAAAACAATAATAATTTCTGTCTCCCTTTAAAATTCTTTAAGAGATGTTAAAAGTACTTGTGACATTTGAGTAAGTAAGGTCAAAAAGAGAAGCTTTTCTTATTAGAATGAATCACTAGAAATGATGTTTTTGGTCTCTCAGTTTGCCAAGGATAAAGCAATATAAGAAGCAAAGTTTTTTCTGGTTTTCTACTAATAACAATACAAATAAATAAGTTCAGAATGAAGTCATCGAAATAACTGTTCCCTTTTATGTTTTATAGAGTCAGCTTATGAACTATATCTGCTCTAAACAGGCTATCCTATCCAGCAAGATCATTCCATGCTGTGCACTGCCAGTGCCATTCCGAGGAGAATGCATTATTAATTCAGAAAATGATGATAAACCTGATCTTTCATCCCTGCCACTCAGCAGGTTTACAGAAGATCAATTTGTATGCAAACAATTCACTGACAAGCAAGATGATTTCCTACAAGAGTAATACAGATTTTTGTAAAATCTTAATGATGGAATGTTATGATTATGGATTCTTTGCAATATTATTTCAGGCTTTAAACTTAAATGATGACAGAGGTTAGCCAATGATGCAAATGAGTGATGGAATGGGAATTGTGACCAAGAATAGATGTTTTATGGAGTCCATTATTGGCAGCTACTATATAGCTCCAGCCACTTGTTACCATATTGGCATGCAGTCTTTGGGTGACTGGGTCTATTGCATTCTGAGAAAAGCTGGAAGTCTTTTGATTTTTAAATGTTGACAACTAACACAGGAATCTTTAAAAATGCAATCGAGATCAAATGTTGGCAAGCTTTACTCTAAGAGACTTAGAGGTATCTCTAAAAGCTTCAGATTGGTATACCTGGTCAACTCTTCTATTCTAATTAATTTAATACCTACTACTAAAGCCATAGTGTAGCATTTAAAGATTAGAGAGACAGAGTATTAATATCTCTGTTGTCAATTCAGAAGTGCATATTAATTTGTGCATAAGACAAACTGAGTTTAATATGCAATGTTAAGATGATATTGCTGTGTGATTGAAATATTTCCAAAGTCCCTTTGTGAAGCATTATTTGGAGCAATTACATTCCAACAAAGCATAAGATTTGAGTTTTTAAAATTTTTTTAAATTTAAAGTTCTTTATAGAATGACTGTAGCTATATTTCTGAAATTTCAATTGATACTGGCTTATAAAAGTAAATGTCACTTTCTGTGCCCACTTATTCCTAAACACGCATTTGATACTGAAAAAGTTGATAGGCACAACTTACTAGTGAAAATCACATTAGACTGAATTGGGAGAACTGAGTTGTAGTCTAGCTTTGTCATACATAAGCTTTGGAATGTGTCATGCCATTTAATTTCCCTAGGCTTTTGTGTTTCAACTGTAAACTGAGGAGGTTGGCTAGGATCACTCCTAAAGTGCCTCCCTTGATTGTATGTTTCCTTTCAAAATATTCTAGAGTCCAGATTTTTCATTCTTGTACCCCAGAAGAATTGCAGATTGTGCATGGTCTATTCATGGAAAAGAGGGGAATATGGTGATTTAATACCTAGCTAGCACTTACTTTTGAAAGAATTGTAATACTTATAAAATCTAGCCTCAAAGGTCATTGAGAAACATGTAATCTCACCCAAACACTTGAAATTAATTTCGAGAGAAGTAAGTGGAGATCCAGAGCCGGGAACTATCAGCTAATCAACATATTTTAGGTTCAAGTTATGGAGCTGCCACTCACTACTGTGTGACTTTGGAACCATCACGTAATTTTATTGATTTGGGTTCCTTCTGTCAAAACATAGTCAATAAAACCTCTCTGCCAGGCCCCAAGGTTTCCAAATGTCTTAAGGTCAGTTAAAATATTGAATAAATTTCATAATTATAATTGGCTTTTCAAAGAAAACTCTTTAAATTTTACTGTTTACTTTCTAATATGTTTCATATAACTACAGGTTTCTTTATGAATATTCAAGGAGACTTCCAGAGCTGCCACTTCTAGTGATTTTAAGAGTGGTTACAGTATATCAAAATTTATTGGGAAAATGCTGTAAATTAGAAGATCCTCTGGAATGCTATAGCCATGGGGTAAATGCCTTTTTATTTTTTAACCTGTTATACAGAAGTGATTACAAACATATGAAAAATTACAGTGCTATTAGTGCCATACTTTAGTGAGATGATTATGCATGTTCTTGCTAATTGTAAGCACTGCACAACAAATATAATTTCCATCTAAAATGAAGACCACAGGTCATACTGTAGCAAATCTTTCTGCAAGTCACTGTCTAATGGATTCTGTGCTTCATGGAAAATTCTCTGTGCATCTCCTCTTTAAAGTGAAAGTCTGCTTGGCACAATAGCAGGTAGCATGAAAGCACAGCCTGTTAGGGGAATGTCAACTATTTCCACCAAGCAGTCCTGGAAACTGTCCCTATTTCAGGCCAGGAATTGTACTGTTTACAGGCAGCAGCTCCTGTTATACATTTGACATGAAAAAAGTAGGTGATCTTACAAATTTGACCAGATCATCCATTATTCAGGGATTACCAGGAGCTAGGTGGTTCTGGCTTTTGTTATTCTAAACAATGATTTGCATATTTACAGGGGGAAGGGAGGGGTGGGAGTGGAGAAGGAAGACATCTCTTGTCCTGTCTGGACTCCAGTATCTTGGTGTTCCCAGAGAGGATAAATGAAGGTGATTCAGTCTCCTGTAGGTTAGTACCCTTTAATAGCATCACCAGCAGACCTCCACAATAATCATTATGTTAATAGTAACACATACAGGAGCATGGATGTTTGGAGTCAACAAAACAACTTTGCAACCAATATCCTATTTGATCCTCATAACAGCCTGGTAACATAGGTAATGCCAGAATTACTAACAACATTTTGTAGGTGGGAGTAATGATTTTTCAGGAGGTTCAAATGATTTGCCCAATGTCACACAGGCAGTAAAGACAAGGGTAAGGGTTAAACTCAGGCAAATAGTTTGCAAGTCTGGTAAAATTTTTACTGTAACAAGTATTGCTTATTAGGATCCAATGGACTGGATTTGGTGATCCTACCAAACAGCTAAGCCTGCAAGGTCACTTGTATCTTTCCACTGGAATTTATTTGTGTGGTCCAAGAACTCTGAATTTGCAGTTAGAGCTGAGAATTCCGTTTGATTCACTTCAATGTGTATTTCTGGAGCTTTACTATATTCAAGGCTGGTACATGTTTTCATTAAACTATGACTTCTTAATACTGTCGACTGGCCAAATAATCCTCCAGATAATCCACCAAAAGAAAATGGTCTATTCCAGGAAGAAAAAGAACCAAAGAGAGAATGCACACCCACCAGTGAGTCTTGCCCACCAGCCACCCATGTGTGAAGTAGGGAGGAACCCACCACGGATCCCTCCTTTATTTGAATCCCTCCCCAGGAAGTTACCATAGAGTTCAACAGGAAGTCAAGACTAGAGAGATAACAAGGGGCCCAGCTCCACCCATAGTCCTCCCAGCTCTATGGTTAAGTTTCTTAAGATGTCAGTTTACTTTCAACAATACATATCTATATTTCTATATCTATATCTTTATCTCTATATTTGCTGGTTATTTGTAAGGCTATATTATCACAACCCATAAACACACACACACACACACACACACACACACACACACACACACACACACTGACCAATCAAATTTAGGTCTATAAACTACCTTTAATGATCTATTTTTGGCTTGATGAATGATTTGCCTGAGGCTTGTAAAATATACCATTTAATCACAAATGAGTTTTTTGTCACAGGAAGCCAAATATCAATGTTGCTCTTCCTCTTTTTTCTCCACAAAGTACATAGCCATTCCTGGTTTAGCAAAGTGTGTTTTTCAAGATTTGTTAACTCAGTAAGTAAATAAAGCCCTGGGTTTAGGAAAACAGTTACACTTAATGATTACAGAAGATGGTTTTGCAATCTTACCTCAAGATATATTGTTGCAATGATAGATAAACACTGACTATCTTTATTTTTCAGAAAGAGATGTTTCGAAGAGTGGTTCTTGAAAGCCATGAGCGTGTTAAAAATTATTGTGATTTACATGAAAAATTAGGAGATAATAACTTCCATGACAGGTATGTTTGTAAGATATTGTCCAGATTTATACTTGTTTAGTGAGTTTTTGTTAACTCTTGGTGCTGGAATTTGCTAAAGAGTCTCCATCCAACCTTAAAAGTCTCCAAGGTCAAGGTAAAAGCCAGTTCTGAATTAACCTAGCTATCTTTGTCTTGATAAGATAGTGTCCACATAACTTTAGGTGCTTTTCCACTGTTTTCCAGGCCAGTTTCCAGATTTCAGTTAATGCCCAGAGGTTAGAGAGCCAACCAGCCCCTGGCTGCCTTACTGCAATCTCACAGGGGCTCAGTCCCTCACATGTAGACATTTAGTTTGGGGCTTTGCGTGCAATTTTGAGTCAAAGCTGCAACAAAGAGCTAATGTGGGATTCTTTTGTCCATTTTAAATCAGGTCCACATAGCAAATTTTGTATTTTAGCCACCAAGAATAGTATGGATCCCTTGCCTTAGTTACCTTAGTCATTTGCCAGAGGAAACACACACAAATCCTTGTGTGCAGAGAGACTGATAAATCCCAATGTATTTCAAAGATTAGTATATCAAAAAACAGAAGCCGATATTTAGAATCTTTAGAATCATGCTATAATAGTCTTATTTGGAAGCAGACTATTAAGGAAAAATTCAGTTTACTATAATGTCCCCTATTACTGAGCTTAAATTGCATGTCCAGATTAATGGAACCAGAAAAAGAATTCTTGTTTCAGAGAGAATATTTGACTTATTACTTTTCTTTTATGCTGTGTTCAGCTGCTAATGTCTAGTTTAAATATTAGATCAGTGGTTCTCAAACTTCAGAATTACCTGGAGGACTTATTAAAATACAGCCCCAATGCCAGAGTTTCTGGGATGGGGGGAGAATTTGCACTTCTAACAAGTTCCCAGGGGTGCTGATACTGCTGGTCCAGGAATCACAATTTGAGAACCACTGGATTAGATTGACTGTTTCAGTGGATGTTATAGCTAAATTCTTTCCCCATAAAATTCTTTTATGTAACATAAATGCAAGAATTGACTCTGGTTTTTCTTTTAGTTGTTGTCCTCAAATCCAGATCTGTAGAGTCTTTCTCCTTAAAATCTCTCTCCACATCCCTTACTTCCCACCACCACTCTTCTAGTTCACCATCTCTCACCTGGATTACAGGAATGGCTTTCAAACTGTTTCTTCCCTCACATTGCCTCTTGCCCACCTCCAGTTCATTCTTTATACATCAACCATAATTATCTTAAAAACAATGTAAATCTGATTCTGTAACTAAGCTTTGCACTCTCCAATCCTCAATCTCCTTCAATCAAGAAAACAGAATCACATTCAATGACTTCCCAAATACTCCCCTCCCACTTTCACTCCCCTCTAACTGGGTCATTTTTAGTTATTGTCAGCTTTCAGTTCACATGTTATTTCCTCTAGGAGGCCTGCCTGATTTCCCTGGGATGGGATTCAATCATTCTATGTGTACCTAAGGCTCTTCTGTATTCCTCTCCCTCTGCCAAGGGTACTTGTCTATCTCCCCCACTTGGGTGAGAGCCCCATGAGAGTAGGGACTGTTTCCTGACCATTTTTGTAGACTCTAATCCTACACATTGTAGACAACCAATAAAAGCTTTAATGGTCTATGCATGTATTTATTTAGGAAGCTGTTTACTCGAGTCTGATTTTGTAGCCATCCCAATTAGCTATCATAGTTAAACTTGGTAAGTAGAAAAAGATGGATAAGGGTGAAGCAAATTTTTCACAGGTTCTTTTTCCCTGAAGTCAATAATTTCTAAAGTCTTCAGAGTCTGACAAGTCTAAAATTGTATGTTTAAAGATAAATTATTAACATAAACAAATTGAAAACTGTTATGAATATTCACATGTCTCTATACTGTATAGGAAAGAAATTGATATTTTTCCAAATGTCCCCAGTTGAAAGCAAAAGAAAATCTACATAGCTGAATCTTTCCAGTAAGCAGAAACAGAAAAAGTAATAGGATTTTACTAAATACTAGTGTAAGTAGGGGCACAGTATTAATCTTCCACATACATAAGGTTACATGAAAACAAAAGAGAAAACACTGAAAGTTGCATTGTTGGTGTTTCTTTGAAGAACCCTTCTCTAGGCAACATAATTAACATCGCAATGTGTGATTTTGGAAGAGAATGCCAGGTATATTGAATAAGCTGTTAGGCTATTGGAAGAAGGACTGAAAGGATAGAATTAAACTCAGTTTAATGCCTTATTCATCCTAAATCCCAGATAATGTCAGATATTGAGGATACCTCTGTAGAAGTCTTCATTTTAGGCACATAATCATTTCCAGGAGTAAGAGGAAATTATTCTTTCAGGCTCATGGTCCTTTATACTAAAAAAGCCCCACAGCTATCTGCTCAAGAGTTGATTATGTTCACGAAGAACATGGCAGCTGCTGCCACCAGATGTTGCCCTCTGAGTCATGAGCAACAGTTTCTCTGCATGGAGGATACGGTGAGCATATCTGTGACGTCATGTTTGCCTGTTCTTGAAGTTCTAATCTCCAATCCCCAGCAATCAATCTTCTGTCAGTGGACACGTCTCTGAACTGTCAATGGAGCCTAATAATTTTGTCCCTGGGAGAAATTCTTTAGGTCAGCTCATGCCAATTGTCTTTGATTAGCAACAGTGGTAAGGAAGCCTCTGACCTAACCCTGGGGGTGTCAGATTCAACAGGCCTTTGCCTGGATCATGTCTATTTCTTGGATTTTCAAGTCAACAAAAGCGATTTTGCCAGCAACTTAAAGATAATGCTGACTTTAGACTAACTCATTCTAATCAAATGTATAGGAAAAATACCCAGTCGTCCTGCTGTGTTTCTCCTTTACTCTCACAATACTACCACACTCACACTTCTGACACCAGATGTGGGGGAATTTCCCCCACACCAAGCAATTCTCTGCGACGCCAGCTGAGTGTCCTACAATTTCACTCAGTCCTGACACTATCTACCTGGAGATAGTATCAGATCCCAGAGGTTAAGGGCTCAGTTCTACATGACTTCCCCCACCCCCTTCAGATGACAATTGCAAGTCCAGGTTGTTACCTGTGCTTCTGACCAATTGGCTATACATCAGAGGTTCCCACGACCCCCTTCTAGGGTTTGATTAATTTACTAGAATGACTCATAGAACTCAGGGAAACACTTACTTATGGTTACCAGTTTATTAAAGGATATGATAAAGCATAGAGTTGAACAACCAGATGAAGAAATACATGAAGTGAGGTCTGAGTGGGTCCTGAGTGCAGGAGGTTCTGTGCCTGTGGATTTGGAGTGCATCACCATCACCCCTCACCCCCACAGTATGTGGATGTGTTCACCAAATTGAAAGCTCTCCAAATACCGTACTTTTGGGATCTTTGGGAGGCTGGTTTATGCAGATATGATCGATTATTAACTCCATTTTCAGTCACTCTCCTCTCTCTGGAGAATGAGGAGTAAGGCTGAAAATTCCAAGGTTCTAATCACATGTTGATCTTTTTGATGACTAGCCCCAATCCAGGAGCTCACCCAGAGTCACCTTGTTAGAAAAAAGATGCTCCTACTGCTCTTATCAAAACAGGGGTTTCAGAAGCCCTGTGTCAAGAACTAGGATCAAAGGCTAAATATTTATATTTTCTGTCATCTTACATCAAACTCACAAGTATTAAATTTATTAGACAACACCAGTATGTTCATTTACAATGAACAATGTTTTTCCAATGGCAGGCATAATTGGGCCTAATAGCTAAGCTACACTTATTCCTGAATCAAAATGTTAATACTTGGGAAGTTGAATTAAAATATGGGTATTAAAAATTTTCAGATTAAAAAATTTTGTTATCTAGCCCTGCCTTCCTTTTATTTTATTATAAATTTTTATTCTATAGTCATGCCTTCCTTGTAGAACTCTTTCAATTAGACTTACACTTTCCTAAAGCCTTATTTTTAGGTGATCCATCTCTTCAAGATGGGTAAACGCATACAGTAAATGTTGATGCCTACCGGTTCCAATTACTTCATTCCCAAATACATAAGAGACGGCAAATTTGGGTGTCCATTACACTCAGAGAGTCATACAGGCAGGCTTGTAGGCAGCATTAGGATAAGTATCAGACACACTGGGAGCAAGACAAAGTGACAGTTCTAGAAAAGAACAAGAAAATGAAGGCGTTAGCTGAAATAGGATCTAATAATTTTTTTCATCATTCATTTATTCATTTTTTTATTCATTTAGCACTCCAATCATCTTTCTTACAGTTGAGTCAAATTAGCAGTACTGTTGACTTGAGGCTTTATTTTAATTTAGTGGAGTGTAACACTGCCCTAACACTCTTGCTTTTTCCCGAACAGTGAAACCCAAGTTGAACTAGCAGAAACTAGAATTTGAGAATACGTAAATATAGCCTTATTTGCTATGGGTAAGAAAATAACGACCACAAACTTTATGACTCTTATTTTAATTTTCTCCTGGGAAAGGCTAAGCTAATTCTTGGAGCTTTATGCAGAAGACATGAGGCAGAGCCTGTCAATGTCGGTGTGGGTCACTGCTGTGATGACTCCTATGCCTTCAGGAAGCCGTGCTTTGATGACCTGCAAGTCGATGGAACTTACATTTCTCCACCTTTATCCTGTGACCAAATTATCAACCTTAAAGAGGGCTTGTGCAAAGCTCAGGAGGAGGAATTCCAAACTGAAAAGCAAAAGTAAGGATCTTTGCTTAATTTGTTCTCTTCTGCTAACAAAGGAGTAGGTGCAGAGAACTGTACAGTGGGTGCAGATATAAGTACTGCATAATGAATGCAGTGGTGAAATGTTATGTTGGAGGTCAAGTAAAATTGAGAATATTATGCAATTTTGCAGTTTTGGCTAACATGGTTGCTACCCCAGCTTGATCAGTTAATGAGAATGAAGTCTATTGGTCAGAAAATATTGACAGAGAAGTACATTCGTGTAGTTTTCCTAAGATGTGAACTTTGGAACATTAGTTTTATAAGGGGGTCTCATACAAATAGTGTTCCATGATCAAATAAGTTTGGAAATATTGTTTCCTTGCTCCTTTTAGAAATTCATACCTTCCATTAACAATGGAAGCCAGAGAAGTCTGGCAATAATCTGTTTAGCTTGTTCTAATTTCTCATCACTTGGGCCATAGAAACTCCTAAAATTATGCAGGACCAGTCTGCGGGGAAAGTGTTTCGGAACATTCCATTGGAGTGATGTGCATCGCCTCATAGTACGTCATTACTTTTGCTGCCACTTTTACTACTGTTACTAGGAGTGACTGTGTTGTCTGTTTAGAACGGTTTGGGGGTGATTGGTAGTGGGTGGCAGCTGGTTGATAATGTAATATCTGTGAATTCAGCTCCTGCAATCCTTGATTCCTTCTCCTCTCACTCACCCACGTCCTATAATACAGTGTCTTTTACCAGATGAGTCTTTATAGTAACTTCTCAGAATATAGAAAAACAGGATATCACTAAAAACTCACAATACCGGAAATAAATATTTAAATGCCATTTATATATATTTTTAAAACATATAATATCAAAGAATACTGAAAATGGAAGGAAGCTTAGATATTAATCAATCATCCCCACCCTGAAGTTGAGGAAATCCTTCTAAAACACATTGTACAGTTTCTCCATGAATATTTCCAGTAATGGAAAGACCATTTGCTTAAAGCAGCCTAATTATCTCTAGATACACTTAACTAAAACGCTTATCTTTTTTATTAAGTAGAAATCTGTTTCCTTACTTCCAACCAAATTTCTACTTCTGGAGCTAGAGAAAGAAATAATTTATTTACAGATATTTTGTGTTGCTGATTAAGGATAGGTCCCTATTATTTCACTGCTAACTGAGAATGAGGTTGGGATGTTATACTCTTACTTTGCAGATAGATCTCCAGGGGAAACGCATGAGTGTGTGTGCACGTGCACATTATATGCATGATATGTATAATGCATATGAAAATATTTGTAAATTAAAAAAAATTATGGATATAAGTTATTACTTTACAAAGTGCTATTCTGATTTGGTTGCTCTTACTGGTACTAAAGGTTATTGATCAGAAATGTTGCCAGAAGAACATAGTCACTTTACGTTTGATCAGGGTTTCCCAATGTGTGTTCTATGTAAAAAGGGTTTCTGGATAAAGTCAGCAATAGAATTCAGCCCAGTGGTCTTTTCCAACCTTGCTTTTCCAGCATCGATTAAAATATGTAGTCATTCCATTGTGCTATCCCTCCTCTTGCCCACCTGCCATTGCAGCTCATTGTCAAATCTCTTCCCTCATCCATTCCTCATATGATATTTTAGTTAGTGTTTGCTGCATAACAAATCATGCTAAAATGTGGTGGTTCAATACAGAATCAGTTATTGTTGCTCAAGTATCTGTGGGCTGATTGGATGAGTCTGCTGACCTGGGCCATCCTCAGCCATCCTCAGTGGAGCTGGCTCAAGAGTCTCTGCTCAACTGCTAAGTCAGCTGCTAAGACAGCTGGCAGAAGGCTTTCCTTGGCTAGGATGGCTTGTCTCTGATGCATGTGGCTTTCTGTCCTCCAGCAAACTAATCCAGGCTTCTTCATATAGTAGCTGGAGAAAGGGGGAAAGTGTGCAGGCCTTTTAAGGCCCAGGTTTGGAACAATGCAATGCCAGTTTTGCTGGAAGGCAGGTCATATGCCCAGCCCGTATTAAACAGGTGTGGGAATAGACTTCACTTCTTGATAGGAAGAGTTGTAAAGTCACAATGTAAAGGACATGGGTACAGAAAAAGATAGACAATTAGGCCCATTTAAAAAAAAATTTGTCACATGTGGATCATTAATGTAGTTATTGAAATTACAGAAAATGATGAATGTCAATATAATAATGGAATGTACAGCAATTAACTGGTTCTGAATTCATCAAAAATGAGGGGTATGACAAAGTTTTCTATGTACAGCAGGAATAAACAGGGATGGGGGATGTTTGAGTTTGGTGACGTATACTGCAAAGGAGTTATGATTTTTAAAAGAGGATGAAGGAGAAGTATGTTGGAAGCAGTAAGAGAACTAGGTGCTAAGGCAAGTAGAAGTCAAGCAAAATTAGCTTCCTCTTGAGAGATCTTAGAGGCAGCTGTGTCCTCTGGGGAGCCCCATGTTTTCATAGAGAGCCAGAAAGAGAAGTTCCGAAAAGAAGCTGTGGATATAGGGAAATTTTCTGATGAGAAAGTCTCAAGTTACAAAGCAGACAGAGGATAAGTTAGGGAGGGCAAGGAGGCAGGAGATGGTTCAGATTAGGGGTGTAGAAACATCAGTATGATGGCAGATGATCTGGGAGATTTAGCTTTGTGACGTGACTGAGGTGACAGGCATGACGAGCTCGGCCTTGGAAGTACCACTGGCAGCACACACAACCTTAGGGCAGCTGGTCCTGCCCTTAGCTCCTGAGAGCTGACAAGTGGCTGGCGTTTCTCGCAATTCTCCCTATCCCACATCACACTGATGGATTGAATGGAACCCTTATTATCAGGTCTTAGAAAAGAAGCTACTTGTTTGCTGCTGCAAAGAAATGTCCTTCTTAGTGCCATCGACCATCTACTTCACCCCCACCCCACTCAGCTAGAGCCAAGTTACTCCCATGGTCCAGGCATTCTCCCTGGGAATGAATTCTGCTGATGATGGACGTGATGTTCGAGGCCCCATTTGGAGTCGACAAACGGTGACTGTTTTAGGAAAAGCCAAAGGGTGAAATTCCAGTGTCTCTGAATCAGCAGGATGCATTGAAAGCACTTCCACCTTTGACAGTGGGGCAGTTCCCTTAGCGTGCCCACCATGCTTCCTGCCCTCCTACAGGCCCCTGACCCTGTCCTCAGGAAAAGCAGGCCCTGGTTTTCCCTGTTCCTTCTCCCCCAAGAACATTAGAAGTGGTACCTCATTTCTAATTATCTTATTTACTCTAAGACTTACTCTTGCAATGTCTAAATATTATCAGTCTGACAATATCATCTTGCCAAGTGAAGCAAAGTATTTGTTGCTTTGGGGATGAACACATTCTCGTGGTCAGCAAACACAAGGTTGCTACTGGTTCTGTGTTATCACAGTCCTTGTGTTCTTATACGCCCGCTGGTCCTTGAAGTCCTTTCTTCATTTCCCCAGGTGAGGTGAGCTGCTCATAAACTAGACTTCAAAACTTTCCAATAAGCACCCGAAGAACACTGTAGCAGCATTTAGTTAGTCATTCTTCCTTTAGCCCAGGCTTGATGTGAGAACATTAGGAGAAAGAAGTCTATTTTTACTTCTGGAGTGCAGGCTTAGCTTTTTCTTGAGGAAGTTCTCTGTGCATACATAGGTACCACTTTCTACATGTCATCTCAACAAATTCTTGTCACAAATTTATGAGGTCTGTAATATTATTACCCCATTTTAATTATGAGGAAACTGAGTCTGTGAAGGGAAGAAGACCTAGTATGAGATCATGCAACAGGTAGCTAGGTAGTTGAGCTGGAATTTGCACCCAAGCAGTCTGGGTCAAAAAGCATAAACTTAACTGCCAACATCGAGCTGTTAGTGTGCCCTAATTGAGGGGTTATAATACTGCTGTAATTTCTAAAACATGGAGCTCTTCATATAAGGGCGAAATAATAATAAGTGTGAAATATTAGAAAGCATCCCTGTTCCAGTGAATTTATTGTGTTCTCTGATAGAGAAAAGAATAGCATAGAGAGAGTTAATTGAGGATCTCTGGAATGTTCTGAGAGGGTCCATATTGGGAGTGAAAGGCCAGCTGGAAAAAAACCCTCCAGTTTCCTGGGATAGTGGCAAGGGCTCTCTCCATGGCTTTCACCCTTATATAATTCTGGCTGACCACCAGAACAAAAATACACACACACACACACACACACACACAACAAAACAAACAAAAACAAAAACAAAAAACAAGTGAAGGGATTAGGATTCCTGAAGAGGAAAAAAAAATTCAGCAGGATAATAAAGGGAAGGTAGAAGTTAACGTCTCAGAATAGGACACAGAAAATAAAAACAGACATAGAAGTTCAAAGTAAAAGAATTTCAAATCCAATTAAGAAAAATAAAAAAAATATTGAGTTGAAATGTTAAAATTTAAGACAGCATGTAAAGACTAAAGTGTATTTTAAATAAAATGGTGGATAAATTTAATGAAAGTAAAAGTTAATATCATAGAAGTGAAAAACCAAAAAGAAGTTGATAACATTGAAAAGTAAAATAAAATTTAAGATTTAAAAACGTAAAACTAAAACAATAGAAAGGATTAGGGGGATATTTTTAAATAAAAGCAGTTCAGTTGGTAGGTAGAGAGATCAGAGTGGGGGAGGGAGGAGGGAGCAGGAGAGGTAAAGCAACTGCAAGCAGATGACAAGCATATGACATAGTTACTGGGGAGGGGGTGTCCAGCTTCCAAGGGGCACAGAGTCCCTAGTTATGGAAATGGCAGCCTTTACATCTGGAGTGCCAAGGAGAGCTCACGTGACATCCTGATACTCCCGCTCTGAATCTCCTTCCCAGACTTTTTGCCTTCTCATAATGGGAGATTTCTTCTTCTTCTTCTTCTTCTTCTTCTTCTTCTTCTTCTTCTTCTTCTTCTTCTTCTTCTTCCTCTTCCTCTTCCTCTTCCTCTTCCTCTTCCTCCCCCTCCCCCTCCCCCTCCTCCTCCTCCTCCTCCTCCTCCTCCTCCTCCTCTTTCTTCTTCTTTTTCTCTCCTTGCCTATAGCAGTGCAATGGGAGTGGTTTTCTTTGTTTAAATAAGCAGCTGCGGGCTGGTCTTCTGGAAACCTAACAGTTACTCTCATCTTCCCTCTACTTGTTCCTCTGGGTAAGTGCATTCAGAAACCAGTTGACTCAGCAGGGGAAAAAGAAAAGCAGAGCGGTTCAGTGTGTGGAGGCATAGGGTGAGAGAAGGGAGATAACTTTTATGGGATGAGACTAGAGGGGTTGGGAAAGACCAAACCATGAAGGCATTTGGAATCCCACAGCTTGTAAGTGAGAAAAGAGAAGTAGAGTATGTATAGGTTTCCCTGTAATTGTTGAATCTACAACTCAGATCCTCAGGGAAATTGTAAAGATGCTCATCAGTTATGTACTGAATTAATACATGAATAAATAGAAGAAAAGTTATGATGATGTACCATTTATTGTGGGAGTCATGGAGGAGGGAGACCATGGTTGGAAGCAGTCAATAATTTGAAATGGAAGCAAGTTGTGCTGTTATCATTAGTATCATAATTCTTTATCTTTGCCACTATGTATTGAGTGTCTTCAGTATACCAGATCTTGAATATATTATTTTTGGTTCTAAAAAAACCTTGCAATGTAGGTATTCAAATTTTCTTTATAATGATGAGGATCAGAGAGGTTAAGTCTCTCACCCACCATCACACAAACGAGTGAGTGGAGGACCTAATTTGAACCAAAGCAAGTTTGACTTCAGATTGTGCCCTTTTAATGACATTAGAAGGAAAGAGAATTCCAGATTTTGCATGAATTAGCAGTAAACTCTGTCCTCTTCCTACACCAGCTTTGGCCCCTTGTGGTGCTGAATCCCTTAAGCCAGACCATAGATGCTCCAAATGGGTGTTTGGAAACAGGATAATCTCACTGTGTAGGTACCAATGATGGTAGTTTCTGCAACCTGGGACTTTTGCTATCCAAGGCTATTTATGGGTTGGTCAGTGAATTTCAGCATCATGAGCAATATTGTTTCTGTAGTAAAATATATTCTGAGCCAAAATCCACCAAATTCCAATGGGAAATAGCCCATGTTTCTCACTTTAAATAATTAATTTGTTAAAAACTGATATTTTTTCTTTGAAGATAGCATAAACTGATTTGACTATATATCTAACCATACAGACTTGAATTATACAGAGACACAAACAAGTACAATGTTTCCTTTCGAGTGCAATCAAGTTTAGGTCTGATTAGAAGATGGAATAGGTACAGTTGGATAGAAAAAATAATACTTGTACTACTCTATTTCTTTTAAAATATTGATTTATTTTCTTATTAAAGTAATACATAATCATTGCAGAATATTAAGAAAATACAGTAGAGAGAAGAAAATTATAATGCTTTTATTCCAACATGGCAGAAATATCTATTATAAACATATGTACTAGATAAGGAACATATAATGTCACATATGTATACAAGTGCACTGGAGAGGGGGGTGTCCACAACTGCCCTCTGTCCACAGTCTATCAATCTAATATTTAATAATGCAAGTTTTGCATACTCTTGCTACTACCCACTTATACAAAATTTCAGTTCTAGCAAATATCCCCAGAATCCTCAGGGAAGAACTTATGAAATTCCCTTCACCTCTCCTACGCCCCAGGAATTCTCCAGTCATGCTCTCCTGGCACGGCTTCTGTACCCCGGGGAACAGTCATACCCTCTAGGTACCACTGTCTCCCACTCAGCTGAAGACTGGTTCCCTTGATGTGACAAAGCTGCTTTATGTTTAGTTGTAAGAAGAAAATAATACCCTCCACTGACCCCCAGGATTATATGCTTTTAGCAGGTACCATGGCAGTGCTGCTTGTGTCTTAATGGTTTGCAGGACTTTTATGAAGTACTTTTATAGCACTTTTTCAAAGAGTTATTCTGATCCCAAATGACTCAGATATGGGTCCAATGGAGACCCAACTGGAATCACAGAATTTCTCCTGTCTACCACTAACCAAGCCTTTCCTAATGAATGGAAGTCAATGAGCCTGACTTCTTGTCTCAGGATGAGTCTCACAAGTACAGGCATACTTTGTTTGTTTGTTTCTTTTTAAATCATAATTTTTTCTTTTATATTTCCACTTTTGGTAATATTATCTATTTCTACATATACAATAAATTCCATTACACTGTGTTTTTATTTCAAACAGCCAACTATCTTTTAAAAATTAAAAAACAATAAAAAATGATAAATACAATAAGAAATATTTACCTGCAAAGTTACCATTTCTGACACTTTGCCTTCCTTTTTGAAGGCATTGTCTAGGTTGAGAAATTTGTTTTTATTTTGGTACTTTATATGGCCTTCCTATTGTCTTATACCTTGCACCAATTTTATGATAAATCAATATAACTATGTATTAATGTTCCTCTGCATACAATTTGTCTTTTTCTCTAAGGCTGTTTTCAAGATTTTCTTTTAGTAATTTGTTTTCAATACTTTGACTATAGTGTATCTCGGTATGGGTTTCTTTTGGTTATTTTACTTGGTATCCCTTGAGCTTGCTGCTTGGAGGATCAATATTTATTACAAAATTTGAAAAATTTTCTGTCACTATTTCTCAAAATTTTCCTTCCCCAGTTTTGCATCTGCTAATTTGCTGAATTTATTTATCAGTTCTAATAGTTTTTTTGTGTGGAATCTTTGGTGTTCTTTATATATAGTATCATGTCATCTGCGAATAATGACAGTTTTACTTCTTCCTTTCCAGTTTGGATGCCTTTTATTTCTTTTTCTTGTCTGATTGCTGTGGCTAGGACTTCCGGTACTATTTTGAATAAAAGAGTGAATACGGACATCCTTGTCTTGTTCCTGATCTTCAGGAAAACACTTTCAGCCTTTCATCATTGAGTATGATGTTCGTTTGTCCAGGCATGCTTCATTTTATTATGCTTTGGATATTTCTTTTTCTATAGATTGAAGGTTTGTGCAACCCTGCATCAAGGAAGTCTGTTGGTGCCATTTTTTTTCCCAACAACATTTGCTCTCTTTGTGTCTCTCTGTCACATTCTGGTAATTCTTGCAATATTTCAAAATTTTTCATTACTGTTATATTTGTCATGGTGATCTGAGATCAGTGGTCTTTGGCGTTACTGTATTAATGGCTTTGGGGTGCCACAGATGTTTAGATAAGCAGTAAAATTCCAATTAATGTACATTTCCCCTACCCTTCATGCTTTGTTTCCTTTGTGATTAAGTTTCTTTTGGCCTAAAACAGTAAATGAAGGGAAAGATAACATTGGAAGATTTGGAATACTCTTTTATTAAATAGACAGAAACCTGGTTACAATTTTAAATATTCAGAGTGGTTTGAAACACTTGTTTATATAGTTGTGATGGAAACTCATTCTGTGAGAGAAATCTGAGATGATTGTCAAGCCATTGAAATTTCAAATTAATTTACTGTTTTTATCATGTGCAGGGCCCTCAACTTCCAGATGTGTATAGCTGTAATATTTATTTGGAAGCTGTTGTTTATAAGTGTTGTTTACAACAAATCTTATAGGAAAACTATCTGATTTACTATATAACCTATTTACCATTCCATGCAATGAAAATAGAAAACAAAAATATTTACCCTAGTAAAAATTACATGAAGATAATTAAATTTAATATAATACTTACTTGGAAGAGATGTGCTTGAAGAAAAGTATGCTGAATAAAACATGAAGCTGGTGATGGACATTGTGAAAAGTATGAAGATATCAGGGCATTTTGAGGGTCTTTAAACTTAGGAGTGGGAGTGATGAAAAGGCATGGTCCTATGTAGCTTTAAATAACTAAGGCTGGTTTGCAAGCAGCCTTTCTAGAACTGAGGAAGTGCTTGTATTTTTACCACGCATTTCTGATTTCAGACTTCTCAGCAACCTTGTGAAGCAGAAACCATATGCAACAGAGATGCAGTTCCAATCAATTATTGTGGATTTCACTCACCTGGTGAAGATGTGCTGCCAAGCAGAAAAAAGTGAAATGTGTTTCCAAGAAGAGGTATCCCTGTTTCCTTGTCTATTCTCTCTGTACTCTTAGCGGTTATTAAAGTTAAAAAAAATCTCTATTCCAATTATGAGTGAATTAGGAGAAAATCACTGTCTAGATGGACTGGTGTAATTGATTATATTTGGTTTTAGGATATGTTAATAGTTATGTTTATTTGAGGAAACTAGGAGTGTGAGACATGAATGGAGATGAATACAAGAGTCATGGCACCGGATGGACTGGGCGTGTTTATAATTGGGGGTGGGAGAAAGAAGGATGAATTGAAGACTCTGGTAATTATAAAGAAATGGTGTCCTTGGAAATACAGAAAAATTTATAAGAAATAGCCATTTAAGGACCTGTCTGAGCAAATGCTAGTTTTGTTCTAGAAATTTCTGAGGGCACAATCAGGAAGAGTCACCAAATGTAGTTTGCAGGTTAACTAGGGAAACTAAGGATTTCATTTTCTCAGTAGTTAGAAGATCATTAGAATAGGGGTAGGAGAACAGAGAGAGGAAAGAGCAATGGCCAGAAAAGAGTGTCTATCTGCGCATACACACCAAACTGACTACCAGGAGACTGTTTTCTGCAATTTAATTGCATATAGTTAACAAATAAATTATTTTTCATAAGATGGTAAAGTTGTGTGACTTAAATTTCAAAGAATATCGTGGTGGCATAGAATATTCATGTAAAGTCATGTAGCGGACTTGGGATGGACAGCTCTCCCAGGGACATGAGTTGAGGAGCAGAAACTTAGATACAGTAGATAATTGTATGTGAGTAGAGAAATGCAAGTATGTATTTTTAAAAAAATAAAGCAGACTTTACAGTCAAAACAGGCTGGGGCTGGTTAGGACAGTGGATAAGCTTAGCGTGGCCCAGAAAATCATTTCACAGGTAACAATTTTCATGAATGCCTTAACAACCTTCGGTGACTCTTTTCTACCTATTCAGCTAAACTGTACATGTATGTTATATTAAAAGTCTTATATCTGTGGTCTAGTCCAGGGTAGGCAAACTACACCCCTCAGGCTGAATCGATTCCACTTCTTGTTTTTGTCAATAAGCTTGTATTAGAACACTGCCATGCCCATTTACTTGGAAAATTATTTATAGCAATACCATTAATGAATTGACCAATTGGTTCCTGACTTATCCTGTATACCCTAAAATGTGTCAAGATAAAATGAAATATATTTCCTTACCTACTATCAACTGTAGAAAATCATGCCACATTTATTTAGTTTTGTATGTTTGTACTATGATTTCCTAGTACATCCTTCTTTTCTGAGAGTTTCTAATTGTCTTTGTTTTACCATGTTCACAAATAAAGCACCTACTTTAATCACACCATTAAAATATTTCAGCTTCTTAATCATACAGTTTTTAAAATAGAATATTCTATCATCTTAAAGCTGTATGTCAAAAAGTCCTCTGACTTAATCTTTCACTTTGAATCTACTAATTTCTAGTCCTAATTCATGGTTGTCCACATGGGGTTTCTTTTCAGTGTAATCCTAGGTAAATTTAATTATTTCTAAAATCCCCTTTGTTTTTTTTGTTTTTTTTCTTGGATTCTTTTAAGTTTCGTTGGGCTGCATTCATATGTGTATATGTATGTATGTATTTTTTCAGAATGGGTACATGGAATATAAACTTTCTGGGTCCTTCATTTATAAATATTATTTTATCCAAATAGTTTCATAATATTTTTGCTGGTATGTTAGTTGAGTCTAGTCAGTTGTAAATAATAGGATCAAATTCTGACTAACCTAAGTAAAATTTAGTTTTTGAAAGGATAGTGGTAGCTTCAGGAATCTTTAGGAAGTTTTTGAAAAACAGAAAAATCTTCAAAAACAGGCTGTACAGTAGATAAGAACAAAAGCAGCTCAGACATCAATGACTTTCTGGTCTTTTACTGCTGGTATATCTATTCATGTTACTATTCTGAGCTCCTATTTCTGAAGTTTGTGTATATTGGTTCATATCATACCAATGGCTTTTTTTTCCCCCCAGAAGTTCATCAATATCTCTTACATTGATAGTGATCTATCTATCTTTCTTTCTTTCTTTCTTTCTTTCTTTCTTTCTTTCTTTCTTTCTTTCTTTCTTTCTTTCTTTCTTTCTTTCTTTCTTTCTTTCCTTTCTTTCTTTTTTCTTTTTTTTGTATATTTTTACCGTTATTGCATTGGAATTTTGAAAAAGATGAGAGACAACACATTTTGAAAGGATACTGGCAAATCGTTATGTCCAAAGAGTAGAATGGAAAAAATAATTGAAAAGCTTTTCCCACGGAATATGGAAAAATAGACTGGCAATGTTTTATCCCTAAGTCTTAGGATAAGTGACATGTTAGCTGTCTCCCAACATGTCCAGGATTATAGGATATCAGAGTGGCCGATTTGGTCTCTGCAAGGAAAATGTTTCCTCTTTCTTTTCTCTGTTACCTGCATTTCATCAGGAGTTCATGTTTTGTATTTCAAAATCTTGCTTGGGCCTTACCTCAGGATGTAGAGATATCATCATTTCTTATTCCATGTAGGACTTTCCTCATTATAATGCCTTTCTTCTACCTCAGCCTTATCAGAAACTCTCCCCCCCACCCCCCCGCCAGCATTTGTTATCATAACAAATTAGAAACTTACCAAGGAACTATGGAATAAATAAGGTCAGGAACGACTAATGTGGAGAAATGTGATTTCCTCCACTATTGCTAGGTTCAGAGAAAATGAATAAGATTAAATATGAGGGTCTTGGGGTTGCTTATGGGAAAATTTCCCATGAAGGTTGATTTAAAAAGTCTGGGTTACCAAACAAGTGAGAATACCTTAAACTCCAGAGGTTTTGTTTTGTTTTTTTTTGTTTTTTTTCAATGAGTCTAAACAGATTCCAGTCTCTCTAGATGATTTAGGTGTGGTACTATTTGAGGGTAGAAAGGAGGACTAAATTAATAGACTTCTAGCCATTTTCCACAGTATTGTAGGGGTTCTGAGGAGTGCAAGTCATCTAACCGTCAGGGTGTGTGTGTGTGTGTGCGCATGTGTGCGGGCGCGCTTGTGCCTATCTTAGCCACGGAGTTCTGGAGGTCCCATTCTCACTTGGTTAAAGAGCTCACTTTCATCTATCTATCTGGGCTTCTACAAATGATTTTTATTTGAATAATGACAATACAGGTAAAAATTTGGGAAAACTGCTGGAATTTATATGTATAGAGGTCTACAGCAGTATCTATGAAAGAGGTAGAGATAATCTAATCTATTTTAGTGGTTTATGCCTCTTGAGACCCTGTACTTGACTCCTTATTGACTAGTCAGGGATTAGCCTAGAGCAGTCTTAAGATTCAATGAGAAGCTAATGTTGTCCATTTTTACCCTGCAGCAAAAGAGTCCCATATTTTTGTGAAGAGGAAGCAAATTTTTATTTATTCCAAGTCTCGGGTCCTAAAAGTTAGAGAGGCATTGCAGTTAATTAAATCCTTAAACTCACAGACTAGTCCTGTGAGAAATTCTAAGATCTTGAGAAGCAGGCACATTAGAACCCAACTCAGGCATACAACAGGGACATCTTAAAGATATTCTATTTGGGGATCCTAGCTGTGTAGGTGTTTTTGTTTGTTGGTTTTTCCTCTCTCTTCCTCACAGATGTGCTTATTTGCTTTTTTCCTCAGGAATCCAAACTGATCGAAAAGTGCCAGTCTCTCTTGGGAGGTAAATGATCCCAGCAAACGTCGACATAGAATCTTTGCTGAGATGTGCATTTTATTTCTCATGTCTACTACGCAAAATAGAATAAGAATCAACAAAATAATATTTCAGCTACTCACAATATTACTCAAGAACGCTAGCCAGTCTACACTAAATCTTTCCTTTCCTACTCAGCAGAGAAATCTACTTACTGTTACCCTCATAAAACCCACTTTCATTCTCCCTCCCTCCTAAGCTTCCTGCTTCCTAGAAACAGCAAAATGAAACATGAAATCAAGGGACCTTTGTGATGCCTCAGATAGATGTAATGGGCTCCACATCAACTGGGAACTGGCTATGGGATTTTCAGAGAGAAAAAGACCCCAAGTGCAACTGGAGTTTCTATCTACACCTCTTAAAAGTGATTATTGATGAATTGAATGAAATGTGCTTATAATAAAGTTACCTTCATAACTGTTTTGCCTTTCATCTTTACCCTGTGTATGGGATACTGACATTAGAACCAAGGGTTCCTAATATGTTTCTATTAATTTGAGTTTCCACTGATGATTTCTAATAGTAGTCTTTTCCCTGGAAATCCTGGCATAAATGATATAAAATCTTATTTGGATTTATTTTTACTTTTCCACATGTTTTGGGGGTAATAAAAAATAATCAGTACTAGTTTAGTGCTTCTTAAGTAAGTGAATTATTTTGATTAGAGAAAAAATTTAAATCTCATTATAGTGCTCTTTACTTGATTTTAAATAGTATTCCTCACTCCAATGATTTCAACATGTTCCTATACATTAGCAAGTTAAATCCAATAAACAGACGTTAAGTACGTATTGCATTCAATACACTGTGCTAGCTGCTGCAGGGAGGAATATGAATATGATTGAGACCAGAGCACTCAAGAATTCATGCAAAATATAAACACATAAGGAATTATAATAAAGGGTACATTTCAAATGTCCAGGGTCACGAGCAGAGCTAACTGATAATGTGATGCATAGGAGTTTGAGATCACACAGTGTCACAAAGACGAGGAAAGATCATGGAAGAAGTGACCCTGGTCAAGGACTAGACAATGGGCATGGTTTCAACAGAGAGAGATGTGGTGAAGTGTGAGGTGTTTCACAGAACGGTGAGTGAGCCAGTTTGGCTAGTTTTAAGACAAGAAGTAAGTAGTTGTGGGCATAAGACTTAGTGGAAGATAGGGCTACAATAATGGGTGGGGACATATTGTAGTTTAATTATAACAGCTAATGTTTATAACACACTCCTGTGCAAAGTGCCAGCCCTGTACTATCATACTGTGTTATTACATGTATTAATATTAGTCCTATAACTTCTACAAATCCCATGAGGTAGACACTATTATTCCCATTTTACAAATAGGGATAACATAAGAATGCCAGATTGAGGGAGTATGATTTAAGGTGAGGTCATATTTTGATGTTTAAAAGTGTGGATTCTGGAGCCGTAGGTTCAAATTCTATCTACCTCTTCTACTAAAGACTTTAGAAAATCTCCTACCATCTTCATGGCTTACTTTCATCATCTTCAAAACTGGGTTGAAAGAGCAATTTCCTTACGGTACTATAATAAACATTAAATGAGTTGATATATGTAAAGCGCTTAAAATAGTGGTTGGCAAATGGTAAGTGCTATTAGTTTGCACAATATTAAATTGCTGCTTTTTAGATCAAATATCAACAATTTCAAATGGCTCAATCTATTAGGTGTTAGCTCTTATTATTAATTTAGAAGACAAATTGATGCCACTGAAGAGTTTTGTCCTGTCTAACTGCATCATATTCTTTTGTTCCGTTCATATGTAGATATGCCAACCCAGTAGATACATCTGCCATCTTTTCCACCTCATCAACTGCCTTGCAATTGGACTTCTTTCCCCTTCAGTCCCTGAAACCAATCTGAACAGCCCTAAATAAAATTCCATAGTAACACTGTCTAACTGAATATTTCATACAGCCAAGAGATAATAAAATATACCATCATATTAGGGAAAACCATATAGAACAGATTCTGTACATATTTCTTCAGCTGCTAGATCAGATTTGTGAAAAAAGAGGCATATATCCAGGGAATTTTACAAAAGTGTTTGAGATACTTCATTCGCTCTGTCTTTTATTCACTCATTCACTAATTCGTTCAGTTCTGTATTCAACTGATATTTATGGAGCATATTCTGTACACAAGACACAACAATTAGGTACAGCAAATTAGGTACATACAAAGATAGATGTGACAGGTCCTCTACCATTAATAAATATAACATTATCTGGAATTGAATTTGAACTACTATGTAACTGGTGGTGAAATATTTGGACCATCTGAAACAAGGATAAATTGTTTTGTGACAGAAGTTTACAGTCTTCTATATGCAAAGATGACTCTGAAGTGAACAGATTTTTGTCTCAGAAATTGGATTAGTTATCTATTGTGGAGGAACTAATCCTAAACTTTAGTAGGGTACTACAACACACATTTCTTATCTTATATAATTGTTGAGGATCAGGAATCTGGAGTGGTTGAGCTGGGTTTTCTGGCTCAGGGTCTCTCAGGAAGTTGTAGTTATTAGACAGGGCTGTAATCATCCGAAGGCTTGACTAGAGCTAGCACATGGCCCACTCGAATAGCTGTGGAGAGGAGGCTTCAATTCCTTGCTGGCTTTTGGCAAAAGGTCTCTTCCATTCTCATCATGTAGACCTTTCCCCAGGGCTGCTCTGAACGTGGCAGTTGGCTTCCCTCAGGGTCAGTGATCCTTGAGAGTGAGCAAGGAGGACGCCACAGTGACTTTTATGACCTAGTCTCCAAAGTTGCACACTGCCCTGTTCTGCTTTCCTCTATTCACTAGAATTTAGTCACTGAGTCCAATCCACTTGCAAGATAAGGAAAATTAGGCTATACCTCTAGAAAGAAGGAGTATGAAAGACTTTATAGATAATTTTAAAACTACCACACAAGTGATGCTAATGTCACACTTAAATAATTTAATTGAACTTTTTTGCATCTAGTAGAACTCTGTATTTGCATGACTTGCTACTTTTTGTTGGTAATATTTTAATAATAACTTTTCTATTTCCTGATTTAAAAAAGTAACACATTCATTAGAGAATATTTAATAAGCATAGCAAAAAGGTGAATTACCTATAATTCTACAATCCAGACATAACCACATTTAACATGTTGTTTTTAGTTTGTGAGTTGTATTTACAAAAATTAGTGTTTACACACGTACAAACACATATTTTTAGGGATAGTAAATATTTGGGAATATTTGTGTGTATATTCTTATTTAGATACACAAGGAGAATTTACTCCTATGATTAAAATTTATTTGGAAACAATTCTAATAGCTGCATAACATTCTATGGGATAAATGCTTCTTTCCTTTAATCTTTCTATTTTTGAAAATGTAGGCAATTTACTTCTTTTTATCACAATAAGGAGGAATATAGTAAGTATCTTTGCATAATATCTTTGTATGTCTGATTATTTCAATATAAGATTCTAAAAGTAGAATTATAGGATGAACTTATTGTTCAGTTGTTTTCAAGAAAAATTGTATACATTTGCATTTCTACTAATAGTTTGAAAGCCCATCTCATTGTAATTTGTTGAGTAATATTATCATTTCTTAATCTTTATAAATTAATAGACCAAAAGTATATTTCACTTTACTTTGTGTTTTGTTGACATGCCAGTTATTTTATTGCCTCTACACTCCAAATTCATTCTTCGCTGTCAGCTCTGTGAAATGGATATGGACCCTTTAAATGTTTTCTTTGCAGCTTGTATGTCATGCTTTGTCAGTAAAGGGAACTAGAGAAACATTGTAGGATGAAGTTTGTCTTTCCTGATTTCTAAGGACTGGCTGGTCTGCCTCCTGGGAAGCTGACTTTTTTTTTTCTCCAGTGTGGTTTCTGCAGTGCTAGTTGCTTGTAGGGTGCAGCTTTCTTTAGCCTTTATTTCCCCAACCCCTTTTCCAGTTTTTTATTTGGTTTGTGGTGGCCCTGCCTGGAAACCTAGTGCAGGCCTGTACCCTAGCTTAAATCATTGCTCTTTGTATCTTCTCCTCAACTAGGTGCCTGTTCCCAGAGAGGGCTGTGTGGGGCTGGCCATCTAGTGAGCCACATGGCCGACCTTTGTCTCATGAAGCCTTGAGGATGCCACAGCCCGAGTCATACACAAAGTTGTACTAGGTTTTTTCAAAGGAGGCCCCTGCACCTCCCCGTTCTAGCAGCACTTGCAGCAGTACCCCTGACTCCATCTTTGTGCCCACCCTTCAGCCTTGGCTTGCCTGCTCCCCCAAACTGTTTCCTGGGGACCTCCAGACATAGGCCCTATATAATCTGAGGCTTGCACCTGCAGTGAAGCTTCTCTGCACAAGTCTCTCTGCACACCTGCCCATCTGCCCAGGTTGGTCTGCACGCCGGAGGGTTGTTTCTGCTTGCCCTATGACTGTGCCTCTGCTCTGGCCTGGGCAACCCGTGAACTTCTCTATCCAGTGGCCCGCAACCACAGCTTCTCTAGTGAATTCTGAACCCCTCATTCCAAGTTTTTCATTTTTTGGAGTACTCTCGCTCAGCCTTAGGCTACCATTTAGAGTCCTCTTTTGACCTTTTATGAGTAGCTACTCTCCTAACACCACTTAATAATTCTTTATACTAAACACCCCCTGTTTAAATTACTGTATAGTTTTTGTCTCTTGATTGGACACAGACTAATACAGTTGATCACTGTAAAGATATAACTTTTGTCACATACTTAGTAGCCATTGGCATTTCTTCTTCTTTGATTTTATTTTGCATGCCATTTGTGCCCCCCACCCCCACCCCCCATTCAACACTCGGTATTTTTCTGGTGTATTTTGTAGACTTTCAATATATTCAACATGAATCTTTTGTCATGTTTATGGCAGGTACTTGCTGTTAAGTTAAATTTTTTATAAATTCAGTGAGTTTTAACTATTGTATTTGCCTTATTCTAGTGAGATGAGTCTTTTCTTATTAATACATAAATGAAGAATAATGATCAAACCTCTGTTTTACTCAGTAAAAGAGATTTCCTAGGACTAAAAAGATCACAGCACACTTTTCCTTTCATCCAGTTTAGGTTTTGGTGACACTAAGAAGTAATACCTTTTTTTTAAAAAAGTTTCATATTTTGATAATTAATCTTCCAACTGGGCTTTGTACATACAACATTATCCCATATAGTACATGTAATGTAATCCAACAATTTAATACAATGCTTATGAGAAATGCAAATGGAAGTAGTTTAGAGAATGGAAGAAAGCTGCATATAACGCCATTTTGATAAAGAGTTCATAAATAAAATCATAGATGGTACTTGTGGCACTTTCAGTGCTTCTTTTTTTTTTTTCCTTTCAGATTGGTTTAGCAGACTTGTAAGTATCTTGAGCATTACCTTATGGAATGAGATGCCTTGGAGAAAAAAGTCAACAATCTGGATTCCCTATCTAGCTTCAGCTACTAAAGCTTTGTTTTATCCTTTGTATTCATTCAGTAACAATGGTTATTAAGGGCTAAATCTTGTTCTAGCAGATTAAATATACTAAGTCTCTGTGGTATATTTGTTTGGAAAAATAAACTAGTTCAACTGACCTAAAAGAAAAAAGCGTAAGCATAGTTTTGGACGTTATCATAGAATAGAGCAAAACGAAAGGCTCAGGTTGAGAAAATTACATTTTGGATTTCTTAACAGTGTCCACAATCTTTTCCTTTCCAAAGGACAGAGAGCTCCTATGTTACAGATAGCCAAAAGTTGCCTACCCACAGAAAGACAGCCCTAGATTTTATGAAAATGTTAGAGTTTTCAAGGAGCAGTAAAACACTGTCACCATTAGATTCCTTGGAGGGGGTAAGAATACGCTTCTGTTTTATTTCACGAGTTGGCAGCTGCTAGTTCTGAATTATTTTCTAGAGTTGTTTGATGATATTCCAGTTCTCTTGACAGTTCAAGCTAAAAGAAATTTAAACTGCATAATATCTGAAGATGCTATTTAAATTCAAGTTCATTGAGTGTTCCACTATAAAAACTATTTGGAATACACAGTATCCAAGTTTATTTCAGTTACTGAAACTAAATTCAAGCTCATTTTAGTCCAATTATGAACCCTAGTTTACCTCATCATCTCAGAGACAAGCTGTTACGACATTCAATTTTCTACAGATTAAAGTTCATATGTAGTTGTATGAATGCAATATAGAATGTGTGCATTCATCAAGTAGTAACATCTCTAATTTTGTTGAAGTGTTTTAGCAATAGTGGCCTATACTACTAAACTGTCGTCTCTGTTTTTACTACTTGTTTACTTTGGAGACATTGCAGTATAATAGCTTTTTCTGTACTGAACCTGAAAATGAAAAGGAGAAAAAGAGTATTAAAAATTGGACACATTTTGTGCATTACACTTATTAAAGGAGTGAGCACCTACTTTGCTTACTCTTGACTTACCTTGTTATTATTCTTTGAATCTCTCTTTTCTCTTCTTCGTTTAATTTTTCAAGGATGGATTCCAGGAAAGAAAAATGAAAGTTAATGTACTGAGCCACCTGAAAAAGAACACACACACACACACACACAAACACAAAAGAAAGCAGAAAATTTATGTCAGAGGGTCTGAGTCAGGGGTAAGCAAAGAGAGATTTAGGATGATGGTGTCCATACATCACTGCTAATTTCTTCTGTATCTTTATCCATGAGGAAAATGCGAGCATTCTTTTTGGATGGTCCCTGTAGGAGCCTGTGCAGTAGTGGAATGTCTGTTTTCTTTAGCCGTCTCTGCTCTGCAAAGGAAACCAAGAACCAACTACATCAGGAGTCCATATTAAAGAAAAAGAAGAAAGATAATTTATCCATTCATTTTCTTTCTTTAGCTTGCTTTGAAAGAAGAACATGCAATAGGAGGCATTCGCTCAAAAGAGTTAAGTTAAAATTAAAATCTTTAAATGAGCTAAAAGTAGATTTCTTTCAATTTTAAAAAGGTTTTTATTAAAATATAGCTAACATACAACATTATATTAGCTTCAGATGTACACCATAGTTACTCAACATTTATATGCCTAAAGAAGTGATCACCATAAGTCCAGCAACCATCTGACACCTTACCACACTACCAAGTTATTATTGACTATATTCCCTATGCTGTACATTACATCCCTGTGACTTATCTGTTTAATACCTGGCAATTTGGACCTCTTATTCACCTTCAACTTCCTCCTGCCCTTATTAAATTTTTCAATTACAGTTGACATTCAGAATTATTATATCTTAATTTCAGGTGTACAGCATAATGGTTAGACATTTATATAATTTAAAAAGTTATCACCCTGCCTATTCTAGTACCCCCCCAGGCATTATACATAGTTATTACCATATTATTTACTGTATTCCATATTCTGTACTTCACAGTCCCATGACTATTTTGTAACTATCAATTTGTACTTCTTACTCCCTTCACTTTTTTCACCCTGATAAATCTAGTACCCACCTGACACCGTACATAGTTATTACAATATTATTGACTATATGCCTTAGGCTACATCCTATGTCCCTGTGACTACTTTGTAACAACCAACTTGTACTTGTTAATCCCTTCCCCTTTGTCACTCACTTCCCCAATCCCCTTCCCATCTGGCAACCATCAAAATATTCTCTATATCTATGAGTTTGTTTCTGTTTTGTTTGTTTGTTTATTTTGTTCTTTAAATTCCACATACAGCAAAATAAAATTGCATCTGTCTTTCTCTGTCTGACATACTCTCAGCACTGTACCCTCCAGGTCCATCCATGCTGCCACACATGGCAAGACTCCATTTCCTTCCATGGTTGAGCAATATTCCATTGCATATAGGTACCACCTCCTCTTTTGTCCATTCTTCCATCGACAGATACCTAGGCTGCTTCCACATCTTGGCCATTGTAAATAGTGCTGCAATGAACATATGGATGTACACGTCCCCGTGAAGTAGTGCTTTGGGTTTCTTCTGATAAATACTGGTACCCAGAAGTGGGATTACTGGGTCCTTTGGCTCTTGTTACAGTCTTTGTTTTAAAGTGTATTTTGGGGGGTATAAGTATTGCTTCCCCAATGTTTTTGTTTGTTTGTTTCCATTTTCATGAAATATCTTTCTCTATCCCTTAAATTTGAGTCTGTGTGTGTCTTTCAATGTGAAGTGAGTCTTTTGTAGGCAGCAGATGTAAGGGTTTTGGTTTCTTATCCATTCAGCCACCCTATGACTTTTGATTGGACATTTAATCCATTTACATTGAAAGTGATTGTTGATAGACATGTAGTTATTGCCCCTTTTATTATTCATATTTTTGATCATTATTATTATTTTTTTAATTTTAAAAAAGTCCCTCTACCATTCCTCATAATACTGGTTTGGTGGGGATGAACTCCTTTAGTTTTTTTTTGTTGTTTTTTTTTGTCTGGGAATCTCTTTATTTGTCTGTCAATTTTCAATAATAGCCTTGCTGGGTAGAGTACTTTCAGTTGTAGGCCCTAGCTTTTCATCAGTTTGAATGTTTTTATGCCAATCCCTTCTGGCCTGCGAAGTTTCTATTGAGAAATCAGCTGACAATCTTATGGAAAGTTACTAGTTGCCTTTCTCTTGTTGCTTTTAGATTCTCTCTTTGTCTTTAACTTTTGCCACTTTAATTATAATATGTCTTGGGGTGGACCTGTTTGGGTTCATCTTGTTTGGGACTCTCTGCACTTCCTGGGCTTGTATGTCTATTTCATTTTCCAGGTTAAGAATGTTTTCAGTCATTATTTCTTCAAATAGCTTCTCAATCCCTTGCTTTCTCTGTTCTCCTTCTGGTACCTCTATCATGCAAATGTTGTTACACTTGATATTGTCCCAGAGGGCTCTTAAATTATTCTCATTTTTTTTAAAATGCTTTTTTTCTTTGTGCTATTCTGATTGGGTGTTTTCTGCTACCTTGTCTTCTAAATTGCTGATTCTATCCTTTGCTTCATCTAGTCTGCCCTTGATTCCTTTTAGTGCATTCTTCATTCAGTTATTGTATTCTTCACTCTGTTTGGTTCTTTTCTATGGTCTCTATTTCCTTTTTTATGCTTGTTATCTCTTTGTTGAAGTTCTCATTAAGTTCCTTGAACAAATCCTTATAATGATTGTTTTTTACTCTGTATCTGGTAGTTTGCTTGCCTCCATTTTATTTAGTTCTTTTTCTGGAGTTTTCTCCTGTTCTTTCATTTTGGATGTATTTCTTTTTCCCCCCTCATTTTGGCAACCTCACTGTTAGTTTCTATGTATTAGGTAGGTCTGTACGTCTCCCAGTGTTTGCCAGGTGGTTTTATGTAGTAGGTGCCCTGTGGGGCCCTGGCACAGTCTCTCTGGTCACTTGTTCCAAGTGCTCCAGGAGTATCCCTTGTGTGGGTTGTATATGCCCTCCTGTTATAGTTGAGCCTTGATTACTATGGGCATGTCAGTGGGTATGAATGACCATCAGGCTGATTGGCTGTGGGGTTTGACCACATCCCCAGCTTACAGGCAATTGTTCTGGATGCTTACCCCACTGAGTGGAATTCAGCCCAGCAGGCTGTGGTCCCTGGTGAGACCACCATTTGGATGTGATGCTTGTCAGGATAATTGGGCTGTGCTTTGCTGTAGTCTGAAGCCAACCTCCATTTATACTGATTCTGAGGCTTCTTATGAGGGGCTCCAGGTTACCACTACCTGTGACTGGCCAGGAACTGGTAGACACTACGAAGCAATCTATAGTTTTTCACTGCCTGCTAGCTTGGAGGCACATGGGAGAGGCCACACTGTGAACTGAGGATGTCTGCCACCAATACCGGGGCTGAGGCAGCTTCACAAAATGCCAGTGTGGGGACAGAGTCAGAAGGTCAGTTTCCACGCTCTTGGCCTCATGTGGAAAGGTGCTCACTCGGTAGTAAATAGCCATCAACTGTGATTGGATGGCCATCAGCTGTGGCTAGTTGGCCGTCAGCTGTAACCAGTGAGCCACTGGCCACTAATATAACTGCTGTGGCTACGCTAGCAAAAAATGGGGGCTAGCAAGAAGATGGTGGTTGAGCTGGCAAGCATAGATTGCAGTTAGGATGGCGGGTTGCAGACAGTGTGGATCCAGCCTCCAGTGAGACTACAGTGCCCCCAGTGAGAATATAGTAGTATGACTCCCCTATCTATGGCTCCATGGGTATTCCTTTTTGGCCTCACCATGTCCTGCGTTCTTATGTGGGGACAGAGAGCCCAGAAGAGACCCCACCTGCCACCCCACATGACAGCCAGGATGTCCGAGGTCTGCTGCCACCTGCTTGCTCTCTTAAGTTTCAGCCACTGATAAAGTCTTGTGCAGTATAGAAGTTGGGTGAGGCAGGATCTCAGGGAGTCAGTAGAGTGGGAAGAGTGTGGTCACCAGGTTAATGTAGACTCTGGTTTGGTGTCTGTGCTGAGCCTGAAGCTTCTCAGCAAAAGTCTCAGAGCACACTGAGGCCAGTCACTGCCTGCTTGGGGCCCTTGGACTCTGATAGTTTTCCAAGAAAGAGGACAATGTGGGTGGAGCTGGCTGCTCTTGGAGAACGTGCCGCTGGTGTTGGGTGAGTTGGGAGCGGCGGGATCCCAGTGAGTCAACAAATGGAGTGAGTGAAGCTCACCAGGCCAATCAAATTCAGATTTGGCCTGTGGGGGCGGGCTCAACACAGGAAAGATGGCGTCTGCCTGCCAGCTGCCCAGGAGAAGGACCCCCACAGAGGGAAAATGCTGACTTTCCTCCAGACCTTGCCACAAAACCACATACCTCACTCTGCCCACCGTATGTCTCCAACACCCCCAGGTTTCTGTCCCTCCGCTGGAACCCAAGGTGAGTGCTTGCGAGTGAGTGCATCTGTGTGCGGGCCATTTAAGAGGATGTCTGGGTTTCCTGCATCCTTCTGTCACACCCAGAGGGTCAGAATCCTCAGTTTTTCATAGCTAGATGTTGTGGGGGCTCCTCTTTCCGGCAGCAGTATGCGAGGCTGGGGAGACTGGTGTGAAGCTGGGATCTCTAGCTCCTTTGGAGGGAACTTCCATGGCCGAGATATCCCTCGTGGTTCTCAATCGCCACACGGAGGTTTGGGAATAGCTGTTTTGTGTCTCTGCCCTTTCTACCAGTCTCAACGTGACTTCTTTTTACATCGTTATTTATAAAACTTCTGTTCAGCTAGGCTTCAGATGATTCTCCAGATTCATTGTTCTATAATTTAGTTGTTTTATAATTTTAATGTGTTCATAGAAGGAAGCAGGCACAGTGTTTATCTAGTTCACCATCTTGGATCTCCTCTCTTATTCCTCTACCGTTTCTGAAGCAATAAGGAATCCCGACAATTTAGCTCCTCTCATTACCCCACAAGAATCTTCTTTTGACCTCTACATCTACGTTAACTTATTTTTGCATCTTCAGTTTGTTCCATTCTTGATATTATACAGCAAGGTTTTTTGCTTCACTATTTTGTTTCATAATCACAAATAATTATTAGAAATACATATTCCTAGACTGTCCCTCGATCTGGAAGGACTTGGGAATTTGTATTTTAAACGAACTCTCTAGGTGATTCTGAAATACACTACAATTTGAGAAACATGATTATAGATCATGGGCTTAGTAGATATAAGTTGTCAAAATGCACCCATCTTCATTTTCCATGTCACTACCCAGGCAGGTACTATGTGTTGCATTCTTTTCTGTTTATGGTCCCTAAAAGGTACTGATTATGATTATCTTCAGTTTTTGCTTTCATGTCTGAATTTTGATAAAAAATAGAAAAGAAAACAATTTTCACAGGTGAAATTTTAAAGAATTGTATTTTTAGAGTGAAGACAGACTTTTTGTGTTTATTAAAAATAATACATGCTGTTGGGGAGGGGAAATGGTATGATCTCTGTCAACAGGTTCAACTTTTCAGTTATTAAAAAAATAAGTTCTGAGGATTTAATGTATAACATGGTGACTAGTTAATAATATGGTATTGTACACTTGAAAGTTACTGAGAATAAATCTTAAGCATTCTTAGCACAAGAATCAAAGAGGTTACCTATGTGAAGTGATGGATGTGTTTCTTATCTTTATCTTGGTAATCATTCCACAATGTATATATGTATTAAGTCATCATGTTGTACACTTTAATTATATACAATTATATTTGCATATATATAATACAATAATTATATATATGTATATACACAATATATAAAATTATTCCAAATTATTCCTCAATAAGGTTAACACACACACACACACACACACACACACACACACGCATAATTGAAACTACAGATAAAAGTATAAGGAAGAAAGTAAAAATCACCTAGAATCCTAGAACTCTGAGACAATTAGCCTTACCCACTGAGTGGCCATCCCTTCCTATATTTCTTTGTGCACACAAACACACAAAAGATGGTAATATCATACTCTGTTTTTATTGTAGACATATTTAAAAAACAACATGATTTAGTGTGTTGTTTTGCTTTTGTGTTTTTCTGCCTTCCCTTTCTCTTTTCTGCATCTCTCTCCCTAACACACTAACTAGGTTATTGTTGTTAATGGCTTGGTATTTACATATCTTTCTCCCTGATCATATGATCATACATACCACATAGTTAAATAAGGATGTGTAATTCTTTTACAAAAATGGGTTATAGATATACATTTTGGGGCATCTTGCATTTTTCACTTAATATATATTATAGAACTTCCTCCATTCAGCTGGTATAAATTTAACTCATTCTATTTAATGTGTGAATAATAATCACTTATTCAATCATTCCTCTATAGCTGGTAAATTTGTCTTTATCTTTTTGTCATTGTAAACAGCCTTGCACATAAATCTGTAGGTACTAGGCCTTCTATTTTTATGAAATAAATTCCCACTAGTGGGATTCTAGGATAAAAGATATGTATACTGTAAATTTTAATAAAGACTGTTAGTTAGAATGAGTTCTGAAAAAGCAAAGACAGTCATATTTTCACCAAAATTGAATGAAAGTACCCTTTACCCTTATCTACATCAGCGATATGTAGAATCACTTAAAAACATTTTGCCAATATGATAAGTGCAAGATAATATTACATTTTGGGTTGAACTTGTATTTCTTTGACTACTGCATTTTTAAAATCCTTTTATTTCCTTGAGTTTAAGACTTTTCCTAAAAATATTTATTAGTCATTTTAATTTTTTATTCTTTGAATTCCTTTGTCATATTTATTTCTATTTTTATTGAGTTGGTTGTCATTTTGTTATCATTTTGCAAGAACTTTTCTGTATTGCAGGTATTAATCTTTTTTCTAATGTTCTTCATAATATTCTGTTGATATCTTTTATATTTTTATATAGTTCACTGTTTCTATCTTTATTTTATACTTTTCAATTTTTTTCCTAAATGAGAGTATGAATATATATAAATTATTAGAATTTTCAAAAATTTACATATATTTCTTATGTTTAAACTTTTAAATTATAAGGGCTTAATTTTGTATATGTTTGTAGATTATTCTTTCATGTTCTTATAGGTAGTCTGACATTAAAATGTATTATTAATATTTTTTTCTATTCATTTCTGGCTTAAACATTCTGACACTTAAATTACAACCTGGGCTACTTCAACAATTTAACATTTAAATTTTTTCAATTTTGAAGTTTTAAAAAATTTTAGTATCACCTTATGTTTTCTTTAATCTCTTTCACTCCCTGCTCCTAGCACCCCACATATAGGGCCTTCTCAATGCCCTCCTTCTAACCTTTTACTCCCTACCAATAACTTCTACTGAGGAAGAGAAACACTCCTGACACATTTGTCAGACACACTACTAAGAAAAAGATAATGATAACAAGATCAAAGAAAAATGGTATGCAAGGATGACTCTAGTAAGATTTAGAGTGAGAAGGGAAAGCAAAAAGGAAGGGAGTACACAGGTCAATGCTTAACAATTCCTGGTAACTTCCATGAATTCTCCAGGGCTTTGATCACCATTCAGATAATTGAATGTTTGGCCAAAATGCAATCTCTTTCATATTATAAACTCTTCTAAGAGCCATTATTCTTTGGTCCTTCTAAAATACCCTCCCCTCACTCACTTCTTCCTTCTCTCCCTTTCTTCCACAGAATGAGGGAAACTGCTCTTCTGCCTTCCCAGTGGGCAGAAATCTATAACCCACTAGAGTCATGTAAAAAGAGTAATCAAGCTTGCTTACCTCCTGTTGCAAAAATAAAGTAAAGTGCAAAATCCTGGGCACTGTTTTCAATCTGTCAGTGGAAAAAAAATGAACAGACATGAATTCTTTGTTCTCATATGATGTTTTCTAAGCCAACCATGAGCAAACTATGTATCCATTTCCTCACTTTCAGACATAAAACGTCTACTGCCTGAGAATAATGTAATTTCTCAGGGCACAATTAATAAAAGGTGTCATACATAGAAAATAATTCTTTAGAACTTAATATTTAATTCAGATTTACATGTTCATAGGTCTTTTTTGGAAGAGAACATTTATGTGTTAACAGTTAAATTATATACAAGATATTTACAGCTCAGTTCAGTGATAAAGATTACCTTAAATTTTTGGAGAAGTTGCTTTATTACTTCTTCAGTTTTCATGTTACTGTTTATTCTGACCTTAGTTTCTGATCCAAAGGCTGGAGTGAAAATTGATGTCTAAAAACAATTTGAAAAAAAAAAAAGATTGTCTTATAAGTCCTTAAAATTACATAAAACTAACAACAGCCAATATCTTGAAACTGGCCTTCTTTGGGCAATCAATCAATAATCAATCAATCAATCAATCCAGAGTCACCAGTTTAAAAAAAGTGTTTTATTTTATGCTTTCTTTGCTATTGTTGAAATATTATGACTACTTTTTAAGCAGCCTTATATTGTTTCTAGAATAAGTTAGGTAAAATATTGAGATGTTAAAAACACTTTCACTAGATAATCACACCATTCTTCAGTATAGTTTAAGATTTCAAAATAAGTTAACTATTGTAACTAAACACAAATAAAACATAATGAGAATAGGCGTTTTCAAACTCACATGCCATGTCTTCCTTCTGCTTGGAAATAATTATTCTAAATTGTTTTTAGTTTGAACCATGTATAATTTATGACACTCAAAGGAACTATGACTCCATGTGATCATGAAAAAGGAAAAACATTCTCAATCGTTAGGTAGCAGAATGTAAGAAGAATGGAATGAAATGTATATTTTAAAATATAGCAGGACATTAAGTAAAGGTTTAGTTCCATATATCTAATTTATGTCTGTGATCTCCAAGTGCTCCAAGACTGAAGAAATGGGGTGGGTTCAGAAATCATGGAGATGAGTGGGTTTTGGGGTGGCTTAATGGAATCTTAGATAGATAAGCTCTATACTGGGAGATCAGTAAATAAACATTAAAGTATATATATATATATATCCATGGAATTTGCGTAAGTAAAACTCTGGATATGAAAATAAGTTTTCAGAAGATATAGGGAGAATGTTTGGAATAAACTTTTATTAAGTATGAGAAAATTCCGTGTTTGTGGCCATTGTAAGGCATGGATGGATGAGTCACTGGGACACTTAGGAGCAGTGCTTATGAGTTCTGTGGCGCCCTGGAGAAACGTATGTGCCTGCGGCACTAAGGTGAGGGTATGTTAAGGCGGTTTGATATCTTCGTGGAGTTTGGCAATAGCACTAGATTAGGATTCAGGAGACCTAGACTCTAGTGTCTACTAAGTCCAACTTTGTCAACTGATTTGACGTTGAGACCTGAAGTGGCCTCAGTGATTTCATTTATAACAGAGTAGGACTAGAGACCCAAGAGACCTTCTAACGTGCCAACATACAATGAATTTGGAATCATGTTTTTCAGAATTTTATTTTCAAATGAAATTCTTAATATCTGTTTGGTTGGCCAAAACACATAATAGAACCCTGTTATAAGATTATTTCTTACTGCATGGATAGACATATACCACAGATCAAGTCATATTCACAATTTTTCTATAAATGTCACAACCTAAGCCTCTAAGCCTTAATATCCACAGCCTAACAATATTGCAATTATCAATAAATTTCACAATATAAAAACATTAAAACCTATACCAATTTAAGTTTCTATATGCTCATAATTGCATACCTATTGATAGAGTATTTTGGGTTTGGGGTTTTCTTTAGTTTTCTTTTTTGCTAGTTACTAAATTGCAGTGAATGACATTTGTATGAAATATCTGTACTATAAGCTTGATCTCTTTCAAGCAACAAAAATAAGGCTAATGTAAATTGAGTTCTTCTTTTGTGCCATCCACCGTGCTTATCTCACTTTATTTCATTTAATCCCATCAATAATTTTGTAAAGTAGGAAGGATGAAGGAACTAGGGCTAAGAAATTGAGTACATTTTTAACTTTGCTCCACAAGAATTTGAAATCAGGTCATCAAGCTGTAGCCCTGAAATACTGAACCATTTAACCACAATGCTGTGCTGCCGACTTAGTGCCAACTTTGTTCTTAGCACAGGGGACCCCGTCTGGAAGCCACCCATTTGGACAATGTGGCTTTCACAGCCTTCCTTAGCACAAATAACCCCTCAAGCTGACCGCACACAGCAGAATGCTGAGAAGAAACCAGGACAATTGTAGTCGCACATCTGTGTGGGGCAGGAGGTGAGGGGAGGTTGCCAATGTTACTTTATGGCCAGGAGGGTAATTCTTGACCCAGAAAAATGTCTAATTTGAACAAAGAATTTAGAAGGGAGGTTTGTCCCTAGCAGTCACCAAAGACACAATATTGGTACCCTTACAAGGGTTGTAAAAGAAGGAATAAGGTAAAAAAAAAGCTCTACAGGAAAAACCTTAAGATAAATGAGTTAATATTTTGTATTAAAGGGCTTAGAGTGGTGCCTGGCATAGAGTAAGTGCTTTTAAAATAGGTATTCAATGAATGGATGAATGATTGCTAAAGTACATGACATGAAAAATATTTGTTTTAGAAAAATAATGTATTTTCTACCTTCAGCAAAGTAGTATCTTAAAAACACTATGGAAAGGCACATGTAAATTTAACACATATTAAGTGAAGAATCAGAATGCAAATTATATCTAAACTACAACTGTACTTATATAAAAACTGTACTAACGTATATATGCTGCGGGTGCCAAAAAAATGTATGCAAGTGGACACTTCGGTCAACGTTGCTCAAGCAGTAGTTCGCCGTAATCAGAAGTGTCTGGACGCTGATGGTAACCACTTTGAGCACCTCTTGTAGTTGCAGAAGTCAAACATGACTTGTATTCATCTTTTGCTATCAGTATATATTATTACAATTTTAATACAGTTTTCCTTTCTTAAAATGTGTACACTTTTTTTGGCACCCTCTGTATATATAAGAACTGGAAGGGAACATGGCAAAATGAGAAATTGGATTTATTGGAATAAATAGAACTGTGGCTGACCTTTTCCTTTTATTTAAATGTTAATGTTCAAATGTAGAACCAATCTCTGTTGTAGCACTTACATTATTCTAATGACATCTGTCGATATGCAGGTTTCTTTGCTCATGTCCTGAGCTCACTGCTGGCAGACGCATCAACTGACTCATTTTTGTGTTACTACTACTTGGCACAGGACCTGCCACTTAGGTAGGGTTCAACCATCACTGCGGCTAAGAATTTGGGTTCTGGAGTCAGACAAAGCTGGGCTCAAGGGCAAAGTTGCTACTTAAAAGCAGTGTGACCTAAGACAAATTGCTTAACCTCTGTGAACCTCAGTTTACTCATATGTAAAATAGGGGAAATAATGGTACCTACTTCATAGCATTGTTTTAGTGATTAATGAGGAAATTCACCAAGAATTGATTTAAAACAGGTAGTTTAACACCTAACACATCGAGCGTACCCAATAAATATTAAATATACTACTACTATTGTAATTATTACTATTTTAATTGTAGGTTGAATTGAATGGTATTATTAGCATAATAGACAACACTATTTTAAACGATAGCAGTGGAATCGTAACTCACTTCATGGTTATAAAAGTGTCCATTAATAGAGGCCCTATGGTCCTGTCTGATTTTTCTGTCCATCATTACATGCTTCGTCCTTTTTCTCACCAGGGTTGCTTCACTCATGGTTCTATAGAGCAAGGGGGATTCTGGCTCTTCATCTGTATGAGGCTTCAGAGTGCTGTTGTGATAAGATAAATAATCTGGGAAGAATAAATGTGATAAATCCATATCATTTAGCCGCCCAGCTGTTTGCATCCTGAGAGGATTTGTATGTGTATTTAATAAGTAAATATATAGCTAAGCAATGGACTCTAATTTTTAAACAGCGACTCAATAGCAGTTCTTATGTAAGAATAGGGCCCTCTGGTGGCGTTTGTGTTCCATTTCACCTGGGGATTCTAAATAATTTTCTATTGTATTTAGAGTATCATTAAATAGGCATGAGATATTTCATCTTTCTCTAGCACTAGTGCTTAAATGCAAGTAGATTTTCATGGTATCTTTGGTGTCAAAATGTTGGGATGCCCCTGGGTTTAGAGGAGTATTTTCAAGGGGCTAAGGAAGCATCCTTATATACAAGATGTTAAGAGAACATACGATAAAGAAAAGGGAATCCTGAAAGGAACATCATGTTTGTTATAGAATCTAGGTTGTTACGGTGACAGCAGAGGAAGCTGAACTGAAAATGGTTTGAAAAATAAATAGCTAAACATTGAAAGTTGTTGGTAGATTCATAATGGTGATGCCAATAGGAACACTTGTCCGAGGCCAGCTTGGTAATATCACCCTCCCCCCTCCCCAGGGACATGAACCTGCCCCCGGCCTCAGTCATCAGCTCCTCCTTGGATATCTATATATTATATGAAAAACAAAATACATGTAAAATAGATATCAAGCCTGACAGTAGAGTCTCAGTAAATGACAGCTATTATAATAATATCATTACGATCACATCATCATTATTATTATGACTACCGATGTCACATGTCATAAGAGCTGGCATTTTCCTTCCATTGGTTTGCCAAGTTTGATATGAACTCATTTGATGTTCAAGTAGATTTCTCTCTTTTTAAAATAAATGCTTGAAACAACTCCATCAAATATAAATAGTGACACAATTATATCTGCCTCTTCCTGAGAAGCAGTATTATGTAAGTATGAACTAACTAAAATATTCAACTTCTAAAAACACGTGGAGTTTAGTTTGAGAGGCATGGCGTAACAGAAAAAGCTACTGAGTATAACAAATGATACTAATCCTTGGGGAAAGTAATTTTTAATGGACACAATTTTATTCAAATGGACACAGACTTTATTCAAACCATTAGCTCTCCCTAATCTAATAAATCTAAGTGACTTGATGTAAGTTTTAGAAATCATCATATTTTTATATAGTAAAATAAGATCTTAAACATCATGCCAGAACTATACCAACGTAAGTTAATATGCTCCTAAGAGGCTTTTTAAAACTATATGAAATAAGAGTTTATTATGTAGCAGTGTGTGAAATGTAAAATTTCCACGAAACATTTATGATTCATGCTTTAAATCTCCTCATTAATAACAGTTTGACACTGACCTTCCTGAGAAGTCATTGCTTGAGACACTGGAATCTGGGTCCTTTCCAGTTCACTAATATGATAAAGATCATCAAATTCCCCCCAGCGTGTCATTCCCCTGAAAAATAATATATCTTGTAAGTGACATTAATTCCATTTATAATGTGGTCTATGATAATTTTCAGATTTACAGCATATATATAATACTGTGCGCCTCTATAGGTAGACATATCACTCTAATTTATAACAATTTTATTAAAATAATATTTATACTAGAGTGGTCAGCATGTGTTTTAAATACATCCTTATTTTGAGCATATCTTGACACAATAATTCAGTTACACTGAAACTCAAGGTTATACAGATCTTGTAAAATACATGTGTAAATGGAATTAGTAGAAACCAACATAATCCATTGTTATACAGATATCTTAACATGTTCCTTAGAGAATTCAGATACAAGTCTTCCTTCCGCCAACATGCATTGAATTCCTGTTGTATTCAAAGCATTGCTAGGTAGTGTGGCTCCAAATTAAGATAGAGTGCCTATCTTTAGAGCTCTTAACTATTATGAAGAATGCAATTTACAAAGTAAGAAAGTGTATGGAAATGTCTTCCCTAGAAAACTACAATTTACATAGGATACTAACAATTTTCAACACATTCTAATGCCCAGAATACATAAAACTGTGCAACTGCTTATTTTTATCACTTGGGCCAATGCTCACCTTTATTATGTTTATCTGGCCTTAGATAAGTTACTTATCTTCTCTATGCCTTAGCATCCTTATCTTACAATGGAGATGGTAACAGTGTGTTAGGATGAGGTTGTTGAGAAGACTGAGTTAATTTGTGTAAAATTCTCAAAACAGTGCCCAACGCATAGTAAGCACTCAATATGTGTTAACAATTATCATGATCATCCTCATCTTCACTGTCATCCTCGTAACAATCACCATCATCTGTATCCATTTCATGATGGGCCAAGAACCATTAGGGATCTAAGATATTCCTGGATAGCTCTAGGTTAATAGGTACTATTACTGATGGGACCAGTCTTAGTTCTACTAAATGTCTCTTCCATAATGTCTGTTTCCTTATGACCAAAAAAATATTCGCCCATAGGGAACTTGTGGCATGAATTCTGGTGGCAACAAAAAAATGTTTATTAATACTAGCGGTGGTAAATATGAATAACCATGATCCTTTCTCCCTTCATCTTTGAATTATTTTTAATTCATTTTAAAACTTTTACATTACTTGACCCTCACAATAGCCTTATAAAAGAGATAAGGCAATCCTAATTATTTGTTAATTAATTTCCCAGTAAACTCTACTACCTGGAATATAGCCAGTCAAAACAAATGTCATAATGTCCAAGAACTATAAGTAATAAGTTTAACTAAAAGGAGAAGTTTTTAGGCCCTGACTCAGGATGTAGTTTTTCTTAGGGTAGATGAAATTATCCATTTTCCCCAACATATAGAAGATTAATAAACAAAAGGAGGTGGAAATAGAAAGAGGGTTAATGATGGAAAAGACAGAATACCAAAGAAAAGCAGAAACTAAAAAGGCAAAGGAACCTGATGCTATTTCGTATGGGAGACATGAGAATGCCAAAGCGGCCAGAGCAGTGATGTAGTATAAATTCTTAGAAACCCCGGGAGACTTGGCACTGTCCTCACTTTCTTACAGCTTAGGGATGTCACACAAATACAGGGAGACCAATGTGGTTCAATATATGAAGTGTTTATCCCTTTTTCCTCCCTCCTATCTTAGGAGACTACACCAATTTTGTTGTGTCATTTGAAGTATCACTGCATACAACTGTGCACATGACTAAACTTGAGGGCAGTTACCCAGAGTGTTCCAAAGGAAATTGGTTAGAACTTATATAATATCAAATAGTTTAACTTGCTCAAGTGCGAGACTATCTGCATTATTCTGACCAAGCTTCAGGATGTATATCATTAGCAAATTTAAACTGTGGGGAGGTTTTCTAATGAGTTGCAGAAGAAAAAGGAAATAGAAATTTGACAGACAGATAGAATGAGGACATTTCTCCACCCATATTGTAAGAAAGAAGAAACACTATTAATATTATTCAAATGTACACCTGTCCAGTTTCTGCTCTTTATTTCATTCTGCCATGACTTGTCCAAAACATGCCAAAGCTGATTTTGGAAAGATATTAAAAACAGAAATGAAAACTGGCACACACACACAAAAATAACCTCAATAAAGCTGTGGTGTTTTTTTAAATGAAAGGTTTTCAAAAGAAAATAGTTAGACCAGATATGAGAGATCAATGTACTGCACATAGAATTGAATCCATAAAGGATACCAAATGATCACAGATCAAACTGATTTATTTTTGAGTTTCAACCATTCCCATTAAGCTGACTTAGTGTAACTCACTTCAAAGATAATTAAGACAAACTAGTATGACAAACTGATGATTCTCTCAAAGGGTGAAGTAAAAGACACAAGATGGCAGCCCTTCTTGCAGCTGAGTAAAAATTTCCACTCCCTTTACTCCACATCCACCCTCTGAGATATCAAATCTATGATCCTGTGAGAACAGATATGTAAGTTGTACCCATAGAAACCCAGTATGGGAAAGGGAATCTGAGAGACATTTTACAGAGTGAGGGAATAGTCCATTTCTTTACACTATTTCATTTGAGGCAGAATTTAAATCAATGCTACCTTAGGGGTGGTGACCAGAGTGAGGGTGTCTAGGATTGGACTGAAACAAAGACCAGTACCTTAGGTGGCTATGCACCCCACTAGGAAATCAAAGGCCCTGGGACAGCCACTCCAAATCATGCTGTACCTTCTTGCTGAATGTCCAGCTGGTTCCCACAAAGGATTCTTGAGTAATTAATCATGAATGAATCTAATATTGCGTGTGTGTGTGTGTGTGTGTGTGTGTGTGTGTGTGTGTGTGTGTAAGAGAGAGGAATGGGATCTTTTTTTTCTGACAATTCTTACCCACCAGAAAGATCTGATACACTGAAAGAGTGCCCTCAGACATTCTCCCCTAAGTCTTGTTATTATGGTAAAGGACAAAGACCATTTTCTAGGGAATTCTTTCTCAACTTGAAACTAATTCCTGTTTGACTCACAGCAATATTCTGATAAACAATGAAAAATGCAAATGGAGTCCTTGGGAGGTACTTTGTGAGGATATTAATCTGCCACATTATGCGAAGAGGCATCATTATTGCCTTGTTCGGGATTTCTAGGAACAAGTTTCTTAAATTTTTATTTGAGAAAAAAAAAATCTTGGGATAGCCATTCAAAATAAAAATGGCTTAATGTGAGAATACAAACATCTTGCTACATCTCCTTGACATCTTCCCATTATGTTCCACACTTATCAAGTTTTCATGAATCAAATAATTAAAATGCATCAAAAGGAGCTGGTGGCTCAGAGAACTTTGAAATTAATCCTTAGGTAACAGAAAGAATGATAGATAATTTTTTCAAATCATATCTTATACAGTTTTCCAAAAGCAGGGCCCATGAGTAGTTTCTCCTTTTAAATGATGCTCCTTCTCATTTAAAATCTCTAGTACCTGGAGGTGAGGGATACAGGGCATCATCAAGCTGCCTAAGCCTGTGGTCTCACTTCCACTCTTCCATAAGTCCTGGACCCTTTGCCAACTGGCAATCGTTAGTTTGGATGGGAGATTAGTCAGAAGTGGTAGATGGAGAGACAGTTCTTACAACAGAGCAGAGGTAATTTAACTACCAGGCTTCTGGGGACTTCATTAGATACTATATTGTGTGTCTCTTCTTGTGCCACGTACACTGCTGAGTACTGGGATAGCAAAGATGGAGAAGGCAGGCTCTTCACCCTTGAGGAGCTTGCAGGCTAGAAGAGGAGATAGGTGCATAAACATGCAGTTAATGGCATGCTCTGAAAGTGATACAGAAAAGTTGTCAGTACACCTAGTACAGAACTGAGAGGTCAGAAAAGGCTTTCTGGAGAATGCGTTACCTGATTTGAATCTTAAAGGACTGGTAGAAGAGAGTCAGGCAAATGGATGTTGAGAAGCAGGTAGACTTCCAAGCAGAGGGTCAGGAAAGTAATAAGCTGCACGGAATGCGTAAAGAATTACAAAATGTTCAGAATTGCTGGAGCATCACGTCTGAGAAAGATTGGCAAGGTGAAAATCATAGCAGGGCTTCCATGTTTTCTCCAAAGGAAAAGCAGAGCTTCCCTCAAAATGATTTCTGGTTTTCCTTGCTTATGGCCAAAGATCAGATTACAGAAATGGTCCTGGCAGCTCTCTCTCCGTCATCTCTTCTGCTAGAACTCCAGCCCATCTAGTTATGGATGGGGGGATGGATGAAACGAAGGCTTGGTAACCTTTATGTATACATAAAAGGGAAATGAGTTGGAAATACAAGGACTAAAAAAGGAAGAGAAGAAGGGAGAGAGGGAGGATGAAAACAAAAAAAAATTAATGCATATGATTGCTTCTGGGAATATTTATTAGTTTTTCTAAAAATTGTGAAGGGTAATGAAAAATCAGCCAACTTATATATTCAAGGTACAGTTGCAAACACCCACGCAGAGAACTGTTTTGTACATTTATTGAGGTTCAAATACACTTTGCTGTACCCTGCTGAACAGGGTTAGGACAATCAGGTGGAACATAATTAAGTTTCCAGCAAGCAGGAAGAGCCCTTTGTTCCTAGAAGAGAAATTCAAATTTTATCTCCTTATTTTTGATGACCAGGCCAGGGCTACTGAAATCTTGCCTTCACATTTTGTCTTTTCCAAAGAAGAAATGCAGGCTTCCAAGAGAGAAGCAGTACAGCAGAAAGGTCAAGAGCACAGGCTCTGGACCTTGTAGATCTGAGGTTTGGTCCAGTTCTTCACATGGTAATTGGGGTTTTTGCATGAGTTACCTAAACTTTCATAGCTCTGGTTTCTGCATACCTACTTCATATAGTTGCTGGGCAATTAAATTAGATTATATATAAGCATTTAATAGAGCTCCTATCTTTAAGCGTGCATACAAATAAAATAAATATGAAGATCATCTTCTAAAGAATTAAAAACACAAAAGAGCTTAATTACCTTTTGGAAAAGACATCTGGTGACTTTAACACCGTACAAGAAGGGATTTGTTTCTCGTCTTGTATTTTCAGCTGTATAGGCCGTTTTACTCCCCAGAAAATGTCCAACATTCCTTCAACAATTGGTGTCCCATCTTCAGTCTAGAGAAGAAACCAATCATCTCAAACATTGTTTCTGTATTATTTATAGAAAGTAAATATTTTAACTGAAGGTGTAGAAATTACGTCTGTAAGACATCTTAATAGATAAAAAAGTAAATTCCTAGGTAGGATTATTTGGCTTTTCAGTTTACCTATGAATTCATTCTATTTCTGAAATATTCTTTTAGTTTTGACAACAGCTATAATGAGTGAAGTAAGTCATATTGATAATGACAAGCTCATCAGAAGGCACAGTATGCTAAAAATGCTTTCCGAACTCTGTGATTTTTCAGTTGTGGAAGTTTAATTCTCTAATTCTCTCTAACTTAAAATTAAAGTAGAATTAAAGACGGTACTAAGTTAGAAATCAGAAGAACAGCTAGTGAGAGATTTAGTGGCTCTTTCCACATTTCTGCATAGCAAACATTTAACTCACAAAGTTATTATGCAGAACGAGTAAAATAATGTATGTAAAAACAGTGTAAAATATAAAACAGAAATTATAGTCTTGAAAAAAATCAGTAACATTTGAATACTTTCTTTTAAGTTGGAAATATTATAACAAAAGAAGGAAACTCCATGCAAACCAAGAAAAATTAGCAGACATATATTGAACACTTAGTCAGTGGATGTAAATATTAATACCAAAGCACATTCCCATAGAACTTATTTTGTAATGTATTTTTCTCTCACATATGTAAAGCTCTTCCTGTTATTAAAGTAATGTGTTATCATTATAGGCAATTTGGAAAATATAGAAACTAAGAAGAGTCCTATTCCAACCATCCAATAACTATTGTTATCATGAAAAATAAATTATTAAAAAAACATAAATGACTCAATTCTTATTTGAGAGTGTAATAAATACTCCAGACTCTGGTATCAGACAGACCTGTCTTTGAACCCTGGCTCTGCTACTTCCTAGCTGTGTGACCTGGGACAAGTGACTGAACACATTTAAACCTGGGCTGCTTCTTCTAAAGAATTAACATCATAGTACCTAATTCCTAGGACCGGTATGTAATACATGCTCAATGGATGTTATTGCTTATTATTTCTTTGGCAGATAAACCTGCTTTGGAGCCACCTGAAACAAAGTTTTGCTTTTTCTACCACCTTTGAGATCACATTTCAGATTACTGAGAAGTCAGGTTATCAATCAGTTGTTTTTAACACCCAAACGTAATTTGCTCTTTGAAATGTCAGTACATGATGCAGATACTACGTTTCAATTATTGATGTATAACAACCTCCATGTCTAGTGATACTTTAATTAATCTCTTATATCAAAAATTCAAAGAATAACTGCTCTTCTGAGGATACCTAATTCTTGCTTTCAAGAAGAAATAGTCCAACTATTATTAGAGAATACTATGTTTTGTCATGTAAGGAATATCAGAATATTTTCTAATTTCAGAAAACATTTCTTTAGAGATTAACTAAATAATTATCCCTGGAGGCTTATTTACACTTATTTAATTTCATTGTCCCAATTCTTAGACCTCTTCTCTTCTGGATCTACACCAATATCCTTGGTGATCTTACGGAGCCTTAGGTGCCATCCCTAAACAAAAAGCTCCCAATTTTATGTCTCCAGCCCAAACCTCCCCGCTGAACTGCAGTTGTCAAACCATTTACTTGACATCAAACTTAATTTGTTTCTAACTAACTCTTGATAATGCTTCCATAACTATTTTCCTTTCCCAGTCTTCTCCCTCTTGGTAAATAGCACCACCCTCCTTCCAGTTGCTCAGGCCAAGAATTTTATAGTCACTGTTAGTCTGTCTTTCATACTCAACATCCGATGCATTAGCAAATCCCATTAGCTCCACCTTGAAAACAATCCCTAACATGGCCACATTTGCCACATCCATTACCTTGGTTCTGGTCCATGCCATTGTTAGCCTGAGTTATTGTAATAGTTTTTTTCTGATCTGCCTCATTCTTCTCTTGTCCCTTCATATATTCCCAGTGGTTAGAGAGATCCTTTTTAGAATGAATCCTTTTAGAAAATGTCACTGTTCCAGTCAAAATTCCACAGTGGCTTCCCATCTCATTCCAAGTACAAGCTAAAGTCCTTACAATGATTTGCAAGACCCTACACACTCTGGTGCCTTCCCCTTGTCAGTTATCTCTCTTGCTTTACTGTCTACTAATTCCCATTCTCATAAGGTTCCTGCCACACTGGCTTTGCACTCTACCTCGTTACACCAGCCAGCCTCAGAACCTTCCTTCAGGTTGCTATCTCTGCCAGAATGTGTGTCCCCCAGACTTCTGCAAAGTTTGCTCCCTTACATCTTTCAGAGTCTTTGGTCAAATGTTCCTCTTCCTCCACCCCACTTAGATTCCTGAGCCGCTTCCTCGCTTTGCTGATTACCATCTGACATACTATACATTTTACTTCTATTTCTTGTCCATCTACTAGAATGTAAGCAACACAAAGGTAGCACATTCTGTTTCATTCTTTCATTCTGTATCTCCAGTTTTTAGAATAGGGAGTGGCACCTAGTAGACAATAAATATTTGCTTATTTAATTAATCAGAGGTTAAGAAAGCTACATGTTATCCTCCATGGGCTTCCCCTTTTACAGTGTCTGTCATTGTCACTAAATCAGAAGATTTAGATAGTCCCAGATTCTACTTTATCGACCAGTGAGTAAAGAGGCACAGACTAAACAATCTGATATTCTCACTGTATACTTTACTTCAGATAATTTTTTAAAATTAAAGATGAGACTTCATTTAAAAAATTAAATGACTTTTATGTTGTAAATTGAGGACTGATTCACAGATTTGGAAAGGACATGCCTCAACTTACAGATTCATAACATAAAAATTCAAATACTTTCCTTAATAAAATAAATTTCTCAACATTGTGGATTTTGTGGAAACTATTGAATTAAAACATAAATCATCATTTCCTTCAAGTGTTGATCTTTTCCTAAATTTTATACTTTTACCATTACACATATTAAAGATCTAAGATATAAGACACTATTAAAATAATTTAAAATTTGGTCCATTTTTAATAAAGGGATCAGTTATTCTTCTGTATATTATTACATTTGGGAAGGTAATTGAAATATTCAATTGAACTAAATCATTTAAGTTCACTACTAAAGGCCAAAACAGTTTGTAAATTTCCTTTTGTCCCAACTGCAGATTTAAGCCAAATCATGGTGGCCTAAAGTCAATGCTGTACCATCAAATTTGAAGATTTAAAACAGAAAGTTACAAAATTCTGATGTTCCCTGGGACCAGGAAGATATTGTAAAGATGGGAAGTGAGCTCTATTAGATTACAAGACTGAGTGGACAGACCTATGGAGAATGAGGCATTCAAATGAAAGAAAGAAAAGAAAGAAAAAGATAGGAAGGAAGGAAAGGAAAAAGGAAGGAAGGGAGAATAGAAGGAAGGAAGAAGGAATGATCTGAGGCCAGTGTGTACAGTAGCCTGTCAGTTGCATTTAACAGTTTAAAATGTTTTATTACTATGACATAGTACATGTTCATTTTAACATCCATTCACTTTAGTAAGCAAATCGAACTATGTTACAGATATGTCATGATTTATTCAAATACTCTCCATTTGATAGAGACTCAAGATATCTTCAAATGTTTTCCATTACAAATGGTATTGACATGAATATTCTTCTAAATACAACCTGGTGCATTTGTAAGAAAATATCAGGATAAATTTCTAGTGGAATTGTTCAAAAGATATTAACACACTGTCTTTAAAGTAGAAAGCAAGTATATCATTGAAGTTATTTTTAAATGCTTTCTTATCCTCCCCTGCCCCAAAATGCTTGGAAAGTCACAGATGTTTCAGGACTGGGATTTTGTGATACACTTTTTTAAAAACTCATGATCAAGTTAAAGGTTCATCTGTTTCTCTGAGACCATTTATGCTGCTGGCTTATGGACTCCCACTCATTCTGACTCCTGTGTACTTCATGGAATTATTTTTCCGTGAATTAACTATGTTGCATTTCTCTGAGGGACTTACCTGTCCATATACAATATGCAGATTTGTCTGGTTCCCATAAAAAATGTTATAGGTCTTCAATAAAGAATTAAGTTGTTCCCTAAAAAAAAAAAAAAATACAGTTACAATCAGTCTTAGGCTCTTTAATGGTAAAGGTAATCATAGTGCTTTCAGTCCATAAAGATATGAGATAGAAAAAATGATTCAATGGAATCTTTATTGTTCTGTCATTTTATCTTAATGTAGGTCATTGAAAACTGAAGCTTTCTTCAGACATCAGTAAATGTTAAAGGTGCTAATTCATAAGTAAATAACCAAAGAAGGGAAAATGACTGAGGACAAAAGTGGTGAAGAGAGTATTCTGTAACAAGAGGCAGCCAGGAAATAGAAATTTGGTTACATATTCCTGTTTTGTTTTGCAATATTTAACCAACCTAAGTTAAACATCTAGAACATGTCCTATGTTGTGCTCGCCACTGGAAATAGATCAAGGGTTCAGGGATGGTTTCTGCTCCTGAATCTCTCTCCGCTGTGTGGTAGGTGGGCTCTGGCAGGGGGAACAGAGTCTCCTGACATACTTTCATCCTTTCCTCTGTGCCACCACAGTTGGAAATGCTTATCCTACTTACTCTGTTGGTCTAAGTTATTGTCTCTCACCTGGATTATTACAACATTCTCCTAAAAGCCTCCCTGTACCTATTGTTTATTCTCAGTTATTTTAATGCACACCTGATCACAGTTCTCTTTTGTTCAAAACTCTCCAATATCTTTATATTATTAGAATGAATGTTAATATCCTTTCAAAGATTTCAAAGGCCAGATGTGATGTGGTCTGGTACACCTTGAATCTCATTTCCTACTTCACTCTCTTTCACTCACTGTACTCCAACCACTGGCCACCTTGGTGAACCTGGAACACTCCAGGCACACGCTCACCTCATGGTCTTTATACTTGCTGATCCTTCTGCCCAGAATGCTCTTCCCCCATACTATCGCACAGTGAGCACATTCATTTTTTAAAAATATTTGCTCAAAAGTTATGTTCTCAAGGAGTCTTTCTTGACCTCCCAATCTGGAAGTTGGCCTTCTCTCAGCATTCATAGCTCACGTTCCTTATTACCTCTACCTCTTAGTCACCATCTAACCTCGTATATATTTTTCTAATATTCTTATAACATTTATCATATGTTCTTATGTATTACATATTCTTACTGTAAGATTATATAGTTTTATATTCTCTTATAATCTGTCTCTCCTACTAAACGGTAGTGCCATAGGTGTGTTTCTGTGTTTTGTTCACACTATATTCCATGTGCCTAGAAGAGGACCTGGCACATAGGAAGAACTCAACAAACAGTGGTTGAATGAAGTGATCAGAGGAATTTTTATTCCTAGCAAAACAAAACATATCAAACGAAGGAAAAACCTTTATATATATATATAATATATATATATATGGTATTTACCTCAGGATCATATGTAATTATATATATATATATATATATATATATATATATATATATATATATACAATATATTATATATGTGTATATATATATTACATATAGTATACACACACAAACACACACACACCCAGAGGGTGTCAAAAAATGTATACATATTTTAAGAAAGGATAAAACTATATTAAAATTATGCTGATGGTAACTATTTCACAATTGCAGAAGTCAAATGTGACTTGTATTCATCTTTTGTTATTGGTATATATTGAGTACTACAATTTTAATATAGTATTTTCCTTTCTTAAAATGTATATACATTTTTTGGCACCCTTTGTATGTATGTGTGTGTGTGTGTGTGTGTGTGTGTGTGTGTGTGTATTTTTTTTTATGAGGAGAAATCTTACTATATTAAATTACCAAATATATCAATCACTAAAATCTCTTTAGTCCTCAATATATGGCTTCCTCCCATAATGCTACTGGCTCCAAGAAGGAAGGAATTTTGATTTATTTTATTAGTTGCTATCTTCTTCCCAGTGTTTAGAGCAGAGACCTGCTCATAGTAGGCTCTTATTCAATAAATACTTACTGAATACTGAATGGTAGAATTAATGCATATTAATTTTTACATGTTTGATATCCTGTAAATATGTTTTTTCCATTTGACTTTTCTCACTTGCAATTTTTTACATGTATCTTTTCAAGGATCAATACACTCCACATAATCACCACATACAAAAATTATGCAGAATTCCTGCATGCTTTTGTTCCATTCTGCAACTGGGTTACTTTAGAATTTTAGTGTTAATGAATATTTCTATTCTAAGTATCATTGGGCACACTGATCTTGTTCCCTCGGAGTCCTAGCTGTGGGATATTTCTTTAAAATTATAGTACCTGTAAAGAGCATAAACACTTTTATTGCTCTCATTTATTGAATGCCAGGACAGCATACTGAAATTTCCGGTTCATCTGGGATACAGCTCCTGATATGCTGATCTGTGAGAATTGTTATTAAAGCAAATGAAGTTTTACATAATCTTATTCCCTCAGGTTCTGTTTCTGATAAAACTGCACTATAAGGTATGGCGCAAGTATCCTTCTAAGTATTTACCTCAGGACCATATATAATTAGAAAGTTTATTCCCTGGGAACTAGCTACTTGAAAAATATTTCTGTAGCTGAACAAAACTTGGCTAAATATTCCTCCACAGTAATAAGCCTCCAAATGACCAAGGGAGTTGCCAAACTGTGATCCTGGGCCATCTGTTTTTTGTAAATAAAGTTTTATTGGAATATAGACACACTAATTTGTTTGCTTATTGTCTATGGCTGCTTTCCAGCTATAACTACAGAATTGAGTAGCTGTGACATAAGCCATATGGCCCACAAAGCCTAAAATATGTATTATCTGGTCCTTTATAGAGAAAGTCAGCCAATCTATCAACCACGTGTAACACATCGTAACTGAATACTACAGAAGTCTTCCATATTGTTTTCTCCACAGGCAGGATCTTTCTGACTGTTAATGGCACTTTGAAGGATACTGTAGTGTGAAGAACAATAGAGCTCATTAAAATAGCATTGAGATAAAATTAGGAAGTTAATGGTGCAATAAAGTGAGGAATAAATAAAGACAATTCAGAAGGTAGGTGGACAACAAATTTGCATGGGGATGTAAAGTACAGTATAGGGAATATTTTTTTCATTTTTTTTTTAAATTTTTTACTTATAGTCAATAATATGGTAATAACTATGTACGTGTCAGGTGGGTACTAGACTAGTTGGGGTGATCACTTTGTAAGTTATATAAATGTCTTAGCACTATGTTGTATGCTGGCAACTAATATAATATTGTATGTCAACTATAAGTAAAAAATAAAAAAAAAATAAAAATATTTTAAAAACAACAAAGAAAAGAAATTTGGTAAACAACTATAGCAATGGTGAATGTATTCCAAATATTAAAACATCATCACATTTTAATTGCATGTACCTTACCAGAGGAACTTTTGAAGATGATTTGTTTATGCACCTGATGGAAGAACATTGGGAAGAAAATGTAGCCTGTAATGTTCTTACTTGACTTGCTGGTATCAGCGGCACAGGGAGCTGAAGCATTACTGTCAAATTGATCATCTGCTGACTGATTCAAATCATGTCCTCTAACAGAAGACCTGTACTAAGGGTCATTCATTCATACATTTGCTGTGTGAGCATAATCAAGAGGCCTCAGTCATATTATGAAGGTGTGTGAGAGCTTTGAGGAATAGATGTTTCCTACAGCAAACTTTGGAGGGTAAGAATTAAGCAAGAAGGGTATGAAGTGCTTACCAGGCAAAGAAAACATTGACAGGACATGTAGCGCTCTCTGCAATTTTTGTGGAGAAAGGTCAAAGAGTTGGGATTCTAAGAATACAACATATAAAATGGAGAGGGGTGAGCAATGAGCTCAAAAAATAGACAGGAAACTCATGAACCATTTTGAGAAGTTTAGAATTCACCCTGCAAGCAATGGGCAGTTACTGAAGGTTCTAGGCAAGAGAAAGACATGATGGCTGGTAGAAGAGGGTAAAGGGTATCAAATATATGGTGATGGAAGGAGAACTGACTCTGGGTGGTGAGCACACGATGTGGTATATAGATGATGTATTACAGAATTGGACACTTGAAACCTATGTAACTTTACTAACCATTGTCATCCCAATAAATTTAATTAATTAAAAAAAAGAGAGAAAAAGACATGATGATGGTAAGGGCCACTAGGGAGTTTATGGAAACAGATTTCAGGACAGCACAAAATGCAGCAAGATGAGTGGGACCATTGCAACAGTATTGGAATAGAGTTGCATGAGTAAGGCTATATTCCATGGAAGAATGATCAAATGTCTCACATATATTGAAGGATCTAACATCTAGAAATGACCAAAAATAAGCATAGGGATTATATGGTTTAGGAGACCCAAATGTAATCACTAAAGTGTTATTTAGGCAGTCCCTAGTCAGGAAAAAGGACACTGATTTAATATACATCAACTTGTCAATGGCAATTGTAACCGATTTTTAGGGTCCTTTTAAATGTTACACATGGACCTGTCCACCACTCCACCATCCCCCCCGGAAAGGGGAAAAGAGCATCTGCGCACTCTTCCCTCTCAGCCAAAGAGTTTCCCACCCAGTCAACACCAGACTGCTTACCAACTGTTCAATTGCCCTAACAGAGCTATAAACGGGGGGATAAGAAATGGATTCCATGCCTAATCTTCTCAGTTTACAAATCTATGATGTCTAGAAGCCACAGGGGTGCCCATGAAGTAGAAAAAAGGCTGAAACAGCCTGTACATTTTATGTGTAATACATAAGACAATGATTCTCTAAGAGCTGGAATTTTTAGAAAATGTCATCACACAATATATAATCTGGATAGTTTACAAAACTAAGAAACGGCAAAGTTCTATATAAACTAGACTTCTAACTGCATGAACACAGAATCCTAACTTTCCCCAGGACAGAAGCTGGCACTGTGCACTGGCAGTGCAGAAAGAGGATCCTAATAGACACCCAGAATTATTCATTACAGCTCCTGGAAGGATGGTTTCCAGCAAGAGACTTAACACAGGGGTGACAGATATAGGGGAAGGGTGCAGAGGAGAGCCCAGGGCTCCTGTTCCTTTAAGGCTCCCAGCTCGGTTTCAATGAGTAATAGTAGATCCAGTGTTAACTGTAAAATGCTTAGGTGTACTTTGCACTTTATGGTCTGAATTGCAGCTGTTCAGCAGATGGGAATTACCCACATTCTGATGTTTGCCATAAATAACAGACTTCGCAAGAAATGAGTTCCTCAATCTTATCATGCTACGCATTTGGCTGGCTGGAAGAAACGATCTTTATTTGATTTTATAAAACTGTAATATGTGTGCACATTGGACAGTATGATAGGTGGAGGTGAGTTATGCCCTGCAGCCATAGATTGAATGGATGTCAAATATCAGTTGTAATAAGAATTCTCTTTCTTGTTTTAGTAATGATTTATGGCATAATTAAGTGGACATCCGATCCCTTTCTTGGAAACCTAAAAACACTGTCCCACTCTTTACTAAGTGATTCTTACAATTTGGATTCACTAAAGGCGAACCAGAAATATTGGTGCATGCTGTAACCCAACACAAACTTCAAACACTGCCATAACACAAAATAAACGTCAGAGGAAAATACCACAAGATGTAGCCATGAAAGGCTATGGCTCTGCTTCCTGACTCTGTGTTACTTCTGTCTCTTGGAGACTTGCTGAAAAATGTTCAGACTCCAAATCAAGCAGCCACCGAACTGCATTGTGACTGCAGCATTACAAACAACATTCCGCTCTGTGTGTTGCCCTGTTTAAGAGCAGGGACCTAAAACATGTGAAAGAGTCTCTTCAAAGAGATGAAAAATTGAGGCAGAATAAAAATGCTAACTTGCTCTTATACATTTAGTCCCACCCCCACCCCCCGCCACCCTCACACTGATTTTGTTCATAATGTTAAATTTTAGCAAAAGATTAATAATTTTATATTAGGTTTGAAAAACAGTTTAAAACTTAATGTGATGTTTTAATAAAGTAACTATGAATTAAACATGTAAAGGAAACAAATGGATCATTGCTGGGAATTAAGGTTGTGATTTTTCATTTTGTGTTGCAGTTCTGTATACTCCCCAATTCTATATAATAAGTGCATAATACATTTACAATATTTCCATAATTGTACTTTCATGAAAACATGATATAAACCCCTGAATGTTCTGGAAGAGGTGGAACCAGGAAATACGAGAACAGAGAATAAGTAGAGCCTTATTATTTGCCAAGACAAAACATCATTCCATATTCCTGAGGTCTGCAACCAGTAACAGAATTCTCTTACTCCACTTTATCCTTCATTACTGTCAACTTGAATCCTGGAATGAAAATCGCAAATTTCTGCAGTCCCTCTTCCAGAAGGGGCCACAGCCTTAGGTCATTTTTGCCTGTGGCCTCATTTCCTGGCTTAAATGGTGAGGAAAGAGTGACTTTCAACATTTGCATGGAGCCCTGCCCCAGCTAGCAAAGTAAGTTCATCACATTTCCATTGCAAAATGATGGGATTGAGTTCCACAGTTTGAAAACTGACAAATTGGGAAGAGGAAGACTATCTTGATTGAAGTAAAAATGCAAACCCTAAAGGATCAGGGAGCTCGAGATTTGTCTAACTTTTCCTGACTTCCTTTGAAGAGGCTACCCTTTTTGAAAAGGGTTTCTAACATTTCTAGCAACTCTGCCAAAGTATCATTAATAGTGCTGTTGACGGGGGTGACAGTGCCTGAGATTTGTTTGTTTTGTGTTTCCAACCCTGTCTATGCTAAGACGCCCTCTTTATTGCTGCCTATCAATAATAAAAAGGATCTGGGAATTTCATGAAATCCATTGGGAATCTAATCGATAATATAACCAGATCTGTCTCACCTCCACTGCATAGCTACGCTCTGGCTGCTTTTGGCCATTGTAACATTCATGTTTTCTGGGCCATTCATCTTGTCAAGATTGCCCCTGTAAAATATGGCCCTGGAGACATTAGTGGGTAGAACTTTCAGCTTTTCTCCTGTTTTCAACTCCTAGAACTCAGATAAGAGCAAAAGGATTAAAGATTGAAGAATAATTTCACAATATTAAGAAGAAACTTGAAGTGATGGATAGTCAGTAGATACAAAACAAACACCCAAAATGTTTTCTTGATTATGAAAACTCCACTGTTTAATGGAAAGACTTTAGCTACTCAGAACACTGTCACTAGATGTTGATAAGACATGGAAGAGGGGATAAAAAGGGAGAGGCGAAAGAAGATTGTATCATTTATTAAAGCACTAGTGTTTCTGAAGGAAATAGGAATGTGTTCTCTATCTGATATCCCAGGATTAAGAGAATCCCTTTATAAGGGTATATATCAGTATTTGACATTTTAATACACTAGCATGTTTTCCAACAACCTCAGAAGAGGGAAGACACTTATCTATTCCCCTTCCCTCTATGGTCTGGCTTCTAAATACTTTAAAAATTCACAACCTATTAATATTATTCCAGGTGGCGGCTGCAGTGAGCTGCTTCCATATCAGACCTTGGATTCTGTTATCACATGCAGTTGACTTCCTAGGAGCAGACCAAGCAGTTTGTAAACAGGGAAGAAAGAATGAGGGGAGTGCATGCTCCATGATCTCCTTGTCTGGCCAGAAACCCAGAGAAGTATGGTCTCTGGTTCACAGCTCTAACACTACTTCCAACTCAGTACCGATTTTTATATTTCTATTCAGTCCAAAGTAGGGACTTGAAACTGCCTCCACTTTGATGAAATAATCTGCTTCTTGCTGTAGCCGATTATTTTGGAGAGAACAGATAAATATTTAGTGCCCAAGAAAATAGTGTTTGAAAGCTACAGAAAAATCATGTGCCCCTGTATGTGTGGACAACATGAAATGCAGTGGTACATATGCTTAAATTAGAACAGTGGTTCTGAAACGAGTGAGCATCAGAATTACCTGAAGGGCTTGTTGAAATACAGAGTATGAGTGCCACCCCTGTAGTTCCTGATCGACTAAGGCTGGGTAGGTCCTGAGAATTTGCTATTCTAACATGTTTCTGGGTAATTCTGATGCTGCTAGTCCGGAGACCACACTTTAAGAGCCATTCTTTTAGATCTCAGGGTGCTGAGAATCAATGTGATATTATTCTCTTAGGGGAAAGGAACACTTTCTACTGCCAGATTGCAGGTTGAAATAGGTGGTCATTCCAATGAAAATGGGAATAGTTTCATGTAACTGGCCAGTAAAACTTCTACTCCTCCCCCTCTATTACTGAACTCAGGGGCTGAAGAACACTGTTCCTTCAGGCATTCCTGGGGAGGAAGTTTGTTCTAGCTCCCTATTGCTGCTGTAAAAAATTACTACAAACTTAGTGGCTTTAAAAAACACAACTATATTAGTTTACAGTTCTTTAGGTGAGAAGGCAGGTCTTACTGGCTATAATCAAGGTCAGCAAGGCTGTATTTCTTCTGAAGGTTCTAGGGGAGAATGCATTTTCTGGCCTTCTCCAGTTTACAGAGCCTACGCACATTCCTTGGCTTCTGGCTCCCTTTTCCATCTTCAAAGCCAGCCATGGCCATTGAGTCATTCTTACCAGTAAAACTCTCACACTAACTCTTTTCAAGTAGCTCCTCTTCCACACTTGAGACCCTTAAGGAAGTGGGCCCATCTGGATAATCTCCCTATTTTAATCTCAGCTAATTAGTGATTTTAATTCCATTTGTAACTTTAATTTCCTTTTGCCATGTAATGTAAAATGTTCACAGGTTCAGGGAATTAGGAAGTAGACATCTTTGGGAGGTCATTATTCTGCCTATCATAGAATTTAAGAATATTCTTCTATCCAAATATTGTCTGAACGTCTGGGTGACATCTTGTTAGAAATCAGAATCTGTATTTTAACCAAGATTCCCCAGGTCCCAAGTTAGTTCTTTGAGGTTGGCTACTCCCACACTTATTTATAACCAAAATTTATTGAGGAATTACTATGTAACAGACAGTATAAGAGATTCTGGGGTACTGCAATGTATTCAAGCAATGAGGTCCTGCTGTGATAGGACTTACTTTCTGGAGTAGGAAGATAGACGAAAAGAGCCAATAAAGAAATATACTTGTTTTTACATAGGGATTATTTTACATGAGGACAATAAAATAAGATCATGTGATGCAGTGCATTGAAGAGGACGTTTTAGAAAAGGTGATCAGGAGGCCTGAAATATTAAACTGATACCTCAATAAATAGGAAGGAGCAGCAGCCATGTAAAAATTCAAGGAGAGCCTTCCAGGCAGAGATGTAAGTGCCACATCACATCCTGTATGCAAGACTAAGCCTGTCATGTTGGAAGGAGAGAGAAAAGGAAAATTGGTTCAAGATGAGGTTGTAAAGTCCCTTCAGGCCAGCTCACGATGGGCCTTAGAGACTCCTTATGGTAGGCATTCTGCAACAGGAATTTTTGAAGGGCTCAAGCAAGATGCGGGGACTTACATTGTGAACAGACCTTTTGGCTGCCGTGGGAGAATGGACTGTGGGAACACGGAATGGAAGCAGGTAGCCCAAGTACGAGGCTACTGCAGTTGTCCAGGCAAGAGATAACGATGGCTTGAACTAGATGGTGAGAAGTGGCTGAGTTTCGGAGGTGGAGCTGATTGGATTTGCTGTGGGACTGCGTATAGGAATGAGGGAATGGAGGCATGAGGCAGGTGCCTCATTTAGACTGGGGTCTTGCTTCTCATTCTTCATGAGTTAAACTTTCGTTTCAGGTTTTTCAAATACATGCTTTATAGATTTTTCTTAAAAAGCCAATTGGAAAGTAAACACAGTTGTGCCATGCAACACCAGTCATTATTGGAGCAGATGCAGGCTGGTTGTAAACTAACACCCTTTGTGTCTGAACAGCTGGGGGCTTTTGTGCTTGTTCAGGACGACTGCTTTGACTTCACAGTCTGATGCCCCTTGTTCCTTTGGGATGGGGAAATGATCTAGCTATTCTGTTAATGAGGTCTTTCAGTTATTTTACTGTTACGCCTTTCAGCCTCTTGGACCACGGGGATTGTTACTGGAGTGTCTGAAACACAACAGGTGGTCAGTGATCCTCAGGGCCGTCCACAGGGGTATGAGCTAGACTGGTGCTTTCTTCACACACAGGCTCTTCCCCTGCTCTTCTGTCAGGTTGCCATGACTTACCACGGCTTCTCCTCACATTTGAAATACACATATTAAGCAACCTCCCGGTTTCTCTTAGGGACATCCTCCATCTAATTCTCTACACTCTATAGAGTACATAGAACATAGCATCTGCTTTGCTTAATGTCCTTAAACTCTTTCCTGTTGCTCTTGGGATAAAACCCCTAATCCTTGTCACAGGAGGTAAAGCCCTGCTGGGTCTTTCTCCCTCTTTTGCCTCCTTTCAGGAGATGCTCTTCCCTGTATCCTGCGCGGCCATCACACTGAGGACCTTTCACTTGCTGGAGCTCTGTGCTCCCTCTGGCCCTAAGGACTGTGGGCTGGCTCCCTGTGTCAGGAATGCTCTCCTGCTCACCCTCTTAAACTTGTTAGCTCCCTCTTTGTTCAGGTCTTTGGAACCCCCTGCTTAGGCTAGATCCTTATTCTCTCCTAAAACCGGGTCCCTTTCCTTCTGAACGCTTACTTCAGTTTGTTATCAGGCCTTTAGACCTGTGGTTCTCAAAGTGTGATTCCTAGGCCAGTAGCATCTATTAGACATGCAAACGCTCACTCCTGCCTAGAACTTCTGATCAGAAACTCTAGGAATGGAACCCAGCAATCTTTAAGAGTTTAACAAGCTCTGCAGGTGATTGATATGAAGGTTCAAGCTGGAGATCAGCAGCTTGAAGCTTCTCTTGTGTATTTTGATTCAAAAATTACACACCACAGCTTCTAGTACAGCCCCTGGCACATAGTATGCTCTCACTAATGATTTGTTCAGGAAATAAAATATAGAAAATTAAATCCTGACCTATTTTTAGTTAACATATCCAGACATTCAAGTAAACTCCGTAAGTGAATATAGTTCTAGAGTATTTGAATTGTGACTTAATCAGACTTTCTATTGAAATATGTTTGGTGGATCTTGGGCAGGTAATATTGTTTTTTAACATACTGAAATGATAAAATAGGTAAATGTGAAGTAAATACATTGGGAATAACAGTCATCGATATGCTTAATGACCATTGACAATATGTGCTCATTGAAAACTATCTGATATAAAGAAAGATTAATAAATGACCTTTTTCCACATATCTGGGGGGTAAATTATTGACCTTTTGGTGACCTAGAAATAGATGTGATATCCAATTTCTCATAATGAAAATTTCTTTTATTTTCACTGTCATCAAACATGAATAATGGGAATTTTAAAATAAACTTAAAAACAATCCCCACAGAGATAAAATTTCTCATTCTTAGGAAAGAGGGTCCTAACCATGCCTCAAACATTTTACCACTGGCTGATTTTAGGATCCTGACTCATAAAAATACGTCAGAGAGGGATCCTTTATCCTGTACTAAAGCAAGCTTCCAGCAGCTTCCAGGAGAGCGGTGCCCTCTATAACCCTACCTGCAGGGCATGCTTGGGCACGATGTGTTCGCTCCACTTCCTTTGCTCAAGAGAAGACCCTGGCCATGAACCTGGGCAAACATTGCCCTCTGGCTCTACCGGCCAGGTAGGAGCAGGCTCTGAACACTGCCTCTTTGTGCTGGACTTGTGCTCAGAGGTGCAGGTACTGGTTCCTTTGTTTCAACAAAGGGTGCTGGCCAACACCCTCAGAAAAGAAACTGTTTGGAATAATGCACTCGCTGCTAAAAAGCATTACATCATGCTAATTAAACTTATTTACTAAGGATAGGAATGCACACACGCCTTGTGGGCTGCTGGTAAAAGAGTGGCAGCCTGCAAGGGTTTGCATCAAGTCCCTAAGTAGGAGAAAAAGTCTAATAGTTTCTGAGAGTGAAATCTCATCTGCATTTCTAAAGCTGGATTGGAATTGTTTTCAAGCACAAAGTTGGCATTTACTCACCTCTAAAGTGCCCTGGTTTTAGGACCTGAAATGAAAGCAACTATATGGAACCATTTAAAAAAAAAGAAAAAAGCTCAGCTCCCGTAGAATATTCACTGTGTGAAACAATAGAGTACTGATGACCCCAGGCAACGAAACAGCAAGTGGAACCTTAGTCATTTGAGCATGAAGCTAATTTATGCCAACACCCTTCACCCAAGGACATTTCTAAACTCAGAGAATTCTCATCCAGTAGTAAGACATACATGTTATATTGATTACTGTGCTTAATATTAAGATCTTTTATTTTATTATTTGTATATAGTTCTCATGATACTTGCTGAAACCAAAATTTCCATTAAGCAGATTCTATTTTCCTATTTTATTATTTTCATGTATTTCTTTGCAGAAAAATAAAAATCCCTTAATAAGTTGGTAACTCTGTCTTGTTCACCAGAGCAATGACTAGTGCAGAAAAACTACTTGTTAAGTGAATAAATGAATGGAAGTGTTTGCCAGATTTGTGACATGTTGGATATCATAGGGGGTCAGTGGTATCATTATAATTTCTGTCCACTATTTTGTAAATATTGCCCTGGGCTCCAGGAATTTTGTTTATTTCAGGTGGCCAGAAGACTTAAAACTTTAACCCATTCCCCCTCTGAGCAGTGGTTCTCAGAGTTCAGTATGCATCAGAATCACCTAATTAGTTGTGGGGTGAAGCCCAGAATATGCATTTTTAACAAGCATCTGACTGGGACAGGTGCCCATGGACCATGTTTTAAGAAATGCTATTATCAAGTCAGGTGTTTGTATAAATGCTATAATATTTTACTTTACCATTTGGAGTTCCAATTAATTAGGGCTTGAAAAAGGCTCTGGGTTATAGAACATAAACTATAAGTCCTCAATTCAGTCAATTAAAAATATGACATAAAACAAGGGTCACTAGAATCACAGATCCTTCTTTGGAAATATCTTCCCCCAAATATGTGGCTTCATTGTGACATATTTTACTTCAGGCCAATTATAAAATGGGAAGGCATATAGATTATCAAATTTGGGTAGTATTCTTTCTCCTCTTATATTACTGATTATTAGAAAGTATTCATGAAAACTATTTTCAGAGGTAAACAAAAAACATTATAGAGTTCTTACTTTAAGGCTATTTTGTAGGAAAGTGATTAATACATTCTGGCTGAGAACTACGGCTGCGCTATTCAAACTAATTATTCATGTATTGTTTTCATGATTTTGGCCAACTCCTAATATCATCTGTTGTCAATATTTTTCTAATTGACTCCTCTTTTAAGTAAGTTTCTTATTTGTCATGAGTGCAATAATGTTTGTAAAATCAAAGATTTCATGTGCTAGTAATATTTTTCTAATACTTTCCATAAGTGTCCAAATAAAAAACAATCATCTATGTTCCATCTAAAATCATCTCATGTACCAAAGTCATCCAGGAATCCCACCTTGGGAAATAGGATGCAAAAGATGCTTAGGTCTTACCCTCAAAGGATTTGCATTCTACCTCAGGAAATCAAGCATATGTTATGAGATGATAAAGATAAGCCAGGAGACTTCAGCTGTTGGCGAGAGGGAAACTCATCAAACATCTTTAGAAAGCAAATTTGTAGCAATGCCATTAGACTTATTTGTGCTCTTTGATCCAGTAATTCCACTTTTATGAACTAGCATTTGTGTATTCAAAAAATTGGAGCCATCTTGAAGGCCAAAATTAAAGGAATGATTATATTTTGGCATTCCTATATCATTGAATGCTACAATGTCATTAAAATCATCTTTAGAAATATTTTTTTAATGGTAAGTGAAAATATTTGTAATATAAGGCCAGGTGTGAAAACAAGATACAGTACAATCTGAAATATGGAAAATAGAATCCTTAGAAGATGAAGAATAGGACAAAATTGGGGTATATATTTTTTTTCAATTGTGAGATTATGGATGATCTTTATTTTTTGAACATGTTTCAATATTTTAACAGTTTTTACAATTATAGAAAATATAAATACACAAAATGTAATTTGCTTCATTTCCCTATGACATTTGTCTTGAGGTTTGGTCAGGGAAGAGATGTCCTACTTCATGTTGGTGTCAGGGTTTGCATACAGGGGACTGTGGATTGAGGTTACCTCATGCCTGTTAGGAGTATATTTTAATCTGATCATGAGGGTGAGTCTAAAGGTTTAAGTGAGAAATGTCCTCGCTTCCTCAAGGATCCAGGAAGTAGAGCTGTTGTGTCATAGCTGAAGTAGACTAAGGGACAATTGTTGTAACCTCAGAGGTTATAACCTGAGAGGTGGGCCCCAGGAGTAGTTTATCAACATACTGGCAGGGGCAGATGGGAATTATGATTTCATGAGCTGAACTCAGACATTCAGAGTTGAATAATAGGAAATTATGTACAGGGGTTTTTACATTCTTCTCTAATACTCTACTTTTTCTTCTCTGAAATTCCCTCCTAGTGTAGTAAATTGGTTTTCCTGGCTGGGCAAACTTACTGCACAGAAGACACATAGGCAAAAAGGAACACCGGTATAGACCCAGGACTATTGTCTCTGGAGACTCCTCTCTTCCTTCTGTAATTTTCTCTGGGAGGAGGCGAATATGGTAGGGGGACCTTTTGGGGGCTGTCCTGGGTTCTTACCCCATTCTTCATCTTTTGTCACTCTCTTGGGAGTCTCTTACCCTTTATTCATAACTTCCCCCATCTTCTCTGTCATCTATCTACCTTGAACCTCCTTTGCCTCCTGCTACTCTTGCAGATTACTCACATCCTTTTCTTATCTGTTCCTTCATCTTTGTCTCTTCTCAAACTGTCATCTTTCAGGTACTCTCAACAATGCCCACCCTGTTACCATGTCCATCTCTTACCCATCTCTAAGACCTTTCTGTCCCTCTTACCTTCTGTTTTATGTGCTACCTTTCTGACCTTCATTGTCAGTCATCTGTATTTACTATATATTTTTAATTTTTATTAAATTTATTGAGATGACATTGGTTAGTAAAATTATATAGGTCTCAAGTGTACAATTCTATAATATATCATCTATATATTGCATTGTGTGTTCACCACCCAGAGTCAGTTCTCCTTCCATCACCATATATTTGATGTACTTAATATTTAAAAAATAAATTTCTTAGTCTTTCATTTCATTGTCCCATCTCCTTAACTTTTGTCTTCTCCTTGTATCTCCATCAATGCTTCAGTTACCTTGACATCCTAAAGTAGTGTCACTTATTTATATGGATAATATTACCTGCTACATAGCTGCTTCCTCTCTGTTCAGTCTCCACAGTCATTCTGCCCGTTTTTTTTACTCAATATACTTCTGCCTTGCCTTCTTGTTTCTGATTTTTCCTACTTCATTTCACTCTTTTATAACCTTGGACTTTGAGTCTTCTCTATTTACCCTTATTTCCTGGGTGATCTTATTCAATCTCAAATGTAACATATTCAGAACCAAACTCCTGATCTTTCATTACAAACCTATTCCTCCTGTAGTCTTTATAACATCAGAAAATTTCAACTCCATTCAATCTCACAATCCTTGGAATCATCCTTGATTATTCTCTCTCTCTCACACCCCACATCTTAGCCTTCAGGAAATCCTATTTTCTCTTCCTTCAAAATATATCCAGAATCTGACCTTTATTTTTCTACCTCCACTGCTGCCACCTTGGTCCAAGGCACTAGAGTCTCTACCGTGGACCATCAGCTCCTCAACAGTTTCTCTGATTCCACTCTTGTCTCCTCTTCAGTCTGCTCTTAACAGCCAATAGAAAGCAGATCCAATTATTCATGTACGCAATATCCTTCAATGGCTTCTCATCACCTAAGTGGGAAAGACGAAGTCTCACAATGGCCTGTGAGACTCTCTATGTTCTGGCCCCATATGTCTCTGACCTCAACTTCTCCTACTGTAAGTCCTACTTCACTTCCCCACACTGGCTTCCTCCCTCCTTTTAGGCTTACACTTGCCTCAGGGCTATAAACCTGCTGTCCCCTTTGCCTGGATGTTCCCTGACCTTGCTAGTTCGCTTCCTTTAGGTGCTTCCTGCCGTGCTCACTGAGGACTTCCCTGCCTATCTTAATATGAAATCATAACTGGCCTGCTCTCCACCCCCAATACTCATTACTCCCTTTCCTGTTTTATTTTTATTCTTCATACCTTTCAGCATCTGACAGTGTATATTGTAACTCATTTATCTTACATATTTACTATACAGTAGTGCCCCCTTACCCACAGAAGTTATGTTCCAACACCGCAGTGGATGCTTGAAACTGTGGATAGTACTGAACCCTATATATGCTATGTGTTTTCCTATACATACATACCTACGATAAAGTTTAATTTATAAATTAGGCAATTTCATGGATAGAAGATTTGTTCTTACCATAGATCTTAGCAACCTCAACATAAAAAAATATTTTCTTTGCTTATTAAGTCGAGAACTTTCACCTTTACACTTAAAGGAAGCACTTATGGCTTCTCTTTGATGTATCTGAATTGCTAGCATTGCTACTCTAGCGCTTTGGGGGTCATTATTAAGTAAAAGAAGAGTTACTTAAACCAGGCACTGTGATACCATGACAGTCTATCTGATAACCAGACAACTACTAAGTGACTGCTGGGCGGGGAGCCTATACAGCGTAGATATCCTGGACAAGGGATGATGTATGTCTCAGGTGGGATGGAGTGGGATGGTGAGATTTCATCACACTACTTAGAACAACATGCCATTTAAAACTTATGAATTGTTTATTCCTGGAAGTTTCCATTTAATATTTTCAGACTGCAGTTGACTGCGGGGAACTGAAATTGGAAAGTGAAACTTTGGATAAGGGAAGACTACTGTGTTCCCTTTTTAGGCGGCAACCCCATGAGGGTAGAGGTCTTGTTTGGTTCATTGCTGAATGCTCAGGATCCAGAAGAGTACCTGTCCCCAGGGAGCCGTTACTAAGTATTTGCGGAATGAATACATGAATCCACTATCTTTTACTTTATGTCTTCTTCCCACCTCTTATACTTCACGCTATCCTCCAGCTGTGGCTTTAATTCCATTTTTGACCATTTGTTCCTCCTGCTTTCCTATTTCCCAATCCTGAATCATTTGCATCTACTTCCCTCTCTTACTTATTTGGCTTTGTTTCTCTTATTTGTAAGAAGTGGGTCATGTTCCAGCGCCACTGTTTTTCCCCTTACCATTTTGTTTTTCCCCTCCTTAGCTTCTGCTCTAGCTCAGTGAGGCTCACTTCTCATCTTTACTATTATAATTTTCAAATCCTTACTGTATTATTTCCAAAGCAACATAAGATACTATGTGCTGTGTGTAAGAAAACAGCTGTGGATGTGGCCATAAATTGTACAACCCAATGTTAAGAGGGAAACAGTAAAAATGAAGTATGTTATGAAATGTGAGTGATTGTTCCATAAAAAGCTATGGTTCAGCAGTACTTAGGGATGTATTTATTCAACTTCTTATTTAATGTCTCAAATGGAGATTCCTATTATTGATCTTGTGGATCATATATCACGCTTAGAATGACATAGTGCTGGGGTGTAATCCACAAATGACTGGCAAGTAGAATAACATATAATACAGGTATATAGTTACCTGGTGATAAATGTCCTCTCATTTATGAAGATCCAAGAAGAACACTGGTGAGCCGTCATAGTTATCTTTACTCTCTTTTTGAGATCATCTGAGGATACCCTAAAACATCAGAATAATATTAATGGCATGTTCCTGTGATGCATTCAGAAATTAGTTTCTGACTTAAATTGAATTTTTTTTGTTGTGTCCCTAGTGTGTAAAAGTATTTTGGGGGCGTTTTAAAGTAGTGTTTCATGTATGGGCATGAGGGTTGGGTTGGGGAGGGAAGAAAAGAGACACTTTTTTTTTTCTTCTTTTTTTTACTATGTGCCTGCCGTGGATCTTACACTCTGTATGTGAGCCATTTTATAGGCCTTACCTCATTTAATTCTCAAACTATCCCAGTAAGGTATGGGTGTTACTACCTCCATTTCAAATACTTAGTAAATAATGGAACAGAAAATTTGAAGCAAGGCCTGAATGTTTTCAATGCCTCTACATTTTTCTTTTCACCAACATTGTTTTTCCAGTTTGGAAAAGATTATACAGATTAATTTTTTTTTAAATTTTCTATAAATTGGTCCATTCTAAGATTCTACTCAGGGATTTAAAAAAAAAAAAAAAAAAAATATATATATATATATATATATATATATATATATATATATATATATATATGGGAACTAATATTGAGCACACATGAGATGTTCTCCAAAATCTTCAATTATAAGAAAATAAGCTTAGGGTTCAGAGTTTTAACTATAACTCGGTTTGAGTGAGTTTCTTAATGGCATTCTCTAAGCTTCTTTTCCATGATTGTTCATAAGAGCTTGTTTTGGGAACAAGTGATAACGTGTTGTTTTCTCTCTCCTCCTACCCCGTCCCTACCCATATAATTTTAAGATGTTTAGATGTTCCCCTCTGTTCTTATTACTCAATATGTGCTTTTGAGAAAAATCCATTTTATCTCTTTTGATATCATCTTCCACCTTAAATTGAAAATTATATTCTTCATATAAATTGGGGAAAATAGTAGTAAAGGAAGAGGAAACACACAATTCAGTTTTGACAAATTCTAAAAAAAAGATGATAAAGAGGACGTATGAGGAAATATTAGATAAGCCACAAATGTACACCTTGACATATCGTCTTCCCCTTGGTAATCAATTTGAGAGACTGACAACTGTGGGATGAAGAGACAGAGAGAGGGAAAGGCAGACAGGGGCGAAGCATTATTTTTATGAAAGTACTATAGAAACCACAGTGTTGGCCCATGATAAATGCTAATGATTTTAAAATTTATAAGTGAAATCCTGGATCAAAGTTATGCTGATAATCACTTTACAGTTGATGGTTGTATGAGCTATGCTCCTAGTAATGAATGTATCCAGTGTGTCCAAATTTGGCATAACTCCTATTATAAATAGTCCTATTTCTGAATTTTTAGTATTTGATTTGGAATACATGCTAAGATTTTTTTTTTTCATCTTATTCACATTTCTGATACTACCAGGTTTTTGTTATTTAAAAATTATCCTCCTGTTCCATCTCTATAAATGCACAGATGTGCTTGGGGTGTTTGAAGCTGTCCTTTCCTGCTGCAGAGCTTACTTTTTATTGAGAAGTATAAAAAGAACAAAAGAGAAGCCACATGAGGAATTCTGTCTGGCTGGAATAATGTTTCTGAAGCCTTGCTGTTTTTATAGTTCACAGTGAAATTTCCAGAAATATATGAAAAAAAAAAAAATAGATGTCTTGCTGTTATTGTGTTTTAAAGTAAAATTTCCAGAGACTAGTGGGAAAAAAACCCCAGTCAGTTTTAAACTTCTGCTTACTTAGCAGCTCAGTGTTATTTTCTTTAAGAAGATATTAACTTCTCAAAGGCTTCTGTGACCCAAAAAAGACGCATTTTGCAATCACTGAAATTTTTATGGCAACATGGGAATACAAGATAGCTAGAGTAGAGAAGAGATCGTAGGGCAATATTTGGAGGTGTGAAGAAAAGAGGAGCCTGTATTATGTAAGCTGAAAAACGACAGAATCAGTGGCCCAAGGCAAGGAAAGATGGGCCAATGTGGGTAGTCTGTTTTGGGGTAATTCTAGAAAGAATTTTTTCCTGTATGATTCTGTGCAAGGAAACATATTCCTTGTATTACGGAAACTCAATCCAAACTGGCTGAACCCTGCCCAGTCCTGCAAACATAATTTTAAGTTTCCAGGCAGCTGAAATCAAGCTTGGACACGCAGGATTGATTAAGTGTGACATAACAGCTTTTAAGTCTCCTTCAGGCCCTGGAAACTGTGGTCAGACATGAATAATATCCTCCTTTATGTCTTCATATAAATGGCATTAAGGTATAACCAGAGATTTAAAATATAATAATTTCTAGTCATTCCATTTTGCAGAAATTGAATATTTAATTACCATTACTTTAAGCCTATGCAGTCATAAGTAATATAGCCAAAATAAAAAGGTGGCTGGAGAGACAAGATCAGTTATTTTATTTTAAAAAAGAACAAGAGGGATTGCTTCCTTTCCCTTCTGAATCAGATTATTTTGGTTGAGGTAAGGTGTGTGGAAGGCATTTCATGTCATTTTTCTCCAGGAGAATACCAATCTAAAAAAATCAAAAAAATGAGGGAAAGGAAGGAAGGAAGGAAGGAAGGAAGGAAAGAAGGAAGGAAGAAAAGAAAAGAAAAGAGAAAAGAAAAGAAAAGAAAAGAAAAGAAAAGAAAAGAAAAGAAAAGAAAAGAAAAGAAAAGAAAAGAGGACGGAGGGAGGGAGAGAAGGAGGAAGAGGGGGAGGGGAGAGATAGAGAAGAAGAAGAAGAAGAAGAAGGAGGAGGAGGAGGAGGAGGAGGAGGAGGAGGAGGAGGAGGGAGGGAGGGAGGGAGGGAGGAAGGAAGGAAGAAAGAAAGAAAGAAGCTATTCTCACAAAATTCCTGATGCATATTTTTCCTCAGCCCATTGTTAGTTTGAAATTATATCATCTATTTGAAGGCTATGAGCATATCTCATCAGGCATACATAATAGTCTCTAAGCTGAATGCTTGACTAGTTTCCTTTTATGCTTTTGCCATTATGATTTCACATCATCTTCTTGTCCACAAGCTTTCCTGGGATCTCATTCTTAGCCAATACAGCCCAGGCCCCTTAACCTGACATTCGGGCTTTCTGTAATCCCACCCAAACCTACCTTTTCAAACTCAAAATTAAAGTTTTCTTTAACACCAGACTGTCTAGTCTAATGGAATTCCATACCACCGAGCCTCTTCTCACCAGTTTTTTCACATGAGAGGACTTTGGTCACTGCAGGTCCAGGTTTCTGCTTCCTTCCAGTCTCTGCTCAAATGGGACATTATCAAGTCTCCCATAGCCTACTATCTACAGTGCTGTGATGTCATTTTCCACATTCCTTCTTGAATTGATATTATCAATTTATGTCTTCTCCTTTCCTACTCATATCCTCTTGCTCAAAGAATGTTGCCCCTTAGTTGGGAATGTCATCCTCTTTGATGTCGTATCATTTAGAGGAAGGAGATTTCATGGAGAGGACTCACGTTCAGCAAAACGGGTAAATTAACTCTGTAGAGCAGAAGCTACATGAGCATTTCAGACACAGCGTGCTCTATGAACCCAACAAATCCCAGTTACTCATTCACAGGATTTAGTCTGGCTTTGCTTATAAAACCCTAGCTCTCTATTCTAAAACCTGAGTATTTCCCCTAGATTTTGTCATTCTAATCACCCACAGAAAGAGTTACTGATGTGCCCTAGTGCGTTCCTCAGTGGTCACCTTGCTGCTCAAACATGACTTTCTCCTTCCTGGATCCAGATTGTTTATCATTTGTTCCTTTAATTCAACCTCCCATGTACTTCTTCTCCCATATTCCAATAGTTCATTTTCTTTCTTTGTTTTCTCTGCCTCTGAACAGCATTTGACGAGGTTGATTGTTCCCTCATTTTGAAACACTTTCTTTCTTACAGCTTTTGAGACAAAGCAGCCACCACAACAATCTTGCCTTGTTTTCTTGCTGTCTCATTGGCCGCAACATTTTAGCCTCCTCTGCCACCTCTTCTAGATGATCACAAATGCTTGCTTGTCCTACCAGTCTGTCTGTGGCCATCCTCTCTTCACTCCCTATACTTTCTTCCAGGTCATCTAATCCATCTCCAGCCCAGCCTATCTGCTGAGCTCCAGACTCATGTCATTACCTAATTAATCTCTACTTGGATGTCTAACAGGCTTCTCAACATCAACATGGCCAAAACAGAAACACTGACTTTGTCCAATGTTCCAGAATGCTTTCCTCCACAATTGTTTCCTTTTAGCACCAAAAACTAAGACTCAGTCTTATTTTTAACTCTTTCATCATAACCAGATTCCAATCCAAACATAAATCCTATTGATTGTACCTTAATATATAACCTGAACTCAAAAGCTTTTATTTCCAATGCTACTACTTTGAGCCAAGCCACCACCATCTTTCTTCTGGATTACTGCGTCAGCCTCCTGACTGGTTTCCCTGCATCCCATTGTGACCAGTATTCCATTCTCCTCACAGCATCCAGAATGGTAACTCTAAAGATAGAATCAGATCTTGTCATCTCATGATTAAAACCTTGCAAAGACTTCCAACAATGAACTAGCATAAAATATAACCTCCTTACAATGACTCGCAAGGTCCTGTCACTGTCTTAGTATTCACTCCTTTCATTATTTCCCTCATTGGTTATATATCATTTACACTGGCCTTCTTTCTGGTTTTCAGTCACTCCCTAAGCTTATTCCTGTCTCAGGGATTTATACTTGCTCCTCCTCCTACTTGGAGCTTCTGTCCCTTAGACTGTGACATAGCTGCCTGTTTCCCATCATGAAGATCTCAGTCCAAGTGTCTCTTCTCTCAGAGGCCTTCCCTAAGCAAGTCTCAATCAGTCACTATCACATTAGTTTCATCTAATTATGTATTAATATCTGAAAAAGGATCTTATTTATTTACATTGTCTGTCTTCCCCAACTGCAACATGAATTTCTTACAATAAGTGCTTTTTAAATTTACCTGTATACATCCAGCTCTTAAAATTGTACCTGGAATATGGAAGGGTTTCAATTCATACTTGTTGAGTGACTGACTAAATGTAAAGTTGAAGATGTGGCCCAGAGGATTAAGTACTATTTATAAAACTTTTCTTGACCTCATAGTTAACATTATATTTTAGCTGAGACTAGAAGTTGGAGATATCTTGTACTGAAGAATCACCAATGGAAGCTTCTTACAATAAAAAAGTGCAAATTGACAGCGATGGGCTGAAGAATCATTGCAGTGGCTTCCTGACTGGCTCCTTATTTGTATTCATTAAAAAAATAGCTAAGGTATCATTAAAGATGGCAAACAATAGCTATGTAAACTTGTGACCTATGCTGAAGTAAATCAGACGACTTCAGATGTGATGAAAGAATTTCAAAAGCCTTTACATTGTTCTCTGAACTTAGGAAGACAGTAGAATTGAATTTATAGAAGAAAATAAAAATGGGATAAAATTTTTGTGAATAAGCAGTATATGCTAATTGAATAAGAAATAATACTGACCATGTCTGAATCTAAAATACGGCTAAAGAAAGTATTCAGTCTCAATACCTGAAAGGTAACAATGTGATTTGATAAGTCATTTTATTGTTAATTGCTGAAGTGAAACATATCTCTATGAATTCAAATAGTTTCCCCTCTCCATTCCCATTACCCATGATTCATAGCAAATTAAAACCTGGAAGGGCCCTTGTGACTATCTTTTAAATTATAAAGACCTGGTGGATTTAAGGGTCTGAGCTAGTTTCCTCAAAAGGCTTAAGAGGAGGATAACAGAGTTCATGACTAGCAGAAATAGAGAGGAAATATGAAAACAGGTAAAAGCACAGGTCTAGAAACCTGGAGGTCTTAATTTGGAAGTTCACAATTATTTTGGTAGAACATAATACACATGACTTGAGGAGGAAGATAGTTGCTACAAATCTATGTACTTTCCTGGGAGGGTGAATTGTACAGGGCTCTCCAGTCCTGGGGCCAGAGCTTATTGACTTAGAGTGTGTATGAAATAAGATTTCTTATGTAATAAGTGTGGTTGTTTACTTTTTCATTTTGTCCAGACAGAATGGAGCTCAAGAGATAAGAATTATATGGTCAGCAATTAAGTCCTGAAGAAATACACAGTCCTGGAAGTACTAGGTTGGTCTAGGATCACGTAGACCTATGTGACTCAGCAGGGAAGGGAGGAGACTAAGTAGGTAGAATTGGTCTGAGCAAGAAGACAGGACCAGGAGCCTGAGGAGGCAGAAGGGGAGTGCTGAGTGTGCAGGCAGCAGTGAGACCTGAGAGCATCAGAGAGCATCAGAGAGCGTCAGTGATTCACCTCCCTCCACTCTGTATCCTGCCTAGATGTGGGCTTGCCCTCACTGGCCATTTACCACAAGGAAGCCGGAGGATGGAAGGGGAATCCAAGCCCCAATTAACTCAAATGGGCCAGGCATTTAAAGTATCTTCTTGTGCCCGAGCATGGATTAATTAAATGGTTACTTGTTTAAAAGTGGAAAATTTGGTTCACTCATTTGTATAGTCAACAAATATTTCATGAGTTCCTTCTTTGGACCCAGTCTTGTGCTAACCACAGGAAGTATAGCCTGTATCTGTATCTACAACCCCTTATTTCTGAGGCCAGTGGGTGCATTCAGTGTCAAGACAGTCATAATTTCACAATAAGCTAAAACAAACAAACAAACAAACAAATAAAAACACACAGGTATCAATTTCTCTATATTCCCCAGCCAAAACAAATTTTTCCTGCTGTTAAACTTTCACAGGAAAATGTCTGCAGCTTTCTAATTACTTACTGCTTTCCTCTCTATAACTATATTTTATTTTACTCAATTTGACTATTAGTTCCTTTAGAATAAGATTACTGCTTATTTCAGTTTTGTATTACCTACAGTGTATATGTATATTACACACACACACACACACACACACACACACACACACACACGGGCTGTAAAAGAATTGGGACTCTCTTCTCCCTTTACTAGGCACTGGGATGATGATAGAGAAGTTGTCCTTCAAAGATTTCAGCTACTAAGATAACACTCTTATTAGTTAAAAAAAAAAAGAAAAAATATATATGTATACATATATATATGAACAAGTATATAGATAAAACATATATAAAATAATGAATATATTCAATATATGGGGAGATATATTAAAATAGTATAATTGAGAGCTATGAAAATGAGTGATAATTATTTTCTTTTTTATTCTATCTATTTTTTAAATTATGTACGAGGAACATATCTTACGTAACATACACCATCAAAAAAACAGAAAGTAACACATTAAAACAGCAAGTGTATATTTCAATTATTAAGTAAGATTATATTAAGGGCTGTACACATGGAGTTTCTTTTTCTTATTATTGTTTTGGCCCTAATAAACAATTAAAAGTTACAAATAAGTCTTTGCTTCTACTAAGTTGTACACAAAATATAAATCTAGAAAAACGCTTGCTGCTTATAAAATTGTCCTAATGTATTCATATACAGTTACTCATATTGTGTAATTATAAACATATTAGGGCATGCTTTCCCCACAATTAAAATAAAATAAAGAAATTTTAATATTGAAAAAAAAAAGTTACAAATATGTATTCAGCCCCAACATAAAGCTCTAAAGAAAATAAAGTTTTCTCCAAGCTCTGACCTGCAAACTTGAAATAGAGAAGATCTATATACAATTACATGATTTTAAGGATGTGAGAAAAAAAATCTATAATTTTATCCGTCATCCAATTCTTACAAAACAGGAAAAGAGTCAAGAAAAGTTTGGTTTCTGGGAAACATCTCACTCCATATTTTTTCTAAGAAAGGTGTCTCATTTGCATAGATGGGAATAAACGTTGAGAGAGTATAAGAGTTAGAGTATCAAAACTATCATTTATTAAGTGATAGTGATAGCAGTTAGGAATTGTTTGTTTTGAGATAAATAGAAACGTATTACAGTGCTTGAATTAAAGACAGGACTAAACAGGATGTAGTACCTATTTGGCATGAACAACCAGACCTCTATGGCAGCATGCCACTGCTGTCAGTTCGAGTGGAATCTAATTTGAAATACCAAGCCATTAACATTCTATTGCATATTTACACCATGCTAATAATGCCATGTGCATTATTCTCCCCAGAGTGCCCTCAGGGGAGTGAGAAAAGCAGGAGCAGTAGCAGAAGCAAGCTAGTTTTAAGCCATGTAAGGATTTGACGCATCTTGCCAGAACTTAGTCTGGGAGGGAGATGCTCAGTCTGGTAACAGCATCTTCTGGAATTCTGCTGTGGTACAACTCATGGATTTTCCACTTCATCTGAGTTTCCAAGAAGAGATTCTAAGGTTGACTTCATTAGAATCTTGACTCATTCTTCCTGTTCATATATGGGCTGCTAAAGAATTGGGACTCTATTCTCCCCTTACTAGGCTCTGGGATGATGATGGAGAAGTTGTCCTTCAACCATTTAAGCTACTAAGATAACACTCTCATCACTTAAAAAGGAGACATTTTCATATTCAACTACTGAAAGCAGTAGTATTAGTTTGGTACTTGAGATGATATTATGAAGTGATGAAATCACTATATTTAATAGCTTTGAAAAACATAACATTAATTTTTGCAACAAAGCCTAACTCTCTCTAACTCTAGACTTCAGTGCAAAAAGAGACTATTCAGAAGACGTTCTTTCTCAGAGGTTGTATTTTCAGTTGACCCATACTTGAATATTTTTAAAAATATAAACTTTTATATGAAATCCATTTATCTCTAACAATCCTAAATTCCCTATCTGCATTGTAACCAATGAATCTGTATAAGTAAATTGACTGTTAGCATTAGATTTCTATTTCAATTAAATGTATAGGGTATTTCTTATTTTAGGAAGTTAAAACAAATATCAGATATAAATTTTTGAATTACATGTTAAAAGACATGTTATATACATGCTATACTATATTGAATATAATTGGAAAAGTTAATTTTTTTAATTACCATTATTTCTCTCTCGCCCTCTCTCTACCAAAACATTTAATAGTTTATTATAAAATGTTATATGCATTAGAAATAGTAGAAAAACATATGTATACTAAAATAGATTTTAACCAAGAAGATTTACCCCCAGTTATGTGATTAAATAAATTAATCTCAAATTAATCTCAGATACGGTTAAGTAGATTTATCTCAAGTGAGGCTACTATGCATTGTTTAGACATATGTCTATTAAGAAATATCAAAATGAAATAACTTGGTTTAAGAAGTTCTAACAATACCTATTTGGCCTAAAGATATATTTCCTTTTTTAAAAACTGTTTAGTGAAGAGGAGTACTATAATTTATTCTAAATGGATATAATTCTTTTATAAGTTTTCAGCTAAACCACACTAAATGAAATCAGACCCTAGAGGACAACAATAAACTTCATTTTGGTTGGCTTTAGAATTCCATTCACCATTCTCCAGTCAATATCCAACTGGAGAATTTAAGTACATTGGAGAATTTACTCTGCAATTTGAAAAAAGGAATCCATTAAAACAATGATGATTAAGCTAAGATCAACTGCAAATCATTTAAATGTTTTATATTAATAAAAATATAAAATGTCATCAATGGAAATACTTTGCTAGTCACAGCTACCAAGTTTGTCCCTGCCTCAAAATTATCATCACTGATAAAACTAACAGCAATATTAACAAGTCCCCTTTAAATAAAATTTTATAAAATAAGGTCATTTCCCCGTAATTTAAGTTTAAGAGGTGAACACCAATAAAATACAGGTATCATTGTTTTATATTTCTTGACCATCAATACAGACGTAAGTCTACATCACTTTAATATAAACAGTACAAAATGTGCTGCAATATAACAACACGGACTCTATGGTCTAATTTTCTCAAAATTATTCAAAGGCAAGCTGTCTTATAAAACTCAAATGTCATGGGCTCCACAATACGGGATTGTGTGTAACTCTCCTACTATAAAGTTGTGTCTCCTTTTTAGAAATAACAGATTAGCATAAACGGGATTTTTCCAAAATAAAAGTGATTGAGTAGAAAGTAAGCTTGAATTTGCCGCCATGTACTCAATTTGAAAAGTGGCAAGAAGCCAGAAAAACTTCACTGCCACTCAGAGAGGTCATGCTTTGCTCACTTGCCATCTGTTATGTATCCTGGATCCACTCTGGAAACCAGCTCAACTCTAGTAACTCCAGCTCAGCTCACACTCCCTGATCTGGATCCTTTGAAGAGCAGCTTATTTCTTAATGCTAATAGGAGGAACCGTTTATAGAATACTTGCTAAGTGTTTAATTCCCATCAAAGTCCTATTGGCAGATCCTGTTAGGATGCTTGTTTTACAGATGACAAACTGAGGCTTGGATTGGTTAAGTAACTTGCTAAGGAACAAAATACTAAGTGGCAAAAGCCAGAATTTGAACCTATGGCTCTCCTGCTTCAGAATTTGTATCCTTAACTCAGGGGATCCCACTTAATTAGTTATGTTTATTCTCTCATTGTGGTGAGGTCTTAAATTATATCAGAAATCCTTTTCAACTTTTTCTGGGGAGTAGGGTGTGGAGAATGTCTCTGTCACTTTGTGGAGACAAAAGTTTAGCTGAATCCTTTCATGTCTGCTCATTCAATACAACATTGTAACCGTAAGAAAACTCAGAGAAAGGTGTCAGGCAGAACTCTAATATCTAGTAATGTGCAATTCCAGGTAAAGTGCTCATTGAGCTATTTCCCTTGAGGAAAAGGGAGAAAGGCCTCAGTGTCCACACTGACCTCCACACGCCCTTCCCTCCCTCCCTCACCCCCTCCTTTTCCCCCTCCCCACATGCTTACCTCAGTCAGGAATAGGTATTCTGAAAAAATCAAGAGGGAAAGTAATGTCTGGGTTTCAGGCTGCTCTGATACGTGCACACATTTACCTTGGCTGCCTGTATGGATTCTGCTTTCTAATAACTTGACCTCAACTTGACCTCAGCGAGTGGAGTAAAGGGGTTCTTTCCCTACCCCCATTTTTCACCTGTTGTTCACATTGTGAGCCGGAGGAGCCTTTTCACCTTAGTTGTTGAGCTGAACTTGCTTCACAGTTTGCTCCCCTGTTTGGTCACAGACTGTCGGAAAGTCAGTGCTCACTCACCTGTCACAGCGCAGGTCGGTGCCAAGTGCTGGAGGAGGGGCGCCCCGGCTTACCTGAGCACCGCTGGGGCTCTGCTGGCACTGCCCCTCCACACTCACGGTCATCAAGCCCAAGAAGCAGTTAACTATTACTCCTTTTCGCCACCGCAGGGAAGTGTCAGAAACCTGAGCCACTCCCTGTGCCTCAGTGCATGTTGGGAGTGTTTACTTTCTTTCCTCGGAGCAGCTGATAGGAAGACTCCTTTGCTCCTTGTCACACTTCTTGAGAAGTGAATTGACATTCTGGTTAACGCTTTAACCACTGAACTGGACTAATTCTAATCTCTACTTTCTAGTCTATCCAGACTGTAGAGAAATAGTCTATGAAAGAAATGACACCAATTAGGACTGACTGTCATCATTCACTTGTCTTTCAAAACTTTTTCAATTAGAAATTTCATAATTTTCCTTTTTGTGTGTGTGTGTGCCACCTCCTTTGTCCCTCAGTACCTTTTCACCCAGAGCAGTGCTTCTCACACCTCAGGGCCTCAGGGTGCACCAGAACCCTAATGTAACTTGCTAAACCTGAACACCCTTAGGCCTTTGCACCTATGAGACTCTGATCTGGGGTAGGCTGCTGGCACCTGTTTCTTTTCAATAAGCTCCTCAGAAGAATCTGGTAGACATCAGCGTTTAAAAACTATTGTAATAAAGTATAACAGGAAATGAACAACAATTGAGTTGTTATCTACTGGATTGAATTTGGGGATTTTGCTTTTCCTCAGTACCTCCAATTTCAAAAAGAGCACCCATGTCTAGTTAATTAGACCTATTGTGGTGATCATTTTGCAATATGTACAAATATCAAATCATTATGTTGTACACTTGAAGCTAATATGTTATGTCAATTATACCTCAAGTTTTAAAAAAGGGATAAAAACATTGACACAGCAAAAAAAGAAAAAAGAAAATAGGAGCTCCCTCTTTGAAAACTACTGAAATACCAGAACTTTTTATTTTTATTTAAAATTAAATAAGATCAGTCCAAAAAAAAAGAGGTAGGCACGAAAGACTTAGAAAGCCTCAGGTGACAGATGCTGTGGCAAGAAAAAGTGCCATTATTTACACACAAACATACACACACACACACACTTTTTGGTATAATTGATATTTTACCTGTTTCCTGTGTAAAGAACTGATAATTTTTTAAAGGTTATTTTTCAACTATAAACCTTAGAATCCTCAGAAAGAATTAAATATAATTCCTTCAATGAGTTCAGTTGGCAGAGTTGATTTCTAGTGTCCTGCATGTTCAAGTGTCAAATTCACAGACTGTACTAATGGCAATTATCACTATCTGAAAGTATTTTACTGTTTTGTTTATTATTGAATGCATATATACCGTTTTGAGTGACCTGTTTGTTTTATTGGCTAACTTTTGGAAACCACTACTCAAGATTTGCAGGTTATGTTTGGCAGCTACAGCAGTTTAAGGGTTCTGTATGTTCAAAAAGTTAGCCAATTTATCTAGTTAACTTGTGGTATGTACAGACCAGAAACAATCAGATTTATCATTCTGTGGGCTATTTTAATAAACTGAACAGAATCAAGCAAATAGGTTTATTGGGTCACAATGAAAACTTCTACAACCTCATATATGAGGACACTGTGACTTGGTATTATTACTTGTGGGTATTAGTTTGATTGTCTTGTTGGCACCACAACCCCCTGCTGGTATGGACTGACCTTTGGATGATGACTAACAGGACCTGCAGTCTCTACAGCTGCTAGGCTCCAGGAGTCTTTGTTCAAATCCATGCTCCACCCCCATTGTCTGCACTCTGTGGGGATCATTTGTTTATTATCTGTATCAGGGCAACCTTGTTTTGCATTTTTTATCTGCAAGCATCCTGGAAACCTTTATTCTGATTACTGATTTGCAACTACTTTCTTTAGTTAGAGGCTCAGTGACTCCTTTTGTTTTTGAGTACTTACTCTTCTATAAATATGTAATTTTTATTTTGTAATATCAAAAGTACATAATTACAATGTGCAATGTGGAAAATTTGAAAACCACAGACATTCAGAGGAAAAAGATCACATGCAATTCTATCTCCCAAATTTAGTTACTACAAACAATTTGTCTTTATTGTCATAGTTTCTCTATGGGTATTTACCAAAATGCTGCTACATTTGGCTTATTGTTTTATAACCTGCTTTTTTCACATAAAACATATTATGAACAATTTACCATATGTCAATCATTTTTCTGCAATGTGATTTTAACTAGCTGCACTATATTACATCATATGAATATATCATTATTTGTTTAATCAGTTCCCTAGTGTGACAATTTATGTAACTATAAACAACACTGCAGTAAATGTTTACATACAACTGCACATAATGATAATTATGCCTTTTAGCTATACTTCAAAAAATAAAGTTGCCAGTTTAAAGGGAATGATATTTTAAAAGAATTTCTCTCAAAAAAAGTGTGAATTTTATATTGCTCGGTTAACTCTTGGATTTTTATTCTTCTTTTAAACATTTATCAATTTGAAAGGTAGAAAAACACATCCTGTTTTAAATATGTATGTTATTAATTACCTGTAAGATTGAACTCTTTCTTTAGACTTACTCTGTATTTTTGCTTTTTTGTTTATTGTACTCTGTGCTCATCTTTTCTGTATTGATTTATAAGATTTTTTTATATATTAAGGACGTCAGCTCTTTGTCATATATGCTCTGACTATATTTCCCAGTATTGTTTGCTTTTTAGTTTTGTTTATGGTACACTTTAGACATAAAATTTTTTTTAACTTTAAGTAGTAAATCCATTAATATTTTTCTTCATTGTTTACATCTCAGTGTTAAAATGCTTTTCCATCCTTAAAATATACATACAAGTATTTTTTCCTTCTAATTTATTTAGTTATTTATTTATTAAATTTAACATTTCAACCCATCTGGGCTTTATGGTGTTAAAAACTGGGATATTTAAATATAACTTAATTTTTAAATTATTACTCTATTAACCAAGTAGCATTTATTAAATAATTATAGATTATAAACTCCATAAGGCAAGTACTATGTGTTATTCTCTATTTTATCCCCAAAGCTTAGTACAGTGCCTGGCAAGCTCATGGTTGCTCAGGCCAAATTTGAATAGTCATTCTTGATTCCTTTCATTTCCTCCTTCCACTCCCAACAAGTCCTGATGTGGTATCTTTGTCTATGCATCTCCGTTACCCACTGGATTAGGCCAGCATCCCTTCTTGCTCAAATACTGCAGATGACCTCCTAATCGGTCTCTACTTCCACTCTTTTCCCATTACAGTCCATTCCTTACCTGTAGCCAGTGTAGTCTTCTACAAACAAAAATCAGGTCCCATTACCACCTCTGATTTCTTTTGCTGAAAACCTTTCTGTTGGTTGCTGCCCCCACGCCCCTGCCTCTGTGATAAATTCTTAATCTGAACGTCTTCCCATGGCCTCCGAGGCCCACGTGACCTGGCCCTTCCCTAACATCTTCGACCTTACTGCTTCTCTACTCCTGAGTACTGACACTGTACTTGCTGCCCTGGTTTGAATTTTCTTCCTGGAACAGACCAGATTGGTTCCTGCCTCACTGCCTTTGTACTTGATATTGCCTCTGCTAAGCTCTGTTCTTGTCACAGTTTTAATTTTTCTGTTTATTCCCCACCTCAAATCTTACCTCCTTAGAGAGGCCTTCCATGATTGTTCAATCCAAATAAGGCCTCCATTTTTTTTCTATCGCAGTCCCCTATTTTGTTGTACTAATGGCAATTATCACTATCTGAATGTATTTTACTGTTTTGTTTATTATTGAATGCATATCTACCGTTTTGAGTGAACTGTTTATTTTATACCTCCTCTCCTTAAAACATAAGCTCTAATAGAAGAGGAACCTTGACTTCTAGGTTCCCCCACTCTGTCCTCAGTGCCTAGAATAATGCCAGGCCCAGGTGAGAGGCTTAAGAAACATTGGTTCAGAACAAATAATGGTGGCTTAATAAATATGTGTTGAGTAAATAAATATAGATCATACTTTTTTCCTGATTAGAGAAACCACTATTATAAATACTAAGTACAAATTGTTCACAATTATTCTAACCTTGTAATGCCATAGATAACATTTCACTATATTAATAATTATTTAGTTTATATTTAGTATTTGCACCATTCGCCATTATCACTGGCAATTTATCCTAGGCCAGCAGGCTAATCCATATCAGTAAATGATAACTTCAGGACCAGGGGAGAAAGGCTCCTAAAAACAGATATTTTTCTTATTTAATGACTTATTTTAGGGCATTGAAATAAGTGTTGGGTTGACTACAGTAACAGCCCTGATTTTTCCTGCCTTTCTATATCTTTTGGAAGGATTTTTCCTAAATGATTCTGAGCTTGGCCATGTGATTTGCTTTTGTCAATGGGTCAATACCAAGTGATATAAGCAGAGGCTTGAAAATCAGTTGTGCAGTGGGGTTTACCCTCTTGTTGCTCTTAAAGCCCTGAACTACCTATGAACAAGCCTGGGCTAGCCTGCGGGATTATGAGACCCTTGGCCCAGTTGTCCCAGTACCCCAGGTGATAGCCTGAAAGCAGAGCCACTAAGCTGCAGTTGACTGAAGACCCATAAATGAGTCTAGTTGAGAACAGGAGAACTGCCCAGCTGAGCCCAGCTCAAAGTGCCAACACAGAAAACTATGAGTTGCATCAATGGTTGTTGTGTTAAGCCACTAAATGCTAACATGGTATGTTTTAGAGTACAGGCTAACTGACACATCTGGTGTGTTTTTCACACACACACACATGCGAGCATGCACACACACGAATGTGCATAACTACCAATATATTGTTAATTGGAAATCAAGTGATACACTTGTATCACAATATGCTCCTACCACAGTTCTGTTGCAGGGATGCAATGACCCATAGAAATGGAACAGAAGAGCAGGAGGAAAAAGAAAAAGGAAAGATGATGTGAGTTATCTTGATATTAGGTCATTTCCATAGACCATTAAATCACTGCTGAAAAATATATAGAGATGATTAAAACTTGAAGAAAATAAAAGGAGAACAAGAAATCATCTAATTCTAACACTAGGTGACCCAGTTGCCATGGGCCACTTATGTCAATTTGTTTCACGGCCTAATACCCCATTTTATATCTGAGGCTGTAGTGGAGCCTAGGCTATGCATTAAGTGAAGTGGAAAGGAAGCAGCGTAGATCCCAGCATTGAGGGGACTCTCAATAAAAATCTAACTAGAAATTACCTTAATAAGAAAGCATTCATAATGAGGCAACATGGTAAATTACTTTTTCAATATGCAAAGTATAAAATAAATGTAATTTACAATTGGGAATTTTGTCATAGAGATCTTAATAAATTACAGCAATTATAACATTGATTCTCTGGGAAAAATCCCAGCATTTGTCTTGAGCTTGTAGAATAAACTGTCTTTTCCTGTTTCAAATTAAGGAACATGCAATTACTTTCCTGTAAAAACAAAACTTTAGAACTTTATTTAAAAAAAAACAACCCACAAATTATTTGTTGAGAAAAATGATAAGGGAGGAGAAATTCCCCTTCAAAATTCCCCCGAAACTTTAATTAAAACCATGCTGTTACTGATGGACATACAGGTTATTTAAAAACTTTTAGGTAGTTCACACATTTTTTAAAAACCTCACCCTTCTGTAGTGATTGTATATTCTTGTAGTTATATTGATTTTTAAATCAGGCTATGATTTGTCCTAATGGTGAGGATAATTGCCACACAACTACTTTTACACTTGAATAATGAAAAATAATTATATTAATTGAGAAGTGATCAAAATAATTTCCATTTCTACTGCATTTTTTCACCCCAAGAGGCAGCTTCTTATCTTCAATATACATTGTTTTTTGTTAGTGTAATGGCCAGTGGGAAGAATTCAGCTTAGTCACTGTAAAATTACTGGAATGTGTCAGCAATCTGGCTGGGACATCTGTCATTCCATTGATCGCCAGGGTTGATTCAGCTGATCTGGTTGGCTGGGCCGTGTCCCTTCCTCCCTCACCTACTCCGTGTCCATCCCTCCTAAAGCTGCATGATCCTCTAGGTCCAAGAGGATGACCTTGTGTGATACAGAAGTACCATTCTTCGGTCAAGGGTGTAGAAGTAGCTATGCTCCTCTGCTAAAACCACCAAACAAGTTCTCAAGGTCCATCTGTAGGAGAATGTAAGGTAGTCTTGCTTCCAAGACTTCAGACATATTGAAATAAGGTGCTGAAGGGGAAGTCTGCCTTCTTTTAGGAAAAAAAGGGGGGGAAAAAGAAAAATTCCTATGTGCCAGGCAGGTGCAGAGATGATCACAGAAAGACAAATAAGACAACCTGTGCCCTCCAGGAGCTAACAATCTGCCACATCAAGATGTATTCCATTCGTCTTCTCTGTCACAGGAGAGAAGAGATTTATTTATTTATTTGTTTATTTATTTATTTATTTATTTATTTATTTATTTATTTATTTATTTAAAGTTTATTGGGGTGATAATTGTTAGTAAAGTTATATAAATTTGAGGTATACAATTCTGTATTACTTCACCTATAAATTACGTTGTGTGTTCACCACCCAGAGTCAGTTCTCTTTCCATCACCACATATTTGATCCCCTTTACTCTCATCTACCAACCCCCCCACCCTCTGGAAGCCACTATTGCCTGCGCCTATGAGTTTTTGTTTCTCATTTGTTTGTCTTGTTCTTTTGTTGTTTTTGGTTTATATACCACATATCAGTGAAAACATATGGTTCTCTACTTTTTCTGTCTGACTTATTTCGCTTAGCATTATACTCTCAAGATCCATCTATGTTGTCACAAATGTTCCTATTTCATCGTTTCTTACTGCCAAATAGTTTTCCGTTGTCTATATATATCACAACTTCTTTATCCATTCATCTATCGAAGGACATTTTGGTTGTTTCCATGTCTTGGCCACCATAAATAAAGCTGCAATGAACATTGGAGCACACTTGTCCTTTTGGATAAATGTTTTCAGAACTTTTGGGTAGATACCCAGGAGAGGGATTGCTGGGTCATATGGTAATTCTATTCTTTGAGGAATCTCCTTCCATAGTGGCTGCACCAATTTGCATTCCCGCTAACATTGTATGAGAGTTCCTTTTTCTCCACAGCCTCTCCAACACTTGTTAATATTTGTCTTGTTGATGATAGCCATTCTAACTGGAGTGAGGTGATAGCTCATTGTGGTTTTCATTTGCATTTTTCTGATGATTACTGATGTTGAGCATTTCTTCATATGTCTATTTGCCATTTGTAGATCCTTTTGGGGAATGTCTCTTCAGGTCCTCTGCCCATTTTTCAATTGGGTTGTTTGTTTCTCTTGTTGTTGAGTTGTATATTTTGGATATTAGTCCCTTATCGGAGGTGCTGTTTGCAAAAATCTCCCATTTAGTTGGTTGCCTCTTTATTTTGTCGATGGTTTCTTTTGCTGTGCAGAAGCTTTTAAGTTTAGTAGAGTCCCATTCATTTATTTCAGCTTTTGCTTCCCTTGCCTTTGGAGTCAAATTCATAAAATGCTGTTTGAACCCAAGGTCCATAAGTTTAGTATCTATGTTTTCTTCTATGCAGTTTATTGTTTTAGGTCTTGTGCTTAAGTCTGATTCATTTTGAATTAATTTTGGTACATGGTGACAGATAGCAGTCCAGTTTCATTCTTTTGCATGTGGCTTTCCAATTCTACCAGCACCATTTATTGAAGAAGTTGTCTTTTCTTCATTGTATTTTTTTTGCTTCTTTGTCAAAATTTATCTGTCCATATTTATGTGGTTTTATTTCTGGGTTCTCAATTTTATTCCATTGTTTTTCTGCCAATACCATGCTGTTTTGATTATTGTTGCCCTGTAGTACAAGCTAAAGTCAGGGAGTGTGATACCTCCAGCATTGTTCTTTTTTCTTAGGATTGCTTTTGCTATTTGGGTCTTTTGTGGTTCCAAACAAATCTAATAATTTTTTGTTCTATTTCTTTAAAAAATGCCATTGGGATTTTGATGGGGATTGTATTAACTCTGTGTATTACATTGGGTAATACAGCCATTTTAACTATGTTGATTCTTCCAACCCATGAGCACGGAATTTCTTTCCATTTCTTTGTGTCTTCTTCAATTTCTCTTAAAAATGTCTTATAGTTTTCAGCATGTATTTCACATCCTTGGTTAAGTTTATTCCTAGGTATTTTATTTTTTTTGTTACAATTGCAAAATAAATTGTTTTTTGTATTTCTTTTTCTGAGATTTCACTGTTAGTATATAGGAATGCAATGGACTTTTGTACGTTGATTTTCTAGCCGGCAACTTTACTGTACTCATTGACTGTTTCTAATGGCTTTTTGGTGGAGTCTTTAGGGTTTTGTTTATACAGTATCATGTCATCTGCAAAGAGTGACAATTTAACTTTTTCATTCCCAATTTGGATGCCTTTTATTTCTTCCTTTTGCCTGATTGCTCTGGCTAGGACTTCTAACACTGTGTTGAAAAGCAGAGGTAATAGGGGACCCCTCTGTCGTGTTCCTGAATGTAGAACAAAGGGCTTCAGTTTTTCACCATTAATTATGATATTAGCTGAGGGTTTGTCATATATGGCCTTTATTATGTTAAGGTATTTTCCTTCTATAGCTATTTTATTGAGTGTTTTAGTTATAAATGGATGTTGTATCTTGTCAAATGCTTTTTCTGCATCAGTAGATATAATCATATGATTTTTGTCCTTTATTTTGTTTATGTGATGTATCACATTGATGAATTTGCATATGTTGAACCAGCCTTGTGCCCCTGGGATAAACCCCACTTGGTCGTGATGAATAATCTTTTGAATGCATTGTTGCATTCGATTTGCTAGAATTTTGTTTAGGAGTTTTGCATCTGTATTCATCAGAGATATTGGTCCACAGTTTTCTTTTTTTGTGTTATCCTTACCAGGTTTTGGTATCAGGGTAATGTTGGCCTCATAAAATGGGTTAGGGAGTACTGTCTCTTCTTCAATTTTTTGGAAGAGTTTGAGTAGGACAGGTATTAGATCCTCTTTGAAGATTTGGTAGAATTCACTAGTTAAACCATCTGGTCCTGGACTTTTGCTTTTGGGAAGGTTTTGGATGACTGATTCAGTTTCCTTACTGGTGATTGGTCTATTTAGATTTTCCAGTTCTTCATGGTTCAGCCTAGGAAGGCTATATGTTTCTAAGAACTTGTCCATTTCTTCTAGGTTATTGAATTTGGTGGCATATGGTCCTTCATACTATTCTTAGATGATTCTTTGTATTTCTGTGGCATCCATGATAACTTCCCCTTTTTCATTTCTGATTTTGTTTATTAGTGTCTTTTCTCTTTTTATCTTAGTGTGTCTAGCCAAGGGTTTGTCGATTTTGTTAATCTTTTCAAAGAACCAGCTGTTTGTCATATTAATTTTTTCTCTATTTCATTTAGTTCTGCTCTGATTTTTATTACTTCCTTTCCTCTGCTGACCTTGGGGTTCATTTGTTCTTCTTTTTCTTGTTCTTTAAGGTGTAACATGAGGTTATTTATTTGGGATTTTGTTTGTTCCTTAAGATAGGCTTGTAATGATATAAATTTCCCTCTTAAAACTGCTTTCGCTGCATCCCAAAATTTTTGGTAGGATGTATTTTCATTCTCATTTGTTTCTATGTGTCTTTTGATCTCTCCTCCTATTTCTTCTTTGACTCGGTCAGTCTTTAAAAGTATGTTGTTTAATCTCCATGTATTTGTGGTATTTCCTGCTTTCCTTTTGCAGTTGATACCCAATTTCAAAGCCTTGTGATCAGAGAATATGCTTGGTATGATTTCAATATTCTTAAATTTGCTGAGGCTAGTTTTATGTCCCAATACATGGTCTGTCTTTGAGAAGTTCCATGTACACTAGAAAAAAATGTATAGTCTGATGTTTTAGGATGAAGTGCTCTATAAATGCCAATTATGTCCATTTTATCTAATGTGTCATTTAGGGCTGTTATTTCATTATTTATTTTCTGTTTGGATGATCTATCCATAGCTGTCAATGATGTATGTAGGTCCCCTAGTATAATTGTCTTTTGGTTAATTTCTCCCTTTAGTTTTGTTAGTAGTTGCTTGGTATATTTTGGTGCTCCCTGATTGGGGGCATAAATATTGATGACTGTTATGTCTTCTTGTTGTATAGTCCCCTTTATCATTATGAAATGTCCATCTTTGTCTCTTTTTACCTTTTTCACCCTGAAGTCTGTTTCATCTGATATCAGTATGGCTACACCTGATTTTCTCTGGATTCCATTTGCTTGGCATGTCAATTTCCACCCTTTCACTTTGAGTCTATGCTTGTCCTTGTAGCTGAGATGTGTCTCTTGGAGACAGCATATGGTTGGGTTTAGTTTTTTGATCCAATCTGCTACTCTGTGAGTTTTTATTGGTGAGTTCAGTCCATTTACATTTAGGGTGATTATTGATATGTGAGGATTTCCTGTCATTCTATCTTTAGTTTTCTGGTAAGACTGCGTCTCCATTGTTTCTTTGCCTTTTTGTTGTTGTCTATTATTTCTGTGTGGTGGTATTCTATGATTTTTCCCTCTGTTTCTTCTTTTGTTACAGTATATATTTCAGTTCTGGATTTTTTTTGAGTGGTTACCCTTAAGTTTATGTAAAAGAAAGTTTGATATTTAGAGTATTCCTTTTTCTTCAGCATTCTTACTTACTCCATTCTCATATTCCGGTTCAGGCCTTACTCTTCTCCCTTTTATGTTTTGGTTGCCACAAATTGTGCCTGTTGATGGTTGTCAAATAGCCTCCTTTAGTATTTCTTGTAGTGTGGTCGTGTGTTAGAAAATTCCCTCTGCTTCTGTATGTCTGGAAAGGTCTTTATTCCTCCTTCATATCTAAAGGATATCTTTGCTGGATATATTATTCGTAGCTGATAATTTCTCTCTTTAAATAGTTTGAATATTTGGTTCCACTCCCTCCTGTCTTGTAAAGTTTCTGCTGAAAAATCTGACAATATTCTAATGGGCTGTCCTTTGTAGGTTACCACCTTCTTTTCCATGGCTGCCTTGAGGATTCTTTCTTTGTCGTTGATTTTTGACAGCTTCAATACAATGGGGTTGAGGTAATTAGGTGTTCTATTTGCTTCTTGGATTCGAGGATCCAGTTCTTTCCACAAGTTTGGGAAGTTCTCATCAACTATTTGTTTGAATATACTCTCTGTTCCCTGAGAGAAGAGACTTAAAAGCACACATACTTTCAAAATCCAATGACAGAAAGAAACACAGGGCCTAATGATGTTTCAATAAATTTTAAAACGTAGGAAGGGATATTTTGTTGTTGTTAACAAATGTACCCTTTAAATGAGTGGCGGATAATTTAAATAAATGAAATGAACACTAATCATTCTCCCACCTTAATTGTTACTGCTTTTTAAAACTGGTAATTGTCTACAAAACATAAAGAAATTCAATTGAATATGACAGTGATTGCTGTTTTTCTAAGTATGACATTTTGTCAATTTGATTTGTATTCCATTCTGTTTCTTCATTCCTTCTCCCTCAAGGCACACACTTCTTAATATTATATGAGACATCTCTTCAAGTTTTGGGAAAGAATGAATAAAATAGTAGTAGTAGTAGTAGTAGTAGTAGTAGTAGTAGTAGTAATAGTAATATATTGTATGAAAATTTTAATTTCAAGTAATCACAGCTTGTAGTAATTAAGGCCAAGTGTACTTAAACCTCAAGTTCAACATTTGAATGGTATGGAAAGTGAAGTTGTCACCTGGACTTTCTTTAGGGATGTATTGTAATAGTGGTCATATTTCGAAGCAAAACTGGAATAGTTTGTCTGGTTCCTAGACAGAATACACGAAATTAGGAATTAGCTAGGAAATCATGGACATATGAACGTTAAACAATTCTCATTAATGTAGACTATAACGGTGGGTTCTGTACTTCTCCCTTCATGTTTGCCCTATTGCTAAAGGACCACATTATTGACAGCTCCCATCATCTCACATTCAAACCACCCTGCTGCTTATAGCACACACTGGGTACTTGGATCAGTCATTGTGCTTGAGGGTAACAAAGTGTTGACTTTATTTATTTTTCATTTAAAAGGTCTAATACATACTGGCAGGCTTAAAAAAACGTTATGAATTATTGACTATTATTTTTCTTAGGTGGATCCACAATTGCTTTTTGTCCCACCTTTAATAACAAATTTAAAAATAACAAAATGAGAATAATATTCTATGCATTGTTGTAAATGGGTTAGTGTTTGTAAAGTACTTGACATAAAGGAGGCCCTTTTTATCTTTTTTCTCAGATTACAGATTAGTTTCTCAGGAATTTTCCAGGTTACTATTTAGTTAGGTGCTCTTAGTTTTCTTTATGAAGAAGCAAACAGAGAGAGAAATAAGAGGGAAAGAAAAAGTTTGATTGAGACAATGAAAGGTGAGTGTAGCTTGATCTACACTTACTGTATTCATAAGTTTCAAGCAGTCCCTGCCGTTGGAGATGACTGGCTTTATTATTTCTTTTAGGTTGAGTTCAAATGTTCTAGCAATTTTGCAATGTGGAAGAAAGAACACAGAGACCTTGGGATCAGATGTAATTTGAATTCTGGTTCTGCTCCATACTGAATGGGGGACTTTGGGTAGTTAACCTCTCAGAGACTTTGATAGAGACCTCAGACGGGAGTCATGTTATATAAGAAGATGTAAGCAAAGTGCTATGTACCTTGCACATAACAGTTGCTCAATAAATAGCAGTTGTTATTCTGTTTACTGAGGTATGAGCAGGAAAGAGCAAAGATCTCAAATGTGACAAAATGGTGTTTCCAAGACTGATATTAAGAGTTATAACTGAGGGATGGAACTTTTAAAAAAATGAAAAAACAAAAAACAAAGGTAGACTGAACAATAAAATATTCAGAAAAAAATTTTGAAATTTTTGTATTTCCATTGTGACTCAAGTATCCATTTTAGTCCTTTCCAAAAGCATAAAAATACATACCTATTTCTCTATCTGTATCTGTAGCTATATCATCTATGTCTGTCTATCTAAGTGACAAACTGAAATTAAATCTGAGATGGTGAAAGTAGAAAGAGTTATACAAACCAAAGTCACAGATGTCTAGATAGACAGATGGAGAGATAACTGTGAGAGAAGACAGGTAGCTAAGACAGGGTGTCTTCATGAATTCCAAATTTGAAAGGCTCTGCAATGCTATTCAACCCAAGGCTTATGTTTTGCAACTATGGTTGTGCTATTATCTGCCAGGCTCCATTTCCTTGACATCTCCTTATAGTTTCATAAGTTAAGGTTGATTTATTTACCTAAAATGTCATGAATCTATTGTAGGTAGCAGAATACTAGAGATAATTTAGGCTTTGGAGCCAAGGAGAACTTGCTCGGATTTGTACCTCTGCCAATTTGGGCAGATTAATTAATGCAACCTACATAGTTAAGTTCCTACCTTGTCCTTGGTATTGCACTAATTTCTGATCATATGATAGTGAACAAAGACACTGATGGATAATCCCTACTCTCATGGACCTCACAATATCAAGTGGGAGAGAGACATTTGAAAATACCACTAATGAATGTATAATTACACTCTTACATCAGTTCTAAACTGTATTATAATTTAAAGAGGATTGGGGGAAGAGCATTATAGTCAGAAAGAAGAGCATGTGAAAAAAGATGGCAGAAAGGAGCAGGGGAAACAAAAAGACTGAGAAAAATCCAGTGTAGATAGGGTGAAGGTAGTCAAAGGAGAATGCGGAAGCCTCAGTTTCCTTGTATGTAAACTGGAGGTAATATCTTGTAGGGTTATCTTATGGGTTAGTGAGAGCATATGATACTGCCCAACCAATAGTGGCTACTCATTAAATGGTGTCAGCGATCATCATTACATAATTGCGGGAGAGATGAAGACATTTCTTGAATTACATAATATTAAATCCACGTTGTCTTTAACATTCTCATTTGTGCTTTTATGACTGACAAATACTGTTCCTTCAGTGTCTAGCAGACCTGTATTTTAGGGCGGAAGTGGGGGTTTTCTTTTGGTCTTGGGCTATGCAGATGTTTGTCAGTAAGAAAAGGAATGTCAGAAAATCACGGTTGAAAGGAAGGAGTGAATGAGTAGAAAAGCTCAACGTTCTAAATCTTTTTAATTCCCCCCAGACATGTCCTGAAATGTGACATTCCATTCCCCTAATCTTTCATTTTTCATTCTACAGGCAAAGGTTCCAAACTCCCAACATGTTCCTGCAAGCAAAGGTCTGAACAAGGAAGCTACTGTAGAAAAATCTCTTTAAGTAGGATCAGATGTGCAGATTTAGGTACTCTGCCCATCCAGTACTTTTCAAATGGACCCCAGGGAGAAAGGCCCTGGAGCGCAGGGACTGTAGCACTAATAGCCTCAATCTAAATCGTGTCTCTGCTTCTGACTTCTCTGTGTCTAAGTTTCCCCATGCATAGAACAGGGATAACGAGGAAAATAGTAGTATCTGGGTTATTGTGAAGACGAAATGAGTAAACGCAGTGAATGTGCAAAACCTTTAGAACAGTTCCTGGCACAGAGCAAGCATGTGTGGTAGCTATTATTTTAAATTCTGAAGTAGCTGCCAGTTTTGCCCCCTCCTCCTTTCCAACATATACACATGCACATCCATATACATATATAAACAGACACATATGTAAGGTTTTTATGATATTTATGTCAGGATAGATATAATCCTCTTATTGTATACAATTCAAAGGACTTTGGATTTAATGAGTTTTCAAGTACTATAGCTATTAAGGGCAATAGAAAAAAGGAAGAATGTTTTAATTTCTACAGCATCTTTCTATGGACTAGCGTTGTTTCATAATTGTCAGTGCGTGAGGTATAAAAGAGTGGGGGGTTATTTTGGGGGCAACTCTTCTTCCTCTTCCTAATTATATGTGTGATCATCAATCCACATCAATCTTACCAGCTGCTCCATTCCCTGGCACCCACCCCAGCAAAATTAAGGCCTGGGGAAAAGGTAAAGAGGTAGAGAGCAGGGATAGGATTTGAAAACCCATTGCACCATATTTTTTCTTTTTTTCTTTTTTTGCACACAGTTTGGCTTCTTGCATCCAGACCAAGGTCTTATGATCACCTTTGCTGGCAGAAGGCTGAGAGCTCTTCTCAAGATGTGTTGCCAGGCTTTGAGCGCACATGAAGGGATTAACTAACACAACACAACCACTCCTCTAAACTCCACATCAACTGTCCTCAGAAGCAGGGAGTTGGCTTTTTTTTAAAGCTCAGGCTCCTATTGGTGTAGGTCCTGGGACGTGAACCTAAAAGGCTCATATTTCCATTACAGTTTTATAGCCAGAGGGTTCCCTTGTACCTGTCAGGCTCTCACTTTGAATCTGTTTCTTTGCTATTCTTTTATAAAGTTGGGGGGCTTGAGGCTGCAGGAACCCACACTCAGTGACATTGAAGCTGCAGTTCTGGGACACACATCATGTTTCTCTTTTCTACACGTGACCACTTGACCTATTCATGGCTCCTTCCATTGCAGACATTTTCTTTGCTGCCACTGAGAGAGGCTGTGTTCCTAACTTTCTTTGCTCTAAACATTTGTCTTAGCCCCAAAACCACTGTAAAAGGAGATGTGGACACTCTTGTCAGGGTGAAATGTCGCTCAACGTGGCATAAGTTAAGCTCACATTTTACTGGCATGTGTTCTCTGACAAGTAGCGCCAGAAATCAGCCCCAGCAAAATTCCTCTAAGGGCTTCTAGATTTCTGTAGGGATTTCAACCCAATCTCCCCATATTTTTTTTCCCTGACCCCCATCTGCAACCATTTGAGGCCACACTGTTTCCCCTGCCTTGGGTTTCTTTATGGAGAGGCTGGTGTTCAAGCCTGAGTGTTTCACCCTGAGGCTTCCAACAAGCGTCTCAGATCTAATGTCTGAAAGCAAACTCCTGATCAGTACCCACCCCGAGCTGCAATTTTAACATCTTAGTAAATGGTAAATCTATCATTCCAATTGTTCAGGACATGAAACAGAGCAAGGCTCAAATCCCCTCTCTTTCTCACTTCATCCAATCCATGGAAAACCCTATTTGTGCTATCTTCAGAATATATCTAGGATGCTCCAATTGTTAACACCTCTGTTTTATCACCTGGTCGGATGCATCATCGCTTCACTCATGAATTTTGTAAAACTTAATAACTGGTCTCTAGCTTCCATCCTGTTCCTCCTAAACAGCCTATTCTCAAAGGGTTCCTTTTAGAGCAAGTTTTTTAGATCCCCTTTTAGGTCATGTTATTTGTGTTTTAAAAAGCTCAAAGCGCTCCTTATTTTACTCAGTAAAAGCTCAAATCCTGACAGTGGCATTAAAGACTATGCAATCTGGCTTCTTATTATATGACTAACCATGGTTTCCAATCCTGTCTATAGTGCTGTTTTTTTCTAGCCACGTTGGCCTCTTGGAGATCACTGAGAGTGTTTGCAGTTGCTGTCCCTTCTATCTGACATACATTTCCTCCAGATGAGACATACAAGTGGCTTATCTTAAATTTTTACAGGACTGTCACTTTTGTAAAGATTCCTTCTCTGACTGACTGACTTAAAATTGCAATTCCACCCCCACCCAGTATCATCTATCTCCCTCCCCTGCGTTACTTTCTCCATAGCACTTATTACTTTTTGTTTCTTTATTTGCGTATTGTTCACCTGCTTTCACTTGACTATGAACTCCACAAGGACAGGACTTTTCTTCTCTTTTGCTCACAGCTGTAATCTTAGTGGTTTCAGCTGTGTGTGGAATGCAGTAGACACTAAAAATTATTTGTTGATTGATTAGATTAACAAGTGATTGAATATGCCAATAATTATATTTACTTTGGACTACATTATGAGGTGAAAGGCATGGTCTAAATTTTAGTTTAATGGGTCCTTATGGTATTGGGCCCTCGATTGCAGAAGGGAGTCGTTTTGCTCCTGATGGACTATTTTTCCAAACATACAGTGAAGCCCTTCTTGAAGCCTCAGACATAAAGCTGAGTACTGTTGCCATCCATGCATATGAATATCGTAGGCTGATATATTTTGGGGAAAATTTTTTAGCCTAATAGACTATGAACTGATAGAGAATTTTAAAAGGACTATTTCCCCTGAATCTTATCAAACTGAACCCTTTTCACATTGTTTAGTTACCTGGAAGTCACTAACAAAATGGTGATAATATCTTTCCTTCTTTCAAAGTGGCATTGTGAGAATAAATAAGCACTTATGTTTATAGAAGTGTTTTTAGTAATGATTTAAGGGTCTGCGAGACTTTCCAAGAGGCTCTTCTTTGTAAAGATCCTGTTTGCCGCATGAAGGAGAGGCCCAACTTTGCGGCCACTGCCCACCCAGAAGCCATGGGGACCCTCGGGACTCAGGACAGTAACTCAAGTTCTGCAGGCTCAGCTTGTGCTAAGGGACCACGGACAGACAGTGCACTGTTCTGGACCTTCAGCATGTATCAGAATCGCCTGAGGACTTTTTAGAACACAGACTACTGGGCCCCACTCCCAGAGTTGCTGAATCAGTAAGCCCTTGCTGAAATCTAAGAACTTGCATTTCTAACAAGTTCCCAGGTGATGCTATGCTGCTGGCGCAGTGATCAGACTTTGGCCTAGAGCATTGACTGCTGTTTGCTGCTTCTCTTTCCAGTGCTGGGTGCAAAAATTCTCCTCCATCCTCGCTGCTGGGCCCTGTACCCAGGTTGAGGTTGCTCGCTGTCATGTCCAAGGCCCCCGCTGGCGGCTGAGCTAGAAAGGGACTAGAAGTGATGGGTGGGGCTCAAGTCCCACTCTTCCCCGGCTGAGCTCTGCTTCTGTGACTGTGAGGACCCACGTTGTCTATTCCTTACAGTTGGTGATGACTCCATAGAGGCACTTGTAACAAAGGATTGATTTAGTTAATTCATGAATTCTTCAGATGAACAAAGGGAGAAAAGTGAGACAGGGAGTAGATTCAGCCAGTACTTCTGAAACTTCAATATACACAAGGGATTTGTATATTGAAATGCGGATTAAAATTCAAATTACCTACTACAACCACCATCACCTCACAAAAGTGTTGATATATTAGATCTAAGGTAGTTTAAGATATAACATTATAGTTGAACACCCCGATGATTTAACTGTGGGTAATCAGGGGACACACTGAGAAATATTTGATTAAATAAATTGTCCAAGTTCACCCAGAATAGAACCATGTCTAAGTCATTGAAGCATGTTCTTGAGTGCCCGCTGTGTGTTCTAGGCTCTGAAGAGGCCATGGTTCCCAAGATAGGTTGAATCATGCACCCCCTTTCAACTGTATCATGCCATCTCTTTCTACATGAGTCTGATGAAGAATTTTTTAGATGAATTATCCTTTGTTGTGCTTTAATTTCAGCCACGGTTATTTAAGACAATGACAATTAAGGGCATCAATTATAGGAATCAATTAAAAAATATAGCAGATAGAGAGCATTTTCTTTAAGGCAATACAATTAGATACCATATAATTCCATATCATACAGTACTGTTTAATTGAATGCAATTCAATGCACTACAGTACAACACAGCAAAAAAACAATGCAATGTAATACAATGCAATGTCTCACTGCAGCTGCAATGCAGTAGGGTTAGCGGCAACCTCATCTCAAGTTTTAGGCTATGGTGCCCTCTCGTGGCAGAAGTGAAATGCTTTTTTGTGCAGGTTACAGCTGCATTTTAAATGAGAACTGTCAACATTAACAACGTGTTAGAATGGAAAGGAGCTGAGGTTCAGCTGACTGTTTTATTATACAGCAGCGGTCGTAGATTTAGAGACTTGATCTGCCAACTGAGCTAGTCATAAAGTAAGTAATTGTGCTCTCCACACTACTGATTTCGCTATATTCTTTTGATTTGTGATGAATAATTAAATTGCCCAAATTCATTCAGATAATAGCATACATTGAATAGAGCCATGTCTAATTCATTGAAAAATAGTGATCAGCTTGATCTGCCAGCCTGCAGATAGGAGACTGGAGTGGCAAATACAGGAGAGTTAGAAACCCTGTGAAGGATTAACATAATATAAACACAAAAATAGAATATGTAACTGAATATAATAGAAATAGAAAAGTCTGTGTCCTCCATTGTAGTTATCTTCTCTCTATGGCTGGAGAGCAGCTGTTCCTGTGGTGTTTGGAGATAGAAAGGAGAATGTTAATGATAAAACTAAACCGTGTTTGCCCGAAAATAAGACCTAACTGGAAAATAAAACCTAGCATGATTTTTCAGGATGCCATCCCCTGAAAATCAGCCCTAATGCGTCTTAATATAAAACCTGGTCTTATTTTCGGGGAAACACGGTACCTTGTTTTGCAAAATGTACATGCATAATTATAATTCATTCAATTCATATTTATTGAACACCTACTCTGCTTTCATTTGCTCAAATGAAGCACACCACACACACACACACACACACACACACACACACACACACACACACACACACACATTCAGCCATTTTATGTGCATAGTAGGCTCATTTTCTTCCCTCACACATTTGCTGAGGATAATGAGAGGTTTCTTGGTACCAGGCACTATTAAGTACCAGTGGAGCTCATGACTGTACCCCTTATCTCCTTTGTGGAAAATGTGTCCTCTGATTGGACATGATGTTATGTGGGATCCCATACCAGTGGCTCAAACTCAGGTGATCCACTTAGGTGTCTCTTGGCACTCTCTTGCCCAATTTTGACGATAAATAGACAAGTGTAGCAATCCTGGCTTGAGAAGGTCACGGCGACCAGGGCTTTTGGGTCTTTGAGGACAAGTTTCTGGATCATGTCACCAAGACAAGCAGAGGTGCCAGAAAGAGAAAGAAAATCTATACTGGATAATTGAGGAGGGAGATAAAATCGTTTGCGATGCCAAGGCTATTTGCAATGACAGGGACTGTAGTTCTTCCCACTTGATTTCCTCTCCCAAATTTCTCCAAGGAAAAGAGACCCCTAGAGTCCTGGAAGAGCTGCTCTCTGTATGTTTGTGAGGAAGTGGAGCCCGGTAGTGCGGGGCAGACTGCAGTAGACATGAGCTGTGCCCCAGAATCTCCTTCATTGCTCAGCTATGGGAGTGTTGTGAGCAGATGGCTTTCAGCTCAGCTCCTTCAGCAATTGTCTCAGTGACAGGGAGTCACCTCACCAAGGGCATACCCTTCTGGGATGCATTTGACTCAAAGCAGGACAATTCTGATGGGCTATTGCAGTTCCGGTAATGATCATTTAAGTTATGACTTAGTGAGAGAGCTAGGAAATTTAGATGCAAATTTATTTAAAATTTCTTCTACTGTTTGAAATGAGAATGCTGTTAAATTTTAATTGCTATGAATAATTTGGTGATAACATCTTAAGCATGAAATTTTTCTTTTTAAAAAGAACATTTACATAGAATAAAGTCCCATTATTAGTATTACTAACTCAAAGCACACGTATGTTTTTAAACCTTCTGACCTCTATGGCCTAATTGCTTTTAAAAAGTGTTTTGCAGGTTTGCTGCAACATACATCAAAATATATGTTTCCAGATAGCCCATGCTTTATAAACATCTCTAGCTCAGATATTTGTGGACTCTTAAAATTAGGCCCAATTTTTCTTGGTATAAAGAAAATTTGTTCAGTTAATTCTGAAACTTTGTCCAAAAAAATTGGACAAAGACTAAAAAAATTATTCATATTTGAATGACAAACATAAGAAATTTTATCAACTTGCTCTAATAAAAGTTAACTTAATAAAACAATTCCCTACTCATATTTTAAATTATGGATGGATCTTGAGAGTGTAATGCTGAGCGAAATAAGTCAGACAGAAAAAGCAGAGAACCATGTGATTACAAATCTCCTTTTTAATCTTTTTGAACTTTTTTCTTTGTTTGTTGGGAAGATTTGCTTTATATGATTAGATACCAAAACACTTGAATTGTTTTGAGAAAGAGAAAAGCTGCCCCTCACTTTCAAGAGTTGGCCTGGCACTCCCAGCAAGATCTTAATGTTCTTTTGTTTTGTTTTGTTTTGTTTTGTTTTGTTTTGTTTTGTTTTGTTTTTGAAATAAACGATTTCACAGAACACTGATGTCAGACAATCTACCTGGTGACGATGTTGATCCAAGACACCATGTAGATCCAAGTCCATAACCACATCTGAACACAAAGTCATGAACATGGTTTAAGCCACAAAAACGATCAAACATCCCCCTATCCTGGCTACTCAGAGTGCCTGCTGCTTCTTTACCAATTACAGTTTTAGTGTGGCTCTAGTCTTCCCTCCGTCTGGATATGATTCATCCCACTCCCTGACAACATCCAACCCTAAGCAAAGCCCTCCGCCCCCCCCTCCCCAGCAATCCCGATCCAAATTACCTACCACAAGCCCAAATTCTAAAATACGAGGTCTGACAATTAAGTTTGTGAACTTGTTGCAATGATGTTGCTAACCTTTTTTGATATCAGAGGGATGAGTCATTATGAATTTCTACCAACTGGACAAACAGTTAACCAAGTTTACTATGTGGAAGTGCTGAAAAGGCTGCATGAAAAAGTTAGACGACCTGAACTTTTCTCCGGCAATTCATAGCTCTTGCATCACAACAATGCACCAGCTCACACGGCACTGTCTGTGAGGGAGTTTTTAGCCAGTGAACAAATAACTGTATTGGAACACACTCCTTACTCACCTGATCTGGCCCCCAATGACTTCTTTCTTTACCCGAAGATAAAGGAAATATTGAAAGGAAAACATTTTGATGACACTCAGAACATCAAGGGTAATACGATAACAGCTCTGATGGCCATTCCAGAAAGAGTTGCACAATTGCTTTGAAGGGTGGAGTAGGTGCTGGCATCAGTGCATAGCTTCCCAAGGGAAGTACTTTGAAGGTGACCGTAGTGATATACACCAATGAGGTATGTAGCACTTTTGCTAGGATCTGTTTGTGAACTTCATTGTCAGACCTGGTAAGCTCTTCCCAATGCCGTTTTAGTGACACACCCTCCCCATGGTGTGGTTTCCCCCTCACACATGATGAGCAATGCAGTCAACTGATCAACTACTGTGGTGCCCTGGGTGATGGCATGACAACTTCTTCAATTCACCTGTAACAGTGACCCTGTATCTTCTAGTTTTGAAATTTGGACCTCTGATATAATTCAATTTGACATTGGTTTGGCTTGGGACTTTTTGAAAGTAGTTTTTCCTTTCTTTGCCTCCCTCCCTTTCCTCCCTCCCCTCCAAACCTTGATGACTCTGTCTGTTTACTGTGTGTTTACTATGCTTACCAGTTTCAACGGTTCTGTTTACTTCAGACCAGTGTGCACACCTGGTCTGGTAACTTGGGAAGGATTTTTTGTGTGTGTCTGTATGGAATTCACCCCTGACCCTGGGGCAGACTAGCCTCTAGGTAACGCCTTTTCCTGAAGTTGCCTGGCCAAATTCTCCTTCCTTTGCTTTGCCTCTGCTTGCGTGTCTATAAAACCTATCGGCAATAATGAGAGAGCAAGACAGTCTTTGTGACGGGGAGTCCACTGTCTTCCCTTAATGCCGACATTTTGGAATAAAACCTGCTTTTTCTTCCACCAACCTCACCTCTCGAGTTTTGGCTTTCCTGCGGCAAGCAGCCGGACCTTTGCATGGTAACACACCTGTTAGTAATTTCAATTTAATGTGGCTAGAACATTGGAGGCAAGGTTGATGTATCTAAATCTAGCCTTCCAGGTTAATTTCTCTAACTTACACAATATTTTTCTCTCTCAATTTCCCCAATTTTCAGTACACTTTTCGTCAGACAAGTAGTAGGTTAACAAAAATTTTATTAAATGCTTGGCACTTTTCCTCCTCTGCAAATATTTTAATATATATTTATATATGTGTGTATATATGTTTGTGCATATATATGCACATATTGTTATATATTTCTCTTTTTAAACATTTTTATCATAGAACTGCTTATGGAAAGACGATAATCCAGTTTGTGTTAGGTGGGTGCACTTCTTGTCATTTGCTTGTGTGGCATTTTGAAACTTTGAGGTTTCCGCTGACTTTGATTAGAGCTGATCCAACTACCTGCGGATAAGTAGAAAGACCAGTGAGACACCAACAGGAAACATGCGAAGGGGAAATAGGTTGCTGAGGTGTCTCTTATGATGGAAAGGGCTTATGAAGTAGGTTATAGGTCCAATGTGGCAAGCCAAGTTTTGCAAACTGACAATAAATGAGGTGAGTGGGGAGACTGAGTCATGCTCCATTTATGTAATTCTCTGAATTCCTGAGAAAAACTTCATGGGGGAAATGGTTTTGAATTCAATGAGAAGCAATCAGTCTGGTCATGTTTTATTTCTCCACATCATTTCCTGTTCTGAGACTCAAAGGTACCTATGACTGCTTACATTGTCTCCACATTCTCAGAAAAATGAAGTTGTGTTCTGTGAATTTGACACAAATTGCATTTCACACAATTGCACAAACTGATGCATAGTAACATGATTAACTCATTGTGAATGCCTTTATTCTTATGAGCTTATCATGATGAATTTTAAGTTACCAAATCTAGATGAGCTGCCCAACGATGATCTGGTCACTGCTTTGGTCTGGAGACAATATCGTTTATCTTCAGGAAGATGTCCACAATGAAGCCTTTGTTACTTTATGTAGAAAGTGAATCCCTCATTTAAAGTTATTTTAAGTACCAAAGTTTACAGTATTGGTACATATCTATATATCAGTTAAGAGCCTTCAGTTACAGAGAACCTGAGTCAGTGGGACTTAAACAACAATGTAGAGTTATTGGTTCATGTAACTGATAACCAAAGGAAGATCTAGCATCAGACATGTTTTGGTCAAGTTCTTGGTTCTATCTCTTCATTCTGGCTTTCTCCTCAGCCAGGATGTGACCCCGTGGTCACAAAGATGGCTGTCGGCAGCACCTGGGGCTACATGCTTCCGTGTCCATTTCTGGCACTACTCACAATGTCAAATGATTATTTCCAGTTCTTCATGCAGATTGAACAAGGGTACATTGAACATTGTTGCAAGGGATGTGAGAATATGCTGAATAATCATAACCTGGAACTGGAAGTAGGTAAATCCACTTAAAGAGCACAGTTACTCCTTGATTACAACATGGTTACTACAGGTATTTCCTTAAAGGAAAATCACAGATCTGTTGGGTAAGGGCAACAGAGGGAATTGATGCTGGACAGGCCTGTCTAGAACTTTCCCTTTTAAACTGTATCCCTATAGGAAGTGACATCCCATATTCCCTGTAAGTGGCAGTATTTGGCTAAAAACATGGGCTCTGGACTTAGGTAGCCACCATGCAATTGTTAGGTCCACCAGTTATAAGCAGTGTGGTTCTATGCAAGTCACTTAACTTCTTCCTGCCTCGACATCTTCATTTGTAAACTGAAATTGGTAGAATCTTCCCTGTAGGGCTGCTATCAGGATTCAATGGAATGATGCATATAATCTTTGTAATGTATAAAGTAGGTAAATTAGGGGTGATGGCATCAAATAACTTTGCTTTTCAAAATGACTTATCTAAACATTTATGGAAATGATGAACTTGGTGAATTTGAAATGATCTGTGTTTACATGGAAGCAATTAGATGGAAGGAAGGAACATCAGCTTTGGAGATAGAAAGACTGGTCCTCAAATCCTGACAGCACTGTTTATCAAATATGTGACACTGGTAAATGCCTTAAGATCTCGGAGCCTTAGTTTCCAAATCTGAGAAAGAAGGGCAATATTGCCTTCCTTGTAGAGTTTATGGAAAGATGAGATATAATTGTTTAGCACAGTGTATGATAGATATGAAGAGCACAAAGATTATTCTTATTTATAAAGATTCATTGAACATGTACAATTGTAAGGAAAAATCTATCATAGAAGCAAAGTGAGCCTGCACTCAGAAATCCATGATTTCTTATTGAATGTCCTACATCTCATTGCAAAGCATTCACCTGTCACCGGATCTCATGGCTTCAGGTCTAAAACTGAAATATACATACTTTCTAGTGTCACTGAGTAGAAGAAATAAACTGGAACTGCCACCATAGCCCCACTAAATCAGTAGTTCTCAAGCTTGACTGAACGTTGTAATTACCTGAGAGCTTCAAAAACATCTCAGTGCCCCAACTGCACTCAAGAACAATTAAATCAGAAGTTCTGGGGGTCAGATCCAGCAGTCAGTGCTTTTTAAAGCTCTGAAGAAAATTCAAAGTGCAACCAAGATGGAGAACCATTGCTCTAAGCCATTGCTTCTGAAGCTGATTTGCATACAAATCACCTAGGGCTCTTATTAACCTGCAGGTTCTGACCCTGTAGGTCTGGGATGGGAGCTCCTGCATTTCTGGCATGCTCTTAGGCAATGTCAATGTTGCTGGGTCCTGAACTACACTTTGATGAGCCAGGCTCCAAGATGCTTATTTCCCCCCTTGCCCCATCACCACCCAGTTCTGGGAACAAGCCTTTCATGAAAGATTCTTTCTCTTTCCCAGAAATTGCTTTTTTATCCCTCTTCAGTTTTATTGAAATATCATAGACATACAGCACTGTATAAGCTTAAGGTATACAGCGTAATGACTTGACAATAATATATTGCAAAATAATTACCACAGTAAGGGTAGTCAACATCCATCACCTTAGATAGTTATAGATTTTTTTTTTCTCGTGATGAGAACATTTAGGATTTATTCTCTTAGCAACTTTCAAATATACCACACAGCACTGTTCATTATAGTCATGTTGTATGTTATATCCCCAGGTCATATATCTCTTATAACTGGAAGTTTATAACTTTTGACCACCTTCATTATCTAATTTCCTTACACCCTGTGACCCTCCTACCCCAGCCTCTGGTAGCCACAAATCTGTTCTCTTTTTCTATGAGATTAGGGTTTTTGTTGTTCTTATTGTTTTAAGATTATATAAGTGATATCATACAGTATTTATCTTTCTTTGACTTGTTTCACTTAACATAATGTCCTCAAGTTGTCCCAAATGTCAGAATTTCCTTCTTTTATATGGCTGAATAATATTCGTCTGTGTGTGTGTGTGTGTGTGTGTGTGTGTATCGATGTGTGTGTGTGTGTGTGTGTGTGTGTGTGTGTATCACATTGTTTTTATCTATTTGTCTGTTGGTAGACACTTAAGTTGTGTCCATGTCTTGGCTATGGCAAATAATGCTGCTATGAACATGGGGGTGCACATATTTTTTCAAGGTAGTATTTTCATTTACTTTGGATAAATACCAAGAGGTGGAATTGTAGAATTATATGGTTCTATTTTTAATTTTTTGAGGAACAGCCATACTATTTTCCATAGTGGCTGCACCGATATTCCCACCAACAGGGCACCCGGGTTCCTTTTCCTCTGCATCCTCACCAGTATTTGTTATCTCTTGTCTTTTGATGCTAGCCTTTCTAGCAGGCATGAGTTGATATCTCATTGTGGTTTTGTTACCGGTGAAAAAAGGAGGTTCTTATATCCTCACAGAAAGGCATTCCAGGATGTACAAATAAATTCACATGAACAAAACCAAGCAAGCAGAGGATTTATTAAAGCAAAGAAAAAGAATACACTCCCAAAATAATGGGTGTGGGCAGGCCAGGGAAAAGGGCAACTGCCCTGAAGAACAAAGAAATTTAGGATTATGTTTGAATGAGGGCGCGAAATATTCAGGGGTAGTATTGCAGGCATTCCCAGGGTGCTTCTCAGGGCGGGTCTCTGCTGACCACTTCTTCCCATGGGGAAGTGGGATTCCCTTGTTCTTACTTGACCTTTGTGAGAACTGGCATGGTGATACAGGGGATGGAGGTTTTTACCTGCCTGCAATGTTAATAGTATTATAATCTATTACAACTAGCTGTGGCTGTGCCTTTTCTTAAGAATGGTCTCATTTCCTTTGTTTCTCACACTTCCTTCTTCTCTTCCTCCTCCTTCTCTCTCATGGCCCTGTGCCCTGTTCTTTCTGCCTAAGTAGCAGTTTTGATTTGCATTTCTTCTAAGAATTGCTTTTTCTCCCGAGGTCATCTTTATCAGTGACAGTAGAATGTTATTCTTTCTCTGGGAGTGTTTCAAATTGCTCTACCCTTCTTAAAGTAATTTTGACTTGTAGGAAATAGATACCTCTGTTTTCCGTACAAGGTGACTCAATTTTATCATGAAAAAGAAGTTGTTAAAGTATTTGACATGTATGAACACCTTCAGAAATGTGTTTGATTGCTCTGGAAAGTTTTTGAAGAACATAATTTGTGCACAACTGAAAACCAAAAACAACGCATATTCAGGCAGTATCTGTTTAGACTGAAAACTATCAAAAATTGTTGCTACTTCTGACATTTGGATTTGAGTCCCTTATGCAGCTTTAAACCAAACTGTCTTGCTCAGGATCATTTAGCTAAACTCCACTGGTCAGAATGCTACGAGCTGCTCTACAGCTGACCTTGACTTTGGGAAAAAGAAGCAGAAATTCCTGAACAATTCTGCACTTGCCCAGTATATGCTATAAGGGTATTCACTTTAGTAGTGTTCCAGGACACCCTCTAAAGGAGACAGCCAGGATATTTAATATCAATTTCTTACTCTCTTGGTTTTTCACTTCCTTATCCTGGCATAGAGGACCAAGCCAATGGCTTTTTGAACCATATGTATCTGTGTTTGAAATCTCAGCCCTTCTGATTTGCTGTCTTTGAACCTGGGATAATGTACTTTGCTCATTTGCATAAATAATTGTTTATTATGATCTCACATAACAGAAATTCATTAAATGGTTGGTTTTAAGAGTGGCTCAGCAGCTTGACCACGTTATCAAAGCTCTTGTGGTCCTATCACATTGACAGTGTCTTTCATCATGATTACAAGATGGAGGTGGTAACGCCCAAGTATCACACCTGCACAAGATGATGCTCTTAGTAGAAAGAAAGCATATTTATCATGTGCTTCTATCTTACTAGGGAAGAAAATCTGTCTCAGGAGCCTCCCTAGTACACTGCCCTGTCATCTAGCTGGCTAGAAATAGGTCACAGGTCAACCTCTAAACTGGTCACTGGAAGAGGAGAATGGGATTATCACGTTGAATTTAGATCAATCATAATTCAATCCTGAGGGGGCAGAATTCACACTGTCACAGTGTGGAGGGCACACAGTCAAATCAGGATCCTCTGAGCATGGAAAAAAGGGGATAAGCAATTGGACTGACAACTATTAGTCGCTATCATGCTAATAAATGTTTTTCTTCCCTGTTCAAACTATTTCTGAATTAAGCAATTAGACATCAGCCCAAGCGTCAGCAGGCTTGTTACCTCCAAATTGATTTATTTCTTTACATGAGAGTGTTCTTAGTTTGCATCATGAAAATTTTATTTCTAGTAACAAGAGTAGTCATTTCTTATTTAGTCACCATCAAAAACTTTAAAAAGTTTTCACCTAGCAATTGAAAACAGTATGACCTTTGTTGCTCTGTTCAAAATCTAAGACTAAGAAGGTGAAGCTATTTATAAACAAGTGTTCTAAGATAACATCAAAGTAAGTCTCTCTCAAAGAGAAAAGGGGACAAATTTTGCTCCCCTTGTATCAATAAATCATAAATATTTATTTCTTCCACTAATACTGTATTATAAATTCTTCACTGGAGGTGGCTATGTCTTATTTATTTTTTGTGTTCCAAGAAGCCATATTTCCTGGCTCACAGTAGATGTTCAATAAATGTTGTATTGAAAATAATAATACCAAAACCCATGATTTCAGGCAAAGTTACTTGGCAAAGTTATAAGACAAAGTTCTTGTCTTGACATAATTGAATACTTTTAATTTTTTTTTATTACCGTACTTCAGGCAGTTTGGCAATGACTTTCCAGCTGTTGTGAATACACCAAGTGGTGTTGACAGTGTCAACTCATGGATTGACATCACTTGGCGTATATGGGATTAGGTTGTTTCCATAGCACAAATCTCTCTATCCATCCCAAGCTTGTCGGGGCATATCATTCCCAGAGCTCACAGATGAGGGACAGCAGGACTGCTGGGGGCCAGCTCATCACGCCCTAAGCCTCAGTAATGCCTAGGCTGAATCAGAGCAAGGCATGAGGGTGTAGGATTCACTCTAACTTGTCTGGCTGGTTTTCATAAATTGACTTATGGCAGTCAACTCACTTCTCAGTTTGATAAAGATGGAACCAATGTGGAATAGCAGAAATTTCTTGCAAATGAAATACTTAAGATAACTGAGGAAAATCTGAGGGAAATGAGATTCAAGAATAGTTGCCAATAAGGAATTTTAGAATGTGATTTTCTGGAAGGCAGAGACCTATGGCTTCTCTATCCTCAGGGTCTGTAAGTCACATAATGCAACACTTTATAATCTGTAGGGGCAATCATTAGGGGGGGCTTCCTTGTGTCAGAAACACTTTTCTTTCTTCAAACATAAACACTGCAGGCAGAGGAGCACATGCATCCATCAGTACCTCTAGCTGATCATCCTGACCTAGCGTTCTCTTGGTAGGAGGCAGTTCGGTGAGAGCTGGTTAGTCTGGTAGGCCCTGGCTAGACCAGTTAGTTTGCACATTTCCAGTCCGTTTCAGTCTGGGTCAGTCTTGCAGTGTTCCTTGAATGAAAGACTAGTGCATGAACTTCCTTATGATTAGGAGTTGCCTTGGGCTTGAAGCGGATATTTTAGGAGTAACACTGAGTCAGAGTATGATGGTAAAGAGCTCAGACTCTGGAGCCACATTTTCCAGGTTTAAATCCCAGCTCTGCCACCTCTATGTGACCTCAGGTGAATTGATGCACCTCTCTTGACCTCATTGCCTCACTTTCCTTCATCATAGGTCTATAATGAAGATTAAATGACAATACTCTCTGCCACAGAGAAAGCACTATGTAAGTAAGTGAGATTATCGTCATTTGCATTTATCCAAATTCAGACATATATCATGTTAGCAGTTCTATACAGGGCCTATATACCAATATACCAGTGGCATCAACTTAGAAAACTGCTTGGCTACATAAGATAGGTGCCCCAATAATCAGTATAACAAATTGGTTTTGATCACTATTTCGCATCAGTATTTTTGTTTTAAGTTTTCTTAAGTAGCTTTTTTTAAAAATAATTTCTTTATTTTCAAGTCAAAATTTAAGATTTTCAAGGATCGAAACTTCCTCTATTAATTTCTTCATATACCTGATGCCAAAGTGCTACATATATGTCAAACAAAAAAATGAACTCTTTTCAAAATTTAAAAAAATCTATTGAGAGGCAAGCTCTTCACAATGTCAAAATAGAATACTTACCATTTCAGTCACAAGGCTCCTAGTTTCAGAAGAGTTAAATTCTGGGGTTGATTTCATTGTAATAATATGATGACTTGATCATGTAAGCTCACCAAGTAACATCCATATGACTTTAGGATACCTGGAACCCATCACTGCCCTTCATCTTACAGAGGATCGCATGCTAAGATTGGCTTAACTGAAGGCAGAGGTTGTAGTATTGAGAGATTAGGAAGGCTCACGTCATATGCAGTTAGGATTATTTTGAATCAATGAAATATCCGGTTGGCATTATTCAACTAATACAAGAGTTTTTGATGATTGGCAACCATGCAAATGTGGGCAACGTATTGATAAAACATGATTGTGTGTCCTAGTCTAAAAGATAACATTTTGGTTGTTTCTCTGGACACTTAAAAGCTGCATCTATATCATGTGTGTACAATTTTTTTCTAGTCCACTCAGAATGAATTATTTCAATAAGGCAGTGGGTTTGACCCAGGCAGACAGTGCAGGAGAGTTGTTAAAGGTACTGGCTCTGGAATTAGAACCCTGAGATCAGATCAAAGCACTGACACACTTATCTGGTGTGTGACCTCAGGCTGGTGCCTTGATCTCTCTAAGGATCTATTTTCTTGTCTAAAAAGTTAGCATAAGAACTGTACCTACATCTTTGGGTTACTGCGAGCATCAAATATTTGAGAATGTCTATGAAGTGCATAGCCCAGAGACTACAGAGCTCACTACATTCAGCTATGACTACTTTTTACTATCATTTAAAGATACTTCTCACCTTGACCCTGAATTAGTAATTAATATTGTGATGAAAAGAAGGCTCTTCCTGTTATTACCAAGTCCTGATTTACTCAGGGAATTTTGTTAAATGATTTTAATACTTGTGAGACTGGAAGGTCCTGAAATTGGATACTCACCCTGCTTTTCTCAGAACCTCTGAGTCAAGTTGAGACTAGCTACCATGTTCTTATGCTATTTTCTCTGATGAGGCAACCTTTCCGCACTGCTTTCTCGGACAGGCCAAGGAACTAATGAGAAAATCATTAACACATGAAAGCAGATTCTTGGAAGGAGACTATAACTTGCCTGAGGTCAAATTTCTATAGAACTACTCAGATTGTCTTACTAATAGTCAATTTTAATGAGCATCTACTAAGTGCTAGCACTGAGACAAGTACTGTACGTGCATTATCTCGCTTACTACTCAAAAACATTTTAGAACGGGACTTTTATTATCTCATTTTCATATGAGGAAATGAAGTAAAGACAGGTATACTATTTGTCCAGATCCCCACAATTCATAAGGACCAAGGTGTACTGTGAATACTATACAACATTGAACGCAAGGACTTTGTGTCTAAGCATTTTTGTCCTCTGTTACCTGTAGGGTGCATAATTTTTGGAAGGGAAAAGATTAACTTCTTCTTAAATTTTCCTTTCTTTTTATTTACAAACAGGATTTTTTTAAGTAAAAAAAGTTAACATTCATTTCCTAACATAGAAACAATTAGAATATCAAAGAAGAAAATACTAGATCGAAGAAAGCTTTCTTTTGATCACTTACAGACTCAATTGATGTTTCAACTCTTTTCTATAGACTTCCTAAATCTCGAGGTTGGAATTAATTACCTCATCTTCTGAGCGCCCAGAACATTTTTAAAATAACAACAAAAAAGAAGTGGTACATATACAGCGCAATATTATTCAACCATAAAAAGAAGACTATCTTGGCATTTGTGACAACACAAATAGACCTTGAGGGTATTACGCTAAGTGAACTAAGATAGACAGAGAAAGACAAATACTGTATGTTCTAACTTATAGATGGAATTTTTAAAAAAGAAAAAAAACACACCAAAGAAGCAATTTAAAAAACTGAACTCATGGATACAGAAAACAGAGTGGTGGTCCCCAGAAAGGAGGGGGGGAGGTGAAATGGGAGAGGAGGATTAAAAAGTACAACTTCTCAACTGTAAAATAAGTGTTGTGGGGCTGAAATGTCCAACACAGGGACTATAATGAATAATACCATATTGTATAGTTGAGAGTTGCTAAGAGAATATACCTGTTGGCTATTTGTCTTCTTTGGAAAAATGTCTATTCAGCTCCTCTACTCATTTGGTAATTGGATTGTTTGGGGGTTTTTTTCTTTTGTTTTTTGCTTTGTTATTGAGTTGTATGATTTCTTTACATATTTTTGATATTAACCCCTTATCCTATATGAGATTTGCAAATATTTTCTCCCATTTGGTAGGTTGCCTTTTCATTTTCTTGATGGCTTCCTTTGCTGTAGAAACATTTTTTAGTTTGTTGTAGTCCCACTAGTTTATTTTTGCCTTTACTTTTGGTGTCAAATCCCCCAAAATCATGGCCAAGACCAATGTCAGGAGCTTGTTGCCTATATTTTCTTCTAGGAGTTTCATGATTTCAGGTCTTAAGTTCAAATTTTGGGTCCATTTTAACTTGATTTTTGTATATGGTGTAAGACAGTGGTCCAGTTTCATTCTTTTGCATGTGCTGTCGTTTTCCCAACACTATCTGTTAAAGAGACTGTCCTTTTCCATTATATATTCTTGGTTGCTTTATCATAAATTAATTGACCATATGTATACATGGGTTTGTTTCTGGGCTTTCTCTTCTGTTCTATTGATCTGTTCTATTTATACCTATGGGAACTTTGGCTGACCTCATAGGGTAGCCAGCTGAGCTCAGTTCAATGTAATATTTTCAATTTTAGGAAGCCATGGAGCAATTATGACCCATGTCTAGCAATGTGGTTAGTGATCTTATGTACCAAGAATTGATAGGCCTATCTTCTCAAAGGAGGTCCTCCAACCAGACAAAACTAAAGCGCACACTTACACACACACACACACACACACACACACACACACACACACGGGACTCAATTGGGAAATGTGGAGCAAGCCTCTTTGTGATACGTTGTGTCTGAAGCCAGAAAAGATGTAAAGTGAGTCTGGGATCATATCCTCTATCGACATGGTAGACTTCTGTTTCTGCAACTCGGTGTTTCTTGGGGTGTCAGTGGTGGTTATGTAGAAAAGTGTGCTGGGTTCAGGTAAGTTTGTGAAACTTTGTGTAATACTAAGACAAACAGGTCTCTTTACTTGACAGTGTTCATAGTGAATTGCCATGAATTAAGGAGATCTTTTTTTTTTTTTTTTTTTTTAATGGAGACGCTTGTGTGACTACTTTCCTGTGGAACATGTTTTGAGAAACCCTGGTAAAAATGGTTAAGTGTGTAGGCTCAGGGATAAATCCAATTTCCTCCACTTAAATGCTGTGGGACTTTGGGAAAGTTGTTTAAAATCGCCTTGCCTGCTCTGTTTCTTCATTAGTAAAATTAATATAAAACGGAAGTCTAAGTCATCAGGTTCTATGAAGTATAACCAGGGTTAGCATTTAATCAATATAAACTTTTTCTTTGAAAGCAGACCTTTCAGCTTTGAATTTTGGGGTTGATTTCCTCACTGTCATGTCATTTAATCTTAGTTCCTCTTAAATGGTCATCTGCTGACTTGAAAGGGGAACCCTCACTGCAAAAGAACAAAAACAGACAAAACCCAACCTTAACCATTACCTCATGGTAAACCATGCCCAAATGTGCTATTGACTAAATTAATGGTGCAGTTCAAAATAACCTGGAACTATGTAAGCATTAAAGACAGCAAGAAGTTCCTTACATGGTGAGGGGAGTCCCTGTGGGTCTTCCCACAGCCTACAGGCAGCTCATGTTATCAGTCTATAATTCTGACTTCTCAGGACCTGGGAATTTCTCACCTGGCGCTGAAATTTTGTTCCATAAGAAGTCCGAATAGCAAGGTTGTCTCTATAGGTAAATGACAGGCTCTCGGTCTCAGTTGCTGCTTTCATTGAGAACTCTGCAAGCCAATATCCAGACACTTCAGTTCTGAGACATCAGCTTGGCACCTTGCTAGTTTTAGAAAAAAAGAAGATGATAAAAAGATGTCAGATTTTAGTAAAAATGTTAAAAATTGTGGCCAATGAGATGATGAGGTAGACTTGGGACTATAAATAGGTAAATCCTACTTCTTTCTTTTTCATCCCCAAAGCCACTATTACGTAGTTGAAGTTGATGGGGTGAAAACCTGCCGTTTTCTTGAGGGAATGTTGGACTCTGGAAAGAAGAAAACATTCCCATTCAGAATTACCTGCATAACTTCAAACTTGTCTTTCGTCTAGGGTGGTCCAAGCAACATTCCTTGTTTCACAACCAATTTAACAAGCAGTGGTAACAGTAACCAGGGGAGTCAGTCACTGTGATATAAGAAAGGGGATATATTATTCAGATAGAAGAGAGAGCCCAGCAAATCCTGCTTCCTGATCCTTGCAGAAGAGTGAAGGGGTGGGAAGCCCTCAAAACCCTCACCCTGGGAGATGTGGATTGAGGCAGCATCTGTAGGATTTAGGCAGTATCCTCAATACCAGCCTGCAACCATTCCAGCCAGGTAGGTGGAATTACCTAAAATACTCAGGGTGAGGATGGAAAAAGAGTAGAAAAACAGCAGCAATAAATTAAAAGGGGAAAGTTGAGAAATACTTAAGGAATAAAATTATTAACCTTAGGGTTGATTGGTTATTGGGGGTAAGAGTGACTAGTCAAGGAAAATTCTGGTTTTCACTGACCATGTTGGGTGGATTCCAATGCCATCAAAGGAGAAAGAGTAAGTTTGGGGAGGAAATAATGAGGTCAAATCCAAACAATTGCACTTCAGTTGTTAGCTGTCAATTCCCCAGAAGGCTACCAGAAAACCCTGGTGATCAAACAATGCTAAGTTTATTAGAACACCAACCAGTTATAGTGCTATCTCAAAATACTGAATTAAGGTAGGGGAATGATAGCATTTTAGGGCCTGGGCTGGGGGTTTTAAGGAGGGTTTTGCAAAGAGGAGAGTGGTAGGGGTTAGTGGTCACATGGAGACAAATGTTTTGAAGCAAGTTTAGGTGAGAAGCTGGTAAGTCTGGATAAATAATCTGTCTAATTGGCTCACAGTCTTAATTTCCAGGAAAGATCACTTCCTGGGTCAAGAAGCTAAGTTGTTTTTCTTGGCGCCAGCATTATTTCACATAGGGACACAGTAAGTGTGTGCAGTCCCACTGCTGTTCAATTCAGGAACAGGGAGTTCTCAAGATGTTCATGGGATATTCAAACAGATGAGTCCAACAGGCTGTCTAGAGACTGGAGTAGAAATGGAAATAATGGCTTTGAGTCATCTGAATAGAAGATACTTTCTGATGCAACGCAGAAACTAAATATAATATCAGACACACCTCCTGTGAGAATGTCCTCTATCTAGGATCACTCAGGAAACTAAAACTTATAAATACTCCGAACACATTGGTGATTTGCCATCCAAATCTAAGAGAGAAGGACAAAATGAACATTTCCTTTTTTTCTCCCCTCTTTCTTTACTCTTGTTAGGATCTGTCAAGCTAGGAAACTATACTTCACTATTTTTTCTTTTTGGTGTAGCCTCCAGCAAAGATTGGGGAAGAGAAAAGTGTCTAAACAATTGCTAAATTTTGTTAGTATTTTAAACATTGAAACTTGTTTCCTGAACCTGATCAGCTAAGCCAGATCAACCAAACCAAGGTTAGAAATATTAAAATTAAAAAAAAAAAAAGTGTGTTGGGAGGATATAGGTTACCTTATACATCAGTTACATTCCAACAAGGTCCTATTCTTGAACTTTAGCCATTGTTTTGTTATCAGAACAATTAAATTTGTAAAACATGCCTTGTAAACGTTCCTTCTAGGAAGATTACAGCTTTATGGTCATATCCAGAAAATAAGAAACAACTAAGCTACCATATTGTTCATGAACTGTAATTATCTCCTAAGAGAAAGCTATCATCAAGCCTTTGGAAGAGGTAGCATGAATAAAAACCAGGGGGTGAAAAACAGCCCTGACAATTTCTTTTTCCATCTGCCCAGTGGTTTATTTTTCGTTTTGTTTTGTTTTGTTTCATGTTCTAAAGGATTTTTTTCATGTTCTAAAAAATTATCAAATGTATTCGGTGCATTAAATTAATTAATTAATTAATTAATTCAACAAAGGTTTGTTAGGCATCTACTATATTGCAGGCACTGTTACAGGTGCTGAGATTGGGCAAATGGAAGTCGCTTCTCCTGTGGAGGTTACATTCTAGTCACCAACACAAGCAAAACACAAAAACAAATGAACACATTTAGATGAATATACATGTTATCAGAGAGTTATCAGGGCTATGAAATAGCATATGAGTGGATAGAGGTCAATAGGTTAACGGCATTTTCAGTGGGTGGAAGAAAGGCCTCATGGGTAACACTACATGTGAGCTGAGATTTGAAGGAAGTGAGGGAGGGAGCCAGTCATGTATCTGGGTGGAGAACCTTCCAGACAAAAGGAACAACAAGTGCAAAGGCCCTTCTGTCTATTAATGACATGCTCATACAAGGAGTTGGCTCTTAATTCTATTTAAGTGAAAGTATATCTGGTGGCAGCACTGTGGGACTAGCCATGGGGTATGGAGACAGCACACCAAGACAGGTCCGACGTGGACACCTGGGTGGAATCAAAAAGGACAGAAGAAGCAAGAGTTTTTGAATTTATGAGTGTGTAAATCCAAGCATGCTCATTTGAAAACATGATGTTCATTGCAAAACTGCTGTTTCTCCAATCACTAAATATCCAGGAGCTCTCTATGCTGTCCCAGATTTCAGACTTGAATGTGTTCTCTCGGCTCTGACCATTTCCAAGCCTCCTCTTTGTCACTTCGTGGAGGGAGTATCAAGAGCTCTCTTTTGGCCATAAGATCCTGGGGAAACCTCTCAGACTTCCAAGTGGAATTTTATTGCTGATGATCCCTTCCATTTATAAAGGGTATCATTACTTTTAATATTTTGATTTGCATAACTGAAGGATAGATTGTATGGGCAGATGAAGAGAGGAGGAGAAGAAGGAGACATAAGTAAAGAGAAGAGGGTGTCAGACGGGGGTCAGACTTACTGGGGTCATCACTTTTTGAGGTATGGAAATGTCTAATCACTATGTTGTTTTGTACACCTGAAACTAATATAATATATGTAAATGGTCATTGAAAAATACATTTTAAAAAATTAAAAAAAGAGAGAGAGAAGAGGGATACAGAAGCATGGAGGAGAAGGTGCTCACCATGTGGTGGCTGTTTTTGGCTCCTGTGCTAAGCAAAGCAGCCTGACTCTGTCTGTGACCCCGAGAAGGTTGCTCCCTTTTCCTCTCCCAGGTCTTGTCTGAACCATCTTTCTGGGAGCTGATATGAGGTACTTCGCAGAAAAAGGAAAATAGCAGTTGGCCTAGATCCTTTTTGTTTTGCAATCCTCAGTTTTTGAAACCCTATCATACTTTTCTTGATTTATTTGTCATTCTATTTATAACATTAAGGCTTCCTAATTTATGGACTTCTGGGTTCATGGAGTTCTAGGAACCAGGAAAAGAATATAATTATTCCTTTTGAATCATAGTCCAGCATTTACCTCTTTGATATTTGTGTTTCAATAAATATAAATAATTCAAATGATTCATTTAAGGAATGTTTTTAAACCATAAAGTAACATTGAGAACAGATCTTATCAATAATTCATTGCCTTTCACATACTCAGTTGCCAACTGAATTTTAATTTTTCAGAGGACGTTATTTAAAGTTACAAGATAATATTTATGTCAATGACTATTTCATTTTAAAGTTTTTATTTTGAAATCAATTAATAAGAAATTGCAAAGATAGTATAGAGAGGTTCACTGTACCTGGTAGCAATTATCATTTTAAAAACCCTAAAATATTCACTTTTAATTAATTTGAAAAGGCAAAAATTCTCTCAAAAGTAATTGGATCTTGGAGAATTATATATGTTTTCATTTCTGTTGTATATCTATTCAGAGTGGAATTACTGAGTCACAGGGTATGTATATATTATTGAATTTTAAGTTATAAAATTAACACATGTCCATTGTCTAACATTTAAAACATACAATAGCAAAAAAATATTTGAACTACCTATAATCCAAGAACTGAGATATAAGTAATATAAAAATTTATGTATAAAGACTTCCTGTGTAAGTGAGGGAAGAGTGTTCCGAAAAGATGGACAAGCTGGTGTAGAAAGAAGTCCAATGCAACAGAGAACATATCACTTTAAGAACTGGAGGAAGTTTAACCTGGTCTTAGAGTATTAGCGGGCAGTGTGGGAGAAGACTGGGGAGAACTCAGTAGGGGCTTGTTAATGAAGGGCCTTACAAATCCCAAATTAAATTTAGTCTTTATCTTAAGGGCGTGGAAAAGCCATCACAGAATTTTCAGGTTATTACATGATGAGTTTTGTGTTTTAGGAGTCGTTTTGCTTGCATCAGAGAGAATGAAGTAGAGTGAAACAAGACTTGTGGCAAGAAGGAGATTTTCTAGTAATCCAAGCAAGTGATAAAGGGTGTGTGGACTGGTAAAGTGTCAGTGGAGAAGACGTTTGGTTATTAATAGGATTTGGAAGGTTGAGAGAGAGGGGCCAGTCAAGGAGAGCTTCCAGTTGCTTGGACAACTAAGTAACTGGTAGTTCCATTTACAAACAAGAGAAAGGGAGATCAAGAGGGAGCTGATGAATTAGTTTTGGATTACTTGGTTGGGATGAACCACAAGCCATCCAAGCGGGTGTGTCCAGGAGACCACAGATACATAGTGCTTTGATTCAAGCGAGTTCTACATGGAAAATATGGGTTGGGACTTATTAGCAAATAGATGGTTTCTTGGGTAAGGGAAATTCTAATGAAAAAAGGGAAAAACCAGAGAGAGAAACAGCAATATTTTAAAACATGGAAAAAAGGTTACAAAATAAACCAGTACAGTGTAGCCACAGAGAATATAGTGGAACCAGAATTGTGTAATGGCAGGAAAGAAAGATTTTCAGGAACAAGGAGTAGGCAGTAGGATCAAGTGGTCCTGAGAGAGTATAAGGAAAGAAAGATCTGTCTATGTGTTCACACTACTTATTTTAATCAATATGAAGATTCACAGACCTCTAGAAGTGCTGAGAGCCGTTATACTTACCACTACCTAGGTGGTAGGATTCTCAAATGATCTTTTATTGGAAAAAAGAGGTCAGCAAGGTTTAGACACAGAATGTTTTCACAAATAAGCATTAGGAATGCAAGGGTCATGGAAGGATGTCAGAGACGGGCTCGCTGGACCCAAAGCACTCCAGAGTGAGGAGCCACAGAGGTGTGGGTATTCTTAACCTCTGAACTCCTCTTGAAGCCCATTTAGACAAGTCGTAGGGAAAAAAGGAGGGACAGGCTTCTGAGCTCATCTCCTGGGACTGATCGATCACCAGAAGACGGTGAAGAAAAAAGCTGATGTCAGCACTATATTTGAATGAAATTAAGGAAGTCGGAAAATAACCTTAAGGAGAAAGCAGAGATGAATTTCAAGATATCTCCTGACAATTTAGACGGGTTGATTTGTGTGCTCTGATCATCAGTAATCCTTGGAAATAAAGGAAATACATTGCTAATCTAGTGTTTTTCAGTGGTACAATATGAATGGGAATTTAGAGTGTTGTCCTGTATTATAGTTTCGTTTAGATAATGTTTTTGATTTGGTTCAAACTAGGGTGTTAATGTCCTAAAATTAGACATTTTTTCTGCATGTTTTGATGTTTCTCAGAGAGGGGGATTGAATCTCTCACTACCTATCGAGGATGTTGTTTTTAAAAAATTATGAGAAACTGGAAAAGAGAAGACAAAAACGGTTTGAGGCCCTCAGGCTCTGGGCTAGGCCTGCTGAACCCTGCTGTCAGTATTGTGTGTGTTATTTCCTTTTAAACTACACTTGTTTTTCTCTTTTGATCAAGTCCATAAAACATGTTTTATGCAAATCGCCATACTAAGCCATCATCTGGAGGAACACACATGAAAGACATGGCTTTCTCTTCTTCAGGAGCAGACAGTGCTATGAAAGCAGTCAGAGATCATCTTCGCTGGCTCCATGTTCCCAGCACCTGGTACACAGAAGGTGTTCAAAGCATATTTGCTTAATAAATATATGAGTGTTGCCATGAGACCACACACATATCCAATAATTTTAATAAAGAGCACTGTGACTCATGTTATAGCAGAAACACTAATATTGCTGACAATATGTGTTGAGGAAACACTCATATCTGTGCACAGATAGCACACAATTAATCTGCTTGATGATAAGTAAATAAAATTATGGATTTATATGAAGTGAAACTCAAAGACAACTTTGAGATCATCTAAGACAACTCCTTTCAAACTGTTTCAAAGCTGACTACCATGTATTGTACCTCATGTATTGACCTCCACCAATACCATTCTTATAAGCAAACTACATTTTAATCTACAACCTGGAGCAGTTTGTCACTTCTGTCATATTTGCATGTTACATTTGAAAAGCTGCTATTTTACTGATCTCTCTGTGCAATGTGTAATTTCATGTCTGCAGTATTGACTTATTCTATGAGAATTAAAGACATTCTCACAAGATAAGCATTTTCTGTATATTTGATACTGACATTCAAGAGTGCCAGTGGGGTGACTTAACCAAACAATCAACAGAAACGGAGCAGTTACAACCATCAGCACAATATGGCTGTGTGTGATGGCCCTTTGAAAGCTTATGTTTATGAGCTAGTATACTTTATTTTCTATAAAAGGTCGAGTCTCTCAAATTACAGACTTCTGTAAGAAGATTAAGAATTAAAGTGATTTCAGACAATCCAATTAGGATTAAACTTTCATTGATGTAATTTCAGAGAATCCAATTAAGAATAAAATTTCCCTTTAAAAGAAAAAATTCTTAGGCAAGCAGGATAATTTAACAAGTGTTTCTATTAATAATTTTACAATGTGAACCATATTGAAGCAATCTGCTATAGAAAAAGAGGAGTAAATGAAAGTCACTCCACACTTGTGCTGTGCCAGCTCTGCCTGTCACCAACATCATGGTTCTTGGAAGTCTTTGCTTCTGTTTCTTCATCTGCTAAATGAGGGTGTTAGATTGGATCAGTTGTCTACAACCATACGGATTAAAACTCCTCATTAAAAAATATTTTATACTATACTATGCAAAAATCAAATGCAGAAGCACTATAATCTCTACACACATAATTTAGTGGATCTTGGTATAATATTCTCTCCATAATATAAGGCAGGAAGAGACGGAAAGCAACTTATAATTAAATGAGTTTTATATAAATGTTCAAGCATAGATACACTAGAAGACAAAATAAAGCAGATAGATGCTTGTACCTACTTATAATGAGTAAGTTCACATTTGAGAGACTTAAGTAGTTCAGAAGCCACTCCATACAAGCAACACACAGAAATGAAAGCTCTGGTGTGAACACTAGAATCAAAAACAATGTTAGGATAAGTCATAATAGACCAGGCTGATTTGTAGGTGTGAAGAGAAGGAGAAAAATGGGGACTGTAAGGACTATGACACCTCTTTAACAGCTTTATTTGCTATTTCTTTTATAAAATGTTTATTGAATCTTGATGGTTTCACGAATTATTTTGAAAAGAAAAAAGTATTGGCAGAGTGAGCAAATTGGTCATTCAAATACCATGGAGAAGAGGAAGAGAGAGTGCTGGCGGATTGCTGTCTTTTATAGTGTAGTCAGGAGACTTCTCCAAAGTGGGGCATTTGCACAGAAAACAGAAGGCAGCAGGGAAGACCATGCAAAGCAGAGGAAGATTCTGAGGGGGTGTGCTTAGAAAGTGCAAGCAGTTGTAAGTAGGCCAGCTCAAGAAGGCTGTGATATAATACACAGACCAATGTGTACAAATGGCAGAAAATGAGGTCAGAGAGGTGCCTCACGAACTACAGAGCAACTAGAAGAACTTCTAACTTTTATCTTAGTGAGATGGAAAGCCACCGGAGATATTGAACTGAGTAGTAACATGATAAGGCCTATATTGTAACAAAAGTCTTTCTTTTATTCCTTCAGAATGAATACATTCCAACCAAATATAGACTGTAGAGGTGTAAGGGACGAAGTAGGTGGACCAATTAGACCAATTAGGAGGTTGTAGCAATTCTTCAGGTGAGAGATAAGGGTGGCCTGAACTTTACTGGTAGTGGAAGAGGAACTAAGAAGTGGCTGCATTTTAGATATACGTATGTTGACTAGATAGCAGATAAGAGTTGCTGATGGATTGGATGCAGGAGTAGGACAAAGGGAAAAGTCATTACTAAAATCAACACTTAGCTTGAGCAATTTGAAGAATGGACCAGATGTTTACTGAAATGGGAAGACTTAACAAGACACGGGGCTGTGTTTAGGAGGGAAAACCAGAGAATAATTTTGGGCATTCCACATTTGAGATGCATTTTAGGCATGCAAATGGTGATCGTGAAGAAGCAATTAGATAAAGGAGTATGGAGTTTAAAAAGAGGTCTGGACTGGAGATAAACTTTTTGATTTATCAGTTCAAAGATGGTATTTAAAGCAATGAGATTGCATGAGATTATTCAGGGAGTGAATGCAGAAAGAAAAAAGAGATCAGAAGATGTAGCCCTGAAGTTAATGAAGTGGATCTATTCCTGGAGACTGAGAAGGGTAGCAGAGAAGTAGAAAGGGAATCAAGAGAGAGTGGGGTCCTGAAAATCAAGGGAAGGAACATGCTTCCAGATCAACTGTGTTCATTAAGATGATGTGGGGGCAGAGCCCCAGAAAGTAGTTTCCAGGCTCTCGGCCTCACATAGAAAGGTGTTGGCTCAGGTAGTAAATGGCCAACTGTGATTGCATGGCCATCAGCTGTGGCTAGTTGGCCGTCAGCTGTAACCAGTGAGCCATTGGCCACAATATAACTGCTGTGGCTATGCTAGGAGGAAGGAGAGAGAGGAAGAATGGGGGCTGGCAAGAAGATGGTGGCTGGGCTGGCAAGTGTGGATGGCGGTTTGCGGACAGTGTGGATCCAGCCTCCAGTGAGAGTATAGTGCCGCCAGAGAGAATATAGTGGTATGACTCCCCCATCTATGGCTCCTTGTGTGTTCCTTTTTGGCCTCACCATATCCTGCGTTCTTGTATGGGGAGCGGGACCAGAGACCCTGCAGGCCTCCCAGCATGACAAATGGCGCAGCGAGCAGGGTCTCCAGCATGACACATGGCGTAGTCGGCAGGATATGGTGCCAGCCAAAGCTCTCCAAAGGACGGTGGAGCAGTTTGTGCATGTGAACACCCAGCCTGAGGAAGACCAGGAGGAGCAGCTGCCGGAGAGCTGGACCCCCGTGGAGGGGTGGGAGGACGTGGACGGTTCTCCCACCAGCACAGGAAAAGCCATGCAGCTGTTGCAGAGATGGAGCCCCGTGGAGAGGTGGAAAGATGTGGACGGTTCCCCAACCAGCACAGGCCGGAGAAAGCGAAGGTCGTTGCAGCCCTGTGGGCCGGGGAGGTTCCTGTTCAGGCAGCCCGGATGCAGGACTTGTAGTCCCAGGAGGTAACGCTTGCTGAGTCCTCCGTGGGAGATGAGGGTGAGGTCAAGGTCGTCCCTCACCCCCAGGACAGCCCTGGTGAATGACTATGGACTATGGGGAATTGCCTTCCATCCCTAATTTAATGGACCACTTGACTGTTTGTTTGGGAACTGTAGTTAATGGAACTGGGGGATATTTGCTTTTGTCTCTTGACTGGCCACCATTGAGAATATGTAAGCACCTTGATTGTGAGTCGCTGTTGTTCCAGCAGGGTACCCTGAGAGGCACAGAGAGAGTGGCAGTGCGCTGAGAGGTCTGGCTGAGCCCTGAAGATACCCTGGCTGTGCCCAGGAAGTCGGGCTGTTCCCAGAGAGAGTAGTAGAGCCCTGAAGGTACCCTGGCTGTGCCCAGGAAGTCGGGCTGTTCCCAGAGAGAGTAGTAGAGCCCTGAAGGTACCCTGGCTGTGCCCAGGAAGTCGGGCTGTTCCCAGAGAGAGTAGTAGAGCCCTGAAGGTACCCTGGCTGTGCCCAGGAAGTCGGGCTGTTCCCAGAGAGAGTGGCGGTGCCCTGAGAGCCCTGGCTGTGTCCAGGAAGTCGGGCTGTTCCCAGAGAGAGTAGTAGAGCCCTGAAGGTACCCTGGCTGTGCCCAGGAAGTCGGGCTGTTCCCAGAGAGAGTGGCGGTGCCCTGAGAGCCCTGGCTGTGTCCAGGAAGTGTGGCTGTGCCCACAGAGAGTGGCGGTGCCCTGAGAAGCCCTGGCTGTGTCCAGGAAGTGTGGCTGTGCCCACAGAGAGTGGTGGTGACCTGAGAAGCCCTGGCTGTGTCCAGGAAGTGTGGCTGTTCCCAGAGAAAGTGGCAGTGCCCTGAGAAATCCTAGCTGTGCCCGGGGAAACTAGTGGTACCCTAAGAAGTCCAGGAAGTCTGGCTGTGCCCAGGAGTACTGGTGGTGCCCTGAGAAACCCTGGCTGTGTCCGGGAAGACAGGTGGTACCCTAAGAAGTCCAGGAAGTCTGGCAGTGCCCAGGAGTACTGGTGGTGCCCTGAGAAACCCTGGCTGTGTCCGGGAAGACAGGTGGTACCCTAAGAAGTCCAGGAAGTCTGGCCGTGCCCAGGAGTACTGGTGGTGCCCTGAGAAACCCTGGCTGTGTCCGGGAAGACAGGTGGTACCCTAAGAAGTCCAGGAAGTCTGGCTGTGCCCAGGAGTACTGGTGGTGCCCTGAGAAACCCTGGCTGTGTCCGGGAAGACAGGTGGTACCCTAAGAAGTCCAGGAAGTCTGGCCGTGCCCAGGAGTACTGGTGGTGCCCTGAGAAACCCTGGCTGTGTCCAGGATATTGCATTCACCCCCAGGCTCCTCGCACAGGTCCCCTCGCGGAAGACGCTTGTTGCGTAGATTGTGAGGCGAGAGCCTGTAGGGGTGGAGTGTGGGGGCAGAGCCCCAGAAAGTAGTTTCCAGGCTCTCGGCCTCACATAGAAAGGTGTTGGCTCAGGTAGTAAATGGCCAACTGTGATTGCATGGCCATCAGCTGTGGCTAGTTGGCCGTCAGCTGTAACCAGTGAGCCATTGGCCACAATATAACTGCTGTGGCTATGCTAGGAGGAAGGAGAGAGAGGAAGAATGGGGGCTGGCAAGAAGATGGTGGCTGGGCTGGCAAGTGTGGATGGCGGTTTGCGGACAGTGTGGATCCAGCCTCCAGTGAGAGTATAGTGCCGCCAGAGAGAATATAGTGGTATGACTCCCCCATCTATGGCTCCTTGTGTGTTCCTTTTTGGCCTCACCATATCCTGCGTTCTTGTATGGGGAGCGGGACCAGAGACCCTGCAGGCCTCCCAGCATGACAAATGGCGCAGCGAGCAGGGTCTCCCGCACGACAGATGAGGACTGATATAGACAATTGCAATTAGCAGCAGGTCTTTGGTGACTTCGACAAAAATTTTTTTATATGGAATAGTGAGGATGAAAGCCTTAATTTGGTGAATTCAAAAGAGAAATAAAAGTTAGGACAGCCAGTATAGATCCTCTTTTGAAGAATTATGATCTAAGTGGTAGTAGAGGAGTAGAATAGTACCCAGAGGAAGAAAAGAGGCCAGCAGAGTTTTCTCCTTTAATTATGATTTTTTAACATGCAAGATTGCAGCCTGTTATATGCAGATGGGAATAATTTTCTAGAACTCTCAATAGGTAGAAATGTTCTATTGACTGTATCTGTGCTGTCCTCTATTGTAATCATTAGTTGTGTGTGGCAATTGAGCTCCTGAAATGTGACTAGCGTGACTGAGGAATTGAATTTTAAATTTTATTTAAATTTAAATAGGCACATGTGCTAGTGGTTACTGAATTGCACAATATATCTCCAGAGAGAAGAAGAAGATGATGAAATGGGAGGATTGCTGCAGTCATGACCTTGAGTAGCTGAAAGTGGAGGGTATCTCGTACATAGGTGGAGCAGTTGGCCTTGGTAGGGGCATGGGCAGTTGATTCATTGTAACAGAAGTTATGGCATGTGGGTTCAGATACAGGCATGTTGGTCGATGTGGTGGTGATGGCTTATGAAATTTCTCTTTTGACTGCTTATATGTGTTCACTGAAATAAGAAGCAAGGTCACTAGACTACATAAGAAGGTGTGAAAAAATGTTGGAGTTATAAAGAGAGAGGACAAGGCAGAGAATAGTGATACCTAGCTTCCCTATGGGTCCCTTGAGATTAGTGGTCATGAATTTGAAGACACACTAGTCAGCACGGTTTTGTGTGTTTCTCCATCCATATTCAGGGGGCCAAGCAAAGTGCACGTGAATTTACCTGGAGTAGGTGCTTTGCCAGAAAATTTAATCAAAGGAAAAGGGGCAAGGGTAAGGAGCAAAGTGAGACCACGAGGTGGTAAAGAACACTAAAAAGATGGAGGATCAAAGGATTCTAGCTTTTTACTTTATTAAATAAATCACTCAGCATGGAGCTTCTAAAGGTGAAATTCTAGGTGTTTCATCTTGTCATCAATGATCCTATATATATATATTTTTTAAGTTTGTCTTTTCTTACTATAACAGTTTCAGGGGATTCTTTTACCCTTTTTTCATATGATTGTTTCAGGATTCAAAGTTTGAAATACCACTCCAGGAAAGTTTGTCCAATGATTAGAAAACTAGCAAATTTCCCATTTCCACTAATTTTGTGACACTTGAACACCCCATGTGATGTTTTGTCTTTTGAAGGACAGTTTTATACTCTCTAGTCAGAATCCTACAGGCCAAATATTATTTTTACATATGTCAACGAATATCCACATCATTTGATGATAGTACTTTGTTTAAATCATCATAATTTTACATATTTTACATAAGCAAGTCATTTGGGAAGACTTGAAAGTCTTTGGATTGTACGGAGCCTTGCTTTACTTTCACATATGTATCTGGAGTGCAGCCCTTTTCTGACACATTCTCGTGCAGACTATTTTCTCTATCTTGCATTTTTTGAATTATAAAAACATACACAGATTAATAGGCAAAGCTTTATGAAATAAGAAGTGGTCATTAGCTCTGTTGTGGGTCTATTGCAATTAAGATTGGGACCCATGGAAAAATCAGTAACATTAACTTAAATTCTGGGTTCCTAACCTGTCCTTCATAAGAGTTCATCTCTTATGTACTATCTTTCAAACACGCATTGCTGTTAACTCAGGACCCTTTTTAAAATTTTCAAGCCTTGTGTATGAATATGAATCTTATACTGTAAACTTAAGCATACGGGAAAAATTCACATTCTTTTTTTAAAAATTAAATAATATTAAATCTGACCCTACTCCCTAGTCTCCCAATATTGTAGGAGACTTAATTTCAGTCACTAGTAGGGCTCCTTAGTTTCCACCAGCCCACCTCTCAGATACTTCAAGGATCCTAAGAGACATGCAAAAGAAAATGTTTGGAGAATGTTCCTTGGTCTTGCAATCCCTGACAGACACATTTTCCAAGCCTACATGGTCCACTGAAGTCCAGAGTTGCATGTGTGGGGCACATATCCGGAGACTATGCTTGGGGCACAGAAATCTTTGCAATTTGGAAACACCAGATCTTGGGTCTAACTTTCCTAAGTATAAAATACAACCAGTTTTTTTTCCAGAGTCCTGCACCTTCTCTAAGAGGCTAAGAGAAGTTCAAGATTCTCATTCCTAGGAGAAGCTCAGATCTTACTGTCTTTCCTAGTCTCAGATAATATACCTCCTCTCCCCTTCTCAGGCCTCTTTCTCCTCAGACACTCTCCTCTTTCTCCTCCCCTACCAGGATTACCAGTCGAAACTTCTCAATTACTTTAGGCTTTTTGAAAAAGAAGCAAATGTTAGTCTTTAGCTAATAAATTTGGAGCTCCCCTGAGGCATGAGCATACAAAGGACACAGGGAACATAAGACATAAATTAATAATCCCATCAAGTATCCCATCCACTTGTGAGGGCCATCACTGTGCAGTTTTGAACCTTGGCCCTGACCTATCCACTATTCAGTTAATCCTGTGCTAGGGACAGCCATAAATACAGCAACATACTCTGAAATCTTCAGATAGTCTTAATCTTCTCAGTTATTCACTTTCTTAGAGCAATATCTTATCTAGTTAGAGCTTTGCCACTAAAATTCACTGTGGCATCCAGTTGCACATGGCAGGGCTAACAATGTACTCTCTCACTTGTGCCTGGAGGAAAACAATAGCAAAATCCCCAGGTCTGTTCTTGCATGACTACAGCCAGTACGGCCTACTTTCCACATGCCCCACTGGCCTACTAACATTCTTGAGGCTCTGAGCAATGTTATATGATCACCTAAATAATAGCTACCAGGAGATTAAGCCCCAAAGGCAGAGACACATTTCTGCTTCACTGAGTTGTGCTGTGATCTCGATATAATGGTACTTTGAATGAGGACAAAGATAGTTCTGGGAAAGAAAAACCTCCTAATTCAACATTTCAACATAAGCCTTTAACAAAGAGATTTTTTTTTTTTTTTTTTTTTTTAATGTTGTGAATAGACCCAAATAGCTCCTTGGTCACTGAGTTTCTTCAACTCTTCTCATGTTTGAGCCCTATGACCTGATTCGAGGACAGCACTGTCAGCTCCTCCTCTGTGTTCTCTTTCCACAGCCTAGGTAAGGAACAAGGTTCTGGAATCCAACCTCACTGGCTTAATTTCACATCCACTTTCCCAAAGAAATTTCCAGAAATAAGAAGGAAATTTGTTCCATTTTTACTCTAGTAAATTTGTTTCCTAGTGAGCCCATTCTTATCATTTGACATGATAACATAATAAATGACAAAAGCATCTTCTTCAGTACAAATATGACAGAGTAGACGAGGGCCAATGATAGCATGACACTTCAAATATCAACAAGGGAGGTGGACATCAGGTGAAAGTCCTGTTTCTTAACAAGCTCTTTTATTGAGTTAAATCTAAAATGACCCTGGCATTTGGTGTCATTCGGTGATTAAAGCCTCACTATGGAGTCAGTCATCAAACGTTTATTCTGTGTCAGCCACAGACCAGTATAGTTTACAAATACCCATTATTGAAATGCTCCAGTGTCTGAGTTTCCTGTTTGTTAAGCGAAAATTCAAAAGGAAAAAAAAAATCCAGACATCTTTTAAAAAGTGGGCCTCAATATTTTTGAATGCACAATACCTGAAGTCAGGGATTAGGTAGATATTTTTAAAATGTCAAAAATTTATTTCCTGAGCTTCCAGGATAAAAGTAAAATTGTTTGCCTTTGGCATACTTATTCATTTTTCTATGTGGTATACCTTCTAGATAGTTGATCTCACCTTTAGGTCTTATTTATTCTTTCTCTTTGGGGTAGCTCAGATATTTAGAAAACTAGTCCAAAGATAAAAGACTGAAATATTCAGTGATACCCTGTTTAGCATTTTAAAAAGCTGTTTTATGAGGAAGAGTATATAAATATATTGCCATATCTTATATTTTCTTTTCTTCCCTCTCCTCTTCTTCTTCATTCTCCTCCTTACATGTCAGTTCCTCACTTCCCCCTAGCCTACAGGGAAATCTGGGATTCTGTGTCGGGCAGTGATGGTGATGGGCGGGACATCCTTTATTAGGGGGAAAATTGTAGGTGGAATATTGACCTTTGAATTAAGGAAATAATTGCTAGTTTTATGGTTTTAAACTAAACTCTCCAGTGTTGGGGCTTTATTGCCATAAGCAAGTGATTTGTATACGAGTGATTCGTATAAATGTCTTTGACCATTCTTTCTGTTAAACCAATATGCTACTTGGATTCTAGGCTATGGACAGTACTATCTTGAATTTCTGTTGTATCCATATGGTGAAACTATGTGCTAGGAGATAAGAATGCAAAGATGAATAGTTCGTGATCCCTGAACTAAAGAAACTCATCATTTAGAATGGAAAGTAAAAATAATTCGAGCTGTATTATAAAAGCTAAGAGGTAATGTAATAAACACCTTCAATTGAATGTTCAGAGCAAATTATGAAGAAACTGAAGCACATAGAGATTAAATAGCTAGTCTAAGATCTGCAATAGAACCTGAGTCAAGACTTGAACCTACAGTTTATGGGACAGACAGGGCTTGAAATTGTGAAGAATCACAAAGGAAGAAGGACCTGAGGCTCATGAAGTCTCCTGAGGAGAAATCAGGTTTCAGCCTGGTCTTGGAGGTGCTAAGATAACTGAGTATTTGCACAGAATAAAAGAAATTAAATTGGACCCTGAATTGGATGCTGTGGTGCCTGCCCAGATCTCTCCTTCAGGATGATAACACTAATTTCCCAGCTGCCAGGAGTACTGCTAGCTGACAGCTCACATTGCAATCCCTCCTCAGCAATCTCCTTGGGCCTAATGGAGCTGCCTTGCTCAAGGCTGTGCCCCCTCCCTGAAAGTAGCCCATCTCCAGAGACTGGTCGATGCGGTGGTAAAAATCTATCAATATGCGGCATCATGGAAGAGCCGTCCCAGCTCCACAGCTCCTCATAGGATCTGCTGAGGCTTCTGCTGCATCTGCTCCACACTTCAGGTTCCCCTGTCTCCAATCGTGCTTCTCTCACCCTGGCCTTCTGGGTATTGTTCCTGCGAGCATTTGCCAATAAACCACATGCATGACCATGACTATCGCAGAGACTGTTTCCCAGGGATGTTCACCTATGACAGACTCCTAACCTACACCATACCCTCAAATCAATTCCAGGTAAATTAAAATGAAGACACAGAGTGATGAATAATTTGCACAAGGCCACACATCTGAAAATTGATGAAGGTGTGATTTAAACCTTGAGCTCTAGAGTCTCTGCTCGCAAGCATTATTAGCAAAGAAAATAAGCCAACAATAGCTTCATAGAAGGTCATGGATGAATCGCACCAACATATTTTGGAACAAAAGAATCAAGACACAAAAATGTAAACAGGGTGATTCCATGCATATGAAGTACAAAACCAGGCAAAATGAGTTATGTTGTTTGGAAATGCACACACAGGTGATAAAGGTATAAAGAGAGGCAAGGGAATGATTACTAAAAAAACATGAAGTGGTTACCAGAGGGGGCAGAGAAGCGGTTATCAGACTGGGAGTGAGAAGGAGGTTCTAGTGAGGTATTTGTTGATCTGTGTGGTGGTTACACATATGTTCACTTTATAATAATATTTTAAACTATAGATATGTATTCTTATTCACTTATTCTGTGAATGAGACAGTTTTCACTTTTTTTTTTTTTTTTTTTGATAGAGGGAATAAAGAAGACCATAGCGAGAAGGGAGGTGGCTGTCTATAGCGGAGAGAGGCCTGTGAAGGGTGTGCCAAAGATCAGGGTCACAAAATTTTGTGTAAAAAGTGTTAGTGTACTTTTCAGCCATTAACCATGAAATTTTGCAGAAGCCTTCCCGAGATGTCTGGTTTTAAGCAAGGCGCTGTGGAGTCCTGATGGTCCAGACAGAGAAGTGTTGATTCTGATTTCTTTCTCTGTGGAGCCACGGAGTTGAACTACCCATCTCCCTCTAGGGTTTTGAGGCCCAGGTTTTAATCTGCTTGAACAACTTCCTCTCCTGCATGCCTTTAGGCACCTCAGAATCAACTTGTCTGAAGCAAAATTCATCCGTACAGTACGAGCTTTTAAAATTCTTTGTGTTTCTTTCTGGAAGTGAGTTCATACAAGCTGAGATGACAAAAGGAGACAGATCACGAGGTTGTTAATACACGTAGTGAGGAAGATTTGATTATCTTGCAGGTAGCACTTTCCTCCAGCACAGTTCTGTCTTCCTTCACTCCTCTGTGATTCAGCAGGGAGAGAATCCGAGATGAAGTGCTGATAATTAGGTCAACAGGAAAGGAACCAATAGAATAGCTACAAGAGGGGTAAAAAAGGACAAAGGGGCTTTGTAATAGGGGAAAACAATAGGAGAAAGGGGTATGAGATTCCCCAACCAACTTTAAAAGGATGACCAACTAACTGGGTGAACCAAAGGTCAACAACTATGGTGTGAAACAGTAAGAGGAACGTGCGACCAAGGCAGTAGAGTGCAGAAGCCACTTTGGACTCCCAAGCGATTCCCACCTTATGTTTCCTTTGTAACTCTTTCCGCTATTTGTCAGTTATATTTAGGCCATATGGGATAAGGACTATGCTGTTTCCTCTTGTCCTAAATAGGGACACAGTTCTGGAGGTTCCACATGTATTCAGGTTACCGATTCTATAAACATGTTACACATTAATTTTCTGAGCAGGGCTCTGGCAGCCAGAGAAGACAGTTCCTTCTGTCAAGGGGCTCATACTATGACTGAAGGGACAGACAGGTCAATAGGAGAGGATGGTAACAGTTCTTACTCAAGCTCTCGGTTAGATACTAGGAATGAAAGAAATGAGTACACATGACCCTTGTCTTTAAGGAGTGTACCTAGAAGTTAAAAATAAGTACTCAAGACAGAGAAATTAGTGTTGTATATTATGTACAACTTTTCATGGGGATGGGGTAAGGGATTGTTAGACTTGGGGAAAGATTTGAAAAGGAATTCTAGAAGAAATAGCTGAAGAGCTGAGTTTTAGAAAGAAGTCATTATTATGATTATTTTGTACATTTTTATCTTTTTGAAAAAATTGTCTATTTGTACGTATTTTCTCACAGCTTTCATAGTATAATGCTTTGAACCCAGCAAATGCATAGTGAATTGGGGGAGAACCAATTCACTATGAAAGGACTGAGGTATAGTTTCAATGGTGAAGGCTTCCAGGTGAGACAGCTCTACCCAGGGTGTGAACATATAGTATTTCTTTCAAGTATGATGTCTTCAGGCAATTAATGGAATGACAATTTAAATTGTTTTACAATAGCATAGAACAATGGCACATTATTAGGAAAATGGAGAATCATGGTCTCACCTTTCTTGATTCCACAATGGATCCTTGAAAAGTTGCAATGTGAGGTAGACCCACTGATGGTTTAGGCACTTTAACCATCACCCTGACATTTGTCAATATACTGTTTGTATTTAAGAAATATCTCTCTTTTTCCATTGTTCATGGAAAGAACGAACTTATAGTTGTTTCTTGAAGAGGTTCTAAAGTGTTGAAATTTCAACAACAGGACATTTATTTCCCAACTTGCACTTGGCACTTAAGAGGCCCCAAATTGCTTATAAATTAATAGACAGCTATTGTCATTTCCTGGTGGGAGATTATCACAGTTAGGGCAGGAGAAGGCTGCATACCAGGTGCTGTTCATCATGTGTTTTGTCATATGTTCCAGAAGGTCTAAAGTTTACATTAAATTTGTAGGAACAAATGTCATTGAATTAAGTAGAGAGGAATCTACCTGCTGGAATAAGGCTGTGGAGTCCTACATGGTGGTCCTGAGCGTCTTAACTTCGTAACTTCTTTCTCACATGCACTGACTCAGGAAATGCTGCTTCATGCTTCAAATGGTGTAGCTATTTGTCAGGCTTATGACTCAAGAAACTGCAATACTAGCTAAGGGAAATGTTGCACAATTCAGGCTGCTCACTCTTAGCACATACACTTTTGAATAATAATCATCTGCAGCTTCAGGTCTGGCAGCCTTAAATCCACTAAGAGGAACAGAAATGGAGCAAAGGCGAAATAGTCTGACCTTGGCTGCAAAGGGCAACAGGATGCCAGTAGACTCAAGGTCTTGCTGTTTTCCCTCTTCTATTGATACGGCAGGCCCATTACAAATTTATGCAAATAGGACATGGAGAGTAATTTCTCGGAGGCAATTCCTTTGTGGCAGATGTTTCCTGGTTTTCTTTTGGCCTAGATTATGGATGATATTATCTTACTTTAGAGTCTAGCGCTCCCAATTTTCCTATAAGGTGGAGCCAAGGAGTGTATTTATTTCACAGAAAGGCCACGACCCTACAAGCAGGGCTGGGAGTAGGCCTGGCCCTGGGGTAGAGTGAGCACACAAGGCAGTGTTACTGACGTTCTAATGCTTTCTCTCCCACGGTCTCCCATTTCAGAGTGCGGCTAGGGTTCGCTTAAGGGATAGTAATCAACATCTAAACCTGGAATAGAGGTGCCTGGCACTTGAGGGTGAAACCATGTCATTTTATTCAAGCTCCCACTTGAAAAACTCCTCTTGACTAGTAGGATTTGAACACTGACTCACTAAAGTGAAAATTCAGTGGCCATAATGCATCAGAAGGAAATTGCATTAAAATGAAATAAATATCCAGGAAAAAGTAAGTATTCTGTCATAGGGGAATTATAGACCCTCAGACCTATAGGAACCACTGTTGGTCTGCAAGTGTTTCCAGGTGTCACTTACAGTCCCTGAGCTTCACCTGCCGTAATGTATGAACATAATATCCCTGAAGCCTGTGTCCTCCATCTGCACTGTCATCCGCTGGGTGGCTCTGTTTTTCCCCCCTGAGCTTTCAGCTCTCTAGTTTTATCTATCCAGGGAGCTCTTATGGTAGAGGATGGCTCTAGGAGTTTATTCTCGTTGGACTGATTGGTGAGTCATTCTTTTAACACTAACCGAGGGTCTAGAAATAAAGTGTTGACAGATCAAGAATTTATTTCTCATGGGCTAGACATCCCTTCCCAGATGTGCTGGACTGGCAGAGCATTCCCTATCTAAAATTACTATGTATAGACTCCCAAGGAGGAGTTCTCAGCGAGCAGCTCTGGGGCTACTTTTATTGTCCCCACTGAATTTCTACCAGAAATATTGTTCCAAGCAATGACCAAAGAAAGTCCGCATGTCCTGGGGTAAGGTGTGTTCAATTATCCTAGTGAAGGTGGAAAGAGATGGCATTTTACAAGTGGAAAGGACCTAAAAATAATCTACCCCAATTCTCTCAGGTTTCTGATGAACGAAGAGAGATTCAGAAGGGGTTACTCATTCGAAGTCATTTGTTGGTGCTAATTAAGTCCCTGATTTCCATTTCTGAGCACTGTTAATTATAGTATGATGTCTATTAGGTTAACATTATTCCAAGGGCCACATTAAAGTGCACTCAATCCAACAAAGGATTATTGACTCCCTACCATGTTCTACTACAGCTTATTAGTCACAGACCGAGGTGCTGAGAGCACCTCCAGGGCCCTGCTTTCCTGGAGCTCGCATTCACTAAAGAAGAGATTATAAGAAAGACGATATTTGTATTATGGTATGACCTTTAGTTTGCACACTGCACAATGAGATAATTTTCACTGGAAATGGCTGGCTGTAGGATTGTTCTACAAACATTTGCATGTATTTGTCTCCATTTGAAAATATTCTGGCTGTAGGAGTGCATGGCTCGAGTTAACTCTTCTGTTCGCTGCTTCTTAAGTATAGTCACAATAATTGTTGCAGAATGTGAGTGAGCTACTTAAAAGGCATGCTGGAAGGGCAGTCATCGGAAGAACAGCTATAGAAAGCCAAAGCAGAAATTTACCCAAAACCAATGGGGAAAATGTGTTTTACAGTAATTACTTATTATTTTCTTTCTTGCTAAGGAGTTATATTAAGTCAGAGTTTCCTCTGAATATTTCTGTGCAAAAATTCCCCTTTGACAAACATTAATTCGTTCATGAAATATAAAGAATGAGTTAGGAAAGCAGGGAAGAGATGCCAGCAATGAGGTCACCGGCAGTTGGGCTTTCTGTAGAGAGGCCACTCTCTGAACTGGGAGAAAGAGCCTTCAAACCTTTCACCTTCTTTGCTTTTAAAGACAACTTTTTTTTTTTTTTTTTTTTTTTTTTTAACTTAACATTTGCTGACTGGGTTGCAGATTAGGACACTGGCATTCTAGATTGTTTAAAGAAAATGTTGCCTTTGACACTGTGTGTGGACCAAATTGTCTGAATTCTTCTAGGAAGGAATTGTGACTATACAAAGTGACTCGGTAATTTAGACAAAAGTGATTTCTCAAAGAGAAGTGATTCATCTGTTCAATACATGCCATGCTAGATAGTCTGTCCTCAAGAGGCAAGACCCAACCCTTGTCCTAGAATAGTTTACAGTACGGATGGGGAGACACTATGAGATGGGCAACTCTTGGACAACTATTCTAAGTTTAATAGCAGTTCACACTGATAGCCAGATCATGGAATTTCGTGTGAAGTCAGAATCCTATTCATGTGAAGTACAATTCCCTCATTAAAACAATTCAGATTGAGCATAACTATGTCCCAGCTACTAATCTAGACAATTAGAACTCCCCTGTAAGCAGAGCTAATGCTTCACAGATGTAATTCCTCACTCTTGTGGGAACTTACATCTTAGCAGAGGCTTAGTTAGTTACTTTGATAGACTCCACGAGGGCTCACATGGAGTTCCACAAAACTCAAGATAGGCCAGATGTCTTCAGCAAGGGTGTGAGTCCACAGAACTGCATGGAAGACCCTTTCTGAGAAAGTAAGGACCAGGGCAGGAAAGCACCTATGACTTCCTCCTTCAACTTAAAATATGGCCGTCAGCATTTCTGTTGAAATTTCTAAACCGAAGTAATAATCCACAGACCTACAACACTTGCCGTTTATGAAAACTGCTTGGTACAGAATAGATCACACTGGTATGACTGTATGAGACACCCTGAGGGAGGGAGTAGAGAGTAGGCAGTCTGCTGGGCCTGGGCCTAGAGAGCTGGGCCCACATTCTCAGCTCTGCACCTTAGCAGCTTTGCAAAAGACAATTAAGTTCCCAGAGTCTCCGTTTCCAATGATCTAAATGCAAACAATTTGCAAGCTCAAAATTGTTACACTGATGTGAGTGATTATGAATATGCATATTGCTGTCTAGATTATTGAATTTTGAGATGATAGTAGAACAAAGGTTATAAAGAGGGTGAAACTTCAAATATATATTGAGAATCTGCTTTGTGCTAAGCAGTAGGCTGGCTTTTTATGTGTTTCTAGTTACATATTTCCTTTTCATACCAATCTTCCAAAGAGAGATTATTCATTTATTTTATAGATAAAATAACTGGGACTCAGAGAGTTACCTAGAGTCCCACAGGAAATGAGAAGATGGGCTGGGATTCTAATTCTGAACTATTTCTCTTCATACTTGTGCTTGAACTGGACTAAGTGGCTTCTCACACACAATAAATAATACAATACAAGAATATCCTTGGTAAATGTTTTACTAAACTGCAATTTTCCTGAACAAAGAAATAATAGCACTTTTTGGTCAGAGGAGCCTCTTTGAAACTACAAAAATTTACAAGGATCAATTATTTAAAAAAAAATTTCTTCTGTAAAGTACAGCAAATAAAGTACAGGAAATATTGTCAATGGTACTGTAATAGCTACGTACAGTGTCAGATGTGTAGTAGACTTGTTGGGTTATCACTTTGTAAATGTCTGATCTTTATGTTGTTTTGTATATATGAAACTAATAAAAAATTCTTCTGATATGACATTTACCGTCATCATTTCTGAAAATGGGAAACTATAATAGAAAAGTCCAGAGGAGGATTAAGGATTTAGTTTGGAACATGACGTTTATTTAGATTACAGTTTAGCAAGAATTGGTGGATTATTAATTCCAGATTACTTGGATCTCTGACAATGTTCATAATATAACTACTTCATGAAGGTATTTGTTCGTGGCCTGATGGCTGGCTAAGGGCTTTATGCTGATCTCACTCTTCCAAGCTCCTCTCTGAGTCTGAAGTGCTACTATTTCCTGTCTTTCAGATGAGGTAAAGAAGACAGAGAAATGCAGAGATGGGGTTCCAACCCAGGCAGGGTTGCCTCAACAGCTGGGTGATGCTCTGCTGTCTCTCCTGACTCCAAGACTGCAACAGAGGAATGCTGATTTTAAAAAAAAAAAAGAAAAAATGGCAATAGAGATTAGGCAAGGTTTCTAAGAATTAGGTTCACTCTGACGGAGAGCTGGTCTTTCTGATTTCCACCATTGCTTAAGTTATTCCACAATGTTGCATCCTCATGTTTACTAGGACGCCAGTAGTAAGTCTAAGAACATTTCGTTTTCTTGCCAGGATGCTGAATGGGGCTTACGTCATTGTAAAAAGGGAAATGAGTACTTTGACTAGGTTTGAGGAACAACTGTTCAGAAAGTCAAGAATTCTTGAACTTCAGTTGTGATTAGTGTTTTGGGGAATTGTCCTTGATTTGTCTAAGATGTCAGAGCAGAGTTGTAAAAACTAGAAAGCTTAAAGAATTTTTCATAAAAGAACTTTATCTTTTTTAATTATTTTGCGGGGAATAGTATATAAGGCTACATATTATCAGCTAATTCCTTAGAATAACATTTTAAATTTACATCTGGTAATTTAGTTAACTTTATTTGTGGTAAGAATGAGTGCTCCCAATTATTTAGCACGAATTGTGTGCTAGGTTCTACCTGAGGGCTTTACGAGTATTAACTTAATTCTTTACTATTATAACTTAATTCATTACCATGTTTTGAGGTAAGTACTACTGACATTATAGTTAGGCTGTGAAAGAAGATGTGGGAAAAAATGAGATGTGTCCCAAGTCCACACTGATGGTAATCTTTGGAAAAGAGTCTTCAACCCAGTATTATCTGATGTCAGATGCTTGCTTTTAAACACTGTCCTGTAAGTTTTAAGCAGCATCTTCATTATGTCATTGAAACAGGTTTTGAGTTATATGTTATATGTAGAGATCAAGACCCATAGTAATAATGACAATACTTTCATGATACCCATGTTAACACACTGAATCCTTAGAGCAATACTGTCAGGTATGTTCTCTTTCATCTGAAATTTATGCATTATCCACTAAATGCAGGGATTCAAATCCCAGGCATTCTGCTTCCCAAAACCATATGCTTTCAATCACAATTCTATTCTGCCCCACTGCTTTATTAATTTCATTAGTATGAACTAAGTTAGAATTGCTCTGCTCTGCATCTTTAAAAAATTGATACACATATGCACTTTAGCCTTTTATCAGTTCTCCAACTTTTATATTCATGATTTTGTTTTGTTTTCAAGTAAAGTCTTTAAAAATGGTATAGACTGTCCCATATATCTTAGTCACATGAAGACAAAATTTTTTCATGCATGATAAAAGTTCTAACTCAGTGAACTTTACAATTCATAGATATTTCCTTTCTGGAATTTAATTTGCATATGTCTACTGTTTCCTCAAAGCATTAAGAATGTGCAGAAATAACATCTTAGATGTTATATCAAGCATGTACAGTCTTGAGCTTGATGGAGAGAGGCCAAAGAAAGAATCAAATCATATGGCCCTGTGAGAAAGGAGCTCTGGTCTTGTCCTTTCCCTTTCTCATAGCAGAGATCACAACCTTTCTAAGTAGAAGGCCATTGGCCATCCCTAGTTCTCAGAATCCTCAGTCTGCCAATGAAAGTGAGAAAATGAATTTTTTTTTTAATAAGTTATGTTTGAGATTTATACTGCTTCCCAAGTGAGATGTCAGGTTGATAGTTGGGTGGTCAAATGTGGACAGTTGAATATTCAAGTCTGGAGTCACTTGGTATCAAGTAGAATTAATTAACTAATCAATTAATTAATTAATATCAAAAACTGATAGCTCAGAGTCAGGGAGTATTAAGAGGCAGACAGAACTGGGTTTTAGTCCTAGCTCTGTCATTTACCCAGTGTGATCTAGACCAAGGTTTTTAATCTCATTGACCCTCAGTTGCTTCAATTTTGAAATGCAGATTTATTCCACAGATACATATTAAATGCCTACGATGTGCTAGGTACTGTTCTAGGTACTAGACACAGCCATGAACAAAACATACAAGAATGCTCATCCTTGTTGAGTTTATATTTTAGTGGGACATGGCAATGTGGAGAGTTCAATGAAAAGGTGAAATATATAGTGTGTCAAATGCTTAGTATCAAAGAGAAGAAGAAAGCTGGAAAGGTGTGAGGGAGTATCTGTTGGGGTAGAGATGGGGAGCTAAGGATGGTGAAGAGTTAAGTTATAAATAGGATGATCTGGGAAGTCCTTGCTGAGAAGCAAATATTCTAAGGAGGGAGAGGGAAGGAGTCATGCAACTATCTGAGAAGACTGTTCTAGCAGAGTCTTTGCTAGTGCAAAGGCTTAGAGGCAGGAATCTGCCTGGTGGGATCAAAGGGAACAAAAATCAATGTGGCTGAAACAGATTGAATGGAAATGAAGAAGGCCTGGGAATAATGGAGGAGTGAAGAATGTCATCACAATATCAGACTGTGCAACTAGAAAAAGGGAGCTTCCAGTTACAGAAATGGGAAAGTCTTGGGGACGGACCATATATCACTTTGGACAGATTCCTACTGCTGCCCAAATGAGATGTCAAGAAGCCAGCTGGGTAGTCAAGTATTGAGTCAGCAGATGGGGTCGGGCTCGATATATAAATGTGGGAGTTTTCAAGTGCTAAAGACATTCCAGGTCCCCAGAAGTGGGTTAAGTAGAGAAGGGAAGAGGTCTAAGTTCTGAGCACCGGGTCTGTCATTGTTCAGAAATCTAGGAAGAAGCAGCAACAGGATGATAAGAGAAGAAGAGGAAAGGCAGGAAAGTGAGGCATTATGGAATCCAAGGGAAGAAAATAAGTTGAGGGGGAAGTGAGCTTCCAGGTGAAATGCTGTAGACAGGTTAATACTTTCCTCACATTATTACATGAATTAAATAAAACCAATATTTGTATGACACAGCATAATAAGTGGCTCACAACAAGAAATCAGTCAATGCTTTTTCATTAAAAAAATCTATTCGAGACTTCTCAAAGTAAAATTCGAACCCATTCATAATTTCATAAAGTTATTTTATCTGCTAATAGGAAGCATGACTTTATATCTCCGAAGACAGTCAAACTTATAATTGTGAGGAAATAAAAAATTACTTAGTGACATTTCATAAAAGCTTAAGCTAGATTCTCTTTTTCTCATAAAATTTATTTATACTTTAATAAAGTGTCATAGTGAGAAATCAGATCTGATATACAAAATTTTCATAACTGAATTTCTAGGAATAAGTCACTTAATGCATTAAGAGGTGACTAGAAAGAGAGAAGGATACTGGAAGGAAAATTGAATAAAGTAAGACATTCTTCATACTTATTTAGTGTGATACTCTGCCAGGTGCTTTATAAGTGCATTTCCCTGAACCTGCACATTAACGCAACAAATTGGAAATGGTTCTTCCCAAACACTGGAAATGGAGTGGCCCAAATATATCTGCTGTGATATCTGCCATGTGAGTGTTTTCTCCTAATGCTGAAAAACATTTATACTGGGGGAGAAGCTGTATTAGTTATTTGCACTGAAAAGCAATGTGACCAAAAACTGGAGATGTGCATTTGTCCCCACCAGTGTCTTCAGCCATACCTCCAATCAGAGTTTAATGATAATGTGAATAAGTAAATGCAGAATCAGAATTTTGTATCTCTTCTGGCTCAAGTCCTTCATTTCTTGTTTGAAGATAAGCAAGGCCAAGTGGCTTTCTTCCAATCACATAACCAATGACAGGAAAGAATTCAGGAGACACAGCCAGCGAGACCAGATCTGTTTTCCTCGCTTGTGATGCCAAATGTACCTGTGAGCAGGTGAGCCCAGACTACCAAGGAAGATACTCACCATGAGTCACCTGCAGATTTTCTGCAGAATAGACTGTCTGTCAGAAATGGCCATAAGGCTTTGCCTGTAGAGATGAATGCCGAGATTGAACATAGATATTTTGAATAATGCTAGGGACACATGGATTCAGTTTGCATAGGACATTGGGTTCTTCAAAGCCACCATCACTAAGTGGGGTTCCATAGACAGCTATAAGGTGTTATTGGGTTCTTGTGCTGGGTTGTGCTTACTACATTGTGTGGGAGGGGAAGAGAGGGTGAACACTATTCTTGGGATCTATATTGTATCACATGATAATTTAGTTACTTATTTTTAAAAAATCTATCCTTCTAGAATATAAAATTCTCTGAGAACTGAGATTATGTCTACTGCTGCCAAAATTGTAACCCCATCATCTAGTTTATAGTTAGTACTCAGTAAACATTTACTGTAGGAATGAATTCTGCTTCACTGCACAGGCCTGCCAACTTTCAATCCCATGATAGGATGAAGAGAAACCCACTCAGATTACTTTTAATGTCACCAATTTGGACCAAGGAATAGAGAAATATAAACAATTTCCTAGGGAAATGTAGAGCTACATACTTTAAAGTACAGAATCTAAAATTGGGGGTAGGAGAATGATGAACCTGCTGGATTATATACTCCATGAGACCAGGAACTGTATTTATCTCACTCACCATCGTACCTCAGGAGGCTTCATTGTTACCTGCCTTCGTTAGCTGGTAATAATTAGGTGGTTTTTTTAAATTTTACTTTATTTTATGTATTTATTTATGTATTTATTTATTTATTTATTTATTTTTAATTTATTGGGGTGACAATTGTTAGTAAAATTACATAGATTTCAGGTGTACCATTCTGTATTACATCATCTATAAATCCCATTGTGTATTCACCACCCAGAGTCAGATCTCCTTCCATCACCATATATTTGATCCTCCTTACCCTCATCTCCCACCCCCCACCCCCCTTACCCTCTGGCAAATAATTAGTTTTTAAACAATTAATTAATCAAAAAAGATGTCTGATGCATAGCAATGATAAAAATGAACTGAATTAGTATTAAGTGCTAGAGGTAAAGACAGTCATGGGGGTCTTGTGATGAGCTTCTCCACTTTAATTTCTCTTTATCACCTTTTTTAGTGTGTGTGTGTGCGTGTGTGTGTGTGTGTGTGTGTGTGTGTGTGTGTTTGTGTGTGTGTAATGGATACCTTCCTATGACTGGGAGCACAGCAGACACCCAAGAAATAGTATTTTGAGGTAGATTATACTCAAAGAACACAAGACAGCTCAAAAAAGTTTCTTAATTAATAGAAAACTGACTAAGTCAATAGGACAGTTAATTGGAAAAATTGTGTTCAGAATTTGATTTTCTAAAATATTTTTATTTACTGTTACCTTGAATCTCTATGTTAACTTAAATATTTTAAATGGTTGTGTGAAACTTCATCCATTTCAACAACATCTTGAAATGTTCAAATACCAACTTTTGTTGAATAAATTATAATGTTTTGCATAGTGGTTAATCAAGGGTAAACTGTTTAAGTCTTAATTTTCTTTGTAGAAAGTAGTCTTATAATATACTTATGATATTAATATTTTAATCTTCATTCACATCTGTAGGAATACGAACAACATTAGAGCTGATAGTGGCCTCACTGAGATATAACAGCCTTTCTCGATGTTGAAGAAGCAGAGGCATTAGTAATGGTTTACATCCCAGGAACTGTATATGGTTACACTTTGTTATACCAATACTTTTCTTAGAGCCATAATGGATAATGGTCCAATAAAAACAGAAGCAAATAATAAATTTTTTAACATTCTGTCTTCATCCATAAATCAGGTTATATCTGCTATTAACTGTATAAAGATAAAACAGAAACTTATGATTTTTAATCTTGTAAGGGCATTCTTAATTGTGATCTGGAACTAAAGAAAGGTCATTGAAGACCCTTTCAATGGTCCAAAATTGATCCAAAATGCCAAGCTGACCTACACTTCAGTTTGGAGGCATGCAGGAAAAGGAAACATGATTTATTTTGAGTTGCTTTACTTTTGGAAACTTACCAACTTGCAATGTGAAGAGGATTAAATGGAGATAACAGTCATGCAAAATAATTTGCACCATGCCTAGTTCAAATAGCCACTTGGAAATACTACCTTCCGCTCCTCTCTTCCTTTTGCTTCACCTCTTGAAGGAACCCTAAATCATGACTGTTCAGTTACATTATGCTTGGACATCAAGACTGTTTCACTCCCTGGAATAAGTGCCACTGATTCTGACCCTAAGTATCTTCTTCTTGCTCTTCCTTCCCCTTTCTCCTCTTCTCCTTTCTTTACTACTTCAAATTAGGACATTCAGGTAGCTGAAAGTAGATCAGTTCTGATGTGATGATACCTAGATCACTAGATGTATTAGCAATGCTAATAACAGTTTGAAAAAAAAATTTTAATAAAAAGAAAGAAAAGGAACACTGAGATATTTTAGGCCATTGCTAACCTGTGATATTAGACCTAAGATGTCAAGGAGAATGGCTCTTTCCATTGTGCTTTCCAGGACCCAGCCCTGGGCTAATCAGATCTTACTTCTCCAATCAGTATGCTTGTCTTCTGAACTGGAGGAAGAGCTCTTGGTCCTCAAAATGATTCTTGGAAAAAAATCTTTGTGAAGCACCATCCCCCAAAGTAGCTTTGTCCTTCAAATTCTGTCTCTTAAACCTGTTTCGTAATTCAGGTTTTCATTGGAAGCTTCAGGGTGACCTTGACCAGTTGAGGCAAAAGCAACCTAGTCATTCACTTCTCCTTCCTGTTACAACCATGCCCAAGCTCTCTTTCCAATAAGACGCTTTTCAAACTTCCCACAGTATCCTTAGGTTCTGCTTTTTTCTCTTGGCTAGATATATCTCTCTCCTTACTTGTGACTCTAGGTTTTGGTTTTAGATTTGTTTATCCTCTGGGTCCTAAATCTGACCCTCCTTGTGTTTCTAAACTTAGGGCTGTTAGATTTGGGTTCCAGATGTTAATTTACTTGTTTTAGTTCCTGATTCTAGTTCTGACCTTTGCTTTTTGAGGGGAATCTTTTACCGTCAAATTCTGTCTCTTAAACCTGTTTCGTAATTCATGTTTTCCTTCAAATGACACTACTTGCTAAAATTTTCTTCAGTATTCAAAATTTAGTTTAATTTCATTTTCTTCTAAAAAACCTGTCCCAATCTTCTCAGTTAGAATAAATGTCTTTCCTCCTGGTTCCAGTATTTTCTGTATCTCAGCATTTCTCTAATTTTGCTTCAATGTAAAAGTATCTTGAAAGCAAAGATCTTCTTTTAAGTCTATGCCCATGCAATGCCCTAGACAAAGCATTATCCTTAATTTACTGAATTGAAGGGCTGACCATTCCACCATTGTAATGCCATGTAGTTGTCATAGTTCAAGTGCTGACCATAGATGTCCTCTAATCTAGAGCTATAGGACATATGGCATGCAAGTGCAAGCCTGTTTAATGTCAAGCTTTGCAGAGTCAAGTCCCAGACTTGATCATTATTCCAAGGAGAGAAAAAAGATTGCTCTATGAGATCAGATGCAAAGGACAGGATGCAAGTTGGAATGAATTTCTGAGAAGACTTGAAATCAAGCTTTATGTAATTGTGGGTGACCCAGATAGAACGCCCATGGATTTGTTTTCCAATTCCCATAAAACAAAGGTGAAGGGGGCATCCGCTGAAATTGAGAAGGGTAACATGTAGAGAAATAATTTTTACAGGAGCAATGTACTTAATGAAATCATTCTTCTAATCTACCACTTTATAAGAGGTTTATATAAATTCACAACGGCTCCCATCCTATCTTTCAATAAATCACCTGTGGTGTGGTAGAAAGAGAGCTTGTCTTGGCATTAGGCAGTCTGACTTAGAATCTGGCTTTCCATTATCAGATATGGGATCATGGTAAAGTCACTGAAGTGCTCTGGTCCTCATTTTCCCTCTACCATCAGCAAAATGGGAATATAGTAGATCCCACTGGTGCCTCTCCCTATCCTGTTTTCCGGGCCAGTGCACCCATCCCCCAGCTGCTAGGAGGCTGATAATGGCTCACAGCTGTCCCTCATAGCTTCTCCTCTTCTTGCAAGGAGAAATGGGGTTATACACCCCACCCCTTCCTCTGATAGCTCACTCTGTGACATAGATGATGGGGAGTAATATTGCCTATCTCAAATAGTAGTTAGAATGAAATAAGACAACATATATGAAAAAGCATAGGATGCTTAAGTAAGTGTTGATATTTTAAAAAAAGGAACAAAAAAATTATAGTCTTATATTGCTAATCTTTAGGGTTAGACTCATGAAGTCAAAGAGTATGGTCATTACCCTTTACACTTTCTAGGTCAGAATTCTGGATGGAATTGTTGGCATATCTAAATGACAGCATTTATAGTCTCATGTACAGAATAAGTTTTCTAAATTATCAGAAGAAATGCTACCTCATGGCAGTGCCAATAGCATGTGAGAGAAGATGAGGTTGTCCTCCATGTCAGGCTCTCTTCTGTACCAACTTCCTGGAAAATTACAAATATTCACATTTTTAAATAAGTGAAACATTTGTCATGGCTCATTGCTACTCTCAACAAGTGGAAGCAGACTTAAGATTTTGTTTGATTTAGGTCTTTAAATTAAGCATCTATGAGTCACTCTCTCAGCACATGATAGTGGTAATAGTTGCACTATTTATTGAATACCAATTGTGTAATTGCTCTACATTCACTCATATATTGGTTAATCTTTCAAGATAGTTATAATTATCCCAGATTTACATACAAGAAACTGGAGAGTTCATCATTTAATGACTTGCTAAAAGTCACACTATTGGCAAGTGTGTCAGACTCAGGGTTAGGAGCCAGGTTTGTCTGATAGTGCATTCTGTGCTTTGTAGAGCTAAATTAGAGATGCGTGAAGATAAGTCCATGTCCACATTTTTATTTCATAAGTTAGACCTAGGCTTAAACCCCAGAATGTGGAAGAGGGGTGAGTATCCTGGTATGAACTGCTCTTAGCTCAGATATTTACAAAGAACCATTGAAAGCGTTGCTAAAGGAGAACTCTGATTTACTGGTGAATCATAATTTAGGAATTGAGTGGTACAATTATTTCATAAAACATGAAAGTAGTGGATAACATGAGGGGCTGTCCTTAATACTCACACATTTCACAGCCTGGGGAACAAAATCCTCCCAACTCCGGGTGCACAATTGCTCAATTTTTCACTGCCATTGTGGGTACATTGTTCAACGGTAGAAAGATGTGGGTAATGATGGGTTTGGCAGACTTGATAACTGCAAAAGATACACACAAGCTAACAATAGGGGGATCAGGTTAACCTGAGTTGAGGAAGCTAGGTAAGAATATTATTGCTAAACAGAAATATTTTAAGTCTCCCGTGAAATATTTTTGGCATTATCTCCCTTTTCAATGAATGCTCTCCAAAGTTGATTACTGCTTGAGGAATGTTGATCAGTTTCTCCTTCAAGGACGGTGCTCAACAATATGGTATGCTACCTCGTATCTACTTTGAAAACGCATTTCAGAAGCACCAACAAATGACTTAGGAAAATTCATCCTGGAGTCACATTAATTATATTGTTGACAATTGCTCAACATTCAAGATGCTGATAATGATTGCTTATTGCAGTATATCTGATCTGGGGATACATAACTTTTTGAGATGATTGAATTGAGGAACTTTAAAAGATATGACATTTACTTTTTCTGACAATTCCCTCAAATGAGACCAACACTGTCGCAGCTCCATGTATAAATTCATCACTAGGACAACTTCAGAAAGGGATGATGGAGATGGCTGACTCCTTGTTCAGTAGATGAAGAATCTGATGTCCAAAGAGACTGAGTGACTTTCTCAGGAAACCGAGGACGTTTCAGAACCCACTTCCCTGACATCCTGGTCAGTTTAGATGACCTAGAAAGAGCTATAAGAAAAGGAGAAATTTACCAAAAACATTTAGTACGTTTAATTATCAGCCTTTAATATTGCAGTACAGACTCCATTATGGGAGGTTTACATGGTCTGGTGAGCAGGCAATGAGAATATTTTAATAGTTAAGAGTTCTATAAATGCTTTATTGTGAAAAAGTAACCCAAATCTCTCAGTGAAAGGGAAATAAGGGGGAAATGATTTGTGTAGATCAGCTCATAAAATAAAGTCCTAAATCCAAGTCAAGTTACTGAATAAGGATTCTCTGCAGAGGTCTTAAAATATAGCTAAGTTCTTGTGCCGTTAATAATGTCCCTTTTAATATTTAGAGCCTTTGTTAATGTTTAATATTTAATATTCCACATTATAAATAAAAACTCTTTGCTCATGAAAAATACATCCAACTATTTCGAACTCCTGGAATTGTAGCTTCATTTAAGTTTCTGAATGCACAACAAAAGATTTGCTTAAGTGAAAAATGAAAAAGATAGTCTATCATGTAGAATTTGGACTATGTGATTTCTAAGGATGTTTATAGCTTCCAGATCTTAGCTCTGACCCTGAGTAGCCCAGTAGTTGCGATCTCTTATGTGCAACGGGATTACACGTGATGAATTTATCCATTCTGCTGGGATCTGCAAAATGCAGAAAAATGTCAACTTTAATGATGATTTATTAGTGATCTTAGCATCCAGAATCCAAATACTATCAAATTTTAAAATAGCCTGAGAACAAAGAGGTTTAGATAAGTCACCCTCAAATAATTATTATGATGACTGAGAAACTTGGACAAACAAGGCACAATCCATTATCTTCATAATTTATTTATTATGCAAGTGTTGTCTACTGTGCAGTTTCTTTATTATGATGCTTCATTGACTAATGCTGTTTTATCAGATGTTCATCATGGGTGAATGAAAGAGACTTGTAGATCCTTAGTCCTGGAAGAGATTTATAGCTCATGGTATGTGGTTAAGAAGGCAGGCTCTGGGATTTGATAGCTGAGTTTGAATCTTGTTCTGTCACTTAGTCTCTATGGGACTTTGTATAAGCAGTATAACCTCTTCTGCCTCAGTGTCCTCATCTGAGAACAAATTGAGGATAATAGTAGTACCGACTTTTTAAGGTCGTTGTAAGAGTTAAATGACTTACTTACAGGGAAAGCACTAAGGAAAATTCCCAGCACGTAGAAAACATACTGTTAAATGTTCTCTGCTATAACTTCCTAAGATTATTATTTAATAGATGAGTAAAGTGAAACCCATAAGGATCAAGGGGTTTTCTTTATGTTTCAGAGAACTGAAACATAGATTTAAATGCATGTCCGTAACTAATTCCAATGGGTTCCACAGTATGTAATGTCATCTATAAATGACAGCTCATTTTGGATTTTTTTAAAATACCTTTTTCATAAAAAAAGTGTGGTTAATCTGACTCATGTAATCCAGCATAGGATTACAAATCTGGCCTTATGTCATTGGAATATATAATCATCTACTTGGTGTCCATTTAGAAGAACTGGGAATGTCCAATGACAAACATAATTTCTTTCTACCCACTGACTGATGCCTGTAATTCTCTAGTTAAAAGATTTTTTCCCCATTGGAACACACATTTTTCTATTAGGGTGAACACTTTATGTTTTATTAATCATTTATTTCATATTGTAAAAGACAAATCAAAAGTGAGATTTTGAAAAGGGGGAAAAAACAAAAAATGAGGGTCCTGAGCCCCAGAAGTGTAACATAGAATTGGGGTGGTTTGGGAACTTTGATAGTAGACTTCTCCACAGTTTTGATTGGAATTAACTCTCCCCTTGAATATTCCTCAAGGAACATCTGTTGTGGAATTAGTGAGTTTTACTTCATTTGCAATGCACCAAGCTATGTGTTGGGTGCAATGCAGGAGGTAGATTTAAATTACACAGTCTCCGTCCTCACAGAGTGCCCAATCAGGTAAGAGACAGAAAATAAACACACATAGCTACAATGAGTTGCTAAACACAGCAGAGCTCCTGGGAGTGAGTAGGAGTCAGTGGACCAGCACCTCTCACTCTTGCAGCCAAAGTACCTCTGACAGCACAGGAGGAGGGTACATAGGGAGCCTAGGGATTTAGGACCGGCGGTGGAAGCCTGATGGCCCACACAAGTGTGAAATACCTTTGAAAACATTTGTTTTAACTTAAAGATTTAAGCCACATTGCCTACATAACACATTTTCCATGGTTATTTCAATGCACCATGAAAGTACTATTTTAATTTCCTTTATACCCGTTAAAACTGGTGTACCAGGGAGATAGCCATGTTATCCCATGGCTTCTTGTACAATCTGTTATGATGCTGTGCAACCCTGAGGACCAGGGTGCTCCAACCTGGTGCTTGGGGGTATGGAAGCCTGCAACTTAACACCTACAGCCTGTCCTGTGCTCATGTCTTCATTTGCTCAACCCCCAAGTTGCCTATTTCACTAAAGCCTATGACACATGGCAGGGAAGGAAACAAGTATTGGAGTGAGCCATGCTTTCTCCTCCAAACACTAATTACAATCTGCTGACATCCCAACATTATTTGGTTCAATAACTGGCAGAGGGACGAGAGGATCAGGGAAAAATTAAATCCATGTAGGAGGCACATGGTGGTCATAGCCCTTCAGAGTTCTTAGCGCTGTCAGCTGTGCCTGTTAGGCCTGGTTACCCAATAATTATAGGTTTGTTTCTTCTGCACTAAGCAGGACAAATGAGGAGATGTTAGAGTATGATCATTCAGGGAATAAATGAAGCTAAACTGAAGCACAGGATGAGGATTCTCTACTCCTCCCACTCGCCGCCCCACTTTGGACATTACTCAGAGTTTTGTATAATGATAATAGCTTATGTTTGCTTTTGTTTGACAAAAAAGGAAGTATATGGTAATTTCTTATCATTTACAGGCTGAACTAATATTTTATACTTGAAGGTATTTTTTGGGGGTTGAACTTTCTGAATATAAATTTTGTGTTTAATATCGATATCACAAATATCTTAAATTCAGTGTTTAAACTTTCTTAATAAAACATTTAGTGGACTGCATTAATAAATGTTCACAAAATTCATTTGTACTAACACATCCCCTGGCATTTAATGTCATTCAATAAATATTAACTTAATGGATGAAAGAAGCATGGTAATGAGCAAAATTAATCACAGAATGCCTTTTAAGAACATTGTGAAAGAAATAAAACGCTGTCATAATTACATCGTAGGTAAAGTCTTGACACTTTCTGCTACTTGTGTAGTTTGGCAAATTGATGCCTAAGAGCAAATCATCAAAACTTCAAATAAATGATTTTGTCACTTTACCTAGAAAATCATTTTTTAATTTTACATGTATCAAATGAATCATCATTTTTATCATTGTGTAATTTTGGTCAACTGTGGCTGCAAAGTATTTTGTGTATGTGAGTGTCTCTAAGTAGAGATTTTTAGGTTCTCTGAATTCCAGCTCAGGGTCAACTAGTGATCAGAATGTTTCCTTTGGCTGAGATCCAGGACTGCCCACTTTCTGCCAGCTTGACAAGAAAGAACTCCTGGGGTTTTATTTACTGGTTATTGAATTACTACCTATGCCTCAGTAGGAGGTTAGAACTCAAGAAAGAGCCACCTGAACTGTTCAAGGTAAATCTTGTCCTCCTATATTAGGAGGGAGGGGGGAAAAGATTCTGCTTCATCTCCATATTTGATATTGTTTATAGGTAGAAATTAGTTGCAATGTGTCTATGTTGTCAGCTATCTTTATTTTCTTCCTGATTACATACCTATAAGTCATCTAGTTAATTGTTGATCACCCATGAGGAACATAAATCTGAATTGTCATTGTTTTTAGTTCAGTGGCCTACACTTGTGTTCATGTACTACGTACTAAGTAATTGGTGCCCTGGTGATTATGGGGTTAATGAATAAAGAAAACAAATAGAATTGGGTGTCCCCATAAAGGCTAGGCAACAGCTGCAAAGAAATTAGGGGATAATATGTACTGAGGCAATTGGGTCACTCCTATGGCCTGCTTCATCTGTTTTAGTGCTGGGAGGGAAAGTTGACTTCAAGTGCAGTCCAGTGCAAGCTCACCTAATGAAACTGAAATTTCTTTCAGAGGGGTCTTTGAAAACGGAGTCAGCAGGAGTTCTTTTATCTTCTACTCCTATAGAAATTATTAGCAGTTTTAATAGAAATTACTAATATGCAAATTATTAGCACGTTTTAAAAGATTGTCTTAACACCTACAAATTGCCGGTAACACATGAAAATGAAACCAGGACACTTTAGGGAAGCAGTGCTTTGGTTCCTGGCCTCATGTGTCTGCGGGAAATATAATGAACAATCATTTTCCCAAATTTGGTAGCTTTAGGTTTAGGTTCAACCTGTCATCTGTATGAAAGCAGATGTGGTTATGTAGGGTAATAAATAGAACAGAATTCATTTTCTGTTAGAGACATTTTCATTATGTCATATTGAAAGAGGCTTTTTTTCTATGACACTAGATTTTCCTCGACATTAAGTTCTGCCTTTCTTGCTCCCTACCCGCTACCAAAAATATAAATAATTTACATATACAAAAACAATTTACCCCAATTTTAAGATAAACCTCATGTAACTTCTACCATACATTTTTGTGGCTCCTAATAGCAAAGTTAATGAGAGACATTTGCACAATTGGTGATTTATCCAAAAGAAAACAATGCTTTATTCTTATTTTCTGAAGCATCGACCCTGGAAAATTTACCAAGGAAAGGGGATTTAGAGGGAGATTTCTAAAATCTTTGGGAAATTCCATGCATGGTGGAGAGACTCAGAGGCATGACTCCTGGAGCGTGTCAGTAAATGATATTGCACAGGAATTGGTATTGAGTCATGCCTGAGGCATCCATCACAGTGGGGCCCACAGTAGAAGCCAACTTTGTATGGTCACAGTTACCACTTGGTTGCTGAGGCAGGAGGTCTCCTGGAAGAGTTCCTCTATTTAGGAGATATTTCATGTGCTCACCATGTACTAAGACCTTGGGGTTCAATTCAGACCCTGTTTCATTGAAGCCCCTGTCCAGAAGGAAGAAACAAAAGAAATCACTTACAATACGGCACATTAGGCTACAACACTGGGACTTAAAGTCTATTTCCTGGACAAGCAACATCAACCTCACCTGTGAACTTGTAGAATGCAAATTCTTGCCTCCACCTCCTTTGGAAACAGAAACTCTGGGAATAGTCCCAAGATTTGTGTTGCAACAAATCTTCCAGGTGATTCTGGTGTGGCCACTAGGCTGGAGGTAGGCTCACAGAATGAGGTGGGAGCGGATTGGGAGCCTGGAAGCCAGATGAGGGCAGGTCGAGGGCAAGGGGGAGAGGATGGTGATGCCTAGATTTTGTAAAGGACCAGCAGGTTTGCTGAGGGAAAAAAAGGGGGTGGTGGTGGAGAAAAGGTGTTCCAGACAGAATGTGCACTGAGCTCAAAGAGCCAAGAATGAAGCTGAGGGTGGGAGAGGAAACAGACAAGTCCAGAGAGGAGCCTAGAGAGGTCCGAAGGGGTCCAGTAGGGCAGGACTCTTGTCGTGTCCAGGGGCTAAATTGTGTCTTGAAGGCCATGGGGTGGGGGTAGACATTGAAGATTAAAGCCAGGGAAAGGAGTGGTCAGATTTGCGTTTTAGTAAGTTCCCTGGGCAAAAATGAGTGGATGGTGGAGAAATGAAGCTTGAGGTTAGACCAGTGAGTAAATTTCTACGGTGAGCCACACCAGAGAAAGGAGGGCTCAGCCTCGTGCTGTGGAGCTGGGAAAGTGGGAAGGGGCTCAAACAGGGGAGAAGTTTCAAAAAGTAACTTGGTAAAACCACATATTATAATATATCACAAATGCTAAAAATCATGAGATGTAGATATTGACTAATAGTAAACGCTGGAAGAGAGTGGAAAGTGAAATAAACAGAACACAAAATTGTATATAAAGTATAATCCAAATTTTGAAATATACATTCATAAATATACGAACCGTATTGGAAGATGTACATCAAAGTCTTTATCTCTGGGTGGTGAGATTACAGATAACTTTTGTTTTCTTTATATTTTCTTATTGCTCAAATGTTCTACACTGAATGTGAATCATATTTATAATCAGGAACTGTAACTGTTAGGGAAGAAAAAAGGAAGGAAGGGAAAAGGGAAGGAAGGAAACAAGGAAGGGAGGGAGGGAGGGAGAAAGGATGAGTCATATTTGAAAGCTGAATGGGATAATGTATGGAAACTCAGAATGGTTCCATAAATTGCAATCCCTACAGGAGTTTTTGAAACTTAACCTGCCTTAAAATTTCCTACAGAGCAGGCCTGACAGGCTATGACACCAAGCTCAGATACACTATGGGAAGCATTGGTTTGGAGGGGAGAGCTGGACATGCGGTGGGAGCCCAGCCAGGGGAGTAAATAGATTGTGCCCTCCTGGATGGTTCGTTTCATTGGTTTAAGCCAGAGCTACAAAAGTCACAAGAAGGAGATGTGGACCCAGGGAAGTAGTCCTTGAGTGGATGGAGGCTGCCCTGTTAAAGCTGTGCCACGACCAGCTGCCCAGACCCTAATCCACCCCAGGCCCTGCCTCACTGCTTCAGAGAATTTGCTGCTCTATAGTTTTTGAAACAGGTTGATAATTTGTGTTGGAACAGAGTTGTGCTAAAGACTACTCTTTGACTGCCTTAACAGCTACTTTTTTTTTTTTTTCCTGGCCCCATTTCCCTGCTATAGGAAATGACACACAGTCCTAAAATAATAATCATAATAATCATAATAATAATAATAATAAATAGAAATCTACGGAGCATTGGGGTTTCTTTCTCAGGGATCTGGGAGTGAGGGTCCCTAGGTGATGATAGAAAGGTTTGGAATCATGTCATTCATGGAGAAATAACAAGGGGCGAGATTCCATGAACTCATAATAACAACAATAATGAACACTGTCATTTACCACTATACTAAGCACTTTACAAACATTATTGTTTAATCCTCACAACCTGTTAAGTTTTTTTTCTTTTTAATATACCATTTATAAAGGAGACAGGCTGAGGCCTCAGACATAAGTGCTTCTATGAAGTATCAGGGCCTCGATTTGAACCAAGATCATTTTTATTCAAAAGTCAGTACTAAGAGTTTTGGAGATAAATGGTGTCAATGGTTATACAACAATAAGAATATACTTTATGTCACTGAACCAACTGTACACTTAAAAATGGTTATGGTGGCAAATGTTATGTCATGGGTAATTTACCACATTTTTTTAAAAGGCTGTACTATGTACAATATACTATTATACATTGTGTTGCTACATATTCCAAAGATATTTTGATGTGACCATTTTAATAATCCTTGGCATTAAGGAAATGCCTACTTTTTTGGAGAAAAAAACAGGTATCCTAACAACCTCACCCATTTCTTCCTTTCTTATCTCTTTTTTCATCCTTTCTTCCTTTCTCCTTTCACTCCTCCCTACCCTAAACAAGTTGTTAGACAGATATCCCCCTTCCCCAACACACACACACACACACACACACACACACACACACACACACACACACACTCCACAAACTCTCTGACCAGCCAGTGCTGCAGAGGCAGCACCTTGATCCTCATGGTGTTTCCTAACTGAGGCGATTCAGAACAGCAACTTTGAGCCTCAAGTTGTCCATGGGAGAAGCATTTGGAAGGCCGACTTTCCAACAGGCTTTAGAAATTCTGATGAAGATGAAACTGGGAGGAGATAGATGTGGAAAATGATAAGCTTGAGTGTTTAAATGCAACAGCAAACACACACACGCACGCACGCACGCACGCATGCAAGTACACACACACACACACACACCACAGAAAATGAGCAAGAGAACTGGTATAGTTCCTAAGAAATGAGAAAATCTGAGGAATAGACTAGCTGCTTGCCTAAAACCCAATCTGCATTTCCTGAAACTCTTGCCACACCTTTCGGCAAGTCTCCTTTTGCAGAAGGGAGTGTGGCAATACAGCCTCTGACCGAAAGGCAGGGCTTATACTGGGACATACTGAACATCACCTGGGCTCCTTGGGTTAGCCTTTTCCAATTAGAAACCTTTCTTCATTGCTATGTAAATACGATTAAGGGCAACCTACAGTATCTCTCTACACATTACCTACCAAGCCCCAAGATTCCAAATGCACCCAGGTTGGAATTTGTTCATAGCTTAAGATTGGCATCTGGAACACTAATTTGTCACAGGAAAGATAAAATACCTTATTGTTTCAAAATTTCTTTTTCCCTTATTTTGGTGTATTGATGAAGGTAGGTAGTGCTTTCTGCTTACATTTAATAAATTATACTTTTAAGATTGTATAACTATATTATAATTTATTATATATAATATGTTCATGTGATTAAAAATATACGTTAACAAATATATAAGACAAACTACTTCAGGCTTAGACAGTGATGTATGTTAATTATATCTCAACAAAACTAGAAAAACAATCTTATGTAGTAGAATATAAAAATGTTTATATAAGCACGTCATAGTGCATTCAGGCTCTGTGTCCAAGATGGGATAAAAAGTTCAAAGCTGAATGTTCAATATCGTCTGTTTTCAATCCTATCAATATACCTGTGTTGCTGAGAGGGCAATCGTGTTCACTGATAACATCAAAGACCAGCTTTGACAGTTTCTGTGAATACAAAGCCCTGGACAAATATCCTCCTGCCCCTCATCCCCACCCCTTTGATAAACTCTGTTTGCAAACCATAGATGTTAATGAATAGTATGTCAATACAGTATGAGGCTGGCATAAAAATAGACACATATGCCAATGAGACAGAGTAGAGAGCCCAGAAATAAACCCAAACATGTATGGTCAACTAATTTTCAACAAGGGCAAGGATACCCAGTGCGGAAAAAAATCTTCAGTAAATGGTGTTGGGAAAACTGGATATCCATGTGCAAAAGAATGAAAATGAATCCTTATTCCATACACAAAAATCAACTCAAAATGGATTTAAGACTTAAATGTAAGACCTGAAACCATAAAACTCCTAGAAGAAAACACAGGGATAAAGCTCCTTGACATTAGTGTTCGCAATGACTTTTTGGATATGACACCAAAAGTGCAGTCAACAAAAATAAACCAGAGGGAATTCATCCAACTAAAATACTTCTGCACAGCAAAGGAAACAGTTAACAAAGTGAAAATGCAGCCTACAGATTGGGGTGAAATATTTTCAAACCATATATCCGATATTATCCACAATATCCACTCATACAACTCAACAGACATCTCCCCCCTCCCCACCCACAAAAAAACAAACCCACCTGATTAATAAATGGACAAAGGACTTGAATAAACATTTTCCAAAGACATACAAATGGTCAACAGGTGCACGAAAAGGTGCTCGACTCCATTAATCCTCAGGGAAATGCAAATCAAAACCATGATGAGATATTATCTCACACCTGTGAGTATAGCTATTACTTAAAAAATAACATAAACGAAAACAAGTTCTGGCCAGAATGTGGAGAAAACGGAACACTTGTATACTGCTGGTGGGAATACAAACTGGTACAGCCACAATGGAAAACAGTATGGACAGCCCTCAAAAAGCTAAAAAGAGAACTAACTTATGATCCAGCAATCCCACCTCTGGGCATATATCCAAAGAAAATGAAATCAGTATTGAAGAGATATTTGCACTTCCATGTTCGCTGAAGCATTGTTCACAATAGCCATAATATGACAAACAACTCAAATGTCCATCAATGGATGAATGGATCAAATAAACACATACATCTTAAACTAACAGAGTATTAACACAGAAGAAAAAAAAACACAACTGCATAATCTCACTTATATGTGGAATCTAAAAATGTTGGCTATGGAAGCAGAGAGTGTAATAGTGGTTCCCAGGAGTGGGAATGTGGGGGAAATAGGGAGATGTTGGTCAAAGTGCACAAAGTTGCACTTACATAAGATGAATAGAGAGATCTAGTGTACAGCACGGTGACTATAGTTAATAATACTGTACTGAATGCTAGAAATTTGCTGAGAGTAGATTTCAGGTTCTTTCATCACACACAAAAAACAGTAACTATGGGAGAAGATATGTTAAATAGCTCAACTTTAGTAGTAATCATTTCAGTATGTATATCAAATTATCATGTTGTACACCTTAAACATATAATTTTTATTTAAAAAAGAGCTTAGTACAGTGACTGGAACACAATAAATATTAATCTACCCCTCGCCCTCTACCCTCCCTTCCTGCCTCTGTCTTTTTTGCACTACCGGCAATACGCACAAGTTCGGGCAACTATGGGGACTAATAGACGAACTCCACTCAGGACACAGCCCGAAGTGTTCAATTAGGCAATAATTGCCCAATACCCAAATACCACTGTAATATTAGCTTAGATACTTTCTCAAGTGTGCAAGTTGGTGAAGACTGTCCTTCCAATCGCTTGCGCTTAAAGTCTTTGTCATCAGTGAATTTTCTTTTTCTGGTATCTCATACATAGTCCCTCAAGATTTTGTGCTGGCTGCAAAATATCCAGAAGCTGACCAGTAGTAACCACTCCTGCTACTACCACCCTGGCCTGCTGTAAACTATTATCATCTGTCTCCTGGATTTCCACAATAACTTCTAACTCCTCCTCCTGATTTATCTTTGCCCCCTACCCCCAACTCTTTCCCCCCTAGCATCCAGAGTGTCAGATCATGTCACCGGTTTGCTTCAGACCCTGCAATGGCTCTCCACTCAGCGTGAAGGCAGAAATCCTTATGACCTACAAATCCTATCTGATCTGGCCCAGTATTCTCTCTGTCCTTTCCTGTTCATCTCCCCTTCATCCCAACCCAGGTGCATTGGCCTCCTACTGTTCTTCAAATATAAACCATGCTCCCAACTAGAACTGTTACTTCAGCTGTCCCTTTGCCTAAAATATTCACCCACACAGCCACTTAGCTAATTCCTGTATCCCTCAATTCTTAGCCCATTCTCAACTTTCAAGGAGGCTTTGCCTGGCTCTCTAATGCTGTAATCTGCTCATCCCCTCACCCACCTGAAACCCTGATCCCCCTGCCTTGCTCTACTTTTTTTTTTTTTTCCCCACAAACATTATCCACCTAAAACACCCGTAAGTGTAGCCATTTCTATTCATGTCATTCACTAATATTTTCCAAGCAACTGGAAAAAATGCTTGAGATATAGAAACTGTTCTGTAAAGATATGTTGAATAAATGAATAATGGGAAAGTGAGGCCATTATTTACATATATTTTCAAGGGATAGGCATTAAATTTGATGTTTTTGCTTTGGAGCAAATCAGGTGAGCTTGCTTACTTTCTTTCTTTTAAAAATTGTTTCCAACTCCAACCGCATTACGTGTTTCACAATAAAGGGTCAACAGTTGAAATTAAGAGTCATGAGGAAACCAAGTAAGAGGAAACTGTGTCAGGAGAGACTAGAGCACAGGAAGCATTTCCTCTCGTTCTTGGGGGGTAGGAGGCTAGAAGTCTTCTAGTAACTCACACGGTTACCATGACCTCCAGTTCTAGGCCTTTTCTTCATTGAGCCCTTAATTTAAAATTAAGGCCTTTCCCTCAGGAGGTCAGATAAAAACCTTGCAAATGAGACTTTTTCGTTAGCTACATTTAAGGGCAAGTGCAAATTCTCTTGAAGTTTAGCTGAATCTCAGGTTTGGGCAAGTGTCCTCTCCTAACACAAGTAGTCAAATTTCCCAGAGGAGGTTCTCCATCTACTCAACATATGAGATACTATCCTTCTTAGAATAATACATTAGACAGAAGGGATTATATGTAGAAACAATTTCCCTCATTTTACAAATGAAATACCTGAGGCTGTGACAGGAGGGACTAATCCTTCTACTGGATTATGTTGTCCCTGTCCTGTCACTGAATCAAGATCCTCCCCTCCAGCCTTCTAAATCCTCTCAGGCAGGAGAGTGTAGGAGAAAGTAGGGAAACTTGCAGACGCATGAGAGAAACTTCCCAAGGAGACACAGAGTCTCTGGAATTCTGTTTAAGTTCAAATCCTACCTCTGTCTCTTACTTGTTGGGTGATCCCCTGCAAGTTACTTAACCTCTCTGAGTCTGTTTCCTCATTTGTTAAATGGAAAAAAATAATACAAAACCATGGGGTTATTGTGACTAATACAAAAAATAAAACATGATATACTTAGTAATAAATCCCGTTAGTACAATTATTCTTGAGTGAGGACTCTGCACCCATTGCTGAAGTCTAAGTAAGTCAAGCTCAGAAAAGAAACATACCATTTTAATTCTCCTCATTAACCTTGGCTCTCCAATACCTGCCTCAGTTCTCTTTGGGTCCCATTAGTCTGTGCTTTCAAGGTCCTGCTTCTCTGGCTGGGTGTATTATTTCTTATCTGTTTTTCCCTTATTTGCTCATTTTGCTTTCATCTACAACTGTGTAGGAGATGGTACCAGTGGTGTTTTCCAGGTCCACCCTCCCGCCCACCCCTGCCCCGCCACTCCCCCCCCCCCACAGCTGGAGAAAAGGAAGTGCATGAAAAGTTCATCCAACAAGTTTGGAGTAGAGAGCTTTTCCTTTGTTTCAAAACTCCACTAGATCTGCAAGTGGTAATTTCCTCATTCCTGGTTTAGGGACTGCAAGGAGGGATTTAATTCTGATGAGTAATGTGATCCAGTCAAGAGAGCACTCTAGGTATGGAAAACAGTAAATTATGCCAGACGGGAAAATAAAGCACCTAGACAAAACAGACTCATACCTGGAAATCAGATACTATAGGACACCAGATTAAGAACAAATGGATTAAGAAGTTTTATAGCCTTATTTTGCACAAATTTAGGGAATTCTGAGAGACTGGCCCACATCTCTAAACCCACAATCTGAATTATTTTCTAATTTTGTTTTCTTTTTATGTGAAAACATCCCGTTTTCCCCCTTTCTTTCTTGAATTATATATCTAGTTCGTGACCTGAAGGGAATTACGAAAGGATTAAAATTTTGCCCTCCACCTCAGCCATCTTTTGTCACTGGCACGGCCTTTTAGCAGATTATTTAAGCAGCTTGCCTCAGGTGAAAGTTGTACTCAGTTTTCATCTTTTTGGACAGTTTTGGGATTTATTCTTGTGGATGACAACAAAACTAAAGGTCAATCATATCTTGAATTTAATGTGAAGATTCTCTTCCTCCTCCTCATTCTGATCTGTCTCCACTTTCTCTTTGAGAACTTGAAGAACTTTTTCTGAAGTCTCTGTTTTGGACACATCCAGGGACAGCAAGCAGTAGTCAGAACATGTTATTTTCTCCTTCAGTTGACATGACTTAAAGACAGGAAACTTGGGCTTCAGTCACTATTCTTAAGTATCATACCTCCAATTTATATACTCTTTTATCGATCGTACTCCTTAGAAGTTTTTAATGGGGGTCAGTAAACTTCCTGAAACTTGATGCATGACTTTGTACATTTAGGCTGAGGGGTAAGCAGAGGGTACATAACTTTCATTATATTTTCAAAGGATTAAGTGGTTAAAATAAAAAAGGTTAAGAACCACAGAGGTAATACCTAAAAGGGAAGCTAATCTGTTTAGTCTGAGCACATTTAATGTTAATTAGACTATATCTGTGGGATGCCATTCATGTCCACTCACTGGCCTCTGGAAATACCGTCTGTGTGGTCTTCTGGATTCTCCACAGTCCATGAAACACAGGCAAAGGGAAGAAGGAAGCAGCAGAGCCCTTGTCCATCAGTGGATGCCAGTCACTTGTAGTCCCTGCATGATGCTCTCCATCCCTTACCTGCCTGCTGTATGGTGCCTCTTACCCCAGCCTGGGAGCAGCTTAAAAGAGATTGTATGGTTAATTCACCAAAGGAGGAAATTGCTGCCTGGCTGAACTGGTCACTATTTCATCTATTAACCACTAAAGGAGAGCATGAACTAAAACTGGAGTTCCCATACTGAATTCTGGGTTGTCCTCAGGGAGAACAAAAATATACAACAATAAACATTTTCACCTCCTATTGTTGAAATTGCTCTTGTTGGGAAAGGTTCTGAGTAGCGGGGGATTTGTGCTTTCATTCAAGGAATGTTAATAGAGCACCTGTTTGGTGCAGGCACTTGGAAGCTGGCTCACAGTATAAATAGGGTGGACGTGGTGTTTGGCCTCGTGGAATTTCCAGTCAAGTGGGTGCGACCTATGTCAACAAACAAGCACACAAGCAGGTTGAGTGCTCTTCTCTTTAATAGAAGCCACTAACATGGAGTTTGGATTTCAGTCAAATTATGACTTAAATACTTCAGCAATCCCTAAGGCCGAAGTGGGGCGCAGAACTAGTTAAGGTGAAGTTCATATTTTCAAACAAAACCTTTAAAATAATCAAAGTTTTAAGGAGAGCTGTGAGAGACAAAATATAGGAATTATAACATAAGACTTGTTTTTCCACTTAAGCTACTTTCTTCAAATTGTGAAGTTTCATCTTAATTCTACATTTTAAATAATCACATCTGTAAAAAACAAGAGATCAAAATAATAAAGGAACTTTTGAAAAAGAAGAAAAAATCCTTATACAATTGTACCACCTTGAATCAGCATTTTTAAAGTCTTTTATTTTTTTCTTCTGTCACTTGACTCAATTGCATGTGTAGGTCCTATTCACCTCAAGATATAATTACACATACATATAAGTCCAGTCATTTCTAACATACCAACTTCCCTTTTTGTCAAGTGATTTCATTTCCTATTATCTTCACACGAAAGAAATACCAGTGACAAATAATATTTAATCATTCTCATTTCAAAGATATCTTTTATTGTAAACATTACAGTAAACAGATCTCTAAATGGTTTTAGTATAAATCTAACAAAAGTGAAACTTTTCTTAGATTTTAGTATATATCTAACAAATGTAAAACTTTTGTTTAATAAATTTAAAAAAGAAAAGAAGTGATTACAAATAAATACTTATGTGTAATTATTTTTTTCCTGTTGAAGACAGGCTGATCTTAGGTGTCCCAAGTCCATAATAAATTTCTGTTTCCACAACCAGTCTCTTAACTTCTATCCCATCCTTCAAACTCCATCTCAAAATTTTCATGGATTTGGGAGATAGAATTGGAAATGATACTCAATTCTAACCATCTGTGTATCTCAAACGTACTTTTTAAAAAACACACAAATGTGAATTGAATTATTAGGTATAAAAAAGAAAACCCTACAATTGAAACAAATAAAAGTGGGTAGATGTAAGCTTTAGGGGATCTATTGTGCCAATATAGAGTTACTTTTTGATTGGTAAGCTTTTAAAAATAAGTGTGGTTTTCCTACTCCAGGCAAAGTGAAGTGTGACTTAAATGACAGATTAGAGGGGAAGAAAACTGACATTTATGAAGCACTTTCTATGTGCCAGTCCCCATTCTTTGCATTTTCCATACATATCCTCATTTATCCTCATCTCACTCTGATCCTATGGAACTGGTACTATTCCCATTTTACAGATGAGGAAACTGAGACTCACTGAGGCTAGAAAAACATCCCATGGCTGTTTGGCTAATAAGTGGTGGAACTAGGCTTGAAAACAGATTTGTTTTTTTCTAACACCCATGCATAATCTGACTTGACTTTGGTCAAAATGAGTGCATTTAACTATTTGATGCTCCAACTTGTCAAGACTTTGGAAAATGTCTTTTCTTTAAAAAGTAGAACACCTTTAGCAGCATGGACCAACTTTGCTTTGTAGTTTCACAAATTTTTAATTCAAGATATTTGAATTTGGAGATGGAACTGAAATGTCCTTGACATACTTGAGTACATGAAGTTAACATAGTAACAAAGTACAAATAATTGTTTTTTTATTTGCAGACAGTATGAACACATTTTAAATCTTTCGGCTAACTCTGAGTTTTATTGACTAAAATTTCAGAGAGCAGGAATTTTATGTTATGACCTTTGCAGTAATAACACTGTGAGTCAAATTCAGATCTCTCATTTGTCTATAATTCTCTTAACCTCCAGGATTGCTAACATGAGACTAATTTCCTGAAAATGAGAAAAAAAATTCCAGATTCAAGTTGAGACTTTACTACTGGGATTAGGAAATATGGCTCAGATTTTAAGCAGCAAATATAACACAGGCATATAATAAGTTTGTTCAATTTCTCTTAGTTAATAAGCATGGGACAAGATTCAAATCCAAGTTCATCTCACTTCAAAACTCATGTTTTTCCCACTCTGTTCTACTTTGTTTTGTAAATACAATTTTGTTTGGTTTTACAAAAAAGCCGTAATTCTAAAATCCCTATTTGAAGAGGAGTGTGTGTTACTTAGATGGTTTAACATACCGAAAGACACTCAGTTTTCCTGTGGACAATTTGTTGGGAAAAGAAGAGTCATGTACAGATGTAGAGAAAGTAAATGCCCACCATTTTTTTTTAGCTCTTTCTTGAGCTCTCCCCTTGCTTGGATAGTAGACTTACTCCCACGGTTATGAAAAAGGTCTCTGGAAGCTCTTCTCTGTTAAGTGTTTCCAATGTTTCAGGAGCTGGTTGGAACTTAAATAAACAGCTTAATGTTTGATATCCCATAAACTCTTATTTACACAGTAATTACATCTCTTTCTACAATACCTGGCTTTAGAAGATAATATATATTAAATGAATAAGTGAACCATCAAATTCCCGAAATAGTATAGTTAAAAACAATAGAAACTACATTATTTATAATAAACATTTGCTTTGAGACAGAAGGTGATGTAATGCAGGTCCTATTTTGTCCAAATCTTAGGTACATTGGAAGAATAAAAAGAAACACGATTGCTCAAAAACCAAATAACCTCTTTGAAAAGCTCTCAAACATGGCATTCTCTCTCCACATAAACCTGTGTGGACACTCTCACTGCTATATCGAGCTTCTTGGGAAAGTAGAAAGATGTTGAAGTAAGCAGAATTCTTTATAAACTGTGTACTTTCCCAAAGGTAGACTTTTACTATTTTAAGTTCCCTTGCTTAATGCTCCCCTTATCCAAGGAAACCCAGATGGATTTCTGAGGACTCAAGAGGAATGGAGGAAGAAACTTACATTGAGTCAGAAAAAAGATGGCCTTTTTTGTTCTAGTGTCCTGAAAAAAAGTATGTTCAACTCCCTTTCGTGAATGTGCTTTTAGACCAGAGATAAAACTAGTTAAGTTTTTGAACTATCAGCTCTACCACTACTTGAATAAATGAACGTGGAAACATTGAGTTTCCTTATCTGTAAAATGAGGATATTATTACTTATCCCATTGTTATGAGAATTAATTTATGCACACACACACAGTGTCTATGATGTCAAGTAAACTGAAATGATATTTAAGAAGTTAGCTGGGCTCGCTACACAAATCTTACAGCAAAGGAAGTTTTCTCCCCAAACCACAATTGTTCACATTCTGAAACTTCATTACTCTTGGTCCAATTTTCAATCACTTTTTGTCAAATAATTTAATTTAAATCCTAGATCAGTATTTAAACTAGTTTTCCTTAAATGTTCTGAAATTCTATAGATTTTAACACTTCTCATACTACAGACTTTCAATCTGAAAGGTCAGCTTGAATTCTAATACAATCAAATTTTGATCTGGAGTTTTAATTATAGCAAAACATAACTTGAACTGATATCATTTGAATTTTATTATATTGTTACATTACGTGATATAATCTGGTATAATCTCAATTTGGTATTCCAGAAACCAGTCTGTCATTAAGAATGCCTCTAAAGCAAATGAGAATTTTAGGACATAATTGTTGATTGAATGTCTTCGTAATTTGGAAATCAATCATCTGACAAAATGAGAAATATAAACCATAGCTCTTGGATGATAATTCACCAGTTTAAAGGTGAAGCCAGAAAGTTTATATGTTTATCTTCATGGGTTATTAAACCCATTTTACAGATATAGAAACTGGAACTTAGAAAGTTTAAAAGCCACATAAAAATTAGGTTGCTGAACCAGAGTTTGAACCTACATTTCTTTCCACAGAAGCGTACACCGCTTACCTTTCCACTAAGGTTACCTCATCCCACGCCAACCAAGTAGCTCCAGTGAACCACTTCCTGGAGCATAAGCATATCTGCATGTTACCACTTGAGTGTCCTATCTAGAATCTGTGGTTCCCTTTCATTTTTTTCTGAAAGACCTCTCATCCTTCAATGCCCTACTCAGATGAAACTGCTTATGGAAGATTTTGCCCTTCTGCCCCTGTTGGAATTAATGTCTTGGTGTCACTTCTCTGTTCTGTAATATAGTCAGATCCTTATATTGCTTTATTCTTCGATAGACCAAACTCTTTAAGAACAAGTAGTTTATCTTATCTATCTCTAGATCCCACATTACTCAGATGTTACTTGATAAATATTTGTGGAACAGGATGAAAGGTGTAAAGGCGTGCCCTTTCATTCTGTTAAACACACATTAGCAAAACCAAATCTTTTGAAAAGTTGTTATGTGCTCCTGGAAACTTCCCAAAATGCTTAGAAAAGGACTTTTCATAAATTGTGTTCCCAATAAAAGTGGTTGACTAGCTTACGTCCTCCATCGTTGCAGCACATAATAATTTGCCGAAATGATTATGCCATAAAGGAATAATCATAAAGGACCTTACTCTAACAGCAGGCAGATAGTACTATGATAAGTTTATTTATAAATAAAAAGGAATACAACTGATAATGATGAATCAAAGTGAGAGGCTTAACTATTTAAAAATTACATTCACACATGTTTTAAAAGAGACATGTTTTTATATAAAATAAATAAAGTTAAATTATTGTCAAGATCAAATAAAACTTCAGTCATGCTGAAAACTTGATAAGAGACCAATTAGAGAAGGCTGATGACTCAGGCACTCAAAGGGCAGGCGGAAAATTGCGTAGTGTGGAATTTCCTCTGACATAATGCAAGCATGAGGGTGCATATGTTCACTATCTGTTGCGATAATATAAAAAGCCACAGGAGCTCTCCATCCAACACAAGTCTCTGGGGACAACAGAGCTCACAAGCTTCTAGGACAAGAGCCAGTAAGAAAGCCGAAAGAAAACACTTGGTGTAAACATGACTCCCAAGCTGGCTGTGGCTGTCTTGGCTGCTTTCCTGCTTTCTGCATCTCTGTGTAGAGGTAAGCCCATCTTTCTGTTGCAGAGTTTTGCTGTGTCTAAATGTAATGCTCAGATAGCAAGATTATCTTAATGCTTTGATAAAAACATCATTTTTATTCAGGAAAAGAAAATAATTGTAGTCATTTACGGTGAACTAATTCAATTGAAGTTGTAATTTTTTAGACTGTATATCTATACAACACTTAGAAAAGTATGAAGTTTGGTTAATATAGACATTCCATTCTTACCATTCATACTCTGCAGTATGCATGTATTTAACATAAATCTATAATTTAGAGTACATCTTATTATCCATATTATTTATCAATATTGAGCAAGATAACTCAGGTAATTTTACTCCATGTACTATTTTGACAAGCTTCAGACAACTATCAATTCTTGTTTGGTTTAAGGACATCCTGACAGATTATAGACCTTCTTGGATGCCTTTTATAAAACAAATATAGTTAGAATGTTAATGGTATATAGTTTTACAATTTTTTCTTTTCTCTTAAGCATTCGTATTTTGCTAAAATACAAGACATCTCTGTGCAACTCACTTATATATTTCTATTAATTCTTTCTGAAAGCAATTTTCCTATTGTTGAATCTTAGTTTGCTTGCCATAAATAACATTGTGATATCACAGAAGATTATGCAATATCAAATAGGAAGAAAGTATTATAAGGATGTCAACATTGCACAAAGACAACCCCAAGTCTTTATGTAGAAAGTATTCAATGTTGTCAAGAAAGACTAGTTTTAAAACAAAGAAAAAAACACACAGTCACCAAGTTTTCTTACTAGAATTAAAGAGGGAGTAGCTAGCTAGCAGAGCTGTGCCTATTGATAAAATCAACTATTAATTGCTTGATTTTTTTTTTTTTTGACAGCTGCAGTTCTGTCAAGAATGACTACGGAACTTCGATGCCAGTGCATAAACACCCACTCTACACCTTTCCACCCCAAATTTATCAAAGAATTGAGAGTGATTGACAGTGGACCACACTGTGAAAAATCAGAAATCATGTAAGTACTTTCAAAAGTGATTAGATTTTTTTACTTTAGAAAACCTAGAACTGAGGAAGGTGGAAGTGTCCAATAAAGTTCAAGGTACTATGAACAGAAAGAAAAATCCTTTGCCCTCATGACATTTTAATATGGTACCTTCCATGATTTGTAGCTCAACATTTCTTTAAACTTAGATTTTATGCCCATACTTAAGAAACCGTGGCTTGAATGGCAAAGGGATGTCTGAAACCCACTAAATAATTTATTTTAATCATGCATCTCTCATTTCAGTGTAAAGCTCAACAATGGAAACGAGGTCTGCCTGGACCCCAAGGAAAAGTGGGTGCAGAAGATTGTGCTGATATTTTTGAAGAGGTTAGTTGATTTTTTAAAAAATACGTAATTTAAAGTCTTCATTTATCCTGAGATATACAGTCCAAGAGTCAGCCTATAAATTTCCTGCTGCTGCTGAAAATCTCTTTTAGGTAACTGCCTCTGTAATCAAAAAAAAAAAAAAAAAAAAAGAGCAGCAATAGTGAATTTGTAGTATTGACAAATGAGGAGACCATATATCTCAATTTGTTGAGGGAAGTCTGGGTTTATGCCTGTTACCTGTGTTATTACTATGGTTCCCTTTCATTCTCAGAAGTGTCCTGGTTTGGATGATAACTTATCTGGTCTCTGTATTTATAGTTGAAAATATAGACCATTTCTAACACATGACTATCTAAGACTATTAGTATCTACATTAAACATATCTTTAAGGAACATACTTTACTTCTTACTAGAACGATGTTAATTTTTAAATTTTATTTTATTTATTTTCAGAGCTGAGAAGAAGAATCCATGAAAAAAAAAAAGTGTTCTCCTTGGTAAAGATGCCACTGAAACTTCAACCAAACCTACTCTAGTGCTTCATGGACTGTGTGGGTCTGGTGTGGAGTTGCCAGATAAAATACATGATGCCCAGTTAAATTTGAATATTGAGTAAAACAATGAATAGATTTTTTTCAATGTCCTATGGAATATCTAGGACACACTTATATTTGAAAAATTATTCATTGTATACCATAAGTTCAAATTTAGCTGGAAATCTGGTATTATTTTTCTGGTTAAATATTGCAACCCTCGTCTGCTGGCCAAGATCCATGAGTGCCTGTTCAACAGTGCCTTGGTTTCTTCTTTATTACTAGCCTGGAGAAAAAGTATCAGCCCATCATCTTACCTCACAGAAATGTGAGGACACATGGAAGCAATTTAACTTTTTCATGATCATGTAAATTATTTCCAAATGTAACTTATGCCCCTATTTATTATTTATATATTTATTTAAGCATGAAATATAGTCATATTTGTGCATGAATTTGAAAAATGGGAAAAAAAAACCACATTGTTGATAGGATAGTATAATGATGGTCATGAATTTATATTTATTTTAGATCTTAAGCAATATATAGAATTATTTTGATCAGAGTTGTTTTATTTTGATCAGGGTTGCCAGATTTAGCAAAATTAAAAGCAAACAAATAGGACATCCAGTTAATTTTTATTTCAGATGAACAGTGAATAATTTTTTAGTATAAGTACACCATTATTTATCTTAAATTTTGATTGAACTAGCAATCCTACTTTTGATACTCCTTGTATTGTCTTGTTATACTATATTGTATTGAGTCACCAGAATTCTGAATTACGTCTATCTTTCTTAAAACAACAAAAATTCACCAGACAATATTAACAAAGTAATTTATTGCTGGTTAAAACTTATTTATTATGTTCAAATAGATACTTATAATTTTATTTAAATACTTGTGGTTTTTTAACACTCTATTTTTTACTTTAAGATACTTTTACATGCTCCCAAAGAGATTTTTTTCTACTGTTTTCAATGGTATAGAAATATAAATGTAACTATAACACATTTAAAATAAAATTTATTGTCAAGGTCATCAGGTGTTTGTGTTTCTTTGGTAGTTTTAAAATTTATTGTTTTATATCTTTGATTGTATTTTAAAATAAAACTACATGATTTAGAAAACATAAATGTTTCTTCTTAGCATTTTGTATATTATGTTGGAAATTGCAAACCTTGATTTGTAGAAAAATAGAACTTATTTCCAGAGATAGTTACAAATGGTAAGTAGTCTCTTTCATAAAATGATGGAAATTTTCTCAAATCGCACTATATACCTTTTTGCTAATAAGGCTGACTAGATTTTCCACGAAGCAGCCCAGGTGTCTATACATCTTAGCACAGCCCATATGTCAGTAAAGAGGGAAGAGGATACATGTGATAAGCTGCTTCTCAGCAAAATGAGGGATAAAACTGACACTTATGAGGCAAAGTAGTTCAATGTGTGAATAAAGACCAAGCAAACAAAACTCTTAAAAGTAAAAAAGACAGTAATTTAACTAAAAAACTCAGATTAGACACAGCTGAAAAGAAAATTGGAGATCTAGGAAACAAACCCAAAGAACTGAATCTGGAATTTATATGAGAGATTAAGAGATAGTAAATTGGAAAAAGAAAGGAAAAGACATGGCAAATACAGAGATAAGGTATTCTAAGTTTCAAAATAGATTTTTACAAGCAGAAGAGAGGATTAGAGATAACATTTAAACAGACAAAGGCTGAAAACTTTCCAGAAATGATGAATAGCAATCCACAGTTTTAAGAAATCCAATTAACCAATGCTTAACTTTACATTGTTAGTCAAAAAATAAGAATCTTAGAACTTTGACTCATACTGTCTATCCCCCAGATAATTTGCTGTTGTTGTTGGGTATTTTAAACCCACTCATTTTTAAAGCTCTACAATGGGGAGTCAGGAAGAGAGTCCTCTCTCATCTTCTCACTAGTTCACATTGCAACCTAGTTTTCCTATGTCATTTAGCTCCTGACACACTCTCTCTGTACCTGCAGCTACAATTCTCTCTATGGGTCCACCATTATCTGTGGTGTGGAACAAAGCCCATTCTCTTTTCTAATTTCCAGTGCACATGAACACAAAAGTGTGCAGCATAGTAGAATTAGTAAAAAATGTATAAGTGATGCACAAGCAGGAACTAACTAGAAATTCAACCCTGATATTTACTATTCTTAGAAATAGGGTTCCCTCTAGAGTTGATTTCTCCCTGCCTGTGCTCTTCTCAGGCCATGTTGTGGGGCTTCTTCTTCCTCGGAGTTCTGCCTAAATGCACTTTCATATTCTTCTCTTCAAATTCAAGGTCACTTGTTGTACCCACCCCCTCTTGCCATCTTTCATCTTGTAGATCTCATACATAATGAATAAAACCAATAGCAAACAAGTAATTTTAATAAAATGTCGATAGAAGAGGTACAGGGTTCTTCAGAAGCAGATATCAAGGAATTACGTTGCATAACTAGCCTAGGTTTCCCTGAGAAAGTCTAAACTAGAATGTGAAGGATGAGTGGGAGTTGGCCACACAAAGGGAAGAAGAGTGTAAGGGGAAGAGTGTGTGGGGAAGGGTGGTCTAGACAGCAGTGGAGAAGTAATTTGTAAGCCAGAACATGACATGATTTGAGAAGTGAAAAATTTCAGTGTGACTGGAGTTTGCCATGAAACAGAACAAATACTGACAGATAAAGCTATGCTAAAGGACTATAGAATTCTCTAGAAAGCTTAAATTTGGAACTGAAAACTTTTGGTGGATTCCAGGTACATCTCATTTTAAATTGTGAACACTGTAAGCCCTTCTTCTTCCTGGGTCTCCTTCCAAAAAGGAGTAGGAAGTCATAAAAGTAGCTCAAAAATCTCATCTTGGGGGCTAATTTTTATTGCTATTTGGAGATTGAATCATCAAAGAACTCCCAGCTTTAAACAAAACCTCTTAATGTGTTAAATATACTTCTTTAATATGATCAATGTCCATCTCTGACAGTAAAGTGAAGACATCTGCACCAACCTAGTGAATCTTAATAATAAATACTTAAAAAAAACCTACTTTTTAATTATCTTTATCACTTTTAAAATATACTTAATGATTTTTCCACTCTGTCATCTATATTGTCACTGTCTCCAAGACAGCAAAGTATTCTATCAAAAAGTCAAATAAGTGGATCAAATTAGAAATTAGGTATTATGTACCCAAGCCAAAAAAGAAAAAGAGTAAGAGAGTATAAGAGCAAGAGTTAGAGAGAAGGAAAAGGCAGTCAATTGCTGAATTGAAAATTTTTACTTCATTTTGCCTCAATGATATTAGTAAAATCAGTATATAGACACAGGTTTCATTTGTGTAGACACAGATTTGGACACAAACTTAAACATGCAATCTATTACCCCATACCTTTAATCCATTTGTGTGAATTATAAATTCACAAATCAAATTCTACCAAGTAGTAACATCAGTGTAAAGATACAGACACACATCCAAAATAAAAAGGTATGAAGAAATAATAAAAAAAGTATTCACCTTAAAATTGTATTAATTGTAAAATTCTATAATACATAATTGCACATACTGTTACAGATACCAGGGCTGGAAAGAACCCAGGAGGCACTCAGAGAGTTAGGAGAGTCAGCTTTATTACGCCGGCGGGCTCAGTGGGATCCTTCCCAAAGACTGAGCCCCTAGCAAGGTTTTGAGCAGGTTTTTATGAGTTGGGGACTTCCTGGAGTTGGGGAAGGGGTAGGTGTCGTCTGGTGATTGGCTTGGGGTGTGGCTTGGAGGGGACTATGCGGAAGTGAGCTGGGGCTTAGGCTGGGACTTCTCTCTCCACTTGGGCCACCATCTTAGGTCAGTTCCACGTGGCAGAGAACCATTTTAGGTCAGTTTCTCCATCATGACCCCCGTTCATGATCGTAAGTGGTAACAACTTAGAGATGATCATATGGGCTAAAAGGATGATAACCCCGCAGGGCAAGGATCCGGGCTGTAGCCCGATGGGTGACGGAGGTCTCTATGAAATGTATGACAGCGTTAACTATGCGTGGCCTGATGGTAGCAAGGAGGAGGATTGTGAGGAGTGGGCTGGCCAGGGGTAGGAGCCAAGAGGACCAACAAAGGCTAGAAACAATAGGAGTCCAATAAGCAGTGAAGATGGAGGCTGGGCAGACGACAGCGAGGCACATCCGGGCTGTTTCTTGAGGGTCAGACGGAGTGGACGGGCCGGGTCAGGCTGGACAATCCAGGTGTCGTCCTCTGGCTGGGCTCTTTTAACCCGAATGTGATGGATCCATGGAGCAATGCCTGAAACTTTAAGAGCGGTGGGAGTAACAAATATAACAGTGTGAGGGCCTGTCCCCCCGGGTCGGAGGGGTTCGCACTTCCAATCTTTGACCCAGACTTGGTCTCCCAGGGTAAAGGGGTGTACAGGGGCCCCGAGAGAAATGGGGACACTTTCCAGAATGTAAGCGTGTACATCTGTGAGGACCTTGCCTAGCGCGGCCATCTGGTTTTGGAGACTGGAGAACCCCAGCTGGCGAATGTTGTTGCCAAGGAAGCTGGTTAGCAGGAAAGGGGGCTTCCCGAATATAATTTGGAAGGAAGAGAATCCAGATTTGCCAGGGGTGCAGCGCTCCCGAAGGACAGCTAGTCGTAGGAGGTCCACCCACCCTAGGGAGGTCTCCTGGTGGAGTTTAGCTAATGTCTCCTTGAGGGTACAGTTCATGCATTCAACTTTCCCTGAGCTTTGTGGTCGGTATGCTATATGGAGTCTTCAGTTGATGCCCATGGCTCTGGTTACCGTCTAGAGGAGTTCTGCTATGAAAGCCGGCCCATTGTCACTGTGGATAGAAAGTGGAATCCCGTAGCAGGGAATAATCTCCCTAAGGAGGATCTTGGCTACTTCGCGGCTCTTCTCAGTCCGAGTGGGGAAGGCTTCGACCCACCCGGAGTAGGTACAGACCGGTACTGTGGCAGTTTGTCATGTCAGTGAAGTCAACTTCAAGGTCCTCAAAAGGTGCAGTACTGCTTCTCTGAATCCCAGGGATGGGGTTAGGGCTGGACTTTGGATTGTTCTTTGCACAAGTGAGGCAGCATTCTCTGATTGACTTGCAAAGAGCTGACAGCCGGCTAATGTAGAAGTTTTTGGCTAGGAGGCCTTCAAGAGCAGTTTTTCCTAAGTGGGTTAACTTGTGATATTTAGCGGTTACTTGAGGACCTAGCAGGGCTGGGATGAAGAGTCTTCTATTGGGCAGTTACCACCACGCTTGTGGCAATCTGGTGGCCCCTTCTGACTTTGCCCGTCTGAGTTCTTCTGTGTACAACGGGAGGGACATGGTGGTAGTGTTAGTAACCAAGAGTAGTTACTAGGGCTTCCCATTGCTGCTGATTTGGCCATGGTGTCGGCGAGCCTGTTCCCAACTGCTGAGAGCTCATTGCCTCTCTGGTGGCCCTGACAATGGATAATTGCAACCTGCTGGGGAAGCCAAATGAATTGTGGGAGCTTAAGGATTTCTTGTTTATTTTTAATAGTATTTCCCTCCGCAGTCAGAAGGCCTCTTTCTTTGTATATAGCCCCATGGATATGGAGGTTGCAAAGGTACCCGAGAGTCAGTGTAGATGTTGACTTTTCAACCCTCAGATAGAGTAAGGGCTCTTATTAGTGCCCATAGTTCTGCCCGTTGGGCCAACCATCCCGATGGAAGTGCCCCTGCCTCAAGTACCTCATCTGTGGTAGTTACCCCATACCCTGCGTAACATTTTCCATCCCTCAGGAAGCTGCTGCCATCAGTGTACAGAGTAAGGTCCGGGTTAGGATGTGGGCTGTCCCGGAGGTCGGGTCTGGTGGCATAGACCTCGTTGATAACTTCTATGCAGTCACGTTCTGGATACCCTTCCTTGGTTGGCAGGAAAATGGCTGGGTTCAGGGTATGCACAGTTTCTAACGAGCTCTTAGGGTTTTCTAGGAGTAGCCCTTGATACTGAGTCAGCTGTGCATTCGACAGCCATTGGGGTCCTTGACTGTTCATTAAGGTGGTGACCGAGTGGGGTACTTTAACTATGAATCTCTGGACTAAGGTGAGCTTTCTGCCTCTTTGATGAGAATCACAGTGGCTGCTAGGGCCCACAGCCATGGTGGCCAACCTGCTGCTACCGGGTCTAGTTTCTTTGAGAGGTAGGCAGTGGGATGGAGCCATGGTCCAACTGTTTGGGCCAGCAGTCCTAAGTCTATTTTGTCTTTTTCATGGACGAATAAGTGGAATGGCCTCTCAGCATCAGGTAGCCCGAGGGCTGGGTCCTGTCCACGTGAGCTCTTGAGCTGCTGGAAGGCATGTTCTTGATCTTCTGTCCATAGCATGGGGACCTTTTCTTGACCAGTTAGAGCCTCATATAAGGGCTGGCTATTGCCGAAAAGCCAGGGATCCAGATCCAGCAGAAGCCGGCGGCTCCGAGGAACTCACGGAGCGCTCTCTGGTTGTGGGCCGAGGGAGGGAGGTGATGACTTTCTTCCGCTTGGTGCTGAGGGCCTGCTGTCCTTTGAAGATGGCAAAGCCCAAGTATTGTACTTGTTTTCTGCAGAGCTGGGCTTTCTTCCAGGAGACTCTATACCCTGCCTCGGCTAAGTAGGACAGGAGTGCCTGTGTCGCAGTTTGGCACTAGGTCTCGGTGGCACAGGCTAGGAGCAGATCATCCACATATTGCAATAGAGTGCAGCGGGATTCTTCTAGAGGGAAGGTGGCTAAATCTGAGGCTAGCGCTTCCCCAAAGAGGGTTTGGGAGTTTTTGAAGCCCTGTGGGAGCCGAGTCCATGTCAGCTGGAGCTGCTGGCCGGTATCAGGTTGAGTCCAGTGATTGGCTCTGGGGCGCCAACTGAATGCAGAAGAATGCATGTTTCAGGTCCAGGCAGGTGAACCATCCGGCCTCTTCGGGCAGCTGACTGAGGAGGGTATACGGATTTGAGACTACTGGATATAGGGAGACTGTGGCTTGGTTTACCGCTCTTAAATCTTGCACTGGCCGGTATTCTCCATTGGACTTCCTTACCAGCAGAAGGGGCGCATTCCATGGTGACTGGCACTCTACGAGTATCCCTGCTGCTCTGAGACAGGCAAGGTGTTCTTGAATTCCTGCCCAAGCTTCCCTGGAGATGGGGTATTGGTGTAACTGTTGGGGTTAGACTCCGGGTCTCAGTTCCACCAAAACTGGGGCCTTATATTTTGCTAGCCCAGGCGGGTTATCTTCAGCCCAAATCTCTGGGAAATTGGCCCTGTATGCTTCTGGATTCTGTTCTACACTGCCGGTCCCATAAAGCCTCCATTCTTCTTCCCTCGGGGTGGTGATAGACAGAATAAGTCCTTCTGACGGGGGTTGCAGTGACATGGTGGCTTGACTGATGGTTCTAAGGAGATCTGCGCCCCTAACTTGGTAAGGAGGTTGTGTCCCAGGAGCAGGATTGGGCAGTCTGGTAAGTAGAGGAACTCATGCGACATGGTGTGTCCTCCTAATTTACAAGTCCGAGCTTGGCAGAATAGTCGGCTCTTAGCTTGATCCCCGGTGGCTCCCATTATGGTGACTCTGCGGTCCCTGAGCAGTGCCACCGGCGTGGTGACCACCGAGTGTTCTGCTCCAGTATCTACCATAAAAGTCACTGTTTGGCCCCCTACATCTAAGTCAACCGTGGGCTCATGTGGGCCGAGTTAGAATGAGCCTGGTCCTCCTCAGTCTGACTCGATTCCCGCTAATCTATGAAGTTGGGCTCCGGGCTGGTTGGGTTGGGATCATGGGGAGGCCAGAGCTTTCCCTTCCGATGGTTGGGGCACTCATTTTTCCAATGGCCCAGTTCTTTATAATATGCGCATTGGTCTTCTTTTAGTGGGACGCAAGGATGGGGGCCTGTCTGCCGACAGGGAGGCCCTTTTCTTTTGGACCTATCCCCTCCTTGTTGGAGAGCAGCCACAAGGAGGGTTACTTTTTCTCTCATCCTCTTATCGGCCTCTCGTTTAGCTACAACCTCAGGGTTCCGATACACCTTGTTAGCCACCTCCAAGAGCTGGGTGATGTTCATTCCTGTGAACCCTTCGAGTTTTTGGAGTTTTTGGCATATATCAGGAGCTGCCTGAGCGACGAAGTCCACGTTTATCATCCTCTGATTCTCAGGGGCTTCTGGATCAAATGGAGTTTAGACTCGGAACACCTCACAGAGACGTTCATAGAAGTCGCCAGGAGTTTCTTCCCCATTTTGGGTTACATCGTCTGTTTTGGACATATTGGTTGGTTTTTGGGCTCCTGCCCGCAACCCTTGTAGGAGAGCATCCTGGTAATGGCAGATTGTGCCTCTCCCCGCTTCAGTGTTAAAGTCCCAATCAGGCCGTGCATCCTGAGCAGCCTCGGTTGCCCAGGTGGCAGCATCCAGGACTCCTCTGGGGGCCGCTTCTTCTAGCCACTGCCTTGCCCCCTGTATGATCCGCCGGCATTCTTTGGTGTTGAAGAGCGTTCGGAGGAGCTGCTGACAGTCCTCCCAGGTTGGGTGATGAGTGTGGAAGATAGATTACATTAGATCTATCATGGCTTGTGGTTTTTCCAAGTAAGCTGGGGTATGATGTTTCCAATTCAACATGTCAGTGGTGAAGAAGGGTGGGTAGTAGATGACAGGGCAGCCTGGCTGGAAGGTCCCGTCATCTCCAACTTGGTCTGGCCCTCTGGTCTTCCAGAGGGGCAGCTGAAGCGGAGGTGGGTCTTTGGACCGAAGTCGACTAGCAGGCCCCAGCGAAGGTTCGTGTGTAGGATCAGGGGCTCCCTGGGGAGGGCTTCAGAGGTTGGGTGTTGGTGGCGGGGTGGGGGTGGGGGGGAGTCGGACGGAGGCAGAGTGTCTGGAAACGGCAGAGCCCTGCCACCCGTTGGTCGTGGAGCGTAGGGAGGTGGTGGTGGTTCTTCATCGGGGTCTCCCTGGTAAATGGTCTTAGTCATGTCTTTCTGGGCATGGCCCCGTGGACTGTCCCTTACTATTGGAGCAGAACCATACCCAAGAAGGAAGGATTTGGGCTATTTCCAACCACGAGTCAATGTAAGGGAACTGGTCTGGATGTCCTGGGGTCCCCGTGACAACTATGTAGACTTGGCGAATTGTGGGGAGGTCGAGAGTGCCTTCTGACGGCCATCCCACATCAAAACTTGTTTACTCCAGTTCACATGAAGTGCGGAGACATCCGGGGGTCATTTTGACCCCATAGTCACCTCCGAAACCCTCCCAGAAATTCTTTAGCATGCAATCTAGAACCGTGGGCTTCCCGTGACTCCCTCCCATGATGTTCGGTGTCACGTAGACAAGGGAAGGGTCTCAATCAGGCACCCGCTTGGCCGTGTCCTTAGTGGGAACCTTGGGTACGTCTTGGCTAAGGTGTGCCCGTATAAGCCCAGGGCTCAGTTGCACTCCGAGAGTGCGAATCACCATTATGCCTTACAATCTTACCACAGAACGCAGGTTGGGGCTCACTCGGGCTCCGTTGCCAACAGGCAGTGGATCCACACAGAATCCCATTGGGGACCAAGCACACACACATTCATTCAGGGAGGAAAGACGTCTTCCTCTACAATGGCCCTAACTAGAGTCTGAAGTGGGACTCAGCAGGAGGTGATCAGGCTCCCCTTCTGCCCTTTGGCAGGCCTAACTGGGTCCGGGCCCTGGGGTCTTACTGTGTCTGATGTCCTGGTTGGCTGTCCGTCCTTTCTCTCTACTGGGGTCCAGCAGGGAGTCACAGGCCAGAGCCGGTGGGAGGTCACTGGTCCTGGGCCTGCCAAAATCAGCAGGGCACACCTAGCCCCGTCTCAGCTCTCCCGCCACCCCACAGTCCGCTCTCACCCAAACCGGTGGCTCAAGGGGGCACGCGCAGTTGGGTTTCCAGGTCAGGGAACCAAGAATGTTACGGATACCAGGACCAGAAAAAACCCAAGCGGCACTCAGAGAGTTAGGAGAGTCAGCTTTATTACGCCGGCAGGCTCGGCGGGATCCTTCCCAAAGACTGAGCCCCTAGCAAGGTTTTGATCAGGTTTTATGAGTTGGGGACTTCCTGGAGTTGGGGAAGGGGTAGGTGTCATCTGGTGATTGGCTCAGGGTGTGGCTTGGAGGGGACTATGCAGAAGTGGTCTGGGGCTTAGGCTGGGGACTTCTCTGTCTGGTCGGGCCACCATCTTAGGTCAGTTCCACGTGGCAGGGAACCATTTTAGGTCAGTTTCTCTATCAATACAACATATAAAATCAGGTAATTTTCATAATTGCTTTAGTTTTGTTTGCTAGAAATGCATCAAGAAATAGATTCATAGGTTAAAGCTACCTAAGAAAATTTTTTTATTCTCAAGTTTTCGGTAATAAGTAATTGGTGCTTTTTTTTACTGTAATATATCTATTTTGCCATTCAGGCTATGTTTGAAAATGTCAGAAGAAAGGATGAAAAACTATTTTGCTTTTTGCTTGTGGTAGTAATACAGTAAGAAAGAATTGCTTAAGACTGTATTAATCCTGCAATAACAAAAGAATGCTGAAGAAAGCAACGATTTCTCCATTACTCACTTAAAAGAAAACCAGACTGCGATTGCTTCAAGTTTCATAGATATCAGCTGAGTTTGCAGAGAACACAAACAACAAATGGGGAATTTTTCAACGTAACAAAGTAAATACCAGACTGATTCCTTCCCGCAAGATTTACAGATGGGGCAATCAAGAATTCTCCAAAAGTTTACTTAAGCATCAATGAACCCATCTCTTAATGAGTGGAGAAAGAGGGCTTCCCATGCTCTTTGCATTCCCATAGATAAAAATCGAGTCAGACAAATATTATTTATCTATCTATCTGTCTCTCTCTATATATATATACAGATAGACTTCAAAAGCAGAGCATGTTGAAAAATTAATATGAGAAACATTCAGATATTTCAACTCAAAGTTTTCTTTAGACGTTATCTAGAAGAGGGTTCTAATAGATTTGCAAACGATCATGGTTCTGGGGCTGAAGCTAGACTTTATCTAGCAATTCTATTTCTTCGGGCATGATGTGGCTCATATATTAATAACATTATACGTGATTCTTCCCACTGTGTGCGTCCTAAATGAATCTTCTGCCATTCATCCCATATTACTCTAAATGCCTTCACATTTATATTTTTAATGTTCCCCTAAATGAATTGTTTATGGGAAAGTATTCGATATGTAGTACCTCTGCCTAGACTTACTTTTTCTTTATGTTTCCCAAAGTATTCAACTTTCCCCTTACAGGAATCCCATATAGAGACATGTTTGATTAAAGGAACAACTAGTTTCTGCAGGTCTCCCACAGTCTCCTCATGATGTATGTGTTATTTCTCCACCAACTTTCCACAGTTATTTTATTCTTCTCTAGTACATGCCAGATGTGTTTAATAACCATCTCATGTGTATATTTTCTTAAGCAAAATTTTTTATTATAAATTTCATTTACAGATATGTATATATATAGATGATAGATAAGTAGATATCTTAGCTCCTAAAAAAATATATGTATATTTACAAGGTCTTACACTAAAGCTTGAATGAGGCCTCTGCTAACATGAAAAAGAGTCTGACTTCTACTTACAAGTCCATTTTCTAGCACTAACTGTTTTCCTGAAGGAATCTTTTCACTTTTCAGCTTACTAAAATTCTGTTTCATTTTCTTTATTTCAAAATGGAGATAGGAGTTAGTAATATCTGCTTATTGGAATTTAAATTATACCCTCCACATGTAGTGTTACATAGATTTTGTATAAGCTGTATTTTTTTAATCTGTACCTTCTCCAATTATTTAAAAATTTGACCAGATTTTATAGTGGACAAAGATACAAGAACTCTGATTTTTAAAATCTGGTGTGCTCTGTGTGGTATTTATTGGGAATATAATAAATGGCATTTTTATACTTTCATTACACATACTATAGTACATTAGCTTTTATAGATTTAAGTTTTGAAATTTGACTCTTGGAAAACCTATGACATGAGGGGGCAGGGGTTGAAAATTCTAATACTGCTACACATGTAACTGAACAATTCAATTAAACAATTAAGTAATAGAAGGCTGATGGTGGGAGCTACGTTCCTCACTGTTATAGCACTTTTCAGATAAGCAAGGGAAGAAGTTAAAATGATTCATGTAGTAATGTATTAGAGTTGCAGACATCAGTATGATGTCATGTTTAGTTTAATATAGATACAGATGAATTCATATAGAAACACTTATAGATGTATATATAAATAAGTTAGGAAACACATATATAATTCTTTCCTTTGTCAGATGAGAGGACCTAGAAGTAATGATACTGTAGTGTCAACAAGCATGCCTGGAACCCAGGTCTTGTTTTCTAGAACCATTTTCTAATAAAGTAAATCAGTGTTCCTTGGAGAAATGTCTGATCATAAGACAAGGGCTGGAAATATACAAGATGGGTCTTGAGCATCTTCCAGAGTCAGAAAGGTAGTGCCTCTATTTGAAAAACATTGATGAGGGCATTTCAAAGAGGAACAGGAGTCAACCGAAAGCTGGAACAATGGCCAAAACTGAAACAATTTGAGAACGAAATAAATGAAGTAGTATATTCTAACCCCATAAAGCAAATATTCATGAGTCCATACTGATATAAATAAATGGTGGAGTAAAAAAGTAAATGGAATAGAATAGACGAATCTCCCATTCAGAAGAATTCAAAATAATTTACATACCTACTCCTTCCTCAAGGAGGTGGTACACAACCATATGCTTGTGAAGTGTGGACTGCCCATAGCATCCTATTTACAAAAAAATATGATGTGGAAGGAGGAAGAAGAAGAGTAACTTTACAGTAAAGAAACCTGAAAAACACTACATCTGTCAGGTTAACATCAACAGTGATAAATCATATAGATAGAATGCAATGATGTAATGACAATGGCACTCTGTGGTACCCCTCCTGAAAACCCATGATCTTAGTCTAATTATGACAAAAACATTAGACAAGTTCCAATAAAGAGACATTCTACAAAATACCTGACCAGTGCTTCTCAAAACTGTCAAGGTCATTTTAAACAAGAAAATTTTGAGAAAATATTACATCTAAAAGAACCCTAAGGAGACATGACAGCTAATGTAATGTATTCTGGGTTGATCCTAGAACAGAAAAAGAAGACATTAGGTAAAATCTATGAAAATCTAAGTATGGATTTTGATTATTATTAATTGACTTAGTTCCGGCTGCTATAAAAAAGATCCATAGACTGGGTGGCTTATAAAAAACAGACATTTATTTCTGACAGTTCCAGAGGCTGGGAATCTGTGTTAGCACGGTAAAGTTCTAGGTTGTAGTCCACCAACTTCTGGCTGTAATTTCCTGTGGCAGAAAGCAGAGAGCTTGAGCAGGCTCTCATGTTTCTTCTCATGAGGGCACTAATCTTATTCAAAAAGGCTCCACTCTCATAACCTAATTTCTTCCCAAAGCCCCATCTTTTAATATTACATGAGGAGTGAGAATTTCAATATATGAATGTTATAGAACATTCAGTCTATAACAACAATGTTTCAATATTGGTGGATTAAAATTGGTAATAAATGTACCCTAGTAATTAAAGTAAAATGTTAATAATAGAAACTGGGTGTGAGATATATGGGCACTCTGTAATATTGTCTCAATTTTTCTGTAAATCTAAAACTGCTGTTTAAAAATAAGTCTATTTGAAAAAAATAAGTAGAAAGATAGGAAGCAAGGTAAATAAACAAACAAACGTACAGTATGTAGTAATTTGTACTTTTCTGTCAGTAGCAATGAACCTGGTGCATGGGCTATGTAGCTGGTGTGTGGGGAGCATGTCCCTTAGGCAGTGACGGAGCTAAGCTAATCATTAACCACATCTGTACAGCTTTGTCTTCCTTTCCTTGTAGTAGAGTACACTGCACTTTGAGACTTTGCCGCATCTCTAGGTGTATTTCTCAAAATACATCAAAGATCTACCGTAGTAATGGTAATCATATTCAGTGACCAAACAGGTTAGATTAATGTGTGTAACAGCTAAGGACCATCAGCAGGAGGTAGGAGGGATTGTGGTGAACTGGAGAACACATGGTCTGCCTGCAGTTATAATAATTCAAATTATCTTAAAACACAAAACTTACCAAGTCAAACTTTTTTGGCTACTAGTTTGGATCACCAATGCGACTCATAAAACTAAGCCCTCAAAGGAACTTTTTAAAAAATCTGATAGTAAAATTGGGCACTACAAGTATTTCTTCTTTAATTAATTCCATGGTTCCATTCATGACTACTTGCCTTAGATTAGGTTTGGGTAATCAATGTTGGACCACATATATGAAACACAATATGTTTTAGTTTTTTTGTGTCTGGAATAGTGGAGAGAGTTTAAAAATACAAAGAAAATATTATTCAATAAATATGATTTAAAAGTCAAATTATTCCTCTGTTCTTCATTATGCCCAATTAAAAAGAAATATAACAAAAGAGGTACAGGGACTGAAAGAAATCAAGAGAGTAAAGCATGAATGACTGCCCCCTTTCACTCTTTTCCCCAGCTACCTGTAGCTGGTTCAACAGATGGGCTAAACCTGAGCTTCAATTTTCCCAAGTTCTTAAGCTAATACTGGCAGGATGAATAAAAATATAAGCACTAAACCAGACTTCCCCAGGAGCAGGTTTCAGCAAGTCAGTCAGAAGCCCATTAGCTCCCATGGTCTTCTATCTAATCATGTTTTCCTAATAATTTCTCTTAATCAGTCCTTGTGTAATGTCTCCTTCTATCTGTGTCTGTACTGGCCTAGACCAAAAGCCAGGACTCATTTACTCATACATCTCTCTGCATTTTCTCTGTAGTTCCTCTATCATTTACCTCAGTCCTCTCCAAGGCTTAGGGTTCTATCTTTAACCTCAAGCATTAATTGGACTAACTAGACCAGTTTAGTTCCAGGCAATTCCACTCTTGAAGTCTAAAGACAATTCTTTACCCTCCTTGTCCCCATTGCCCTAACAGAAATGCTACGACATTTGGACATACCTTCACTCTCAGTACAAAATGAGCCATCACTGGGAATTCTCTGCCCACTCCAATGGACCTTCTGATACTACAGACTGTCTGAGGTTTCACCAATATTTGGACATAATATCATAAACCACAAAGGTGCCATAAGTGGGATTTGTTGCTGCAGTTGATTAAATTGTCCTCATCTCTGTTTGAGCTCAAGTGCATTCTCAGCCACCATCTGTTCTCTACCCAGTCTTAACTTCCTACTCTTCCCCTTTGTCCAGTGTTGACAAGATCCTAGTATGAATTGTATTGTGATGATGTAGGAAACCGAAACAGGAGATAGGGAGAGAGACATATGGAGGTGGAGAAAGATTGCATTAAATATGAGGCCTATATATGGATAATAAAATATGGAGATAAAGATTCCCGTCACAAGACTTTATTTTGACTGACCTACAGCTCAGTAAAACTTGGCCAGCATTCAGCAAAAGCAAAGCTTATGGTTTTTTTCTTGAACCATGTAATACTTTTTCACTTGCACTTTGTTTTGGCAACCTTAGCTTCTAACCATTTTTTCCCTCCTAACTACGTTCTTCCACTTGTTCTTTAGGTGCAATAGCCTAGGTTGGATTTCCAGTAGTGACCCTTGGCTCCTCTCCTTTACTGTTATCTGTACTTGCCCCTTAAACTGTATCTGCTTCTGACTGTTCAGTCCTCCATGACTATTACTACCTTTCAGACGAGTAAACAGTTATTTATACTGAAAGTAAGGAAACACTTTATTAAAAGTGTCTTTGCCACTAACTCTGTAGTAATATAGTTTTTGCATAAAATACCTAGTGATATGTACACACCTTATTAACAGAAAGTCTGAACTGAGAAATCATTTCACTATTGCTGTTAGCCGTATATCCCCCTAGTGGCTATGACTTCCTTAAGCTTGTGGAGAAATATAGCAAAAATAGAAACTGGTCAGCATTTCAGAATCTGGGGAAGTTTTAAAGGTCTCATGATGACTTTGTACCATGGAGTGAAGAAATGGCATATTCCATGATGAGCCACTTCCCTTGTCATCTACATTCTATTCTTCTACACTCCTTCACAAAATATTTTCTGATTATTTTTAAATATTTTCATTTCAGTGTAACATACATACTGAAAACTGGACATGTTTTTTAACTCACTGAGTTTTAACAAACTGAACCAGCTCTCAGATCAAGAAATAAAACATTACCGGTACCCTAGAATCCTCTTTCATGTTTCTTTCTAATCACATCCTGTGTCCCAAGGCTTATTATAATTCTGACACATGGCTTTCTGCCTCTTTTTCTTCTTCATATAAGTGGGGTCATATAGTATGTAGGTTTTTGTGTCTGGCTTTTTAAATCAACAATACGCTGAGGAGGTTCATTTATATTTTTGTGTATAATTATAAGTAATTTATTCTCAATTCTGCAATGCTGTAGACTATATCATAATAAATGTATATATTCTATTGTTGATAGACTTTTCAGTAATTTCCAGTTTAACACCTCTACAAATAGTACTGCTATGAACATCCTATTACATGTCTTTGCAGGAATGTATGTGCATATTTTTACCAGGTTTACCTAAGGACTTACTGGGTCATACATAACGTGTATTTCAGCTTTAGTGGTTGCTGCCATACAAGTTTCCTAATTGTACCATTCATACTCCCCTCAGCAGAGTTTGAAAGTTCCAGTTGCTCCACATTCTTTCCAATACTTGGAATTCTGTCTTTTGATTTTACCCGTTCTGATGGCTGTGCTCCTTGTTCACCTGCACAAGTGTGTTGATACACAGGTGGATCTCCAATTGCTTTGTTTTTTTAACCATTATACCGCGGAGAGGGATTTCTATCAATTCGTATTCTGCTCTTTTACGAAGTTCCACTTGCCCTTTGAATCAGAAATGTTGCTAGTTTTATGTCTCTCTGGTGTAAATGGAATGATAGTTGTCTTCCATTCCTCCTCCAGCTCTTTGTAGTCATTGATGAATAAGATGACTTCTTACTAAAGTAGCACTTTACTTATGGAACAGTGATGCAAATGTTAGCAATTCTAGCACGTTGAATATGTTCTTTGAAAATGATCTGCTAGGACAGTCCTTATACTTATATAACTACCACACACAGGGTGGCAGAAATGCTATATTTCTCCTACTTTTTTTGCCCTGAAGCTTACCAAGATAAGAGGTTCCTCCAGGTGGTTCCCAATTCTATTGAATTTGCACCGATGAGTAGTTTCTTTCTTCTTTCTCCTCAGGCACATACGATTTTTGCTGTCCCAGAGTGTAGAATATAGTCATGTGTACAGTAAATACACCCAGTTTTTTTTATTCCCCCAAAGGACCCAAACTCATTTTATATTTAAAAATAAATCAGATATCAATAGAACCTTGAAAGCATAAGTAGTATCATCCTTAGCATTAGAATTTATCTCCAGAATTGAAAGACGCTCAGAAAAAGCTTCCTGAAATCTTTTAAGTTTCCTAGTTCTACTTTTTCTTAGCATCCAAGTGATCCTTAATTCTATGTGCCTTGATTTCAGACTGACAAATGCAACGTCTGCATTTGGCCAGAGCTAGTAAAAAAATAAAAATAAAAAATATGCCCACCCTTCAAAAAAGTGTAAGTGTTCCTTACGGTTGCATAACTTGTTTGCAAGACCTAAGGTGATACAAATATTAATAATAAACTTATTACAGACTAAGTTCTGCTCTTGTTCTGATATATTTTTTATCTACAATCACCTTTATTACTGGAGTAAATGCAGGCTATGGGCTTGGAGAGGATGTTTGCAATTATACAGGAAGAAATTATTTTATCAGGCTGACAAATGTCACTTTTTTCAAGCAAGAGACAAATTATTTTTAAGTTTCGTAGTTCCGTTTCTTCAGATTGTTTTCACAAGAACAAGTGACTAGATGATTTTTAATGACCTTTCCAAATCTGTATTTTTATGCTACAATGCTTGGCAAATCCCAAAAGGATGCAAATGTATACCTTATTTATGTTATATATTTTATAGTTTTCACATTTGGTACAGTGGTGGGCACTTAATATATTTCATTTTAGTTTTTATTTTTAAGAAAAGAATCATTAGTACTTAACAATAGCAAAATGAGACTCAAAATTCTCTTTAAAGATAACACTGAAAGCCCTAATAAAAGGAGTCAACACTTTTTAAAGTGATCTAGTGAGACAGAGTATCAATAGATAATAGCAACCATCACAATCAACACCACAATAACAGTAAAATACGATCTTGACCTGTTTACTATATTAGCATTTTTAGTAGTCACACCAATTCCTAATGAAAATCCATTGTAGTTAATTCTAGTACTTTTCCATTGATACTAGTTATCATTTGTTGAGTGTGACTATGCTGCAGTTAAATTAAATGTTAATCCTTTTGGTTGATAAAAATGCAACATCCTCAGAGAATGGAGAAAAATGTGGGAGAGAGGGACAGAGGGAGGGAAGAAAATATAATGAAAATAAATTATTTTATTTATCAGAATTTCCCATAAAAAATGTAATTTTTGACAAAAATACTATAATGGGCAAATAAGGGAAAAGGTGAATTTTCCAAAGGGTGCAAAATGTTGAGTAGAGGTATCGTGTGAGAAAGTGGAAAAACTTGAAATGAGAAAGGAAGAGAAAGAATAGAGGACATGAATCGATGAGATATAGAAGACCACATGATTTTCAATGGGCTCTTTTCCTCCCTAACTAGTATTATGACAAGTTTCTAAATACAAAGACAATTTGGAGTTAGTTGATGTTTGGGGATGTAATTTAGTGATTGTTTTGGATTTGCACTGGGATGATCACAGAAGATTGAGGAGTTCTGACAATCTCACAAGATTCAAGCAGGAGACTCTGGATACTTACAAAGCTTTTGGCACAGTGTTTAGGTGAAATTTAAGCAGATCTCCAAGGTCAGGAAGGCTCCAGCTGACATCTAGGCTATAAAATAAAGGTAATGGCTACAGTACTAAATCCTTACGAGAAATGGAAGTTGTCTATGAGAACTCAGAGTTGCACAGCATTTGCCAATGCCTGGGGGATAGGGCCCATTTGACTGTATCTGTGTCAAATAATAGTACCTATGACTGCTTTATTTTCACAGCAAAGTTCAGTAAGGTCATCAGGGAATCCTAGAGCCAAGTCACCAGCCAGGACATCTGCACCTCCCAGGAAGGGCTCTACCTGAGTGTCCCTGTGATGCTTTATTGTCAGTTAGGAGAAAACTCGGCAAGCCTTGTCTTGGGGCAACAGCAGTGGTAGGTTTTGGAGATCAGCAGCCAACAGTGAGTTAGGGTCTTTGCAGTTTGAGATCTGAGAGGTACATTTTCATGACTGCCACAGTGAGGGAGACAAAGCTTGTAATAGTGCTGTGCTGGTAACAGCTCTCCAAAATAAAAGCCCTGCTTTGCAGCATTTGCCAGTTTCTGAGGTGTAAATACTATCAGCACAGTTCATTTCAAGCTACCCATGGTTTTACAAGTGGCTGGTAAATGTCTGAGTGTCTAATAATCTGATCTTGAGAGCTATTATCAGCCAGGAGATCACTGCTTATAAAGTTTGCCACCATAAACAAAGACAAAGCCAAAGTTTACAAGAGCAAAAACCTCAGATAGTTTTCAAAATAAAGAGTCTTGTGTTTTCTTCTTTCATTTTTTTCCCCCTAACGTAAGATGATTGGCTAAAAGCTATCATAGAGAGGATGCTCTCTTGAGTAAGCCAACCAAATTATTAGGGAGGGTAGTTCTACTTCTTGTGAGTTTTCTGGGAAACCTTGCAATTTGTGGCACGTATATGAGACGTGTATCTCTACATCCCTATGTTGGCATCTCTACATTAGTTAAGTAATGTCTGCACTGTGCACTCATTATGATTTCCTTCTCTCCATTTTTGACACAGTTTGATCACCTGGATGTTGGCTCAGGATAATGGCTGTGGAATAACTTTTAAATACACGGATGTCAGAGAGCAGGGGAGGGCAAGAACAATGAGAGTTATCACGAATAGCAAATATTGGTATAAGCTTAATAAAAAAATTTTATAAAATGATAATTATAGCTAACACAGCATGCTTTCCCTGTGCCAGGCATTATGCTAAGTGTCCTATCTTCATTACAACTCTATGAGGTCTGTATTATTGTTTTCTACATTTAACAGATGAAACTATTGAGGCATAGAGAAGTTTTATGGGGTCTTGGGGGAGGCAGGAGAGGGGAGGGAAAATATAAAAATAAAAAAATAAAATAAAATAGGTAAGAGAACGTACATATAATATTTAAGAGTAATGCTTGAGACTCAGAATAGAAGTGAAATAAATTGTAAAGCTTTTCTACTAAGACTCAGTGAGATTAAAATTGAATTGGCACATCTAAATGGTTGAACAGATTCATTTTAAACACAATAAAAGTCTTATTCTTCACAATTGGTATCTGGAATATATCACAAACTGCTACGTATCAATGAGACACAGACAAACAATCCAATAGAAAAAAAAAGAATGAGAATATGAGTAAATAATTCACAGAAATTTAATAGATACTTAGTTTCATTAGTTATCAAAGAAAATCAAATTTAAACTAAACAAAAAGATAGTATTTTATATCCATCAGACAGTCAACAATCAGTAAATCTGGTAACACTGATTTTTGGTGAGGATGTGAAGAAACGAGAACTCCAACAGGGCTGGAGGAAATATAAAGGCACATAAGCACCTCAGAAAACAGTTTGGCAATACCTAGTTAAAGTTGAAGATACGCACATCTTACCGCAAGCATTATCCCCTCTAAGTGTCTGCCCTAGAGAAATTCTCAATCATATACATAAGTAGTGATGTATAAAGATGCTCATGAAATACTGTTGGCAATAGTAAGATGTGGAGACAGCTACTGTCCCTTAGTAGTCAAACTGATAAACGATGCTACGATACAGAGTTAAAATGAAACAACTCCATTTAATTGGATGAACATGGGTAAGACTTTGAGAAATAGTTTGAATTTTTTAAACATATGACATGTTCAGTACAATACTATTCATGTAAATGTTAAAGCACCAAATAATGCTATTGTATCTATTATTTAGAGAAACATGCATGTATAGTAAATCTTCATATTCATGGGAATGACACCATCATTCTAGGATTTGGGCCGTGAAGGGGTAAAGGATTGATCAGTGGGGTTTCAGTATCTACATTATTTTTTAAATTAAAAAGACTAGAAGCAAACTTAATGAAATGTTATATTTCTTAATCTCAGAAATGGTTAGATAGGTGATATTCACATATATATTTTACTTTTCTGTTTTAAAAGCTTTATAACTGAACATTGAAAGGCTTAATATGTTTATGGAATTTTTTCTCTTAAAGTGAAAGAGAAGGGGATTCAAATATTTCCTTCACCAAAAATCCCTCTGAGTTTTTACTTGCCTAACTTCCTTCTTCCCTGTTATGGAGATTAGTCATCTCAAACCATATTTACTTTTGTGGTTTCATTCTGAAAAAGAAAATTTGGCTGGTTTCGATAAAATCCTCTGTTAACCTAGACTCTAAGCTAAAGTTTCTATAAGTAAATGATTTTCTTTGGTAGAACTGCAAAAAGAAGCCAAAATATTTTGATGATGACACAGATTCTGGTGAAATGCTCTAAAGATGACCGAGCCTGTGGTCCTTTCTGGCCTTGGCAACATGCACCTTGACACTGTCCCATCTCGCCCTTCACTTGGTGCAGGGATCGTGGGAGCAGAGAGAAAACATTCTGACAACATGCATGACCCTCTCCCAGGATCAATACTCACTTACTGCACTGCTATTACTTGTTTCCAAACTTTTACTTCAAGAGGCTATCTCAATGAAAATTAAATTTGCAGATATTAAAAAAAAAAAGACAACTAAGCTATATTATTTGATGTCCTTGTAATCCAAAGAAATGCTTCCTGAAAAATTTTTCAATATGTAAAATGTATATTTGATATATTTTACATAAAGTCTCTAGAAGATGAATATAGTTGATTTCGTTAACTATTCTAGGAAATCATTATAAAATATCTGATTAGAAATATAGCAGTTCTTGACAATTTGTTTTAAACCACTAGAGAAACATGAAAAGCATACTACTTTTGCCTTTTGAATATATTTAATTTTAAATAAATAATGAATGTTGAGCCAAACAAACAAAACCTTTACTTCTGAAAAGTATTTTAAGCTTAAAGAGAGAAAAGTCATTAATAAAGATGTTTTAATTTTTCTGTATTTTAACTTTCTAAAATTTTATTATAAGAATAATAGACAATCATCAAGTACTTTTAAAATTAGTCTTTTTTTTGCTTCCCACTTATAAACAGTGTCATTTATCTTTAAAACATGACAAGTTTAATTATTTTTCAGAAGACAGGGCTCTGTGTTAGTCATCTTTGAAAATTTTCATACCACTGGGTGAGCCTCACTTGCTGGAAGGAAAATTTCAGATGGGTTTGGTGTCATCTGAGCCTCAGAAGTAGCAAATGATGAAGCAAAGTGGTAGGAATTATCCCACATTTTATGGGTGACTGAACAAATGAATCAGATAAGGATACAGTAAGTAGCATTTCCTCCAGGAGTCTTTTGTCTATAAATCTTCTGAACGTCCAATTGGAAGCAATAACTGGAGCCTGGACAATATTCATGGCTCCAAAAGTGTTTTGGCTTCCTTCTCCGGATTTAAGACCTGAAATTTTGAAGTGAAGATGGCACTTTGTTTCCCATTTGTGACAAATCCAAGGAGTTGCCATATTGGCATTTCATTTGAATAAGGATATGAAAAAGTAGATATATCCAGATATAGTATCTTACATACAGTAAAAGGTATCTTTTTAAAGTGTAACATTTGATGAATTTTGACAAAGTTATGATCAAGATCTGATGATCTTGAAGACATTTTCATGTGCTTATTGGACAATTATACGCTTTCCTATGAAGTACTTATTTAAAACTTTTCCTTATTTATTATTCAAAAGTTTGTCTTCTTATTATTAAGCTGGATAAGTTATATATTTTGATTATAAATCTTATCAGGTATACGTATAACAAATATTTTCTCCCTGTTTGTGACACGATTTTTCATTTTTTTAACAGTGTTATTTGAAAAGCAGCAGATTTTAATTTTAATGAAGTCAGATTTAACATTTTTTTCATTTATGATTAGTACTTTTAATATCTTGTCTAAAAAATGTTGCTTACCTCAAGGTCACAAAAATCTTCTGTGTTATCTTCCAGAAATTTGATAATTCCAGTTTTTATGTTTAGGGATACAATAAATTTTAAGTTAATTTTTGTGTTTGGTGTGAAGAGATCAAGATTCATTTTATTCCATGTGGTTATTCAGATATTCCAGCACCATTTATTATAAAGACAATCTTTTCCCCATGGAATTATCTTGGCACCATTGTAGAAAATCAATTAGCCTTATATGTGTGTTTTAAAGGTTATTGGTTAAGAATTCAGCCTCTGGAATTAGACTCTGAGTTTAAATCCTGTCCTAACCCTTCAGGATGTGAACTTGTGCAAATTACTTAACTATGATAAACTCCATCTTGTCTTATTCCAGGCAGAAATAAAGGGCAAGAGCTAAAGTCAAGAAACGCTTAATACCATGATTTGCCCAAGATTACACACGCAGGTTAACGGCAGAGCTGGGGTTTGAGAGTGCCGAATCCTAACCACTAGACCACCAGGGAAGGTAGAGCTGGGATTTGAAACCCAATCACTTGACTTTGTGTTCATAACTCACTAAACTTTGGTACATTGACTTTCTTATTCTTTTCCAGCTTCATTGAGATATAATTTATATATAAGATTGTGTGAGTTTAACGTGTAAAAAGTGTTGATTTAATATATACATAACATACATTGCAAAATAAGCACTACAATAGCATTAACTAACACTTTCACCATGTCACATAATGACAATTTCTTTTTTGTGGTGACAACATTTAAAATCTACTTACTCTCTTAGCAATTTTTGAAAATATAACACAGTATTCTGGAATTTTCACTTTGAATTTTACAAAGGACTTCTTTCTATGAAATTAAAATGCTGAGTTGTCAAATTCTCCCTCATAATAAAATTTACATTGCTGTGACATGAGTGTGTATAGTGTAAAATAAAATTATGCTACAAGCAAATTCAGTTGGCAAAGTAAGAGTCCACAGCATAAAATTTGTTTCATTTGTGGTATTCACTTTTCTTTTCTTTGAAATATACAAATCCAAAAATTTAAACATCTAGCCAAAACATTTTGAAAACTTCCCTCTTCAAAAATATAGTATAAGAAAACATCGCTTCTCTTAACAAAACAAAATACAGAACCTCTGTAGCCAGATGTTAGGGATGAAAGTGTGAATAGGTGATCATCTAGTTCTAAGTGCCGGACTCTGTCTTCCTGAGTTTCCCTTTATTGGCTCATTCTCATCATGACCCCTACTGTCACTGTCATAGAGGCTCCATAGGTTCATGTAACTCTTTTTTATATTTGAGCCACCAATGGACAAAGCTCTTGTTTTGGCTTTTCTTTAATATAATTGAGACCTAATGAAGCATTTTTAAAGTTATCAAATGAAAAGAAGACAAAAATACACCAAGGAAATAATGTTCTAGAAACACTTTAGTTCGCAAAGTCTTATATAACTCTGTAAACACCTTGCTTGAATCTCTTACTTCCTCCAATAAGGTCTATTTCTAGGTGAAGACTAGATATCATCTGTGATCTGATATTTAGGAGTTCTTTTTGTGGCACTTTGACCTTACATAGTTAAAACCAAAAAGACAGATTCCGAGTTAATAGTTTACAAAATTATCTCCCACTTAGTTACAGTTCTCTGAGAAAAGGGTAGAACAATGGATACAAACAGAGATTGGAGCCTTATCCAGGCCCATCGCACAAAACAACCTCCATATAACCACACATACAAAAACAACATAACGTCAAAAACTCCACCTGATAGCTAGCCATAATCAAGTAGCTTAATCATTTACTAAGTTTCTGCTTTGTGTCAGGCAGTATGCCAGATGCTTTACATGCTGAATTCTATTTAAGGCAAAAAATACATAATATTTAAAGCATTACTTTTTAAATACTTACATAAGGCCTTCTTTTACCCCAAAAAAGGTTTCATTCATTTTTTTTTTTTAGAACAAGAAGTTTTTAAAAATTGTGTGTATGTGTGGTAAAGTACACATAACGTAAAATCTACCAATTGAACAAGTTTTTGGAGTAAAGTCTGGAGACATTAGTACATTCACATTGTTGGGTAACCATCACCATTATCCAACTGGAGAACTTTTGCATCTTCCCAGACTGAAACTTTTTATCCATTAAGCAATAACTTCTCATTCCCCCTAGTCTCTAGCAACCACCATTATACTTTGTCTTTATGAATTTGACTAATTCAGATATTTAGTAGGAGTGGAATCACACAACATTTGTCCTTTTGTGACTGGCTTATTTCATTTAGCATAATGTCTCAAGGTTCATCAATGTTGTAGCACGTGTCAAAATTTCCTTCCTTCTCAAGGCTGAGTAATATTCCGTTGTATGGATATACCACATTTTTTCTATTTTATGAATATGCATTGATGGACACTTGAGTTGTTTCCAGCTCTTGGCTATTGTAAATAATGCTGCCAAAAATATGGGTGTATAGAACTCAAAGTTCTAAGATTTGTTCAAATCTTTCAGTAGGAAATGTGGCAACAAACTTCTTTTGAAAATTTTCAGTGATTCCTGCATTCCATGAAATAGGAAGTGCAAGAATAACATTTCTTTATAGCTGACAATTACACCACTTCAATATTTATAAATAGATAACAGCATTCTTGGGGAGAGTAAAAAAGGAAATATCTAGGAATATTTAAATAAAAAATAACATATAATTGATTTTTTATTACATTATTTTAAAATTTTTATTAGTGATGAAAACACTATTTTAAAAATCAAGACTACAGAAGATCTTGTAATGAACATCTCTTCCCTCTTCCGACATTCAGTCCCCAGAAACAACCATTTTTAAAGCTTTTAGATGTTTTGTTCTGATATATAATGCTATATCTCTAAATAATGTGTTTGAGTCAAGATTTTATTTATTTATACACATTAATTGACTATTTGCTATAATAGCTGATAACTTAGTCTCCTTATATTGTCTATCACATTCTGTTCTATGACCATAAATCATCTGCACTTGTCAACTATAAAATTTGTAAATCATTAAACATTGTTTATCTATTCTATGAAAAAAATATTTACTGAAAATAAAAGTACATATGATAATAACATTGTTTGTTGTAAAAATTTTGGTTTATCTTCAGTCAATTTTCTTTTCCTTTTTTATTTACTACTTGTTTTTATCTTTCCTATGCACCCCCCCCAATTCAGTTATTATATTTTCTCAAAACCTTCTGTTCCAGGACCCCAAAACTCCTTTTCCAGTACGAATAGGTTATTCTCTGACCACTTTGTTCTCTGATTGAATTCATTGTTTGCTAGAACCTGTGTCTTCCCTCATTGTAGAATTATTCATTTGTTTTGTTGAAGCACATCTTTAGGGAACTTCCTAAGAAAAATTGCAAGAGGTAAATTTTCTGAGTCTTTACTTGTCTGAAACTGTGTTTTGTCTTCTACCATCACACACGATTGATTGTTTGGCTGGATATAGAATGTTAAGTTGAAAATTATATTCTTTCAGAATTTCCAGTGTCTTTTTGCTTCCAGAGTTGCTGATGGGAAAGATAGTCCCAATCTGGTGTTTATTCTTTATAGGTAATCTGAATGTTCCCTTAGAAAACTTGCTTAATGGTTGGAAATTTCTTTTCTGATACCAAAATAACCTTTCATTTGCAGGATTTCCAACTGGACATTAGGGGACAAATTTATACATTTTCTTTGTATCTGGGGTATTAATTAACACATCATTTTCTCTGACCTATATGCATTTTTGTTCTTTTTCCATGTAACTAATAAATTCTCATTAAGTTATGATTAAAAACATGGAGAGAGACCTTATGTTCTCTTGAAGAACATACAGATACCATATGTTCTCTAATTTATATTCAGACCATTAATATTTTTTCAACCTTATCCAAGATAATTGATAGAGGACATCAAAATTTACCTTCAATAAATATAGATAATGGAACCGTTAAATAGAACTCCTCCATAAGATTTGTTGTACCAAATCCACATTTATGTTAGATGACCTATATTTAAATTAAAAAAACTTAGAGACTATTTCTTTCTTATAAATTCCAACAGGGCACAATTCCTTCTATGCAGATTTCAGTGCTTGACTGGGCAGTAGCATGTTAGAATCTAGGGGATGGTCACACAATAGAAGAAACAGAGCCAACTTCTGGTTTGGTATCTTACAAAATTTTTGTCAGAATAACAAATGAACTTCTTGGATGGAGAAAGAACTGAGGTGAGGATGCCTCCACCCTGGTGGGCCCAGCACAGCTGGAGCTCAGTGCACCGTGCAGCCATACTTTTCTTCCCCTCCCTAGAGAAGGCCAGGATAAGACAGGCCCCAGCCTGACAGCCAAGGTCTGGAGCCTAGGGCAGACAGAAGTCAGAGAAGTAGGGGTGCTGCAGCGCCTCCTCTGCTGAGATGCACTGGACTGGGTTACATTTCAAGAGGTTCTAAAGCAGGTCCCTCCCTGAAGCATTGAGCTTGGGCATGATGTTCACTAGGGACATTGTGGCAGGGTACATCGAATAGGGCTTATAGTCTGGCAGCTTGGTCCTTGTGGACCATTGCTCCTCGGTTGGTGTCCCCAGTGGTTGGTAGACCCTCTTCAACTGGTCATCTACATCTTTGCCAGGGAAGAGGCCATCCCACATTGGCCAGCTCTGCAAAGATGCAGCCAGCCAACCAAATGTCGATGGATGTGGAGCACAGCTTGGCCCCAAAGAGGAATTTTGAAATGTTGAAACAGTTAACTTGCAGCAGTGGAGAAAAAAAAGACACCAATTACTTCATTCTTACTGAGTACCTATTGTGGGCCAGCTGTGCACAATACTGCCTGGTTCTTTGTGTGTGCTTTATCGCATAATTTTCATAATTTTATTTGCATTATTTCAAGATCATTGTACCAGTCTAGAAAACTTGGTGCAAAAACAGCTCCCACTATAGTTTTATGTAACTGTCCTGTTCCTTGTATAGTGGTTTTAGAATTATTAACCTGTACCTCCACGGTAGCCACCTGTACCAACTAGAGTACACGATTATGTACTGTTATATATGCCTTTAAAATTCTTACAAACGCCAATCATTTCCAAAGCTACTTAGGTCAGCAACTTTTTTCCCTAACTCCTTCATGAGGTTATTTCATATATTTGTATAACAGATTGCTTTGTCATTTTCTGTATTCCATACTGGAATCTCCTAGTCCTCTAATTTTTTTTAATTGCATACTTTAAGGTTCACTCTTTGCATTATGAAGTTCTGTGGGTTTTGACAAATGCCTAATGTGATGTATACACCATTAAAATATCATATACAAAACTTTCAGCACCCTAATTAAAACATCCCCTGTTTCACCTATCGAAACTACTTCCCCTTGTCCCCCAAATCCCTGGCAACCACTGATCTTTTTATTGTCTCTATAGTTTTGCCATTTCCAGAATGTCACACAAATAGAATAATACAGTATGTACCCTTTTCAGGCTGGCTTCGTTTACTTAGCAGTGTGCATATGAAATCCCTCCATGACTTCGCATGGCTCAATAGCTCATTCCTTATTATCACGGAATAGTATTCCATTGTATGGACACAGCACTTTTTGTATACATTCACCAATTAAAACCTTCTTGGTTGCATCCAGTTTGGACAATTATAAATAAAGCTCCTATAAACATTCTTGTGTAGGTTTTTCTACAGACACAGTTTTCAAATGAGTTGGGTAAATACCACAGAGCATGATTGCTGGATGATATGGTTATGACTGTGTTTCGCTTTGTAAGAAACCACCAAACTATAATCCAAAGTGCCAATGCCATTTTGTATTCCCATCAGCAATGAATGAGAGCTCCTGTTGTTTCATTGCCTTGCCAGCATTTGGTGGTATCAGTGTTTTGGGTTTTAGCCATTCTAATAGGTGTACTGTATAGCGGTATCTTGTTGTTTTAATTTGCAATTCCATAATGACAAACTATGTTAAACATCTTTTCTTACAGTTATTTGCCATTTGGATATCTTCTATAGTAGAGTGTCTGCTCATAATTTTTGCCCATTTATTTTTTAATTGGGTTGCTGGTCTTCTTATTGATGAGTTTTAAGGATTCTTTACTTATTTTGAATCCAAGTTTTCTATAAGATATGCAATCCCCTATTATTCTTTAGTTCAAACACAACAATAATATGTCAGACAACTGCAATTTAAAAATTCATGGTGCAAGTTATTTAAAATATGGTTCTTTTTCATAAGGGGCTTATAATAAAAAGAACATGAGAGGAATATGAGCTAAAATAAAATAGCTCTTCAATGGAAAGTATAAAACCACCACATAACTGAAAGAAGAGAAAGTAGAAGCCTGTTCATTGTGGTTAGAAAAAAAATGGGACTTTACGATCTAAATGGTTTTCTGTTTTTCTAAGTGAATGACAAATGTGTCATTTGGAGCATAAATTAATCACAATACAATTATGCAATAGAATTTAACTTAGTATAATGATAGTGGTATATATGAGAAAACACAGAAAATTGATTAAGACACAGAACAACATCGTTGAACTTTCAAAGCATCCAACCCAAAGCAGCCTAGGTGTCCTCATAGCACAGGCATTACAAATTTTTTATTAGTAAGATTGTTGCAGTTTTAGGCTCTGATTGGAAAGTACCTCTTTTCTCCCTCAAATTCCCCATTACTTTCTCATGCTTGAAATTTTTTTGTGTGGAAATAACTGCCCTTCATTCTTCATTAGACACTTTGATTAAAATGCAAAAAACAGTGGCTCTATCATCCAGCCAGACATATAATTTTATAGTAAGATATGCATAACTCAGCTCAGCTCTTTTGTCTGAGGAAAAATATTTTGATTATGGGTAAGTTCTACAAGGAAAATGGAGAGAATTGGAGAATGTATTTGGATAAAGAGGAAGACAGAGTCCCCTCCTTCACAGCTGATCATAGACCAGCCTTGCCAATTACTGCTGAGGCCACAACTCTTGGTTTCACTGTAGTGCCCCAGGGGTTCATCCTAAGAACATATGGCCAGTTATCTTTTGACTTGTGTAGTGTCAGAACCAAAATCATCAGCACTTCGAAAGAAAAACACGCTTTATCCATTCATTGCCTTGGGTGAGACAAAAAGTTAAGCAGATAGAATACACAAGTGTGGCTTTGCATTATATTTTATACTGAATGAACTTACAGGAAATAGTTTTTTTTTAAGTAATGAAGCCTCTCTTTATGGTAATTCCCAGAATGGAGTTCTGGAAAATATTGTTCTTGGCAAAGCCATTTCATTTTCTCACTATGATTACTTAATAGGGCAAATAATTGATACTTCTAAAAGTTCATTTCTGGTGCTTTTGACTATCTCGCCTCTTCCATATAGTCCATTGCCATTAAGGTAGAGAATTTTGTTTTTATAGGAACATAGAAGAAATAGGAGATTTTCTGTGGAAATCCCTAGAAATTTGTATATGCTGCTTATTCATCTGTGTTTTTAAAGAGAATACCAAACAGTACATTTTCTTTGTAGTCAAGACAGATTTGTTACATAATTAAGATGACAAAATAACTATGAGAAACTGAGGAAAACCATGAGAAGTGAGCCGAACAGTAGGAAAAGATCTTTGGGCCCCAGTATACTAGTCTTGCTACAAAAACTCCCATTTTTGTGTGTTTATTTATTTGCTACTTCGTAGTTTTCTGTTGAAAAAAAAAAGCACAGGATTGTTTTTTAAAACAAAGTTAACGAAAGTTAACAAAAATATTTATTGTCTACAATTTCAGGGCCATTCCTCTGGGAATTCCTCTGGGGGAGACTATCAATTCAATACACAAAAAAGTCAGGTCTGATTTACCATAACTCCCATGAGGTTGTAAAGACCGTGTGGGGACAGAGTCCCAGAGAGCAGTTTCCAGGCTCTCGGCCTCACATGGAAAGGTGCTGGCTTGGGTAGTAGATGGCCATCAGCTGTAACGGGTTGGCCATCAGCTGTTACCGGTCAGCCATTAGCCACTGATATAATTGCCGTGGCTAAGTTAGCAAGCGTGGATTGCAGTTAGCAAGTGGTGTTGGTTGGTTGGTTGGTTGGTTGGTTGGTTGGTTGGTTGGTTGGTTGGTTGGCAGAGAAGCGGACGGAAGATTGCTGATCATGTGGAGCCTGCTTCCTGTGTCTCCAATCCAGCCGCCAGCAAGAATATAGTGGTATGCCTTCCCTATCTATGGTTCCATCGGTGTTCCTTTTTGGCCTCACCATATCCTGCGCTTTTGTGCGGGGAGCAGGAGCTGAGACCCCACATGACAGACCTTTGTTTGAATCTCCAGTCCCCAAAACATTTAATCTAACATTAGGTGTGGCTATGGCCTGAATACATCTTTTGTGTTTTGAGAATGGATTGTTAGAATGGAGGTTGTGGAGGTGGTTTTCGCAACTGAAATACAGTGATGATTATCATCACAGCCGACAGTAACTCATAGGGTCACATCTCTGTTGTTGAATTCTTAGAAGTACCTGAGGAAATTCGCAATCTTCCGAGTTAGGCAAGACTTCAGTAGGAAGGTAGGACAGAAAGTACCAAGGCAGTATATAGATACTTCCACAAATACAGTGAAAAAAAACCAACTGTTTTTTTCAACTAGAAATAGATTCTAAAGCCTCTAAGCAATGAAATTATACCCACGAAGCAGAGAGATGTTATCTATGGGTGCAACCAATAGTTATCCTGGTTATGCAACTTACAAATTACTGGACTTCCCCCCAACTCCCTAGCTTTGAGTGTTTTCTCCCATTCACCTGTTATTAATTCATCACACCTTCATTTTGGAAGAGTCAGGGAAGCCATGACAAATTAAGGGACATACCTTATTGGTTTGTCAGGTAGCCCAAAGAGTGACCTTGAGTCATCTTCTTACAGTGTGTGTTTATATGTTTAGAGCCTTTAGTGATCCTTCAACAGACCACATGGGCTCCAGTTTTAGTCAACCTTCTAAAAGCGTTCTGTTTTAGTCTCTCCCACATCAGCTGGTCCACTGCTAAGCTGAGTTTTCAATTTGGCTAGGCCAAATATATAGAAACTGAGAGCTGACTACTTTCTCTCCAGGCACACACACAAATGCCTCCATTTCTAGAAGCTGAAAATAACCCTTCTTGATCTTCTCCCATTCCAACCTAGGTACTTAGATGTCTTTGTTAATTTATAGTGTTAAGAAAAAAAATTCTGAAATGTGGAAATAAGATTACTGCATAAATTTTCAAAGCCATACCGGAGTATTTTCTGACAAGCCAATGTAAACTAAATCTCTCTGTCTAGGGAGTGTAGGTTGTTTTTTGTTTGTTTGTTTGTGTTTTATATTTTTTATTGAGGTATAATTGGCATAGAACATTATATTAGATTCAGGTGTACAGCATAACAATGGAGATTACAAATTACATAATAAGGGATATATTTTAGTTTGATTTTCTATTTATTACTGATTATGTACAGCCTCTGTAAAGTTAGATGTTAACTTCTAGAGGGTTGATAAGTACAAATTATTTTTGTTGGTCAGTGATGCAAATTATTTCTGTCTACTAGAAAAAAAAATAACATCAAATGTTACAATTTTATTATCCTGTGAGGCACTAATCAGTTTTTTATGTAGTTTTGCAGTTTAGTCCCAGCATTCTTATTTCCCACTGATTACATATGCATTGTACAATGGAATATTGCTTGGTGTGGGGGCGGAGCCCCAGAGAGTAGTTTCCAGGCTCTCGGCCTCACATAGACAGGTGCTGGCTCAGGTAGTAAATGGCCATCAACTGTGATTGCATGGCCATCAGCTGTGGCTAGTTGGCCGTCAGCTGTAACCAGTGAGCCATTGGCCACAATATAACTGCTGTGGCTACGAGGAGGGAGAAGGAGAGAGGAAGAGGAGAGGAAGAATGGGGGCCAGCAAGAAGATGGCGACTGGGCTGGCAAGTGTGGATGGCGGTTTGCGGACAGTGTGGATCCAGCCTCCAGTGAGAGTATAGTGCCGCCAGAGAGAATACAGTGGTATGACTCCCCTACCTATGGCTCCGTGGGTGTTCCTTTTCGGCCTCACCATATCCTGCGTTCTTGTATGGGGAGCGGGAGCAGAGACCCAGCAGGCCGCCCCGCATGACAAATGGCGCAGCAGGGTCTCCCGCATGACAAATGGCGCAGCGAGCAGGGTATGGTGCCGGCCAAAGCTCTCCAAAGGACGGTGGAGCAGTTTGTGTGTATGAACACCCAGTCTGAGGAAGACCAGGAGGAGCAGCTGCCGGAGAGCTGGACCCCCGTGGAGGGGTGGGAGAATGTGGACGGTTCTCCCACCAGCACAGGAAAAGCCATGCAGCTGCTGGAGAGATGGAGCCCCGTGGAGAGGTGGAAAGATGTGGACGGTTCCCCAACCAGCACAGGCCGGAGAAAGCGAAGGTCGTTGCAGCCCTGTGGGCCGGGGAAGTTCCTGCTCGGCAGCCCGGATGCAGGACTTACAGTCCCAGGAGGTAACGCTTGCTGAGTCCTCCGTGGGAGATGAGGGTGAGGTCAAGGTCGTCCTTCACCCCAGGACAGCCCTGGCGAATGACTATGGACTATGGGGAATTGCCTTCCATCCCTAATTTAATGGACCGCTTGACTGTTTGTTTGGGAACTGTTGTTAGTGGAACTGGGGGATATTTGCTTTTGTCTCTTGACTGGCCGCCATTGAGAATATGTAAGCACCTTGATTGTGAGTCGCTGTTGTTCCAGCAGGGTACCCTGAGAGGCACAGAGAGAGTGGCAGTGCGCTGAGAGCCCTGGCTGTGTCCAGGAAGTTTGGCTGAGCCCTGAAGATACCCTGGCTGTGCCCAGGAAGTCGGGCTGTTCCCAGAGAGAGTGGCAGTGCCCTGAGAGCCCTGGCTGAGTCCAGGAAGTGTGGCTGTGCCCACAGAGAGTGGCAGTGCCCTGAGAGCCCTGGCTGTGTCCAGGAAGTGTGGCTGTGCCCACAGAGGGTGGCAGTGCCCTGAGAGCCCTGGCTGTGTCCAGGAAGTGTGGCTGTGCCCACAGAGAGTGGTAGTGCCCTGAGAAATCCTAGCTGTGCCCGGGGAAACTAGTGGTACCCTAAGAAGTCCAGGAAGTCTGGCCGTGCCCAGAAGCACTGGTGGTGCCCTGAGAAACCCTGGCTGTGCCCAGAGAGCCTGGCTGTGTCCAGGATATTGCATTCACCCCCAGGCTCCTCGCACAGGTCCCCTCGCAGAAGACGCTTGTCGCGTAGATTGTGAGGCGAGAGCCTGTAGGGGTGGAGTGTGGGGGCGGAGCCCCAGAGAGTAGTTTCCAGGCTCTCGGCCTCACATAGACAGGTGCTGGCTCAGGTAGTAAATGGCCATCAACTGTGATTGCATGGCCATCAGCTGTGGCTAGTTGGCCGTCAGCTGTAACCAGTGAGCCATTGGCCACAATATAACTGCTGTGGCTACGAGGAGGGAGAAGGAGAGAGGAAGAGGAGAGGAAGAATGGGGGCCAGCAAGAAGATGGCGGCTGGGCTGGCAAGTGTGGATGGCGGTTTGCGGACAGGTGTGGATCCAGCCTCCAGTGAGAGTATAGTGCCGCCAGTGAGACGCTAGTGGTATGACTCCCCTTTCTATGGCTCCGTGGGTGTTCCTTTTCGGCCTCACCATATCCTGCGTTCTTGTATGGGGAGCGGGAGCAGAGACCCAGCAGGCCGCCCCGCACGACAAATGGCGCAGCGAGCAGGGTCTCCCGCATGACACTTGGTCACGGAAGGGAATGGAGTCTCACCATCCGCAGTGGAATGAATGAGCCTGGAGGGTATTGTGCTGAGTGAGTATGTCAGAGAAAGACAGATGCAATGTGATTTTGCTTATGTATGGTAACTAAAGGACAAAACAAACAAACAAACAAACAAAACAAAAACAGACTCATAGATACAGAGAACATTTTGATGATTGCCATTGAAGGGATGAGTGAAAAAGGGGAAGGGATTAAGAAGTACAATTGGTTGTAACACAGTAGTCATGGGTATGTAGGGTATAACATAAGGAACATAGTCAACAATATTGTAATAACTGTGTATGATGTCAAATGGGTACTAGATTTATCAGGGTGATAGATGGGAGGGGGGTTGAGGGCAGGGTGAAAAAGTTGATGAGATTAAGCAGTACAAATTGGTAGTTACAAAATAGTCATGGGGATGTAAAGTAAAGCATAGGGAATATAGTCTATGATATGGTAATAACTACGTATAGTGCTAGGTGGTTACTAGACTAGTCAGGGGGTTCACTTCTTAAGTTATATAAATGTGTAACCACTATGATGTATATTAACATATAATAATATAAAATAATATTGAAATTAATATAAAATAATATTGAATGTCAACTGTAATTGAAAAATTAAAAAAGGGAAAAAAATACATTACTCTAAAATATGAATATCTACTATTATAAAATAATCTAATGGTAATAAAATCTCAGGAAATAAACATTAGAAAATAGTGAAAGAAACAAAAAAAAAAGGAAAGAAAGAAAGAAAGCTACAGTAATATCAGATTTCCTGAGATTACCATTTCACTTAACACTTGTATATGAAGATGTTTCATTGTTTAAGTAAACATTATTAAAAGCAAATAAACATTATGGGAAACCTTGTTGTTTTTAAATATGAGGTCAATGAGCCCACAGAATTTGCATTAACAAAGCTAGTTTGGTCATGCTACAAAGTGTGATGTTACAGCCTTACCCTGCTCCTACTATAAAACACCACATCTGTTTTTTGTTTGTTTTTTCCTCCCTCCTTCCCACAAAAATGCTCTGAGTGCTTAGTTAAATAAGGGCTAGTCATTTGATCAAGGAGTGTGTATAAAGTGTAAAGCAAGCATAAGACATGATCCTTTGCCTTAACTGGCCGGTTAATTCAGTTGGTTAGAGTGTGGTGCTAATGATTCTTTGCCTTCATAGGACTTACAGTATAATGAGAAAGTCAGATAATAAACTAGTAATCACATACACACACACACAATATTGCAACTGTAAAAGTATTACAGGGAGAGTACATTGTCTCATTAGTGCAACCAAAACCAAAAGTTTATAAGGTAATACTTATTATATGCAACCCACTCTGACATTTTTCTATTCCATTCTATTCTATTGCCTTTTTTTTTAATGCAGGTTATAGTTTCATACATTTATTTCATGAACTACTACTATGGTGGGATTTAGCTTAGCTAGAAAAGTCAGACAAGCCTTCCCTAAGGAAATGATCATTGGGCACATGTCAAAACATTGGTTAGAATTAATTAGGTGAAACAAGGGAGAAAAAAGCCATCAGAGGATACAGCAAGTGCAAAACCTGGGGACAAGAGGAAGTAGATGTGTATTAGGGACTGAAGGGAGGCTAGTTTGCCTGTAGTGCAGGGAGCAAGGTGGGTGCCTGGTGCCTGATGAGATACAGAAACAGAGGGCCAACACCAGGCCAGACCTTATAGGCCATATTAAGGATTGCTGCCTTTGAGAACAATGAGATGGCATTGAAGATTTATTCCTTGAAAAGGTTATGCGAGCTAATAGTGCGAAAATAGGGATACGGATGGATGTGTGTAGAAAACTTATAGTAAGGAAAAACCAAAGCTTGGATTTGAATAGATGGTAGTGTATATAGAGAAAAAAGTGTCTTCTCAGCATTAAAAATTAAATCCTCATTATAACACAAACAGAATGACTTATAATACTGATTCCCAAACACATGTCAGTTTCTACTAACGACTCACTTAGAGAAGTTGATTGACAGTATAGGTTCCTGGGCTCTACATCTCAATAATTTTGATTTGATGAGCCTGTGGTTGAACTCTATATGTGTATATATTTTAAAGTCCCATGGGCATTCTGGTGTGCAACTAGGATAAGAAATTATTAAGAGGCTACTTTTCTTGACTCTATACTCACTTCCCTGAGTGACCTAATCCAGTTCTTTGTAAATACCATCCGTATGGTAATCACTCGCAAATGTATGTAATTCAAGGCCAAACCTCTCTGCTGAACTACATACATTCCTATATCCTACTGTTTAATACTTTATATCTTTACTTGGATGATCTAATAGGAATTTCTAGCATTAACATGACCAAAATAAAACTTTAAATCCCAAGCCATTTCCCATCTAATCTTCTTGAGTGTCTCTATCTCATGGATGGCAACTTCATGCTTCCAGTTGCTCAAGCTAATCTCAGAGCCACCCTAATACCTGATATTTGTCATGCCTCACATTCAATTCACCAACAAGTCCTGTCAGCTCTACCTTTCAAACCCACCCGCAACTCAACAACTTGTCCCCGCTCCAGCATGCCCACTGCAAATGAAGGCCTCACCCTCGTGCACCTGAACTGTTGTAAAGCCCTTCACACTGGTCTCTTTTCATCTTTCTTTGTCTTCTTATGTTCTATTTTTCACATAGCGCATGGTGAACTTTTCAAAAGTAAGAGAGTTCATTCTCCCAAACCTCTTTATAATTCACCTAGAGGAAATCCAAAGTTCTCATTGTACCCTACAAGGCACAAAAGCTCCAATCTTACCACCTCTGACTGCCTCTTACTAATTAGGATCAACCACACTGCTTTTTAAATACACCAAGCAAAGACCTACCTTGGAATCTTTGTATCTGCTGTTTTCTCTGCCTGGAATACTTTTCTTTCTCAGAGCCCATAAAGCTTGCCTTTTACTTCTTTCAGGTTTTTACTCAAATATCACTCTATTACAGTTCTTCTTAAATCACTCTATATAATATATATTGACACACCGTACATATGAGCACATACTTACGTACACATACACATTTTTTTGTTGTTGCTTGTTTGTCACTTGTAACCCACTATAGAATGACTGTTCTTTGAGAGAGAAACTTTGTTTGGTTTCTTGCTATATTTTCAGTGCTGGGGGCATTGCTCAGTAGAAGCTCAAGAAATAGTTGATGAATGAATGAATGGCATAGAAAGAGAAGAGATGGTGAAACAGATACAGAGAAATGGATGGGGTTGGGCAGCAAGAGCATGGGAAGTACACAGTGGCATCTCTGACGCACTTGACTTGTCATTGGAAAAAGTCAAATCTCATCCTTCTTGGCAAAGTTGTGCATATGCAAATTGGACCTTGGGAGAGGGAAGGAAGACAATCAGGCAGCAGTTATTTGTATTGGCTGCCGTCCTAGTTCCACCCTAGTTCCACCGCATTCCCATGTAACCTCAGCCAAGCCACTCAACCTCGCTAACCCTCTATACACTTATTCAAAAATGGGCTAAAATTGTTTTTTTTTTGTCTGGAGAATTAAATGAAGCTAATTCATAAAATGTACTTGGCACTAAGAAGTTGGCAAACATTAGTTGTTTATTATTATATGGTAGAGTTGGGCTGGCTAGTGGTGGAATGATGAAAGAAAAAATAAAGAAAAAGATTAGAAGAGTTAAGACATTAGGTTTACTCTGCAGCAAATATTTAGGTAAGTAAAGTCTTTCTCACCTATCTAAAGTGCTTGGCTAGAGTAAGAGGTAGACAGAATGCCAACTGTCACAATCTTTCTAGTGCTGACCTAGTTAAATCTTTAGATTTCATGAATAAAAGTAAAGTATAATCAGATCAAATGCCACATAAAAAGAAGAAGGCAGTTAAGAAAAACGAAAATCGTGATTCAACAGAGGACTTAGTGTGTCAAGTTACATTATATCCTGTTATTTTTGTAGGCCATTAACCAGTATTATGAGTTCTAGCAACATAAGAGGATAGTTAAGACTAACTTTACTCAATATCAGCAACCATTGCCACAGGCAACTAACTTCTGCTTTAGTTAATATGTCCTACAAATGATGAAAAAAAAGTACAGTGAGAAATTTCTTTATAATCTGGGCATTTAGGGAAATGGCATATGAATTATAGTATTATATATAGAGAGAATTATATTTTATATTCAATCACAATAATAAAGAAATGAAAAATTCTTAACATTTTTTAATATCTTATTGTGTTATTTCCATTGTCTCCCCATTTTTCTCAAAATACTATTCATATATACCTTTAATAGGTTGGTAAATCTCCTAAATATTAGCTCACATCCAATCATACCAGTTAAGATTTCTATTCTTCATAAGCTTGCTTGAATAGATTTGGAGCCAATTCACAATTTTAGTACTTACCAAACCATTAATTACTAAGCACAGGGAGCAACATGAGTAAGGCAATCAGGCTGGCGAAAACTCTCTCAGAAAGGACTGATCTCAGAAATGGAAATGTGCAGTTGGGCACTAATATTGTTTTTATTGGGGATCTCCACTTTGGCACTCCAATATCTCATTCTCCTAAGTCAACACACAGCTCATTCTTACCTGTCATTAAATATCAAGGGTTTTCCATAAGCCCTGATATGGATGAATTGACCAGTAAAAAATGAATCTTTGACTCAGACATTGAAGCAGAAAAGTCTCATGTTAAACATGAAACAAATGTTTCAATGTAAAATCCAATGTTTAAATCATATTTGCTGTGGGACTCTGAGGAAAAGTATCTGCTCTGAAGCTGGGTAGAGGGAAGGTTTTGGAAAGGCTCCCTCTAAGCATGTCCACCCACAGAGAAGAAAGGGTAACGCAGCTCCCTGTTGTGGTAGGTAACTGTGTAACTGAACAAAAGAAGCACCAAGCAACCAACTAGGGCTGTAGCAGGATGAGATCTGGCTCAGGCTTACAGCTGAGTGGATCAATTCCCCTGGCAGGCTTTTGTGACAAGAAAAGCACAAAGAAAGAAATGAATGCGACAGCCCTGATGATAAATGAGAAGAAGTCTGGTGCTCTTTCACTCCCCACACAAGGCAGAGTGTTGAGGCACAGAAAGGTGATGGACAAGACACAAGGGAGCATGAAACACGCTGTCACAGCAGATCATCTCTAGGCAATGCCATTCTGGATCCTGATGAATCAAATATAACTGCGGCAACTTCTCGCCCACCTGAAAACTGAGAAGCCTCAAAATAGTTTAAGGGAGAGGAACTATAAATTCATGAGTCATTTCTAGAGAATAACAGTCTTTGTAGCTTAACATCTCACATGACAAATGCCCACCCAGCCTATTATAGTCTTGACTCTTATATTTAGGGTTTAAACATGTGTATTTCAGACTCAGACTCATATGATGTCGCAATCATAGAAGAGGAGAGAGGAGACACTCATTTCTCCGTTTCAGACATCACTATCCCTAAATAGAATTAGTAGCAGCATCCTACCCATAACTGCCAAACTGTAAACTAAAAGGTTTTATGAACTAAGAGAGCTAAAGGGTTCATATTGACCCCTCCTATACCTGCTAGTCTTGACAAGACCACATAGAGATGATGGGGCACCTGTTAATCTACCTTTTTTCTTGCATCAGAGCTCTTAAATGAATACATAATATTTGAAAGAGAGGGAGGCCGAGTTTTTGTGGGAACTGTCCAAGAAGGCAAGGGAGGAGGATCCCTAGGAACTAATCTATAAGTCACTACCTATGGTCACAAAACTGTAAAAACATATCAATAATAAGAAGCCCGTGCTTATTCTTAGTTTTCTTGGCAGATTTCTCTAAAGTTTGGGTATAGGTCAGGCCAAGGACCAGTGATTGGATGGGTCTTAATGTTTTTTGAGTTTGTTTGTTTTTTAAAAAATAGTTTTATTTTTTTATTACAGTTGACATTCAGTATTACATTACCCCATTTCTCCGAAAATAAGACCTAGCCAGACTATCAGCTCTAATGTGTCTTTTGGAGCAAAAATTAATATAAGACCCAGTATTATATTATATTAGACATAGTTTTATAGTAAAATAAGACCGGGTCTTATATTAAGTTTTGCTCCAAAGAGACGCATTGGAGCTGATCGTCTGGCTAGGTCTTATTTTTGGGGAAACAGGGTAGTTTCAGGTATACAGCACAATGGATAGACACTTGTATAACCTGTAAATTGATCCTCCCAATAAAGTTAGTACCCACCTGATACCATACCTACTTATTCCAATATTAACTATAGTCTCTATGTTGTACTGTACAGCTCCATGACTATTTTGTAACTGCCAATTTATATTTCTTAACTCTTTTACCTTTTTCACCAGAACCCTAAAACCTCTCCCATCTGGCAACCATCAGTTTGTTCTCAGTATCTATGAGTTTGTTTCTGTTTTGTTTGTTTGTTTATTTTGTTCTTTAAATTCCACATATAAGTGAAATCATATGGTATTTGCCTTTCTCTATCTGACTTATTTCACTTAGCATAATACTCTAGGTTCACTCATGTTGTTTCAAAATATTTCATTTTTAATGGCCTAGTAATATTCCATTGTATATGTGTACCACTTCTTTATTCAAGAGTCTACTAAAGGATTCTTAGGTTACTTCCTTATCTTGGCTATTGTAAATAATTCTGCAATGAGCATAAGGGTGCATATATCTTTTTGAATTCGTGTTTTGGATTTCTTTGGAAAAATATCCAGAAGTGGAATTGCTGGGTCATAAGGTTGTTCTATTTTTAATTTTTTGAGGAACCTCCATATTGTTTTCCATAATGGCTGTACCAATTTGCAATCCCACCAACAGGACATGAGGGTTCCCTTTACTCCACATACTTGCCAACACTTGTTGTTTATTAATTTATTGATGAGAGCCATTCTGACAGGTGTGAGGTAATATCTCACTGTGGTTTTAATTTGTATTTCTCTGATAATTAGTGACGTTGAGCATCTTTTCATGTGTCTATTGGCCATCTGTGTATCTTCTTTTGAGAAAAGTCTATTTAGGTCTTCTATTTTTTAAATTGGATTGTTTGTCTTTTTGATGTTAAGTTGTCTCGGTTCTTTATATATTTTGGATATTAACTTCTAATTGTATATATCACTGGCAAATATCTTCTCCCATTCAGTAATTTGTCTGTTTGTTTTGTTGATTATTTCCTTTGCTGTGCAAAGCTTTTTAGTTTTATATAGTCTCATTTGATTTTTTTTTCTTTTGTTTCCCTTGGCAAATAAGGTATACCCCAAAAAAAATTATTACTAGGAGTAATGTCAGAGAGTTTGCTTCTAGGAGTTTTATGATTTCAGGTCTTACATTTAAGTTTTAATCCATTTTGAGTTTATTTTTGTCAATTGCATAAGAAAGTGGTCTAATTTAATTTTTTTTGCACATATCTATCTCATTTTCCCAACGCTATTTATTGATGAAACTGTCTTTACACCATTGTATATTGTTACTGCTTTTGTCATGGATTATTTGGTATAGGTCTTACTGTTCTTGACTGAATCCCTTATGTATCAAAAACTCTGGTTGTAATTACAGGACTACATCTTTTTGGTAGGAGGTTAAATTATCCTAGAGAAATATAGCAGAAATAATCTGTTAAAAGAAGAGACTGATAAAAATCTATTGACAAGGGTCTAGAGGCTGTTAAATGACCAAAGATTTATCAATACCTCTAAGACTGTGGCCTAACTATTAAAGACTATTGGATGGATATTTGGAATACAGAGATGAGAGGAAAGGGAAGGGAAGGGAAAGGAAATGAATGGAAGAGAAGTGATACTGTATATGTTAATTCCTTTAATATCCGCCATAATGCTTGGGGAAACAGAAACTTTTTTTTTTTTATTAGTTTCAGGTGTACAAAACAATGTAATAGACATTTACACCCCTCACAAAGTGATAATCCTCCTTCCTCCAATCTGCTACCCCTCTGACATCGTATACAGCTGTTACAATTCCATTGACTCTATTCTCTATGCTGTACTCCACATCCTGTGACCATATATATATTTAATTATAGTTGACATTCATCATTATTCAGCTTCAGCTTCAGATGTACACCGCTGTGGTCAGGCATCTACACCATCCACGAACTTGTTATGTGCTGATGCTGAAAAAGCTATTTCTGAGAAGAGTTGGGAGAGGAGCATAAAGCTGATTCTGGCAGATTAAGTTCACTAGAAAACATGAGAACAGATGCTACATGCAGCTAAATGCTTCTGTGGAGACTTAGAATAACCAAGAATTCCTAGTGACCATCCGATCACCCTAACTTTCAGTGGCAGTAATTAGAATTTGGAAGAAGCAGGAGAGGGAAGTGGCATTAGAGGCTTATAATAGGGACAAAAGGAGAAGACCACAGTCATTCTTGTGGCCTCAGCTCATACCTTGGTCATAGGCACTGATGTCATGACAGCATGTTGAAATCATGCCTTCCATATTAAAAGCTTTGGGGTTGTTGATAACCAGGATTTCTTCCCTAAGTAGAGTCTACATATCCTCAATCCTTGAAAAACAAAGATCCCAGTGGCATACTTGTGTCTCTGCTACCACCATGAGGCAACTTAGTTACCCACCAGAGGAACCACTGTTTGGAACTAAAACATGGTCTCTCAGGACCAGTCACAATAAGGCCCTAGGGATAGATATGGTAAAGAAATATAATCTCTTAATGAGACAAACTGGATTCTGAAATTCTAAAGTCTGTTCTCTAACTGATAAGTCTCTATCAGTTAGAGAATAAACTGAGGGTAGAAGGCAGGACAATTTTAAACACCTTTTTCTGGTTATTATCTGCTCCTCCTATTGCTTAATATTCTGGGAGAAAAGTGTTACCCCTTATACAAAGTCAGTGATCAATGATGTCTGTGGAATAAACACACTGATAAATTAATTAATAAAAATAGGCCTTTGTTGTTTGACTCCAGGGGCTTTTTTAACCTAGAGTACATTATAAAGAGGTTGAGATTCTCTGAAGAGATTGTAACATTAAAGAAATGGATGAACATGGCTGCTATATTGCATGGGGATCCAACATCAACTATAGTAGTAATGACATTGACAGACCTATTTTTATCATCTTTAAGATTCTGGTACATTATTACGAAAGTAGTCTAGTAAAATTGAATCAACTTGACTACTATAAACTAGAGGTGGGGAGAAAAGAAAGTACTTGATTATTTCCTTTTTCTCTTGAGTATCTTTTTAGAAAACTGCATGAATTGAATTCAAATAGCTTCTTTAATTTTTTTTTCAGTTACAGTTGACGTTCAATATTATTTTATATAAACCTCAGGTTTATAGCATAGTGGTGAGACGTTTATATAATTTATGCAGTGATCCCCCGATTAGTCTAGTATCCACCTGACATTATACATAGAGACTATGTTCTCTATGCTGTACTTTACATCCCCATGACTATTTCGTAACTACCAATTTTTATTTCTTAATCCTTTCAACCTTTTCACCCAGCTCCTCCCTTCTAGCAATCAACCCTCCTCCCTTCTGGCAAGCGTCAGTTTGCTCTCTGTATCTATGAATCTGTTTCCGTCTTGTTTGTTCATTTATTTTGTTATTTAGATTCCCCATAAATGAAATCATATGGTATTTGTCTTTCTCTGTCTGACTTATTTCACTTAGCATAATACCCTCTGGGTCTATCCATATTGTTACAAATGGTAAGGTTTTTTATGGCCGAGGATATGGAGAAAAGGAAACCCTCTTGCATATTGGTGTAATTGCAAATTGGTGCAGCCACTATGGAAAACAGTATGGAGCTTCCTCAATAAATTGAAAATAGAACTACCTTATGACCCAGCAATTCCACTTCTGGGTAATTACCTGAAGAAATCAAAAACATTAATTCAAAAAGATATATGCTCCCGATGTTCATTGCAGCACTATTTACAATAGTAAAGGTATGGAAGCAACTCAATTTCCCACAGTCAATGATTGGATAAGGAAGATATGATACATATATCAAATAGCTTTTAATTGAGGAAAGCTTCGTTATCTGTAGATAGTAGAATATATTGAATAGGAATTCGTGGCTAGGGTTATTGTGTTTTGATACATGAAATGAATGTTGGCTATTTCCAAGTTAAGCAAGACATCAAAATGTTAAATGACCATGGAATTGTTCGAATAAATCTTGGATAATTGATTTACTAGAGATTAGTGATCTAATCATAGCTTTATATAAACTATCTGTTGTAAACTTTTTGGCTGACAGTTGAGCAGAGAGTTTTTATAGGATACTGAATCCAAATGCCTCACCAATTGAAAAAGAAATCTGGAACAACAGACATGTGAATGTCTGTTGAATATGATATTCTTAATTGCTTATTTAAGGTTGGTCAAAGAGCTATTCCCCATGCCAGGCAAGATGAATTTCTTGGCTTGCTACAAAATTGGTAGTTATAATTGGCATGTTATTACCTGGTACCAACAGATAACTAGTAATAGCAGTGGGGTTTCTCATGCATTTAAATAGATGCCTCAGGAGACGTTATTAGAAACCCCTGATAGATTTCAGCGTTTAATGAAGATGGTCTGTAGTGAGTCCTACTTAAAGGAAGGAGGGTAACTCCAGCAGTGGCTAATGCCAATGGTGGTGGATATATCTTGTTTCAGCTGCAGCGGTTCTCATGAATGTATTTACTGCCCAGCATCGCAAGTGTGTGTCAGTGATGCAAATTGCGGTATCTATCATCATCATCGGGAGAGGCGTCTGTTGTCTGCACCAGCCTGGTTCTGCTGATTTTGGATATTGTTCTTGATGTGCATCTTCTGAAACTGGATCTCTGATACTGCTGAAAATTCTGTGAATCTCCCAGTATTTTATTCATACATTTATTTTGTGTTTAAATTGTTATTCGTAACTAATGAAATCATTGTCTTTAGCAAGATATTAGCATCACATGAGAACCCTCATGGATTCCATTTGAGTATATCTCTGGAAAGGGCCTGTTTTGTGAAGTTTTTATACACAATATGGAGCAGATTCTACCCCAGTAGGAAATGAACAGCAACAAGAAGTGTTAGCTGATATCACCTCTTAACCACATCCCACCAAATATAGCATAAAGACTCCCTTTGGGAAGCAATATGGCAGAGTGAAAAGATCTTGGGCCTTGGAATCAGAAACTCTACCGTTTACAAGACCTGTAACAAGTTGATTAACCTCTCTGGAATTTTTTGTTTCTTGTATGTATTCAAAGAATAATAGTATTTGTTTTGTTATAAGAATGATAGAAAATCAACATAAAAGTACTTAACCAGATTCTGGAGAAGATGAGAAGGGATTGGGAATCCAAAAAGAAGGAAAGGACTTGAACATGAGGACAAATACTCAGAGACTAAATATTGGAGTCCTCAAGGCACTGTTCTGGGCCATGATTTGTTTCTAGCTCACTCACTCGGTGGATTCCATGAGTAATTCTCAGTGCTGATGTCGCTCACGTAATAGCTGCAGCACAGACTACTTCCTTGAGTTCATATACAACTTCCTTGACATTTCCACTTGGATATTTCACAAACATTTAAACTTATATGTGTAAACAAGAATTCTTAATTCCACTACCATCTACACATGTTCCTTACCCAGTTTTTTACATCTCAATAAATGGCATCACTGTACACTCAGTTGTTTCCATCAAACAACTAGGAATAATTCTTCAATTTTTTCATTGCCTGCAGCAAGCCCATCAGCATATCCTGAAGGCTGCATCTCTAAAGTTTATTCATAATCTTCCAATATCTCTACATCTCCATTTGCTATCATCCTAGTCCACCCATCATATTTCTCATCTAGAAAAGGGGTTGAAAAACTTTTTCTGTAAAGGACCAGATAGTAAATGTTTCCACTTTGCAGGTTAGTGGATCCCTGTCACAATTATTCAATACTGCCACTGTAGCATGAGAGCAGCCATAGATAATTTTTGTTGGCTGTGTTTCAATAAAACTTTATTTGCAAAAACATGTGGCAGGCCCATAGACAGTAGTTTGCCTACCCTTCACCTAAACTGTTAGGTTTGCCTTCTGACTTGTGTTCCTGTTTCCAAATTGTACACTACTACACTTCCATGCAGAAGTCAAAGGTTTTTTTTAAAATATAAAACAGATCATATTTCCTTGCAACATAAAATCCCTGAAAAGCTTTACATTGCAAATAAATAAAATATGAACTCTATGCCATGGCCTAGAAATTTCTTCATGACCTGGCTCTTGTGTATCGTGTGACGCTGAGCGGTGGCAGTGGGCTGCAACTCCCAGGCAGGCACGTGGTTATGAGGATAAACAACAGATACTCTACAGCATACTGTGTTGCCAATGTTTTTTGGATATTGTATTTTGTGTTTCACATCCCATTATGTCTACAAAATACCCATCTTTATCTCCTGTTTATGGTGAAAAGAAGAAGAGGACGTCTATTATGCTTGAGATGAAAACCAGGATCCCAATTGTCAGCTAAAGTAAGTGTTCTTAGCACATTTAAGGTAGGCTAAGCTATGATGTTCAGTAGGTTAGGTGTGTTGAATGCATTTTTGACTTACAGTATTTTAAATTTACAATGCGTTTATCATACATTGAGGAAAATCTATAAGTTTCAGCCATCATCAGCCTTCTTTTCGTTATTAAAACACAATAAGCTCTTTCCTCCTTCTATCCTTATGGTTCTTATCGCTTGGAGACCTCTTCTCTAGGCTCTTTGCAGGGCTGTGTCATTTTTATGCTTCTCTTCAATGACCATTATTCTAATGTAAGCATTGCCAGCCCATGTGACCTTTTATCAAGTTATGAAATTATTCTGCTTCCTTCATAGCATCTATGTCAATCTCTACCTTGTTTCTTTGTCTGTTTTATTTTGATCTCTCCCACTAGATTATAAATTCATGACCCTGTTCATCACTGCCTCTTGAGCTCCTAACACAATGGACACTGACAAAACAAGGCACAGATACAGAAATCTGAAGACTGGGAGACATAAACTGAGTAAATTTCTACCAGAGAGAGAAAGAAAAAAAACAAAAAAAACACTTGAAGAGACCAGACCAGAGAAAGTTCAAACTATTGCTGAAGGAAATAAGATAAAGAGATGATCAAGAAAAAATAAAAGCCTTTACGTGACACTGAGTCAGCAAGAAGAATTTGCAGAACATGTGGCGCTGTAATCGGAATAACCATATGATTTTTAAAAATCTGCTTGGCACAATCTATTATTATAGATTTTTTTGAAGAAAATATGTTATTAATATGAAGCTCCATAAAGGGATGTGCTGAACCCTTGATGAGAGAAAGAGGTCAGAGAGGCCACTCTAAACCCTAGTCAGCTAGTCTTTTCTTATTGTTTAATGTTTTATAAAAGCACTTCGCAAACATAGCGTGCACACGACTCTTGTGGCGAGCTTGTTAAAACACATTCTTAGCAACCCCTCACTCCCAGTTCTGATTTCATAGTTCTAGGGAAGGGCCCAAGAATTTCTTTTATTTTTTTTCCACTGGGATATACATCACATGCCATATAATTCACCTTTTTTTTTTTTTAAAGAGTGTAATTCAGTGGTTTTTTAGTACGTTCATAAAGTTGTGCAACCACCACCACTAATTCTAGAATATTTTCATCATCACCAAAAGGAGTTACATGCCTGTTAGCAGTCCCTCCGATTTTCTCCTTTTGCGTAGGCCCTGGAAACCACTAATTTTTCTGTCCCTATGAATTTGCCTATTCTGGATATTTTGTATAAATGGAATCACACAATATGTGTCTTTTTGTATCTGGATTCTTTCACTTAGCATGATTCCCAAGTTCATCCACATTGAAGCATAAATTGATGTTTTTATGACTGAATAATATTCCAATGTACAGATATACTACATTTTATGTATCTATGTGTAAGTTGGTGGACATTTAGGTTGTTTCTATATTTTCACTATTACGAATAATACTGCTATAAATATTCATGGATAATTTTGTGTGTGGGCATATATTTTGAGTTATCTGGTTACATACCTAAGAGTGGGACTGTTGGGTCAGATAGTTACTGTATATTTAACATTTTAAGGAACTGTTAAACTCTTTTACAAAGGTGCTACACTATTTATATTCCTACAAGCAATGTATAAGGAGTCCAATTTCTCCACATTCTTACAACACTCCATTGTGGGTGTAAAGTGGTATCTCATTATGGTTTTTTATTTGCATTTTTCTAAAGCAGTAATGATGCTGATCATTTTTTCATGTGCTTATTGGGCACTGTATATCTTCTTTGAAGAAATGTATATTATAATACTTTAACCCATTTTTTACTGGATTATTTGTCCTTTTATGATTGAGTTAGAATTATTCATATATTCTGGATACTAGATGCTTATACAATACTTGATTTGCAAATATTTTCTTGTCTTTTTACTTTGTCTGTTTTCTTCTAACAGTTACATAATTTTAGCACTTACGTTTAGTCTTTGATTCATTTTGAGTTTATTTTTGTATATAATGTGAAGTAAAGGTCCAGTATCATTCTTTTGCACGTGCATATCCAGCTGTTTGCCACCATTTGTGGAGAAGACTATTCTTTCCCCCATTTAATTGTCTTGGCACCTTTGTTGAAAATCAATTGACCATAAATGTATGGGTTTATTTCTGGACTCTCAATTCTATCACATTGATGTGTTTGTGTATCTTCATGCCAGTAGTACATAGCCTTGGTTGCTGTGACTGTAGTTTTGAAATCAGGAAGTATGAGTCCTCTAACTTGATTTTCTTATTCAAGATTATTTTGGCTATTCTGTGTCTCTTGTATTTCTACATAAATTTCAAGATTAGCTTGTCAATTAAATAGAGGGTTTTTTTTAACTCTTTAATTTGTAGATGTTCCTTGATGTATGATAAAACCATTGTAAGTTTAAAATATTATAAGTAAAAAATGCACTTAACCTACTGAACATCATAGCTTGTATCCTAGCCAAACTTAAATGTGCATAGTGGATGGATGCTTGTGTTTAGACTATTAAGCTTTTAGTGCATATGTGATAAGGATCCTGGGCTGTCATTGGCTGATCCTAAACAATTCCTTTAGTTTAAATACTAATTGTAATTTTGAAGGTCTAGAAATTTATTATATCAGGATGACATAGAATGAAAGTTTACAGATTTTTTAAAAATGTATCAGCTCAACATGACAGAATTTCTTGCTCTGAGAAAAGAAACAACAAACGCATTCTGGGAGAATATGTCCACTATGAGAATATGTCAAGTATGAACTGACAACAACTTCCTGTCTTACTAGTGTCTTTAATGGAGCTGAGCTAAACGCAATTAGACAAAGGTATTTGGTAATCCTACTAATTGTTAAATTTAGCCTGTATGTACTGTAAATCACATATGGCAAAAAGGATGCCAAAGAACTTTTTCAGTAAAAGAATATTCTCAAAGAAATTCACAATGAAAGAATTTGAGCCCAAACAGGACAGGAAAGGACTGGAGAAAAGTACTTGAGAAAAATAAAAACTTAGTCATTCTAGAAAAGAACAAAATTTTAGGAAGATGAAACACAACTAATTTTGCCTGCAGAAGTATTACCTTTTATTCTAACAATAATATGTTGCTGTTTAATAATCCAGGAAGGCAAAGGAATCTAAAACTGGTATGAGTCCAAATTTGATTGGTTGATTGATTGATTGATTGATCCCAAATGGCAGAAGATATCCAACGCAAATGTGAGACATACCCATTGAATATAAACCAAGGAGATTTAATTAAATCTTGTTAAATATGTTGTGTACACATAGTCAAATTCGAAGGATTATTTGAGTTAGGTATGTAATTTTGGGACAGGTTTATGCAATGGGATATTTTGAAACATTGACTACTGTCTTTGCCTCCAGTCTTGTCACATCAGCAGAGTCAGAGCCACATAAGACCTAACCTAAAACCATCCATCCCCATTCAAATGAGCATTACATATCATCTTTGTTGAAAAAGTGTATGTTTTCTTCTGGTTGCCACCATTGAAGACTTACCCTTAGAATCATTCAGCATGTCGTTCATTGAACATCAAGAAGTAATTACGACTGCCTATCCATCTAAATTTTGCTCAGCCTCTTTATAAAATATGCCATATAGACAACCCATTTTTCAAGGTCCTATCTATGTGTAACAGGTTAGTATATATGTGCTTGTAGTGGTGTCACCACTCTTCTGGCTTGGGATAAGGGGAGAAATCCAGCTGGTTTCTATTTGTTTCCACTGTAGTATACATTCAGGCTTTCATTTTTACGCTACCATTGACCCTTTAGGAGGATTTCACTTTCTATTTTGAGAAGATTGTATATACTCGTATAACAAAATTTTCTTGCCAGTGACAGACTAAAATTAACACATTTTAAGGCAAGGAGATAATACATTCCTCCTAGAAGCTAGGGTACAGTCTTGCAAAACACAAAAGGCTACACTGGACCAAAAAAGAAACAGTTAATGTTTAGGTACACCCCAGATGAATGAATGAAATTAACTTTCTGACCCCATAAAGTTACTCTGTTTCAGACTCTCCCTGAAACCTAATTTTATATAACTTGACTAAGACACAGTAATATTACCAGTAATATTTTACACTATTTAGCTTTTTACTCTTTATAAAAAGTTTCCTACTCTTTCTTTCCTGGCTTTGATGGAGAAACTTACCTTTCTGCCAAAAACAGTTAAAAACTAAACAAAATTTATTAGGTAATGGCTTTTAGGCATTGCACAATAGGCAGTGGAAAACCTTAATCATTGGTGTTGTCATTGTAATGGATTTTTGTCATTCTAATAGGCATGTAAGATATCCCATTGTTGTTTTAATTTGCATTTTCCTGATGACGTATGATGTGGACCACTTTTTCATATGCTTATTTGCCATCTGTACATCTATGCTGAGGTATCTGTTATAGTCTTGGTCCTATTTTTTAATCAGGTTATTTATGTTCATACTGAGTTTTAAACATTCTTTGTATATTTTGGAGTAACAGTCCTTTATCAGATATGTCTTTTGCAAATATTTTCTAGCAGTCTGTGGCTTGACTTTTCAGTCTCTTGGCGATGTCTTTTACAGTACAGAATTTTTTTTAATTGTTAAAGATTTTTATTTAAAATATAGCTAACATACAATATTATGTTAGTTTCAGGGGCACACCATAGTTATTCAACATTTATATACCTAGGGAAGTGATCACCATGGTAAGTCCAGCAACCATCTGACACTGTACCACGCTATCACAGTATTATTGACTATATTCCCTATGCTGTACATTACATCCCCATGACTTATTGTTTCATACCTGGAAATTTGAACCTCTTATTCCCCTTCACCTTTCACCTTCTTTTTTTTCAATTACAGTTGACATTAAATATTATTTTATATTAATTTTAGGTGTGCAGCACAGTGTTTAGACATTTATATAATTTAAGAAGTGACCTCCCCCAACTAGCTTACTACCCGCGTGGTACTATACACAGTATTACCGTATCATTCACCTATATTCCCTATGCTTTACATCACCATGACAATTTTGTACCTATTAATACGTACTTCTCAATCCCTTCGCCTTTTTCACTCTGCTCCCAACCCCCTCCCATTGATCACCCTAACAGGCCTTGCACCCATCTGACACCATACATAGTTATTACAATATTAGTGACTATATTCCTTATGCTATACCCTACATCCCCATAACTACTTTTTAACAACCAATTTGTACTTCTTAATCCCTTCCCCTTTTTTTACCCACACCACAAAACCCCTCCCATCTGGCAACCATCAAAATGTTTTCTGTATCTTTGACTTTGCTTCTGTTTTGTTTATTTTATTGTTTAGATTCCACATGTAAGCAAAATTACATTGCAGTTGTCTTTGTCTGACACTCCACTCAGCACAATATCCTCCAGGTCCATCCACGCCTCAGCAGATCGCAAGAACACATTCCCTTCCATGGCTGAGCAATATTCCATTGTATACATGTACCACCTGCTCTTTATCAATTTTTCCATCAATGGACACCCAGGCTTCCTCCACATCTTGGCCATTGTAAACAATGCTGCAATAAACATGTGAGTGCACACATCCCCTTGAAGTAGTATTTTGGGTTTCTTCAGACAATACCCAGAAGTGGGATTACTGGCTCCTTCTTTGCCTCTTGTTATAGCCTTTGTTTTAAAGACTATTTTGTCTTGTATAAGTATTTCTACCCCAGCTTTTTTTTTTTCTTTCTTTTTTTTTTTCCGTTTCTGTTTTCATGAAATATCTTTGTTCACCTTCTAGTTTTCATCTGTGTATGTCTTTCAATCCAAGTGAGTCTCTTTTAGGCAGAATGTGTAAGTGTTTTGTTTTCTTATTTGGCCCTCTTATATCTTTTGAATGGGTCATTTAATCCATTTATATTGAAAGTAAATGTTGATAGATATGTAGCTATAGCCATTTTATTATAATAATTTTGGTCTTTTATTTTTTTTCCATCTTAAAGAAGTCCCACTAATCTTCCTTGTAATACTGGTTTGGTGATGAAGAACTCCTTTAGCTTTTTATTGTGTGGGAAGCTCTTTATCTGTCCTTCGATTTTAAATGATAGCTTTGCTGGGTAGAGCATCCTTGGTTGTAGGTCCTAACTTTTCATTACATTGAATATTTCATGCCAATCCCTTCAGGCCTGCAAAGTTTCTGTTGAGACATCAACTGAAAATCTTATGGGAGCTCGCCTATAAATTACTAGTTGCCTTTCCCTTACTGCCTTTAAGATTCTCTCTCTTTAAGCTTTACCATTTTAACTACAATGTGTCTTGGTGTGGGCCTGTTTGGGTTCATCTTGTTTGGGATTTTCCATGCTTCCTGGACTTGTATATCTATTTCCTGCACCAAGTTAGGAAAGTTTTCAGTCATTATTACATTATTTCTTCAAATAGGTTCTCAATCCCTTGCTTCCTCTCTTCTCCTTCTGGTACCCCTATGATGTGACTGTTGTTACACTTGAGTTGTCCCAGAGGTCTCTTTTTTTGGATTCTTTTTTCTTTTTGCTGTTTGGGTGTTTTTTGCTACTTTGTCTTCCAAATTGTTGATTTTATCTTCTGCTTCAGCTAGTCTGCTGGTGATTCCTTCTAGTGCATTCTTCATTTTAGTTATTGTATTCTTCACTTCTGACTGGTTCTTTTTTATGGTTTCAATGTCTTTTTTTATGCTTTCTACCTCTTTGTTGATGTTCTTATTAAGTTCCTTGGGCATCCTTATAACAATTGTTTTGAACTCTGTATCTGGTAGGTTGCCTGCCTTCATTTCATTTAGTTCTTTTTCTGGAGTTTTCTCTTGTTTTTTTCATTTGGGACATATTTCTTTGTTCCCTCATTTTGGGTGCCTCTCTGTGTTTGTTCCTATGTATTTGGTCTTGGCCAGGTGGCCTTATATTGTAGGTGTCCTGTGAGTTCCTGGCACAGTCTCCCTGATCACCTGCTCTGTATGCTCCAGGAGTTTCCCTTGTGTGGATCATGTGTGTCCTCCTATTATAGTTGAGTCCTGATTGCTATTGGCACATCAGTATGTAGGATTGACCCTCAAGCTGATTGGCTGTGGAGTTTGGCCACATCCACCGCTTACAGGCTATTGTGTGGTGGGGCGTGCCACACTGAATAGGATTTGTGTGCCTGCCAAGACCACCTTTATGTGTGCCACTTGTGGGGCTAATTGGGCAGTGCTCTGCTGTGGTCTAAAGCCAACCTCCAAATATGTTGTTTTGGGGGCCTCTTGGGAGAGGCTGTGATACATGTGCGTGTCACCCACTGCCTGTGACTGGCCAGGGACTCCATGGTAGGAGCTGCAAAGTGATATGCAGTTGTTTGCTGTCTGTGATAAATCTGGAGGTGCATGTGAGAGGACTCACTGTGAACTGAGAACAGATGCCATGTATATTGGGCCTGGGGTAGCTCTGCAAAAAGCCAGGACACCCAGAGGCCTGCTGCCACCTGCTGGTTCCGCTAAGTTTCAGCCACTGATAAACCCTTGTGTGGTACACAAGTTGAGTGAGGCAGTGTCTCAGGGAGTCACTAGAGTGGGAAGAGTTGTGGTCACCAGATTAATGTAGATTCTGGGTTGGTTGGTACCAGTGCTGAGCCTGGAGTTTCTCAGCAAAAGTCTCAGAGCACCCTGAGGCCAGTGGCTGCCTGCCTGAGGCCCGCAGACTCTTGATAGTTTTTTAAGAAAGAGTGTAATGTGGACAGAGCTGGATGGTGGCCCCAATGCCTCTGTCATTGGGCCAGTTGCATGGGACAGTGTCCCAGAGGAACTCAACAGACCAATTCAGATTCAGATTTGGCCATGGGTGTGGTGGGAAGGCTCAACACAGGAAAGTTGGTACCTGCCTGCATGCAGCATGGAAGAACCCACACAGGGAAAACAGCAACTGTCCTCCAGCTCTTGCCGTGAGGCTATACACCTCAGTCTTCTCCCCGTAAGCCTCCAATGTCCCCTGAGTCACTGTCCCTCTGCTGGAGCCCAGGGTGAGTGGCTGCGAGTGAGTAAGTCTGTGTGGGGGCCATTAAAGAGGACGTTTGAGTTTCCCACAGCTTTCTGTCCCACCCAGATGGTCAGAATCCTCACTGTTTTTCACAGCCAGATGTTGTGGGGGCTCCTCTTCCTGGCACCAGTACTCTGGGCTAGGGGGCCTGGTGTGGGGCTGGGATCCTTGCTCCTCCAGGGGGAATCCTCCACAGCCAAGATATCCTTCCTGATTCTCAACTGCCACATAGAGGTTTGGGGCCAGCCTATTTCAAATCTCTGCCCCTCCTACAAGTCTTGACATGGCTTCTTTTTATATCCTTAGTTATAAATCTTCTGTTGAGCTAGACTTCAGATGGTTCGCCAGGTTGATTGTTCTATAATTTAGTTGTAATTTTAATGTGTTCACAGAAGGAAGCAGGCACAGTGTTTATTTACTCTGCCATCTTAGATCTCTCTTTCTGCAGTACAGAAATTTTAATAAAGTCAGCCTATAAATTATTTCCTTTATGAATTGTACTGCCTCAACTTAAGTTATGATTTCATTTTCAAACCATCATGGAAAGCTAATTGGATATACTTCATATATAGTTTTCATAACTTTCATTTATTACAAAGACAGAACTTTTGCAAAATCACACTGGTAGACCAGCTTTGGTCTACCTCTAATATATTAGTCAACAAGATTTTTCTCTTTTCTATGACACAATCCTTGGTCATAGCTTTCACCAATCTGGTTTGCAAATTTAAACTAGGGAAAAATAAAAGCTGTACCCAAGGAACATTTTGTTCCAAAGAAAATTACTTCCAGCCTAATTTACTATTGCTGATTTTATTCAAAACCAAAATTATTCAAAGTAAAACATGTTATTGAAATGGTTTGGTTAATTTATTCTCCAGGGGAAGCCATGTTTTAAAATTCCAACTGGTTAGCACGGTAGTCATGGTCCAACATTAGCCAGAATTTCTAGGATTTTGTGGCTTTTAGTTTAGCATTGCAACACCTCTTATGTCAGTGGGCCCAATTTACTAATTCCCAATTCTTGTGAAAATAATATTTCAAAAATGCATAAAAGTAGTTATTCAGTGGGAATTCATGATCAGATTTATGAAAAAAATTCATGGCAAGAAATCAACACTAAAACTATAACCTATTCCTATTTTTTTTCTTTCCATCTTTGTTTAGTTAATGTTATTGTTGTTTGAGTTAGTTCATTCAGGCTGCTATAATGAAATACCATAGACCAAGTGGCTTATAAGCAACAGAAATTTATATCTCACGGTTCTGGACACAGATAAGTCCAATATCAAGGGGCTGGCAGATTAAGTGTCCAGCGAGAGTCTACTTCCTAGTTCATAGGTGGTGCCTTCCCACTGTGCCTTCACATGCTAAAAGGGGTGGGGGAGCTCTGTGGGGCCTTTTTTATAAAGGTATTAATACCATTCGTGAGACATTTGCCCTCATGACCTAATTATCTCCCAGAGGATTTATCTGCCAACTAGGGATTAGGGGTTAGGGTTTCAACAAGTAAATTTTAGGTGAGACACAAATAATCAGACCATAGCATTATTGTTATTGTTGTTGTTTTTGGTGGGGTATGTGTGCGCTCATGTGTGTGTTTGGCCTTTAAGTACATGGACATTGGCTTGGATATTTGTCAAATGTTAAGTGTGCTATTTGTGCAACAGCAGACTATAGTGACAAGAGTGGTAAACAAAGGATTTTAATTATCTAGACAGTATATAAATCACACAGATGGAAACACATCACAATTTTTCCTACTAAAACAACAATCGATGAGGTCTTAATATATATGCAGAAGTGGATAGTATCCTTTAAAAAATGGTATGAAGGTTAATGGTGGTCAAAAACAGTATAGCAAATGTCCATTACAAAGCATAGTCTTAGAAGTCAGATTTCCATAAAGGACCCCTGCAGTATCAGACAAAAGACTTCCCCAAAATGTTATTCAAAATACCTAACCCTTAAAATGATTTTGTTTTTGTTTCGTTTTTCGCTTAGCTCAGACCAAATTTCTAAAGACAGCAATAAGTGCTTCCTATTTCTGAGAAGCCCAAGGCGTTTGGAAACATTTAAAACTTTAGTCCTCATCTTTTTTTTTCCCCCCTATATATCAACAAGAACTTTTTGCAGTTTTGCATAGCTGAAGAAGAGTTAGCTAGCTACCCCCTACCCAGGAAGTGACAGGGAAAAGCCCATATCTGGTTACTCGGAGCCTACCTCAGTTTGTACTCAATCAATTTTCATCCATTTACTTCATTTTGAAGCAGACTTATTCTGAAATAGGCAGAAAGAAAAACAGATAATGGACAAAAGTAGAGAATATGTTCCTGACATATCACAGTAAAGCTGGGCAATTTTGAAGCAAAATTACTACCTAATGATGCTGTTTTTTAATTGGACTGCCAAGCCCAGTGTTGAAGGAAATAGACTGCATTGATATTACAAAATTAACCCAAGAGTAACTGGCTTTTGTGTGTGTGTGTGTGTGTGTGTGTGTGTGTGTGTGTGTGTGTGTGTGCATATAAGCAAGTAACTCTATCCTCCACTTAAACTCTTATTGACTGATAAACTCTTACATTAATATTCTTGATAACCTGATAATGATATGTCTACATCTTTAATTACTGCAATCATGTAGCATTTCTTAAAGGTAATATAAAGAGTAGTGGATATAAAGGAAAATAGAAACTCAGAAAAATATTTGAAAGGCAGAGATCATATATTGAACACATAATTAAAGGCCTTTTATTTGTTAGAGGAGATCAACTTAGAATAACATTCCCACACTGTTAACATTCAACTCAGTATAACTTAATTGGAATTTCCCCTTGTCATTTATCTTTACCAATCTCGAAATCATAGAACATATGTAATTTGGTTGATACTTTAGTTGTATAATTTTCTTTGTTTTAATATCAAATATCCTGCTGGTTTCTGAACATTCTTTTGACTAATTTAGATTCTAAAGACTTAAAATATCATTTAAACTAGTCCTAAGAGTAATCAAGAAACAATTTCCAACAGAAGAAAGACAATTCAAAATAGAGGAGATGAAATTATTATTGACAGTAAACAGCCCCATTTCTTCCTCCTTAACTTTAAGATCTACTTGTAGTATAAAGAACACTGCAGAATAAAAAGTTATCATTATCAATTATCAAATGTTCATAGACTGTTTGCCATTAAAGTTGAAACTTACCGGAGGTTATGTGAGAAATATAAGACATTACCACTGACTTTAAAGAGTTTATAGTTGACTTGAGGGAAACAACAGCAAATCAAGTAATAACTGAACTCTGTCTCATGAGATAGTTATTGCAAGTACATTCATGTTCGAAGGCCAAAGGCAGAAGGAATACATTTCAACTGACTTTGTCAGAATAAACCCTTTCAGAGATGGGACTTTGCACTGGCCTCAAAGAGAAGGATTTAAGAAGCAGGCGATAGTTTCAGGCTGGTTAAGCTGGAAGTCTCTCAGATTTGATATCATTATGACCTCAAAGGCTAATAGATAGACTGAGGATTTCAACAGCTTAAAGTATGGCTGTTGAGCAATACAAGTAAAGTGGTTAACCAGATGTGGAGAGCCATGGGGTGTTTGCCAGTAATTGTGAAGAAAGTGGTTTGTAACCTGGAAACCATTAAAATTTTCTTGTGGCAGATTCTTTAGTGCTTGAGTTACAGTCCTGGATTTTCTACTTCTTAACCCTTTCTCTGGCCTTACTTTCCCTAGCTGAAAAATGAGGCTAGGAGAATTTTTTCTTTTTAATCTTAAATTTTTTTTTCTAGCCTCAAAGAATCAATATGAGGCTCAAAAGAAAATGCACATGAAAGTGTCTTGGAAGCTGCAAACCATTAAGAATGTTTTAATTCATATGACATTACTCTGTGGTATTATGACTAAAATTTGATGCTTTTGACAAACAATAAACCTTTCAGACTATCCAACTGTCAGTGTCATTTATGGATTGTTTTATTACAGCTTGAGAGAAAAATAACACCATGCTTTTTTTTTTTTTTTTTCTCACTACTAGGACACAATGCAGGTAAGGCAAATGTCTTTCCTTTAAATTGGTGATAAAGAATACTTTTAAAGAGCTCTGACTCCTATGGCACCTGGTGCTATCATTCTCAACTGCAGGGAGTCTTGGACCACCACATTCCTATCTGTCTTTGCACAAGGCCCATATCAGAGGTCCCTAAACAGGAGCCAGACATGGGCCATGAGCCAGAATGATTTCAATAAGAACCTAGGTTAAGTTACACATTGCTTCCTGAGTAGGTTGGGTAACCCAACAGCCCACTTCTAGCGGGGACTTTCTATTATCTGCTTGCCAGCTGGAGAAATATTTTGTTTCTTTGTACTTTATTAGCAATGCATGGTAAGTTGGTTTAGAGTGCAAATGAGGTGGAGGATACACATCTATAAGAGTGGCAGGAAGAACTGGAGAAATGACCTTTCTCTGATCCTAACATTTAGTGCCAAGACTAATCCATATGTTCACTTATATTTAAAATAGGTTATTTGGAACTCACACACACACACACACAGAGACACACACACAAAAATTCAATAACCTATGTTAAACTTTTTTTCTCACAAAGTCTTATTATATTGTCATGGTTTCCTATGGTTAAGTTGAAATTAATTGTCCAAGATTTTTAATCACATTTTTGAAGTTTTGTCTTACCCTCATTCATGAGGTTTATCTTTTGTCTTTAGATACATTCTAATCTCTAAAAAGTCAATATAATAAATCTGCAGGCTGTTTTTCCAGATTGCCCCTCCCCAGAAGGATGAAGGATTGCGTTAGCTGAGTCAGATGTGATGCTGATGGTATCGGGAAGCTGTGCAGAGACAGAACTTCCCATTTAGCTTCCCACAAAGTGAGGCCAGACCTCTCAGCCTCCTCAACTGCAGAATTTCTTATTTCCTTCCAGGCTAAGTGTTCTAAAGGTCTAGGACACCTCTTCCTTGTTCAACAATGGTGGGGATGTCCTACCAAGGAAGATGAATGGAGGAGTTAATAAAATTCCCCAGGGTCACAGGGACAAGGAAATGAAATTCGTTCCATGACTGGTTTCCGATTGCCATCATGTTTACTAATTGTCTTTGCTGAACTAGCATGAGGGCAGAGTATTTAGAACAATCCAGAAGAGTATGTAGTTAGATTTTCATGAAAGAAAGCCAATGTGCCATTCCAATGTCATAGTTATACATGCTGTGGATTTAGACATGTGAAAGACCTGGCCATTAAAACTTCAGTGTTCTAACTACTTCCAAAGATAAGGGAGAGAAGAGCGAGAGGGAGAGGAAGATGGAAGCTACCTCAGCCCTTCAGTTGAGGGGGCAGCTCTGGACTTACTTCAGACCACAACTAGCCTGCTGAAACAGCCACTAATAATGAAGTTGGATGGTTCCAGAAGCTTCCCTCTCTTCCCTCCCTTGCAGTTGTTTGAGTGAAGCCAGAGTGGGTGCTGTCTTACTGTCAAATTGATTCAAATCTCTAGACCAAACTTCTTGATGAGCCCCTGAAACCCATCAGCCTTCTATGGCTTCACCAGATAGGGTCAATGACACACCTGCCTGAAGAGCCATAGCTAAAGCAGGCTGGGTCTCTCTGGCATTGTTTTAATCTGCACTCACCCCACCCCATCCCACCCCCAATAAATTGAGGGACCATACACCTTTCAACTCAGTAGTATATTGAACTGCAGAAAACAAGGTACCATCTTCCAGGGCAATTTGCTGGGTGATCTTTTGAAGACTTTTGTTCAGCCACCTAGACACACATATGCTTGCTAAACTACAAGTACAGAATTTCCAGTAAGCAGATTTGATTTTGGAGCCTGTTTCTGCCACTGACTTCAAGTGGGAGTACAGACACTTTTCTCATATTACCTTGGCTTCTAAAGCTGGGTAAACTAATCTGAGGAACCTAGAATGATCTGCCTGCAAGGAGAAGAGGTGGGGCTTTCAGGTTAGTGCAGTTCTAATCACAGCTTACATTTCCTGAATAATAAGAATAAGGATAAATAATAAATAAAATATTAGGGTTAAGGATGTTCACAAACTTTATTCTAAAGTCAAGCCTCCCGCTCGCTGCTTTGGTTCCAGTCTCCCTCTTTAGATGGAGGTGAAGGACCCCTCGCAGAGGGCTCTGGCCCCCAGGAGAAGCCGGCCTCTGCTAGCCCTGCTTGGCTCAGAGATGAAATCTCCGCAGGATCGCCCCTCACCTCCAACAGGAACAGCAGCTCCATCTACCGCGGGGCCAGGTTATCACGTCCTCCGAGAGTCGGCTGCAGGCAGCTAACCTCTTCCACGACTTCTACGGCTCACTCCCTCCACCCATCCTCTCCTCCCCTCCCTCCCTCCCCCCAGCCCAGGGTATTTCCCAAGCATCCCAAGTTTGATTTCCTGCCTGGGGGAAGGTGCAAGTGCCGATATAAGGGATGCAGAGGACTTGGGGAAGGCATAGTACTCTGGAGCTTCAAATCCCCGCGCCTCCTCCTTCATCCTCTCGCCGCACCCTCTTTGCCGCAATGAGTCTCCAGCCCAGCCGCGCCGCCCTCATCTCCAGCCCTTCCAGGTCGCTGTGCGCTCTGCTCGCTCTGCTGCTACTGACGCCGCCGGGCTCCCTCGTCAGCGGTGAGAGCGGACTGCCCGCGGGACGCACCGGGCAGAGCGGCGCGCCCCAGACTCGGCCGCGGCCTCCGAGTCCCGAGGGCGGGAAAGTGTCCCGGGCCAGGCTTGCTGGAGACGAGCTCCTCCAGCAACCTGCCCTATAACGGTGTCTCTCTTTCTGCCACAGCTGCTCCTAAAGCGGTCGTACTGAGAGAGCTGCGTTGCGTGTGTTTAACCCTCACATCCTCGGTTTATCCCAAAATGATCAGTAATCTGCAGGTGATCCCCGAAGGACCGCATTGCCCCAGCGTACAAGTGATGTAAGTCCTCGTGCTCGGTGGTGGACACTGGGACCTTGGCAAGAGGGAAGCCCGCCTGCCTGGGTCTTCAGCCCCTGCGCTCATGGGCGAATCCCCTTTTTCTTTCTGCAGAGTCACCTTGAAGACCAACGAGGAAGTCTGTTTGGACCCAGAAGCCCCTTTGTTCAAGAAAATCATCCGGAAATTTTTGAACAGGTACCTGTCACTTTTATCTTCGTGGTTTTCAAATCCCTCTTGACGTGCAGACTTCTCAGGCAAGGTCGTTATCCTCTGCATGGGATTTGGCTGCCACAGCCCAGCCCATTCTTGAAATAAAAAGATTGTTCAGGGGAAAAGGGGAAAGTTGTTCTGGAATGTCCAGGGAAAACTTGTATCACTATGTTGCACGGAATTGCCTAAGAGGTTACACAGAACTCACGACTAACATGTATTTTTTGTTAGTATAGTCCTTGAGTCCACCTTTGATTTTAAAAAATTTTAAATTAAATTTATTAGGGTGACATTGGTTAGTAAAATATATAGGTTTCAAGTGTACATTTCTATAATACATCACGTATATATTGCATTGTGTGTTCACCACCCTGTGCTTCTTATTGATCTTAAGATCTGTGTTTTGAAAACAGGTTGGCATAGAGGAGTGTGGAAATTTGGTTAAACTGATAGAATTCTTTTCTCAACAGTGGAAACAAGAAAAATTAAAAGAAAGAACCATGCATTGGAAAAACTGCCCAGTTCTTCAGCAGAACAGTTTTCTGGAGCTCTCAGGACCCAAGGAAGATAAAAAACAAATGCTGATTTCTCCAGGGAGTTCTGTTTCTTCATGAATTCCCCACTTTGAGAGAGGGATGGGATGTGGGACCTAGGTTTGTCTCCGCAGCTTTCTGCTCAATTTATGAAGTAATGTACATACTATTTCCTGCTATTTATTTGCTGTTATTTTATCTGCTATGCTATTGAAATCTTTGGCAATTGACTAAATAGTAAACCAAGAATCACTGGTTGTTAATCTTTCAAGGTGACTAGTGCATTTCTAGAATATATTGCCTAGAGTGTTACTGAAAAGCCTGTGGATTTAATATGTAAAGGGTATTTCTTTAGAATGCTACATATGAAGATAAACTGCTACTCACTCTTCTCATGAAATCAGAACTATTTTAGTATTGTTTCTTGGGGAATATGTTAAAGAATTTCCTTACTCTTTACCCTGGGATCCTATTTAAGTTATATTGCATTAGAAAGCTAGGTGCATCATACAGTTTTCTGTGTAGAATGTATTTCCTTATTTAGAATTTTTAAATGTTTAAATTCTATAAGGAGTAATATATTCTTTTCCTATAACTTCAGACATTTAATGTCTTCTTAGTATGGCATAATGTCATGATTTACTTATTACACTTTGATTTTGTATTGTATTTATTAACTATTTTATTAGGAGTACCATAATTTTACTCACTAAATATATGTTTTGGATATATGAAGCAGCTAGGAAATAGGTAAATTCCAACTCCTTATGGATAGTTTTTACAGAAATGCATTCCTTTAGGTTTCCTTTTTTTTTTTTTTCAGAATAAAGCAAACTTAACAGTGATCTGTACTCTAAAAGTTTTGAAAATATATTTGAGCTATTTGAATATAAACACATCATTTAGTTTTTTTAAAAAATACGCAACACTGCTAAGATTGGTAGATGCTTAGACTAGATCTTTAAAAGTTTTTGACCATTTTGTTATAAAGAATTATATGTCTACCACATTTACTATGTTAAAATTGCATGTTTTATTTGTGTGTCTCACTGGTTTATAGTACTTCTTTTATTCTTTGGAAAAAAAATAAAATATTTGTAAAATTTACTCATGTTGTTTCTTTCTTCTTATACTGTTAAAAAATTGTATTTTTCTTTAATCCTACCTTATTTTGAAAATTAACCACTCCTCTCTGCCTAGCAGAGAGGACCCCTATTTCCCAATGCCATTGCATTAGTTCAGCTTTTCTCCAAGCCCATGCCCCTCCCAGTTACTCTTTCTCAGCACCAACATCCTCTAGGTTCTGTAGAAAACACAAATAGGTAAGACTTCCTTATCTTAAATCCTTAACTGGCATGCTATTTCTTAGACATGAAATGAAAGTGTGGAAACGTGACAAATTAGGTTCAGTTTCATTCAACTCCTGCTTACTCCTTCAACTTCACTTTTTCCCTCCCATCTTTGCAGTTAGGTGTTTAGTTCTCTCCTGGGTCCACGCCTGTGCCTTTGCTAGGGTTTTTACCTGGAAGGGGCTTTCCTCTTCTGCCATTAGGAGGAAGCTTATTCATCCTCCTGAACTCAGCTCAAATAATACCCGCTTCACGATGTTTTTCTTGACACTCCCCACAGAATTTGTGGTTTCCGTTTTGATGTTCCCATAGATACTTGAATTTATTTGAACAGCAAATATGGCATTGCTTTTATTTGTTTACAGGTTTCCTTTCTCTACTCTAATAAGAGCTCTCCCAGAGCATCAACCATATTTCATTTCCCTCTGTATCCCCCATACCTGACAGAGATTGTCTTAAGGAATTAATAAGTTATCTTGAACCTTAGGTTGTCAGATAGTGTCCTAAAATCAATAACTTGGCTCACGGTAGGTGTTGAATTCCTTTATCTTTTTTTCTTTTCTCCTTCTTGTCTAGGATTAATCCAACAAGAGCTTTGGCATATGCCGTTCCCTCAACCTATAACACTTACCCCTCTCTTTCATCTGGCTGAGTCGCATCCTTCCTTTGGGTCAGTTTGCCTGTCACTTAGGGCCTCTGTGACCCTTTCTCCCATCAGATTAAGGCTCCTTTTATATTCTTTCATAGAATTCATACTTTTCCTTTATAACATTTTGTTACTCGTAGAATCTAGAGAGACTATATATATGTGGTCATTTATTTAGCGTGTAATTCCAACTTCACCGTAAACTCCATCAGGGCTGGGACAGCGTTCATCATGGCCATCTCAGTTCCCGAGATAGTGCCTAGCGCATAGCAGGTGCTTAAACAGATGAGTGAGGTGGGCCAAACAAATCCCAATAGCAATTTCATGTAAATAGCTCATTCTTAGGAAAAGTGAGAAAACAAAAAAAAAGAAGACTAATCCAATCAGTATATATAGACACCCCCGATTAGATTAATACATTATATATGCTTATATTGGCATGTATTTGTATATATTCATGTGTACTAATACATCATTAGCAGATCTATATCTAACCTGTTATTCTACATCTTTTCATCTCTCTCCTTATATATAAAATATCAATTAGATTAATATATTAGTATATCTATATAACAGAAAGGGAGAGAGAGAAAAAAAAAAACGGATATACAAAGATATGGAAAAACCTGGAGTTAAAAAGATGGGTTTGCTGACGATTTTTTCAGCAATATAGAAAAGCATAAAATACCTCTAGTTTTAAAGAAATACATAAACTTCTGAGGTCTCGTTTTGCTCTTTCAAATAGTAGTTTTTTTCTTTGAACCTATGAATTAAACACTAATCCTGGGGAAACACCAAAAATGAATACCAATTATCATAAATGTTTTAACTATAAATTCCAGTGTTTTAGACAATGCCTGATTTTTCATATCAACCCCAAAATAGTCATGCCTGATAATAATAAATGAAAGCATATTAAATGCCCTCTGGATAGGTGAAATGTGTCTTGTGAAGAAATAAACATTACTGTCTTATTTTCCTTATCATCATTCAAGATCTTTGTTTTTCCCAAAAATCAAGATTTATAAATTTAGTTTGATCATAAACCATAGAATAGGACCTATTTGTATTATCCTTACAATTCTGTTTGAATTTGTTTTTCTATAAAGAAAATAGATTATAGTGTATTACCAGAAGTATAACCTATACAAAAATCTCAATTCTTGATCCTGTCACTAACAAACTCAAGAACTAACTAAATTAACTTAATGTATGTATTCTAGGGATATGTCTGATATTTTTCTCATGCAAACCCCTAATACTATTTTCACTGTTATCCACTTAGAATTCTCTAATACATGAAATCATTAGGAATTGAACAAGTCTCCGCTAAAATCTACTGTTACTGCCCCAATCCAGACAACTTGCAAGGTGTAGTTAATTCTTTTTATTTTATCAGACTTTGCTGTTTGCCTCTAGTGTGACACATTCATGTAATCCATCAGTTCATAAAGGTATGACAAGATCTATGATAAAATACGACTAGTGGCTTTGTTTTTCTACCATAGTTTTAATTATTGCATAAGGGAAAGAATTGCTCTTGGTAACTCATGTTGTACATAACTTCAAAAGTCCTTCCTGGATGTTACAAATTGAGAAATTTACCCAATTTTGATTTGCCTCCCTGACTAAAGCATGGAAGACAAGAAAAGTGCACATGATTCTGACATTGGCTGATGATCACGGGTGGCTTATAGTCAGCAAAATTAATATTCTAGTCCTGAGAAGAATTGTTCATACTTCAAATATCTAGAGTGAAATAGTAATAGTAACATAGAAAGACCTAGAGTTTAGATGTGAAATTTTATTTCTACAAAGTGTAGTCCTGTTTCTTAAATATTGAGAAGTTTCAAAATCACCCCCACCACTAAAAGATCCACGTTCTTAATGGATGTGTTTCCACTGTCACATTAAGTGTGTGACAATTGTTTCTGACCCACCTCTAGGGTTGGACAAAAGGAAAAATTGCTGATTCATTTCCAGCAAGAGAGGCCAGTGATACTTCTTTGCAGTTTGTGGTGCAGTAGAAAGTCAGAGCAATTGTGTTTCAAATCTAGTTTTGAGTATTTTTAGTATTGTGACCTTGGCAATTTATTTAACATCTCCATTCCTCAGTTTTTTCATCTGTCAAACCAGCACAATAATATCTATCTCGCAGGCACAAAGAGCTATCCTGGAACAAAGTAGATGCTTGATAAATATAGTTCCTTTCAAGTCTCCTAATTCACATTCCTTTTTACAAATGGGAAGAGCTCGATAGTTTAAGTATGCTTATTTATTTTTTTCAGATTTATCCATATTCTTTTTACCTATGTGTCATGCGGGGTGTCATGCAGGGTCTCAGCTCCCACTCCCCGCATAAAAACGCAGGATATGGTGAGGTCAAAAAGGAACACCCCCAGAGCCATAGATAGGGGAGTCAGACCACTATATTCTCTCTGGCGGCTGGGTAGGAGATACAGGAAGCAGGAGCCACATGATCCGATCCTCAACCTGCCGTCTGCTTCTCTGTCAACCAACCTCACTTGCTAACTGCAATCCACTTGCTAGCTTAGCCACAGCAGTTATATCAGTGGCTAATGGCTGACGGGTAATAGCTGATGGCCAACTAGTCACAGCTGATGGCCATCTACTACCCCAACCAGCACCTTTCCACATGAGGCCGAGAGCCTGGAAACTGCTCTCTGGGACTCTGTCCTCACACTATGCATGAATGATTAATTTTTGGTGCTTCTAAAAATGTTTCCACCAGCCTTTTGCGGGGAGCTTCTGGAAACAATGAATTCATATTCTTTCTATATTTGTAGTCAATTATGTGGTAATGTTATCAGAATGTGTGATGTATTTCCTTCTTATAAACATTGATCCTTCAAATACCAATATATTTGATATCATTTATTGATAATCCTGTTACATACTGGACCCTGCGCAGGATCCGTAGGATATATGAGTGGAGACTACAAAGATGAGAAGCGTTCAGCCTAGGTTAAGATCTTTTGGCAGAAATATACTTAGTTTTTTCTGACAAAGCTTTTCTGGAAAGCTGAATGAAAAGGGACTAGATTTTTTCGAAGAGAGAGAGAAAATGTCTTAAGTAGGAGTCCCTAGACTCAAATTCTGAGTTTGTATGCAGGAAGTTTATTGAGGAATGCGCTAAAAAGTAATAACTTTCAGGCAATAAGGGAACAGCACTGGGCAGAGGAAAAGTTGCTGTTACGACAAAAGAGTCAGGCAGTCCTACAAGTGGCTCTGGAGGTGGGGTGGCTTTCAGAGATTTTCTGAATTGTGGCGTGGGAGGCAAATCTCTGTATCCTCCCATTGGCCAGCCATTAGATATGGGCTACCCGTGGTGAGTGGATATAGCTTTTGGTGAGAGAGTTCCCTTAGGCCACAGGCTATGCTCAGAGAGGGCCTCAGTTGTGAGCTATCTGTGGCCATCATTCCCAGAGGCTGAAGAAAGCTGTGGTGCTGAAAGGGCATCTAGGTGATGCATCATGGTTTCAGGGGCAGAAGGGAGGAAAGAGGAGAAGGAAGGGAAGGTGAGGAGAGAAGGGGAGAGGAAAGATTAGAAGAGACGTGGGGAGGAGAGGGGAAGCAAGGAGAGTGGAGGGCTCTTTTATTTTCTTTCTTCCTTTCCCTTTCCTACCCTCCTCTCTCCCCCTCCATCCCTTCCTTCCTTCTTCCTCCCATTCATTCTTCATTTATTCCTGAAAAATAAAATGATGTTACTTAAAAGAGGAGGAGGAGCAGGGGGCCAAGGTGTCCCAGCAGAAATCTTAGCCAGCAGCCAGCACTAACCACCTCCTATGTGAATGAGGCCATTTTGGACTTTTCAGCCATTCCAGTTGCCCTCTGACTACATCTACTTAGGTGAGCTCAGGCAAGATGACAGCAGAAGAACTGCTCATTAGCGTACAGAATTATCAGAAGAAAAAAAACTGTTGTTGTAAGCTACTAAGTTTGGATTGGGTTGTTACGCAGCAAAAGAGGCTGTGGGGACAGAGTCCCAGAGAGCAGTTTCTGGTCTCTCGGTCTCACATGGAAAGGTGTTGGCTTGGGTAGTAGATGGCCATTAGCTGGGACTGGTTGACCATCAGCTGTAACCACTTAGCCAATTAACCACTGATATAAATGCAGTGACTGCATTAGTTGGTTGATTGGTTGGCAGGCAGAGAAGTGGACAGTGGATAGTGAATCGTGTGGATCCTACTTGGTGTGTTTCAGCCGGCTGCCAACAAGAATATAGTGGTATGACTCCCATATCTGTGGCTCTGTGGGAGTTCCTTTTTGGCCTCACCATATCTTGCGTTCTTATATGGGGAGTGGGACCAGAGATCCCGCATGAAACCCTGCTTGATAGAGGCTCAAAAGAGGATCATCATGCATCTAATGTTAAACAAATGATGTTAATCAACATAAAATAAAAAGAAAAATTCTCAAGCCTGCAAAATATTGCAGTGATCCTGTATAATAGCCCCCAGGAAGACATTTCCTCCTCAGCTCCTTCACCCTCCATATTTTCCCCTCACCCCCACCCCAAGCTTCACCTCTGTGCAGTATACATCCTCAACTGAATGGGTGCCAGAGTAATGGAGGCCTGGACCTTTCTTGTCAACTCAAAGTTATACAGAAAATCATTTGATTTCAGCACTTATAAGGAATCACTTTTTGTCTAGTATTTCAATCTATTGATTAAAGTGCTTTAACAAACTGACACAAAATTTTATTCTTTCTGGGATCTTTACCAATTGCTTTTATGACTAGTTCTCAAGTGATAACTTATTTCCTTCCTACTTGGGAAATGTCGATTCAAATTTTTCTGTATCAGGCAGAGTTAATATATGTCTTAATTTTAATGGATAATGGTCCTCCAATGGCTCTAGATAGTTTCTTTTTAAAATAGTGAACAGACAAGTTTTTTGGGGGGGAGTTAAAAATTTGCTCGTTTCCTGAATGACTCTGCTATTTATACAATGACTTGAAGGAAAAAGATATAAAGTAATTTACCACCAAAAAAAAAAAAAAAATTCACCACGGTGACAATGTAAGATTCACAAAAATGCTGTCAATTTATTTTTAAACCCAAGAACCTCTGACGCTAATTTTCTAAGCATTGAAGTCATTAAAATAATTTTTTAAAGTTAACTTCTTTTGATTGAATAACTGATTTTAAAATTTTGTACAGTCAGTTTATCAGTTTCTATATTGTGTTTCTCTTCATAGAAATCAAAGAAAATTATAAAAATGAAAGTAATAGCATTTAGCAGTGGTAGTAGCAATAGTAGATTAATACTTAAATTCCACTGCTTTGTACAAATATTTTATGTTTCACTTTTTAAAAAGAAATAGTTAAATGACTAAGTCACACAACAAAGAGAATTTTGTATGCCTGGAACATAGTAAATACTTAATCCAAATTTATTAAATAAAAGAAAACTAGCAGAGTTATTTACCTCAAATGCTGACTAATAGGCTTGCAAAATTTTAGTGACTCAAGAAATTTGTTAATACTTCTTCATGAACCTTGCTGACAAATGTGTCTTTTGTGAAAAACATACTTGTTGACTAATACAATGACTTGACTCTGTGCTACATGCCTGCATCTTTCCTGGTACTGACCACTCAAACAGCATCATTATTTCAGAAGACTTTCAATATAGTTTGCACAAAAGGATTAGGAACTTTTGAGTAATCTTACTAAATGAACCAGGCAAGAAATTTGGATTGTGTCTGTCCCCAGTGAAGCCAATAAATATTGTAACCATATGTGTTAGGGGTTGTAATGGACAGAAGAAGAAGGATACTATAAATAATGCTAAAAACCTTTATATTTTGCTCTGGAAATGGTTTTGAGTTTATGTTTGAATAAAAAAAATCTGATTTGCAAATTTATAATATTTCAATCACAATGATGGGGAAAGATTATAAAATCATTACTCAGAAAGAACTAGAAAGAAGTTTACTCGCCATATTCTGTTTCCTGTTGAGATTCTCTACAATTCATTCCATATCTCAGCTCTTAGAAGAACATTAATTTTTTCAGCTTAAGCTTTTCCTTAAGCTTGTTTCTGGTTTGGGAGAGGAGGAAAATCATTTCAATTTATATATTTCAATTTATGTATAAAGCATTTCAATATTTTCTACTACAAGATTGTAAGTTATAAGAAGAAAACAAATGGAATGGGGAAAAATAAGTAATACATTGAAAAACAGGAACTAAGAACTTAAGTAGGCATAGTCAGTAACTGATAACTGGAAAAATTGGCTGAAAAGTTTTTTTTAAAGGTTGGAAAAATTATTTACTATAATCATCTTTTGATAAAAAGTAATGTTTTACATTTAATATTTTAAGAGTTTCTTTTAGAAATTTTAAAGGTTTAAAAAATAAAAAAAGAAAACGGGAAGTTTAAATATTGTATAAGATTTTTTATATAATTGTAAGAGGAAGATAAGCTGTGGCCAGGGCCTCACCCTTTATTCCCAGCCCTCCAAATCATCTTTTTATACCATAGATACTTTGAGCCATGTGGAGTTTGGTTTGAGAACTGTAGCTGATTAGACAGGAAAGATAGGGGTAGCCGCTTAACTCAGTTGGTTAGAGCGCGTGCTCTTAACAACAAGGTTGCTGGTTCGATTCCCACATGGGATGGTGTGCTGCGCCCCCTGCAACTAAAGACTGAAAATGGCAACTGGACTTGGAGCTGAGCTGTGTCCTCCACAAATAGATTGAAGGACAATGACTTGACTTGGAGCTGATGGGTCCTGGAAAAATCATTAAAAATTAAAAAAAAAAAAAAAAAAAAAAAAAAAAGGAAAGAGAAACCTGCCTTCATATGATACAGATTCATTGAATCATTGATTTATTCACTGGCATTGTTTAGGACCCAGTGTATATTGCATTATCAAAGAAACCTCAGACATTCTTCTGCCTTTAAAAGTGTGCAGTTCAGTTGAGGAAGTAAGTCTTATGGATGGGACAGAGATCCAGATAATAACATATACAACCAGCATGTGATGTGTAGGGCCACTTCTACATCTCTGTGGGGATTTGTCTATATCAAGTAGGATTTGAGATCAAGACCCTTAATTAGCATCTGAAAATTGAGGAATAAAGATCTTACTGCAATTTGTATAGTGCAAAACTGGAAAGGGTAGAGAACTCTCTTTTTTAAGGGTCTCGTAAAGTATGCATAAGGCCTATAACATGTATTATAGGAAAGCAGGGCATATTACGTAGTTATACAAAGAAACCATATGCAATATTTCAGTCTCATTCTTAACCTAAGTAGAGTGTCAAATATGTGTAAAGGAGATTGGTGTTGAGAAAGGTAAAGTGGGAGTGTGAGGCAATATGTAAAATGACATTTAGCAGGAAATTTGACTTTCTTAGTGTTTATCTGGGTTGGGCATAACCACCCTTCTAAATTTATAACCACATACTCTCATTCCCCCACCCCCACCCCTATCCTTTTTCTCCTTACTGGCCTTGAGGGAGTGTATATAAAAGAAATTCAGGAGAGCTTGAAAAGCCACTTAGCTGGAGACTGCTTGATGGCAATTCACCCTCACACTGAGGTCTCCTGGCTCTAGGAACAAGTCTAGCTCAGTTCTCTCCACCATGAGCCTCAGAGCAAGTACCACCTCCTCCTATACCAGCTCACTTCATGTCTTACAGGTGCTGCTGCCACTGTCACTGCTCCTGACCACGCTGGTTCCCTCTACCATCGGAAAAAGTAAGAGAAACTTAGGGAAAGATGAGGGTGGAGTCCCTGCTTCCCTGTAGCAATGGCTGCTTCTGCTGCAGCTGTGTTGGGGACAGAACTAGAGGAGACTGTCATGTGCTCCTAAAGCTAGAGCACTCTAAATGGAGGAGCTAGGCTTAGCGGGCACTTCATATGTTCCAGGCATTTGACTAGGGTATTTTACTAAAGGTTTCAGATCATATTAACAATGGCTTTGTGAGAGAGCTACAATTCACGAAGAAGGGGACTGAGGAAACAAGTCAATACACAAGATCCTTAAGGTAATCATGACTGCTAATAGAGTCACAGTTTCTATCCTAGCTGAAAGTGCGGACCATGAGCGGTATGCTGAACTTCGCTGCCTGTGTATACAGACCGTCTCTGGCATTCATCCCAGTAAAATCCAAAATTTGGAGGTGATCAAGGCAGGACCTCATTGCCCCAAAGTCCAAGTGATGTAAGTCCCTGCTTCTGTATTATTGACTCATTAGTGAAACCCTATGCCTCTATCCCCACGGACACTATTTTGTCCAGCCCCATAGATACCTTCTGATAATCCAGGACACACAGATAATTCTATTCTGTCTTGCAGAGCCACGCTGAAGAATGGGAAGGAACTCTGCCTGAACCCAGAAGCTTCCAGAATCAAGAAAATAATCCAGAAATTTTTGGAAGGTGATGGATCAGCTTCTTAATCTGTTTACTTTCTGTCAAAACTTTTTATTTCCCAGGAAGAGTAAGAGTTTGAAGTCTTGACTTTCTGGAGTTTTTAATTTATCCAGGATACCTGTTCATACTGTATTACACTTTGGGTATGTGTTCTATTCTCTTTCAAAATGTCACATTTTATTCTGAAAAGACTGGTTAATAGATGACAGAGAGAAGATGAAAGTAAGCAAGCCTAGTCTTAAAATATATTATGTGGTTTATTCCCTAACTCTTGGCTACATGTGGTACTGTGCTTTTCATTTGTTTAAAGTGTTCTTTCTAAATAAATATGTGTTAACTTGTCTTGCTCTACTTGACTGTCAGGCTACACATGCCCATGATAATTGATTCCATAATGGTCAACGATATAAGGAATCACACAGAGCCCAGCATACAGAACTTGTTCAATTAATGTTTGTTAATGTATTTAGGGATGTAATAGAGTTCTTCATTGTCTTAGTCCTAGGAGTCTTGTTTCAAAACATTCTCTGAAAGATTTTTCTAATGTTTATTTTGGCCTTCAAACCCTAAAATTAATAAAATTATAGAATGTGAGTCTTGTAAGCAGTGGTTATTTAAAGTGAATATATTTAATACCAATAGAGCAAAAATTATGCGATGAAAAACATTAACATGCTCTATAAAAAAAAAACAGAAAAAAAAAAACCCTCCAGTATTTCCTACAACAATAACAACAATACTACAGATTCTACATGGTACTAAATGTTTTATCCTTGCATGTTTGCGCATGTTTGCATTTATTTAATATCTGCATGGTTACAATTTTAGTATTAGAATCAGCCTTGCAAATAAATACAGTAGAGCATTTATACTTTACCAGACTACTAATTATTATTTTATAATCAATAAAAATGTCATTCATTTCTTAATATTTTAAATTTATACTCACACTACTCTTATAGAACTAGTAACAAAAGCAAAATTTGTTATGGTGTTGTTGTTATATATTATTAATTTTAACAGAATTGTTGAGGGGAAAAAAGCCTTAGTTATATTTTTAGTCTTTTTCACACTTTGGTATTCACAATAGACCAACAAAAGTCACTAGTTGATGATATGTACCAATTTTAAGGTACTATAATAATAGCTAAACTTTATTAATAACTTTTAATATGTCAGGTATTTTAAGTGTTTTGCATGCATAAATTTAATATTTCTTACAAGATAGCTATGATTTGCTTAGGAGCACTTCCTTTGGAGAGAAAATAACTGGGTACCAGTGAGAGAGAAAAACTCAGCTCTACCACTTGCTAGCTGTGTAACTTTGGACAGGTTGTAAAACCTCTCTGTACCTAAGTTTTTTCATCTCTAAAATGGGATGATAAAAAAAAAAGGATAATAATATTGCTTATCTTATAGAGTTGATGTGAAAATTAAAAATTAATAAATTCAAAGTGCTGAACATAATGCATGTGACACAATAACCCATATATAAATGTTAGTGATTATTTGTTATTATTACTGTTATATTAGCATCCCCAGTACTACAAAGAAGAAAACTGAAGTTCAAAGAGATCATGTAATATGCTCTAAGAGCAGATGAATCAATAGGTAACAAAGTGGGGATTTGAAATTATGCTCTTAACCACACCACATGACTTTATTTGATTCTTCTTTCTCTAATGAATAAATTATGTTCTATGTCACATAGTGTTATTGACACGCAAAATAGGACTTGATACATAAATAGCATGCTGCCTATACTATGATAGTTACAGGAGAATAAATAAGTTCACCTACCCCAACCTGTGCATGGGCTTTGGGAAGCATTCATGTAGTAAGCATTTAGTTTACAAACTTTGCATTATTAAGGTCACTTTGTATTATCTCCTCACCATTATAGATTTAATGCTTTGTCTACAAAATAAATGCATTTATTAAGTAGTAGTCATTTCTCCAGTGTTTTCCTACTGGAATCCCATAGGGCCAGTTCCTGAGATATGACATAGTTTTTACATTATGCTAATACTTCCTGAGATGGAGATATCTTTTATTTTTGTGTGCACATATAAAATTATTCCATTTAGATGCAGAGAAAGGATAATTTAATTGTCACTTACTACTCCCTGGATTCCTTTACCCTGCAAATATTGAATCTGGGCGTAAGGCTGTACAAATCCAAAATGCTGCCCATCCATCTCCAAGACCAGTCCTGCTATCCATTTCCTCTGCCACAAACCCAATTTGGGATTTAAGTTTCAGCTTGATAAGCATATTCTGTTACCAGCCATTGTGTTTGGATGCTGGATATTCAAGAACACATAAGTTACAGAGAATTGCTCTTGAAGAGGTCACTGTCTGGTGGGTGAGGCAGGCACATTGACAAATAATTACAACCACATGTGACACTTATTAATATAGAGGTATGCTCCAGCTGCTCTAAGAAACAGACACATGAACAAGTCAAAACCTCATCATCATTTTCAACATTTATTATCTTTCCTAATGTAGTAACTCTATGTTGCGTCCCTCTCTATGTCTAGTCCACCAGTGTACTAGAATAGTGGTAAACATTATGATCTCTCATCTCATAGAGCTTCCCATTTAGGAAGAGAAACAGCTTTAAACGCTTTTAAACACAGAAGCACAAACGTATATCTGAGTGTATAGTGTGTGTGTGTGTGTGTGTGTGTGCGCGCGCGTGGTCTGTGACAAATAGGAAAACCAAAGGTTGCTACAAGACAACAGCAGGGAACACAATTATATTTTCAGCTGTCACGGAAGGCCCACCGAGGAAGTAATATTTAAGCTGACACCAGAAATACGAATAGGACTTAGTCAGATAAAAGGTCAGGTGGTGGGAGAATAAGAGAAATTAAATGGCAGAGCCCTGCAGAAGTCTGGTCCTGCTGAGCATTGAGAGCTCAGCTAGTTCTACGCAGTGGGCTCCTGGTGCCCTTTACCACAGTTAATCAGTGTGACAGAGAGCCTCTGGCTTTGGGATGAGGGCACACTTTGCCCTGATCAAGAGCCAAAGTCGTTCTTTTTCAGGGAAAGGATCATGGTCCATATTGACCTCTCTGGTTCCTGTGCAGGATTCTGTTGCATACCCTCCACGGTCTCTTCCATGTCTTTTCTACACAACTCCCAGATGTTCTGTGTCCTCTTGAGAGCATCACTGCTTCTGCCCACAGTGCAGCCCATCTCACCCTGTCACTGGTACTGGCCCAGGTCGCAGCAGGCACTCGGAAATGTGGCCTGGAAGTTCTCCTTTTTGATCTCCTTCTTGGCTGAGCAGAATGAACAAACATCCAGGCACCAAGTTTTGAGAAAGAGTGAATTCTAATACTACTTTTACAGTTTTTCTCATGATCCATGAGGATCCATGAGGCTAATAGACTTTGCTTCCTAGAGTATATTGGTGATGGTTGGTAGAGCTGGTCGATCCCATTCAAGAGACTGAGGAGGAAGCCTTCCACATTCAGGTGAAATTCAGAACTCAGTCACTGCCTAGAGACCAAATTCAACTTTTCAGTAGCAGAAAACAATCACAAACTACACATCTTGAATGCACACAGCCACCAAACTCAACTCAACAATAATTAACAAGAAGGGCAGGAGCAAATGAGCAGTTCTTGACAGAGCAGCTGGGAGATGGGCAAGACACAGAAACTGTCTCAGTCTTGAAGGTACATGCTTTGTAAATTGCAACGTGACTACAAAGAACTCATTACACATTACAAAGAACACACACATTTTATAAGGTTAAAGTACCGTTTCTAACTCCACAACTGCATATATGTGAATTTGGGTTGGCATGTGGATCCTGCTACCAACTCGCAGCCAAGACAGCTGACTCAGGCTTTTATTTTTTCCTAATCTTGGCTGGCCAGAGCCCAACTCTTCTCAGCCCTGGCACCACAGCACCTCACCCACCAGCCCAGGCTTCCGGACAGCGGGGATAAAACACGCCTGGAGAGTGTCAGCCCCACTGGTCTGCGGAGCTCCAGCCCTGCCTGCCCTTGTACTCCCGCGCCTTGGAGTCATGAGCCTCAGAGCAGACCCCCGCGCCTCCCGCTCCCGGCCCAGCCCCGGCCTGCTGCTCCTGGGGCTGCTGCTGCTGCCAGCTGTGGTCGCCAGCGTCATAGGTGAGAACAGAAGCCACACTGGGAGGGCCCCGGGGCGGCGGGGAGAGATGCCGGGAACACCCGGGGCTGGGGCGGAGTCCTTAGCTGCAGACGATACCGGGTGGCTGCGCGTTACTGAGCACCTATTAAGTGTGCAGGCTCTGTGCCAAGTGCTGCTCTGTGCAATGTTACTTATTTACGGAGGTAGGTATGGATTGTAGACGAGGAAATGAAGGCCAAATGCAGTGAGAAAGATCTCTAAGGAACGTTTGGCAGTTCTTGGAGTCACCCATCCCTACCCCACTCTCATGCACCCCCTCACCCATCCCCATTCCCCAGCTGATCCTGAAGAAGGAGATGGGGACCTGCAATGCATGTGTGTGAAGACCACCTCCCAAGTCCACTCCAAGCACATCGTGAGCCTGGAGGTGATCCGGGCGGGACTCCATTGCCCCATCTCCCAACTGATGTGAGTCCTCACACGTGCACAGCTTCTTCCCCCCATCCTCTGTTTCCTCTCCCCTTTCCTATGGCCGCTCCACACCCCACTCCACCCAGAGCCTAATCCCATGTTCAGAGCTATCCACTGACAGGCTCCTCTCTTCTCCTTTCCCTGGCAGAGCCACGCTGAAGAATGGGAGGAAAATTTGCCTGGACCCACAAGTCCCCACGTATAAGAGAATAGTCAGGAAACTTATAGAGAGTAAGCTACTAGCTGTCTAAATCTGCACATTTGCTATATAATGTGTTTTGGTTTTTTTCATTTTCAATCTAACTGTGGAAAAATCTAAAGTTTTTATTATCCTTCAAATTCTAAATAAAGAAAATAAATCAAGTTGTGGTTTATTCAAATATTTCTTAATAGAGCAAAGAAATCGTGTTAACACATCACAATTTCTTATAAGAAAAAACTCTCCAGAATTTTAAGCAAAGATATATTTTGAAAAAAGTTTGGTTTAATAAAAACTGGTTTTGTTTGGTGTTACATGTTGGCTGAGACATATTTTCATATTTACATGATTGCATTGCTTAACAGCTACTTATTTACATATTGATGTTATAATTAGCTTTGTCAATAAATATTAATAGCACTTAAGATTTACTAGGCTGCTTTAAAAAACAAATAAATCAGACGTTGCTCTTATTCCCTTAAGATTCTACCCCAGCATTACAAAATCAATAAAAATAAAACCAGAATCTCAACTACTTAATGGAAATATACTGATATTTTCCAGAGAAGGACATTAAAATAGTTTACTCTTTATTGGTCCTTAATGTTGCCATTTCACAAAAATGAAATGTTAAGAACAGTTCGTGTACCCATATTACTGCCTGTAATGAATGCTGCATTTGGCAAACCTACAGAATTGGTTCCTATCACATTCCATTAAATACCATGAGTGTTGCTCTAAACATGCAAATGTCTTGAATAGATTATTTTCCTCAGTATTCTCATGTTTAGTAAAGCCTCATGTTCAGTTAACCACTGTTCCATGAATGCCTTCCCATTAAAGATATTGAAATTACGTGTTAAACAGCTGTAGAAACCAGGACAGGTGCAAGATTGTATTAATATTTTCATTCATGCTTTAGGAAGACACTACTACTATACTCTGGGGAGAAAGGAAGTCATTGAAAGATGGATGTGTTAGGTATTGTTTCTATAATAAATTACCACAATCTCAATGGCTTAAACAACACAAACTTATTATCATACAGTTCTGGAAGTCCCAAGTTCAAACTGGGACTTACAAGCTAAACTCAAAGTGTCTTCAGAGCTGCATTCCTTCTGGAGGCTCTAGGGGAGAATCCATTTCCATGACTTTCTCAGCTTCTATGGGCCACATACGGCCTTCAGCTCATGGCCCCTTCCTCCATTTTCAAACCACATCACTACAACCTCTGCTTCTGTTGTTGTCTCCAATCCTTCTACTTCTTATACCCTGCCTAGCTCTTAAAAAGACTCTGGTGATTATATTGGGCCCACTTGAATAATCCAGGATAATATTCCCATCCTTAACACATCTTCAAAATATTTTTTGCCATATAAGGTAACGTTTTCACAGGTTCCAAGCACTACAACATTGAAATTTCAGGGAGAGTGTCACATTATTCAGCTTACCATAATGGGCAAGAAGGCAGAATCTAGTTGTGGCAGGAGAAAACTACAGAGCTAATGTAATTTCAACCTAATGTGGCAATGTTTGTGTGGAAGGGGAAACTAAACTGCTAAGAAAAAATGGAGAATGGTACAATTCAGTTTCCATGGAGGGTGGGGATCGGAAGAGGTTTTGACAAACTACTTAAATAGACACTGTTTATAGAGACTTCTGAATTACCACAGTATCATCTGAATTTCCACACCCACTTTGCCTGTTAGGTAATATTATTTGTATTATAGAGTTGAGATAACAATCTCAGACAAGTTAAGGAATCTCCCAAGGCCACAGTTTGTTACAGGCTGCTAAGCAGTTCAAACTCGCAACTCCCAGCTCTTGCGTTCACACTATGCTGCCTTTCACACAGGCCAGTAATATTTCAGCTAATTCTTCATAGAGGTAGTGTCCCATAAACCAGCTCTTGAAGGTGATGTAGGAATTTCCCAGGAGGCAAAGGGAAGAATGGGACTACTGCAAGATGAAAAATAAGTAGATAGACACAAGATCATTAAGTCCTCAGCACGTTTATTGTTCTGCTGAGTAGGAGTGTCTCTGCCGACAGTGAATTACGGTGTCCCAACTTGTTTTCATCCGTTTGGTGTTTTTCACCGTCAGGCCACCTTATGCACAGTCGTTTAAATTATCTGTTGAAAACACAGACACTTCCCTGCAGAAAACCTTCAAGATCAGAAGTCCTGAGCATGGCACCCAAAGTTGTGCCACACGCACTTCCCCTCTGTGTCTTACTTTCCTCATCTGTGAAATGGAGATTATAAATGTCTACTTCATAAACTACTGTGAGGACTGAACAGATAATGTATGCAGAAGACCTGGCATAGTTCCTCATACGTAGTCTGTGCTAACGATTAGCAACTATTAATTATTGTTATTACTCTCAATATTGCTCTCAATGTACCACGCTAGTCAGTTTGAAATGTTGAATAAGACATTTAACAGAGTGATTCTTGGTGATAAGTAGCAAAAAATGGTTGCAATAGCAATAAAATTTCCTCAAATCAAATGAACTTTGGGAGAGAAAGCATTGAAAATGAGGTGTAGGTGGTACTATATATATATATATTTTTTTTTTCTTCTTATTTTCTTTGTACTATCTGCCTCAAACAACACACTAAGTTGGAAGTAATAATTAGTAGATGTGACTCAAAGGGCCAAAGAACCAAAACAAAGTTTGCAAAGTCAATCTATGCTGCTGCCTCATAAATACTCCCTTCAGAATTACCTTGGCTAAAGAACACTTTCAAGCTGCCGCCTTTATCAGCAATGGTATCCAGAGAGGGACTTCCTGCCTGGAAATGTCCAAGTCAGGCCACAGTTTACTGTAGTTCCCTGCTGTGTTAAACATTTATGGAGTGATAAAGATTAAATGTACTGAAACTTTCTTTCTTTCTTTTTTTTTTTTTTTTTTTTTTTTTGCTGACTGAAGGCAGCCTGCAGAAAATGTTCACAAACTAGGCATTTACTGCATACTCACCAATCCTATCAACAAAACAAAACCACGAAAGAGTATTTTGCTCTTAGTTGTTCTGCATTTCTCTAATTTTTGTTTTTTTTCCCCTTCTAAGGCCTTTGTGGCAAGAACAGTTTCCTTTTCAATACCTAGAGCATTGAGGGTTTACTTGGTTTTAAAGATATATCCATATTTTATCTCATAAAAGACAGTGAATGCATGCTCATTATAGATATCATGGAAAATAGAGAGGAGATAAGGAGGAAACTTTAAAAACTAATTACACTCTACTCAAAAATGTTCCTTTCCTTTTTTAAAACATAGTCATTTGATATTGTTGGGGAGTGTGAGAGAGTTCCCCCACTCTACCCTTCTTTAGTTCTTATGGCTGGACTAATTATAAAATAATAAAATTGACACAAGACCAGATTAACAGGAGGAAAAAAAACAATTTAATATGTGCACATGTGAGAATCACAATATGACACTCAGATCATGAAATAAGGCTCAAAGAAGTGATCAAACCAGGCATCTTTTTATACTTTTTAGACAAAGAAACAATACATTTGTAAGAAATTGACAGGATAAAGAAACTTACTGCTCATTAGAAAGGAATCTAAGCAGGTTTGGGTATTCGTTAATGAGGAATTTAAACAAAGTTTGGGCTTGGGTAGTAAATTAATAAATTAGTAATGCTGTTCCAAGGTTCATTTATACACACTTTTTCAACTCTGGATTTTATTGCTCTTGTGCTAAGGTTGCTTCTGTCAGTCCTTCAGGAGCTGGGAGGGAACTTATGAAGATTTATTTCTGCTTTGGGAGACAGAGGAGAATCAGAGAGTTCTTTGTGCTTTTGCTACTTCTCAGGTGATTTTAGTTCAAAATAATCAATATGCCATTGTGAGATATTTTGGGGCAGTCTGCCCTAGGCCCCCACAATATGGTTACCAGATGAACTGTTAATTTTCAATAAAATACCATTGTGCACAATCATAAAGAAAACACTTAGTAATGACTTCATTGCATTAACACTATTTAAAGAGCATTCCTTGTCCCAATTTTGGGTAATAGAATAAGTTTTCACTTAGCCAAAGAAAGGATGTGGAGCCCATTTGATCTAGCATTCACTTGTATATTTTTGTTTTGTTTTGTTTTTCAAGTAACCTAGATCTTAAGACCACATTTCTAGTAATTATGCAAAAAGGATTCTTCTATTTTTTTCTATTTTTTTCAATTTTTTTTCAGTTATGGTTGATAGTCCATATTATTTTATATAAGCTTCAGGTATACAGTATAGTGCTTAGACATTTAATAATTTATGCAGTGGTCCTCCAATTAGTCTAGTACTGACCTGGCACTATACATAGTTGTTGCAATATTATTGACTATATTCTCTACACTGTTCTTTACATCTCTGTGATTATTTTGTAACTACCAATTTGTATTTCTTAATCCGTTCACCTTTTTCACCCAGCTCCCACCCCTACCCACTCCGGCAACCATCAGTCAGTTCTCTGTAACTATGAGTCTGTTTCTGTTTTATTTGTTCATTTATTTTTTTCTTTACATTCCACATAGAGGTGAAGTCATATGGTATTTGTCTTTCTCGGTCTGACTTATTTCACTTAGCATAATACCCTCTAGATCCATCCATGTTTTTGCAAATGGCCAGATTTCATTCTTTCTTATGGCCTAGCAATATCCCATTGTATATATGTACCTCATCTTCTTTGTCCAATTGTCTATTGATGGACACTTTAGTTGTTTCCATATCTTAGCTATTGTAAATAGTGCTGCAGTGAACATCGAGGTAAATTTATCTTTTTGAATTAGTGTTTTGGAGTTCTTTGGATAAGTACCCAGGAATGGAATTGCTAGGTCATAAGGTAGCTCTATTTTTCAGTTTTTGAGGAACCTCCAAACTGTTCTCCATAATGACCACACCAGTTTGCAATCCCACCAATAGTGCACAAGGGTTTCCTTTTCTCCACATCACCACCATCACTTGTTTTTTGTTGATTTATTGATGATAGCCGTTTTGACAGGTGTGAGATAATATCTCATTTTTATTTGCATTTATCTGATGATTAGTGATGCTGAGCGTCTTTTAATATGTCTATTAGTCATCTGTATGTCCTCTTTGGAGAAACGTCTATTCAGGTCCTCTGCCCATTTTTTAATTGCATTTTTTTTTTTTTTTGGTGTTGAATTGTATAAGTTCTTTATTAATTGTGGATATTAACCCCCTATCAGGTGTATCATTGGGGAATATTTTCTGCCATTCAGTAGGATATCTTTTCATTTTGTTGGTGGTTTCCTTTGCTGTTCAGAAACTTCTTAGTTTGATATAGTTCCATTTGTTTATTTTTTCTTTTGTTTCTCTTGCCCGAGGAGATATAGCAGAAAAAATATTACTAAGAGCAATGTTAGAGAGTTCAATGCCTATGTTTTCTTCCAGTTTTATAGTCTCACATTTAAGATTTTAAACCATTTTGACTATATTCTTTATATGATGTAAGACGGTAGTCCAGTTTCAGTTTTTTGCATGTATCTGTCCAGTTTTCCCAACACCATTTGTTGAATAGATTGTCTTTACCCCACTGTATATTCTTGCCTCCTTTGTGACAGATTAAATGGCCATATAGGTGTGGGTCTATTTCTGGGCTCTCTGTGTTGGTCCATTGATCTATGTGTCTGTTTCTACAGCAGACACATGATGTTTTGATTACTACAACCTTGTAATATAGTTTGTATCAGGTAGCATGATGCCTCCAATTTTGTTCTTCCTCAAGACTGCTTTGGCTATATAGGGTCTCTTGTGGTTCCATATAAATTTTAGGATTATTTATTCTAGTTCTGTGAAAAATGTCATTGATATTTTGAAATGGATTGCACAGAATGTATAGATCAAATCATCAATTTGGAAGACAAGTTAGCAGAAAACTGGCCTTGAACTACCTGGTAGGAGCTACAAAGTATCTGCAATTGGTCGTTGCCTGTGCTGGATCTAGAGGTGCATGGGAGAGGCCACATTCTTAACCGAGGCTGGCTGCTACCAGTACCAGGCCTGGGGTAGCTCTGCTTTAAGCCCAGGGCACTCCAAGGTTTGCTACCTTCTGCCAGCTGCCAGTAAGGCTCAGCCACTGATAAAGCCTAGTACGGTATGTCAGCTGGGTTCTCAGGGAGTCACCAGGGTGGGGCAAGTGGTGTTGACCAGGTTAATGCAGATTCTGTTTTGGTGCCATTGCTGAGCCTAGAGCTACTCAATGAAAGGCTCAGAGCACATTGAGACCAGCCACCATCCGCCTGGGACTGGCTGACCCCCCCCGCAGAGTTGTCCAAGAAAGATCCAAGTTGTCCAAGTTGTATCAAAGGCCAGGGCTTTGATACTGTGAAAGTGCCTCTGGTGGTGTGTGAATTGAGGCCAGCTGTTTGCTGCTGAAAGAGCCTCCTGCAGTGGGCAGACGCGGAGCTGGTTGCAGGTATGGAAAGTGCCACCAGCAGTGCATGAGTTGAGTGGGGCGGTGTCCCAAGGAGTTACTAGGGTGGGGTGAGAGTAGTTCACCAGGTCAATGCAGATTCAGATTTGACCATGTGAGGTGAAGGCTCAATTCAGAAAAGATAGAGTCTGCCTACTGCACAGTATGAGGGTTCTATACAAAGAAAATGGTGACTGTGTCTTCTGTTTTTGCCCTGAAGCCACACAACTCAGTCTTTCCCTCTATGCCTCTGGTGCCTCTAGAGTCACCTTCCCTTCACTGAAGCCCAGGGTGAGTAAGTCTGTGTGGAGACCCTTTAAGAGGATGCCTGGGTTTTCAGCAGGCTTTCTGTCTCACCCAGATGGTTGGAATCCCTACAGCTTTTTACAACTAGATGTTGTGGGGGCTCCTCTTCTCAGCACCGGTGGTAGTCTGGGCTGGGCAGCAGGGTGTGGGGGGAACCTCTGCAGCTGAGCTGTCGTTTCCAATTCTCAACAGGCACCTACAGGTGTCTCACTTACACATATACATGTACTATGTATGCATACAGTCACTGTGTGTTTATTTGTGTATGAATATATACTCGTATATAGGTACACATGCATTTACATGCACACACCCCTAAAATAAGTTCACAATATAGTACTTATACTTGCTTTTTACAATGTGTTCTGATATTTTATGTTCTATAGTATCCTACTTTATCCACTTTTTAAAAAATGTTAGCCACAAGCCTATGATCCATTATAACCCATTGATGGATCACTACTTGTAGTTTGAAAACATTGCTCTAGTTCTTTGACTAAAGTGTCAAATGTTAACATTCTATGTTGAAGTCCACACCCCAATTAGTGCTTCCCAAGATACTTAGGAAGTCAGTAGGGCAGTATGTTCAGGACCAGCAGGATAGTTATATCTCTTAACTGTGGTCCACCTTCAATCTCAATCTCCAGGTCCAACCTGGGATTGGAGCCTTTGTGTAATACCAAGTAGGATGTGGTCTGGATTGTTGAAATTCTGCACCCTTTACAGCTGGGGGCTCTTACTTATACTCAGTGCCGATTCTGCTTCAACCATGCACATCCCAGTTTGAGGTCTTACGCAAACAGAATTGAGGATAGAAAATATATTGCTTTCTAGGAGGGCTTAGAGAAAACAAACACACTCAATGAATTTAATTCGTGGTTTTATACTTATTCCTTCTTCCATGGTAGCTCTTTTCCTTATCCCTGTAGTTGTTGGCCTAGGCCCAGTGGATTTTTGAATAAGTCTTGGGTTACATCTCAATTTTGACTCTTTGTGACCCCAAGTCTCCACAGTTTCCTCATCTGACAAACAAGGACAGTACTGTCCAACTCACAGGGCTCTAGACAGGAGTAAATTTCACACATAATAGGACCCAGCATGGGTCTGACTCAGAGTTAAAACTGAATAAATAAAAGTTACTTTTCTTCCCATTCTTTGGTGTTTTACCCCCAGAGCACATATAATTTATACACAGCAATGGCCACAATCCTTGAGTTAACAAGCAAGACATTAAGAAGACAACCAACAAGCCAGAATATCCCCCTGCGAAGAACCACAACCCAAAGCTCTGGGTGCTGATAACCACTGAAGAAAAAAGTTTAACATGATAGACACAGACTGTATTTTCCATTCATGGTAACAACTAAAAGAAAGTTAAATAACAAAACCACAATGTTTATCAACCAGTATATGTATAAGATTTTAAAATATACAGGACATCTGGTGATTGGGAGCCTGGCTTCACTGTCTATCTAGTAAAGACAACAAGAAAAACAAATAAACTTTGGGTGTAATCTTGTCAAATATTTATTTCTTTGCTGAGGCAGACACAATATGGGGATTATGTTATTAGTAGCCATCCTTGTGGTGAGAGGTAGTAAAAGTTGAAAGCAGAGCAGTCATCAAGCAGAATTGGAATAAACAACTCTTACTTACCAGCTGTGTTGGTGATTCAGTCTTCATTTTCCAGTAATTCTAGGGATGATAATAGAATCTATTTGGGAAACAGCAATAAAGCAATTTATACATATCTTCACAGAATAATGATTGAGTTGACCTGTAATTATTTGTTTGTCTGTTTTCCTCCTTTAGATCAGGGAATAAAGGTCATGCCTATTAACCTCTCTTCATTTCCACTTCCAGAAAAATGCCTGACAGAGTAGGTGCTAAATAAATGTTTGTCAAATATAAACTATATGGAAGGAAATAATAATGCAGTTAGCACTATGATATAATTAGGTGCTGGATAAGGCACCTAGCTAACAGAAAGTAGATTAAAGACTGTTTCCCCAATTCCTAACCTTGTTAGTCTGAGAGATTGCACATTATAACACACTCATGCCATTTGCCCCATCAGTAATTTGTATGATATTTTAGTTAGAGTCACATCTGTAATTATTAAGGAATCTGCTAAGTTTTTCTCATCTATCAATTAACCCCTTCAATCACACACAGCTGCTATACTATGTGCTCATTAAATGTTATGTGATTGCAGATATTCACATTCAATGTAAAACATACACATATGTAAAATACATACAACCAAACCATCCTTTCTCCATTTTCACCACAATTCTCACAATATCTAATTGGATCTCATATTTCTTTAATGTCCTCAACCACTTTAGAAATGCCAACCAAGGGACTACTGTAGCTCAGTCACACACTTGCAAAGCCACCCCTTTGAAATAAATATTCAGAATTCTCTGCCTCCAAGTTTACCTGAGTACAAGGACAAAGCCTGGAAGGAAAAAATATAAACAAAAATATTACTGGCTAAAATAATGGGGGGGGGAATGAACATTGGGAAATACCATTTACTTTATGCTCAATATGAAGCTTTTATGATTATTCATACTTTTCTTAGTTGAAATCTGTAACTTTATGCTGTGCATGCTATTTTCTTCTGCATTTTACACATTCATTTTTCAACTTCCTAAATTTTGTTTCCATAATATCATAATGTCATAATGATGCTTTCATCTCCAAAACAAATTTCTCATGTGATTATTTCTAAGAAAAGTTTTTTTCACTTCCTTATTCTTTTGCAATTTTAGCAATCCTGAATTTCTTCTTGTTACACTATATGATCATGGTGTCATTTGTTTAATGAGTACTGATTCCAGAAAATTCAGGAAACAATTTTAAGAAAATAGAGATGAAGAGCCATTTATAAAAATATTTTTAAAACCAGAAACTTAAAAAAAAAACTGCCAAAAGCTAATATATCAAATGGTTCTCAGCATTAAGTGAATAATTTCAAATATTTGTAGGCTGATTATATCATCAGATTATCATGTCAGAAACAGAAAAATGAGCAATCTAGCATTGCAGAAGAAAGTAGACAGGCGAAAAGTAGAATTTTATGTTAGAACTTGGACTTTATCCAACTTTACATCTTCTAGTGCACCTATCATTTTGCCCTATACACATAAATGAATTGTAAAAATGCATGGGATAAATAGCTACTATGCACTCACTTCCTGCCCAGACCTTGTACCTTTAATTAGCTGGACCCTCCCATCTACCATAAGGCAGATGGTCCATTAAGGCCAAACATACTCCAGTTCCATTTGTTGCAGTCAACCAGACCTCCCTTGTTTGATTTCTGACATTCCTCCCATTGTATTCTAGACCTGGGCAGCTCAGGCCCTCTGACTTTGAATATATTTCCTCCTTGTGTTCTTTGGTCTTGCTGACAGATCTTGGACTTAGAACTTTCTAGTAACTTTGGTTCAGACTCACTTCTCTGGCAGCCCCGGGTAGGACAGTCTTCCCCAGATCTTACACTACAATTAAAATGCTGGCTCATCTGGATTCACCTATGTCTGCTGAGAGGTTTCACACAGATGCTGAGTGGTCAAAATAGGCTAAAGAAAGTAAGGATATTTTAGGCTGTTGCAATCCTTCAAGGACAGTTTCTTGAGGTCCTGACTTCAGGACACATTGGTTACAGGAAACAGTGGCCTGAAACAATTTGTCCATATTTTATTTCAACAAATAGTTGTTGAATGCTTGGTATGAACCAGACTCATATTAGAGATGGGGAAATGCAAAGGGAAATGAGATATCTTATCTTCCAGAGTACATAATCCAACATGGGAATGTGTAAACCAATGATGTCCATAATGTGACCTGTATCCAAGGTCCAAGGTAACCCCTGGGATGGAGTTATGAGCTTTCTGATGGAGGTGGCATTTGAAGGGGTTCCTGGATGATAAGCAGGAGCCTCTGGTGACTGGGCCATGCCTGACCTCCTGCTCTATCTCTCTGCACTCCTTGCCTTGATGTGAAACCCCAGGTTCAAAATAATAAACTACTTACTTTTGTTCTCAGGTCATACCACACTGCTTCCAGTGTCCATGGCTTGGCTCATTTGGTCCTCTTTTCCTGGAATGCGTCCCCTACCAACTCACTTTAGGTCTCACCCTCCTCTGGGACGTTTTCTCTGATAGCTCCGACCCTTCCAAGAAAGGAAGTCAGATGCTCGCTTCCTCAGAGTGCCTACAAAGCTCTACACATCGCTGAATTTCATGGACCTCCAGACAACTCCGTATGTTTCTGTCCTACCCCCATAAACGGTGAATTCAGTAGTGACAGAGTCTATCTCTTCACTCTTCGTAGCCTAATTTACAACCTAACTTAGCTCCCAGCTTATAAGTGATAGATAAACGTTGAAGGGATGAATGGATAGAGGGATTAAAACTAGAGTATATAGAGCAGCTTGTGTTTGAAAGTTATCTCTAGCAGAAGTTTGAAAGATGGATGGTGTTAAATAAGACTGTTCAGTTGGCAAAAGCCAGATATCCAATTTAAATAGGAGAGAGAGAGAGAGAGAGAGAGAGAGAGAGAGAGAGAGAGAGAGAGAGAGATCTGTTGGTCTACATAACTTAAAAGCCCATGAATAAATCAGAGCCAACTGGAGGACATACGTGCCCGAACAAGGTCCTTATTAATTTGTCCCATTTTATTTGCTTTCCTCTGGGCCAACTTCATTCTCAGGCAGGCTCTCCATAAGCCCCATTTTACTAGTTTAGCAAAAACCAAGAAGAATTAAGAATCTTCTCTTCAATTGTTTCAACAAAAACTCTAGGAACTGTTTCTCATTTTACCAGGCTTAGGTCTCTTGCCCATCTCTGAATCAATCAGCAGGGTTGGGGGGTGGGCCTCTATAGGAAGGAAGTGAGAAATGGGTCATCCCACCTGAACCCCATGGACTGAATGCAGGTAAATCTAGAAGAAAGGGAAAGAGGAGCCAGACAGGCAGTCTCTGGGGAGACTTGAATAGAAAGGTTGACCCTGTTCCTGGTACACACTCATGTACATGGCCTGTAGGGGTGGATTGATCTAGGAATTTCATGTCATGTTCAGACATCTTCACTCTTCTCCCTGCAGAGCCAGTCATTAGATAATTTTAGGGACACAGAAATGGAAATTGTGTGGAATAAGTTATTAAGGCAAGCTAGGGGTAGAACAGAGTTCCACTGCCCATTCTTGCCTGCCAGTCAGCATGGTTCATCCTCAGGATGGAGCAGAGTCTTAGTCTAACCCCCACTTAAAAAAAAAAAAAAAAAAAAAAAAAAGAGCAGAGCCATCAACCTGCCATGCTGGCAGATTTATTTGGGGAAATGTTCCCAAGGTACAGGACTGAGCAACTGGAAGAGTGAAATAGGAAAAGAGGCAACTGGGGTTTAATCCTACTGGGGACCCTCTGAGAAGTCATGTAGACAATCTACCTAAAACATGAAAGAGGAGGAAACTTTTATTGACTGCCTCTTGTTCCTTTTTGGATGAGAGATTTGTCATGGAAGTTACAGAGAACTTTGGGGGCATAAAGACACCTGATACAGCTGAGGTGAGGAGCTATAACTTCACCCCAGCTTACAGTTTGTGGCTGCAGCAATGACACGGGTAAAGCAGTGGACCTGGATTTTACTAAATGTCAATTCTGAGAGATTCATAATGAGTACAGGGCAAAAGGAATTTAACCACCAAAGCTTCCATTTTAAAGATTCAGCCATTTCTTAGAGTCACTGTTTGCATGGTTTAAAGATTGTGCATAAAAACCTGGCATTCAACTCTTGCAAAAGTAATTGGATTGGAGAGACACTTACTCAAACAAGAGAATGAAATTGTTTATTGTACTAGACTACAGCATTCCTGTTCTTATAAATATTTCTACATTTTTGGTTGATGGAGAGCTCATGGATTCAAATGACATGTTTAGGAGAAAATAAGAACAACTGAAAAGAAAAATTTCCTGTTTACTTCATTTCCAAAAACAATAAGTTTGACTAAGCTATTCCCAGGCATCATAGTCTTTACAATCTACAAATGTTGGCTGCTTCTTGGCACGCTTCATTTGCTTCACTTTCTTTGCAGCTCCTATAGATAAACTGGAGTTCTAATTTCCCTGAATACTCTTATTTACATCAGCTATTATTTGGATCTTGACACCATTACAGCAAACCCTTTGTTTTTCTTTAGTTCCAAGAAATAGATGAGAGATTTAGACATAATGATTAATGCTGAAGACAAACTATTTAAGTCTATGAAACATGATGAAGTATCTAAACTGGGGCAGCAGATACATAGGATTTTCATATTTGAGCAAATATGAACTCAACAAAAATTAAATTACCTTTCAAGGAAGCTACCAGATAAAGCATTCATGTCCACTGATTTTATTTTGATGTACGTTAAATTGATTGAGAAAGAGAAACTATTTTTAAAACAAACTTTTTAGATTGAAATGATTTTAAATTCACAAAAGTTGCAAAGATAGTACAATTTCTGTGTACCCTTCACCGAGTTCCCCATTGTGAACACTACATTACTATGGTACATTTGCCAATGCAAAGAAAGCAACAATGCTATATTACTAGTAACAAAACTCCAGAGTTCATTTTTATTTCATCAGTTTTTAAACTTTCTTTCCTCTTTCTGTTTCAGGATGCAATCCAAGTTACTACATTGCAGTTAGTTGTTATGTCTCCATACTTTCCTCTGAACTACAAGTTTCTTAGTCTTTATTTTTCATGACCTTGACAGTTTTGAAGAATACTAGTCAGCTACTTAATATTCCTCAGTTTAGGTCTGAAGAATTTTGTTTTCATGGTTAGACTGGGCTTATAGACTTTTGGAAATGTTACCAAAGAGGTGATATGTCCTTCTCATCACATCATATTAGGGGTTACATGATATCCACTTGACATCACATTGATGTTTTATCTTCATCATTTAAAGGAATAAATGTTTACAGATTTCTCTGTGGTAGAGTAACTACTACTCAAAATTGGACACGTTAAGAAAATATAACAAGCTACATTAATGCCAGAGGAAAGAGTTGTGCTGTTAGTGAAACACAATAATGGAGATGTACAAGGTCTGACAATTAAGTTTGAGAACTTGCCGCTGTGCGCTTACATTGGCAACACTGTACAAACAGTTCAGTAAGGTTTCATAACCTTGGTATATCAGTGTCTCACAGCTGTGTTCATGTCAACATGTGGTGGTGTCTTGCTGAATGGCATTCATTATTGTTGTTTTGTGTTTTTGTGTGCTGTCGTGAGAATGTCTGAGCTTGAATTAGAGCAGCGAACAAACATTAAATTTCTTGTTAAACTTGGTAAGAGTGGAAGTGAAATCAGGGACATGTTAGTCCAAGTTTATGGGGATAATGCCATGAAGAAAACGGTGGTGTATAAATGGATTTTCTGAGGGGAGAGAGCGTGTCACTGATGAAGAGAGGTCAGGTGGCCCAGTAATGAGCAGAATTGACGAAAACATTGCAAAACTTTGCCAAATTGTGCATCAAAATCATTGGCTGACTGTGAGAAGCATAGCAGACTAAGTAAACCTTGATAGAGAAACAGGAAAATTTTAACTGAAAATCTTGGCATGAGAAAGGTGTGTACAAAAATGGTGCCGAAGGACCTCATGGATGAACAAAAGCAAAAGAAAGTCGAAGTTTCCCAAGACCTTTTGGAGAGGCAAGATGAATATTTTGGGCCATGTTATCACTGGTGATGAGACATGGGTGTACCAATATGACCCTGAAATAAAGTATCAAAGTGCACAATGAAAGTCAGCCCATTCTGCATGACCAAGAAATTTCCATCAGTCACAATCAAGAGTCGAAACGATGTTGCTAAACTTTTTTGACATCAGAGGGATTATTCATTATGAATTTGTACCAACTGGACAGTTAACCAAGTTTACTATTTGGAAGTGCTGAAAAGGCTGCATGGAAAAGTTAGACGACCTGAACATTTTGCCAACAATTCATGGCTCTTGCATCACGACAATGCACCAGCTCACATGGCACTGTCTGTGAGGGAGTGTTTAGACAGTAAACAAATAGCTGTATTGGAACACTCTTCCTATTCACCTGATCTGGCCCACAGTAACTTATTTCTTTACCAGAAGACAAAGGAAATATTGAAAGGAAGACATTTTGATGACATTCAGGACATCAGGGTAATATGATGACAGCTCTGATTGCCAATCCAGAAAGAGTTCCAAAATTGCTTTGAAGGGTGGACTAGGCACTGGCATCAGTGCATAGCTTCTCAAGGGGAGTACTTCAAAGGTGACCATAGTGATATTCAGCAATGAGGTATGTAGCACTTTGTCTAGGATGAGTTCATGAACTTAATTGTCAGAACTGGTATGACTGTTTTGCTGTGTTTGCATTTTAGAATAAGTAAACTTGAACCATTCAACTAAGGGAATAAAAAACAGATTTTTAAAAATCATTCCTATGGAAGTTCTTAACTGGATATCACAGAGCGTTTTTATTGTAGCATAATAGTTAAAAGCCATTCTCTCTGGGTTTAAGAACCAGACTCAGAATACTGTGAACTTAGAGAAGTTACTTAACCTTCATTTCTAATGAACTACCATGAGTTACTTAACCTCTCTGCACCTCAGTTTCTTTATCTGTAACCTTAAAGTCCCATAAAGATAACAGTATCTACTTCACAAGGATATTTGAAAGATTAAATGAGTCAATGTTTGTAAAACTCTTAGAATATCATCTGGAATTTAGCACAAAACAAATGTGCTGCACCTTGGGGTGTGTGCAGAAGTTAAGTAACTTGCTCATGGTCTGTGGAAGTAAATAAAGGAAGTGGCCTGTTTCATATTTATGCAGAATCCTGTTAGCTGTTTATAATTTGTCAGCTACTATGTTTGTTGAAGAAAAACCACAAATTTTCAGTGACCTGTTTAAGTTTGTTCCATAAACAATAGTTAGAGATTAGAAAAAACAAAAACAAAAACAAAACCTCTGCATGCCTTTTTTACTTTTATAAACTTCATAAAATGAGCCTGTGTTACATTTACAATTAGAAAACAAAACAATACATCTTTCAAGTTTTAAAGAATAGCTTTTGTAGCTCCTGGCCAGTTTCCCACTAAAACCCAGAGCATGACTGATGACAGAAGGAGTAACTATACAAACTTTCAATAACACATAAACTAGTCACATATTTGATAAGCTTTAGATTATATCTCGTTTCTTACGGCATAACACAAATTGTAATGTTCTTTTAATTTTCCTGGTTTTTCTCTCAGGACCATACTGATAAACACTAGAGTATTTTTAAAGACGGTCATTCGTTTTGTTAATCATTCCCAATAAAGAAGATGGACAGTCTTTAATTCAAACTCCCTTTTTTACAGATGAAGTGATTGAAAAAAGGACTATAAAATAAATCAACGATTGGTTCAACAGTAAAAACAAAAACAAGAACCCAGTTAAGTGCATCTCCTGGTAGAGTATAGACGGATACAGAAAAATTTAAATGTAAAAAAAGAAAAACTGAGGCGTGAATCTTTCCATTACAATTTTTTTTTCTTTATACAATGATTCACATACTCGGAGGTTGAGTTTCCATTTAGGCAATGTTAGAAAGAGCTATTTCCATTTTATTTATTTAATAAACATTTATAAGGCCGTTAATCCATGCTGGCTCTCACAAATGTTGACTCATTTTTCCTAACTACATTGGGGTAGGCAAAGAAATCTTGAACAACTTCTAGGTGACAGGTACCAATTAAATGCAGGCAGCGTCACTGCTCACCAAGTGTCTGCCTATGGGGTGCAGGCTCTTAACCACTGAGCTGGGCTGCCTGGAGCTCTGTCTCCAAACACCCATTCCTAGGTCAGAGGTCATTCCTTTCTCCTCTCCCACCTCCCATCATATTTCCATGTCTCCAAAAGGTCTGAATCCAACCTGGAGAATTACACTTTAAACCCTCTATACCTAATGTTGACGCAATCAATGTTTTACTATTTGAAAAAATATTGATAGGTTCAAAGACTGAAATGCTCCAGTCAGAAAACAGATACATCAATGTTTGTTTCTAGAGAAAAGGTGACCAACACTGGAGGTCCTGCAGCGAATGAAACGGGGTTTGATGAACGATGCGGCATTTCACATTTCAAACGCACACACGACCAGAGGAAGGCTGCTACACAGCAGGTCCCTACTCTCTAGTGTCCAAGCGCTGTTTTGTCCAAGGATAGACCAGAAGAGGTGATTCCCGTAAGCCTGCAGGATGAGTCCTTTGGCAGCTTCTGGGTGACCTCTGGTCCAGTATTTCCTAGATCAAATCCGAACCCCTCATACATGGAAAAGTTCCAACATTACAGAGGGAAGAAGGAAGTTCAGCGGGATACGGAAGAAGAGGTCATGTTACACAGACCACGACGTTCACTGAAATTAACACTCACTGGATTCAACTTTTGGCACTGATCCCTGTTACCAGCAAATGGAAAAGAAGACCAAGATAGAATTCTAAGTGTGATTTGAGAATATACAACTAGGGAACAGGTCGAACATTCTCTAGAATCCGAGATGAAGACGGTATTTTTAACACAGCATTCACTTCAGGTGTATGAAATACGCAAAATTGAAATTTAGAGAGAGACATAGAATACATATTAATAGAAGATAGATAGATAGATAGATAGATAGATAGATAGATGATAGAGAAGTAAAATTTACCCCCTCACCCCTCCTTGATTTATTCCCCCAGGTCTGTTAACTAAAGAGACATTAACTCTTTCCCTCTAAAGATGTGCCACCCTTGTCGAGGGTCTCACGGATTCGCCCCCAGCGTTTTCCCACCTCCGCGCACTGGGGTCACAGGGCGCCCACGGTCCCCCCCTCAGAGGCGGTAGCTCGTGCATGGCAGCGACTCACTCACTGCCCCTTTGGGGATCTGGGCTGAAACAATATCACAGAGTCAGCGGAGTTATGCGGCAGGTCCCGCAAGGCCACACCGGCGGGTCCAGCCTCCAACTCCCCCCAGGGGCGGGGCCGCGCCTCCGGGGCCCGGAAAAGACCTGAAGATCTGGGAATTTCCCGAGTCCAGGGACTTCGAACTTACCGCTTCAACAATGGATAAAAGGGGTTCGCTCGTTTCGGGGAGCCACAGAAGCCTCTACGCCCGCTTTCCCGCCAGCTCTTGTACTCCAGGCACCGCCGACCCGAACCTCCGAGTTCAGCCCCATGGCCCGCACCGCAACCGCCGCCGCCCCCTGCGCCCCTCGGCTCCTCCGGGCGGCGCTGCTGCTCCTGCTCCTGGTCGCCGCCTGCCGGCGCACAGCAGGTGAGATTGGTGCTCTGGGTTCCCAAGGGCCGGACAAGGGACGGGTGGGCGCCCATCGGGGGACAGCCCCGCTAACCAAGTCTGTTGTCCCCGCAGGAGCATCCATGTTCATTGAACTGCGCTGCCAGTGCCTAAAGACCTTGCAGAAAATTCACATCAAGAACTTCCAGAGTGTGATGGTGATACCCCCGGGACCCCACTGCGACCGAACCGAAGTCATGTAAGTGCTGCGTCTTGCCCTGCTGCTGCTAACAGAGTCCTGTCACTTCCACCGCCCCGATGCCCGCACCTTGATCCGCCAGCCCGACCTCCTGTCTCACATGGATTCTCTCTTCGCTCCGCAGAGCCACTCGCAAGAATGGAAAGAAAGCTTGTCTCAACCCCGCAGCCCCCATGGTTAAGAAAATCATCGATAGGATGCTAAAGAAGTGAGTTATGTGACTAGAGTCATTGGCTACAATGACTGCTTCCTGAAAATCATATCAGGGAAACCCAGGGTGTAGCTGAAGGAGTGAAAAGTCATTATTTCACAATTAAATTTGTCATTAAGATCATTAATCTGCTCTGGTGTAGAAGGATATCTCCAGTACCTTCCATCCCCATACCCCTCTCCGTCCCCATTCAAGTGAATGAAGCTACCTTCATTAAAATTCTCAATGGCGTTGGCCAGTTACTCTAAAAAAGTTTTTCACTTGTTAAAAAAACACTGGCATTTTACCCCCAGCCTTCTGTGCTTCATACTTTAAAAACAGATCCCTTGTTTCTCTGCAACATGGGCCCTAAAACTTAGTTAGTGGTGAAGAGCAGGGATTTTGCAGTGACACTGCACTGAGTGCAAATCTGGATCCCACCTCTTAGTCATGTGACTCAAGGACAATTGTTTGGCTAGGGAAAACTGTAGTAACCACTACCCAGGGTTGCTATGAAGCTGAAGTGAGACCCAGTGTGACAGATAATCAACTGTCACTCCCCCTTGGTTCTCATCTACCCAAAAGATTCTGGCTGTTTGTAGGCAATAATTCAGTAGAGACCACAGACACCACCCCCATCCCTCCTTTCCTGAATAAGAGCATGCAATAGCCTAGAGGTCTCTGCCACAAAGTCTAGAAATAACCACTTGGTTACTTCTAGGCTAGGAAAACTAGATTCAGAAAATTCTGGAACCTAGAGGGCAGATCAGAAGAGTGCTGTGAAACCAGCTTTCCTGAGCAGCTACTAAAGACAACTGTTTTCTCATTAAAGGGGCAGCTCCAACTGACCAGAGGAAGCAGGAAGCTGATTGGTGGCTATACTTGAAGCAGGCCCTATCCTTACAGAAATCAAAGGAAAAAGAGGAATCTTCAGCTCCCAAGGCCACCTGGATTGGACTTACTATGTTTTGAGCATCTCTTAGGAGAATTCTTCTACTTATTTATTTATTTTATTTATTGGCTGGTTTTCTAAGATTCTGTGTTAATATTTTACATGTAAAATCATTAACTATGTGATTAACTCTACTTGTGTACTATACTTTTATTTTATGTCAAACCCGTTAGTTCACTTTTGATTATTTAATTTGAAGGTAAAATGTTTGCAGATATTCTCTAGTTATTAAATTAATATTTCCGAGGAGCCCACAGCATGCCAGCCAGCTGCTATGACAGACGCTGGAGGATCTAAGCAAATAATGAGGTCATTGTTAGAGTAGGGGAACGCCTGTGTACATTTATTTTTGTAACTGTTTAAAAGGATGTCGGTTGTTCTTTATTGGAACAATTTCACAGTATGTGATCAACATTTCTCATGTTGAAGCTTTAAGAACTACAATGTTCTAACTATCCTTTAGACATTTTATGTCTTTCTTGTAAGGCATAATGCCTTGTTAAATGTTAATTATGCAGTGTTTGTGTCTTATAACAGAGAGTTTTAAATATTTATTGATATTTTTGCAAAAAATATGACAATAAAGTATTTCAAAATAGACAATGTTTTTTTGTTTGTTTGTTTGTCTTTTTCATTTTCTGGGAAATCTGATGATTTACATCAATGTGTCTCGACACTTTTTTTTCTCCTGGGCATTAAATTGGCTATACATATAAGTTAAATTATAAATTATGCTTAACTTCATGTGGTGATACCTGTCACTCCCCTTGGTTCTCACCTCCCCAAGAATGCTCTTTTCCAAACTGTGGGCTGTCCCTTTTCCCTTCAGTGGGAGAATCACTGATACATACTGTTTTTTTGTTGATTTTTTTTGTTTGTTTTAAGGAACTCCTTGCTACCTTGCTACTTGAGTTTATTTCCTTAAAAACGTTTATATTTTTATTGTTATCTTAACAAGGACTCTCATTTAACAAAGACTTTCATTTCGTTGTTTTTGCTAAATGATTTTTCAAATAATTTTTGACAGTTTAATTAAACAGGCAGTGAAGTAGTGGTAAAATAGATTTTTTTTTCTTCAGAATTCAAATAATTTGTATCATCAGTAGAGCAGAAAAAGTGAATGGTTGAGTACTTCACCTGTGAAAAGATACCATTTATTTTAGGTTGAATTTTCTAACTTTCATTGCTAAGGAACTAACTTAAGTTTAATGTTATCCCAATCCTTTATATCAATTCATCAAAGGTAATGGCTTTAAGATTTGAGTGCATTAGTTCCCACTTTTCCTAGTGCAATTTTGATGGAATCTGATAGGTAGTTTAGTTTGAGAAAGTCTTCTGGAACTTGCTATTCAACGCTGTCCCAGGATGACAGCAGCACTCCAGGTTTCCAAGACAAACAGAATTGGTAAGTCACGGAAGGGAAGATCCCTATAATCTAAAAGAAACCATCTTCCAAATCTGAAAAGAAAGATTGTTGGTGGATGTGTGGGGTGTGTGCTTGTCTCTGACTCAGGACTCATTTAGGAAATCCTGAGCCTTAGGTAAAAGCCTTCTGCAGAGGCAAGAAGGTGGGACTGGCAGCTTAAGTACATAAGATCAAGTTCTAACTTGACCCAAGTAGCTGGGTAAATAAGGGTTCTAAGTAGCAAGAAACAACCTCTGTGAGTTTTGTTTTTTCACTTAAAAGTTAAAAAATAATCTCTTCATAACTCCAATGTTACTAGTTATAAATTAGATGAGAAGGAAGAAAATCTGTGAACTGTACAGAAGTAAATAAATGAAAACCATTCTAGAAGCTCCACAAATGCTAGCATTCATTCCCCAACCCTAAGTCAAAGGACATTGGAAAATATTTACAAGTAGGACCCCAAGGATTTAATAAAGCCCTCACTTCTAAGACCAGTCCTTACACTCAAAACACTGTCTTGAGCTTGCTGTACTGGCCGCTTAGCTCTTGTCAATATGGAACACAGAGCATAAAAAGTAGAAAAATGTGTCTGTTCATATGGTGGTTAAAGACATAGGTTTCAAAAAATCAGATAAACTTTGTATTAAATTCCAGCTCTATCACTTGTTGACTGTGTGATCTTGTGCAAGTTTCTTGACTTCACCTAACCTCATTTCCCTTTCTATAGAAGAAAGATAATAGCCGGATATATTTTCTGAAGTTGTTGCAGGGATGGCTTCAGAAATATTTCTCTGGGCCTCAGGCCAACTCCCTGGATATTTTCTCAGTGCAGTCCTGGATCAAGTGGATAGATAGTGCAGTTTTCACACCAAATTGCCCTGAGACTTTGCAAATACAAAGCAGACTCTCATTGAGTGTGTAATGGCAGGAAATGGGACACAGGACATGTGAGGTGCTGGTCATGGGGTAAAGGAAGTAAGAGAAGAATATTATGTGACATATCACAACATTAGCAGGAACGAGAAATGGCAACAATGACTGAGGTTTCTTGAACAGTGTTACCAAAGGAGCTAAAGTCAGAAAGGAGGAAATATGGCTGATTCTATTCTGTCCTTGTGAGTCTACTTTTGTGTTCTACTATGATGGTCACTCAGGACTTCCAGAAGTAACTGCAGAGCTATTAGAGGATGGCAAAGGTGGCAGACCTGCAATAGCATAATGGGGGGCAATCCAGAGTAACAGATGATGCCGTTTCTCTTTTTTCTGAATACCCACACAAATAATAGAAAGGTCTAGTCCTATCTTCACCATAGATGCCTCAATCCATATCCCCTTTGCTTATTAATGGGTTCCACAGTTGCAATGAGCAACATCCACTCCTGCTGACAGCTACCCAACGCAAGCTCCTCTGTCCTTCTGATTCTCTTCCTGATGGCACTCTCCATTTGGATGTGGGGAGCGGTGTCTCCTTAACGGAACCACGGTTACCAGCCCAAGCAAACTCCATAGTCCTAAAGGACAGTGGAGTTATAAGCATTCACTCACACAATCACACTCCTCTTTCACACGAAAGTGTTAGTTGTTTCATTTGAATTCCTTTGTTACCCTGGTTAAAGTCTCCAAGTCCATAGACTACCTCCTTACCCCAGGTAGCTGCCGCGGCGGATTCTCGGAGTCCCTTCACCGTGTCTGCAGATCCTTAAGACTCTTAGTCATCCTTCCCTTCTCGAGCCCCACGTTGGGCACCAGATGTCACGTCCAGTGCAACACGGGCAGTGAGGGTGCGAGAAGGGGCAGCTTGGGTTAAGTTTTTTAGAAAGAAACAAACAAAGATTTAATGTAGTTAAATCTCTCCAAAGGCCAGGGGTCTCTCGGTCTCAGAGGACTGGAGCCCAGAATAAGGCCAACTGGGAGTTTTTATTGATAGGTATACAAATACAAGAAAGTAACATTGTTTCTTACATGGTCTGTGAGACTCATATATCATAACAGAAAAATGTTTATTCCAATCACCCTTTGTCTGTAAACAGCCGAAGCACAAGGTCCCATGATGTCTTACCTAAGGTATGTACCTTCTCAGGGTGAAGTCTCTCATATTGTAACAGCTCCATTGAGATAAGTGAGAGAACTGATCTTTGTTGTCCTCATGACTTCTCTCACAAACAGGTGCCAGGGAAAAGGCAGAGCCGGCAACAGCTTTTCCCAGGCAGGGGGAAGGGGAGGCAAGGCTCTTTCCCATATTCTTCTAGGGCAGCTCATTGGGGGTCCCCACTTGGTTCCTCCTGGCTTAGGTTGTATCTCCCGTGAGATATCTTACCCGTCTTTGGCTGCAAACCATCTTTTGGGGACCAGACAGAGAGACATAAGGTGTAAACACAAGGATGGAACAGAGTCCCAGAAAGGCACAGTCTCACAGACTCTTCTTTCCTTAAGGAAAGACACGGGGGGACAGTTGGCTAGGCTGTTGTGTGACTACAGAGGGACATATGTCAGAAAGAGTTTCCTCAGTTCACAGGCAGAATGGCCTGTCATTTAATGCTCTCAGAGGCAATACTCATTGAAGGGCAGGAGATAGTGAATGAATTTTCTATTTTCCAGTCCCCCTTGGTTGGACAGTGAGAGAAGTTACACTATGTATCTGTATCTATCTACATCTATGTCATCTATATCTGTATCTATATATCTATGTCTATCCTATATGAGTATCTCTACACACTTTCTACTTCTCTCTTTATTATGCTCGCACTCTCTTTAAAAACCCTTGAACATATTTATAATAGCTATTTAAAAATCCTTGTCTCCTAATTCTGCCATCCTGTCATTTCTACCATCCTGTGATCCTGTCAATAGAAATAGAGTCTATTTCTATTGACTGAATTTTCCCCTCTGGTTCTGGGTTACAATTTTCTACTTCTTAGTATGTGTTGTAATTTTTTATTGGGTGCAGGAAATTTTGAATCTTGTGTTGAGATTTTGTTTTCTTCTTTTAGAATCTTGATTTCTGTTCTGGCAGTCAATTAAGTTACTGGAGCATCAGCCTGATATTTTTGAAGCTTGTTTTTACGCTTGGTAGGGTGGTCTAGAGAGAGTGTTATGGCTTAGGGCTGAACTGCTATGTCCCTTCTATATCTTTCCTGAACGCTCTAAATGATCACAAGTTCTCTCCATTCTAACAAGTCAGGCCTCAACTATTTCCCCATCGCATATGAGGTCTGAGAATTTCTCAGCTTGCAGATTCCTAGCCAGTCTCTGCCTGACCTTACAGAGTTTCACCCTGTGCATGTGTGACTTTATGTTGATCAAAGAGACCCAATGGACACTTGACGCAGACTTGTGGAGCTCTATTTTCCTGCATAGATGTCTCCTTTCTGCAAGTCTACTCCAAAACTTCTAGTCATGTCGGTTTTCCTGAATTCAAATCTGTGTCTCCTCAACTCAGTAAGACAACTGTACTCTGTTTGGGGTCACCTTCCCTGCACAGTGATCCAGAACTGCTCTGGCAAAAAGCAGGGGTGACTATGGACCTAACCTTGTTTGTTTACTTTTTATCACAGACACTAGTTACCTACAGTGATATCTCATTTATTACATAGACTTTAGTAGCTTTTTTCCCTTCCCTACCCCACTTCCCTACTACCCTGCTTCCCATCTTGTTCTTCCTATAATCATCTCCAAGTTAAATTATGGCACACAAGTCTCTGTATCAGAATCTGCTTTTGGAGGAACCCAAACTTGGTCACTTGGAATTCCCAGAAATTAAATCTCAGGGCTAAGACTCGTGTACTACTGTTCTATCAAGGAGTATAATACCAGAGAATCTGAGGGGAGAAAAATGTGAAGTGGGGCAGAGGAAATTGATAACTAACAGGAGAGTACACAGCCACAACCACACTGGCCATCACTAATTACAAGTGATCTTCACTTCCCAAGAGGCTCTTGTGAGTGTTTGCTTTCTCATTTTGAAGAAACTATAAAACCAACTCAAATCAAGACATTAGAGTTGCTGGATTTATATTAGAGAGTCATAAATCACCCAAACAGCAGGGCATCAGCCTCTGATTTTTCTTTTTTGGCTGAACTTGAAGTCAAAACCTTGCAGCTGGGTCCAGAAGGCCCTAAAAGTGGGTGTAGGTGGGGGAAGAGTCAACCAGGACCTTATTTGCACCTGCGAAGAGAAAGATGACATTTTTGTCCTCCAAATTAAAAGTGACACATACTCTTTTTTAAAGCAAGAGATGGTTGGAATTGTGCCTTTTGCTTCCAACAATTTCCTGAAGAAGAAACTACATATTTTGGAGAGGAGTAAACGAGTCAAATATTAAAACCAGAAACTGATCTTTTCGCAGCCAAGCAGGAGTTTGGTTCAAAACCCGAGAGAACACACAAAAAAATTAGTTCTTTCATTTTATAGATGGGACTGTGGAGGCTCAGAGGCCACTAAAGAATTACCAAATGCCACAGAATGTTTTTATTTAAAAATGGACTAGAACTCAAGTTTCTGATATTTAGTGCAGGGCTATTTGCATTAACAAGATCACTGTGCTAATTGCCAAACAGGATTATTAGCTTGAACATTGGTTCCAGGATTGGCTTTCTAATACTTGTAGATCCAGTCTCAGAGTATTAACTAGTAACTAATATCCCATTCATACCATAGCAATTGTAGGGTAGTCTAAAGAAAATATGATGAATATTGTGGTCAAATCATTTGAAATAAAAAAATGGGATCAGCCACTTTGGGTGATCTGCTAAGTTACTCTGTTATGCTCTGTTATAACAGAGTAACTTCTACATTTATCTCCCCTAAATGTAGAAGCTTAAAACAACAAGCATTTTATTCTGGTTCATGACCCTGTGCATCAGCAGTTTGGGTTAGGTGATTGACAGCTGGACTGGGCTCAGCTCAGTGGCTTGTCTGATGGTTTCTCCTGGTGTCACTCATGTGGCAGTAGTCATCTGGTGACAAGCAGGACTGCCTCACTGGCATGTCTGGTGGTTGGTGCTAGCTATTGGCTGGGCCTCATGTCTCTATCAGATGAGCTCTGCTCTCTCTTATGGTAGCAGCAGCATTTCAAGAGGACAAGAGTGAAAGCTCCTAGGCTATCTGCATTTTTACCTGGAGTATCCACATCACTTCTTCCACATAATGTTGGCCAAAGTGAGTCATAAGGTCAGCACAGAGTCAAGGGGTTTGGGAAACAGATTTGACACCTTGAAGTTAGGACCTACTAAGAATTTGTGGCTATATTTAATTTTTCACAATTACTTAATCTTTCTGACATATCGGATTTCCTCACCTGTGAGATAGAAACATCCCTTGTGAGGTTTCCAGATAATATACAAAAAGTTCATAAAGGTGTATTGACACAAAACAGAACTCAATAAATGATCCTTACTATTATCACATTATGTCCTATCTCTGTTAGTGTTGATAAATATTTTGAACAATGAAACAAAATTACAATAAAAAATTGGATTTTTTTTTAAGTAACTTGAGTGTTTGCATAGATCCAAGGCTGTGTGAAATTTCAACTAATAAAATAAATGGTCTATAAAACCTTAGAGGCTGACAATCTGAGTATTTTAAACAATCTAGATCCCACTATAAATTAATTCTGCTCCAGATCTGGCATAGATTTTAGTAGGTCTAGAATTAGAGACCGATATTTGATAACAAAAATCCATGGATCTTTTATCACCATCTGTTCAAACAAACTCCTTAACAACTATCATGATGTCCTAAGCTTATCTTTAAGAGTTTTGAAAAACTAAATTATTTTGTGTCTTTCAACATTTGGTTGTCTTATCTTTGTATACGTTCTTATTATCATCATAATATCTATACATGTTGATAACACAACACTTCACGACCTCTACTTGGTACGGAAGGAAAATGATGCTAAAATAAACTAAGGTTATGTATGAATAGTGTTTCTAACCTATGTGCAGATTTCTGGTTTGTATAAGGCCAAGATCTGATCAGTCAATCGAATGCTGACAAGTTTTTAAAACTTACCTCATTTTGAAATTAAAACAACTTTTTCCCCCTTCCTTAACATGCCAAGACCCTTGCCTTAATGTGTCTGGGTTTCTCTAACATAATACCATGGATTGGGTGGCTTATAAACAACAGGTATTTATTTCTCACAGTTCTAGAGGCTGGAAGATCGGGAAGACAGCATGGTCAAATGAGGGTCTTCCTCTGGGCTGCAGACTAGTCTTGTATCCTCACATGGCAGAAGAGGCTAGGAAGCTCGCTGGGGTCTCTTTTAGATGGATCTAATCCCATTCGTGAGGGTTCCACTCTCATGATCTAATCACCTCCAAACCTCCCCCCCAACACCAGAATACTGGGGGTTCCAACATGTGAATTTTGGGGAGACACAAACATTCAGAACATAGCAACTCTTCACAACACTGTGCCTCTTTGCCCATTTCTCTGTCTGGAATGCCTGTCAGCCTTTTGTTATGATGCACCTCCTTTCATCTTTTAACAACTCCAGTGTTAGTGCCCCTGTGAAGTCCTCGGCCACCAGAATGCCTCAGGTACACATCTAGTATAACACAGATCACTTTCTGGTTTAAGCTACTTACATGTCTGTCTCTCCAAAGAGGCTGTGAACATCTCAAGAGCAGAAACTCAGTTTTCATTCTTTAAATACATAGTGTATAGCAAAGGCCCTGGTAGATAATAGACGCTCAATGAGAACTGGCAAAAGAAAAGACCTACTTATCATTTAGCCTAGGTTTACCGCTGGACTATACCAGCCCTTCAGTAATCACTGATTTCTTCAGTTAAATGCTGTTATGCATTGAATTATATCCCTCTCCCAAATTCATTGGTTAAAGTCCTAACCCCCAGTACCTCATTTGGAGATAGTCTTTACAGAGGTAACCAAATTAAAGTGAAGTCATTAGGGTGGGCCCTAGTCCAATATGGCTGGTGTTCTTTTATAAAAAGGGGAAATATAGGGAAAACACAATGTGAAGACGAAGGTAACCATCTACCAGCCAAGGAGAGAGGCTTGAAGCAGCCTTAAGAAAGAAACAACCTTACCAACACCTTGATTTTGGACTTCAAACCTCCAGACCTGTAAGACAAAAATTTCTGTTGTTGAAGCCACCCAGTCTATGGTACTTTGTTATGGCAGCTGTAGAAAAATAGTACAAATGCTTAATGTTTGATTTGTTAATGCAAAAAAAAAAAAAAAAAAGAAAGAAAGAAAATGTGGTCACTATGGGATAATTGAGGTCACTTACAAACCTTAAGGAAACAAATTGAAGTTCCTAAGTTCTTGTTTCAGCTTCAAGCCCATTGTAACTGTTGCCTTCAAACCAAAAGTAAACTGGAGTTTGCTGTTCTCGACAGGACAAGCATAACTGTAGTCTGAACTTCAGTTTCTTTGTCAGTTACCTATGCAGTAAGTGTATTTAGAGCTTGGCAGATTCTATTATGACCTTGAGTGGAATTATACAAATAGGCACAAAAGCCATAAGCAAACACTTGCTGAGGAAAACCATGTTAATTTTCTACTTTGTACAAACATGACCTTTGAAAAGATATATATATATATAGTGGCTCTATGACTCCATTCCATAAGTCACCATCAAGAGCAACTGGCACTGAACCCTTCATAATTATGAAGTTTCACCCCCTCCTACAAGAAAGAATAGGTTCACTTCTCTTTCAACAAATTCACCTCATCCTGTCTCAACCCCACAATTTAAAGCTTGAAAAACAAACCCAACTTCCTTATTGGCTTACAAGTGACATACATGCCACTTGATAGGCTGACCTTTCCTTCTTCAGTGGGCAGAGAGTACAAGAACAACAAAACTTCTCAAGGTTGCAGAGAGCACATAAAAGAGGGCTCCAGTGTTGATCCCACCATTCAGACAAGGATCAAGGTCAAGCCACAGACATGAGTGACGAGAGCTCAGGAATATTCCTCCTGCTGGCGGTCCTTGTCCTGGGCATCTTGGGTAAATCAACTATTGCTTTTGTCTTTTCCTTCATGGCACTGGAAAAAGTTTAAAAAGATTCCAAATCTAATGAGATTGTATTTGGCATTAGGTAAAATGTAGAAACTGTGAAATCAATACCTAAGCAGAACATACGAGTATATTTAGATTGTGGAGTGTCAAAAAATTTCTTCAGTTAATTTTTAAAAAGCTGTTTAACCTTCAAAAAAAATATCTGATTGTAAGTGTCTGTGCTTTTCTTATTAGAGATGATAGTGGGAACATGACTGCAAACAAGTTTATGGTGTTTATTGTGTTTATTTTAATGGTGGTAGGCCAATAGAAATCATCACCTTCAACGGATAGAATTCACACATAATCTTTATGTTTATAACTTTTCATAAAAGGAAATCAAGTTGACTTTACTGTTACATGAGTTATCTTATTGACCATCCATACTTTGAAGAAATGAATTATTGAGCTAGTGTAATTACCAGTTTCCCAAACATAGTAAACGTTCAATAAATGTTCATTGGTCATCATAAGAGCAGATGATTAGATTTGTGTGATTGTCTCCCTAAATATTTCTATCAGTACTTACTTTGTCTGTTGACTGTCCTGCTGCACTAATTTCAGATTTTGGGCGAAGAATTGAGCCTCATGGTTGTCTTTGTTGTTACTCAGGGTTCTGCTGTTCTTTTCTCACACAGCTGATCCCTGTGAGAGCCAAGAGTTGCGATGTCAATGTATTCAGACATATTCTGACTTTGTTCCTCCCAAATTCTTTACAAATGTTCGGTTGATACCAGAAGGTGCCTACTGCAGTAGAAAAGAAATTATGTAAGTACTGAAGATGTGGGGAAGAATGGAAGCTTCTAGTATAGGCTTTTCTTTTTTAACATTTTTCCTAGTTACATTGAGATATAATTGACATATATCATTGTATAAGTTTAAGGTGTACAGCATAATGCTTTGAAATGATATATTGCGAAATGATTATTGTGATAAGTTTAGTTTCCATCATTTCACATAGATACAATAATATATATATTATATATATAAATATGTGTATATATATTTATACATATATACATATATATGTTCTTTATTCATTCATCCATCGATGGACATTTAGGTTGTTTCCATATTTTGGCTATTGAAAATAATGCTGCTATGAACATGAGGGCACAGATATCCTTTTGAGTCAATGTTTTTATTTTCTTTGGATATATTCCCAGAAGTGGAATTGCTGGATTATATGGTAGTTCTATTTTTTTTTTTTTTTTAAACAGGACTTTATTGGGGAACAATGGTCAAATTGTTGTCCTTTCAATCTTAGATGTGGAGGGTTCTGTTCAGCTTCAAGTTGTTGTTCTTTCAGTCTTAGTTGTGGAGGGCGCAGCTCAGCTCCAGGTCCAGTTGCCGTTGCTAGTTGCAGGGGGCACAGCCCACCATCCCTTGCGGGAATCGAACCGGCAACCTTGTGGTTGAGAGGACAGGCTCCAACCAACTGAGCCATCTGGGAGCTCAGCGGCAGCTCAGCTCAAGGTGCCGTGTTCAATTTTTTTAGTTGCAGGGGGCGCTGCACACCATCCCTTGCGGGAGTCGAGGAATTGAACTGGCAACCTTGTGGTTGAGAGCCCACTGGCCCATGTGGGAATCGAACCAGCAGCCTTCGGAGTTAGGAGCACGGAGCTCTAACCGCCTGAGCCACCGGGCAGGCCCCGGTAGTTCTATTTTTAATATTTTGAGGACCCTTCATACAGTTTTCTATAGTGGCTGTACCAGTTAACAATCCCACCAACAGTGCACCCATTTTCCTTTATCTCCACATCCTCATCAGCATTTATTATCTCTTGCTTTTTTGATGACAGCCATTCTAACAGGTGTGAGGTGATATCTCATTGTGGTTTTGATTTGCATTTCCCTAATGACTAGTGATATTGAACACGATTTGATGTCTGCTGGCCACTTCATTATCTCCTTTGGAAAAATAAATGTCCACTCAGGTCTTTTTTAGTACTATGCTTTTCAAAGCTGGCATTTGCTTATAAAATGTACTAGATTGACAGTGCAGGCAACCAGGGCTCTGAGCATTATTCCTGCACAGTGTGGGAAGATAATTGCCCAGTGTTTATGCTCTCATTTCTGAAAGCATCATGTATCCCCTTCAAAAAACAAAAAAGCTCTCAAATGGAAACATGGTTAGGGTGCAAATTCTTCTGAGTGAAGTTTGAAGTCAATGAACATGCACTTGTATAATAAGCAAAGATAGCCGGTCCTCTGTAAGGATGAATGAATAATTCTTGATTATCTGGAAATCTCTGCTACACACAGGAATAGGCAATAAGTTCAGTATAGCCTAGTGGCTCTGGAAGCTGACTTGACAACATTTCTGAAGCATCAGCGTACAAACATAGCACTTAGAGACTGTGAGGAATATTTCTGCATTTTATTGAAACTTTTTAAAATTATGAACTATAGCATGCATACTGTTTCAGTTGTTCATTGCTAAGTAACACATTATCACAACTTAGTGGCTTAAAATAAACCTATTTATTATCTCACAGTTCTGTAGGTCAGCAGTCCAGGCAGCTGGACTGGATTCTCTGCGTAAGGTTTTCTCCTTCCTTCCTCCCTTTCTTCTTTCTTTCTTTCCTTCCTTCGTTTCAGATATAATTAATTCATAATATTGTTTTAGTTTAAAGTATACAACATGTTGGTTTGAGACATTTATATAGTACAATATCATTACCATTATAGTGTTAGCTACCATGTTTCCCCAAAAATAAGACCTAGCCGGACCATCAGCTCTAATGCGTCTTTTGGAGCAAAAATTAATTTTTTTAAATTTTTTATTATATTATATTATATTATGTTATATTATATTATATTATATTATATTATATTAGGGTCTTATTTTATTATAATATAATTAGGTGTTATTTGCATTTAACCCCTATATCATGTCACATACTGTGCATAATTATCTGTGTGTGTGTGTGTGTGTGTGTGTGTGTGTGTGTGTGTGTGTATGGTGAGAATACTTAGAGTTTCAAAAGGGATTAAAGTCAAGGTGTCAGCTGGTCTGAAGCTTGGTCTAGAAGCTCTGGGGAGGAATCCACTTCCAAGATTATTTATGTTTTTGGCTGAATTCAGTTCTTTGCAGTTACAGGACTGAGTATCCATATTCTTGCTGGCTATTGGCTGAAGGTCACTGTCAGCTCCTAGAGGTTGCTTTTGAATCTGCCTCTTGTTGAGTTAATCTCATACTTCAAATCTCTTTGACTTCCTCTTCTGCTATCAGCCAGAGACAAGTCTCTGCTTTTAAGGACCATGCAACTTCCTTAGGCCCACTTGAACTATCACGTTTTGGTTTAATCTAGTCAACTGATTAGTAACTGTAACTACATCTGCAAAATCCCTTTGGCCCTGTAATGTTACATAATCATGGGTGTAATATCCCATCATGTTCACACTCCTGGGAATTAGGGAGGGAAATGTGGTGGGTCTTCTTAGGATTCTATAATACCTAGTATGCATACAAAAGTATATGAATACATATCTGTACAATTTAAAGAGCAATAATAAAATAAATACCTGCTCATCTGCTACCCAAGCCAAAATCTAGACCATAAATAGTACATCAGAAACCTCCAATGTGAAATTCCTGCTATGGGCTGAATTGCATCCTCCTTAAATTGATATGTTGAGGTCCTAATCTTCAATACCTCAGAATGTGACTGGAGGTAGAACCTTTAAAGAGGTAATTAAGGTTAAATGAGGTCATAAGGGTGGGGCCTAATCCAATATGACTGATGTCCTTCTAAGAAGAGAGAGAGACATCAGGAATGTGTGCAGACACAGAAAAGGCCCTATGAGGACATAGTTAGAAGAGCACCATCTGCAAACTAAGGCAAAATGCCTCAGAAGAAACCAAATCTGCCAACACCTTGATCTTGTACTTTTAGCCTCCATAACTGTGAGACAATAAATTTCTAATTTTTTAAGACACCCAGTTTGTAGCATATTGTTATGCATAACAAACTAATACACCTCTCAAATCATATACTCAACCCCTTCCAAGAAGTAACCACTATTTTAAACTGTGTTATTTCTTGCTTTTAAAAAATAGTTTTACCACTTATATATAAAACCTAAAACAATTATTATTTATTTTGTCTGTGTTATGGAATAAATGTGTTACCACCCCCAAAATCCGTATGTTGAAATCCCAATCCCCAACGTGATATTAGGAAGTGATTAGATTATGAGGGTGGAACCCTCATGAATGGGATTAGTGCCCTTATACAAGAGACTCCAGTGAGCTTTCACCCTTCCATAATAGGAGAACACAGCAAGAAGATGGCCACCTATGAACCAGGAAGTGGGTCCTCACCAGGTACCGAATGTGCCAGCACTTTGAATTTGGACTTCCCAGCCTCCAGAACTGTGAGAAATAAATGTTTGTTGTTTAAGCCAACAATTTTGTTACAGCAGCTGGCCAGGGATAGGTCAATGGAATCATACTAAATGTATTCTTCTGTGACTTGCTTCTATTATTCAATATTAAATCATCTAATACATACATTTTGATGTGTTTAGCTGTAGTTTATTCAATTTAAGTGATATTGAGTATTCCATTGTAGGAATATTAACTCAATAAATACAATTTAAAAAAAAACCAGTCCACTATTCATGCACGTTTGGGTTCTTTCCAGATTTGTACTGTCATCAAAGTTCTTATGTCTCCTGGTTCTTGTATATGAGATTTTCTCTAGGAATGATTTGCTATGTTTATGGTGTACACATCTTCACCCTTACTAGGTAATGCCACACTGTATTACAAAGTAATTTTACCACGTGACACTGCTTCCTACATTTAATCATCTGTTGCTTCACATACTGGCCACTACCTGGTGTTGTCAATTTCATGGGTATGAATTGGTATTATTATTTTTAAATTTTTCATTTTTATATTATTAATGAGGTTGAAATTTTTTTCATATGTTTATGAGTATTTGTGTTTCTCTCCTTTGTGAAATTACTATTAATTTCTCTGCTTCTTCTCCTATTTGTATACTATCCTTTCCCCCGTTGACTCACAGGCATTTTTCACATATTCTGGCTATTAATCCCTTGTTAGATTTATGGATAGGAAAGTTCATTTTTCAATTTGTGGCTCATATTTTCATTCTTTTTATGGTGCCTTTTGTATTAACATTTTTATATTTTTAATATAGTTGAGTTTAGCAATATGTTCTTTTCTGGTTAGCACTTGTAATGTCTTGTTGTAAAAAAACAAAATACCTCCCTTCAGAGAGTTTATAAAAATGTAGTTCTATATTAACTTCTAAAATTTTTACAGTTGTTTTTCTTTTGTATTTAAGAATTTAATCCACCTGGGGTTGATTTTTGTATAAGATGTGGAGGAATTATCTAATTTTGTTTTATTTTTCTATATGGTTCTTCAATTGTTCCAGCACTGTTTATTAAAATTTCATCACTTCCTCATTGATCTACAATGCTACTTCTTCTATAAATTGAGTTCGCCCAATGTGTCGGGATGGTTCTGACCTCTTTATTCTGTCCCATTAATCAATTTGTCTGTACTTGTACATCATCTTTGTTATTAACATTTTATAATAATTCTTAACACCAAGAAAGGAAAATTCTCCCCTCTGCTCCTGGGTGGCTTTTCTTTTCTTGGACTTTTGCTCTTCCACATAAATCTTAGAATAAGCAGCTTGCAAATTTGCACTAATTAAATTATAAATTTGGGTGGAATTTCTTTGAAATTAGAGATTAATTTATGAATTATCAACATCCTTATGACTCTGATTTTTCTATTTCAAGAATGTAAAATAGCTCCCAATTTATTGAGGCCTTTTTAATGTCTTCAAAGTTTTACCATTTTCTCTATAAAGACCTCCCGTATCTTTTATTATTATTATTAAAAACATTTCTAGTCCCTTTATTTTTTTGATACTATCATAAAGATTAGCTTCATAAAATTTCACATTCCAGCTGTTCTTAGAGTTCAGACAAAATTTTCCATTGCTTTTGTAACCACCAAGCCTTTACTTGTGTAGTCACATCTTCTGAGAATAATGGCAGTTTAGTTTTCCTCTTTTGAAAACACTATGCCTTTCATTTGTCTTTCTAACTTTGCTGAGATGGCTGTGGTGGTAGCAGGCACCCTTGTCTTGTTTCTGCATTCAAAGGAAATACTTCCAACTTTTCACCATTATGTAGGATGTTTTGTGGCTATCTTTGTGTTGGTAATTTGCTAAGGAGTTGTTAGTATATTATTATCATTGTAGATTTTTTTCATAACTGGTATTTTATTTTGTTTTTTACTTAAACCCTGAAATGTGTACCCCAGCTTAGACTGGTAAAATAATCTGGTCCTCGAGTAATGAACTTCAAAAGGGTGGAGTTTGTGGTTAAGTAAAGTGCAATTGAAAACTACAGAATTAATTTAAATAAGCAAGTTATGCTCTCCCTCTTTCTCCCTGTAATAAATGAGGCTTTAACAAGGGCTTAAAAACTAATAAAATTTGCACAGATATAATGATAAAGAATATGTAGTAGTGGTTGATAACTGACACCCTGGAAGATACTACACTTACGTAGATTTTCCAGAGCTAACACTATACTTTGTACATCATAAGACCAATAAATGTTTGCTGATTAGTTGACATCTCAAAAGTCTCTAAGAAAAGATGTTATTTTTCAGTTGATTAAAAATATTTTAGTGAGACACTATGATTTGAGTAAAAGTCCTATTCTAATAATATGATTAATGTTTTTTTTTGCGAAAACCATGTGTTCATTTTAAGCATATGCATTTCCTGTTATAGAAATTCTAATGAATAAATTTAAAGCATTATTAAATTAAGTGCAGTTATTATTTAACCAAAACACTCTTTTATTTTCAGAGTCACATTGAAAGATGGGAGATTAGTTTGTTTGGATCCTGAGGCTGAATGGGTGAAGACTATTATCAAAAAGATTACGGACAGGTATAATTAATACCAGGGATTCTCATATTCTTGCTTTCTCTTTTCTTTTGGTTAAATATTTATTTAGAAAATATACAGACTCTGATCTAAATTATAATAAAATTACAATACGATTAGAATAAATCTATACCAGGGAATCCAAAAGTGTGGCCCCCAGACCAGCAGAATTAGCATTAACGGGCAATTTGTTAGAGATGCAAATTCTCAGGCCTCACCTCAAACCTACTGAATCAGAAACTCTGAGGGTGAGCTCAACAGTCTGCGTTAACAAGCCCTCTAGGTGATTCTGATGTACTCTCAAATTTGAGAACCACTGGTTCACACCTTCTGTTTAATGGGATATCCAAGTTGACCTATGTTATAAATATCATCATTTAATATGAAAGAAATTAAAATTATTAGAAGCTGTCTTATGCATACTAGCAAGGAAGGCAATAGACCCATTTTATAAAAGAAATTTTAAGAAAAAAAATTCCCCCTTTGAAAAAAATTATTTCTGACAATATTTCTAGAAACTAAACTCCAAATGGCATTTGCAAATTTGTAGATGGAGCAGGTGATAATGGGAGTGTATCTGGATTAACTTCTGAAAATAAAATGATTTATTTTTTTTAGCTTTTTGTGATAGCAGTGGTTAGAAGGAAGCAATAACCACTCATAATAAACACAAACTAAAATTTGTGGGTTTTTTAAATTGAAAATTAAAAAGGAAAACAAATTAAGGGAATGTGAAGTTTATGATTCACCTGAGGATTACCTTGGTAGTTGAATGATGCAATGTGGGTGGGGGAGCTTGATTTTTTTAATCTTATAGCTATGATTTAGTTTGCCAGATCCACCAGCTCTAAGTTATGTCATTCTGGATAATTCTCATAACACTGGGGGTTTACATGCTTTCATTTGTTCTTACTTTGCTCTACCATGGGAGAGGTAGAGACAATGCACATAAAGTGTTTTAATTATGGCTATTATTAATTTTCAACTAAAAAACACATGTGCTTCTTTCTTTATTCTTTAGATTTTTTGTTTTTTGTTTTTTTCCTTACAAGGGATTATTCATGGGTAATGCTGTGTATCTGTATAATTACATGTCACTCTGCTTGTATTATAGTGCCCCTAACTAATGGATATAAAAGGAAGATCACATCCTATGAGTATCAAGAGCCCTTTCATCATGAGCTTGGACATCCTCCAGAAATTTCTTTGAAAGTAGCACAAATTTATGCTAATTTAAGACTAGAATGAACTGCTTTCTCTACTTATCCTGGAAACATAAAGATTGTTTTCAGTCAAGTTACTGGCTACAAGTGAAGAGAGTAATGGGGGGAAAGGTGATGACATTTCCATTACGTAAGAAGGATAATCCCCAAAACTCATACAGTAGGTAAGAGGTTTTCCTGTTAGGATCAATATATCTTAACAGATTCCACCTCCTCCATGCTGTTCCTTACCACCTTGTAGTCCACTTAACTTTCTGGTGAGCTCTGACATTTGACCTTATATTTCTTTCTACCACATCCTTTGAAATCACCCTTACTGACATCAATATTTGTTAAAATGAACACTCTGGTCTCTTGACTGCTCAACCTTTTAAGTTCCAAAAGCCTTAATATCCACCTTATTTTAGTCATCCACAACCTTGGATCTCAGCATAATGTAAGATTATTTATCTACAGTGTTCAAAACTAAAATATTTCTTTCAGAGGAATTTTTCATCCATTATAAAATCTGAAGTAAGTATGCATTTAAGAAGCAGGAAATGGGATGCCATGCAGTTGTATAATAGAATTTTCTTAAATTTTAAGAATTCACTTTTAAATTAAGCAAATCTGATAACATCAGCCAAGAGTAGGAGTGACCCAACCTAGGACACTGTAAGGTCATCATGTAGGGCAAGAGGGAGAAGAAATTTATGACCATCAAGACCCAGGGAAGATCAAGGATGGTGCCTCAGAAAGAAGAGATGGAAAACACAGAGCTCAAGCTATGTTGTAATCATCTAACTTCTTCTTAGACTTTCTGCATATGTGACACCATATTGAGTGAATAAACGCCAAAAACATTTTTTTACTAGTTTTGAAGAAAAACTGTGTTAACAGATGAGTGATATTCTAATGGAGTCAATGACCAGGAATGCTGCTTCAGAAAGTGTCTTAGTCAGTCGGGGCTGCTGTAACAAATTACCATGCACTGAGTGGCTTACACAACAAACATTTATTTCTCACGGTACTAGAGCCTGGAAATCCAAGGTCAAGGTGCCAGTATGGTCAGGTTCTTGGTGAAGTTCCTCTTCCTGGTTTATAGATGGCCGTCTTCTTGCTGTGTCTTCTTATGGTAGAAAAAGGGACAGCTAGCTAGCTCTCCGGCCTTTTCTTATAAGGACACTAATACCATTCCTGAGAGTTCCATTCTCATGACCTAATTGCTTACAAAGGCCTCACTTCCAAATATCATCACATTGGAATTTGGGTTTCAACAATTGAACTTTGGAGGGACACAAACATTTGGTCTAAAGCAGAAAGGGATTCAGTCAATGTGTACTGGAACTCTCAGGACTTTTCTTGTCATCTGCTGTGTCTTTGCCTCCCTCTGCTGACTTGAGGTTTCTTTCTTTCTCTCTGCTTTTCTGGTTTCTATGGCAAGTCACCCACAAAAAGTAATTTGCCTTACCTAAGATTCAATTTCCAGCTCCTAGGATAGAAGACCTTATTTACCATATTGACTCAAGTGTCCACATAGGTCCAATCATCTGTGGCCAAAGGACCATGGTTACATGGTGCTAACAAAGCCATCTGGAACCCACCACTGTAGAACAAAGAAACAGAGAAGTGAGAGTTTTTATGCATGGGGCAGTTACCTCCAAAGGATTCTATCACTGCATGTGTGTGTCTGCATGTGCAAGAGGGGAAACAATGCCAGATAGAAAGAAAGAGAAAACACAGTTTCTCAGGAGAACCTAGTGCTCTTTAGATAGGCAATATGTACATATTGAAAGAGTCTTAGGCAAAAAGAGGTTTGGGATCTATAATTCTGAGCAAGTTATCTGAACTTTTCTATACTCAGTTGTAAATGTGAAAATATGGCAAAACAAGGCAAAACAAAGTACCTCCACCTTACACAGGATTGTTAAGAAGGTTTAATAAAATTGAAGTTGCTTTGAAAGTTAACATTAAAATCAAAAGGTGTTGTCATTGTTATTAAAATTAGAAAAATCACTTACTGATCAGTGCTTAATAAAGCCAGTTTTATGGTTCCTATTCACTTTCTCTTATCCACAATCATATGGACCAAGCCTCTAAACTTGCCTGAAGCAGGTAGCAAGTTTCACTGCTGTGGATCATGACAAAAATATTACATTATTAAGCTGTACACTAACAATTAGCCCTAAGACTGAGCTCAATAAAAGAACTATCTCAGGACCGTAAGTAGAAGACTCAGAGTATTTTAAAATACAAAATTCTAAATTTCAAAATAAAAGGATCTAGTTGGCACAGTGTGAGTCACGCGCCCACTTACTGGTCTGGCCCCCTGTGAACAGAGACACAGCCACCAGGAGAACCCAGGGGGAGGCAGGTCATTCCCCACGAAGCTGGCAGACAACTCAGGGGGACTCTACAAGTCCAAGAGCACTCTTCTCAAAACTAAGGATAAGTGAGTATGGAACTTCTGGTTCCAGTAGGGTTATTTATTAAAAGAAAAATTTTTGGGACAAATAACCTAAAAGCCCTTATATTACAAATCACCTAGAAATACTAGATAAGAGGTGAAATAAATATTTTCAAATGAATAGAATAGTGCTCTAGAAAGTAGGAAAAATCCTCAGCATCTTCCCCCAGACCCCTCAAAATTAGAAGCAGAAAATAGAAGAGGAAATCTCATAGGTAAATAACGTATGTTGTGCAGAGTGAGGATTCAAGGTAATTCTATCAGTAAACTAGATGTTGGCGTTTTAAGCTCACATTAGGACAGATGACATGACTGTGAATCTTGGTAAGATATAGAGTTGTAACAAAGATCCTTGTATAAAATTAGAGCCTTCAGTAGAAATACAGATACTGAAAAACACAGGTTTGTGATAAGGAAGCGTGTCTGCCTTAACATGAACAATGATTGGGGGGAAAAAATTGTCCCTGAAAAGTTTCTACCAAGAGCTTGCCCTCAGGCAGGTTTGGGATTCCATTATAACACCTGTATGGTCTGAGAGCATACATAGACGGGGCCTCAGGTCAATGTCGGGTAGAAATGAAAATAAAACTGCCCTAGCAAGATATACCTTCAGCATGGATCTCACAAGAGTCTCAAAGATAAAGCCATGTTGAAGATGAGTCTATAGTCCAAATTTATATAACTCTGGAGGAACCAGCCATCCTAAACAGAAGTCAAGACCCACAATATACAGCATCTCTAAATTGAAAGTGTTAAAATCAATAAAGGCGACTGTTATAAATATGCTTCAGATCCTTTGACCTCAAAGAAGGAATTGAATCATAAGAAAAGAATTAAATACCAGAAAACCAAGAAGATTGGGGGGGGGGGGAAGACAAACAAATAATAGGGAAAGAACAAATTTTTTAAAAAGGAAACTTTTAGAAATAAAAAATATAATTATATAAAGTAAAATCTCATTGGATAGCTTAAACAGTAAATTAGATTCAGCTAGAGAGACAATTATTTTAAATGCATCTAGGATGCAGTAGAGAGATAAAAAATACGAAGATACAAAAAAAGGTTAGAGACTTCAAAAACAGCATGAGAATATCCAACTTATCTCTGAAAGGAGTTGCAGACAGTGAGGGGAGGGAGAATGGGTGAGCAGTAATATTTAAAAGGATCATGACTGAGATGAAACCCCCAAGTTCAGGAAAACCAATAGATTCTCAGCAGGATAGAAAAATAAAATTCACACCCAACTACATTGTAGTGAACCTGCAAGTCCCAAAATAAAAAGAAAAGACCTTACAATGAATACGGACCTACCATGTGTCAAGTGCTCCAAAAGGAGCAAGTCAAACGTGTGGCAGGTCTCTGGAAATGCATGCTTTTTTTTCTACAATAGAATTGCTTTGGATGAATTAGTTGTAGAAGAATATCAAATTGCTGTAATTCTTATGCACATTTGTAATGAATGACGGAGACCATCAAATTTGGTTTGTGTTAATTGTGCCTAAAGGTGAGACAGTTTCTAAAGACTGTTGTGAACTATTAAGAGGAAGCCAGGGTTAGTAATTCATTGATTTATTTGACTGATATCACTAGAAACGTTTCGCTTCCCTGTGTTTGTGGTTCAAACACTATGTAGCTAATGACTCACACATTTCACAGTTTTTGTCTGTGATTTTTTTTTTTTTCTTTAGAGTTTTCAAAGAGATTTTCAAAATGTAACCTGCTGGATACATTGAGAAAAGGATGCTTTCATTACTGCTGCCCCCTCCCACCCATCTTAATGTGTTAATGTGGGGAAGTGGTAAAATTAATAGTTAAAACAGGATTTGGAACAGACAGACCTTACTAGCTCTGCCATTCAGAAGTTACATGATTTCAGGCAAGTAACTATTTCTAAATTTCAGTGTTTTCTTTGTCGACAGTAGGATCTACTTTAGAGGGCAAGTGAAAGAACTGAAGAAGGGAATCCCTTCCCTTCTTATGCTCTGGAAGTCATATCAAATTACTTATCATCTTTCTGAAAGTACTATTCCATTTCTTGGCTTAAAGCTTTTATTCATACTGTTTTCTCTACTTGGTTCGGTTCCCCTTGCCCTGCCTCCCTCTGCTTTACCTGACCTAACATTTAAAGGAACTAGGATCTCAAATATATGGTGGTGGTGAACACACAATGTGAGATATAGATGATGTATTACAGAATTGTATACCTGAAATCTTTGTAACTTTACTAATCATTGTCACCCCAATAAGAATTTTTTAGAAAAGGAATTGAAGAATAATTTGGGTTTATATATCACCTCCCTTAGGAGGCTTTCCCATACCGCTAAAGTCTGGGGTATTTGCTACTTCTCTATATAAGTTGTCAAATTACAATTGCTTCACATTTTACCTTTTTCACAGAGGAAACTTTTAAGTCAACACAAATTTAAATGACTTGCCAAGGATTATAAAACCAGCTAGTGGCAGAGCCCAGGCAGGACTCCAGGATTCCTGATTTTTATCTCCAATTACCTTCATTATTTCCGCTTCAGCCAGCTCCACCCTTGTCACGCCCTGACTGTGGGATGCTGAGACAGAAATCCTCCAGAAAGAGACCCTCTGTGTATTTCTGGGTGAGGTGCATTTCTTCCCCATGACGCAGTAATTCATCCGGTCATCTAAGACATCTGACTGCTACTCCTTGCCAGGTATACTAGCCTCCCTTCACTGAGCATAAAGTGTGATAATCTTTGTCTGGATCGATGCCTGTCTCTGCATTTTCTTCTTGGCACCAACAAAATTATGTTATTTTAATTTAGTTAAATCTCCTTCCAGAACTCACCATTCACATGGGGATTTTTCTCTTCCCCAGAGACTCAATAACTGTCACTGCTGGAAAAAAAAAAAAAAAAAAAAAAAAAAATGTTTCCCCACCTCTCACCACCATCCCCTACCCTGAAACACACACAAGTTTATCCATGATTATGCCCAACCCATGGGCCAGGGAACTAAAGGAGAAGGAGGTACATACGTTATCTGACCCCAAATCCCTTGTTTTTCTATTTTATTACATGACAATTCATCCAGCTGCCTAAGCCAGAGACTTAGGGGTCATCATAGACTGCCTGACTCTCTTCCTCTGTCCTCCATCCAGTCGTGCTCAGGTCCTGCCATTTCTAGCCTTTTGCAACCTTTATTTAATCCTCCCTCCTCTCTTTTCCCTCTGCTACAGTCTTAGTTCTGGCCTTCTCAAACTTTCACCCATATCCCTGAAATGGCCTCCTAACTAGTCTCCACAGCTCTAGTGTGTCCCTATTCCAATCAGTCTTAGTCACTGCAAAATGAGTATTCTAAAATGCAAATCTCACCGAGTAAGATGAGATCCCTCAACTATAAGGCAGGGCAATAATTAAGAACGACCATTAATTGGATCCTTTATGAAAATTATCCATTATTCGTAAAATTTGCCTTAAAACACATTGGACATACCCAGCTGTGACTCAGGTCTCTTGAAGTCATTCAAATTACAAAATTCCTAGGGCCATCTGCTCAAAAAACATATCCACACCCCTACTGTCCCACAATTTTATTCAATTTACTATTTCTTACCCATGGGCTAAAACTTACATCAACAAATAAGTACATGTGTTATATTTATTGAAGGAAAATATGTACATGATAAAAATTCAAATTGTGTAAGGGGTTACGTAGTTGATTTTTTTTTTCCAACAAAAGAGGAAAAGTAAAATTTCTTCCCACCTCAAATCCTAGGTTGTCTAGTTTACATCCTCTAAGAGTCATGATTATTTACCAATAATTCAATATATTCCTAGAAATAAGAGCATTGCTTCATTTCAGTACACCTACCTTTCTCTCTCTCTCTCTCTCTCTCTCTCTCTCTCTCTCTCTCTCTCTCTCCTTCTTTCTTTTCTTACTCTCTCAGGATGGGGAGTGGGGGCAGAATATTTTATTGAGGGTATGTATGATTGTTAGTTTACCAGTCCAGTCTGATAGATATTTAGGTGTTTCCAGGATTCTGGAAATATTCAGGTGAATATTTATGTATTCAGTTTTTGTGCACATGTTATGCAATTATGTCTTTCTATCTGTCATAGAATAGGAATTTCTGAGTCAAAGGGTACATGCATTTTACATTTTGATAAACAGTGCCAAAACATTCCCAAGAATTTGCATTAGTTTAAACTCCCTCTACTAGACTATGAAAATGCCTATTTCTCAACATCCTCAAAAGAGGGAATTGGCCAACAAAGATGAAACTGCAGCAAATAAATGAAAAATGATAAATCTGGATGTGAAATTCAAATCAAACATAAATGGAGTTATAGGAGAAATAGCTGACCGTGGGAATGCTGACACTGATGCCTTGGGAGAGACCCTCACTATGCAGCCAGAGGAACTTAGCAAAGGTGACTTTAGGGACATTGATGAGGAGAATGGTGGTGATGAAAAGAGTGAGGCATCTCAGAGGAATTGATGCAGGCAAAAAACTTCACATTGAAGTCTCTTCAGAGCTATTTCATGACATTGAAAGCGCAAAGGATAAAATGGATGGTAAATGCAGGTCCAAATTTAGAAAGAAATTTAAGAGCCAAGGTATAGAAAAGATGCTCAATCTTTTCTATCTCATGTAAGTTTTATACAAGAAGATGACAATATCGCTTCTCGGCCTTTTGGCTAAGATCAAGTGTGAAGAAGATGACAAGCACTGTTTAAACTACTCTTGACAAGTTTTTTTTTTTTGTTTTACAAAGAAATAAAACATTCATACTCACTGTTTATAATGTTTGAAATTACAGTGTACTAAATAAGCTTCAGTTTCACTATTTTTTCATTTCTGTATATATTTATAACTGACAATAAGGGAGATTTTAATATTTTGACAAAAATTTTAGAGGTGATGGAAAAATTGTTTTTCCCCACAATCACTAAGATCACTTTTACGTAATCATAGCTTGCATAGTTATTTTTGTGGCCCCATACCTCAGTGTAAAATGAGGACAGAACAACCTATATCAGATAGAGTAAATATTATAGTAACCTTTAATAAATGTTCCCATATGCTAGATACAGAAAGTGAGAATATCCCATTACTGGTTAAAATAAGTATAGACAGAAACTCTAAAATTAAAGTAACAACAATAATATTAATGGCAATAGATAACATTTATTTAGCACTTACTATATATGCCAAACACCTTAAACATTTTTATACATTAAGTTATTTACTCTCTACAACAATCTTATGAAGTAGGTACTGTATTATCCCCATAAGCAGATGCAATGGGATGAAGAGATTTAATAATCTTGTTACGTAGAATGAACACAGAACTGTTTTTATTTAACTTTAACCAGTTTCCAAGGCTAGATTCTAGAAAATGGAGAGAAAATAGAATCTTTCACTGTCTTAGACCAAGTCAGTTTGAAACCTACCAATACATGAAAACTCTGCTCCATATAGCCTAAGAGCCTGGCATATTTACATTAATTTAATAATTGAACGGGTGTGTGTTGCATGCCTCCATTTGCCTGGCCCACTTCTAGAAACTGAGGATACGGCAAAGCTCTGTCCTCAAGGAGCTTATGTCATAGTGGGGGAGACAAGACAATAACAAACATATCACATAATATCAGGTTACACTATGATATATTCTGATATTTATATCAGAAAAATCAGATAGGACAAGAAAATTGCTAGGATATCTTAGAAAGACTTTTCTGAGGAGAGGTCATTTGGACAGAAAACCTAGTAATATGAGGGAATGAGCCATGTGACTATCTGGTGGAAGAACATTCCTGGCGTATAAATGAGCGAGAGCAAAGATCCTGAAATGAAAGTATGAGTGGCAAGTCGGAGGAAGAATAAGGAATAAATGAGAGGAAGGGTCTCAGAAATGAAGCTGAAGAGGTAGACAGTTACTCTAATAATGGACTTTGAAGTCACAGAAAATATTTAAAATTTTCTTCTTAGTACAGTGGATGAAGCCATTGAAGGACAGAACAGAAGAGTGAAATGCTGTTTCATTTCAAAATATCCTAGCTAGAATGTAGAGTGGTGAGGATGGGAGGCTAAGGTGATGGCAAAGAAACAAGTTTGGTGGCTATTACAGTAGCTCATATGAGACAGCAGTGGTGGCTTACACTAAGGAGGTTACAGGAGGAGGACAGAGAAATATTGAATGAATGATAGGGTATGAAAAAAAGTGAAGGGGCAAGGCAGGCAACATACAACGTGTGACAATTAAGTTGGCAAATGTGCCAGTGTGTGCTTGCATTAGCAACACTGTATAAACATCTCGGTAAGGTTTCATAACCTTGGTATATCAGTATCTCACAGCTGTGTTCCTGTTGACATGTGATGGTGTCTTGCTCAGTGGCAGTTATTGTTGTTGTGTGTTTTGTGTGCCGTCGCGAGAATGTCTGAAGTTGAATTAAAGCAATGAAAAAACATTAAATTTCCTGTTAAACTTGGCAAGAATGGAAGTGAAATCAGGGACATGTTGGTCCAAGTTTATGGGGATAATGCCATGAAGAAAACAGCAGTGTACAAATGGATTAAATGTTTTTCTGAGGGAATAGAAAGTGTCATTGATGAAGAGAGGTCAGTGTAGCGAGTAAAGAGCAGAACTGATGAAAATTCATAGAACTGTGCATCAAAATCAACTGTGTGAAGCACAGCAGACCAAGTACACATTGCTAGAGAAACAGTTAGGAATATCTTAACTGAAAAGCTTGGCATAGAAAGGTGTGTGCAAAACTGGTCCCGAAAGACCTAATCAATGAACAAAAGAAAAGGAGAGTCGAAGTTTGCCAAGACCTTTTGGAGAAGCAAGATGATGTTTTGGGCCATGTTATCACTGGTGATGAAACATGGGTGTACCAATATGACCTTGAAACAGAGTATCAAAGTGCACAATGGAAATCAGCCAATTGTCCAGGACCAAAAAAGTTTTGTCAGTCCAAATCAAGTGTCAAAACAGTGTTGCTAACTTTTTTGATATCAGAGGGATTATTCGTTATGAATTTGTACCAAATGGATATTTAACCAAGTTCACTATTTGGAAGTACTGAAAAGGCTGCATGAAAAAGTTAAATGGAAACGACCTGAACATTTTGCCAACAATTTATGGCTCTTGCATCACAACAATGCACCAGCTCACATAATACTGTCTGTGAGGGAGTTTTTAGCCAGTAAACAAATAACTGTATTGGAACACCTTCCCTATTCACCTGATCTGGCCCCCAATGACTTCTTTCTTTATCCAAAAATAAAGGAAATATTGAAAAGAAGACATTTTGGTGACATTCAGGACATCAAGGGTAATATGAGGACAGCTATGATGGCAATTCCAGAAAAATAGTTACAAAATTGCTTTAAAGAGTGGACTAGGCACTGGCATCGGTGCATAAGTTCCCAAGGGGAGTACTTCAAAGGTGACCATAGTGATATTCAGCAATGAGGTATATAGCATTTTTTTCTAGGATGAGGTCACACACTTAATTGTTGGACCTCCTAGTATCTCTCTCTCTCTCTCTCTCTCTCTCTCTCTCTCTCTCTCTCTCTCTCTCTCTCTCTCACACACACACACACACACACACGCACACACACACACCCTTACACATTCTCAGTTTCTGCATGAATGTGGTCATATTCTTACAGGCAGCAAATAAAATGTATTGAACTTGATGATGGTAAGTGTGTGTATGCTGCTCATTGCCTTTCTACGAGTTGATTGGTGTCCAACTGCTACCTGTCCAGGATGACCTTGAGTCTTAAAACTTGAGGGTTAATATTACCTGGACTTAACCATTCAGTGTGAAATATGGTTGAGGGTTGGTTTACACCTGGTTCTTCTTTATCCTGTCTGTGTAGTCACCTGAGTCATGAACTTATTGAAGGAAGTCTTCTATTAGACTGACCATTATATGTGGGTGATCAAAATTAAAGTTTATATTTTGGGGAATTAGCCAACCTCCTTAGGGACTAAAGGTTCTTTCATGCAACATTTATTTATGAGCTTTTGATTTTCTTCATATCTTGACCTAATGTTTTTTTGTTTTTGACTCTTCAATTTTTAAAAATATTAAAAAATATATTTTATCTAGAATCTTTACCTGTTTTCTGTAGAAGTGTGACTCCAAACAACCTAGCCTACCATTATTGGGAACCAGGAGTCTCAATCCATCTGTACTTGAGAAAAGTTTACCCAGGTTTTCAAAGCTCTGCCATTGCTTCCACAATGCTCTTCTTGTTTGCCTCATATATATGTGATTTCTTCCTTCTTCAAAACCCCATGTCACCTCTCTGACCCTCTCTCATTCTCCTGTTAGTCATGAATGCACTTGGTGGTTCCCTTTTTTTCATGTTAGATTCTTAATGTCAGATGCAGGTCTCATCTCGTGAAGCAACTAGTTTAAGCTTTGCACAAAGCAGACACTTAAGATTTATTTAATTGAAAAAGATTTCAAAGTATTGCTTAAGAAACCAACTTTGAAACAATCACTTCGGTTATTTCCCATATTTCTCAATTGCAACAAGAAATCATCTTGAGTAATAAAAAAAATGTCCCCAAGCGTTTTCCCTCACATTCCACTTAACCAGAGTTTACATAAAATAAAGTTTATTCTTCTAAAAAGCTCAGATGCTGGAAAATTCAATCATCATTATTTCAACTTGTGACAATAAACATGTCTCATTAAACTACTTCACAGAACTAATAAAGTAGCTTCAGTTCACAGAGAAAGAAATAATTTGGCTCACAAGAGCCAAATAATTTGACATAATTCTGCACAGATGTGCTCAAGCAAAATGAACTGATAAACTTCAAGACAATGTATGAAATCCTGTGGGAAAGGAAGGAAATCATTTGCATAAAACAAGAAGCACATGATTCCTCATTGCCAGGAATCTCCATCCATGAAGATCAGATGAAGAATGGTAAAATACAGACAGCCTCAAGAGGCTAGAATAACATTTGGAGCTAGTGAATTTGGAATAGTGCAGAAGGAGATGTTCTAACAAGTTTGTACTACACCTTGATCTGACATCTTTGCAAGAGAAAGGTACTAGCCCTAAAGGAATGGTGTTTATAAACCTCTCTAATATAACGAGATGTTATAAGTACCTATTAGAAAGAGAGAGAGAATGCAGTTATGAAGCAAAAGCAAGACTCGGTGCACACTGAATACAGATATTAGTGCAGTCTCTATATGTTATTGAGAGGGTTAAATGAGATAATCTAACAAGTTTGTACTACACCTTGATCTCTATATGTTACGGAGAGGATTAAATGCGATAATCACTTACACTCATATCCTATTGGTATCATACGGCTTTGTAATATGGCTATGCTTCGGTGAATGGGCAGCTAGGAAATGTAGGTTCTCACTAGACAGTTATATTCTGAATTAAAGGGAAAACAAACTGTGGTTTCCCCTAGGTGTCTAACACATAGGCAGAGGAAACAGAAAATATAAAGCCCTAACATGGGAAAGAGGTTGGCAGGCAGAAGGAGCTGAATGGAGACCAGAACGGCTTGGGGAAAGTGGTATGACATAGGCCTAAATGCCAGGATCCCATACTGCAATCAGTTTACAGTCTACTGGGAGAGATAGAGAAGTAAGCAAACATGACGAATGTTGTTATAATTGTAAACAAACACCAGGTGTGGTAGCAGAGAATCAGAACAGATTCATTTTTTCCTGGGGATTTTGTGTAGAATGGGTGTTTGTGTAATTTTCTTCTGGGGAGTTTGTTTAGCTGGACCTCTGTGACTAAGAACACGGGTGTGAGGCGATAGGTGGGGCCATGGGAAAGGAGATGAAGAGCGTTTGAACAGAGCAAAGAGCAAGAGCAAAGGCAAGAAATCAGAAACAGACAGGGTGTGCTCTAAGAGAGGTAAGAGCTGTGACATTATCAGAGAAACATTAGCAAAAAAACTGTTTGCCTCTGCTACTCTTAAATATCCCCCAAAGAGAAATTCTACACAGTTAGGCATACAACTAAAAAGGTATTATAACAAAAGATCATGGAGTCAAAATGTAATATCAATTTCTTGAGTTATGTTCAAAAAAATTTCAAAAACAATGCTCTCTATCTTCATCTAACATCATTGCCAACTTTGTTCATTTTTCCCACTAAGGAACAACTCCGATGCATCAATGTTTTGTTGAACTGAATTGTTCTGATGTGCGAGTTTTATCAAAAACAGAAAATATTGCTGCACTCTTATCTGAAACATGCAGGCACTACAAAACTAATTTTTTATTTACTCTGAAAGTTAGTTTAGTTCAATAACACTTAGAACTTTTAGTGTTTTCCCCTCAAAGCTGAAGACAGGTGCAATACTTTCATTAACTTACTCATACAGTTGTTCATTCAGTAATGTTCATGGATGTCAATAATCTGTACTAAATCCTAGGCACTGGGAATGTTAATAAGACATAGCCCTTGACATCAAGAGATACAGGGTTTCATCTGAATGGGAAAGGAACTAACATCACAGTACAATGCAAGACAGAGTAAAAGACATGATATTATGTAGGTGGAAATAAGTGCAGAGTCAGTGAGAGTTACTCTATGAAGAGAAAGAAAACAGAAAACTTTGTGGGAAGAGAACCGTTCGAGATCACCTGGACATTGCTTTGGATTTCTGAAAGACAGAGAGGAGTCTCCTGGTCTGTGAAAAAAATCATGAATAGCTGACTATGATTGGCTAGTTTAGGGGTGGCAATTAGTCTAGAGTAGATGGGATGGCTAGTCAAAAGAAGGAGAAACGAAGATAGAATATTAAAAGAGAGTCAACTTACAAAGAGCCTTGAAAGCTGGGCAAAATATTTTTGTATTTGTTTCATAAATAATGGGGGGATACTACAAATCTTTAAGTAGGGAGGGCCATGACCGGATCGAAGTTTTAAAAAGAGAGCTCTGAAACCAACATGAATGGTAAGAGGCCGCTGAGCACAGAAGCATGGTCTCTGCAGCAAATCCCGCCCTTTGACAGCTGTGACACTGAGTAAATGTGGTACCCACACCGTACCTTATTTTCCTCAGCTGTAAAACAGGAATAATAATGATAACTATTTCACAGAGTTTTTGTAAGGATTAATGAAGTAATTCATGTCAAGGGTCTAGAACAGTGTCTGACATTTAATAAGCACTACATAAAGGTTTATACACACACCCCAATATATACTTTGGAGAGAAATGGAAACAAGGTAAGTGAACAAACAGCTATTTTGTGCTAGGCCTACAAAGATCACTTGAAGGATAGAAGCAAGGGATGTGTAAACAGATTACCTGGTGTCCAATCCCAGGTAAACTACTTCTTAATCTTTCTGAGACCCTTCTTTGCAAATTAGAAACAGTAACAGTAACTATTTCCTAGAAGCAGGAGGGATTAGTTTAGATAACATATGCAAAGTGCTCAGCAAGAACCTGGAACCTGATCATTCACACACACAAACACACACACACACACACACACACACACACACACACGACTTTATTATCAAAATATGTTCATTCAAGGAGCTTGCAATACCACACCTCTTTACCCCTCATAACTCCCAGACCTTGGGATGAAACTGACATAGGACAGAGAGCACAGACTTTGGAATCAGGGAAACCTGAAATGAATTCTTATTCTGTCATTTAAAATAGCGAGAATGTAGACATTTTTCTACAACTAGGACAATCCTGTTTCCTCCTGAGATAATTAGAATACTTCCCACCTCAAAAGGTTGCTGTTAAAATCATATAAAATAATTTACATAAAGTAGCTAGACTGGTGCACAGTAAGTACACAGCAGCAGTTGCACCCCCATCTTTTTGGGGCTCCCTTTCACATCTGCTCTGAGAAATAGGTTACACACCCAGACGTCCGCCTGAGTATGTCTAGCCTCAAAGACAGTCTTGGTGAGAAGCCAGGCAGGAGATGAGGCACTATTTTGGATCAGGAATTAGAGGTTACAGAAAAGGGGAAAAGTAGAGCCAAACTAACTCAACCAGTTTCACTTGCCAGACCTTTTGTTGTCTCCCTCCCACTAACAGCTAACAGAAATTAGCCATAGACTAATTAGCCATATACAGTGGGCGAGTGAACCATTGTGCAACATTACAACTGGATAAAGCATGGAAAATTAGGAAAGAAAGAAGGGCCAACAAACAAGGCAGTTGGGGGTTGAAAGCATGGCGATAATTATAAAGGATCTGAAACAGATGATAGCATACACATTAATTTAGAAGGAGTGTTTTGTTTTGTTTTGTTTTGTTTTGTTTTCACATGCAAACACAAAATTAGACCACCTAATGAATGAGCTTTCTTTTTATTTGGGAGGTGTTATTGTATAGTGATTAAAGAAGCTGGTTTAGAATAGTGATTGTTGAGTTCAAACCCTAAGCCCACCACTTGTGAGCAGTATATGAGTAACTATAGGCAAGTTATTTGAAATTTCTGACCTGTGGTTTCATCTGTAGTTCCTAAATCATTACATTAATGTAATGATTAAATATTATAATCCACACAAAGCAGGTGAAATAGTCTTGGCATATAGTATGTGTTCAAAAATATTAGCTATTGTTACTGTAATTTAAATTTTTAGCTGAGCCAACTAAAATAAGGACAACAGAAGTAATTATCTATCTATTGTAAGTGGTACAGGTGACAAGTAAGATGAGTAAGCCTGAACAATCTAATTTATTAGAGTTAGTATAGAATTAATTAGAGTTAGTATAAAATTACTCTCCTGAAAATGACTTTCCTACTACATTCCACATCTTTTTTTCCCATTTAAGAAAATGGATGGATCTTGAGATTATTATGCTAAGCAAAATAAGTCCCACAGAAAAAGTTGAGAACCATATGATTTCACTGATATGTGGGATATAAAACTGAAAGCAACAAAGGAACAAGACAAACAAAAAAACAAAAACTCATAGACACAGACCACAGTTTAGTGGTTACCAGAGGGTAAGGGGGGCAGGGGGTGGGAGATGAGGGTAAACGGAATCAGATACATGGTGATGGAAAGAGAACTGATTCTGGGTGGTGAGCACACAATGTAATATATAGATGATGTGTTACAGAATTGTACACCTGAAACCTGTGTAATTTTACTAACCATTGTCACCGCAATAAATTTTAATTAAAAATATTTGTTTTTCTAAGCTTCTGATATATGGCATTTCTCTGTTTCTTGAGAAACTGCTCTTATTAAAAATTTTTATCAAGTGACTTGCTTCTCAAGTACCTTCTGGCTTGGCTATTGCTCATAGATCTTTAATCTAGTCATTAGCACTCCTCCCTGTGGTTTGGATTTTACTGCCTTTCCTTCTTACTCAACGGGAAGATCGTAATCTGGCTAACACACCTTAGAGGCCACAAAGCCCTTTTCACCTTCTCGCTTTATGAGAGCGTTCTCTTTACCTGGAAAGTGCCCTCTGTCCTCTTCTTAGCATTTGTCAAGCACATTTTTGTGCATAACATTGTGCTGGGTACTCTGAGTCTACAGATGCAAAACATGGGACTTGTCTTCCAACAGTGTAGAATCTGAGAAGATATAAATTTCATGTGCATGAAACAAGTAGAAAGCAGAGTCAAGGCAGTTATGAAAATAAGGAGGATAATAGGGTAAACACAGGATTTGGGCCCACCAGAGGCCTGAGAATAGATATACAGTGTATTGTTTTCTTGGAGACAGTCATCACTACAATGGGGACAGTGAGGGGAGGCAGTGAAGAAACATTTCTGTGGCCAGATGGCTAGCTGGCAGCACCACAGCCGGGGGCTTCATACTTCTTCATCTTCTACAGCCCTTTCTTGCCAAATAGTGAACTTCCCTCTCTAGAGACATTATAAGTAGACATCATAAGTAGCTACTCTTTGGTTTAAATCTCCCTTGGTAAACAATGTTTCCCACATTGTTTACCAAGGGAGATTTAAACCAAAGTGTAGCTGGCCCATAGAGTACTAGAGTACACGAATAACTAACATTTTGTAGGATATTATAATATGAAAGAACTTCGGCTTACCTTGCCTTAGTTACTGTTCACAACCAACTACCCTATGAGGGAGTTACTATTATTCCCATTTTCAAATAAGTAAAATAAATGTAATAGTAGTGAAGCAAATTTCCTTAAGCTACTAGTTTAGCCTATCACCATTGCAGGTGGATTATTTCCATATCTACTACCAAAACCTGTGCTACACTATACTGCTTCACATTTGGGATTAGAAAGTGTAGATTTGTGTGTGTGTGTGTGTGTGTGTGTGTGTGTATGTGTGTGTGTGTGTTGTGTTGGGCGGGGTGTCAAGATAAGGGTTATTCTGTGAATTAATCCACCACTTAGAACATTATTTCTGGAGGAAAAGCATTTCAAATACTAACAAGCCACCCTGGATTAAAAATTTTAGAACATAACCCATTTATAAATTGGAATCTGATGATACAAACTGAAAACTGGACTTGCAGCCTAATATTTTATTATCTGATTTCTCTGTCAAGCATAAAGATATGGATTTCCTTTTCAGTATATTTTTTTATATGCTGATTTACTGGGTCCTTGAAGATCTACTAATATAGATCTATTTTTCTCTTTCACATTAGAATAACAGTTAATTATCATGCCAGCAGTGAAATGATTCCCTCTATCACTAATAGCACGCTTCTTTGGTAAGATGTATGATGCATTAGTGTCCAAGAAATTTTCTGCTATAAAACCTCATTACAAAATGATGTTTATAATATATATTTACTTAGTCTGCTTGGTTTTACATTAAGCTATATTCCACACTTTATTCCATTTTATATTCTAGTTTTTTCTTGTCTAAGTTCCAGTTTTTGGTCATAGACAATCAAGCCATATAAGTTTCAGTGCATTCTTAAGTCTTGTAAGCTCTTGGCTGTCTGTCCCAAGAATATCCCATCACCACTCTACTGAGTGCTCTAATCACATGTACCCCAGCCAGGACACTTTTTCTGCTAAGACATTTTACTAATGATTAAAGATAAATGTTAAAAAGTATGTTGAAAGACTCTGACTATTCTCTTTTCTATGGTTCTAAAAATTTGCCAACATGTGGTTGATAGAATGAGGTCTTGGGAAATAAGTAATCTAAGAGATGCAATGTCACCAATTAATATTTTTACAAGACTTTGATCTCTGTTAGAGTTGGCCAAAATTTTAGAGTGTTTTCATTTGGCCAACATTTTATTTATTTTATTTTATTTATTTATTTATTTATTTATTTATTTATTTATTTATTTTTAACTTTTTTTTTTTTTTACTAGTTTCAGGTGCACAAAACAATGTAATGGTTATACATGGATGGGCCTAGAGAACATTATGCTAAGTGAAATAAGTCAGACAGAGAAAGACAAATACCATATGATCTCACTAATATGTGGAATATAAAGAAAAGAATAAATGAATGGCCAACATTTTAGAATGATTTCAACTATTATATGCTAGAATATGACAACTATGTTTTCATTATTTTTAAAACCCTCATAAGTGTTAATATTAAAGCACACATATAATTAAAATAAATTTTAAAAAGAAAAATATTAAAGCATACACACACTGAAAAATATGACATTGGTTGTGGGCTGAACAGCGGCTTATTTCTATTCTCACCTCTTCTCCAAATGACCTTGGCTTGGCTGGATTGGTTTGTAATTTTCCTCATAATTTGCACTTGCTATTGAGAAAAAAAGTTAAAGTAACTTGTCCAAACATGTAGTCATTGTCAAGGCTGGGATTAGACCCCAGGTTTTCTGATTTCTATCTCTTAGTCCTAAACTTGACACACAGGATTCTACTCCTCTGATCCCTATTATTATAAGCCTGGTACCAATATCTCATCTAAACAGGAAGCTGTCATGGACAATACAGTTGGTCTTTGTTGGTCTTCTGTAGGATCCCATGGTCATCTTCTTGGCAACTCACTGAGTTCTTCCTAGTCCTTTCATTAAAAAGTTGAGATTTGTTTGCCGGCTAACTTGTGTTGACCTATCTTTTGTTTGAAATGTGGGTTTAGCACTAAGTGTGTAATTGAAAATTGGAGCTTATCTCTTCACAGTGACTTTGTGAAGTGTTGAGTTATGGTATTGAGAATAATCATAGTCCTGCTTATTTACAGGATCTTCTCAGGTCATGCCTGTGAGACATCTTGTGGGTTGGGAGATTTTCCCTTTCCCTCCTGCTTGATATAACATGTTACACAACAATTCCAAGTAGAAGCCTGATCACAGAGCCCTGCACCCAGGGGAAGTCAGGAGACTTAGGAGAACATACAGCTGTCCTCAAACATAAAGTTTGCTTGTCCAGACAAAAAACAACAACAAACAAACAAAACAAAACAAAACAAAAAGCTTTCAGCCACCAGAGAAGCTAGGAAAGTAATAGAACTAGCTTGAACCAGGCGGTAGAATCCATATTTGAATATTGTGAGGCAGAGAGAAAGTGAAAGGCTGGAAGAGGGAGACTAGAAAAATCCAAGAAGAGTAAGACTTTCTGGGGTAAGTGGCAGCACAGATAGAACTCTGGATCCAGAAAACACTAAAGTATCCAACGCCTATGTTAAGGGGTAAAATGATTGATTAGACTAGCTGGCCACCATTTAGAAATTATCTAGTCCTCTAAATGACTGGAAATTTGGAAATCTTCAGGTGTAAAAGCCACTACAGAGGAGTAAATAAGGGGTCAACAGGCAGAAAAAATAGAAAGTTTTATGGGAAGTTCTAAATAAATTTTCATTCAAAAAAGACTGGAGCTCTAAAACAAAATCATGTCTTTGGCACAGGAATTACACTTCTAGGGATATATCCTGAAAGATAATCTTAAATAACTGCATAAAATGTTTAAATACAAAGCTATCAATGTAATATTTTTATGGTAAAAAATGAAAACAATGTAAATTCTTAAAAATAAGGAAATAGTTAAATAAATGATAATATACCATAGAAAATGAAATCACAAAAATACAACTCAAAATAGTTTAAATCGAGCCTTACGATATATCAAATGAAAAATCTGAAAACTTTGCACCATTCCATATGTGTGCAAAACTTTATATAGACAATGGTTATTTCCTAGCAATGCAATTATGCATGACATTTATTCCTCATTGTTTTCCAAATTTTCTAAAGAACATGGGAAGAAATATAACATAATGAATAAAAACTCAAGATCTGCATGTGGCTGTCTGGCTTCTCATTTTCACTAGCTTTACAATCATGTAGATTTTACCAGCCTTGTGATCTTGGGTACTTTACTTAAAATTCTTGGGGCCTTAGTTTACTCATCTGTGAAAATGGTATAATAATAATAGCTATCTCATAGAGTTGCTTTAAAGATTAAATGTAACAATATAAAATGCATAGACAAATCCTGGCACACAGTTAATGATTCAATAAATTTTAGTCATTCATTACCTTTAAGAAAGAATATGTGTGTGTGCAAGTTTGTGTATGTACGCCCACACATATATACATGTGCATATTTAAGTTTTAGAATGATGAAAATAAACTCAGCGGCCCTTTCTGTAAGACAGCTGAGTATTGTTCAAAACCCAATTTAATAACATTTAGTTTACATTGAGAAAGACATAGGGAGGAAACTGATGAAGGGCAGGCTGGCTGGTCAGGGCCATATCAAAGCCTCATCCCTGTAGCTTCATTCATCCCTGTTCCTCATGGATCACATTTGTCCAGTCCTCTCTTGATTGTTTAATGCTTTGGAATGAATTAATATTATTAATTATATTTATCAATGTGACATGATATACCTAGAAATACAGGTTTTTCTACAAACCCTTGAATGTGGAAAGCATTATGCTCAAATACTATTTTGCCATTCTCTGAAGACTATGAATGCCATTTTCCCCCTACAAGCCAGCTGCAGAAAGGAGAGAAATATTAGAAAAAAAATGCATTGAATTGACTTTGTATATTTTTTCCAGTGCTCTACAAGTTATTGTAGGTCTCAGTCTCAGAGTCATTTTTGCTCCAAAGGGAAGCAAAGTGGATTGGAAGAGCCAATCGTCCAGAGAATAGAACTGCCAGAGAACTAAGCAGTTTAATCTCTGTTCTCCATAGTGATCTCTATCCATGGAACTCTATGTGTTAGCAGGAAGACACAGTTTGTATTTAAGCTCTGGATTTGCTATAGCTGAAATTGGGCAAATTATTGGATTTCTGAACATTGCATTTCCCATTTATAAATTAAGATTTATATAGATACTTCAGAGAGTTATTGAAGAACAAATTAAATAATACTTGGGGTAAACTATGCAGTACAAAGTAAGCATTCATTAAAGTAGTAGTTACTGCTCTACAAGATAACAGGGAACAAACAGACATGTAGAGTTTCCATAATGATAACAAGAGCTAATACTTGTCAACATTTAATATGTGTCAAACACTGTTTTGAGCACTTTATCTATGGTAATATTAGCAGGTAATCATCACAACAGCCTTAAGAGTTGATGATGTCAAACTTGGCAGAATAAGTAAACACTGTCTACTGTCTCCCATGATCACATTAAAATTACAACTAAACTATAGAACAATGAACCTCGAGAATCATTGGAAGACTAACTGAACAGAACCCATATAACTAAGGATACAAAGAAAAGGCTACATCAAGGCTGGTAGGAGGAGGGGTGGAGACGTGAAATGGGCTGAACCCAAACTCACAGATAATGGTTGAGAGCCAGGAGGGACACCTTGGCAGCAGATGTAATCCCTGAAGAGTGAGGAGTCCCAGCCCCACACTGAGCTCACCAGTCCAGAGGTCTTACGTGGGAAGAGACATCCCCACAATATCTGACAGTAAAAATCAATAGGGATACCATCCATTATTCAGTGAGACAGAAAGTGTCTGGAAACGAAGACATCCTCTTAAAAGCCCTGCATACAGACTCTCTCACTTACAACCACTCACTGTGGGCTCCGGTGGAGGTACAGCAACTTGAGAGACACTAGAGACATACAGGAGAGGACTGAGTTGTGTGGCTGCAGGACAAGGGCTACAGGGACAGCTGCCATTATCTGTTTGGAGCTAACCTCCAGTGTAACCTACAGAAGAGTGCCAACTTTCCTGTGTTGAATCCTCCATGACAGGGCCAAATTTGAGACCACATTGGTCTGTAAAATCCGTACACATGCACCACCTTGGTGACTCCCTTGGACCCCACCCTGCCCAGCCAGTGCTGCATCACCTGGGTACTCTCAGCTCCTGGGGGGCCAGCCCCATTCCACAAGCTGCCAGAGGCTTATACAGCAGCAGACAACCCACGGGGGCTTGGGAAACATTCAATGGTGGATGGTCAGCCCCAGCTTGTGCTGCAGTCTTTCTTGGGCAGTTCTCAGGGTTCTATGAGCCCAAGGTGAACGACAGCTGGCGTGGTATTCACAGGGCAATTTGAAGAGTGGCCACAGGCTCAGCACTGGCACAAGAACTGAATCTGCATTAACTTTGTGAAAATCACCAGCCATGCCCTGTGACTCCCTAGAACCCCACCCTGACCAACTCAGATGGCATTGCCAGAGACACTATTAACACCAGGTCAACATGCACCTAAGGAGGTTCTTTCAGTGGCTGAGCCTGTGGGCAGCTAGCAGGTGGCAACAGGCCTTGGGGGGCTTTGGGCCTTTTGCTAAGCTTCCCCAGGTCAGATACTGGTGGCAGCGACCTTGATTCACAGCAAGGCCACTACCACATGACTCCAGGTCCAACACAGGCAGCAACCAATTGCATATAGCTTTGTGGCTCCTACTAAGGAGCCCCAGCTCAGACACAGGCAAAGCTGAAATTGGCCTGCACATGAACACTTCCTAAGAGGCACCAGAAACAACACACCCAGAGGCTGGCCTCAGACCACACCACAGCACTGACTGATTAGCCCTACAAGTGGCGAAATCAAAGGGTGGTCTCAATAGCAATAGGGGTAAATCCATCTCTGAGGGGTCAGTCCCCACACAGCAGCTCATATATTGTGAGTGTAGCCAATCTTCACAGCCAGTCAACCTGAGAGTCAATACCACCCACTGAAATGCCCAAAGTAAATAAGGCTCAACTAGAGCAGAATACATACAACACACACAGGGGATTCCTGGAACACATGCACAGGTGATCAAGGAGACTGTGCCACTAGACCACACAGGACACCTACTACATGAGGCCACACATAAAGACCGGAAGACATAGAAGATCTACCAAATACTTAGAAGCAAACACAGAAAGAGAGCCAGAATGAAGAAACAAAGAAACATGTCCCAAATAAAAGAACAGGAAAAAACTCCAAAAAAATAGCTAAATGAGATAGATGCAACTAACCAGAGACAGAGTTTAAAACATTGGTTATAAGAATGCGTAAGGAACTTAGAGAGACTTTCAACAAAGAGATAGGAAGTATAAAGAAGGACATAGAAAGCATAAAAAAGAACCACTCAGAAATAAAGAATACAATAACTGAAATGAAGAATATACTAGAAGAAATCAACAGCAGATTAGATGAAGAAGAGGGTCAAATCAGCAATTTAGAAGACACTGTAGAAGAAAACACCCACTCAGAACAACAAAAAGAAAAAAAAGTGAAAATAGTTTAAGGGATCTCTGGGACAACATCAAGTGCAACAACATTCACATCATAGGAGTAGCAGGAGGAGAAGAGAGAGAGCAAGGAATTGAGAATCTATTTGAAGAAACAATGACTGAAAACTTCCCTAACCTGGTGAAGGAAATAGACATACAAGACCAGGAAATGCAGAGAGTCTCAAAAAACATGAACTCAAACAGGTCCACACCAAGACACATTATAATTAAAATGGCAAAGATTATAGACAAAGAGAGAATCCTAAAAGCAGCGAGAGAAAGGCAGTTAGTTACTTGCAAGGGAGCTCCCGTAAGACTATCTGCTGATTTCTCAACAGAAACTTTGTAGGCCAAAGAGAGTGGCAGGAAATTTTCAAAGTGATGAAAAGCAAGGGTTTACAACCAAGACTACTCTACCCAGCAAGGACATGATTTAAAATTGAAAAAGAGATAAACAGCTTCCCAGACAAGAAAAAGCAAAAGGAATTAATTAACACCAAGCTAATAATACAAGAAATGTTAAAGGAACTTCTTTAAGAAGAAGGGGAAAACAAACAAACAAAAGATAAAAAACATGAATTCTCCAAATGGCAAGAACTATGTACCTATCAATAGATATATAAATATAAATGGATTAAATTCTCCAATCAAAAGACATAGGGTAGCTGGATGAATCAGAAAACAAGACCCATGCATATGCTTATTTACAAGAGACCTACCTCAAACCTACCTATGTATGTCAGATCAAAAGACATACATAGACTGAAAGTGAAGAGATAAAAAAAGACATTTCATGCAAATAAAAACAAACAAAAAATCATCTGGGGTAGCAATACTTATATCAAACAAAATAAACTTGAAAACAAAGACTATAATAAGAGACAAAGAAGGATATTACATAATGATAAACAGACTAATCCAACAAGATTGGATTGCATAGTAAACATCTATGCATCCAACATAGGAGCACCTAAATATATAAAACAAATATTGACTGACATAGGGAAAGATCAATAGAAACACAATCATAGTAGGGGACTTTAACCCCCTCTTGACACCAATGGACAGATCTAGATAGAAAATCAACAAGGAAAGAGTGGCCTTAAGTGACACATGAGATCAGGTGAATTTAATTGATATTTTAGAGCATTTCACCTCAAAGCAGCAGAATATACATTATTTTCAATTACACAGGGAACATTACTCAAGATAGACCACGTGTTATGCCACAAAATAAGTCTCAATAAATTTAAGAAGATTGAAATCATATCAAGTGTCTTCTCTGACTACAACGGTATGAGACACAACATCAGTTACAAAAAAAAACTGAAAAACACACAAACATGCAGGCGAAATAACATGCTACTAAACAATGAATAGGTTAACAATGAGATCAAGGAAGAAATTGAAAGATATTTTGAGACAGAGGAAAAAGCATTAATTATGGTTGCTACTGGAGTTGGGGTTGTGGGCTCTACTGATTTGTTGGGGCTAAAGCAGGGAGCAATTGGTCATGGCATTAAGTCCTGATGTCAGTCATGACATTGTTCTGTCTGGTTTACAGGGGATGTGCTCTGTAAAATCTATGGAGCACAGTCTTCTTAGGACTGCTTTTGTCCTCTTAGCATTCATAACAATGCAGGACTACCTCAGGAAACAAGAAAAATCTCAAATAAGCAACCTAACTCTACGCTTAAAGGAACTGGAAAAAGAACAACAAACAAAGCCCAAAGTGAGTACAGGAAAATAAATAGTAAAGATCAAAGTGGAAATAAATTAAATAGAAGCATAAACAACAATAGCAAAGATCAATGAAACCAAGAGCTGGTACTTTGAAAAGATAAACAAAATTGATAAACTTTTAACCAGATTCATCAAGAAAAAAAGACAGCCAACCCAAATAAATAAAATCAGAAATAAAAGAGAAGTGATAATGGACACCACAGAAATACACACACAAAAAAATTGTAAGAAATTCTACAAGCAACTATATGCCAACAAATTGGACAATCTTGAAGAAATTGATAAATTTATAGAAACGTACTATCCTCCAAGGCTTAATCAAGAAGAAACAGAAAAATCTGAACTGATCCATTACTACTAATGAAATTGAAGCAGTAATCACTCCCAACAAATGGCTTCACAGGTAAATTTTACCAACCATTCAAAGAAGAATTAATACCTATTCTTCTCAAGCTATCCCAAAAATTTCAAGAGGAGGGAAAGCTCCCAAGCTCATTCTATGAAGCTACCATTACCGTGATTCCAAAACCAGACAAGGCCTTATAAAAAAGGAAAATTACAGTCCAATACCAGTGATGAACATAGATGTAACCATCCATGAATTTCATTTCTTTAGCATACATATTGCTTTAATCTAAGTTAGCTTTGTTTATCCTGATAGAACTATAAGTCACTTGTATTCTTTCCCCAGATCCTCCTCCCTGTATTCTATTTCCACTCCTTTTAATCAGTAATCCCTTAGGACATAAAGTTCTGGTAAACACCAGACTTATTTAAGAATAAAGCTTCAGGCCTACTAATCATGACCAAAATACAATAACTAAACCTCAAACCAAAATAAGGTTTTAATCAAACAAAGATAACATCTTGGCTTCAGTTATGTTTCAGGTCCAGACTCATGAAAGCAGAACATCCCCACAGAGCACATCCCCTGTAAACCAGACAGAACAATGTCATGACTGACATCAGGACTTAATGCCATGACCAATTGCTCCCTGCTTTAGCCCCAACAAATCAGTAGAGCCTACAACCCCAACTCCAGTAGCAACCATAATTAATGCTTTTTCCTTTATATAATCTAGACACTAGAGGCTATTGGGGAACCACGTTTTAGAGAGCACTAGCTCACCTGTGTCTCTGGGCTTGGCGCCAACTCCTAAATACACCTTTACTTTCTTTGCTGCAAACTCATGCTCATGTTTTCTTTTTGCTTGGACACATGTAGGCAAGCAGACACTTTGAGTCTGCAGTAACATAGAGCAAAATCCTCAACAAAATATCAGCAAAACAAATTCAGCAATACATTAGAAAGAACATACACCACGACAAATTGGGATTTATTCCTGGCATGCAAGATTGGTTCAATATCTGCAAATCAATTAACGTGATACACCACATAAACAAAATGAAAAATAAAAATCAGATGATCATATCAATAGACGCAGAAAAAGCATTTCACAAAAGCCAGCATAGATTTATGATTAAAAAAAAAAACTCATCAAGTGGGAATACAGGGGATATATCTCAACATATAGTAATAAAGGCCATAACCCACAGCTGAAATCATACTCAAAGGGAAAAAGATAAAAGAATTCCTCTTAAGATCATAAACAAGACAAGGAAGCTCACTTTCACCACTTTTATTCCACATAGTACTGGAAGTCCTAGCCACAGCAATTACACAAGAAAAAGAAATAAAAGGCATCCAAATTGGAAAGCAAGAAGTAAAACTGTCATTATTTGCGGGTGACATACTATATAGGGATAACTTCAAAGATTCCACCAAAAAACTATTGGAAGAGATAAATGAATTCAGTAATGTAGTAGGATGCAAAATTAATATTCAGAAATTGGTGAATTTTATACACCAGTAATGAACCATCAGATAGAGAAATTAAGAAAACAATCCAATTTACAATTGCATCAAAAAATAAAATACTTTATAGGAATAAATTTAACACAAGAAGTAAAAGACCTGTACTCAGAAAATTATAGAACATTGAAGAAAGAAATTAAAGAAGATACATATAAATGGAAGTATATACCATGATCATGGACAGGAAGAATTAATATAGTTAAGATTTTCATACTACCCAAAGTAATCTATAGATGCAATGCAATCCTTATCAAAATACCAATAGCATTTTTCACTGAACTAGAACAAATAGTCCTAAAATTTATATGGAACCATTAAAGACCCCAAATAGCCACGGCAATCTTAAGAAAGAAGAATAAAGCTGGACATATCACATTTCCTGATATCAAACTATGCTACAATATTAATATAATCAAATTATATTATCAATACAACCATAACAATCAAAACAGCATGGCATAAAAGCAGACTCATAGATCAAGGGAAAAGAATAAAGAGTCCAGAAATAAATCCACGCCCATATGGTCATTTAATTTATGACAAAGGAAGCAAGAATTGACACTGGGGTAAGGACAGTCTATTCAATAAATGATTCTGAAATAACTGAACAGATACATACAAAAAAAATGAAACTGGACCACCTTCTTACTTCATATACAGTAATGAACTCAAAATGGATTAAAGACATAAATTTAAGATCCCCAAACCATAAAACTGCTAGAAGAAAATACAGGAAGGAAACTCTCAGACATTACCCTTAATAATATTTTTACTGATATATCTCCTCGCACAAGGGAAACAAAATAAACAAACAAAGAAATGGAACTATATAAAACTGAAAACTTTCTGCACAGTAAAGAAAACATCAATAAAATGAAAAGACATCCTATTGAATGGGAGAAGATATTCGCCAATGATACATCTGATAAGGGGTTAATATTCAAAATTTATTTAAAAATCTTATACAACTCAATACCAAACAAATAAGCAATCCAATTAACAAAAGATCAGGAGACATGAATAGACATTTCTCCATAAAGGGTATAAAGATGGCCAATAGACATATGAAAAGATGGTCAACCATCACTAATCATCAGATAAATGCAAATAAAAACAACAATGAGATATCACCTCACACCTGTCAGAATGGCTATCACCAATAAATCAACAAACAACAAGTGTCGGCCAGGATGTGGAGAAAAGGGAACACTTGTACACTGTTGGTGGGATTGCAAATTGGTGCACCACTATGGAAAACAGTATGGAGGTTCCTCAAAAAATTAAAAATAGAACTACCTTATGACCCAGCAATTCCAATCCTGGGTATTTATCCAAAGAAATCCAAAACACTAACTCAAAAAGACATAGGCACCTCTGTTCACTGCAGCACCATTTACAATAGCTAAGATATGGAAACAACTGAAATGCCCATCAATAGACAATTGGATAAGACATTGTGGTACATACTCATATATACAATAGAATATTACTCGGCCATAATAAAGACTGAAATCTTACAATTTTCAACAACCTGGATGGACTTAGAAGGTATTATGCTAAGTGAAATAAGTCAGACAGAGAGAGACAAATACCATATGATCTCACTTATATGTGGAATGTGTAGAATAAAATAAACAAACAAACAAAACAGAAACAAACCCATAGATACAGAGAACAAGCTGATGATTAGTAGATGGGAGGAGGGTTGGGGGGCTGGGTGAGAAAGGTGAAGGGATTAAGAACTACAAATTAGTAGTTACAAAATAGTCACAGAGATGTGAAATACATTATGGAGAATATAGTCAATAATATTGCAAAAACTTTGCATCGTATCAGATGGGTGGTAGACTTATCAGGGGCATCACTTCATAAATTATTTGTCTAACTACTATGCCGAATACTTGAAACTAACATAAAATAATACTGAATATCAAAAAAAACAACCTATTTCTAGGATGGTGGGGGAAGAGTTGGATAATATTATTAATTTACCCATTATTGTTTACACAATGTTTAAATTATCCATTTATAATTAAGACTATTATGTATGAAATTCAATTTGGAATAATTTTAGAGCTCCTTGCAACCTAATTAATATTTTTATTATAAAATATCCCTCTAGACTGTGAAATTTTCATTGACAAAGACCATATCTTTTGATCCCCAAGTTTGCTTGGCTGACAGAAAATATACAATACATATATTCTAAAGAGAATCTATCTGCCTCTGTGGATGGAAATAGCTCAATACAGAAATTCATTTTACTTAAGATTTCAGTGGCTACAAAGGACTGGATTCATTGTATCTTCTTCATTCCCAATACATATTTTCATACTTGGAGATCAGAATTTTATAATAATTATCAAGATCATTCACCACTTTGTATTGAGCAACGTCTCACTATAGATTTTATACTGGGTATTACAGGTTGTATTAGTACTTGGCATCTCTGCTGCATATTCAGTGTTCTCATCGTTTTCTGCTGTTCCATGACCATATTGAATCAACCACAGCATAGCCCTTTTCTTTCATCTGCTTTTACTCAAGGCCTGTGTCCACATCAATTATCAAATCAAATGTGTACAAATCAAACCAGTCATTAGACAATAAAATTAACCAGGGACCAGGACATACTCTGAGGGGCCTGGGGTCTGGCTAAATGGCCATAATCATGGCTGATGTCAGACACATTGGGATTTGTGCACCAGTGAACCATAAGCAATGCAATAGAATGCATACTAACAAAAAGTCCTTTAAAAAATATGGTTTTCTGCATTAAGACATCAAAATAAGCAAATGCCAAAGAATGTTTCAAATCATTATAATAAGTCTGTTTGACCTCTTAAAATCTTTAGAACTGCATTTCTTGAAAATAGTAAATTGCCTTGACCGTTTCAGGGAGGAGTCAGAGATTAAATGACTTTTACACAAGATATTTATTTTCTAATTACATGAATATTAAAAAAAAACAGGACTTTGACATAACTTTAAAACATTCATATGTAAGTGGTTAGTGGCTGGGGGTATTTAATCTTTTGATTTACCGTTTTATTGGCTTCTGAAAATGTTGTGGTTGTTCAGGAATGTGTTTTGATATTCCAATGGGGATATGGACTAATTAGAAAAGTCCACAATTTTCTTTAGACTTTTATTCTTCAGTGATACAAAATGACCCTCATTTAAACATGCAACTACCTATGCTAATTAACGGTTGCCAATAAACGTCTCTTTTAAAATAAGCCAGCAACCTTTTTTAGAGTACCAGAGAAGGACTCTGCCTGAAAACATAACCTCTGGTAGCTGCAGAACCTCATTCCTTCCACTTGCTCCCTGAGAAGTGCACACGTATGCACACAGGCAGGGAATGGTAAGATCTGGAGTCTGCAGCAGCTAAGGGAGTATGGATAATATTTAAGGAAACACATATCATTTATTAGCACTGGTTTGATTTTCAATTAAAATTTCAATTCAGTAATTCTGTAACACAATTTATGGTGAAATGGGCACAGCTTTTAGTCCATAATCATAGGTATGCAAGAAATGTGTCTATTTTTCCGTGGTTCAGCTCAATTCCTATTCTTAATCCTATTCTACCTGGGTGTTGGACACACAACCTCACTTGTTAGTTGGTCCTTTCCTTTTCAAAGAATTATTTCTAAGTTAGGACGACACAGAACTGAGATCCTAGGGTGACCCCTCTGGACATCATTGTCAATTGTTTACTTGGCATCCACAATTATGTCCATATTGCCCATCTGCCTAAATTCCTTAGGTACATGACTCTCTCCACAACTTGTGGCAAAGGACTGAAAAGAGGTGAATCATTGTTTCTTCCATGCCATTGCTAGGACATACACATCTCTATGCTCTGTGAGGAGATCTGAAGCCTCCTCTGCCCAGACTTCTCTAGTAAAATGCTTGTTATCAGATCCCACAAATTTATTTTGGGTTTTACTACTTTTCCAACACTCTTCTGGGAGAGAAAGAGCATGGCATCCCTCTCTCTGAACTCCCCCCCCCCCCCAGTATATGTTATGATCCCCCCACCCCTTCAATCCATTTCACCCCGACATCAGCGAAAAGTATTTTTGTCTCTAGAAAAGGGTTTCCCCAACCTAAGAACTATTCACATTTTGGACCAGATAATTCATTGTTGTGAGAAGCTGTAGTGTGCATTATAGGATATTTAGCAGCATTCCTGGACTCTACCCAATAGATACCAACAACACCCTCTTTCTCAAGTCGTGACAATCAAAAATGTCTCTGGACTTTGCCAAATATCCCAGGGAATTGGGGGGGGGGGGGGGTGAGGACAAAAATCATCCAGTTGGGAACCACTACTCTAAAGAAGCCCTTTTCAAATCACTTGTTTCAAGTATTTTGTCTAAGCTCTAAATCCTCAAAATGCCCTCTGGGCTTATTCTATCACACCAGGGCTAAAAGCAAGGGAACAATGTATGAAAGGAGAAAAAAAATGGTATATATAAAAAAAAAAATCCTTCCCTAATAACACCTTTTCTTGATCATTTAATAATAATTCCTTCTGTTAAGTAAATGAATAACAGCTTGCATGAAGTCTTTGCAAGAGCGATCAGATTGTTGTACTAATTACCTTTTCAAAAGTGAGTGTAGCCTAAGAAGACATCCTCAGTATTGACAGAATAATAATCATGAATTATATAATCCTTTCTTCTTTTCCAATTGATTAGTTTAAAAATTAAATTATTATATTTCATAAATTCAAAGCAGTGTAAAATTAATCTGATAAACAGCTATACGTCCACCAATCCCTTTAGGAACTAAAATATTACCACTGCATTTGAAGCCCCTGTGGATTTCATCTTCTTTACATCTTCAGGAGTAGCCACTATTCTGAATTTGATGATAAAATGTGCATAATCACATGGAAGTTCTCCCTGCTAGACCACCATGTAACATACATAGCGACTCCAATAGTCAACGCTTTGGCTCTGGCTACTGGCAGTAGAACATTTCAAAATAAAAAATGTTCAGACAGAATTAGGATAAGGAGCTTTGGCTTATTTAAAAAGATGAAATCTGCTGATATGCTAACAAAACAGAGAATAACAACTCAAAATAGCCACTCAAGTAACTAGATGTTTCTTTGAGATACAAATCAATCTCAGTCCCATTCTCCCGATCTTGTTTACATCCTCTTTCTCCCATTATCCCAGCTGCCAAAAGGAGGGAGAAACATCTTAAGTTGGGAGCAGAGGGTCACAGACCCTTCAATTTTTCTATACTTCTCTCCCTTCCTGTTGCTTTCCCACAACATCACGCACTTTGTTCTTTTAAAAACAAAACAAAACAAAAAAACTTCTGAACATTGTGGTTTTAATCCAAGCTCTTGTTAATAAGGAGATATGTGATATCATAGGAATAGTCACTGTTTATTAGTACTCAGTCCCATATATGATTTTATAAGATCAGAAATACTGTCAAAGGATAATTACATCTTTTTATCCACTATCAGTAAAGTGATACAATTTCTGAGGAATGAAAATAGATGGAATTGGCAATCAGGTCGCCTGAGCTATTGGGGTATGAAGAGATCAAATAGTAACAACCCCAACTAATGCTTTGAGGAGACGTTTAATGGTGACCCAGAGAAAGGATGTAACCTTGTAAAATGAGGATGTGTTTCCAGCTTGTATTCCAAGCAGGAATTGACACTTCCTGCTAGCATTCCTTATATTGTCACATATTGCTGGGAATTCTCACCACGGAGGAGCCCTCTTCCCCCAAAGAAAACATAGAGATTTCAGGTTAGAGAAACAGAGTTACAAAATCACACAACTGTTTTCCAAGATAACAAATGTTGTATAATATTTTGCAGATCATATTGAAGGAAAGCAAAACTTTCTAAAGATATGGAGTAATAAGGACAACTCAATAATTGAAGTTTGTTTTTCCATAAATATGTAACCATAGAATAGTATCAGGGATGAATAATATGGTCCAGGAAATAAAAGAAAGCAGGAAATAGACATTCCTGCAAAGACAGGGTAGGACAGAAGCAGCATGGAACATTCAGCAAAGGATTAGACCAGCATAGATGCTGCCTTTCTTACATGCTCTGATGAACAGTTTCCTTGGATAAGAAGAGGAACTGTAGAAGAATTCACTGCATACTTGAGCATTTGTTCGATGTAAATAGGTATGAGAAGACAGGCATTCTTATGAGTAAGTATCCTCCATGTTTCTTCTTTTCTTGTTTATCTAAGGATGAAGCTAGTGTGTGCCAAGGTCTTTGTTATGTTGCTTGGAGGAGGGAATGATGGGGAGGTGTAGGAGTGAAAACTAAAACCTAGGTTCATTTTCATTAGAAAGAACAGTGAACTCATAAAAGAAACGTCCGTTGAAACTTAAAGACTAAAGAAGGAGATGGATATAAGAATTGAGAAGAAAGTTAGGTAAGCCAGGACTAAAGTGTTTTTATAAATTTGACAGAGAGGTGAGATTTAGGGGAAGGGACTATTAGGTTTTTAAGGAGTTAGTTGAGTGGAGTAGATTCCTAGTAGTTTTGCTCTGACCTAAACCATGAGATTCTTCTCTGCGACATTGTAGACAGAGTTTGGTAAACACGAACATTACTTTTCAGCTGGAATGCACCAGCTCAGGGATGACTCAACAGTTGGGGCACTGTCTTCCAGGCTGTGATACATATATTCAAACAATGGTCATTGTATGCTGCTTGAATACATACTCGGATGTGGATCTGGGAAATACCAGGTAGAGTAGTACTCAGCTCTCTAACCACCATTCCCAGCAACTATTTGCATATTTTGTGCTTCCAGAATTCACAATCCTAAGTTCTGATATCTCAAAGGTTCTGGCTTCAAGGAGAAGAACTTGGGACCAGTGCCCACTGATGAGTTCCCCTGAACCTAAAACTACAGCTGCCTCCTGGTCATGTTGGACTCCTCATGCTCGTGGACCAGTAGATAGATCAAAGAGTTAACTCTATTGGTTGATATGATTGACCCTGATTATCATGAAGATTTAGGAATGCTGATACATATTGGGACTTGTGGTGTTTCTAGGCCATGGGGAAAAGGGCAATTTCAAAAACTGTGGCCAAATAAAGGCAAGACAACCAAAGGCTCAGATCCTTCAGGGATGCCACCAGGTAAGCCAATGAAATCAGTTCAGTTTCTAACCAAGGATAATGAAAATCTAGAAAGGATAAGGAGGAGGGAGATGATGAATACTAATGAGGGCCTAGGACTAGATGCCGTAGAGAAAGTGTATCTTGTTCCACTAGGACTTAGTGACCATGTTAGCTCGCATGGAGCTCTGCTGAATCTGAGTGGTGCAGGCGGCAGCCTCTGACATTTATGTACTGTTCTCTACATCCATATCCCACACTTACCTCTGATTTCAGTCACAACTGTGGGGAAGAGAGTTCCAGATAATCTCACATTCACCTTGCATGGGTAGCTGCCCACCTCAAAAGCAGAAATCTTTCTGGATTCTGCTCTCAGAGCTTTCCCCGAGGTAATGGACGTCTGCCTGACTAGTGTGCAAGAACAGCCATAAGAAGTGGGTGGAAGTTAATGCCCCTGGGGACAACCCTCAACTACTGAGTGAGAAGAAGCGATAGTTACATACTCCAGACTCCAAACCTTTAAGGCAGACAATTCTAGGAGGCGTGCTGGGTGCCTCCTAGAAGTTCCTGAGGAATAGAGCCCCTCTTGCCCATCGCAGCAGCTCCTCGAGGGACACTTATATTTGCTTCTACCCTTCCCTGTTCTACTTCTCCATTCTCTCACACTGGTGTCCTGAATCTCTTTGTAAATGAACTACCAGCACTTAAGGCCTTCTTATGTTCTGATTCTAGGAGAGTGAAAATTATGGCAGTTCTTTAAAAAGGAGGGAGAGGGAGCAAGAATATTTTGTCTACAGAAATAAAATTATTTCCGGGTGTTCTATAGATTGTAAAATCATTTATCTTTCCATTATCCAGCTGCCCACTTTCAAGTTCTTTGGTTTACATTTCTTTGGTCCTATGTTGTCTTCTCTTCTTGGAAATAGCCAGTTACCCATAACTCATCTCCGTTTAGTCTCTGGTTGGTGACATTGCAGTCCCCAAAGCTGTGCCCCTCACTTTGCTTAGGTTTATGTTACAGCAAAAAAAGGTAAGACACCACCAGAATTCTGGGATATGTTTAGCACTTGCTCAAGAGGCTACAGTTCTTATACATTTTTATTAAACGGTCGATTTCCTCACAGTCCCTGTGGTTAGTTGTGTTTGGAAGTATTTGGCTATGAAGTCAAACATCTAAGTATGGTCTTCCTTTAGAAAACACCAGACTGTGAGTCAGAATTCCTTGATACTTTTCCATTATTCCACTTATGTTGAGAAACCTCCTACCCTCTGCAGGCAGTTTCTCCATCTGTCATGGAGCCAGCCAGCACTTGTCTGTGTCCCAGACGCAGAGAAACAGAGTTGAGAGTGCTGGGAGCCTCTTTGATACTTAAATCAGGATCTGGCCTAATTCTGCCACACTCTGTTATGTTTATAATCTAAAGAACTTCTATTAGTTGTCTTATCTTGATGAGGTTGAAAATAGTCTTTAACTACAAAAGAAAGAATGATCTTTCCTGCTTTTACGTAATAATTTACTTCTGATATTAAACTACTTCGGAGATTAAACTACTTCTAAGTGAGGTAGAAGACAAAATCACTTAAAATATGAATGGACTGTTAGTTCTTTACATCTCTTTCCGAACTTCATCCCGACCAAGTCAATACTATGCTTCCTTCTAATTTTACAAAGATGCATTTCTTCAGATAAAACAATGCACAAATCCAGAGTACACTGCTAGGAAGCTAAGAATGCCATTTAAGAGTACACTGTGAGGACATACGCATAAGCCTATCCTATACTGAAGCTCTGCGTATGAAACTACAGTTGGGAATGAGGGAAGGGGTATGGGAGCAAAGGATTGTATGTAGCTGCAAAGTTCATTTCCTGTGATTTTACTTTTGGTATGGGAGTGTGTGCGTGTGTGTGTATACACACACTCTAGGCTCCTGTTTGTGTGTTGTTAGGGTATTGTTGAGAGGTAGTCTGCAACAAAATATAACCCCCACATATTATCTTATAGAGATGTCTTTAGTTCTGCACATCTCTTTAAAGTTCTTTGACAAAAGCTTTGGCTCATTCACTTATCTTAGGATCAAGCACTCTAAGCAGATCAATTACTTATTTGATCTGCAGCACTGGTGGTGGGGGGGGGGTGAAGTTTGCCTGATTGAGTCAGTGCAAAGCAAATGATTGTCAAGAAATTACTTGTAAGTACTAAATTAAAACCACAAAAGCAACTGAAATTCTGGGCAGAAAGTATAAAATCTGATAGTCATGATTCCAGTGTTTATACTAAATCTGTAAATGCCAAAATATTGGTGTAATTTTACGCAAAATAAAAGATCTTCCCATTGGAGGTTAAATTAATTTTTTCCATTTTCTCATGCTATTGTGAGTGAAAGCAGTGATGGTAATCTAGTTGCTATTACGTCCTTATTATGTTCCAGGTAAAATGTTTAGCACTTTATAGTCAATCTTATTTAATTCTCACAAAAACCTTCATGAAGTATGAGTACCTTGAAGTGACTTATCCAAGCTATATTACTATTAAGTTAAACTACAATACCAAACTTCTGACTCTAGTGCTATAAATAAATTAATGTCTAGGCTAGTTTTGGAAATTAGCTACACTTCTAATTGTAAGAATGAGTCAAACTGTAGGATTGTAATTAACTCTTATTGGAAGCAGAGGGACAGAAGAGTGGAGGAGCACATAGGTTAATGTAATAATAATAATAAAGTTCTAGTTCTGACGGTCACAGTGTGCGTGCATGAGTGTTCATTTTTATTATACTTTTCATTATGCTTTATACTTTACATCTTTAGTAAATGTTTCCTTCATGTGTATCAATTTTTACATAATACAGTAGCACATTGCCAACATTTTGGAAACTATTAATTTAGTGTATCAAGCTTTTGGTTTCTTCATATGTTAAATGGAGATAATAATACTTATAACATTGTTGTTAAAATTAGATGAAATAATATATAAAAAGTATGCAACAGAATGGCTGGTATATATGCATATATATATATATGTGTATATATATATATATATATATATATATATATATATATATGATTATCATTAACTCTATGTATGTATGTAAGTAACTATTTATATTTATTTTGTTCCAATTTTTAGTCATTAAAAGTGTAACTTAGTTTGGGGTAAGTTTTGAAACATCATGCATAAATATTGCATTTAATCCGTCTTGAAATGTTTTAGGCATACAACTACATTCTTAATGAAGTTGGCTGTGTCTTAATAATACATTTATCTTGGAAAATAAGCACTAAACAGCTTTCTGTAAAATGCAGAGAGCATATCGAAAACATCTCGTGTTACAAATGCTGCCTAAGGTCTTGGTCATGATTGCTAATTGCAAAAGCCCTTGCCATAAATCAATTGACAATAGAATTTTAACAATTCATGTAAAACATTATGCTGGAAATTCTGGGCATAAGGCAAGTCATATTTGATTATGAATTGTGATTTAGCTATACTACAATTAGATTGTATAATTTTGCCTTCTTACTTACAAGACAGATACAGGAAAGACTTCTGTAGGTTACTAAATTCAACAATTCCATCTTATTTCTGCTTCTTGTCCTGAGACAAAAATCAAGTATGTGGTAGAGTGTGTGCAATCAAATCAAGCATCTCTCATTTACTTTGAAAAGTCTATGAACTCATTCAAAAATATAATTTTCTTTAATTTTTTTGGCAAAAATACATACTCAGACCATCACACTAAATTCCAGACTGCACTTTTCCAAGCAATTTGGGCTAACCACACTTCTGACCAACTCTTCTTCCACACAAACAAACAACCATGGAAGTTATCATATCATGTAGATCTGGATTTTAAGGTTCAATTCAGAATCAATTGAGAAAGATCATCAGGGATGTCTGGATCTTCCCATTGGACGTTAAATTAATTTTTTCCATTTTCTCATGCTATTGTGAGTGAAAGCAGTGATGGTAATATAGTTGCTATTTCGTCCTTATCATGTTCCAGGTAAAATGTTTAGCACTTTATATTCAATCTTATTTAATTCTCACAAAAACCTTCATGAAGTATGAGTACCTTGAAGTGACTTATCCAAGCTACATTACTATTAAGTTAAACTACAATACCAAACTTCTGACTCTAGTGCTAAGACTCTAGTGCTATTACATATAGTAGTTATCGTATGCTCAGTTTCACTGTATTAATTCTTTGACCATTTATTCACATATTATCTATTTGCTGCAATCAATTGCCAAGAGTTGCCTGTAGCAACACACTACCTAGCCTGAAAAGAATTTTTCACTGACTGAAAGGAAATTTTTGAGGCTCCATCTTAAGACTTCAAGGATTCTGAGATAAGAGGAAGAAGTAACAAGTTAGTCATGATCTTATAAAGCCTTTAATCAGAGGCTTTCCTGACAGGATCTTACATGATTTATAATCTATAGTTTTTCTCCGTGTTTCAGGTAGGAGAGGATAAAGAGGAAAGGGTTATAAAGCTGTTTGACAAGTACTAAAGTAAAGCCAAAAAATAAGTAATTGCTAAATAACCAATTTGAAAAAGAGTGAAATGGTAAAGATTAGAGGTTTTTCTCAGTCAAGCATGCTAGGCCATGTACGACTTGAAGTGTTCAACGTCAAGAGGATGACTTATTTACCACTCTTATTGAAACTTGCCTTGAAGAAAAATGTCTAGACACATTTAACAGCCTCCTTGCTCATTTCCAATCATAAGACTTACTTTTCTCTCTTCTTCTAGCCAAATGGACAACCAACTGATAGTAAGTGGACCACCTACACTTTGGATTATTATTATTACCATGGATTTTTTGCTGCAATATCTTGCTGTTTGATTCATTTCCTATGAATGCAGAGCCATGAAGGATATGGATTTGGGGCCACCTTGTGACAGATTTAGAAAATTTTTTCAATTTTGGTTTTCATTCCTAAATCGTTATTGTTCAAAAAACGTCTTTTGCAAGACTATCATATGATAATGGCTGATTTTTACAAATGAAAGGATGGTCACCAGTATCATAACACATTCAGTTACACATATTGACTTGGTTCTGTGTGCCAGCCACTGCCATAAACCATCACATACATTATACCATTGAACGCTCAAGTGATCCTATGAAGTACATGCCATCGTATCTCCATTTTACAGATGAGGCAAATGAGGTTTAGAAAGAACAAGTAATTTGTCTAAGTTCATGCTGAGAACAAGTGAAATCTTAGAAAGCTTCAAAATATTCTGGTTGCAAATGTGAAAAAAAATGGTTCTATATGAAAGTGCAAAATTACATGAAAATATTAAGATGTAAATCAACATATTTACCCTCTACTAACATTTTAAAACTTCAAATTGCATCTCATTAGCATATTTTGGATTAGAGGTTCTATTTTTACAAAAGCACAAAATAACAACAACAAAAATAAAATGCAAAAAACCTGGCAGAACACCATAAGAACTAATAATATTACGAATAAATTCAGTATGATAGAAATTAAAAAGCTTAAATATATTCCATCTTTCATACTCATATCCCTCTGATCTTATTCTTGACCTTTTAAGTATATCATGTTAAAAGAGGCTGTGTGTGTGTGTGTGTGTGTGTGTGTGTGTGTGTGTGTGTAAAACCAAAAGAGCAGGTATTTTCTAGCTAAAATTGATACTAAGTACCCTTGGATTCTATTTTCAGTGTACTGGATTTGTTATTAAATCATATGTCTTATATTAGTCCTTCAGGGATCTCAGACATCATCAAAAATGCAATCCTTGTATTCCACTTTGTCATCTGTATTTCCTATCTCAAATAATGGCAGTAGACATGAAGTTCCACTGCCCAGCTCCCCCTTCAAGGATGAACTTGCTGTTTCAGTGCAGAGAGCTGCCCTGACCAAGGTCACATCCTGCCTGGGGCAGCATGCACCCAGTTCCTTAGTGAGAGGGTGAAGGTGGGCCATTGCAGCTCTAGGCAGGACAAAAATGTTGGCTTTGGGGCTTGCCCTGCTGGGTTGTCTAAGTCTACTGTGTTTCCCTGAAAATAAGACCTAGCCGGACAATCGGCTCTAATGCATCTTTTGGAACAAAAATTAATGTAAAACCCAATATTATATTATGTTATGTTACATTACGTTACGTTACGTTACGTTACATTACATTATATTATATTATACCCGGTATTCTATTCTATTCCATTCCATTCCATTCCATTCCATTCCATTCCATTCTATTCCATTCCATTCCATTCCATTCTATTCTATTCTGTTCTATAAGACCCAGTCTTATAGTAAAATAGTAAAATGAGACTGGATTTTATATTAATTTTTGCTCCAAAAGATGCATTAGAGCTGATTGTCCGGCTACATCTTATTTTTGGGGAAACACAGTATACAGGGCTTGCACATGCAATTTGACTGTTCACCTCTGCCCAGCCCTCCTTCTTCCCCCTTTATTTTCTTAGGTTTTTGATACTTAACAAATGTCTTGAACTCCAAAATCATTTGAGAATCTACCTCCTGTTTTTATTTTATAGAGATGAAAGAAAAACATGACCTAAAATTTTCCACCTCAGCCGTGTTCAAGTATATAGTAGAATAGGGTTAGCTCTATGACTGTTGCACAACTGCTTCTTGAGAAGCCAAGCTTCATCAGAATCTGCTTCTTGAGAAGTCAATCTGTGCCAACACTTTTGTTAATGCTCTAAATCCTTTTCAAATGTTTTGAAGTGCTGCTCTCCTTTCTTGGCAATACCCTGACCAGGCTTGCAATATAAAATCGTGATGATAAAAGATGACAGAAAACCCAGAATACAGAGTATTTGCACTGATCAGCCCCCTTTTTAATGGGATCTGTGAATATTTTCCATTCGACTTGAAAATTTGAGTTTTTCTTTTTTCTAGCCCTCACGAGAAATACTTAGGAATTGGACGGCTTTCTCCCGAGAAGTTGAAGCACACAGCTAAAGGTACTTTTTATTAGAGACAGGCCAAAAGCAATGTGACAGATCCCTAACAAAGTTTTTGACTTAAAGTTTTCCTAAAGTCCTGAGCATCATATTCGGAGTTTTAGAGTTCATTGCCTTTACTCAAAATTGATGCCCTATCAAAACTCTATGCTTTGGTATCTCTATAACATGGGGAGGTTACTACAAGTTACTATAGTGGTTTTCAGTCCTACTGTGGCAACTTAAAGATGGCTGAGAATTTTTTTGCTAGTCTTTGCATTGAGAGGTGGAATCTAATTCCCCTCCTTTTGAATCTGAGTTGATATTAGTGACTTGCTTAACAAACAGGATGAGGCACAAATGATGTGGCATAACTTTCGAGCTAAATCAAATCAAGACTTGCAGCTTCACCTTGATCCCTAGGACCACTCACCCGGGGAGCCTCTGAGTAGACCAATGTTTTCCGGGGAACCATAATCCCTGGAGGCTTTAAAAGCAAATCTTTAAAAGCAATTAATAACAAACAATGAATTAAAAAAGAGTAAAATTTTTTGTGCTTTTTTTTTGGAGAAATTAATATCGTTTTATGTTTACTGTTGTGCTCCACATTTTCAGTTATTAATAAACCAAAATTGTTATTGCTGCTTTTTCTCCCTATCATTGAAGAGGCAAATACATGAAAGAAACCTATTAAGTAGCTACAAAACAAAAAAAGTTTAGCACAATTCCATCATGTAATTGAGCTGACTTTTCTGAATCTTCCTTATTAGTTGCATGATAAATGAAGAGTATTAATTGAGAAAAATCAACTCACCTCCTCAAAACTGTCAGTACAGCCTTCTGCACCCACTTTGGCTGCAGGTCCAGACAGAGGTCTCTTTGTGAAAGCTTCACACTTAATAAAGAGAGATTTTTTGAGATGAAATATTTACCTGGTTTAGATTTTCCTTTGTCATTGAAAGCATTGCCTTTTGGGTTCAGTGATGAATCGAAATGATTGCATCAGGATTGCTTCACAATTTTCTGGAAGCCATGGGCAACTCACACTGCCAAAGGACACTGAACCCAGTTGTCACAGTGAAAGGAATTCCCAGGGTACCGGGGTCAGAGTGCGAGGGTAGCCAACATGCACCTAAAGCTGTTTCATTCACACTAATTCCCAATTCAAATTTAATTATTAGTTCAGAAAATTTCTCCTGCTTCGCTGATTCCTTTAACTCTAAAGAATGGAGGTTAGCCAGGTCCCCAGACTGTGCTTTGGAATTTGCTTATATCAAATAATCGAAACCATTGCTATGGAATTTAGAAGTAAAGGGACACAATAGCTAAAACTAAACAGACATCTGTAACATACTAAGTTGCATAAAGACAAATATTTTTTTCTTGCTGTTTTGTTCAGTACTGAACACCCAGCACCTAAACATTCCATGTTGGCAGAAACCTAATAAGTAAGCGCTTTTGAAAGCCTTTACATGATTTTTCAATATTTATAGTGTGATCTATTCTGAATCATTCTTAATTCTTTGATAAATTTGGGATGGGAAGGAGTGGAATGTGTCCTCCTGCGCTGGCACTGAAGCAGTGCACTAACACATGGCACAGTAGAAGCAGAGAAACAGAAAGGGGTAAAGAACTAGTTTCATCGAAAGGCACAACTCTGCTAGATCCTCTTTAAACTCTAATATGATGATTTTGAGGACGTGGAAAATGCCTTAATTTTAAGAAACAGGTTGCCGCAAATAAAAGACCTGATTTCTGGCCAGCCCTGGAGATCAATGTCCTCTCTTTGAAAATAATTCTCACTGACTATTTGAATAACATTCTACATGATGACTAATATTTGTAGTTTTTAAAGTTAATATGGCAACTCTATGTGGCACTTTTTCTTCTATTTGATTTTGCAGAACTCTCTGTGATACCATAATGCTCTTTATAGGAGGTAAGCTATGATCTCATCAGCAAAGATATCACCTTCAGAAAGCATTAATAGAAACATATGACTATTTCACAGATGTCTTACATTAAAAGAAAAAACTTTAATGCTAATAGAAGAAAACAAGCAAGTAGAGAAACCACATGCTAAAAACACAATATTATTTCTCATAGAATAGGATTTCAGGAGGGTCTAGGGTCCATTGCGGGGTCTTTATAACAGACAAAACATGATAGTTGTCTGAGCATTTGTCAACAGAATGCTGAGTTAAAAAAAATATGTGTTACATGGTCCAATGTTAATAGACAATATTTCTCAACCGTGGCTCCAAATGGAATATAATATAAATTATAAATTGATATATAAGTATATACAGTAATACGTAGCTTTATAAAATTCAACTAATAGTCAGACATATACTTATAAATATACGTGTTATAGAACAAGATCTGATTTTTAGTGACCAAATGCGCACATCAATTCAAATATTACACTTTCCTAAATAATTCAAAATCAAATTCACATCAGGCTCACTTACACATTAGGCACAGTACACAAACTAATTTTATAATAAATTATTTTAGAAGACCATGAAGATGTTTCGATACCTTTTAAAATCAAAAGAAAAAAAAAAACATGAAGCTTTAGAGTGAAAGACAGTATTAATTTTTTGCATAACAGAAAAAAACAATTGTGGGGCCTACAAAAATCTACTAAATTTTGCCTGAAACAGAAGAAAAATATTAAAAGTTATATCAAAAATAAATTCAATATTGATATCAATGCGATGGGAGAGCTCCACAAAGGCAAAAGTGTTTAGGGCCAATGAAAGTCAGTTTACAACCCTGTCAACATTAAATTAATGTAAACAGAGATTGTTTTGTTTGTTTGAATACAAAGCATTTTGGATAGCTTTGCTTTCTGAGGATCATAATTAGACAAAAGAAAGATGGGCCTACCTTCACGCAGTGCTACAAAAAATAATAAATTGCCAAGAGAGTAAGGGGGCAACGGTCAGCCTGGAAGTCATGTTTATCCTGGATCCTTTCTTTCCTGTTTCCTAGAGCCTCTAGGCACTAGTACACTTAGCTGTCTCTTAGAACTTGTGTTGGCTGGAGTGCTCCTGGGGCTTTTTATATTATTACAACACTAAATGTTTGTGGGCCTTCATCCTTACACTATGTTACTGGAAGTAACACAAAATCCAATACGCCACACTGCACTTTGAAACTGACCCTGAGAGAAACAAACACCCCTAGGTCTCTTAACAAATGCTCAGCATGCTTACAATTTAACCTGATTTAGTACAATTACTATTTTGATTAATGTACATGTCATTCTGTTAGAGCTGCTGTAACAAAAATACCATAGACTAAGTAGCTTAAACAACAAACATTTATTTCTCACAGTCCTGGAGACTGAAAGTCTAAGACCAAGGTGTCAGGAGATTCCATGTCTGGTGAGGACCCACTTCCTGGTTAAAGACGACCTTCTTCTTACTGTGTTCTCACATAGCAGAAAGGGTGAGGGATCTCTCTGGGATCTCTTTTATAAGGGCACTAATCCCATTCATGAGGGCTCACCTTCATGACCAAATCACCTCCCAAAGGCTCCACTTTCAAATACCATCACATTAGGTTTCAACTTATGCGTATTGGGGAGACAAAAACATTCAGCCCATAACAGTATATACCTCTTAATTTGATTATTTGTATTTATATCCCTATGTTTTATAATATTTTTATTTTGAAATAACTTTATACTTACATGAAAGTTGCAATAACAGTATAAAGAATTCCGGAATACTCTTCATCCAGATTTCCCAGTATTTTCTAAGAACCAGAGTTACAATTATCAAAATTAAGAAAATAAGTGTGATACACTGCTATTATTTAATCTACAGACTTTATTCAATTTATGACAATTGTCCCAAAGATAGTCTTTCTATATATGGATAGCTTGATAGATAAGTAGATGGATACAAGTAGATGTATGGAAGGGTGGATGGATGAAAAGAGAAAGAGAGAGAAAGAAAGATAAAACTACTCCAGGATCCAAATTTAGGGTCATGTATTTTATGTAGTTGTAATGTCTCTTTAGTCTACTTTATTCTAAAACAGAATTTCCTCAGTTTGGATTTGTCTGATGTTTCTTCATGATTAGATTCATTTTGGGGAGCAATATCCCAGGGTGAGGTTGTACAGTTCTCAGTGTGTCATCTAAGAATATATTTCTATTTCCATATGCACAAATAATAGTTCAAAGGATTTTGCACCTCAGCAAATAAAACATTAAAGTATCAATGTATGCCCTAGAGAAAAAAAATGAGTTGTTGAATGAAACTCCCTTCCTGGGTTCCCACTCTTTTTCATCTTGTTTTGTAGGAATAGTTTCAGTATCTGGGTATAATGAGCACTGTCCCAGAACCCTTGCAGTCATTTTAATTAATAAATAATTTATTTTGACCTATCACCTTTCCTCTTTTCCGTAGCTCTATGCAGCAGTAGGCAGTTGCTCATAGAAGGTGTGTGTGTGTGTGTGTGTGTGTGTGTGTGTGTGTGTGTGTGTGTGTGTGTTTGGGGAAGAAGGGGTGGAATCTGTATTAAAGTGCTCACTAGTGAAGCAAGGCAAATGGTATAAGTATTTGGTTCTTCATGTTTTTACCTTTTGTGTTTTTTTCTGAACTTAATCATTTGTTCTTTAAATTAATAATGTCATTTAATAAATTCTTGTTATTAATTATTTAGGTAATGCTTTTCAGCATGTTATGCGTCAGGTATTGTGGTAGGGGCTGTGAATAAACAGTGAATAAGATAGTTTCTTTCTTTATAGATCCCGCAATCTAGTGAGAGTACTGACAGGTGAGTGAAATGCAGTGGGTAGTGTTATAATATGCATAAATGCAGAGGCCATGGCAGCACATGGACAGGACCTTTCAACCACCTTGGGGGAGTTGATTTATGAACTGAGCTCTAGGTTGGAGTGTAGAGCTCTTAAGGCAAAGGTTGCAGGGAGAGAAGTGGCACTCATAGGGAGAGCACTTACATCCACATGCTTTCTCCTCCACAAACACTGGGCCTGCTCGTAGAAATAACTCTAACATGGGAAATTAGTGCATGGAATTTCAGGCTACTTGTTGACTCTTCCTGGAAAAAAAGTAACCCCAAAATTTGAACTTTTAAATATTCAGTGAAGTTGTTGATAGTACTCCTAGGTCCATTGACAAATATATTCTTTGCCTATTTTTTTTATCATTGTTATTATGATTGTTACTATTATTGTTCATTTTCCAAGGGCTCAGAAAAAAATAAGCAGCTACCAAGGTAGTTAATAACTGGGTATTTACCACAATGTTCTGTTCAGCACATTCAAATCCTCAATATATACCAACAATTTGGGCATCAAATGGTCTGAGTCAGGGAAGCAGAGCCTAGAGCTGGACAAAGGCTGGGCAAAGCTGGGTAGCCAGCCATGGATAGACTTCAGTAGGGCAGCTTCTATCCAAGAAATGACGACTCAAACGCTTTCCTGCAGCACACATTCCCCTTCTAGACAGTTCAGCAGTCATAACTAAACTAATGGACACTCAGGAGAACACAATTACTTTTCTACCTCTGCTCCCATCTTTTTTATTTATTCCCCCTATTTATTATATATCCAATCTGGGTGCCATAGACTATAATGCTTGCTTTGTAGAAACTCCTAGAACAGGTTAAATTAAAAAGGCTTCTGTAGGAATCACAACTCTCTCTCTGTCTCTTAGGGAACCATTATTCCTTCTCATACATTACTGAGTATATCTTCTCAACAGCTTTGAAATCTGTCTCCTTTCTTCCTTCCATTCTTCCTTCCTCCTTTTCCCCCCTTCTTTTCTCCCTCTCTTTTTCCCTCCCTCCCTCCATATTTGTAATGCAGAACTATGACAAAACTTAAGAAGAAAAGAAGGATATCTGGGGTGCACATGAACAAAATCCTCTGCTTATAATGTTTCATTTTGATGACTGGAAGAATTTTCCCCAGACTTGCTTCTGGCTCTGTGTATTTCAACCTTGTTTCTCCCTTACCTACATCACGTGGGTGTTGTATACCTTAACATCCATTCTGATTTCCTCATCAAAAAGCTGGGTGAGTAGGCATAATAAGCAGAAGGATATTCCTAGAAGCTACTCTCACATGAGGCTGGCTAGTAAAAACAAAACCACTCATAACATGACTATGAACCAGTAAAACATATATCATTAAGTCTAAACTAAATTTAGGTATTCTCAACTCAACTGCCCCTTAGCCAGATCTCAAAAACACAGATACATTAATGTCATCCAATGCAAGAAGTGTAAAGAAGGGAAGTGGGAGCAAGAAAAATAAGCAGTCCTAATCAATTTGGTTAAAATATATGACTTCAGTAAATTTATAAAAAAATATATGACCCTTACTAGTGTCCCTCCCAAAGCCTTGAAGAGTCCTGGAACTTAAGCTAAGTAGCTTCGTGATACATTGATGAAGTTCTCATCAATGTGAGTGGCATAATTATTTAAAACATATAAAAATGTTCATCCTTATATGGCCAGAAAACAGGTTATTGGCAAACATTGTAGGAAAGAATTCAAGGATGCACTGAATAAGGCAAGCAAGCAAAGCCAAGCAAGCAGAGGATTTATTAAAAGAGGGGAAGAGAGTACACTCCCAAAACAGTGGGAGTGGGAAGGCCAAGAGAACAGCAACTGCACCGAAGAACAAAGAAGCCTAGGATTTTATCAAAACGAGGGCACGAAATATTCAAGGTTTAGGGATGGCATTATAAGCGTTTCCCAGCAGGTCCTCATTGACTACTTTTTTCCATCAGGAGGAAGAATTCCCTTGTCCCTACTTGGCCCTTGTGGGAGCTGTCATGGTGACACAGTGGGTGGAGATTTTCCCCTGCCATCAATGTTAATACTATTAGAATCAGTTATGATTAACTAAAGTTCTCCTTGAGAGGCAAGATGGCATCCTGGGTCTGTTCTTGGCCACCAAAATCTAGTTCTGGCTGATCTGGTAGCTCCACCTTTTCTTAAGAATTCTCTCATCTCCTCCCTCCTATGTCTGCCCTTACTTCATCTTCCCTTCCTCCCCCTCTCTCCCCATGACCCTTTTTATCCTGCCTACGGTAACATTTAGATTAATAACTGTGGTACTAATAACTGGTAACGGTGACAAATATAAAAGGACTTGTTGTACAGTCAAAATGGTGAATCAAATCTAGCTCACTGGAATGATTTTATGAAAAACTCCCATTAGGGTAAATCCAAAGAGATTTTTCTTTCCTTGGCACTAAAGTCATATTTCGCACTAGTCATAGACATTTCTTTCTGTCTTTCTGGATATCCACCCAAACCACTCTTGCACTGTTACATTAAAATTTGCATGTTAAATTTTAATTAATCAAATTTGTAAACTAACTCTTATTTGGTTTTCTCTTATGTAGCTCCTCAGAGAAAAATTAATGTGGGAGATTTTTTTTAATAGATGACGTATCCTTAGGGTAACGATACCCATTACTCTTTTTTCTCTTGAGTTGTCTATAATTGAAATGCTCAGAGAAAGGGACTTTAAAGGGAGATTTAGAAATCCTTGGGAAATTCCACAAGTGGATAAGGCTTCATAGCCATGTCAACAAATGATATTGTCCAGGAATTGGTGCGTCATGCATCAGGCATGCAGAAATTAGAATGAGGTTAACAGAAGGCAGCTGGGCTCTGAGCCTCTGGCCTCTGACTGCTGAGCCAGAATAACTATGAAAGCCTTCCTGTCTTCAGTAGATTTTTCTTGAATGTTCACTCTTTGTGAGGTGCTTAGGATTCAAATTCAGCTCCTTTTTTTAAGGGGGAAAAAAACCAAGAAGTCACTTAGGAAAGGGTTCACTGGGCTATAGGGAGACTCACAAGCAGGAGGGGGCAGACCTGGAGACCTTAATCCACATGGTGAGATGGAGGTTGGAAGAACTTGAACTTTCAGGACATGCCCAAGCAGGGGTGCTAACTGGGTTGAATTTTAAAGGATACATAGGTTGTTCCTGCAAAGTAAGAGGGAATAGTGAGCAAAGACTTAGAGGTACGAGAACTTGAAAGACTGAAGCTGAGGGCAGGAGGAGGGATAGATCAGGATTCAAGCAGCAAAAAAAAAAAAAAAAAATGTAAACACTATCCTGAAGACTATAGCATGGGGACAGATATTGAAGATTATAGCCAGGAAAAGACATGGCCAGATACATATCTTAGAAAATTCACTTGGCAGAAGTGAGTGAATGATGGATGGGGAAAGCTTGAGGTTAGACCACTGAGGAGATCTGGGTCAGAGAAAGGAGCACACAGTAGAGGAAAGAAATTCACTAAGAAGTTAAAAGTTACATGTTGGAATACTCACAGAAGCAAGTAGAAGGAGAAATAGAAATACTGACAGGACAATCATGAAGCAGAACTACTGACTGATGTTAAGAAATGCTAACAACACAACCAAAGGTGAAATAACAAGGACATAAAATTGTAGCATACACACAGCACACAGGAGTGACATGAAACATATCAAAACCTTAACAGCCATAACCTCTGGAGAATGAGATGACAGCTAATTTTTATTTTCTTTTTTACACGTTTCTATACTTAAAATGAATCCTATTTATGATGTAAAGAATAAACTTTGTTTTCTTTGTATAAAATAGTATCTTAAAAATTATTGTTACATGAAGAGGAGATCAAGAGTATGTAACCAAAAATGGACAGATATTTTTACAGGTGTGGCAGGCAATTATTTACAAAACTATTACTTTTTATTTTCTGTTTGTAGTATTTTTCAGCTCTATATATTTGTAATTTGTCATGATTTCTTTTTTTATTCAAAATAAATGTTCGTTTTTGCACCTAAGTTTACACTGTAATTTGTATTCTTTCTTTTAGAGCAGCTCCATAATAGTATGAGCTTTAGCCACAACAAAACATGGATCTGCCTAATTTATCATGTTTTTAAGCCACATGTGCATATTGTTCGATTGCTGTCTTCAATAGGATAGCCCTTGTCGCCTCACTTGGAGTCACATGGCTTCACCCAGCGTTCAAGAGTAGTGCCTATAGCTCTCAAAAAAAAAGCGCCCAGGTTTGTAGCATTTGCTGATTTCCATGGTGCAAACGTTACCACTTGGGGAAATTTATACCATCGAGAATTAATAACTGGTCTGCAGAATTCTTGATAATTTAACACTGTGTTTTTGTAATGGCGTGAGCTGGCTTGAGCACAGAAGTGACCTAAGAAATGCTGAGACCCACTCGCTGACCAAAGATGAGCTCCTGCAGGATCTTTGGGATGGAAACTCTCTTATTACAGAGGACTTATTTCTGCGTTTTTCTTTTAATGAAACTATGACCATGTTTTACTCTAGTGAATCAGTGTGCATATCTGGTTCATCAAGAGTAGAATTTTAAGTGGGGGGGTTGAATAAAATGAAGTGGTTTTACCCCTCAAGTGCCAGGCACCTCTACTCCTGGGTGTAGACGACAATTACAATTCCTTTAGTAAACTCATAGCCACTCTGAGAAGAAAGGAGTAGGAGAAAGAAATAAAATATCAGGGAAACTGCCCTGTGTTCTCACCCTTCCCCAGGGCTTCTCTTAAACCCAGCCCTGCATGTGGGGCCTTTGTCTTTCTGTGAAAGAAACACTCTTTGGCCTTAGATTGCAGGAACATTGGGAGTGCTGGACTCTAAAGTATGCCAATATTATCCATAGCCTGGGCCAAAGAAAACCAAGAAATATTTGGCACAAAGAAGTTGTCTTCGAGAAATTATTTCCAATGTTATATTTTCATAAACTTGTCACAGGCCTGCCATTTTAACAAAAGAAAGAAAACACCATAACCTTGAGTCTGCTGGCATCCTGTTGCCCTTTGCAGCCAAGTTTAAACTATTTCACCTCTTGCTTCATTTCTGCTCCTCTTAGTGGACTCGAGGCTGGCAGATCTGAGGCTACGGGCTGTCCCTTTGATTTTTTTCACCAATTATGTGTGCTTAAGTAATGTGTATTATGTAACACACTTTCATTTTGCTGATATTTTAGTTTGTTGAGCCATAAGCCCAACACGTTGTTCAAACCACAAAGCAGCATTTCCTGTGGCAGTGCCAGTCAGAGAGAAGCTATAGTCAAAGGTAACGTACTAATGATGCCCCTGGCAAGACCATATGACTCCACATTCTTGCTTTAAGATCTAGATTCCTCTCCACTTAATACACTGACATTGTACGTAGGATTTTAATATGAGGCTCAGCCTTCTGAGAAAATATCCCAAGACACATGGTGACTAGTTCAGATGTCTGACCTAACTGTGAAAGTTTGCAGACAGGAAATGACAATTGCTGTCCTGCTGTTAATGCGTGAGCAATTTGCTGTCTCTTGAGTAAAAAGTGCAAGCTGAGAAATAAACTCCTGCTGTTGAAATTTCTACACCTTGGAGTACTTCAATAAATTGAAGTAACAAGCCAGTGTTTTTTACTTTAATAGTGAAAGAGATTTGCTTAAAACCAGACCAAATTAACTGACTTAGAACAAGCAAGTTGTCAGTTAGATTCTTAAACCACTGAAAAATAGGCCTGTTTCCCATTGCACAAGTTTTCAAAGATGCTTTGAGGAACCATTGAAGGCAAGACAGTAATTCTTTGTGTTTCCTAATAATGCCATATTCTCTTATGTTATTTAAAATGTGTTATAGTTAAAATAGCATTTTATTAATTGGCCAAGAAATAATACTTGAAAGAGTATTTTATCCCTTAATGTGGTTTTCCCATCAGAGGTCTTAACCATTAAAATTTATTATCAACACTCCATTTCTCTTTCTTCCTAAGAACGTCCTATTCCAAGTCGTTAATCACTGGTGTTTCCAAACATTATAAAGGGAACCTTATGTGTAGATTAAAAACATAAATAGAAAATAAATAAATCTTGTTTCAAAAAAGCAGTAAGTCCTCTGAAGGGGACCAAAATGAGCACAAAGTTAAACATTATAATAACACTCAACTTTTTTTCCAAAATTCATCCACTCAGTCATGTATTCTAGGATGTCTTTCCAGCAATTCTTCCCCAAATGCATTCTCTCAATATCTATGCACTCAGGTCTATCTCTAACAGTTATGAGGTCTTGGGGGAGAGTCCAAAGCGAGATCCACATTACTCTGTCTAAATATGTGAAAATTTCTAAACAAGCTAACAAAATGTTAAATAAAATAGTTCTACCCTCCTGCCTTGACAAATATATATCAATAACATTTTAGAAGTATGCATATACATATATGTAGATTTCAGAGCAAGAAATATTGCTAGGAATAAAGGAAGTCATTTCATAATGATAAAGGGTCAACTGTTCAAGAGACTATAACAAGTTTAAATGTGAATGATGATTGTTAAAAACTATATTTTGGGCAAAAGTCATACAATTTTACACTTAAAATTGGTCAGTATCATTAAATGTAAATAAAATTTCAATGAAGCTGATGAAAAAATCCCCAAGTGGATTGATTGTAGTGCCTCTCACATGCTGTGTGGTATCTTCCCTATGTTCCTTCTACAGGATAAACCTAATGCTAGGTGAGGCCTCTGGTCTCATCAGCTTGATTGTCATTCTGAGCGTCAGACCGCTACTGAGTGGGCAATGAGTATTGCAGTTATCAACTCCTATTGCAGTTCTCCCCATATAATTTTCAGCTATTTATCCATTCTCTCTGTCATTACCCCCAGGATAGGTACACATCATTCATTTCAAACAGTCTATGAAGGGCACCTTGCTCTGTTTCAGACGTTGTGCTATATATTGGGATTCAAAAATGAGGCTCTGCCCTTGCTCAGAGGCTAATATAATTACAATCTAATGTGCCAAATGTGTATATAGATTAGGAATAAAGTGCCATAAGAAGACAGAGAAGAGAATGATTCATTCTGTCTGAGTGACCTTGGAAAAGCATAATCATGAATGATACCATCTCATAAGTATTTATTAGATGCCAAGGATCATATCTAATATTCCCAATAACTCTTCAAGGTGGGTAATATTATTCCCACTTTAAAACTGAGGAAGTAGCCTCAAGAAACTTAAGGGACTTGATCAAGGTCATATATATGTAAAAGGTAGAAGAAATCTGGCTGATTCCTAACCCCCTGATCTTTCTACCATCTCTTGCTACTCATACAGGCAAATGACATGTAAGTAATTGCTTCATTCAGGTACCGACAGATGAGCTTGATCTTGAAAGAACAGTTGGAATTTCTAGGGGTTGGGGAAAAAAAAACCAGAACTGCAGAAAGAGGGAGAAATGAGTGCCCACACACTAAAGCCTTAATGTTCATTTCATGTTTAGAAAAGAGTTTATCATTCTCTGTAGGTGGAATATGTTCATGCATATGTAAGGGGTAGGGCAGCGGTACATCGGAGAGAGAATAATCATTTTTCAAAGTATTTTGCCCCATTTTCAGTTTCTCTATTACATTTCATCTCAATGCCACAGAATTATCTTGCTAACATACAAATACAACAGTGTCACTCATCTTTGTACAAACATTCAGGGTTTCTCTTTTGCCCCTAATGTAAGGTCCAAAGTTCTTAGCATGGTACTGAGCCTTGTTTTCCTAATCTTTGAAATGGGTATATTTTGAATACCTATTGGGTTACCTGGGTTACTGTAAGGAGATTTTACACACGTACGCACACACACACACACACACACACACACACACAATTTCAGCCTTGTTTTATATATAAACATATAAAATGTATATTTTTACTAAATGTTAGTGATTATTAGTAGTTATAATTGTTGCATTATTATTATTGTTATTCTTTATATCATAATAGTCTACTAGGTTGAGTCAGACAATTTGCAGTGATGTTTTGGTGAAAATAAGCAAACTGGTGTTAAAATTGAAATTAAAGTCTTTCAATTGATTTTTTGAAAGTTAGCACATTAAGAAGTGGGATGCAAGTGGTAAGGTATTATGATTTTACTCTTTTCTTTATTTCCCTTTGAATGCCTGCCACAAACAACATCCTTAGTTGGATATAATTAGAAAGTATGACCCAACTGGCCAAAGCAGTAAAACAAATTTTGCTCTGTGCTAGTCTTTATTTTAGATAATCTCTGCTGAGAACATTGTGAAGCTATCGTCCTTATCAGCAAGAGCATCAGAAGCCAGCATGTCTGTCGGGAAAAGTAGAGGACTTTACTGGAGCTCTCTGTTTTGCAAACTTGCAGGGAGTGACGAAATTAAAATGGCATTACTTCAACTTTTTTTCTTTCTGACTGGAAATTCTCAGCAGATAGTGTCTACAAACTAGAAACATATAGATAACAACCTCAAGTGATGGAAAAATATCAACGAAGGAATATTTTTCCTTGTGGAAGTTCTTTTTCTAAACCTTGTGTGCTAAGGATTTAATTTTACACTGTTACCCATATACATAAGAAACAAAAGTTTCACAAAATAATACTTCAGCTAATTATATGTGGTGCATTATGGTATGTTCTCTTTTTTATTCTATCCTATTGTATTTAATTCCATTACAGTCTAAAATACTAGTTAAAACCCACAAAATTGATTTCATGACCCACTAATGTATCACAACTTGTAGTTTAAAAGCATTGCTCTAGTCTCTCGATGACAGAGCCAAGCTTTGACGGTCCATGGTGGAGTCCACATCCTTGTTAACGCCTTGCAAGATTCTTGGAAAGTCGGCAGAGATAGGCTGCTGAGACCAGTGAGACGCTTTGCACACCCTGCCTATTATCTACCTCCAGTCTGATGATCAGACCCTGACCTAGTGTTGGAAGTCTCTGGCCACTGCATAGGGCGAAGTGTTTGGAATTGAGATGACACTAGTCTATCCACACTCTGGGGGCCAGTAGTTGTCATCACTCCTACATTTTTTATTGTTTCCTAGTATAAACTAGATTGAAGGTTTTTTAAAGTGCATTGTTTTCAAGGAGGGCTTAAAAAATGAAATGCACTTATTAGACCTAAGATTTACATGGTTCTTTCTTCCCCAATCACTTCTTTCCTTGTCCAGAGAAAGACTGGCTTTGAGCCAGTAAGATTCTGAGTCAGACAGTTTGGGGTTTGAATTTTAACTACACTTTTAAGGTTCTCTACCCCACTTTTCTCATCTTTAAAATGAGAATAATGATATCAACCTCATAGCATTCTTGAAATTAATGAAATGACATTATGAAAAGCATAGGCACTGCATCTGACCCAGAATTGGGACCTAAGAAATAGTTCTCTCCCTCCCTTCCTTTGGTGCTTTACCCCTCAGAACACGTATCAGCTCCAAACTGCAGTGGCCACAGTGCCTGAGCTAACAACCCGCTAAGGACACCGCAGAGAAGCAAGCGTGTTTCTACTGCAAAACCACAACCCAGTGCAAAAGTCGGTAAAGAAACATTTAGCATGATGACTATAAACTACATTTCCCAAAATATCAAATTGAAAAGCCTGCAAACCTTGTCAATCACAATGTTTATAAGGCTATGACGTGTACAGAGTATCTGGTGATTGAGAGGCTGTCTTAACTTTCTCTTTAGTTTTTTTTTTTTTTTTTAAAAAGAATAAATAAACATAGTGTATAACCATGTCAATTATTTATTTTTTTACTGAATCAGACACAAGGGGACTGTCCCAGTGCTGTTTTGTGTGGGTGGCAGAAAAACTTGAAAGAAAAGGAATCACTAAGCATAAACAGAGTTAGGATTATCAAATCTTAGTTATAAACAATGTTGGTTAGTTCTCCCCTGTGATTCCAAAGCACCATATCCCAACCATCAGCTCTCACTCTAAAATCTCAAATTATTTGTTTGTCCTTCTGATCTGCTCCTCTAAAGGAGCAAACTTTATCCTCCCCTAATATATCTATATTCTTGTAAAATGCCAAACACAATAGATGCTAAAAAATTGTTTTTCAAAATTTAACCATAAGGAGAACAATGTTCTTAATGTGAAAGTTTTTGGTAAGAACTTTTTTTTTTTTTTTTGCTGAGTTATCAACTCAACTAACCAAGAACTGATTATGAGAAGCAATGCTACTGATTACCTAATTACTGTCCTGATCTTATTTTCAACACTCTCAAATTATTTATGGATGTGATAATCCCCTACCAGGTCTTTACCATCAGCAGTACTTCTGTCTTTTTTCAGTTAAAAAGTACATCTGAGAACTTTCAGGGTTGTGCTGAGGGTTCCCTCATCTGTCCACCCACATCCTCCAATCACAATACACAGTCTTACAAAACGTGCTCCCTAAATAATATTTAATTATAGTTAGACGTATTTAAGGTAGAGTGTATCACGTGTGATACGTAACCAAACCATCCTCCCTCCCTTTTCCTCCACATTTTCCACCCACCTGTCCTAACTGGATCTCATGGTTCTTTAGCCTCCTCCATTCAGAACCTTCAGAAGACACACTAGTTAAGTCACCCACAAGCCAAACCTCACCTCTGACAGCATTATCTTCAGAATGATGCCACAGTATTATAGACACAGACAGGCAGTACTAAGACTGCAGCCTTTTGTCCTTCTAACTCCTCTACTCTCAGACTTACACTGAACATGCTCAACATCCCACGGGGAACTCAAAGTTTCTCAAAGATCCTCATCATCACCATTTTTTCAATTTATCATACTTTATTCTGCTTCATTCACCTTCCAACTCAGCCTGTACCCTGTAGTTAGTCAATTCTGCAAATTACTTTCTACATAGTTTATACCAGACTAATTCCTCACTCTTCCTTGCCCCCATTGTTGTCTGTTTTTGTCCTTAATCTACAAAAGATTGCTGAAGAAATGAAATCATGTGAATTGATATGAGTATAATTTAATGCTCTTAGTCCTAGGCGAGCTTTTTCTGATATTTTAAAATCTTTTTGCTTATTAAGGTCAACTCCTTTGAACTTCCACAAACTGTTGACCCAAAGCATCACCACTTCCCTCAGACATCAGCCCTGTCATTAGCCCTGACCACTCAGCCAATGACCTGTCCTACTTCACTAGGCTGATCCCTAAACTCACCTCCGTACATCCTCAAAATCCCTCCGGATCGTCACCTTTTTCTCCTTTTACTTTCTTGATACTGGAGAATACTAACCCCACCCTGACCCTATTTGCTAAATATAAGCAGTCAATAAAATTGATTACTTAACCTCAGCTATGGAAGTACAAATTCATCTATGACTTATTCCCTTTACTTTTCAAAGCTATTCTTAATTTTAGTTATTTTATTATTCCTTTAAAAAAATCCACAATAGTTTATACAGCATTTACCTTCAAGCAGATTTTACAAATGTGAATTGATTTGATTTTCATAATAATCCTAGGAAGACTGTCTGCAAGACTTTAAATGGGGTACAAATGTTTAGGTTGGCTGTAAGCTGGTGGGATGAAGAATAGACAAAAAAAAAAAATGAAGCAGGCACGATCTGAAAAGCTGTAATGAGAGATTGCATGGTTCAGAAAAAAGGGAGAGACTAAGTCCTATTTCTGCTTTTCTATTTCTCAGTTCCAGCCCCGTGCAATGGCTTGCTATTTCCTGCCCTGGCCATTTATTAACTTCCTTCTTGGCTTTCTGTGTATACCAAATAAACACTAAATGCCACCCCCACCTCCACGCCCTGCACACAGTGCTTTTTATTTTGATCCGGTTTCAATTACATGTGACCAAAGTGTGTGTGAGTGTACACATACACACGCACACACACTTTCTGTATGTCTCTATAAAAAAATGCATGCACAAATGAACAGAGTCAAGAAGAATAAAAAGAAAAATGTATTTCTGGTGAAAAGAATATGTGGAGGTGTAGTGAAAAACATTGGAAAATGTACTATGGACAACATTCAAAAATCAATTTTTTGATTCTTTATTCCTAATTCTTCTGGCTAATAACCATATCATGACACAGTATATGAAACGTCTATTAGTGTTTTATACACTCATCTATTGACTTCCTAAATTTTGCTTCCATAAAACCAAAATCATCATGATGTTTTTATTCTCCATAAACGTCTTCCTATAATATACTCACACGCTATTTCCATGGGGAAGTTTCCCTTTTCCTGTGTTTACTTCCCTTTTGTAAATTTGTCATACCACTATTTTGTCATGCTATATTATATGATCATGGTGGCATTTATTTAATCAGGATTACTTCCATAAACATTTAGGAAACAATTTTAAGAAAATAGAGATGAAAACCTAATTTAAAGCAATCCTTCAAAATCCTTTAAAATGTATCCAAAGCCAATATTTTTTAATGGTGCTTAGTATAACTTGATATGATTTAAAATAATTGCAAATTGCTCAAGTCATCAGAATTTTTACTACAGGTACAAGAGCAACAGAAGTTACCTAACAAACATAAGGGGATATATAGGTAGATATTAAAGAATGTCAAGTTTACCCAATTTTGTATCTCTTGTAAAACCTGTCATAACAGCTTATATAAAGGGAATGCTTTGTAAAAGTCATTGAATTGAATATCCACTATTTCTTCATTTTCTCCATATCTTGAATCTTTTATTTACACTATGCCTCCCACACACCACGTAGTAAATGATGAATTTCTCTACACAGGGTCCTGGAAACACCTTGGGATGGATTTAAGAACACTTCAGAGGAGGTAACATCTAAACTGGTTTCTCATTCAGAACAGACAGGGTCCACACACAGACGTCAGTGACAGAGTCCTGCTCTATCTCTCCCCTCTCTCTGCTATACACATTAAGCTCCAGACACACGAACTGCCGGCTGCTCCTAGTAGACACAAAGATCATTCAACTCTCTGTGACTTTGCTCATTTGGTCATCTCCTTCTGGAATGTTTCCTCCACCCTTCAATCTCCCCATTCACCTGGGAAAATCTCATCCATCTTTTAAGACTCAACTCAAGGGGCACCTCCCCAGAGATACTTCTCTGTAGCTCTAAGAGTTCTGCCCACCTCACTGATAGACAGGGTTAGGCGTCCCACCTCTGTGCTTCTATCATCTCCTGGGCATACTCCACCGTGGGATGTACCAAACTACTTCATAATTTTCTGTTTATATATCTATTTTCCTATTAGACTGAAAGTTTGGTGGTAATAGAATGCATCTGATACCATTTTGTATTCCTAGAACCTAACTTGACCCCAAACTCATAAATGCTAACTTATAAATGAATAGATGGAGAAAGGAAGGAAAAGAAGAATTTAAATACTGAAGAAGGTGTTAGAAAGATAATTTTAGAAGCAATATGAAAGATGGAATATATTTTTCAGGGCTCTTTCACAGTGAGTGATAAAAACATGACTCAAATTGGCTTAATAAGGAAAAAGAATCTATTGCTATATAACAATGAAAATTAATGGATTAGGTAGGGCAAAGATAGAATCAGGGGCTCAAACAATGTCCCCAATAATCCTATGTCTGTATAGGCCAGGTCTATGACAGCACCATTTTCAGGCAGTCCCTCCCCAAGCAAATACAAAACTCCGGTTTCTATCTAATCAATTAGAAATGCCAGCAAGAAGCAAGAACTTCTCAGTTCCTTTTGTTCTACCACAACTAGCGCTGTCTCTGAATCAGTCCATCTTAATTCCTTGGCTCCACTTTGAACCAATATTGGCCTGGGCACAGGCAGGAAGGAGGAACCCAAACTGCCTTCGGGTCACAAACTCTCCCTCCTGAGCTCAGAATTGAAGCTATCTTACCTTAATCATGTGGACTGAAAAGGGTAGAAGAGAGGATTTCCAAAGGAAAACCAAGGTTGTGTTTTAAGAAGGTAGAAGGGTAAGTGTCAGATAGAAACAGCAGATGTGGTAGAGATTGAAAGAGGAGGTTAACACTGATACTCAACGGAGCACTCTGAGAGAGAGGCATGGGAGACTTTGGGATCTCGTGACATGTTTAGTTACCTTTACTTTCTCCAGAGCAGAAGCATCACACAAACAATAGCTGTTAGGAAATGGGAGGGAGTGGGATGGCAGTTATGTCAGCAAAGTTCTGAAGGCAATCCACGATTAAAGCAGAACCAACACACTCATTCTTCTTGGCCAATTAGCAAGGTCGGTGCTCAGCATGGAAGAGTGACCCTAGGTTTTGAAGCCATATTATACTGTATTAGTCAAATCTGAACGACACAATAAAAATTACGCATTTGAATGGAACTTAGTAAACTGAGCTTTTATTTTAGAGGTAACTTCACTGTGTTAATGATTGTATGGATTTACAGCTTTTGGATATAAAAGTGGCATTTAGCACATGTTAAAACAAGCAGCAAGTTATCATAGTAGGTAGGTTTCATAGCAATAGTGCTCTTAAATTTTTCTGAAACTTAGTATGGGGTTATTATGAATTAACTCATGGAAAGTGGTATATTGTGAAAGCAAACTAACAAACAAAAAACTACTTTTTTCTGAAAGCAAATGATTTTGGTTAAACAAGTTTGAGGAGTCATGTTGTAGATAATTCTAGAAATAATGGATTAATTCTTGACATGTCTCATCCTTTGGTTGGTACTAAATTCGACTCTTTCTTGGTATTTGCTTACATCAATACATTGGGTTGGGTCTGGGAATTATTACAGCTAATACTTTTGATTGTTTGGGCAGTCAGCTATTAATTCCAGAGGCAGACAGTCATTTCTAAATACTTTCCCATAAATAGATTGGCGAGAATTTTACTCTTATTCCCACTTTATATGGGAAGTGATTGAAAGTAAAATTTTAAACAAACATTGAATTTTAAAAATCTATTCGAAGATCCCCAGAGAATACAGGTGCACCTGCATTTCAAAATTCCTAATGCTGAAAAATTCTAAAGATAAATTAAAAGATATTTATTTGAATATATATGTATATTTGTTTGTTTGTTTGTTTGTTTGTTTACATAAAGATCCACCGTAGACTGTTTCTGTTTAGGTAAGTGCCTTAATCAGTTGGGGCTGCTATAACAAAATATCATATACTGGGTGATTTAAATAATAAACATTATTTCTCACAGTTCTAGAGGCTGGGAAGTCCAAGACCAAAGTGTCTGCAGACTCCAGATCTGGTGACAACCATATTCCTAGTTTGTAGGTAGTTGTCTTCTTGCTGTGTCCTCACATGACATAGAAAGAGAGAACAAGCTCTCTTCTTATAAATGTATTAATCTCTCCATGAGCACCCTGTTCTTACGACTTTATATAAGCCTAATTACTTCACCAAAGCCCAGACTCCTAATACTAACAACAGTATGAATTTTTGGAGGACATAAACATTTAGTCCATAACAGTAAGGTTGAAAAACACTATTTCTATTGTGTTTATTTAACAAATATTTATATAGCACTTAATATTTGCTGATGTTTTACAAGTGTTAACACACTTAATACTCATACCAACCCTGTGAGATGAGCTAACTCACTTTTACAGAGGGAAAACGAGAGCAGAGAGATATTATATAAATTGTCCATGGTCAGATGGTCAGATGGCAAGTGAGTGTGTCACTGAGATTTCAGCCCTGACAGCATTACCCAACTCTCTCTGCTCCTGAGGCAGACCACTTTCTTGGCATTCAGCTCTTCTCACTGGATAGAATATCTCAGTGGTAGAATATCTCACACTCTCTGGAGGTCTGCATCTACACTGGAGAATTAATTTAAACCATCTACAGTTTAATCTAAAAAGAGACACTGAAGCTGATGGTGAAAAGTGAATTACAGTCATCCCTCCATATCCGTGGAAGACTGGTTCCAGGACACACACCCCTACTCTACGCTCAAGTTCCTTATATAAAATGGTGTTGTATCTGCATATAACCTATGTATATCTTCCCATATACTTTAAATAATTCCTAGATTATCTGTAATACCTAATACAATGTAAATGCTATGTAAATTGTTACACTGTATTGTTTAGGACATAAGGACAAGAAAAAAAAACAAAAACCTGTACATGTCAGCCAGATGCAACCATCATAAACCTAACTATAATAGATGTCAGCAAGAACAGCAACGTTTTTTGTTTGTTTGTTTAATATTATATTTTTTATCTGCAGTGGGTTGACTTAGAGGGTGCTGAACTGGCAAGGAGGGCGGGCTGTATCCAGTGAGAAGGCTTCAGCTACACAGTCTTTGAATGCTTTATAGACATTCTTAGAAATTCTATAGACATTCTTAGAATTCAATGCACAGAAAGTACATTGATAGTTATTTCTCAAGAAAGAATCCCATGAGACAGGCAAATTCAGACAACAGGGAGTGGAATACACTAGTATTCTAGTATTTACTTATTTTGAAAACACATCTGTTTGTTGCTCAGGAGAGTAATGGCGGGAGTAGTCTTCTGGTGACTATGATCTTTTCTGTCCATGGACAGCAGTAGAAAAGTGGACAGCCCCTGACAGCTCTCCAAAAACTGTCAGGAATAAAAACACAGCCTCCCGTAACAAGAAAAAGTGGTGCTCCTGGCATTACTAGAGTTTGGGAAGTCCCAGAATTTCAAAGAGAAGGAGGATGAGAGATTACAACACTGTTATCCTAAAATAAACACTGAATCAATCTGTGCAATGGTCTGTCCACTCGCCCTACCCCCATGCCCCACCACGGAAACATGGCACTAAGTGTGATTTACCTGAGCTCAAAATCACCAGGAATAAGACAAACGTTCTTACATGTAATCTGAGATGACAGATGTATTTTTAAAGAATACGTTTATCACAGAGATAAATAAAATTTGCAAAACCCAAATTCAAGATAAAGAAACTAGATACATGAGAGGCTGCCATTCCCCTCACATCTCTTACAATTCCAACAACTAAACTTTGAAAGAATTCCCTCCCTTAAAGACAGAAGCATGTGCCTAAGGAGTCTGCCTTCCCTCGCCGCCCTGAGCACTGGGGTCACTGGGCGCCCATGGTCTCCTCTCACAGGCGGTAGCTCATGCCTGGTGGTGACTCACTCATGGCCCTTTTGGGGATTTGGGCAGAAACAGAATATTGCAGAGTCAACCCTGTTATGGGGCAGGCCGGACTGGGCGGCCCCACAGGTCCTGCCCCCGATTCCCCTCAGGGGCAGGGCGGCGCGTTTCCCAGGTCCGGAATTTCCCGAGCCCTGCGGCTGCGAGCTTTCCGCTTCGACCATGGATAAAAGGGGTTCGCTCGTTTCGGGGAGCCACAGAAGCCTCTACGCCCGCTTTCCCGCCAGCTCTTGTACTCCAGGCACCGCCGACCCGAACCTCCGAGCTCAGCCCCATGGCCCGCACCGCAACCGCCGCCACCCCCTGCGCCCCTCGGCTCCTCCGGGCCGCGCTGCTGCTCCTGCTCCTGGTCGCCGCCTGCCGGCGCGCAGCAGGTGAGATTGGTGCTCTGGGTTCCCAAGGGCCGGACAAGGGACGGGTGGGCGCCCATCGGGGGACAGCCCCGCTAACCAAGTCTGTTGTCCCCGCAGGAGCGCCCGTGGTCAGTGAACTGCGCTGCCAGTGCCTAAAGACCTTGCAGAGAATCCACATCAAGAACTTCCAGAGTGTGAAGGTGACATCCCCGGGACCCCACTGCGACCGAACCGAAGTCATGTAAGTGCTGCCTCTTGCCCTGCTGCTGCTAACAGAGTCCTGTCACTTCCACCGCCCCGATGCCCGCACCTTGATCCGCCAGCCCGACCTCCTGTCTCACATGGATTCTCTCTTTTCTCTGCAGAGCCACTCTCAAGAATGGACAGGAAGCTTGTCTCAACCCCGCAGCCCCCATGGTTAAGAAAATCATCGATACGATGCTAAAGAAGTGAGCTATGGTTTTTATTCACACATTGGTCACAATACTAGCACCTGCCTCCAGCGAATTATATCAGGGAAACCCAGGGTTTAGCCGAAGGAGTGGAAATCATTATTATTTCACAATTAGATTTGCCACTAAGGTCATTAATGTGCTCTGGTGCCAGAAGGATATTTTCAGTGCCCTCCACCCCTATTCAAATGAGTGTGGGTAAATATATCTTCCTAAAAGATTAAGTAGATTTAGCTAAAATGCCTCCTACCCATTAAGGAACAAATATTGTTTACCTCAGTCCCTTATTGGCTTCAAACCTGAAAAGTGGAACCCTTGGTCTGGGGCAACATGGGCCTTGGAACCTTAGGACTTTGCAGTGAGACCTCCCTGAGGTCTAGTGAGAGTTTTTTTAACCCCTTCGAGCCTCAGCAAAGTGGAGTACATAATCATAGCTATTCCCTGGAGTGTCTGAGGCTTAAATGAGGTTTTGCATGTAAAATTTTAATCCAGTGTGATAGTGAGTAGTATATTTTAGCTCTTTCAAGCCAATAATAAACTTGAGTCCACAGCCCCACTTTTCCTAAATAAAACAGCAAGCTCTCTGCCCTACACAGGAGTAAGCACAGTGGAACCTACTCCAGGTGCAGGGCTGGGCCAGGGTCTGCATGCAGAAATCCCACCAGCCTCAGGGTCCAGTGTGAGAGAAGAGCATCTTTCCTTAACACCTGTAACAGTAACCCTTTCTCACCATAGGGACGGTACCAACTGACCTAGAGAGAAGTAAGAAGCTCATGGTGGAAGTTCCTAAAAGGAGGTCCCCATCCTTACAGGGACTGAAAATGAAGAAGAGAACAACTGGCTTCCGGGACAATTAGAAAGAGATTATTGTGCTTGACTGTTTTTTATGAGAGAACTATTTATTTATGTATGTATTTATTTTTCAAAGTTCATATTTTAATATCTTACACGTTAGTATTTAAAGGTGTGCTTGTGTTTTAATCAACCATAAGTATGTTATGATTGTATTTAATTTGAAGATGGTGGGTCTTAAGTGCTTCATTAAACTAATATTTATTGATAGGCCATTAAATGCCAGACACTGTGATAGAGGTGGAGGAATCAAAGGAATTAGACAGTGAGATCAATATTAAGGTCTGGAAAAATTTGTGCACATCTATTTCTGCACTTGTTTAAAAGAATGTCAATTGTTATTTATTAAAACTTTTATACTATGTGGTCTACATTTTGATGTTGATGTTTCCCTTGGACATTTTATGTCTTGCTTGTAAGGCATAATGCCTTGTTTAAAGTTCATCATGTGATGTTTCTCTTTGTCTTGGGACAGAGAAGTTAAAACTACTGTTACATTTTTACAAATGACATTAAAATAAAAGTTCTGCAAAAATAACATGCTTAGATTTTGTTTTATTCTTCGTGATCTTTGGTTCCTACTAGGTGCCCAGGGTGTTGTACAGTTAGACTGTATATCATACCTAACTTTAAGCCTGCTCCTAGCTTAACCTTATAGTTCTCTTACTTAGGAATGAATATTTGACACACTGCCCTCCCACCCATCTTGAAAATCCTAGTTTTATATAAAATACTGCTGTTTTTTGTTGTTGTTGCTGTTGTTGTTTCTTAAAGATTTTATTGGGGAAGGGGAACAGGACTTTATTGGGGAACAGTGTGTACTTCCAGGCCTTTTTTCCAAGTCAAGTTGTTGTCCTTTCAATCTTAGTTGTGGAGGGTACCGTTCAGCTTCAAGTTGTTGTCCTTTCAGTCTTAGTAGTGGAGGGCACAGCTCAGCTCCAGGGCCAGTTACCGTTTTTCTAGTTGCAGGGGGCACAGCCCACCATTCCTTGCAGGAGTCAAGGAATTGAACTGGCAACCTTGTGGTTGAGAGCCCACTGGCTCATGTGGGAATCGAACCGGCAGCCTTTGGAGTTAGGAGTATGGAGCTCTAACCACCTGAGACACTGGGCCGGCCCCTAAAATACTGCTGTTTTTAACCCTGACCAATTCATTATTCAAAATTAGATCTTTACAAACTTTTATATTTTTCTAAATATTTTAACAAGGTCTTCTATTAAATGCTTTTGGTAAGTGGTTTTTCAAACAAGTGTGCAATCGTCCCCTTTTAATGGGGCTGGGAGCTAAAGATGGAAAAGTAAATTCTTAAGCACTCAAACAATTTGTGCTATTTATAATAATAATAATAATAATAATAATAATAATAATAATAATAACCTATAGAAGGAGATCCAAGATGGCCACCCAGCAAGACTGGGAGACATAGCAGCCATACCTAACACATAGAAACAAACACAGAGAAGCAGCCAAAATTAGGAAACAAAGAACTATGTCCCAAATGAAAGACAGGAGAAAACTCCAGAAAAAGAACTAAACAAAATGGAGACAAGCAATTTACCAGCTACAGAGTGCAAAACAATGGTTATAAGTATGCTCAAGGAACATAGTGAGAACTTCAATAAAGAGCTAGGAAGCATTAAAAAGGACATAGAAACCATAAAAAAGAACCAGTCAGAAACAAAGAATGCAATAATTGAAATGAAGAATGCAGTAGAAGGAATCACCAGCAGACTAGATGAAGCAGAGGATCGAATCAGTGATTTGTATGACAAGGTAGTAGAAAACACCTAATAGGTACAGCAAAAAGAAAAAGAGAATCAAAAAAACTGGGGATAGTTTAAGAGACCTCTGGGACAACATCAAGCATAACAACATTCACATCATAGGGGTACCAGAAGGAGAAGAGAGAAAGCAAGGGATTGAGGATCTATTTGAAGAAATAATGACTGAAAACTTTCCTAACCTGGCAAAGGAAATAAACATACAAACCCAGAGAGCATAGAGAGTCCCAAACAGGTCCATACCAAGACACATTATAATTAAAATAGCAAATGTTAAAGACAAAGAGACTCCTAAAAGCAGCAAGAGAAAAGTACTTAGTTACCTACAAGGGAGCTCCCATAAGACTGTCAGCTGATTCTTAACAGAAACTGCAGGTTAGAAGGGATTGGCATTAAATATTCAAAGTGATGAAAAGCAAGGACCTATGAGATCTGATAATTAAGTTTGTGACGTCATCCTAGAAAAAGTGCTACATACCTCATTGCTTAATATCTCTATATTCACCTTTGAAGTATCTCCCTTGGGAAGCTATGCACCAACGCCAGTGCCTAATCCACCCTTCAAAGCAATTTTGGAACGCTTTCTGGAATGGCCATCAGCGCTGTTGTCATATTACCCTTGATGTCCTGAATGTCACTAAAATGTCTTCCTCTCAATATTTTCTTTATCTTCAGGTAAAGAAAGAAGTCATTGGGGGCCAGATCAGGTGAGGAGGGAGGGTGCTGTAATACAGTTATTTGTTTACTGGCTAAAAACTCCCTCACAGACAGCACCGTGTGAGCTGGTGCATCGTTGTGATGCAAGAGCCATGAATTGTTGGCAAAAGTTTCGGGTCATCTAACTTTTTCATGCAACCTTTTCAGCATGCCAAATAGTAATCTTTGTTACCTGTTTGTGCATTTGGTATAAATTCATAGAGAATAATCCCTCTGATATCAAAAAAAAGGTTAGCAACATCGTTGCAACAAGTTTGTGAACTTAATAGTCTGACCTTGTACAACCAAGGGTACTTTAACCAGCAAGGCTATCATTTAAAATCAAAGGACATCTAAAGAGCCTTCTAAACAAAATAAAGCTAAAGGAGTTCATCACCACCAAATCAGTATTACAAGGAATGTTACAGGGACTTCTTTAAGATTAAAACAAAATCATGAATAATAAAATGGCAATAACTACATACCTATCAACAATTGCTTTCAATGTAAGTGGTTAAATGCTACAATCAAAAACATAGGGTGGCTGAAGAGATAAGAAAACAAAACCCTTACATATGCTGGCTGTAGGAGACTCACTTCAATTTGAAAGATATACACCGATTGAAAGTAAAGTTATTCGGATAAAAGTTATTTCATGAAAATGGAAATTGAACAAAAAAATTGGGGTAGCAATACTTATACCAGACAAAACAGACTTTAAATCAAAGCCTATACCAAGAGATAAAGAAGAGCCCAGTAATCCCACTTCTGTGTAATTATCTGAAGAAACCGAAAATGCTATTTTGAGGGGATATGTGCATCCATATGTTCATTGCAGCATTGTTTACTACAGCCAAGATATGGAGGCAGCCTGGGTGTCTGTTGACAGAAGAACGGATAAAGAGGAGGTCGTACATATATACAGTAAAATATTGCTAAGCCAGGGAAGGGAATGGGTTCTTCCCATCTGTGGAGGCATGGATGGACCTGGATGGTATTGTGTTGAGTGGAGTATATCATACAGTGAAAGACAGATGCAATGTGATTTCGCTTATATGTGGAATCTAAAGAACAAAATAAACTAGCAAAACAGAAACAAACTCATAGATACAGAGAACATTTTGATGGTTGCCAGATTGGAGGGGAGTTGGGGTGTTGGGTGAAAATGGGGGAGGGATTAAGAAGTACAAATTTGTTGTTACACAGTAGTCATGGGGATATAGGGTATAGCCTAAGGATTATAGACAATAATATTGTAATAACTACGGATGGTGTCAGGTGGGTATTAGATTTATCAGGGTGATAGATAGGAGGGGACTTGGAGGCAGGGTGAAAAAGATGAAGGGATTAAGAAGTACAAATTGGTAGTTACAAAATAATCATGGAGATGTGAAGTAAAGCATAGGGAATATAGTCAATAATATGGTAATAATTATGTGTAGTCCCAGGTGAGTACTAGACTAGTCAGGGAAGTCACTTCTTAAATTATTTAAGTACCAACCATATGCTGTACACCTGAAATGAATATAAAATAATATTGAATGTCAACTGTAACTGAAAAATTATAAAGGGGTGGAAAAGGTGAAAGGCAATAAATGGTCCAAATTTACAAGTATAAGACAAATAAGTCATGGGGGTGTAATGTAAAGCATTGGGAATATAGTCAATAACATTGTGATAGCGTGGTACAGTGTCAGATAGTTGCTGGACTTATCATGGTAATCACTTCTTTAGATATATAAATGATAAATAACTAATGTGTACAACTGCAACTAATATAATATTGTATGCTAACTATATTTTTAATGAAAATCTTTTTAAAAATGACCTATGGAGATAAAGACATACTATAAAGTAAATATATATGGCAAAAATAGCACAAAGGATAGGTAGGGAGATAAATGGATTTAGAACATATTTATTTAACTTAGGGAAAGTATTAAATTTAGGAAAATTGTATTGTGGCAAGAACATATATTGAAAATTTTAGGGCAAACTCTAAAAAAGTTTGGATTTAAAATTCTGAAAGGAGATAAAATGGAATACAAGAAAATACCTGAGTAATGCAAAGGCAGACAGAAATGAAGAAATACAGGAACAAAAGAACAGGTGGGACAAGGGGAGAAGGGACAAATCTTTCTCACAGAAGAATGCCTAATACATAATGTACATAGAGTGTCTCTCCTAAAGGTGGAGTTTAATTTCTTTTTCCAAGTGAGTTCAGGTCAGGCGTTGTTATTTACTTCCAAAAAAGAAATTAAGAAAAGGGAAAAACAATAACATGACAGTAGAGAATCTGGCAGATACCACCTTAACCGAGTGATCAAGGTTATTATCACGTTGTGTCATGTGAATATCATGTACTGCTCCTACATGATGTGATGAGGATACTTCATCTCCATGATATTCTTCCCCTAAACCCATAACCCCACTATGATCATGAGAAAATCATCATAATCATAAAAATCCAAACTGAGAAACATTCTACAAAATACCTATCAAGTATTCTTCAAAACTGTCAAAAGTCATGAAAAACAAGACAATACTAAGAATCTGTCATGGATCAGAGGAGACAAAGGAGATATGATGTAAATAAATCCAATTGTAGTATGCTGAATTGGATCCTGGAATAGAAAAAAATGATGGAAAATTTGTGAAATCTTTATAAAAGACAAGTTTAGTTAATAGCAATGTACCAATGTTAATTTCCTAGTTTCCTAAATGTATTATAATTATGTAAGATGTCAACACTAGGAGATACTGCACAAGAGGTCCACAGGAACTTTACTATCTATACTCATTTTTCATAAATCTAAAATTATTCCAAATTGAAAGTTTAGTTTTAAAAAGATAAGAATAACAAACTAGTAGACTTAAATCCAACTATATTAAGAATTACAATAAATTTAAATAGAATAAACACTCCAATTAAAAGTCAAAGATTTTGACTTTTTAAATACAAAGATTGTGTAAATAAGGCAAAAAACATATGCTGCTTAAAAGAGACATAATTTAAATATTAGGACCCAGATAGGTTGGAATTAAAAGAATTGAGTGTTATATCATTCTAAAACTAACTGGAAGAAACCGGGCATGGATATATTAATGTATTAATTACTTATTAATAAGTATCAATCTATTATCAATATAAATTATTAATACATTGGTTAATAACTGATATATTAATTAAGGTCTGATTAATGTATTAGGACTTAAGGAAAGAAGTAGTCTTAGAGATAAAGAAGGTTGATTCAAAATAAAAAGGGACAATTCTATAAGAGACAAATAATTTGAAAATTTTATGAACTTAATAACATTTATCAAAATATAAGAAGGAAATGGAGAGAAACTAAAAGCAATAGATGAAACCACAATCATAGTTAAAGATTCTAACAAACTTCTTTCAATACTTAATAGGCAAAGCAGTAAAGAATCAGTAACAGTATAGAAGAGTTAACAGGATCAAACAACTGGGCCTGAGCGAGATAATAGACACTTCACCCGACAATTGCATAAATCACATTTTTTTCCCCAATGCACAGGGAACTTTCTTATAAAAGAGACCATATATGGGCCATAAAAAATGTATCAACAAATTTCAAAATGTTGAAATGCTATAGATGTTGTTCTCTGATCAAGTATTTTTATGATTTGTAATTTTCCTAGCTGAAATATGTACCCATATTTCACTGTGCATGATATATTTGCTGTGGTTTATAACTCAAATTCCCAAATTTTGCTTTCATAATACATCATACATATACATAATTATGTAATACATAATACATCAAAACAGGGTCATCATGCTGTTTCCATGCTTGTTATAACCAAGTATCATCAAGAATATTTTCATGGAGGTATTTCCTCATTTCCTATATTTGTTTCTTGGAATTTTTTGGTAATATTGGCTTGCCTTTATTTCTTTGGTTTATAGTATATGCAATGTCATTAATCATTACTACTTCCACAAAAATTTAAAAAACAATCTTAAGAAAATAGAAATACAAAGTTTATGTTGAAATCTATTTTTTTAAAGCCTTGGAATAATGCCCAATTCTAACAATGAATGGTGTTCAGAGTTAATTGGATTGCATTGAAGTACTTACAGATGGTTGTAATCATCAGGATGGTTTTACTGATGATCAGGAAGAGAAGGAAAGACTAGCTGTGCTGCAGAAGAAAGTATGCAGGTTTAGGTATTAAAGAACTTCACATTTGGAATTTCAGTTTTATCCACAGTCCCTTGTATGTTCTATGTGCCTAATAAACATCTTTTTAATTGACCATGTACCATCCCCCTATTTTCTGCACACACCTTGAATCTTAGTTACCTCCCACATACACATGGAAGATGGCCAATAAAGGTCACAGTGTGGTCTGTCAAGAGAGCCATGGAAACACCTTGAGATGCCTTTGGAGGCTTTTCAGTGGAGCTAACATCTAAACTGGGTCCTGGTGGACAACAGGATCCCATAAGCACATGGCTTCCAGTGTCTGAGCCCTGCCACCTCCTTCTGCCTCAACCTGTCTCCTCTTCCCGATCACAGAGTAAGTTCCAGCTACATGAGCCACTTGCTGCTCCAGGTTCTCACCATGCACTTTCCAATTGCCATGTCTGCTAATTTGGTCCTCTAGAATGTTTTCTGCCTCTCAGTGTTTCCCTTTCACCTGGAAAACAGCCTTAAGGTTCACATGAATGATCATCTCTTTTCAGGAAGACTTCTCTGACATCTGTCATAAATTCTCTCTATCGGAGTTGGCTTAGGTGCCCCTCCTCACTTCTAATACCTTGGTAATGGTTTACCATGGTATTTATCAGGCTTTTCTAAAATCTTCCATTTATACATTTATCTCCCCTATTGCATTGAGAGTTAGAGGGTAACAGAGTCCGTCTTATTCCTCTTTATATCTCCAGCAACGAATCTCATCCCCATATCATAAATGCTGCAAAAATGATCCATAAAAATGATGAAACAAATGGAGACAGAAAGGAATTAAATTTGAGTTTAAACACCCTTCTGCTTAGAAAGATAACTCTGGCAGTAAGTGGAGTCAGTAACAAAAACACAATTCAAATTGGCTTAATGAAAAGGGAATCATTTGACCTATGAAACTGAGTAGATAAAATAAAGCTGGATGCTGCTGTTCAAGTTCAAAATTTCGTTTCAGTAATCAATTTCACTCCACACCTGTCTCCTTTTCTCTATTCTGGCTTCATTTAGGCAAGCATTGGCAAAGTTCCAAACTTGTATACTAGGAGGTACGACCCAGCAGGTAGCAAGGACTTCTTGTTCTAACCATTTTCTGACAAAAAGGACTCCAGGGAGTTTTTTCTGACTTGACCAGGTTTAGGTCACTTGCCCACTCTAGCACCTATAAGCGTGGTTGAGGGTTGGACCCAGACTGGAAAAACTGACTAATACGGCTTGGGGTCATTAGCTCACTCCTAGAGCTTTGGAGTAGGGCCAGTCACCTTACCTGAACTATTCAGATTGGGAGGAAGAAGAGAGGGTTTCCAAAGGCAAATAAGGTTCTGTAGCCAGAAGAAGGAGGAAAAAGCCTAAGTCAGGAAGAAATTAAAATATTCTAGAGACAAAACCAGGTAGATGACACTGACACTGGACAAAACGCTCCAGACTAAAAGAAGAGGATGGATCCAAGGATTGAATGCCACATTCAGACATTTTCATTCTTTTCCCCTTAGAGCCAGAGTCATTCTATGAGAAGCAGTAATTGCAACAAAACGGCTTGGCAGTTGTGTTGGCAAAATTTCCCAAGGACATTATGAGGAAAATAGCACTGTATTGCCCATTCCTGTGGCTCTATATCTCAGGATGCCACAACAACTCTGGATTTTAAAGGCAGATCAGGTAGTGGCCATCAAATCTGAAAGATGCAGTAAATATGGTAGCTCAAAACGAAATTTAACAACCAATGCTTTTATTTTAGGGATGACTCTATCTTTTAAAATTGGTTATTGTTTTAAAGTTAAGGCATATAAATCTGTCATCCAGCTCATAAAATCAATAAATAGTTGGATAAGACACTTGGTGAAACAGGAAAGAATTAGATTATTTTAATAGGCTTCAGAAACACCATTGTTTTTAAATTTTCTGAAAAATAAATATGGAGCTGCTACAGATTCAATTATGAGAATTAATATGTTAAGGTAGAAAAAACCCTTTTCTGTACTTCATTTTGTAGCAACTGATGCTTATTAAGCAAGTCCTAAGCATAAAATTATAGATAATTCCATAAATATGAGGCTGCTTGTAAATTTTGGCTAGTACTGTAAATTTTCTGATTCTCTATTCATGCACCTTGAGTATTTATTTGCTTACACCAGTACTTTGAGTTGGATCTGGAAAGCATTAGAGCAAACATTTTCTGTTTTCTTAATTTACGAAGACAGTAGCCTCCTGTTAATGCTGCAGGCAAAATAGTTCAGTTATTAAAACATGACAATGTATCCAAACAGTCAGAAGAAAACTGTGATCTTTATCTCAGCAAATAAAAGCTGACAAAAATGCCCAGTTTTCCTTCTGGGAAGCTCTCATCCCACTGACCAAATTTTGGAGGTAGAGTCCATTGATTTGGAAAATCAGATTGACAGATGAATAGATATAGATTTTATTAAATTTAAGTATATTATATTCATGCTACAAAAGAAAATTCTTGGTGTTAGTGAAATAAAACACTGGAAATATTTGAGCAGTTTCCTATTTTTAAGCTTTAGGAAAGGTGAATTTGAACTATTCAACAATGAGAATAATAATCGTATTTAAACAAAACAGAACAAAGCTGCTGTCCTGAAGTTATCTATAACTTGTCCCAGAAAAACAAACAAACAAACAAACAAACAAGCACATTTAAAAAAAAATTGTGTAGTGGTTAAAACTGCACTGTCAAAGTCTGAATTTTATTAACTGTGAGACTTTGGAATATTACTTAAATTCTCTGCCCCTTGATTTTCTTGTGGAGAAAAATTGTGGAGAAAGAAAACTGGTAACTACCTCATGGGAGCAGTTGAGAAGACTAAGTGGGTTTCATATATTTGTAAAGGATTTAGAACATTGATTATTACATCAAAGTGTTATTTATTATAACACTTAATGTTTACTCACCATCTTGTAAGCACATAACATATGTGAATTACTAGGGATGTTGAAGAAAAAAGGAAAGATCTACTAAAGCTTGTTCCTTGGACAAAAGTTAGAAAGTCTTAATAATAGGGCCGGCCCGGTGGCTCAGGTGTTTGGAGCTCCATGCTCCTAACTCCAAAGGCTGCCCCTTCTATTCCCACATGGGCCAGTGGGCTCTCAACCACAAGGTTGCCGGTTCAACTCCTTGAGTCCCGCCAGGGATGGTGGGCTCCGCCCCCTGCAACTAAGATTGAAAACGGCACCTTGAGCTGAGCTGCCTCCCGGATGGCTCAGTTGATTGGAGCGAGGGCTCTCAACCACAAGGTTGTCAGTTCAATTCCTTGGCTCCTGCAAGGGATGGTGGCCTGCACCCCCTGTAACTAGCAATGGCAACTGGACCTGGACCTGGAGCTGAGCTTCGCCCTCCACAACTGACTGAAAGGACAACAACTTGAAGCTGAAAGGCACCCTCCACAACTAAGATTGAAGGGACAACAACTTGACTTGGAAAAAAGTATTAGAAGTACACACTGTTCCCCAATAAAGTCCTGTTCCCCTTCCCCAATAAAATCTTTAAAAAAATAATAATAATAACCTAGCAAATATCTCTGCCTCCACACACAACAGCTTAAGGAGAGAAAAAAAAAAGTCTTAATAATAATCTCATGTTTTTTCTCTGTTATAATTTTTCTATAATAAGGAGATATGCATCTATAATCAGAAAAATAAAATTATATTTTTAACTTTTAAAGAATAGCTATTATAATTCTGAACTACTGATTATCTCAACAAAACACAGTATTTTCAATTAAGAATCCCAGAAAGATAAAGTTAACAGCAATAGTCTCTATATAAATTCTTAATTATTGCTGAATTACTCATTTTATAAATTTTAGGTCATCTTTCACTTCTTACCCCCCACTTCCTTTTTTTTTTCTATTTAAATTCACTGTTCTTTTTCTCAGGGCTACACTGAGGATTACTGAAACACAAAAAACAAAAATATAAAGGCAAATCTTTATTGATAATCTAGTAATTCATAAACTTTTCTAATAATCAAGATGGCACATCTTTACTTTTATTCACATTTTATAGTTAAAATTACTAAAGCTAGAATAATAAAATTACCCCAAAATTAAACTACACAGGAAAAAAAATTCATTCTAAGTTTCTCTTTTAAAAAATACAAAAATTTTATATTGGGTGGAGTGTTTTCTTTCTGCAAAAATGATTTTCTCTTTGGACAAGAACTTTATACCCAGGTGAATTTCAGCTTAGTAATATGGAAAAAGCAATTTCTATTTTATTTATTTAAAAATGATTTTTAGCACATTATATGCAGTGGTGTTTTACAAATTTTAACACATTAATGCATCATAACAACCTGTTGAAGTAGATATTACCATCTATCTCCATTTTACAGAGAAGAAACTATGGCACAGACAGGTTAAACGTCACGTACTGGTAATTGGGAGAGCCAAATTCCTACCTGGCCATGTGCACGTCTCCTGGCACCTCTACAGCATCCCCTCCCTTCTCTTGATTCCTTTGCATTGGGTATTTCCACACCTCTCCAGAACTACACCTAAACCTCTGAAACCTACATATAATCCAATAAAGGGCATTAAAACTGGGTGAAAAACGAGCTACTGAATGACAACGGTTCCAGCTTGAAAGGTCTTATTAGAAATCACTAAAACCAAAATATGACCATGATTATGTCTTTAGAGAAGAAATCAAATCACTGCAGGCAACAAAGTCCATATAATACGGAAATAAAATGAGATTTGTGAACATAAAACAAGAAAGTGGGATTAAGTAAGTGATCTGTCACTGGGATATTTCACAGGAACACATCTTTCTGCTGCATAGATGAACAAAGGGTGCTACTCACACCAGACATCATTTCCTGATTCCTATGACCTTTTTTGTGCGTGGACAAAACTAGAAACTGCGGACCCTGTAAGCCCAATGCAGCCTTCCCTCACCCCAACAGCTCCAAAATGACCGCAAGCCCCTTATTTCAAGGATTAATCAATGCCCTGTACATCCAAAAGGTGGTACTCATAGATTACTAGAGCTCTGGAAGTTCCAAAATTTCAGAGGAAGGAAGTTGTATAGGATTAGAACACTTTGTCCAAGATTAAGCACTGAATTGAACTTTTGACACTGGTCATCCGCTCACCCCTGATATAACAGAGTGTGGTTTATTAGTGCTCGCAAAATAACAGGAACAAAGCGAATATTCTGCTGTGTCATCTAAGATGACAGATGTATTTTAACGGAGTGCATTTATACAGACGCAAATAAAAATCATCAAGCCAGAAGACATTTATGCACACGTAACAAATGGAATATCAGTTCTCTTCCCCAACAGACTAAACTCCGCCAATCCTGATGATAACGTTCGTCAGGACGCTTGTCTCCGCTAATAACGACACGTCTCTGGCGAGGCGACTCACTAATCCCCTTTGGGATCTGGGCGGAAACATTACATCGCAGTCAGCGGAGCTACGCGGCGGGCGGGGCCGCGGCACCGGCGGGTCCCCCCCGCCCCCTCCTCCCAGGGGCCGGGCCGCAGCTTCCGGATCCCGGACTGACGTACACATCCCGGAGTTTCCCTGGCCCAGGGGCTGCAAGCTTTCCGCTTCGACCATGGATAAAAGGGGTTCGCTCGTTTCGGGGAGCCACAGAAGCCTCTCCACCAGCTCTCCCGTCAGTCAGCTCTTGTACTCCAGGCACCGCCGACCCGAACCTCCGAGCTCAGCCCCATGGCCCGCACCGCAACCGCCGCCGCCCCCTGCGCCCCTCGGCTCCTCCGGGCGGCGCTGCTGCTCCTGCTCCTGGTCGCCGCCTGCCGGCGCGCAGCAGGTGAGATTGGTGCTCTGGGTTCCCAAGGGTGGGACAAGAGATGGGTGGGCGCCCATCGGGGGACAGCCCCGCTAACCAAGTCTGTTGTCCCCGCAGGAGCGCCCGTGGTCAGTGAACTGCGCTGCCAGTGCCTAAAGACCTTGCAGAGAATTCACATCAAGAACTTCCAGAGTGTGAAGGTGACACCCCCGGGACCCAGCTGCGACCGAACCGAAGTCATGTAAGTGCTGCCTCTTGCCCTGCTGCTGCTAACAGAGTCCTGTCACTTCCACCGCCCCGATGCCCGCACCTTGATCCGCCAGCCCGACCTCCTGTCTCACATGGATTCTCTCTTTTCTCTGCAGAGCCACTCTCAAGAATGGACAGGAAGCTTGTCTCAACCCTGAATCGCCCATGGTTAAGAAAATCATCGATAAAATACTAAACAAGTGAGTTATGTGACTGGACTCATTGGCTACAATGACTGCTTCCTGAAAATCATATCAGGGAAACCCAGGGTGTAGCTGAAGGAGTGAAAAGTCATTATTTCACAATTAACTTTGTCTTTAAGATCATTGTTTTGCTCTGGTGCCAGAAGGATATTTCCAGTACCCTCCATCCCCATCTCCCTTTCTATTCTCATTCTATTGGTAAAGGTGTCTTCCTAAAAGATTAAGTGGACTTGGCCAGTGATCTAAAATGATTCCTACTCATTAAGGAGCAAGCACTGTTGACCTCAGTGGCTCCAGACCTGAAAAGAGGAACCCCTGGTTTTAGGCTACATAGGTCTCTAAATCTGAGTGAGGAGCAGGGAATTTGCAGTGAATCCCTGCTCCAAATGTTAAGTCCAGGCTCCACCTTTTCTTATTCCTGTTACCCCCCAGGGAAGGTACTTAATTTCTCTGAGTTTCAATAATATGGGGAAAAAATAATAGCTACTTCATGGAGTTTGCTATGAGGCTTAAGTCATGTCATGAACGTACTTTTTCGTGTGACCTTATGTTGTGGCTTTTTGAAGCTATAATACAATTGTGACCACAGGCCCCTTATTAAACAGCATTCAGGAGCCTTGCATTTTCTGCTACACAGGGCAGCAGTAATATAGGTAGTAACCACTTGGTGTAGGGCTACACAGTCGAGTTTCTGAGTCCTAACAGCAACCATTTTCTCATCATAGGCACAGCGCCAACTGACCTACAAAGGAGGAAGCTTACCGGTTATTGCTGCGTCCTTAGTGAATTCAGAGTGAAAGAAGAGAAACAAATATCTCCTGGGGCCACCTGGACCATGTTTAATATGTCTGACTATTTCTTATGAGAGTCCTCTATTTATTTACATATGTATTTATTTATTTTTCAAAGTTTGTGTATTCATGTTCTAATATTTAAATATGTGAATGTGTTTAGTAATTTGCTGTACTGTCAAAGGGTCATTTTTATGTGAAATCAAAGTTAGTTCAGTCCTGACTATTATTTAATTTGAAGATGATGCATTTTAAATGTTTTTTATTTATTAACTAATGTTTTTGGTTGCGGGGGAGAGGGACCATACCGTGCTACCCACTATGATAAAGGGTAGAGATAAGTAATGAGGGATCCAAGCAAATAGATCATTGTCAGGGCAGGGGAATGTTATGTGTGCATCCAGTTTTGCACTGTTGAGAAGAATGTTAGTTGTTATTTATTGAAACAGTATGTGGTCAACATTTCTGATGTTGAAGTCAACCATGTTCTTAATATCCCTTGGACATTTTATGTCTTCCGAGTAGGGCATAATGCCCTTATTTAGTGTTAATTATGCAGTGTTTCTCTATGTCTTGGAATAGAGAAGTTAAATATTTATAGATGTATTTTTACAAATAACATGAAAATAAAGTTTTTAAAAAAAAATGTCTTGCTTGGGTTTGTGTTTTACTTCATGACCTTTCATTCCTCCTAAATACCCAAGTGCTGTAAATTTATAATAGACTGTAGCTCACACCTTCTTAACGGCTGTCACTCGCTGGCACTCCTTAGTTTTACTCCTGTTCATAAAGACATATTTGATACTTTTTTCAAAGCCCTTGCAGGCACCCACCTTAAGAATCCTTGTTTACTTTAAATATTCATTTTGTTTTAGTATAACCAACCTGTTATTCAATTCTAGTTCTTTAAAATTTTTCAAATGTTTACATATTTTAAAAAGCTTGCATTTAAACTATTTTGTTAAATCGTTTTTCAAACAATTATACAATCTTTTCCCTCTTAATGAAGCTGGAAGCTAAATTGTAGTAAAGTGGATTCTTCCTCAGAAGTCAAATAATCTGTGCAATGGGGGGAAAAGTATAGATAAAGCGAGTGCTGGAGTGCTTCATCTGTGTAAAAGTTTAATAGAGAAGGGCTTCATTGTCTAACCTTCCTGGAGAGATAACGATCTCAAGTGTAATGCTGTTCCAGTGCTTCACCGATAGAGTGATGGGTTAATTGTTTCTAAACATTTAAATTTGAACTTAAATTGCCCCAGGATGACAGGAGTACATCCAGCTTCCACAGTAGAAAACAAAGGCTGTCGTCTCATGATAGGGAAAGGGGAAGATCTGAGTCACCTGAAAAATAACATAATCCAAATCTGAAAAGGAGTACAGTTTGTGCCCAGGTGGGGAGGGCCAGCGTGTGCTTGTCTCTGATTCAGAACCTGTTCCTGGGCACCTTTATAACCTTCAGCAGGAGGAAGACGGTGGGTGCCCAGGCTTGTCCTGAGCAGCTGGGCACAGCTTCTCTGAGCCTCCGTGTCCTCCCCTGAAAATTAAGTATAATAGTCTCTGCATAAGGCCAATAGTATTTGCTCAGAATCAATGAGATAAGATGGAAAAGCAATTTTTAGATTGTACAGAGGTAAACAACTGCAAATCATTCTGGAAGCTCCATCATGCCTGCCCTCATTCCTTCCTTAACCTAAGGCAGGGCCATGTGTTTTAGGCTGTGGGAAATAAAACTTCCTTGGATTTCTTAGTGTTCTTGTGAAAAGTCCTAGCCATTTCATATACCATGAGTATTAAATCTGTAGCCATTTGCTTAATTAACTGCTCTGATCCTAACAGAGAACAAAACTTCTCTAATCTCTCCCAGGAGGACCCAATGGTTACATCAAGGAGTAGGTCTCAGGTTAAGCCCCAGGTTACTGGGGAGACTGGGATGCTATCTCCTTATGTATTTACATGTCAAAAAAGATGAAGCCACAGAATTTAGAGACATCCATAGGTCCTAAAAGTGGAGACTGGAAGCTCTCTGGCTCTTGGAGAGATTTATTTACATACCAAAAAATTGGAGTTACGACGTTTTCAGAGGGGATTATGGAAAAAAGTTCTCCTTTCCCTTTATAAGCAGAGAAAATCTTTTTCCTCTTTTTCCTATCCCTGGTCTATGGAGTGTCTAGCTACTAGACTAGGACAATTGACGTGGCTTTCACTGCATCACCCCAGGGTTAAGGTCTGAGGCAAGCAGGAAGTAACACACTTATTCACTGTGAGGTAATTAATAAATCTGTCATTGATCCTGAAACTTCTTGTGTGCTTTCAGTATAAAATTTTAAAATACAACTATTAAAAAGGTAGCATAGGTCTTGTTAACTTGGCGTATGGAGAGAAGGATGAAGGAGACGCAGGTAGCTCATTGGTTGATTGAGAACGTAGACTGTGAAGAATTAGATCTGGGAGTAGTTTCCAGTTGTAACACCTAACTGTGATTTCAGGTGATGTTCTTGATTAATTTAAACTTCATTTCTCCTTTCATAAAAAGGGTACAATAACGGAATCTTCTTTTTGTAGTTGTTACTAGAAGTTGAGTAAAGAGCTAAGCAATGCCTGAGAGATCATGGTGGCTCTAGAATTTCCAGAAAAGAGAAGCAGCAATCTGATTGAAAGTGGAGGCCGTACATTAGTTTTCTATTGCTGCTTCAACAAATTTAGTAGCTTAAAACATTACAAATTTATTCTCTTACAGTTCTGGAGGGCAGAAGACTGAAATTCATTCCACTGGGCTAAAGTCAAGGTGTCCACAGGGCTGATTCCTTCTGGAACTCTAGGAGAAAATCTATTACCTTGATCTTTCCAGCGTTCAGAGGCCATCTACATTCCATTCCTCATCCTGTGCCTTCGAAGGCAGCAGCAGCCTCTAAGTCTCTTTCTGCCCTGCTTTGTCACATTGCTTTCTGTCTGATTCTGACTCCTCTTGCATCTCTTTTATAAGAATTACTGTGATTAGATCAGGCTCACCCACAATAATCCGGGATAATCTTCCCAGTGAATGATTCTTAATTTAATCATAGCTGCAAAGTTCCTGTTACAATCAATGTAAGGTAACACAGTCACAGTTTCTGGGGATTAGGACAAGTACATCTTTTAGGAGCTATTATTCAGCCTTCCATATGAGACTTGAATTTCAGTGTTCAAAGCATTTTTCATTAGGCTAAGAAAATGTACATATTATAGAAGGGGAATTGGAGATTGTGGGAAGAACCAAAATGGTACCAGCACTGGCTGATGTTCAATAATGCAACTACTGTTAAAGTTCCTAAGTTAAAGAAAAGCAGACTTAGGTATTTTCTCCAGACTGCTACTGGAAAGCTTCAAAGTGAACCAATATATATTTATTACATACCTTAAGAGAAGACACGGATGATTGGAAGAACAACAGGATGGTCTGCGTCTGCATTTATCATTGGTCCCCTGGCTTGCTCTTATAGATTCAATGCATTCCTGGAACAAGCAGAAATGGCAAGAGTGGGTATTTTATTAAATTGTCTGTGAGACTTTGGAGTGCAAGGCAGCCCTCCATTGGGAACATCAGGGTAGGAAGAGGAGGGCAGGGATATTTAAGAGGAGGGTCACGGGTTGATGAGGGCAGGCAAGGGATGGTCTCTGCATTAGCAGATCGGTCTTAGAAATTGTGGCACCTAGTGTGACCATGTGACTTTGAGAAGCCATCAGGAAACAGTAAAGGCATCAGTGCCGGAGGTTTCCTGGGCAAAGAAACCAGAACAGAAGAAGAGGAATGATAGATGATCCTACTCTGTGACTCTGATGAATTATTTGAGAGTTTTCTTGACGTATCTCCTAGAGACTTCCAGAAACTGACAGGATGTGAGAGATGAGAGATGGAGGTTCTGCTGTAACAAGATAGGGAAATATTTTCTCGGACAGAACAGAAAAATAGTAAGGTAAGAGTCCTTCTCATCGTGTTTCCAATAAAGCAGAGTCTCTGCCTTATGGAGGCTGGCCTTTGTGCTAGCACTTATTAAATCCACCAGCCCATACCTGGGACCTCATCTTCACCTGTGTGTATGATACACCTGTGGAAACATTTTACCTATTCTCTGCCTTCATAGTAAAAACAACAGGTGACTTGTACCTTTTGGCAGTCCTATGAAAAGAAAATGAAATGGTAGGAACATAATCATAAACAGATCAAATGCACCTGGACACATAGCAGCAAGTTTGAACTTGGAGAAGCTCTGCTCAACCCGCCCCAAAGCACACAAGTGCACAGAACCACCTCACTCAGTGCCTTCTAGAGCTACCTAAATACAAAACAAGGAAGAGAATCAAGGTTCTGACCACTAGTCCAGTTCACATGGCGGTCAAAGAGGCCCATGGGTTGACACTGACTCTAGAATTGTCTTTGAGCACACTGTGGAACCACCATTTCCCTCTGCTTCCCAGCATACTTGTCAGATCCCTTACTATGAGTCACTGCAGCGTGGACTAAAGGAAAGTTATGGGCATTGTAGCCAAAACACACTTGAAAGAAAAAATAAAATCTCTGCCTCTTTTTGTGACCTTGACAAATTATTTACTTCCTCTGAGTTTCAATTTCCTCATCTGTGAAATAAAAACAATCTTTGCAGCGTTGTAAGATTTAAAGATAATACACCGAATGCATGTAGAGTAGCACTGGTGTGAAAGCCATACTCAACAAATAGTTGTTACTACTAGTACAGTGTAAATATTGTTACTACTATGTCAGTATAAATATTTATTTTTGAGGAGGGAAATGTAAGACGCAGTTCAAAATGAAGTATTTAACATGACTTACAAACTTACATAGCCCTCAGAGCAGTTTAAAATAAAATAGGTTATTTTAAAGCCTGAGAATTTGATCATCTTAAAATATGAAGGGTCTAAAATTCACTACAAATTAAACATACTATCAATCTGGCATAGGGTCAAAAGTCTCAAATTAGAGACCCATATTTGAAAGTGAGGATCCCTGAAAACCTCACCACAATCACCTTAACAAAGTCCATGCAACTAATTTTAATTCTATTAAATCCTAAATTATAATTCCAGTTATAAATTATAATTCCAGCCTTCTTCATTTTGATTCTTATCTTATGTTTGTGTATGTATTTCCTTATTATCATCATCATGGCTACAAATGATGTAGGTGATGTTGGATCTGCTGGCAGTTTCTGAGTGCGGGCCGGGATCTTGTCTCGTGAAGCCGAAGAATGGAAACAGACCAGGGAGAGGCAAAGAGTTTTAAAAAGAGCATAGTTTATTAGAGGCAGGAGAAGAGGTTGCAGCTGCCGAGTGTGTGTGTGTGGGGGGGTCCCGAATGGGGGGTGCCCCATGACTGAGGCAAAAGCTCTTACTTTTATACCTTCCCTTGCCTGCTTGGGGAAGGGGAGCTGTTTGAAGAAGGGAACTTGTTTGGAGAAGGGAACTGGCACCTTCTAATGAAATTCGTCTACCAGGTTTGTTCTGCTTACCCATCCTAAAGGAATTAGCAAAGTAACCCACTCTTTATCTATCAGATCTGCTCCGTTTGTCAGGCCAAAATGAATTTTATGATTAACCTCAAGGCCTTGTTACATTATGTCCTGGAGCAAAGGAGTGATTTCAAAACCTGAAGTTTTAGGATATGGCTGTCTTTGTTTATTCCACCAGGGACCTCCCTGTCTACCTAGGGATATGCTAGCTCTCCTGTATCAATGTGCCCTCTGAAGACGAAACCCTAACAGCTGTTAGAGGATAGGGGCGATGACCGCTCTGGCTACTTCAGGCTGAGGAGGGATGTAGAGAGAGACCAGCAGCTAGGGCTTGTCCAGAGGTCTATCTAAGGGTCCCCGGTAGATGAGCAGAACCAGATGAGGAGTTTGTTGCCTTGGAGGCCGTCATAGCCAGCTAGTGAGTGGTCCACAAGCAGAGACACACTGTAGGCAGCAGGAAGAGATAATTCCTATAATGAGGAATAACAGAAATATGAGAAAGGCTTCTTTAAGTCCTGTTAAGCTAGGAAGCCAGGAAGTAAGGAAGGATAAATCTAAACCAAAGAATCCTGCTTTTAGTTTAATATTGGAAATCTTTAACTGTGAATTATCAGAGAGACTGAAACAGCATAACCCTTTAAACTTTTTATATTATTGATTGTGTTTGTGAAGCAGATAATCTACAGCAGCTTTGTTTGAGAACTGTTATTCTGACCTATCCTAACTTTTGTCTCATGGCATGGATGGCCTGTGAGGTGGCGTTTAGGGATTTTGTCATTGAGTAAGCTATTTATTTGACTATCTAGCCTTTTGTATGTCCTTTTTTATAAAAGAACTCTCATCAGTGAAGAGTGTCCAATCTGAGTTGTCTAGGGGTATTTTTTGTACATCTGTTTTAGCAGTATAGGCTTGTATTAAAACTTATTGGCAGTTAATTCTTCCTCTGTCTCAGGGAGGAAGGTGGCAAGACTAAGGTGGAACAGGTCCTTATTTGAATTACAGGACCTTTTAAGAGGTCCTGATGCTATAGGAGGTGGCTATGAGCCTGTGACTCTTATTAGTATTCAAAAGCCCTTGAATGTGGTATTGGGCAAAAACGAAAACGATTAAGTCTTGCCCCATTGTGAGCTTGGTGGCTTTGGGAACTAGGATGGCAGCTGTAGCTATGGCCTGGAGGCAAGCTGGTCAGACGCGTGCTAAGATGTCCAGTTTTTTACTTAAATAGTTTTTGAGTCTTTCTTAAGTTTAATTTATTTTACATTTTTTAAAGGTATAGACCGATGATAAGAAACAGGCTGAGTAAAATGAGCCCAAATCTGGGGGCTGTCTTTATCTTTACAACCAAAGCAGTTTTCAGAGGTAAAAGGTCCAGAATGAGCAGTTGAGACAGAATAAATGGCTTATATATCAAGTAGGAAATTAATAGGCTTACCACATCAGGGTCACCCACAGTTTTATCCTCTGTGATGAGAACAGCTTGGGAGCCACTGGGAACTTCAGGCCCAACAGTGGTGACAGCCATTTTGGGGGAGGGAGTTGGTCCTTGCTCCCTTCAGAACAAGGGGTACTCGCTCCTGTAGTGCCCTTTAGTCTGTACAGGGGGCACTGCTGTTTTGGAGGATTAGGAATCCAGTGATCTGGGCTTGTATATCCGGAGTAGGCTCTTTTATCTGGAGCTTTCTCTCTGGGGCATTTTGGGTGTCCTGAGGTGGCTTCAACCTTGGGTGTCTATAACTGTGGCCAAAAGTCTGGCCTGTCTCTGGTCTTATGCTCTGGTCTCACTGTTCCTTTATTCCTCGTAATTCTGTCTTGGCTGTTAAAGACATTTAAACAAATTCCTGGCCTTTTCTAGGATCTGAGCCTCTTAATCAGGGATGTGACAGTGGGTCAGAAACATTAGAATTCCCTGCCAGTTAGGGAAAAACATTAGGCTAAGTTTCCTTATATTGGCCTATAGCTGATACTGAGGAAAGCACATGAACTTTAGCAGTTTTACAATATAAAAGTTTACTTAACTATTAGCAAAACTTAGTTTTTAGATTTAATTTTTGAGTAACCAACGATCTGATTGAGAAAATATAAAACATAGAAAATTATTTTGGTGACATGTATACTGACAACCAAAAGCAAGCAATTAGCACTTCCACTGGCAAACCCAGGAATATATTTAGCAATAGGCTTTAGTAATAAAATATAAGATATATTTATTAACAGATCTTAATTTCTCTCTTAACATTCGTGTGACAAGAAGTTAGAAATAGATGAACTTATGATGTACCTAATAATTAACACCTCAGTATTTTGTTATTTTGAAATACATAGATATTTAATTTAAGCTATTTTTTTTTTTTGACAAATTCTGTGATAGAGATATCATGACTTTAGTATTCTGGGACTCCAATCTAAAGGCTATTTCCCTTATAATGAATCTCACTGTGGGTGGTCCCTGTAGGACTTAGAGCAGCAGAGTAAGGGCACTGGCTTGAGAATTAGCCCTTTGGTTTTTAAAAAGTGCCACTTTTTTTCCTTCAATTACCTCAGACTCAGGCATTCTTGGTTATAGGTGGATTAGGAGATGGGTGTTTGTTGAAGGGTCCTCCTTAGGAGAGGAGGATCCCGCTGGAGTTCTCTTGGAGGAGTTTCTTTAGGAGAGGTCACCCTAGGGAGAGTCTCCTTAGGAGGAGTCCCCCTAGAAGGAGTCTCCTTAGGAGGAGTCCCCTTAAAAAGGGACTCATTGGAGGAAGGGAGCCAAGAGATCACAGCCAAAAGAGCCGGGTCAACTTTACATTTTTTACAGAGATTTGGGTTGTCCCTCAGGGCAAGAAAAAAGCCTGAACATATGGAACTTCTAATCATTTGCCCTCCTTTCTGCAAAACAGGTCTAGATGCATGATAGTATTGTAGTTAATACTTCCCTCAGAAGACCAAGTCTCCCCATCTTCCAATGAGTATTTAGGCCAAACCTCTGAACAAAAGAAAATCAGGAGCTGTTTCTTCAAAGTCTGAGGATCAAATTTGTCCCAATATTTCAAGATGCAGTTCAGTGGGGTGTAGGCCTGTGAGGGCTGATTGCCCATCTGAAAGGGAGGAAGAAGACAAAGGCGTCCCTTTGCAATTCATCTCCCACAATCTGCTCTGAGGCGTCCCACAGACGCGTGGGCCACGTACACCACGCAACCAGTTCCGAGGCGGGTGGGGAGACACGGCACGCCAGGATTACTCGCGCTTACTTGGGCGACCCGGCCTGTGCCTCTGGGTGGGTGCCTACCCTGGCCGCGCCTGAATGTTCAGCGTTGGCCTACAGGCCAATAAAGACTGTGGCCTATAACAAACGACGTGACTTAAAGTAGCGGGGTGTATCCCACAACTCTGGGCATCACAGAAATTGATTGTACGATTAATATAATAGTGGCCTTCTAAATAAAGGTATTTAAGGACAGAGTATATACTCAAGGCTTGTAGCTTGGGTATGTAGCCTGTGCAGAAAGGTAAGGGGGGACGTTTTAATTCCCAATGGGTAAGAGAGTGCAAAAAAGAGGAAACGGAAGCCCCAAAAGGCTTCAGATAAAGTTTCCTCCTGAAGGTAAAGTGAGTCTGGAATATGTTGGTCCTGCTTAAAAACTTTGCCTGGTGGTGGCTGAGGTGGCCTGGCAGGTGGTGCTCTGGAGGAGCTGTGCTTTTGTGGCCTTTCCCCCTCTGGGCTGTTGCTGCAGCCCTGCTGAGCTGGGGGCGGAGCCAGGAAGCAGAGTTGCTGCCTGCAGTCCCCAGAGTATAGTGAGATCCCGGAAGAACAGGGGATGATTTGAGAGGGAATGTTAAATGCCAGTAAGTCTTATCCTGGGTGACAAGAGATGTCCTATAGAGGCAGAGGTTCATGTTCTTACCTTAAGATGCCTTGAGGTCGGCAGGGAGTGTTGAGAAGGTCCCGCAGGAAAGAGACCCTAGACCAGTGTCTCAAAAAATGAGGTGAGACAGTGACAGGATGAAAGAACAACAAAGACAAAGGAGTCATCTTGCTGGCACCCTCACTGGGCAGTCAGGCTGGGAAGGAACCTAAGGAACCTTTGGAAATTTGCCATAGAGTCGCCATGGCCAAAATTCCCTCAGTTGCCCGCAAAGGCCCACAGTCCTGGCCGCACACCAGTATTCAATCTCCTCGTGGAAAGAGAAATGAGAAAGCAATAGGGAGCGGGAGGGAACCTCCAAACAGCACCCTAATGTTCAGTTGGGCTGAGGGAAGACTCACGGAGCCTTTGGGCCACACCTTAACCACGCGCCATTTTGGGCTTCACTCCACCCAAGAGAGAAAGCAAGAGAGAAGGCAGTTAGACTGTGGCCACATTCCTCTGGCTCAGTGCCAGAGGGGATCAACCAGAGCAAGACCTGCCCTCTGAGTCTTAAGAGTAGCAGCTGTGCTTTTCGCATTTAAATGGCTGACGGAGGCCTACTGTTTGCATGATAGAGTAAAAGAGACAAAAAAATGATGAAGGCCCATAGGGTGGGCAAGTTGAAAGGCACAGATAATATTTACCTCTCCTTCATTCCCCAGCGAGCCCCCAAATGCCTTGTTACATTATGTCCTGGAGCGAAGGAGTGATTTCAAAACCTGAAGTTTTAGGATATGACTGTCTTTGTTTATTCCACCAGGGACCTCCCTGTCTACCTAGGGACATGCTAACTCTCCTGTATCACAAACACTGACACAATTTGATCAGCTCTACTTGGTACACAGAGAACTGAGACTCAAGGAGATTAAGATTGCGTGTAAATAGTGTTTCTGATTCATTGTGGCAGCCTTTTTGCTTGACAAAAAGGCCAAGAACCTAGCAACTAATTGAATGTTACAAAATCATTTTATTTTACTTCACGTTGAGAACTTTTCCTAATATACCGTTGCTGTCACAACATTTGACATGCCTCTTGGAGTATGATTCTGTCTACAATGTTTATCAGCTTTTTCTCTGGACTTTTATTCATCTTTAGAGACACAATTCAATGGTATCTCCCCTGTGAAGACAAATGAGATATTCTGATTATAGAGGTTATTGGTAAAATGGCACTATGTCGATAATTGTATTAATTAATTATGCAGTTAAAGGGTTTGATTTATTGATGCAGAAAAGTATGTTAAATATGACATAACTGAGGCCATTTAACAAAACAGTGACCAGAATTTGAAATAATAATTCATTGTTAGTAATTCAGTTTTGACAGCTTTGAAGCTTAACATGTGTCTCTTAACAGAAGAATTATTATCAATAAATGGTAGATTCTATTAAGACCTTAAATATGATCATGCAAATGGCCATAAAAGCAAAGATACATTCAAGCATATTAATTTCCTGCTTTGTACAAACAATTTTTTAAAAGATGCACAGACTTTCTCATGACAATATTCTTTAGATCATCATTAACTGAAAATGGCATTGGATCCTTCAAAGTTGCATAGTTCCAACTTGCATAGTTCCAAGAATAATAGGGCAAAAAGATCATATCTCTGTTGACAAATTTATAACATTCTGTACTCTCCATTCTTCCCAAATAAAACAAACTGGAAAAGTAAATTTGACTTCCTTTTCGGCTTGTAACTGACAAATACCATTTGATAAGCTTCTCTTCATTTAACAGGGTGGGTAAAAGCAATAAAAATTAATCTCTAGTTTGCGGTGCATGAAGAACACGATAATGTTGAATCCACTGATGTTTGTAATCCGAAATGCCTACTGAGATCTCAAACTTGTTTATCTTGTTCTTTTATCCACTGGAAAGTTTCATAAAAGAGAAATTAGATCTGAAGAACTTTTTTTTTTTTTTTTTTTTTTGCTATAAGCAAAACAAAAACTGAAATGTCTAAAATTAAACCAGGACATACATGCAGATTGTCAACTGTCAAAGAAATCCAATCCTTGTAGAGGCAGAGCAAAATCTGTTTAATTATTGTGATATACTAACTACAACGGCTTATAATTCTCTTAATAGTGGTGATAGTAGTAATAGTAAATGCAAATCTATCTAGGATATTTATTTGAATGTTGATTAGCAGATGGAATTACTATAGTCAACTAAAAATCTCACATCTAATTATCATATTAATAAATTTTCACTGAGTGAAGCCATTCATTTTATGCTTATATAGTTTATGTTGATGACAATAAAGGCCTTACGGAATGGATTTTTGGTCTAGTATGCCTAATACAGTTCCATAGTAGCAGCTAGATTAATGCATGTTTATTATGGCACTCAATGATGCCTGTTTATTATAAGGGGTCTTTTGTGATTGCTCCTTAATTATTTCTATCAATATTGAATTTTTAATTCAATATTGTGGCCTGCTACAGTGATTTAAAATACTAAACTAAGAGTTTGGAGGCATGGCTTTCTCTATCTTCACTCAGAGTTTTGCTACACATTTATCTCCCGTAGCTCATGTCTGTGAGTGCCAAGAGTCGCAGTGTCAGCATGTCATGCAGGGTGTCACGCGGGGTCTCTGGTCCTGCTCCCCACATAAGAACGCAGGATGTGGTGAGGCCAAAAAGGAACACCCACGGAGCCATAGATAGGGGAGTCCTACCACCATAGTCTCGCTGGTGGCTGGGTTGGAGACACAGGAAGCAGAAGCGATACTATCCACAACCCGCCATCCGCTTCTCTGCCAACCAACCTCACTTGCTAACTGCAATCTGCTTGCTAGCTTAGCCATGGCAATTATATTTGTGGCTAATGACTAACCAGTAACAGCTGATGGCCAAGTAGTCATAACTGATGGCCATTTAATTCCCGAGCCAGCACCAATCCGAGAGCCTGGAAACTGCTTTCTAGGACTCTGTCCCCACACAGCATATTCAGACATTCATGTTTGTTTGCTTTTTTAAATTCTCCTAAACTCATTGAAAATGTCCAGTTTATTTCTGAAGCTTCTTGCTGTAGCTGGAAAGAAATCATGTAAGTAGGAATCCTGAGGGGGAAAATAACCTCTGACTGTGGAATTTTCAGAACTGAAATACTTACAAAATGCTGTAGACTGAGAATATAGGAGATCAAGTGTGGGGACAGAGTCCCAGAGAGCAGTTTCCAGGCTCTTGACTTCACGTGGAAAGGTGCTGGCTCAGGTAGTAGATGGCCATCAGCTGTGACTAGTTGGCCATCAGTTGTAACCAGTTAGCTACTGGCCACTGATATAATTGCCATGGCTGAGTTAGCAAGCGGATTGCACTTAGCAACTGGGGTTGGTTGGCAGAGAGGTGGATGGCAGGTTGCGGCTCCTGCTTCCTGTATCTCCGACCCAGCTGTCAGTGAGAATAGTGGTATGACTCCCCTATCTATGGCTCCGTTGCGGTTCCTTTTTGGTGGTCTGTTGCTGCCATGGGCTCCTAGAGTTGTGGACATCTTACACCGGGGCTATCACCCACTCAGATGCCTGGCGTGGTGAGCAGGATTCCAGCCAAGCAGGAATGATGTCTGACTCTGGGCAGGAGGACATGTGGTCCCCACACTGTGTGTGGTACCCGGTAGCCACTGTTTTCAGGAGTTGGACCCCCATGGAGGGGTGGGAGCAGTGGATGGCTCTCCAAACAGCATAGAAAAAGCCGTGCAGCTGCCAGAGAGCTGGACCCCTGTGGAGGGGTGGGAAGACATGGACGGTTCTCCAACCAGCATAGGCTGGAGAAAGCGAATGTGGTTGAGGCCCCGTGGGCTGGCTGGGGCAGCTCAGATGTGGGACTTGTAATCCCAGGAGGAAATGCTTGCTGAGTCCTCTGTGGAGGATGCAGGTGAGGTCAAGGTCGTCCCTCACCTCCAGGTTGGGGAAGACTTGGATCCCTCATCCTGAGGGGAGGGCACACATTGTGAGGCCAACACACAGTCCTGGTGAATGACTGTGGACTATGGGTAATTGCCTTCCATCCCTGATATGTGATGGACCGCTTGACTCTTTGCTTGGGAATGTACCACCATGTTGGGGTACAGGTGGATGTTACTTCCTGTGTATTAACCAGCCACTGTCAAGAATATGTAAGCCCCTTGATGGTGGGCCACTATTATTCTAGCGCGGTGCCCTGAGAACCCTGGCTGTGCCTAGAAAGTAGGTGGACATCGAGGGACACCCCCTGGGACATTGGTTGAACTGGACTGAAACTTTTTCTCATGAGCTGGGTTCCTGACACAGGGCCTCTTGCGGAAGACGTTTGTCATATAGATTGTGAGGCGAGACCCTGGAGGTGTGGAGTGTGGGGATATATTCCCAGAGAGCAGTTTCCAGGCTCTTGACTTCACGTGGAAAGGTGCTGACTTGGGTAGTAGATGGCCATCAGCTGTGACTAGTTGGCCATCAGCTGTAACCAATTAGCCATTAGCCACTGATATTACTGCCATGGCTGAGTTAGCAAGTGGATTCCAGTTAGCAAGTGGGGTTGGTTGGCAGAGAAGCAGACGGCAGGTTGCGGTTCCTGCTTCCTGTATCTCCAACCCAGCCGCCAGCGAGAATATAGTAGTATGACTCCCCTATCTATGGCTCCACGGGTGTTTCTTTTTGGCCTCACCATATCCTGCATTCTTGTGTGGGGAGTGGGAGCTGACTCCCTGCATGACGTGACACCAAGACTGTGGGCACTATGCATATTTGGTGCAGGGAAAAACTGCTCAGTCTTCAAGATCCCGTTCTAGAAACTGTCATGTCCCCTCTCCCAAAAAACCCACAAATATTTGACATGAAACATGAGTAAGATGTAAATTGGAGTGTGTAGATTTAATTTTGAAGTCAAAGAACATCCACAATAAGCAAAGATACATGGTTAGCAGTAAGGATGCATGGATAATTCTAGATTATTTGCAAGTCCCTTACACACTTAAATAGAGGACATTTAAGAGATGCAATATGACTTGTCAGGTTTTAAAAAATTTTCTTACTTGCACAATATATCATAGATACAAAAGATTGTATAAAAACATATGTATACATGTTTTATATATACGATATAATACTGTATAAAACATACACTCGTATGTATGCATATGTATACTATAAATGGGTGTGCATATACATACATACATGTACAGTTTTGGGAACAGTAACAAAGTGAAAAGCTGTGCTCAATTCTAAGTCTAAAACACAGAACATTATGAGGATACTTGAAGCACTCTGTGAACCCCTCTCAAATCTCATCCCTCTCCCTCCCTATCACACACACACACTTTAATTCTCACCTTGAAATCAGTGTCAATCATTCATTACTTATCTTTATAAGTTTGCCATCTATGCGTGAAATCCTAAAAAATTAATTCTTTAATTTTGTTGGTATTGGAACTTTGAATAAATGAGATGATGTATAACTATGACTTAATTCTCTTGCTCAACAGTATGTTTGTGAGTTTGACCTAGGCTGATTTATTTTTACAGATGACTGCTATTCCATTTTGTGACACCAACATTTACTTATCAGTTCCACAGTTGGGTGAAAAATTGAGTGGCTTATAGTTTGCTGTTATGAAAAATGTAGCCCTCAGCATTTTTGTACTGGTCTCTGGGTACACGTGTTAGAGATCCTCTAGGATATATATGTAGGTGGGGAATTACTGGCTCATAGGGTTTAAACATCTTCAACTTCACTATAGAATGCTATTCTCCAAATGATTGTACTGATTTATTCCTCCAAAGATATTCATGAAAGTTCCTCTTCCTCCACCTGCTGGCCAACACTAGGAATTGTCAGACTTTTGAAATTGTTGCCAAATTACTATATAATGGGATTTTATTGTGGTTTTAATTTGCATTTCCCTTATTACAAAGGAGAGTGGATATCTTTTCACATGCTTATGAGCCATTTATATTTGATCTTCTGTGAAATTTTACTTATTTTGCTCATTTGTTCTGTTTTGCTATTTGCTATTTCATAAAAGTATTTTTAAAACAAACATTTGGTATACTAATCATTTGCCATTTGTGTATGTGGCAAAAAAAGTTGCATTTATAGTGTTTTTTAAAATAAATATTTTATAATGTAACTTTTTTTCTTATGGCTAGTCTGTTCTCAAAATCATAAAAATATTCTTCTATAGTGCCTTCTAAAAGTTGGATAGTTTTGTCTTTTGTAATTAGAATTCAGAATCGATCTTTTTTTCTACAATGTCAGGTAAAAATTCAATTTTAGTTTTCATATATGGATAATCAATTGTCTTAGCATGTTTTTCCTCATTGGTTAATATGTTCATACTTACACCAGTGCTGTACTGTCTTAATTATTATAACATTATTAAAATTCTTGATAAGTAAATAGGCTAGTCCTCTGATATTATTGTTCTTCATTAGGAATGTCTTAGCTCTTTTATATACACCTTAGAATCGGTATGTCAATATGAGAATTTTGAGTGAAAGTGCATTAAAATTATAATTCAGTTTTGGTAGAAGTGGTTGATTCATCTTTAAAATAGTAAATCTTACATTGCATAAACTTGATATAATATAGTCCATAAATTGAGGTTTTTAAGTAACATTTAAATTTATTTTTTTCTTTCACTTTATTTGTTAAACTTATTTCTGGAGACTTTTGCATCTGAATGCTATTGTAAATGGTGTTTTAAAAACTGCCTTTTATGATTTTCGTGTATTATTTTTGTATCCATCAGCCTTCTAATTATGTATCTGTAAATTATTTTGCATTTTCTACATACATAATTATGTCATCTGCTATTAATGGCAGTTTTGTTTTTCCATTCATAATAAATTCTAATGTCTTTTTCCAGCCTTGTTAAAATTTTCAGTACAAGTTTAAATGGAAGTGATAATAGAAGGTACAATTGCTTTGAATTGTGCAAGACAACTTTAAGCTATTTTAATCGCTTACATGTTTAGTAGGGATACTTATAACAAGTCATGCCACATTACATGAAAGGTATTGTTGCAATTCACTCAAATATACATCAGAGCTTTAGTTTCACTACAAATTCTACTTAAGAAGAAAAATTTTACTTCAAGACACCTTCACAAGTACTGCACCTGTCTTTAATCTGTTTGGTAATGATTATCAGCCATATATCCTCAGAAGCCAAGCAAATTAATTTTCCATCTTTCAATGTGACTCTGAAAGAAACCATTTGAATTACTGAAAATAGGAGTACTCTCTTTTTTAAAAATAGCTCATTTAAAATTATAAAGTCATTTAGTATTATTTATTAAGTTTTTAAAAAACAACTACAAAATATATGTATTTCAAAACAAATCTGTCTCAGATCTTCCACTGATCATATACTTAGGATACAATGTTCTGTATACACTACCATAATTTTCTACCATTAACTATGAATGTCATTTAAAATGTAAGATATGATATTTCCAGAAATAAACGACTCAGAAAGCATTTATACTATGTATATAATGCATCTAATTCTATATACAATGTTCTATGTTAGTTTGACTTCCCAAGCTACCACCATAGAATTTTTTTTACCATGTATTGTTTAGCATTATATCTCTGACAGCCTTTTTCACCTATTTTTGTTTTGTTTGCTTTGCTTCTAAAATCTCATTAAGATCGCATGTATTATTTGGTGGGGAGAGCATACGTGGTCCAAATCTCACAGAAAGTATTCTGTGGACCTATTTAAGTTCCCAATTAAATTAATTCTGAAGTTTTCAACTGCTATTCACAGACCACAGTGCTCTACCTGCATCTCCAGAATTCTTCAGGAGTTCATGAGTTTCAGGCGTGACCATCTCACCATAGGTTGAACTCAGAGTGGAAATTCCAGGATTGAAAAATAGTGTAATTCAATATTCACTTGTGATTTAAAAAAAAACAACTCAAGAAATTATTAATAGTAGGTGATTTCCCTAACCTCATAAAGTCGTAAAACATCTTCAACAAATATTATACTTAGAGGTGAAATGTTTAAGATTTGGTGAGAACAAAACAAGAATACCTGCTATCATCACTTCCATTCAAGCTTGTACTGAAAATTTTAACAAGGCTGGAAAAAGACATTAAAATGTATAATGAGTGGAAAAGCAAAACTGCAATTAGTAGCAGATGATATAATTGTGTATGCACAAAATGCAAAATAATTTATAGATACGTAACTAGAAGGGTGATGGATATAAAAATAAAATACAAAAATCGGAATGTGTAGTTTTAAAGACATCATGGATATTACTGTAAAAGACACCATTTAGTAATATAATAGCATGCAGATACAAAAGTCTGTGGAAATAACTTTAACAGATAGGTGTGAGAAGAAAAATTTTTACTTTTATTTAAAGACCTCAATTTACAGACTGTATTAAGTGTTACCCTTGGCAATGGTCTTTTCCTGTTTGTTTGGTGTTGTAAGAAGGTTGTACACTATCACTAGTTTAAATGTAAGGCCTGGTGAAGACATGCTTGATCACAGATCAGACCATTATTATCTCTGTGACCTTGAGCAAATGACTTAATTACTTACAATTTAGGTTTTCTCACTTTGTCCCTATAAAACTCGATGCTCTGATTATATCGAATCACTTCTTGGTTCTCTCATACCATTTTCTGTTTTAGCTCAGGGTATTACAAGATGCTGTTCCCTATAACTGGAATATCTTTCATCTCCCTACCTCCTAGCTTGTTCATCTGGCTACTTTTTACTACTCAGTTTATAAATCACCTCTTCCAGGAGGTTTTTGCTGAGCCCTCTATGTATTAAGCAATGAAGTGTCATAACAAGAATCCTTTCATCTTCACCTTGATTTGCTAGTGAAAGGAAATGAGACAAAGAGAAACCAACTGATTTGCTCAAGGTTATGAGCCTTTTAAAGGCAGAGCCAAGGCGTGATGCCAGGATTGTTATCTCCATTTTTTTCTGTAACTTATGTTTCAGCCTGCAGGGCCAGCTCCACCCTGGTTGCACCCAACCTCTGTGGAATGCTGGCATAAACCTCCCAGAAAGAGACCCTCTGTGCATTTCTGGGTGAGGTGCATTTCTTCCCCATGATGCAGTAATTCATCAGGCTAAGGATATCCTGACTGCTACTCCTTGCCAGGCATACCAGCCTCCCTTCACTGAGCATCAGGTGTTAGGATCTTAATCTGGCTTGATACCCATCTGCTGCATTTTCTCCTTGCTGCCAATGGTAATATATAGCCACTGTTAATTTAATTAGCTCTCCCCAGTGTTCACATGGGCAACCCACTGCTCCTCTGTTTTTCCATTTTGCTTTATAAACAATTCGCTCAGCTGCCTAAGCCAGGGCCCTTGGTTTCATCACAGACTGACCCTCTCCCTCTGCTTTGAATCCAACTGTGCTCTAGGTCCTGCCATTTCTACTCCTTTAACAATTCTCCTGTGTAACTCCACCTCTCCCTTCCCTGTGGATTTCCTTAATTATGCTTTTCATCAGCTTTCACTGGACCATTGACTTAACTTCCTAATTAGTCTTCCAGACTCCAGGTTATCCCTCCTGTCAATCTTATAGACCGCAAAGTGATGATTTTAAAGAGCAGATCTCATCAGGTCACTCTTCTACCTGAGATTCTTCAATGGCTTCTATTACTTGTAGCCAATATCACTGAGTAAGGTGGTGTATTAGTTTGGTCCAGCTGCCATAACAAAGGACCACGGGTTGAGTGGCTTAAACAACAGAAATTTATTTTCTCATAGTTCAGAAGGCGAGAAGTCTAAGATCAAATTGTCCTCAGGGGTGTTGTTTTCTGAAGCCTTTGTCCTTGTCTTGCAGATGGTCACGTCTTCTCCACGCATGTTCACATGGTCTTCCTTTTGTATGTATCTGTGTCCTCATCTTATAAGAACACCAGTCATAGTGGATTACGGCTCACCCTAGTGACCTCATTTTACCTTAATTAACTTTTTAAATAGTCTACCTCCAAATGAGGTCACATTGTGAGGTACCAGGGGTCAGGACTCCATCACAGATTATTCTTTCTGGGGGGTGCGGGACAAAGTTCCTTCCATACAGTGCCTCATTCATTTGATTCTTTATAAAAACTTGTATTATTTGTCCTTGTGATATGCTTCAAAACATACAAAACACATTAGTTGGCCCAAGAACTAAATTATGAAAGGTCCAAAATTTAGTAGTCCTGTGATAGAAAGCAATCCAAATTCCTAACTACCTTTACGATCATTTTATAATAGGCACTTTACTCAACATGCTGTTACTCATTCAGAAGCTAAAATTTACATCAAGTAGGTAAACCGGTTATACTTATTATTAAAGAATAAATATGTGCATATCGTAAAAATTCAAATGGTTACAGTTAAAAAGAACAGACAAACCCTCAAACCTCTCCCTCCCACTCCAGAACTTCATTTCTCCTTCCCAGAACCTATTAGAAGTATTAATTTTCTGTGTGTCAGTATGTTAGATAAAATATTATACATAAATCGGCAGACGTGTTTATGTTGTGGACATACACACCCATACTTCCCTTTTTATTTTACACTTGGGGAAATACCGTGCACACTGTTTCACACCTTGCTTGCTTTGCATACAGATACGTTTTGGCAAATGTTCAATTTTGGGGAGTATTTTCATATATTTCCCCAGAGGCAGAAAGATGTGAGTCATAGTATCTTATTTTTGGAATGTATCATTGTTTATTAAATAACTTCTATATGGATATAATTTGGGTGTTTCTAGCCTTTTACTTTTTTCCCCCTCTAATTACTGTAACTCTAATATCTTTCCCTCGTCTAATTGCTTTGTCTAGTACTTCCAAAACTCTATTATGTAGTAATGGTGGTTCTAGATATCCTTGTCTTAATTTCAGCTCTTCCTTCTATTGTTTCACCATTAAGCATGATGCTGGCTTTTGGCTCCTGTTATACATGTAGGTTGTTACTGTGGTTATTTTTAATATTTTAGAAATATCTATTGGGAAACACTTTTCTATGACTCATGTTTCTTTTAATTGAACTGGTCAATTTGCATAACATTCCTAGTCTTTACTTTTATGATTCTGTTCAGAGGAGAAATATTCTATTTGGAAAGAATGAATCAGGCATGCTCAATTCAGTAGTTTTTCTTCTTGGAAGCAGGCCCTCCATGTGAATGAGATACCTCTGGTTCAGTATTTACAGTGACTTTGTGGCTGTCTGCTTATTTGTGGTATTCAGTTGGCAGCCTATTGGACTCATATCCTAAGCTACATCTTCCAATGCTTATTTTTATCAATATTAAATATTGATTTCATTTGACACTCATTTGACTTTTTATTTTATTATATATATTTTTTAGTGCTGAGATGGGTTTCTTGATCTCTTTAGACACCCCAACAGTAAGTGTGCAATCATATTTTATTAAGAGTTTTAAAAATCTAGAACAGATCTTTAATGTATTTTTATCAATGAGTATAGATAATTTAATCCATTACCAGCTTATTAATATGGGCAGACAGTATACACTGAAAAAAACAGTTATTAAATTAAATGTTAAAATCACTGTATTTGTACGTTCATAAATAAATACATAACTGCCTTCACTATTATGTGTGAATTTTCAGGTATGGTTCCCAAATTTACTCCTATTTACACCAGGCCTATTAAAAACTGTCAATAAAGAACATCATGGGGATGTGGTTTATTCTCTTCTAGTTTTAGAGGCTAAGAAAGGATTTCATTTTCACTCAAACATAGTACCAGAAAGGTGTCTTATAAAACCAATTAGGATAATACAATTATCTGTATATACAAACAATGTTGTAGCTACCAAAATATAATAGCCTCTAGACAATGGAGATAAAGCAATCAAGTACAACAGCAAATCACTTGCTATATTGTTATTTGTTAAAGTAATAGATTTAAACCAAGAACCTCATCTTTGGTTTGAGTTAGAAATGAAATTGCCCTTTGGAGTTCGTTTCTGGGACTGAAGTAAATATAATTTCTTTTAAGTTAATTCTTTAGGCTGAGGTTTCTCTGAATACAACATCATGATGGTGTTATACCTTGAAGTGGGAAAAAGAACTCTTGTTTTGAAAGGTTTATATGAAAGTTCCTGGAAATAAGAGTGTGTAGGTTAAAGATATGGCTGTTATAGTTAGACAGACTTACGTGTGAACCCCAGGTTGGCACATATTAGCTGTGTGACTTTGGAAAAGTTTGATTTTGGAAAAATCTCTCTGAGTCTCAGATTCTGTATCTGTAAAATGAGACAGAAAATAGTAATTCCCCTTAAACCCTTATAAAGCTGTTGTAAAGATTAAACAAAGAAAAGGTAATGATGAAACCAATACCTACCATACCAGGAATATAATAATACATTTTCAGTAAATATTAGTAAATACTATTTGTTTTTAATATAATTAACATTCATATTAATTCTCTTCTCTTTATCCCTTCCATCAGTTAAAATTTACATATAACTCATTTGTGCCAAATGGATTTAATAAAACTACAGGTAATTCCACAAACAAAGCTCAAAACTTACTGTTTATTATCCATTTCATTGTCTTCTCTACTTAAATGTGAATATCTTTTTGTTATGTGGCAAGGTAAGCTGAATTAGAATGTGTGTACAGTTTCTTTTTCTTGGAAATGTACTATAAGCCCAATATGTAAATAACGTAAATGTTCTTTTTGTCTTATATTTTTCCTCTTCATAGATTACATATTTTTTTCCTTTAACACTTAAGTGGGGATTATTTACGATAAGGAAAAAGGATTCTGCCATCCACTGCCCACCACTTTCTAGTTGTAATGACTCAATTAGGTTTTCCTGCCTAAGAGAGTTAGAACCACCTAAGAAATATGGACAATTTAACATAGCTACTAAATATTAGTAAGCTTTTATTATAAGTTTTTAGTTGAGTACTATTAAACATTAATTCAAAGAAACAATTAATGTAATTATGAATGTTTCACATTATGAATATATATTTAATTTACACTTTATTTTCATGGTTAGATAGCAAATAGTGGTTAACATTGTGTTACATGTGATTACAATCAAATAAAAATAATGTGTAAATATAAACTCTTGAGCAATACACCCAAATATTAACAGCATTCTTTTTACAGACTGTAAATATTGTGCAGTGGCTTCTATTGATTCTTCTCCTCTTTGTCTTTTTTTTCTTTCATTCAGCTTTTCTGTAACTTTCAAATTTTCTATAATGAACATGTATAACTTTTGTAACAAAAAGTATAGCCTTTATTTAAAAAAAATATTCCAAATTAATGAAAGGAGCTTCATCCCTTTCATAAATAACGTTTCTATTTTCTCTGCTATTATGGCCAAAAAAAGGTTTTACCAAATTTTATTACTAAAGCCTTACAAATCTGTTAATGAAAACTTTTCATATGTATTATTCTTTGTGTGCATTTTCATTCATAGCTGATGTGCTTTTCTAATCATTGCCAAACTTTGGAGTTCATGAAATATGGGCCCTCTAGTGGCCAAATTAATTATGGAAAATCAATATATTAGAAAAGAGGCTTCTTAGCGAGTGTGGAATGTGGACTACATCCCTCACTCGCTAAGAGTCAACAACACTTAAGCTCTGTTTTTCGTCAATTTTAATTGAGGTATAATTTACATACAGTAAAATGTTCCCATTTTAAGTGTGTAATTTGATGAGTTTTGACAAATATATACATCATGTACCACATACCACAATCAAAATAGAGAGCATTTCTATCACCCCCAGAAGTTCTTTTGTGTCCTTTTACAGTCAGCCTCAGACAAGCAGTACAATATGAAATAGAAATGGTGAAAACAGACATCTTTTCTTGTTCTTAATCTTAGGGGTCTTTTACCATGAAATATATTATTTGTGGGTTATTTATAGGTGTCATTTTTCAGCTTGATGAATATATCCCTCTATCTCTAGTTTTGTGAAATATTTTTATTTTTATCACAAATGATCAGTTCTGCCTGTCAAATAATTTTCTACATCTATTGAGATCATCCTTGTTTTTCCTTTATTTGTCTGTTGCTATGGTGAATTACATTGATTTTTGAATGTTGAACCAGACTACATTCCCATCATGAACCCCACTTGATCATGATATATTACTGTTTTAATATACTGCTTTATATAATTTGCCATTGTAGTGAAGTTTTTGTTACTATGCTGTTGAGGGATATTGGTATTTACTTGTCTTTTTTTGCAATATTTTGATATCAGGTCAATGGTGGCTTTATAAAGTGGGGTGGGAAGTGTTCCTTCCTCTTCTATTTTCAAGAAATTTGTGTAGGATTTTATTATTGCTTTATTAAATGTTTGAGAGAAATCATCAGTAAAGACTACTAGGCCTGGAAATTCTTTGTCAGGAGGTTATTAGTTACTAATTAGTATTTAAATTATTATATAGAGTTATTAAATTTTTAAATTTCTTTTGGGGTCACTTTTTGATGATTGTGTTTTTAAATAAATTTGTCTATTGTGCTGTCAAATCTGTTGCATTAAAGTTTTTTATATTATTATTTTATTAATATTTAAGCTTTTTATATTATGACTTTATCAACATTGTAATGCCTTTAGTGTCTGTAGTGATATCCCCTCTTTGATTCCTTATATTGATATGTGTGTTTATGAGGAAGTTAATTTTGCCTTACTTACAATCTAATAAGTTAGCCTTCCACAGTTTCATGAAGACTTATAGAAGATATGAGACTCCTAGATGGAGACAAAGAAATTTGTTACAGCAAAAGTAGCTGCCAAACATGACTAATCCAGAAAGAAAATGAAGAGAATAATTCCATTTACCATAGCATTAAAAAATATAAAATATTTAGAAATAACCCTAAACCAAGAAGGACTTGTACATTGAAAACTACAAAATGTTGCTGAAGGAAATTAAAGAAGTCACCAATAAATGGAAAGACAGCCTGTGTTCATGGACTGGAAGACTTAATATTGCTAAAATGTCAATACTACCCAAAGCAATCTATAGATTTAATCAAGCCCCTATAAAAGTCCCAATGGTGTTTTTTGCAAAAATAGAAAATTCCACTGTAAAATTAATATGGAATCTCAAGGGACCCTGAGTAGCCAAAACAATCTTGAAAAAAGAACAAAGTTGTAGGTCTCATACTTTCTGATTTTAAAAGTTATTACAAAGCCACCATTATCAAAAGAGAATGGTTCTGACATAGGCAGTCATATAGAACAATGAAATAGAAAAAGGGAGCTCAGAAATAAACCCTTGCACATATGCTCAAATGATATATGACCAAAAAAAAAGGAGGTGTCAGTGTGTCAGCATCCTTATTCCAGTTTCCTGAGCTCTATATATACCACAGAGTGATGTGGAGGACCACAGATGAAGCCTGCGTGTGTAGTGGGTTGGGCCACAGAAGACGGAACTCTGAGCACAAGGAATCCTTCACTGTTACGGCAAGCCGTAAGGAAGCATTCTCTGCACAGAAGGAGACATCACCTCATCTCTCAGGATTATTAGCTTCATGAAGACTCTGGAGAAATTGTTCAGCTAAAAAGAGGTTAAGGTAGTGATAGGAGATGTGCAGTGATTCCTCACAACCTCTAGAACTATTTGGTTGGAATTTGAGAGTGGAATGGAGATTCCATGTGGCTACGTAGGGAAGTCATATGTACTGTTTGTGACAATTACTGTGATCTTATTCTTTTGGTTCACATTGGTGTGGCATGGAAGCACAGGTTTGAACTAAGACTCTCTGTGAGCATTAGTCCCAGAAATTTCCATATTGTACTCAGAAGGGCTCTTGAAGGTCTGGGGAAGTGTCTCAGTGGCCAAAGACAGAAGATGAGAAAGACTAAATAGGCAGAGTCACTTGGAACCCATGTCAGCTGAAGCAGTTCTATTTTTCTCAAACACCTTTGAAGTAAGATATTTCATCTCAGACTTCATCTGCAGAATGGATTTCGCTACTTAAAAAATAAAATGGTTTGAATTCTATAATACTAGAATACTGATGAGGGAATGGATGGAGGAGAAATTTACTGGGCTATGGAAAATAAGTCAAATTATACCCCTCAAGAGGGAAGCCAAAATTTTTGAGCCTTGGACAGAGTACTTTAACCTCATTAGGTGCTCAATGGTAATGCAATTTATGAGAGAGGAAGAAGTATTTTGTCCAGACAAGATAAAGAGAAGAATTTTAAATGAATATTTTTTAAAAATTTCTAGTTGTGTGATTTCAGCACCAAGTTAGAAGTTGTGTCTGGACTTTCATTTCTGCATAAGAAGTTAAATTGTAAGCTGGAATTGGAGAAGACTAAATCAAAGAAACATTCCTGGCGGGGTGGGGGGGTATGGCAGAGAAAGTTAGCAATATGCCATGTGTACGTCGATTTGTGTACAGTGTTCTATATCCTACCACTGTGCTAGACTGTTGAGAAATCTGCTGTTCTTATCCATGTTCCTCTGTATTTAAAGTATTTTTTCTCCTTCTTGATGCTTTTTAAGAATTTTTCACTTTGTCATTGGTTTTGAGCAATTTGATTACGATATGCTTTGATAGAGCTTTCTTCATGTTTCTTGTGCTTGTGGTTCACTGAGTTTCTTAGTTATATAGGTTTATACTTTTCACCAAATTAGGAAAATATTTTATCATTATTTCTTCAAAAAGATTTTTGGTCTTCATCCTCTCTCTTTTGGGAACTCCAGTTATATTTGGCATTTTGAAGTTGTCCCAAGGCTCATTGAGGCATTGTTATATTTTTTTCTCTGTACATTTCACCTTTGATAGTTTCCATTGTTTTCAAGTTCACTAATCTTTATTTCTGCCACATCATTCTTCCATTATCTCATCCAAAAGAAGGAGCAGTCTTATGCCTATATAGCAGACCTATGCCTATATAGAAAGGTCATATAAGAAAGAAGAGACATTGAAGATGAGGAGAAATGAATGGATTAGAAATAAGTGCTGCTGGTACAATTGTTATGCATAATTTTTTAAAAAAGGAAGTTGATTCCTCACACTGTACATTGTAATAATTAATTAGAGATTTAAATGTGAAAGTCAAAACTTTAGAAGCTCTAGAATTAATAGGATTATATCTCTAGAATCTTGAAATAGGAGAAGATTGCTTAAACGTTACAGTAAACTCCAATCATAGAAGAAAAAATTGATGAATTTGACTACAATTAAGAAAATCTATATATAAGAGACTTGAAAAGGCAAGTAAAAAGAAAGCCACTGGGACATATCTTGTCACACATGTAAATGATAATGTATTTATATTAAAAATATAAATAATTCCTATATCAATAAAAACATGAAAAAGAAAAAAAACTAAAATGGCTAATAAATAGAGAAACAGATACTTCACACATTAGTAGTCAAGAAAATATAAATTAAGACTTCAGTAAATACTATTTGTTGCTCACTAAATTAAGTAAAATTAAAAAGACTGGTAATACAAAACCTGCTAAAGATGTGGCTCAATAACTCTTTTTCACTGCCATTGGGAGTTAAAAAGAAAAAAAAACAACTGTTACTAACTTTTAAATTTTTAAAAAAAATTTAAATTGTGGTAAAATATACATAAAATTTATCATCTCAACCATTTTTAAGCGCATTGTTCTGTAGTGTGACGTGAGATATTGTTATATAACCAATCTCTAGAACTCTTTTCATTTTGCAAAACTAGAACTATAAATTCATTAAACACCAATTCCCTATTCCTCCTTCTGCCAGCCCCTGGCAACCACTATTCTACTTTCTGTCTCTATGAGTTTGACTTCTTTAAGTACCTTATATAAATGTAGTCATACTTGTACAGTATTTGTATTTTTATGACTGGCTTGTTTCACTTAGTATAATGTCTTCAAGATGCATCCATGTTGTAGCACGTGTCAGAATCTTCTTCCTTTTATTTTATTTATTTTTTATTTTTTAAATTAGAATTATTTCTAATTGCCTATGCATATTATGTACTTTGAAATAAAAGAAAAATATTGCATGAAACCTACTTATTCTAAAAATGTATTTGCTGTTTATCTAAAATAAATTGTAAGTACCTAAATTACAGACCGCTTTCATTATAGTCCCCAGGCAATTTGGCTCTCCTTAAGAGTTCTTCATTTTGTAGAATTTGCTTATAAAATCGCTCTAAGTTACAGTCTATGTCCATTTACATTTTGACATTCTGCATTTACATTCTGCAACGGTCATATCCAATTTGACATTCTGCATTTACATTCTGCAATGGTCATATCCAATTTATTTTGCTCTTGGCCACTGAACATGAGAGATTGCACTCAGCATTAACATGAGCCAGAACATGTACTGGCATGAAGTTAACACTCTGAGAAATGCTCTTCCGCTTTGATTGGTTGAAGCACATAATACCATCTCTCATAGCATAATTTGCTTTTCCACTCTTCAGGATTACATTGCAATTCTTGATCAATGACTTTTTTAAATGCCCACTAATGAAAAGAAGCACTGTCATCGATTTTTATTCCTTCTTTTTTCAAGTGCTACACATGATGATTTCACTCGTTCCCGTGCTGAAAGAGTACTTAGTAACATCTAAAATAATTGAATTTTTCAATGGATGAAATTTATTTCAAAAGAGAGTCATAGCAATAATTACCTACTTTGGCCCAAAATTTATTTTCCTGTTCATACATAATGTTGTCCCTTTTAAGAACAGCTTTGATAATCAAAAGGATAAACTTTTCATTAATTCTTTAAGATAGTCAACAAGTTCCTTTAAGCAATGGAGTAATCCAATAACGTTGTTTGCTCCTCTGTCAATTTGCATAATCCTATTGCTAAACTGGTATTGAAAACTATGAACAAGAAATAACTAGACTTCCTTCAATGCATTATTTCAAAACTCAACCAGAATTTTGGGGTCCTTTTCTTCAGAATTGAAGTATAACATCGGTGCTCCATATAAATGGAGGATTCTCTCAACTGCGTTTTTTTAAAGAGAGCCAATGGTTTTTGAATATGAGAGAAATGAAGAATACTGAATGTCAAGAAAATCACACAAATCACCAAAACACTCAGTCAGAGCATTTTAAATGCTGAAGTAGGAGAACAATTGCATGACAGTTTCTTCAGTCTCAACAGAAAAGACATCAGACACTACTGAACAGCATTATACAGAATATGGATAGGACAAGCATCACCTTCCGTAGAGCTATGCATGCTTCACTTCAACTTGAATAAACGTTGTTTGTACCCTGACACAAACATCCACCAAAAGTTATATTGTCCCCAACAAAAGTAGTAAGAAATTTCTTATTAAATCTTTTTTATATGTAAAAAAAACTGCATGTATTTAATATGTATAATTTGATGAGTTTGGACATATATGTACACTTGTGAACTATCATCACAATCAAGGTAATAGACATATCCATCACCACCAAAAGTTTCCTGGGTCCCTTTGTTTTTGGTGTGTGTGTGTGTGTGTGTGTGTGTGTGTGTGTGTATGTGTATCATCAACTTTTGAAAACAAAGTCTCTGCAAAAATTTGCTGCTGTTTCTGAAGTTTCATCTGGAAAGAATTCTACTTGCAATGGCCTTATGAGTAAGCCTTTTTCACAAGAAAAATATATTGCACAAAGGAAAAGTTGTTTCTGCATTGGGATTACCTGCATGATGGTTATGCCATAAAAAGTGAGTCATTTAGAACTTTGATAATCTCTGTAATGATAAATGGAGCTATTACATTTTTATTATGGAAATAGATTTCATCCTAGCATATGAAAATTTGCTTGCAACTTTGGAAGCAGAAAACACTTCCGGTAGTAATACATTCAGTTATTTGAGCTGAAAGACTGATGATGGTATACAGTGTTGAAGGCCATTCTATCCCTGCTGTGATTTTTTATCTTCTTTTTTTTCCCTTCTATACTTATTAAGTGTTTTAATCATAAATGGATGTTGTATCTTGTCAAATGCTTTTTCTGCATCAATTGATATAATCATATGATTTGTGTCCTTTATTTTGTTTATGTGATGTATCACATTAATGAATTTGCTGATGTTGAACCATCTTTGTGCCCTGGGGATGAACCCCACTTGGTCGTGATGAATAATCTTTTTAATGCATTGTTGTATTTGATTTGCTAGAATTTTGTTTAGGATTTTTGCATCTGTATTCATCAGAGATATTGGTCTGTAGTTTTTTTTTTGTGTGTGTGTGTGTGTGTGTGTGTGTGTGTGTGTGTGTGTGTGTTGTCCATACCAGGTTTTGGTATCAGGGTAATGTTGGCCTGATAAAATGAGTTAGGGAGTACTGTCTCTTCTTCAATTTTTTGGAGAGTTTGAGCAGGATTGGCATTAGATCCTCTTTGAACGTTTGGTAGAATTCACTAGTGAAGCCATCTGGTCCCAGACTTTTGCTTTTGGGAAGGTTTTGGATGACTGATTCAATTTCGTTAGTGGTGATCAGTCTGTTTAGATTTTCCAGTTCTTCATGGTTCAGCCTTGGAAGGCTATATGTTTCTAAGAAATTGTCCATTTCTTCTAGGTTATTGAATTTGGTGGCATATAGTCCTTCACAGTATTCTTGGATGATCCTTTGTATTTCTGTGGTGTCAGTGATAACTTCCCCTTTTTCATTTCTGATTTTGTTAATTAGTGTCTTCTCTCTTTTTATCTTAGTGAGTCTAGCCAAGGGTTTGTCAATTTTGTTAATCTTTTCAAAGAACCAGCTCTTTGTCACATTAATTTTTTCTATTGTCTTTTTGTTCTCTATTTCATTTAGTTCTGCTCTGATTTTTGTTATTTCCTTTCTTCTGCTGACCTTGGGTTTCACTTGTTCTTCTTTTTCTAGTTCTTTAAGGTGAAACATGAGGTTATTTATTTGGGATTTTTCTTGTTTCTTGAGATAGCCTGTAATGATATAAATTTCCCTCTTAAAACTGCTTTCACTGCATCCCAAAAATTTTGGTAGGATGTATTTTCATTGTCATTTGTTTCTATGTATCTTTTGATCTCTCCTCTAATTTCTTCTTTGACCCGGTCATTCTTTAAAAGTATGTTGTTTAATCTCCATGTATTTGTGTTTTTTCCTGCTTTCTTTTTGCAGTTGATATCCAATTCCAAAGCCTTGTGATCAGAGAATATGCTTGGTATGATTTTAATCTTCTTAAATTTGCTGAGGCTGATTTTATGTCTCAATATATGGTCTATCCTTGAGAATGTTTCATGTACACTAGAAAAGAATGTATAGTCTGATGTTTTAGGATGAAGTGCTCTATATATGTCAATTATGTCCATTTCATCTAATGTGTCGTTTAGGGCTGCTATTTCGTTATTTATTTTCTGTTTGGATGATCTATCCATAGCTGTCAATGATGTATTTAAGTTCCCTAGTATAATTGTGTTTTGGTCAATTTCTCCTTTTAGTTCTGTTAGTACTTGATTGGTATATTTCGGTGCTCCCTGATTGGGGGCATACATATTGATGACTGTATGTCTTCTTGTTGTATAGTCCCCTTCACCATTATGAAATGTCCATCTTTGTCTCTTGTTATCTTTTTCACCCTGAAGTCTATTTCATCTGATATCATTATGGCTACACCTGATTTTCTCTGGGTATCATTTGCTTGGAGTGTCAATTTCCACCCTTTCACTTTGAGTCTATGCTTGTCCTTGTAGCTGAGATGTGTCTCTTGGAGACAGCATATGGTTGGATTTAGTTTTTTGATCCAATCTGCTACTCTGTGACTTTTTATTGGTGAGTTCAGTCCATTTACAATTATGGTGATTATTGATATGTGAGTATTTTCTGTCATTCTATCTTTAGTTTTCTGGTAAGGCTGTGTCTCCATTGTTTCTCTGACTTTTTGTTGTTGTCTATTATTTCTGTGTGGTGGTATTCTATGATGTTTCCCTCTGTTTCTTCTTTTATTACAGTATATGTTTCAGTTCTAGATTTTTTTTTTTTGAGTGGTTACCCTTAAGTTTATGTAAAAGAAAGTTTGATATTTAGATTATTCCATTTTCTTCAGCATGCTTACTTTCTCCATTCCCATATTCCGGTCTGAACTGGAATATGGGAAGAATCTTCTTCCTTTTAAAGGCTGAATAGTACTTCACTGTATGTATGTACTACATTTTGTTTATCCATTCATCTATTGATGTACATTTGGGTTGTTTCCACCTTTTAGATATTCTGAATAATGCTGTTATTAATATGGATGTACAAATATCTCGTTGAGACCCAGCTTTTGATTCTTTTGGTTAAAAGCTGGATTTTATGGTAATTCTATTTATAACATTTTAAGGAAGCTCCATACTGTTTTTCATAATGGCTGCACCATTTTACATTTCCACCAATAGAACCCTAAAAGCATTCCAATTTTTTCATATCCTCACACTTTTGTTTTCATTCTGTTTTCGTTTTTTGATAGTAGCCATCCTAATGGGTGTGAGGTGGAATGTCATTGTGGTTTTTATTTGCGTTTCCCGAATGACAAGTGTTGTTGAAATAGTAGCCAGAATTAAGCTTATGTTTGCTGCTAAAGTTAACTTACAAAAGAAAAAAATATATATAAGAAAATAGGATTTATAGTTTCAAAACCAAATGCAATTGTTTTTGATTATAGGGTCATAGTCAATCTTTCATACTTAGTACCTTGGGAAAGTCTCTTCTTCAAACAATTCCTCTCAATAGATTGAAAAACATTTCATGTTCTCTGTAATGCCTTAGACTCATTAAAATCAACATTAATATATATTGCTTTCAGTTAAACAACTAAAAATGGCAATGTCACTCTTGTCCAGAGATGATCCAGATTAGCTTTCAGGGGAGTTACAATTGTGTCGGCCAGGGCATCATCCTGAAACCTGGGGAAAATTTCTTGTGGTACAACCCAGTTGACTTTAAATTCCCCATTTGCAATAACAGTAAGCAAAATGTTCTGCAAGGGTATTTTATTAATTGAAAAGAAGAGTAACATGTGCAAGAAAACTTATAGTCACCCAAAACCTGGCAGTGGCCCACCACACACATTCTCTGGTATACTTAAAATCTCTGGGAAAGGTTTAACTACACACACTAAACCTCCAGGTGGGAGTAGCAGTTCTGTCAAAATCTCCTTAGAGGAGACTCTGTTGGAGTTTGTTGGGCATTTCATTCAATTTCTGCTGAGTCTAGGTTCAGTTCATTCATTCATTCATTCAACAGATATTTAGTGAGAACTTAGTGTGTGCCACCCGCTGGGCTAGGCTCTGGGGATAGTGCCATGGAGGAGACAGTGAGATTAGACAGTAAGCAGGCTTGCTGGTGGGGCCACCTTCAAACGACAGAAGGCAATGGTTTTCCTTTATTTGATGCAGGCTGTTACCGCAAGATGACTTTAATGAGTTACTCAGAAACAGTGGAAGTTTATTTTATGTTTGAATAGAATATAAGTTAGGTTGTTCATTAGTAGGAAATATATACTATTTCTGTGTGAAGAAGAGAAAGGAGGAGCTGGCAAGGCACTAGCATGAAGCAGAGGATAAGGAAGAGCCATGATCAATGCCTCTCCCCATCAGACATATTACTTGCAAGAACAAATGATTTAAAAAAGCTTTAAATTGATGAGGTTGTATTTTGAAATGTGGTGGTGAAATGGATTTCTTATAAAATTTAATTAATATTCAAGAAATTACTGAATACCCACTCTTGGCCAAATATTATTCTAGGCATAATGGAGGTGCCAAAGAAGTGGATGGAGTATGTGGTACTGGGCCTCATGGAAGGCATACCTTCCTCCATCCAACAGAGAGCACAGAATACTGCCTACTTTGCTAAACTAAGAACTACTTCTGGGCAGGAATCCCTCATTCAGGACAATCACTCCTGGCCTAATCAGACCACAACCACCAGGGACAAACCTATAGCAATACAAAGGTGGAATAATTGTCTCCTTGTATTGAGGGAGACTGCATACCAGAGGAATCCAGAAGTGTCTCATCAACTAAAATGAGACCTATAAGTTATTATAGGATTGGGGGAAGTGAAATTTGAAAGAAGCAGTAGTTTTGTAGGCTCAAAGCGAAAAAGCTGTGTGTAAAGGGGCCAACATTAGGTTGGATGGTCAAGTGGGCCTAGGGGCCTGTTTTCTTGGAATTGATAGTTAAAGTAGATGTGGAATGTGTCCAGAAATCCCTCATCTGAAGCTCTGTACCCTGGTTGGAAATAAAAGCTGCTTCTTTGTGTCGAATTCACTTATATCATCCAGGCAAGAGTAGGATGTTTCATTCTTACCGACACGATTTTAAACAGAAAGTGTTCTGTCAGTCTATGATTTTAGAGAACAAAGATTCCAAGTAAGAAAGCAGTGGTCAAAGAGATTGTGATGATACTTCACAGCTGCAACTTGACTTTGGGAGAAATATTGTCTCCTATAACTTTGTAGCTGATTTTCTCTGTGTCTGCTATCTGTTAAAAAACAAGACAACAGGCCTCAAATGGAGTCGCTTATGCTAAGGCCGTGTCACCAAACCAAAACTTAATTCCAGTTTCAGCTCTCCCAGAAATGGAATCTTAAACCAGTCAATCAAGAATCACCCAATCAGCACTAGTTAGGTAATCTGCCTAATAGACCCCTGCCATCCTTGTTTTCACTCCATCCTGCTTATATAATTTTGCACAGCTCCTTTTTGCTACACTGGATGCTGCCTGATTCAAATCAACTTTTGCTCAAATAAACACGTAAAATTTTAAAATACGCCTCACTGGAGTTTAACATACTCCAGTTTAACATACTCCAGTAGAATGAATGACTAGTCTGATTTTTAATTTTTTAAAAGGAGGTGGTATTTTGCTTTCTCACTGCAAATTAAGCACACAACAGCAGATTCCTAGGCTGTGTTAACTTGATCATAGACTTGTAAAACGTAGACATTGGTTAATTTTTTCTCGTAAAAGTGTAAATTATAAGGTAGAGATATATAAATGCTAAGATCCAGGCCTTGTCCAGCCCCGTCCCCCTCCTTCCTCCACACAATCACACCTTTGTTTCTTTCTCTAGCTCCTAAGGTATGCCAAGTCGCACAAAGGGCTTGAGAAACAAAGAACCAGTAACATCCTTGGGCTAAATCAAATTCCTCGTAGCCGTAGCCGGGAGGCTGTGGCTTGGAGATCTGGCTTGGGAGAAAGGGGGCGTGCTGCTTTAAACTGATCAGCTCAGACTTCCCAGTGTCCTCGCTATGGGAGGATCAGCGGAGTGTCCAGTGGGGTAGAAGCCATGTCGCCAGGTCACACTGCAAGCCACCAGCCTCCCAGACTGACCTTCCCATTTTGTGCCCCGAGTGTCCGGGAATTCTTAGTCCAGCGCCCGGCCCCCAGCCAAGCTTAATTCCATGGCCCCGCCTACCGGCCTTGAGCTTGGCTCCTGGCCCCGCCCCTGCAAGACGTCCCGGAACCCGCTGCCAGTGGGACTTGTTATCCCGCCGGGCTGGGTGGGGCGGAGCCCTGTCTGCAGCTGTGAGGACCCGAGCAACCGGAGGTCGGCGCTCGGTTTGGAAGCCTGGGTTGCAGCCATGACAGTCCCGGTCCGCAGCTTCTCGCTGCTCTGCGGCCGCCTGGGCCAGGTGCCGGCGCTGGGCGGGAGCGCGGCGCAGCTCGTGGGGGTGCCAGGAGCGGCCGGGCGCACGTTCCGGGGCTTTCGGAGCAGCGGCGTGAGGTAGTAGCACTCCCGTGCGCTCGATCTTCTCGGGTTTGGGTGCTGCCTGGTGAGAAGCCACGGGCTGTGGGAGGGACTGCGGGGCGCGAGCGCTCGGCGTGAGCTGGGCTTTCGCGCCTGGCCCAGGGGCCCGCTTCTGCTGCAAACTCTGCCCGGTGGAGCACGCGGGCCCGAGTCGGCATCAGGTCCCGCAGGTTGGGCGCGCGCAGCCCTGGGCTCCGGCACCAGAACGTGCCATCTTTGCAGCAGGTGCAGTTGAGTGTTTTAGGAAGACATTTGAGGCCCTCAGGAAAGGTATCATAGAAACTCACGGTCTGCTTGTTCAAACATTTGTTTTTGTTTGGGTTCGTGTTTCGTAAACAAAGGAGTGGACGTTATCCAGATGGTTTACTAGCTTTTGAGTTCCTTTGTTGGTGGTAATATTGATGTCTTTCTCAGCTCTAAAATTCTTATTGATTTCACAAACTCCGACGTTAATCTTGATGTCTCAGCCTTTTTCTATACGGCTCTTCCCGAACCTCTTCAACCTAAGATTGAAGTGATCAGTCTTAACATTAATTGCATCTCTTTGGACATTGTTGCTGGCTGGTACATTGCAAACAGAATAGTACGGTTTTAACTCTTCTGCACAGGGGTGCCCAGGAACACTTCATTTACTTGTAGTTGCAAACTCAAACCTACGAAGCTAAAAATATATTCGCTTGACCCAGAGCCAGTGAGTTCAAAAGAGGTTTTGTTTTCAGGCTTTCAGGGCTGCCATTGATACGCTTTTACAGGCCAGAGATGGTGTCTTAAGTCGTCTTTTTATCCCCAGTGCAGTTGAGGATATACCTGGTAGAAAGTAATGATCAATAATGTGGAAGCATAGTTACTGCTTATTTAAATTGATGAACTCTCTATTTTATGTATTTGGATGTTAGTCTTGAGTAACTGAAATAACATTATTTCCTATAATTTGGGCATAGTTTAGTTTGCGCCTAGTTTCCAGTGACTAGGTCTTTCACACTGATATGTGAGAAAATAATAGTGATTCAGAGTTCTGATTGTGTTAGTTCTCTTGATGTCTTAGAGATTTTGCCAGTTGGTTTGGAATTACCAACTCTGCTAGGAAAAGTTTTCCTCTATCTACATAGGAAAAGGAGATTCTGTAGAATTCTAATTGTCTTACAAAATTGAAGGAATGTGATCTACTCGTCATTTTATCTATTTATTTAAATAAATTTTTTAAAAAAATTAGTTGTTTTAGGTCTTTCCAAAGTGAGGATAACCTTTTAAAATTGTGCAGGTTGATTAATTTCCTTTGATCTAAATAACCTCATCACCCTGTCCTCTCCATGTATGTTGAATGGGAGTCACAACAGTTACAACCCAAACTGTTGGTTGTAGCTACTTGATTCCTGTGTATGTGCTCTTCCACACACGGATAATTCAGATCTTTTAAAATGATATTTAATGGCATCTTTATACTTTAAAGTTTATTTTATATATAAAAATAATACTTTTGATAGTTTTTTTTTTTTTTTTTTTAAGGCAGCACTAATTAAGTTAGGATAGGGTGGTGTTCTTGATATTGGCACTGAATACCATATATAAAGGTGAGGTTGGCTGTAAGGTTGAGAAACACCTGTGGACTGGCGGGTCTCGGGTGGGGAGGAATTCGGACAGTGTGTTGATGCTTATTGGTGTCTCTTTTCTCTTCTAGGACCAGCAGAGAGAAGAGATTCCATCTTCCAGAGGTTGCCACTGTCTGCCTCCCCACTTGTCCCCACCCTCAGTCATCATTTTTTAAATGTATAGTGACACGTTAGTTGTCTAGTTCTTCATAGTGAATGTGGTTTAAATCTGACAGCCTGCCAGTTGACTTGAAATTTGAACCTTAGTGTTATTCTTAACTGGCAATTGTCCTTGAGTTTCATAAACTCTTTCCCCAAAGATATTGTTTTAAATTAACAGGTTTATTGCCAGTATCTGAGCTATATAGAGCCTTAAATGACAAAGTATAATTGATTATTTTTTCATATTTTTGTCTAATTATATACTTATAATAATGGAACATATAAATACTTTTTTAGTGGAGTTTTTTTTTGTTTTTTGTTTTTAACAAGTGGAATTTCAAATAATGTTTGATGGAATTTGAAAGTTACAAAATCTTCAAGTGTCATTTAACATTTTTCTCTCAATGGTTTTCCCTTTAAGATTTGCCATGAGTTTTTTTTTCTTCTTTACTCATGATAAATGTGATCTTATTAGTTGTAAGAAAACATATTTGGTGTCAAAGAAATAAATAAGCTATTTGTTGCAGCTTATTGTTTCTTGAAATGAATGACCTAAACAGCCAAAAAGTTAAAAATTAAAAATTCTTGGTGATTAATTTTTTCCCCATTTTGCTTTGCTGTGTGAGGAGTTTACAAATCAAAATGTCCTTGGGTTTCAAACATCATGAGTCCTTGGCCCAGTGCTTTTCAGTTTATGGAGCCAGGCAACAATCTCTCCCATTTGGAGGGGAGGTCATAGACCTTACATTAATGTCATGCTTAAAGCAGATTTGCAGTTGTCCTACAACAGGGACTTCCTCCAACCCTGCTTTATTTTAGATCATTCTACCTGAACTCATTTGCAGTAACTAAACGGGTATCCCAAGTGTTTGTTCCATGTTTACCCTGTTGCTCAGTGATTCCTAAAAATCGTGAATTTGGCTGATCCTTTCTTTTTCTCCCTCCTGCTATAATTCCTTTGAGCATGTGTAATATTTTGGGTACTGCCCTACAGCTGTTTATGGAAGCCTCACCTTTCTTTATGTCTCACTGCCAATGCTTTATAATTTTTGCATCTTGGCTGGCATTTTTTTAAAAGATCTACATTTTTGGAGCTAGTAGAAGACACTGGCTTATGTTATTTAAATATTCATGTCTTATAGAGTGGGTAGTTGAATTTAATAATTAAAAACAAACTTTATCAGTAAGGTTGTTCATTTTTCTTCAGATTCTCCCTTCTAGTACTTACTATTTTCTATCTCTGTAGTAGAATTACTTCATTAAAGACCCCTTTATCACGAGGCTTGAAGGACCCAGACTTCAATTAGGATCATTACTAAAGCTGATTTTCTACAGACTGATTTCAGCCAAGATAGAGTTAGTCCCAATGATTAACAAAGGCAGTCTCTCAAAATCATATTTTACTTTATTGATAAATGTGGTAGGGAGTGTGGTTTTCCCATCTTAATGCCTTACCTATTCTAATGAAAATGAGATAGGATAGCTATCTGGCTACAATTTTGATTTCTAAGTGGTTCTTATGTCATTTTAAATTTAGAACTTAAATGTTTCACCATTTAGTGACATATATCTTAGTTTTATGTCTGTGCCCCAGCTATTCAGAGATAATATGTTCTAATATATTGTTTCCAAAATCAAGTTTTCTGATTACAGTGGATCAGCATATGAAAAATGAGATTAATATTAATCTCAGATTTTGTCAGTCATGGTTTTAGTAATAATTTACCAATTTCTTTAATGACTGGATCTTTGTTTTTCAAATGCTTTGAAGTTATGTTATCTCTTCATGTTAGTACCTTGATAGCAGGATAAAAATAACGGGGGAAAAAGCACCGGTGATCTTCCATGTTCACCTCCTCTCGTGCAGTTCCATGGAGCTCAGTGAAGAGTTTTAAATAGTTTGGCTTATAGATGATTAATTTGTGTGAGGAGGTTTAAAGAGATAGGAGTTTCGTCGAAAGTTGAACTGTGAATGGGATAAATTAATGTTAGTAATAAATGATATTTTCTAGTAAGAAGTGCCATTTGCTTCAGGAAAAAACATACCTAAAAGGTATAAAACTTTGTAGTCAGAACAGAACTTAATCCAAATCTGAATTAGTGTCACAGAACTCAGGATTGTATATTATTCAAGAAGGCTTATCCAGCTGCTCCACTTAACCTTAAATCATAAGCATTTCCTGTGCTGCCATTGTTTTGTTAATATTTTGTTGGCTGCATCATATTATATTAGGTCAATTGGCCATAATTTAACCTAATCATCTTGCTGTTGTTCAATGTTTAATCCTGGGAACATATGAAATAATTTACTTTAAGATTCAAGTCATGTTCTCGTCAGCATCATACCAACCAAGTTTTTTCACTCAATAATCTGAACTCTATCTAGGTGTAATTACTATTATTAAAGAGTGTGCCTAGAACTAAAAGACTATCCAAAGATTCATAATTCTAAAGTGAGGGCATATATATAGTTTAAAATAGATGATGGACTTCCCTTCCTTCCCCTTTTGGCTATTTATGATTGATTTTGCAATGACAATCATCTTGCCTTTAAGTAATTCAGTTGTGTTGTTGAAAAAATAAATTCTTAATAATATTTAATGAACCCTTAACTCTGTTAAGCACTTTGCTGAGATTTTTCTTATACAGTATATCTATTAAGCCTTGCGGCAACTGAAGGAAGTAGACCCTATTTCCCCCGAAAACAAGACCTAACTGGACGATCAACTCTAATGCGTCTTTTGGAGCAAAAATTAATATAAGCCCGGGTCTTATATTAATTTTTGCTCCAAAAGGTGTATTAGAGCTGATTGTCCGGCTAAGTCTTATTTTCAAGGAAACACGGTATTACTATTATCATTCAATAGATTGGGAAATAGAAGCTTAGAGAAATTAAATAATTTGTGCAAGTTAACACAGTAAATAACTAGTGAAGATAGGGTTTGAACCTACATGATCTACCCAGTGCTTTGCTCTACAAGAAATTTATAATTGTTGATATATCTCACTATTGTTTTTCCTTTTTGAAAACATTTATTAAATTTCGTAAAACTTGTGTGAATCAAGAAAGCTAATTTTTCATATAAATCTTAAAAATTATATTATCAAATTCCCTCAATACAAGGTGTTTCTGAATCTGCGACTTCATGCATAGAATTTAGGGGATCCATAAACTTAGATGGGAGGTCCCTAACCTGTAATAAATCTAGTATTTTCTCTAATTGTGAATGTTGGCAACAAACCACAGTAATATTAGCAGTATGTATGATGTTGCCGGTAAAAATCACAGATAATTTTAATATCACAGAGTTGATGCAGAGACCTCAAAACATCATATCCATGCTTCACTATTTTGATATTGTGGTGGTTATTATGCTCGTAGGTTTTGTTTAATGCTTTTTTTTAAAAAAAGTGTTAATAATATTTCAGTAAAACTGGTTTCCTTATAAACCTGTGTAGTTTATATTAAACATTTAAAAAGATTGTTCTGAGAAGGTGTCTATAGGATTCAATAGTTGGTCCAAGGGTTCTCATGATATAAAGCTTAGCATCTAAGATGCTGAAAAAGCATGAATGTTGTTTAGGTAGCTACTGATACTCTAATTTACAAGTTAGGGCCCTGAAAGAGGTAAGTTACAAAATTGAGTAACAGAACATCATACATAATGAGAACTTGCTTTACTTTTTATTGATTTACAAAAGTATAATTTCTGATAAAATTACTTCAAGGTGTAAGTAAAGTATTTAGGATGTGAAATGAAATGTTTCTCAAAGGCCAGAAACTTAACATTCCTAACTATTCATTTTTTTAAAAAACATTCTTTTACTTTGAGGAAAGGCTCCCTAGTACTAGTGATTGGCTAGTATGTATGTAATTTTGCCCTGGTTCCCCTGGGTTTCATTTCTATTGTATTGTTAGTTCAAACTCAAAATCTCTAAGTTATGCCCTAAGGTACAAAGTAATTAAATTATATTAGTTCCTGAAGAGAAATTTGAATTGGTGATGATTGTAAAAGGCTTTTTCATAAAATATTTCATTGCAGTTCTAAAGTTGTGGTTGAAAATGAGATTGTAACCGATGCAGAAGCAATATGCCAAGTATTCAAATGAAATACACTGTTAATCTTGGGTAGATATTATTTGTTATTTTACTCTTTTGTGAAGGAGTATTTTGATACACAAGAAAAGTACTGATTTTTTCTTGTTTACTTCCTTTAGTTAAGTAAATACTTCAATTAGTTCTAGTAGCCAAGATTAGTATGGTTACGGTTTATTTTTGGGGAAGTACAGGTGAATAAACAAGCTCATAGAAACAGTACTAAATGCTGTTGGCTTTCTGGTCCCATATTGTTCCAGGTTATCTGAATATTTCACCCTGTGTTACTTAACAAAGACCAGGAGAGAGAGCCATTGTTGCAAATCAGCCAATCAACTCTTAGCCAAATACTTTTATGTAAGGTCAACAGAGAACATTTCCATTATATAGATGAGGAAATTGCATGCCTTTGGGCGCTGTTAAGTGACTTGTCCAGCTTCAGTTGCTAGTGGTGACTCAGGGCTGACACTCAGGACTTCTGGCCTGGGGTGAGCAGTTTGTCCTGTATTGTTCTGCTCTGTTACTCATCTCCCTCCACCCATTATTTATTGCTTTCTAAGAAAGCCACATTTAGTGCTAGCTCAGCAATCGTGGGAGAAGTACTGAAAAGGAGAGCTTGTCCTGCCTTCTTTGGGGGTCATTTAGAGCATTTCTACCTTTTCAGAAAATGTCTCCTGAGCTAGTGCGTAGTGTGAAAGATATCTAAGGGGTCATATTGACTGCCCTTTTGAAGTGTATTAATGGCAGTGTGCTATATAAGTTTTTGACCAAGCCAGCACATTTTTAAGAGTAAAAAGAGACATTAAAGTAATGAAAATGACATATTTAGAATATTTATTGATTAACAAATATATTAGTGGACCTATAAGAATTCTATTTAAAACTATTTTCCAAATTAACATTTTAAAAGGTAATTTATATCCTTACATTTTAAAACAATTTAAAATTTTTGTCTTAATTTTATATATTTAATTTTTTAATTACATGAATATTAAATTTTAACACACTGAATTCTTGATACACATTTACATCCTTGAATCAGTTGCTTAGCCATATCTTCCTGTGTGTGATGTGGGACTTGGTGAGCACCGTGTTCTTTAGCAGTGAGGCTAAAGAATGTTCATGCAGGGGCTTGAAGCCACAGGAAATTTGGATTTTAGTTAAAACTCCCTTGTCTCAGTTTTTCAGGTCAACATTTTGAAGTCATATTTGACTTCTGTTCTTTTTCTTACACCTTGCACTCAATCTCAGTAAATTCCAGTGGCTCCACTTCAAAACAGATTCAGAATGAGACTAATTCTCCACTGCTACCCCCTTCCCCAAGCCACTATCATCTCTTGCTTGAAGAACCCTATGTGATCTGACGTCTCACTACTTTTACCTCATGTCCTGTCCTCACTTGTTCTTTCCAAGGTAGCCACTGGCTTCCTTGCTTCATCAAACATGCTAGGCATGCTCTTGCCTGAAGAGCATGTACTTGGCCTAGAATTCCTTTCTTCAGATAGATCACATATTTCCTCATTTCCTCCCTTTATACTTAAATGTCACCTGATTAATCGCAGAAGTCACACTGACCCACTTACATAAAATGGCAACTCTGGCCTCCAGATACGCTCTTTCCCTCCATTTTCCACATGATATGTTAAATATTAGGTCGGTGCAAAAGTAATTGCAGTTTAAAAGGTTGAAAATAATTGCAAAAACCACAATTACTTTTGCACCAACTTAAGAGTTGCTTTAAAAAAATTGCTTATGTCTTCTTCAACTAAAAACATACAATATGAAAATGGATAATTTGTTTTGTGCACTATTATTTATGTTCCTGGTGCCTAAAATAGTGCCTGACACATAGAAGGTGAACTACATATTAAAACAATGGACATGTAGTGAGGAGTTTTACCAGGGAACTGATATGATTGTATTTGGAAAAATCACGGGCTGCAGTGGAAAATGAATTGCCAGAGATCAAGACTTGAGCCAGGGAGAACTCTTAGGAGCTGCAGGCTTCTGTGGCAATACATTTGAATTCTTGCTGATATTTAACATTTTTCAAAAATGTGCATGTAAAAATCTCATTTGTTTATGCGCTAAGGACTGTGAGCTAGATATTACCAGTTCTTCCAGCATATGGACTGATACAGGCATCCTTCCATCAGGCCTCCACTAATTCCAGGTTGCTTTATTTATCCTTATATTGATTCCCATTGCATTGATTCCCTTAGTCACTGCAGAACCAGGCTTGTCGAGGCTCTGCAGTGACTAAGGGAATCAATGCAATGGGCCAGCTGCTCTTGAAAATGCTCGAAGTCCCTATTCATAATTGGGTGGCAGTCTTATGGGTGTTTACCCATAAACACCAGCCAAGCCAGGCTATCTCATGACAGCTATAATTAGCAAGCTAACTTAGCATCTTAGTGCTATAATGTAAGCCCTATCATCCTCTCAGACCCCAACATACAGGGTGCAGTAAAGTTAAATCTGTATATTGTCTCCTTGGAAGCCAGGAATCAGTTTATGCCGTTGTCATCTCTGACATTCTCAGGGTCACACAACTTTGTACCGTGTTTCCCCAAAAGTAAGACCTAGCTGGACAATCAGCTCTAATGTGTCTTGTGGAGCAAAAATTAATATAAGACCTGGTCTTATTTTACTATAATATAAGACCGGGTCTTTCTAATACAATATACATAATATAATGTAATTAATACCAGGTCTTATATTAATTTTTGCTCCAAAAGACACATTAGAGCTGATTGTCCGGTTAGGGCTTATTTTCAGGAAAACAGGGTAGTGCCTAGGCCATAATTATTCTGGATTATGTTCATTGATTGCCGGTTTCACAGTAGCCTATGAACAAATTATTGGATTTAACAGAGAATCAACAGATAAAACATGTTAGCAGCAGCATTGCCATTCATATGCTATAAAATGTTACATGGAGTTCAGGTGGTTTTGTATTTTAAAATATAAATATATATTCTTTACTGTAAGAGTGAATTCTAGCACATTAACAGATAAACCTTCTTCTATAATAGAATATTTCACCCTGATGAATACTGCTGACACAATTTATGGAAAGTATTTATTTTTTTTACTACCTTTTAGAAATGAGTCATGCTGGAATTAGTTGCTGTCTCTGCAACCCTTAGTATTTGCTAATATAGGAGTTTCTTATTCTCTTAGTATTAAAAGGCTACTTGAATTAATTAATAAAAAATGAGCACCAGAAATTCCTAGTAAATAGTGAAAAAGTTTGTTACTTAATCTTTAAAAATAAAATTTAAGCTCAAAAGTAAGTGTATTTTATTAACTTGATTTAATCTATCATTGTAATTATGCACGAATTATTAGAATGTGCAAAGACACAGGCTCCAAAAACTCACTCAAGAAAAAATAGGTAATCTGAGTAGCTCTCTGTATTAAAGAATGTAAATTCATAATTTTGAACCTTCCTGCAAACAAAGCTCTAGTACCAGATGGCTTCACAGGTGAATTCTACCAAACACTTAAGGAATAAATAATACCAATTTTACAGAAACTCCTCTGCATATTTGAAGAAGATGGAATACTTATTAAATCATTGTATGAGGCATCATCACCCTGATACAAAACCATACAATGACATTACAAGAAATGAAGACTACTGACAAATACCTCTCATGTACATCAATGCAAAAAATTAAAATTTTAAATGAAACCCACAATATCCAGGTTTTTACAATTTTGATGTAAACAGTATTCTAAGAAATGATTCTGAAATGTGGCCTAGGGCTACATACATCAAAGTTGCCTGGGAAGCTTGCTGAACTTGCAGGTTCTCAGACACACCCATGAAAGGATAGGTACATCATGACCAAGTGAGGTTTATCCCAGGAATGCAAGGTTGGTTTAACATTTGAAACTCAATCAATATAGTTTACCATATTATCAGACAAACCAAAAAAAACGTGTGATCGTCTTAATAAATACAGGAAAAGCACTTGATGGTATCCTGATACAAAGTCTCATCAAACTAGGACTAGAACTAAATCATGGAACTAAATGTATAACCTGAACTCATAAAACTAAAAGAAAACACTGGAGAAAACCTTGGTGACCCTGAGTTAGGCAAAGATTTCTTACGTCCAACACCAAAAACAATCCATAAAAGGAAAAGAGATTGAAATACATCAAAATTCAGAACTGATCTTCCAATAAAAACAGTTAAGAAAATGAAAAGGCAAAACAGACTGGGAGAAAATATTTCAAATCACATATCCGATAAAGGACTTGAATCTAAGACATATGAAGCACTCTCAAATTTTCAGTAATAAGAAAACTATTAAACAACGGGCAAAATACTGAATTACACAATCACGCAAGAAGACAGATGGTAAATAAGCACATGAAAAGATGCTCAACATCATTATTCATTATGGGAATACAAATTAAAAGCACATGTGAGATACCGCCATATAGGCATTAGTATGTCTAAAATTTAAAAGACTGACCATATCAAGTGATGACAAGTGTGTGGAGCAACTGGTACGCCCATATACTGCTGGTAGAAATGTAAAATAATACAACCAGTTTGGAAAACAAGATGACAGCTTCTTACAATTTAAACATATGCCTACCATATGATTCAGCTATTCAACTCCCAGGTATTTGCTCAAGAGAAATGAAAGCTTATGTGCATACAGTGACTTGAATATTTATAGCAGCTTTATTGATCATGACTAAAAACTGGAAATAACCCAAAAATCCATCAATGATTGAATGGATAAACAAATTTTGATATATCCATACAGTGGAAAAATATTTAGCAATAAAATGAACTATTGATACATGCAGCAACATTAATGAATTAATTATGCAGAGTGAAAGCTGGATAAAACAGAATATGTAGTCTGTTATTTCATTTTTATAAAATTCATGGTAATACGAACTAATATAGTGACAGAAAGCAGATCAGTGGTTGCCTGGGGATGGAGGGGGTGCATGACAGGGACATGTGGAGTGGTGAGATTACAAAGGGGTACCAGGAAACTTGGGGGTGATGGCTATGTTAATTTCCTTGATTGTGGTGAGGGTTTCCAATATACATATATTAAAATGTGATGGTTTCCAATATACATACATTAAGACGTCAACTTGTACACTTTGAATATGTGCAGTTTTTTTATATGTCAATTATATTTCAATAAAGCTATTACAAGATTAGGACAGTGGAGTAAGAGTGATACACTGAATTTACCGTGTTCTTCCAGGTCTTGAAAGCTATTAAATTTTTAGTGAAAAGTCGACAAAATTAGAAGCAAAAGTAGAGTTTACTTATAATTATCTAGCAGTAATTATATTGTCTGACCAGTTTATTTGCTCAGTTAATTGTTTACCCAGGGTTATGGTTATTAAAATATATTTTTGCATTGAATTGAAGAAGTGGTTTCAAACAACATGGTCATGTACCAGCGTATTTGTGTGAACTTGATAGACGTGCATATTCCCAGGCTTTACCCACTAGGGATTCTGAATCGTGGGTGTGGTTGTGGGGTCTGGGAATCTGCAAGTTCAGCAAGCTTCCCAGGCACTTTGGATGTATGGATCCATAGGCCACATTTTGGAATTGCTTCTTAGCAGAACATTGTTTACATCAAAATTGTAAAAACCTGGATGAACACTAGGGACTACTGGGGCCAGGCTGAAGTAGCATATTGTTAATCTGGTTCTCTCTCTATCTCTCTCTCTCTATATATATATATATGGGTGTGTGTGTGTGTGTGTTATAGCTATATCTATAGATATAGATAACCAACTTACTAGAGAGGGCAGCTGACTTATTTGGAAGGGGCAACAACTTTGCATTTTGTGTGTTGGCTGATATTCATGGTGCTTACCCTCATTAGAAAATAAAAAAGTGTACAAATACTAGAAAGAATTAAAGTAATACAAGATTTTCCTTTCCTTCTTCTTTCTCCTCCTTCTCCTCCTTTCCTCTTCTTCACAATAATCATTGACCTGCATTTGGCATTTTGTATAATAATCATGTGCTACAGATCATGCTTTCATTCGGCCTTTTAATAGTGAAAGGACAGGGGCAGCAGGAAGAAGGAACCATGTTATACTTTATTAGGTACCTTTAAGAAATAAACACACAGAGTAACATAACTCACCACTCTTTAAGTTTGACATCATGGAGAGCATGATGCAAGTCCCATGATGCATTTCTTTGTGCCTTTCCAGGGATAGATTTATGTCATCTATCAAAGTATAGCATTTCTTACCTTCTTAAGTATAATACTTACATAAACTGCCAGGAAGTAATGTTTTTCCATTAGCGCCATGGAGTGGGGAGCAACTGCGCCATCTGTTTACTGACCTAGTCCCTACAGTAATCGTTGACAAGCATGGCAAGACTTGTCCTAGGGCTGTGGAATAAAATGTTCCCTTGAGTAAGTTAAAAGAGTTGTGTAGTAAAGAGCTCATGACTTCACGGTCTTGTGCAGGAAAGAGAATGAATAGACTTAGCCTTAGAGTCGCAAGACTGTGGGTCCATGTCTATACAACATGGTGCAGGGCTTTGGAAATGGGTGACAGTTTTAACTAAACTGCTTATTTATCTTTTGACAAAATAGAGGGAGCCTTTAATGGAGCCAGTTTTATAGTCCACATCTTGAGTATGTGGTTTGATAATTTAAAAAAATATATGAAAATTATACAGAAATGTATACTATAGATAGATTATAATATAGATATAAAAAGCAGAGTTGGAATCTCACAAAATTATAAATATTATTTATCAACCTGAAGAATGGGTGTCAAATATACTTGAAAAAAATTCAAATTTTGGTTCCTCACTTAGAGAATCATAGATGTTTTATTTACTCTTGTATCTTAAACTTATGTGGTTGAATGTCCTTATTCTCTTTTTAGTGCTACATTTATTCTTTTGTTTTCCATAGACATGATGCCATTATTATCTCAGGAACTGAAATGGCCAAACAAATCCAGAAAGAAATACAGCGAGATGTGGCATCATGGATTTCCCTTGGGAACAGAAGACCTCACCTCAGTATCATTTTAGTGGGTGATAACCCAGCAAGCCATACGTATGTCAGGAAGAAGATCACAGCTGCCTCTGCTGTAGGTAGGGACGTTTTAGTTGTACTTGTTACTAAATGTTTTCAGCTTTTACTTCAAAGTGAAATAATTATGAATGATAATTGTCAAATTAGTGCTATTTGAATAACATGTATTGTTCTTACGGATTATTTAGATACCAAAGTTTATATTCATTTCTTACTAACTTTCTTTAAATTCCTTATCAAATCAATTCAGTGTGATTTTAGATCCTATGGTAAGACATGAGAGGAAAACTTTACATTTAAAGGGCCCATTTTTATTACATTTGCTTTAATCAGGTAATAAACTTGGCCAGTTCACTCCATCAAAGTTGGCCTGATATTGGTGGTGATGTTATTCGTGTTTTTACTGTATTTAAATTCACTAATAGAAGCTTATCACAAGTAAGTGCAATTTGCCACATGGGATACTGGGCCAAAGAATGAATGTGACATGAGAAAACATCTGTACTATTTGATGGTGCTCTGAAAATCATTTTTGTAGAAGGGCCTTTCCTTCCAGTGGGGCAGGAGCAGAGGAAACCAGTTACACGCTGTGTAAGACTGCCATCAATGAAAAAAACTCATCTTTGTTCGTCAAGTAATTTTCTATGCTTATTTTCTTCCAGGTATCTGCAGTGAGATCATTCTAAAGCCTAAGGATGTTTCTCAGGAAGAACTTTTGGATATAACTGATCAGTTAAACATGGACCCAAGAGTCAGTGGTATATTAGTTCAGTTGCCACTGCCAGGTATTTAATGCTCTTCTATATGTCTGGTTTGGTTAGAAGAAAGGGCATCTTTCAGCATTATGTCATGACACTGCAAGTAATTTACAAAACCTGCTCAGAAAGGGACTAGAGCTGTTATACTAGCATGAAATAGGCGACACTTTCTGAATGACATGCTCACAATGATTGAAATTGTGAAAGAAAAGCATAGGCATTGACAGTACATGCAATCCTTGCTTTGCGCAATTGTGCAAGACCATGAATAACTGTCCAAGCTTAAACCGGGCAAAGCGATCTTAATAATCAAGGGCAAATATAACAATTGTTCTGTGACCTTTAAAATGTTTTCTCAAAACATTATAACTCCTAACTGCAGTTTATAAATGAATAGGGAAATGAAAAAATAGTAAACCTAATATTTGTTCAGTGCATTATATTTTAAAACATTAGAAACATTGAGAAGTAGAGTTTTATTTCTTTGCAAAAAACTTGTCTAGAGGAGTTTGAACAGTACTTGCCTTTTTCTCATCACGTAATTTATAATATGGAGAAAGTATCTTTTCTATGCTTTGGTGACTTGAACTGTCACATTTCTTTCTAATTTCGGATCAACTTCTATTTTGTCTTTTGTCTTTTCAAAGTTGTGAAATATCTCTGAATTTCTTTAATGTGAAGTTTTATGCTGGTGACTTCCTCTGGGAATTTGTCATTATTTTGTCCTGATAGCTTTCCTCATTGATGTCGATAAGTTTGCCTTCTCTAAATTCCTGTGGCTGCGTAGGTATGTAACTCCAAAGGACGCAGTGTCAACATTCCAGGGTCACCTATCTCTTGTACAACCCATTTATATTTAATTAGAATCCTATTGAAGCGACTTAATTTGTTTTTTACATTCATATTTCTTACCTTCACTTCATTCTGACCTAGGTCTCTCCTATCTTTTCTTGGCTGTCGCCATTTTTTCCTCACATCCAATTTAAGTTCCAGCATCAGCACATTTTGTTTCTTTGCTGCACTTTCATCTTTATAGGCTAATTCCATCTATCTGTTATCCCCTTTTGCAAAATGTCATGTGAATTTATCACTGGGAGAGAAGGAGGCAAAACACTTTGCCGTCTTGGTGTGAACTGAATAACCAGTGTGTGGTGACCAATCATCACTGATGGACTTTGAAAGAAGTGACATGCTGGTCACTGCTCATGATGCTGCATCTGTTATTTACATAGTGATATATGGACCAAAGAGCCAGCAGATCTTATGCAATTACTCACAGTTAATATACCACGATAACTGACATTTAAACTGTGTTGTTGGAAGACTGGTGTTATTTAACTAATTGTGGCTCTGAAATTTGTACATTTTCAACTGAGCAAAGCACGGACTACTGCTTTAGTATAGGTTACAGTAGTTTTGTGCAGTTTTGAGTGCGTCTGTGAGTTTTGACTTTGCATGGGATTTTATATGATATTAACATTTTAATTTATCCAACAATATAACTTAGTATCTTAGAATATGTTATTAGTTGGTGCAAAATAAATTGTGGTTTTTGCAATTATTTTTAACCTTTTGAACCACAATTACTTTTGCACCAACTTAAGATTACTTTTGTGCTGATTAAATTATACCAAATACATTTCTAATTTTAATTCCCATATGGCTGCATTTTTTAAAAAATCATAAAGTTGGAAAGGACCTTAGAAGTTATCAAGGTTTCTGCTTCTGATAGATACTACTGTAGGTTCATCATGTTAAAATTATTATACTGGTTTATCACTTATTTTTAGAACTAGAAAGGAAATTGAAATTCAGTACATACAACACCTTCATTTCATATCATAGGAAACTGAGGTCTAGAAAATATAAGGGATTTATTAACGTCACAAAGCTGTCCGAAAAATCGTGACAGTGGGTTTAAACCCAGTTTGGCTCATGTGAAAAAACAAAAGCAACAATCTCCTTTTTGTGCTGTATTTGCCAAGTAGATTTACTTACAGTTTGCAGTTTTTGAAATATCCCCCATCTGTATTTTTACTATATTCAAATAGTTATATAAAGTGTCACAAATTTTCAAATAACCACATTAGCTTTAGTTTGTCTTAAAACATTAATTTTATATCTGTAGAAATTTTACTGCTTTGAGGGCATCGCTCCTTATTTACTGAAGCAATTAGCCACTAGATGGCACTGGTGATCTACCTGAACTGAAATAAATTGGCCTGAGTCCTGAGTTCATTTTAAAGGATGAGAAGCGTGGAGCCCAAGGGACCAGGTTGATGACAAATATCTGGGTGCTCTGAAAAAGGGCAATTTTCAATCTAGCTGAAAAGCCAGTAATATACAAAATAATAGTGGCTCACTTTTATTACATTAAGCATTTGTGTCTCAGGCACTTTGCATTTATTAATTCATTGAATCCTCACAATAATCTTGTGTGTGAGGTTGGAGCTATTATTGTACACATTTTACTGATGAGGGATTTGAGGCACAGAGAGGTTGTGTAACTTCCCCAAAGATCACAGAGCTGGTAAGGAATTGCACTGGGATGTGAATCCTTACAGGCTGGTCACTCACGGCGTTACTCTGACCGTTTGCACCCTCACCAGTGTCTCTATGTCGTCTGGTGAATAACGTGTGCTTGTTATGTGGCAGGTGTTCCTTTATATGGATTACTCTGTTGAATCTTCAGAACAGCTTTAGGGGTAGGAATTATCGTCTGCATTTTACAGATGAGAAGACTGAAACACACAGGTTAAATGAATTGTCCAGTATTTACTTGCTAGTAAATGATAGAGCCAGGATTCAAATCCAGGCAGTCCAATTCCGGGGCCTGCCTTCTAAATCTTTTTTAACCTATGTTATGTTAGCTAAACTTTAACCTTCTTAACCATTAGGTTAAGGTTAATTTATACATTAACCTTCTTAACCAACTTTATACTGCCTCTGTGAACATTACATGCACAATGTTTCAAACATTTACATACATACAAGTTGCTAGTGCTTGTAACTACCATCTCAACAAGAATTACTTCATTATTCTTCCTTGCTTTCCGCCCTTGTAACCTATATTTTTTTTATGTCTTTGCCCTGCTCAATAATGATGTTTCTATCATTCATAATTTCTTTTTGTAAGGTTAAAAACTTATAACCTTTACAGAATAAAGACAGATATTAAATATACTATTTCTCTGGCCTGAAGTGCCTGTGTCTTAATTTAGTAATCATATAGTGAATGGTACATTCTTGCTAGCAGAAGATACCCTTCAGCTATGGATACATACAGTCTGGGTTTGTAATCTGGCCTTGTGATTTACTGACTGTTATTTAGCTGATGAGTCTTTTTTTTTTTTCTCATTGTAAAAGGGAGATTGAAATTTTATCCAACTCATCTAGGACATATCGTTTGTTAATAGAAAAAGATGGTTAAAGTAGGAAGTCATAAAATAATGCATATTTACCTTAAACATTGTATTATAACATAAAACATTAAATACTCACTTATCCATCAATCTCTTGATGTAGGTCTAAGGCTCTTTGGAATCTACTGATTGGAATTTTGTATCATCCTCTCGCATTAAGAATAGCTATGATTCACTGCCTTTAATTTTCAGTTTGAGGTGAAGCTATATGAGTGAAAATTTGTCTAGATTTTTAAAATGTCTCCCATTCTTCATAGTCGTCTTGCCCTATCTAAGTCATTACTGATTCCTTTTAGTTCTCAAGAGTTTTTCCAAAACATTCGACTTAATTTTTTTAAAAGTAACAACTATTTTCTTTTCACACTCCATTGTTATTATGTTATACCATTTTAAATTAAATTACGTAATTTACTGCAAAATAACTGGCAAAAACCAACTGGGAAATATACACAATTGTTTCTTGATTATCATGAAACTCAAATGGTAAGGGCAGGAGTAGTTTATTAACTACTCTCAGATACTATTTCGGCAAGTCCTGGCCATTAACCTGCATGTTTTACAGAAGAAATGGAACAGATTCGTCTTTTTGTTAGGTTGGCTATATGGACGTGGGTTGAGATAGCCTTTCCTGTATATATCTTACAGGATTGTTATAATGAACCAATGAAACAAGGAACAAATGAACAAAGGAAATGATTCTAGTCAATTATACCTCCACTTTTCTATTATTTGGTTAATAGTCTGAATTCCAAATTATTTCATGATTAGAAATCTGAGATTATTTTTTACAATTAGGGCAATATCTTGAGTGAAATAAATTCCAAATTAGGACTATAATTCTGATGTTGGAGGACAAGGTTGCATAAGGATTAAACAGAATGTACAGGCAATTTCCATGTATCTCATTGGGGTAGAAAGCAAAGGAATGAGATAGAATTCTGGCCTTTTTGGTGGGAATGGTTCTGTCCCAGGCTAAGCCCCTGATTATGTTCAGAAGCTGTGTGACTTTGGTCAAGATTGGAAGTACTCAGGATATAATTGTGTGTCCATAGTCACGCGGCCTAGCAGTTTGTCCTGTGCTCGTCCTAAAACTAGGGAGAAATAAAAGCAGCCATAGGCAGACGCTTCCCTATGCCTGTCCTATGTATAGATTCTATCAGTAACAGTAAGTCATCATGTTTTAGGGCCAGAAAGATGTCTGCTATTCATGTTATATGTTTTTCCCTTCTAATTAGGTATTATTTGCTTTTAGCTTTTATTGAGTTATATTTATTAAACTGGTATTATATTAAAAGTTATATCATTTTTAGAGTATGTATCAGTATGTAGAGTAAAAAGGTGGAAAATGTTTTTTTTTAACACTGAGAACCAGTGACATTCTTTTCAAACTAAAACAGTGAAAGGGAAATGAGAATATCCATGAGCTTGAAGCACACTGGAATTTTGCTGTAATACAGGATTTGGTGCAGACTGAATTTGTTTTTGTTTTTTAAAAACTTTATGAAAGCATTCAGCTGTAAGACTGGAAAACAGAAACCAATGAAATTTTAATGTGGTATTTTACAACTTCTTCTCCATGACAACAAGTATTAATAGTATCAGTAATGGCAAATAGTTACCATTTACTATTGATAGGCCCTGTACTAACGTGCTTTATTTATATACAAAAAATCACTTACACTCACAACAACCATTAGGTGCTATTTTTTAAATCCGTGGTTTATAGTTAAGTGAACAGAGTGACTTGTGTAAATTCAGAGAGATAGTGAGCAGCAGAGCAGGCCAGGAGACCCAATTACACTGTCCTTTCAACCATAATCATAGTCATGCAACAGAAACTGCAAGACAAGCGCCAAGAAAGATGCTTGTTCACCCCTTCCTGTTTGCATGCTTCCTAAGAGTCTACTTCTCATCTGTTTCTGAAACAAAATTATTAGGCAGAATGGGAAGACATACTCCATCTTATCTACTTTCTAAATTACTTCCTAGAGTAGTTTTTCAAGTATTACCTTACAATTATCTAGTTTGGAGCCTTTGAGGATTAACATCTTCCAATTTATGTAAGGGAATTGAACAGAGAAATAACAATGAAATGTAGGACTAAAGAATTAAATCTGGAGGAGGTGAGTAAGAAGAGTTAGAATTCACTGTAGATTTTAAAAAGATAATTTTTTTAGTAATTAGTAGACATAAAAATCTTGATGTTGATGTGTAGGTATGTACATTTGACTAAAAATTGATTCATTTGGAGAAAAAATAGTCTTTCCATAACTTGATTTTTCATTTGAAGGAAAAAAAGTTTTTCCATAATTGCTTTTCTTGCACGATTATAAAAATTATACATGCAGAACACGTATTGCTCTCTTTTTAATGTTCTTAACCAGAATGGGAAATTTTCATCACCCTGGACTCCTTAATGTTTGAGAGCCATTTATTGTGTTTATTTCTAAATGAGTTACAAAATTTTGATTTGACCTTTGTTATAGAATTTTTCCCCTTTCTCTATGGAGAGAAACCTCAGTTCTGTCTTTGGGTATTTAGAACAATTCCTTATAGAATATTTCATTATTTTTTTAGTAATATGTTTCCCCCACTGGACTATTAGTTCCACCAAAGCAGGGAGAGTTTCAGTCAACATTTTATTCCTAAAATTCAGCTTGTATCATGGTAGACTGTTGGTGAATGTTATTAAAGGAATGGATGAAGCCTGTAGGTTTTCAGCCAGTGCTTTTTTTGTTGTTGTTGATGTTACTCAAGTCTCATTCTTCTCCATATTTTTTCTCCATTTGAGAGGATAGTGTGTAAGTTCTTCCACTGATTGAGATTTGGCGAGGACCTTATATCCTCATAACCTTGAAAGTTTCCTATAGCTATAGTAATTACTATACAGATGACATGCTAGGAAATGCATTTATTTTATTACTTGACTATTGTATATGTTTATAGTTGCAGTTTATTTTGTAACTTGAATAGAACTTTAGGCTCTAACTACTTAACTACATTGGTTATCTGTCAAACATACCAGGGCTGACTTTTTTCTAACCTTCAGGTCTTAGTTTAAAAACCATTGCCTCAGAGAGCGCTTCTTAGCTCATACCCTCTGAAGTTGTTTTAATTCTGTCATGCTCTATTTCAGACCTATTTTTTTCTGTGGCAGAGACAAACAAAGTTCTCTAAATATCCATATGCTCCCTTACACTTCCCAGCTTCTCTTGGCAAATAGGTTGGGGCCATATGACAACTGGACGGACAGTAAGGGGAAGTGACGTTTTTGAGTCACTTCTGGACTGTGATGTTAAAAAGCTATTGTGCTCCCACCTGCACAGCTCTTTTTGTTGCAGTTATCATGGAACCCAGATGTTACAGACAGCTGTACATTGCAAAAGGGAACTGAGATTCTTATGGAGCCTCACATGAATAAGAAATAAGTATCCTTTCATAAGTGACTGAGATTTCAGATTTAATAAAAGGCCCCATAAATTTGATGAAAACTGTAAACCCACAGATCTAAGAATCTCAACAAACTTCAAGCCCATGAAATATGAAGAAAACTATTCCAAAGAACACGATAATCAAATTGTTAAAAACTAATGTGATAGAAAAAATATTGAAAGCAGGTGGGGGTGGGGGATACATTATATACAGAGGAACAAAGAGAAGGAATACAGCAGATTTCTTGTCAGAAAAAAATGTAAGCAAGAAGACAGTGGGATATCTTGATATTTAAAATACTGAAAGAAAAAACCTATCAACCAATAATTCTAAACTCAGTTGAAATATATTTTAAAATGAAGACAAAATAAAATTTTTTTTTCTGACATCAAGTCAGGGGAGAACCCAGACAGAGTTGAAAACAATTACCAGCAGACCCACAGTTTTAAAAATGTTAAAGGAAGTCCTTTAGGGAGAAGGAAGTAATACTAGATGAAAATATGTATCTATCCAGAGGAATGAAAAGTACTGGAAATGGTAACTACATGAGTAAATGTATATGATATTTTTCTTATTATTCAAATCGTTTTAGAATATAATTGATGTTTAACCAAAATAGAAATAACATAACGTGTGGTTGTTTACACACACGTTACAACAATAGCACGAAAGTCAGGTAGGAAAAAATGTAGGATATGATTATTAGACTCTTATACATATGTGAAGTGATATAATATTACTTGAGGATAGACTGAGATTAGTCAAAGATGTGTATTATAAAAACAAGCAGCTGCTAAAAAACAACAAAGATTTATAACTAATAAGCCAACAAAGGAAATGAAATGTAATCATTTAAAATGTTGAATTATTCTAAAGGAGGGAAGACAAAAGGGAAAGACAACAATAAAAACACGTAGCAGTTGATAGACTTAATCACATAAAATGTAGTGTTGTAAATAACCCAATTAAATTGTAGATATTTTTAATGGATAAAAAGTAAGACCTAACTATATGCTGCCTACAACAAACACACTTCAAGTATAAAGACGCAGTGAGGTTAAAAGCAAAATCATGGAAAAGATATATTATGCTAACACTATTCAAAAGAAAGTGAAGTGGTTATGTTAGTATCAGGCAAAGTATATTTCAGAGCAGTGAGTATTGCCAGGAATAAGTAAGGTCATTTCATAGAAATAAAAGAGTCAGTTTGTTAAAAAAATAAAAATCTTAATCATTTATATACCTAAGAAGAAAGCTTCAAAATACATTCAACAAAAACTAATAGAATTGTAAGGAAAATAGACAAATCTAAAATTATAATAATTTTTGACTTGTATGCCTCTTAGTACCTCTCCATAATTGAGAGAACAAGTTCACAGAAAATCAGTAAGGATATAGATTTGAAGCACAATATTATACGAGTGTATAGACAACTGATTTTTGACAAAGGTGGAAAGATAAATTAGTAAAAATACGATATGCTTTGTAACAAATGGTGCTGGGACAATTGGATTTCATGTGGATATGGAACAAGAACTTGATAAGTTAGACTTCATCAAAATATAAAACTTTGCTCTTCAAAAGACACTTTTAAAAGAATGAAAAGATAAGATATAGACTGGAAGAAAATATTTGTAAAGCATACTCATATATCTGATAACATTTGTATATACAGAATATACAAAGAGCTCTCAAAAATCAGTACCAAGAAAATGAAAACTCAAGAAAACAAAGCCCAACTCCTAGCCGACTAACGTAAATCCTCTTGTCCTTACAAGAAGAAAAAGCTGAGCAAACTTAAAATCAATACTTTTCTTGACCCATCAGACAGTTAGGTTTCAGGGCAAACCACCATCCGAAAATCTGGAGAGAGAGAGAGTCCAATAAAAAGTCACAACTGAGACCTACTTGCCTGAAAGAGAAATTACTGGAGCCATAAACTGACAGGAACACTTAAACAGTAGTGATGAATTTCTAGAAAATAAATAAATGCAATAAAATAAGAGAATTGTAATAAAGGATTCAGGATAAAGTTTACATCAGTTTGGAACAGGAAAGGGAATAGATTAATGGGTGGATTATATACCATGTTTCCCTGAAAATAAGACCTAGCTGGACAATCAGGTCTAATGCATGTGGAGCAAAAATTAATATAAGACCCAGTCTTATTTTACTGTAATATAAGACCGGGTCTTATATAACATAAGCATTTTTGCTCCAAAAGATGCATTAGAGCTGATTGTCCGGCTAGGTCTTATTTTCAGGGAAACACGGTAGCTAAATACATGCTATTGTCAAAGCCATAACTTTTGGGTGGTGGATTTGCATAGGCTTACCTTATGAAAAATAACTAATTAATTATTTAAAATTGGATGGTGCTTGGACCAATATTGAGATTGTGTCACAAGTCATAAATTATTATTCAACTAACTTTTGCATTTCAGGTTTGTTCAAAGAAAAAAGGCCAGATTTTGAACAGAATATTTTATTTCAAATCTTTTCAGACAAGATTTGAGTGTTCACATAGAAACAAAGCCATCCCCACAACACCATTCATCCACTTAAAAAAAAAATCTCATAGGTAACATTTTTATCAAAGAATTTATGAGCAAGGGGAACAAAATGGAAGGTAGTTCTCCTGTGGAATATGTTAACCACATGATAGAAAACCACATTGAGAAAGCAGTGTTTGTTTTTGTTGTTTTTTTTTCTTATAATGTTAATGGTTTATCCTGGAAACAGAGTAAATCACTGAGATATGATATAAGTATTTATGGGATTGGTTAGTCCCTGTGGCCATTTATGTCTCTTTCCATTCATACCCAGGTGGAATCTATCCCAATAGATTTTTAAGTCACTTAAATCTGTATAATTACATCTTTTTAAGTAGTTGCTATGACAAACAGGTTATATCATATAACGTGAGATGATTTACTTCTCAGTGTATCTTCAAAATCTGGAGTTCTTTAACAATAGTAGTGTGCTCGCTTCGGCAGCACATATACTAACAATAGTAGTTACTTCTTTTCTTTCTAATCTTTCTTTTTCCTTTATTATGATCTCCTCATCTACTATTGAGTTCATTCAGCTTTGGTCAAGAAGCTGGCAAAATCAAAAGGCCCTTTGGAACATCTGGATATTTCTTTATATACAGTTGTTGAAAAGATCTTTTTATATGATTACTCTGTGACCCTCTTTATTCATTTACCAGTTCAACAAATAGTTACCTAGAATTGAATCTGTATATATAATTCTGTGCTAGGCCTTAGGGGAGAAGGGTAGTTAGAAAACAATTTGAGACTAATTGTGTTTGAGGTTTGCAAGCAACGTCCCCCAAACACAACCATCTTTTTTTCCCTTGTGTGTGAAAGAAGCCTATTAGAATAGACATGCTCACCTATCTGAGTGTTTTCCTCTGTAGAATATAGACTGCTTCGAGTGCTGTACTGCTTGTTTTTTGTTTGTTTGTTTGTTTGTTTGTTTGTTTTACTGAAGTCACTTTGTACAGTGAGTGCCTAGGACACTGGGAGCTTGATAAACCAGGGCATCTTCAACACTGCTTCTGAAGAATAAGGCAAGTTTTGGATCTCCATTTACTCTCAGATCACTCAAGAGAATCATGCAGGGCAGAAATAGCCTTTGCGTGATGTGTAGGTTCTAACTCCATAATTATTTTTTTATAGCTTGTGAAGCCTGCCTGTGACATTGTGGCAGTTTCTGTGGCTATAGGAGAAAGAGGCTAAGGAAGGGTGGAGAGCCAGGCCCTCCCCTTTCTGGCCTAGAAAACACCTCCCACTCTGCCTCCAAGCTGTACTGTGTTCTTAAATTTGGGGGTGGAGAAGCACAGTGATATTTGAGTCACTTCCCATTCCTTTTTCGTCCCCTCACTCCTTGATGATGAAATAACTCTTAAATGATATTGGGCAAGGGGTAAGCACCTGATTTAAGTATTTCCTGTCATGAAATCTTGATGTAGAAGCAGTAAGGTATAACTTAAATATTATTTATTAAGAATGGTGAACATAGCTTCCAAAATTATGTCTCATTTACTCCTAGAAAATAATTAACTCATTAAGAGGGTGTAGCTAAATAATTTGATTAGGCAGACATTTATTTCATTAGAATGTATGTTCCAGAGGGTAAGAATTTTGTCTATTGGTTCTCTTATATGTATACCCTAAACCCTTAGACAAGTACCAGGTACATGGTAGACAGTACGTATTTATTGAATAAATATGTAAATGAGTGAATTTTCAAGGGCCTTGTATTCACATTTATTATATAGCATAAAGCTATATGATTTTCCAAGTCCTGAAAGGAAGGAATAAATGAAAAACAAACATGAATCTCTTATATTAAATTTACATCAGAGGACATAAAAGTGCTATGTGTCTAATAATGTACATGCAAAGGTATTGACAAATCAAGATTTTAATGAAAATCACCTTTGGTTTTTTATTATATTTTAAAAGGTAGACGTCAGAGGTTATAGAAAGATGAGACATCTTTTCCTTATGGCAGCCTGTTCTAGTTGTCCTCAGCTGTCCACTAATTTTGTCTCAGTTTCTTCATTTATTTAGTAAATGTCTAGGCACTGTTCTTTGTGCTAGGAATACATCAGTGGAGAAAAACGATGAAAATTTCTGCCCTTGTAGAGTACTAGGAAAGACACACAATATAAAATAAACACAATCAATAAGCAATCATATTTATTAGAAGTTGATGTACTATGGGAAAAATGAAAAAGTAGAGCATGGCAAAGAGGTTTGGGATGTTGGGGTACAGGTTGTGTTTTTGCTTTGAAAAATTTCAAACGTACAGAAAAGTTAAAAGAATGGTGCAGTGAACACCCATATGCCCCCAACCTAGATTCTATCATTTTTAACATGTTGCTATATTTGTTTTGTCACATCTGTCCATTTATTCCTCCATCAATTCATCTTATTTTGGAAGCATTTAATGGTAACAACACTTAATGTACCCCTAAAACTTCAGGGGGCATATTATTAACCACAGTTAAATATTTATATTTTCATGTGAAATTTATGTGCATTGCAATGCAAACATCTTAAATATGCTAGTCTGTAAGTTTTGACAAATAAAAACTCCAATCTAACTGAAACTCTTATCAAAATATAGAATATTTTTATCAACCGAGAGCTTCCTCTTTTCCTAGTCAGTCCCTGCCCCTGCTTTTCATCCTCATCCTCAGGTAACCACTGTTCTGATGTTTTTCACATGCATGTTGTCTGTTCAAAAACCTTCCTTTGTAAAGTACATGTTTAAGAAGCTCATTTAAAAAAACTGAGATATTTTTAAAGATTGAGGTTTGAGGATTCTTTATATGTCCAAATATACATATGTGTTCTTTGTCAGATATGTGTTTTGCAAATAGTTTCTCCCAGTCTTTGGTTTGCCTATCCATTTTCTTAGTGGTATCCTTTCATAAGGATATCATTTTAATTTTTTTGAAGTCTAATTAATTTTTTTCATGTTTTATGCTTTTTGTGTTTTGTTTTGTTTTTCCCAAGAAAACTTTGCCTGTACGCAGCACACAAATTAAAAGTTTTTCTCAGAAACTATTTAGTTTTATCTTTTATGTTTAGGTGTATAATCCATCTGCAATTAATTTTTCTGTATGGCATGAAGTAGATAATCGTGGTTCATGTTCCCCCTCCCCCAATTTGGCTATCAAGTTGTTCAAGTACTGTCTATTGCAAAGACTTTCCTTTTCCCGTTAGATTGCTTTTGGAACCTTTGGGGAAAAAAATCAAATGACTGTATAAGTGTGAGCCCAAAGCTGGGTTCTCTATTCTAGTCCATTGATTTATTTTTCTATCCCTACATCAGTACCACACTGTCTTCATTACTGTAAATTTGTAGCAAGTTTTGAAGTCAGGTGTTGTAACTCTTCTAAATTTGTTCATTTTCAAGATTTCTTTGGTTATTCTAAATCCTTTTCATAGCCATATAAATTTTAGAATCAGTTTGTCAGCTTCTACCAAAAAACCCTCCTAGGATTATGACTGAGATTACATTGAATCTAGAGAACAATTTGGAAGACTAGACATCCAGCAGTGTTTTGTAGTTTTCAGTATAGAAAGTATTATCTTCAAAAATTTTAAATTTCCTCCTAAGTGTTTTATGATTGGTAAGCTATTATAAATCGATTTTTTAAAATTTCATTTTCTATTAGTTGCTGCTTGTACAAAAATACAATTGATTTTTTTTGTATATTGACTTTGTACTCCGTGATCTTGCTAAATTCACTTTATTGGTTCTTTTGTTGTTTTGTAAATTTTTTAGTGTATTCTGCATAAACAACCATGCCATCTGTTACTAGAGAGTTTTACTTCTTTTTTGATCTTTAGGCCTGTTTTTTTCATTTCCTTACCTTATTACACCAGCTAGGATCTCCAATGAAACATTGAGTAGAATGGTGGGAGTGGATACCCTTGCCTTCTTCTGATCTTGAGGAAAAGGTTCAGTATTTCATTATTAAGTAAAATGTTAGCTGTAATTTTTTTTGTAAATACGTGTCATATTGAAGACTTCAAGCTTTGTTTTAATCTTGGTGAGCCACAGCTGCAATTTGTTTAGTTCTCTTAGCCTTAGATGGACTTCTTGGAGTTTGCCTCCTATGTGTGTTGTTCAGGGGTCAGGGTTTGTAGACACAATTTGAATCTCCTCTCTGTGGCTTTCTCCTTTCCTGGTTATATCCCTTCAATTTCCAACTACTGTAATTGCCCCAAACTTTGTCCTTTGATTCCTTATGCAAGTAAGTCTGCAGATTTCTATCCAAATTCTGGCTGTCCCATGTCTAGAAAACCTTAAATGGGAAACTCTTTCAGTGACATTCCTTTCTTTCAGATGTCCACTTCTCTAAATCTGTCTACTTTTAGTGACTCTGCAGTATTTTCAGATAGTTGATTTTAATACAATTTTCCAATGTTCACAATTGTATTCTCTGAGAAGTTTGGTCCAGTATAAACAATTTCAACATTAGCAGACATGGAACCTACATTTTCAAATAATGTGGTTGGAATAGTCTTTAAAGAGAATGTGGAATTTAAGCTAAGATTTGAAAGAAGAGAGGGACTTAACCAAAGTGATTGTTTTTTTTTTTAATCCTTCAGGCAGACAGAAGAGTGATAGCCAAGGTGGGGGGAAATGCCTAAAATGTTGGAGGAACAGCAAGAGGAGCAGGGATTTGAGGAGAAGAGTGGTATGATCAGACATGCATTTCAAAAATATAACCCCTATTTTTTTTTTGTAAATAGATTGTATGGATGCAAATGCGGAAGCAGAAAGTTAATTAGGAGGCTGTTGCAAGAATTCATAGGATAGATAATGGCTACTCAAACCAGAGTAATATCATTGGACATAGTGAGACTAATGAAGTGCTAGGTATGTTATGAAGGAAGAGCCAACAGATTTTCCAATTGATTGGATGTTAGGTGTGAAAGAAAGTAAGGTGTTTAGAATGGCTCCATGGTGTTTTGGCAAGTAGCACAAAAGAATGGAATTGCCATCAGCTGAGCTGGAGAAAGCTGTGGGTGAATCATTTTAATAAGACAAGGTCTGTGCCCTAAAAGACAATCATAAGTGAGAGAGATAATTAAATAACTAATGTGATCAACTAACTGAACTAATGTGCTAAGAATGTTTTATAGTAGTTCTATGGGAAAGCGGAGGAGAAAAAAGTATTTCAACTTATGATGAAGGAACAAGTGACAATGGATCAATGTATTGAAGAATAAATTGAGTGTGAAAGAACAGGGAGGAAGGAATTAGTAATGGAAAAATAATCATGAACAATATCACAAAAACGCAAAAATTAATGCTAAGAGCTTGGGGATGGGAGACAGTTTTGTGTGACTTGAGCTAAAGATGTGTAATGAAGATGGTTGGAAAAAGGATGGAGTACTTTAAGAGAGGAAATGATGGGGAAAAGATATAACCAAGCTAAAGAATATATTATTTACTATGCTAATGAGCTGGCAGTTATCCAGTAGGCATTAGGGAAGTAGAAAGAGGTACTTTTAAGCAGTAATGTAAAAATCCTTGGGTGGAAAATACCCAGTAATTTGTTTTGTTTCTTATTTTTCTGTTCCTTGGCCAAAGGCAATTAAACATATTGTAAATAAATCACAAAAATGTAGATTCAGTGTTGTAGTTCTATCAGACATTTCCTGAGCTGTTCTAGCTCAGTGTTATGAATTTAATTTGATGTGTGTGTTTTCTGGCATGATTTAATGACTTCTCATGATCTTAAATAGAAAGGAACAACATTCACTTACAAAGTGAATAATGCCAGTTTCTTCAGTAATTTGGGTAGGGAATTAAGTGGTTAGTCGTTTGCTAGCTCATCATGAATCAAAAATGTTTTATAACCATTGTGAAAATATTAATGCTATTGAATCTTCTCTTCAGATTTTGGGCCTCAGGGCTGAGACATCAGGAGATTTTCAGTAGCAGTCAGTCAAAAGCATGACATATATTTATTTCTCTTACTCATATAACAAAAGGTAGTATTGGTTGTAAAATGTATGATGCTTATTTTGCATGTTTTAGATATACATATTAGTTAATCTAGGAACAGTGTTGTTGGAAGCCTAGAAGAAATAGTATATTCCTTGAGATACTTTAGAATTATCAAATGTCTTGCTTAGAAAAGGTGGGGGGTCCTTTCTACTTTAAATTTTTGAGCAGTATTCAAAGTGCTTAATATTTATGATTTCTATGTTATACAGAAGGAAAAACTGGTTTTAGGGCAAAAAATGTGGATTTGAATTCTGGATCCTCCTCTTAGTAGTGGTTTAAGATTGATTGAGTCTCAACTCTGAGTTTCTTTTTTTGTTTTTTTATAAATCTATTGCTGCTCACCATTTCCTGTAGCCATTTTATGTTTTGTCTTCTGGTAGCGTGGTGTCTCCATTATTTCTTTGCCCATGTATTTCTGTCTGTTATTTTAGTGTGTAGTAATCTATGTTATTTTCCCTCTATTTCCTCTTTTTTTATGTTATGTGTCTCAGTTGTGGATTTTTTGTGTGTAGTGACCATTAAGTTTATGTAAAAGAAAGTTGCATATATACAGTAGTCCATTTTCTTCTACATGCATCTTATCTCCATTCCGCTTTGCAAATTCAGACCTTTATCTCCTCCCTTTTTATGTTTTTATTATCACAAATTATCCCTATTTATGCTATGAGTTTATTTCTGAGTTGCAGTGGCTATTATCTTCTTTCCTTTTTTTTACGATTTTACCTCATTTAACCTTTATGTTATACTTAAGCATATAGTGCCCTCCCTATTCTGAATAAGAGTTGCAATTTTCTGTTTCTGTCTGTCTGTTTTAGTTATCTTACTCATAGTTGTGTATCCTTTTGTCTTTTTGTTCCAGGTGCAATAACCTCCTTCAGTACTTCCTATAATGCAGGCTTTGTGGTGGAAAATTCCCTCAGCTTCTCTTTATCTGGAAGGACCTTTATTATTCCTTCACATCTAAAGGATAATTTTGCTGGATTTGCAAAGTTATGCTTGGCTGGTATTTTCTCTCTTCTAATAGTTTGAATATTTGATTCTATTCCTTCCTAGCTTGTAGAGTTTCTGCTGAAAAATCTGATGATAAACTAATGGGTCTTCCTTTATAGGTTACTGTCTTCTTTTTTCCTGGCTGCCTTGAGAATTCTTTCTTTGTCATTAATTTTTAACAGTTTTAATATAATGTGCCTTGGAGAAGTCCTTTTGTATTAACATAATTAGGTGTTCTGTTTGCTTCTTGGGTTGGATGATTCAGTTCTTTCCATAGGTTTGGGATGTTCTTGTTGACTATTTGAATAGACTCTCTGTTCCCTTCTCTCTCTGTTCTTCTTGTATACCCATTATTAGTATATCACTCTTTGATGGAGTCAGACAGTTCTTGTAGAGTTCTTTCATTTCTTTTACCTCTCAAGTCTTTCACTTCTTCCAGATTTCTGTCTTCAATATCACTAATTCTTTCCTGCATCTGGTTAGCTCTATTTCTTGAACTCTCTATTTCATTCTTCATTTCTTTTATTGAGTTCTTCAGCTCCAGAATTTCAATTTGATTCTTTTTTTTTTTTAAAGTTTCAGTCTCTTTGGTAAAATATTCCTTTTGTTCATTGATTTTATTTCTGAGTTCATTAAACTGCCTATCTGAGTTTTCTTGCATTTCATTGAATTTTTTCAGAACTGCAATGTTAAATTCTCTGTCATATAAGTCACCTATTTCCTTGTCTTTAAGTTTATTTTCTGGAGATTTTTATTTTTCTTTCTGAGTTGTCTTGTTAACTTGGTTTTCATAATATTTGATGGACTATTTCTCTGCCTAGACATTTATAGGAGTGAACTCTGCAGCTGGTTGTTAAGAGGTCTTTCTTTTATTTTCCAGTAGGTGGCACTGGAGCACAAGTGTTTGACTTTCTCTGGCACTGTTCCCAGTTCTCAGATCTCTGCTGGGTGCTGGAAAATGCCTTGTATTCCATGGGGAGTTGTGCGTCTCCTCTGTGACCAGGTTGCCTCCGTCTCCCTGTGGGAGAATGTGCTGAGCAATGTGGTTCTGAGACCCTGAAATTCCAGTGCTGCCCCTGCAGCCAGACACAGTGCTGTGCTTCCTGAGCTGTGCCAGGAGCCTCTGCTTGGATCAGTGAATGAGTGGGGGCAGGATGGGCTGGGAGAGGTTGCTGGTGTGTTTGTAGCTTTTTTCTTCTCCCAGTAATGGCAACTGTCAGACAGCCGCTGCCTCCTCATCTGTGTAACTCCACCCCCTTCACTGGTATTAGCTGCAGTGTCAGCCTGCTGCTCAGGAACTCTTTCCAGTTCTCAGAGCTGTAGATACTCTGCTGTATAACCCAACACTCACTGCTACAGCTTCTTCTGGGTTCCTCTGCCAGGAGGTGAACTCTTGGAGGGAGCGGGGAGGCAGCCAGGGTCCATAGCGTTGTTTCCTGCCTGGCATTGGCGGCTGCTAGAACAAGGCTGTCTCAGTATTTGCTCTTCTGTATTCAGCTTCTGCTCTGATCGCTGGGTTCAGCCATATAATATGCTGATCACTCAGGCAGGAATGGTTGGGGGAACAGAGAGTGCACCTGTAGCCGGATTCCTCCCCTCTCTCGAGACCTGCAGTGAGCTCTGTACTGCATCCACAGTACTTATCTCTGCTCTTCTCCTTTCCTGCCTCCCCTGTTTCCCCGGATATGCCCACCTTCAGATGTTTCAATGCACAGATCTCTCAGACATGTTTGTGTGTTGTGCGTGGAATCCTTTGTTGACTTATAGCTGTTCAACTTGTTGTAACTTCAAGGTGAGAGATCAAGGGTACCCCTTATGCCGCCATGCTTCTGACGGCACTGCCACATTAACCAAAACTTTGGATTTAGAATTGAACTAATTTAAGCCCTAGCTCAATAATGGAGATTTCAAAATAATTGTTTTTCTTTTCATTTACAAAGCTTTTGATTTCATTAAAAAATATCTATGGCATGAACCTTCTGCATGAGTGATTATACAGTAAAGGGGCCGGCTACAAAATCTACATACAAAAGTTCATTGCATTTCTATAAATTAACAATGAAATCTCAGAAGAAGAAAAAAAATCCTTTTGATATTGCAACAAAAAAGAATAAAATACCTAGGAATAAACTTAACCAAGGATTTGAAAGACCTGTATACTGAAAACTATAAGACATTCTTAAAAGAAATTGAAGAAGACACAAAGAAGTGGAAAGCCATTCCATGTTCATGGATTGGAAGGATCAACATAGTTAAAATGGCCATATTACCCAAAGCAATATACAGATTGAATGCAATCCCCATCAAAATCCCAATGGCATTTTTTAAAGAAATAGAACAACAAAATCATCAGATTTGTATGGAACCACAAAAGACCCCAAATAGCCAAAGCAATGCTAAGAAAAAAGAAGAATGCTGCAGGGATCACATTCCTTGACTTTAGCTTGTACTACAGGGCAGCAGTAATCAAAACAGCATGGTATTGGCAGAAGAACAGACACATAGACCAATGGAATAGAATTGAGAATCCAGAAACAAATCCACATAAATATGGACAGATAATTTTTGACGAAGAAGCCAAAACCATGCAATGGAGAAAAGACAGCCTCTTCAAAAAATGGTGCTGGCAGAACTGGGAAGCCACGTGCAAAAGAATGAAACTAGACTGCTATCTGTCACCATGTACCAAAATTAATTCAAAATAGATCAAAGACCTAAACATAAGACCTAAAACAGTAAACTACATAGAAGAAAACATAGGTACTAAACTTATGGACCTTGGGTTCAAAGAGCATTTTATGAATTTGACTCCAAAGGCAAGGGAAGTAAAAGCTAAAATAAATGAATGGGACTATATCAAACTAAAAAGCCTCTGCACAGCAAAAGAAACCATTGACAAGATAAAGAGGCAACCAACCGAATGGGAGAAGATATTTGCAAACAACTCCTCTGATAAGGGGCTAATATCCAAAATATATAAGGTACTCATACAACTCAACAACAAAAAAACAAACAATTCAATTAAAAAATGGGCAGAGAACCTGAAGAGACATTTCTCCAAAGAGGACATACAAATGGCAAATAGACATATGAAAAAATACTCAACATCACTAATCATCAGAGAAATGCAAATAAAAACCACAATGAGATATCACCTCACCCCAGTTAGAATGGCTATCATCAACAAGACAAATAGTAACAAATGTTTGAGAGGCTGTGGAGAAAAAGGAACCCTCACACATTGTTGGTGGGAATGCAGACTATTGCAGCCACTATGGAAGGCAGTGTGGAGGTTCCTCAAAAAATTAAAAATAGAATTACCATATGACCCAGCAATCTCTCTTCTGGGTATCTACCCAAATAATCTGAAAACATTTATCCATAAAGACATATGTGCTCCAGAATTCATTGCAGCTTTATTTATGGTGGCCAAGACACAGAAACAACCAATGTGTCCTTCGATAGATGAATGGATAAAGAAGTTGTGGTATATATACACAATGGAATACTATTCGGCGGTAAGAAAAGGTGAAATAGTACCATTTGTGACAACATGGGTCAATCTTGAGATTATAATGCTAAGCGAAATAAGTCAGACAGTAAAAGTAGAGAACAATATAATTTCACTTATATGTGGTATATAAACCAAAAACAACGAAAGAACAAGACAAACAAATGAAGAAACAAAGACTCATAGACAAAGACAATAGTTTAGTGGTTACCAGAGGGTAAGAGGGGAGGGGAGTGGCAGATGAGGGTAAAGGGGGTCAAATATATGGTAATGGAAGGAGAACTGACTCTGGGTGGTGAACACACAATATGAGATGTGATGATATGTTACAAAATTGTATACCTGAAATCTATGTAACTTTACTAACAGTTGTCACCCCAATGAACTTTAATTAAAAAAAAAGTGAATCATCAACATCATCACCATCACCATCATCATCATCATCATCCAGATTTAAAAAAAACCTATTTTTGTCCTCAAATAGTAAATTAATCATGTAATTTTTTAAAGTTCTGCTAAAACCTATATAAGTTTTCTAACTGCAGAGAAAACAGATGGAGTTCTTACTCCCAGATCATTATAAAATGAATACAATTCTTGAACTTGAAAAACTTGATCGGAGAGACCCAATTTCTATTTGAATATGATTTAAAATACTACTTTTTATATGTAAAGGACTTTGGTAGTCTAATAATGACAGATTGGATCTATTTAAATAAGATGGCAGGAGTGTCACTTCTAGAATATCAAAGATCTTTGATACAAGGCATAGGTCTTTGAAAACAATTTGAACTTGGGCTTTGATAATGTTTTAAAAATAGATTCTGAATGGAATCTATTATATCATGGACAAAAACTTTAATGTAACAAATGTACCTTTATTTTGATATTTTATGCACGTGGATTAATTGTTGTGTTTAGGGTAAGCTAAGCTATTCTGCACAGAATGGGAAAAGCCTGTTTTATGTTTCTGTAGTTACTACTTTTCCGAATGAGATGATTGGCATCTCATATCTCATTTGATTATTTCATCACTGAAGTTATATTCTTTTTCTTTCATATAGGAAACCATAATGCTATTTTGGATTTCAATGTTCTAATGCTTCAGGGAAGTGGTGTGTGTGTGTGTGTGTGTGTGTGTGTGTGTGTATGTTTTAGAGTTGCTTTTTTGTTATGTCATTTGGAAGCTAGGCACTAATAATAATATGATTATTTTTAGCACTAACAAAGTCCTTTTAATCTATAATGCTAGAAATATTTAATGGAAGCCTATTTGAAAATATCTTGTATAGTAAAAATGCAAATTTATTATGCAAATAAATTACACAAATTTAAATATGCAATTTATTTAGGAAGAGACTTATCACCTGGCTGTTCCCAGATCTCATTGGTATTGTTTGTTTCACAGATTTTTCCCTTTCACTAGGCCAGACACTGTGGCCCAGTACTTGCATAATCTCTGTTGCATAACAACAGTTAATTACAGCCCTTGATCAAAAGCACTTTGGCTTACTGTTTTTGTGGCAAGAAAAGGAACAGAATAATGATTTTATGCCTTCACTGAAGCTGAGTCATAAGTGAATAGGTTGTAGGGCCTCAGATTTCATTTTCCAGACCTCCAAATAAAAAACAGTTATAAAATGAGACCAATTTTATTTACCTTTCAGACCATGTGGATGAACGAACAGTATGCAATGGAATTGCCCCTGAAAAAGATGTAGATGGATTTCATATCATCAATATTGGAAGACTGTGCCTTGATCAGCATTCTTTCATACCTGCCACTGCCAGTGCTGTTTGGGAAATAATCAAAAGAACAGGTTGGTAACTTGTGGTCTACAGGTCGTGGGCACTAAGTGCCAAACAAAGTATTTGTGTTTTGCCTTGATGGGACCATCTCAGTTCCACTGAGTGAAAGAATATGATAAGCCATAAAACGTCAATCTGTAGAAAGATATAAAGTTATATAAGTCGAAGAATAATTGAAAGAAAAAAAAAACTGAGGTTATATGTAACTGCTCTTACATTTTGTACGGAGTGAATTTTCTAAATAGTAGATTTTCTTCCCTAAACAATATATTTTTATGTACATTTTCCAAAATGTATTATTCCTTTGTCTTTAAAAATAAAATGTGCTGAACATATTTGAATCTCTAATGACCTAGGTTTTTAATATAAACATTTACCCTTGAATTGTGTTCTAAATACCGTATGTAAAGTCCTTCTAGCACCTCAAGGTGTGTAGAGATGTGTACCGCTACATTAATTGACTCCATATTGCCTTTTATATTGGTGATTCTCCTGCCTCCCTCACTGTCACTTCCAGGTCTGACAACATTTTCTCCTTTCTAATTTGCTGTTTTCTGATTAAATGAGAAAATTTCCAAGGGAAAGCAGATCCTAGAATCATCCTAGAATGTTAGTACTTGAAAAAATCTTAATTGTAACTTGTTCATTTTACTTATGAAGAAACTATGCCCAATAGAGGTAAAGTGTGTTAAATCTGCAAGTTTTATCTTTCATACAGTTTTAAATCCCTAGTACTTCTCTCCTATGGAATAAAGTGCATGAACTTTTTGAAAAATACTTTTTTCCCTATTCATTTTGTTCCAGTTGTGGTCAAAGTGTGATTGCCAATTAAACTTAACATGTTGTACTTTGCTTATTTTATAATTAGCAGTTAATATATTTTTAAATCTCTGAACTTCTAATTCTTCATGTGAATTTCAATGTTTAAAAGTAATTAATGGCAACTTTAAAATATCTGTGTTTTTTTAGTTGAAGACATAATTGAGAGAAAGTGACAAATGCACAAAGTGTAAAAACAAACATTTATAAATAACGAATGTGGATACATTATAGACAAGCCACACACTAATCCATATTTAACTAGAAGTTTTTAAAGAATGTTTCAGTTGGCTGTTCAAATGTTTGATTTGCTTCTTCTTGTTCTTTATTTAAATTAAACTGTGTTTTAAGGGATTGAAACATTTGGAAAAAATGTGGTTGTGGCTGGAAGATCCAAGAATGTAGGGATGCCCATTGCCATGCTTTTACATACGGATGGAGAACATGAACGGCCAGGAGGTAGGAGGCACCTTGGAGATTCTCTATACTTTTACAATTTTCTTCTTAAAATCATCAAATAAAGATATTTGCAATTGTGACTTAGTGTATGTGTAGGTTTATGCAAACAAAGATTTCCCTTATTCCTCATCTGATAACATGAGTGCCTTGAAGTGAATAAAGGAGATACTGGAACTATGTGGCCCCTTTGTTCCTACTTTTCCTTTCGGCTATACATACTTTCTTTAAATCCTTAGCAATATAGACATTAAGAAAGATGGAAAGCCACTAGATACATAAAATCACATGTTGGTAGACATCTGCATGCTTATATGCACACACACACACACACACACACACACACACACACACTCACACAAACACCAACATACAGATATATAGATTTCTTGTTAACCTTGGCAAATTCCAGTTTCCTAATCTCAGATTTCCAAATATAATACTTGTTTTAGGATCTGGGTTGACATATGCACATGAGATAATTTTTTAAGCTACAAAACCCTATGAAAAAATATGCCCGATGATAATATATCACTTATCTAAAATGATGAATGATGAGACTATTGAATATTATTTTTCCTTCCTGAGCCTAAGGATTTAAACATTGTCACAAATCAAAATGTGAATGTGGATCATAGTAAATTAGAGCCTCATAGTGACTCCAGGTAACTAAAAAGTCTCAGTTTGAAGAGCTCTTTGAAAGACCAAATCTGATGGATTGAATACGGCTTTTTTGATAACCATCTACAAAAGTACATTTCTAGTTCTACTATTCACTTACAACTGAATCTATTTAGTAATTACCTATCTATCTCAGGGTATAATGAAGATATTGATTCATATTTGCTTTTATGTAAGAGTTTCTGTGTTAAACAATGGAAAACAACCGGAAAATTTACCTGGGTATACTGTTTTTGTTGGAAATTTTTGACAAAGAGCCAATAAACAGATTTTTCTTTTTCAACATTTCGTTTTCAAATCTCATCAATAACATAACAATAACATAGCTGTACAACTTGCAGAATACTTTCTCATGAACTATGTTATTTAGTTCTCAATAATTCTGGCATATATTAATATTATGTTCATTTTGCAGCTAAAGGAAATGAGCTTTAGAGACTTCAGGTGACTTAGCCAAGGCCACACAGGAAGTAACGGATCAGAGCTGGCAGCCGGGTGCTGACTGTATGGTTAGGAAGATAGACTTGGAGTCAGACCCTCTCCTGCCAAACCCTGTGTCCTTGGACAAGTCATTTAATCTGTGTGAGCCTCTACTTCCCTCATCTGTAAAATGCATATAATATTAATATTGCCTTCACTGGATAATTGTGAAAATTTACCAAGATATGAATGTAAAGCACTAATTACAGTGCCTGACACAGGTAAGTAAGCCCGTGGTACATGTGAACTGTGGCTATTATTTCCATTATTATGCATAAGTTCATAATCTGTGACCATACTAATCATAAAGTTTAGAGTAACTTGATCCAAGATTAGTGATGTATTTTTCACCTTCATTTGATATTCTTTTTTTCTGGTGGGTTTTATGTTTGTTTTATTTTGGATCAAATCTAGTTTTTGTTGTGATAATTTGCATAAATGTAGAATTTAAAAAGCCTATCAAGTATTTGATTAGAAATATGATATCATAAAACTCCAAATCATACTTTAAAGTGCACTTCTTCTTGTAGATATCAATATATTATATGCTAATTTCTTGATACATTTCAATTTTGAATTATTTGTCTATATAATAAGAAAATTAACTTACTATTCATGCAGTTTTAAAGTATATATTCCTATGTCATAAAACATTAACTTTTAAAATATTGTATACTTTGTGTTATAAAATATTTTCACTTGACTATATGATAGAAGTGTGGTTAGTTATAGCACTGATTACTTCCAAGCCAGGTAGTTAAATTTACATTTATTATAGCGGCTCTTAGGTGCTGTTATAATTACAGTATCTAAAAGGTAATAAATTATATTAAAAATGATGTTGGACAGTATATAACATGCGTGGTGTTTAATCTCATGCATATTTAATAGGAGTATGATGACCTATATGATGAATGTAATGAATTGTTGAGAGCTGCTTACTGAAGATTTGGAGTCTGTGGGAAAGTTAATATTTCAAATGTCCATGTCTCCTAGAGCAGTAATTATGTGTAATAACTATGTGTGCGTTGTTAGCTAATAGAGGTAATGAAGGAGGATTAACTCAGCCTATTCATATCTAGAGACATTGTTCTGATGACACTCACAATGTTGAGCATTCAGTTCACACTGTATTTCTTTGCCAAAAGAGATTCAGAACCCTAATGATTCATTTGTGTCTTAGAGCCAAAGATAACACTTTAGAAGAAAAATGGCCATAATGTAATTTAACTTGATTAGTATATATCTACTCGTGTCTAGCTGTTAGTCTTGATTATCTAGGATGTGGATCCCAGCTGTTTGGCGAGAAAGAGCACCTTTTAATTCTTCAAGAGCTTGAAATACGTAGAGGACTGAAAATGTGCTAAAATCTTGAGGTCACAGGGTGGTGCAGGTACTCCATTCTGCAGAATACTGCAGGGTGATCACCTTCTGCTTAGGACAGGTCATCACAGAAGGCTTTGTAGAGGACATGACATTAGAGCCAGTACGTAGTTTATACAGAGCAGGTGAGAGATGCTTCCTGTCCTCCAAGAGCTGCCAGTCCTGCTGGTGGTGCTGGGCATGAGATACAAGTATGGATGACTTATAATCAAATGCATATAATATTAATATCTCCTCCAATATAACATCTGGGAAAGCAATTATAAACATGCAGTGGCACAAAATAAAATTTGGCACCCTTAAGAAAAATTATATTTGCATTGGGAAGCCCATGATTGTGGGGGACATAAAGAGAGTGACAGTGGAGAGTCTCGTCTTATGAGCCCACTACTTACCAGGTTGTTTGAGTACCATTGTGACCCTCTATCGACCACAGTGTATTCTTTTAACTTCTTTGTATGTAATAACCTACACAGTTTCACCTTCTTTCAGAATGAAAATTGAATACCATTGGCTTTAGCACAACGTCTTTAGTTTTAGTTTCACTGTGAGGAAGCAAGAGAGAAGTTCTGCAGTTTCTGCAAAACAGTTTTTTTTTCCCTTCAAGATAACAAGGTGCCATGATGATGATTAATCATCAGCAAAGGAATACAGAATCTGATTTTATTTCAAATTCTTTTAGAGAATTAGTGAGCTTTTTCTGCATGTTTTTATAGTCTTATGTAGGACATCTCATCTAAATAGGTCCCCCTAAATGGCCACAACACGGGCCTCCTTTAACTAAAAGGTTGTGGTGTCCTTGCAGTGGCATTGATGCTGGGACTTGGCCTGGCAACCAGCTGATTTTGCTTCGAGTCTGTGGACCCCAGGATGTTCTTGATTTCATTCAGGCAGTATGCATTTAGTACTTGTTCTCTATGGAACACTGTGGGGGACAGTGGCGAAAATGACTTAGTCTTCGGTTTCCAGAAGGTGATAGTCTGCATCTGCAGGGTTCCTCTTTGGACACGGTGTTTTCTCAAAGCACTGCTTCTGCACTGGTGTTCAGCTTTTGCACTCAAGCTGCCCTTCTGCTACAACTTTCTGTATATCAGGTATGTTTTATTCAAGGAACATCCTACCTAAATGGATAAACACAAGATATTTTGCCAATGGAATGCCTTTCCTTTGTGAAAATTAGTTCCAGTTGTGAACATGAACTGTTTGCCAGCCCAAGAGCATTGTCTCCCACCTACAGGAGGTGCCTTCAGGTAGTCGCACGGAGTGGATGTTCGAGGCCGTGCAATGAGATGTGCATGGTATGTGTGATTAAGCTCAGCCTAGTGTCAGATGGGGCCAGACACTCTCGGGTTTCAAAGAGAGGAGCCAAATAGAAATGCCTAGAAATGCAGGAGTGATGCAAAGCGATCATGACTGAGACTCAGCCTTGGCACTGGAGTAGAGTGAGATGTTTGCTGCCTCTGTGATTGAACTGTTGTCAAACTGGGGCAGGGAGGATGGCAGCTATTGGGTCTCTGCGCCTCCCATCCTACTGCTCCTAAGTTACAAGTCCTCATGATGAGATAGTGGGATGTTAGGTTTTGTGATGCCTTCAACTTCACTCAATTACAGCTTTGAGTTTACATAGTGGAAAGCAATAGACAAGAACAGATACTTGTCCTAGTCTTGTTTACTAAGCTGAATAATAAGAGTGCTGTTTCATTGTCAATGTCTCCTAAATTCAGCCAGTTAGGATCTGGAAAGCACCGTACTTGGAAAATACCATATATTCTCACATCACACAACTGGGTCTATTACGTTGTTCAAACTAACATTAAACATTACTTAAAATGTAAAGTGAAGTGCAAATCTTTCTCTTTTCCTTTCGTTTTCTCTCTTTTGCCATGACCTCAGAGGCACTGACTTTATTACCAGCACAAAACATCCGTTTTTGATGTCTCTAAGCCTCATTGTTGAAGGCATCACTCATACGGATGTTGTGGTCTGCTCCACCCCACCTTTCCACCCATTCCTTCTGTCCCTTTCTCCCTGGTACCTTCTGCTGAAGCTGCATACAACTACCCACTCTTCCCCAAGCACTGTCTCTTCCATGGCTCCTTGCCGGTGCATGCCCTGTTCCCTCTCTGGAATGCCATTTCCCATCACTCACCTGCTGTCCTCTCATCTCCCACCCGTCTTTCAAGATGCCACCCAAATTTTCTAAGTTTTAAGCGTTGTATATGCTGCCGTCACAATAATAATCCTACTGCATATTGATTATCTACCTGTTCCCTTTTCCTACACACACAGTAAACATGAACTTATCAATGACAACTATTTTGTCTTAGGCTTTTTGTATTTCTGAAATTTAGCACAGGGCTTGACCTGTTATAATGCAACTAGTCAGTCAATCAGTGAAAGTTTATTTAGTGTCTCTTATGTGCCATGTATTGTGCCAGTATTGTAGAAAGTAAGATCGCAGGCAAGGGATTTAAAATAAAACATCGTCATTTATTGCAAAAAATCCCTGTTTTAATACAGCTGTTCCCTGTATAATGGAAGGAAGGAGAAGAGGGAGAAAAGTAGCTAGGTGCTTACCACACACTTAATTCCTTCATATTTTAAAATTATAGGCATTTATATAGAAGTGTTACTTAAGACTCCTCTTTCCCCAAGAATCTGGTCACAGGGGAAGAGAGTGCCGCGTGACCATGACAAAGAGGAGAAGAGATCTCAGGACTCTGGGATGGGAGGGCAAGTTCTTGCTGATAGCATTAATTGAAAGGTCACAGTGTTTTTCGGATAAAACATTTAGTATTTAACATTTTGTATACACTAACATTTTTCCCTCAGCTGCTGACATGTAATGCTGCCTTCTGACAGAAGGGCTGATTTCTTTGTCACTAAGAATGGGAATGCTATGATGAATAAATTAGATATTGCCCTGTCTTCTTGAGCTTACACTCTAGTAGGAAAGACAGTCATGAAACATTTAGGTATAAATGGTTAATCATTGTAATTTTGCCAAATGCTGCAAAGGAGAAGCAGAGCTTCCTATAATAAAAATCTTAGTTGTAGGAAGGAATGAATGATTTCTAATTATATTTACATATGGTTGTTGTACCCTTTTTTTGTCTACCTTCTGTTACTGTTGTAATGGGATGTTTTTATTGCATACTTTCTGTTACTGTTCTTCACTTCAAACTAAACAATCCCACCTCAGGCAACAATAAAATTATCTTCTACTTGAAGCTATTAAAAATTCCTAAAATCTGGAAGAAAGTAGTTTGCTCTCTACAAAATAAAAGAATGTGGGCTGTATTCTGTTTGATCAGTCGATACCTGTGAAATTGCTTCTGTTTTTTTATTCTTCACTTGTAGTTTGTTGCTCTTCTTTTATCTAGGGTCTTTTTCTGTTTCCCTTTGTGAATATATCTGTAGACTCTCAGGACTTTCCAGCATTGCTTCTATTTGCCCCCTCCCTCATTGTTCAAATCTAAGCTCTTACTATCATCCTTCAGCGTCCCAAATCCTGAAGGTTCCCTCCTTCTCATCCATTATAGCTCAGCTCGGATGTAACTTCCTCAGCAGGATTCTCTGATAATCCCTCTCACCCTGCTCACACACACTAGTGAAGAACTTTTCCTTTGCAACAGTTACCAGTTTGTGATTGTCATTTATTTGTGTCATTATTTGATTAATCATCATCACACTCACTGGACAATTAACTTCACAAGAGCAAAAACCAGATGTGTGTTTCTTCCCATTTTATCTCTAGCATCTAGCTGTCTAAAAAGTCTTCATCCAATAAATGAATGAATAAATTTACCTTATTTGTAGACCAAGAGTATCATAGAATAATACAGCTATTCCTATACTGTATTATTAGGAATGCTGATATACCACAAGACCTTAAATAGGTTTTAATTTTTTAAAAAGGGGAGAAGAGTTGGCCAAATTAGTTTGGGAAATCTGGGTCAAACAAAATCAAAGATAACTTGACTGTGATATTTCCAAAGGCATTAATATAGTAATATAAGTAAGCACCGTGAATCTCTGACATAGTAATAGTATATAGTATTGGACGCTGGAAATTGTATATATATATTCAACACATTTCACCCTGATTACATATATATATATATATATATATATATATATATATATATATATATATATATGGCACAGTCTATATATTTGTATTTATATTTGCTCTATTTGTACTAGCATATCCCAGAGGTCTACTCTTTTTCTAGGAAAGGATGAATAGGAAGGCCATCAACAGCACATTGTTCTTTATGATGTCTCATTTTTCCCTCTCAAATGCAGGAGCCTGGAGAATACTTATTTAGTTTTAGTCTATGATCTTGTAAGCATGTTTGCAGAATCAGGCGTTTTAGTAAGAGTCCTGAGTTTATTTTCATCTGTTAATCTTGGAAAGCAGACAATAAATGCAAACTTTATATAAAGCTTTAGCAAGCAGACCTCATACACACACCTAGTCAAAACTACTAGAAAAGGAAAGGGCAGTACTTTTGCTCATGCTAACACTTGCCTCTGTCCCATGGCTGAGCTCACTGGCTCATTTTGGATAGGCATCAGCAGGGTCTGATTGCTTTAAAATTTAGTTTTTTTTTATAGCTTAAAATCCGTTTCACATTCAGGAATACTACTGTCAACCTGACCTGGTAATTTGTTACCATGGAGTATTTGGTCACTGATTCATGTGGATGATTCAACACATTTCACCCTGATTAATAGGAAAATAGTCCTAAAACTATAAGACTTCAAAGCCAACATCTTCATTTGTAACTGCCAACTTGTTCACACTGTAGTTGCAGTCTTGATGGATAAAGATCAGTTCCTGGGGCACGAGGGCCTCGTGTTAAGTAGCACAGACTCTCTTAGTGCACATTCTGTCCCTGCACTTCCCTGCAAGATAAGAACATATGAGGTCCTTGGGAGAATTGAATGAGCTAATTCCTCCAAAGAGCTTGGTGTTCACACATAGTAAGTACTTGATACATATGTATTAGCTACTATAGTGTACTTATTCTGAAAAGTATTTAAGGTGAACCACAGCAATATCTAATACAGTGCAAATGAGACATAGTTAAGAAAATGGAAAGCAAGGCCTGGAACTAAAATGGAGCCAAGAAAAAGGCTATTACTAAAAATAGGCATATCATTAAATCTTTATGGGTATATTCTCACTGCCAAGCATATTGCTTTTTGTATACTAGTGCTGAATACATATTTGGTGAACTTATTTAATTGAATATAAACTATGCTTTCTATGATTGTGTTACTAATTTCGTCCTGAGAGCTTTTTTACAAGGGAAAAAAAAAAGACTACCCAATTAAGTGTCTTTAAGATTAAAAATAAACACATGTTCAGGATAAATAAAATATTTTCTGATATTAAGACCAAAAAGTAATTTCTCCTGAGGGTTCTTACAGGCAGGAAACTATGTGACAGACTGAGTAATATTAATAATATGCTTTTAAATTTAATGAAATGGCCACATTTTATAGAGCTATTAGTTTTATTATTTAAGCACAGATTAAAGCTACTGCTGGCATACATTTATCTTAATTTCACTAAACATTTCTTCTCATTTTCTGTTTCTGTTTCCCAACCTCTAAAGCAGTGGTTCTCAATCCTAGTTGCCTACTACAATCATCTGGGGGCTTTTTAAAATATAGCTGCCCGAACCCAACGCAGAACAATTAAATCAGAATCTTTACAAGTTGGACTTCAGCATTAGTATTTTTTTGTAAGCTCTATAGACGATTCTAATGTGGTCAGGGTTAAGGATAACTACCCAAAACATTGGAGTGAGCCCAGGGCTTTGTGTCTTATTCCAGAGCTATTCCCTAAGCGATCCTTTCCAGCTCCATAGCTTAAATACCATCTGTATTCCCCCTTGTACACTGACCCATGTAACCACCATCCACTTGGCAGCTCTTGGATGGCCAGTAGGCACTTCCAAACTTATCATACACAAACCTTCACTCTTAATTTCACTCCCCATAGTCTTCCCATCTTAGTAAGTGGCACCATCACTCCACCCGGTTGCTCAAGCCATCCTTGAATTTTCTCTTTCTCTCACACCCCATATCTTATCCATTAGCAACCTGAGTAAAATATACCCATGATCTTACCACCTCCACTAATAAGATCCTAGTCCAGATAGCCATAATCTCTCACGTGGTTCACTATAAAATTTATGAAATAGTTTCCCTACATCCACCCTTGTCCCATCTCCCATACATAGTCTATTTTCCATATGGTGGGGTCTCAGTCATCCATGGCTTTCCGTAACACTCAGAACAGTGTAACACTGAAATAAAATCAAAATTCCTCACTATGATATGAAGACCTTTTGTGATCTGACCTGGGCTCCATCTCCTTACTCATTTCCTACCATTCTCCCCCTCCATCACTGCCCTCCAGCCACAGCTGTCTTTTGCTTTCCTAGAATATATCATACATGCTCATGTGTCAGGGTCTTTGAACTTGGTTTTCCTTCTTCCTGGATATTCTTTTCTGAAGTTATATACATAATTTATTTGCTCACTTCCTTCAGGTTTCTGTTCACATGTTACCTCCTCAGGCTATTCCTGACCACCTTATAAAATAGCACCCTTGCTATTATTCTCCACTCACTCTACACTGCTTTCTTCATAGCACTTATTACTATGTAAAATTGTATTAGATATGTATTTGCTCATTTGTATATTGTCTTTGTTGAATAAATGTATACATGATTTAGATTCAATAATTTTTTATCACATTTTAGGACAGATTTTTAAAATATCTAGAGACAGTGGTGGTTAGGATTCAGTCAGTCCTCCCTAATTTTCTTTCTCTCAAAGGAACTTTGAGATAGGTGTTTTAAAGGAGTTAGATTGAAACAGTATTTGACTAGTTAAAAGTGAAATCAAAATCCTTAGCTGTCATCCACATAGTGGCCCAAGGTGTTTGGACGATAACTGAGGGACTTATAAACAGCAAATCAAGACCAGCCAGGTCTTGACCAGATACAAATGCATGAAAGCCTGGCCCATTTTAAGCATGAACAGAGTGCTTAGATCTGAATGCTCTGTAATGATACCTAAAATTTTTTGAACAATTTATTGCAGAAAAAGCAGCTGAAATGGAATTCTGAGTCAAGACAGTGCAGTGTTATTTTAAGGTCCATGGACTGCTGTTCTGGTGATGAGTACTGAGTTTTCCTTTCTGCATTTTCCTCAGTGAGTTTTCTCTGTTAAACTATTGAGAATGACTCCGTTTTTCCTTATCCAGAAAAAGTAACAAAGCAAAACCCTACACATGAGATTCTAGCTCCTATTGGGTTTTCCCTTTTGCTTCATTTACTGGTGCAGGTACAAGCAGGTATTTGAAGATTTGCCTCATGGCAAAGGAAGTTGAGACTTGTTCTATGTTGTTAAAGATAGATCTAGAATCATGGTGAAGTTTGCAAAAAAGTAGACTTCAGCTCTTATAAGAAAGAAGTTTTTAACCATCTGGGCTAAATAATAGGCCCTTCTCATGTTTTTATGGAAAATAATTTACCATGGGAAAGAATGGGCAAAGCATAGGGGTATTGAAGCAGAAGCAAAACAAATTCCTACTCCTATCAAGAATCTGTCTTCTTTAAGATCTTTTAACTGCCCCTACACTGTTCTCAGCTAGAGTAGATGGCAGTCTGTGCCAGTACTGTAACTCCTGCCTCCTTTTAGCATGGAACCCATCACACTCTATTATAATTCTGATTTACATATCTGTTTTTCACATGAGAGTATTGTGTATCTCCATTGCTTAACATGGTTCTGGGATTATTTCTTGATTATTAAATAAATGAAGATAAGGAATGACCTGGAAGTGTCCAACAAAAGTAATCTCTTCATTTAGGTAATTTTAACAACAACAACAACAACAAAATGATACTTTAAAATGAAGCATTATTGTGATGTTTGTTCTAGCTTTTTTTTTTTAATAGCAAATATTATTTTCCTCACATTGGCACTCTGTGTGTTGTCAACAACTCTTTGCTGCAATCTGCAATTTTGCATAAATTACAGAGGTAATGATAGCCCAGAAAACTGCCCAGGTGGCTCCTAGCAGATAATTATCGATTGACTGTGGACTTTTACCTGGTAAGAAGCTTATCCTGCCCAGCAGTTAATTATTGAGTTCTAACAGAACTCTAAGATTCTAGGAGATAGGTTCTAAGTCTTTTATTCTTGCTGTATCTTACAAACATGAAATAAAACACTGGGCACAATGACGTTAATTAAGACTCTGTTTATAAAAAATTTTTATCTGGGTCTGTGTAATAGAAAAATTAGGTCCTCATCAGGGCCATTATCATGAGCAATAAAGAGATAAAACTGAGTGTGGGAAAAAGTCATCTGAGGGTCAGAGCTGTGCATCACTCCATGGAATAGCTGCTGCAGCTTTTTAGTACTGGTTATCTGAGAGAAAAAGCCCAGGAGATATAATAGAAGGGATTAGGAGCAGTAAGCCAGAGGATTCATTGAAGAAAAGTAAAGGGACACCAGAACTGAAAATAGGAATGACAAGAATTTTCTCAATGCCAAGTAAAACACGTTAAATAAGAATATTGTTAGCAGGTGTCAAAAGTTCAGACATAACAGAAGAAAAGCCGATGATCACCAAAGTAGTAATTAGTACAAGTTTATTGTGCGCACACCAAAAAAAAGGCTGTTTGCAAACCAAAACATGGAATGAGCCTCAGGGGTCTGTTATTACAAAGATGCTTATATAGTGAGAAAACAATGGCTGTTTATTCTTCACAGTGATCAGTTATAATATTAGAATTTTCTTAAATGATAGGGAATTGGTCAATAGTTACTTCATATCAACCTTGGCAAGCAGTTCAAGTTTTGCTTATGATTTCCAGAAGCATAAACAAAAATGATTCCGGTCAAGTTAGTCTTGTTAAATAAGTTAAATTTAAGCTTTGCTTGACTAAAGTGGTTTTGTCTGCTTAGGGAATTTTCACGGTTAATCTCCATTTGTTTTTTTATTTTAACACAGGCTACCTAGCTCTCAGAACCAGGAACAGGCACATATCAAGGGGCAAAGGCAAAAGAGTCTGAGTCATTATTTGCTTTTAATTCCCTTGGTTCACCTACCTCTCTTTGCTATCATCTGGTCTACTGAATAGCAGGCTAAAAGCCTTTCCATGGTTTGGTATCACCATCATCAGAAATGAGTCTAAATATGACTTTGATATTTCCCATGGGTCTGTCTAGCCAAACTTACTTAGGAGCAATAACAAGTTAACTAGATATTATTGAAGGGGAGTGGAATTACCTAAAAGATCATTCCATATTGATTGAAATTCATCTCAATATATTTTTTATTTTGCCTGAAGTACATGCATACATACACACACACACACACACACACACACGCACACACACACACCGGGGGTGGCAAAAAAATGTATACAGTGGACACATTGGTCAACGTTGCTCAAGCAGTAGTTTGCCATAATCAGAAGTGTCTGGACGCTGATGGTAACCACTTTGAGCACCTCTTGTAATAGCGGATGTCTTGTATTTATGTTTTGTTATCGGTATATATTATTACAATTTTAATACAGTTTTCCTTTCTTACAATGTGTATACATTTTTTGTATATATGTGTGTGTGTGTGTGTGTGTGTGTGTGTGTGTGTGTGTGTGTGTGTGTGTATGCCACTGGATTATGATGCATCTCTCAATTCCTTGCTGAAAACATCAGTACTGATGAAGTGGGAGGTTTTGGTTTCATTTTGGTTTTGATTTTGTTTTTTTGTGGGGGTTTGGGAGGCTCTCACTTGGAAGCAGAGAAGACTTGAATGGGTTGCTAATGTATACGAGGACCTTTCTGAATATAGGAGAACTGTACTAAGATAGAGATGGGAGGATGCTTCACAATGTTGGTGCCTTGGGATGGTTCTAAACCTATACTCTACATTTCCTGATGGTTTATAGCATATGAAAGAAAGAGAAAAAAACAAGGGAGACTTTTACTCTATGTAACTGGGCAGAAGATAGTACCATTAACTGAAATGAGAAAGACTACTATATCAGGTATTTCTAGTTCCCTCTCGTTGTTCGTTCTTTTCAAAGATTTTCCAGTTGTTCTCTTTTATTTTTTCATATTAACTTTAGGATCAAGTTATATTCATCCAAAAAAAGTAAAAATTCAGTTTTTTATTGGAGTTGTATTAAATTTGTAATGAACATAGAATTGTTACCATGATGATGTTTAGTCTTTCTACCCAAGTACATAGTTTATCTTTGTAGTTGTGTTTTATATAATGTATAGAATTAGATTTTGCTTTGTGAGCCAATTTGAAAATATTATTCTTTTAAATAAGACAACTTAATAGGAAGTTTATTGTTATGGTAAATATATATGGTCTGCAGTATCATATTATTTCCTGTTTTGTTTGTGGTTTTTATGTTTTTTATTTTTTACATTTTTTTTGTGTGTAAGTGGTTCTTTAGATAGTTAGAGAGGTTTGTGGCTACCTTAGCAATTATGATTTTATATAGTTCTCTGAGTTCGCTCCTTCCTTATATGGTATCTATTGGTTTTATTCCTTGATTCTGTTTCTGTTGTCTCCTACCTGGTATTTGCCAATAAAAATTATCTTTATAATGTGTTTACCGTATACTTTTAAATATTTTTATGCTTCTATTATTTGATTGGTCAACTTTAAATGATATTTATTGATTACAGTCGTTAGATATTAGACAATCAGCGAAGTTTCTCATCTTTGCCCTTCCCATTCTAATTTTGTTAGTTGCACCATTTCTATGTAACAGAGCAAATAGCGTTTACATTTTGTCTGTCATCCCAATCCTCACAATTTTTTTTGTCTTAGTTTTAAAATTTGATATACTCAAAACTCTCCAGTATTCCTTTTGCTAGCTTCTTCAGATATATTTTGATGCATTAAAGTTCATCTTTTAGCAAGTTCCATAGGAAAAAGTCATGGGAACAATATTTCCTGAGTTCTTTCAAAATTGTTTGCAGTCTTTAATCTTGAAGGACAATTTGACCTGATATAAAATCCTCAGCTCCCAATATTTTTTACATGAGTCTTTTGTAGTTATTGCCCTGTTTTCTGCAGTTAAATGTAAAAATTTGAATTTTTGCCTGGTTGCTCATAGGATTCTTTTTTTAATCTTTAAAACCCAGCTATTTTACTGAGATTTGTCTCAGTATTAACCATTATAAGTCAGTTTGTATGGATTCAAGTCTTTTTTCCCTAATTTTTGTGACTTTAAATTTTGTTTTGTTTTGTTTTTGGCATAATGTTTGGTCATAATGTTCAACTTTTTTATAACATTTACCTGTTGAGCTTATTAGTACGTTGGTAAATTCTTAAAAAAAGTTGTTTTGCTTTTGTTTTTTCTTGGGTCTGCCACTTTTAAAATGTATCCTTTTACTTTAAAAATTGCATATAGTAAGATTTTCTCTTTTTGGTGTACAGTTCCATGAATTTAGACAAATAAGTATAGTCATGTAACTACCACTAGAATCTGAAGTGACTCTGAAGAGTTCTATTACCACCACAAATTCTCCTGGGCTGATCCGTATATAGCATCCTTTTATTAATGCTTTGTCAAATGCTTATTTTATTACTTATCATTGAATGAGTTGGGTCTGCTCTTTGCAGGATACTTCTGCTAAGGGTTGGGGAGGAGGTGCTGGGTGGCCTTCAGATTCCTCCTTACCACCTTCACAGAGTCAAACTGCTTCCAGTTGAAACAACTCCCTTGTGTGAGGCTTTGTTACCACATACTGTGAACTCTACTGAATCCAAGAGGGCTTCTTCTGCCCTTATTCCTATTTTCTCTGCTACAGATTTTTGCATTTTGATGTGAACCCTTCATCCTCAGGAAGTATATTTTTGCAATCATTTTCAGAGAGCTGCTGCTGCTGGCCGTTTTGTTATTCTCTGTATTTCTTTGCTGCCTTTCTCCCTATATGGTATCTACTAACTCGGCTGCTCCTGGATAACTCTTACATGTTTTTGGGTTCCGTGGAAAATACATCTGCTAGTTTTGCTAAAAATAGAGATTGTGCAGTTTTTGTTGTTGTATCTAGGAAGAGAAGAGAGAAGATACTGTCTCACACAGCCCTGTTCTCTCTGGATGTCCTTCCTTTGACTTCGCTTATCACTGCCTTTCTCACATTCCTCTTCCTTGGCTCACACTTTAAACATTGGAATCCCTCAGGTTGCTAACCTCTCTCATTCATACATCACTTCCTTAAGCATGTATGAATGCTTCCTGCTATAGCCTAGACTTCATCATTCCCTAAACATACAATGTCAAAGTCGGTCCATTTTTTTTCCCGCCGTTCTTTTTGGCTTGGGATGCCTTTTTTATTTTTCCCTGATTAGCATACTCCAGCTCATACTTTATGACCTAGAGCAGTATATTGCCTCCTTTAGGAACTCTTCCTTGATACCTCATCAAGATGAGGCAGAGTTAATCTCTCATCTGTCCGCCCACAATATATTGCCCTATTTTTAGTGCACTTATCTGGCAGTTTTCAGTATTTATATGTCTTATTATCAAACCAGTGAGTATCCCTGCATCTATCTCTGTAAATAGGAACTTGGTTTCTAAGATGCTACTTATAGCTCTCCTATGATGGCCAATACATACCCTCATTTGGTCTCATTTGATTTTTCACTGGTCAGTTGAAAGGTACATTATGGATCATCTGTATTTCTTTATTTAGCTTTTGTTCTCAAAGTGATTTAATCATTTCAAAGCAGTTTTCCTACTATTAGAATGTAACTGAAACTCCTCTAGCATTGAAGCATTCATAAACTATGAAAAAGCTCAGTAATCATTAATGGGAGTTCTTCTGCATTTCAGGTGATGCAACTGTGACAATAGCTCACAGATATACCCCCAAAGAACAATTGAAGATCCACACTCAGCTGGCAGATGTCATCATAGTAGCTGCGGGTAAGTCTTTACTGGCTATTATTTGGTGGAATATCATCATCAGAGTAATTCCTACCCTAATTGCTAACGTGTCCATAAGAACCGCTTCTTGGGAGAGTTAGGTACATGTATGATTAACTTTCATCAACTGGATTCAGTCTCTTGGCAATCATCATACTGGTCCATGGTGCCTATGTTGGCATTTGTCACTTCATCATGGAAAACCAGGACAGCCTTTGGAATGACAGATTTAGCACAAGAACAAATGTGCACTTTGCCAATTCCTCTGGCAGACATAATAGATTCTAAACATGAATGAGTTGTGGGGAGACTGGCAGGAAATGCTGTTGAAGGGCTAGCCAGGGCTAGCACATGTAGGACCTTGTAGGCCATGGGTAAGGACTTGGATGTAAGCTAAGATGACTGAGAGCAAGAGATTGACATGGTCTGGCTCACGTTTTTAAAAGATGACCCATACCATGTCAAGGAGAATTGACTGTAGAAAGGCAAGAGTAGAAACAGACAGAGCAGTTATTACATTTTCATTTAATGGATCCAGATTTCTTTCCTAATTTGTTTTGTATTTGAACATGCAAAATAATTCTACCCTTTACTTTTACCTTTACTCTTGCCACATAGTATTTCTATGTTGCAGACTTTGTGACTCTTCTTAATTTATCCAAGTCTTTGTGACTCTTCTTACTTTGTGACTCTTCTTACTTTATCCAAGTCTTTTTCATTTTGTTCACCAATTAGATATTATTTGTAATTTCTAGACTTTAACATTTGAATTACTGAGTATTTACTCTCTGAAGAGAAAGTAAAAGTTCCAGAGGAAACTGAGTTTGACAAAGGGAATAATAGTAATTTAAATTAGTTTCAATCACATTTAGTTCACTTTCTTATTCTAATATAGACCCTATTTGTGGACCTCAAAATATATATGTGATAACTTTAGGTGGAGTAATTTGCCTCCTTTTAAAGTAAAAATAGACATATTCCCATTTCTAGAAATCAACAGTAAGCTGGTATACCTAACCACATTTCCTGTTTTTCTGAGAAATTATATTCAGGTGATATCAAATGCAGGTTTTTTAACTGGATTGACAGAAGTCAGACAGATGTTTTGAGAGGCAATAAACTTTTTCAGACCATAAATCAACATTAAGTGAAACACTACTGCAGCAACTGATAGACTCATGGAAGACAAATATTTCATTGACTTTTTTTTTTAGAAACACTTGGATTCATACACAACACTCAGAATTTAGTGAGTAGATAGGGATTTAAGTTGTCATCTTAGTTCATCTCTAACTTTAGACAGAATGAAACTTACATTATCTTTAAAAGGTGTACTTGACTTTCATGTTAACAACTTGTAGAAAATATTTCACAATTGATTTTATTTCCCATTTATCAATTATAGCATTGAATATTTTCTTCTAGTGGATCAAAATCCCTCAGTATTCATTCATCCTCATGTTTGTCTTGTCATGAGAAATGACAAGTGGGTGATCATAATTCTCTTTCAAGAACCACTGCCATTCTGTGTGACTAAATCAAACCTTACGTAAACTAAATCACAAGTCATTATGCCAACACTGTCATCATCCTTGAGTTTCTCCTATAGACTCACCATATGCTCCTTTGTAAAGGCCTAAATCAGCACTGTATACAAGTTATTAAAAAATAAGACAGGAAAAGAAAAAGGAAAATAAAGTAAGAGAAGGGGAAGGAAGGACCGATCCTACATAAAATTAATAAAATAGGAGCCAGGAGGTTCTCAGGTCTCTAGGTGGTGATACGGTATCTAGGCTCTAAACTGCAAGGTATCCTCTTACCACCAGAGGGCGCCAATGAGATGTGCAGTTACTTTAGGCAGCCAGTTGGCCACACACCGTCCTAATCCTGGCGGGAAGACATTTTGAATGAAGGCAGTGCAAACAGGTCTTATTCTTTGCCTTGTATCCCAGCTCTAATGCCTTTAACTAGATACAGAGGTATGCTGAATGCTGGAAGACAGCCTGTATATAGCCCTGCAATCATCCTGAGGAAATAAACATTGGATAATGGCAATTTCAGGGAAGAATATGGAGAATTTATAAGAAATAACTAAGGATTGCTACATTCACTTACTTAAAAACCACTTGGAGAATTTAAGGATCAAATATGTAGATATTGGTAAATTACAGTGAAATTATAGAGAAAGCATGAATTAATGTCAAAAAATTCATGTAACCAGATAATAAGAATGAAATATAACTAAAATGAGCACATTGTGCATTATGTGTGGGAAATAAACAAATACAATTAGCAATGAATATTAAAGGAGATAGTGATCTAATAGCAGAGGTAGCTGGAACAGGGAGGGCTGGATTGTTGTCATAACTAGAATATCAGCATATATGGAAGCAGTCCCATCTAGAAGTCGGGAAGAATAGAAGGAGGAGGAGTGCGTGATGTATCAGAAACATTGATAATGTCTGAGAGATGACAGTAAAGAATGTGGTGATGAAATCTTGGATTACGCTTACAGAAGAAAAAGTAAAAGAGGAAATTATGTGTGAAGATCCTGGGGCATGAATAAAATTAGCTTATGTTCATATTAATCTCACCTCTCCAGTTTCTCAAATCCCCATATTCCTAATCTTATTATTTTGACTATATCTCATTTACCTCTTAAACATTCACCACAAATTCAAGATTTAGACTAATTTAGAAACTCAAATCTGAAAATCAGATCCTATCAAACTATGCCTTTAGAAACAAAAGGCTTTCAGTCCCCACTCAAAGCTACCTCTCTGAGTTCACAAAGAGAATGAAGCTTTTTCTAGGGCACTTTGCAGTACCATGTTATAACACTTAACATCTGTTTATAGTTGTCTAGCACCTTCACTAGACTAGCAGGGACAGGACTTTTTTTTTTTAGCTTGGTAGCCAAGTGCTTAGAACAGTATCTGTCACACAGTGTGTACTTAGTAAATGTATACTTGCATTCGTTTTGAGATTATAGCTGGAACAAAGACTTCTTCAGATTGATACAAATTTAGCTGATAATTTTTTAAGAATTTCATAAAAATGGATTTTATGAGTGATCTAGTTATTGGTTAATTTTCATAGTGGTAGCTTTATTTTAGTGAACTATTAAACATTCTTAGTTTGTCATTGTAAAGCAATTGATAAAGCCATAAAAGTGAAAGATTTTTTAATAAAAGAGTAGTTTTATTAAGTGGATGAATGGACTGATCTGAGTATAAATGTTAAGATTAAGAAATTATGAAAAGAGTGAAGAAAGTAAATTAACTGTTATAGGCATCTAAAGTATAGAGTATGAAACATTTGAATGGAAAGAAGTATAATAGTCTCCCCTCATCCACAGTTGATATGTTCTAAGAATCCCAGTGGATGCCTGGAACCACAGGTAGTACCGAACCCTGTATATACTATGTTATTTCTTATACATATATACCTATGATAAAGTTTAATTTGTAAATTGGGCACAGTAAGAGATTAACAACAATAATTAATAATAAAATAAAACAATTATAACAATACAGAGTAATAATAGTTATGTGAATATATGCTCTTTTGTTCTCTCTTTCTCCATTTCTCTCTCTCTGTGTCTCTCAATATTTTACTTGACTGTGCTAACCTTTTCACTTAAGGAAGTGCTTCACAGCTTCTCTTTGGCATATTCGAATTGCCAGCATCACCACTCTTGCACTTTGGGCCATTATTAAGTAAAATAAGGGGACATGAACATAAGCACTGTGATACCCATAACCAAGAGCCTCCTAAGTAACTAACGGGTGGGAAGCGTAAAAAGCATGGATACACTGGACAAAGGGATGATTCATGTCCCAGGAAGGACAGAGCAGGACAACACAAGATTTTATCACACTACTCATAATGATGTACAATTGAAAACTTATGAATTATTTATTTCTGGAATTTTTCATTTAATGTTTTGGGACCTACATTGACCACAGGTAACTGAAACCACAGAAGTGAAACCAAGGATAAGAGGGGACGGCTATAGTTTAGGGGAAGGCTAAATTGGCTTGTATAAGGCTAACAATAAAAAAAAGGGAAAGCTGGCTAGAATAGTGCACCGATTCTAAAATTGTGTTAAAAGGTCCTTTGGTTCTCTCATATCTCATGTTTCTAGGAAACTGGGGGAAATCCTAAATTTGTATAAGTTCTAGGAATCTTCATTATCCAGAGATGGTAACCAAATTTTTTCCAGACATTCTCCAAAGGACCCTCCAGCCATCTGAGTAAACTTGGCGGAACTAGCTTCATTCAGAAGATGAGTTGAGGAGTCAATGCCACTTGCATATTAACCTCTGGATGCAGAGTTTCATAGTTAGTGAAAGCTGGCATTTTGTCTGCTACTCCATCCCCTCCAGTATGATGAATGAACTTTCACAATCGTAACTCTAGCGTCTCTATTGCAACAGGTTAAATGACGGTGTAATATAAAACAGGATAAATGGGCAATTCAGTAGAGTAATTTGTAGTATTCGTACTTGTCATAAAATACAAGGTGACCAATCAACTTCTTTTCACCACTTCTCCCATCATATTAATTAAGTTTTAGATACACACCCATCAAACATCATCCTAGGTACTCAATAGAGTATTTCCCTCTGTTGGATTTCCTCTTCCTTAGAGCAGGGTTAGTAATTTTCAGCATGACAAGACAATGAGAAGTTCCAGGGGGTGGGGCATAGAAATAGTCTATTCCACCATCCACAGTTCATGCAACTCGGAAGTGGAACTGGCTCCCTTACAGCCTTGGGTGCTTCTTGAGTGGATGCCAGCATATTTTATGGTTTTGCTAATGCTATTCTTCCCATGTCCTACCTCCCATTCTCTATCTTGTCCCTTTTAGCTTCTGCGTCTTCACTTAGCATCCCTTCCTGCCTTCCTAAATGCATCCTTTGTCCTAATTTTGTCAACTATTGTCCATGGAATTAAAGTAGTGTAAATGCAAAAGCCTTGCTAGGTAAGAATTCCAGAATTTCAATCCCAACTCTACCTCTTGCTAATGGTGTACCTTTGGTCAAGTCATCTCATCTCTCTGAGCCTCGTTCTCTTCAGTGTGAAGAATAATAATAACCTCTTAACATAATGCTGTTAAGCCAGCCAGTTCATGTAAAGAGTGAAGCACAGTCCCTAGCATATTGCAAATAGTCAATAAATGTTATATGCTAATATGTTATATGTTATTCCTTCTTAGGCCATTGCATATGAATATTTAAGCAATAATTTAGAAATAGCAAATCACCTGATTATTAAGCTACAACTTTAATATAGCTAAAGGAATATATTTTTTGGTTCCTTTTGATACTGATATACTATCAAAGTTGGCTGATTATCATAAACACAGTTTAATTTAAGGAGTGACTTGCACATAAGAGACCAACATCATAAAAGGTTAGTTTTTCCTTCAGATTTGTGACTTCTAAGGATGACATCAGTCTTTTCTCATAGCTGTGTGTTCTGTTGTCCCTGTATAAGTCCCTGGTTGCCTCTCTCTCTTTTGGGACAGTCTGACTTTGTGAGGGGTTTGGGAAACTGGAGGGATTTGCTCTCTCAGACCTTTACCCACCCTCCCAGTCTCCTACTTTCTCTTTCTACCTCCTCTTACCTCCTCATTCCAACACCCACAATCCACCCACAGAGCTGAGTTACCAAGTAGACAAGGCCTTCCTGAGCCACAGCAAGCAAGCTTCCTCAGTATCCAAGAGGATGTTTGACTAAAGAGTTTTTCCTGATGTCAGCAATACACATCTACTATAAAAACTTAGAAAACATGGATAGTAAGAAGGGGAAAGAACACATACCGCCAGCCAAAGCCAACCACAGTTAACAATTTGATGTTTGGCCTTCCAGTAGTTTACACAATTTGTTCACCCTGTACATACTATTTGTATTTTACAGCTCTACACGTAATACAGTTTCCTCATAAAATGTATTTTTCTAAAATGTGATTTCTCATGACTCCATACTGTAATTTATATATTCAATTCTTGATTGTTGGACCTTTAACTTGTTCCCAGTTTTTTACTGTTATGAATAATGCATTGAACAACTGTGAACATCACTGTAAATACCTAAGATTATTTGCACAAGGGACCTATAATATTTATTATATTATTCTTAAGTTCTTTATTTGCTTATGAATGGTTACTTATATTCTCAAAAAACAAAATTAACATGGATAAATTTAAGCTTTATTAATAAATGTTTCTCACAGCCTGTATTTTTCATTCATGCTTGCATTTCTGGTCTGCTCGTGGTGCATTTGTCATGACCATCCAGTGCTTTTACCATCAATGTGTTTGATTTCCATTATATGCTTTTGCCAGGAAACCCAATTGACCTGCTCTTTCCAGCATTAATTCTCATAGCCTACCTTCATAGTATTTTTTTCACCACAGAAAGCCTAGTTTCAGTAATGCATTTCCCAATGCAAAAATAAATTCTTTTCTCAATCTTTTATGGTCTGATTATCTGATTTCTGAGCCTAGGTTGCCTAATTTTTGCTTGAAACATCTGTTGACTTATTCATTCTTAGTCTTTAAAAATTAAAACCTGAAAATGAAAGTTTTACATGCTCTGGACGTACTCTGTAGTTTTTCCTGGCCATCCAGTCTGTTTTTCTGGTCATGCAGTCTAATGTTTTCTATTCTTTCATTTCTTTTGTTCTTCCAGCTATGCGCTGTCCAGTCAGCTCTCCTGAGGCTCTAGTCGAGGCAGACATGGTTATGGTATTCAGGGTGGGCATGCTAGTAGGGATTCAAAGCCCTATGTCCCTCTGTTAGCAAACGATTATTGCTACATTAAAAACAGGATAGATTCTGGGGTAGATAATCCATATCCAATAAGGAGTGGTGTCTACAACCATGATATTTTCCCTGGTTTATCAGTAGATGATTTAAGATCTACTGTAAGGCTCTGTGCCCTTTTAAAATACGTACCTTGAATATTACTCACTTCAACTAGTGATGCCAATAAATTCTGTCTGGACTGAAAAGGAGGTTTAAGGCATTTTTTTTCTACCATAACTTCACTGGACTTACATCTTTCTAGTTTGTTAATTTTTAATTGGCCTTACATTGTATAAGGCTGTATCAAGTCACAGTTTATAGTTGTGAAAACAGTACTACTCAATGTAAGGTATGGAGTATGCCTTAATATGTAAAGTTTAAATACATACTAACATGGGATGACAGTGGGTGCCTTTATTTAGAAAAGTCCTCTTTCAGAGACATCACATTGTGAAGTTTGAAATGTAACAAAATAATGAAAGACGAGAAGGAAAATGGAAATACAGAAGACCTTGGTGAGATATGTGATGAGTGAAGAACAGTAAGAATTACAGGGGGACAGCACTGAACATGACTGCATTGAGGGGCAGCGCTGAGTGACTCACACCATTGTGAACACCAGTAGCCAGGACCATGGTTCGTTTATTTTTGTATTTCCTGTACCTAATGAAGAACCTTGCACTGGGGATTAGAAAACTCACTCTCGAATGAATAAACTTCCTTCTTTAGAAGTCAGGTACTTATCTTGGTTTCAGCTTTTTTCCTAGGAGTTGAGGAGGGCCTTTAATAGGGGCCGATGATCTCCTCAGGATCCATTCAATCTTAGATTTTCCTTAATACCTTGTTTGGGGCTGTTCCACTTCACAAAGGCTTAATATGGCATTGCATCAGCACCACTGACTCAGAGCTTGCACCTGCAGAGTTCAAAGGTAAGGTAGGGAGGAGGCAGAGAAACGACTGAGAAATGGTGACTGTCTTCCATGAAAGAACCAGAAAATGCTTTCTTTGCTTTACTGTCTAGTGTGGGTAGGAATAGGAGCTCTTCTTTGGTGACGTCATCATTCCCGGGGTGTATGCAGTGTGTGGTACTGCGGAATGTCTTCCAAACGTGTTAACTGGCAGAGAGTGAAGTGATTGCACTATCTATAGCTATTCATTATTAGTTGTGCCTTTGCAGTAGCATTCATACATCTAATTAAAATCCAGGGAAATTGAAAATTAAAAAAAAATTCAGGTATCAAAATGTCATACGTCAACACTTGTGTAATAATCGTACAGAGGTGGTGTTTGAAACGGGCTGTGGAGAATCTGACTGTGCACCTGGCTATCTGCTTTAGGTGTGGCTTTGGTTCTGAAGGACAGTGATGAGACAGAAGGAGTCACTGTGTTGGCATGTATCTCCTCAGACAACTTTCTATAAAAGCCCCTTCTTTTTACCCGTTTATATAGTCAGAGAAAGGTTCTGGCTCTATCTCTTCATCTTTCATCTAAATGAATTTCCTCCAAATTTATTTGATTTGGTTAATTAATAATTGCTTATTTTAGAAGGACTTACCTTTGTTACAAACCTGAGGAGTAATGGGTACTAATGCATGAGTGTGGGCTTTACGACTGGTTCTGCTCTCATCGCTCTTCTCTGAGTATCAGGCAATTCACTCTTAGTGTCTTAGCATCTAATATGTGCCCTTTCAATCAAGATAGTAATCAATATTGGGAATTAGCTATTACATTGCAAAAAAGGGTAGGTGCATTCCCCTAATGTTTCTATTAAGTTTCTATTGTGTTTCATAATTTATACTTACACTTATTTTAAAGATAATCAGGAAAACTTCTTGTCTTTGTAAAATACACACACACACACACACACACACACACACATACACACACACACAATGACTCATTATGATATGCATCCTTCCCAGTATAGTTGGTTACAATATTCTTAAAAATAATGTGGCACGCCATATCAGAATGAATGAGAATCCCTTCATGTTTACCAAGAGTTACATAAGCTCTTTAGGTCACTAAGATATCACCCCAAAATTACTATTTTGATTAAAAAAACTATTTGAAGGGTTCCCCCTCACACAAACACTTTCTGATACATTTTCTGACTTTTTAGTGGAAGCTCTGCAAAGGTACTGAATGGTTTGAAGAAACTTAGAAAATGGTGTTAGTTTACCCTGGGCACTGGATGAAATAGTAAACTTGAGTACATGTCTTCAAGTACAATACATAGGTTTTAAAACTTGTTTTGGATATAAGCTTGTGAACAGACATTATCTCAGTTCCCAAAATACTGCATCTAGGAATGTATCCTAATGAGAATTGTAATGAGGCTTACAGAGATAAAATTCAAGGATATCCATCACAGATTTATTTATGATAGCAAAAAGTTGGAAGCAGTCTGAACATCCAACAACATGGGAACATTTAATGAATGGTGGTGTATGTATAAAATGGAATTTTTACAGCCAATTATATTCTGAAAAATAATTATATTCTGAAAAATAATTATATTAAATTACATCCATGATAGAAATCCAAATATGCCCTCCCCCCCACCCCCCACACACACACCCTGACAAATAGAAAAACAAGATGGAAGAAGAAAAAAAAATGCAACTTGAGAAGAGTGGTTTACCTCTGGGCTAATGGGTAATAGGTGATAGATAAATACTGATTCCTTCTTTATCTTTCTCTGAACTCTCCAAGTAAATTCTCCAAATTGTGTTGATTTCATAATTATAAAATGAAATTTAAAAGTAGTAAGATAACCCATTCCCAGTTTGTGGCAATATTCTGCCTGCTGTCCATGTTGTCTTCTGGGGCTGTTAACCTTTTAATACAGAGGGAGTGGTGTGCTACACTGAAATGGGCTGTCTTCTACAAAGTACCAAACGTGTTAATTAATGGTTTTTCTTGGGAGCAAAGAAGAAATGAAAAGAGATGTGAATTAAATGGATGAGTTGTAATGGGATGTAAATTGTATCTCAAAACTTATTTAAAAAGAGAGATGAGAAACAGAAAGATCTAGGGATGCTACAGTTGCAGGTAATTTTGGCTTTTAAATTCATTTGCAAGTATATAATAGAAAGAAGTCACTTAGTTTTCAATTAGCAACAGGAGGAAGGAGTGGGGCAAGTATATGAGGGAAAGAGGCCAGAAGGCAAAACCTCTATCTGCTCTCATTTGAGTTCTTGACTTTTCTACCTTTGCCGTTCTACCGTGTACATTGCATGCTGCTGAAGCCCTTTCTTCTCGCCTCAAGCCGCTTGAGCTATCCAGGTACCATGAATGCAATGTCTACTATAGTGAGCAGAGGACAAATCCAGACTTTAACTGAAGTAAGCTCTATAATAAATAGGGGCATATCCATTTTTTGTCTTTATGTAAATATTTTAAACCTTAGAAAGCCATATCTAGTTTCAAATTTATCTGATTCATCTCCAGTGCTAGCTAGTCCTTGATATTTCTAAAAAGGCATATATCGGGACATTTAAAATTTTTTTTCTATGTGATTAAATAATTAAACCATTTCCTATTTTTGGGTATCATGGGACATTGTTTTTAAAAAATTAGTGGTTGTTACCAAATAGATTTTAAAGTAATCTTTGAATAGAGAGTTTCAGCATACGCTTTGTAACCTTTTCTTTATTTAAATATCAGTGTCCATAATGTTTATTTATTATAATAACAATAATAACTAGTATTTATTGAACATTTTTGAAACATCACCTTATTTAAGCCTTGCAACCTCTTTATGAAGTCAGTAAGGTTTTTATCACTATGTTATAGATGTAAAATGTTCAGGCTTGGAGTGAATTAATTCATATAATGCAGTGGCTGAACCAGGACAGGGAACCATGTCTTATTCTCAATCTCCTCATCTTGATTCTTCATTCTGCATTTGGCTATTGCTGCTTTGGAAAGTGGGATGTGCTTTTATTTTCCTTATTTGCTTTATCTTAAGTGCAAGTGTTATAATAATTGAAGGAGCAGGCATCAAGCATGCATAATGTTTTCCAAGAATTTATGGTTATGTTGATCACACTCCACATTTTATTAGTAACATTTTTTAATAGAACCAAAGGGGTATATTTAAAGAAGACAACAAACCAGCCTGTGTTTAACTTGCAAAGCTTTCAGAGTTGTAACTCCACTTCTCTAACTCTCTGCCAATAAATAGTATTTCACATTCATATATTTAAGTAGTAAAAGATTTGACATTTTCTTAAGCTAAGTAGAGTATAACTACATTTTTATTCCAGTTTTGCTTTCACAAAACACAGCCTGCCACATGTGTCCCTCTCATAACGTGTGGCGGTTATTCAGAGCATACTCTCACTGAGTGATGCTGACATTCTTGAGCGATTAGTGATCTATTGAAAGGGGCAAAAATTATCCCCCATCTCCATTCCTTTTTGTCATAGACCCGTATTTGTTTCTAGCAAAATATGTGCTCCAACTGGAAAAATGTAAGTCTTGGGACATTTTTTATATGGCTTTGATGGCCAAGGAATTACTTTAGAAATCAAATCAAAATCTTTTTTTTTTTTACCTGTTTTTCATTCTTGCATATTTAGTAAATGTTTTCTCACCCCCAAATGTGCCTCATTTCCCTTAGGGATTCTGGCCTATAAACTAAATGGAAACTAGGTGGTACACCACTAATCCTAGAATATTAATAATTATGTAAAGGAAAGGCTCTCCCTTCCCCCCACCACCCCACCAAACAGACAAAAAATAATGGCTCACTAATTATGACATTGGTTTCCTGGAATCAGCTGGAGTCACGTAAGAGTGGCTAACACAGGAAAAATCAGGGCCTTTTTAGTTCACTTATATATGACCTTTTAAGCTATATTTGTTTTTTACCCTAAAGCAATAATGGGATATTGGCAAAATAAAATGAATTGCTAAAAATGCCAAAAGGAGATTAACAATGCCATTTATTTATGGGAATTTAATTATACTTTGACATTCTTGAAAGAAAAGTTTGAAGCAACTCATAAGAAAAGAGACATTTTAGTTATATAGAAGGAAGGTAACTTAGTGTAATTAATATCAGTAAAGCTATAAACAACACAATGTTCACATTGTGTTTAAGATTTCAGTTTGAAAACTAAGCCAAAGGCAATTGTCATTCATCAGATGCTACCGTTTGCCAAGTACCATGCTCTGTGCTGTCATCTACTTCATTTTATTTTTACAGCAAACCTAGGACAAGGGGTGTTTATTTTTATAAACGTGGAATGTATTCTTACTATTAGTGTAAGATCACACAATTTGTATTGTCCAGGTGGAGATTTTTTTTTTCCTCCAAAGCCCAAGTTCTTTCAGTGACTCAGGTTGTATGCTTTTACAGACCTAATGGCAAACGTGATTACCCTGCTGGGTAACTAATAGTTCTTAACGGAGAATTATCAGTGTTATTCCATTTCCCCACATGAAGAATTACTCAGACCATGCTTTGTCCTACTATGCCACAGGGAGCACAATAACTGGTATACATCCACATTTCCCGCTGGGATTTGGGATTTGGAAACTCCTGGGATTTCTACTCATGTCTTTCCCCCTTCCTGCCAATCCTTGCTACCACTGCCAGTGAAGACACTCCTGAGATCTGCAGGGACACAGCTGTTTCACCTTGTCCCTTCTGTTCAGCCCTGCAGTGCCAGCCAAGCCAATTAAATTATGAGGCACAAATGAGATAAGCTACTCAATAATGTTCTCTCTCCTCTTGGAAGTGCTTACTTCCTCATTGCCAAGAAAAAAGAAGTGTTTATCACAACGAAAACTTTGACTTTATTGGTCAGAATTCTGAAGATTTATCTGTCACCTCAAGAAGTCTAATAGGTGCTAACTGAACTGTATTCTGTTGCTTTCTCACATTAATTCATTTTCACCAAAGTAAAGATCTTCAGTGACTTTCCGACTTTCATATGGGACTCTTTCCTTTTGTTTTTCTCCTAATTAATTAATGTGCTTCTTTCTAAAGCTACACTTGCCTTCCCTCCCTTCATTTACTCAACACATTTCTTGAGCACCAAGTAGTGCCAGGTACTGAGTTAAGTGCTGGGCGTATAACAAAACTTAGTTTCTGTCCTCATGGAGCTTGCAGTCTACTCTCAAAAGACATAAATAACAACATGTAAAGGCAATGGCAAAATTTGAAAACTATAAGAAAGAGAAGTGCAGGGGCTATGGGTGCATATATAGAGGGGGACTGGGTCTTGTATAGGGCTTGCGGTTGCGACAGAAGGCCTCCCAGAGGAAGTGGCTGTTTGGCTGGCATATGCTTCTCAAGGCTTTATTAACAACAGGCAAGAAAGACCTTTGCCATTTTCTTCCCTTTCACCAGATTTAAGTAGGCATGTTGCGTACAGCTGGTATATTTTTATTACAGTGCATTTCAGTTTCACCAGTCATCTTCCACTTAGTACATTCAAGTTCCAGGAGGATCGGGGTTCGGTCAGTTAGCCTCACACTCCCAAATACCAGCCTCAATTCTTTCTAGACTCTTCTTAGGCTACAGGGGAAGGGCTTATTATGGTAAGATAAGGACTCTACCACAGAGTCTTGAAGCTATCCAAATCTGTTTGTGCATTTTGTTCATTTTTAAAAACAAATGTTGACCTTTGGTATTTTGTTTGTTTTCTTAATAACCATTTTTAAACCCCAAAAATTATTCCCTCAATTTCCCTGTTTTTATCTCAGGTCTATTCAGAGTTCCATGCTCTATAAATTTTAGTGTTTCCAAATGAGTAGGATTGTGTTGCCCTTTTTTTTTTTTTGTCCTTGCATCACAAGGCATATTATAAGCAACTAGTAATTAGTAATTCTCTCAAAACAAAGCTTGTAGGCAAAGTAACAGAGCCACCCATGAACTCTCTAAGAGAACAGAAAGCTTTTCTCATTCTCTCAAAGTGCCTATTCTTTCCTGATTTTGGCTTGTACACTGACCTCATCTATGGCAGTGGACTCACTGAGGTTTAGCCCCAAATATTGTCTAATAATATTAGAAGTATTGATAACACCACTCAGTTTATTGGTAGGTGTGACAGAACAATCTTCTTGTTACTATTTGTTCCAACTGTTGCTATGTGATTATTTTACGTTTAAGGTTGTGACACTCCGTTTGTGGGAGGTGGGGTCTTAAGTGAGAGTGAGGTTACTTATTATATTCATTGCCACAGTCTTTATAATCTACTGGGAAGTGGTATGATCCTCAGACCAGAAAGATGTAGGGAGGTCTTTTAGTAGTGGTAGAGATACACCCTTCTATTGGCTTTGAAGGAAGTAGGTCAGAGTGCCCAATAGCCTGATTTTCTCAGTGGGAAGGAAGATATGAAAGCGAAGATGGGTAGTGGGTACAAAAGGCACCCTGGTGAGTTGTGGTGAACTTGTACTAACCCTCTGGACTAAACTATTGTTTGATTCAAACAAACTTAAAATTTTACAAAAGCAGTGTCCCTACTGTGAGCTTGATAGCTTTTCAATACTTAATTTTTTTTTCATGAAATCAATGGTCATATTAATGAATGTGATTTTTAAATATTGTATAATGATATATGACAACATTTGGAAGACCTGCATAACTCTATGAAGTGATATTTTTCAAATAAGCAATGCATGATATCACTATATCCATTCAAAATACAAGGTAGAGCAATATTGGATTTTAATATTACTGAGTATGGAAAGCTCATTGAAATGTCTTCAAATTCCACATTGCAACTAACCTTTACTGATATGTGGTATATAAAACTGAAAACAACAAAGGAAAAAGACAAACAAATGAAGAAACAAAAACTCATAGACACAGACAGTAGTTTAGTGGTTACTAGAGGGTAAGGGAGGACAGGGGTGGTAGATGAAGGTAAAAGGGATCAAATAAATGGTGATGGAAGGGGAACCGACTCTGGGTGGTGAACACACAATGTGATATATAGATGATGTAATGCAGAATTGTACACCTGAAACCGATATAACTTTACTAACAATTGTCAACCCAATAAACTTTAATTTTTAAAAAAAGAAGCTATTGTTTATCAAGTGTTGATGTATATTCAGAGAAAGAGGACCAGTTATCTTAAGAGTCTATTAGAACGCTCCTTCCTTTTCCAACTACGTATGTGTGTGATGCTGGATGCAAAAGCAGATCTGAGCATCCAGCTGTTTTCTATTAGGCTGGACATTAAAAGATTATCAAAATTGTAAAACAGTGCCTCTCTTCTCAAAATTTTTTGTTTTGTTTTGGGATATGTGATTATTTTAATTAAATTATTTATTTTAACATATAACAGGATTATTATTATTTTCTCTAAAGAATTAAATGAATATTTAAGCAATTTATCAATTTTAATTGTGTATATAGTAAAGTTAAAGGACATAAGTCACACAAAGCTCTTTTGGGTCTTCAGTAGTTTTTAAGAATGTAAAATAGTCCTGAAACCAAAAAGTTTGAAAGCCACTAATTTGCATAATACCACTCTTTTCATTTGTGTCCCTGTTCAAATGTTTAGGGAGGCTTTTTATTTATCTAAAAATAGCAGCCTTTTTTTTCCTGGCACTTATCATTACCAGACATTGTATTATGTATCTATTTATTTATTTGCTTCTTAGCCATCTTCCCTATGAAAATGTAGGCTCCATTAGAGAAGAGATTTTGGTCTGTCTTATTCATTGCCTTATCCCCATGACCTTTTCTGGTACCTGGCACATAGTAGCTATTCTGAAAATATCTGTGGAAATAATGAGAATATTTCCTATCTGCATGTTTTCTTTACAGTGCTAAAACTTTAGAGATTCTCCATGTAATTCTTTTTAATTATGTCTCACACCACCTTTGCTATTATTTTTGAGTCTCTCATAGATGTTTATACTCCCTAACAAATACAGTTGTCACATGGTGTTCTCTTCTGCTTCAACCCCCTCATCACCCTCTCCCCACAACACACATTCATATACAAGATACAGTTAAACAAAGCTCTGCTAAAACCACTGTCATCTGATGGTGATTGTGTGTACGCCCAAGGCTGCACTCTCTGAGGAGTGACATCAGAGGTTGCACTCTACAGGTGAAATAGAGTTTACTGAAGTAGTAAAGCCGAGTCACTAAACAAATAAACAATAAGAAGTTGAAGTAAGGTGGATCAGTATCTTGAGTTTCTATAATACATTATCTAAAATGTCCAGTTTTCAAAAAATTGAGACATGCAAAGAAACAGTTAAGTGTGAGGCCTATCTACACACACGGAGTAAAATAGCAGGCAAAAGAAATTGCCTTTGAGAGGGCCCAGACTTCAAATTTAGCTGCCAAAGACTTCAGAGCAACTATTATAATTACATTCAAAGAAGTAAAGGAAACCGTGTTTAGAGATATAAATGAAGGCATGATGACAATGTTTCATTAAATAGAAAATATCACTAAAGATAGAAATTATAAAAAAAAAGTGAAAACGTTGAAGTTGAAAACTAAAAGAACTGAATGAAAAAACAAATTCATTAGAAAGGTTCAACAGTAGATTTGAGCTGTTAGAAGAATTTGTGAACTTGAAAACAGATCCATGGAGATTGTGTCATCTGAAGAAAAGACTAAAAAGAATAAAGAAGAATGAGCAGTCTCGGAGAAATGTGGGAAGCTATTAAATACACCAACACATGTGTAATGGGATTACCAGAATGAGAAAGAAATGAGCAGAAAATATATTTGAAAAAATAATGGCAGAAAGCTTTCCAAATTTGATGAAGAACATGAATGTAAACGTGCAAGGAATTCAACACGTCTCAACTAGGATAAACCCCAAGAGACATACCCCATAAACATATCATACTTAAAATGTTGAAGGGCAAAGAGAAAACCCTGAAAACAGCAAGAGAAAATAACTCATCAAATATAAGGGAACCCCAATAACATTAATAGCTTTTTATCATCAGCAACAATGGAGGTCAGAAGACAGTGAGATGACATATTTAAAGTGCTGAAAGAAATAAACTGTCAAAAAAGAATCTTATATTTAGTAAAACTATCTCTTAAAAATGAAGGTGAAAAAAGATATTACCAGACAAAAACTAAGAGAATTCATTGCTAGCAGACCTGCCTTACAAGATATACTAAAGGAACCTCTTTATGTCGAAAGCAAGTGACCTCAGACAGTAATTTAAATGCACACACAAAAAAACCAAAGAGCTCCAGTAAAGGTAATCGTGTAGGTAATTATAAAAGACCGTGTAATTGTGTATTCTTTTTTCTCCTCTTATTTAAAAAGCAAATACATACAAATGATGTACATAATTGTATTGATGTGCTCATAACATATACAAATGTAATATATTTGACAATACCATGTTTCCCCAAAAATAAGACCTAGCTGGACCATCAGCTCTAATGTGTCTTTTGGAGCAAAAATTAATATAAGACCCGGTCTTATATAATATTATATAAGATTCGGTATTATATTATACCCGGTCTTATAGTAAAATAAGCCTGGGTCTTATATTAATTTTTACTGCAAAAGACGCATTAGAGCTGATGGTCTGGCCAGGTAATTTTGGAGAAACAAAGTAGCATACAAAGGAGGCAGATGGGAGCAGAGCTGTAAGCAAATGACACTAGATAGTTAAGTTGAATCCACAGGAACAAATGAATAGAAACAGAAAGAACATATAATATTTCCTCTAATTTCTTCTCTCAGATATTCTAAAAGGTATATAAAATTATATAAAATAATATATAAATTTATATAAAAAATAATATATATTTATATAAAAAATTATATAAAATAATATTTTGACAACATATTTTGGGTTTGTAACATAAAGATGTAGTAAGATGTGATATTTATAATAATAGAATTTAAAGGGAAAAGAAGGAATAGAGCTATATATGATTAATGTTTCTATCTCTCATTGGAACTAAATTAACATAAATCTGAAGTTAATTCTGATAAGTTAATAAGTGTACTGTAAACTCAAGAGCAACCACTAGGTAAATAAATCAAGATTAAAGTTAAAAATATATTAGGAAATTAAAATGTTACAGTAGAAAATATTCCCTTAATTAAAAAGAACACAGTAAAGAAAAAAGAAAAAATACATATATAAGCATATACAAAAACATATACAAAAAACATGTAAAATGACATAAATCAAATCCTATTAATATAACACTACATATGAATGGATTAAGCAATGCAATGAAAAAACAGAGATTGTCAGACTAGTATGAAAGCAAGATTGAATTACATATATGTTGTCTACAGTGTACATATTTCAGATACTAAGACACAAATAGGCTAAAAAGTAAAAAGATATATTATGCAAGCATCAACCATAAGAAAACAAGAGTGGCTCTACTAATAGACAAAATAAACTTTAAGACAACAAAAACAATAGTTACTAGATATAAAGAGAGACATTTTACAATGATAAAAATGTCAATTCATCTGGAAGATACAGCAGTTATAAATATTTGTGTACCTAAAACCGTACCCCAAGTCCATGAAACAAACAGATGGAAGTGTCATGCGAAATAGACAATTCAACAGTAATAATTGGAGATTTTAATACCCCACTTTCAATAATGAATAGAAGAATTAGGCAAATCAATAAGGAAACAGAAGACTCAAACAGCACTACAAACTAACTCGTCTTAACAGAGGTCTTTAGAACACTCCACACAACAGAATACACATTCTTCTCAATAACGCATGGAAAATTCTCCAGTATAAATGATATGTTAGGCCATGGAACAAACCTCAATAAATTTTAAAGGATTGAGATCATACAAAGTATGTTCTCCAACCATAATGAAATGAAATTAGAAAGCAATAACAGATAAGTTTGGGAAATTCATAAATGTGTGGAAATTAAGCAACACACTCCTACATAACTAATGGGTCAAAAAAGAAATCACAGGAAGTTTAGCAAATACTTTAAACTAAATGAAAATGAAAACATAACATAAGTTATGGAATGCAGTTAAGGTAGTGCTTAGAAAATTACAGCTGTAATGTCTGTATTTAAAAAAGAAGAAAGGTACCAAATCAATAACCCAACCTTCTGACTTGAAACACTAGAAAGGCAAGAGCTGGCCATACTCAAAGGAAGCAGAAGGAAGGAAATAATAAATATTACAGCATACATGAAAGAAATAGAGAATAGAAAAACAATAGAGATGATAAAGAACACCAAAAATTGGCCTTTTGAAAAGATCCACAAAATTGAAAAAAATCTTTACCTAAACTGACAAAAAGGGGAGCATGAAATTTCTAAAATCGGGAGTGAAAAAGAGGACATCACTACCAACACATCAAATTTTTAAAATCTACAGAACAAGTGCCCATTTAAAAAGTTAAAATAAAAGCACTATATTTTGACCAAATATTTAAATCTTTGCCTTCTCCATTGATAAGTTTCTAGAGATTGAATCATCCCCCACCTCCGGGTAGAGTAAAGGAGACAACCTTCCAAATGGAGATTTCCCTTGTGCATTTAAGTGTCTCTTACAAAATGGTAACTTCTCAGTTTTTAGAGCTTCTTCTATGCCTGCTGTTTCTTAAAAAAATAACCAGCCTAAAATAATCCTTATGCCAAAGAGACATATTGTAGGGGAGCAAATTCTGAAGTCCTTTAAACATGTTAAAGTCAGGTATTTATGCTTGAAATTTGGGTTTTGTAAATCTGATTTAATTCTAAAAACATTTCAGTTATTTGGTGACCAATTATGCAAACCATTGTATCCTTAAACATCTCTAGTACACCCCCCAATGTTAATTGACTTTTCTATTAATATCTTTGAAGAGTTACTAATGTAGCTTCTGTTTAGGATGCATTGAGCTGACACCTTACTGTCTCCAAAACAAATAATGCTGAAGAAAAAATTTCTAATCTAGAAAGAAACATATGAATTCATATAAATTCCATTGTAATTACTCTTGTAATTTATGTAGTAGGACAACTTCCATTGAAGGACGATCTACCTGAATAAGCATTTTTGTGGTGTTACTTTTGTGTCTGAACAGTACTGGTTTTGTTCCCAGCCTTACCTCTGACTCATCATTGTGAAACTAAGAAATCATTTAGCCTCTCACACCTCAAAATCTCTCTTCTGTGAATGAGGATAATGGGTCAGCCTTCTCTTGCTTCACTGAACTGTTGTGAAGTTTAATTAGATAATGTTTGCATAGCCCTTTGAACTCTACTAATTAAATTTACGTGTAAATATGGTGCTTCCTTTTATCAGGATGCCTTGACTGAGACACTTCATAAAGCCTTAAAGATGACTGTGATAGGAGGATGCATTGGGAAAGGATTATTTTTTTTTAATTCATGTCAACTCAATTTGGAAATTGACAAATAGGCACATGAAAATACCCCGTTGGGGTTCTAATCGATAAAAATAAAGACTTAGCCTCACACTTGCTCAAAGGGTATTGGTCATCCCTTCCTATCAGGGTAAACTTAGTTCCTAGGATGTAGAATCATGCCCACTCTGTGCTTTAGGTATTGGTATTGTTTATAAAACATGATGTTTATTCAGTACATTTTGCTAAGACAGCATTGGTGATGAATTTCACAATTGTCATATAAAGAATCACAAAAGAACAGATTTGTGTCACCTAATAAGAAAGCCATAACCTTTGAAGTAGTGTGATTCTGTATAGATCAGCCTTTGGTTAGTCTGCTTATCCATCAAAGAGATTTTCAGCCACAACAGAGAAATCTTAGATAAATCAGAAATCTTTTTACTAAATTTCCTGGTGAAAATAGTTCACCCTAAAATATCCCAATTATTGCTGAAAATCTACATTAATAATAGGCCTTTTTCTTCTGACAGAAATAAATTCATGGATGGATTAATTGTTTTGGGGAGAAGAATAGAAGCCTACCTCCATAAATCTGCCTTGGGCTTTAGTGTATAATTTTATTTACCAGCTTGAATTTTTAATGATGATATTGTAAGCATGTAACAATTAAATTTCATGTTACTGAATATCCCAGGATATAGAGTTGATATGTTTTATCGAGAACTTAGACAACTATTATGAGAGTTTTGAAAACTACTAAATATAAAGGTGGGAGTTTGCCCACCACAGGTGGGGAAATGTTTCTGTAAAATGTAGCTAGTTTATTGTACTTACGGTGTTTTGTATTATCTAGTACGTCGGGAATATATCTGCTGATGGACCAGCATAGTATAAAAGTACTTTGAACTGTTAGAAACTTCAAGTTCAGCTTCTGATTCCTATCTTATGAAGTATATATTCTGCCCCAAATTCCTCATCTGAGTGGTCAGAGTAGAATTGTAGAGAAATTTCAAATTCTTTAGGTCCTGTTTGAGGACTTGTGAAAAGTATAAGGGTGCCTTAGTAAACTCCTGGGCATAACAGCCTAGTAAGGATACTGTTAATATTTCCAGAAAAAGGCAGGTGAGTAGTGATTAATATGATCCATAGGGGCACTAAAGAAAAGAAAATACAGATCTAAAACTAAAACATAGAGCCTCAGGAGGCATAAAAATAAAATAGAATTAGAGTATGCTACTTGGTATAGGGAACCAAAGCATGAATACTCAATTTATGGCCCTAAAATTCTGAATGAATCTATATCTTCACTTATTGAGATTTGTAACTAAGAGGATGAATGTTGTAAGAATCAGTACATTCTCTGTTAGTTTTAGTCTTACTTTAACTTGTATTTTGAGTATTATGTAAGTTTAGATAGAGGTTTAAAGAGGGTAATCTGAATCTTGATGGGTTCAGCTCATTAACCCAGCTGATATGATAACAGTGTTACCCACAAAAGCTCTAGCACCTCTTTGAGAGCTCCGATTTAGGCTTGATTTAGTCCTACAGGTACCAGTAAGTCTAAGTCACTATGCAAATTAGCTGTGATGTCGTGAATAGGGAGTCTTCAGGGATTTTAGGAAAGAGACCATCAAGCTAGCAAGGAATCTGCTGGCAATTCCATGTTCAGGGTACATCTCTCCCTCTTACATTAGCAGGTGTGGTGTCACAGAGGAGGAAAGACTGTACCTCTGCTCTCGGTCAGGACATGCAGAATATCTGAGGGGTTATTAGACACCCATCACCTGAGTAGTTTGTTTACTCCAAGGGAGATGCTGAGTAAGAATCTCGGATTTTAAGGCTAAGTAATGCCCAGATCAAGCAAAAGTTTGTCTTTCACATTGTGAGAAATTTCTCCTTGTGAATTTCAGGGTAAAAACGGGAGACTGGACATTTGATTCCACCTTCTCCTCTTCCTCACAGAACAAAGTGCCTTGTGCACCTTCTTTAGGTGCTTTTTTTTGGGGGGGTGGAGTGGTAGTGGCCAATATTCTTTCTGTTCACAGTATCTAAAAATGTCTTTACTAAGTGATTCTCTTCATATTTAACAATTGGGAGTACCTAATTGTTTTATCTATAAGGTCGTACATTTATTCCAAGTCTTATTAAATTTTTATTCTTAGGCTCTTTCAAAATGTTTAGCAAAATGCTGCAGGTCTGGCAATGGGGCAATTTCCCGTTTAGCTTTTCTTGAATATTAAATCTTCTATTTCAGGCTTAAGATGTCACAGAAAGTTAGCAGAGAGCTCGCTACATCTGTATCAGGAGTTACTTCTGAATGCTCTCTAAAGGTATTAAAGAGCCTGTCTCTGAATTCTCCAATGGATGGAGCCTTTCTGTGGATTTGGGACTGAATCAGAGTCCAATCTGTGTTCACAGGAATGATTTTTGGGGATAGTTTCCAAAAGACCTTGTCAAATATATACAGCTTTTCTAAATCCCTCTGATTTCTTATACAATTTGGGGTCTCTGATTCTACCTTTCCTTCTAATTCTTTGCATCGGAACATATGTACTATTTGATACATCTTTGGGAGTGCTGGATTATATGTTCTAAAAACTATGCCTAATTCCTCTGCAAATTTTATCTTTCTAAGTTTTGGAAAAATCTTAACACTGGCTTTCAGCTCAGAACAAGACTGGATCTTAAAACCTAAATGGTTTTCCCTGTTCCAAAGGGGATTTAACTTTATGAAGTAATTGTTCTTTGGAGGTTTCTGGCCAGCCAGGAGGAAAAAGGAACAAGTCAGAAGGAAATGGAAAACTATAGGCTGGAGGAAGAGGAATAATAATATAAAGGTTATTAGATTTGTGCTGAGATTTGGAGGAATCTAAAAGATCATTTTTAGTTTTTCACACCCCCCCCCTTTTTTTTTGCCTTGGCCGAGACATCTTTTAAGGTAACAATTTTAGAATCTGAATACCTTTGGATACTGCCTCAAAAACATTAAAAAATGCAGACCATTGAATATTTGGCAGTTTATTCCTTTATGTTCTAAAGAATAGCTCAAATGAACACTTTGACATATCAAAATTTCCTCAGAATGGCTATTATAATTCTAAATTATCCTTGGTGAAATGATGCTATTTAGAAAAGTAAATATAAGAATTTGGGATATGGTATAAATACATGTAAGAAGCAGGTGTCTACGTCAGAGGGAGCATGGTTTTAGGTTTAGACAAAAGCAAATCCAGGAGAGTCTAGGACTAGTCAGTTAAAAGGACGGCTTGTGTACCTTGTGCCTCAGCATGCCCCTCCCCACAATTTCTGACCCGTCTCTAGCTGCAAACCTGATTAATTTTCAGTTCCCAGCAGATAGAAAAGGTTGGAGGATTTCACAGAAAAAAATAATAATAAAAAAACAGACAAGACTGAGGAAAGTTCTCACAAACTTTGACTAAGTGTCCTGAGGCAAAGTTTTCCCATAGGATTTTCCAAAGTTGAAAAGACACTGAACCTCTCAGTCCTCAGGGTCAGTTTGAAAAATGGGCTTATCCAGCTCACCCCCATTCCCTTCCTGTGAACTTTTCCCTTATAGAGATACAACAAAAAATCACAAGGACAGAGACACATTGTTGTACGTAGTAAGACTGATTTCCACCAAGGATAAAAGTTTTTTAAGTTGATTGTATAATCAAAGGATTGCTAAAAAGGGTTCCTTATTCATAAAAGACAAAATAAACTTAGCATTTGGGGAGCTGTAATGCAAAGAAATCAGTTCAGATTCAAGCTGAATCTGAGAGACCAACAGCTTCCTATCCCAGCAAGAGGTTCAAGAGGCCACAGAGCCACCCTTGGTCTTGGATCGTGAACAAGGGAAGTTGTGGATTAGATCTTCATAGATCCCCAGTATTGCTGAATACTGGCTCCTCCCAAATATCACCCAAACAATCCCCTGACAAGAGAAATCTGAGTTTATTGTTAAAGAAGCATGGAGGACACCACCTTGACAGCCCCTCAGCAGCAGTGGTATGCTGGAGCGAGCGCCTAGCAGCCTGTGAAGGTGGATTCTGAGCATCTCCTTCCATGTTCAGTGATGTCACCTTGGTAGCTTGAAGTCAGCCATGATAGAAGTATTCATACCACACAAATCATCACATTCCACAAATCAGGATTTTTTTTCCCCCAGAGTGCCAGATTACTTTAGTAGCACGTTGGGGTGTAGAAGCAAAGTTTGGATATTTAATAGATGTTCTGGTGTGTTTTAAGGCAAGTCTTTCAATGCAGAGCTTTGGTTAGGAGTGGGTAAGAATCATAATATAGAAGTTTAGGAATGGTAAATACAACAAGGAGAGGTTTTTGATGCAAGGTTTTCTAAGAGTCCTCAAGAACAAATAATCATTTGATACCATCTACTGAAAAGGCAAACAGTTTGATGTCAATTAAAGTGAGTTTTTCTGTAAGTTCCTAAGACAATAAAATTACTTGCAACTTTTATCTTTCTGAGCAAGAGGTTCCTGGAATAATCAAGTCATGTCGTTGTAGACAGTGGAATAGGAAAGTCGTATTAATGTACACAGTAAGCTATGTGGGTGTGGATGTTTTCGGTTCTCATGTGCAACATTTGAGCCTTCAAGTTATATAAGAATACATTTCCATGGAATTATCATACACAAAAAAACATGATGCTCATGAAATGTTCACATGAAATCACTGTTCATTATCAATTTAAAAAAAAAAAAAATTTTTCTGACTCCACATCGAAATGGTATGTGTATGTCTTTTCCTCACCAAATATTTAAATAGTTTTTAATGCCATTTCACTGTTATCAAGTGATAAGAATTTAAATATCCTGTATTTGTTTACTTTGGGAACTAAATGCATCAATCATTTGCCTCTACAAGACAGCAGTGTAAGTGGATGACTTAGAGTATTTAACATCTGAAATAGAGATTGTGTATGTTCATTTATTGTAATTTCAGTCATTAAGTACAATTTGTATTATTTCTTTCTTTAGTAGGGTCTTTTATGGGGTCAGAAATCTGCAAGGGTTCAGAAATGAATTAGTTGAGAGAAGAAAAAAACTTTGTTTTTTCCAATTTGACTAGATGAAACAATGTTTAAATCATAGACTTGTAAGGCATCACTAACCTTCCCAATTCAATCCCTCCTTTATCCTATTGTGAATTGTTTCTAATGAGGAATAACGACAATATAAAGTTTCTCTTTGTGGCATATTTTATTCTTAAAATATTCTTAATGTTGAGCTAAAATCTAGTCCCTTTGTTCCCTCCTTCCTTTATTGTTCCTTCTAAAAACATACAGAATAAATCTGCTGTCTATTCAGTTTAACATATTGAAGACACTACCACAATTATTGGGTTTTGATTTTGTTTTAGTTGTATTTTTTTCCGAAATAGGCAGCCTGAGTTTACTGAACTGTTCCTCTGTTTCAGAGATATTCAATGTGTGGACTAGAACTAGTCCGTGATTGTTTCGTACCTTCTGGGAACTCTGTGTTATAGGTCCACAACAAGCTAAGGAGCTGTGCCAGAATGTAAATCAACATACTGCTTCCTTCATTGAAAAAGGCTTGCTATGAAAAGTTAAAGCTAGCTGAATTAAACAGTGTGTTCAGTGATACAGGTGCTTTACACTGTGGCACAGATTGATAGTAAACAGTTGAACCAACTAGTTTGATAGCACTTCCTCCATGTAACATGACTTCTAGAGTCACTCTAATCATTCTTCTTTTGACCAGCCTCTGGAATATAAGCAGTGTTTCCAGATAGTCTGCTAAAAAATATGGAAAACTGTTGATGATATTTTTGTACTTGAAATAAAAATTGATAAGAGGTTATAGAAAAATAGATGGTTATATAATATCTGTAGAGCTGTCTTTCAAACTGTAATGGAGAAATAGTGAGTAGATTTTATATCTTACACCTTTCCAAGACATATACAGATGTAATTAATCAAAGAAACCAAGAAAAAATAGAAAGAACACTCAAGATAGCATTTTATATTTGGAGTATGTGTATGGCACTTTACGTTACCACAACCCCAAGGAATGGGAATTACTATCTTTATTTTTTAATCTTCCTCCTTCTCTCCTTTCCTCTGCCTCCAATTTCGAAGTTGTTTTCACACCATTCCACTCCACCAAATGTCAACAGGAGCCTGTTTCACCTCCATCATCTACCCATGTTATTTGTAGATGAAATACAAAAACATGCTGCTCAAACAGGTATCCATTTAGAGCAATCTGGCAAGCAAAGCTGAAAGCGTGAATCTTGGCAGGATTTTATCCACAGAAGCCTACATGTGCTTCCTTTGTCCTTCTCTCGACCAGAAACTGTCAAACGCAGTCGGCCTCTTCCTTGGGAACAGTGTATGCTGTTTAGTTTTAAAAGCCATAACAACAGAAACATTAGATGTATAAACCTTTGCTATACTCATATTCAAGGATGAAGTTTAAGTTTTTAGAGTGTTTTACAAGTCTGTTTTGCTTTCAGGTATTCCAAAGTTGATTACATCTGACATGATTAAAGACGGTGCTGCTGTAATTGATGTGGGTATCAACTATGTCCGCGACCCAGGGACAGGAAAGACAAAATTAGTTGGAGATGTGGACTTTGAAGGTAATAAACGATGTCTCCTTGGATAAGTGAAGATGAAGATTCTATTTTGCATGTTTTGATAGTGGAGAAACTTTTTATTTGATGGGGGCATTATTAAGTTATTAGTCATTATACCTCTTTCCTCTGAGGGAAAAGAGTTTAATCACACTTACGTGCTTCCTTCCCGCCTCCTCCCTCCTTTTCCTTTTTCCTTGCTCTCCTCTCCCTCCCCTCCTTCCTTCCCCATCCCTTCCTTCTTTTCTTCCTTCCCTCCTTTCCCTGCCTCCCTCCTTCCTTCTGTCCTTCTTTCCATTCTTCCTTTCCTCCTCCTCTCCCTTCTTGGGAGGAAAATATAATTGTACCATTAATATTTAGCTTTCAGATTAAATTCCTTGTAGTGCAGTGTTTTGTGAAAGAATTCAGTTGGCCTTTCATAGCAGGCATTGTTTTGGTGTTTTGGAGCATGTCTCTGTACTTCGCCATTGGTGCTCTATCCTCAGCCAATCTCTGAGATTCCAGGAGTCTTTGTGTGTTTGCTGACCCTAACTGTGTTTCTGGACAGCTCTGGGTAATTCAGTATTCTGCTCTTGTGTTTTAAACAGACTGAGGGAGAGGAACTCGGCTAACATTTCTATGGCCAATGAAGGATCTAAGGCAGCCAATAGATAGTAATTAAAAAAAAAAAAAATCTAACCCAATGCCTTATCTCTACAGATGAGGAAACTGAGCCTCGACACAGATACGTTTTTAGATGCCTGACTCCTAATCCAATATCTTTGTCAGCTACTTATGTGCATTCAGGTTTTCAGTCTAGTCTAGGGATCTTAGATGTCTAATAAAACAAGAATATAGTAAAGGAAGTGGAGATCTTTTCATATTAGAAATATTTTATGTATGAGATTGATCATTCTGTCCAGAAAAAGCGGGTCCATGCCAAGAACTTCATTAGTTATAGGTGTGTTTTTACAGACAAACTGAAAGGAATAGGTGAGGCAATTTAAAAAATAATTCAAATTTTACATTTCCACGTGGAATCTGGTCATCAGCTCATGGGTCACCCAAGTCCTAGCATCGTGATGAAAAAAACTGAACATGCAGGCACTTGGAAGTGTCCTAGGATACTGACCCCATATATGTGAGATTCCAGGGTCTGTCAGGGACTAGATCCAGGTAGGCAATCTGAACCTCATGCTAAAAAGGAAAACCTCAGGGCACGTATATGCAACACAATGGTGCACATTCTGAGGACAGAACGGTGAATGAGAGCAAAGTACTGACGGCCCTTAGCAGAGCGCACACTGCTGCCCTCCTAGGCTGTCGTTCACAGGCTCCCTGCCAGGGCTGGAGCTTCCAGCCTAGCAGGTGGCTCTCCAAGTGCACATGTGTCTGCCTGTGTGTATGTTTGCAGTGTGTGTACATGCTGGGCTCTGTAGGAAGTGACCTCATTGCTTTAGTCCACAGTCACTCACTCATGTCAGATAACAGTAATTTATTTGAATTTCTCAACTTGAAAGAGTAAGGATATATTTCATTTTAAGACTTGACCTTATTTCTTTTTTTTTTTTTTTGCACTGTCATTCGGCTTCTTGAGAACAATTACCATGTGTTAATTGCAAAATCACCACACACTTATGATGCCACTTATGATGCACCCAGATGGCACAGACAGCACATAATAACCAGCTCGAGGCAAGAAAAGTGGGGGTTTTCAGTTCAGACCCTTGACTGCTTGTGGGGAAAACTTACGCAGCACTTCCCCACATCTCACAAGACCCTTCCTTCTCTTATATGGTAGCTCATGGGTTTCAGATCATTTCTATACCTCTTGTGTTCAGCTAAGAATGTTTTTTGCTTATGTGGATATCCTGAAAATATTTTAAAATGAGCATTTTGGAGTAAGTGCATATGCTTTGTCACACATGGATATGCACTTTAGGTTGCATACTTGGTCGAATGTATTAAATTAAATTGCACTTGTGTATGTATCTAAGTATATCATGAAATAAAAAAGGAAATGGCAAAGAGAAACAAAGATATGGTATGAACAGGAAAGAACATTGGGCTGGGAGACTGAAGAGGCGCTTTTAGACCTAATATTGCAACCTCTCTGGCCATCAACATTGTTACCAGTTAAATGATATCAAGGACAGCAATGGCTCCTTTTAACTCTAATGCTTAGTGTATCCTGGACATTCAACTGAGTGCTACCAAATGATTGTCTAAACACAGAACTTTCAGAAGGTCAGATTTTTCTGATGCTGCCATAAAATTCACCTATATGACTGATACCATGACTTGTGGTACCCGCTGGATCACAGAGCCACAGCCCTCAGGAGGATAAAGGCCTGTACTTGATAAAGAAGGCCTTGCCAGCTGGGCCATGACTCAGCCACGCAGAGGAGCAGGTAGGTGATAGGATTTGACATGTCGTTTTTCAGGTTGTTCATGAGGAATTAACCTGAGGTGAGGGATGATCCCCTAACCTGACAGGGAGGAACTTGAGCTTGGGTTTTGCCGCAAAACTCCTAGGTAACATGTGGCTGAATTGCCAACGGGAAAGTGTGGCTGCTTTGTGAGTATCGGTGAAAGTTTCGCTCTAACTATAGCCAAGATCAACAAAACGGATGTAGATAAAATCAAATGATGCACTAAATTGTCCTTGCAGAAATCTTTGGCTCACTAATAAAGGAAACAAGACGACCTATTTCAAGTAGATTCCTTTGATGGGAATGACTTTTTTAAAGAACAATTTCGTCAATGACCCCATTTGGGGAATATTGGAAATATGTAAGTAATTGCAAATTCAGTGATCTGTAAAACCGGGAGTTATTTTTATCTATTTTAGTCCTAAGAAAATACAGATGCCTATTTGTAATCTTCTTCGTTATTAGATGTATTGGCCTCAGTTTTGAATCAGGCTCCTCTCTAAGAAGAGTGACATATTATATCAGGTACAGCATGAGGGTTGCATCACCACTTAGGATGGTTCTTGACAAAAGGAGATATGAAAACTTCCTAAATATTTCTTTTTGACTTTAATGTCAGGTTTTTGTCTTGGTTTAGATATGGTGCTCTCCAAAGCCCATCTTCCTTCATCTACTAGGGTTTCCTGCTCTCATTTTTTCCTGTGCTCCATTCTCTTCTTCCTTCTTTCTTCTTTCGCCTCTTCCTGAGCCCAGAATACGATAGAATAGCCCTTCCTGGACTCATGTTATTATATGTGGTCAGGACTAGGGGTGGCAGAGAGACAATTGTTGTCTCTCCCTCCACCACTGCTCCAACAATTCCCTGTCACCTCAGTCACAAAATTGTCAATATTCTTAGAGAGATAGCAGGTAAATCTAGTAGAAAATGATATTGAGAATAACGAAGATGTGAAAGGCTTTTCTCCATGAGGACACACTCTTCTCAGGTCATTTGGAATTATTCTTCGTTTAGTAATAATAGTAGCTAGTGTTCGAGAAGCACTTACAATGTGCCTACGTACTGTTCTAATTCTTTTACATAAATTATTCATCTAATTTTTACTATAACCCCATAAGATAGGTCTTGTTACTTCCCCCCGTCACAGAGGCACACAGAGCCTGGGACGGTTGCCTGAGATGACACAGTCATGGGCACGGTGGGTTCATAGCCAGCGCTTATAATTTCCCCCTCTATTATTATCTCTACTGTCCTGCATTTTCACTTAGTTCATACTTTCCTTTGGGAAACAAAAAAGTTACTCCTTTTATTCCCTTCCCCCCAGAACATGTACCATAGCAAGTTTCAGAAGTGCCTGGACGATGGTGTGTGTGTTTGGTGGTCCTCACTTTGCTTGGCTCCGCTGTGCAGAGATTTCAGTTACCACTGGGCTGGCTCGAATTTCAGTTCACATGGCATCTTAACTGTAGTTGCACAAAGTGTAAACTTCTCTGCCAACGTCTCAGTCCACAGATTATTATGTAAATACCGTATTTCCCTGAAAATAAGACCGGGTCTTATATTAATTTTTGCTCCAAAAGACATATTAGGGCTTATTTTCAGGGGATGTCTTATTTTTCTCATGTACAACAATCCATATTTATTTATTCATGTACAAAAATCTACATTTATTCAAATACAGTCATGCCATCTTCTTCTGGAACATCGTCATAACTCTCCAAACCCTGAATCCAGCTTGAATTTCTTGCGACTGTATCTCCTGTAGAACCATTGATCCCAATCTCTCATGTTCAGCAATAGAGCTCTCCTTAAATGAGCACATTTTGTCCATGTAGCCTGCTCGTAGCGCATTGGCAACACAGCTGTCAGTGATTTTATCCCATGAATTCTTCACCCAAGTCATGACCTCTAGGCTTCACAAAGTTTCCACGCTGTTTTCTCTCCATTCTATTTTCAATGTAGTCATTGATTTCCATGTGCAAATGGTCCTTGAATGGCTTGTTTATAGCAATATCAAGAGTCTGGAGATAGGCAGTCATTCCTGCGGGAATCATTATTTGATCTACTTTCTGCAAGGAAGTTCTTCATGGTTTTAGCGCAGTGAGTGCTGGCAGAATCCCAGACCAGCAGACCTCTTTGGCCACCTCGCAAAACAAGTGGCAGCATCAAATAGACCACTTCCTTATAACTGCTTGTGTGCACCAGGCTTCTTCGGTTTCAAGAACATAAATGCCTGAAACATATTCAAACTTATCTTTATTGCCATTAATGCTGATTAGAGGTGGGGCTTTCTTTCCATCCAGACGAATTGCCAGAAATACAGGTAACACGTGCACTTTTGTAACCACTGGAGGGAATGTAGATTGATGAGGCACCCCTCTGATTAATTGTTGTTTGAGATCCTTGGCCCATAAACACTACAGTTTCATCTATAGCAATGAGGTTAGACAGTTGGTATTTACAAAAGTTGATGCCATCAACAAAGGACTTGAATGCAAGTGCACGTTGAATAACTTCAGTACCTTCCAGCTTGAACAGTGTTGTCGATCTTAGACAGTTCATATCGCTGAAGGAAGCCATGCAGTCAGTGTTGTGATGCTTTGAATTCTTCTGGGGATATTTCTAACTGTGGTGCCATTGCAAGGGCAAATGCTTGAATATCAGCCCTGCACACAACCAAAGCCTTTGCTCTCCTGTCAGCAATCCATTCACAGATGATGTCTTCCAGCTCAGGAAATAATTGTTGCCGACATGATCCACACTTGCGCTTCTTAACATTTCCCTCGTCCACCTGTTGACTGAGGTTATCATACTCTGCTCGCCATGTTTGGACCATTCAGAGATCCAACTTCTTCTCTTTGCAGAAAGCCATAAGATTCTTGCCCTGGGAGTCCTGCACGATTCCTTTCTTGTACTCGAGAGAATAGCTCTTTCTTTTTGTGCTCATCTTGTCTGGGGGTCAAAATGTTATTCCCTTTAAATCTACCATTAAATCAAGTGTTAATTGAAGACTTACGAGACAGGAGTGGCAACAAAAATTATGACAGTTAAAAATGAAGGTCCACACAAAAGCGACGAAAAATTGCTGGCACCAAAATTCAGAAAACATTTCTTTATTTCACACGAGTGCATTAAGTTCGTCCATTATAACACACGACGTATTGAATTATGAAGATTCATATTGGACACAACCATGTCCGTTCGTTATCAAGTGCATACGTTATTCGTGCGTTGTGTCTGTGCTCCAATTGGTCATTCGGCAATAAGTCTCAAATTCATGTTTACATAGGCATTTACCTCTCATCCAAAGGTGCCCGCTTGGGTATTTACAAATACTTAATTATAATTTATATTATCATTTATTTTAAGTATTAATGTCAATAATATTATTTATTTATATATTAATATTATTATTTTATAATTCAGTATGTCCGTCGTGTGTTGTAACAGATATACTAAATGCATCTGTCTGGCTGACGATCTTAACTGGGACTTATTTTGGGAGTAGGGCTTATATTACGAGCATCCTGAAAAATCATGCTAGGGCTTATTTTCTGGTTAGGTCTTATTTTCGGGGAAATACGGTACCAAATGTGCATCGTGATCTGTGACCAATTGTGTCACTTCTTTCAAAATTTGTTGATGATTGGTCATGGTCCATTCAATTCAGACAACAAAGTGTAAGCTTTGTGGACTCTTTGTCTCCCAGTGGTTATAGATAATGGAAAGAGGGAATAGCCAACAAGAAAATGAACAGTGATGATATTGAAAGTAAAATTTGAAATAGCTGATGTGGGATATTGACAATGCCACCATTTGCTATTTAAAAGACTCTAGATATACAGCAAGAGAAACTTAGCAAAGGCAAACTTATCGACATGTACAGAATGTCCCAGGACAGCTCAGGGGTGAGGTTGGGATGCCAGACAGATGAGGTAGAAGGCAGGCCAGCCACGGCTGAATTGGGCTATGTCAGTTGATAGACAGGCTGGGGGCCACAGAGTGGGAGTCTGCTCTGAATTCTGGGCCCCCAGACTTAGGAGATCAGGCTATTACTGCTGCATGCAGCAACCCTGGAGACAGAGGGCCAGGACATACGTTAAGGCAGCCCAAGGCAAGCAGGCCTGGGTCATACTTTCAGGAACTAGGGATGAGAAAGCCTCACCTGCTATTCCTGGGCCCAGGGCTACACAGGGCCCCCAAGACCTCATATGTCTCCTGGTTCATGTACTAAAGTTTTTGTGTGTATGTGCAGAGTGGTGGGGCGAGTTACCTGCTGTTAGAACACAAGCCATGGATGTATAGGCATTAGCATGATTACTGGATCATATGGTACCGTGTTGCCCCGAAAATAAGACCTAGGCAGACAATCAGCTCTAATGCATCTTTTGGAGCAAAAATTAATATAAGACCCGGTCTTATTTTACTATAAGATCTGGTCTTATATAATATAAAAGATATAATATATAATATAATATAATGTAATATAATATAATATAATATAATACCCGGTCTTATATTAATTTTTGCTCCAAAAAACACATTAGAGCTGGTTGTCCGACTAGGTCTTATTTTCAGGGAAACAGAGTAGGTATTAACTAAAGCCACAGTGTAACCAGATAGCAGTATATAAGTGTATCAAATGAACATGTACATCTTAAACTTACACAATGTTATATGTCAATTATATCTCAATTAAAAACAACAACACAGGGGGTCTGAGGTTCAGGCTGGGAGCCAATGCGGGCAGGGATGGGGATAGGAATTCTCTCTCCTGGCTCTCTGCTTCTCAATGCTCTGCTTGCCCTTTGGGTCCTCCTGTGGGGTCCTGTGTGCTACCACTACAGCTCACCTTCCCATGGATAGGCTGGGAGGGCGATGGGGCAAGTGCACTTCTGGAGCTGGGTCGCCCGTTAGGGATAGAGGGGTACAGGACCAGCACCGGCCCTCTGGGCTACTGGGGGGAACAGTTTTGATGATGGAGTCTGTGCTTGAACTTTGGAAGAGATGTGTACATGAGGAATAATGGGTGGTCCTAGAGAGGGAGGGCAAGGGGGCATTTAGCCCAGCTTCCCTGGAAAAGCAAGGGGAAAGAGAAAGCCCAGACCCTGAAATGGTCCATCTGTCCACTTTTGGGCCTACAACCCTCTCTTTCCTTAAACTGTGCCAGGAATCGGACACCCCTAGGCTTGGAGGGGACACACCAGCTGAGCCACTTCTTCCTGGCTCATGATTCTCAGCACAGTAGCAGCCCAAGGACTTCTCTGGCCCCTCACAATACCCCTTTGCAAACAGAGCTGAGGAGGACGATGGGAAGAGGAAGAGCTGCCCATGGCCCTCTCAGGAATTCCTGGAGGCCAGAGGGGAGCTGGGAGCTAGGATGCAGGAGAGGATGGGGGGATGCTATGTGTCAGGCATTATTACAGGCACGAGGGATACAGCAGTGACCCAAATAGGCAGAGTCCTTACAGGTAGCTTACCTCTGGTTGGAGAAGACAAATAAAATCCAAATATAGACGTCTTCACATATTAGTCAGTGTCTAGTGTTACAGAAATAAAAAAAAGATAAGGGGACTAGAGAATTACGAAATGAGGTTGCTTAGAAAAGGGTGGCAAGGGAAGGCTCACTGCTGACCTGAACGAAGCGAGGGAGAGAGCTATGTGGATATGTGGGGGAGAATCGTCCCAGGCACAAGGAGCAACAAGCGGGAAGACCTTGCAGGCAGTGTGCCTGGTTGATTTGGTGAGCTGCAAGAAGGCCCTTGTAATGGGGACAGAGTAAATAATGGTGAGAAATAAAGTTAAACAAGTAGCAGCAAGGGTGCCGTATCATGTAGGGCCTAATGACCACAGAAAGGAATTCGGATTTTACTCTAAGTGCAATAGAAAGCCATTGGAGGATCTGGGGAAAATAAATGACAGTCGTTTTGCATTTTATCAGTATCATCCTGGCTATTGAATGGCAAAGGTCTCTTAGAGCAGTCAGGGTACCTATCTATGAGGAGGCTATTGTAATTGTCCAAGTAAGAAATTATCCAAGATGGGCATGGCCCAGGGTGGTAACGGGTAAAGATGTTAAGAGGTGCTTAGATGCTAGATATAATTTAAAAGGAGAGTAAGGATGATGGGTGAATGATTAGATGTAAAAGAAAGAGAAGAATCAATTATGACTCTAAGAATTTTCAAATAAGCAAGAGTGATGGTGCCAGTTCTGGAGTCCCTTTGAGATGAGTCTGAAAGGATCAGTGAATCTCACCTAAGTATGAGTACATTAGGTAAAGAGTGGGCAGAGGAAGAAGGGGCTCTTTCCAGGTGGAGAGAACAACAGATCAAAGGCAAGGAGGAAAAATTACAAAAAGCCTTTTGTACCCAACATTGTTAGTTAAATAAGGGAATGTGATATTGTAAACAATTGTGAATTGTGCCCCAAATAGCTGGAGCCATACCTTCCATTCATCCAAAGAATTTCCACTGGACAGGAAATCTCTCCTATAGTAAAAAGGACCCTATAATTTGGGACTCCATTTGGTCAGAATTATTCCTCAAAATTGCAACCCAATAGTTGAAACATGAGGACAGAGACAGTCTCGAATCACATAGAAGCCCAGTATGATTTTTCTAAGTACTAGAAATGGAACTAAAATCCCTGGAATGCTTTTAAGTCATCTTTTCACCTATATTTTCTATTATTTTTCTACAGTCTTATATATGCATTGCACTCCACATTTGAAACCTAAGAGTTAACTTTCACTTCATGCCCTTTTTATGGTATGTCCAACTTTTCATAAAAGATTATAGAGTCAGGATGACTGGGGTTGGAATCCTAGCTCTGTTGCTTAAAACAATTATGATCTTAGGCAAATCACTTCACTTCTCTGGGACTGGATTTTATCATCTGAACCCTGAGATAATAATACCTATCTATCTTACAAAGTTGTTATGAAGATCTAAATGAAATAATCATCTCCCATGAGCTAATGTATGTGATTTGCTGAGTATAATGCCCAGCAGAAAGCAGTGTTTGTGTTTCTTTCCATTCCCACTACAGTACTAATCTGGAAATATATAACTTTAGATTTGAATTACCACCCTGTTTCTCATTACTGGCCGTGATAGTTAACGTGGTGAGAAAGGAGATTCCATTGGTGGGTCATAGACAGAGTTCGTGGAAAGCAATTTCAAACTTTCATCAGGTGATTGATTTACCGTTTGGTTCCATTGAATGCCTTCTGAGTGATATGAGCAGCATTTTTAATTATTCACATCTATGAAGCAGGTAGCTAGACATATATGGATTTGATTTAAGGAAATAACTAAGAAAAAAAAAGGCTTAGCCACCCTACATATACAGATAGCATAGGAAACAGGAAGCCTGTGTAAGTACAGACCACCAACTGACGAAGCCAGCAGTTTGTACAGAAATGTGGATCACAGTCCATTCTCTTACATCCCACTGGGTTGTTAATCCTGTCTGTCCCATTACTGGCCACAAGGTGCTGTGATAATGAATGTCTTACTATATGTAGAAAACTTGTAGAAAGCTCCGGAATCAAGCAACCAGATAAATGCCAGAGAAAACATAGTAAATTGCCTCTAGGGCACCTGATTCCTTGTTGCCTTTTCAAGAGTTCAGTGGTGAGCCTTTTACTCTCTCTGGCTCATCATGCTTTTAAGTGTCATTTTTTTATCAACCATATGAGAAAGTGGAGTATTTTCCATATTACCTACTGAGTCATACTATATCTCTAGTCCTGTGCCAGTCAGGTTTTTCTGGTTGTTATTCATGTACTTCGTTCTCCTGAATGAAGCTTGTTTCCCCTTCATTATAGTGGATATGTTTGAGAGGTCATGCCTAAATGGCCTGCGTTTAGAAGCATGGGAAAATTCTCCAAGCATTTAATTTAGACAATTACACATGAATACTAGGAGGCTTAAATTTACATGAGAGGAACAAAAAATTTTTCTTCTGTTGCCTTGCCACAGATAAGGGATCACCCCCTTTTTTTTGGGGAAAAGACGTTGGTTTTAAAAGTAAGTTGTAACATTGCTAGGAATCTGACATGGGCCACAGAGTACTTCCTTCAAAATGACAGAGAATTGAACAATATACAAAGGGAAATAAAACAATCCTGTAGGAACTTGAGATGCAAGTTCTTCCTCTACCCCAAAAATAGAATTATAAAGCACAAATATATTCTTCGACTTAGCCAGGATATACAAGCTCCTAACCATAGTCGCAAAATTAATTCTGTTTAGGTACATCTGGCAATTCCATTATTTGGGGCCTCTGAGGTAGTATCTAATGGACTAAAGCAGAAATGCACTATCTGCCTGAGAATCAGTGAGTCTTCCAAGCAAAGTATCTTAAATGAGAGTTTGGATTGTTAAGCCCAGGCCCTGGGAACTTGGGAACATAAAGTTTCCAAAGAAAATAATGACAGAACACACAAGCCAGCGACACCCTGTCATGAAGCATGGGTTGCTAGTGCCAAAAGGTTAATGATATACTTCTTCCTTTATTCTTGCCTAAATTGTTAAAGGGCACTTTAATGCCCCTTCTGTTGCTATTAGTATCATTCATGAGTAATCTTTCCACACCTCGTAACGTGTCACTCCTGGAGTTTTGGGAGGCACACACATAAACTGAACACTTAGTTTCTTTCATCATCCCTGTCATCACCTCAAATCTTAAACATGAAATAACTTCTGCTCCAAAGCTATTGTTCTTATCTTGGCATTGAAAAATGGTTGTCTTCAAGTAAGAATTATGAAATGATGTCAAGCCAAGCCTGTCTTAATTCTCCCCTTTAGAAATCTGAAGCCAATAACATGAGGGAAAAAAAAAAAAAAAAGTAGCCATCCACATAGTGGAGTAAAGGGAACACAACAGATTAGGTATGTATTCCAGGCTGAAAGAGAATTTATTGGATAATAATTTAATAACATGCAAGAAGCTGAAACTTTGTGACAATACATGAATTTCTCCTTCATTTTAATTTTCTTCTGAAAATTATTTAGTAGTACTAATTTTTCTCTTCTTTCTCATTTTGCAAAACTGGCTATTGCTAAATATATAAATAACCAAGTTCATTCAAAAGACTTCCTTAAAAGCCGATTCACCTTGAACACAGTAACTACGGCTGCCATCTCCCACCCTGTTTCCTAGGCCCCTTACCTAGTGGTCATGGAGCCCATTGTCACCTCCCACCTTCATCTCTTTTTACTCTCTGTTTTCAGCATATTCTTTGGTTATCATGAACTTCTTCCAGCTCCTCTATTGCATAAGGTACATTGTCAAGTCCAATCTCTGCTTTTACTATTCCCCAGGTCTACACTGCATTCTCTCCTTCTTTCTTACCTTCCTGGGCATCCATAAGATTTTGAAGCTTTTCTGTCACTTTACAAATAGTTTTCTGACCCCTATATCCAATTTCGCTTCCTTTTTGAGGTGCTCACATAAATGCCAGAACTTATTCCAATCTTAGCACTTCTCACTTTATGTTGTTACTTTTATGTTCTCCGTTCCCTCTACCCTTGATGATAAAGACATTTCATTAGAGAAATGTGCACAGAACAGGCAGTTTTCCCCATTTGAGATATATATACACACACACACACACATGTATATGTGTGTATATATATATATATATATATATATATATATATATATACACACATATATATGTGTGTGTGTATTTTTCCTTCAATTTTAGAAATGCTTTAACCATTATTCTTAGGTTAATATCCAAAACGTGTGACATTATCTGCTAGCTCTACGCGAGCTGGACTCTTCCTGCCCCGCCCCACAGTTCTTCCCGTCACTCCTGTGTGTCATCCTCACTGGCTTTCTTGTGCTGTTTCCAAGAGTGCACACTACTTTTCACCTGCAGAAAGCGTCTTTTCACCTTTATCACAAACATTGTTCCCCCTGCCAAGAACACTGCTTACTCCCCACCTCTCCATTCACCTGGCAAAGTTTGATTCGTCCTTCAGGGTTCTGACTTGACATGGAGAGATGCCACACACGTAGTGGGCAGGCTCGGGTGGGTCTTGCCAGCATTCACAGTGCAGTGAGCATTTCATTTGTAGCACCTTTCCTCATCTGAACTCAACTATTATTTGGGTAATTGTCTTTGTAATGTGTATCTCCCAACTAGACTATGAGTTCCAAGGAACAGTGGCTGGGACTATCTTTTTCAAGAACATCTGTTGTGAATATATCTGGGCTGGTTTGTAGCATGTGTGGAAACTGAATAATTGAGTTAGGAAAATAGGCAAGGGTTAGAAAATAATGCAAGACAAGGATGTAAGGCTAGATTATAAACGACCTTAATTGCCATGACAAAGAATTTATGTTTTATCCTAGAGACAGTGAAGATCCATCGAATGTTTATAACCGTAAATGATCTAATGTGTTTTAAGGACTAAATCTGGCAGCAGGCTGTACGGCGGGTATGGTACAGACTGGAAACCAAGAGACTATTGTAGAGGATTATAAAAAATGACTACACATACCTTCTGTCCCCATATGCACATCCCCTTGGCAGCGTAACTTTGCTATTCTCCCTGTCCTAAGCCTTTAAATTTGAGTTTGACCATGTGAAATTGATAGAATTTACTTTGCAGGGTCTAATGTTTACAAACAGGTCATTCAAATAAATTGTCATGATAATTACTGTCTTTCCTCAAAATATTCTTCTTTTCAGGAACCTTATTTAAACCTGACCAAGCCATTTCCATCTAAATCTCATTCCTTAGAGCAAGATCCATGCAGATATCAATAGGATTTGAGGATTGTTTTGTTTGCCTCCATTGTCAGTTTCAGTAACTCTAAAATTATGTTGACTGTATGAAATTGAATCTAACCCTGGTTTGCAATACCTGTTCATGAGTCTCTTGTGAAAGTGCTGATATGAATCAAGATCTAATACCTGATTCCCATACATACAGGACTTTGGGTATTTTCCTTAAAACACACACACATAGTCCCTCACACCTAAACACACAATAAGTAAGCATCTGAAGGAAATTACTGCCTTAAAATGCTTCTGTATTTCTTTTCAATGGAGCATATAGAATACCTTTTCCCCACACATTATAGGATTAATCTTTAAAAGCATCATCTTCTATAAGCAGGTGCAAACCCTTGTCCGCCCTCAGGGAAAGACCAGCCAATGAGAATTTATTCTGGTGATGTAATGCTTGTTAACTTACTCTCTTGCAGACATAATTGGGGAGGATGCTTTGTAGAGTATCAAACACGTATTGAATTTAACTCTTTCTCACATGACTAATTTGAGCTCATAAGCCACCTCTGGTACTTCATGAACACAGAGCTTAGGACAGCTCTGAAATAGTTATGCAAAGTCACTAGACGAGACAATTTCTTTTAAGCACTGGCATCCTGTACCTACCAGTATTTGCCAGTGATAATCCCCTACCTTTCTTGAGAAATCACTTACTTCCATATCCTGGTCCTTATGTAAATAGACAAAGAACACACTAACACTGGCCAGCAGCAGACAAATTTATATTTCTCTCTCAGACATAGATTCTCATGAAAATTAAATCAAAAGGAATAGAGACCTTATATGTTTTTCGATCAAATTCATCACTGCCTGACTGTGTAGAAACTTCATTTTCACATTTCAAAGATAAAAAATATTTGAAAGAGCATTTGAATGATCATGTATGTTCCCAGTGATATCATAAACTTCTGCCCTGTTGATTACGTAAGCATTGTAATCTACAGTGCTTATGAATGTTCAGAGCAGCTCCGGCTCAGGTCAGGTGAAGACCCAGTAGCCATCACATAGTCTAATTCTGTGAAGTGATAAGTAGGACAGAATGAATGTGTGTTAGTTTCCACACATTTCCACATAAAGTATGCAAAAATGCAGACAGCAAGCTACAAATTTCAGGCAGGTGTTAGTTCATGCAATAGCCCATTTCCATTCCCTCTTCCTCTACCGCAAAGCGCACTTGTTCAGCAAACAATTGCAACAGTAATCATGTTGTAAAAAACATAATTTGGTGAAGGAGGGTTGTGATACCTGAGCAGACTAGGGGTTTATCTTATTTGATACCCAAGAAGAAAGCAACTCTGACTAAGCCAGCTGTGTAATTTGAAGTGCTGGATATAATCCAAAGATGATGAGCTATGAGCACTCATAGTAAAAAAAATGTAGGAAAATTACTATATTAGAACTTTTTCCTCTTTGTTTCTTTTTTCAGTAACCCTTTGAGAAAGCAGTTCATTTTTGGCACTTGAGCCTTTCTTGGGACTTTTCTACTTGTTTAGGTCATGGTAATACAGTATTGGGATGGGTAGGATTATCCAATCATAGAATGTGAATGATGTCTCTAAAATATAGGAGAGCGATAAGTCAGTGACTTCAGTGAATCACATTTTCCTCATCTATTAAAATGAAATAATAATTAAATACTTATTATTAAAATAATGTATATAAAATTCTTGGCAAGTAGTAGGGACTCAGTTGATAGTAGCTGTTTTTACTATTTTTTTAATACACTTATAATTCCAAGCCACTTCATTTTTCAAAATTGAAAACTAACTTATATAAAAATGATTATACACCATAACAGATTGCCTTATATAATTTTTTTTTTCCTGCTAATATCACTATGGCTTAAAGACTCAACTATCTGATCACATGGTTGGACTTTTTGGTCATGACCAGTTCTCATTCTGAATCATCTCCTTAGCATAAACTCAGATATGGTCCAAGGGCCCACCGTGAATAACAAAGGCACCCTTATCACTGGAGAAATTCAGTGAAATCATATGGCTCTCTACTTTTCTGTCTGACTTATTTCACTTAGCGTTGTAATCTCAAAATCCAGCCATGTTGTCGAAAATGGCACTATTTCATCTTTTCTTATGTCAGAGTAGTATTTCATTGTGTATATATACCACATCTTCTTTGTCCAATCATCTATCGAAGGATACTTTGGTTGTTTCCATATCTTGGCCACTGTAAATAATGCTGCAGTGAACATCGGAGCACATGTATCTTTACGGATAAATGTATTTTTCGGTAGATACCCAGGAAAGGGATTGCTGTGTCATAGATTAATTCTATTCATAATTTTTTGAGGAACCTCCACACTGCCTTCCATAGCGGCTGCACCAGTCTGCATTCCCACCAACAGTGTAAGAGGGTTCCTTTGTCTCCACGGCCTCTCCAACACTTGTTATTATTTGTCTTGTTGATAATGAATTTTATCCACCTTTTGATTGTGAAATACACCATTTTGTTTTCCGTTGAAGATTTAGTTTGTACTTGATTATCAATTTAGTGTATTCAGTATTTTATTTTTATCTATTAATATTTCAAAGTTAATGTTTTGCAAATACTTGATTTTATATACTGTCAATGTAAATAGTGGTAGTATAGTGCACTTCTAGAGGCCTGCTGAAATTTTTAAAGGTATTCCTTTTCCAATCTGACAGAAAAGGTCCTGGAAGGCAGTGCTCATGCCAGTGAGTCAGTTTATTGAAAAGTGAAAAATACAGTTCATTGCCCTTAAGAAAAATGAGTAGCTTGAATTTTCTAGGAAATTAAACTAAATTGTTTTGATATTGCTTGTATCCAGTCAAAAGCTGACATTCCTGCAAATTGATTTTGGACTGTAAATTTCAAGGGGTATTTATTTTGCTTTATCAAAATGTAATGAATGCCTAACATGAGCATGGAGAAGTTCTAAGATTGAAATGACAACTGCCACCACCACAAAGACTTGGTTCTGCCTTCTAGATACTGTTGTCTTTGTTAAGGGAATAACAGTACAGTGTAAGTTCCACAGTGGAGGTAGGTGTAAAGTTCCTGGAAACAGAGAGAGCGGAGCTTTTGAATTCAATGTTGGTGGGGTGAGTTTTTGAGAAAAATTATAGACAGGTGACATTTTATTGGCTTCTAAAGACTAATAAGGAGTTTCTTATGTGGATAAAGTAGAAGAGTGTTCCAGGTAAAAGGAATAGCCAGAGCAAAGGAAGAAAGTACTGATAATTCATAGCTATTTATGAACTGGCTGTTGACCTAGTCTTAGGTTTTTACAGCATAGAGTACATTGGATGGAAGTATGGCAGGGTACACTTCATGTAGACAGAAGCTTTTTGGAAAACTAAAATATTACCTTCCAAATCACAGTATTCTTATCTTTGTTATATATCATGAGAGGATTCCTGATACACACTAGCTGGATTTTGTGTGTGTGTGTGTGTGGCGATGTCTTTAATAAGCTTATTTGGACTTTTATTAAAGTAAAAGAATATTTTTCCTTTGCTTTTCCTATGATTTAAAAAAAATTATTACAATGTGCTACTATGCTTCAAACAAGATAAATGTAAATTTTATAAACCGTATTTCAAGAAAGCAATATAAGTTGTACAAAAATAATATTTAAGATCTAGAAAACATCTGTTGGTTTTGAGTCATGTGGAAGCACATATGACCAAACTTGCAGAAGGCAATACATCTAAATAATAAGTGATTAATAATACCAGATTATGCATTAAAGAAGTATTGTCTATGATAATTTTGTAAAAGGGTTATTTGGGAAAGCTTGGTTGTTCTTACTCATATGGTCAAGAACTAAATCCGCAGATCAATGCATGGAGCCATTCACCTGTAATATTGTGGGTGGGAAAACATTCTTAAATAAAACTGACTGAAAGTTCTCTGCCATTTTGTTTTTTTTAGTCTATTCACTGAATAAGTTATCTTCGTACATTAGAACAGGCCTATGTATATATGCTCAGTAATTCAAATATGTTTAATCATTTTTATTAGACTTGCACTGGAGTGTATGATCCATATATACATGACGCTATCGTTACAACAGGAATATTCCAATGTAATGAGTGGTCTCTCCTTTGTGACCAATGTCAAGTAGTTTAGAGGTATTTAACTGGAATTACAGGTAATTGAGTCAATCATGAATTATAGATTTTCATCATATAAAACTGAGCTGCATGGAGAGTCAACCTACAGTTTTGGTCTCTGTTCTTTCTATCCACATTAGATATCACACAAAGAAGTGTTTGCCTAAGTTGTGTGTGTGTGTGTGTGTGTGTGTGTGTGTGTGTGTGTGAGTGACATCCTACTTCAGTCTAAAAATGATTTGAGGTTGTTTGAGTTATATGTATAATGCAGAAAAATTCACTATATTCTGTTACTTAATTAAGGATGCCATTAGACTGAGGTGGTTCTAATGCCTTGGCAGCCTACGAAGCAACTCAAAATCTAAGCCTGTAAATGTCTCAAAGTTATAAAATCAAAACCTAAAGACAACCAGACAAACAGCCATGTAGGCTTTAAGCTATACCCAATCAGTAATTTCCTGATTTTGCCTCCCACTTTTCTCTGTAAAAGTCTCTCCCCAAGTTCCTGTCAGTGGAGGTCTCCTAACCACTTCTGGTCTGGTGCTGCCCAATTGCAATAGATAAATGCCCAAACTCCTAAAATTTGTTACGCCTCAGTTTATCTTTTAACAGTTCAGTATATTTAAGAATACGAAATTCTCAGAAAACTTTAAAAATTAAAAACAAACTTTCTGTTTCCTCCTTCAGCTGTTAAGAAGAAGGCTAGCTTTATCACTCCAGTTCCCGGAGGTGTGGGACCCATGACAGTGGTGATGCTTCTGAAGAATACCCTTTTGGCGGCTAAAAAAATCATTTATTAGATCACATGAAAGGCTAAAGCAAACAGAAGTCATGCTATTTATTTAACAAAAGGAAAAATACCTTTATATTTTACTACAAAGCTATTTGTTTCTACATTGTATTTATTTTTTCATGGATGGAATCATTGTGGATAAGATGATTCACACAACTTTATGCATTTCCTGCTGGCACATTTTGAGTTTTAGGGAAAACAAAACAATTCCAATGAAAACTTTGGTAACACTTGTTTATTTTGTGAATGATATTTGTTTATAAGCTTAAAACAATAAAGGGCTCATAAATAAATAATATATTTTTGACACAATTAAATATCGCATGCCATATCTTTTCAACAAATGTTTTTTCAGCCAGATGGCACCCATGTAAACTGTAATTTAGGTTCTGCCATAAGCATGATCAATTTTTATATGTTTTATGTTCTATATGGTATGCTGAAAAGAAGCTAACTTGCTAAAAGAAAGATAAAATATAAAAAAAATTGGTCTCATATATCTCTCAAATGCATCCTAGGAGCCATTATAATAAGAAATGATGTTTTTATTCAAGGAAAGAAAAGTATACAAGGAAGACAAAAAATATATAGTGCTACTTGAACAGGTAATGATTATTTCAAATTATGAATGACTACTTTTCCTAGTAAAGATGTAATGAGAATGTATTTGGTTTACATGTAATTTATTGGTTCTTCTAGAAAAATATGTGGACAATGCCTTCTTTGAGGAATAATGGAAAATCCAAAAGCAAACAAATACAAAAAAACAAAACTAAGGTGGTCTTTTATCACAAATATCAGAAAAAAAGGCCTAGTATGAGTGAGGCTTCATTAAAGAACAGCTGTTATGTTTTTTTCACAAATTTAGAAATCTAATGGGAAAACACACCTACCGTGTGCCAATGTTATATCCTAAGCCTTAGGCTATAACTAAAGATCTACTGTTTTCTTGCCCACGTTCTTTCCTCTTCTTTTATAGCTTTTGGTTCTCAAAGTAGATGCCATATTTCTAATACAATCTAAATTAGGAAAAACATGTGTCTTTCAGTTCAAGGCCATTTTGAGACTGCTGTAGCCACATATCTGTATTGTTTTCATACCCAAATCCCAGTATATTTATGTCCCAATAATGATTCTTACCCAATGCATGTCTTACTGTGTACACTTGATCATTTATATGAAAATAGACTAGATGTTTATAATAGTATTTCAACTGTCTAATAAAAGCAATTTAAATAAGAATACCTGTCTTCTTCTTCCTTAATATATCTATAAATTTCTTTGTTAATATATATATGTGTATATATATATATATATATATATATATATATATTCTATTTCTTTATAGCATGCTGGGAAATGTACAAGTTTTTCAAACATGGAAAAAAAAAGTTCTATAGCCCATTCCACAATCAGCCCAGATCAATCTTTGTCTGAGAACCCTGACAGAAGTTTACATGTAAAGCTCTGAAGCAAACATTTCAGAAAAGAGCCTCTTTAATTTTTAAGGGCTGCAAATTCACAAAACAAAACAAGGCCCAAAATACATTTACATGGAAAAGGTGAAGTCTGTGATTTTGAGCTCACCCTCCGTCCCCCTCAAAGCGTAGGACGAGTTATATTTGAAAGGTTCATGCCCCTTTGGCTAGGCTAACATTCAAGAGTGAGCCTTTCCAGAAACATTAAAGCACTGCAAAATAAAAATTATCCTGACATTTGTTAAAAATGGTAAGGAATACAGCATTCAAGACTGTTCAAGCAATAGAGCAGATTATACTCAACTCTGAATACAGCAGAGACAGCTGTGGATTTGTAGGCCAACAAGGAGAATGAGGGGATCAGTGGATGAAAAATTACCTAGAGGAACTTGATTAGATATCAAGTGTAGGGGGATTCTTGCTAAACTATCTTACCATGATTCTTGCTAAAGAGAGGCCACTGACTTAGATATCAAGGATGGGCTTGATCAGATATTGGGATGGGGGGCCACAAATTGTCTTAGCAGGATTATTTTTTAAAACTGCTGAGCAGGCCAAGTAGAAGCCTAGTGGAGAAGAGGACTCGGAGCATGACTAAAGTTTGGTCAAGAAGTAAGTCTTTGTCAACACATAAAGATAAAGTTGGTTTGTTGCTACCATGACTTTATGGATATTTGGGGTCCATAAAAAATAGACATATGATGACCTTGTGCAGGAGCTTTGGAGAATTAATTTTCCTTCTCCTACAAGTATCTGCCAAAAGGACTCTACAGAATTAATGGGGATTAAACAATAATACAAAGATGGAGGGGAGAGTGAGCTTAGCATATACAAAGGGTGCCAAAACAAAATGCATACACATTTTAAGAAAGGAAAAAACTGTATTAAAATTACGCTGATGGTAACCACTTTGAGCACCTCTTGTAATTGCTGAAGTCAAACGTGACTTGTATTCATCTTTTGTTATCGGTATATATTCAGTATTATGATTTTAATAGTTTTTTTCCTATCTTAAAATGTGTATACATTTTTTGGCACCCCCTGTATATAGCAAAGCAAGGCTATACTACAATGAAAAGTGTGTGTTAGAGAGTAGTGGAAATGCAGCTGGATAAGTATGCAGAAACAGATTAGAGAAAGCTGAATAAATTAAAAATTTAGACCATGTTGAGTAATTTACGAGAATTGTAATTACAGCTTGGAAGATGTTATCATTGATTAACATGAAGTTGTAAAGGGGAAATGATTTTGGAGAAGAGATAACATATTCAGTTTAAGACATACTGAGTTTGAGGTGATGACATAATATATAAATAAAAGCCCTGATGTCATATCAGTCTAGGGAGAGAATGAGAATTCATGGCTAGTGATGAAAATTTACGGCTCATCAGTGTGTACTAACCACTAAGTTCCTGACCTTACTGACTATTATATATACCCGGTCTCTTTCTACGCGTGTTCAATAGTAACGGTTATCCTTAATTGAGAGCTCATCACATGCTAAATGCTTTCCTTTTTTTATGTTACTGACAATCCCCCTTTGATACATGAGAAAATTTACTCTTAGGGTTATTAAAAAGCCTGAGCCAAGGCCAAATGGATAGTAACTGTGGAATTAGATTTCAAAATAAGTCTGTTGGGATGATGTGAGCCAGAACCCACTCTCTTTACTACACCATTTTGCCTGCTCTTAAGTGCCCTTCTCTTCCCCACCAAGACTGCTTTATCTGATCACTCACTGTATGTCTGAATCCTACTTGTTATTTAAGATTCACGTCTAATGAAACTTGTCCATGAAAACTGCAGTGGGAGTTTAAGTTCCACCCCTGAACTCTCCTAGTCATTTATCTACACATTCATGATAATTATCAGTCCTTACCCCGTAGTGTAGTTATGTATTTTCCTTAGCTCCCTTTAGTTCCTTGAGGCAACAACTGTCCACGCATGATTTGTCTATTTGTCTTGCAAACATCGTAACACCCAGCCCAGTGCCATGGATGTTGTAGGCATTCAATATTTTATTAATGCATAAATGAATGAATGACAACTGAATCCATGAGAATTAACAGCATAAGTTTAGAGAGAGATAAGCAATGACTAATAACCATTTTCAGCCAATGTCCAGCAACAAATTTTGGTTGACTTAGTGAAAGAACAAGAAAGAAAAAGAAAGGAGAGAAAAAGAATGGAATGAAAGGGGAAAGAAAAGGAAGGAGAAGGAAAGGGAACAGGCGTGAAGACATTTGCAGGAACAAGATGAATAAATTAAAAAAGACAAAGTGGTAGGAGGAAAAAATGAAAGTGGAGTGCCACAGCTCTCAGCCTTCTCTTTTCTCCTTTCTTGTCCAACCTGCTCTAACATGTATCAAGAATGAATAAAGAGATCAATGAGGCCACTTTACAGCACCCATCTCCCCCATTCTTCAGGATTGGGGAAAAGACTTTCTGATGAGAGGACTGAAGACGCCAAGGTAGGAGACACTCCTATAGAGCGTGTAAGTGGGATCCATCAGTATGCGTTCCAGAGGAAAGAGGCACGTGGGACGACTTAGAACTATATTCTGGTATAAACCTTAAACTGAAGTGATGGATGAGTTTCTGTATTATGTGGCCCAACTCACCAGAGTAGGAAAACATCTAAAGAGACAGCAGTCCATTCCTCTCAGCCCAAATGTGTGTGAAAGCCACAGTTCATTTAATATTTAGATTTTTATGATAATTTATTTAAAATTTGATTTTAGGAGATAATTAAGAGAGCTCCGCGAAGAGCAGTATACCAACTCCTACTAGAGGACACAGCTGGGGAAATGGAAAGGGCATATGATCTGGAATCCAAACATAGATTCAAGTCCTGATCTGGGCGGGGCCTTTGTCAAGGCACTTAATTCTTTTGAGCCTCTATTCCTCATTTGTCATATGGGAGGAAAAGGAAAACCTGTTGTTTATTTCTTTATTCACTCAAGACAGATTCACTGTCATACTGTATGACAGGTGCTGCATTTGTCGGGGCCAGGATTACTGAAGACAGAGGGAAGATGTGCGTGAACACCTTTTGTAAAATGGAAAGCACTATGGAAGCACCAGTTAATAGTTATGACAAAGATGGTTATAGTACTTCTGTGCCTCAGTCTTAGAGACAAAGATAGTGGACATTAGTCCTAGCTTCTTCCTCGAGAAACTGCAATTGCTTGTGATGGTTTAGTGAATCCTTTGCAAATGATTCCTTCTTACATTCTCACCAATGGTACAGAAAATTATTTGACTTATAATTCAAATATTATTTGCCTGGGAAAAAAATAGCCGGAAATTATTTTAATAATAAACAGTTTAAAAATCCCCACAGAAGTAGAAATACAAAATGTAGGCACATTTAAAGTGAGCTAAGTACTATATATTCTTTTAACTTTAAAATGATGACGTCTGTGATGATTGCCTAAGTTATAATGAGTTCAACAAGCTCATTCTTGAGTGATTTCTAAAGCCAAATTCATATTTGAATAGTAATAGGAATCCTGGGAAATTGAATTTGCTGGATGGACATGATGCAAATGATAACTTATCTTGACTTAAACAGCTTTTCAAGGTACGGAAAATGTGAACAATTGAAATTCCTGAGAAAAAGGCACAACACCTCCACAAAACATATTTATAAAGTGTTCATCATAATTTGGGGCAAGTGAAAATTTATGGGAAGCTCCTTATAGTCACAATATGTAACAGCAATAATTACATGTTTTGGCCTTTAAAATGATACTTTGATAATCATAACTAGATTAACAGTCAGAAAAATTTGAATGTTGTGTTAAATTTAAAACTTTCTATTCATTAGATGTAGCAAAACTAAATATTTTAATTATATCTTAATGAAAACTTTTATTATCATCATCATCATCATCATTTTGCTTCTTTGCTTATCCTCTCTAACCTACTCATTGGGGCACAAATTTAAGCATTGTAGTTCCCAGAACTTGGTAGCCCATTCCATTTCCTCAGAAAAATATTAAGTGGCAGAATGACATGATGGTAAATGTTATGCTATTAAAATAATTATTTTTATATAACTTGTGATAATAAAACTAGATAGCAAAAACTAAAATGAAATATTAAACCTGTTTTTACACAAATGTAATTGTTCTCCCCTGTCACTAAATTACAAAATATCTTCATTTTCAGTGAAACCCAGGCTGTACTGAAAGGCAGTGTAACTAACTGATGGCAGGTTCAGAGATATTCTTTTATCATTTTTATTATTCTTATCATTCTTTTCTTTATTATTTATTCTATTCTTTACTATTCTTTTATTATTTTTATTATTCTTTTATTATTCTTTTATCTGTTTCTTAGTTTGCAAATATAAAAAATCCCTTTGTTGGAATCCAATCAGGTTGCTAGCCACTTTGGAGCTAGTACAATTCTGTTTAGACCAATGGGAGCTTTGCTGAATTCAGATTGTTTTTTGTGGTTTTAAGTACTTTGACCTCCCAGGTTATGCCCACAGGTTACAGGAAATCGGTGTTTCAAAAGAAACCTGATCACATTGTGAGATAATGCAGGTATCCTAACCGAGAGTGTGAGCGCCTCGGGGCTTCAGGCTGCTGCCAGAAGTACATATTTTTTTGATTGGTAAGAACTGCCAGATGACGCTTCATGAAATATAAATGCAAGAAAGGCTCAGAGGGCTCCATAAAACCTTCCACCCGTCAGTCTAGGAGGATAAGAGCAAGATACTGTTAATAAGTGCAGGAGATGGCTTTTGGTGGCGTTTCAATATCAGTCTATATCTTATTCAATGGTAGGTAATTTCTTTTTGTTTTGTTAATTTTGTATCAGTGTAAAATGTGAATAGGATTTGTTTTCTCTGAATTAGTGAGAAGTTGGCTTTTAGCAGTTGTTCTTCATGACAAAGATTAGAGCAAGGAATCTGAATTAATTTAGTTTCTTATGTAATGTATGTTCTTCTCCTAATATATTTTGACACCTCTTTTGTTGAGACCTTTAAATGTTTGCTTCATAAAACCAAAGAGTGGTTAATTACATTTTAACTACTATTCAATAGCATCTTTGTGATTGAATCAGTATATAAGTGTATTCACTTTCTCTTAAATATTAATGTGTTTCTATTTTCTATAATTATAATATAGTCAGTGGACTTAGTATGGATGGGAAACTGTCAGGAAATTGCCCTAGTCAGATTATGGATCTCAAATGTAGATGAATTAAAACTAGAACATAAGTGGGAACAAATAGAATAACTTTCAATCTGTTGCTTGTACATAGAAGGAGGCTCACCTGCTAAAGATGCTTTTCCCCCCCATTCATACAGCAATGGCAGCATTGACTGAAGAGGTGGCCATGAATGTAACACCCACAGTAACTCAGCAAAGTAACTGGACAGATAACAAAATAGAAGGTATTTTCTTGGCACTTTTGTGTTTCAAGTGACTTTCTTTTGAACTTCTGAGAGAAATTTGGATTGTGATAAAAATAACACTGGAAAATTGTAAATATGTATTTTATTATTAGATAACCAACTCTTAGCATGATGCTGTTAAATGGAAGTGACAGGTAGATGTCAGCAAATAATTGCCTTTTAAAAAAAGAGGAAGTGAAGCAAATGAGAGAAAGAAAAGTTGTCTTCAGTTACTATCCTGAATGTGAAACATGACACCATTTCTGCTTGATTCCTGCGTGATTCCCAATAACCCATGTGTGTCCAGAGACAGTTTGTCACCATTTGGCATTATATTTTGATCTGTGACTATGAGCTTTGCAACCAAAGAAATTATGGCTACAAGATGAAACTGTAATTCACGTCCCCTCATCTTTGGAAACATCTTCTTTCTTGTTTGTTTTAGGGAGGCTTTTGTTGTTGTTGTAGCATAGGCTATATTTCCTAAGCACTTCTCCCTAATTTTTGTTGTTGATGATGATGATAGGTTTTCTTTCTTATTTTATTATTACTATTAGAATAGCGTCTGGCTGCGGTCGAGCATCAGCATTTTTTCAAACCTGTTTGAACTCTTAGAGGTGAACTTGGAAAGCTTGTTCCCTGCCAAGATCTGAGTGCTGGGTGGTTGATTCTGACACAAATCACATACTGCCCCCTACTGTGGAGATCAGTGATGTGACATAGGACAGAGAAAACCACATGTTGCTCTCAGAGTCAGGCAAATAAAAGATCGAGTCAAATATTTTGCTTCTGAATATGAAAAATAGTAATATTTAAGTATTCTTCATTTTACCAATAATTTTAAATTTGAAAAATTACTTAAAATATTTTTGCCATTTAAGTTTTTGAATATCAATTTGCAAAATAAAATCAGTGTGGGTTTTAGAATAATTTTTATAACTTTGTCTTCTGAGACTTTGAGCAAAGAGAAATACTTTCGTTAGAAGATCATACTGCAGAAAATTAAACTACGGTTTCTCTCAGTGACTGGGTTCATAACATTATGCCCAGAACCACTTTTTTTCTTCCTTAATAGGGAACTGCAAGTAAAAGTCTCCAAGTTACAGGTAACCATGATGTAAAAAAGCAATTGAATGTATGGTCTCTATAGTTTTCCTTTGATTTCTTGATGAGGAACTTTAGTTTTTCCTTGCTTTTTATTTAACTTAAAAATCTGAATCCAGTATCTCAGGACATTCTTTTTATAAATGTCCTTCTTCTTAGAGGAAAGATGAACCTCTCTAGTATACGCTTTCTTTGGAAATGCCTTCTTTTGGTTCTCACATTTTCTAGCAAATCTTGGTTCAGGCTTGATTAATTGGACTTTAGTTTTGAAGTAGGAAGAACCTACTTCAACAACCAAATTCTCACTGCTTTACAATTAATTATTAGAAGGAGAAATTAGATTCACTACTATATCCCATTCAACAAAATGAATGTGAATTTTAATGTAATATTGTGTATTCTCAATGAAAAGGAAATTATATAACAGAGGATCTTGTTGGTGTCTTAGTACCTAAAAAGTTAGTATTTTCAACATAAAAACACATGCCTTTTTAGATCTGAACAAATAAGTAGGAGTCTCTTCATCTACTTAGTAGGGCAAATATGGTGTAACATGATAACTAAGGATGAGGAGATATTCCTAACATGTTTATTCATAACAATGAGAAAATAAAATCCCACTAATTCTGCTTGGGAAAATTTTAAGAATCAGCAATTAAAGTATACCAAAAAGGACTCAGTTACAGTTTTATCTGTGTCATTCCCACTACCGTGTTTCCCCCAAAATAAGACTTAGCTGGACCATCAGCTTAAATGTGTCTTTTGGAGCAAAACTTAATATAAGACCTGGTATTATATTATATTATATTATATTATATTATATTATATTATATGTTATTATGTAAGACCGGGTCTTATATTAATTTTTGCTCCAAAAGATACATTAGAGCTGATGGTCTGGCTAAGTCTTATTTTCGGGGAAACACGGTATATGAACCCCAAGGATGATATAAATATATGTCTTTCATACATTAGGGAATGAAGAGTAAGCATCCTGAAATATATACATTTTGCCACAACACAGCTTCCCAAAGGGAAGCATCCCATAAAGAGGCTTCTGGACACTTGACCATTAAAGTTCTGTCAAGTGTGGTCACTTACATAGTATCAGAGCTAGATATCAAAACTCAGGTTTTTAAATTCCAACTCCAAGACTTTTCCCATTATTTCATAAAGTTTCTTAACTGAGCAAAATTCCTAATTAATATTTGAAGGTATTGTCTTAACTATGTTAAGCCTGAGCCATATGTTGCTTCTGGCTTCTTGTATAGGTCATAACAATACCTCTTCTGAAATGAGTTAGGGAAATGTTTCCTTTTTAATTAGCTACTCGTGGTGTCCATATAAAAGGAAGGAGGAATTCTCATCTCACTCTCCTCTGGGAGAAGAGAAGAAAAATCAAGTTCATTACCTAGCAATTATAAATCCCAAACTCCCTAAGCACTGACTTCGCATGTATAAAGGGAAGAATGAAAAAAAAATGAGATCTTTTAACTTACCAGCATTGAAGCGTACATTTGGGAAGCCTTGCTCAAGATAACATGCTAAGACCACAATCAATGCTGCCACCTTTTGGCAAACTTGTATCGATACTTTATTATGTAGCTTCCAAAGAATGGATCAATTTACCTCCACCCCTTAATTAATTAATGAGCTGTCTAGATATATTTTCCCTGCCAAGGGAATCAATCAATAGTTCAATGCACACAGCACCCAAAGAACATTCTTAAATTAAAGGTGTCTTCACACATGTTACAAACCTACCATAAAAATGTGACCCACTTCATCTGTTTATATTGTTTCTCCTTTTCCTAGCTGACTACGCAGAAGGACCAATAGCCTTGAAGTTCTCACATCCTTGCGTGGAAGACCACAACAGTTACTGCATCAATGGTGTTTGTGCCTTCCACCATGAGTTGAAGAAAGCCATCTGCAGGTAATGGAAAAGAACTCTCAAAGTCCTAGAGACGGGAGAAGGTGAATTTATGCCTGTGGTGTTTCACAGTATATTTCCACACCCCTCTGTTTTATGGAGCAAAAAGGGTACACAACCTGAACATGACTCACAAATCCTCTTTGCATTTGAATATCTGTGGAGTCTTTTTCTAAGCTGCCTAATCCTCATTACTCAAAAATATGGTTCCCAGGTTAGCGGCATCTGTGTAACCTGGGAACTTGATAGAAATGCAGAAGCGCATGTTCCACCTCAAAACTACTGAAGTCATATTAGCATTTTAACAACATGCAGAGATGATTCCGAGTTTTCATGGGGTTGATTATAGGATGAACTGAGACAAACAGGAACACAAAGTTCTAGAGCAACTAAAATACTATTTTTATGATCATTGATTTGCTCGATATCCTCCTGTGAAAGACTGAGTTAATAATTTTCTGGATCAACGCATGGTACGTACTACTTTTCTCTTCTACCAATGAGGAAATTTGCACTGATATGGGGACTTAATGAAATTATTATTGTAAAATACATAGCTTCTTCAATACCTGTAACAGATTGGCTTTCATTTGGTATTTGCCTCTTTAATTTAAATGACATATTTTCCATTGAAATTTTTTCATTATTTAAAATTGGTCATTTCTTTGTATTTCTATCATAATGACTTTTAAAATTATGCATTCTTTTCTTTTTGTGAAGGTGTTTTACTGGTTATACTGGAGAAAGGTGTGAGCATTTGACCTTAACTTCATATGCTGTGGATTCTCATGAAAAATACATTGCAATTGGGATTGGTGTTGGATTATTATTAAGCGGTTTTCTTTCTATTTTTTACTGCTACATAAGAAAGAGGTATGAAATAAAACAAAATATGAAGTCACTGGGCACTCATTCATTTGACAAATATTTATTGAGCTCCTACAATGTACCAGGCATTGACATGTATAACTTTTTAGGGAAAATATGGCTGTAAATCTGGCAATTTTCTATATATTTGTTTTGATGCTTTTTCTCAGACAAGTGGTAAAAATTTACCTGCAGTTGTAATAGGATAGTTCCAATTTACAATCTCTGGGTGCCTACATCAAAGTTATAAATGAGGGAGAGAGTAGACCCCACAAGGGTAGAGATTAAGTGTGTCTTATTGACAATTATATGTTCAGTGCCAGATATCACAGTTCGGTGCCTGGCACACAATAGACACTCAGTAAATATTTGTTGAATGAAGAAATCAGGAAATTAGTATTAAACGAATGAAAGTGTATAACAAACAAAGACCATTTACTTCCCAGACATCAACTAAGGGTATATTCAGGAGATATTCAGGAGATACTATCTACTACTAACAGCCTAAGAAGATAAGCTTGATCCACTAAGTATAAATTACTTATGTATTAATTCTTATTTCTGGTATATCCACACTGGTAATTTTTTCCCTTAAGTCCATGTAATTAGGGAAAATCAAGATAATAATGCGAGATAAAAAGTAAAAAGTATAAATACATTTCCCTTGCTGTACTCTATTAACCAAGTTGTCATTTTAAAAATGACTAAGACTGTACAAAATACGACAAATTTTCACGTGCTTACTACCAATATGTTGGACCACTGCTGCATGGATCTAACCTCAAACATGCTGTTTTCATGGTGTCTATAAGAATGTGATATCAACTATTAGGATGAGATCAGGGTTATGGAACCTCAATAATCACATCTTAGAATAAAATCTGTTATATCAATTGTAAATCACTTAATATAAAATCTGTTATATCAATTGATATTATTATACCAATTGCCTAAGAGACCAGAAACAAACAAACAAAAAAGATGTAGACCTTTTAATGTTAACAAGAGAGCAGCTGCCTGAGGTCACTTTCCTTAGAAGCAGAACCTAAAATGGGGATTCTTGTGCAAGTGGTTGGTCAAGGGATGCCCTAAGGTGAAACCTATAATGAAGAAAGGAAAGCCAGAGCAGAGGAAGAAAAGCAAAGATGTGGCATTAGCTGAAGTCTAGCCTGAGCCTGGTTCTCCAGGGAGGTCTCAAACTTGGATGGCATTCCAGACCTATCCCAAGATGGTGAGGGATCTTGGCTTTAATATCCTGTGTCATCAAGCATGGGTGGTGCTCCTGGCGGGGCAGGAGGCAGGGGCCAAGAATCTCCCTGGAGTCTTCAGGCAAAATGAGCTGTTGGCCAAGGGCAATATTTTGGAGAAGGATGCTGGGGATGAATCTACCAGTGGATAAAGGGGATATGGGTGGGGCACCAACGGCAACTGCGATAGCATAGCGTTTATATAATCTTCAACAAGCTGTACATACAGCAAATTCATATGGAAATCAATGCTCTGTTTTAGGTGTCTAAAATTGAAATCACCTTACAACATCTGTTCCGGTGGAAGTCCACTGTGAGGCCTTTGAACGAAATTTTCATGAGGTTTTGTAAAAATCAGTGGGCCCACAATTGAAACTTTCAAATGAAACAACAAAACTTCCCAAGCTGACTAGACTTGTTAAATAATGGAAGCTGGGATCATGATGAAATGAGAGAACACATTTCAACATTGGTCTTTAAACTTTGCCTTCACTGGGGTGCCATGGGAGCCAATGGAACAATCTTACAGTGACAGAAGTTCATAATACTACTCTGGATCTGTTGCTCTTGTTGTGTGATTATTGTTCTCACCACGGAGAGACTGAATTTCGTACACCTGACCATGTCAGATATGAGTTTTCATGGGAATAATTATCAACCTTGCAGCAAGCCAAAGCAATGCTATGCTTGGGTTCTTCGTGTGCTTACTACCAGTATTTTGGACCACTGCTCTATGGATCTAACCTCAAACAGGCTGCTTTCATGGTGTCTATAAGAATGTGATGTCAACGATTAGAATGATATCGGTGTTATGGCACCTTCAGTGAACCAAACATGTGCCTGGAGTCTAAGCCAGGGACAAGGAAATGGGGTGTCCAAAGCAGACATACATCATACTCAGCTTGTGACAACACTGTGGAGCTTTCATCTGTGAAATATGGAATAAGCTAAAGTGTTTCTGATGACTGAAAGCTATCTGGATATGGAGCCCTGAGCTGGCAAAACATTTCTGCTTCTGAATGGATTATAAAATGTTGTGTTGGATCCACTGGTCTCCTAATGCTTATATGGGCATCACTTCCCTCTATTGTTAGTGGAATTACCTGGTGACTATCCACTGGGACTGAAATTCTACTATAAAATTCTACAATTGGCCCTGAAAGAGAAACTGAAGAATGAGACACAGGAATTTTTTCAGCATGTGGAAACTTTTCAGCATGTGGAAACTTTCTTTACCATTTCTGTATACTTGACAGCAGATTTGCACATAGAGAGAGAAAATGGAACAATCATAGAAATAACTATTTGGGAATTAGGTTCCTTCCTCTTTAACCATATGTCTTCTATGTAATTAGAATAATCTTGGGCAGGACCCTTAATTTCTTTGGGCTTTGGCTTCTATTTCTACAAGGCCCTTCCTTCTAGCTCTAAAATTTGATGGTGGGAGAAGAAAGAAATTTTTTCCTATCTGTGCTGCAACTGGGATTATTCTCAACCTCACCTCTAAACCCATAACACACTACTGGCTATCATCTTAGGTGTATATTTCAGTGTTTGTTTTGTAAAAACATAATTTAAGAATTTGTTTTTAAAGCAAGCAAAATAAGATTTAAAAATAATATCAATGATTTTTCTTTTAGATTTCATCTAAAACTTTGGACACTTTTTTCCATTGTGATGTAGATAAGCAAAATAATTTTGACCATGAGATGTATTAAAAGAGAATCAAATGTGAATATTCTTACAATGGTAGCTTAGTAACAAGCCTTTCGCTTATATTAAGTTATAGCTTTTTATTCACTCCGAAACAAAACTGTGTTCTGCTTTCCTTTGAGTAGAAGGTATTTCGCTTGCCTTGTTTTGCCTACAGAAGGAATTTAAGGCAGATGAATTGCACATCAGCACTTTCTGCGTGTCCTCACAAAGTATGTAAAGGTTACCTCATACCAAGGAGTGGGGAGGTGGAGGTGCCTCCCAGTGACTCCAGCACCACACCCAGAAAGGTGTTAAAAAGCTGGGGAGAGTCCAGGAAGAAAGAAGACTTAATTAAGGACTGCCTCCTGATGAAAGGAAAGAGGAATTAATGCTGGAGTCTGGAGCGGCAATAACCTAAAAAGTTATAAAGATATGCAGTTTATAAATATTTCTAAATTATAATCACACTATCATTGAAACTAAGATAGAGAATTAAACATTCCCAGATAGCCAAAGAAAAAGCACACCAAAACCAAAACAAAAAAATTGAGATTCAATTTTTTTCACCTGTGGAACAATGTGCATTCACAGTATAAAATCCACCCAGTTAAGACGCTACAGAAATTGAGAGTATGGCTCATGAGAAGCCACCTGTGTACGATTGGCCATACACAATGATCACGTGATCCCATACGTCCTAGAGTTAAATTTTCAGGGAGGAATCTCTGGCATTCCTTTGGAGCCAGAGCCACACCTGGCAGTATTTATGTATGTAAGCAGGACTTAAGTGGAAAAATGCATAAATACAATATGTTCTGCAAAAATTTTCACCTTCTACTTTTTTGCTATGTGCACTCAGACTCTGAAAAATATGCCTACCAGTGAAGCCTTTGCATCAGAACTACATTTTCAGATATCAACCTATGGGTCATTAGGTGGGGTGGGTCATTTAGGAAAGAAATGAAACGTGTTTCTGGCATTTTTTACTAACTCAAATTGGCCAAGGGGTTCATCAATGTCTTTCATCTTCCATTTTGTCTCCTTCCTGTGTCAATATCCTTCAATTCTTCGAGAACACATTCCAGGATATCAATATTCATGAATCTTCATTAGTTAGTATTTTGGAGCATGATGGGGTTGGGAACAAACACTAATTTCAGTCACACTTGAGCCAGTAAACTGATACAAAGGAAGTTATGGTTGCTTGTTATTGTATCCTCTTTCTCTAAATTAGATTTTTGTGTAATTATGGTTTTTTATAACGTTTGAAGTGAATGAAAGTATAACATAGTTCATCTTTTGGGACATAATACAAATCTAATCCTTTAATTTGGAAATTTAGGACTTTTTAATTAGGAAATTTAGGATATCGTTGTGGTGACATCAAGAAGATTTTTATTTATTATATGTAATTGAAAAAAAAAGTCTTATCTTAAGAAAATCACAAGACAAACACCAGCAATTTAGGCTTTTGATGTTGAACATAAGGAAAGTTCCTCTCTGCAGGAGACAATGAGTAAGCCATCTGACTTCTCTATATTACAAAATGTAACACACTCTCTGTGGTGTGCCGTAAATATTGATACCCTGCAACTCACACTTATGGGAAAGGTTACCAAAATCTCTTGCAAAACACCACTCTTTCTGGCTTACATCCTGGCTGCATGACATCGGGATACTAGCATCTGCCAAAATGAACTAGAAGTGTTGAAATTTAATTTGTCAAAGTCTGGCACTGCTAATCTGAGTAAGTCCACATTTCTGTCCAAATCTTTGGCACAGCCCAACGCCGTAGCACATTCAGAAACATATCTTCCAAATTAAGCTCCGAATTTCTGCTAATTATTCAATCAATGAATGGACAGCTCAGAGTATAAGAGCCTCAGTAGTTAATTTCCCAAGAATACAAAGGCTAAGCCCCTTGAGAATACCCATGTGAATAAATGTGTCCTTCCTTATATTTCACTCTTCTGCCAAAGCTGAACGTGATAGTTTCCAGGTTGTGAGAGACACCTACAGCTTGCAAAGAGACATCTCATAAAGATTAGGAATGTGATTATATAGTAACAAGGATAATTTAATTGTTTAGTCAGGGCTTATCTACATACCTTATGTCCTTTCTTTGTGATTTTTATGTCTTGGATAGTACTAGAGCATAAAACATTTAGATTGCAATTAGGTGAAAACAACAGTCAAACAAATATCAAACTCGCAGTGCTTTTTGATTTTTTAAGAGGGTATTAATAGGCCTCATACCTTTCTGGAAAGAATGGCATCTCTAGATCTTTAAAATCACACAAAAATATTGAGACAATATTAAGTCCCTTCACAAATCAAGATGAAGTAATTGTGCAATATAGCTACCATTTATGAGCACTTACAATGTTTGAAAAGCATTATTAGCATTATTTTAATTAATCCACGCCTGTGTGTAATTGAGGCTTAGAGAAAGCAATTCACTTTTTCAAGGTGACAGAGTCTTTAAGTGCAGAGCCTAGACCTACACCAGGTAGATCTGAGCCAAAGTCTCTCATCTAAACTCTGTGAACTCTATATATTTTATGGAAAATATTAGTGTTGGGGGTTAATTTCTTGATGATCTAGAGATATAGCTAAGTGATACGTAAACAAATGAGAAAAGTTCCTTTCTTTAAAATATATAAAATAATCACTTTCGTCATGGATCAACCACAAAAGCTCCCTGCTGTCGTCTGCTGATTATTAAGACATGCATACCACACGCAGGGTGGGGCCAGAAGAGACCTCAAGTTCCTGCTGACTGTTGAATGTAGTCTGGGAAGAAAATGTAGACTGTAAATGAACCCCGGTTTACCCTCAGAACTCGAGGGATGAGATGGTTACTTGGGAATACTTGACCCCAGCCTGTGGACAAGGTCTCTGGCACTGATGGTCCACTAACTGTGACACGCCTGGCTCAGCTGGGTGATGGGAGGAGGAATGAGTGGTTTTTGTATCTACAGGAAAATATCATCAACTGCCTTTTCACTATACCACCCTCAATCTCATCCCCAGCCCCACATCCACCTTAGACAAAAAGTCAATGGTGGTGGTGCAGCTTGGGGTCAAAATTGCAAGCAACATTAATCAGTGCAATGGGTGGATACCTCAATGACCTGTGATCTTGTGCAGCTGTGTGATTATTTAATTTTGCTGGGGCCCTTTGGACATGATATTCTTGCCCGTGAAGAGGAGAAGTTAGACTCTAAAGGTGATCTCCACATTCCCTTCCTGGTTGGAAATTGTATGTTGAAAATGTGCAGCCTCTAAGGCAGATCCAGCCCACAGACATGTGTGCTTTGGCTTTCCAGGTGTTTGTTTTAAATCAAGCCCACATCTAGAAATCAAGATGTTTTACTATAAAAATCTAGCTAGTGTAGCTTCTTTTGAAAACCAGAAGATATAGAGCAGTGGCCCTATCTTCTTACAGAGCTTTGGTGAGGAGTCGTGTGCCTTGGACACCCAGCCTGCTTCTGTCACGATGTTCAGGGTTCCTATGGGCCTTTAAGTCTGCATGCAACCTTGGTTCTTTGACTGGATTAATTTTAAGATCCTGCCTCATCTAAATCCTTCTGAGTCTAGTCATCAAGATGCCTGTAGAGGGCCCTGTTGCACTACAAATTGCTCGAGCCAAGAAAGGATGGATTGCCCTGGAATGTGCTCTTCAGGAGAACCCACATTCACCTGGAAGCTGGCGGGGATGGCATCCGATGACTCAGACACTGCCCAGCCCACGCCCTCTGTCACTCTCTGCTACAATCTTCACTAGATTGGTTTTGTCAGTGTTCAGCCCTGCTTATATTGCCTCCCTGCCCCAAAGCCAATGCTGACTGCCCATTGTAAGCCATGTTTAGAAAAGCTTCCTCTCCTGGCAGTCTCCCCAGGAGGCTCAGGGAGACTCCCTTTCTCGTCTGCCCTCCCAGTGCTCCCTACGCAGATCCTACAATTTCTATCTGCGTGTTAGGGTCTCTGCTATTTCTTCCACATGTATTACCCTCCTCCGTCTGCCAAGATCCTACACAATTTTTCTCTAATTTTGCCTTTCCCTTGAAGAATTATGTTATTTACAAACATCATCTCCCTCTTCTTTGAACTCCCTGGACATCCTTTTAAAAAAACAAAACCCAATGGTGCTACCGTCTGCCTTGTATTTAATGATTTATGTTTAAGAGTCCGTGGTAATCTTATGAATAATGGACTTCATTCATTAAGTTCGTACCACAGACTGGGCACAATGCTAAGTAACTTATATACAGCATCTCCCGCAATCCTCTGAGACAGCCAGAGGAAGTTTTACTGGGGGCTGCGGTGAACAGTATTTAAGGAGATGCGTCTATGGAATTTAATGGACAGAGGCTTAAATCCCAGCTCCACCCTTACTTGCCCTGCTACCTTGATCAAGTTTCTTAACTTTTCCAAACCTGTTTTTGTCACTTGTAGAAAAGGGATAATGTGTGTCTCCTACAGTATTTTGAGGGTAATAGTAGGTGATTGATGAATATTAACTATTTTATTAGATTGCCTTCTATTTTTCAGATTAAGAAACTGAAATTATATAGTTTAAGTAACTTGTTCAATGATATGCAACCTGTAAGTGGTGGAACCTGGACTTGACCCCAAGGCTCTTCAGTTCTAAGGCCTGCTTCGCTCAGAAAGTGCTCTGACCATGGACACTGCGTTTACTAGCCCAGTGTGTTTGGAGCAAGATCTGCAATCTCAGAGAGCTAGGTTTTTGAATCCCAACTGTTTATTAATTTTGTGATGGAGAATAAATTATTTAACCCCTCTAAATCTCAGGAGCCTCCGTGATAAAACGGAGATAATAATTACATCTAACCTATAGGGTCATTTTAGGATTATGTTAAATTAGATAGCTAATGTATATAAAATATCTAGAACACAGTACTCATTCAATAAATATTACTTATAATTATTAAATATTTGAAACTGCTGTTGAAGCTCTTATGGGCACTGAATAGTCAGTTTTATTATAACATGACATATGCATTCCTAAAAATCATCACACTGTAAAACTGAGCAATAAAAATCACAGGCTTTATGGGAAAAGTGGGGTTAAGGGGTATAATGCTCAAAAACTTTGTGACATATGAAAAAAAAATAAACCTAATAAAAAGTAGCATAGTTTTATACATTTTACATGGTAAATAAATAAATAAATAAATAAATAAATATGTATAGGTTTGCATGGCACTTTATCTTGAAAAACACCTGGAGTTTGCTTGTGAAAGTGGGTGTCAGAAGGGTTGTAGTTTGCGAGTTACTGTCAAGTGATAGAGGAAGGGTTGTAGAGATTGAATGAAAAGTTGTAACAGCAGATGTGGATGAGTGTAGCTCATAACACAAATGTGAACCAAGGTATCCCATATACGTTTGAGATTTGTGTGTGTGTGTGTGTGTGTGTGTGTGTGTTATGCAGTTTATGCTACTCAGCTCATTAGCTTTGTGCATTCATCTAGTGGGTCTATCAGAGGAAATCATGAATAAGCAAACACAAAACCCTGTTATGCCCAAATTGTTCCTTTATCGTGGAATAAATTCAGGCTTTCAAAACAGGCATTAAAACAGAATTGATTGTACCTTGAAATCACCACAGTACTGGTCTCTCAACCTAAATCTCAATTCTAATTATTAAGCACTTCAAATATTCTGATTTTATTAGGTACTCCAGACCTCCGGACTAGGGCTTATGATTACTTTCGTTTCTCCACCTAAGTTTTAACAGAATGTCAAGGATATAACTCTAAGCCCCATGTTACTGTGGACTCAAATTCTCTCAGACAAACTTGCTATCATAGTGTTTGGTCTTTTCCTTTGTCATGCGATAAATACAAAACCTCATGACTGTTGTTTCCTTCCTAAATTACCACTATGAAGAGTTCTAATTCTTCCTTCTTTCATCATGAATTATTTCTTTCCACTTTTTGCAGAAGTGAAAAATGTTTGGCTTCCTTCAGAATCTGTATTAGGCAGTAAGTTATGCCAAACGGCAGACCTCCAGCAGCAAGAACTTGCTTAAGAATTAACAAAACATTTAATACAAAGAAGGGGTCATTAAGTAAAAGGAAGTCTGTAAGGAAGAAGAGAGTCAAACTTGGTATCTGCTGGGGTCCCTGCTTGAGCCTAACACACCTTACTGTCTGGGTTCAGGCCTATCTAGGTGGGCTGGGCAAACAGGAGTGTCTGCAAACCGGTGCTCTGGTGCACTCCATTTACTTGAAAGACTAGGGAGCCTCCTGTGAGTGTGAACACCTTCCATGCTTCTCAAACCTGATCCAAATTGATTTATCCTCTGGTGGCTTCTGGTTGCATGGCTAGGGAAATATACAGCGTGTAGTAAAATGTAATAAAAATTTGTCTATGTGTTTGCCTTTCCAGCATGAATACCTCTTCTGAAAACAGCACCCCAGCTTTGCTTTGGAGGACCATCCTCCTTCGCCTTCATTGCACCTTGTCTAGGTGTGCTTCCCTCATCTCTAATCCTAGGTACAAGCAGAACATTTCATCCTGCCCAATACTAGGATTAACCAAGAGGCAGGGATGCAACCTCATCCAGATCAATGAAAATTAGTCCTAGGATTTTTATTGGAACCCTTTGGGGAAAATGTTCTCTATTTCAGATTGCATTGTCGGCATAGTAGAATGAAATCTTAGATTTAGCCAAAGGCCATCAATGCTACCCCAGGACAGCAACCTGCCAAAGACGGAAACTACATTAGAGAGAAGCAGGGAGAAGTATGAAAGTAATCCCGACCCCTGATGACAGTTTTTGAGGCCCTGATTCAAGCCCTGTTTGAAGTTCCAATCCTGTCCCTGGACTTTTTAAGATGAATTAATCAATACATTTCATTGTTAGCTTAAACATGGACCAGCTTCCTAAACCATCAAATTTATTCAAAGATTAGAGTAGAAAATTCTGAGTATTTTGCTCCTTAGAGGTTTTGTAAGACATGTACAGTTTCACGTCTCACTTTTCCTTTTCCCTAGAGAGGCAACTCACTCTTTTTAAAATTAAAGCTCAAAGACTAAAATACAATAAGTGATATACAATGAGTGACTGAAAGATACGTCATTTTTTTTTTTTTTTTTTAACTTTGGAGGATCTGGATATTAACATTGCAGTTAGTATCCCACATGACTATGCTGGAAAATACGCTTTCTAAATGTATCTATTTAGAAGTCCTACACAGATAGATTTTTCTGAAAAATTAGTTTATAACCTCATAAGTTAGTAGCATTTTTAAACCTTTAATTACATAAACACCTGGCTCCCATAATTCATTTTCATTATCTGCCAGACTTATGCTATACCAAATGTTTTTTTCTTATTAAATGTATAAAGTTTCACTGTTCTGCAAGAAGTTCTCAAATAACACAAATAAACAGAAAATTATGTTTTTTAAACACTGTTCTTCATATACTTAAAACGGGACATTCAACTAATATGCTTACAGAGAAGAATATTCATGATGAGAAAAATTCAGAATAACCTGAAATCATGAGCCATGTTGAAAAAGAGTAATTCGGCTTCCTGCCTTGAACTTGAAAGTGAAGCAGTTGAGAAGAGGCTTTTGACCACAAATAGTGAATGAGTAGTGGCCAGCAGCAGCAGATCTAACAGATTCTAAGAGGTACTTAGATGCTTACTCAAAGATCAGTTTTATTGCTATGAAGATACACATGACACCTAATTTTGGTGCTTCTTTGGTGAGAAAAACCCCAAGATAAAAATGCATGAAATTATCAATCTTACTCCATGCACATTTGAAAGAAAATCATCAGTCTGTTTTGCAACTTCAAAGAGAGAATTATTAAAGGACCCAGAGGGCCAAATTAAATTTGTTTAAAACATCTTTTGAAGTCAATCTCAGAATCACCTCGAATGGTAAATTGACTATAACTGGTAAATACTTTATGAGCTCCGCATTGCTCATCAAACCACAAGTTGAAGACAAGATGAAGACAGTGCCTGCATAAAACAACTCACATTTTAATATTAAACAAGTGACTGAAAGGTTGAGCTCAATTCAATTTTGTTTAACCTAGGAATTGGATGGAAGCAGAGAATTTAATTGCTGCATATTATGTTATTATTACATTTGTGGATGATGTTTGTGATGACATAAATTGGTGAACTGCTTTATGGTAGAACAACTAAAGATATTTTAAAGGCTATTTTGGTATTCCTGGTATTGATTGGAAAAAAGGTACAATGGTTACATATATGGGTAAAATTTACAACACAAAATTTCTGATAAAATAGCCCATTACAAAGCCACTGTGCACTGTAGTTGGACTCTTCTTATCTCAAAAAGTTTGCGTCATGATTTTCTCAGTATGTCTGATGGGTTGGTATTGTCAACCTCAAAATAAAAGGCCAAAGTGAGAGGCAACAAGCATTTATTTGAGATCCAAAGGAATAGCTATTCTGGAAGCACTGATTCAGGCAGAAACCCAAATAATGTTCAGATTAGGAGGTAAATGCAGGGAGGTACTTATGAAAAAGGGCAGGGGAATAATTATATGAGCAGAAGGAAGGAATTTCAATGGGTGTTAATAGGCGAAGGAAGTAATATCTATAGCTACAGATAAGCAAACATATTGATACTAGTGCTAAAGAATCTCTATAAATTTCAGTCTGGTAATCATAATGTCTGCTTTCCTGTTCATTTTGCAAATAGTTATTTGGAATACAGCGCTGCTTTAGGCCCAGGCTAAAGGTTATTTTGTCCAGTTTTAACATTCCAAATATTTGAAGAGTAAGTTGTGCAAGGCAATTACTTGGGGATGGCAGCTCAGACTCCATTTGAAGTGGCTCATTCACATTATTTTTTACAGTGTAAATGTCAACATTTATTAAAACAAAACAAAATAAAAATTATCATCATTTGAATTTTTGTTTTAGACAAATGTGTAATAAAATCAGAATAAATTCAAAAGAAATGGAATAAGAAGACTTTAAAAACTTGTTCTACTCATATGCTGGCATAGAGGAGCATAGGTGCTTATCCACTTTCAAACCTAAAATTGAGTAATTGTTTTCTATATGAATAATAATGATTAAAAGTAAAAATATTGCAACAATGAATTAAAAAAGAACTAAAAAGTGAAAATGACCATGGATTATCACAATAACATAAAGTTTAAAAGCTAGCTTATTTAATAAGTAATATTTTTTAGACTGCCCAACCAATTTATGTAAATCCTTTCATGAATAATAAATTTGATTGTATATAGTTTCAGCTGTTCATTTTATGGGTTATTTCTACCCATTTTCTGGTAATCAGTTTACTTCAATTACAAATTATAGTAATTTATGTATTTCTTACCATCAGAAAATTGTAAGCAGTTCCCATCAGATATGTTAGGATTGATTAATTATCAAAATCCCTCATAGGTCTTAAAAATCTTCTTAATATTCATTCACATTTCAATCTCTTCTCTGGTGCCATTTGTCCTTGAAAACTGTCCATGCTCCTGGTCTTTTCCTAATTGAATGAATCTCAAACTACAGATAAAGAAGTTGTGGTATATATACACAATGGAATACTACAGGGTGATACATTTTTAATTCCACTTGCCTTTGCTGTATGTACCTTGGATGAAACTGTTCACTGAGTTCTTAGTATCGTTCTTCTTCTAAAATTTAACATGACCTGGCAGTAATAAAAAAAATGACCGATTTCCACAGAACTCTGGGTACTCTGAGTGCCTGTCTTGGGGTACTGACTACCATGCTCTTTAACGCAGCCTCTGTATCAATGGTTCTCAAAATTTAGTGTGCACAGGACCATGGGCACGGGGGATTGAGTCAAGTGAAGATTACTGGGCCCCAACACAGATCAAGAGGATCCGAATCCCAGAAGGCAGTGCTGAGGATTTGATATTGTTAATGGCATTGTACATCCCCTCCCAACCCCAATTAGTCATGGAAACACACTGTTGGAGATCTTTGATAGCAGAGATGGAAGCAAGCAATGCAATCATTTTCTTTTCAAGGAGAATATTGCTCCTAACTCCGTCATTTTTTTTCTATGTTTTTAAGATGGGGGAAATCTGAAATATTCAGCACCAGAGATTTTCAAACAGATTGCTTTTAAAGCCTCTTGTGGACATGGAGAGGGATGTTGATGTAAAATTTAGCCATAGGATTTCTTTTTTGGCTTCAAAATTATATGAGTATATTTGTTCTAGCTTGTTGAGCAGCAGCATGAATAAAACAGGAAAAACAAACCTTCTTGCAGTGAAAATTATGTGTCATGGCTTTTCCTATGTGTCATCCATGTAAAGTTTTTCATACGCTAATTTTTGTTAACGTGAGGCTGTCAGACAAAAATAAACACATGATTAGAGTCACTCTCACCAGAATAGAGGGGAAAATTTCCCTTTCAGTATAGGTCTGAAAATGTTCTGACATGTTACTTGATGCCAAATCCTGTTGTTGTGCTAGCACTACAAACATTCTATACTTTCTCTCATATTGATTTAGTCCCTGCTCAACACATTCATTTCAGTAATTTGACTTTTATTGCCTATCATGTTATCCAAGCAATATCTTCTCAAAAGTACAGATGGCCATTCCACCATCAGTTCTCTTTGAAGTACCTTGAAAACTTTGAAATCCAAAGAGAGACACGTTGAACTTCAATAATATCACTTTAGTGGAAATGTTCATTTACCACAAAAACAACTCTGTCACCACAAAACAATGCATTGTAGATTTGCTGTGTTTCTCACTTAGCACAGCAGTAGGTTCTGATGCTACCATTAGGGTTCAAAACATAACTTTCTTAGATTCTTCTTCCATGATTTCTGATATCATTGTAATTGAATCATTTTATGCTTACATTTTAAATTGGAAAATTATTTTAGTGTTAGGAATTGCTACTACATGACTGAACTCAGAAGAAAGAAATGGCTATCACCAGGTATCAACAAGAAAATGATCCCAGAGTCATACAGCAGAAGTCGAAGAAGCTATAATGGAAAAAAGGGATAGAAATATGTCTTAGGGCCCTGGATGTTAAGATCTCATGGTCAGGTATTTAGAGCCCTGAGCTAGGAAAACCCTGCTCTGTTTATGAACAGGCATAGAAACCTCCACAAGACAGCAGCCAAGATCACAGTGCAGATGTTCCTGGACTTATGATGGGGTTATGTTCCAATAAACCGAACATTAAGTTCAAAATGTCATAAACCGAACACACATTTCATATACCTTCCTACCAAACGTCATAGCTTTCTTAGCCTAGTCTACCTTAAAAGTGCTCAGAATACTTACATTAACCTACCATTGAGCAAAATCATCTAAAATAATGAATACACTGTAGGGTATCAGTTGTTTACCCTCATGATTGCATGGCTGACTGGGAGCTGTGGCTCACTGCCGCTGCCCAGTATCACAAGAGAGTATCGTACAACATAACACTGGCCCAGGAAACGATCAAAATTCAGTTTCTACTGAATATATATTGCTTTTACACCATCGTAAAGTTGAAAAAATTGTAAGTCCAACTATCATAAGTTGGGGAACGTTTGTAGATAGAAAAATACTCTTCTCAAGTTGTAAGTAAAAACAATCAACTTCAAGAAACCAGAGCTCGAAGATATACCAAGCAATGACACAAATCACATTACTCATATGGTAAGGGCATCCCAAGCTGAGAAACTGAGTGTAAGACAAAAGAGAAAAAGATTCAGAACGTATGGCCCTCATTGCACCTAACCAGAGTTCGTCATAAAGGCTTCTAGAGAGGTCTCCATAACCAATGGTATGTGATGGCCTTCCAGAGAATGTATTTCTAGAGAACATATTAGAGGAGCTAATATGAGTTCCAAAAGGAAAGAATAGGTTAGAGGAAATATTCAAGAACTAATGGTTCTTGAATACGAATTGAAGCAGGATGTGTATCTATAAACTGAGCTCTCAGATGTAGATTTTATAATAACTATGCTTAGTATTTCAAGGAGATAAATTACTATTGAAAATTTGGGCAGAGAATAACAAAGAGAAATAAACATATGTAAAAGTTGAAATGGTTTACACACACACACACACGCCAGAATTATATATTATACATGTACACACACAAAGTTTATGGCAGTGGGTTGCCTCTGAGGAGGCGGAGAAGGGAATGGGGATGGAACAAGGCATACATGGCCTTCTGGTTAAGTGCAAGGACTTCAGTGCCAGGCAGCCTGGGTTTCTTAGCTCCACCATTTACAACCTGTGTAACCTTGGGCAAACTACTTGACTCTTCTACACCCCAGTTTCTTCATTTGTCAAATGGGGATAATTGTAGAAGCTAACTCATAGAATTGCTGAGAGGATTAGTTAACAGCTGAGTTAATACATTAGTTCACCGAGGGAATTATGAGTTAATATATGGAAAGCACATAGAACAGAGTTTAGCACAACAGAAATACTATACAAAGTTAGCTGTTTGTATCTATAATATCTTATTTCTTTTATTAAAAAAAGTTGGAAGCAAATATTTAAAATTTCCATTTCCAAATGGTGTGTGTGTGTGTGTGTGTGTATGTATGTATGATAAATCTTTGAATTGTTCAAATTTTTTAAATGGTAGGAGGAAAGATAGGGAGGGAGAGAGGAAGGAGAGAAGAAAACGGGGGCAGGAAAACTTCAGGTAGCTAGGCAGTGGGAGCAAAAGACGGAGATATTCCTGTTGCTGTTCTTGTGACCCAAAGCTTCTGAGGCCGACCTAGTAAAATGAAGATTACACTTGCATAAAATAGAAACATATTAACATAATTACATAAATAATTTAATGATGAATATTGCAAAATGGAAAATATTCACCTAAGAATGTCCAATCATAGTTATCTGTCTCTTAAAACTTTTGCTCTTAAATTGGATGAAAGTATCAAGCAATCCAGTTAGCTCAGAGAAGTTATGCAATAATGCACATTGAATTCATAAAAGTTAACCTATGTCTTCACTCTCTATCATCCTTGTCCTGTCTCATTATCTGGAGCCGTGAACTGGTAGAAACAGTTAAATTCTAATTTTGATAAATTGCTAGAGGCTGAGTGTGGACTAGTGTGGGAGTGAGAAACCCCTGAGGATTGTGACCTTAGGGGGAGACTCCATATTTTAATGAGTTTTATATACATGAATTCATTACTTTCTTATGGTGAAGAGCCAAGAAACTAACGGAGGGGGAAATATAAGCCTACAATACATGCACAGAGCATTTTCCATAACAGAGGCCTATCTTCCACAGGAAATACTTTACCAGAGCCTTATCCCACCAGGGGTCGGGGAAGGGCATTTATCCCACTCCAGCTCCTTTTACTTTTTTTTAACTCCTCTGAGGGAGGGAAAAACAAGCTAAGGGACAATTTCATACCTCAGAAACACAGACTCATTAAAAAGCAGATATAATCATAAGATTATAGAATACTTCCCATCCCACCAGCACAATGGATTCCAACGTAATAAGGATGGATAACAGGTGAAAGAGCTATAAGACGTGCAGACTCTCTCTGAGGGGGAGTACTTACAGAGGCCCAAAGTAATGAGGTAAGACAAATAAAAAAAAAAAGATTCTAGAGGAATTTTAAGACTCTCATAGGTACAATTGCAGCAAATATTCCCTACACCCCAACTCATAGCCAGATTAACATAAAATCACACACTAACGGCCTATTTACCTTAGTTTCTGTTACCTGATACTTCATGTCTATATTTCAAAAAAAATTTGCAAAGCATGCAAGTAGGCAAGCAAAAACACGGACAAAGTAAGTGACAAAACTTAGATAGGACACAGATGTTGGCATTACCAGGTAAGGAATTAAAAATAACATGATTAAAATAATTACATAATGAATATATTAGAGACACTGATAGAAAAAGTAGACAATACACAAGAACAGATGGGTGATGTACACACAGAGGTTTATAGTGTAAGAAAGAACCAAAGGAAATACTAGAGATCATAACACTGTAATAGAAATGAAGAACACTTTTGATGGGCTCATTGTTTTGATGAGGACACTGTTGAAAAATGAATCAATGGACTTGAAGATAAATCATTGAAACATTTCAAAACTGAAATGCCATGAGAAAAATAATAATAAAAAAGGACAGAACAAAATTTCAAAAGGTGTAACATACACATAACTGGGATACCAGAAGGAAAGGAAAGAGAATAGGGCAGAAGAAATATTTAAAGTAATAATGGCTGAGAATCTTCCAAAGTTAATGACAGACACCAAAGCACAGATCCAAGAAGCTCAGAGAATATCCAGCAGGATAAATGACAAAAACAAAAAGAAAACAAAACAAACCTACGATTAGGCAAATTATACAAACTGCAGAAAACAAGACAAAGAAAAAAGTTGAAAAAAGCCAGAGGAGCATATTTCTGTAAAGGAATAAGGATAAGAATTGCAATGAACTTCACATCTGAAATCATGCTAACAATAATAAAGTAACATAATTAAAGCAATGAAAGAAGAAACAACCACCTAGATAGAATCTTATATCCAGCAATATTATCCTTCAAAAGTAAAGGAGAAATAAAGACTTTCTCAGAAAAACAGAAACTGGGAAGTTATTACCAGAAGACTTGCCCTGTAAGAAATGTTAAAAGTAGTTCGTCAAGAAGAAGGAAAATAATATAAAACTTGGATCTACAAAAAGAAAAGAAAGGCATTGAAGAAGGAATCAATAAAGATAAATTAAATTGTTCTAAAAGACAACTGTTTAAAGTAATAATAATAATAATGTATTGGGTAATTAAAACGTGGATAAATGAAATAAATGATAGTCATGATAGGGATGAAGGGAGAAACTAGAAATACTCTGTTATAACATACTTGCCCTATATGTGGAGCAGTATTATGTTATTTGAAGATGGATTTAGATTAGTTTAAAATGTATACTTCAAACTCTAGAGAAAGTGCTAAAAATATTTTAAGCATTATATTTGATACACTAATAGAGAAAGTGAAATGAAATCATATTAAATGTTCAATTAAAAGCAGAAAAAATAGTAGAAGCCAAAAATGGAAACAAAGTACAAATGCAATGAATGGGAAAAAGTTACAAACATGGTAGATATTAATCTAACTTTATAAAAAATCAATTTAAATGAGAATTGTTTAAATATAGCAACTGAAAGAGAGATTGTTAGAGTGGATAGAAAACAAGATCCAACTATATGGTGTCTATAAGAAACCCACTTTAAATATAAAGACTCAGAAGTAAAGGGATAGAGAAAAATATGCTAACACAAATAAAAAGAAAGCTGAAGGAGCTGTATTGATTTCAGAAAAAATATACTTCAGAATAGGGAAAATCATCAGGAATAAAGACGTGCATTACATAATGATACAAGGCGTCAATTCTCCAAGACCTAACAATCCTAAATGTGTATGTACCTTATAACAGAGCATCAAAAAAGTGTGAGGCAAAACTGATAGAAGTAAAAGGACAAGTAGACCAACCCATTGGAGATATAATTCAAGTCTTCAACACCTCTCTTTCAGTAGTTAATAAATCAAGCAGGCAGAAAATAAGTGAAGATATATTTGATCTAAAGAGCACTATCAACATGCCCTAATTGACATATATAGAATATTCTACCCAACAACAGCAGAAAACACATTATTCTGAAGATCACATGGAATTATTCTGAAGTTCACCAGGAGAGACCACATTCTGGGCCATATAACACACATCAACAAATTTAAAAGAATTGAACTTGAAATGGAATTGAACTTGAAATCACTACAGAAAAATAGCTGGAAAATCCCCAAATATTTTATAACTAAATAATAAACTTCTAAATAACACAGGAGTCAAAGAACTCTCAAGTGAAATTAGGAAACTTAATTGTCTGACCTTGTAGCTAACTGAACTGGTGTGACAGACAGGGAGGCACCTAGCTAGGCCTCTTGGATGAAAGTCCTCTCTGTGGCCCATAGTTAAAGATGGCCCAGCAAACATTTGTTTACCAAACATGTGCTTCTTCATCTCCATGTGAATTGCCTTTCTCCTCTTTGAAGTCTAAACCACTACGCATCTTTGTCTTTAGCTCAAGAGGGCATGTAGGTCTCCAATGCCCAATTTGTCCTTGGGTCCCATATTCTTGCATAACCCTTATATGTATATGCATAACTAAATGTGGTTATTTTCTCCTGCTATTCTGTCTCATATCAATTTAATTCTTAGGCCAGCCAGAAATACTAAGAGGGGAAAAAAAGGAAATTTCCCCCTCCCTTACATCCTCAAATTTTGGACTTCAATGTTTTCTCACCAAAGCCTGAGTTACTACTGTAAGGTGAAGTGTCTGCATGTGTATTAATCATCTCCTTTGGGGTCCAGCATGAATTGAGGAGATAGACTTTCTTGCAGGAGGAATCCTCAAAGTGGGACTCTTGTCCTGCTTTAAACCAAGAAGCTTATTAACCTAAGGTAGACTGATATTGTGTAGTCAAAGGTTAAAGCAACCTAGGGTCAAGTGGAAGCTAAGAAGCAAGGCGGCCCTGTGCTGTGTCTGTAGGGTGAGATGGGTCCCCAGAAGGAAGGAGGAATCTCAAAGGGATTGGCCATAAGAGGATTAGAGGACGGAAGAGCAGAGGGAATGCGGCTCAGGGTTCAGACGGTGATCAGTGAGAGGACCTGTGCTTGGGCAAGAGTGACGAGCATCACCTACAGGAACCGTGCAGACATAGGACCGTCTTTGGGAAGCAAAATGAAGACCAGATAAGACTAGGGATTTGAATTCTAACAAACCTAGTTTCAAATCCCAGTTCCGTCACTGCTTGACCTAGGATGTATTATTTAACATTCAGGTCTTCATCAGGTAATTGGGGATTATTATATCTACTCACTGGATTGTTATGAGGATGAAAACAAGGAAGATGTGTGATGCACTTAGCTTAATGTTCCATGCATAGTGAATATTCAATAAATACAAGTTCTCTCCTTTCTTTTGCTTCCTACTGCTCTCCCCCTCACCTACCCCCATCCCCATCTTGATTCATCTTTACAAATTGGCTTTGCTGCCCCTGTTCCCAAACAGATACGATTTTATGAAGTTCAAATAACAATTTCAAATTCTAATTAGTTCAAAACTGTGGAAAGTCACCCTTGTGCTTGAAATAACACAGAACTCTCTGGGAACAATGTGTTCCCATTTCTGACAGATAAAAATCTAAAGAAATATTTGAATTTTCCCTGTGACTGAAATGTTCATTATCTGAAAGGTCATGAAAAGTAAAGCAATAAATAAACTATTTTGACCTTTAAAGAATGAAATAGATTCACTTATCAGAAACAAAACAATGATCTCTCAAAATTAAGCATTGAATTCTAAGCAAAGGAGTTAAAAAACCATGTACATTACCTAACCAAATGAACACAAGTCCGTAATAGAAATCCCTAAATGGTGATGCCAGATTTAAAAGATGTAAGGAAAGCTGTATTATAAGGACCCAGACAAATAGTTCAGTTCTTCTGCAACTTTGTTCCTAGAATATTGCTTGAAATAAACAGCATATTGTATGAGAAAGCTTTTATTTTTTATAGTGATTTCACAAGTAGTATTTTTTGTCATGATAGGATTTAGCCTATGAGGTACGGATATTATACGGATATTATAATGTATAGAGGTAACTGTCAAACTTTTAAAAACCAATAATAGGCTTTTTTAAATGAAATTTTATGTGGAAGATCTGTATACACAACCAAAAATAGTAAAAGTGGGAGCGAGAACTGGAATCCCCGTGCTCCAGGAACACGCATTCTCTACCATCTCTGATCCTACAGAGACTGTGAGTCGCCCACCCCCTCACAGAGCCTCCAGGCTCCACTGGAAAACCACTGTTCTAAAGCATCATCGATCTACTTGTTTGGTTGTTTTTTTTTATTTTTGTTTTTCCTAAATTACATGTTGTAACGAATTATTGTGTCATTAAATAAATTGTAATCAATCTCAGCTATTATTTTATCTTTCATATTAAATAAAATAGATCACACAACATCTTAACAAGATAAAATACTGCTTTTGAAATATTTATTTCAGATATATATCAGTATGTATGACTGGCTATTCTACATCATAATGTAAAATTATTTTCAGTCTCTCAGTAAAGAAAAATCTGGAAAGACCTCCACACCACTTAATGAGGTTGAGAAAACCTCATGAAAATTATAACATGTTGGTGAAATAATTTGAAATGACAAACTTCCAATTCTAATAAAATAAAATGGGATTCTACTCAGAAGAGAAGTTATGATTAAACACATGTATAAGCCAATCAATGAATTTGAAAACAAGAATTCTGTTAGTAATAAAAAAAAAAGGAGCTGGGTCTTTTAGCAGTTTATTTATTTATTTAGAATTTATTAAAAATTTATTAATTATGACTGCCATGTTATTTTTTTCCTATCTATCAAAAAAGTGTTTTAGTTTCAAACCTAAGAATGTTGAATGACTTGGGCTAATGCTCTCTCTCACAGTCTCTAAGTCCTTCGTAAATCAGGGCTGCACGTATAAAAGTATTTAAAATGCTTCAAATGTAAAACGTGGTAATAACGATAACCTAGTCAATCCATTGAATTGGATGATGCTGATTCTCTTAATAACACTGTAGATGTGTTTTTATCTTTCCGGTCTCAGTATCATTCTTGTGTTAATTTTCATATAATTGTCATCCAACTACCATCAGGTATTTTTCATGTGGAGCACAAGGGGATTATATTAGTTGAACTCCTGATGATTGGGTGCCAATGAAAGAAGTCGCTCAGCTCCTTAAGCTTCACATTTTCTTGAAATGATTCATCTCATCTCTGACTGGTTCTCAGCATGATTCAAGATATTATACTCTTCAACAAGCGGCATAGGCTAAAGATTGTTTAAAGTATTTCTTCTCCTGAACAGGCTTTTGGTTGTCCACACCAAACCCATCTGCATGACAATGGGACTTGAAAGTGGTACCAATCAATGCAGAGAAGTATTGTTAAGAAGCTGCTTAGTGGGCCAGCCTTCCTTACCATTGGCCCTAAATTTATTTGTAGGTGTCTAACAAAACTGGTCCAGGAGCTCGATGAAATAATATGCTATTAGTGTAACAGGAATTACAGTTGCAATAATTATTAACATTGCAATGTCTGATCACCACCAGATATGGGGCAACTGAGTCCCAATGTAATTTCCTTCTCTTCCTATAATTTATGATATGGAATTCATCCTTGATAATCAACAAATTCATTCAACAACTATGTATTTAATGACTAGTATATGCAAGACAATAAACTAGAGACAGTATAATATCCAAATGCAAGTAAGGCATCACTTTGGCTTCAAGAATATTGGAATCTGATATGGAGAATACAGCTTTTAAATCACCACTAACAATACTAATAGTCAGTACTTAATTGCATAACTTACTATGTGCCAAGCAAGTTTCTAAAATTTTTAATTTCGTGTTTTAGATCCTTGCCTGGCATATAAGTTACTCGATAAGCATAGTTGTTGATCTCTTCTTCCTAGAGCTTATCTTTCCATAAGAGAAGCAAAGAAGCAAATGCATGAAAAACTGATAAGTTTCATGATATACAAAGCTCAGGATGTAATGCAAGGACATCACTCAGCAGAGTGCCTAACATGGTCTAGGAAAATCAGGGAAGGCTTCCAAAGGAAGGAATATTAAAGCTGAGACTCATTTGAGTGTTAGCCAGAATAAAAATATGCAAAAATTATATACATAGTATCTGTTGGGTATATCTCACACCCCTTCCCCCACGCACATACAGAAATAGTGGAATAGTGACAGGCGGGAAAGGAGTAAGAGGAAAGGCTAATATATTTAAAAAGGAGTGAGATAGTGAGTAGAATCTTAGTATCTCAGAATATCACTTTGTCCCTAATCCTTCTATTATAACATATAAGGATAACTTCTTAAAGCTATGTAGTATTGAAGGAAATTAGTTTTGATATTTCCCTCCAAATTAAATTTAAAAATAAAACATAAGAAATACATGTTATAGTAAAACCACGAGCAGCTTCTCTATCTCATTCATTTGAATATAGTATGGGTTAAACAAAGGTCTGAGCGGAAGAGAGTGACTCATTTCTATTACGTGAGTTTTACCCTTAGTTTTGACAATTTATGAGAGGCCTGTGCTGTAAACATTCCCTTGCTGAGGCTCAAAGATGACTCATCTCTGATCATAATATTTGATGTTAGAAGAAATACACACTATTTATTATATGTCTGTAATTTGACTTTCCTCCTCTCCATTCCACTGAACTTTCTCCTGGAAGGTTACCAGTGACCTCATTATTGCCAAACCTCTTCCCCCATTCCTGCTGTCTTGACCTCATTGTTCCACCTGCTGTCCATTTCTATGCCTCCCCTTTGGAACACCCACCTCTTTTTGCTTTGGAAATCCAGCACTATCATGGTTGGCCTTTTAACTTTTTTGACTCATATATATATATAAATATCTGATATTCATTAATGTCAATACTTACATCTTATAGCTCTGTCTCATGATTTTATTAAACATTATCTCATTTGAGTTCCGTGAAAATACTGAGATGAATGAAAGACAGTAACAATTGTTATCTCCGAGTTTTACAGATGAGGCTATTGCAGTTTAAATAAGATCATAAGCTCAAAAGACTCAGGGCATGATGGGAGTTAGGATTTAAACCTATGTCTTCTAACTCTTGATTTAATATCAATTTTTCCTTAATTGGTTACTTTCTTTTTTAGTTTTTAGGACATTTAATATATATGCTGTTTTTTTTTTTTCCATCAGAAAGAGTGAAACTTTCCTTAAAATGTGGTTTGGGTCATACAACAATGCAGTCCTCTTTATCTGTGACAGAATCTAGATTTTCTAGTTTCTAAAGCCCTACTTTTTTTTTTTTTTTTTTTTTTTTTTTTGTGTGTGGAGTTCATGGTTCATAAATTGTTAGCAAAGGGAAGAAAATGTATAGAAGGAGAAAAAGGCCTAAGCAAAGATCCTGGGGGAGATGGAGGCAAGATTTCAGAACACTGGAGAAGACTATTTATAAGATTAATTACTTTTTCATATCCTAAGGATATTATCTGTGTTGTCACTCTAGGATATTTTAGCCAATGCCTTTGCACACTTGCTTAAAATTGCTCAATGCTAAAAGACACACACAGTCAAGAGCCAATAAAGCTGTGGTTCTATCTGAGTACCATATTTCAGAGGTCATAGAAAGCTATTCCATTAGAGATTGCATAGTTTAAACTTGCATTTTAAGGATGAGAAAAGTCTGGCCCACAACAGTTAAATGACCTATATAAGATCACACAACAATTTCAGTCAGGACTCAAACTTGGATCTAAAATGTATGGTTTAGTATTCTTTCTCTCTTTCCATGTTTTAGTTAAAACATCAAGCTGTCAGTCTGTAAAAATACATTCATTGGAGGCCCTTCCCAAACAAAGTGAATTGGAATCTCTGGGAAGGTAAGGCCCAGGCTCAGTATTTTTGCTGACGCTGACCAAGTGATTTTAAAGCGCAGACACAAGTGAGAACTAGTATCTAGCCAACCAAACAACAAAATATTAACAATTTACACAAATAACTCCTTATAGAGTAAGATGTATTGCGAAATAGAGTATTATCTTATTTAGAGTATGTGTAATTTGATTGAGGGATATTTTCTAGGTTAAATATTACCAGTAATATCCAACACAATAAAAACAAAGACTTTAGTAGCTTTTATGGCCTTCACTAGCAATTATTTATGTATCTGTTAGTTGAAGTGCTAAACAGAAAAAAAAAATCAATCATAGAACATTCCCAGAATTTTTGTGGCATTCCACTCTGTCTTCTAGATATTTCTATCCCCAGGGTCTACATAAATTAGGCAATCCTAGGTAATGTTTACTGTGATTTGATTTAGAAAGTAATTCAGGTTACTGAGGAGATTGAAAGACAAGAAAGTTTCAAGCTCAAATATCTATCCTGTAAGTTTCAAGCTCAAGTATCTATCCTTTTTCCACACCTGAGAAGAAATTAACATTAAATACTTCTAAAACTACATAAATCCTTATATAACCATTTGATAATCATGCAAGTGATTTACCAATAAAATGCACAGTTCCTCAAAGGCTGGTTTGTGCTTGTAAGAGACAGTTTGTTGCATGACCAAACATAAAATGGTTGTTGAATCCATAACTTTAGGAAGGTTAACATTTCAACTGTAAAATGTTGCTTAAGTAGCAGCATAGGTGTAGGTAATGTGCTATTATGTGCAACTAGGTGTTGGCTAAACATGAAATAGCAGTGCTTTAAATAGAGATAGCTGCCTTCCTAATTCATCATCCATATGTGTGCAATTAATGCTCCGTGGGTATGCTTAAGTGACAGAAGGGAGGCTCTTCTAGGTCACACTCATGACAATGACTTTTCAGAGGATTCTGTTGATTAAATTCATGGGTGGCACGTTTGATGTAACATTTTTAGAATAAAATATCATATAAGTACAATGAGCAAGACCAAAGTAAGACTGACAAATGCTCTGGCAATCACAGCTGGAAGATGGGCATACATGATTTTCTCCTTAATAGGAAAATAACAGAACACTCTAAAAGAAAGGGTATAAAAACTATCTCTAAAGGGATGTGAACGCTTTTTGCAAATAATCTGAGACTAGAGAACTCCAGAAACGTGTACTTCAATGAAAATGTATGTGAGCATTGCACATATGACAAACTTTGAGTGCACTACACGTTGTCGCAGGTAAAAGTAAAATAGTGTGTTGGTGAAGAGTGAAGTGCTGGCTGGAGGCAGGCTGCCTGGGGTGAATCCCATCCCTGTCATGTATGAGCTGGAGGGCCTTAGACAAATTTCTTAAGATTTTCTTGCCTTAGTCTTATCTGTAAAATGGAAATAAAAATGTACTTACCTCATAGGGTTATTTTGAGGAATAAGTCAGCAAATATATTTTAAACTGCCTAATGAGTTAAAAATGTAAGGTATGAATATTAGTTGCTATTATTATTATTATCATTATTAGACACATCTCATTTAGATTTAAGAATGAATATCAACTACTTTCATGTTCCTTTCCTCCTATCGTTCTAAATCTAAAAGAAACTAGAAACAGAAGATACGGTTATTTTTAGTGAGTCCACTCATCAACTCAGCTAATCAGCCATCCACACCATTCACTCAACATTCAAATGGTATGTGAATTTTCAAATGTGTTGAAATGATTTCCAAGTTAACAAAACCCCTCAAGTTATCTGTTCAATCAATGAGAAAATATAATTTACTACTTAGTAGGCTTTAAAGCAATACCAATTTTTATTTTCTTCTACATCTTTAAGTATATACTGAAAAATAAACAAGGAAATTTTCCCTTTTGAATTCTTAGACTAATTCTCAATTAAGAATGGATTATTCCAGAGAAAACCACTCTTTAAAAAGTCTACAATAGAGAATATTTAAATAAAAGAGTGTACCATATATTCCTCCTTTTGTCTATTTTGTCTCTAACTGCATTAAAAAGTCTTTGGTTTCTGGGATGCATCTGTATATCTCTATCCATATCTATATACTATTGCCATTACAGAACCATTCAATGAATATTTGCTGAACAAATAAATGAGAGATGTGCCTAAATAGCATTGTAGTTTGTTGATTTGGGGTCAAAGAGAAAAGCAAAATAGCCGCTGTTTCATAAAGGTTATGGGTAAATACAGAGCCCAGAGTGTTTCTTGGAAATGTGTGCTTTACTTGAATTTTATAAGACATTGTTTTAAATTGTAATGAAAGACATAAATTCTTCATTCAAGTAGAACTTGTTTAAGAAGTTCATGTGGTTAACACTTAACTAATTTTAGCATGCAGTTAATTTTGTTCAAAAGTTAGCATCTGATAGAACAGAATTACATTCAAGGTCTCATATTTTGAATATTAAATTTAACAATCTGACCTTGGACATTTTCCTTATTTTTCAATGCCTTCATTGTTAAAAAAGCAACCCAATGCCATTCCAGCTCAGTGGTTCTTGCTAAGGACTAGGTAATAAAAAAAGTTTAAACTTTTTGTGTTATAAAAAAGCTAACCCACAAAAGTAGGTATATTCTGTTGTCAGTTTGAAAAAAAGTGATTTCAAAATAAACAAGTGCCAGTTGCAGTCTCAGAGAGCACTGGCTTAAGGGGAAAAATAAGAGGTGGAAGAATTGGGAGGTTTTTTAAGTTCTTGTTTGAGGCTGGATGCTGGCTTCTTAGGTTCGGCCCAGGGTTTGATCTGGCTGCAGTTTGAAGTGCTGATATCAGCTTAGGGGCTGTACATGGATGCTGCCAGTCCAGGATTTCCTCACTTCTCCTAAGAGGACGCCCTTTTAATGTAAAAATATTACTTTTGCAGCATTCCCTGCTGGATAGTGGTTACATATGTGTTATGTATCAATTAAAAAACTCATGTCACCAAGCCACCTTAAATAGCGCAGTGCAGGAAAGAGGGACAAAGCAAAAGCATAGTGAGTTTTCCAGCCTATGGGGGGAGAATTTGGTGAACTAGTGAGAGCTGAGGTTGAAAAGACTGGGTTCACCTTTGTGGCAGACCTTGTCCAAAAGGCCATGAGAAGTCCCTGAAAGATTTTATAAAGAGAAGTGACAAAATTAAGGCAAAATTTGGGGAGGATAAGTCAAAAGCAGAAGGCTAATGGATAGCATATAGGACAGAAGAAAAATAATTTAGGACTTTCTTCATAATTACTGAACTTTGAAGCCATAAATGACTGTAGTCCCATGGAAACAGGCACTGAGGATGGTGGAGACATGAAAGGTACATCTGGGCGGTAGCAGCTATGAATGAGAGGACAGTGCTTGAACCACTGACAACCTTCAATAATGTCCCTAAGACACACACACACACACACACACACACACACACACACACACACACACACACACACTCACACCCCCTCCAAAAGAACGTATTTGGGAACACCAGCTCTGGCGGGAACACTGACTTTGATTCCAGTTATGCCTGTCACCCAGAGCAACTAAAACCACCCACTATTCTGGCAGGTGACCCCACAAAGCAAACCAATCCATCTGGTCCACGCTCCCCATCTCCACCCGCAGGAGTCAGAGAGGGAGATGGAAAAGTTTGGGGAGTAGTCCCTGGCTAACCAGAAGAGCATATTTTTCATTCCTCAACCACTCTCAGGTGTTCAGAGGGAGGATGACATCCGGACAGTCCTCTGGCCACTCCTCCCCCGTGGCCGATTATGAAACTCTGGACACTTTGTACCTCACCCCGTTAGTAAGTCCTCAGGCCCGAGGCTCCTCCCCAGACTCATAAAGGTCGCATCGCGGCCAATTGAGCTCAGCTGCCTGACAGACCGAGTATCACAGGGACGAGGACGACTTGTGGCCCTCCAAGCTCTCCCCTGCACTCCAGCCGCAGCCCCGCCGCTTCCGCCCTGCAGGTGCGCGGGTTCCCCGGAGCCCCTGCCCGCCGCCCGCCTCCCTCCCGGCCTGAGCGCCCGCAGGATCGGCTGAAACTCAACGCCTGGAGGAGGATGGAGCCGCGCCGCACCTACTCGGTCCCCGCGCTGCTGCTCTGCCTGGGTAAGCCCCCGCCTGCCGCCGGAGAGGAGACTATCGCGGCCCAAGTTTCATTTCTCACTTGACAATCGGGGAGTTTTCCACCCGGCTAAAGTGTACTCATTTAAAATAATGTCCTTGTATGCGGCTCTGTCTTTCCCTCAAGCCGAGGGTGAAATGGCCTGGGGTCGGGGAGGGGGTAATCTGTATTGAAAATGCTTTTCATTAATAAATTAACTATTGGTATATATGTCATGCATGAATTAATATAGCTCCGTATTAGGAAAAATAAAAAGTTAAAAAGCATTTCTTTTCTTTTTTTGTAAATTTGCCATTCTAGAAATCCAAAGACAGGGATGCACTGTTAACATGTCAAGTTGTGCTCTTTCTTGTTGGGGGAGGGGGTCGGGCAGGAGGCGGGAGACTAGAACCACGCATAGGAGAGCGTTTGGACAGAAATGCTTTCCCTCTTGTCTAGCCCTCAGTTTTCTACAAGTTTCTGGGGGCGCCGGCGCGCGGGCGCTAGGTTTGCTGGAGGTCCAGACGCGACAGAATGAAACTGCTGTTCCTGCGTACCTGGAGCGGGAGGGATGTGGCCAGGTCGTGGCGGTCCTCACTGCCCTTGGACCCTAACACCTGCCGCTTCCGGTTTCCCCGCAGCCAGCGCAGCCGGAGGCTGGCTGGTCAGGAGGTTTTCACTGCCTCCTCTGGCTGCTCACAGCACCCCATAGCCTGTCATCGCTGAGTGTACTTTAATGCCTGTCTCCCTTTTGAGATGATTTAGTGCTTCTGGACAGGAAAAAAGAAAAAAGAAAAGAAAAGAAAAAGAAAATCCTTATGAAACCTTCCTAGTTTGAAAAAAAATATTGCTTCTCCCTAATTCCTTAAACTTCAAGAGGAATTGGAGCTGTTTATGAAGACTTAAATAAGGAAATAAAACTTGCCAGTCTCACGTTCTTTCTGGAGTTGCAATGAAGCGAATTCCCCTAATTACCTATCGATGCAGAATGTGACAGTTAAATTATTATTTAGACATGCCTCATCTCAGGTTTGGCGTAATGAAATGCATGCTGTTCATAGTGGAACTCTTGTCTAAATTCAGGAACGTAAGTGTAAACTGAATCTGTGGTTTCTACCAAGACTGTGCTAAGAATGACTTACTAGAAGATTCTCGGTAAATAACGTGGCTTTGCTATCTTTGTTTTGAAGCCTCTGTGAAAAGAATAAAATTAGAAAGGTGACAGTGTTCCTAGAGTTAGAAACTAACCTAGAGGTCGGAACTGGCTTAGCGCTTCCCCCACCCCGCACCTCTCCTGTAAGGTTGCATCTGAACAATGCAAGTGTCTGTTCTGAGACACTCATTGAATATTCTAATTTGAGACAGCAAGAGTCTATGAATAACCTTGTTACTACCTATCTAATGTGTGTTGGTGTTGTGTGTGTTTTTGTTGTCATGAAAGTGCTTAACTCTTACATTGCATTACTTAATTATAGTTCACCTATTTCATCAGCTGCCAAGCCCATTTCCAAATGAGCTAGGTCAGTTTCTGTTTTCCCAGTTTGTTTAGATTTGTCTCTGCCACTAGGAAAGTTCCTGTTTGAAGTTCTGTATCACATCTTTCTACTCTATGCAGGTATGCAAGTCCAATAGTCTTATCTAAAGCACATGGAAAAAAGGCAAGGCCACCTGTTATTTCTGAAATTGCCTATTTTTCCCCAAATAAAAGATTACCTAGAAATGCTTTTGCCAAATGACTATCCTTCAAAAGAAGAAGTTTATTTTAGATTTCAGCAGACATTTATCATTGCTTTTTTGGAATTTAAATGTTTTTATGACTGTGGAAAAATATAGACGACTTCAGTTCTATCCTCTGCCTCCAACACATGCAGATTTAAAGTGCTACATACACACACAATTATTTGGTTACTTTTAAATTTCATAAATATTTGATATTTATGTTCTTACTTTATATATTGGGAAACTATGACCCAAGGTCCCCTAGAAAACCAGGCCTAAACGAAGAAAGTTCACACCTGAATGAATGTACAGATACTAGCACTTTAGCTTACCGAACATAAGTAAAAGGGTTGAGATACCCCAAAATAGATAACATATTTCTAAATAATCTACAATTTCAGAACTGAATTATCTTTTCTAATTTTGTGATTGTTACAGAGTGAAGAGGAGACATTTTTAACTTGAGTTCAGCAATTAATGTTTAGGGGCTCTTAATCTAAATATCAAACATTTTTATTGCTACCCAAATGGGTTTTTGAGCATGTTCCTAAATGACATCTCCAAGATAACTTGTCCTTACTTCATTGCACAATAACAGAAAGTTAGGCAGAATAAACATTCTTTCTTGAAAATGTGAGAAGCATGGATCTCAGTGAGACCTGGCTCGCCTCTGATCTTTTCTGTTGACTCTGAGAATTTATGAGGTGCCTGAGTGTTACCTGAGATGACACATTACAGGCAGAAAACATGATGACAGGACTTTTCTGTCTCGATTTTGACCTCGGTACTCTAGTTGCCTTCCGCATCATCTTGTCTTATGAGCAACTTGGGTAATTGGTTCTGCACTGGGGTCCAAATTCATCAGTTGGGAAAGGAAATAAGAGTTACCAAATGCCTACTGTGAGCCAACCATGTTGTATGTTAGATGCTTTAAACAAATCACCTCATATACTCTTTAAAATAAATGTATGAGATAGATATGATCAGCTCAGTTTGACAAATGAAGAAACAAAGGCTCAGTGAAGTCAAATGCCTTACAAGGACTTAGAGTAAATGGCAAGATCATTCTGGAGCATTGTGTAAGGAGCCAGAGGAGGGTCTCAGGGTTATCTGGAGCTTACTGAAAACAAAGAAGGGTGGTCTAGCGGCTGCCCCTCTGCTTAGAATCTGTTATGGGAACAGACATATGTACAAAAATGGTATCTTTATGGTATCGCTCAAAATTAGGCACAGAAAAGATGTGATGGTTTTCTTAAGCTGTGTTAAGATATGTTAAATTTGTACTTAACCTATATTTACCATTTTTAATCCACACAGTCCCCAGGAAATTGCTTTTATTATGAAGCAATCATTGATATCACTTGACTGAGCCTTTCTTTCAATATTTGTCTAGATGAATATTAAGTAAAGCAATCAAGAAGGATACATATGCCCTTTTTATTTCCTGTATTCTTTTTATATTATTGTGAATTGAATATAGTATTGATAAGGGACTAAGTTGGAACCTACAGTACGTTTCCATTAACAGTGAGAAAATAAACATACTACATTGGTTTTTAAAAAAATAGCAGTATATAATACTCACATCATCACTTTGGAAAATTGAATTTGAATGTCTTCTGTCCATTTTTGCCCAAGAATCTCCTATTTCCTGGTTGTCACCCCAAAGATGCAAATGCCTGTAAGAAACCCTCTTCAAAGAGACTATAAATGAAGGTGTGGTTTCCTCATCTGTAAGTCTTCACTCTACGCAATTTATCTAATTAACATGGCTGTAACTGCTGTAATATTCCTTCGGAAGACAATGGGAAGACTCCCCAAAGCTATAATAGGCAAGATCCTGGGGAGGAGCACCCTGACAGCCATCACCTTGGTATGGCAATTGTGGAAGCTTTGGAAAAATAAAGTTATGAAACAGATTCGATGTCCTCTGGGGATGCCATTTATGTAAGACTGGATGTCTAGCTACAGGGCAAATAAAGGTTCAGTGAGATTTTAGGTTAAAATAATGATTTACTTATCTAGGACAGTACATATCTATCATACACAAGACAATTTGATAATTGTCCAGAAAAAAAAATGTTAACCCTTGAGTTCTTAGGACAAAAATCCTGAATTTCAAATTTGAGGCATTAAAGTGGGTTAAATACAAATCCTCTTGAAAATCCTCAGGATAAGAGGAAAAGACTCCCATATACTATATCACATACACATTTACATATGTCAAACTTTATAGTTTTGAATCAAGAGACACATATAGTGTATAGAACAAGGTTTCACCCCCAGTTCTTTCATTTAATGCTTTCAGAAAGATTTATTCCTCTATGATCTCAGTTTTCTTATCTGTAAAATGGAAATCACAATGGTTGTGCTATTAGGTTATTGTATATGGATTTAACAAATAGGATATTAGAAAATAGTAAATAGCACTTTAAAAATTAAGCTGTTGTCATTATTATGTGCTTTCTTACAATATAACTTATTCAATCCTTATGATAATAAATATTATCATTCCCATATTATAAGTGAGGAAATAGACTTAAAAAGAAGTGAGTTACCCATCGTGTTTGAACTTGCTACACCCCCTGCTGTGGAAGCCCAGACTCACAATTCATTATGTAGTGAAAGTTCTAGTCATCCTTTAAGATTGAAGAGAAGTGTGAAGCCTTCTCTGGTAACTCACTCTAACTTTCTCCCACCACTCAAAAAAATGTGCAGCCTGCTCCTGCGTCCTTGTACCTCTCCCATTCCTCTGGGTCCTGGCCTTTTCATGTCACACTATAAGTGTTCTGTCTCTCTTTACTGGTGTTGTACTGATCTTTTATCGTTCATATTATGCTAGACTAATATTAGACCCTCAATGTTTGTTGGATGGATGATTGGTTAATACTTTAGAGTTCTCACCACTGTGTATTTACTTAACCAGCTGATTTTGAAAATGTGCTTGAGAAGCAAAATATTTTGATACTAAGAAATAATTTTTGAAAATTTAATTTTGTTGTTTCTGATAAAGTCTAATAATTGTTTTTCCCTCTTTTTTCCATGTCTCTTCATGTAGACTGTATTTACTGATGGCATGCCTAACAACATACAAGCCTATTCTAAATTACACACACTGTATGTGTGTGTGTGTGTGTGTGTGAGCACACGCGTATGTGTGTGCACGTCTGTGTGTGTGAGGAGAGAAGGGGATAGGAGAGGGAGAGGGAGAGAGGGAGAGGGAGAGGGAGAAGGAGGGAGGGAGGGAGGGAGGGAAGGAGGGGTAGAGAGAGAGAGAGAGAGAGAGAGAGAGAGAATGAGCAGTGATATGACTGAATGATGGATAGTCAGTAACAGAAAAAGTATTGTTTTAGAAATGAAAGGAACCTTAGAGTAATCTAATCTAAATTCCATCTCCCTCTCCATACCACCCCACTGCGAGGTCTCTGTTTTCAGAGATAAGAAAACTCCACTGCCGGGAAATAAAATGAGTATCTGAGCTAGAACGAGGCTCCATAGCTCATGGGTCTAATGCAGGGTTTTCAGACTTGGCTCTATTTACATTATGGGCTGGATAATTCTTGGTTGTGTGCTGTCCTATGTATTGCAGGGTATTTAGCAGCAACGCCTGGTCTCTACCCACTAGATGTCAGTAGCACCCTGTCCCCTCCAGTTTTGACAACCAAAAATGTTTCCAGATATTGCCAAATGTCTGGTTGACAAAATTATTCAAGGTTGAGAACCACTAGCGTAAGGTGTTTTCCATTGCTATAACACATTGCCACTCATAATTCACCAAGACAAACAAAATTAATATTAATGGTAAGCCGGATGCAAATATAAAACCAATTCTAGTTGTTTAAAAAAATCAACTTAGCAATTTTTATTGCTTGTTTTAGCACCATTTGTCCTGAATAATGATAAATCTTATTTATGATGGAGTCACTCATACTTTCTTCTTCTATCATTGCCTTGCTGACCACCCCCTGCCTCCTTTTATAGAAGTTCTGATCTCTTGGCTCTCACAACACTGAATTTCCTTTTTTCTCCAATTTCCTTGGCCATTTCTATTCACTCTTTATCACCTGTTTCCCAAAATTCTATTATTTTCCATTACTATTGCCCTTGAAATATTTGAATGGCTCCTATGCCTTTAAAAGTTATAGTTCCTCATATGACTTTCAAATAGACTCCATCAACAACATTCTTATTCTATTACTTAAGATCTGTATTCCCAAGTGCCTCATAAATCTAAATAGATGATATATGAACCACAAAACCAAATTCCTTTACTCATTATGTCCTCCCTTCATGTCTACCAGCTCCAAGTGCCATCATAAACCTGCTGCTCTGCCTTCCTTGGTATTTTCTAGCCAAAAACTTGGCATCATCTATGAATTCTTTCCTTTCCTCTTCAGTCCCAAAAGTCTAGCCCCATTAACTCCATATAGTACAGGGCTATATCTCTTGCATCAATTTTCTTTTCAGCATCTTATTCAATATCTTCCATATAGGAAAACCTCAATAGATATTTATTGGACAAATGTCATTTGAGACATGTAGTTACTAAAAGTAAGTATGGGCTCAGCTGCTCTCCTTTTCTATTCAGTGGGTGTAGCTAAGTCCTTCCCAACGTAGCATCATCATACTACAGATGTATATGTGCTTTTCATTGAAGTTGAGGTCTCAAATATTAACCCAAAATATGCTTTTACAAAATAAAATTTCTCAGCAACTTCCAATGTGCTAGTTGCATTATCCTTATACAGATTCTCTGAATGGAAAGTAATTAGCTTTGCGGCTTTTAAAATTACCTTTCATGTAATCATTTTCTCCTATTTTTTTGTTTTTGATGCTCACTGATTAAAATTCTATCCTTTTGTAAATTCATTTTTGGCAATAGGCCTCTATAAAGAATGCATAAAATGATAGTCATTACGCTTCTAAAAATGCCATTAAATACTCAAAGCTTCAGGCCACACTATGACCATAACGAAAAGAAGGCAAATGGCAAACACTCACAATCCAAACTGTTGTCGCTTTAGGAGATTTTTCTTTTGAAACAATAATATAATAGTAATTTAAATTTCTGAATTGGATCTATAGGGATAGGTGTGAGAAGCAAGCTGGAAGTGAGTGAAGATTTAAAAAGTTGTTAAAAAAAACCCCTCCTATATAACATCTTGAAGAAAAACATGTTTTTCCTATAGAACATTCAAAATAATACTCTAAAAATGAATCTTTGGCTTTTAGTGGACACGAGTCCCATATTTAGAGCTCTTAGCCACAAAATTCGAAAAACTCAAATTAACATAAATTGTACCTCTTACGTAAGAGTTCACATGCATTCTCCCTCATTATAAGAACGCTTCCATTTTGAATAAGATATACATCTTTAATTGCATTTTATACCCTTATATTTTGACTCATTGATTCTTGAATTGAATAGCTCTAAGTATAGTAATGTTTGATAACTGAAATATATGAGCACTTGGAAGTATGACTTAGAAATTACTATCAAAATTAAAGAGTATAATGCCTATGAATTGAAAAACATGACCTATTAAATTGTTTTGTTTTGTTTCTTTGCCACTTGACAAGTAATACCCTATGGCTATCTTTTTAAACTCAAAATTAAAAGGAATAACTTATTTGTAACCTGTTATTATACTAACCTCTGGTTCCCTCCTATTTTATCTCAAATAGTTAGTGTTGGTTTTTACATTTAGTTTTTAATGACGCTTAGTTGTAAGGCTAACATTGAAAAACTGTAGGAAGAGAACGATTGCTGGTAGAAGGCAAGGTTTTATATATAAATGTATATTATTCTATGAAAAGTAGGATGTTATTAGAAAATACTGACAGTAGTTCTTTTCAGCATCTGATGTGATAAAGAATTTACAGTTATTTTAATCAAGGGGAAGCAAGACCTTATCTAATAGTGGAATTTAATTTAAAACAAAAAGTACCTGGAAATGATAAAGGCATATTCACTCCTTGAAAGTATACAAGACCTAACAAGCCCACTATGTTACGGACAAATCCTAAAATTATAGACTGTCATGGAAGAGGCAGAAAACTAACAGTCCATGAGTAGATTGGCACGTGACCTCAGCAAAAGTGTGAACAAAGCGGATTTTGCTACCTGTTTGGGCTGGGCAAATGCCGTGATTCATTATGAGTTTGCTGTTCTAGTCTAAATATTACAAAAGGTTAAATTAGGAAAATAATTTGCATTCCTTTTACTTTGTAACCTATTTTATTTTATTTTGGGTCATTTTTATGAAGAGCCATTTTATCCTTGAGAATTGCAGTGGCTATTGCTGGCTCAGCTTGGTCAGCCAGTCACCAAGTCCCTGCCTCCTTCTTGATGAGCACGTCAGTGTGGCCATAAAAAAAGCAAAGTCAGAAGAAACCATGTGCAATAAGAAAGACATTTTGTACATTCGGCATGCCTCCTAACTATTGGGCAAGTACTTCTTAGTGCTCCAGGGCCCACAACATTTAGTGCTACCCCCATTCGGGTGATGGTATTCAACTTCTCCCACGCGTGCGGTCCCTACTATTGTACAAGGGTGTAGGCTCGGCCCTGACTCACAGGGTAGAGGTGATTTGTATCCTGTGAGTCACCAGCACCACTTCCTGTTGGCACATTTGAGATTTCACTGAAACACAGTCTCTGAAAGATGAAGGGAGAGAGATGAACAGGTGAACTCCCGATTCCTAAAACCCATTTGGAAATTTCACAGAAATAATGGCCTCTAAAGGGATTTTGATTACCATAGTAGCAGTAATGAAATGGAAGTTCCAACTGCCAATTTTAGAGATCATTTACCCCCATCGCCTTGCACAGAGTTCCTTCTACCTTAGTTACCAATGTAAAGCTTGCCACCAGATCTGTTTTCTGACATACTGACACTACTCAAAATCTTTATTTTGGTATCAGAGGAAGTTATTTTCTTAGCAGATCCATGGTCAAGGATCAAAAACTGAAATATAATATTTGCAGTTGAATCTTAGAGAGATGGCTATGTTTAAAAACATTATAAAGTCATGAAAAACTGAAAGAGTAAAGAAATATATGGATATAACTTTAGCATCGATTATTTCTCTGTAGGACTTTAAAATAGTGAGTCGTGATTCTTAAAAGTGACAGGGTAGTAGATATCAGAATCTTCCATGGTGGACGCTTTCAATCTTTTGATCACCTTCACTTACTTCTCTACCACAGTTTGCAAGGTTCTGGGGTAGGGGTGAGGTGAAGGGAAGCTTGAAAACCACTGTTTTAAAGCGATAGAGCTATGCAGATGAATACATGATTTAGAACCAATTTTGCTATCTTATTGGCTGCATACATCCATGATGAAACTGCAGTCTAAAGACATTCATTTGAGAGATGCATTTAAAATTATTTACAATTTCATCTGCAAAATATCCGGATGTTGGATTAATGTAGCAAGTCTCACAGAAACCATCCTGACTGATGGACTATGTCCAAGGGAGCGTCACAGGTGAGGAGAGCCCAGTTTTTGTGGAGGCACGCCCTGCACTGCACATTCTTTAATTCTCAAAGACAAATATTTCACCTCTGGCCTGACCAAATGGAATAGTTTCCAACAGTGGCAAAACTAACAACTACTAAACACCTCAAAAAACAACAACAACAACAACTTAGAAGCAAAACACCCAATCAATTAGCTGGATTTTAAAATAGTCATCAGTTGCAGTTATAAGCAATTCCAAACAGGAAAGGCTAGTTTCCGATTTCTGCAAAAGATAAAGAAATGAGCTTCAAATGTGCATTTGTACAATGGACCTGACTGGCCCATTCATGGTGGGTGAATTGATAATGTCTCCTCCAAAGCGCTCCTCAGTTGAAGCAGGGAGGAATAGGAATATCTAGGATGTGAAAACACACATCTAGAGCTCCAATTTGTGTTAAGCAGACTGTATACATTAAAATGTTTAATTTTTCAGTCATGAAAGTGCATGGTAGAATTATATCGAGATACAGAACACAATTGACTTGATGAGAATCTAGCTCATTCTCCATTAAAATCTATGTAGACAAAATCATCTTTTTCCATCTTTGTTCAACTGGTAATGAAATCTAAACTTGAGCCATTCTTTGCCATTTAAGAAAGATTTTCCTATGAGTAATTGAAGCACATTTATATTGTAGGAGAAGTATGGAGTGGGGAGAAGATAGTTCTAAACTTTTCAAAAAGTATTTTCAAATCCTTAAAAGATGCTATTGATGTTAAGACACATTTCTAACTCTTTTATGGTCATTAGATAATTGGTCTTCGACAAATCATTTAATGTTAACTGCACTGAGGTTGTTTGGGGTTAATAACTACTTCACGAGATTGTTTTAACTGTCGAGTTTGAAACTATGAAATTACATACTGTTATGCTGATGCATAGTTTTTAGTACCCAAAGAGTATGCAATTTGCTTAACAGATACATGCCTTCTCTTATTGAGAAAATATATGATAAATTCCTTTCTTACATGGATAAATCATCCTTGGAAGCACCAAATTACAAAGAGATGTACAATCTTGTTACAGACCAATAGAGGGCACTACCCACATACGAGTATACTGCTAACACTAGAGGCTAGATGTTGCGTATCAAGGAACATTTATGGGAGTTTCTGGTATGTTAGACATTTCAGAAAATATCATTTCATTTACTTATCCCCACAACTCTGTAAGGGAGGGAAAATAAATCACACAGCTCAAGTTTTCTCCCAGGATTCCCTTTCCACCATACTTTGTGGTCTCCCTTTGAGGTTAAACAATCTGCTTCCATTATACTTACCCTCTTTTGTGCCGTGTGATGTCCACTATACTCTAGAATTTCTTATTGTCTGTTTCCAAATTCCATAATGTGGCCCAATGACAACAATGCTATGTACCCTTAGGAAAATTACTTAAACTCTTTATGTCTCTGTTTTTGCATCTGTCTAATGGCAACAATAATACCTTCCTCAAGAGTGATGGAGAAGATTAAATGAGATAATATAAATAAGGAGAATAGAACTATGCCTGCATATAGTATGCATTCAAGAAATGGTAACTGCTGCCAATATTACTACTACCATTTGTATTTATATAACAATTACTCATCTGTACTGGAAAGAGTGGTTGAAGTACAAATACCTGACTCTTAAACAGAAGAGGCTAAACTCTCTTTAGTAAACATCCGTGCAATTAAAGGCATTCTTCTTACGCTTTCTATGCAATTCAGAGACTACTTGAGTCATTCCGGTGCCTGTTTTCCAACATTTATCTTTTCAGGGGAGACACATGATGAAACACCTTGTTCAAACTCTTTCTGGGCTGACAGAAACTGCATTCTAGAGCTTAGTGTGGTTGGTCTTGCATGTGTGTTCTTTCCTGTATTAGATAAGATATAGGAGTATTCTGACTTGGCTTAGATTACATTTTACAATGCAAAGAGTAACTAAATCAATAACAAATGTATCTTAGGTTGAGAGTCCTGTTTAATTGTTACCATAAATAGAACTTAATTCTATTTGAAGCCTTCTTTTATGATAGGGCTTCACTTTGGAGCGTTGCTCTGAACATCTTGGAATGAAACAGTGCAAACCATATGATTTTCCCATTGCTAAGCTTAGAAATCAGACTTCAAAATCAGGTGTTTGAAAAGGTTCCTGTGAAATGTTTAAAGCAGATTAAATCTGTAACTAACTATGAATGTAATGCCAAGGCTTTTTTTTTTTTCCACCCTTGGACAGAAGAGCTGGGGGTTCATTTATTTTTCAGTTATATGCCTGTTTCCGTGAATTATTTTTTTTATGATTTTGATGGGTCAAATTCTTAAAGTAAATTAAAACAACTCTATAAATACTGCAGTTATGTGGAAATTTGATTAAGGTTTCTTTCCTTGAAACATTAATTACATACTTAATTTCCTCCATAAATAGGTTTTCATCTTCTCCAAGAAGTTCTCAGTACAACTGTGATTCCTTCCTGCATCCCAGGAGAATCCGAAGATAACTGCACAGCTTTAGGTAAGTCCAACTTTGTCAACGTTGCATCAAAGGATTACACATTTTTAACAGAAATATGAACTTAAAGACTGTAAATATGTGATGGGGAAAAAAAGGGGGATAGCCCCTGTGTTAATAAAAGAAATTTTAAACCCCCTTATGAACTACTGATTTAGAAAATTTACATAAATAAATAATTGGTGGGAGAGGGCCTGGGCATCCAGTTATATGGAGATATTTGATTTTAAAGAGATAGGGAAAAATCAGATTCCCTATGGCCATTACACAGAGCTTGCTGTGAAATCATTGTTAGAGGTTGGATTCCAGGCAAATCAGTACAGAATAGATAATAACAATGCATTTTTATTGTTATTTTTCATAAGAGGAACAAATTATATCCCTTTTTTTTTAGTCACAGTATTCATTCAGAAACGTTTATGGAGTACGCAATACGCAATACGTGCAAACATGGTGCTTAGGTATAGGGATACAAAGATAAATGATGCACAGTCTCTTTCCCTCAAGGAACTCAGAGGACTTTGGATATCATTCAAGATAGATCTGCTTTGTATTTCATTAAGGGTTATTGAATCATTGAGCCAAGGGTTATCCTGAGCTATTGAGTCAAGTTTTATGCTAAGGAATCAGGATATTTTCCATAACTTCACTTTCCTCTTATTATCCTTCATCATTGGACTCTGGAGGTTTGGTCTGCTGCCCTCCCTCTTTTTGTTTTTTTGTTTGTTTGTTATTTGAACAAGAGTATTACAATCAAGATGCTATTTTTTTATTATTTCATAAGCATTCTTCACATTTTAGTATATAGATTACAACACTATTTCTAACAAAGTTCCTATTTTCATTGTCGTTACTGCCTAACTGAGGTATTTGTACCTCAGGGCTTGTCTAGCTCATGTTCAGGTCGCATGGTTAGTGATGGTGGGAGGCTTTGACTGATTTCTTTGATGATAACATCAAAATTTTGGGAATACACACCAAAACAAGGCTTACATGCTTAAAAGCCATTGTAGAATTAAGCTGTCTTTAATGAATTAATAGATTCAGTTTACAATTGCTTTTGGAATAATGAATTTCAGAATATTTTGAGGTTTAAAAAAAATTGGACAAACTTTGGATAACTGAATAACTGTGGAGGGTAATGATTTTTGTGTGTGTCTAAAACTTAAACGTTGTCTTTTGAGAATGAAATCCCTGGTTTGTCTAATTTAGTCTGTTCAACATTTTTCCTTGAGGGTCAGGTGTTTGTTTATGGTCTAGGGACTGTGATAACCAGAGCGACTTCCTACTCCTGAAAATGCTACTTGAGTGATTGGTGTCTGACCTGCTTTGTTACAGTAGATCAGTGGTTACTAATATGAAAAGATGATTAAGCCAAAGAAGGCAACAGAATATATTCAACTTTCCATTTCCTTCACAGTTCGGACAGACAGCAGTCCACGCGTGGCTCAAATGTCAATAACAATGTGTAGCTCTGACATGAATGGCTACTGTTTGCATGGACAGTGCATTTACCTGGTGGACATGGATAAAAATTACTGCAGGTAATATCCCCTGAACAAACAAGCAAATAAAAAACAGGTTGTTTCAAATCTATATTTCTTTTTCTATTTTTCATTTTTAAAGTTACTCCATATTTTCATGGGCAGTTTATATGTACTATGAGCATGCAATTTATATGTACCATTAAAAACTTTAATAAGTGGGGTTTTTTTTAATTAGAGAACAAATAGTAGTTATCAAACTATACAGATACTTCAGGGTTACAGATTGACGAGGGCTTCAGATGCCTCTCTCTCACACTTGCCACATTTGTAGCTCAACTTTTAATATTTTCATTGAACTTAATGTATCAGCCATTATTTTAGGATTTGATTCCACTGTTACAGACAAAAAGCACCTCCAACCTACAAAACTTATGAAACACTATTCTAGATTGGTAGCTGAACCAGACTGTCACTGTCATACCACAATTCAGCTTAGGAGCTATGTGGAGCTCTTTTTATTGATGTTGGCCCAGTTCTAGGTGAAAAATTCATAAACTTTGGTAAACCATGTAGATTTCTTGCATTATAGTGTGAGATTAGTTCTTACAAAACTAATTGGTAACCATAATTTCTTCTTAAGATAATTAATCTTTCTCTTGCATTTTCCTTTAGGTGTGAAGTGGGTTACGCTGGTGTCCGATGTGAGCATTTCTTTTTATCCGTCCAGCAACCCTTGAGCAAAGAATATGTGGCTTTGACTGTGATTCTTATTATGTTGTTTCTTCTCATAGTTGCTAGTTCCATATACTACTTCTACAGATGGTAAGCCAGGTTTTTTTTCTTTTTTCTTTTTAATACTCTGCTAGTATAAATTGCTTTTATACAATACAGATTTACAAACTTGGCAAAAATATGGACAAAGTAATATTTAAAGGGATACGATAGAATCTGCATTAATGATATTCATAAAGAAGTTTTATTGGTAGAATATCTGGATTTAATTTTATTATTAGCTGTTACTTATTACCTATGTGACCTTATGCAAGTCAAACTTGGAGTATCAGTTCTTTCCTCTATAAAATACAGATAGAAATCCTTAGCCTACATTAATTGTAGAACTGTTTTCAGTGTTGAATATGACAATTTATGTGAAAGTAAACCATAAGCCATGAAGCCAATGTTATACTTAGCACTTGTATTTAATTTATTAGATATTTCATAAAACGCAGCCTAGTAAATTGATAACCCCAGAGATTAGGATCTTAAAATTTAAGGCAGACTAGCAGAAATGAGTTTGCAAACAATTATAAAAGCTTATTTTTAAAAAAATGCTTCATGTCAGTTCCCTAAAACAGTCATACTCCATCCTCATGTACGATACAATACTGTTAGGGTTAGGGCTAGGATATGGGAACCGTGTGAATCACTTAACAACAGCTGCCTTTAAAATGTCTCCATGAACCTTTCTTGCTTTGGAACTGGTACAAATTATTCAATGTAGATCTGAATGAATTTCATTTTATTTTACTTTTGCTGAAAGTAATGCACTTCTACTTTTGAAAGTCTAAAAGTGTGCTACTTTTATAAGATTAAATTTATTTTGTCCAGGTTTGACTCTAAGTATTCATCAAATAATAATGCCTTCCTTGTTAGTTATGATCACAGCTGAATACGATTTTATCTGAAATACACCAGAAGGTCTTTGACTGCAATCTTTCCCTTTATAAAGATAGGGAAAATGAGACCTAGAGAAGGAAATGGACATGCTCCAGCTCATAGAGTTGACAAGTGGCAGAATTAGGGCTAAACAAAGGCTTTTAAATTGTATTCTTCCACTGCATTAACATTATGCAGTTTCCTCAAGGCTACATGCTTCATTCCAAAACGGGTAAAAAATGAACTCAAAATATTAGGAAGCTAGCTTGAATTAATGAGCAAATGAGTGAAGATTCTGAATGGTGATAGATTTATGAATCCTAGCTGGGAGGACTCGGCCAGGTTATGTAACCTACTTGTACTTCACTTTCTTCATCTGTGAAATGAAGATGATAATTGTAAATATAAGGATAAGATAAATAATGAGTTACAGCACTTAGAATATTGTCAGTCATTTAGTTAGTGCCTGATAAATACTAATTATTTTAATTTGTATTGGTGATAGCATTATATCAGTATGATGCGTAGAATGTAATAATATGTGATAATCAAGACACTAGTTCCTTAGTAGGTACGTAGGTAGGAAGTAAAGAAAGGAAGGGATGGAGTGAGGGAAAGAGGATATAGAGATAGAGATGATAGAGATAGAGATAAGAGAGAGGGAGGGAGTGAGGGAGACAGAGAAAAAGAGAGAGAAAAGGAAGGGAAGGGAAGAAAGAAAGGGAAAAAAAACAAAGAAGCCAGGCTTAAATGCGGTCACATGCTCTCCTGGAATTTTACAATTTACACAATCATGTTAAAGCCTCTGAGAAGTCCTTTAACTGTGTTTCACCATTTCCTCCCCAAATTGACCACAGAACACTAACCCTGCTTCTCCTCTTCCCCTATTGTCCTACCTAAACCTATTCACCTTTGTCATTTTGGAAAAACTATACTGATGCACCTTGTGAATCCATATATTTGTTCCTTTTGTTAACATACTTTGTTCTTATTACTGTTAACTACAAGACTAACAGTTTCATTTCTGAATATTGCTAGGTACAGAAATCGAAGAAATAAAGCATCAAAGAAGGAATATGAAAGGGTGACCTCAGGGGATCTGGCATTGCCACGGGTCTGAATGGTGCCATCAAGCTTACGGGCCGGGATGCCGTAAACAGCACGCTTGTTTATGTTAATATTCCTATTTTATTAATGATATTTATGTTGGGTCATGTGTAAGACAACAATGGTATGTTTTTAATATACTGGGAAAAGTGTTTATTTTTGTTTTATTTTTGACTATTTGTATAATGTACACAAACTATTTAATATAGAAAGAAAATCGATATTTTTGTAAGAAATCACTTCCTGGGCTAAATGCTTTATTGAAAGCTTCAAAGCTTATTTGCCTGCTGCACAATGCTTATGAGTAAATAATCCCCAGTTCATTGCTCAGGAAGTATCCACAAATGACAGATTTCTGTAAGCCTAAATATATGGTCAAATCAATTTAATATTTTTCTACTCCTCACATCAATGATAACTGGTTTCACTATATCATAGTTTGAAGTATGAGTTGACACCACTGTGTCGTGTATTAAAACAGTGATACAATGGGAACTGAGAGAAACAAATATGAATCATGTGCTAAATATCACACATTTGAAACAAACTAAACTGAGAGAACTATGTTCCCTCCAGGCCCATCCTCAGCGATAATGCTATGTTTCTCTGCCTGGAGGGGAAGTGGACAATTTCCTATTCCAACCCACAAATCCTGTGGATGCTAGTGACTAGTCTAACAGATTCTCCTGAAGTAGAATGAATTGAGAACTTAATTTTATACCATCTTTTATGCAAATGGTAGATATTTTATAGTGTCACAATGTATTGTGTTTTTTTGGTACAACATTTATGTGGCATAACGGCTGCTCATGAGACAATTTAAAAAAATCCACACTTAAAGCCAAAATTTGTGCTTCTTTTTAAAAAGTATTTATTGCATAGGGACTTTGCTGAAGAAATTTTAAGATTAAATCACAGTCCAAAATTTGATGGACTAAACATTAAAGACAATAGTTCTCTGCATTGTCTAAAGACAGAAATATAGTTCTATACAACAGAGTTTTAACTTGAAATAATGCAGTAAGTAGCTTCTTCTAGAATATACAACTATGTATGTAAAATTATATCCTGCTTCAGTAAGTGGGGAAAATAAGAAATATAAGTCATAATATATTTTCCAAATCATTTGAAAGCTTTTAAAGTCTAGAAATTTAACCACGCCTTCCTACAAAGACTGAGATGAAACCAGGGCCCTGCCTTGTGTCTTTTGTTTAGTTTTTTTGAGAGAAACTAAGGTTTCTCCTCTGCTCAGAGCCTATGGTGTCAGTGAGTTAATAAGGGCACTTGCCAACTGCATTAGGAGCCACAGCTGTCACCACCTTGAGATCTCAGGGAGACTGCCTCATTGAATGCTAGACCTTTGGCTGGAGTTGCTCAGGATGACACACCTGGTCAGGGAGGGTCTATTCTTTTTCCACCTTTCTTCCTGACACGTGCTAGGGCAACAAAGAGAAAATAAGTGACGGTTGACCTCCAAAGTGCCAGGTGCCAGGACTTGCCTCCATATAGTATATCCCTGTGTTATATACCCTGGTGCAGTCACATGATTCTAATCGATCACACACAAAGTCGTGTGTGTGTGTGTGTGTGTGTGTATGTATGTGTGTGTGTGTATAATGTATATTCTTGTACAAACACATGTACACATGAGCTCAATCATAGAATTATAGTCATTTGGTGCTCTATCAACAATATATAAAACTTAAAAACAAGATAAAGAAAAATACAATCAAATTCAGTGAGATCTAAAAGGATAGTTCTGTTTTCCATTTAATAGAGTTAAAGTCAAATGTGCTGTGTAAGAACACATTTTAAATCCTATAAATATTGACATCTACTGTATATAAACAAAGTCTGCCTATTTTAAGTGATCTTGATTGTTTCAAAGAAAATGTATTGACTAACCAAGAAATCAGCTTCAATTCATTTATTTTATTTACGAAAGGGAGTCATATTGGTTTACTTCAAGCATCTCAATTCATATTACATAGCTAATTGTATGTAGCTTGGGGTGGTTTTAATCTGTACTTAAGAATGTTTAAAAAACTAACCCCTGTAAAAGTTAAATATTTACAAATGCATATTAAATAATAAAAAGGTATGACCCAGATTGCTTTTCATAATGAAAGTAAGTCAAATGAGGGTAATGCTAAGCAAACATAAAAAAACGATTGCAATCAGCTCATGTTTCCTACAAACAATGGAAAGATTTGGTCTCGGTCTATCTTCTTCATTTTACAGATTTCTCACTATATTTCTAGAAGGGTCTATTTATATTTAACATACTGAGAACAAATGCAAATCCAATGCATAAATGCATAATTTGTGGCTTCCCATCAAGGCCACACAATAACTTACTTGACACACTCCATAACCAAGGATGTAAAATTCTATGACTGATACTAAAGGTCTAACCTCAAAATTGAGATTTATGTAATTAATACAGTGAAACACTACTGTTCTTCTAGCCATGTTTTGCTCTGCTTTTAAAAGTCAAAGCAATGGGAGAAATGGTGCACTGGTATGATTATATCTAACTCAAACTTTTATTTTTTGTGTCCTTAAGAGTTAGCTAAAATCAATTGCTGTCAGGTAAATACACTTTCATGGAACGAATGAGTGATATTAACTTCTAATTTCTATTGATTTCAATAATACAGTTTTAAAAACTTATGTCTAATCCATTTTGTTATTTTTGTTGCAATATCTGTTCTGTACACTTTTGGAAAAATGTGTTTCATTTGCTGCCCAATATTTTCAGTTTTTTTGTCCTACTTTTATTCATATGGGAAAAGGGGGAGTAACAATTTGTATAAACAGTGTACTAGAGTACATTTTAATATTTTAATTTAAGAGTAATTTTATCTAAAACATCTCTTATTCAAATTGGGTCATGTTAAATACGAGATAATGTATTTTTCTCTTTGCTTTTTTTGCACTCTGTAATTGCACTTTTTAAGTTTAAAGAGCCATTTTGGTATACAGTTTATATTACATATTAAAGATGCTATGGGACATAAAATTGTATTGCATGCAATTTAAAGTAACTTATTTGATAATGAAATTTATCAGAGTACTGAATTGTATCAATTTGTTTGTGTTCAATATCAGCTTTGATAATTGTGTACCTTAAGATATTGAAGGAGAGTATACTTTACAAGATACTATTAATGTTTATTTATTTTTGTGGGTAACTGGGGAAAAAAAAGCACAATTGAAAAATAAAAATGCATTAAGCCATGCATAAAAAAACTTCACTGATAGAGTCTCTTTTTCTTTTTTTCCATAATTCACTAAAGAGTTTAAAAGCAGTGACAGGACTACAATGTGTTCAAAGACATATAGCCTCAGTTTGGGAAAGTATTATATAACTTTATCACATTTTATGGCCTACCATAGTAAATAATTTCTTTGAAATTGATTACAAAATTCTAGGTGTTAGTATTTTTTAAAAGAATATATTAAAAGAGTATTTAGAAAGTATTTCTAAAAGGAATAGATATCCTACCGACATATGGTGCCAAAAAAATGTATACATGTTTTAAGGAAGGAAAACTGTATTATAATTGTAATACTCAATCTATACTGATAACAAAAGATGAATACAAGTCCCATTTGACTTCTGCAATTACAAGAGGTGCTCATAGTGGTTCCCATCAGCGTCCAGACACTTCTGATTATGGCAAACTACTGCTTGAGCAACGTTGACCAAAGTGTCCACTTGTATACAATTTTTTGGCATCCTCTGTGTGTGTATATATATATATATATATATATATATATATATATATATATATATATATATATATATATATATATATGAAACTTTTAAAAGGACACATCTGCCGGAAGCGTGTCTCATGATTTCGTGAGCTTCTCCCAACCAAGTGGCTTGGCTTCCCCAGGCTTTCAGAGACAGAAACCACTGGTCCCTCAGAAACCACTGGTCCCTCTGAACCACTGGCTTCCTTGGTGCATACATCAACAACATATAGAGTGCTTTATCTATTTACCATCTCCTTGGCCCATTTCATTAGCCTGAGGATAGGACAGGGAGGCATAGCTATGACCATTTTACAGGAAGGTAAAGTAATTTGTCTAGAGTCACAGTGATAGTAAAAGATGGAGCTGGCATGAGAAATAAGGTCTTCTGATCTCCAATTCCATCGTCATTCTGGCCATGTCAGAGACAGAATAACTATCATATGGAGTTAATCTGAAATCTAGTTTAGAGTTCTCTTTGGTTAAACAAAAATTTTTGTAAAATGAAATTCTTGGGATCTCACAGAATCATCAGATTACCCTGTTCAAAGTCTGAGAACCCAGAAGGTAAGAAAAGAACTCTTTGAAAGACATTTTCCACTTGGCTTCGAGGATCTCACGCTCACCTGATTTTCCAACTGCTTCTCAGTCTCATGCTGGATCTTTCTTAATATCTCCCATCCTACACCAATGATTTGTAAATGCTGGACAGCCTCCAGATCTCAATTTTGGAATGTTTTTCTCTATATACCCAATCCCCACTTTATTTCATGCAGTCTTATACCTTTAGCTGCCCTGTATATACTGGTTACTGCCAGCTCAGATACTTCTGCTGAGTTTAAGCCTTCATTAGTCAACTACTTATCTAATGTCACTGGGGTATCTACAAGACATTCATAGGTAACATGTTCAATAACTGATATCCCCCTGAAAAGTTGTTCCTTCTACAATGTTCCCACCTCAATTAAATTAAATTTCATCCTTTTTAAAACTCAGGCCAAAAACCTGGTATCCTCTGGGAGGGGCTAAATGATTCATTTTAAGTGATTTCAGAGAGAATTACCCTAATTTTTTTTTAATAACAATGACAGAATTGGTTATTTTTGAAGAGATTATATAGGAAAAAAAATTCCAGGAAACCAGTTAGAATATCACAATTTTCAAAAGGGGGAAATTACAGGCACTGAATTTGACTTTAACCAACTCTAGGTCATATTTTATCCCAAATGGTCATAAAACATTATAAAACATAAGTGCTATTCATTAAGTTCCAACATGGTCATTAAGAAGGAGACATAAAACATGGATGCCTTAAATGTCCCGTATGATCACCAGCTGATGGTAACTACCCATCATATGAAACCAAGCACAGATGCTCCATTTAGATGCTCCAAATATTTCAGATATTTCTGAATATCAGAAATATTTGGGAAAAATCTTCCTAAAATTTCATGTGCACCTGAAGTACAAAGTACCTATCAAGAAAATAAGCACGGCTTAGGCTCATTTAATGCAGATATTTTGAATAGATCCATTTCATGCTAAATAGATGGCGGCCAAGTGACAGGATGATAGAAAACTTTGGATAAGGACTTGATTACACTCACTGGGTATATAGGAAATACACATAATAAGTACAACCAGTGGAATGGTGACTTTTCCAATCAAACTGTCAGAAGGGAGCAATGAATACCTATTTCCAATTCTTCGGGGGATGGCAGGATTAATAACAAGGAAATGTATGTCAAGTTCCTGGCCCTCAACTTGCTATTTAGAACAATTCACATTCTGAAAAAAATAATGATAAAAATCAATACTTTATGAATTAGTCTACCAATATTTATTGAACACCTTTATTAAAAAATCTATTAATATACAAGGGGCTGTAAAGTATTCAAAAAAAAGTATAAAATATACTGTAGATTTCAAGAAACTTAGAAGAGGAATTTGAAGTTCTGGGGACATTTAAAGAACAAGACAAGACTTAAGTAGTTAGGATTCTTTGATCTTTATGGAACAGAAACAATTCTGGCTTAAGAAGAATTTTGTAGGAAGAAGGGGGTAGGGGGTTAGATAGAATTAATGGAAAAGTCAAAGAACCAGGGAAGTTCTAGTGATTTAGTTAGCAGTGTGCTGCTTCCAGAAGGTGAACTCCCACCATTTTTAGCTCTTGGGTGCCTGTGGTCTAGGGACACAGCATCTGATTGCCAAGCTGGGATCGTGAGCTAGCCTCTTGGCTAGGATGGCAGTACATTATGGTTGAGACGCCACTAAATTTCTACTTAATGGGAGAAAGTTGTCCCCTAAAGGAAAACCAGAGTGCTATTACTAGAGGAAGAATAGATGAATTCTGAACAGACATAGAGAATTCCACCATATATACCAAATAGTATCAGATCAAACAATTTAGAGAAAGGTGCCATTAAAGCAGAAGCTTTTATTAAATGGGTGGGAGTTTAACTGGACCTTGGAAAATTGACAGGACTTTGATAAGCAAAGGAAGGACTGTAAGACATTTCAAATGAAAGAAGAATCAACAAAAACACTAGAAAATCATGGCATGTTTAAAGTACGTCATCAAGACCATACTGACAGCACAGGACCTCTATTTGGGAATAGTTAAGACTTTAGTTTGAAGGATCTTCAAAGCCATACTGGGAAGATAAACTTTACATTAGGGGGTTATAAGGAATCATTTGAAGCTTTCGATCAGGGGAGTGACACCATTAAGCAGAACAGTGGTAAGCAGAATAATGCCTCCCTCCTCCTCATCCTCCAAAGATGTCCATCTCTTAATCTCTGGAATCTGGAAATATGTTATCTTATATGTCAAAAGGGACATTGCAGATGTGATTAAGGTTACAAACCTTGAGGTGGGGAGATGATTCTGGCTTAGCCAAGTAGGCCCAATCTAATCACACAAATCCTTAAAAGCAAGGTGCTCTTCCCAGCTGTGGTCAGAGAGCTGTGCTCTGAGAAGGATCTGACCCACAGTTGCTGACACTGAAGACAAAGGAAATGGGCCACAAACCAAGAAATGCAGGTGGCCTATAGCGGTTTAAAAAGTCAAGGAAATAATTACTCCCTTGTGGCACCCAGAAAATAATGTTGCCCTGCTGATACCTTGATATTTACCCAGGGTCGACACCTTAATTTTAGCCCAGTGAGGCCTATGTTGGACTCTTGATCTACAAGTCAGTAAGATAATAAATTCTATTTCTCTAACTCACTAAATTTATAGCCATTTGTTACAGCAGTAATAAAAATCAAATACAGTTGGTGTTTTGGAAAGATTGAAATGACATTCTTTGAGAAGACTGATTGAGAGAAAGAGGCTGGAGGCAGAGAGACCAGTTAATGGAGTGTTGTAATGACCTAGATGTAAATTGAAGAAAGCTTAGGCCAAGATTATGTCTGGAAGAACAAAGAGCAGGAGAAAAATTTTAGACACACCACAGAGGGAGAAACAAAAGCGCTTAATGATTGAATATGAGAAATGAGAGAAAGTGAGGTCAGAAAGAGTTAAGTTGGGGAAAAGTAAACTAATCTAACTTAAATATGCTGATCTAAGATAACAACACGATATATATATATACCGTGTTTCCCTGAAAATAAGACCTAGCTGGACAATCAACTTTAATGAGTCTTTTGTGGCAAAAATTAATATAAGACCTGGTATTATATTATATTATATTATAAAGACCCAGTCTTATTTTACTATAAGACCCGGTCTTATAGTAAAATAATACCGGGTCTTATATTAATTTTTGCTCCAAAAGACGCTTTAGAGCTGATTGGCTAGCTCTTATTTTTGCGGAAACACAATATATATATATATATATATATATATATATATATATATATATACACACATATATATATGTATATATATATAATGTATTTGACAATACCTCAAAGTTATATATACTGTTTTATAACTTACAAAACACTTTCATATCTATTAACTCTTTGTTTAAATGCACTCTCTGAAATGGAAGGTAGAGATTAATAATTATTACCTACAAGAGAATATAGTCTCCAGAAATGTTGTGGTTTGCTCTGAGTCACAAAGCAAATAAAGTCACAGACCTTATACACCATTCCAAGTCCCCTGAGTCCCAGGCCAAATTTCCACCCACTTAGAGTTGCCTCTCAGTGTGGAGCTTGGCTTTCTAGTCTAAGATAAAGATATAATGGTAAGAAGACCCATCACAAAAACTAACTGATGACACAGAAACATTTCAAGTTAAATACTTCAAAAGAGGGAGGGTAAATGAAAAATGCCAAGGAAACCAATGATTGACTCCAAGGAAATGTTTTTACCCAAGGAACTGATAAAAGAAAGGAGCCAGTGAAGGCAAAAGAAATAGTTAAATATTTCATTCATTCATTCATTCATTCATTCATTCATTCATTCAACAATGACTTATTAAAGGCTTAGCATGTGTCTTACTGTTCTATATCCTGAGAATAAGTGATAAACAAGACAGATAATGCCTGGCATTTATATTTCTAGTGGGAAAAGAAAGAAAATAAATAAATACTAATAACAGTAACAAACACTTACATAGGGCTTATTGTTTGCTCTAAAGCTTTTAAGATGCAATAACATTAAACCCATATAACTACTTTTATAAGACGAATTGCTCAGATGAGGAAACTGAGGTACAGAATAACTTGCCCAAGGTTGCACAGGTAGTAATAAAGTCAGTTAGTAATATAACAATATATACTCTGGTTTCAGGGCTGCTTTAGCTGTAGAGACAACATATGAGCAGAGACGTAGAGAGATGAGGTGAACTTGGCCATACAAACATGTGGAGTCAAAGTATTTTTGAACAAGAAGTACAAAAACTCTAAGTTCAAAAGACAGCACAGTCAGTATGGCTGGAGCAGGCTCAATGGTCAGTGGCAAGAGAAGTCAGAGACGTAGGCGAGGGCAGAAAATTTCCAGGACATAGGCTTTGTTAAGGTGCTTGCTTTTTATTAAAAATGCAATAAGCCATCAGAGTGTTGGGGACAGGGTGTTGATATAATTTGTGCTTCTAAAAGGCCAGTCTATCTGCTCTGTGGAAAGCAAACTAAAGAGGGGAAAGATAAAGCTGAAAGATAAAGTAAGGGATTATTTTAATCACTCACTCAAATTATAACATGGCAGGGACAAAGATGGTGATGAGATCATATTATTACTAATATGACAACTTGGGCTATATTTAGAGTATACTTCAGATCACCAGGAGTTGCTGATGGTTATAACCAGGAAAGCAACCAACAGAATACAATGGCATAAAAGGCAGGCGTAAAACAAAATCCAAGATTTACAGCAGTAGTCAACACTGTCTAATACAAAAGAAACCTAGAAATAACTGAGGAAGGGGAAAATGCCACTAGTTTGACTTCTGAATGCCATTAAGGTTAAAAGAGTGTTTCTAATGGATGATGGGGTAGCGGTGGGGGTTAAATTGCACTAGATTAAAGGAGTTGGTGGTGGTTGCTGGTAGAAAATACTTATCTAGAATCTTGGCTGTAAAGAAGACTGGAAATGACAAGCCCTCAACTTTTCAATAATTACATAGGTTTTTTTATTTACCTTTTTTGATTTTGCCTTTTCTGTACTTATTAAAATCAACAGGAAAAGAAAGTTGACATCAGGGAGGAGGTTACGCTTATTGGTTGAAATGGAAGTTGGAAATGACCACTGGATTTTAGTTCTTCAATCTATTTGGCATTCATACCACAGATAACTGAGAATTGGCTCTCACCCCGAGTTTCAGGAAAGGGACCAATGCACGTGAGTCATGTGCTTACATAAGATGAAGTCTAGATTACAGTAGGAGAATCTGGCTGTGGGAATATAAATAAGCCCCTTATCACTGGGTAGGGCCTCTTTATAAAACATGGGTTGGGCTATGGAGCAGAATGTTGAATTGAAGAGCATGCACAGGAACTATATTGAAAATTTGTTCCCCTTCCAGTACACATGAGGGTTCCTGATCGGTTAGTAGTGTCATATAATTTAGAAATCATGGGTAGGAGGTTTCAGGTTAATGGATATAAATCATAGCTGACTTCTCAGAGGTTACAATTTTTTCTCCTTTATATAACAAGACTGGAAAACCTAACAAGGGCTTGTAGTTGAAATAGATTGCCACATTACAACATAGTTTCTGCTTTTTAAATTTGTGCTTCAGAGTCTCTGACAGTTCATAGCCTCCGCTGTACTATTCCATAGGTTGGGACCCAATCTCCAATAGTTTATATGCTTAACATATATTTGTTTTCTGGTCATCTGTCGTTCTGTGGTAGTTAGCATAAAGTTCAACATTATTACTAATAGGATAACACAAGCAATGATTCCTAATTAGGACCAATCTAGGCTATAAAAAAATCTCAAAACCAAATCCATAATAGACATAGCATCTGCCTTTTCACACACACACACATAAAATACAGATTGTTTCTACAGCAATGTGCAGATAAAACTACAAAAAATACATTCAGAGTTGAATGACAAACAAAAGATTTTAAAAAAAGAAAGACCATCAAGGTCAGCATAGGGAATATAATTAATAATATTGTAATAACTATGTATGGTGCCAGGTGGTATCACTTCGTATGTTATATAAATGTGAAACTATTATGCTGTACACCTGAAACTAATATAATATTGAATGTCAACTGTAATTAAAATAAAAATTATCTAAAAAGAGAACACAGAAATAGTTTCTGAATACAAACCCATACTGTCTGAAATTTAGCTTCTAAAAAACATGTAAAAAACTAACCCTGCAAATCAAATCACAAGAGAAATAATTTAATGCCTTGGGAAATCCTTGACATTAAGAAAGTGAGATATTTAGCATATAATAGAAGAAGTATGCTTTTTCTCACAGATCATAATATATCATTTAGCATTTTCTTAACAGAATGTGCAGCATTTTGGTTTCAGGCTTGGTACTTTCATCAGGAAACAAATCCAACAGACCATGCCCCTTTATAACAGCCAAACATTGGTCTATAACAATGGTAAATAAAAGGATTTCCAGATGTTTCATAACTTGGCCCCCATGCATGGAGGGCAAGGAGAGACCCAAGAAAGACCACTCCAGCTTGTAGGTGACAGTTTTAATAAGCAAGGGACTTACATAGGATGCTTGTCTTGGGCAACCACAAAATGAGTAAATCTCCATGCCTGCCTGCCAGAATCTTTAAAAGTTTATACCGGTATAGAGGCCTTAACTGGGTTCAGTTGCATGTACTGTCCAGAGGGTCTCAACAACACATTACTTGTTCAAAGTTGCACCCTTAAAAATGGCTCCCACTGTGGGAACAGTGGGCAGAACTACATTCCAAGGACAGAGAAGAAGTTTGCAAGGCTAGATTTGTCATTGTTAAAAAAATAATAGCCACTCATGTTAGTTGGGAGAAGAGGGCATTTAATTATTTTTGTGATTGTGTTGTACCCTGTCTCTGTGTGTACAGATGATTAGGAAGTGGTTTATTTTTGTCATGCTTCACCATGGTCATGACATGGTCCTATCTAACACTTCCTCATATTCTGTGTGTAGTTTCTATTCATTGGGGAACACCATGGCCTAGCTATGAGTAGCCAGCTGCCAGAGCCTTTTTATATTATAGTATTTTATTTTATTCCTTTTTTCTCAACTCACGTATTCTTACACTCAACAAATATGTATGAGTTTCAGGACGCTCCTAATATGTGTGAGGTACAAGGTATAGAGCTCCATCCAGGTGGAGCTCAGGCAACAGAAGTGCTCAAGAGTATGGCCTTATAGTCAAAGTCCCAGGTTTAAATCCTGGCTTTATGACTTACTGTCTCATTGAGTAAGATAGTCAATATCACTAATTCTCAGTTAACTCCTCTGTAAATAGGAATATAATAGCTCCCTCAGGAAGTTGTTACTGATATTAAATAAGTGTTAGTTATTTCATAATCACTAAAGAAGAGAGCGGTTAAGTAAGAATCACAAAGTCATTAAGTGCTACCGAAAAGGAACCAGAGAATGCTATGGGGGAACTACCAGAGAGGCCTACCTGACTCTCAGGGAATCAGGACGGTGTCCCTGAGGAGCAAGTGTTTAAACTGAACCCGGAGCACCTTTGGGTTAAATGGAAGGAGTGCCGAGAGGGGTTTCCTATCCTGGTAGAGGAAGAAATTGGAGCACAGACCGAGATGGAAGTAAACATGTCCCATTTGAAGCCCTGGAAGAATTCCTGTGTGGTCAGAGTCCAGACCAGGAGGAGGTGGATGGTGGGAGGGCACAGATTGGTGCAGTGGGCAGATTACGTAGGACCTTAAGGCCTCATTAAAGATTTTGGCTTGTTAAGAGCAACAACACGCTACCAACAACCATTTCCACCCTCTTCAGCACCTTTTGCAGGAGGTGCTACTCAACAGCTACAACAAGGAACTTAATTTTTAATCTTTTTATTCCTCTCTCTGGCTCCCAGACACACTTCAAATGAAGGGATTTGGATTGTCAGCTCAGACAACCAGCAAGGCCCTAATTTGTGTCCAATTCTGGGGGTGGGGGGGGAAGATCTATTTTAAAAGAAAAGGAAAGAAAGAGGGATATCAATGGGCAAGGTAGCTTTTCAAAGTTTCAGATAATAGAATATATGACACATGCTTTTTTTATCTCTTTATCCAAGTATGTTTGACATAACGTTTGAGGTTTGTATTTGAGGATCCAGCATTTCACAGATTTTCTTTTTTCCTATGCTTATAATTTTCCCTGCAATGCCTGTAATTCACTTAGCTGCCAAGTAGTTTATGGTTTGGGATCACCCGAATGTAAATGAATAGTTTAAAACATAGATGTAGAATATTTTCAAATTGTGCACTTACATCTATAAAAATTAACATGATAAAACATTAAACATACATATTAGTTATTTCTAATAGTTTTTATTTTCTATTTTTTAAAATTGGTATAATTATCTACCCTAACTTCTAGGATTGTGGTGAGAATTACATGCCCAATGGACATTTGGTACATGCGTGTAACCTTCTCTTCTACTAAAAGAAAGACTGTTCTCAGAAGCAAGGCTAACGAGGAAGACAGAGCCATGAAATCTGTCTTTCATTTTCCTCAGTCTGATTAGAAATGTGCTACTGCCAGGATAACAATGGAGTTGGTATTTGAGACTACTACCAGAAGATATGCAAGAAAATTGAACAAAAGCAGCAGTGAATTCAGTGCTGTCTTGGATTCCATTTCTCATCAACAGTGCTTTCCCCAAAAAAGATCTTTGCAGTTATGAATGAATCCATAACAACTTGTCAGACTCTGTCCAGGTGGAGCTAAACCAAAAAAAAAAAAAAAAAAAAGAAGAAGTTCTAGCAAAGTAATCTGCCCTAGGCTACCATTCATGTGATTCATTTCAACAGAAATGTGAAATTATTTGAAGGCATAAGGAAATTTTTATATTAAGTGATCAAAATAAAATGAATTAAATATCAAGAGATGAGTCAATTCTTTTCTTCAGAAATACCAGAATTCCTGCTGACATCATTTAGAATCATTAGTCTCCTACAGTTATTGCACCTTGCATTTACTCCTTTGTTCTCTTACATTTTAATCACACAGACTCTCTCAAGATTGCAAAACCATCATACCATTATTTAAATTTTGAATTAAAGTTAGCAATTTTGCCTTTGATGGAGGGTATATGAATGTATCAATAAACTTTCAATTTAGCAATTCTTTCCTTTCATAAACAGCTGATATAATGCATCAGAAGGATCCATTTATATCAATAGTTCCGAGAAACTGATAATACAGGAAATTTCCAAACTGTACCATGGATTACACAAATAGAAATATTTACAAACAAATGATAGTTGAAATAACACAATGTTTTGTTTTATTCATGTAAGTGCAAGAGGTAAATCAATTTCCTTTCCAGATGGTGGTTTCTATGGGTGCTGACATCTGTGTTGAAATGATCACACAAGCTTGCACGCTGTTCATGCCTGGGCTTTTTCCATCAAAGAGAAATGACTAAGAGTGACCATACTAGCTCACGGGGCCAAAAATTCCAGGACAGTCTTCTTGCCTGCCCAGGCTCAACCTATCACTCGTTCAGAGATAGAAACCTTTTCTGATATCTGCACAACCACTTACAACTGGAAAAAACTGGATATTAGTTCTTATAGATAACCAGTAATAACAGCCAGTAACAAAAACATATTTTCCCCACAATTAGATATAATTTGTTGTTATTTCCTACCTCTGTTCACATCAACCTTGGCTACTCATTATTATTGAATATATATATATATATATATATATATATATATATATATATATATATATATATGCATGCATGCATGCCTAGGTCCTCCAGAGAAGTAAATCAGCATCTCTTAGGTGAGAGTTGGTTTTTAGTAACTCCTCATGATGCTTATGAGAAGACAGGATTAGGAACAATGGTCTCAACTAACGAAATCCCTTGGAGAGCTTTATGAAGTAGAGTGTCTTGGGTCCCACCCACAGAGATTCAGATTTAACTGGTCTGTGGTGCGGCTGAACATTGGGAGTTTTGAGAACTCTGATGTTGATTCTAATGTGTAGCCAGGCCAAGCTGATGATCTGTAAATTGTCTGCAACTTCTGTTCAGAGATCTGTAGAAATGTAGGAAGAGGAAGCCTCCTAAAGCAGTGGCTTCAACATTGGATCTCTTCAGAGATGACAGAGTCATGTATAACTATAATAATCTTTCACATTTGTGTTGCATGCAGTACATTTCAAAGTGTTTTCCAAGGCGTTAGATCATATTAAACTGGCATGGAAATGTTTTAAAAAATAATTTGAAAAATCTTTAAAACCCAATACCTTTCTAATGCCACCTATCATTTTCTATTTCATATAATCATACTTAGCTTCTCTTATAAAATAAAAATCCTTTAAGGTTAACTTCCGTATCTAATTTATGTCTGTATTCCACACAGGTGTTCAATAAATGTTTTTACTTGGTAAGTGTCGAATAAATTCCTCTTAAACAAATGATTAGATAATTCCATTGGCTTCGATTAATACTATTGAGCACTTCCTGCCTTTCTGTAGGCCTTCTAGACACAGTGAACCTTATGCTCACAGGTCCTGCTTTCATGGAGCTTAACATTCCAGGGAATGAATGAATACTAAGATTTCCAATTCTGGAGCTACTCCATATGCCTCGCGTCATTACTGACACACCTCTGACTGGCACAAGCCAGCAACCCAGGAGACATGTGCCTTTCATTTGCTAGCAGGCAATCAAGAATCAGCCTGTCTCAGGTTATGGGAATCCTTCCATCATTGTAAATTAACAACTTCCTATTACTTTGTGCTTCCTCACACAGGTGGACTTAAACAGCACAACCAAAGGAATGTATTAGCAATGCTTAGAACAGAAACCTGAAATCTTAACAGATGATACAAGTGCCTCAGGTTGCCCTGTAATCCATGTTTAATTTCACCATGTGGAAAGACCATACCTGTTTGAACTAGTTATTTACACCTGCAATGTTTAAAATGGATCTACTGTGCCAAGGAGATGTCTTGGCATGAGAAAGCATTCAATATCCAGAAAATAAAATTATGTATGCATTTGAAGTGATCTTCCATTGACCACTCTGATGAGGATAAAGGTGACTTTCCCTTGCGTTACGTGAAATTATAGAAATGATTAAGAAGAACCTCAAAAGGCCTGTTGTTAATATGAATTCTTGACTCTCCTAAACAGTTCCAGCGTCAGATGTTACTTTACCATTCTTTTAAGCAAAGACCAAGTTCTGTACTCCCCTTCCAAAAGAAATGGGGCTTCATCAGAGGATCGAATGAGGGCTATCACGTGATCTGAAGACAGATTTCAGAATTAGACTCACAGGCCTGATTTCAAAATTGCCCTTGGGAAGGAGGAGGAGAGATGAAAACTCATAAATGCCTCTATTTTACTTAAAGTCACATCCTGATTCACTGACACCTACACTGCAGAGTGGATTGGGTGACGTTTGGACAAAAATAAATTTGCCTATCGCTATTAAAATTTTGCTTTGGTTTTTAGAATTCAAGTTATTGGATATTGTGATAGCTGTCTTTTAAGAGTGCTGGCAGGCCATTAATGGAGCAATGGCAGCAATTCTGTTAAAAAAATCTCTTTGCTTAACTTGGGGCCAAGATAATACTCAATGCAAACAACTGATTAAAGATTTACCATTATATTGGGACCTGAGGTACAGACTTATTTTGAATTTTAAGTCCAAATATGAAAGTGATATACACAGATGGAAAAATATTAGCCTCCTTTCAAGTTCAACTTCCAACTGAAATTATAATAATAATGGCCATAATTATTTTAAAAGCACCTTAAAAAACATTCACAAAGAAAGTGGTAAATCATCTGAAGTTCAGAATCTGAGTCTGACCTAAAATTAGTTTTCTTTGTTAATATCCCTTGCTGTTTCTCAGAATACTAATCTCAAGGTAGTGTTTTCAAAAACAGTAGATGTCTCCTAGACCCTTGTAACTGTTTTTGAGATGAGATAATAAAAAGAGCTAAGCATTAGGGAAGAAAAAAAAACAAAAAACACTACATATCCAAACAGCTGGCCCATATTAGGTATCACTTTCCTTTTCTAAGGGAGAACAAGATGGTGATCCAGTGACTACTTTTAAAAATTGGATACTGATATAATCACCTTGGCATGAAGGTTGTGTGGGGGACTCTTTGGCTACTACCAAGTGATTAAGCAACAGAAGTTATCAATTGATGCTTGATATAAAGGCAAGGAATAGCTTATTAAAAGCACAACATTTCTATTATTTGAATATTAATATTCAAAGTAAGAAATATAATTACATCAGATTTCTTTTACCCAGCATTTTACTAACCAGAACTCTCTATTAACTAGCACTTCTTAAATTTCCAGTACACTGATAGTTTTTATTCATTATTACAATAATGAAAAATGGGATGTTGAAATATTGTGAAGAATTATTTAAAAGCCAAGCATATTTGTATACTCTAATACTTGAAAATAAATAATACTCATGTAAATCATGTTTGTCATACCTAATTAACTACAAAAGTATTCTCTAGGAATGCCAAATGACAGACTTTTTGTAAATAACATCCATTTGAAGACTTCCCCCTTAAGTTATATTAGTAGAAAAAGATTTGTCATTGAGACCAATTAGAAAAGTGAGTTACAGTAAATAAAAATTATTAATAAGTGTTATTAGTCTTGTACTTCAAGTGACAATGAATTTAAACTGTGGGACAGAGTCCCAGAGAGCATTTTCCAGGCTCTCGGCCTCATGTGAGGAAAGGTGCTGGCTTTGGTAGTAGATGGCCATCAGATGTGACTAGTTGGCCATCAGCTTTAACCAGTTAGCCATTAGCCACTAACATAACTGCCGTGGCTATGCTATGGGGTTGGTTTTTTTGCTGGTTGGCAGAGAAGCGGATGGCAGGCTGCAGATCGTGTGGCTCCTGCTTCCTGTCTCCAGGAAGCGAGAATATAGTGGTATGACTCCCCTATCTATGGCTCCATGGGTGTGCCTTTTTGGCCTCACCATAACCTGCGTTCTTGTGCAGAGAGCAGGAGCTGAGTCCCTGCATGATGAAACTCACTGGTTTCACTTCTCTGTCAATTTCCAGATAGTAGATGGTTTCTCAATAAGGTTAGTATTCACTTTCGTGTATTAGAGAACAATATTTTAGTTCCCCATTATTGAGTTCAACCTCTGATGTGCAGTGGCAGAGATGATTATAAACTGTGAAAGTTGTGAGATCTCAATCACTAAAAGGCATTAAAATGCCTTTTCAAAGCACTGTCCTTGAACCACTTGCATCAAGAAACCATCTATGATGTTTGTTGCATATATGTATTCCTGGGTCCCACTCTAGATCTAATAAATCAATATGTTGACAGAGGAATGGGCATTTTTTATTAAGTCCTCAGTTAATTCTTACTCCAGCTAAAGACTGAAAATATCTGCCTGAAAATGACTTCTTTCCTAACTTGTAAAACCAAAGTGTTACAACACCTAGGAGTACTTGAAGATTGAGACTTTTACTGAGCTCTAAGCTCTGCCTAACGTGTCTCTGATGGAGCTACATCAATAGCATGTCCTACGAAGACTCTAGAAAGTTTTCCAAAGTTACATGATGATGATGATGATGATGATGATGATGATGACAACGACAATGGTAGTGGTGGTAGTGGTCTGATGATGAGGACGGTGATGATGGAATCACATTAATTTTGACCAAAATTCCAGGCTGTTTCTTAAAAATATGAAGCACAACACTTATCTCAGGGACTTTTCGCTTACTTGTTCCCTCTGTCTGAAATGATCATTCTCTAGATTTTAAGTGACCTACTCTTCATTTGTGGCCCCAAATCAGCTTATCTGAGAGAGCTTCTCTGACTCCTCTAAAATTGTACCATCTGCCCTTATTCTTATCCTCTCAGTCGGATTTATTTTTCTTCATAGGTATTATTATATTATATATTATAAATTTGTTTACTTGTTTAAGTTCCTTCTCCACTAAAATGTAAGATTGAGGAGAGCAATGATTTCATGTGTTTTGTTCACAGCTCTATTCCCAGTGCCTAGGACAGTAAGTGACACATGAGAAATCTTAACAAATATTTGTTGGAAGTATATGAGCCAGCATACATAGTTGTTCGTAGTTAATCCCTCAGCAAATACATGTTTGAAAATGATTCAAAAGGGAACTGGAATGTGAGATTGTAAAACCCCAACTTGCCCCATGCTTTTCAAGCTCCAGCAAAGTAGTTACTTTACACAAAGAATGTACTGAAGGTAAATTTATGTTCTGATGTTTTAAGGCTGTCCCCTAATTAACTAGTCGCCTGGTTTCCACCATGGTCACATTCTAAATCACTCTTCACACTAAAGCCAGCCAGAGTGACCAGACCACATCATTCATCTGCTTAAAAACCTTCAATGTATTACAGAATTGTACACCTGAAATCTATGTAACTTTACTAACAATTGTCACCCCAATAAACATTAATTAAAAAGCAACAACAACAACAAACCCTTCAATGGCAGCCCATTGTGTCCAGGATAAAAGACTCCCGGGTTTTGCACTTTTCTCCACCACTCTTTGCCTGATTAGCTCTTCCCATAGTGTAAACTCTGCCAAACTCAAAACGGCATCTACTCTGCTGACCTCTCTATCTGGACTGCTTCCACACTTTTCTGCCTTAGCAAGATCCTACTCACTCTTTTTGTCTCAGGTGAAATGTCACTTTTTTTCAGAAGTCTTTTCTGACCTTGCAATGTAAGTCAATTCTTCTTGATATATTTTCTAATAATATTCTACTTTTTTCGCCAAATATTTATCACAATTCATATATTTTTTTGATGGTGTAATAATTATTTTTTTTTAAATAAAATCTTATCTCTACTAAACTCCAAGTTCCATCTCACAGGATCTTTGTGTTCTTTTTGTGTCCCTATTAATTGGCACAATGCAATGTGGACTCTCTACCAATATATGTTGAAGGAATGAATGAACTGTCTAAAGCTAATCGCTCATAAGAGTGGTGTTAAGATATAGCTATTTTACACCATTGTAAGGCTTTTGAAGTCCCTAGAAAGCTTCATAATTTTTTAATAGTTTTATTTCAGTTCTATTGTCATATTTTTATTGTCAATAACAACTCTCATCCATTATCTGACGATTTGATTTAATCCTTTAAATTCTTTCGGAGGTAATTGTTCTTGTTTATTCATAGACGAGGCTTAGTGCAAACAATAAGCACCAGGATTTGAGTCCAGTCCTACTGACTCCAAAGCCTATGCCTTAACCTCTACACTGTACTGCCTCAGCGATATTGGAGCCTCCCACACGTTGCTTGTTCCTTCCGGAAGCCTTGGACACTTCTACACTTTTGGGGTTCCCTGAATTGACATTCATCGGTAGTTAGTTCTTCTCTGTTCATCTGGGTATTTACAGAATCTAATGGAAGTAAGCTAAAGTATCCTACTTCGTCAATAGACGCTGCAATCAAATGCTCCATTTAGTAATCCACGTATGGCCTTGTGTTTTTAGGTTCAGGGTCTGGGGCCTTATATGACAGATTAGTACCTTACCTTATTTTTCAATACTATGAGTCAAAAATTTTTAATAAGTATAATGATAATTATATATATTAAGATTTGCCTAATATGCAAGATTTGTATTTGGCAGCTACCCAGCAGGCTAAATGCTAAGCTTAAACATGCCTTGGCATGTACAAATGAGTTTTCTCTCTCTGCCCTTTGATAAAGGCTCCAGACTCAATGAGAATGCCAGATCAGCTATGGAATTTGTAACATTATTTGCTTTGAATCAAAGTTCATTTGTTCACCTCTGGCATTATGGATATTGGCCTGGGTCCTATTAAATTGTCCTAGTTTATTCTAAAGTAAACCTCAGTTGACATTTTAAAATCTTGATTAACAGGAAATCAATTGACTGTGCTGAAGTAAATAAAAGACAAAAATTCTTTTTATGTGAAAGTCCATGGAGCCTTTGAAGATAGGCGTAAATGACAGGTGAGTCACCAACATGAATGAATTTATTATGTATCACTATGATTTTAACTTTAATCGCTAATATTTTTACATGAGATAATTGTACTTATTTTAAAACTACTATAGGATTTCAATACTCTGTGTACCTTTATGTTTATTTTAGATTAGACCCCAAATCTGGCTATTCTTGCTTATATTAGGACAACATGCCAAGATGGGAAATCAGAAACTTTCTGACAAAAGTATCTATTTTATTATGATTTATAAGAAAGACCAGGGATAGTATTTAAGAAGTTTAGAAAAATTGGCAGTTTTCACTCACGTTTAAAATAGGAATTGGCCCATTTGACAGGCATTAAGTTTGCTTAAAAGTGAAGAGTGTGAGTAGTCAGTTAGCTTCCTATATTTTCATGCTTATTACATAAATGTGCAGTAAGTTGTTGCATTGACATTAATGTGCAATTGGAATCACCTGAGTATCTTGTTAACTAGCAGATTGTGATTCATGAGGTTTGGAACTGAGAGTTAGTCTTCTTATTAAACACCAGCAGATGCTAATGTTGATGGTTCTTGAACTACACTGTTCATGCCTTGCAAAGAGTAAGAGTCCAATAGAAACTGAATTAATTGAACTCAGGAAACTGATTTCAGGAGGGCATGTTCTGACTTTGTCATTCTTTTATTTATTGAACAAATGTACTGAGTGCCTCGTATGTTCCATGCACTGTGCTAGGCATCCGGTATTCACGGTGGAAAGAGCAGAAACATAGCAACACTTACAGACTATCGTAGTGCGAACCAACTGAATACCAGTTCTGTTCCTGCCTCAGCGTTCTGTGGAGAAGACAAATATTAAAGAAACAAACATATATGTATATATAGCATCACAAATCGTGACATATGCAATGAAGAGTATAATGAAAGACTAAACAATTTATACTGGGATGTGCAAAAGTGAGCTTCAGCAGACTCAAAAGAGGCCTAAATGTTAACAAGAAGAGGAGAAAATACTGGGGGTATCTCTTAAAATGTATACATTTTGAGAGCTATTATCTATGTATTAGTTTTCGAAGATGAATTGAATTATGGTAGCAATGTGTAGTATGACGTTCACTTAAAAGATGGCATTAATCAAATGAATGCTAGCGTCATTACAACTTTAATACAGTTTTTTCCTTTCCTAAAATGTGTGTGTGTATTTTTTGACACCTTCTGTATGTGTTCCAGGAAGGAGGGATACCTTGGACAGGGACCTTAAAGGGCAAAGAAATGAGGTTGGAGTTGAGTGACCACCTAATTTGTAATCAAATAATATTTTTGAGGGTAACAGAATTCATTCTTAATTACTTTAAGACAATTAGATATAAAACGAGGGGTACGGTGACCACCCTAGGGTAGATAGGCAGGCAGAGCCTAGATCCCACAGGTGCTTTTGGCTATGAGGAAAAAAAAAAATGTTTCCTCTTATGGGAAAAACTGCTAGCCTAGAAGTACCATAATCCTATTTATGGTTTATAGATAAGTCTGGAAGCTGTGGGGATGGTGTGGGGACAGAGTCCCAAAGAGCAGTTTCCAGGCTTTGAGCCTCACGTGGAAAGGTGCTGGCTCAGTTATTAGATGGTCATCAGCTGTAATCAGATGGCCATCTGCTGTGGCTGGGTGGCCATCAGCTGTTACCGGTTAGCCATTGGCCACTGATATAATTGCCATGGCTGAGCTAGCAAGCAGATTGCAGTTAACAAGTGGGGTTGGTTGGCAGAGAGGCAGATGGCGGATTGTGCATTGTGTGGAGACTGCTTCCTGTATCTCCAACCCAGCCGCCAGAGAGAATATAATGGTATGACTCAACCACTCTGTCTATGGCTTCATTGGTGTTCCTTTTTGGCCTCACCATATTCTGTGTTCTGGTGCAGGGAGTGGGAACTGAGATCCCGCATGACAGGTGGTGAAATCAGTCTTTTTATTTTTAAGCATTCTTGATTTACTTCAGAAGAAGCAGTGTCAAAAAAGATACATTAATTTGAGAAAGACTAAAGTCATGTTTTTATTTTGTCTGTTTATTTTTTCATGTGGGCACATAGCTTTAATTTCTATATATGACATGAATTTACCTAGTGTTTCCATTTATTTAAATATAAGTGAATAAGCATTAAGTAAGAAATTCTTGAAAAAATATTTATTTGGACTATCAATGTGACTTAAATTCAAAGCATTTTTTAATGCTGGGAATGTAAATATGATGAAAAAGCTATGATAAAAGACTTGGGCAAATGTTAGGTGTATATGCTAGAAGCCTGAGATGCAGAAATGCCTAGATATTCACAGAAACAATGGTCCTCCTACCTGTATCCACCAGGAAATTAAAATACCTCACACAGGTGATATCGAGAGACCTCTGGGGTACCTTAAACAACTAATTTTGCTACAACTGAATGCCACTGATTTTCTTTGCATTGCTTCTCTTCAAGAAGTGCTTTCTCATTTCTTTTCTAAACAGAAGACTGAAATGGTTACAACTTACAATGCTATTCTATTGCAGTGATTCTTCTACTTTAATCACCTCCCTAACTTTGATGTGTCGGATTCTCCCCCAGAGCCAAGCTGGTTTCTGGCAGTGATTTGGTTGCTTGGGAACACAGTCACTCTTTGAGGATACTAAGGACTCTTCATGTCCCCCAAAAGCGTGGTATGTATACATGGGTGCAGGTGCGAGGGTGTTCAAAGGCCCGACTGCTTCCTTTCTTCCCTCTTTCCAATCTCTCACTACACGCCCTCTGATGCCCCTGACTCATTCATTCTCTATGACCCATCATCTCCTCTGGAACTGGTCCATGTTCTTCCCGCCTTCCCATTTCCTCTGCCTGGAGCTTTAAGACAGAGAAATGCTTTCCTAAAGAGATGAGTGATATCATATCCTTTCCAAACTGTTTATCTTATCCCTAGCTCATGCTACACCCAGCAAATTTAATTCCCTTTGTACAAGAGATGTTCTTAACATTTGTGACTGAATCAATTTTTTTTTTAAGTGGACAACAACATCTTTGGTACTGAAAATAGTTGTCTGGAGAATGCTTTAACATAAATAAAATGAAGGAAAGATTTAATCTTACTCACCCATTATTTTCTGATACTATCTAGTTCTATGAGATCACATATCTTTTAAAAATAAGAAAATCATAACTATATATTTATGCAAAAAGCAATAGAATATGATGAAAAAAATCACCCTCAATATAATCATCCAAGGATAAGCAAGGTTAAGTTTGAGGAGCAGTTAGATCACATTTTCCTAAACGAGTTTCCATGTTCTCATACTGGGTAGGCAGGGCTAGAGATGGGGGTGGGGATAAGAGAAACACAATCATGGCCAATGGCACCAAAGTATTTCTAAGTGGGTGGTAGAAGATATACATCATTTCCTTATCCGTGCAGGATGTCACAGCTGCCTCTGTAGAGAGTAAGAAAAGACGTGGGGGTGAAAGCAGAGGAGGGTATGTGAACAAAACTCTTCCATCGCTACATTCCTCTGGATACTTCCTCAAGTAACAGAAAAGGTCAAAGAATAAAATTTAACTCGCTGTATTAAGTGATTCACCAAATCTCTTCTGGGGACACACAAACCTGGTTCTCCTGGTGCTTGTGAGATGATCATATTGAAAGGATCTTAGTCCATTCTAGTAATTTGGGACTAGGTGACTAGAAATATTCATAACTCTACCTTCTCACAGATCACATAATTACATATGATTACTAGTCCCACTATAAGCTTGTTCTTAAAGGCTCCTAGGAAAGTACATTATGCCCTAAAACAATTCCAGCCTCAGGGGGTTAGTGCTTTCTATTCTCTCTGTCTTGAACACTGTCGTCTTAAATCTCTGTAGTTGTCTCCTCAGCCTTCATCCAAAGTCAAATGCATATTCAAAGAGAACTTGCATGACCCTTTCAACATACAGTAGCCATGATCACCTCAGCCCTCTCTTACTCATTTTATTTCCTTCATAGTCCTATCTACATTTGAAATTATTCTCTTTATTTATCTACATAATTGTTTATTGTCTGCGTCCCCACATTATAATGAGAGCAGGGACCTCATATGTCAACTTCACTGCTCATCTCCAATGTCTAGAAGAGCATATGGTGCTTTAAAATATATTTACATTAAGTAAATATTTATTAAATAATGAATTAATAAAACAAACAAGTGATGCAAATTATACTGAGAAAATAATTTCATTGAAAGCAATGAAGAAACCTTAGATGTTGCAACTGTCTAATTAGTCACTTGAAAGCTGAAGCAAATAAAAGTAAAAAATTCTGAGTATGGTAAGCACATTGGTCCTTTTACAAGCTGAAGCCCAGAAGATGAATAGGTCCTGATGGTTTCCTTTTTATCCCCTTACTCATTTCTTTTCCCCAGAGGCTCTTAATTTATACATGTGAAAACACTTTGAACACTGTGAAGTACTTTATAAACATAAAATGTTTCAATTTCTATAACCACGATCATCTTATCTTCACGCTATTGTCTTGTTGAAGATGAAAACAATCCCATGTTACGTGAGGGAGAACTAATGGACATAAGTTGTGTGACGGTGTAGGACACAGAAGGGAACCAACCTTCACTGGGAGTTTCCCATGGATCAGTTACAATCGCAGCTCTCAGAATAATCCTATGAAATATTCCTTGTCATCCTTATTTATCAGATGAGAAAACTGAGATTGAAAGAGCTTTTAATAGCCTGTTCAAGATGACACGGCTTATAATGAAAGCTCGTTCTGATTCTAAAGCTCATGTTTTCTTCTATACCATGATTCTTCACAACGGCAATGACATGGGAAAAAGAAAGCCAACTCTATTACCACTGTCCCCACTACTTACTCTACATTACATACAATATCTGAACATGATGGTTTGTGACAATAATCGAATTCCTTGAAATATGGAGGAAAATGTGGATCATTCACTTGTTCTATCTCCTCACAAACATGTTTCTTTCCTTGAGAACTCATTTTCATTGTGACTTTGACTTACTTTACCATCACCACTGTGAAGAAGTAAAAAAAAAAAAAAAGAAAGAAACAGGAGGAAGAGGGAGTCCAGGAGGAAGAAATGGAGTGAGAAAGGAGGGAAAGAACAGAAAGAAGAAAACGAATGTACTAAGGCTCTGGGCACCAGGCTATTCTGTCATTTTTTAAAAAAATCTTTTTTGGCCTGTTTTATGTAAACGTCTATATCTCCTACTGCAGAAAATGAGGCTGAACAGAGAGTCACCTTTACTCTATTTATATCTTGCACTAAAATATCTGGCTCAACAGCAATCCAGATTTTGTATTTTTCTCTTACCACAGATATCACTCTCTTTTCACTCAATTCCTGTCCTCTAATTTTCTTTTTATGATATTTGCCAAATAACCTTTAACAGTGAGATTTTTTTCCTTTACCATCTTTGTAACTTTTTTTAAGGAAATACTCTTTAAGAAAATTAGGGAGAAGGTGAGATATGAGATGTGGAGAGGATGAAGCAGGAGGAGAGAAGATGGTGTTGAAACTTAGTTTTACATGAAAACTTTGGAAAGGAATTTACAGTAACCTCACTCCTTGCAACTCAGCTCCTAAGAAAAAAAGTCGTGGAGCAGGAGTGACCATTAGCTAAAATGGGTGGCATCTAGCATAACTGGGGCCACGTTAGTGTGGGATCTAAGTTTAAAGTCTAAATGTAAGTGGTCAGTACTTTGCTCTCACAGCCATTCCCCATAACAGCCCCATCTCCATACCATATACTAGGATCAGTGGTGTTTCTAGTGAGGTTGAGGGCGTTTAAAGTGTATTCAGCCACCAGAGTGGTGGTTTAACATCAAGCCATGTTTGCTGTTGGTCCTTCTGTGACTGGGGCCTCCTCCAACCCTCTCTGATTATGGTAACTGTAGGCTTATATAGTTCCCATAATTAGACCTTTATCTGCTTCTTCCCACAGAGACCCTGTATTTGGGCTCTTCCTGAATCCCCAACTGGAGTCTTCTTTGGACCCCTGACCTCAGCTTGATGAATTTTGACATAACAATACATTCATGTAGCCATCAACCAAAACCAGATTTAAATGTTTTTATCACCCAGAAAGTTCCTTAGTCCCCAGTCTAATTAAGTCATCCCTTCCCCTGCTCCTATAGCATCCACTCTCTGAAATATGCCACTGTAGATTTCATTTGAATTATGGTGTTGGAGGAGAGCTCTATGGATACCCTGAACCACCAGAAAGATGAACAAGTGAGTCCTAGAGCAAATTAAGCCCGAAACATCAGTGGAGGCAAAAATGACAGAACTGAAGCTGTCCTACTTTGGGCACATCATGAGAAGGCAGGATTCTTTGGAAAAGACAATAGTTCTGGGGAAAATAAAAGGCAGCAGGAAAATAAGAAGACCGAATTCGAGACAGACTGACTCCACAGAAGAAGCCATAGGCATGAGTATACAGATGCTGAGCAGGGCTGCTGAGGACAGGACACTGTGGACGTCACTCATTCATAGGTTTGCCAGGAGTCAGAGCTGACTCTACACTATGTAACACACACAGATTCGTTTCTTGGACCACAGATAACTGAAAGAATATAGTATTTAAACTTTTGTGTCTGACTGCTTTCATTTAAAACAGTGATTTTGAGGTTCAGCCATGTTATTGTATGTATTATTCTTCTTTAGTGCTGAGCAGCACTCCACTATTCAAATATACCAGAATTTGTTTATCTATTCCTATGTTGAAGGACATTGGGTTGTTTCCAGTTGGGGGTGATGGTGTTTTATGTTTGCTATGAATAATCTGGTACACTATCTTCAGTAAATACAGTGGAATTGCTGGGTCATAAGTCAGATGTATGTTTAACTTTCTTAAAAAACCTGCAAACTGTTCTCCAAATAATTTCACCATTTTACATTCCCACCAGCAAGGAAGGGGAGACTAAGTGTTCTGCATCATTACCAACATTTTGTGTTGTCTGTCTTTTTTATTTTAGCCGTTCTGATGGGTGTGCAATAGTGTTCATTGTGGTTTTAATTTTCATTTTCTTGATGACTAATGATCTTGAGTAACTTTTCATTCATGTATTGCCCACTCATATATTCTTGTGTGCAATGTCTTTACAAGTCTTTGCCCATCGTTTTATTGGGTTGTTCATTTTTGTTGGTTTGATTGAATTCTTTATCTATTCTAGATACAAACTCTTTGTCAGATATATGTGCCATAAATATATTTTTCTAACCTGTGGCTTGTCTATTCATTTTTTAACTGAGTTTTGAGACTTGGAAATTTTGAAAAATCCCAAATATCAGTTATTTCCTTTTATGGTTTAGTGTTTTTGTGTCCTATCAGAAAATTTTTGCCTATGCCAAGATCTTAAAGAATTTTTATATATTTTCTTTTAGAACAACACAATATAGTAGAAGTTTCTTTGCTGATGAAACTTCCTGCCACAACTGCATTATCCAATACAGTAGCTTCTAGGCATATCTAGCTACTAAGCATTTTAAATATGCCTGGTATGACTGAGGAACTGATTTTTAAATTTTATTTAATGTAAGTAGACACCTGTGGCAGCAAGATTTGTTTAAAAAGACACTCCTTTCCCCCTTAGATTGATTTGGCACCTTGGTGAAAAAATCAAGTGACTATGTAAGTGTGGATGAAAATGAACATTTTAAATGAACTATATAAATGTTGAACAATTATTCATTTAGCACTTTTATGTGCTAGGCAGTGTGCTGAGACATGGGGAAATAAAGGGTCCTTCACTGAAGATTCAATCAAGATACTATTGCCCCTGGTCTCATTAAGATCTCAGTGTGGTTAGGAACACATGGCAGTCATGAGGAATTGCAATATGACAGGGAAAACAGAAATGCCTTGGAACTATGCAGGAAGGGCATAAGTTATGGGATTTGGGGGCAAAAGTCATAGAAGGCTTCCTTAGAGGAATTAGTGTCTAACTGGAGGCTAAATAAAAGGTAGTCAATGAGTGGAAAATGTGTTTCAGGCAAAAGAAGAGAAAGAAAAGCAGCGAGGAAAAAAATAATGTTTTCTGCTTACAGTTAGCCAAACATAGTGCTTCTACAAAGGTTATTTTAGTTTACCTTCACAATAACTTACTGACACACAATAACACCACCATTTTGTAGACAAGTAAAGTGAGGCAATCAAAGATTAAGTAACTTTTCAAGCATATATGTAATACGTAGAAATACCAAAATTTGAATATAGGCTGTTACTCCAAAAGCCAGGCGTTTATCCACTACTCAATAATGCTCATATCATTTGATATTTATTTTATTATTCTGTATTAATATACTTTATTTTAAATGTTTTAACAGTCAACATACCATGCATTAGATCTCCAAAACTTATTCATCTTATAATTGAAAATTTAAACCCTTTGACAAACATTTCCCCATTTTCCCCACCCCAACTCCTAGCAACTACCATTCTACTCTCTGTTTCTATGAGTTCAGCTGTTTTCAATTCCACATATAAGTGAGATCAAGGTACATCCACTGGCAGAACTTCTTTCTTTTGTATGTATAAGTAATATTCCACTGTGTGTGTGTGTGATATATATATATATCTCCACATTTTCTTTATCCATTTATTCATCAATAAATACTTAGGTAGTTTCCAGTCTTGGCTATCATGAATAATACAGCAGTGACCATGGGGTGCAGATACCTCTTGGAGATAGTGATTTCATATCCTTTGGATACACGTCCAGAAGTAGGATTGCTGGATCATATGGTAGTTCTATTTTTAATTTTTTGAGGAACCTTCATAATGTTTTCCATAGTGGCTCTACCAATTTACACTCCCACCAACAGTGCACAAGGGCTCTCTTTTCTCCACATCGTTGACAACACTTTTTACCTATTTTCTTTTTCACAATAGCGATTCTAATATGAGTAGGTACAAAGTGATATCTCACTGAGGTTTTGATTTCTATTTCCCTGATTGGTGATATTCTGTATTTAGATAAATATATATTAAAGAAAAGTAAAGAGTCTAAGCCCTTCTAATTATGAGATCCTCTCTCTCAAGAATCAAGGTATCTTTTTTCTTAACTAATAATTATCTGCACCAACACTTTGACCAAAAGCTTAAGATTCTTGTCAAATGATATCAAAGAATTTTAAAAGTTAGAATGTACCCCAGAGGCAACAGAATTCTGTGCCCACTGAAGATTGGTCAAATCTTTTAACCTGAGTTAAGTCAGTATCACACTTTCAGTTTGAATTTTGTCTTTCCTTATTCCCCTTATTCACACTTGGACACTGTGATGAAAGTTCTAAAGGGTTTAATTCTAAGGACAAGGCCATATTTCAGCCCACAGTAGGGAAAATAAACCAGTTCAGAGAGTATATAATGAGTCCCCAGGTTATCAAGAGCTGGTTGTAATAAACTAAGAATAGCGTGCAACTCACTTCCAAGTCGTTGGTGTTGGCTCTATAGCACTGACAACAGGGAAAGTAAACAGTCAACAAAATGGTTATGACTCAGACACAGTCCACAGAATGTTTACAGAAAGCCAAGTCTGGATCTTTCTTTGTATCCCACATAGTTCCTCTTTATGCCAAGTTCCTTTGGAAGTCAATTAAATGCATGATGGAAATTAAATGCTGTGATGGAAATGCATTAAGAAACACGTAGAAGAAAATATTAGATGTGAAAGCCAGTGGTTTAAATAATAATCATTTGGGAAAAAATGTTACATCTGATTAGGAGTCTATCTCAAATGATTTTCTAATATCATGCAGGTGACAATCAATTATACTTAAGTTAGAGAATGGATATTCAAGTGTCCTTTCTTTCTGAACACTTCCTTTGTGTAATTCATATACATATGCTTCTGATTGTGTACAATACTTGATAATAAAAATGGAAAAATCCATAACACATTTCCCATTTAAAGACACATCAAGAAATTTTAATTCTGCCCTCCTGCATTTCGTTGTCAGCATTATTAAGCTTCTATATCTATTGCACTAAAAGTTCACTTAAAATTATTTACAGTTGGAAAACTTAAATTTACTTACACTTGAAAGTATTAACAGCTCGTATGAGAATAGAATGCCAATCTTCCATTTAATTTAAAAACAGTATCTAAAATTCATAACCATATATCTTAAGAGAAACCACCTAAAAACTTTTACAAAGATAAATGAAAGGTGTGCTAAATGCAGTGAGGGTCACACTGATAATACTGAATGTCCCAGCAGCAACACTGAGCATTGGAAGGTAATGCAGTAGTGACTGTAATGTTCTGAGTAGAATAATTTGAAACTAGAACGTGATACACTATCAATCACATGTAAAAGAAAATACATTTTAAGATGTATAAGACTTGCAAAATTAACAGCTCACACACTCTATGTCAAAAAGTTTATTTGAGAAGATACTCCAGGGAAAGAAAAAAGTAATGGGAGAACATGAAAGAATGACACATGATACAAGACAGAGTAGCAGAGAATACGACCCACAAAAAGCAAAGGAAACTAAATAGAAAGACACTTTGAGATAGCTTGATATACAGAGATGCTTGGAAAATTCTCCTTTGAGCAGTAGAATTTAAATGACATCTTTCTCCACAGATGCAATTTATTACTTTTTTCAGTAATGTTGCAAATGCTATGTATTAATTTTAAATTCTTAAATCATCTATATAAAAAAGCAAAATGACACTAATTATAGTAATAGAATAGGATGCTAGCGTTACAAAGTAGGGTAAAGTTAATGTAATAAAATAACCATGGGAAAGAGATTCAGAAGTAAAAGAGTGAAAACTGAAGAAATGAAAAAGCGTAAAACAAACTCATTTCTATTTTTCACTTAGAGGCAGTCAATGTTTTCTATGTAAAGTCAATAAATCCAAAACAGTATTTTAAGTATGTTGTTTAAAGTCATAAAGTCAATTGAATAAATAAAAATACAACTATACTATAATGTACAACAATTGAAACCCAAATGAGAGTGGGTAACAGTGCTAGCTATTATATTTTTTTCTTCACTGGGGGAACTTAATACTGTCTAAAACTGATAAGTCAAGAATAGAACTACCACTGTATTATATAATTCTATAATAACCACCAGAAGAACAGAAAACAAATGGATACGTGATTACACCTGAGAAAGGGCATTGGGGGAAGTTGTAGTAGAGACAGAAGACTTTTCCAAATTATTTTATGCACACTTTGACTTTTGATTTGATCTAAATCATGTTCATAATTACTTTGAAAATATAACAATGAAATAAATAAAATAACATGTTTTAAATTCTGTGATCTAGTTAGTTATTTTTGTTCATTGACATTTCAAAAACAATTTAAGGAGGCTCAGTTCTATGAGATTATTTTTTGTTTGTTCTATTTTTAGTGAAAGTTTTTTGCTCTCATAAACAAAACATGTGAATTTGTTTTTTCCAAGATATGCTTTGGACATGTTGAGTTTATAAGGAGTTGAAAGAAAAATGTTCTTAAAACAAATACATGGTTACTACAAGGCAACATGTTAATGCTTTAGGAGACTTCAGACCATCACATCTTCATTCTCCTCCAATTCAACGTTCTTTGTGTTAAGTAGATCAACATTAGGTGATATACACCTAAGCTGTCACATGTAGGATATTTCGATATTCCCTATTATTTGCACTAATCTCAGTATTATTCCGTACTAGAATTTGCCTTTCTCATGTGGAAATCCTTAAAAGCATTATCTTTAGCTTGATTGTGAAAGTCATTCATTGATTCCTTCCACAAAATTTTACAGAATAGTATTAGAGGCTTCCAACTGCAGGCTCTAAATCCCTGAACCATATGTGTTATTTCCAAACTGTACAAATATTAAGAACTCTAGAATGTGTGAAGAGTGCAACATATGTTAAGGTCTCTGGAATGATTCATGTTTCACAGAACTGCCACAGCAAGTTTGTGGTAGGTAACAGTCTTTCTCAAAACATGAGGAAACAAAGCAAGATGATGTCATAGAGGATCAACTCCAAAGGAGTGCCAGTGACTGCCTGGGCTTTGGTTTCCTGTCTGTTTATGTGGTTCATGACAACGAAAAGAGGTCAAAGAAGAAGAGAATTTGTTGTCATAAGGATGACAATATGTCTTAAGAGTTAATCAAATATGTCTTAAGAGTTAGATCGATTTCATCATAATTTTGTAAGGCTGCTGACAGAGGCCCAGATGGCTAATAGAGCTCTATCAGCAACTAGTCTCTGGTTCCTGATTAAATACAGGCCTTTGCAAATGTGGTTCCCTTTGCCTGAAACACTAGTGTTCTCCTCACCGTCATCCCCGCTCTCACAATAGACTTACATACACAATCACCTACTCTTCATCTAACTAGTCCAAACAACCCATCCTTCCCAGATGGCATTTCTTCCAGGAAGCCTTGCTGAAAATCTCCTAAGTCGAGGCTACCCTCCCACACAATGTAGATCTTAGGGTACCATGTCATTTCCTTAGTATCATGTTACTTATCACAACGCATTGCAATTGTCATCTGTATCTGTTACTGCACTATAAACTGTTTAAAAGAATGGTCTTGTTCATTTTTGTATCCCTAGGGACAATTACAGTGTCTGGGATATATTAGGTAATACATAATAATACATAATACATAATAATATATAATAGGTGTTAAATGAATGAATGAATGACTTGCAGGTTTAGAACACCATCGTGGCTATTCTTGAAGAATAAAGCTGACTTTCAGAGGTGGTCCAACCAAACTCTCACAGGGTGGAAGTGGAAATCCAGATGCTGTTTTAGTAATTTACAGTGAAAATTATGTCTGCTGATGTGTCTGGTTATAGGGATCCTTCTAGCCTGCACTCATATTGGACAAATAGAGAGGACGACAAATTCTAATCAGAAGGTTGCAATGGCATTGGACTGAATGAGATGGCTCCTTGGGCCAAAAGAGTCCCTTCCTGGAAATGTTTTGGATGAACAGATCCAACTTTAGCTTTAGTAAATCTCCCTTCTGATTGGTAATTTGTCCTTCAGTTATTTTTTTTAAACAGTCAATGTTTTGAAGGCCTTTGAACATTTTGATCTTTATGAGTTTTCACAAATATGCCCTGCTCTATTACCGTGTTTCCCCGAAAATAAGACCTAGCTGGACCATCAGCTCTAATGTGTCCTTCGGAGCAAAAATTAATATAAGACCCGGTCTTATTTTACTATAATGTAAGACCAGGTCTTAAAATATAATGTAATATAATATAATATAATATAATATAATATAATATAATATAATATAATATAATACAATATAATACCAGGTCTTATATTAATTTTTGCTCCAAAAGACACATTAGAGATGATGGTCCAGCTAGGTCTTATTTTTGGGGAAACACAGTAGTTATAAACTCAGAGGTCAGTTTATTTTTAGGTTCTTTTACACTACGGTATCATTAGTATTTCAGTTTATCAAGCAATTAATTTCCATTTAAAAATTTTGTTGAGCACCTACTGTATGTAGTGCTATATTACCCATTATATGTAATAGTAACTAAAGGCATAGGTTTGGGGTCAAAGAGATATAAGTTTGGATCCCATCTCTATCAAATAAATGTGTGACTTCTAGCAATTTATTTGAACCCTCAATTTCTTCATCTTTTATATAGTAATGATAACACTTTATTGGGTTTTATAAAGATAAAATGTGGTGAAATCTATAAAATGCTCTGAACATAAACTCTCAATAAATGTTATCTAAATTATATGATAATATTTACAACTTAAAGATACTCTTTCCAGTCAGAGGCACCTTTTACTGTAAAGGAAATGGAAACCTAACCTAATAGTTTCAGAATTAACAATAAATTATCAGTATTTATTTTTTCAGTGTAGGAAACACAATAAATTTGTTCTTATCTCAGGACCTGTATACAATGATAAATACTATTATTTACTAAGATCATCCAACGCATATAAAATTGTGCTAGGAATTAAGGATGATGAACAGATGAAGAAAGTATATCCCAGTCAATATTCTTACAAATTTTCCATGTTGGATATAGTTAATTTTTGTTCTTGGTACCTTTTCAAATATCTCTTTCACTTAGCACTGGTAATCATAGTAAACTAACCACTACATTATTTTCTTATGTGAAAAAATTAATTTAAAAATTATATAAGTTGAGAGACCCAAGATGGTGGAGTAGATAAACACTGTGCCTGCTTCCTTCCATGAACACATTAATATTACAACTAAATTATAGAACAATCAACCTGGAGAACCATCTGAATTCTGGCTGAACAGAAGTTTTATAACTAAGGATATAAAGAAGGAGCCACATTGACACTGGTAGGAGCAGAGACGAGAAACCAACTGATCCCACACACAGGTGTGGTGGATGAAAATTGGGACAGATACCTCCATGGAGAACTTCTGTTCCCCCCAGAGGAGCAAAGGGCCCCAGCCCCACTCCAGGTTCCCCAGCCCAGAGTACTGGTGCCAGGAAAAGGAGCTCCCACAACATCTGGCTGTGAAAAACAGTGGGGATTCCAACCACACAGGTAGGACAGAAGGCTGCGGGAAACCTAGACGTGCTCTTAAAAGTCCCACACACAGATTAACCCGCTGGCAAACACTCACCTTGGGCTCCAGCGGAGGGATGGTGACTGGAGGGACATCAGAGACATATGGGGAGCAGACTGAGGTGTGTGACTTCAAGGCCAGAGCTGGAGGACAGTCTCGTTTTCCCTGTGAGGGGTTCTCCTTCCTACCATGCAGCCAGCAGGCAGCCGCCATCTTTAATTAGTTGGGCCCTCCCCCTGTGCTTACGGCCAAATCTGAAACTGATTGGTCTGGTGAGCTCCAGGGCTCTGCCGTGCTGACTCACTGGGATCCCGCTCTACCCAACACTCCCAATGCCAGAGGCACTTTCTCCGAAAGAAGCCAGTGCCCACCTGCATTGAACTCTTTCTCAGAGTCCATGGGCTCCAGTTGGTAGCAACTGGCCTCGGTGTGCTCTGAGACTTTTGCTGAGTTGCTCCAGGTTTAGCACTGGTACCAAACCAGAATCTACATTAATCTGATGACCACAACACTTCCCATTGTAGGGACTCCCTGAAACCCTGCATCATCTAACTTGCATACGCCATGAGGCTTTATCAGCAGCTGAACTTTAAGGGAGCTGACAGGTAGAAGCAGCATGACTTAGGGTGTTCTGGCTTTTTGCAGAGCTACCCCAGGCCTAATACGGGTGGCAGCCATCCTCAGTTTGCAGCATGGCCTCTCCTATGTGCCTCCAGGTTTAGCAGAGGCAGCAAAAAAACACGGATCACTTTGTAGCTCCTACCAGGTAGCCCCAGGCCAATCACAGGCAGTGGGTGACTTGGGCCTGCAATGGATCCCCTCCCAAGAGGCCCAGAACTAATATACCTGGAGGTTGGCTTTAGACCACAGTAGAGCACCGCCCAATTAGCTCCACAAGCAGCACACACAAAGGGTGATCTCAACAGGCAGCACAGTCTGCTGGTCAAATCCCACTCAGTGGGGTAAATTCCCCCACCCCCAATAAACCATAAGCTGTGGAACATGGCCAGTCAGCCTGAGGGTCAATCCCACCCACTGATGAGGCAATACCAATCAAGGCTCAATTATAACAGTAGGGTACACGCAATCCATACAAAGGATACTCCTGGAGCACCCAAAGTCTGTGACCAGATAGACTGTGCCAGGGTCCCACAGGGCACCTACTACATAAGGCCACAGGGTCCAGACTGGGAGACATAGAAGATCTACATCATACATAGAAACAAAAACAGGGAGGCAGCCAAAATTAGGAAACAAAGAAATACATCCTAAAAAAAAACACACAAAAAAACAACACTAAATGAAATGATGCAAGCAGCCTGCCAGAGATCAAAACAATGGCTATAAGGATGCTCAGGGAACTAAGTGAGAACTTCAACAAAGAGATAGCAAGAATAAAAAAGGACACAGAAGTCATAAAAAAGAACCAGTCAGAAGTGAAGAATACAATAACTGAAATGAAGAATGCACTAGAAGGAACCACCAGCAGACTAGATGAAGCAGAGAATCAAATCAGCACTTTGGAAGACAAGATAGCAAAAAACATCCAATCAGGCAATCAGGAGAGCAAAAAGAAAAAAGGATCCGAAAAAAAGAGGACAGTTTAAGAGACTTCTGGGCAATATCAAGTGTTAACAATATTCGCATCATAGTAGTACCAGAAGGAAAAGAGACAAAGCAAGGGATTGAGAATTTATTTAAAGAAATAATGACTGCAAACTTTCCTAACCTGGTGAAGGAAATAGACATACAAGCCCAGAAAGCACGGAGAGTCCCAAATAAGATAAACACAAAAGGCCCAAACATGACACATTATAATTAAAATGACAAAAGTTAAAAACAAAAAGAGAATCCTAAAAGCAGAAAGAGAAAGGCTAAACTAGTAACCTATAAGGAGATTCCCATAAGATTGTCAGCTGACTTCTGGAGAGAAACCTTGCAGGCTAGAAGGGATTTGCACAAAATATTCAACGTGATAAAAAGCTAGGACCTACAACCAAGAGTAGTTTATCAAGAAAGGCTATCATTTAAAATTGAAGGACAAATAAAGTGCTTCCAAGACAACAAAAAGCTAAAGGAGTACATCATCACCAAGCCAGTATTACAAGGAATGTTAGAGGGCCTTCTTTAAGATGGAAAAAAAAAAATCAAAATTACATATAATAGAATGGCAATAATTGCATATCTATAACAATTACTTTCAATATAAATTGATTAAATGCTCCAATCAAAAGACATAGGAGGGCTGAATGGATAAGAAAATAAAACCCTTACACATGTTACCTACAAGGGAATCACTTCAGATTGATACACACACAGACCGGAAAGTAAAAGATGCCAAAAGATATTTCATGAAAACGGAAACAAACAAACAATAAAAGCTGAAGTAGCCATACTATATCAGACAAAATAGACTTTGAAACAAAGGTTATAACAGAAGATAAAGAAGGACCCAGTAATCCCACTTCTGGGTATTTATCAGAAGAAACCCAAAACTTTTTTTTGAGAGAACATGTACATCCATATGTTCACTGCAGCATTGTTTACAATGGCCAAGATGTGGAGGCAGCCTGGGTGTCCATTGATGGATGAATGGATAAAGACGAGGTGGTACATACATACAATGGGGTATTGCTCCGCCATGGAAGGAAATAGATTCTTGACATCTGCAAAGGCACGGATGGACCTGGAGGGTATTGTGCTGAGTAGTGTATGTCAGACAGAGAAAGACAAATGCAATGTGATTTCACTTGTATGTGGAATCTAAAGAACAAAACAAACAAACAAACAAATCAGAAACAAACTCATAGATACAGAGAACATTTAGAAGCTTTCCAGATGAGAGGGGGTTGGGAATATGGATGAAAAAAGGGAAGGGATTAAGAAGTACAAACTGGTTGTTACAAAGCAGTCATGGGATATAGGGTATAGCATACGGAATATAGTCAATAATATTGTAATAACTGTATGGTGCCAGGTGGGTACTAGACTAGTCGGGATCACTTCTTAAAGTATGTAAATGTCTAACCACTATGCTGTACACCTGAAGTTAATATAAAATAATATTGAATGTCAACTGTAAGTGAAAAATTGAAAGGGGGGAAAGGTGAAGGGCAATAAGGGGTCCAAATTTCCAGGTATAAAACAAATAAGTCATGGGGATGTAACGTACAGCATGGGGAATATAGTCAACAATATTGTGATAGCATAGTACAGTGTCAGATGGCTGCTGGACTTATGGCGATCACTTCTTTTGGTCTATAAATGTTGAACAACTATGGTGCACCCCTGAAACTCATATAATATTGTATGTTAGCTATATTTTTAATAAAAATCTTACAAATAAAATAAAATAAAATGATATGTTTATTCAAATGTTATCTTGGCAATTGTGAAATAAAGACAGCAACTGGATATTCTTGATTTGTTTACTCAACACTTGTTCATTCATTGCATTCATTCAACCAACACTGCTCCCATACCCTTCACCAAGCACTGTTACTGGTGAGAAAGAAAAAAGCAGCCCCTGACATCCAGGAGCTGATCTTTTACCTTGGCCTTTGATGTTCTCCTGTTAAACATAAATAATTTCCCAGAACATCATCATTAAACACGGCCACTGTGTGGCCATAATGAATTGTGGCAGAAGACCACTTCATAATCATGTGTAAACGCAGGCATCACATAAACATCGTCCAAGCCACAACAGTGACCAAACACCCTCCTATCCCAACGACTATGGGTGACTGCTGATGCCTTAACAAGTAGAGCTTTAGCCTCTCTTCTTCTACAGAACATTTATTAAGATACCCAATCATAGACTTATGCCCACGTCCTGACACCTCAGCCGCATAGGTCAGAAAACCTAAAACAACAGTGGCTTAAATGAGATAGAAGGTTTTGTCTCTCATGTAAAAGAAGTGTGAAGGTAAAGAGTAAAGGGTTGGTGTGGCAGCTCTTCAGGCTCTTCACGTCTTTCTCTTCCACCACTCTAGCACAGACCCTCCAGATTCAGGGTTGGGTCCAGTTGCCTGGAGAGGCAACAAAGTGACCATATTTCAGGCAACTGGAAAGGAGTAAAGGGAGAAGCACGATAAATGTGCGGCTCCTACTTTCATCAGCTCCCTTCAAGAAGCCTTTCAGGAAATTCTACACATAAACCCTGCCTAAGTTCACCAGACCTCACTAGCAGAACTTAGTCACATGGCCACCATTATCTTTTTTTTTTTTTTTTTTTTTGCCACCATTATCTTTGAGGATACCTAGGAAATATTATGTTTTAGCTGGGCATATTGCCAGTCTGAATACTATCAGGGCTCTGTTACCAAGGAAAGATACAAGAATGGATATTGAGACGAGTCTATGCCAAATTATTGATAAGGTACTTAGTATTGAAAAAATAGCTCTTCCGTTTACTTCAGGGTCAACTGGGTTAGTTATGGTGAAAAATAAATTTCCGTCACAGTGTAGTCATAGTAGAAATGACCTGATTCTGTAGGAAATTAAGGTATGTTGAAATCACATGGTAGGAAAATATCAAACAGCAAAAAAAAAAAAAATTGAAGACAGGAAACTTCTATGTAGAGTTTTGATGTTTAAAAGCAAGTAATGCTCTGGAAATGTCATGTCTGTGGAGTCAGCAGTGCAAGCAATTTGAAACCAGACCTTAATAACAGGGCTCACTCTTTTGGCCTTCATCATTCTAAAAAAGTTTGAATTCCCACAGGCTTATCTGTCACAGTAAGCAGAGGTTCTAAAATTAAGAAATCAGTTATAACAAAATTTTCTTATTTATCTCTGTCCACAAATACACATTAGAAAAAATTTTATTGGAATCCATAGTACTTTTTTCATTGGTCTCAATATTATTATCATAATTATTATTATTCTAACAATACATTAGATATTTTGAGTGATTATGAAAAGTTAGATTCTGCTCCAAGTGTTTTACATGCATTATCACTTTTAAACCTGACAAATACTTTATGACTCTAGTACTCTTATCATCATCTCCTTTTTTAGAGGTGAGAAACCTAGAGCCACAAAGCACTTTATAATTACCCCAGTTGGGAAGGAGAAGAGCTGTACTAAAACCCAGTCATCTCACCCTCAGAAGCTATAGCCTTAATCACCTCATTCTACTCCTCACTACCTTACACGGCAAAGGACAACACAGATGCTGGGAGCAACTAACTATACAAGGGTACGAAGGGGTGGGAAAAAGCAGAGGACCCAAGCGATCATTTTCTTTCACAATTGCATCCTCATTGGAGAAACTGATGTGATTAATTATAGAAATTAGTTTGCTTGAGAAATCAGCTTCATGATTGGACTGGGGTTTTTAACTTAAAAAAAGGAGAAGTAATATAGAATCTTTGTACACATATTAGGACATACAGATAAGCAACTGATTCTTCAACCAAAGATAAACATTGCTAACATTTTTTATATATCCTTTCAGAATGTCTCTATGCACACATATTTATCTATATACACAGAGAGGCCAAAAAAAGTATACACATTTTAAGAAAAGAAAAAGCTGTATTAAAATTATGATGATGGTAACCACTTTGAGCACCTCTTGTAATCGCAGAAGTCAAATGTGACTTGCATTCATGTTTTATTATCAGTTTATACCGAGTATTATAATTTTAATAGTTTTTTTTCCTTAAAATGTGTATAATGTTTTTGGCATCCTCTGCATTTTCAGTTCCTTTTTTTCTATGAGTTCTACATGTGTCTGTATTTTTCCATATAACTTCCAAATACTTTTTTTTTTTTTTTACTCTGGCCATGTAATTTCAGTGTACACATTCAGAAAGATTTGGGGAATACGAAATACAAAGGCCAGTTTCTTTGTGGTTCAACCTATCTCTGCCTATGACCTACTGTACAGGAGTGGTCTATTCAAAAAATTAGTAATTTATTCACCTATGATATTTAAAAACTGCTGTTCTCATTGAACTCGGAAACAAAAGCCAGTTGTGTTCATGGGTAAATACAACAAATTATATATAATTTAGCTTAGCTTAGCTAAAAATTTATGAATTTAAAGAGACTACCTAAACTCATAACAGAAACACATTAAATTATGGTTAGTTAATAATAGATTCATTTAATTCTCGGAGATATGCCTGTGTTGTATATTTTTAAGTAAGAAAAAGGCAAATAGAAGAGTTCAGCAACTATGAAAAGTTATTACCACACAATATTGAATGTGAGATAACTGAAGTAATAATTATAAAATAAAATACAAGAATATAGGAAAAGCAGAAATGGAAAGATTAAGTTTTTTGGAAATAATAAAAGATCAAGGATATAAATTTTTAATGACTATAATTGGTCATCCGTAAAAATCTTTCATAGAACTCTGACCACTTCAACCATCTGACTTTAATATATTATTTTTCTGAAATAATAACATGCCAAATCTTATTCTGAAATCCTAATTTTAATGAAGAATTAATAGCATACTAAAATTTGACATGCTTCTGAAGTCACTGTCTGATGGTTACAGACACTGTGCTCTGGTCTAACATTCAGACTGGAGTTAGGGAAGATCCATAATAATTTAATGTAGATCTGATTCTATTTAGGTGACAAACTGATTCCTGAAGAACTAAGTGCAAAGTGGATTTTCTCTTTTTCATATATTCAGACATATTTTTATTACACTAAAGTAGCTCCCTACTTAAAGGACTAGTATTTGAATCAGTTTGTAACATGAGTTTCTTAGAGGTAAAATAAATGTCTTCCTCGAATTAACTCACATGTTTCCTGTTGAAATTTATGTCTCCATTTTTCACATTTCTAACAAAACTTCCACCTACATGAATGTGCAGGCCCAGTGGTAAGCAACCTCTCCGAAACTACTTTGACTTTTTTCACCTAGGTATCTCCTAGTGGAGTAGTTCTTAATCAGAGGTGCACATCAGAATTTCCTTGAAAGTTCTTAAAAAAAAAATACACAGACCCAGGTCCCACACCAAGCCTACTGAATCAAGCAAGGAGAATAGAGTACATTTTGAAAAAGTTCTCAGGTAATTCTGATGAGCTGACCTTTGCTCAGCTGAAGACAGCTCTTATGGTGTTTGAGAAAAGATTAGCAAACTGAATTCTTGTACAACCCCTCAAATCCTCCACATTTTTGAGGCCCAATTCAAGGCCGCTGTCTGTTCACCATCCCTCATTCTTCCTGTCCATGCCTATCTCTGTTCTTCCATACTGTTATTATTATTTAGTAGGATAATTTTCCCCATTTTATTCTGCTATCTGTTTATTTTGTGAATTACTTAAGTGTAGGTGCTATCTTGTATTTCTTTTTATCATCTTTCTCTACCATTCCAAGTTCTCTATATCACACATTTTCTTTTCTAGCACTTCTTACTACCGAAAATTCCTTTATGTATTGTTTCTTGCTTATTATGTGTTTCCCCTTAATAGAACATAAGGTCCTTGAAAACAAGGATATTATGACTTTTTGAAAGTTCTCTCCCCACTGCCTAGAAGAGTATCTAGTTCTCCAAATATACTTTGTGAGTAGATGAACTATCAAGTGGATTCATTTTTTTTTTGGTGCAAATGTTGTTAATGGTATATTACATTTACTTAGTTTCCATTATATCAAATTATCCACTGCCTTCAGCTCCATCTGCTAGTCTTTGCTCCATCATGTCACGGCTGTAAAGGGCAAGTAATTTTATTTTACCTTTCTCAAGGTACCCAACAATCAAGTTCATGTAAAGAGAATTCTTTTTGAAGGAACTAGAAATCATATATTCTTCATGAATAAATTCCAAGGTGAAAAGTAGAAAATTATAGATATTTAAATGGAGCTAAAGTGTTTATTAATAATATAGGAAATGTTACTTATCCATTTGAAAATTCCTTAATTTTAGTTTGGGGTTTCATGTATTGACTCATAAAAATGACCATGATGTAATACTCAGACCCTGGTACTACCCATAAAAACTCAAGATCAATTACATGAACAAAATATAATTATACTTTTGGTTCTAAGGGACACCTTTTATCAGAGTCAAAGTGAATTTGTTTGCATAATACATATCGGATATTATCAGGATCCAGATATTAGGCACCAAAACGAGTGGTTGGCTAGAGCATTTGCCCTTAGGGCTTCCCTTAACTTCATACAAGGTGAGGGAACCACCAATTTATTAGGATAAAGAAGAGTTCCTTCTCTACTTGAATTTCTTGAAATTGTTCCTCTTTATCTCAGCTTAACATGCAGAATGTAAAGAATCTCACACTTACATGAGGTTGGTTTTCTTCTCATGCATATATTACAGAATGCCATGAGTCATAAAAAGGTAATGCCATTGTGATTCAATTATGATGATGCCCCATGTTACCCTATGATGCACCATAAAATACTCAAAATGGTTAGTCTCAATGTGAAGCAAGGACAGAGTTCATAGCTTGAAAATATCGAAGGAGATTCTTTTACTTGCTCTGTGAGTAGCTCCATTTATGTTACTTAATTCTTTAACGTGATTGATATAATGTAACTATCATAATGTCATGGTTAGTGATAATAGTGCCATTTCTTGAGGCATTCACTATATGCAAGGATCTGTGCTACGTGTTTATGTATCTTATCTCATTTGATCTGCTTAGCAGCAAGCAGGTATCTTTATTTCTATTTTCAGATGAGGAATCTTAGTCTTTCAAATATTAAGTAACTTAGTATGTGGTGGAATTTGTATATGAAAATCCAATTGGTTTGAATCTAAAGCTCATACTAAGCACTAACCATTGTGCCACTAAGATGCTATATTTCATACCAATATAAATTATTACCCTCTAAATTTCCAATTGGAAAAAGACAAAACAATTTCCAATGTAAAAGAGCCCTCTTTCATTTTAAAGAAAATAAAATATTTTCGATGACAGACATGTACAAATTGCAATAATCTCAATATGAAGAAAGAGGGAAAAAAAAGGTAACACACGACTAGAACAAAATGGAAATCTATGAGAGTAGAAAGGTACAAAAGTATAGGCTGATAGCCTGAACTCTAAACAAAATTTCCACCATCTTCTGAAATCTTCTGACAAGGTTCTGAATCTCTGAATCACAATCGCCTCATCCACCAAAAAAGATGACGATGCAGGCCTCTACTTCACCCTCGAACGGGCAGTGTCATCTTTCCAGTCTTACTTTCTTCATTCTTGGTCACACCTTGTCATCAGGTATTCTTGCCATTTACATTTTCTGCTGGGAAAAATCAGTGAGTGTCCTCTCATCTTTCCACAAAGCTTTCCATGATATGAACAGGCAAAATAGAACTGCATCCTTGTTTTCCATGGCATTCTGAATCCTTATCATCTGATACAACAGAATTACTTTTCTATGTAGCTTACCCACATTACATTGAACTCCTGCACAGCAGGGAGGTGGTCATCATTTAATCTCCCTCTTTACTGCCCCCATCCCACATTAAAAAAAGAAAAAGAAAAAAAGTGGATTACACAAAATATGCTCTTAACAAATGTTGAACAGGAGAGATGGCATGAGTCATGACTGCGTATTTCATCCTACTAAATTCAATGTCTGATATTATTTAGCCTACTCACTATGACATGCCGTTAAAAAGTAAGTAGCTTTAAAAAAGTTTCCCAGAATTAGGACATACGCACTGGGACCCACGTTGCTAGAAAAGCTGCTTTACTGGAATAACCAAGGAAGAGATACATATCTTCAGGACAAGGCAACACTTAGAACAATGCTTTTGCCTCTTTTCTCTTCTTCAAGTCAAGAACAATCCAATTCTGGTGTTGTTTCTACATCAATGTTAGTTAAATTCAGCAGCTCCCTCCTCTTCATTTTATCTACTTGTCATGATTAAATGCCCGACTAGGCTCAAAATGGGCCTTTAAGGCTGGCCCTTTATCTCCAGTTTTGAAAGGAACAATCTTGGGCACCACCCTTCATCCAAATGCCAATATGCTACCAGCAGAAATTATTCCTTTATGCTAAGTGTTCTCAGAAACTCTCTTTTCAAAGATCAGTTTAGTCTAACTTCTTTATAAGAGTAGAAAGAGATTTTAGAGTCAGATTAACTTGAATTAAATCCATCTGGCTTCTGCCATGACCAGCTGTGTAAATTTCTCCTTGCTTTGTAAAAGTTGCCATGTGTCCTTCTTGTAAAATAGGTTAAGATGATACCCAGCAAGGTTACTGAGTGAGAGGGCGTGATATTTTAAGTGTATAGTTTGGCGATAATAAATAAGTATTAATTTTGATGAGGGCCCTGGGCCACCAAAAGAAAAAAAAATGGGAAGGGAGGTGGTTTGAAATTCTGGCCACTTCACAGTAGCAGGTGGGAAAGAGCCCTTGGTGGAGACATAGGCCCATCATAAATAAAGCCGCTCCACACGCGGAGGTGCGCGCTCTCTGGTCATTTAATGAATTTCATTTATCCTTGTTAAAGACATTGGGCTATCATTAAGTTACTCTTGGTTTTAAAGTACGTTTACATCTTAATGGGGAACTTCTCTAGTTAATCTTTGTTATGATATTAAAATCAACCAAAGTATATACGGAGGTTTTTTACGGACTTTGAAAAATTGGGACTTTGTCAGATTCTTAAGTCCTAAACACCACTACCACCCTCGATTAGGATCTGGCATATTTTAGGCTTGCAGCTTGGGGTTTAATTTCCATTTCCTGCCAGTGGCTCTCTGCGCTAGAAGGAGGCGGGGTGCCTGCCATCCGTGTGTGGTTTTGGGGTAGTAACTTCTTCTGGGGCGGCGGCCGCCTCCACCCACAGCGGCGGCCGTGACGTCACGGGCAATCCCTCGGTCCCCGCCCGCCCTATAAAGCGGCAGGTGAGCACCGCACCCCCGGAATGTTCGCACGCCTTGTGCCTGCGCCCGAGTCGGAGCCCAGCGATCCCGAGGCGAGCTCCCGCCGCTGCGCTGAGCGCCCGATCCCGGCGCGCCTCGGAGCACAGCCGCTCACGGCCCCCCGCGCCCCTGCTCTTCCACCACCGCCTTCTCAGCCCACAGCTCCAGTCTCGGTTGCCCCAGAGACCGCGACGCCGCCGCGCCGAGGGACCAATGAGAGCCCTGCTGCTGCCGCCTGCGCCGGTGGTGCTGTCGCTCGTGATCCTCGGCTCAGGTGAGGACATCCCCGCACTGAGCTGCTGGGCGCTTCTCCCACCGAAAAAGCGGTCGCCTCTTGAATTTTGCTGCTTCTGAAAAAAAAAAAAAAAAAAAAATAGTCGCCCTTCGGCGTTCCCAACTCTGTCCCACGGGAGGTGTTCACGGTAGCTCCCATCCTAGGGGTTATTGCTTGGGAGAAAGAGAAAAGCAAGCACGTGTCCCAGACGTTCCGGGCCAGGAAGAGGGTCCCGGAGAACCCCTGTACTTTTACTTTAGTCCAACTGAAGGAGACTTTAAAGATCCTGTGATCCAAACCTTCGCTTTGCATACAGGAACCGAGGTCCAGAGAGGTGAAGTGATTTCTGCAGCTTTCAGTCGTCAAGTCCTTTTCCCAGGAGTGCTGCCTCCTGCCTAAATTCTCCATCTCCTCTGCCTACTGATTTTGTTTTTATCTTCCTAGAAGGCCTGTTGTCCTCCCAGGGAAAAGTTAAAAGCACTAGTCTGACTCTGTTTTATTGAGACCTAAATGATAATAAAGCAGGGGCTTGAAATTCTGGGTCCCAAATCTTAACTATTTCCCAGGGTGTTTTTTCCCCCTCTGTGTAAGAAGAATAATGAAACAATGACAATAATAATCATTATTATCAATTAGCACCTATATTAATTTTTACATTTTGTATACATAGTCTTTTAAAAATGTGAGCACGTGTTAAGAAAATCTGGTATTTATCCATTACATCTAGAACCTGCCTATGGTTCTCGATATAATGGGACAGGTGGCATTCTAGCAAACACAGATGCATTTGGTATGTGAAGTGATGGGAATATTTAGACAATACCTGTTAAGTAATTATGTATATTAGGTTAATTTGCCTATTTGGCAGTATTTTTTTGATATGGAAATTAATGTAGACTGTCTACGGAAAAGAAAACCTTGATGAAAGAAGCTCTGTAATTGGAACAGCTGAGTTTACTTGTTGGCAAAACGTAAAGTTGCTTTCATAAGTGACTCAATCACAAACAATAGCACATGTGCAATAACTACTTTGATATCAGAAGATAAACATTTCTCCTGAAGGGCAGCTGACTGGTGAGAAAAGCACTCTACTATACCTTTTCTTCCTTTGTTCTTTCTCCCATAGCCAGTTATGCTTCTGGATTGGACGTCAATGACACCTACTCTGCGAAAGGGGAACCATTTTCTGGGGACCACAGTGCCGATGGATTTGAGGTTATCTCAAGAAGTGAAATATCATCAGGAAGTGAAATTTCCCCTGTGAGTGAGATTCCGTCTGGTAGAGAACTTTCCTCAGGGATCGACTATGACTATGCAGAAGAGTATGATAATGAACCACAAATATCAGTCTATATCGTAGATGATTCAGTCAGAGGTGAGTAGAGAATAGGTGAAAATGTAGCTTATCTGATGTGTTTATATGACCAAAGCTGCTTCAAAAGAAAAGCCACTCCCGGCACGTTCTAGTGGCTTTCTGGTGTGTATATCTGTTGTACACTCTGCTAGGTGACCTAGAAACTGAGAGCGAAAGAGCTTCATGTGGGCACATCCTATGTGCCTGCATGGTTTATGTCTACTAGGTCTAATGTTCACAACAACTTTATCAAGTAGGAATTATCATTTTACAGATGTGATAACTGAGGCTTGAGAAGATTAAGTGTTCTGCCCAAGGTTCCACAGCTAGCAAGCAGATAAGCCAGAAGGAGAACTCCTATCTGTCTGATTCCAGATACTATGCCCTTTCCCACTGTGCCACATGACCCCCATTCTGAGAGACAGATATAGATACCAACCAGTCCTATCTTCTCTGTATCTCAACTTCTGTATCCAGTCCCCACTACCACTCTTCCCTAAATAACTGCACTCTAACACAAGTAAGGGAACAAAAGGAAGGAATGGGACAAGAACAACTGGACTTTAGCGTTAAGTAGTAAGTGTTGAGAAACTGGTAATAATAACAATAATAATAATAATAATAATAATAATAATAATAATAATGCTTTCTGGAAATATTAAAGGACAGATATGCATGGATTTTGCTAAATTTTCAATTTAACCCCAAATCCCAATTGTCATTTCAATAATAGTGACCCATAGTTTTCTTTTCTTTTGATGTTATCTGATCTTTAAAAGGGAGAATCTGCTTAAAATGAGGGTACCAAAGTAAGAGGTAAGTATTGCTCAGTACCTTCATATTACTTTGGAGTTTGAGGACAGTTGAGGTCATCACTAAATCAGATCTAAATATCCTAGGAGCATCCACCATGGAAGCAGGATATAAGACACCTTCTCTCCTGACCTTAGTTTCCCTGACTCCTCCACCTCTGTCTGGCTCCCAGAACTGTTAAAGGCAGAACTGATGATACCATAGAGATAGTCACTGGTTGGAAAATTTCTAGTGAATGCTCCACTTTACTCCCTTGCTTTGGAACTTGCACTTTTACGTACAGTGGGGAAAGGGTCCATTATAATGTTTACTTTTGGAGGAATGATATTAGACCATCCAGATTCTTTAAATTGTTCTCTTAAAAGTGTTTCAAGCTGTTAAAAGGCCAAATAAATTGTTAGTGGTGAAAATGGCTAGTGCTTTAAATTGCAATGCATTGTGAGATAAGAGTGAAAATGTTGGTTGAACTCCCTTGAAAGGCTGTAGAACCCATGGAGTTACTGTCTATTGCAGCACTTCAGCATAGTGACTATTTGCCTCTGTCTAAAATTTGTAACATGTCTGATAAAGTGCAGTACTAGCCATTTAAGATGTTTCTATAAGTAGACTTTTTCTAACTCATGGCTGTTTTTTATCACCAGAGGAAAGTTTCAATATAAAAATTGCATTATCTCCCTATTAAACATTGCCCCTAATTTGACTATTGTTAATGTTGTCATAATAACCAGCTAAAATATTCATAATATTTATTTGCAGTTTCCTTAATCACAGGGTTGTATCTTGAACATCCTTCCCTATGTTTCTAATGTTTTCTATTTAATGGGTGCTGCAGGACCATTATGACTAATGGAATAAATGACATTATCATAGTTGCTTCTTTTCACTGAGCTGTTTGCTAAATACTTGTTCAGATAAACCTATTCAGGGATTAGTATAACAAAATGCACAGCTCTAGCATGGCAACTCCTCCTTCCTATATTTAACATGTGGGTAAACTCTATTCTGCATAACTGTAACACTGAACAAATGTTTCTGTGGATCTGAAGAGTTAAGATGAATCTCTAAAATCAAGTACAACTATATCTGTCTCCTATTTTTTCAAATAGATTGATCACACAAATGTATTCCCTGAAAGGTATCGATTAATTATAACCTGCTATAATATGGGAGTTGGAGAAAGTTGATTAACTCTAATGTAGATATCTGTTTTTTTCCACCCCCAGGTAATACACACTAATTCCCAATTATCATAGTCAGCACTAGACCAATATGAGTAAATAAAATCCACAAATATACCCACGTCCCACTTTAATCAATGGCATTGAACTTTTCCATGAGAAAACGCTGTGTGGTGAAGAAATAACAGGGTTTAACACCCCAACACTGCCATTTTCTAGTTGTGTATCCTAGGGCAAGTTACTTGTCTTCACTCAACTTCAGTGTCCTTATTTGTATCATCTGGATAACAACACATTCAACTGTGATTTGGGTTAAATTGAATAAATGCTCATTACCAAGAACTTGGTATAAATTAATTCAACAAATGTATAAAATATTTCATGGATTTTTCTTAGACAGGTAACTCAAATAATCAATAATAACAACAACAATAATAATACTGATAGAAATAAATTCAGAATATGTTTCTAAGCTAATAAAACAACAAAGGATTCAGATTTTTAAGTGCCACACAATACAGATACTCTCTTTGCCCAATTATTGTATATGACTTGTGTTAAACAATGAAACAAATATGGTCATATGAGCTCTCACTGCTGGGAATTAATTCCCTCTTCTCCAAAATGATATTCAAGATCAAGAGAGATTGTTGTCAATAAATACATATATTTTTTAATTTTAGTTGAACAGGTAGTTAAACCCAAGAAGAACAAAACAGAAACTGAACAAACTTCTGATAAACCCAAAAAAAAGAAACAAAGAGGCAGAAATGGAAAAAATAGGAGAAACAAAAAGAAGAAAAATCCGTGTGACGCGGAATTTAAAAATTTCTGCATTAATGGAGAATGCAAATATATAGAGCACCTGGAAACAGTAACATGCAAGTAAGTTTTCCTAAATTATATAGAATTCTGTATTTCTAACACCATGTCTGAAATTCCTAGCTGTAGAAAACCATTTATTTTTCTAATGTGAAAAACAAAGTTCTGCAAACCTTTTTTCTTAAAGGACAGAAAGTAAATATTTTAGGCTTTCTGGGTCAAGATTATGTATGTACTAATATGACCAATTAAAATGTAAACATTTAAAAATGTAAAAACCATTCTAGGCTTGCCCACTGTAAGAAAAAAAAAAAAAAAAAAGAGCCTGGCAAATGGCCAGATTTGACCCAAGGGCTGTAGTTTGCTGGCACCTGGTATAAACCATCATTTTACAATACATATTTTATAAAACCTCTAGTTAAAAAAGGACCTAAAGAAACTTTTCACATAATGTTGTTCTATCCTCTTTACCCCCAAAAGCTGCTAGTACATGAAATGATAGTGGAATGTATTATTATATTAGCTGCATAACAAGTCACTGAACTCATCAGTTGGTCATAAAAGGAGCTCAAGAATGAAAAGGTGTGTCTTCCTGGAGTATCACACCCAAACTAATCTCAATTTATTCTTATGCAAATAGATCTTTGGCTCAAATGCATTCTATGTCTCATGTTTTTGAAATGCAAAACTATGGCATGACATTTTTTTTTTTAATGTTAGAATTAAATGGTTATGATCTGGAAAGTGAGCCTAAAACATACAGAATGTTTTCAGTTATTTTGATTTTGGAATGTGTGTTGTTTACAGATGTCCTCAGGATTACTTTGGTGAACGGTGTGGGGAAAAGTCCATGAAGACTCACAGCATGGTTGACAGTGATTTATCAAAAATTGCATTAGCAGTCATAGCTGCCTTTGTCACAGTCGTGGGTTTCACAGCGATTGCTATTGTCATTACAATCCTGTAAGTATGGCATAACTTAAAAATTCCTCATAAAATAATTTGTTTAATTATTTTGGTTAATTTGTTTTCAGTATTTCTATCACAATGTACTATCATATCTTAGGTGAATTATTCTATTGGTGGCACATGATTTTTGGTCATATCGTTATACTTCATTGACAAATATCACAGAATATGATCCAAATTTATATTACTTTGGCCACCACTGAAATTTAATGTGTAAAGCCCTTTTTCAGAAAATCGAGAAATTTTTTGAACTTAAGAAATGGTTTTGCTTTATGTCATATTTCTACTCTACCTCTGACTACTTCTACTTCTCAAAGTGGTGGTATCTTCTATGACTATCAAGCTTAAGCAAGCCTCCCAGAAGCTAATTAAGGCCTCATTCATAGCAGGTTGTCAGAGATACTGCTTTGGTACTAAAAATCACAGAGCTTCAAAACAAGAGCCAACAAAAGATATGTCTTCTTCTGTTAGAATGCAAAGTTCTTATTTAGGAAATTTCATAGCATGATACTGATTTACTTAGAGCATTTACCTATTTTGTTATCATCAAATGCAATATGGGAACTCAATTATAAAAAAAAAAAAATTTCCTCCATATGGTATGGCGTAGGAAGCAGGGACAATTCTATTACTGTTCCACTCTCCAATATCTTCCCTGTGCTCACAATAACAGGCCACATACTTCACTTCATGACCAATGAATGTTAGAACTAGACTGTTTCAGCTTGTAGACACTGGTGGGTTTGTCAAAATGGCATTGTGTGTCAAACAGAAGTCAGTGAATTAAGGAAGTTGGGGGAGGGTGTGAATGGCTCTGTAATGACTCATGAGCTTGGGAAAAGCAATAGACTCATTATTCTAATTTTAGGTAAATTACTTTAACTGGATTGTGTACGTGATCTCCACTCTTGCCATGCAGGAAACAAGGGGTTATCTTCTGCTACTGTTTACTATTATTTTAAATGCAGATCAGATAATGATAAAATGGCATGTAAAAAACTTTTATGATGCATATAAAGTTTGATCTGTGGTTTAAATTAGTTTTGCACACTCTAGAAATTATTTTGATCTGTTAGTACCCCAAGCTACTAGATTAATGCAAATGTGTTTAGGAAAGATACCCTCTGATAAACCATTATTATTTGACGTGGAAGGATAGACGGGAAAAAATTGCCAGTTAAAGTTTCTTTGAAGTAATTATTTAAACCAGTAATTATTCAAGTTGAAATATTTAATAATCCTTTAGAAAAGCATGGAAAAACTATCATGTTGGCACTCTTAAAACTACTCAGTGACTTTTCCTGTTTTGTCCCATATTCGCCTTGTATTTGAAACATATAACAAACACTAACCTAAGCCAAAATTGCTGTTTTTCCATAATTGAAGTAAATTTTTCCCAAACTTCATAAAAAAAGTTCTTATGATTTTAATAATAACATTTAGTAGATGGATGAAAGACCTACAAAACAGAATTGTTTCTGTAACACCGAGACATTTTTAAACCATTGAGGTTTTTTTAATAGAAAGTAGCAATAAATAAAAGTAGAAGGGTATTTTTGTTATATTTAAAAATAAATAAAACCAACTTGTTTTGTAAGCCTGATTTGAAAAATTCTAATCATTTAAATTAGTTTGTTCAAACATAAAGTCCTTCTGTGGTAAAACTGTACTATCTTCTTCCTATTTGTGCATAGCAACTGTGCTAAATTTTGAAAAATGAGAACACATATTGATGCTTTCTGAAGGTTTGCATCTCAAGGAACATTTATTTAAATCTTAGTGCTCTGGAAATATGTTTATATAAACATCCCCTTAAAACAAACATTGGTAATATTTTATAGCTAGGTTTGGGTTTTGGTTTGGTTTAGAGTATGTTGTGTAAATGGTCTATAAGGACTCACAAAAAGGAATTCCCTATATTCCTGAAACCCCAGTTAATATATGGATGAATAGAACTTTGATGACAGTAGAATATTTTGTTCTCTGAAGGCTTCGAAAAAGATACGTCAAGGAATATAAAGGAGAAGCTGAAGAACGAAAGAAACTTCGACAAGAAAATGGAAACGCACATACTATAGCATAAATGAAGATATTACAGGTTTGTGTTTTAAAATATATCTTTAGATCATATCCTATAACTTTGAAAAATATAGTATCTATTATCTCAAGCAAAATGAGGAAAGTAAGTGTCCTTCATTATGGACGCAGTGTGAACAATGGCTACATGAAAGTGTATTCTTTGAGCATGAAATGGAGGTTAACATTAAGAAAGGACTATATTATAAGGGACATAAAGATGAGGGAGACACAGATCTTATTGTCAGAGAAGTTGGTGTTTAGTAGATAGGAAAGAGTGAAAGGAGCCAGAATACTAGAAGTAAAATATATGTCATGAGAAAGGAACCAACAGAATATGAGGAGTTTCCAGTGAAGAACAGAAAGAATCCACGGGGAGGCATTTAGACAACAGGAAAGGATGTGTATATAGGGTGGCACTGGAAGTGAGCCTCAAAAGACTGAAGATTTGGGGACAAGCAATTATGAAAAGAGAGGAAGATTAATACTGTGAAATGCACTAGGTCATTTTAGAAACTTGTGAAAAGTGGCCTAGTTCAATGGGTTTGGGGGGAGATAAGGTTGACATGATAGGTTGAGCTCACATGGGGGAGAGCCAAAGTCAGAATGCTTGCACTGCAAATGTGAGGTGGAGATAGCAGACTGAATATTCTTTTAAAGAAAGGAAGTAGGAAGGGGGAATGGGGTACAAATTTTAGGAAGCTTGGTTAAAGTATATATTGTAGTTTTTATCTTTAATTTTTTTGTAAAGTGGGTGAGTTAAGCCTGTTGTAGGGAGAAGGTAAGAAGATATGAAGAGGGATTGTTAATTGACAACAAAGTGAACAGCAAATGAAGCAAACAAACTTCTAGAGGAAGAGGGAGGCAAGGAGCTCAAGGACGCACTTAAAGTTGGTCATAAGAAGGAACGCCATTTCCTCAGACATTCAGAAAAGATGCCAGATCCTTAAGTCATTGATAGTCTACCTTCACTGTGTTTAAGAATTACTTGAGATGCTTATTAAATATGCATATTCCTAAGCCAAATCCTAAATCGACTAAATCAGTATTTCCATTTTTAATCAACACTCTAGATGCTTGGAGAACCGCTACATTTAGCATTGGTTAAGTGCAGGTATTAGGTTCTAAGCCTATTATAGAAGTAGCTCGAATACTCATGACATGGGTAATTCTCCATGCAATGCCATACTCAGTGCTTATTGCATCAAAATGTATTAATGTATGGGCTTCATGTACTGATGCTAAGCTGATCAACATGAATAAGGGTAGATTTTTGGTTACTTAATGCAATAGAGATTTCTCAGAGTAGGTCTCAGATAATTTTAGGAAAAGGAATATGCTGTGCTGGCACATAGTGGCTGCCCATTAACTGGTAGCTACTATTATTATGCCCTCGGTACTAATTATCCCAAATTAACTGTATAACATAAATACACCGAGTCACTTAATCTTTGTTTTTAATTATGTCCACTGCATAGATTTGGTTGGGGAAACCATCTATCATGACTGTTGTTGCTTTTTTATTAAGAAGAATTTGATGAAACAGGGTTGAGCATATGCAGCCTTCTACCTCCCTAGGCATGTAACCAAAGATGGTGTGAAAGAGGGATTCAGGTCAAAGTGATAGTTTGTCTCTGAAAAACTTGTAGCGTTTTTCATAAGACATCCTAGAGAAAAAAATTACAGAAATTCTGATTCCTGATTCCTGATTATTCTTTGACATTCTCTTAAACTTATGTTGGAATTGAGCTTCTAACACTTTATTTTATTTTTAAACAGGGCATCAGATCAGAGTTACTGCCAAGTCACAACCATGAGTGATGAGTTGTTTCCTCTTTCAGTGGATTATAAGAAAACAGAACCTTTTTGTTTTGATGGTTTAAAACTTTCAATTGTCACTTTTTGTGCTAAGTCTTATTTCTGTACATAAAGATGCATGGAGAGAAAAGTATTTTTTTCAAGTTGTAAATAATTTATTTAATATTTAATGGAAGTGTATTTATTTTATAGCTCATTAAACTTTTTTAATCAAACAGATTGCGAGTTTGAATATTAGTTTTGCGATTGCAAGACTCTAGGGTATTTTTCTCCCAACACTTAGATGATCATTTTAAAAGGAGTTCCTTCTCTCTGTTTTTCACTGTTTTTATGTTGATTTTCAAAACTTATTCCTTTCCTTCGAAAGCACTCTTAATGGGAAAATTATAAACTAGAGTCACTTAGTCCTCCCACAATGCTAATATCTCAAACTGGCCTTGCTTATTCCATGTAGAACTATTCCAAGTCCTAGTAATTGTAAAAGCTTCAACATGTGGCACTGCGTCTCTGTTACAGTAGAAACAGATATTATTTAAAAAAAAAGAAAAGGAAATCCACTGCTCACAGTCATTATCACCATAAACCAGAAGGAGACAAGAGTAGGTTTGAATATTACAAATGTGGTATTTCAAGAGAACCAGGAAGTATTTCGATTTGAGACTTTCCTTAATATACTGACATGAATGTATAAAGCATGTAAAAACCACACCTCCCTTGCCTCTCCTTGCTGCCATTTCCTACATTATTTTAAACAAATACATGTACAGTTGTGATGGGTACTCTTTCCTGGATGGTCAACTAAGTTACCTACATGCAAAACAAAACAAAACAATATAATGTGCGGGAAATATCTTGAGGAAATGAACCAATATTAAACATAATTCCAGCAATTATCTCAAAAGAATTTCATGAATGAAAGGTACCTTTCCCATCAACACTTTCATCTGTTCCTAGCATATCATCCACCAAATCCTTGCCCAGTTGTCATCTACCCAATTGCTTCCCAGCCTCACCGGCACATTATCACTTGAGTTTTAAATGTTTATATGCCCAGGGCCCCCTCCCAGAACTTCTGATTTAAATGTACTGGGCTGGGTGATTAGTATCTGTATTTTTAAAAGATCCCTAGATGTTTCCTATATACAGCCAATCTTGAAGACCTCTGATTCACCTAAGCTTGAACAGTACACATTTTCCTCAGCTTTATTCACTAAATGTTTATTGTGGATGATTCAAGTAGAATGCTAGGGATACGAGACAGAAATCCCTGACTTTGTGACATTTTCCACCTAGTTGGCGGGAGAGAGTATATCTTGTCAATACAGTGCAGTCAACAACTGGATGAGATGTCTACCAGGATGCTTGGGCATCCAGGGAACTCTCACCTAGACCAGCCTGATGAGTCAGGAAGGGCTTCCTGGGGAGATGCTACCTGAGATTATCCTTGAAGGTAGAATAGGAGTTATATAGAAAAGATCATTACAGGCACAAGCAAAATTACAAAGTCATTAAACATTATGACCTGAAAGGGTAAATACATAAAGTGGTTCAGTATTATTGAAACCGAAAGCGTGAAGTCAACAGGCTGTAAAAGAAACTGGAGTGGTAAGGGCAGGGTCATACAGGACCTTTAACTTACACTGCAGGCCGTGAGGCACTATTCAAGCTAATTGATCAGGGGTAGAAACTTGACCAGATTTGCATTCCAAGTAGGTCACAGGCAATCACATCGGGGAGGGACTTGAGCCAAAGCCAAGAGGTGAAGACTGGCTTGGATGCAGTTGAAATAGTCCAAGCCAGAAATAAAGAATACCTGAAGCTGGGAAGTTAAAGCAGGGAAAGAGAAACTCACCCTGTATTTGAAGATTTTTTTTTATAGATAAAAACACAAAAACAAGGTGATTCATTATAAAAGCAAGGCTGAGGATAATGGCATGGTAAGGGAAGAAAAGAAATCTAAGAAGACCCTCAGGTTCCTGGCTTTGGTGGGAAGGAGGATAGCGACATAATTTTAAGTAGGGACTCTCTCAAACTAGCCTATTGAATATTATAGATGGAAAGCATGGCATTTTATTTGTCCTTGACTGAAGAATGGCTCTTTTCTATTTTGCAAAGTCATCCTTTCTAATTTGTAGCAGACTTATGAGGAAATAAGTACCAGCCCACACAATTAGTCCACTAAATAAACCCTGGTCCTTACCTCACATCTGAGATTGAGCAAATGAGAGGAAAAGTCCAGGTCTGAAAGTGTGGTAATGAGTTTGGCTTTGGATCTGTTGAGTTTGAGATGTCAGGAGATATCTAGTAAGTACTGATAGTTAAATATACAAGTCTGTAGTTCAGGGAGAGGAAGAATTGTACATTGGGAGTTGTCAAACTATGTATGGTAACTGAAGCCACAAAAATGCGCACGATTACCTAAGGGGGCTATAATGCGATTGAAGAAAATATATTTGTATTGGCACCTCTTTCCAGTGTTCACCAAACCTTTGGAGGGAGGACCCTGGCTACATACAGCCCCTGTGAAGGCTGCAGGCACGTGCCTATTAGCCCATGTACTTTTCTAGCTCTTAAAATAAAAGTTCATGAAACCATTACAATGAAGTAGAAGGAAAAAACAGTTACTACTTTCATAATAAAGATAATCTTATTGAGTGTTCAGATAGTTGTAGCCCACAGATGGTTCTACATGCTTTCCACATAGTAACTCATCTAATCCTCATAACTTCCTTAGAAGGTAAATGCATTTTATAGATAAGAAAAGTAAGGCTTGAAAAGATGAAGTAACTTTTCCAGGGTCACACAGCTAGTAAATGACAGAGTTAGGCTCACTGGCTTCAGAACTGGGCCACTTAAATTCCATTCTCTACTACTTCTCCCATAATCATATAGGTGTTTGTTTTTGGTATGGAGAATGCTTTGTCCATGCCAATTTAGCATGGTTGAAAATGCCCCTCTTAAGATAGCTGGTTTATTTCTTCAAGACTTCGATAAGATGTCACTATCTACCTGTGTTGCCTTCACAAAACTTCCCAGTCTATACCTTTCTTCCCAGTACAGAATGCACACCTTAGAGTTAGCCCACCCAAGGGGTAAAAAAGCTGGAATATTTTTCATAAATTGTATCCACAAATTTTCAAATAATTTGTTAAGATTTGCTCCCAGGATGAGGGAGATTAAATTTCCTGGAACTTTTGGCCTGGCTTATGTGTAAGCAAAGTGAATCTAGTGGCCAGAGAAAGTCACCAGGCAATGGTGGGCTATATGTAGGGCCAATGTGCTTAGAAACAGATACTGCCTAAGGTATATGGGTGGGGCACATAAGTACCTGCTAAAGTGGCTGGCTTATTACTGAACACTGTCACTCTTATTTCTTGTCACATGCTCATTTATTCAATAAATAATTCCAAATAATTATTAAACTCCAACTATGTACCAAGCAAGCATAGGTTACTGAAACGCAGCATCTCGTAAGTTCTAAGGAGGAGTATGCGTAAAGTTAATAACGGAAGAAAAATGGCAGAGTAAAGGATTTAGATAGTACCAATCTAGATAATTATCTTGTCAATAATTAATAATTCATTTTGTTAGAGGAGTCTGACCTTTATGAGGTATGATGAAGTAATAATGCTGGTTTTTTCCTGTGGCTTAGAAATCAACATAATTACTTAGCAATACCTCATGCAAATATGTTCATAATAGTCTCCAATCTCTCAAATTACAACATATACTATGTTCATTTAATCATTAATTTAATAGATATTTATTGAGTATGTACTATTAACATAGTAATGCTTTGGACAGTGCAATCCAACCTTCTTCCAGGTCTCTCTGGGGGAGACCAAGTGTGTCATACACTGCTCAGTGTGTGTGTGTGTGTGTGTGTGTGTGTGTGTGTGTGTGTGTGCGCGCTGGTGGTGAGGTGGTTGTCAGCTTGAGTCATAGAGTCATGATATAATGCAATTAGAAAATTTTAAAAAGGAAAGCAAAAACCATCATATGTCTGAACACTAAGATACAAGTAATATAAAACCCTTGAGTTAAAAATTATCTTATGGAAAATTACAATGTACTTAAACTGAAAGAAAATGCTTTATTTGTCAATATTTGTGAGGCAAAGTTAAAATAGTACTTAGTAGACAATTTGTAGACTTAAATATATCTATCAGAAAATAAGTAAAGCTTTAAAAAACCAATTTAAGCTAAGCATTTAACTCAAAACTAGACAACGATCAATAGAACAAACCCAATGAAGATAAGAAGGAACTATTTGAAATAAAGACAGAAACAAATGTTAAAGGTAGATGAAAAACAAAGCCAAAATGTTATTTTTTGGAAGTATTAATAAGATAGGCCTCTGTTAAAATTGATCGAAATAAAGAGAAGATACAAAAAAAAAAAAAATGAAAAAAAGATATAACTGTAGAACAACCGATTTTAAAAATAAGAAAAAGAGAGAGTACTAGGATCTATATAAATAAATAGATTTTAGTGGCATAAAGAGATAAGTTACTATCTCTGATAAATGAAATATAGAGGTAGGATGCTCTAAGTTTGCTTAATTCAATAGTCCAACAATAGTATCAAAGTCCTAGGCCCTTTACCTCCTACTGACCTTTTATCCTTATGTTTGTAAGATGGTACTAATATATAAAATCCCCAAGCGTAATGGATCAATTTCTACAAAAAATGCAAATGAATATACAAAAGGTCTAATGGGAATATATAGAAAGCTTGAATAAACCAATAAGCAATAAAAAATTGAAAGGGTGATCAGAATTTATGTCCACCCTCTAGAAGGGAACCCACCCCATATGGCTTTAGTGTTCTTAAGAATGTAAAGAGAGAGATTTCCCAGTTTGTTCTGTGATGCTAGTGCTAATTGGTATAAGGGCAATATAAGAAAAAAAAATCATTGGAACATTTTATTTATAAGCATAGACGTGAAAATTCAAAAGTATATTTCAAAAATTTCATCATGAAAGTAGAGTTTTTTGCCAGAAATACAAGAATGGCTCAACATCATAAAGTATTTTGTTTTTTTGTATTTTGTTATACAAACATCATTTGTATACAACATCATTTGTATTTTGTTATACAAAATAGGGTAAAAACATGGAATTTTTTCTGTTATACAAAATAGAATTAAAAAAGCATTTTCTTATAAAGTCAGAAAAAGCATTTAGGTGAAAAATCTACTTATAATTTAAAAACTAGGAATAGAACACATTCCTGAGCTTGATAAAAGCTATATACCAGAAATTATAGTAGAATTTATACTTAATAAGAAATCTATAGCTGCCTGCCCTTTAAGATTAGGACTGAAGCAAGGATGCCCATTATCAGTACTACTGCTGAACATAGTACAAAAATTCTAACTAAAGTCTAAAAATATATACATACATAAGAGATATAAGAATTTATAGAAAATAAATAAATCTGTCCTTTCTTTTGCAGATAATATGATAATCTACCAGAGCAGCCAATAGAATCAATATCACAACTATTAGAATTTGTAAGATAATTTTATGAGATTGCCAGATATAATATAAAATGCCAAAATTAATAGCATTTTTCTTCAATGCCAAATTAGTTCAATCTTAAAAAATAAAATAACATTCACAATTGCTAGGAAACTATAAGTGTATTATCAACAAGTACATAATTTCATTTGAGAAAATATATATACCTGTTAAAAATAAAAACCCAAAAACGAATCTGTTGTCATGAAACATTCCCTCCCTTCTTTTGGACTTTAGGATGTAAAAGGTTAATTTCTTCCCAAATCTTCAAATTCAACAAAATGCTAGTCAAAATTCTAACTGGGTATTTTGATGAACTTTATACATCATATTCTAAAATTTGCACAGGAAAATAATCCATGAAAATCTTCCATTTTGAAAAAAAAGCATAAAAGGAGCCTTGTATATAAAGACATATATGAACTAAAGTAGTAAAACAGCGTGGTAGCATGAATATGGACAAATAGACCAATGGAACAACACAGAGAGCTCAGAGACACTTTATTACATGATAAAAATAGCACTATAAATTAGTAGGGAAAAACTGACCACTTAACAAATGTTGTAGAGAAAACGGTCTTAGAATGTGAAGAAAAATAAAATGAGATGACTACCTTACATCATAGTCAAAGATGGATATCACGACTATTAAACATCTAAATGTAAAATGTAACACTATAAATTAATACAAAATAATGCAGGAAAATATACTTGTGAATTAAGGTCGGGATTTAAGAAAAACCCCACAATTAAAAACACAAGGAGAAATGTTGACTATTTTTTGATTATGTCAAAATTAGCAAGTCCTCTTGAAAGAAGAATGTCATGGACAAATTCGGCAGTTGACAGAATTAGAGAAGAAATGTGCAATGTCTGAATCCCCACAGGGATTATGATATGCAAGGAATGACAAGAAAAGACAGGACCTTTAACTTAAATGGGGGGAAAAGATATGAGCAAGGAATTCCCAGAATTTGGAGCCTAAGTGACTAATAAGTAAGTGATCCAGACCAGTGCTAGCCCATATGTTGCTTTGGTGAGGATTAGCCAAAATCAGCCCCTCCTCTAGATGGCTGTAGTCCCAAGCCAGGGCATGCAGACCATGGGCTGGATCTCGGCTCCCACTCATATTCTTGGCTGAGCACTCTTTTGTGCCAACATCTACACATCATAGCCCTGCATATAAAGAGATGCTCAAACTTATTAAAATACAGAAAGCCAAATACAGAAATATAAGAATAGCTATCACTTTATGCCCATCAGATTTGTAAAAATAGAGAGATGAATACTGATGGCAGAATCTTGTGGATATGAGACCCTTACACATTACTTGTTAGAGGTTAGCCTGGAACTGCCATCATGGTAGTACTTAATCAAATTACAAATAAATATACCCTATTACTCAGAGGCATGTAGGCCCACAAAGGGACTTACATGAAGATGTTCATGGTAGTGTCATTTATGACTGTGGGGAATTAGAGGCCATCTACATGTGTTACTGGATAATGTAGAAGTCACATGTGGTGGGGTCACACTGAGGAACAATGTACAGCCATTAGAAACAGAGGTGTTCTCAGATTAAAATCGGTAGATTTTTTTTTTAAGTGCTAAAATTTTAGAAGGTGGTGCTGAAGCAAGTAAGAAATAAACCAGAACAATTCATATTTCCTTACATTAACTAAATACACATTTTATACAGGTCAAAAGTTATTTATATTAATTAACATTTATATTAATTACATATAAAGAAGGTCACATAAAACACATCAGAATGATTGCCTAACAGTAAAGGAAAGGTGATAGGAGCAGGGAAGTGGTGGGGAAGGTATTGACAATCAAACAACAGGAGGTATAACTGAAGAATATTTAATTTAACCCTCTGCACCCGAGGTCAAAAATAAAATAAGAAACAGAAAAAAATATACGCATAAAATAATCACAAGTAAATGGAATTAATAAACACGAGGCTTAAATTATGATCAAATTATGGGTGTGGGAGAGGGCTGTTGTAGAACAGGTGGAAAGCCTTGCTGAGGAGGCGTGATTTAGTTGACACTGAAGGCTGAGAAGGAACCAGTGTGAGAAGAGAAGCATGGAGGGCACTGGTAAGACAATGACACGGGAAGGTATCTGGCCCCTCTGAGGAGCTGTGATGAGAGCAGAGTGAGGGACGGAAGACAAGTCAGATCTTCCACAGGGCACTGAAATTTAGATTCTTCTGTGAGTGCACCGGGGAGTTTGACTTAAAAGTGGAAAGTCTCATAATCTGATTCATATCATGCTGCTACGTGAAGAATGAACTAAGAGAAGGACAGGGAAGAAGCAGAGAGAGCAGTTGGTGAGGGAACTCTCTTTCAATGGATCAGGTGAGGGAGATAAAAATAGCTTGAACTAGGGTGATGGCATTGGCAATGGAGAGAAATAAGAAACTTGGAAGGATAAGAAAGGCTTACCCTGAATAGATACTTTGGGGGAAATAAAAACTCTAGCCTGGTGTTTAAACCTTATACATTAATAAAATTACTCTGTTACTCTAGAGCAGGGGTGTCAAAACTGTTGCCCGCGGGCCAACTGCGGTCCACAATCCATTGTTAATTGGCCCGCAGCAAATTCCAAAAATATATTTAGTTTACTTAAATAAACCAGGTGAGGCAATACGTACTTCACCTCGAGTGAGTGGCCCCGCTGTCTTTGTATTTTACCGCATATGGCCCTTGGTAAAAAACATTGAAAAAAGTTTGGACACCCCTGCTCTAAAGTAAACAAAATGTTTCTATTATTCTAATCCTTTAAGAGTTGATTTTGTTTAACGCAAGGAAGAAATACCGGAGAACCATCTAACGAGATCTTGCTGCTGCTGAATTTCTGGATTCTCAGTCAATGAAAGTATTGAAGCCAAGAATACATCTGAATCTGGGAGGGAATAGGTAGCAACAGTGAGATCTGCATAGTACAATGTTAAGCAGCACTGAAAAGAGCAGAAACCTATATGACCCACTAAAATGTGAGCTAGTCACAGTGTTGCTAAGTTCTAGGATAATGAAAGTATTGTCACCCTGGCAATGTGTGTGCAGTTGGAATGAATGGAATCAGGTCTCAAATACGTACTCAAAGGAGCTGAGCTTGACTTAATTTCTTAAAAATAACTTCAATATTTTTATAGACGTACATAATCACTGCTGAATTTTTAAGAAGGGAGAAAATAAAAATCATCCCAAATTTCACCAATCAAAAATAACATTTAATATTCTGGTGTAAATTCTTCTAAATACTTTACCAACATATATCCGTTATCTAGGAAAAATTTTATCATACTTTTCCTACTGCTTTAAAAATTCTATTTCATTTCAAATATATTATAAACATCTCTCCCATATCATTAAATGTTAGTCTATAACATAACTTTTCATGCTGTAAAGTATCCCATCGTTTAGCCAATCCTTGAATATTCTGTGGATAATTTTGCAAGTGGGATGATGGGACATAGAATGGGTAAGACTTTCTAAATAAAATTTATGGCATATGCTATAAAATTGTATGACTAGAACAATATTTGAAGAATATTTCTTACTGGACAAACTCCAAAGACTTAGCAAGTAACAATTTTAACTGAGTGCTTACCATGTGCTAAATGAGGTTTAAGCACTTTACATGTATAAATTCAGTCATTCCTTACAACAAACAGCCATATTAAATATTAACTGCCCATATCATATATGAAGATACCAAGGCACAGAGTTTTGGAAACTTGCTCAAGGCCACACAAATGATGAATCTAGGAATGGAATGCAGGGGTCAGGCTCCAATCCTGTGGTGCTAAATCCATGTTGTGCTGCTATCTTAGGCATGGTATCAGAAGGGGTAAAGGACAGACATTAACAGCCTTCACCTGTAATTAGTGCAAAGGTTACATTTCTGAGCTTACTGAATTTACTTCTGCAGGGCTCAAAGAAGAGTAGACTGTGAGTAACGTGCATCGTGTTTCCTGTTAGCCAGGAACCCTATTCCCGTACCACATTTCAACAGAGGCAAGGTGACTCCTCCTTAGTATTGGAACATTTTCTCTTTCTCCTTTTTCCCCTCTTACTTGATTCTCCCTAAAATAAGTTGGACAACTTACCTACTTGGTGAATTAGTAATAGGTAAAAACTCATTGGGCCATGGTTATCAGAGGTGTGGTCACTGGCGTGCAAAGACAGTTCTCCCTAACCTGTTCTACCTCTATTCTCTCCCTTCTTATTGGATGACTGTGAGCAAGCAGGCTACACTTCAGTTTCTCTGACTGCAAGCAAGTGGGGAGGTAGGGTAGATCCATACCTTTAGTTCTGTTTTTCATTAACTCTGAAAGGATGATGGCAGAATCCCCATTTGAGGCTCAGATCTCACTACCATTGTTCAGTCCAGGTTTATCATTAATTCTTTGGATTCAATTTGGCTACATTTTTCTATTCCCACTTGAAGCAGGTTTCTCCACTCATGGGAAGAAGGTTGAAGAAAATTTCTAAGACTGGGGATAGCACTTGGAAAAAATAAATGAGTTTAGCAGTTTAGAACACCAAGAAAGGGATGAAATGGAGGAGGAAATTAGTTCAAAAAGATTGGCAGGATAAGAATGGTGCTGGATTCTGGAGGCACAAAGAAGCTTTTCCTTGTGCTATTGGAAATGTGCAAAGTACCTTGTGAAAAATAACAGGGATGGGCACACAATCCAAAGATCAGCAGTGCCGACATGAACCCTTGCTTAGGCCTGAAATACAGGCCCTTTAAGATTCCTCATACTTGTTGTGTTCTTTCTATCCTTGTCTCTCCTTCCTAATTTATTTGGGGAGTATTCTTTCCAGGTAAGGAGAATTCCTGAACACTTTTCGTTTCTCTTGCACTATTCTCATTTTGCAGGCTGAAGAGTCTATGGAAATCATGCTGCACTATTAAGAAAATAACTGGACATATATCCAGAATGAATTAAGAATAATGATGTTGCCTATACATTTAAGGTATTTCTTGAAAAGCATTTCATATGAGTTTAGCATTCATACATACACATAAGTGCAACGTGTACACTCATACACATCCCAATTAGTGGGAATATATACTCCCTTCATTTCAGAAATATTAAGGGGTATGCTCTAGAACAAAGCACTGCATACCGCTGTGATCCTTACCCATCAAAAGGGAAAACACACCAGTAAGGGTCTTATTCTAGGACACCGGCTCCTAATGACTCCACTGTATCATCCATGAATACATAGATCACTTAATACCCCCAATGCTTGCTTAATTGTTTAATTAGTTAATTAATTGATTTAACTAATTAAAAGTATTCTGGGATTCTAAGTATGGCTTGCAATCAGTGACCCATTAATTTCCAGGTACTTTTCTTAGTTCAAGGTCACCTGCAAGTGACTTGGTAGCCTGCCTGTTGGGTTTCCCCCAAGGATCACTTCAAGTACTCATGACTCGCTCCATGGAGGCTTTTTAGAGCCAATAATCTCAGTGGTAGGGACAAGAGCTCCCTGAGTAGCTTTCAATGAGAAGTGAGCAGGAAGAATCTTAATTGGCCAGGATTTGATTAGAGACAAATCATAGACAAGGAAAGCAAAGTACCTAATTCAGTCTCAATCAACTGACTATGTCACTCAGGTCCCCAGAGGATATCATGGAGACCAAGTAGCTGACTGTGTTGGACCACCACAGGCCTTGAGCTAAGGTGCTCAATCAGCGCTCTGTTTACCCCGTCATGTGTGCTCACTGAAGGGCCCAGTGGGATGAGAAGGGAATTGATGGAGCTTGTACCCATTCCTGATCAGCCTGGACTTGCTGTGTGATTTTGCATTTCTCCCTCTGCATGCCATTTTCCTTCATTTATAAAGGTTCAGGCCCCTTCACTGAGAGAAGACATTGTTATCTTTAAAATACTATGAACTTCGCAGAAAGGAATGCTGGAAAGAATAGGGAAATCTGAGTCAGGAGACTTGGGCCTGGTAAACAGACTCTTTGGCTTCACATGAGTTGTAGGGCCTTGTCAGGTCCCAAACGCAACTCTTGAAAGCTAACTAACAGTTCTTTATTTCAGCTGAGCTGGGGCAGTAGCTCTTCCTTACAGTATTTAGAAAGCTGCTGTGGATGAAAACGGGACTCTATAATAATCTGATAAGTTCAGTGACTGAAAGCAACCTCACAGGGTGATCTCATCATAAGTTCCTAAATGAGCAGGTCATGGTGGGTAGTTACCTTCAGGCACATAACTTCTCCTTATATTTTTTTCAATATTATCTATTTAATGTTTCATTAGTAAGCTAGTTAAACTCACGAACTAGAAAAAAAAGTGTTTTCTACAAAAATTTATGTTTTCAAATAAAATATTTATGATCACTTATCTATTATACAGTTTAATCTAAGAGTAATATATATAAGCATATTATGATGACATCAATATCTGAACATATTTCATTTCCTAGAGGCTTCTTAGGAGCCTTTAAAATGCATATACTTAACCCCATAGCTGCAACTGCTAGTCTAAAAATCTCCAAAAAGCAACCTTTTTTGGGGGGCGGGGGGGTATTTATTTATTACAGTTAGTGAGAATATTTACCCATTTCATTGCAGAAATCTCAGGGAATGTGATTTCTTGTGTTACCCAGTCCTAGCTGGAGATGTAAAATACATGGAATATGTAAGATATTAACTTTCCACATTTGGTTTCAGAAGTTTCTGATAAGTGATTGTGGGCCCATGCTACCATAAAACTAAGTGACTATTAGATGTTACGAAATAAATTCCCCATAAGCAATAGGATCATGATAACAAATGTAAAACACTGTTACTTGAGTATGACAGCTTTTGTGTTCTGGAGTGGTAGAATTGTCCATAGAAAAATTTACCTACTTTTCCTGATTTATAGTGGAAATTTTGCTTCCAGACATAATTTAGTAACTAATTTTGAACCTGCCTTCCTGATGTTAACAACTAGAAAACTAGAGAGAAAAAAATGAAACAACACTTTTCAGACTATGAACAACATACAGTGCAGGACAGTGCTCCTGAAGAGCAGGAAAGCAAATGAGGTGGGCCTTAATTATCATCCTGAACTTCTTCCTAGAGGTACTTTCTGAATCTCAGCACTAGGAGGGAAAACCTAAGCACAGCATGAAGGTCTCACTAAGTTGAGAAAACATAGATTTGAGTACAGGGTGTCTAACACAGCTGAAATTGTAGGGCAGAGTCCCATAGAGGTGAAAGCTATGCAGAGAAAAAGGTCCAGAAACATGCATGGGGGCCTCCCTAAGCTTTCGATTGAATATTAAGCTTTTCATAATTAGGATGCCATTCCACAAGGGTGGGCAAAGAACAACTACTAGATACTTGTGAGTGAAACAATTTCCAACTCTCCAACAGAACTGGGAGATATTCAAGTTCATATATTCAATTGTAAAGAGACCTTGTTGAACTCCTGAGACATTAATATAGAATGCAGTAGGTCATGTCTTATCATTAGACTGGAGGTTACTCTAAACAAACCCAAACAAAGCTTAAAAATAAACAAGTCACAAAGGCATCAGATTGATCTGAAGTAACATAGCTGTGTACTAAAAAGAAAAAAAAAGAAAATCCAGACACTCAACAACATTATATCAAAAAGTCTAGCATCCAATCAGAACTTTCCAGACATCCAAAACAGCATTATTTTGGTCAAGTTCTAATGAAAAAATAGAACACATGTCATGTTTTCTCAATTTCTGTTTATTATTTATATATTGAATTTTTCTTGTAATCCAACTTTCCCTTAGAATAAGCATTTATCTTAAACTAAAATGAACTCTTTAGCTGCTTAGTCATTGTTAGTAGTTCATTTGAATGGATGACATCTTTGAAAATATTAGCATTTTTTTGGATTATCAGGTAAGGTACAGCTATACATGGACAGGCTTGTGTGACCAAGGTCATCAGATCATTTAAATATATTATGTGGCCCCCAAATTCTCTTATTCTGTATGGTATGTTCTTCCAAAGAGTTTTATTCACATACCTCAAAGATTTGTTTGATCCTACTCAAATCAAATAAGAAGGCTCTGCTCTAAATAATGTACACTTCTACCAGAACATCAAGCACCAGGTCTTTCTATTCCTCGTTGCTGTTATTTCAAGGCTTTCAGGCTTCTCTTGATGCATAGTGGGACTACAGATTGAAGCATAATGAAAGATGTCACTGGTGTAATCAGTCATCCAGTACACTACTAAAGACTGGAGAAAATTATTCTTCATTTGTTTGTTTTCTAGTTTTACCTCACATAAGATGATAGTAGATACAGTCTATGCTCCATTAACACAATTTGTGAAGGGAAAAGTTACAAATCAACCCTGTAAAAATACATAAAAGTAATCTTATTCAACTCACTTTAAGAAACATGTGCTGCTTACCTACTATATGTCAGTTGTCTGGAAAGATAGTAAAATTACACAAAAGAGAATAAGAGCTTAATTTTTGATCTTATAAAGGCGGTCCTGAACTTCCATGCATTTAATTTCCAAACTTCACTTTTATGCATTTTAAACTGACATCATTAATCTAGTTTTAATAAACCTTATTTGAACATTTATGCATCAACTGATATATATTTCAAGTCATGGTGTGGCAGAGTTTCTTGTGAGCTAAGAATTCAGTTTGGAGTTTATTGTCCTTCTTTTTAGTATGGCAGTTTTTATTTGTGCCATTATTTAGCTATTTTGTTGTAGTGATTTCAAACATAAATATGGAAGGTGCCTCTGAATTATCTTCTGGGTTGAGGGGGGAACAATTCCATTAGGTTCTATGTCTTCTAATCCCATTTCAATGAGGAATGTCTGCGTCCATTTGTGTATTTAGTCCTCATTTGAATAAACTCTTCTACAACTTAAAAAAAATTAAAATCACTAATCTCACTGTTTATTTTTAATCATTATCTCATAAAATGAATAGAAAATAGAAAGATCAAAGTGCCAGTAACTTAATATAAGTAAGTCAAATATATGTACATTATTAGACCACAAAAGTGATAAATTTTCAACCCTGGACAAACACTTACTGTGATTAATCAGTTGCCTTCATTTGGAAAGAAGGATAAAATTAATATGTTCCACTAAAGCTATTTGAAAGAAGAGTCATAATTATGGATTTGGAGATATGTTTTCACTTTCTGGGAACAAAACCCTTCCCATGTAACATTTAAGTTCCTGTTTGATTTTGGCTCCTTCATATTCATTATATAGTTCCCTTTAAAGCAAAATAAGGAATACTTGTACCAGATAATAAAAAGATGAATCAAAACCATCCTTATTGAAAGTTTATCTTCCTCTCAGTTGGAAGATCTCTTTGGGAATTATTGAAGACAATCAACACACTTCCACTGGGAGGAATAGCTGTAGGAGACAGGTTAGGGAAAAAGCCCAGAGATCCAGCAAGACATTTCAGGGAAAGGCACTGTTTGAACTTGTTCTGGGAGGGCCCAGCTGATTAGTTAGATTACCTTTCCAAACACAGCAAAAGCTCTTCAGGGTAGAACTGCAGTCTCTGGATAAAGCTTCCTATTTAAAAGCAGAGATTGCCTATGGCATTGGGGCGCACCCAAGTCCTCTGACAACTAGTTTCAAAGCTTGAGGAGATAAAAAATATTAAACTGAGGCAAGCAGACTTGACCAAAGTTATGAAACTAGCAACTAGCAGTTGTGGAGAGAAGTAGGTGGGGGTGGGAGAGGAAGAAGTGGGAGGAAAGAGATCATTTAGGAAGGAAGAATGGGTTAAGAAAATGATCTGAAAAACTTGAACCAAACTTGTCCAAAGAAACTACTTGAGTTCCAATTTTTTGTAAGTTCACTGACTTTCTAGTCCTGTTTTCTCCAAATTTTCTTTCGATTTTCTTTGGGAAAGCAATGGAAGAGTATGCACTAGCTTTTTAAAGGAATGATTTCCCCCAAGAGGTGACAAGAAATAATAGTTTATTTGTCAGACAGATCTATATTATAATCTCAAATGTGACCTCTTTGCAGCTAAGTGACCTAGCTTAGTCCAATAGCCTCTCTCATTTGAAAACAGAAGAAATTATGGCTACTGCCCAAGATGGTTGTGGTAATCCCATGCACATAGTGAACACTCAATAAGTGTTAGTGAACTCATTGAAACCCTAAGCCAATAGTCTGGCTGAACAGGTTTTGAATTATTATTACTAGCTATGTGAGTATGGACAAGATTCACCACTTTGTTAAACCTCAGTTTCCCCCGCTGGAAAACAGGAAAGTTATAAAATGGCAAAGTATCTACTTTAAGAGGTTGTTATGGGATTAACTGGGAAGAAAAAGTTATAAAATATTTATTCTCTGGATATGATACATGGTAAGAGTTCAGTAAATGTTCTTATTATCCATTTTCTGTATAAATGGCTGCTGATGGAGTATTCTTATTAAAGACTCGATTCTTACTCTTTGAATAGTGTAATAAATAGGGTCAACCGAGTAGCATGTTACCTCACGATATGTCATCAAATGCCACATAAATGATGATAATGAACTAAGGAGAGAAGGTGAATCAGAAATGTTCCATGTTTCATTATACTTGCTGCCTAAGATAGACCAAATTGACAATAAAAATGGAAACATACTTAACCTTACTGTGCTGGAATCAAGTTAAACAGCTCAAATTTTAAACTATCCCCAAGTCCCTAATTTATTTAAAAATCAAACACAAATTATAGGATCACTTCTTTATAAAGTACTTCAGTATTTGTAAAAGGAGTACAACTTCTTGAGATATGGAAACTAAAAGAAATTGTGGTTGTAGTATTTGCAAAACTAAAACTGTTCATAATCATTTTCTGATTAAAAATGATAATTCCAAATGTTTACTAAAGAGCACTTTTCTCTACTTGAATCATTAATGATTAAGAATGGAAGTGTATATTGTATATTTCAGAGTAGGTTGGGGGGGGGGGCAAGTATCTTTGTATAGAAAGAATATAGCCAGGTATGGAAGAATCTAAATATCAAGTCAATTATATTATAATAAATTTGTATGGTGACAGAAACAGTAACTAGACTTATTGTGGGGATCACTTCATGATGTATACAAATATCAAAGCACTATAATGTACACTTAAAACTAATAGAATATTGTATGTCAACTATATGTCAATTTAAAAAAAAAAAGTGAATAAATAAACAAACAAAAATCAGGCACAGGAGTTTTCTCTTTTACTGAAGAACTACCGAGCCCTCGGTGTAATGGTAGGAGCCACAGAGGCAGATACAAATGAGATACCATCCAGAAACCCTCCCCACTGCCCTTTTAGTATACTAAGAATATAATAGCGTATGATGGATAAAACTATTTTAAATCTTAGCAAGAAAAAGTGCTAAGTATATACAAAGTATTAACAGGCTGAATACACCGTTTTCTACCAGAGTTTAATTTAAAAGTGGTAATCTAGTGATGACTAACTATAATTAATAAAATGGAGGCTCAAAGGCTCAAAGCTTAGCTTAACAATAAGTAATAATAAACAATTGTTCTCTGCTCTGGGCCAGACATTTTATCTAGCAGAAGAGAAAGGCTTGCACACAACTAATTACAAACTAACTATAATGCTCCTTTCACTGTGACACCTGAGAGCTTGTTAGGAACACAGAATCTCAGGCCCTACTCCAGACTTAATAAACCTGAATGTGCATTTTAACAAGATCCCCAGAGAGTGAGCCCCATTGTGTTTGAGAAGCACTGCTGTGATAGATATATGAGCCAGGGGATACAGGAGCTCACAGGAGGGAACTGCTTTCAGGAAGACATGGCTGGAAACTTGCATCACAGCCCACAAGGCAGCATTTGATGTAATACACTGTTCACATCAGCTTACCTCTTCATATAGGTAGATATGTCACTTGGTGAGGTGTAGGTAGACATATTACTTGCAAATACAGAATTGACAGATATATTAATTCCTACAATATCATACATTGGTGAAAAAAATGACAATTTGATATATTTTTGAGTTCATATACAATACATTTATTGGCATATACTTATGCATTATGATCTTTAATAACATGTTGTTGCTCATTTTTGTTAGTGAAATTATTGATATTGGTGACCATTTGTGTAATTTAGATTTTCACAGAAAAACTTTGCCAACTGTGTCTCGCTGATGTCCAAGCTATCCATTGACTCAATACACAGAAAGACAAGTGATTGAAATGATAACATGCATTGAGAAAGTGGAGAGAACAGAATTTTCCTTCTGTTTGGAAGAATTGGTCAATTACATGACTTACCATAACCTGTCCTCTAAAGACATATGGGTCCTGCTATGGGCCAGACACAGACCTGGGCAGTAAAAGAGCTCACTGGTCTTGATTCCATCCCAACCCCCTCTCAAATCTAGCCCACTTTTGCATGATTTGCAATGAGAGATATATACCTTGATTCAATTAGTACATTCTAATAGTTAGCAGTCTTCACCTAGTAAAAACAGTTCATACTTTTTCTTATTCATCAGACAAAAACAGCTTCCCACCCTTTTATGTACTATGAAAAATATTGTAAGGATGGGGTGAGGGAAGCTGTCAGCAAAGAGACAACAGTGATCCTTGTTTTGGCAGCTACACCTAAGCTGCCAGCTAGAGGGCTCGAAGCCCAACTTAACAGAATGATAACAATGAGTAGGTTTCCATCTCCTTCTATAAGCCAGGCAGTTTTCTACCCTTTTATGTGAATTCGCTTATTTAATCCTTACACTGAATTCATGAAATAAATACTATTATTGTAGTAAGTTGAAGAAAACGAGATCCAAAAAGACTTAGGAATGTCACCAAGATTACTCAGAACTGAAGGATGAATCTACAACCTGAGCTTAAATGAAAAGATTACCAAGCAAAAAGAAAAATCAAATATTTTGATTTTTAAATATAAAACTTCCTTGAAAGCATGCAACTGAAAGTGTTATCTCACACAAAACATACACTTTACTACTTACTATATCTTGCCGTGTTAGATTAGGCATAGCAATACATTGATTGAAACTTGCTGAGAATGCTGGGAGACAGCATGAAAAAGCATCACAATATGAGGAGTATTGAGTGTATCTTTAGTTTGTTGATGCAAAAACAATAATCTATAGGTAATTATGAAACTGAATTGACTCCTAAGACGCCAGTTTAAGTCAGATATGACAACTTTCTTCTTTACCCATAGCTTGAAATGATAAAGACAGCTACACTGGTGGAGAACAAACTATCTTCCAGGCATTTCTCAAAGTGCATTCTATGTATTATTTTATTTAATCACCATTACAATCCTAATACCAGATACTATTAGTCCCCTTCTGCAGATGAGGAAGATTTGGCTGTAGTGAGTTTAAATACTTTAAGCAAGAGGCCATAATGGCAAAGCTGGATATTGAACCTGGCAATCTAATTCCAGAACATGTACTTTCAGCAACTATATACTGCCACAAATGAGAAATGAATCAAAGTGCTGGGTTTTGGCATCATGGGAGAGGGAGTCTGATTCACAAGGATGTACTCACTGACCATGGAGTGCTAAACAGTCTTTTTGGAAAAAACTGACAACCAGGCTGAGAACTGCCTCTGTGACTATGTTGTTGTTAGTTTTCTTAGAGGTGCGGCCCTCTGAACTTACCAAATTGTATCGGAACTTTGGGTCTTTATGTTAAAATGTCCGTCTTTGGCTCCCTCACCATGTTGTCATCACTGCTGGCCCTTTGAAATATTGGCTTGGCAGCTTCTGAGCAATTAATGGGGTAAGCTGGGGCATTTCTCCTCAAAAGGCTTTAGTGCTGAGAGAGGTCAGTGGATTTTCCCCCACTTTCTGTTGCTCAGCATATTCCTGCCTTAAGGTATGCTGTCACGCAAATTACCAGTAGTGCTGGAATCCCAGGGCACATGGTAAAACCATATGCAACATAATGTCGTGTCACACAATTGGTTTAAGGACCTGAAGAATGAAACAGTCTTTTCCATGAATTGCTTTTGACTTCCCTTCTAGCATAGCCACTCCTGCCCCCCTTACCAATGTTTTGGAATCTTTCTCCTTTCTTCTTGGTGAACTCTGTTGGCTAGATTTAGCTTGAATACCTCTTTTCAGGGTTCCTAGGTCACTTACAAAGTGGAATAACTTCCTCTCTGAGCCACAGAGATATATCTTTGTTCATGGGCCACGTTGTTCTGCTCATAGAGCTGTCAGATCTTTTATGAGCACAGCCATGCTGACTGAGGCACGCTGGCATTTAGACAGGGAAAAGGGAATCAGTTCAAACTAAGTTGCCCTGAGGAGGCTGGGTAAGGTCAATATTGACTCTATGGGAAGGAGGTTCTAGGAGAAACTTGCCCTCTAGCTTCAGGTCTGTTCTCGAGATCCCTGTCCATGACTCTGTTAGAAGATGGGCAGGGCTGAAGAACTTTGGGACATTTTATTGTTCTCAGCATTAGAAGAGATTTTGGCCAATTATGCAGAGAAGTGTCAGTTTGCGATGATAATAGGAACATGAGAAATAGAGAGTCATGTTCCAGCCGGGCCCTATTTCTCACCGAGAGTCAGAGAAGAAGATAACTGGACAAAAGATCAGTTCAGCAGATGAGCCACATAATAAGATGGTTACACAGAAAGGCAGCTTCCTGAGCAGCAGCCAAGAGAGAACTGGATCATTTCTCCAGTTTAGTGAAGGGCAGAAGAAACAGTTCTGTCCCCCACTCTCAGGGCATGAGAGCAAGATCCCTTTGACCCAAAGCCTGGCTGGGACTGAGTCCACATCTGGAGCAAACAGGAGGTGGCCAGGACTGACACTCAGGGTGCATATGTCTTTTCAAATCTGTGTTTCTTTTGATAAATAGCCAGAAATGGAATTGCTGGATAGTATGGAAACTCTATTTTTATTTTTTGAGAAATCTACATACTGTTTTCCATAGTGGCTGCACTAATTTAAAACCCACCAACAGGGTACAAAGGTTTAGTTTTCTCCACATCTTCACCAACACTTGCTGTTTATTGATTTATCGACAATAGCCATTCTGATAGGTGTGAGGTGATATCTTATTGTGGTTTTAACTTGCATTTCTCTGGTGATTAGTGATTTGAGCATCTTTTCATATGTCTATTGGCCATCTGTAGGTCCTCTTGGGAGAAATACCTATTCAGGTCCTCTACCCATGTTTGAATCAGATTTTCTTTTCTTTCCTTTTCTTTTTTTTTTTTTTTGGCATTAAGTTGTATGAATTCTTTATGTATTTTGGATACTAAGCCCTTATCCAATGTATCATGTGCAAATATCTTCTCGCATTCGGTAGGTTGTCTTTGTGTGTTGATGGTTTCTTTCACTGCGCAGAAACATTTTAGTTTGATGTAGTCCCATTTGTTTAATTTTTCTTTTATTTCCCTTGCTGGGGGAGCTATATTCAAAAAGATATTGCTAAGAGTAATGACAAAGTGTTTACTGTCTATGTTTTCTCCCACACAATCTCACTTTGAGACTAAGCCAGGAATTTCTGAGCCCAGCTCCATATATCTTCTAGCTCCCTTTTCTCATTTCCTTGTCTTTGGTTTTAATGCTTTCCTGGGGAACTTATTCCTAGCACTCTAGATTTGGATTTGTTTGTTTGTTTATTTATTTATTTATTTATTTATCAGAACATAATACCTCTGAAAATGCTTGAACTTCTTCTCCAGAAGCTCTCCATTTATCCACATCGTTCTTTTTCTTCAGGGATTACTCCTTTCCCCCACGTTACCCAGCTTTCCTCAGATTTGCCCTGTCTCCTCTGGGAAGTCATCACATTACTCTAATTCCTTATACCTCAATGGTGGGATGGCATCTCAACCAGTATTTCCCAAACAGAACAAATCTTTATTTCTGATACTTCTGTGTTTATTTCTGTTCATTGTTTACTATATCTTCTTTTCTTTTTTCCTTTTTTTATTGAATAGCGAATCAAAATCATACTGAATATATCCAAATAAAATTTCTTACACCGGTTCCCTATTTTTTATCTCAACTGCTGTTGTGTAGACCCCAATTATCCCTTACTTAAATAGTTGCAAAGTCTTCCAATGAATTTCCTGCATCTCAAATATTTACTACCCATCCCCTCAATTAATCTTTCATAGAACGTCCTGATTAATATTACTGGTCATACAATTTTCCTGCTTAAGTATCCAATGCCATTACAATCTGGCTCCTGGATTTAAAACACTGCTCCTTCCTCAGAACTTAAGCATGCCTAGAAGTTCTTGTAGATGATGATTTTCCAAGACAAGTATGGGCTGGAAGTAGTACGGAAACAATGTGAGAAATCAGCCTTAGTTTGTCTATTCAGCAGCTTGCCAAGGTGTCTTATCAGAATTGCAATTTTAATGAGAGATCCAGAAATGTTCTAGGCACCTTTATGCCTCTCCACCCCTTCCAGGAAGTATTGTCATTGGGCACTGAAGAGACCCAATGGAGGGTTCCTACACTATCAGGCAATGAATCATGAAAGGAACCAAAAGGTTTTTTCTTTAGTCATACTTTAGCTGGGTCCAAGAACATATATCTAAGGCTATCAGTATTTTTTAACCCTTACTCACATCAATAATATGGGACTTGATGAGCTGCATTCATAAAACTGGGAGGGGGATAAAGAAAGATAGAGAGAAAAGATCCTATGATCTTTATTACAGTTTTATATATGCAATTAAGACTCCCTTACATCTGGGCAAGTTGACAGCTTAGGCTGATCTCTTTATCCTGCCAACTGAAATGTTCTGCAATTCTCCTTAAGTTGTTGACATGTTGTTTAAAGAGGGAAATGTGCCCTCATCTAACCTGCCTCAGCTTGAGTCTTTGCTTATAGCCCTGAGTCCTTGGCCTTGCCAGGGCAAGGTGTGGCTTTGGGAAGAGTGAACCAAGTTCATAATCTTGAAGTCATGGAATACAGGACATAAAAGCGGTCATGCCACTGAGCATGGGTACAATAAGCAGGGCCTGGCACCGGTAGGTAGAAGATATGGCACCCCAAAAGAGTCTGCAAAAGAAGGATGTTAGAGAGAAAAATAAAAAGTCAGGTCAGAGGCTCTGAAGGCATTGATTTCTATATTTGGGCACATTTACATATGTCTGTCTAGTGAAGCTCACTCTAGGCCAAGAGCCATCAGCTCTGTAGGCTTTGGTGAGGTCCAGTCATCACTTACTTTACAGAGAACATATAGTCCTGGCTTGACGAGCTTTGCTGATAAATTGGTAATGGGTTTGTTACAATAAGGTTAGAATCAATGTGATAACCTTTTGAATATAAATATGACAACAGGAAGAGAAAAAGAGACAACAGTTAAGATTATTTCTTTTTTTCTAAACAAACAAAAACCGTATTTCAAATTCTTTTTCTGCTGGAACCAAGAACATGTAGATAAAAGCCTGTTCCACAGTTTTACCCCAAACCTTTGTAGTCATGTAAGTTAATTTTATAAGAATCAGAGTATAAACATGAGTGTATAGTCCAAATATGCTCAAGCCCCAAAGAAGTTGCAGGAATATTAATACTCATCAGGAGCAGCTACATAATTTGTGGAGCACAGTGCAAAGTAAAAATGAGGGGCTGCTTGTTCAAAAAGCAGGAAAAAACTGTCATTAAAGGAACTAAAATCTAAAGTTTTTATTTATTTTGCAGTCTTTCTTTTGACCTATCATGGTGTTTTAAAATGTCTTTCTAATTTAAAAAAATCCTTAAAATTGTGTATTATTAGCTTGAATTTTGCCATTCATGTTTATATTGTGCAATTGTAATTTTTCAAAGCAAATATAATAACATTTCACTTGTTTGCAGAATCAGAGAAATTAGACAATTCTTCCTTTGTAGATCACACATGCACATACAATTCTTTCTTTCTCGAATAGTGGAAACACTAGGCAAAACTAACTCAACTATTTTGATTTCACTTCTTGATATGCACACATTCTGCCAACACTCTACCTTCAGCTTAGTTATGGGTAAAGAGGGACTGAAAGACCAAGAACTGTGGATGGCGCTATTCTTCCTTTTCTCTCCATGTCATTATTTTCAGTGTAAGTGGTTGGCTAATACAAGGAATTAACACAAGAAAGAAAGAACATTGTGCTGGGTGCTTTGGGACTCAAAGAACACATATCAGCAGTCTAGTTGTAGTTAAAAAACAAATAACACAGAGTTAAATTTAAAGAAGTACAGTGATAGGACAATATTGCTAGTCAGTATATGATATGTTAAGGAAGCAGTAGAGAGAACTGAATAATTTGAGGAGAGAAATAAAATGGAGTATGGGAAAGGTCAATATCATCAAAAAAAAATCATCCTAACCACATTTTCAATAAGAAGAAATAATAGTCTCTTATCTGAGAAAATTTGAATTATGGTTGTATTTGGAAACATAAAGATGACTAAAAAGCCAAGAGTTAGGCCAAAGCGATGAAAAATTAGGATAGAAAGATAATCCTGGACCAGTGTGCAAAACCCTAGCTAAAACATGTCAGCTTTATTACTATAAGCATTGTTATTGTTAATAAGAAAATAATAAGAGCTACCATTTGATGATTCCCTACTCCATGCTAGGAACTGTGACCATCCTTTATATGAATTAATTAACTCCTTTTTTGAATTATTATTAGTTTCAGGTGTAAAAAACAATGTACTAGTTAGACATTTCACCCCTCACAAAGTGATAACCCCCCCTCCTCCAATCTTATTGCCCCTCTGACATAGTATATATCCATTACAATTCCATTGACTCTATTTCCTATGTTGTACTCCACATCCCGTGACTACATATATATTAAATTATAGTTGACATACAATATTATTCAGCTTCAGCTTCATGTGTACAGTGCAATGGTCAATCATTTACACAGTCCATGGAGTGGTCTCCCTAATAAGACACATGCCCATCTGACACCCTACAAAATCTTTACAACATTATTGATTATAGTCTCCAAACTGTGTTTCATACCCCCCTGGCAATATTGTAGTTACCAATTTATGTTGTCTAATCACTTCTAATTAACTCCTTTAATCTTCATGACAAGACATGGACTAGGAACTGTGAATCAGACTCATTTTTACAGAAGAGGATATTATGTTAAATAACTTGCCAGTGGCCTCACAGCTGGCAAACAGAAGTGCCAGAATATTTGAGGATAAATATTGGAGCATTTGGAGAAGGGAAATTACAGAATCAGAGACAGCTGAATATGCCAATAATGTGTAGGACCATTGGGTTGAGATATTCTGGAGGCACTTGTTAAATCAAAGGCAATATTGAAATATAGAGATGTGAAATTTTAAAAGCATAGACTAGGAAGGAGCAATGAAATTGAAAAGTGAAAGAAAGATATAAGAAACAGTATAATAGAAAAATCAACAGGTTTGAGGGTTGGATGTATCACTGGCTAAAAGATAGCTAAGAATCAAAGATTGTCTATTTATACCAGAGGTGTATTAATCCAGCCCTTTGTGTATGAAAGGATTGACCAACAATTTAATGAACTAAGGAATTTATCCTGAAGCATCAGCATTTCCTGTTAGTCAGAAATAATGTCAGAAAATAGGTGTTATAAAGAAAATCAAACTGTTATACAGCAGAGGAAGGTGACTGAGAGTGAGTAGGAAGTAGCACATTTAGAAAAGAATGGCCAGGGTCACCAGAGGAAGTGACAACAGAGCTGAAATTTGAATGACGAAAAGTCAGCCATAGTGGTGAATAACTTTGATGCAAAATGCCCAAAGGATGAAACAACCTTGGTATGTTTGAGAACAAAAGAACCAGTTTGGCTGGAGGTTGGTGAGGGAGAGGGAAAGTCGTATGAGTTAAACTTGGAGAGTTGGGCAATGGCCAGGTCATGCAAAGCTAAAAGACCCAGTTTCTCTTCCCAAGTAACTCATAATCTAGTGCAGGAGGCGAATTCATACATGAATGTTTACTCTACACTACAGCATGATAAATGCTCTGATAGCAACCTGTACAGGTGATAAGTGAGCACAGTTCAGTTCTACCTCCTGGAATCTGACAGGTATCTATGACCTTCCTTCACACAGACCACCATCACACCCCACTGCCCCCCTTCAGTGCAGCTCCAAAGCTCCCACCACTCCCCAGCGAATCTGAGTGCCCCTCAGAAATGGGGAGTAAAGACTTGGGCTTGTTGTCTAGAAATCTCTTTGAGCCCTTGTGAAGAGAGGCACTCAGTAAACAAGTCCTGGGATTATCTCACTGCTTTATGAGATCAAAGCACCTTACAAACATTAACTAATTGAGCATATCACGTTGCAGTGTCAGTGTTGTAAGGAGTCTCTGTTTGAGCTCTTTATTTTTTTTTCTAAAATGCCTGACTACGCTTGGAAGGTATGACTTCCACATTGACTTCAGTGAACAGAAAGCCTTTATTTGTCCCTCCTTCTCCACTCCTAGAGAACTTGATCTCCACTTGGAGAGTGGGGGAGTTTGGTGAGGATGGCACCTAACAGAAGCTTTAGGTTCCTTACCCCAAGGCCAATTTGAGAACATTTGAGGTAGAGCTCTCTTAATGAAACTAAGATTATAGGAAATATTAAGATATAAGGAAATGTTAAGATTATAGGGCCCGACCCTGTGTGGACTTGTACTCTTTGCCATGCTCTGTGAACTCAATGACATCTCTATAATCTTAGCCAAATATCTCGCAAATATATTTTGTCACAAGAGAGACTCAGAAAGAAAGCACATATAGATCCATGCTGCAGAATCACTTGTTAGTTTGTTGACAATGCAGGTTGCTGGAACCTTCTCAAGAGCTGTTGAATCGGAATTCCAGGAATCTACACTTTAATAAGCTTTCTAGTTGCTTCCCATTCACATGCAATTGAGAACTATTGTAGAAAAATCAACTGAAATCTCAGGTCAGTTGAATTTCATTAATACGTATTTATTAAGCACCGACTGTGTGTAAGGCACTGAGCCAGATGCTGCTGAGGAGACAGAAAAGGAAGACCCAGTTCCAGCTCAAGAAATACATATTCCAGTAGGAAGAGAAAAGAGACTAAGAAGACAGTTGATTTTAATACAAGACAGAGCATGGTAACGATATGCAAAGTATAATGATGGTTCAGAGGAAGCAGGGATGGTACTCATTGGGGGTCCAAGGCATTAAGGGTGAAGCCTTTCTCGTTCAACTCTGAGGGATGATAAAGTTTTCAACTGCTTACAACCTCACCATCAGAAGCACACACTGTGAAGACAGTAAGCTCTGGATCCCAGTTGGGGCTCTGCTCCTTTGCTACATGATCTTGGGCAAGTCACCTACCATTTCTGGGCTAATATATTCATCTATAAAATGAGGTAGCCAGCAAGATTTGAGGTCCTTTCTGCTCGAAACTTGATTACTCTGGCTTTATCTGCTTCAGTGATGTAGGGATGGGTATTACGGCTTTTCAGACTGACTGTATAAAGACCATGAGATGTGGAACGTTGTCGGCAGTGAGAGCTGTGTGCCAGGTGGAGAGGTGTGTTGAAGCCAGCACCTGCTTCAGCTGGGCTCCCAGACAGGTTTGGTGAGAAGGGGAAGTGCTGTTTGTGTGGTGTCTGTCACTGCTGGTTTAGAGTTGTTTACTTCTCCTTAAATACTCGCAGTAAGGAGAAAATACAGAGTTTTGTTGCTGCTGCTGCCGCCTCATGATTTGTTCTCCTAGAAATAAACAGATTTCCTCACAGAAATGTCAGTGAGGCCTCCATAACTAATACTGAACTAAGAGAACAGAAAAGACTGGGAGGAAATATTTTGAGTGGAACTTTGTCCTGGGTGTATATGGGCTTCAAGAGGGACGGGGATCAGGTGTGCAGAGGTGAGTTTGCTGGGGATTTATAATGGCACTTTCATGTCCCCCAAGTTTAATGACCACCCAGATTATGCTGGTAAACATTTTGTTCCTTCTTTCATTTTAGGGATGGAGGTTTTGTAGGTGGTGAGGGGTTTGTAAAGCAAGAACGAGGCTAACGGATTCTTCTGGTGCTACTTTGGAGCCTTCTGAAGAATGAGTGCTGTCTTCCTGGACAAGCAATTTCTAAGTGTTGTCTCCCATGTGACTTCTCCTGTATAAAAAGAGCGTGTAGAAGGCAAATCTTCCGAGTTTCTCAATGTAGATGGCATGGTTTTGAAACCTTTGGACAACTTTCAAAGTTTCAGTGTGAATGACTTAGAATGCCTTGAGGGCAGTGGTGTGCAGATAAATGTTTAACTGGCTGGAAGAGCCTTGACTTGTAGCATTTGCTGATTTCTCAGGTGCAAATATTCTCATCATGTCCAATTTCAGTGTCCTGAGGTCACTAAACGCAGAGTAGGGAAAAAGTACACACAACCAGCTTTAGCAAGTGAGTCCCAGCTGGCTCAGCACACCACTGTGTGAGGATATTTCTAATGTCCTTTTTATGACCAAAACTAGGTTGTCCATTTAGTTGAAAGACTGAAATTCTGAGAAAGAACAAACCAGAGTTATCTTTAGGTACTTGGTGGGCCTCTGAAGTGTTAGGGCTGTAACTGCTGAGTCCAGTCATTGTGAATCAAGCTCTGCTTGACTGAGGTCAAAGGTCACAGGTGCAGCCTAACCACCTGCTACATGAGCTCTTCTTCAGAAGCTTCATTTCTACCTGGTTGTGGTCACTACTGTTGTGAGTAATCGTGGTTCTCATCTCACTTTAAAATCATTCTGAAGAACTCTGTTGGATCATGAAGTTGGGGCCAGCTGCATCTTCTTTTAGCATTGTGAGGTTGAGAATCCTATGGAAGACTTGTGAACAATCATCAAGACAGATAGAGGTTCTTTAAGATGGACTCCAAAAGGGTTTTGAGATATAGAAATATCACTTTGCACTTGTTCAAATGTGACATATGCAAGTTCAATGTTTGAACAATGCCATGTAGTGAGTCTCTCTAGATATATTTTCATTTTTGTCTTTTTTAATTTCAAAGCATAAAGAAGGAACTGGAAATAAAAATAAAGTAATACAGAGAACTATAAAGTAAAAGCAATATTCCCTCCTTCCCACCTCCAATTACAAACCTCAGAATTAACCGCTATTAACAATTGGGTATGTATCATTCCAATTGTATTGCTATTCTTATTCAAACACAGATATGGAGGTTTTATTTCTGTTTTTAATATGTTTGTTTTGACAGTGTAAAAATGAGAACATAGTGTATATAGTTTAAAACTTGCTTTTTCAATTAACAAAACATATAATAGGTATCTTTTTAATTAGCTCCTTCAGCTCTATCTAGCTCATTTCGATGGATGCTTAAAATTTCAAGTAATATCTATCTAGATGGTCTCATTTTTCCCCATTACAAACATGCTGAAATAAACAACTTATTTCAGGAGGAGGTAAGTGGCTAAGTTTGGTGATTTCTTGGAAGACATTGTTTGAGTTGAAATTCTGGCCTGCCATCTATTATCTGTGTGACTTTCAGCATGTTATTTAGCCTCTAAATTTCATAATCTGCAAATTGAGATGAATAATAATAGTATCTAATGTTGTCATAAGAATTAAGTAAATTAATGCACATGCTTAAAACAAAACCAGGCACACAAAAAGCACTCAATAAATGTTAATTCCTACTATGTGTATCTTTACACACCTATTGGTTGGCCTTCTACATACCTAGAAGTGAGTCAACGTACACACAATCATTGCTGAAAAGCTTCTGGCTAGCTCTAGCAACCCACTTCTTGAGGGCATTCTTAGAGCCATACCTAAAGTATGGATACTTTACATTTGGATTAATAATGTTAAATTGCCCCCAACCTTCAATGCTGTACCATTTTGAATTCTAACAACCACGTAAATAAAGTATGTCTCTTGCCAACACTAGAGCTTATCCATTGCCTCTTTTAAAACATTACACACTTGGCTGGGTGGGGGGGAGAGTTTAACAAAGAAACAATGGATTCTACCAGCACTTCTGTCTGGGAAAAAGCTGCCTCTTCAACCCTCACCTCGAAGCCAGACAATTCAGTTCCTCCTCATATGTTCCTGGCACTTTTCAAGCTGCTGCCCCAGCACTGAAGCTCAGAGTGAGTACAGTTAAACACTAGCATTTCTAGTTAGTATGGAAGTTGGATACCACCAACTAATAGGTGATTTCTTTCTACACTGGATTGTGCAGGTGTTGTGCTTACCATCTTGGAAAATATATTGACATACAAGAGACTTTGCTTCACCCTCTTCAAGCTTTATACTCTCTCCACCTTCAGCATGGTGCTCAAATTTGCCTCAGCAATGAACACCTTCTAAAAACTGGATTATATCCTAAGCTGATGCCAAAGAACAAACTCAAACTCAGGAAAATGGAGCTGTTAATGAACAGTGTTAAAATTTAGTACAAATGTTCTTATGGTGCTATTTATGGTGACAATACCAGGATAAGTTTTCATACAATTTAAGTCTATGGTTTTTTTTGACCATCTAAAGAATGAATGTTGCATACTAAACTTGTCTAGAAGGACATAAATCAAATAGCCATAAAAGCAAAGCAAGCTAATAACAAATACACTAACTCAGTAAAAGGCAAGATTTTTTCAATTGTATTTGTTTTTAAAAAGATGCCTCTAATACATTTTTTTCAGCTCCATAATTTGAAATGTGATTAGTTGCTGAGCTGGGTTAGAAGTTCTTGTTTATAAAACAAAAGGAAATTGTTGTGCCTGATTGGGACAGTATTATTTCTATTAATGTTTTATAGATAGTTAAGTATAGATCTGTAATAGAGGATACTTACATCAATTTGCAATAGTGTGCATAAACTTTATAGTTTGAAATAAGTAACAAAAATAAGTATTTTAGGTTGAACTTATTTATTTCATAAAATAGTATAATAGAATAAGGAAAGTAAGTATTCTTTAGGAACTAAACTTGAATTCAGCTAATGTGATTAAATTTCCTATTCATGTCCCTAATTTTTTTCATTAAGGTATAATTGACATATAACATTATATTAGTTTCAGTTATACAACATAATGATTTGATATTTGTATATTGTGAAATGATAACCACAATACATCTAGTTAACATTTGTCACCATAAATGGTTACAACAATTTTTTTTTCTTCTGATGAGAACTTTTAAGATTTCCTCTCTTAACAACTTTCAAATATTCAGTATGGTATTGTTAACTATAGTCATCATGCCGTGCATTATATTCCCATGACTTATTTATATTATAACTAGAAGTTTGTACCTTTTGACCACCTTCACCCATTTTACCCACTCTGAACCCTCATCTCTGGCAACCATCAATCTGAATCTATAAGCTTATTTTTGTTGTTTTTTTTGTTTTTTTGTTTTAATGATTTCACATATCATATGATACGATAAGAGACATCATATGGTATTTGTCTTTCTCTATCTGACTTATTTCACTTAGCATAATGCCCTCAAGGCCTATCCATGTTACAAATGACCAGATTTTATTCTTTTTATGGTTGAATAATATTTCATTTTGTTTGTGTGTGTGTGTGTGTGTGTGTGTGTACTAAATAATGTTGCAATGAATATGGGGGTACACCTATCTTTTTGAGTTAGTGTTTTAATTTTTTTCAGATAAATACCCAGAAGTGGAATTGCTGGATCGTATGATAGTTCTATTTCTATTTTATTTTTTGAGGAATCTCTATACTGTTTTCCATAGTGGCTGCATCAATTTACATTTCCACCAACAGTGCACAATGTTCCTCTTTCTCCTAATCCTCACCAACACTTATTTCTTGTCTTTTAGGTAATAGCCGTTCTAACATGTGTGAGGTGATATGTCACTGTGGTTTTGAGTTGCATTTCCCTGATGATTAGTGATGTATCTGTTGGCCGCTTGTATATCTTGTATATCTTCTTTGGAAAAAGGTCTACTCAGAGCCTCTGCCCATTTTTTTGTCAGATTGTTTGGGGGTTTTTTTCTCTCTTGATTTGTATGAATTTTCTTTATATTTTAGATATTAGCCCCTTATTAGTTTTTGATTTGCAAGTATTCTCTCCCATTCAGTAGGTTGCCTTTCATTTTGTTGATGGCTTTCTTTCCTGTGCAGAAGCTCCTTAGTTTCATGTAGGTCTGCTTGTTTATTTCTGCTTTTGTTGTCTTTGCTTTTGTTGTCAGATTAAAAAAATTTTTGTCAAAAAAATAAATAAGATGTTACAAGTTTGACACAATATATATTATAAAGTTTGATTAATCTAAAGAACAAGTTAGCCAGGAGCTACAGGTAATGAGAAGAATCATGAAGAAAGGGCCAGGGGAGATAAGAATCTCTTATGTCCTTTTCACTGGGCACAGAGATCTTCACTACTGAGAGAGCATATTGCTGCTACTATCATTTAGCTTTGCTCCAGGTAGTTTCTTGGCCAGACACCTTATTTCCCCATTCTTGTCTAGAGTCTATGTGCCTTGTCTAGGGACAGAAACAAGTCACAATGGTTTGGGATGATTTTGCTAGCATGTCTGTATCAGATACATGCAGGTAGAGGCCATGACACTAAGAGCTGTCTCAGACAGGAGTAATGTGGCATCACCTCCCTCCCTAACAAGCAGATCATATTCTCCCAGGCACTCTTTGCCTGGGAGGCCAGATTATAACTGTCACTCATCAGACCTCCCACATGTGTAACTTTCCACTTTTATTTTGTAAAGTGGTAGTTGAAGCATGGGGAATAAGAACTGTATTTCCCAGCATCCTCCTCAGACAGCATAAACTATTCTCACAGACATAATCCCATGAGACCATAATGCATTTGAATGCTTCTTGGAAGTTCGGTATCGCCCAAGAAAAGAGACTAAGTTCTGTTGAAACCAAAGTATTGTTTACAAAGTAAACGCAATCCTCTGTCAAACAGTATAATCTCCTTCCTCATAGGAATGTGGCAATCTCATTCTGGGTAATATAGAGACTGAATTAATAAATCAGAAATCACCAAACTGAGGTTCAGAACAACATGCCTAGAAATTGGCTGTTGTAATAGTCATAGAATAGAAAGGGAGAGGTGAAATTTTTAAATATCTGGACAAATAAAGTGATGTATTCTCCTGGATAGATCACCAGTTCACCTAATTACATATGCTTTTAGAGATTGGATTGGGACTATCTGAGCATGTTTATATAGTCAAAGAAGCCATAATCTCAGCTGTAAACAAGCATGTTCAGTTAAAGTGGAGATCTTTTAATTGTCCCAAGTTAATGTAGACAATATGCAGGATATAGCTATAGACAATAAAAAAATACATTCTCTTTGTGGCTTAGATTATCTGTTAAGTACTAGAAGAACTAGTAGGATAACAAATCTGCACTGTACTTTCACACAGATAGCATCTGTTTGAGACTGGCGACATGAAAGCATGTAATCAGGACAACTTTCCATTTTATACCTTCCAGAACATAAAAAGGAGATGATTGTTCCTTTTGTTCTCATATCTTTCCCAAGTTGGTAATTGGACTCAATGTCTACTAGAAGTTATAGGCCAGTTCCTAAGAATGACCCTTCTTCTTTGTATTATACTGTCAGTGGGAATCAAAAGTAAAAGAGGAGTGGAAATACATCTTTTAAAATTAAAGGAATGTTCTCTTTCTGATTTGGGGAAATTTATTTCCTTAGAGATGACAGAAAATGTTACCTCATTGATATGATAGAATGGCTCAAAGCCATATTTTATGGTAAAAACACATAGGGATTCCTATTTTTAGGAAAAGTTTGAGGAACTTCTTACAATACAAGGCACCCAAGTATCCCCTCCATTCCCTCCAGACTGTCTCTCTTTATCATCCAAAGTCCCCTCTGAAGTCAACTGTGGCTCAGCACAAATAAGTGACAAAGCCTGGTGGACAAGAATCTAGATTGAGATGGATAGCAGGCTCTGCTTCAGCTTCCGGTGTCAGTGTATAGAGCATTGATTCTGAGCACAAAATGGACTCTAATAATTCTGACAGCTGTCAGTCACAATGTGACAGTCATGCCAGAGCATCAAGTGAAAGGTGTACTCAGGGAACGCCCTAACCAGATAACTCCAGACTCAGGGTGGAGTGTGACCAACTGGATGGCTTTATCGGACTGCAGATGGGTCCACCACACCCAGTCTTGAGCATAAAATCCGAGCTCTCTGATGGCTCATTGCTCAGCCCTCAGCTGAGAGCTGCACCTACACTAGTCCCAGATGGAGCACTTGAAGTCTTGCCTCCTGACCATCTCACCAGCGCTCCGAAGGGGCTCTCGCTGAACACTGGACTCTCCCTCTTATCCTTCTTTCATAAGACTGTTCGCCTTGCCTAACCCTATTGCTTACAAACCTGTGCGATCCTCTTGTGTGAAACCACTCTACTTAGACTATTGGAGGCTATCCTCTGGCCAGAGCCTTGGTTAATGCCTGTGGTAAACCGAGTCAGAAGGACTAGATCCTTAGTTTTATTCTAATAAAGTCTGACATTGCAGAAAGACACAAAAGTCTGTGAGACTGCTACTTTGATAGTCACGTACCACTCACGCCAGTCTGGCAATCAGAAAACACTAACATTTTTATAAGTTCTGCCAAAACTCAACCACAAAAATGTAGAAACGGAAAAGAAACAGAGTGATAGCAGAGATTTCCTTAATGGCACAAGGTGTTCTACAATGATGAATGTGTTCCATTGCTATTTTTAAAAATTTACCTTTTTCTGGAGTCACTAAGCATTTTGACAGAGAGACTAGATTCCTTTTCAGTTTGTACGTGCATGGTTCTCACTCAGCACCAGTGACAGAAGCTCGTATTTCTCCCAAGCAAGTGAAAATCTCCATCCTTTTGTACACAGTTTCATAGGCATATGAACTCTCTGACTCTCTCAAAAGCAATTGAAAGAAATATTCAAATGAATCCAGCTAATGTCTTTATCTTGCAAGAGTATCTGAAAAGCAAATCAAAACAAAACATTCTCATTTCTCCACCCATACCTGTCCGCAATTATAACCTGTTGTACCAGGAACTCCTCTGCTTAGATGTACCTACATCTCATACGTGGACGCTGAGCTTCTAATCCACAGAGAACTAAAGCTTGGAGATGCAAATATATTTATAGACTCAACCTCAGGGAAGACTCAGTGATCTCCTAGGGGTTCTAGGCATAATCCTGAATAAAAAATGCATAAGATACTTTCCTGTTATAAAGGGTCTACCAGGAGAAACAGAGAGTCAAATAACTACAATTCAATATAAAGTGCAGTAGGAAGAAGTGCTAATTAACACCAATGTTTATGAGCTATAAAGTTAGAAATATTTATGCAAGCTGATAAACCTTTTTGCACACATACTTACTTATTTGCAAATCAATTCATTTTAACAATAAACTTTGATTGCTAGAGATGCACACTAATTATTTTAAGATTCAAGAACACAGGGTTGAAACATAGCAGCATTTCCAATTACATCCTCAGCACAGCCCACAGTCAGGATGACATGGTAAAACTGATTTGACCATTTGGGTGGCTATAGCCACAAACATGGAACAAAAAGGTGTTTCCAGTGCAGGGCCCAGATAACATTGCTCTGTTCCTGCAGGAGAGGTAGTTGCAGGTACTTATTTTCACCTCAAGAGCCTGCTTTCTATTTAAAACCCTGGAAAGTATGGTAGCTGGAAATGACTTACCCCTTCCTGGGTCTGCTTTGCTGCTCCAGGCCTGTGGTTCTCCAGTGGCAGTGTGATGGAGCTGTGGCCAGCAACCTGGGCAAATATGTCATTGGAGCGGTTCAGTGATTGTTAGCCTGGACAAATGGTAAAATACATGCACATCATCCTTAGCATCTTTGGAAACAAGAAAATAACACATGAAATAAAGACCGTTACCCTGTTTCTCTCTAAAGTAATAGAAATAGCTTTTAAAACTTTTAAATTTTTGTTATTAAAACTGCAATATTCCATTCCTGAACTTGTCTCACTTTGTTTCTGTAATTTGGTCTTTGTTTTAATGGAAAATGGTAAATGACATTCACAATTTGGCAAACACTCACTGAGGACCTACTAAGTGCCAGGAATGGCTCAAAGCAGGTGTCACCTATAATTAATTGAGAAGGGTGTTCAGTGGCTTGAGACTGAGGACACTGACGTCTAGTCTAGGATTAGCCAAAGGAGACAGGAACAGGAGTTTACAGCAAAGAAAGTAGAGGTTTATTTAAGGAAATGGTATCAAGCCTGGAGACACAGGTGAGCTAGCATTCATAGGTGAGATGTCTCCCAGATGGTATGGAGGTTACAGATTATACAGGGCAAAATCACAGGACAGCGTGGGTTAGGGATTCTAGGTCATGTTGGGAGCTGATTGGTTGGAGGTGAGGTAAGGGTAATGAATCATGTCTTCAGGTCTTGAGGACAGTTCTGAGGTCTTTTCCAGAGTACCCCTGTCCAGTCTCATGGGAAAGTAGCCAGGGGGTCGTTCAACTTAGGGCTCGGGAGCTGAAACATAACTTAGGTCAAGATGTCATCTTTAGCCTACAGGTTCAGAAGATGTGACCATTAGTCAGGTCTGGGCTACTGTCTTCTGCTGCCTCAGGGGTTGCTGATTATCAGGGGAGAGGCTAGATGAGGGGCATACACAGAGAGATGATTTCTAGAGCTAGGATTTAAAACTAAATTTACTCAAAGTTATAAAGAACTTGGCTTTAAAAGTAGCATTATCTTTCTCATAAGAGCAACTTTAGTGTTCACACTTCTCACACAGGACAGAAGACAGACATCATAGAATTATAATGATAAATTCACACAACTGCACTGGTAAATTGTATGCATTATGATAAGTATTCTTTGAAATGACTTATTAATCGTAGTTATTTTTTCTTTTATGAACCTGCTTTTCTTGGTTTTACACCCCTCACTAATATAAAAAAACAAAAAAACATTTATTATTTATATATTTGTTGATAAATGGCAACAATTGCACCCCAAACTTTTATGTTAAGAGGGCCCCAATTCAGCTCATGGTCATTGTTATTAAATGCAGCTAAGTTTCTCTATAGTTTAATCTTACTGTGTGGCCTTAGGTCAACGTTTTACTGATTGTTTTCCATGGCTTTCTTGACAAAGACAGAATGGAAAAATATTGAGCCATGAAGACAGTTCTTCTGAACCTTAGTCTAACCTTGCCCACAGACCTCTGCAAGCATGATAAACTAAATTCTGCTCTTAACGTCTAGTTGCTGGATCCCTCCGCTTATAAAAGTTATAGGGTCTTGACTGCTGACAACCTACCTGTATCATACATGCTCTGACTGACACATTTGTCAATCTCTATTTCCATTACATCATCTGTAATACATCTTGATTTGATTCCCTAAATAGCCAAGCATTTGCATTTGATTTTTCTCTTTAAAATTAAATACATGATATTTTTCTGGGAAAACAATGAATTATTGAAAAGTCTTGGCTTGGATAACAGGATTGCACAGTGGAAATTCCTGGAAAATGAGGTGTGCCTGAGGGGCATATATAAATTGAAGGATAAACAAATACCCCATCTGTTGGAAATATTTATTTCTGAGAGCAGACTTTAAAATTTCATCTGAAGGTGTGCATTACGGACATAGGTGTACATGCCCCTTTTCCAAGATCATTTGGGTTACAACTATGTCCATTAAACTGACATTGAACAAGGATTTTCTTCAAACTCATCTCTTTAGCCAGGAAGGACAGGATTGGGGAGGCTTCATCTCTTTTCTTCTTGCTGATCCTTGATGGAGTTTCTATTTTTCACCTTGCTTTCTGGCTATCTTCCAAGTAAGCACGCTCTCATTGCTTTCTTTTTGCTAGATTCAGTTTGGAGTCACACTTGCATCTGACAGTCACTGAATTTACATTTGCTCTGTTCAACGTATGAAGCTGTAGTCATCCATCCATCCACTCATTCATTCATTAATCTATTATTCCACAAACATTTATTGAGGGATTAGTATTTCCCAGTATTTAACTAAATGCTGAGCTTATAAAGATAAATGAGCCATTGATGGAGATATGAACTTGGAATTTTTTTAATTTGGTTTTTTCTTTTGAATATTTTTGTAGTTTAGATGGGTTATTTGGATTTACTATTTAACATTTTATGCCTCATTTGGCTATATAAATAAAAGCATTCTACTTGATATTGACCTATTTTTGTGACTGCTTTGAGATTTGAATCTATATGGTGTTCAATGTCTCCAAAAGATGAAATGATAATGGCTGGCTAATAATATATATTATCTCATTTAAATATTATCTCATTTAATCCTTACAACACTCAGGTGAGATAGGTACTATTATTACCCTTGGTTATTATCTGTATTATCCCTATTTTATAGAAGAGAAGCAGAGATCCAGGGAGGTTAATTAATCTGATAAGAAAGATCATACACTTAATAATTCACCGAGCTTGAACACAGTCCTGGTCCGCCAGACTCTATAACCATCTCTTGGACCATTATCACTAGTTCCCGGAGTGGGTTATTAAGGTCTTAATATATTGAGAGAAATTATCAAAGTATCATTTTGGTCCCCAGCTGCCATTAGCCTCATCTTCTCACTGGGCTTCAGCCACGCTGGCCTTGTTAGTTCATTGAACTTACCAGGGTCTCTCCACCCTCAGTTACTTCACAGAGGCCTATCTCCTCTTATTCTCCAGGTTCTGTCCAGGTGCCACTCATTCTCCAAGCCTCAGTTTACATGTCACTTCCTCAGAGATGTCTTCCCTGACCATGAGCCTCCAGGCCTTCTTAGGTATCCCTGTTGTATGCCCTTTGTGCATTCTGTTGTTTCTCCAGTTACTATCACAAATATCAATACCTACATGTAATTAAGTATGTATTTGTTTAACATCTGTCACTCTTGCTCAACTATCTTGTCCATGAAGACAGAAACAATGTTGTGTAATGGTTAACTTTTTGTGTCAATTTGACTAACCATGAAGTGTCCAGATTGAACATTATTTATCTGTGAGAGTGTTTCGAGGTGAAATGAGCATTTGAATCGATGGACTCAGTAAAGTAAATTGTTTTCCTCAATGTGATTGGGTGTCATCCAATCTGTTGAGAACATGAATAGAACAAAAGGTGGAAGAAGGAGGAATTTTCCCCTTTTCCCTGCCTCACTGCATGAGCTAGAACATCTCATGTCTTCTCCGCTTGCCTTCGAACTGGGGTTTATACCACAGGCTCCTCAGTTCTTAGCCCTTTGAACGTGGACTGAATTATACCTCTGGATTGTTTTGGTTGCCATCTTACAGACAGCAGAATGTAGTACTTCTCAGACTCTACAATTGTGTGAGCCAGTGCCTCAAAACAAATCTCTTTTATACAATATATATTTATTACCTAGAAGGCACATATATATAATATATTTATTATATAACATTTATTTATGTATCACATATGAGAATACACACACACACACACACACACACACACACACACACACACACACAGAGGGTGCTAAAAATGTATACACATTTTAAGAAAGGAAAACTGTATTAGAATTGTAATACTCAGTCTATACGGACAACAAAAGATAAATACAAGTTATGTTTGACCTCTGCAATTACAAGAAGTGCTCAAAGTTCTTAACATCAGTGTAATTTTAATACAGTTTTTCCCTTTCTTAAAATGTGTATACATTTTTTTGGCACCCTCTGTACAAGTATATATATCCTTTGATTCTGTTTCTCTGAAGAACCCTAACTAATACAAATGTACATAACAGGAGCTCATTATTTTGTTGTTGTTGAGTAGAATGATTAAATGACACATGGAATAATTTGAAACCAATTAATGGACGCATATGTCTTATATCTCTCAAAACTGAACCTTTATTTGTTTCCAACTTTAGATCTTAGTCCTTATTATTTCATCATCCTAAGTTTATCCTAGAACCATAAAATCTGCCACAAATCTGTTTTCCATCAATCCCTTATAAATTTAGAAATGAAAATGTGTTTTGAAGTATACTAAGTTGGAAAAAAGAAGTGCTTCAAGGCAATGGGGAGTGTCTTTATTGTTGCACTTTAGATTTTCTCAGCCAGCCTCAAAATGGCTTCACATTCCAGATAAAACCCTGTGACCAAGTTCATTCAGATTTCAAAACTCAATAGCAATCTCCATGCATTCCACTAGTCAATTCTTCCATTCTTTTAAGTCAAAAACAATTAAATTAAATCAGAAAATGGTTAAAACCAATGTAAACAAGATTTGTACAAAGATCGGGGTTTTTTTCCTTGAAAAATCTCTCTGAGTTGGGTTTGAAAACAGGGAAAACAGGTCATTTCTCTATAAATTATGAATATTACCACTGCCAAATCCATGCTCTGTGCAACGAACATAAACTGTGATGATTGTAGGAAATTACAAGGAGAGAAAATGAGTTATTTCACCTAAGCACTGAAATTGTTCCTAAAAAAAAATCAGAAGAAATACATAGGAAACAAACCTTTTAAAAATAAACACAAGTACAGTCAGAGGTTCTCATTTCAGCCATTTTAAAACCTTTTAACCCAATGGATAACTACAAATCGGAAAACCAAGAGAGGACAGTAGAATCTGGTAATTACATCAGAATCTGTTCTCAGATGGTTTTACAATTTTCAGACAGTCTTGAGTATATTGCACCTCTGTAACCTTATCTCTGAAAGTCAAAATTTCTTAAAGTACTCAGTAATCTATCTTAAAAATACCTATATTAATATTCTACCTGGAAAAAAATCTAAAAACTATCCCAGATATATAAGTTGTTAACATATATGTAGACCTCACTGAAATTCTCTTTGATTTGAGAAAGCACGTTAGCTTACAATAAATATTTCCCCCACCAAATTCAAGTACCTTAACATATGCAGTTGAACACTTACTAAACATTCTTCCACTAAATAGGGAGATAATGCTAAACTTATTTTTGTTTGACATTGGTATAAATAAAATGTTTATTTTTGGCTTAAAGTTTGTTTTACTCTATTCCATTTAGTGAAATAGTTGTAAGACTAGATGGAGTGGTATTAAAGTCTTCCACCCCCACCTACCTGACTGGGAAAGCATGGGATCCACGCCCTGACTCTGCTTGAGGTTTGCAGGGTAAGGACAAGCAGTGAGAGAGGGACTAAAGCTGTAAGCATGAGGCAAATGTAGCCAAAGTGAGTTCCAGGAGAGGCAGCTCAGGGAAAGTAGGAAGTCAGAGACAGTGAGTTTGTAATGTAGAGGGCAGAGAGAGAGAGGGAGAGGAAAAGAGGGAGAGGGAAGGAGGGAAGGAGGGGGGGGTTGAGAGAGAGAGAGAGAGAGAGAGAGAGAGAGAGAGAGAGAGAGAGAGAGGAGAGAAATTGAGAAAGAGAACTGAATCCTTTTAGGAATACCTGAGTTGAAGCCTCTGGCAGGGAGAGGACCACAAAAATATGGAGTCAATTTAATCATCTTCTTTCTCCTAGCTGAAGCTATTTCTTTGTCTTCAACTTTCATTCTCTTCCTCTTCTAAATAAAGGTGTTACATTACATTTGCATTGATTGCTCTTCCTTTCCTTCTCTTTCCCTCACTGCACTTCCTTTTCAGACCATCACCTGTAGGAAGCCTGTGCATCACGTTGCTTCAAAGACCCTACCCGGGGGAATCGTCACCTGATCTCTACCTCCAGCATGCACTTCACTATCGAGGGCCAGCCCTGCATTTTCTGATAGAAACCTCTGCTTGGATTCTACGACATCTTCCAAGTCAGTGTGCCCAAAACTCTCTCGAGATATTTAGCACAATCTACTTTGCATTATATCTATATAGGTGGATGTCTTCTCTTCCCAAAACCTATCAACTCCTTGTAAGATCTGAGTCAGATTCAGCATTGGGTCCTGTAAGTACCAGGCCTAGTGCTCTGTGTTTTGGTAAGTGAATTACTATAAGTTCAATGTGCTCATAAGGATACATGATAGGGCAGAAATTGAGAGGTCACTCACATGGAAATGTTTGCCACAGAAGTCAGGACCTAAGAGATTCCCTTCATAAAAATGATTCCCTCAATTATACTGTTAATAATAATAGCCAGTGTTTATTTTGCTGGTTTCTTTATACAACAATATCCCTGTAAGGTTGATATAATTGCTTTCATTTTACACATGTAAACACTGTGATTCAGAGATCCCAAGTACCTTCCATGTTTCCCCAAAAATAAGACCTAGCCGGACCATCAGCTCTAATGTGTCTTTTGGAGCAAAAATTAATATAAGACCCGATCTTATTTTAATATAATATAATATATAATATAATATAATAATATAATATAATGCCAGGTATAATATAATATTATTTTTTGCTCCAAAAAACACATTAGAGCTGATGGTCTGACTAGGTCTTATTTTCTGGGAAACATGGTTGTTACAATTACTGAGTTGCAGACTGTCGTTTTCCACAGACCCTGACTATTACAAAGCCCCACGTATTTCCATTATTCTAGGATGCCATACTCCGCCATTCTCACCAAACTTAAATTCTGAGAGAATATAGTTCAATTCAGGTTAACTCATTTCTTTTTTTCCCCAGAAATGTGTCCTTCTTCAACATACAATTAACTAAACCAATGCATATTTTGTTGTCTGCATGTATAATTTCTGTACTTATCAATGGTTATTTCCCGTATAATTCCAATGATGCATTTCGGTATTTCATATAAATTTACAATTGGTAGCATCTTAAAAAGCAAAGGGAAAATGTCCATGAGATTTTCTTTTGCCAGCGTTACTCTGACACCCAGATGAAGAACATTCAGTTTATGACCCATATAATCCAGATGAAGTGTTTTAGATGGTTCATCACTTGTGGTTTAGAAGAAACATAGCATGCAACATCCCATTTGTTCAGGTAAGCAAATGCATTAGACTCTTTCCAGGTACATTGTTTACCTGGCTTCATGAGAAGCTGACTAAAATTAATTGGCAAGCCATAAATGCTGATAAACACTTCATAAATGGGCACAAACATGAAATTAGGTGACATCAGGAGAATAAGCATTTAGTTTGAGGCATGTTTTTAGAGTAGTGCTGTCCAGTCAAAACACAATGAAAGCCACACATGTAATTTCAAATTTACTAGTAGCCACGCTATACTTTTTATCACTAAAAGGAACAGGTGAAATTACTTTGAATAATAAAGTTTATTTAACCCAATATATCTAAATTATTATTTAACATGTAATCAATATAGAAATTGTTAATGAGACATTTTATATTATTTTTTTCACATTGGGTCTTTGAAATCTGGTGTGTATTTCATATGTCCTGGACATGGCAGTTCTCACTGGCCACATTTGAAATGTTCCATAACCACATGCAGTTAGCAGCTAATTTCAAAACTGCTCAATAGCCAAGGAATGAATATATTGGATTCCGTTCTTTCTTCAGTCCCAGGAGAATGGCTATCTTCAGTCTCTGAGCTTTGCTCCAACCCTTCTCTCTTCAGCTTTGGGGTCTCTGTGGGATTGCACCAGGTCCCAGAAATCATAGTCAATAACGTCAGTCAGAGGCTAACTAGCATGAAAATTTGCTTCATCTGATATTCAAATCCATCTTGGGCCCAGTTTCACATTTTCATTAAAAGAATGTTGTCATGATATGCTTTTTAATAAGAGTTTTTTAAATGCTGAAAGAATTGTTAACCAAAGCCTCTGTCCCACCCCAGCATTACTTGAAGATTGAGTGTGATTAGTCAAAACCTGACAAAGGCAGCCATCACCACATTCAAACCAGGTGAATCATTTTCTTGCAGCAAAATGGGTTGTGGGTTTGATCGTATTCATCACCCACAAATCTAACATGTTTTTTGTATGCAGAGGAGTGACTCATTATCACTCTCCTCATAATAATTGTATACCCCTAAAAGCATTATTAATTTGTATTATGTGTTTCACACCAAAATAATTATTAACGTAAATAAGGCAAGGCGTCTCAAATAGAACGAAGTCTAAGATTCATATATGAATTTTATGTTCTCTTCTAGAAAAAAGTGGAGAGACTATTTCTTCTATAATTATTCAAAAGTAGCAGGAAGGCAAAAAAAAATAATTATTATTAGCGTATGTCCAATGAAGACTATCAAGACAAGCAGCGAGAAGTATAGCAAAAAAGGAACAAGAAGCATTTTATTTAAACTATAGAACATCAGCGGTGAACAACTATAGCTCCAGCTGAGGCATGAAGAAAAGAAGACTCCGAGACACAACCCCCTCACAGTCACTGGGGATTTAAACCGAGTGCTGTTTGACACCAAAGCATATATTGGTAACCTTTCTATTACATTACATGTGTCCTCTTTCAGTATTCAGTCAGTAGTTATTAAATGTATAAACGCACTAAACAAACAAACGTACAAATAAATATATTTACTTGCAGATTTATTCACTGTTCTCCTTGTTGAAGTCCAGCTGCCTCTTTGGTACAGTCCAGACAGTATGGGGAATAACAGGGATCTCAGCCTCAGTTCCCAGGAGGTGTGTCACATGGTAAGGAGCACACACTCTTAGGGTAGTCAGCTCATCTGGACTCAGAAGTCCCAAAGCATTAGGAGGAGGTAGTGATGCCCTCTAATCAGATGGGGACTTTTAGAACGAAGCTCAGACTTTGTCTAATCCTTTAGCTGTCGGTCCTTGACCTTTCTACATCTCTAAGTAGGAGTGAAGAATAATTGCAAAAAGTTGCCACTGAAAAGTTTTTAATATCCTAATGCTGTTATGCTATTTTGTCAGTTGTCCAAATAAGACCCTGAACTAGCCCAGCAACCACTTTTCCTGCCTCTTCTGCTCTCATTGTGTGTCTGCCCTCCTTACTCCAGACCTCTGTGGGTATTTCTGCCCTGGTGAACGTCCCCTATCTAGACTCCTGTCCCTGCCAACATGACTAAAACTGTCCCAATCCTTCTAATCACTTAATCTTATCACTCAATCTTATCACTGCCTAACCTTGCATCTCCAAAGCTATGCTTCTGCTCTCTTTCACTTCTTGTCCTTAACGTTTTATCTCCTATATCTGGTTATTTTCACTGGATGAGATGATACTTTGAGGAAGTCATGAGAATATTCATCGCAATGCATCAAGATTTTAGACGGTGGGTAGGGAGACTCCTACACGGGTGTTGACAGAGGTCCATCCCCTTCCTCCCTACCAATCCTGGAAGAACAGCATGTGTATGTTCATTATTTCATTGTCAGTCACGGCATGTAGGAGACTGCCTACAATGACCAATGGGAAATGATGCATTTACTTACTTCACTATGGCACTTCTACCTTTCTAGTCCCACCTCACGTCATACCCCAACTCCTACTGTGTGTACAAATAAAACCACACGACCTGTATTTCCTCAGAAATGCTGTTCTGCTGTAACTCCATGCATCTGTGCATGCAGTTCCTTATAGTTGGAGTGCCCCTTTTCTATTTTAATTCACTTTATTTATTTTCATGCTTCAAGACTCATCTCAGTTGCTCTCTCTACCAGGTTAAGTGACCCTACTACTAAGTTAATCAGTGCATACTTCTTTCATTATAGTTGCCATGTCAACTTGAAATTAGCTTATGTGTGCATCTACCTTTGTCTTAGATGATAAGCTTCTAGATCACATAGAAAATGTCCTTAATTATTTTTGTACTATCAGAAACTAGAACAGGGCCTAACACACAGTTTGTGCTCAATAAATACTTTTAAAAAAATCTAAACTAAACCTCTTACCCTGATCTGCAACGTGTCCCTCAGCATCAAATTTCTAACTTAAACTTACAACTTTTTTATTTTAGTTTCAGGTGTACAAAACAATGTAATAGTCAGACATTTACACCCCTCACACAGTGATGATCCCCCCAATCTACGACCTGTCTGACATTGTATATAGCTGATATAATTCCATTTACTCTATTCCCTATGCTGTCCTCCACATCCCATGACCATATATATATATATAATTATAGTGGACATTTAATATTATTCAGCTTCAGCGTCAGGTGTACACCGCTGTGGTCAGGCATCTATACTGTCCATGAAGTGGTCTCCCTAGTAAGTCCAGCAGCCATCTGACACCTACATAATCTTTACAACATTATTGATCTCACTTATATGTGGAATCTAAAGAACAGAATAAATGAACAAACGATACAGAAATAAACTCAGAGATACAGGGGGAAAAAAACTAATGGTTGCTGGATGGGAGGGAGGATGGGAGAGAAGGTAAAGGGATTAGAAAGCACAAATTAGTAGTCACAATATTATCATGGGGATATGAAAGACAGTTTGAGGAATATAATCAAACTTGCAACTTTTAGGAGGCAGAAATGACATTGTCTCATAGATGACTCTGGGCCATCCAAAGAGAAGATTTAACTCTGTGTTAATTATCATGCCGATAAAACAACACATCATTTATGTAGGATTTTTTGTTTTCTACCCTATTCATTTATTTGGAAAATGCGTATTGAATGCCTTTTACTTTCACTTTTTTTTGAGAGATCATAATTTTGAGAGATCATAATTTTGCATTATAAAAACACATTCTCAACCAGTTTCAACCTGTTGATATTTTTAATAGGTTAATTTGCTACAAAAATTTGCTACACTGTATGGCACAATGAAGGAAGTAGCTGCAGGCTTAGCCTTCCCAGAACCTAGACTTTTAATTGGAGGCAGATAATTGAATAAGCAATTGCAATAGAGTATGGAAAGTTTTAGGTGCTGGAGGAGCACCCAGCAGGGCACCTAAATCAAAATAAGTTAATATCCTGCTATAAAAACTGGTAACTTGGCATAAAAAAGGCATGTTTGCTATAGATGTCAGAAATACTACAGAAGTCCTAGAAGTTTTATCTTTGTTTCATGTCTTATGCTCAAGGAGAATTGGGCTACATTTTAAACCAGGTGATTTCCATGCCTCAGTGACCTGAAATACATTTTGTGAGTCATATTCTGTTGTCTACGAGAAATTCCATCAAACAGCTAAAGACCCATTTTTTTTTCAGTGTACTTGTATACCTTTTATATTTACTGGAGTACAAAGGATCAGTAGATCTTTCCAATCACCCATGGGCCTTTTCATGAAGATGTCATGAGGTGCACATTTTGTTAGAGGCTTGGGCCCTAGTCCTTATTCAGATCAAAAAAGATTCTCAGCTTGGTTCTTTGCTCACTTATTAAAAGGCTCATTCTTTTTATTTGCTCCCCACTTCCCATATTTGATTGAAGGATTATGTGTTAAAGGTGAGATATTTCTTTTAGAACACACACCTGTCTCATAAAGTCTTCTAAAGACTAGCCTATCCTGAGTCCATGATCTTGGGGACTCAAAATTTTCAAAGTAGTTATTTGGTATTTTGTTGGGAAATTTGAACTCATGTTGTGAATCATCAAAATCATCTCTTATTGCCAAAATAACATATGGTCCTTGGCCATTCCTTGATTTTTCATGTTGTAAGTTCTATTGTTCCTAGTTTGGGTGGGAACACAGAAGCTACATCCTACTACTACAGAATCATTTAGTGTCCTTTTAGTTACTCTAGTATACCAGACCGTTATCACAACCAGTTTTTGGTAGCAGGCACTTTCTCTGTATCTGCATGCTTCAAAGTTGATATATGATCTAGTTTATTCTGGGGGAATTGTTCTCTCTTACATTCCATCAATTTCTTTTTTTATATAGAAATTTTGATCTGCAGGATCAAACTGTATTTGTCAGAGTTCTCCAAAGACATAGAACTAACAGGAGAACTAATAAGAACTATTGATAGAACTAATACAAGAAATAGAAGAGAGAGAGAGAGAGAGAGAGAGAGAGAGAGAGAGAGAGATTTATTATTGGCTCATGTAGTTATGGAGGCTGAGAAGCACCACAGTCTGCCATCTGCAAGCTGGAGAATCAGGAAAGCTAGTAATATAATTCAGTATGAATCTGAAGGCCTTAGAATCAGAGGTCCACTGGTATAAGTGTTCTGGTTTGAGTCTGAAAGCTTAAAACCCAGGAGAACTGATGTCTGAGGACAAGGAAAGATGGATGTCTCAGCCCAAGCACAGAGAGCAAGTTCATCCTTTCTCCACTTTTTGTTCTATGCAAGCCTTCAAAGGATTGGATGATGCCCACCTGCCCAGGTGAGGGTGATCTTCTTTACTCAGCCTACTGATTCAAATGCTAAGCTCTTCCAGAGGGACTGTCACAGGCAATACTCAGAACTAATGTTTTACCAGCTATCTGAGCATCCCTTAGCCCAATCAAGTAGACCAAAAAAGTAATCATCACACAAACATAAGATAATTTGTGGGATCCTAACTTGATCATAGACCCAGTTGTTACCCTGACCAATGTGTGGAAGTCATCTATCAATGAATGCCAATGCCCTTTTAGGGGCCTGATTCCAAGGCAAATGATGTGGGTTCATCAGCAAGAAAATGTCTCTGGGCTGATGGTCTTGTCTTCAACTTAAGCACTCTTACTACTGATGACTACTTACTAATTACTACTACTAATACTAATTACTCTTACTACATACTAATAACCATCTGAAATGGCTATTAGCCAAGCTCAAGGACCTTGCTATGCTTCTGAATACATGGTCAGGATTGTTTACAAAAATAATGCTGAATTCCCTTGTTTTCTTTATGCTGTTTTAAAGGTAACTGGCTCTGACTCCTGATCGTCTGCCGGGATTGTTGATATTACCAGGTACTAATTTCCAATCCCTCTCCCAAACCACATATATTAACTCCCCTAGTTCTTAAAATACTCACATTTCTACCAAATATTGAACAATCATTACTATAGTACACACTATCTCCTTAAATCTGTTGGAGTACCTTACCTAATGGATGGGTTGTTGAGATTTTATGGGGACTCATGGTCCTGAGCATGTCCTGAATCTAGTCCTGCCCAGACTGTAGATTATTACATTCGTTTCATGGAGGTCGATGGAGAGTCTAAAGATAGAATGTACCAGGCAACATGATTATTACTAACCTTCTTTACAACACTTACAACATCTACTCCTCTGAAAACAAAAACAAGGGGTTTAGGTAGAGATAGATATGGGTGTGTGGTACCCTCATCCCCCCCCCCCCACTTCTAAGTCACTGCAAGTAATAAATAAGACTTTTCACACCACCAAGATTTTGTCTCAACACAGCTAAGCAATGAGGAGGCATAAATCACAGTTGTTGTGTTTTCCTTACAATATATTTGTATTAGGCCTATGGCTACCATAAAACATGAAATTGTGATAGCATTTACACAGTGAAATATTATCAAACTATGAAACAGTTCTACATAGTGAAATAGTGTAAACTATAAATATAAAGGCATAGCTGCAACTTGTAAAATGTTTCTGATTTATTTTTAAATTAAAAAAAGATATTTTCCAAATTACATGTATACACAGTGACTATAAGGTGGACAAGGATTTGAGTGAAATATAAAGGAAAACTGTTTATTAGCTGGTATCATGGAATTATGGATGGATACTTTTTGATTAAGAAATATTTCAGTTAGTAATACAATTATAAATTGTGATAAGAATAAGCAGAGAACATCAAAGAGCATCTTGTTTAAGAATTCTATTTAATCATAGTTAAACCTGAAGAACAAATTGACTAAATTTAGAATCTGGTTGGACCAATGAAAGTTCACAAAGCAAGATATTTAGAGATTTATATGAACAGGGAAGTATTTTAAAGCCCAAGAGCAGATAAGTGCCACCAGCAGTTAGGTCACTGTACTGATCAAGACACAGTATCCTTATGTATCTTTTTGGACTAGGGCCATCTCCACCCAGTTGCTAATCCTATCTCAAGGAGACAATCCAAGGTGAAGGTGAACCAAAGACTTGAACTCATCCCTGCATGGAAAGCATATTGCTTATGTTCACTAAAGAGACATATCATGTTTAGGCTCTCATTTTACCATTACTCTTTATTGCTCTCCACCAATTGCTTTATAGATGACAGTTTTAAAAGTGGAAACTTGTTTTCTTGGTATCTAAGCAGCAGAAAGAGGTGAAAGCTCATGACCATGGTCATGATTGTTTAAACTTTGAAAATAGCTTTGAATAGCCCTTCAAGAGTCTTTCAACCTGAGCAATGTGCTATCTAAAGACATACACTGTAATAGAGTCTCTTCTCAAGGTCTCTTCTTTTAGGGAACAAGGAAGACTATCCCTATGTGTTTCCTATGACAATGCTTTTTCTAATCCTGATATTATGAATTTTCAAAAAGAATCCCTGTTACTCATGAAAAATAATATCCAGAATCACCTTTAGCCTCTCCCACACATTACCATCATTTTCTGGCGAGACAAACACATCTTAGCCTTAACCTCAACATTCCATAGTATCATCTTTAGGCAATCATGCCATTTGTAATCATAAACATTTGTGCCAATCAAAAATTGTTTCCCAAAGCCTCAAATATAGTATAGTAAATAAAGTGTGAAAAGATGCCTTTTATAAAGAAACAGTTCTCTGGAATGTGTCTATATTATTATATCATCAATTACTTGAAAACACATGGTGAATGAAATAATGTTACACATTCTTTATTAATATTTCTGGTGTCCTGTGTGCACAGCCTCAGTTTATGCTCATTATTGATTACTAAAGAAAGTTAAAAGCTGTATGGAAAAACCAAATCAGACCTAAACCCAAGTGACTAACAATTCCAACTCTCACATGCTTTCCAAAATAATCAGTTTGGCTTGTGGTACTGGTGTTACCATCAACTTGGTAATTTGGATATGTTGAATGGCTGTGTTATATTGCTACAGAGGTAATCTGGTTAATACACTAATAATAAAACTTTAAAGTATGACATTCAGCACATTTTGATGGATTCAGTCGATGAGTAAGTACACTCTTAATATAATCTAAGGTGGACTGAACCAAATATTATGACTGTGATAATTTATTTGTGAAATTTCATTATAATCTATTGTGAAATTCCATGGGATGAATTGTGGATGAAGTTATTAACTGCAAGTCTTTGTGTTGGCTGCTTAGCTTAGCTGGTCAGAACACAGCACAAAGGAGGACAAGAATGTGCTAATGACCATAGGAAGGATTTTATCTACATAAAATAATGACACAGCTTTTGGAATACTTTTAGCAATCAAAGTCAATGTGGACATATAAGTCTGGGAATTAATTTCAAACCAAACAAAGCCACACCATGAAACCTTAAAACAGAAGGTGTGGCAATGTTGTCATATTCTTCCTACTGCCCTTCAAATATTTCCCCTCCATAAGTCTTCCCCATTCTTTTGGGGGGAGGTGTGGGGAGCAATACTAGTCAAAGTATTAATTTCTTCCTTGCTCCTCTGGCTCAAACCTTTCTCAATGATCTAAGAAATAAATGACGATGATGATGACAATAATAACATCCTATGTCTATTGAGTACTTACTGTATTTCAGCATTATATTAAGGGCTTTAAATGTTTTCTTTATTTTTTCTTTATTTTTTTTATTAAATTTATTGGGGTGACAATTGTTAGTAAAATTACATAGATTTCAGGTGTACAATTCTGTATTACATCATCTATAAATTCCATTGTGTGTTCATCACCCAGAGTCAGTTCTCCTTCCATCACCATATATTCGATCCCCCTTACCCTCATCTCCCACCCCCCACCCCCACCCCCCTTACCCTCTGATAACCACCAAACCGTTGTCTGTGTCTATAAGTTTCTGTTTCTCATTTGTTTGTCTTGTTCTTTTGTTGCTTTTGGTTTATATACCACATACAATGGAGCAAAGACAGCCTCTTCAATAAATGGTGCTGGGAGAATTGGATAGCCACGTGCAAAAGAATGAAACTGGACTGCTATTTGTCACCATGTACCAAAGTTAATTCAAAATGGATCAAAGACTTAAGCATAAGACCTGACACAATAAACTGCATAGAAGAAAACATAGGTACTAAACTTATGGATCTTGGGTTCAAAGAGCATTTTATGAATTTGACTCCAAAGGCAATGGAAGTAAAAGCTAAAATAAACGAATGGGATTATATGAAACTTAAAAGCTTCTGCACAGCAAAAGAAACCATTGACAAAATAAAGAGGCCACCAACTGAATGGGAGAAGATTTTTGCAAACAGTGCCTCCGATAAGGGGCTAGTATCCAGAATATACAAGGCTTTAAATGTTTTCATTCACTTGATTCTAATAACACTTTCCTGAGGTAGGTAATTGTTGTGAGCCCAAGTTTAGGTGGAGAAACTGAGTCTCCAAAGAGGTTGAATAATTGGCCTAGGATCACTTAATAGATGACAGAGCCAAAGTGCAAACTCTGCCTGACTTGCTTAAACAACACTGCATTTAATAATATTTTCTGGTGCTAAGTCAGATATAGAAAGAGAAACTTTTAAAGCTACGTTAATTCAAGAAAAGTTTAAAATCTCACTCTATCCCCAAACCGTGCACAGTCACTTGACCCTCACGACTGATCATTTAAATATTTATTCAGATAAACTACACTATGTACTGGTGACTAATGGAGTGTTGATAATGACCTTTTGGTTAATGAGAGAAATGTACTGTTCTTTGAGAGAATGATGCTACTGAGATGATCCAACAATAAAAGGGCCATGAACTTTATGTTGATTTCCTAATTGTGGTGATACATTAGTTTCAATTTCCCCGGAATTGTTCACTTTATTTTAGGAGGCTACAATCTGTTCTCTTTCCATTGTTGATACAACTGTGCAAGGTTAACGTAAATGAACTGGCCCACGTAGATTCTACCCACACTCTTGCCTTCTCCTGAACTGTGTTCTGACTGACTGAATTGAGCAAAGCAAACCAAAGAATTCTAGTTAATAATTCCAACAACCACCCACACTAGCCTGGGAATTTTGCAAGAGAGATTCTAGTGAAATTTCAGAGATAAATTGTTATAGTTTTAAAACCTAAGAACATTGTTTCCATCCGTCCATCCTAGGACTTAAGAGTTTACCGCCAATGTACATTCTCTCTAGCTACCAAATATTAATCAACCTGTTTTAGGATGGCTCAGAAGGAAAAGGTTTCATCCATTTAAGTTACCTCAAATACCAAATTGCTGCTGTTATCAATGCTAGAAGGCAAATTTCTTCCTTGGAAAGAGTACTGGAATTGAAATTGCTCTTACTACCCAAATCCAGATGTTATTTTGCTTTTAAGTAGCTGTGTTATTTGAGCAAGACGTATGACAGATGTTTCTGTAACTCTTCAGCTATGAAATGGGTGTAATTACTACCTCTTAGGACAAAAACAAGGAACAGATGGATAAAAGAGAAGTACATTAAACGTTATAAATAATTAAAGGAGATGATTATCACATTGGCTTAGTCTAATAAAAATTTAATCATATTGCAGTTCTGACAATTCTGAATGAGTTTTGGGGTCTCTGTAAACCTTTTGCTTCCAGTTAATGTATCCCTCCTTTCCCATACCCTCCTTTCAAATCTATCCCTTTGAAAAATAGACCAAGAAGGGCTCCTTAGAGTCAATAATGCTTTCATCTTCGTAGGAATTCCAAAAACATATATTTCAAATCTTTTAAACCAAAAAGTCCTTTCAGCCTAACATTATTTACAGATGTTTAAATCTCCAAGGTAGGTCAATAGTTTAGTCATGCTGTTTGTGTATATGAGCAATGAATAACCCTTTTTAATCATTTCTACCCTCCAGGGAATGAAATCAGTAGAAAACGTTGGAATTTTTATATTTTAATTTTCTAGGTATGATCCAGCACTTTGGATTTCCTATGTCAAATTTCCATAACTATCTGCCTATTTATTTGGATAGATTTTGGTAGTGCTGGTAGTGGTTAAGAATATAGTAATATGTGAGAAAAAATACTGAAAGTAGCATGCTTAAATACAGGTAATATTTTTACTTTATTGGTCATTTTGTAATTAAATTTTTTTTAAATTGCACTTTAGAAATGCATTTACTTGAAATGGTCAACTAAAACTTTGGTGTGATTTATATCTAGATACTAAAGGCTGATATTTTTCTAGAAAATAGTTTCAAAGGAATCTCTGAGATCTTGAAAAATAGCCTCTATTCAGGCACACGTGAAAGTGTGAGAGAACGACCACCAGCTACTCACATTGTCTTTTGATCCTTGCCAATGCCCCTTGTACTCCATTTGGGTTAAGTTACCCGTTCTCTGAATAATCTGGTGGTCTTTCATCTGATGCTGTTTGTGTACAAAATGACTCTTGTCACTTTCTTATCACAGCAACCTCTTCCTTCAAACTTTTGTGCTGAAGGTATTCTTGTTTCTCCAAGACTGTTGAATGCTCAGGCTTCTGTATTTTCAACACTCTTGGTACACATTTCTAATTTGCAATTAATTGATTAATCCATTCATTCATTCATCAAGTATTTTTTGAGTACCTATTATGCAACAGGCACTGTGTCAGGCACAAGGTATACAAAACAAATAACATACAATCTCTATTGTAAAAAGTTTAAAATGTTATGCAGGCCTTATTTACCTGGGCACCCTGAATAAGATTTTAGGGTTTGCATTTAGCTTGTGGAAATTTTATGCACAAACCTGTGGGTATGTTCATGTGTGAACTTCTCAGCATAGGTGGTTTTTAGATTTCAGAAGATTTTGAAGAAAATCTGTAACCCCAAGAAGGTTTAGACCATTGATTTTGTGAAAAAGACAAATCATCAGTGAACTACAATGGATTGTGTAATCAATGAAAACATGAAGGTATGTATAGGACTAAATGTAATGTGTATGTGGTACAAGCCAGAAAGTGGTGATGGTATCTGCAAAAGCTTCTGGGAGAAGGTGATATCTGGCTGAGTCCTAGGAACGCATGAGAGGTTGCACTCTCTATTTTTCTTTCACTGTCAAATTTCTGGAACTCTATTTTACTTCCTCATCATTTATCTCTTAACATACAAAAGTCCGGCTTCCAGACTCACCACTGTACTGAAACCACTCGAGTAAAGTCATTAATGACTTCTTCATTTCTATAAACGATGAAACTACCAGGGGTGCCAAAAAAAATGTACCCATTTTAAGAGATGTTATCTATGTATTATTTTTTGAAGTTGAATTGAATTATAGTAGCAAAGTATAGAATGACATTCACTCAAAAGACGGCATTAATGAAATGAATGCTAGCATCATTCGTTATATTACAATTTTAATACAGTTTTTTCCTTTCTTAAAAGGTGTATACATTATTCGACACCTTCTGTATTTCAATTCTTACCTTGCTTGACCTCTATTCAGCATTTAAATCTCTCTTTTAAAACATTTCTCCCTTTTTTTTATGATTCCTCACTCTTGTAGCTTTCCTTTCACTACTCTGAATGCTATCCCTAAGAATTCCATCAATATTTTTCCTTCTATTTTATAAATGTTGGAGTTCCTCCATTTCCAGATGTCTTCCTTCCTTAATCTACCACCTCTTCCTAGCTGACTTTATGCGCATTTGTGCTTTGATAGAGCTCGTTTATGCTGCTGCTATACAGATCTCTGTCTCCATTCCAGATTTTTCTCCTATGGTCCAAAGCCATTTACGCAATTATCTACTACACATAGTCATTTGATGTCCCATGGGCAGTTCCCACTCAAGATGTTCAAAACTAGATCCATCATCTTCTCTATGACTACATAGAAAGGATCTTCAATAAGTTAGAGAAAAAGAAACAGTGCATGAGAGTTATACTCTAAGAAGCAATAAATAATGGCAAGAGTACCGTAGGTTTGGTGGTGACCTATATAGACACGCTCTTGGCCTTGATGGAATTTACAGTTTAGTGAGAAAAAGGACAAATATAGAGACAATCACAATATGGTTTGAAAGTGTTGAGAGAGAGAGAGAGAGAGAGAGAGAGAGAGAGAGAGAGAGAAAGGAGAGAGAACATAGGCTATCAGAGCACATGTTGGGACCTCTAACATGAGAGGGGATAATTAGGCACAAAAGGTGATGCATAAATTAAGCTTTTTGTTCAGGTGAGCCACATTCATGGATTATCTCTTCAAGATTCTGCCTTTATTCACAACAGGTGGAGTGCCTGATAGTTCCTAACTCAGAGTCACTGGAGTTTTCAAAGAAGCTGGTGGATGCCATCTCAAAAACCCTGAATTGAAATTTAATCATCTGTTGCCTTATAGAAAGATAGGTGAGAGAACTGGACTGTGAATTTTTGGAGAGAAGAGACAAAAACATGTCCTAAATTTCTTTGTATCTGTCATAACACCTGGGTCAAAAAAAGAAAAGAAAAGAAAAGAAAGAAATGCTAATTTCTGTAGGGGTTTTCCTTAAAAGAAAATGATTTTTTTTCCTTGGGTTAGAACATCAGTGGTGATTATAATGTTTTATTTATGAGTCAGATAATTAAAGCCAATCCTGAGAGTCATATTTTAAAGTCTCAGTGGATTAACACAATAAAAGTTTATTTCTTCTTCATGTCACAGTTCCATGTACGTAGGTCAGGCAACTTTATTACATGCTCTTCTGCTTGTTCAGGGGTTTTCATCTTGCATCTTCAGCATTTCGTGGTCCTTCACTTGCAGCTATAGAAGTTTGCCTTTAACTTAATTCCCTCTAACCAAGTGACACACTTCATTTCCACTCACAGGTTCACAAGTCAGAATTCATCACATAACCTCAATTCACATGTAATAAAAGCTGGGAAAGAAAGAAGGCCATGAAATGCTTGGTGAATACTAACAGTCTGTCACAGTCTGCCCTTCTGGTCACCAACTACCTTTAACTCCCCTAAAGGAGCAAACTAAAGTCCTAGCAATTATTGCCTCCAACTTGAAGCTCAGGATCTCTGGATAATGACTGCAGGTTTGTCTCTCCATGAGTTACAAACATGGCTTCTCACTGGTTCACAGACCTATGAAGTTATCTATCCCTCCTCCAGCATACTCACACCCACACTCATTATACAATGGGGCAGAACAACTGCAATAGCATTTCTATTCAGAAAGGGGGACCTGCTTCAATCACTGGTCCCTGGTAATTCTGCAATCCTACTGGGCAGACATTGTAAAGGCTTTCTAACTGAGGGTGAAGAATATTACTTGATTTGACCTTGATACTGTTCTACAGGAAGAGTTTTCCTCATCAGTGTACATCATGTGTACTGATTCTTTGTTATCCTTGGTCATATCTAATATGTGTGTTAAGGAATTGCCCTTCTTGTGAATAAATGGCTTCCATTCCTCCTTTTACTATAGAATCAAAGACTCTCATTTTAAAATTTCATCCACAGTCAAACCATATAATTTCACAATGGGGATTCTCATCAACCCTGAGTTAAATCAAGAGCATTGGTCAAAGCCACCTTAGAAGACTTAGAATACAATGCCTACATACATTATTAACTACACACACTAAAATTTTTAAATCTAATGTTTTAATCTTTTACTATTCATGTATTGACAAGATTGAATATATAGCAATATAGTTCTCTATTTAAAATTTATAAAATATCAAATTAATATATCACCAGCACTAGAAAGAAAATGTATTATTTTAGAAGGAATGTTGGAATTGTTTTTCTAAAACCAAGTGGCAAACTCAATCCCAACTTCAAACTCTCAATCTCAATGGCTTATCATAGCATACATAGTTTGTCGCTTGCTTATGTCATAGCCCAATGGGGGCTATGCAAGTCTCTTGCACGGCTCTCCTCCAAATAGTGAGTCAGGGACCCAGGATGCTCCTGTCATGCAATTTCTTGTCCTTAGAGTCCTTCATTTCCAGCCACAGCAGGGAAAAAGATGTAGATAGTTAAGAGCATGAATACCAGCATACATTAACTTTGAAGAAGGCTGAGAAATGTGGGAAGAGTACATGGAATATTGACTGAGTCCTCCTTGCCACTTGCCACAATATTTAATATGTTATACCACATCAGCCATTGTGTCTATATTTGTCTGTATAACTTAATAATTTTCGGGGCATTCTTAACCTGGGTTAACTGCAATCTTAATGGGGATTCCTACTTCTTTTGTGACTTCCATGTAAGAGAGAGAGGAGCTGGGGCTATGTGTGTTTGTGGTTGGGGAGCCATGACTATAAATGGGAAATATACTTCATTATAGATGTAAAGCCAAGGAAAACAAAATTTCTCTCATGTTGAGGTGATCAGCTTCATTTGATTAGACAATGAGAACTATATAACCCATTATCTTTCCATTTATCCTCAAAACTAGGAAACTATATCTATAAGCACAAATAAATTGGACTTGAACTTTTAAAAAACATATGCTTTCCATATTACATTTTTGCAGTACTCACAGTCATATAAAATGCAAAAGATATATTAATTATTTTATTGCCAATTATGTCTCAGTGTTTTTTTTTCCCCATTAAAACTGTGCCTACTAATACATTGTGATGAGCTTAAAATATAATGGCTAGAAACCCTTAAAAATTAATTGTTTGACCAAATATCCCCTATACATTTATGTTCTAAATAAAATTTATTTTCTATTGCTATTTATTAATTTCTCATAATTTCATAAACAAGCTCAAAGTTGGGTCTCATCATCTGACAACGATGACATATTTATTGGGTTGATGGAACAGAGGCTCTGACATCAGAATTGATAAGAGGCAGCTGTTTTACCCATGTCTGGCTACCCTTAGCAACTTAATGCATATGCACGTTAAATTTAATGAGAAAACTTTTCTCAGCCTCAAAACTTTCATGGTGTTAAAGGGTAGGTTATGAGAAAATTCTACATGTAATAGTAAGTTAAAGATGGAAATTTTTTATTATGTACGTATGTCTGATTGGTGCAGACAAGTTTGTAAAGCCTTTGACCTCACATTGATCTTTTACATGCCTGGGTGGCTCCCCAGCTCTTGTGAAGGTGTGATCCATCTGCCTTTGCCTTATCTCATTCCTCCTCCCCCTTCCAGGGAGAAATGACAAATGACTCTCTGGGAACTTCCTGAAATCTACCTCCTCTTCCACAAGAAAACCTGCTCCTCCTGCTCTCAGAGGTAAAACAGCCACCATCAAAATAGCAGAGCTCCAAACTGGATTTCAGTTTCTGGAATAACTGACTAGTATTTGGGAGCAGGACGCTGGAGTTCCCTGCTGATTCTGCAGCATTCAAATAAAGAAAAGAACAACTATATTCTATCCCCCAAAATCACAGAAAGAAAAACATAAACAAATCTCTTTCCCACGTGGTAGCTGCACAGTAAAGGCCATTGTTCCCTGGGAACTCCAACCAACACACGCCCCACTGTGCCGGATCAACTGGCTCATCTTCAGTTTCCAGGCATGAAATCACAGCCATGAAGTCCCCGTCCCTTGGGTGATTTGCCCTTGGGTTCCTCCGAGCTATTTCCTGATGTACCTGAGGTGCCTGGATGCAAAACCAAAGGAGCAGAGAAAAATCTTGCTGATGTACTTATTTCACCTCTGAGAAAAATAATCTCTTAAGAAAAGTCAAGAGAGATGCTGTGAATTGGTTCACAGGTCATTTGTAGATACATCACCCAGGCAACTGACAGTATTTTGGCCTGATTAGTGTACAACAGTTTAAAAAATATGTAAAGTAGATCCTCATGATATTGACCCATTTATCCATAAATACAGAACTTAAAACAAGTATTTATGCTGCCTAAGAGATGTTTTGGGGATAAATGCAAACATATCAAACAAAAGCACAACAAAATTTTTAAGGAAATGAACCCTTGCTGGTGTACATGCTGAGTTATATCTGTTATCAAGCCAAATAAATAAGGTCTATTCCCTGCTGGGGACAAGTGCCCAATGGTCACAAAGCCCTTCCACACCCCTATATGTGACAATGACTGAGGCATAGCAGGGATCGCCATTCATGAGTGATGGTGAATGAATGAATGAATGGCAATACAATGCACCTTATCAGTCATTAGAGAGCCTTCTATTAGACCCTTTCCAATAAGGAGGCAGTCCCGGGAGAACAGCACTAGAAAAGTATTACTGCAGGGCAGAAAAAAGTGAGTTAGACCTGAGGATGCCTTCAGCAGAGGGAACACTGGAGAAGAGCCCATCATCTGGGCCTGTCTAGCCTCTGAGAACAGGAGCTCCAGGAGGAGAAGGAAGAAGTACCGTGGACAACCTCACCTAGTTTATATTCATGCCAAAGCTCCACCTTACTCATGATGTCTTTGCTTAAATAATTTATTTTAAAAAATAGCTTATGAGGAAGACAAGTATTTTTACTCTAACTTCCATAAAATAGTTTTTAGGAAACAGGCCTTGACTTATCAATGAGTAAAGTCAGTATTTCTCCATGTGGGATGAACAGATAGACTGATCATAGCACTGACATTTGGAATTTGAAGCCAGCAATATTTTTATTTCTGGCATTAAATAATATATATTATTTTCATTTGTGGCTCAAATTTGTTCATTTGTGTGCAACAGAATATACACTTCCTGGAGCTAACGAATTTAACAGATATGTGTATTTCTCCTGGGGACCCCTGGGTTTCCACTTTGGATATCCTTCGGAAACTTGAGATTTTTGCAAAGTCAGGTCAACTCTTTAGGACCACAACCGACCCCTCAGCAGGTTGGTGGCTCAGACTTAGAAAAAGGCTGTCACTCTCTAACACACTGCCATCTTTTGGCAGTGAGAAGTATAGCAAGAAAGGTAGTGAGAGAGCAAAAAAGGAAGAAAGGAGGTCTTATTATCTGTTACTTGTTCCAGTTTACTAATGGAAACAATGCTGATGCAACCACCCACCCACTGTTAGTTCTTTGGAATTGACAAAACATAACGAAACAAAATGGAGCAGTGCTTCATGAACTTGTTTACAAATGATTCGCCTTGAAACTATTTCAGTCTACACTGGGGGCTCAATTCTTTAATCTATTAATGTATTAATACTACTACAAGACCTTTAATGTTCTCATTTTGTACATGTAATATGAAAACATTCAACATAAGTTACCTGAAGATATATATTGAAAGTCTTCTAGCATTTTCCACAATATTGAATACATCTGTTATTCATGCAACAGATGTTTATAAGCACCTCCATCACACGGCAGGATATGATCTGGGTGGTGGCGACACAGCAGTGGGCAAGACAGAGATGGTTTTTGCCTCCATCGATGTTACAGTCTAGTGTGAGTGTTGACATGTGGGATAGAGGCTAATAAGGCACAGGGTAATCTGAGAATGTAAAGGGAATTTTATACATCAGAGACCAAAGTTTGACTCATCAGGAAGTGACATTTAAGTGAGGACCAGAAGGAGGTCCAAATTCAGTGAGATGAAAGCAGAGGAGAGCAAGTGGGCAGGGGCTGCTTTCCAGGAAGAAGAATGAATCTGTGTAGACAGAACACTGAACATACGACCTCATGAACTATCAAATGGGTTCTTGATTGTGTAAGATACTTTACACTAATGTCTAGCATGCATACTTTTATCTCTTAAAATATGATACTGTACACCTAAGCATAGTTAATGGGGATGGTGTGTGGTGGGTAAAGCACAGGGCTTTCAAGTTTCAGAGACTTAAATTCAAGTCCAATTAGCTCTGAAATTTTAAGTGGCTTATTCTTCTGAGACTATATGTCTCTAAAATGGGAACAATTGAATCTAGGATTTCTTCTTTCTGACTAGTTTTAAAATGAGTAAATGTGGTAAACAGACTAGTACAGCAGCACACACAATGCAAGTGCTGGTAAATGTTATGTTGTCTTTTCACCCTAACTGCTTTGGGAAAGTTGAGACATCCTACGTTTAAGAAGGCTCATTCACTCACCTTCATGAATGTATTGTTCAAAAGACCATTTTGATTACAGTCGTGTGATTAGGGTGTGACCCATTTAATGTGTCATTAAGTCCTTAAAATGTATTATTAATAAAATTGCTTGAATGCACTGCTTCAGCAAGTGGTAGGCCAGGCTGTTTTTGTCACTCATAGAACAAGGTCTAAGCAGACATAAAGATGGGTGTATGTTTAATAACTGAAAGTTTCTTCTTTGATTATCTAGGACCCAGGACTACTTTAATTCACTTAATATTTCTGCCATTCAGCCTTAACTACGTAGAACTGCTCATTGACTACTCCCTAAAAAGTCCTAAGTGTGTGGGTGGTGGGGAAAAGGAGGAGGGTACAGAGCTCGGAATTTTAGCTATATTAGAATATCTTGATGTATTTTTAAAGTTTTGTCATTCTTATAGATTTAAGCACAATTTGTCCACACAAAAATATGATGACATCAGTTTAAAACATGGTGACAACCCACTGTAACTTAAGTTCATTTTATAAAAGTTACATGGCTTCCATTACATTATGCCTCCTGTATTAAGCATGAAAGAAAATATTACAGCTGGAAGGAACTTTAGCATCACTTTATCTGGTCTATTATTCTATAGATCAGGAAACAAAGGCAGAAAAATGGTAGTTTTTCTAAAGCTAATGGGTGTGAGAACAAGGATTCTCATGCAGACGTTCTGGCACCCAAATGAATACACTTTCTACTTTATTTTTACTGCACCCACATTTCACACAGGTTAGTCTATGAGATGGGCTCTTTCATCTGAAACAAATGTTATAAAGTACACTTGATTAAAACAGACTCTAAAATAGCATTATTATTCTGATTATTAATTAAGAATAATTTAATTAGTGCTTTTGTGTTTCCAACTAGAATAATTTTTACCAAATATTCCTTCAAATAATCTTGAGAAGATTGTTATGCATTCATTAATTCAACAAATATTTACTGAGCATATAGTTTGTAAGATACCGTGTTAGGTAACCAATTCTACCTTAATGTATTAAGCAAGATAAACATGGGGGAAGGGGGAATGCTTATAGGAACAATTTATTAAAAGCCTTTCCTCAATATTCTGAGCTATTCTGATAGTGTGCCTCTGTGGAGTATTTCAGTTTCAAAGCACTTTTTCATGACATTGATTTCCCTATTTATTTTAACCTCTTATGTCCCTTAACACTTTGAATTTGTTTTTACTGTTCTTGGTGTGGATGTTATCAATCTACCTCTTAGATTTTAAGTTTACAAAAACTGACATTATTTTAAACACCACTGAATGTGCCACAGTGTCCAGCCACTTTCTTTAATACAGTAGGTGCCCAATATTTGATGAATGACTGGATGAATGATGACTCATGTGATCCTCAGTAGATAGTAGGCATTATCGTCATGCTAGAGAAGACGATGTGGCAGCTCAGAGAGATTACGTCTAGGCTCTCATTGCTCGTAACCCTTCCTAATGGAGCCTCTTTCTGCTTTAACTCTGAATCAAAATCATGTGGTAATCCTCACTCAAAATGGAAGCATTTCTTCTTCCATCACCACTATTACAAAAGCTGCTAAATAAGATGTCATGTTGATATTGGTCAAACTATCTGATTTCTTAAGTCTGCGTTTACTTTTATTACACAAAAATCATGCAATAATATTGGTCTGGATTTTTGGCTGTGATTCGCAGTCTTATTGCAAGGAATGTGATTGTGACAAGGAAAATACTAAGTTCTATGGTAGAGAGTAAGCGATATAGAAGATACAGTGTTAGTTGTGTTGTTCAGTGCTCCTTTACTCATGTTGTTCATTTACGGTAACTGACTTCCTCTTTTCTGGGATGAGTTTCAAAAAGAATGAGAATAGGGTACCCCCATCTCCTGTCCCTGGCAGTTGCTGAACTCTCAGCAGCTGAAACATTTCACATGTGAATTTCAGTGAAAGACTTTCTTTCAAAAATAAAACTTGTCAAGGAGACATCTAAATACGGGGTCACAGTTATGCGGCTTTAGCTACACCAACAAAGTTATTCTTTTATGAACAAAAAAACACAACATTTTCTCTATGCCTTTCTCATGACTGTGCTATAGATAAAAGAATCTCTCAAAGAAAACTTCAATCATGTGCCCCAAACCTTTAGTACTGAACTAATTCTCCTCTGCCAAAACAAGTGGAAAAGGCAAATTCATGCTTTCAAACTGGTACAATTAAAATCAGAAGTAGAAACATGTAAAATTATGTTTTTAATACGTAGAATTTGTGTTTTATTTTTACATTATTTAAGGGCTGTTCAGCCAGTCCTGAGTTGTATACCCTTGTTCCTTGGGGAGAACTTTGTTGCCTTCACGTGAATAATCAGATGGCAGGTGACTAACACCTCACATTATACTGTGCTTTGTAGTTTCAGGAGCACTTTCATACACGTTATCTCACCTGACCCTTCTACCCTCTCCGTGGAGTTGGCAGGGAAGGTATTATCTTTATTTTGCAGATGAGGAAAATGAAACTCACAGAACTTCAGTGGCTTGCCTAAGGTCAAGCAACCATAAATGGTAAAGTCAGGCCTTGAACGCTGAAGTTTGCAGATGTCACCTTAATTTGTTGAGCAGTAAAAAGAGGTGAATGGCAATGACAAATTTTACCAGGACTTTGGTGAATAAAATCCATTTACACTAACTCAATTCCGAATTATAAGCTAAAATTACTAATCCCATGGAGAAGGCACTAGGTATAAATACACATTAGAATATATCATTTTTAACTACCAGGGAAAATATTTACAGCCAACATCTCAACCCCAGTTAAATATCGAAAACTCCTGTTAAACTCAGCAGATATAAACTTCAATAATTGTTGTCTAGACTGACATAATTGTTGGCCTATGTACATGTTCAATTATTTAGATTCGCTCTGTGAGTACAAATACTTAAGTTCTATATACCAGTTCCCCCTTTTTTTGAACAATCAGCTGAGTTTGACCAATGGGCATTAATTTGATGCTCTTACTATATGTTTGCTTTTCAATATTAGGCTTTTACACTGATTTATGTGTAAGACCCTATAATATATCCAACAATATGCTGTTGAACAACATTAGATAAAACATTTCATGGTGAAAAGTGCATTCTGAAGCTGTGTAAACTTGGTTAAGTAACCTAGCCCTCAGTTTCTTACTGTAGAACAGAGAAACTAATAGTATACTTCTAATTGTTATAGGATTAAAGGAATTGATAATATGCAATGTACTTATTTTTGACATTGTAAACATGAAATAAATTTGAACTATGGTCTTTTTGTAGAATTTATTGTGTCAATGAATGTTTAATTATATCATTATGTTGGTGATACAGACACTGGACACAAAACTTGAATCCTTTTTTTTGAAACATTACCATAATATCACAATCAGAATGAACTTTATTCAAATTATTTAAAGCTGTGAATAAAGTTTTATAGAAATTGATTCCTACAAATGATTATACCTTAGGAGGATACCTTACTGGGTTTTGTGTGCAGTAGGCATCAATCTAATCAGAAAATTAGTTTTTTTTTGTTTTTTTTTTAAATTAAATTTATTGGGGTGACAATTGTTAGTAAAATTACATAGATTTCAGGTGTACAATTCTGTATTACATCATCTATAAATCCCATTGTGTGTTCATCACCCAGAGTCAGTTCTCCTTCCATCACCATATATTCGATCCCCCTTACCCTCATCTCCCACCCCCCACCCCCCGCCCCCGTTACCCTCTGGCAACCACTAAACTATTGTCTGTGTCTATGAGTTTCTGTTTCTCATTTGTTTGTCTTGTTCTTTTGTTGTTTTTGGTTTATATACCACATATCAGTGAAATCACATGGTTCTCTGCTTTTTCTGTCTGACTTGTTTCGCTCAGCATTACTCTCTCAAGATCCATCCATGTTGTCACAAATGTTCCTATATCATCTTTTCTTACTGCCGAATAGTATTCCATTGTGTATATATACCACAACTTCTTTATCCATTCATCTATCGAAGGACATTTTGGTTGTTTCCATGAAATTAGTTTTTACTTTTACAATTTTCTTGCTGTCTGGCTTTAATAATATGTTAAATATGTCAACATTTTCTTTTCAAAGATAGAATAAAACATCTAATAATATCAACTGTGATTACTAGTCATGAGAATTGAAAAAACATGTTTTTGCAGACTAAAATGTAGAGGAAAAAAGTTTAGATTGCATGCAATTGTCTCTTCTAAAGAACCCTGAAATATATACAGTTTATTTGCTTTTCATCCTGTCATGTGCGTTTGTGTGTATGTGTGTGTTTTTGACTCCACTGTGCCATTTTGTAATTTTTTCAGGTACGCTTGGCTATTTTGGAAGAACAAGAACATGTGGCTTCCTCCTTGAAATGAAATCAGTGTAGAGCCAGCTGCTTCCAAAGGAGTAATGAAATTGCAGTGGAGAAGGAGGCTGATGACTTATTTGGTGAGGTTCAAGAGCAGGCACACAGGTATTAGGAACTGGAACAGGTGGGAGAAGAGAAGATTGCAAGCAGAGAGGAATTTCATGTTGAAACATGTGGGTGGAGCAGAGTTTAATGATGGTGAAGTCAACATTATGGTAACAGGAGTGCGTGACTGACATGAAAAGGATATTGAGATCCCGGGGTGGAAAATGTTGGGGAACTAAGAGACCTGCATGTCAAAAGGGTAACTAATGCTGAGAGCAAGCTTTCCAAGCGTGGTGACTGGAATTGGAGTGGAGTGAAACATAAAGCAGGTGCTGGCATCATTAGAAAAGCTGAAAATACTCTGAAAGTCAATAAATCATACTTATAAGCACTACAGTATATATAGTGGGGTAGCAGCCCTGCTGAAATCAGAAATGGGAGTGACCTGTATGTGAAAAGCTCTGTCACTTGGTCACCTCACATTATTCATTTAACCTCTCTACATTTGGTTTCTTCATTTGTGCTGTGATGCATGTTCAGAAATATTTTTCAAGTTCTTATGTGGAGATTGTATTAGACAGAGGGAAGAGGAAAAGTAGGGAGGCAATTTAGGAAGCTATCAGTCTTTTAGACAACAGGTTGGCTTGAGTTATGATGGTGGTAGTGGAATGGAGAGAAGTGTGTATTGTAGATAGATTTTGAAGATAAAAATCTAACAGAGAAGAAATAATCAAGGTGAATTCCCAGATTTCTATTGTCCTTTATTAAGATGTAGATGACAGGAGAAGAAACAGATTAGGAGATCAAATTCACTTCTAGATATGTTGTGTTAGGAACATTGAAATAGATTTCAATTAGGAAGCAGAATATAATGAATCTTGTTGTTAGAATAGAGATCTAGGCTCAACATGTAAACGTAAAATTTATTATTTTCCAGATAGTGTTTAAAACCATAAGAATAGATGCAATCACCTGGAAGAAAGTATAGGGAGGAAGAAGAGAACCTAGAACAAACTCTGAAGGATGAAGACATCTAGAGATGACTGGGGTGATCAACACTGGGCGCTGAGAATAAGTGGAGTAGAGAAGTGAAAAGAAAACCAGGCGAGAGAGGGTGGTGTTATGGAAGTCAAGGGGGGAGAGTATTTCAAGTCAAGTGCCGTGGTAAGTCTGGGACATGAACACAAGGGAAGGTAAGTGGACTTGGTGAGCTTGTTGTGAGCTGTTTTGCAAGGAGACTATTTAAATTACATCACTTTCCATTGGTCTGAACCCTGCCATTGTGCCTTCAGGTTCCCAGCTAAAGGCTAGAGTACTGTTCTCACTGGTGAGTCCCTGGGATTATTGGGTTCTTAGAAACATTTACTGGAGTTGCATATACGTTCCCTAATATCCCCTGGTTTGTTCATTCACTTTCCATCTACAGCCAGACTATTAGGCAGATCATCAGCAAAGAGCTGGGTTGTTCATACATGTGTTCTTTAGTCCCCGAATCTCCTCCGCAGAGCAGTTTCTGCGCAAAGAGTTTCCTTCACTTTATTACAAAACTTAAAATATTTCAAGGAACAGGTCACACAGTATCCCATGTAGACACTTTCCATTCATTGCCCTATTTAGTGTAACAACCCAATATTATGTATGAAGAATGGAATGCTGTTATCGGTGCAATATAGTAAAAATAGCTAACACTTCTTTAGCACTTACGTGCCACACAGTGCTCCAAGTGCTTTGTATACATTAACTCATTTAATCCTCGCAACAAATCTATGAGGTCATTGGATTCTATTATTATTTTCATTTTATACTTGAGAACACTGAGGCCCAAAGAGATTAAACAACTTACACAAGTCTAGCTCCAGAGTCAGACTCTTAAATATTATGTAACACACACACACACACACACACACACACACACACACACACACTGTATGTGAATGCAAGCAATCTTATGCAAAAGAACCAATGAACCCAAGAGCCAGGACTTTCAAATCACTCTTAATTGGCAGTAATTGGCTCCTAAAGTAACTACTTTGAGGACAAAGAGTGAAAATAAATCATCTGATAAAGACCTGGACTCTGGTCAGTTCTGCATCTAGGGCTCCTTCTGGGAACTCACCTCAACTCATCTCCGGAACTCATTACAGGAAATTTCTGGGCATTAAGGTGATGAGCCAAGGATAAACACATACATTCAGTCATAATGACAATCTTTAATCTGGCCATGAAGTTCAACTGAGTGGGAACCCAAGATCACCTTGCTTTAGAAACCATCTTTTAATTTCAATGTGCCATTTTTGTTACAGGAATGCTATGTTCATTCTTGTGGATGCCACTCAGTGCGCCATCTCCTAGTGGTACCAGACTTGTTTAATTATTAAAATTATCAATACACCAGAGGTCATAAACTAGCAATATTGGAATAAATGTAAAAAGGAATGTATAAATAGCATAAAGTTTTCAGTTTCGATCTCAAAGATTTTGCCTATTCATAGATGCTATCTCAGATTTTGTTACCAGTTTATATTGGCTAGCTATATGTTTACTAAGATGAAAAGGAAACATAAGTTCTTGGTAGCATGTACTGCAGAACGTTTTGTGGTTTTCATGTTGAGAAAATATATTTTGGTTCCATAGGTTCTGTTCATCATGCATAAAAGGTAGTTAAGAAAACCTAGTTATTTCCATTCTATTCATTCATTCATTCAATAAGCATTTATTAATGCTTTACTGTGTTCCAGAACTTGAATCACAATGATGAATAATATAATCCACATTTGCCCAAACCTCATAGTTTGGGAGAAAGACAAGTAATCAGTCCATATTAACATGGTGTGGTAAGTTAGGTATAAACACAAGTTGCTATGGGAGCATGCAGGAAGCCATTGGCTTATTTGAAATAGTTGGCAATAGGAAAAAGAAATCCTCCTCTCTCTTTACCCCTCATGAGTGTGACCTTTTTCCTGAGGAATGTTTATTTTAGAGACAGCCCATAGGTAAGAGCACTTCAACATCTCTTCACCTTTATCAAGGCATCAGCCCTCCAAACTTTAACTACCACCTGAGACAGCAGAACAGCCACAGACATATGAGAAGCTGGGGAAACAAGTGAAAAGAAGGGCAGTGAACCTGAGGTGCCCTTGGGGAAATTTAGGATAGCCATTGTGAGGCATTCATTTTCAACTGACATTTTCCATACAATGTTAAACTCAGCTGATTTGTCCTTAAAACCAGGGGTTCTTAATAACAACTTGATAGATGAGCTTTAAGGGAATTGATGAACTCCTGAATTTATAGGAAAACTGCATGTATTTTTCTGGGGAGCATTCAGAGAGTACATAAAACTCTTAAATGGGTTTATTATTTAAAAAATAAAATTAAGAACATTTCAATGAGAAATTTAGATTTTGTGTGTGGGGGTGTGTGAAACTGTGGGGACCCTATTTAAAAAAAGAATAAGGATTACAAATATAAAATTGTTTATAAAAGTGACTATTATTTAGAATGAGAACATAATATTCCTATTAATTAACTACTGGATTCACCTCTATAATACTTGTTTTCAACCATTTGGGGCTGTATTCCTTTGGTCATTTCTTCATGTGATAACTGCAGTTTCATCATCTGTAATATCATTGAGTTTAATTCTCCTAGTTAGTAGAAGTCTTTAATATGTAAAGAAGGTTAGCATAGTATAAGTCTCAAAGTGCTGCTTGTGACTTTATTTACTGCCCTAAGTATGCCCTGATTTGTAAGCAGTTAAGAGAAAACAACTCTCCTTTTAGTAGCAATAAGATTCAGAAATGTATAACACTATGGATTCATTCTTTCTACTTCTCAGGTACTGTTCTAGATGTTTCACATGTGTAATTCGTTTAAACGTCACCATAATTCTGTGAGATTGATTCTAATACGTATAATGATTTATGATGTGTAAACTAAGTCCTGGGAAGAGCAAATAGCTTTTGCCCAAGGTCACACATCTGGTAAGTGGATAAGTCAGGTGAGTCAGGCATGAAACCCAATCAGGTCAACTCCAGAAACTGAGCACTTAACCTCCGTATTCCACGTTTTATAAAACTGCGTATGAGACATGGACGAAGATGCTGCCCACTGTCACGGACCCAGTCCCACACTGCCCTGTACTTCATCCTGAGGTGACAGTGAGTGGTGAGAGGATAGAGAGTCCATGTGCAGAAAATGGTAGTTTGAAAAAAAGCAGGGGCTTCTGCCCCAGTTCACATTGGAACTACAAGGAGTTCGGCAACGTGGTTGGCGGCAGCAGAGAGGAAATGGCACTTGGCATATTCAGTCAGAGAGCACGTCAGATAGCACCTCCTTGGTCCCCAAAGCCTCTATGTGCCCAGCAATCACAGACTCTGGCCCTAGATGCCTGCACACTTCCAAAGGGCCGGAGGGGTCAGAGGCAGAACCAAAGGCAGCAGGAATTGAAGTCAAAACCTATGGACACCTCATTGGAAGCCAGTAATGACCATTATTCTTGGGAAGAGGAAGTGAAGGAATAGAGAAACCGAAATATTTCAGAAGATATTATGATAAGCCATCATCTCTACCTGCCACCACCACAAATTTTCTAATGATTTTTTTTGCTTTTGAAAGGAGCCAAATACCTTTGGGTTTGGGAAATTTCAACTCCATAAATATTCTACCTAATAGCACCTGCAGATCTAGCACTTATATAAATACATTTCCAAGATTAGTGGAAAGAAGCTGCTTTAGAATTGGATAATGTGTGCTGGATGGATATTCAGCAAGGGTTAGCCTTATGATTTGTAAAGTATAGAATGAATTACCCATTCAGATACCTAAGGAAGTAATGACTTTCCATGAATATTTTTTTGTTTACAAGATTTCATAAGTTGAATGCCTGGGGTATTCCTTAGAAGAAAGTGGAAGGCATCAAACTTGGGAACTCCAAAAGAGCTTTGGTCAGTATGTCGCTCTGAAAGCCAGGTAGGTTCCTTCTCTCTGTGACAGAGAATGAATTCTTTCACTAATCCTTTGATCTCTTTATGGTTTCATTGTTCATTCTACTGATTGTACCAGAAGCAAGTTTCACTCTAGATATAATAGTTAATGACAGACAATAGAAAAGCAAGTGGGTGTGGAGCTGTAGTTAACTTTAATGACACCAGTTCTGGTTGCTATTTATAGCATTTGTTAAACTTTCATCTCTTCAAACTATTTTCATGCAGTAAACTTAAATCTCTCAGGCAACAGGGTAAGCACCATGAGATTAGAACTGGAAGTAATTTCTGGCATTAGTCAAATATGTATTGACTAATACGTAAGATGTGAGAAAAAACGTCTTCAGCTTCAAGTGCCACCAGTTTTTAATGAGTATGAAAATAAAATTCACAAAGGAAACTTGCAGTGATGAGTGTGGGGAAAATGGTCAAATTGAGGATTTATGTTATATGATACCTTTTGTGAGGTAAAACTGATGAAATTTGAATTTGGGACAATAAGACTTTTTTTTTTTTTAATTGAAGCAATTTTATTAAAAAAATAAAAAGTCAGAAAACCATTTTCCCACGTCTAATGAAAATTATAATTGGTGGTAAGACTGGAGAATGGCTGAATCTGAGACCAGACACTCAGAGCTGTGATTTGAAACCTTGTGATTTCAAGGCTTCTAATTTACTCTGTGACTAGGAAAATTGTGTTGCATTTAACTACCCCAGGTTCCTCTTTTTTGGAGGTATTCAGCTCTGTGATGGACTCTGCCCATGAGGGTGGAAGGAAGAGTGTAGGGTTGGGTGTGGTAGGGATATTGGGGAGCGGGCGTGGGGGGGGGGCTGTGAAGAGGCCCAGTCTGTTGTCCTGCGGACCCTCACCTTGTTTACTCTGATATTACAAAGACTGCTGTTTCCATTTCCTTCTTTTTAAAATTCTTTTGTTGTTGTTGTTGTTGGAAACTTCATTTACAACCTTCTCTACTTTCTCTAGTCCTTAAACATAGTATGTGCACAATGCATTTATGTAAGTCAGTGTTCTTAGGAAAATTTGGATTATTTTATCTTAATGCAGCTTGTTTACTGATCTGAATAAGTTTTACAGATTGGTGGTGGGCAGTTTTAGAATGTGGCTGGTGACACAGCCAGGACTACCAAGGAAAAGAGATTACAGTAGCCGAGGGCTCCAGGGAGTAAGGCAACCACTCTCTCTGGTGAAGCAACATCCTCCACGTCTGAAGCTGGGTGATTTTGTTGAAATGATCTTAAATATGGTGGCATTGACTCCTAAGAATTTAGATATTTAAATAACTGTAATTTATTTCATTTATATGTTTCAGCTCAGCACCCAGTTGCAATATAGCTTATTGTTTGTGACCAAGAATCTTAGATGTTGAAAACATTAAATGAAATATGATAGTGAAGATACTAGCTCTGCATCCCTTCTCTGTTAGCAATGAAAAATGTTCACCATACAATACATGAGTTGAAATTCTGATAACTTCTCTTTGCCCTTCTCTTTATACCAAATAACATCATCCTGACAGCTGCAATTCCTGATCATTGTTTATCTTTCTTATAATTTGTGCAATCATGTATTTCATTTAAACTTTATTCTGGACTAACGAGTGGATAGAAATGTACTGTGTTTCCCTGAAAACAAGATTTAACTGGAAAATAAGCTCTAGCATGATTTTTCAGGATGACATCCTCTGAACATAAGCCCTAATGCGTCTTTTGGAGCAAAAATTAATATAAGACCCGGCCTTATTTTTGGGTAAACACGGTACTTGTTTCATTAATTAATTGAAGCCACAGATATGAAATGCTCACCTACTATGTATAACCATCTATGACAAAGGCTGAGGGACCTAGAACATTTAAGGACTGGCTTTACCTTTTAGGATACAACATTAGCCCCTAAAAAAAAAAAAAAGTGACTGGCAATACAAGGTTGACAAACACTGGCAGACAAGGAATAAAAAGTAAGAACACTGCGTGTTGTAAGAGGTCAAGGAAGGGTGAGCTCATTAAGCTGGGATATGCAACGAAGACTTCCTGGAAGGGGTGGAGTTTGAGCTCAACCTTGACAAATGAGCGCAAGTTTGGAAAGTAAAGAGAAGGCAAGAAGGTTTTCCAGGCAAAGGGACTAGAATGTATTCTGGTACGGGTTCTTTAGAGAAACCCATTTTAAACTGCATTTAGAAACAAACTTCTCCCTCTCCTACCTTCCTCTACCCTCCCCAAAAAGAATTTATTGGCCCAGGTATTGATAAGTCTAGGGGTAGCTCTAGCTTCAGATATGGCTGAAAGCAAATGCCCAAACATCACTGTGTTTTTCTGTGTTGGCTTCATTCTCCAGTAGATTCTCTTTTACAGGAGGGCCTAGAAGCTCTACATTCCTATCCTGCCAACTCAGGAAGCCTGCAGAAATTGGGAAAACACATATATCCTGGGGTCGAGTCACATTGGCCAGACTTGGGACAAGCCTGTCTCTGAGCCAATCACTGAGGCCAAAATGACAGAATACTCTTATTGCCTGATCTAGGTCACCAGCCCCTGGAGTTGGGTTAGACTCGGGGTAGGGGATTAGTGCCACCTTAACCTAATAGATGAAGAGCTATGTAGACATAATTCAAAAAGAGAGATCAGAGAGGTACTCCTGGAAGGAGTCAGAAACCACAATGGTCTAAATACATATTCAGAAATGAGCGCTAGGTCAAGGTTCATACAGACCTAAATGTCCTTGAATACGAGCACAAATGATTAACGTGAAAATAAATTACGTATTATGTTTTCAGATATTTGTCTTTCTTTGCATCTGTTTTTAAAATGATCCACCAAGCCAGGCTTTGAAAACACTTAGCTTACAAACCAGGTTTAATGCCCATTCTCCTCCCCCAAACCCTGACTGTTAACTTACACACACAAAAAAAAGTTGGGAAATGTAGCAAAGCAAGGGGTGTTCTCCATTGCTCAGGACAGAGTATTAAGAAATCTTTACCCGGGAATTCCCCATGTTGCAGATAGAATAGAAATTAAGTGGCTGATTCATTCATTCATTAACAATAGGGAGAATTTTCTGAGGTGCCAATCCATCTTAACTCCAGAGGATCCTCCCTATTGCCTGTTCTTGCAAAATGCCTGAAATTTCAGGGGTGTTTACTGGCATTTGTTCTCACCGAATGCATGTGTCATGGTATAGTACTTTGTTTACACACTATAGATGTTGGCATACTTGGTTTTTAAGCCGAATCAAATGCATTTAAATGGCCCTGAATACTCAATTCAGATGATATATCACTTTGGGCTTTTTGTTGTTACCTTCAAAGTCTACTTTTAGAGTATCAAATTTCAAGCAAATGAACCTATTAAAAATATCAACAAGTTGAAACTGTGGTTGAGAATGTGTTTTTATAATGCATAATTATGATCTCTCAAAAAACCTTCCAAGGCCCTAATTAATTGAGGTAGCTGGGTTTAGGAGGATTTAGTGCACCTTGGCAGTAATTATGCAGTTATGTGTTCCCTGAGAGAAGTTTTTTTTTATCCCTTTTGGAATTTAATAAGCTTGGTTACCTGTTTCTGACTCAGGTTTTTCTTCATATTTACATTTATACTCTATAAATTCAAGCTTTGACCTCAAAATCACTTTAATCTCCTTATTTTGGTCTTCAACCTATTGTCCACTAGATCGTAAACTTTTATTGGATAGTAGATCTTTCTAAAGCCTTTTAAAAACTATAGCCTCTCTACTCAGAAAAATGCATAAACGCGTCAAATATTGCTTACGATTATAGAAGGTTCTCACATCAATCAATCCCATACAAGTATTCTATTTAAGAGGAACAGCTTTTGATCTTTACAGTTGAAAATAATATGTATTCTTATTTTCCATTTCTGGCACTTTTTATAAAAGATACCTTCATTTGTCTCTCCCTTTGGCTGATCTGGTCCCTATCACCCCTTAGGACAATAGAATAGACCTCAGATAAAGAGTAAAATGCATCCTTTCTCTCTTCCTGCTAATCTTTAGTGTTTGGTAAGGGGATGCTTTGAACTCCACTCACTGTGGAAAAAAACAACCAGACACATAAAGAATGACACATAAAGAAGGCAGGGTAGCTATTCAAAGCCTAAACAAACCTTATAGACACGCAAGAAGCTTGTCTTCCCTTTCATTCATCAAGTATTTCTTGGGTGTCCTCTCTGACCAAAGCGCTGGGCATGCAATCGTTAGTTTCATCAGTGGTTTGGACAGTGCCCCACAAATAAAAGGTACTCAATACATATGTGTTGAACATGAATAATAACCAACATTTATTGAACAATTATTATGTGCCAGGAGCTTTCATTCTCAAAACATGAAGTAGGTGTTATTAACTGAAATGTACAAGTGAGAAAACTGAGACCCACAGAGGCTGAGTAACTTGACCAAGATTATGAAGCTATTCTGAAGCTGGATCTGATGCTTTTAACCACTACATTATACTACTTCAATTCATTGTGGTATGTGTGATGATTTAACCTTATTTAAGAGATGACAATGTCAAGATTCCAATCTTGTGAATAACTCGCTTAAAAGAAGCTAACGACAAAGCCTGGATTAGACCTGATTCTGACTGATTCTAAAACCTGAGCTATTTTGTGACATCACTGCTATCTTCTGTGTTCTAGTGTGAATCCCACATGTAGGTATACTACTTTTTCCACTAACTTCTAGTCCATCTCTTTTCCTATAGCCGTTCATCTGAAACCACCACTTTATCACTGTGCAATGAATGCACTGATGGCTACAAATGAAAGGCTCACGTTTTCAAGACAAAGGCAGCCACACAAAGATCTTGCCAAAAATTCAGACCTCATTCACTAGAATCTCTCATTTGTTCTTCATTACTGTGTACTTAGTAGATTTGTAGTTCTCTGAAGCATCCACGATAGGGTTTTGGTAGAAATTGGGACCAAGGAAGAGGAAAGCAACCTTTTTAAGTTTCTTTGATTTTATTAATTACTCTTCATAGGTTTTATATTTATTATTGTTCCTGGAGGCTTACCAGTGTGGCCATCTACCTTCCTTTATCTAGAGAGGCCGGTGCCTACAGCTGATGATTTTTATGTGGGAATAGCATCTATTCTATGTAATCAACTCCCTCATTCTCTTATTGCCCTCATGTTTTTAAATTACGAGTTGGTATCATTGTATAGTGCAAGATATATCAAAAATTAACCATTAAAAATTATGGCTCCTGGCTGGCTTCATGTTTCATGTGTATCATGTGAAGCCTAAGTCTCAAAATAGATTCCTAATAATGAAGACAATCTAGGCCTGTCCTGGCTTACAGATTTGCATAGAGATTTGAAGACCCTGACCACCAGCCTCACCACTTGGGAGTTAAATTCTAATCTCACACCCATGTAGACAGAGACAAACACAAAGGAACATAAACGGAATCAAGTAATAAATGCACCGGGCAGATCCTTGTTCATCAGGAGGAGCAAACATTTGTTCGGTGACACAGTCTTCCCAGTTCCTGAGAACATGGGAACGTCATCGTTTCTGTGAACTACATAACCCGAGGCAGCATATTTAGTTCATGTCTCCAGGCTTTAATAGCTGCTCTTATTGAAAGAAGGTTTTCAAAAAAACCATGTGTGTTAGCCAGTGTCAGTCAATGTTGAGGGAATATTCAAGCACTACTTCCAAGTCCAATGGGAAACTCCCTTCCCTCCTGTTGCAACTTTTTTCAAAGATGGGCAGAAATCCTAAGCACAGAGTAACAAGAAATCTGGGCAGATTACTTACTAGTGGATCTACAACTTTCTTTGACATTTAATTCAGTTATACAGGAATTAATACTGCACAGAATGTGTTTCCCTCTTGCTCACCTGTTTAATGTTCACCATGTTTTATTCTTAGGAATGTGAGCACAAGAAGCAGATAGGTGAGTTAGCCACTTTCCCAACAAAAGGATATTTATATTTATTTTAGCTAGAGATTTACAAAGGAGCACCCTCTTTCTCTGTTAATTAGAATCTAGATATTGACTTTTGGATCAGAAACATATTATAGCTCTCAAGTCAAAGCAAAACAAACAAACAAACAAAACCCTAAAATGCTTTCCTTTCAGAGTATGTTAACAAACTGAAAAAAACAGGGGAAGGAAGAAAATCTTCCATTATTTGTGAGGACCACAATGTGCCATCTACTGTATATAAATGCTATACTGCTGAGCCTTTTGAATTATTTTCCATGATATGAGGGTGGGTTGTGCTGATCCCTCTAAAACCTCTCAGCTTTACTTGTGACCATAATCACAAGATATTTGTAAGCTGACCTTAGAATGTGAGCTACAGAGCAGAGGAAAGCCAGGAAAGCCATGACCTGACACTCACTCAGACGGGGCCCTAGTCACCTGCACAAAAGACTCCATCTTTCCAGAACTTAAACCCAGGCCTCCTGAAGCCATTCACTAAGTCCCTCTTGTACAAGCTGCTGCACTGGAGCGCTAAACATTTAACCCTCGAGCTGTGCAAGAGGCTGAGACTATAACTCACACCCACACATGTAGAAAGAAAAGAGCCGGCTTTCCGCTATGTCTGTCTCCCTCTTTCCACTAGTCCACACACCCAACACTCAAGAGGCAGAGAGGTGAGGAGTTTGGTTTAAGGCTCTGCTGCCATTGTCTTGAAATTCTTAATAATTTTTGAAGAGGGACCTCACATTTCATTTTACCCTGACTTTTGCAAATTATCTAGACACTTCTACCCATAAGGGTAGCACATACCAAAAGGAACAGTCCCATTAAGGCCCCTCTTGGGGACATTTAGATGAAGAGGGGTGTCTTCTATATAGTTTTCCAGCAGATCAGCTATAAAATTGGTCTCAAGGCATTCTAGGTATTTGGGGAAATGCTCAGGTTTCTGTCATTTTTCTTAAGAGGAGCTAGAAGTGAGAGGTAGTGTTTGTCCATTTTTTTCTTCCATAATTAGCTATTTCACCCCTAATTAATTTGCTTTACATTTTGCAGTGTGTGGCAATATCTCACACCAAATAAGAGCTCTAATGGAAGAAATGATTTTGAAAACTCTTGAGGTTGCTTCTTTTGGGGTGTCAATGTACAGGACACACTCATCTCTTTGTATGCTCCAAAAGAACTAGCAACTCTTCTCAACTCTGGTACAGTTTTTAAAAAATTATAAAAGCAAGAGAGACCCACATTTTCCCATTTTTAAGACCCCCACAAGTCCAATAGATTTGCAAAGACAAAAACATAGCTTCTCTTACTGGTTTGAAATTGAACAGTACTCTCACTGTCAACAGATAATGATCTAGAATGCTCAGAGCACCACCTGATAATTATCCAATGTTAACAATCACACCAGAGAGGGGAATTCTTCTCTTACAAGGCAGTGACTAGATCAACAACTATGGGCTTAGTGACCCACATGGGAGGTGGGGCTTTAGATGTAGGTGGAAGCTTATGTGATAACATTTTGGAGATACAGAGAAGCCTAGTGTACCCCAAATTCTTACCTACCAACTTGATATAGTATTTGGAATTCTAACTCTAGAGATTCATTCCTTTGCATTAAAAATTGCCTTACTAAACATACTATTTTTATACGTTACAATCACTCATCCCTTTTCTGCTTTGTTGGGTAGACTCAGAGGGGCACAAAAGCAACTGTAGTACATGCTGAAAGATGAAAATAGGCTGTAGAAAATGAATTTTTCCCCAGTTTTTTTTTATTCAGGCCTCATAATTTTGCCTGAAACTAATACTGAAATCTGACATGAGGCCCATTGCAGAAGTAGCAGTTTTAACAGCAATAATTATAACAATAAATATTTTTGTGGAGGGTACTATACCAAGCATATATTTTATGTGTCATCTCATTCAATTCTTAAAATAACTGCATAGAGTAATTATTTGTACCCATTCAAATGCTTTTAGCTGCAAGAGCTAGAGTTAGACCCAATTCGATATAAATATTAAAAGAAATCTGTTATTTCAAATAAGAAATGCAGGGTTGGGTGGTTTTAAGGATGAGTAATTCAGCAGCTCAGTGATGATATCAAGGTCCCAGATTCTTTTGCACCTTCTGTTCTGCCCTCATGGCCCTGTTTAAAGTTTAGTCGCATATGGTTATAAAGTGCCATTAGCTACTCCAAGCATCAAAGCCTCACACAACATCCAAAGGACAGAAAAGAGAACATGTCCCATTTTAAGAAGGAGAACAAGTTCCCAGAAGCTGCTCCACAGATTCACCGCATGTCTTATTGGCTATAATTTTATGGCATGCCCAATTCTGTATCACTTGCTCTCACAGTGAATAAAATTTCCTTGACTAGCTGAAACGCATCAATATTTTCCTCCTAAGAGTTGAGAAGAGGTCCAGATTTTTTTATATACAAATTTGTCCCAAACCTGAACAAATTAGTTGCTGTGTTAGCAAGGAAGCAGGAGGGGAATGGATTTTTCATAGACAACCAAGTATGTCTACCACAGACTTCATTGTGTCCTATGACAAAGGAGGACACAGAAGCTCAGCAAGCCCTGTAACTAGCTCCACGACACACAGCCAGTAGGTGATGACACCAGGATAGAGCCAGCCCTACTTTGTGGAACTCTTCGGGTCAGACTTGCAACCACTGTGCCTTTCAACACTACCTTTGTGTACTCAGTCATAAACATTCCAAAGTTTTGCAAAACAATTTTTAAAATTAAACACCATTGTATCACCAGCCTAAGCTTAACAAAGAAATCTACAATGATTTATTTACACCTGCCTGACCTGTACTAGTAGACAGGCAGCATTTTTTCCAGCAGATACACTCTTCACAGTCTAATATCGAAGAGTATTTAACTCTATACTCCTGTTAAAAGCTACCGGGGAATTTTAGCCTAACAGGACCACTGTGGCTACGGAGATGAGTTCCAGACCTCTGAGAAGAAAGGCAGTCACTGAGGACTCGAAGGAACCTAGGATGTTCTTATTTAAATGCTTACATTTTGATACTATAATGAATGGTGTAACAATTGTTAAATGTAGTGTATCTCTAGCCATATTACTTCCCTAAGATAACCTTGTCCCTTACTAACCCAGAAAAACTAGCTATTCCTAAACTATTAACATTTATTACAAAGATAACTTCTCGATTTTCTGCTGCTAATTTTTGTATGGGTTGAAGTTGGATTAAAGAAATTATTTTTTCCAGAGATTATAGAGAAATAATTGTTAATGAGAAAAAAAATGGAAAATACATGTATTCTATATTTGTTTTTCTTATACTTGTTTGATTATTTTAAAAATGAAGATAAAAGTGATGATTTTATTAAAATCTTGTATTTAAATGGAAAAGGTTAAAGGCAGATGCCTTTAACTTTTTCCATTTAAATACAAGATATATATATATATATATATATATATATATATATATATATATATATATACACATACATATATATATACATATATATATACATTGAAATTCTTAGATGATTGATTCTACTTGAAAAAAAATTCTTTTGATTATATGTCCTTTAGTGGAAATGATGAGCTGAAAATTGGATCTGAATTCGACTGGCAGTATTCTATAAAAATATACCAAAATAAAGAAGCTAAAAAGCCTCACCTAGCTAATTTAAAAATTGAATGTGCTTAAAGAATTAGTAAAAGGAAAATTTAGTTTTACTTTTCCGCACTTTTGTTTTCCTTTTCAACCCACCTCCAACCCCGTTCTTTCTTATATCTAGTTGTAAGTATGGAGGCAAAAACTAAGCAGATCTACTTCTTCAAACAGACAGACACATTTTTAAGCCTGCTAAGCATGGCTAGGAAAATAAATAACAGAATTAGAAATGACTTTTCATCTAGAATGATAAGCGATACTACTTGTACCTATAATAAATCTATCAGTGAATCAGCAACTCAATGTTTTCTACCAAATTGGCTAAATGTTTTGTGAATGTGGCAAAAAGTTTCCAACTGTATTTAGTGAAAAAAACCTGTTTTCCAACTAAGTGATTTATTGTCATTTAGTCAAGATCATTTCAATATAAAGAAGGAAAAAACACTTGCATTATTATTAAATGTGCATCACCTTTTGTTATAGTTAAAAAGGAGAAATCTTAACAGTTACTATAAACAATTACTTGTTAATTCATGATCTTGTGAGATATTTCACATTCAGAGCACATAGAAGGAGGAGGAGGAGGAAGAAGAGGAGGAGGAGGGGGAAGAGAAGGAAGAGAAGGAAATGTGGTTAGGGTTTTACTGGGTGCAGGGAATCCTAAGAATACTGTTTTTTACTTTTACATAAAGTAGAGGTGACAGCTTGGAAATATGAAAAGTCATGGGAAACCAGAAAGTAATTTCTAAACTCTGAAACTTCTCAAAGAAAGAGGAAATAAGATCAAGGAAATCACTTTGTGCCCCCTAGAAAATTTGGCATTATAGTGATAGTGAAGAAACTATAGATAGGAAATGATAGAAAATGGACCTCAATTTTGGTCTTTACAGTAATGGTGAAAATCAAAGAGGTTGAAGTTACTATTTTTAATTTTGAAATTTTATTGACTCATTATACCGAGGAGGGAATTCTTAGTAAGTATCTCACTTAATGAATAAAGGCATCAATGGCATGAATGGAATGTATATATAAATATCTCTAGAATTACTAAGACTTCTTAAAGGGTTTCTAAGGGAACACTTTAGCATACTCAGGTGGTGAAAGAGATGGTTCTGCAATAAAACGAGTTAACAAAATTAAATTTGTTCACTGAAACATAAATAAAATTATAATCTGAATCTTTCCAAAGAAGGTAATGGAATGGGGTTGGGTCAGTGAGGTCCAAAGGCAAAAAAGATAGTGTTGCTTAAAGACATACATGCTTATGTTCCATTCTCTAACTGGTTTCCATTTATGGATCCAATTTCCTGTTCTGTGGAATGTGTACCTTGCTATAACCATGGAATGTGAGCCAGGGAGAGTCTGCACACCTAATCCTCCTGAACGAGTGAGTCACACATAGTATCCACAGTAATCTACAAAGAACCCAAACATGGAAACTACCATCATTGAAATATGACCTACTTTGATGTCTTACCAGTGGCAATGCAGAAGAAACAAGTCAATAAATGTGTATATTCTATAAATTTTGGAAGATTTCCTATTGTACTTTTTATCTACAGTTTTTAAATATTAACACAGTTTTGGACATTCTAAAATATACTTGACCATTTAAATATTACTTCTACTAAATAAATAGAGACTTTGAGATAATGTAACATTTGTTCTGCTTCAACAATTGTAATTTCCATGGCACAGTTATTTGCACATAAGTAGGCATGTTGTCTGAGCCACTTACTCAAACGTGTATAGTCCCAGCCCTGGCCTTTGCCTAGTTCCCTACAATTACACAAATAGCAGTAGCCACTTTAACTTACTGCCTCAGACACGTGTCTATTGATGTATCTTTGCAAACCAAAAGTATAGGAAAGCTGTCAAGAAAAGGACACAATGGCATGAATTCAAGACCTACGCTGGAATCATGTACTGGTGGATATGCTACCCATTCAGAGTAGGACTCAGGCAAAAGTCTAAGTAAGGCCAGGAGGAGGGAAACTAAATTAATGATTGCTTCAAATGAGAGAAAAGTCAGGCTTCTGCACTCATCACTGGCCTGAAATGGCATTGTGTGGGACCTGCTTTGACTTTTGATACAATAAAAGTTATTACTGACTTCTGCATTCAACAATATTTGGGGGGCAATGTGCCAGGCAAAATTCTAGGAGCTGGGAAGATGGTGGAGAATGAGACACTGAATTTACAGTCTCGCAGAAAAATAATACCTTACAAATACTTGCATGATTAATGAAATCCAATGGTAAATTGCTATATAAAAAAAAAGTAAATGCTGCTATAGCAATGTGTTGTAGGTTGAAAGTGTATATGCCCCAGTTTGCCTGGAACAATTTCAATTTATGTCTATTGTTCTAGAGTAATATTAGTATTACCTCCTATCATGCTCATAAGTGTCCCCTTCTGGATGATAAATATGTGATTACTGTTCACTTAGTAAGAGGAGACCTGACTTAATTTAAGAGCGATAAAATACTTTTTTCAGAAAGTAACTTTTCAACTGAGACATAACTATCATTAAAATGTAGTGTTTTTGGATGTGCCAATATCTGTTTTACACAAGTTAGAGATATTAACTCACTTAGTTGCACAAAAGCAATTTGAAGCAAGTAGTATTATATCCCCATTTTTTCAGGTTAGGAGACTGAGGCAGAAAATGTTAAGGCAACTTGCCTAAAGTCATATGTCAAGAAAATGTTAGAACCAGCCTTCCAATAGGCAGATTGCTCCAGGGTCCTTACTCTGTTAATGAGGCAAGAGATAATATCAGATTTGAAAGGTTTTTTGTTTTGTAAAACTTTAATTGAAAGTCCTGAGTTTATTCTAAAATGATTAACCAACAGTGAAATGTTGAATTTGGTGGTATTTTCTCCTCATCAGGTTAACATTTATATTCTCAAAATAGTAAAGTATGATCCTGTCTGTGTTAAATAAAAAATGAGGGTGTGGACGTATGTATATATGAATAGAAAAATAACTAAATGGAAACAAAAAAAAATTGTTAAGTGGTTACCTCTGAGAATTTGTTGGAATGAGAGGGTGGGAGAACCAGGGCTTTTACTTTTCATTATGAACTGTTAATTTTTTCCACAAGTGCAAATGTTTTAACAATAAAAATTAAAAAGTACCAACACCCCCAATGTTCCTGCTTGCTAAGAAACATACAGTGTTTTTGGAGCTTAAGGGAGCTATTTGTAAGAAAGGAGTCACTGATATCAACCTTCACCTGTCCTGTGAGAACAGACAGTCATGAGAAAAGACTTCAAACAAACCACATTGGATGTTTGTTTGAACAAGAAATTAGGGATGTGGGTATTACCAAGGTACTGTACATTCTGATGATGAGTGTAGTCATTCTCTTTCCTGGTACTGAGAATAACCCTTTGAAGAGAATCTAAAGCTATCACAGTCAACAGATATTGCAACTCAGCATCAGCTTTGACAAGTGTCTTGAATATGGAATAGGACAGTTTCCAGGTGATATAAGCCAATATTCAGCAACGTTCAAGAAAAATTGCTGTGTGGTTGGAATGAGTTTTAGTCCTTTTCTATATATCTCATAATTTTTAAGATATTATTTCGATTGATTCAATCAATCATCAGTCAAGCAAGGAATTCAATTCTAAATGATCCTGCAACTACCTTTTACCAGTAATATGGGACTGAGTATGTATACTGGTGCTTTTGCTGACTAATGATAGTGGCTTTCAGATTACAATGTCTTTCCTAGAAAACAAAGAGTTATCTTCATTCTAAATGAAGTTTTCAGACTGCTCTCATTTATTTAACTGAGCAAACAAACTGAAATTTCCCTTTGCTTTATATGTAGTCTTGGGTCTATATTTGTGTTCATTTCATGTTTTCTTACTTCTGTGATATTTATATGAACCTGCTTTTTTGGAGTAAAACTTATGAAAGTATCTCCATATGCAACATGCTGTAATGATAAAGGCATATTGATTTTGCTTAATTATGATAACGAAGCTGCAAGATTTGAAGTCTATAATAGAAGTCTACTATTTCCTGGGAAATTTGACAGTTTGGGGGGACTATGAGTTCCAGGGATCCTCCAGCCTCAGGTTGCACTGATGCTTGCATTTAAAATGTGTTATCTATGAACTACTTTCCTGTTTTATTCTGCAAAGGACAAGTGTCAAGCTATGGATGGAATATTCCATTTAATTTTAAGTCAGATGTAGTTGATAGTGTGACTATGTTTCTGACGCCTTGTATTGGGTGTGTGAACCTACACATTTTAGAAACTTACAAACATCAAGATCTAGGAACACATCCCTCCTTTTTTGTTTAATAGGTATTTCATTAGATTTCATGTTAAAGAGAATCTTTCTCCTCTTTGTATCCATAGCACATTGTTCCTAATGCTATCACAACACTTATAACATTTCTTTTTCATTAAATTATGTTTCTGTCTCCCATTCTAATAATATGTTGTGAAGGGTTAATGTTCAATGATGTATGACAATGATGATGATTTCTCAAACACTGAAGAACAGTGTATAATATGTAGTAGGTTCTCTCCTCTCTCTGTGTGTGTATATGTATATATATATATATATATATATATATATATATATATATAAAATGAAGGAAGGAAGAAATTAATAAATGTGTGATGGTTATAGATACATACATGGTTTGAATTAAGTCCTTTGATTTAAATAATTATTAAAATAATCAGTTGTGATGAGGAAAGGATAAAGAGCACATTATTAGACATCTTATTCTGTATCTTCAGCTGGAGTGAATCTGGTTAAGATGGTGAATCTGGTTAACGAACAGCATGATTGTCTCACGTGTGGCAGGTGGATAAAAGAGATAATATGTGAAAAAATTTAAAAATAACTGGGAAAAGAAATAAATGTTTGTTAGTTTTTACCTTAGAAGGTAACGGTTTAATACTACTTCTTCAGACAGTAGAGAACTGTAGAACATGCATGGCTTGTCTCATCCTACAGTGATAAAAGAACAACCACTTCCACTCTTTAGGACCCAAGAGAGATATCAACAGCAAAATTACCAAAATACAAAACAACTGAACTAGAACTCCTTGCATAGGTCAGCGGCGTGAATACATTCCTAAACATGACTCCAATCTTCTTCACTACTAGATAGTCACAGTGGGTCCAGAGCAAGTACATATGGTGCAGTCTCAAATACAGCAGACCTTGGACCAACGTGCCATTGTGCCCACGTCCTAGTTATAAAATGTTTCAGTCTCGTGTTTGCACATCCTTAATAATCAGGAAGTGAAAAGGGATAGAATTTTTAAAAATCTGTATGAGGCATATCAAAAGTCTGGCTCTTTAAGGATTTATTAAGATCCTAACATTCTTATCTGTCGACATATTCATACTTAATGTGTATTCAAATAAACTTAGACTTGAATAGTGGCAACCTACTATAACAAAGTTTTATTCTATATTCAAGGCCAAAGCTGTATAGAAATGTTATGTCTCCATGGAGTTAGTACTTTAATATTTCTCACTCCACTAAACAACCAATTAAATTCATTGAATCTTTTTCCTCCACAGAAAACTTGACTAAAAGAAGTGGTCCATCTACTAGTCTCAATTTAGAACTCTTGCTTCTAGAAATAAGAGTAGAGACTGTTTTTTTCACACTTGAATTCAGCTAGAATGGTATGTAATTATATATCCATGGCACACACCGCGGATTGTAATCCAATGAATTTGAAGAAAAAAGAATGGGGGAAGGAGGCTATCTTTCGCAACTTTGACACAACGCTTATAATCTTTTGTTATTAAATTTTTGTTTATACAATTGAAAGCTTTAAAAAGGTAGAAATCTAATAATGCCAACCTGTACCTATGCATATGTGCTTGTACACATATACTTTCATTCATTACACACACACACACACACACACACACACACACACACACACACACACACAGCTACAGCAGCAGCTGTACTTCTTCCCCTCTTTCATTCTTTTTATAATCTTAACTCTGCCCCCAAACTGAAGTGTGGTAGGCAGAAAAATTGTCACCCTAACACGCCCATCAAAACACAGAACCTGTGAATATTATATCTTACATGGTAAAAGGGACTTTGCAGATGTGATTAACATTTAGGACATAGATATGGAGAGATTTTTCTGGATTATCTGGATAGGCCCAATGTAATAATAGGAGTCCCTAAAAGAGAATCTTTTCTGGCTGTGGCCAGAGAGAGACATGACAAAGAAAGAAGGGTCACATGAAAGAAAGAAAGAGACCCATTACTGCTAATCTTAAAGGTAGAGGAATGGGGCCATGACCCAAGGAATTTGAGAATCTTCTAGAAGCTAGGGATGATCCTCAATTGACAATTAGCAAGAAAAAGGAAATCTCAGTCCCTCAATCACAACGAACTCAATTCTGCAGACAACCTGAATGAGCAAGAAAATACATATATATATTCCTGGGGTATCCAGAAATGAATGCAACATTTTGTTACCTTGGTTTAGCCCAGGGAGACCCACTGAGAAATAAAAACCTAATACAATAAAACATGTAAATAAGGAAACTGCTCTCAGCGACAATAAAGACACTCTCTGTGCAACTGCCATATTTCAGATGGCTCTTCTACCTTATCCTTTCTCCTTTATTCACAGATGAGAAGTTGGGTGACCAGTTGATCTAAGTGCATTTATTACTAAATTGTGCTGAAAACACTTCCTTACTACAGGGAGTTCATCAAGCCTGTTGGAGATGACCAACTAGACAGACTAGAAGTGGCCTCTTTTACTACCTGGACCTCTGGGCTATACAAGGCTTTTGGAAAAAGAGTATCCAGACAGCAAAATCAATGTCAAAATTGCCCACTTTCCCACTTCCTTCTATGGCGAAACCAACCTTAGAAGTAGATCAGGTCAGTGGTAAGCCATGCAGAGTGATTGGAGGAGAATTAGGAGGAGCCTGAAACTGTCTCCTCATTAACTGCCCTACTGCCTGAAACTCATCATTAGAAGTCATTCCTTTAGTGAAGGAAAGATTGAGAAGTTTCTAAGATCCTTACAAAGTAGAAAAATAGCTTGAATTTTGTGTGGAAGGAAGGAGGGAACACAAGAAGGAGAGTAGAAATAGATAGCTTGAAAATGATCAGTTAATATGTTAGTATCAAACACCCAGCACATGGGAAGAGGCACCATATATTTCTGGTGTACCTTTTATGTTTATTAAAGTTATTCATGCACACAGCTTAGAGGGTCACATAGTTATATAAGGCTCGATTCCTGACCCCATCCACCATTTTGGGGTTTTTTTGTTTGTTTGTTGCTTCCCAGAGGAAACCATTTTCATCTTGTTTAACTGATTATTTTTAAATTTACTCCATATAACTAAATGACATGCTTTATATTGCTGCTTCTTGATTTTTCAGTGTTAAGCCCTACATATTGGCTTTCAGCCATGAATGATAACAATTTAGCTCTTTCTCACACACTACTCACAATCCCACCATTCACATGGAAAAACCGATACCCCTTCCCCATCCCCCTATTATAGTTATTTGAAAGCTTAGGTAAATCATTTACCATTTTTTACATTGTTATGATGATGCAGATGTTATTGACAGTGGAGCCGTTTCATATATCTTGAGTAGCTTTTTTTCTTTTATATCATTTTATTTTCATGTTCTTTGTAATCCCAAAGATATATCTTGCTAATTTTTTTTGCCATTTTTGTTTTGTTTTGTTTTATTTTATTTATTGGGGTGACAATTGTTAGCAAAATTACATATGTTTCAGGTGTACAATTCTGTATTACATCATCTATAAATCCTATTGTGTGTTCACCACCCAGAGTCAGTTCTCCTTCCATCACCATATATTTGATCCCCTTTACCCTCATCTCCCGACCCCCACCCCCCTTACCTTCTGGTAACCACTAAACTATTGTCTGTGTCTATGAGTTTTTGTTTCTCATTTGTCTGTCTTGCTCTTTTTTTGTTTTGGTTATACCACATATCAGTGAAATCATATGGTTCTCTGCTTTTTCTGTCTGACTTATTTCGCTTAGCATTATACTCTCAAGATCCATCTATGTTGTCCCAAATGTTCCTATATCATCTTTTCTTACCGCCAAATAGTATTCCATTATATATATATATATATATATATATATATATATATATATATATCCCACAACTTCTTTATCCATTCATCTATCGAAGGACATTTTGGTTGTTTCCATGTCTTGGCCACCATAAACAAACCTGCAATGAACATTGGAGCACACGTGTCTTTATCTCTAAATGTTTTCAGATTTTTTTGGTAGATACCCAGGAGAGGGACAGCTGGGTCATATGGTAATTCTATTCGTAATTTTTTGAGGAACCTCCACACTGCCTTCCATAACGGCTGCACCAGTCTGCATTCCCACTAACAGTGTATGAGGGTTCCGTTTTCTCCACAGCCTCTCCAACACTTGTTACTATTTGTCTTGTTGATGATAACCATTCTGACTGGGGTGAGGTGATATCTCATTGTGGTTTTTATTTGCATTTCTCTGATGATTAGTGACGTTGAGCATTTTTTCATATGTCTATTTGCCATTTTATGTCCTCTTTGGAGAAATGTCTCTTCAGGTCCTCTGCCCATTTTTCAATTGGGTTGTTTGTTTTTTTGTTGTTGAGTTGCATGAGTTCCTTGTATATTCTGGATATTAGCCCCTTATTGGAGGCACTGTTTGCAAAAATCTTCTCCCATTCAGTTGGTTGTCTCTTTATTTTGTCGATGGTTTCTTTTGCTGTGCAGAAGCTTTTAAGTTTCATATAGTCCCATTTGCTTATTTTAGCTTTTACTTCCCTTGCCTTTGGAGTCAAATTCATAAAATGCTCTTTGAACCCAAGGTCCGTAAGTTTAGTACCTATGTTTTCTTCTATGCAGTTTATTGTGCCAGGTCTTATGCTTAAGTCTTTGATCCATTATGAATTAATTTTGGTACATGGTGACAGATAGCAGTCCAGTTTCATTCTTTTGCGTGTGGCTATCCAATTCTCCCAACACCATTTATTGAAGAGGCTGTCTTTTCTCCATTGTATGTTTTTTGCTTCTTTGTCAAAAATTATCTGTCCATATTTATGTGGTTTTATTTCTGGGTTCTCAATTCTATTCTATGGGTCTATGTGTCTGTTTTTTCTGCCAATACAATCCTGTTTTGAATATTGTAGCCCTGTAGTACAAGCTAAAGTCAGGGAGTGTGATAACTCCAATATTGTTCTTTTTTCTTAAGATTGCTTTGGCTATTTGGGGTCTTTTGTGGTTCCAAACAAATCTGATGATTTTTTGTTTTATTTCTTTAAAAAATGCCATTGGGATTTTGATGGGGATTGTATTAAATCTGTATATTGCTTTGGGTAATATGGCCATTTTAACTATGTTGATTCTTCCAATCCATGAGCATGGAATGTCTTTCCATTTCTTTGTGTCTTCTTCAATTTCTTTTAAAAACATCTTATAGTTTTCAACATATAGGTCTTTCACATCCTTGGTTAAATTTATTCCTAGGTATTTTATTCTTTTTCCTGCAATTGCAAAAGGAATTATTTTTTTGTATTTCTTTTTCTGAGATTTCATTGTTAGTATATAGGAATGCATTTACGTTGATTTTGCCTTGACTTTTTACGTTGATTTTGTAGCCAGCAACTTTACTACATTCGTTGATTGTTTCTAATAGCTTTTTGGTGGAGTCTTTAGGGTTTTCTATATATAGCATCACGTCATCTGCAAAGAGTGACAATTTAACTTCTTCATTCCCAATTTGGATGCCTTTTATTTCTTTCTCTTGCCTGATTGCTCTGGCAAGGACTTCCAACACTATGTTGAAAAGCAGAGGTGATAGGAGACAGCCCTGTCGTGTTCCTGAATGTAGAGCACAGGGCTTCAGTTTTTCACCATTAATTATGAGATTAGCTGAGGCTTTGTCGTATATGGTCTTTATTATGTTAAGGTATTTTCCTTCTATACTTATTTTTTAAGTGTTTTAATCATAAATGGATGTTGTATCTTGTCAAATACTTTTTCTGCATCAATTGATATAATCATATGATTTTTGTCCTTTATTTTGTTTATGTGATTTATCACATTGATGGATTTGAGGATGTTGAACCATCCTTGTGCCCCGGGGATGAACCCCACTGGGTCGTGATGAATAATCTTTTTAATGCATTGTTGTATTCGATTTGCTAGAATTTTGTTTAGGATTTTTGCATCTGTATTCATCAGAGATATTGGTCTGTAGTTTTCTTTTTTTTGTTGTCCTTACCAGGTTTTGGTATCAGGGTAATGTTGGCCTCATAAAATGAGTTAAGGAGTACTGTCTCTTCTTCAATTTTTTGGAAGAGTTTGAGCAGGATTGGTATTAGATCCTCTTTGAAGGTTTGGTAAATTTCACTAGTGAAGCCATCTGGTCCCGGACTTTTGCTTTTGGGAAGGTTTTGGATGACTGATTCAATTTCGTTACTGGTGATCGGTCTGCTTAGATTTTCCACTTCTTCATGATTCAGCCTTGGAAGGCTATATGTTTCTAAGAACTTGTCCACTTCTTCTAGGTTATTGAATTTGGTGGCATATAGTCATTCATAGTATTCTTGGATGATCAATTGTATTTCTGTGGTGTCCGTGATAACTTCCCCTTTTTCATTTCTGATTTTGTTAATTAGTGTCTTCTCTCTTTTTATCTTAGTGAGTCTAGCCAAGGGTTTGTCAATTTTGTTAATCTTTTCAAAGAACAAGTTCTTTGTCACATTAATTTTTTTCTATTGTCTTTTTGTTCTCTATTTCATTTAGTTCTGCTCTGATTTTTGTTATTTCCTTTCTTCTGCTGACGTTGGGTTTCATTTGTTCTTCATTTCCTAGTTCTTTAAGGTGTAATGTGAGGTTATTTATTTGGGATTTTTCTTGTTTCTTGAGATAGGCCTGCAATGATATAAATTTCCCTCTTAAAACTGCTTTCACTGCATCCCAAAAATTTTGGTAGGATGTATTTTCATTGTCATTTGTTTCTATATATCTTTTGATCTCTCCTCTAATTTCTTCTTTGACCCAGTCATTCTTTAAAAGTATGTTGTTTAATCTCTATGTATTTGTGTTATTTCCTGCTTTCTTTTTACAGTTGATATCCAATTTCAAAGCCTTGTGATCAGAGAATATGCGTGGTATGATTTCAATCTTCTTAAATTTGCTGAGGCTGATTTTATGTCCCAATATATGGTCTATCCTTGAGAATGTTCCATGTACACTAGAAAAAATTGTATAGTCTGATGTTTTAGGATGAAGTGCTCTATATATGTCAATTATGTCCATTTCATCTAATGTGTCATTTAGGGCTGCTATTTCGTTATTTATTTTCTGTTTGGATGATCTATCCATAGCTGTCAATGATGTATTTTTTTAAAAATTTTATTTTATTAAATTTATTGGGGATATAGGAACATTTGTGACAACAATGATGTATTTTAATCCCCTAGTATAATTGTGTTTTGGTCAATTTCTCCCTTTAGTTCTGTTAGTAGTTGCTTGGTATATTTCGGTGCTCCCTGATTGGGGGCATAAATATTGATGACTGTTATGTCTTCTTGTTGTATAGTCCCCTTTACCATTATGAAATGTCCATCTTTGTCTCTTGTCACCTTTTTCACCCTGAAGTCTGTTTCATCTGATATCATTATGGCTACACCTGGTTTTCTCTGGATACCATTTACTTGGAGTGTCAATTTCCACCCTTTCACTTTGAGTCTATGCTTGTCGTTGTAGCTGAGATGTGCCTCTTGGAGACAGCATATGGTTGGGTTTAGTTTTTTTATCCAATCTGCTACTCTGTACGTTTCTGTTGGCGAGTTCAGTCCATTTACATTTAGGGTGATTATTGATATGTGAGGATTTCCTGCCATTCTATCTTTAGTTTTCTGGTAAGATTGTGTCTCCATTGTTTCTTTGTCTTTTTGTTTTTGTCTATTATTTCTGTGCGGTGTTATTCTATGATGTTTCCCTCTGTTTTTTCTTTTATTACAGTATATATTTCAATTCTGGATTTTTTTTGAGCGGTTACCCTTAAGTTTATGTAAAAGAAAGTTTGATATTTAGAGTATTCCATTTTCTTCAGCACAGTTACTTTCTCCATTCCTATATTCCGGTTCAGGCCTTTACTCTCCCCCTTTTGATGTTTTGGTTGCCACAAATTGTCCCTGTAGATGGTGGTCGAATAGCGTCCTTTAATATTTCTTGTAGTGCAGGTTGTGTATTGGAAAATTCCCTCTGCTTCTGTATGTCTGGAGAGGTCTTCATTCCTCCTTCATATCTAAAGGATATCTTTGCTGGATATATTATTCTTGGCTCATGATTTCTCTCTTTCAATAGTTTGAATATTTGGTTCCACTCCCTCCTGGCTTGTAGAGTTTCTGCTGAAAAATCTGATGATAATCTAATGGGCTTGCCTTTGTAGGTTACTGTCTTCTTTTCCCTGGCTGCCTTGAGGATTCTTTCTTTGTCGTTGATTTTAGACAGCTTCAATACAATGTGCTTTGGAGAAGGCCTGTTGGGTTTGAGGTAATTAAGTGTTCTATTTGCTTCTTGGATTCGAGGATCCAGTTCTGTCCACAAATTTGGGAAGTTCTCGACAATTTGTTTGAATATATTCTCTGTTCCCTTTTCTCTTTCTTCTCCTTCTGGTATGCCCATTATCCTTATATTGCTCTTTCTGATGGAGTCAGAAAGTTCTTGTAGAGTTCTTTCATTTCTTTTAAGTCTCAAGTCTCTTTCTTCTTCCATCTGTGTCATTTCCAGGTTTCTATCTTCGATGTCACTGCTTCTTTCCTCCATCTGGTCAACTCTACTACCTAAGCTGACTATTTCAATCTTAATTTCTTCTATTGAGTTCTTAATCTCCAGAAATTCTATTTGGTTCTTTTTTAAAATTTCAATCTCTTTCGTAAAATGCCCATGTTGTTCTTTGATTGTGTTTCTGAGTTCATTAAACTGCCTTTCTATGTTTTCTTGCATCTCGTTGAGTTTTTTCAGAACTGCAATCTTGAATTCTCTCTCATTTAAGGCACATATTTCCATATCTTTAAGTTTCTTTTCTGGAGACTTTTCACTTTCTTTCTGAGCTGTCTTGTTGCCTTGGTTATCCATGGCAATTACTGATTTATTATTTCTCTTCCTAGACATCTATAGGAATGGCTTCTGCAACAGGTTGATAGGAAGAGGTCTTTCTTATGTTTTCCAGTACTTGTTGGTAGAATGTTTTATTTTCTCTCCGACTGCAGCCTTTTTTTTTCTCTCTCACACGGTAGTGCTATGTTTTCTCTGTACTATTCCAGCTTCTCACACAATGGGGGAATTCTCTGGGAGACGGGCTTCTCCTCTGTTAATAGTTCACCTGAGTCAAGGGTGCAATGTCCGTGTGGGTATGCAGAGAGCTTTTGAAGTTCCAAAGCTCTTTCTGCACCAGATTCAGAGCCGGAATGTTTCAGCAGTTCTGTTTTCTCCTGCAGGGATCTGCCCAGATAGGTGGGGCCAGGGGCGGGGTGAGTTGTGAGAGGTGACACAGAGCAATGGCAGCGACCACCTCCACAGCCAGTCCGGGCAGGCGGGGACGGGGCGAGCTCTGAGAGGGTAGGGAGGGGTCGGCTAGTCTCAGTGCCTAAGGCTTCCATTCTCTGCTCAGCAGTCAGGGCTTAAACCACCATTTTCAGCCCTCTTCCCTCAGTCTTTTCTCCGAGGTCTCTGCTGTGAGCATAGGGTTCAGCCATGTCATATGCTGCCCCCTCAGCCCTGTGGGCCATAAACGGAGCCGTAGTAGTCCAAGTTAATTCCCTCTCCTGCAGCTGTGGTAGCTCTGGGATGCAGTGAGCTCGGAGCACTGAGCTAGGTCTGCGTTCTGTGCCCGCGCGGCTCCATCTCCACACTTCTCCCTTCCCTCCTCCCCCACTCACGCGATTCGCCCACCTTTAGGTGAATTCAGTAGTGGGCCTCTTCGTCTTGCCTGTCTGCTGTTCAGGGATTCCTTTGTGGAGTTATAGTTGTTCGATTAGTTGTAAATTCCAGGGGAGATTTACAGAGGCTCACCTCACGCTGCCATTTTGATAACGTCTTGTCAGTTTTTTTAAATGTTTGTCACTAGCTTCTTAAAACTCTTCTCAGACTATGTAAATCTCCTTTGTATATATTCAAATATTAAACAGTCTATAAATTTCATCTTCTCTCCAAGCTTTCTGATATTCCTCAGCCTAATTTGATTATTCTCAAAGTCTGTTACTTTATCACCATATTGGGAATTTCCATCTTCTCAATCTTACACTGTATCCCTTGTTTCTCAGATTGTTTTGTTTCTTTCTTGGTTTATTTTGTTGTTTTTATGGAGAATATCTTCCAGTATCTTCTCCTCATTCAATCAACTTTTGCTACCTACCAAGTGCCATGCGCGGTCCCAGATATTGAGGGAAGAGTGAGAACCAATCTTTATGGAATAGTATTTTGAAGAACACAGTGGTAGAAAGGGAGCAACCTTTTCCCCTATACTTGGGCAGAGACAACCCTGGTTCATGAGCTCTATTGAGCAGTAAGACTGTAGGAAGGAGTTGGTAATTTCCTTCCAGTATCCCATTCCTACCCCTTCAAGTAACAGCATTCTTTTCTTGGGAAATGATGCCAACCTTCCAACTTCAGTCTGTCATGATCACATGATCTGGCCCAGGGATAGGCAAATAGCAAAATCTGAGGTTTTTTACACAAACATTTTATGCCCAATCTGAGATCATGGGATAGAAATGATACAGTCCTACAGCTCTCTGTAGCCATGACTTCTTTTCACCATGTTATGGATATTTGCCTCATTCAAACTTTGACATATTCTCTGGAGGTAAACTACACCTATTCTATCTAAGGCATTGCACCAAATCTCATGGGAAATACCTGGATAAACCCCATTTGTATAAGGATAAACTGAGACTAATGTACAGGAAAAATAAGAGTTGGGAGACGAGAGAGAGAGAGAGAGAGAGAGAGAGAGAGAGAGAGAGAGAGTTCAATATCACTTGCATCTCCTGTGTCCCCCAATATTCTACCTCTGGAATGCCCACCCCAATTCTACCAGCCACTAAATCTTCCCTTTTGCTAAATTCCCCCTAACTTGATTTTGATTTCTATCTCTTGCAACCAGAATCCTAGGTAATGACAGACACCAAAAGGGAAACTGATTATTGAAGTAAAATTCTTGGAAATACCCTCTAGTGAGGGCCTGAGACCTCCCTCATAATTCCATGTAATGATTTTTCCCTCTGCTAGAAAACAAGATGAGATTAAGTACAATTCTCCAAGGTCTCTATAGATCCGCAATAAAAAAGAAGAGTAGATGAATATGCAATATCAGCAAATTCCCTGTGAAAATTGCATATTCATTGGGATGTAATCTCTATGAGGTCAGGGATTTGTCTAGTTTTATTCATTGTTATGTTCCTAGTACTTAGAAGACTGTTTATTGAATGAATGGATGTATATATGCATGTATGAACATTTAACATACAAAAGATTAAGAGAAAAGTTGCCCATTCTCGTTCTAAACAAAGAAAAAATGGATTGAGTTTTTGGGAGGTCACCATGGGCCTTTAAGTTCTGTCCACACAAACTATAAAAGACATTCCTCTCCTCTGTCCCCCCCCCCCAACTGCAACAGAAGACTTTGAGGGACTGTGACCTTTAGTTGGATCAGACCAATTCAATAAATATTAAATGACGACAGCAGGCAGAAATAGTAGGATGATTCTGACCTCATTATGATGAAAGGAAACAAAGCATAGTCTCTCCCAAAGAGGAAAGACAGTGTCAATTTTGAAAGATCATAAAAGACCAAGAAAAGCCAAAAAGTAAGACTATTTTCCTCACATCTTTATGTAAGACAATGCTTATCTTTGGTCTTCAGCTATTTCCAGGGAGCTACAACAAGTAGACCACTTAGCAGTACCCTTATACATAAAGTCATTATTGGTAGGTTGCTTAATGATGAAATGTCAGGCAACCCTCTGTGTTATTAAAGAGTATAGATAAAAAACAAATCAACTCTGATTTCTATGTATTCAGACTTTTAGAGATAGATAAACAACCTGAGACTTTACCTCTAGAGTATTGGGTAAGGTTTAGATGGAGCAAGCCTTCTTTTCTAGATATTTAATATAATACTTCTCAGCTGAAAGGGACATAAAACTCCATTTTGAAATTGAGAATGTATTTTTGAATGCCTCAGATGAGCTTCTCTCTGAAAGAGTCACTAGTTTTAATGGTGCCAAGGAAGGAATACTGTTGATCAAACAACCAAGGCTAACTTCTGAATGGATGGTATTTTTCTTGGACATGCCACATTCAATGGCAACTTTCAATAGCAATGTGTGTGACATAGACTAAAAGATACAGCAAGACAAATATTCATTCTCTGGTGCCGAGGGACAAATCCAGCATGTTAATGTTGAAGTGTGTGTCTCTCCGCCATTGTCCCTGTGGGATCCAGTCATTACTACACCAGTTTTGTGGTAAAATGAATATGTTTCTGTTAAGTAAACAGATCAGTCAATATGCGATCTGTAGTTAATGGTCTTTCTTCTTTTCGCTCTACATAAAGTCTAAATTTCCCATGATTATCTATTCATAAAAAATGATTTAACTCTGAAATAGGTATTTCTCCATTTTTTCTTCTGTTCTGTGTATTGAAACAAGATGGTGGGCTCACAAACACATTCATTTTCAATTCTACTACTCTTTCCTCATAAAACTTCTTCTATTTTTATATATTTGTGTTATTTTTTTTTTTATCTCACACTCTTGAAAATAAACCCCACTCTTTGACTAGCTTGCACAGGAATGTAATCTCAGCAACTACAACACATAGTACTCAATAAATATTTGGTAAATGAAAGGAGACATTGCCAGCATGGTGGCATTTATCATCTTCCCTCAGAAAGTTTCCATCTTCCTCTAACTTCACTTTTTGAAGTGGAAGAGAAACTAACACACTGATTCTCTCCTTTAAGGACTGAAGATTCACCTCAGATAACCTTACCAGAGGGACTGGCATTTGGGAAAAGACTTTAATCCCATAATGAGATACCTACTAAGAGAAGATTGCTGATAAACATGGTTATAATTTTCCTGGTTTGTAACTCTATTTTGATGATGCATTAACTATAGCTTGGTTTTCACCTTCATACTTTTCAAAACATACGCACAAAAGAATTAACTTGAGTGGCCAAATCAATATGCGTGTTTAAACTAGTAGATTAAGCAGTTATACAGTAAGTACAAACTGATGACTGAATACAATATTAAAATTGCTTATTACTCATCCTGAAATAAACTAATGGTCACATACAAATAACTTCATCTGAAGCAACTCATTGACAGAACATGCTTCCTTCACATATACAGTGGAAACAGACATTATGTTTTATGAAACGAATTTCCAAATATGCAGAGGCAATGTGACCTCCATTAAGTAGCGAGGCATTATTATTTTCCTTCAGCCTAATTGGCCTGATATAACCAACCAGTTGGTGAGTCAGTTAAAATACACATCATACAGCAATATAGCAGAGGGGTGGGATAGAACTTGGTTTATGTATTAGTTTACTATTGCTGCTGTAACAAATAACTACAAATTTAGTGTTTTAAAACACACAAAGTTATTCTCATATAGCTCTGGAGGTCAGAAGTCTACATGACTAAAAATCTAGGTGTCACTAAGGCTGCGTTCCTCCTGGAGGAACATCTGTTCCTTACCTTCTAGAGGCCACCTGCATTCTTTGGCTCATGTCTCCTTCCTTCATCTTCAAAAACATCACCCCAACCTCTGTTTCTGTAGTCACATCTATTCTCTGACCCTGATGCTTCTGCCTCCCTTTTACAAGGACCATCATGAACACATGGGGATTCAGGATAATCTTACCCTCTCAAAATCTTTAACTTAATTTTACCTGTTAAATCCTTTTTGCCATGTTAAATAAAATATTCACAGGTTCCAGGGATTAGGATATGGATTCTTTGTGCAGTTGTTGTTCTGTCCACCAGAGTTTATATGCCTAATTTGCCAATGATAAGGTGAAATTTGATATCTCTGATGGTTTGTTTTTCTCTCTCTAGAATGGGAATTTTAAATTCTTACAGTCTTGTAAGAATTAAAGGCAACAATGAGTATAAAGCATTTAGTGCATTAGCTGGCATGCATTATCAATAAATGATAGTATGTATTATTATTATTGGATTTGGCTAATCTGATGGATTGGTTCTTCCATTGACTCTGATCATAGATACATAGACCTTAGAAGTACAGAAGCTTTAATTTTTCATTTCTTCAAATGCTAACACCTTGTGTCTTCAATATCTACAATAGGTCAATTTGACCTATTTCCCTGAAGGAAAATAGTAATGAGACCTCAAGAAGGAAATGGAACTAAAGAAGAAGTAGTTTTAGGAAGCTCTGGCTGCAGGAATTTTAACGGAAGCTAATTTCATAACTGAGGACACACTGACCCAGGCCTTCTCTGGACAGTGCCCCCGAGCACTCACTGGCTGGGAGCCTTTGCAGGATGGATTTCAGTTTCCTGCACTAGTAAGCAACTCACTGGGTGGTGAATGCAGCATATATACACACTCAGAGTGGATGAATACACAGAAAAACTCAACTTATGGAAATTAATTATTCAAAGAAAACTTCATTGTACCTGTGTGCGAAAGTATACATAAATGTAAATTATCAAGTCAGTAGTTTGATATTCTTCCTAAAAGCTATGTAATCATTCATTCAATGCATATGTAATCATCCATTTTTAGCACTCTGCCCAGTTGTGGAATTTATTTTGATATCTAATTTAATCCCAATTTTTCTTGCAGAGATAAAAATATCCAGTTATACTTTGTGTAAAAGATAGTCATATACTTAAAGATTGTTGTAAAAGTTACACCAAGATTTATAGTAAAGCAACAATCACTTGGTATCCATCTGTTAGTTGTCTCTTCATTTATATCTTAATTATATTTAATTTCATACACTATGAAGATGAAATTTGTTCATTTTTGTAACTTTTATAACTTTGTTTGTTTTTATGTGTGTTTGGGATACCTTAGCAAGTTATTGAACAAATTCATTCAGCAAATACATATTTATCACTTATTATATTTCAGGAGAACACATAGGTACTGAGAATGAAACAAATGACTCCACACACTGACTTATGGAATTTACATGTAGAACAATGTAGATAATGAACAAATAAATAATATATTTGAGGTGGTATGGTGGTGAGTGACATAGGCTATGAAGAAAAATAACAAATAAAAGTAAAGTAGTATAAGGAGAGAAAACAATGAGAATTTGTATTTTAGACTGAGTATGAAGAAAGAAGCCCCTGACTACTGTCAGCTCAGATATGGCCATAGTGTCTTCCTGTTGAACATAAACAATTTTATAGAAAACTAAAATCAGACAAGACAACTAGCCCACTCTCATAACTATCGACCAAATAGCAATCATGTCGGAGCACAGATAAAAATAAGAACACTGTGGAAATCCCCAAAATAGGCCATAATCCCGCTCATCCAGCTAACATGAGCAACAACTGATTCCTACTGATTCTTTACCAATTACAGCTTTAGTGTCACTCCATTCCTCCTCATTAAAAATTGTTAGGTACCCAATTACGGAATTGCGCCCACTTTCTGACAGCTTCCAATCCAGAGCAAAATTATGCTTCATTGAATCCTCCCTGAAATTACCTAGCATGACCTTAAACCCTATAACACGCTCCTTCCAACACCCCTTTCTGGTCTACCTCATGGCTCCCCATGGTAGGCTGCGTCTCTCACAGCATTGAGCCAAAAATCCAGCATCTACTAAAGCTGTGTTCCTGGTGTACTTTGCTATAAGTCGTCAAAAAGAGAACTCGTCTCTGATGAACTGACAGTTGAGTAAACACTTGAATAAAGTATGGGAATGAACTATTTGGCCACGTGAGGAAAAAGGGAGGAGCTAGTGCAAAGATCCCAAGATAGGATCACGCCTGGGTAGGTTCAAGGAAGAACAATAGAGAGATGGTTATATCTGAATAAGTGGGAAAAACAGGAGGTGGGAAATAAGGTCAAAGTCTAGTTTGTGAAGGGTTGTGTAGACCATGGTATTGGGGACTGAATGTTTGTGCCCCCCAGATTTATATATTGAAGTCTTCATGCTCAATGTGATCGTATTAGGAGATGAAGCCTTTGGGAAGTAATTAGGGTTAGATGAGGTCATGAGGGTGGAGTCCTAGTCTAACGGGATTAGTGCCCTTATAAGAGACATGAGAGAACTAGCTTTTTCTCTCTGCCATGTAAATGCACCCTGCGATGGATGGCCATCTGCAAGTGAGGAAGAGAACTCTCACCAGAAACCAATCATGCCGGCACCCTGATCTCAGACTTCCAGCCTCCGGAACTATGAGAAAATATATTTCTGTTTTTTACGTTTCCAGTGGTATTTTGTAAAGCAGCCCAAGCAGACTAAGACACATGGTAAAGACGTGGATTGTATTCCACTTCAAGTGGGTTGGAAACATTTGAAGGGATTTAATATATGACCTGACATATTTTAATAGCATCATTCTGGCTGCTCCATTGAGAATGTATGGCAGGGAAATCAGGAAAAGCAGCATGAGACTCAGTAAGGAATTCAGACAGTAAATAGCGGTGACTTTGTTTAGGATAATAGCAATGGAAGTGGTGAAAAGTAGGCATTGGGGACACAGCAGTCTACTGAAATCCAGCCTTGGATACCAAATTTATTTGGAGAATACAGCCAAATGATTTGGTGATTAATTTGCTGTGCACCCTGAAGGAAATATAAGCTTTTGCTTTTTTTTTTTAATTTAGGTAATACCAAGGAGAAGACCAAGTCAATTAAAATAATTATTGTATTTCTTATCTTCAGCTAAGATAAGCATGGCAATTTTTGCAACAGTTAATATTTGCTGTGTTGGTACATAGATAAGAAGAAGCCCAGGACGCTATTTCACTACAAATTTTTATAAAGCATTGTATTAGCAAAGTGAATATCACAGACCACTCAGATAAATAGAACTGAGAACAGGAAGAGCTGGCCAGCAGCGTAAGCCAAAGGACACCTAAAGCCTCAGGACTCTAGGTAGCAAAGGAGAAGATGGGGAAAGTGGGTTAGTATAGAGACCAGCATGTTTTCCAGTGCTGTGCTGCCCAGTAATCAGACCTTCCTAAATAAACAGGCTATGCATCCCAGTATCTGGCCATTTCCTCCCTGGGGCCATAGCACTGTTTACTTTAAATTTATTTAACAGGAAGTGAGGATGTTTCAGTGTCTAATATCAGGTCCTGGAGGCAATTACCTAAGGAGTAACGTTAGGATAGTTGTTGGAAAGCATGGAGAATTTGCTTTCAAAGAAGGTGTGCCTATAATAAGGGGTGTATTTATTTATTAATCATTATTTTGTTGACTTAAATAGACAATAAATGCATGACTAAGAATATGTGAGAATGAATCAGAGACATTTATGCCTGGTTAGCTCAGTTACAATTTTGTCATTTCTAGATTAGATTGAGGAAATTACTTGTACTTTCTGCTTGAATAACAAATGAACTGGATACTGGTCAAACTAATGTCCAAATCTACACCAAGCCCAGTGTTCTCAGAAAGACATTGGGAAAATAACGATAAAATAAATCACATTTTAAATGCATGTTTTAGCCTTTGGGCAAAGGAGCAAATTGCTCTTCTCCAGGCTGGACAGTAGTCATATTTGCCAGAGGAGACAGATGGTACAAACAGTGAGCAAAAGCCCAACAAATAGTGATTTGCTGCTTTTGGGTTGAAACCTGTTGCAAGGTCATCCAAAATCACTTAAAATGTGTACAGTTGGAAGCTGAACACCTGCAAAAACTAACTCTTCCTTTGATAAGAGGCAGGACTTTTGTTTTATTTTAAGATAAAATTTTATTTCAATATTCCCTAAGAATAGTCTTGTTCTATCAGACAATGAAAACACTGCAGAGGTAAAAACCGATTCTATCATGAAGTAAATATGTGAGAATTATTCCCTCTTCAGGAAGGAATTATTTTAGTATTTGTATAAACTACATTGATTAATTTTTTATAGTGTTGAAAGACAAAAATTGGATTCAGTGACATGTGTGTGCATAACACCCAGAGAAAAGAGAGCTCAAGCAAATATGAAGTCTGTACAGAGTAACATGGTAGAAATAGCGATGAGACAGAATCTGGGGGAAGGCCTCCACTGGTGACTAAAACAGCACAGTTTGAATGTTTCCACTTGACCTTTCCCTTCCTTTGCTACATGGTGATGCCTAGACAGTCTCCCTTTCTCCAACCATCTTCCTTCTAATTATACAGTGCCTGCTGTTGACTGAAGGAGATGATTGAAAGAGTTCAGGGTAGAAACTTGGAAAATTAAATTGAAGAAAATGAAAGCCACTGTAATCACACCAATCATTACACCAAGGCAATCAGAGACATCATGCTGAAGCAATTTTGTCCAAATTTCTTTATAAAAATACACATGAACATATTCACAAGGGATATTTTTTTAAATTTTGTTTTACAACTAACATTAGACTCAAAGGCTCTTTTTTATATGATCTAAATATTTGTTAGAAGCATGACTTTATTGGCCACATAATATTGCCAAGAACGTTTAATTATTTATAAGACAATTAACCCTACTGTTAAATATATAGATTGTTTTAAATATTATAAACAATCTTTATATATAAATATTTCTCTGAAATTCAGATTATTATCTTCAGGTAGATTTCTATAAATTGAAATATTTTTTTCTGATTAGATACATAAAATAGTTTTCTGCTTATACTTATTTACATCTGTGATTTGTGTATTTATAGCTTGGTCCAATTTTCTGTTGGGGTAATGATGTTTTTCCTTACTGATTTATAAAAGTTTCTTATATATATAGTACATATTAATGCTTTTCTGTTATATTTATATATATTTTTCCCAGTTATTCATTTACCTTTTAATTTTTATAGCAGTTTTGATAAAGATTTAACTTTGTAAGATTTAGCAACTTCTTCCTTTGTGGTTTCCTCCATTGATTTTGTGTTATAAATACCCTCCTTTACTTAAAGTTTCAATTGACATTTTCTTGTAGCTTTTAATGTTAGGGTACAAGGTAAGGTAAAAAAAAAAAAAACTCGGTTTGCAAATAATTTATCATTTTTGATATTATATTAAAAGTACCTTAAAAATGTCAGACACAAAAGAATATATGTGGTATTAATAATCCAGTTATACACAATGAAAAACAGACAAAACTAATCTATGATGTTAGAAAGCAGTGTAGTAGCTAGTTTTTGGAAGATGGAAGGGGTAAAGTTTGGAAGGGATATGAGAACGGACTTTCAGAGGTCTATTTTTTTGACCTACATGTGTTTTAATTCATGATAATTGCCTAAGTCCACCTTACTAAATGTATATACTTTAATAAAATGTTTTAATGATAATTCATATAGCATACATATTTCACTTGAAAACAGTGCTTTCTAATTAGTAAATTATTTCACATAGATCTGATAGTGATTAGCATCTTTTGCAGAAAATTGTCCTATTCCTTTGAACTCCCCTTTGAACCAGTTCAAAATCATTTCAGTTACTGTAATTTATAACATTTTACAACCAGATAAAGCAAGATACCCCTTGTCAGTATTAATATGAAAATTTTTCTTAGCTTCCATACCTGTTTATTCATCCACATAAATGTTAGAATTATTTTTCCAGATTATAGAAATAATACCACACAAAAAAATTACAGTAAAATTTTAATACCATGAGTTAAGTTTGCCTCTTCAATTGCATATGAGTGGGATTGATTGTACAGTATGTACTCTTTTGCGTCTGGTCTCTTTTGCTCAACATTATGCTGTGAGATTTCTCCACGTTGGTTCATAAGGCAGGATACTGTTCCTTTTTATTGCTGCATAGCACTCCACCATACAGCGATTCCCAATTTATTTATCTATTGGCTGTGGAAGGACATAGGGAGTGGTTTCTTGAGTCTGGTATTTCCACACTCATTTCTTTGCTGGGGACTGCCTCTTTAAGCACTACACATTTTCTTCTTAAACAAATAGAAATAAAGGGCATGGTTGCTAAATATTTGGAAATGTGGCTTTCACCCTGAAGCTTTTACACGTTGAACACCCATTCACCATCATATCCTCAAATACTAACCAGGACAGAAAAAGCCCAAATGAGGCTCTCTCTCCATGCAAACATATGAGTGACCATATAGAATTTCAATGCACAATGCTGTGTCCACCCAGTGACAAGGTCTTCCTACTTCAGAGCACTGTATCTCAAACTTTAATGTGCATATGGGATCACTGGGGACCTTGTGCAAATGCAGGCTCTTACTCAGGAAGTCTGAGATGGGCCTGGGATTCTGCAGTTCTAAACAAACTCTCATGTGATGCTAAAGCTGCTAGTCCATGAACCACACAAGGAGTCACACAGCCTTAGAAGGTAGTAAACTAGATTACAAACAAGATTAAGTGTGAGCTCACAAGTGTGAGAGATCCGGCCAACTGACCCAAAATAAATGTACCATAATCTGCATCCTAAAGATTAAAATCTACCCAACTTTCAGCCAGATCCGCTGTACACACAAAGTCAGAATTGCCTTAAAGGAGAGAGAAAATAAACCACCACTGTGCAAACACTTTCTGCTGATTTCTCTGCTTAATGGGACCACCTCTACTAGTCCTCAGATTGCTGGTAAACCAAACATCTTCACAGATGATTTTAATCAGATTCAGGCAGTGGGCCTTGGAAACTGAAATTTCTTTCTGATCTAATCACCTTTCCCATTATGGGAAAAATATCTGTTGACATGAGATAGATAAGACCTTTTCTTAAAAACTCCCAATGACATAAACACAAAGCAGAGTAGTATTATCCACTAGGATCCTGTTCTCTGTAAAGGGACTGAAATAAAAGCCTGAGGTCATCTGTAAATAGCAATAAAAAATTACCCTAATAATTACCATTGATAGCACTGGGCTTCCTGGAATGGAAGTCAGGACTGTGAGTATAACTTCTAAGATAAAAGAGATAGGTCACTATAGAGAGGAAAATTGGTTACAGCACATAAAGTACATTTTAATTAATTACTATGTTTGTATAGGCTGAGGAAATTTAAGACTTAAAAACAAACATCTTCTAATTCCTTCTTAATGTCTCCTAAATGTTAGGTATGTATTCATGTGCCTCGGGCATTAAGGAAGAAATCCACATAATATCAGTGCACAAATTAAATATAATTTAATTTGAATTAATAAAGAAAAAAATTGACCAGCCAAGGGTGAACACCATATTTCGTGTTCTAAGTGAAGTACCAACCAAACTTACTTTTAGTAAAAATTACCTAACATTCCTAGACATTAATAACAACACCAATTCATTAAATTAAATCACATCAGCGTGAATATTGAGACCTAAAGTTCTAAACTACTAATATATTAGGAAAACTTGAAAATTACACAAGATATCTTAATAATATTAATAAGAATTTTCTAGTATGCAGTCTAATTTCAAGTTATATTATTGAGAAAAGTAAAACAAAGTGTTTATGACAAAATAGTAAAGAAATAGTGCATAATATACCGGGGGTGCAAAAAAAAAATGTATACAAGTGGACACTTTGGTCAATGTTCGCCGTAATTACAAGTGTCTGGAGGCTGATGGGAACCACTTTGAGCACCTCCTGTAATTGCAGAACTCAAGCGCGACTTGTAGTCATCTTTTGTTATCGGTATATATTGAGTATTACAAATTTAATACTATTTTTTCCTTTCTTAAAATGTGTATACATTTTTGGCACCATCTGTATATATGAAAATGTAAGCAGTAATACTTAAGAGAAGGACTTGATTATATTTATGAAGATTTAAGTCTTAAATGTTAGGGCTTTGAGAGAGACCCTCAAGAGGAGTGAATTGTAGAAGCTTCTATTAACTGAAGGAAGAATAATATCAGAAATATGTTTTTGTTTCCTTTTGTTTCCTTAATAAATAACTTTTAAATAGTCTTGCCAGCAAGACTATGTGTTAAAGAGGAAGAAATATTTCAAAGCACTTATGTGGGACTCCTGCACAAGAAGCAATGTTCACCAAGCTACTTTTCTAGTAACTATGGCTACATAACAAACCACCCCAAAACTTAGCATCACAAAATAACCATTTTATTTTGCTCACCAATTATATGCCACAGTACACATGACTTCTCTCTGTTCCACAATTTCTGGGACCTCCACTGGGAAAACTCAAAAGGCTGAGGGCTGAAATCATCTGAAGGCATGTCTGGCAGTTGATGCTGTCAGCTCAGCCTGAACTCTAGCTGACATTCTGAGCTGACATACCTGCATGTTCCCTCTCCTCGTGGCCTGGGATTCCTCACAGCATAGACATCTCAGATGAGTCAAACTACTTATATGGTTTCTCAGCGTCCCAAAGCCAATGTTACAGTTAACTAAGCAGAAGCTGCATCACCTTTCCTGTCCTGGCCTCAGAATTCACACAGCATCACTTCCACTGCATTTTAATAGTTACCAGCAAGTCAAAAGCCCACCTGCATTACATTCAAGGGGCAACATTGTTGCATGTGTCTCAGAAAATACAATCTGGCAGAAGCACTGACAATTTTTTGAGACGTTTTTCTTTTCATTGGCATTATAACTTTGTATCTTAGCTGTATGAACAATATATTATATATAAGATGTAAGGATCACATCCTTTCCCATTAAAATCATGCAAAAATTGCCTCACTAACTCCTGGAATTCAGCGTTAGAGAGAAGATAATTTTAGGCCAGCCTGATACTTATTTCTCATTGAATAACCTCCGCTTTATGTCCCATAGTTATAGGATTCTTATCATGTTGAAGATTTTGAATTCAAATGCCTGTAGGCCACAGAGAAGGGTTGTGCTATAAAAATCACCAAAATTCAAGTTCAGCATGACAGTCAGAAGCCACTAGCCCTAGGACACTGGGAGCTGTTGACGTAACACTTTCCCTAACTATATTCTCTAGTTAGTATCAATTGAAAAGGAACTCATATCCCTGAAGGCAGATGGATTTTATGGAATTTTTCAGAGGAGCCATGTGACCCTTCATAGCACACTTGGAGACTCCTAATTTAAAGGGATAGCAAAACTGACACAGAAGACTGAGAAAAACTGTCTCACCCTTTTTATTTTTTTTAATGTTTTTTTATTTTTATTTTTTATTAGTTTCAGGTGCACAAAACAAAGTAATAGTTAGACGTTTATCATTTATATCCCTCACACTGTGTCAATCCTCCTCCACCCATCCACTATCCCTCTGACATCGCACACAGCCATTACATTTCCACTGTCTCTATTTCTAATGCTGTACTCTGTCTCACCCTTTTTAGAAAAGGTAGGTATTTGTCCTTAATTTCAGAAGCATGTTGTATTAGTTTGCTAGGACTGCCATACCAAAGCAAGAGAAACCAAGTGTTTTAAACAACAGAAATGTATTGCTTAAATAATTCTGAAGGCTGGAAATCCCAAATCAAGATGTTGGTAGGGCTGGATTCACTGAGGGCTGTGAGGGATCATCTATTACAGGCCCCTCTCCTAACTTCTGGTGGTTTGCTGGAAACTTTTGACATTCCTTAGCTTCTGCTACATCACCCAATCTCTACTACCTTCATCTTCCCCTGTGAACATGTCTGTCTCCAAATTTCCCCTTTTTATAAGAACACAGGTCATTTGATTAGGGGCCCACCCTACTATGGTGAGGTACGACCTCGTCCTAATTTAACTGATTACTTCTAGAATGACCATATTTCCAAATAAGATCACATTCTGAAGTAGTAGGGGTTAGGACTTCAACATATGGATTTATTGGGAGACACAATTCAACCTAGCCATGTTTAATGGGTTTTATTCTCTTTATAAGTTAGATATAATCTTGCAAAATTATTTTTTTCATGTAAACTATACATACACATTTTATATTTTATGAAGTTTAAAAATATCTGCTAATAGAGGGGAGCACTATTGCACTTAAACCCCAAATCATGACCATTAGAACTCATAATTTGGTTTTATAATACATTATAGACATTTTTTCCCAATAGAACATCTGCATAATTCTGTCTTGCTGGGATGAACATTAAAATTAACTTGGATTCCCTAAGAACATATTAACTGGTATTGGGATTTAGGGTTAATAATTGTAGAAATAAAACAAGAATTGAACAGTGACTAAAAAATACAGTTAGGTTATTATGATTTGATTCTATTCATCAGCTGGAGAATCATAGTACTATGTTAAATTTTTAAAAATCTTATAATAGCCTTTTATGCACCTTGAAATATTAATAAAATTGAGACTTTTCAAAAGCCTACAATCCAAATAGCTAAATAAAGTTCTCTTGTTTATATAGCTTTAATATATATGTGATTTGTTATGATTCGAAGGGCTTTAAATTTCTCCTTTATTGGCCATCTACAATTTGCAAAACTCCTTACCTACTTGCCTACTTTATAATTTGGTCTACAACACACATTTTCTTGAAGAAAACAAAACGTTTGGATCCTTGTAGATCAACCATAGGGGTAGTGGAGTATTCTCTTACCAGTGTTGTATGCAAAAGGAGGCAACTTGAAAGGAAGAGTCACCAAAAATGAGTTACTTTAAAAATAATTCCTCTTAATGGGACACATTACTTTAAAGATGTATCTCATCTTCATAACAGTCGCCTGGAGAATGGACACTTCCAGGACGTGTAAGAGGCTGAGCTGTAGACACTCAGTGAGAGATAACAAAATTCGGTAGTTATCCACACTGTTGTCTTAGCTATTTACTCTGTTTAATGCCACATTGTATTCAATAGAACTAGATTGAGCTTTCTTTTCTTCATTTATACTCTGAGTAAAGGTTTGGGAGTTAATCATTATGGCATCTTTTTTCTACCTTTGTCTTTTGACTTTTGCTCGCATTTCAGAAATTGATACTGGGGTAGGGATTCAACAGTAATACTCTGCATCACTGCCACTTTCTAGAGCAGAAGTGATGCCAGCTGAAAAAGAGGATAAAAGACTATATAAGTGAAGTAAGTCCAGTGTTCTTTAAAAAAATCCAATCTCAAGCTATATACCCATTTATTGTCTCATCACCATATGTTCTTATTGAGTGTCAGACCCATTTCATATGCTATTTGCACAATTGTTGACACACAGGAATTACCATCAATTGTCTGGCTCCCTGAGAAACCCCATAATCTCTACATAAGGAAACTCCACTGTGCAAAAATTAAAAGCAAAATAACTTCTCATGGAATCTTTGTGAGTGCTTATACTAAACTGCATTTTTTAGCCCTGTAATAAGATAATACTGTGTCATCCTACAGGAACTGCTGGTATCAGGGGCTGGGTTTGAGAAAAAAGAATTTGCCTCTATTACAAAGAGATGAGGGTAGTAGCCAGTCATGCTTCAAATACACTTAGGATTGTGACACTTTGAACAAGGTATTCAAATCACCCAAAAGGAGAAATGAAAACACAGGCAACTTATGTGGCTTGGTAAATCTGTCACTGAATTGAGGTGTATTGCTTTTCCAATATCTTTCCTGTTATATTTGCCCCTGCCAATGGATAATTGTATATGTCTCTTGGCTGGGAAGGTGCAATGAAAAATTGCACCAAATATGCACTCTGTAGTAGAAAGTGGGGCTCACATCTCAGTCAAGTATATTTTACTTCTATGAAATCATCTTTGCAATTAATGAGTCCAAACAATTCAGGTTTAATCATTGAGATAAAACTTTAAAATTGTCTTTAGATATACACCTCAACAAATTTATCTCTCTTCGTTTCACTCACACTCTTTTTCACATATTTATTGAATCTCTCTTATGTCCTGGTCTGGGGGTACTATAAGACTCTTAACTAAAACATCAGCATATCACAAAGAGATGGTAGTCATTTACAAAGCAAAAAACAATTTAAAAAAAATCCACTTGTCATTCGCTTAGTTTCGACAATCAAAAGTATCAAAATACTCCTCATTGCTTCTTTGAGAACTAAGATCTAGATCTACTACAAATATAACCACAAAGCAAAAAAAAAAAAAAAAAAAAAACAGATGAAAGAGTAATTGAGTTCAATGCTCTAATACATACCCAAGAGGGTAATTAGATTATTACATTCATATGTACTACAAAATGCCTGACTATTGTTTACTTCCCCAGCAATAATTGGTTAAGTGTATTTTAGGAGCTCTGCCGATTAAGTTCGCAAATTTGCCACTGTGCACTTACATTGGCAGCACTGTACAAAAAGCTTGTTAAGGTTTCATAATCTTGATGTATCAGGGTCTCATAGCCAAGTTCATATCAACATGTGGCGGTGTCTTGCTGACTGATGTTCATTATTGTTATTGCATGTTCTTGTTGCATCCAGAGAATGTCTGAGCTTGAAGTAGAGCAGCAAACAAACATTAAATTTCTTATTAAACTTAGTAAGAGTGGAACTGAAATCAGGAACATGTGAGTCCAAGTTTATGGGGATAATGCCATGAAGAAAACGGCAGTGTTCTGAGGGGAGAGATGATGAGAGGTCAGGGCACCTCACTGATGAAGAGAGGTCAGGGTGGCCAGTAATGAGCAGAACTGATGAAAACATTGCAAAAGTTTGTCGAATTGTGCATCAAAATTGTTGGTTGACTGTGAGAAGCATAGCAGACCAAGTAAACATTGATAGAGAAACAGGAAAATCTTAACTGAAAATCTTGGCATGAGAAAGGTGTGTGCAAAAATGGTCCCAAAGGAGCTCACCGATGAACAAAAGCAAAGGAGAGTTGAAGTTTGCCGAGACCTTTTGGAGAGGCAAGATGGTGTTTTGGGCCATGTTATCACTGGTGATGAAACATGGCTGTACTAATACGACACTGAAACAAAGTGTCAAAGTGCACAATGGAAGTCAGCCAATTCTCCATGACCAAAAATGTTCCGTCAGTCCAAATCAAGAGTCAAAATGATGTTGCTAAACTTTTTTCATATCAGAGGTATTATTCATTATCAATTTGTACCAACTGGACAAACAGTTAGCCAAGTTTACTATTTGGAAGTGCTGAAAAGACTGCGTGAAAAAGTTAAATGAAAACAACCTGAACTTTTCACCAATACTTCATGGCTCTTGCATCATGACAATGCATCAGCCTGTCTGTGAGGGAGTTTTTAGCAGTAAACAAATAACTGTATTGAAACTGTATTGAAACCCTACTCACCTGATCTGGTCCCCAATGACTTCTTTCTTTACCCGAAGATAAAGAAAATATTGAAAGGAAGACATTTTGATGACATTCAGGACACAAGGGTTATACAATGACGGGATGACCATTCCAGAAAAAGTTCCAGAATTGCTTTAAAGGGTGGACTAGGCTCTAGCATCAGTGCATAGCTTCCCAAGGGGAGTACTTCAAAGGTGACCATAGCGATATTCAGCAATGAGGTATGTACTGTGTTTCCCCAAAAATCAGACCTAGCTGGACAATCAGCTCTAACGTGTCTTTTGGAGCAAAACTTAATATAAGACCCGGTCTTATTTTACTATAAGACCGGGTCTTATATAATATAGAATAGAATAGAATGCAATATAATATAATAAATATAATACGGGTCTTATTTTACTATAATATAAGACTGGATATAATATAATATAACAATACAATATAATACCACATCTTATATTAATTTTTGCTCTAAAAGACGCATCACAGCAGATTGTCCGCCTAGGTCTTATTTTTGGGGAAACATGGTAGCACTTTTTCTAGGATGAGTTCATGGACATAATTGTCAGACCTCACTTAATTGTCATTACTTCACCATGAGCAATCCTGGCTCCCTCTCTTAACCTTGTCAAATTTCTCCATATTAATACCAGAATAATCAAGTTTCACTTTTATTACATTTCACTGCTTAGAGACCCTCAATGATTTCCTATTGCTAAAATAAAATAATAATAATAAAAAGCACTACAATCCTTTACCAAGACTTGCTGAGTGGGAACCCTGTATTCCAGCCACACCGATGTATCTGAAGCTTCCTGAGTACATGATGTTTCAAACTTATATGCTCTTATTCCCTTTGCCAGAAATATTACTCCCCTCATGAAGCCCAATCATACAGAAAATTCATTCCCAGTCAATGTGCTGAAGCCACTGGTGATGAAAAGAGAACTAAGAGTTTGGCAAACACACACCTCCCCAATGCCTAGCCTCTCCCACACCAACACCTACCACATCCACAAACACACCACAAAGCTGAGAAGTTAGGCAAGGAAAGAAATTCTGGATGAGATCAACTGAACCCCTGAACCAATTGATACCTGAAGCTGCCATTAGACTTTTTAGTTATGTAAGCCAATAAACAACATTTTTATGTTTATGATATTTTAGATTAAATTACTGTTGGTTGTGACATACATTTTGATTAATATGAAAAGCCTTCACAGAAATAATTTTTGTGTGGGATGTGGAAATAATAAATTGATTGTTCAAAATTATATATGACAATAAAAACTGAGAAAAGTTAATGAATCATGTATCACTCAATTACAATATTACCACAAAAATAAAAATATTGTAATTTTGAGGATATCATTAAGGGTAAACTTTATATCTTATTTGACTTCTACAAATGCTCTTCATTTTGAAATTTTTAACAGAAACAAATGATAAGGTGTCCCCAAAGAATTTGAAAGATGCTAGCAAAGAGTTAATTGATGACTCAGCACTTGGTGCTGGCATTCTAGCATGAGAGTCCAGTTTATACTGGGCAGATAAGCAAAGAAGATAAAGATCTTTAACTGCTGTTCTTCCCATTCAGGAACATCCAGGGGAATTCAATGATTGTTGACCTCACTACATAAAGCACAGCATTTCTTACCAAACTGGGAGATTATTAATTTCTTCATCAAATCACAAGATAGGAATCATTTAGATTAATGCCTCCACTGGTTACTGACCAAGTGCTGTGTCCAATGCAAAACATGCTTTCTTGAAGATCAAACTAAAATAGGCACTGTATTGTTAGAAGAGAAGGAAAAGAATTAAGTTTGGCCATTGCTTTTGGGTTGTGTCCCAATCCTTGCAGTGAAACTGCAACTTCTAACAGCCCTTATGTTCATAGCTTTTAGTTCTTAGGAGGAGACCAAGGTCATTCACCAAGAGGAGAATTCTGTAGACTGGAGAAGATGAATCCTGGGAGAGCAAAGCAATCCAATCAAGTGATGGCATGACAGTCTCTCTGAGGCGTTTCAGTTTGTGAGAAATCTCAGTAAGAGTTAGAAGGTGCAGGCCTGCCCCACTTCATGGGCTAAGTTGTAAGGACCTACACAGTGCTAACTCACCTGATATTATTACCAGTGGAATTCTAGGTCTGCTAGCACCTGCTATTATGCTTTGACAGGCCTACTAGGTTATTATGAACCAAGAGATAAAGAATGAACATCAAATGATATCCTCTTTTGTATCTCAAATCCAATCTATCTAGAAGCAAAAGGGCAAATCTAGGATATTTAACAATCCCTTGTATGTCTTCAACTCTGTTATTCTACTGTTCCTCAGTGATTCAGAACCTCTGATCTAGACATGATCTAATACGTGGTTCAATATGTGAGACAGAAAATCACGAGAAAAAGGTGAAGAAAATACAAAAGCAATTTACCAAGAATCTTTAATTTATGCATCTTTGGTATCCATACCGTAACACCCTGACCCATAATACTGGGAGCTCTAGTGATTCTGAATACCCGACCATGCATCCACACCATGCCATTTCCATCTGCATCTATACCTTTGCTCACTCGGAGACCCTAGCCTTGAAGTCTCTCTCCACCTCTTTTCATCTAGTGATCTTTTATTCACCTTTAAGACTCAGCTGAGGTGTCATATCTGCACATCAGAGTTGAACAAGAAGTGTTTCCTTTGTAGTCCTATAAACCAGTAGGTGTCAAACCTTACTGTAAATAAGAATTATGTGTCAAAGATGGAGATGCCATCTGCATCTGTGGTTGAAAATGCAGGCAAAATTTGCATTTTAAACAAAGTCCAGAGATAATTTTTAAGCAGAGTTTGAGACCTCTGATACCTCTGATAAGGTGTTCTGCTGAATACCCTCTGAAAACCATGGATGAGAATCTTTGTGCCTATTTCTCCTAACAAACTCCATGTTATAATAGAACGACCTGGGTATGTGGCTAGCTTTCTCTTAAGACCACACAATCTTCTTGAGGATAAAGATCACGTGTCACTCATCTTTGTGCCATTAGTACCTAACTCAGGGCCTAACATCGAGGAGGTATACAACAAATGTTTCTTGATCAGAACTAAATACTAAAATAATGATAATTAGCCTACCTTTCATGTGACTATTTCTTGATATTTCTGAAAGTGAAAAAACTCCAATTTACAGACTTAATCTAAGTTATAACATCCAGAAGAGTAACTGATTACAGAGCATCTACGTACCAATTTTTCTAATTACCTACTATTCACACACAACTTAAAAACTTTCTTTCCAAATAATTTTAACTCTTATTTAAACAGCTATGCTCTACTACTATGCTCACCATTCTCTGAAAGAAGTGTATGAATCGGTCAGTAACTAGGCAGTTTCCTCATCATAGTAGTAAACTGTGCACATAACGCATTTTGCCATCAACCAATGTTGTTTAAGTTTCTATGAGTTTCTGTGTTTCTCTGATCTTAATCATGCCTATTTGAAGTGAAATTACACACGCATCAAAATGATATACACTCCAGCAGACTCTGATTGAGCAATGCGCTAACAACCACTGTTCAATAAATTAACAGTCTCTGGTTATGTGTAGTTAAAAGATCCTGAGCTCAGAGTCGCATGGATTTGAGTTGGAATCCTGGCTCTTTAGTCCAAGATTAGACCTTGGGCTACCTGCTGAACATATTTCTCATCTGTAAAATGTGGGTAACACACTAACGAATTAATACACTTGTAAGAACTGCATAAAATAAGATACAAAATGAGGCTAATTATACAATTGATTTTAAATATCTTCTTGCATTTTTGTTTTTCTCCATTTCACTTTCTTTAACATTGTTTGTTTCTTTATTTCTTTCATTTCTGCTCTTGGAAATATATAGTCTTTTAATCTTTAGATTAGAGACTAAACTAAAAGCCTTTACTAGGTAGAAAAAAATCATCCTTAGAGAGAGCTTGAGTTGGGAATCAGTAGGTGACTTCAGCAGACTCTCCACCCTTGCAGGGCCCAACTTTCAACAGTCTCAGAGACGCCAAAAGGAAATATGTTAGGTCATTTGTATTGCCCCAATAGCCTTCCAAAATATGGAAGGGACAGCCTGTGCCTTCATATTCCTAAAAGGTCATCAGCTTTTTTTTTTTTTTTAAGAAACATGAAAAAAAGCAGCATTATTTTTAGACAGCCTCTTCAGGGGTAAAATAGATCAAGCAGCATATCAAGCTTTCTCTAAGAACTGACTTTGCCCCCAGCAAAAGGGTTTCTAGGTAGCTAGACTGTAAATATTTCCTGAGTAAATGAATGAATAAATAAATGTGTGAGTGGATTAATCAATGTTGTCTCTGATGCTGATGAATGTCTCTGTGGTTTTGCTCTTTCAACAGCCACTTAGCCAGGAAAGGAGGTATAAAGAGGCAACCCTTTGAGCTGTGCAAGGTGTGACTGGTTTCCTAAACTTGGCACTCAAACTGAGAGACTATGTCATTGTTTTGCTACCTGTTGCCATAGTAATCATGAGTATGGCCACAAGAGCTTAAGACTAATGTCAACATTTTCTCCCATTTTTCTTGTTGAATGTTCCCCCCTTCAACTCAGAACTACAGAAAAGTCACTCTTCTTTTTCCTTCTTATCATTCTGACATATGCTTGTTTGTACATTTTTGCTGAATCAGATCTCCTGCAATTAATGAGAAATTATATTAACATATATGAAAGGAAGAGTCCTAGAAGTCATATCCATTAGGAAAATTGTGGGTTTTGTTTCTCTTTCTTTAAGCTCAGCGTAATACTTTTTGGTTTAAGACTATCTCTTTCAAAAATTAAAACAAGTTGTATGGGAATTCATTCATGACTTGAATTGAGCCTCTATTTCTTAAGACTTGATGTCTCCCTGCTAAGCATACTTCAATTCATGTGATTTCGTAAACCGCCTTTAATAAAATCAATACTAAAGCAAAAAGAAGAAATCTGTAATACTATTTAGTATAATTCAAATTCCATTCTATTTCTTCTAAGGGATTTAGTTACTAAAGGTTCAAAAAAGACCCATTAACTTGTAAATCTGCTATCTAGACATTTTTCAACACTGATTCCAAGAAAAGCACAATCATGAAACTCTAAGATTTTTTTTTCTCAGTCTCTGGTGCTAATTTCCAAACTTTATCAAACACGTCTGTAAATTATTGGCAATAATAATACATAACGTATGGGTTGTTACTGGGAAGAAATAAGTTAATATATGTACAATGGTTGGAAATGTTAATAATAATTATTTTTATCATTATTAAGCCAAACGATGTTATTTTAATTTTTAATATATTTTCTTATTACACAGAGAAAAAAGAAGTTCTTTATTTCTGTCCTCAACCCCCAACCACAAAACATGACCACACTACTGTTCCATGAACTTTGTATTTTTTTAAACTGGGTTGGTGTTAGCTCCTTTTTCAAACATAAAAGAGTAGGCAGAAAGAGGGTAACATAAGTGGAAGGATGGAAATTATAATAAGGCTCTAAATATACTAATATTGTATTGGAAGCTCGCAGAGAACAAGGACTATATCATCCATATACTTTATTATTTACAGTATCTAGAACATTGCCTTATGAAAAGTTAATAAATGAATGAATGAGAGAATAAATAAACAAATGAGAGCTGCCAAATGATCTTAAAGTCTTATAAGATGTTTGTTCATAGAAGAGTTAGAAATTAGAGTAAATAGGACTTGATTATCTATAAATTAAATTTATTTAGGTTTTCCTTGTCTTTCTGCAGTTATAATGTCTATCAGAAATGGCTACATTCATATTTCAGACTCATTAAAATGAAGTCATAGAAGAAGGGAAGCTAGAATATATGAGAATCAGAGAATTCTCTGGCATATTCTATGACAGATTGTAACTGAAGTCTCATATTTAAAAAATTTAAACCTCAGAACCCTTGAAATAAAACTACCATGTTATTTAAAATCAAAATAAGTATTAACCTAGTATATTTTAGCTAGCTTAGAGTAAATTTTTCATGTGAACATACTGATTTTCCATTTTCTGTCCATCGCCATTTTCATCTTCCAGACTTGTACAATGCAGAAGGAAATAGGTACCTAGAAGTGCTCAGCTTGGGGGCACAGAATGTTACAGAATGAAATGCCCCATCCCACCACCCAGGAAATCATTTATTTTGTTCAGTGGTCCTCAATCAAAAATCAACCTGGTGTTTTTGGTTTTTTTTATATACCAAATTTTACAGTATCATAGGTGTTTGGTTGATTTTAGAATAAAATGCAAATTTTGCATGAGTAAAATTAAATTTCAGCAATCCAAAGTTTTTCTACCACTTTCAATTTAGATTTAGGTTCCCAGAACCTCTTAGCCCCAGTTCACTGCACAGACATCTCTCTTCTTTTTAAGCACTGTGCAAGAGCAGCATTTCTCAAACTGCTTTTAACCAGGACCGATTTAGCTAAGAGGGAAAAGAAAGAAAATATGACCCACCCACTTCACCAATTCTACCATGGAAAAAAGCTTTGTGATTTTACTGATAATAGCATTTCATCAGTATTTTAATGATAATAGCATTTCAGCAATTACACAACAACAAACTCAAAATGAAAAGTGTAATCTAGGCATAATTCTACAAACATATTAACAGGAGCAATTGAAAAATAACACTAGCCTAATTTTACGAGATCAGGGAATCTCTCCAAAAATTTGGGAAATATTAATGACTGAAGTGTGCATTAGAATTGCTTGACAGGAGGCTCCTTAGTAGAATATTAAATTTGGATCCTCTTAAATTTTAGAAGCATAATAATTTTAATTTATGAATATAAAATTTCTGTAAGCCTTAATACTCACTTAGAAGATCAGTTGCTACCAGGTAAGATTAGTGTGAAATAAATGTGTGTGGAATTCCCAAATTTTTATTACTACTAAAAAAATTGAGAAATAGATATCCTATACTGTCATTGGGCTTAAGACTGTGCTGTGACACCGCCAGAGTACAGTGGCTTTGTCTCTAATAATAGACATTTTGGTGCCACCTGCTGGGATGATGTGATATGACCTAATTGAAGTTTATAGACCAATGCATGTATTAATTCAAACAACAAAGTTGTTTGATCCAGGGCTATTCCGTGTCAAATTCTGTTCTAGGCATAGGAGCTACAGTGGTTAGCAAAATAGACTACCTTCTCTTCTCTAACAGGAAGCAAACATTAATCAATCACAAGAGAAGGACCAAGAGGGAAAGTTCTAGTCTCAGGGATCAGGGAGTGCTGATACGGAAGGCAAGGTCAGAGTTCACCAGATGAAAGGAGAGAATTGGGAGAGGAAGGAGAGCTTGAAGGGAAAGGCAGAGACAGGAAGGACCCTGACACATTTAAGGAAGTGAGGGAAAGCCATGATGGCTGGAACTTAAAAAGCTGGAGGAAAGGGACAGTATTAGTGGTGAGATGAAGTTGAACAGAAATAGTAATAGGTAATACTTATATAGTACTTATGTGTCTAGAAGATTTTTTTTAAGTGTTTGCAAATATTAACTTCTTCAATTTTCCTAAAACCCCTATGTGGGAGGAGCAATTATTAGCCTCACTTTATAGATGAGGAAACTGAGGCAAAGAGCAGTTAAGTAAATTCTCCAATTGGCCCAGCGAGGCAGGAATTGAACCATGACAGTCTTGGCTCCAGAGTCCAAGCTTTTAACTACTATACTATGTTGCTCTTAGGCCATAGATTGCCTGGGCTTTGAGAGTCATGTCATCTTCACAACAATGAGCAATCACTGAAGTTCTCTAAGGAAGTTTTGACATGACGAGACTTGTGTTTTGAAGAGATCATCCTGGCCACAATGTGGGTAATAGATGGTAGTGGTAAGGGCTAGGTAGGAAACGATTAAACTCCAACTGAGGATAGTGCAGTCCTCCTGATTTGGACAAAATGTTGTCTGTGGGGAAGGAGAGAAGTAAACAGATTTTGAATACATTTAGAAACTATGATGAGTATGACATGGTGGTGGATTGCTTATTTCAAGGAGGTGGTAAAAGAGATGGATCATTCAGGGATAACTTCTGAGTTTCTGGATGTATAATGGGATGATTTTCAAAGAAATAGGGAATTGAAAACCTAGACCCCATCTTCAACTGCTTCACTGCAACTCCCAAATTTAAGTTTTAGAAAGTGAAAACAATATACTTTTTCCTTGGAAGATAAAATAATGCATTTAATCAATGCTCTAAATTTTAATGAAAGAATAATACCCATCAGATGTCTTTTGAAAGTCGATCTCTTCTCCCATCTACTAGAGCTACTTGACAGAGTTCTTCCTACCAGAGTTACCCACCTTGAATATGCGAGAAGTGGCAACAGAGCAGAAAGAAATATTCACAAAATATTCAAAGTGAGGAAAAGTAAAGATGTACAACCAGGAATACTCTACCTAGCAAGGCTATCGTTTAGAATCGAAGAACAGATAAAGAGCTTCCCAGACAAGAAAAAGCTAAAGCAGTTCATCACCACCAAATGAGTATTACATGAAATGTAAAAGGAACTTCTTTAAGAAAAAGAACATAAATATGAATAATAAAGTGACAATAATGACATACCTATCAATACTCACTTAAAATGTGAATAGATTAAATCCTCCAATCAAAAGACATAGATAAAAAAAAAACAACATACATATACTGCCTACAAGAAACCCATTTCAAGTTAAAAGACACACAGACTGAAAATAAAGGGATGGAAAAAGAAATTTTGTGCAAGTGGAAACAAAAAAAAAAAAAAGCTTGGGTAGCAATACTTATATGAGACAAAGTAGACTTTAAAACAAAGGCTATAATAAGAGACAAAGAAGGATATTACATAATGATAAAGGGATCAATCCAAAAAGAGAATATAAACCTTGTAAACATACATGAATATTACTCGGCCATAAAACAAAGAATGAAATATTACCATTTGCGACAACATAAATGGACCTAGCAGACATTATGTTAGGTGAAATAAGTCAGACAGAGAAAGACAAACACCATATGATTTCACTTACATGTAGAATCTAAAGAACTGAATAAGTGAACTATCAAAACAGAAACAGACTCATAGATACAGAGAAAAAAACTAATGGTTGCCAGATTGAAAGGGTATAGGGGGGTTAGGTGAAAAAGGTGAAGGGAGAAAGAAGTACACATTGGTAGTTACAAAATAGCTTGGGGAATGTACAGTACAGCATTGGGAATATACCCATTTACCAGTTCTAAATGAACAGGCAACTAATCAATTGTTAGAAGTACATGAGAAATTGACAAATTCAATATTTGACTGTCATCATTAAATTCCAATTATTTTCTCAAAAAAATTAAATGTATAGCTAATTAAACTGACAAACTCAAGATTCAAAATTGTTTCTAACAACCATGAATTTGGGGCTGAAACCAATAAATTGAAAGTTAAAGGAAATAAAAATAAAATCTTACATTTAACACAAAAACAAAATTATGCAACAGAACATAGGAGAAAACTGGCTTAAAAAAAAAAGATATGGAGATTTTGGTTGACCTCAGGTTCAATATATGCCAAAATTGTGAAAAGGTACGAACATTAACTTGCAATTTTTTATGTATCTTTTCAAGATCAGTGAAGGTAACAGTCACAAAGAGTCTTCACAGTTCTCTGCACTGTATTTTAAGGATTTTGACAAACTAGAAAAAGTGACCTGGGTCATGAAGAGTTGAAATACATGGCAAATTAGATCTTTAGCTTTGGAAGCAAGGACCTAGGGAAGATGTGATAAGTTTTTCAAATATTGGTAAACTTGCAATGTAAAAATAGTGGATTCCTTCAGAGTGAAAGACAAAAATGAAGGCAAATGGATGGATGCTACTGGGGTGGAAATATACAAAGCTGCCTGGAAAAAATGGGCTTATATAAATATAGGCTGTTTTAGTGATGGTGATGATGGTGGTGCTGGTGGTGGTGGTGGTGCTGGTGGTGGTGCTGGTGATTTCTGAGGCAAGCATCCTGCATACTGTAAAATTACAAACATGAAGAGAGAAACTAACTCCTTTTCTGTTCTACATCACTGTACATGGCATCAACAATGCTGTTACCCATCAATAACCCCTGGCTTCAAAACATATAGAGAGAATAATGTAGAGAGGAGGAAGAAAACCTGATTGCATAAACCAAAGGTAGTTCAGGAAAAGGCAAGCATTAACAGAAGACAAACGAGAGATGAGGGAAGAAACAAAGAAATCCTTGCCTTTTACTTTTTATTTAATCTCTACTACGCCTTTTTTTAACCCACATTCTGATTTTCATTTTTCAACTCCTTTTTAAAGAATGAACCTAGTCTAATTTAGTGAATTCCAGAACACTTGGGAATTTAAGAAGGAAACTTTAGAGCCTCAATAACCACAGTTAATGTAGTAATAAGCATCCCAAGATATTGCACAAAGTAGAGTTCAAATATACTGATGGAATATGAATTTATAATGAATCATTAAAGGGAATTGGGAACACATCTTGTTGAGATAATTACTGAGTCCACACTTTTCTGTCCTATAAAAAGGTCCTTGGTTTTTTCCAACTATTATTAAAAAAAAAAAAAAAAATTGACTGCCTGGTGGGCCAGACCTAGGATTAAGCTATCAACATTTCATACTCTTTCCTTTCTGAGCAACTACCATAGAAAAAAAAAAATATTTGAGTAGACAAAGTCTGGATTTGTCCATGTGAGCTAGCTAGAGTTACCTGTCCTGGTGAGCTGAAAAGTTGAAGACTTGGTTTGTTAATTTAAACATAATATAATGAGTAGATAAAACAAAGAGCTGCAATGGGAGATACAAATGTATCTTAGCTAGTTTTTTTTTTAATTAAAGTTTATTGGGGTGACAATTGTTATCTTAGCTAGTTTTAAAAGATAGAAATAATTGTTAGTTCCTGAGAAGAAGCAAATGGCCAGTATATTGTTACTTCTTGATGGACATTATTAGAGGGCACATCAAATCCTAGGTTACATCACAAAAATGGTTTGCCTTGGATTAATCTGATGGTTTTGGAGGAAAGGTGGGAGTCACATCTTAATTCTCATTTTTGATATTAATCTTGTGTTTGGAAGATGAAATAAGAGTATGCAAATCTTGGCCCATATCAGCCATGACTTGCATAAAATTGTTAACCTATTCATACTGCTGACCTGCTGAGGTTGTTTTTCTGCCAAAGAGAAAAAATGTAATTGTTTCACAGGAGGAAAAATGCTTAAAATAAGTAAAAGATGATGCTGGTCTAATGTGCTTTAACTTGTAGAATGTGGAGTATAAATCTTAACAATTATATGATAGCTTTCAATAGTGTCATTGTGTGATGTACTTTCACATTTGGTGATGTCCTCCATTACTTACTTGTGATTGGTACATCTGTACCATGTATTGAAGCATCTGCCTAGTACATTTTTATTTCTTCCTGTAGATATTAAAGGAGGCAAAAATGAGGTGCTCCCCAAAACTTGGAAATAACACTGTTCTCTGAGGGTCAAAAGATAGAATCAATACATCATAGGGCAGAGAAGAGAGGTACACAATTATCCTAAAGAGATAAACGCCTCCCATGTTGTCAGCAAACTGACTGTTACACCACTAGATACATTAACATAACAAAGGAAAGAATATAACTATCAGGGAAATCACTGTTATCAGCAGGTTTCAGGGCAGGAAAATGAAACCACAGGCATGGAACGCTTTCCCCCAAGAACACTACAGAAATGACTCTGCCTCAATCAAGAGGATAAGAAATCAGAAAATTGCAACTGAACGTCTTTAATTTAAGAACATACCAGAATAGCTGTGATGCAGGGGTGAAAAAGCTGCCACCACTTCAACTAGTTCTGAAAGCAGGACCGGATGCTGGGATACTGTTGCCTGCGAGCAGAAAATGGCCAAAAGCCTCTGAAAATAAAAATGGCCTCAGCCTCCTGTCTCACGGGAGGAACCTCCAGAACCTCCAGAACCCTAGGTATATGGGAGAAGGGGACTGGAAAATGTATTTTTCTAACCTCTGCAGTGCAGGAATGCCCACTAGCAGGAGGTGAGAATGGATGCTTGGAGCTAACCCATGACATGTGCCCTCCAAGGAACTGGTAGCCCTTACATCCTGATCACAGGGCTGGATGCGTGACAATAGCTTAGTCTGATTCCTATCAACATTTATACCAAGGAACTCTCTCTGACTAGATTCCATGTTCCCAGGCAACTGTATGGTTGTAATTTGACTTCCTGTGTAGCTTACATACAGAGAATGAAAGTACTGGCAAGAGGATCTTAGTCTTCCTGGGATGTATATTTTACATTTTCATTTTCTCAGTGCTATGCTTATATAGCATATGCCATTTATTTGAAAAGAATGTCAAAGAAAAACCAACACCACATATTAAACAAGTTTTTCCATCATAAGAAACATTTTCATTTAAAAAAGGTTGGAGTATTTTTAGAAAGTTGCAATTTAGCATCTAAGAAATAGCGTAATGGATTTGCATCTTGATTTTACAACTTCTTCTAAGGTTACTTAAGTCTATCTGAGAACCAGATCCATTTTTATAGTGTTTATACTCGCATATTCTGGTTTCTAAGTGGACACAACTGAAGGACAGACTCCGGCCTGTGGTACTTTGACCAGGACAATGGCATCCTGTGCAGACCCCTTCTTGGTGGCCAACCCATCTTGAGTGGATGACATCTGTGTCTGGCCTTTTGTCCCCATCACTGGGTCCATTCAAAGCTGTAACACTTTTAAGTTGCTGTCCATGTATTCAGTGAAATTCCGTGAGGGTAAAAAGGCGGGTCAAATTCAGATCTTCCCTTCCTTAGCTAAACAGAGATAATGCAGCCTCGGAGGCAGAAGTTTCCATGCCTATGATGTAGCAATTTTCTTATCTTTGTTACTTTACTGTTTCACAGGTATCTCAAGTAATGATTATCAATGGTACATGAGGTGCAATTAAAAAAAACTGAGACAAATAAGGTAGATTATCAGAACTTCATGACCTAACTATGTAGGACAGTTACCACCAGCACCACCTTCAGCAAATAAGCCAAGAAGCAAGTAAATGTAAGTTGGAGAGGTCATTTAAAAACAAAGTATCAAGTAAATCTATAGGCTTAATAATATAGGAAATATAATTGAAGTGACTCCACAGCTATTATATGCGCATGTTTACATTTTCTCTTATTTAAATGAGTGTGAAGCTGTAGGTTCAAATTCCAACTTCACCACTTCCTATCCATACAGCAAGTTCGTAATGTAAATTGATCTGTTTCTTCACTGTAAAATGAAAATAATAATAGCTACCACAGAGACTTATTGTAAAGATGAAAATAAAGTAATATAATTAGCATGCTTAGCACAGATCTTGGCAACAAAATACACTTAATATAGAGTAGTTATTGTTATAATTATTAATAAGCACATAATTGTTCGGAAGAAAGCTGACACAGAACAAACATGAGTAAGTTATGGAATGTCATTCAGCGGAAAAGAACAGGTAACCATGGTGAGAACATTCGAGTGGAGTTTACTCTGGACATGTTTGTAAATTTAATAGGTAATTCCTTTAAGTGGCCTGATATGGCTTTGCATGTGGGCAGGAAAAAGTTTTCCAGGCATGTAGGAAAGATATGAAGCAGCAAATGAGTTTTGTTAACACCTTGACATGAGCCACCTCTCACACTGCAAATAATTAGAACATCTTTTATGAATCAGCTCTCAGGACCCAATGTTGCCTTGGTCCTACTTAAACCTGTCTGGCAGAAACCAGGGGATTTCCACTGGCATTTGCATTTGGTTTATAGTCTCAAACTGGGTTTAGGTGCAAATACCAATGACTTTGAAGAAGTGATCCCAGTCTTATTTGCATATCTTGTATTTTTTTCATCTAATTTGTACCCTAACTGGAAAACCAGCATTCTCATGGATATTATTTTTCAAAGACAAATTCATAACAGGGTTTTTAATTCCTGAAAATGAGCCATAAAAAAAGAAGATAGAGAAAAACATAGGCATGATTGAATAAAAACTGTAAAACAACCAGCGTCAGGGGTTGATAGAGACTTATATGAAAGAGAGGATCAAGCTCTTAAATTCATTCTCCCTCTGTCCTCTGCTGTGTGCTGATTGCTTCCTATGCCTGGGCTAGCTCAATGGGGGATGGTGATAGACTGACCCTGAGCAGAAAGGAAGTCATGTTTTCTCTGGTGAGTCAGGTCCAGGAGTGTTATGGGCTGCAATCTTGTGAGGACATTCCCATATCAACTCTTTTCTAGTTCACGCATGACCACAGCAGTTGGTGCCATTGGAATGATTCCTAGTTCTACTTTTTTAGCTCTGATTCCCACTTGACTTGCACTTTTATGTGCCCAGCTGCCTACAAAGGTCTCTATCTAGCAGTTTTGTTAGTACATCAACCTCACAAGAGTGAAACCAAACCAAGCATCTAACAATAGTCTTTCTCCACCAAAAATAAAATTTAATTATTTTATTCTCCTAATTTCACCATTTCTGTCCTAAGCCCCACCATTCATTCCTTCACTTACAGAGACTTAAACCATCCCAATCATCTTTGACTTTCCTAGCCTTTGCTACCCACAGTGAAATAGCACTCACCAAATTTTCCCCTTCTATGTCAAGGTGTCTATTAGATCCACTTTTATCTATTTCCATTGATGCTAATATAGCATAAGCTCTCAAACTTCTTACATGAACTTTTATAACTGGCTCCTCTCCTGGCTCAAATTAGCTCAGTGCTACAGCTCCCTGAGCTAAATATCTGCTTATTGCTGTACGTTACCACACAGCAATATTTGCTTGTTACTTAGGATTTTGGGGTCGATAGAAAAGTGATAAACTTCTCAAATAAGATACTTGCCTTCAGAACTTCATTTGGAAGAATCAAAACCAAGACAATATGTAAGTACATTTTTCATTATGTTTGAGATACACATTGAGTAGTTGAGAGTTGAAAACTTATCCTCACTTTCCAAGAACACTGGGCTGAGGAAAAGAACATGACACTCTGCACAGTAGTACCAAAGACAAAGGGAGGTGGTAGAGAGATTCAACATGGAATTCTATGTTAGCTTAGATGGGTCCTCTCAGGCTGAGAAGGGAGGTATAGAATATTCCTGATGAGAAAATCATCTTGTCAATTGAGCTGTGTGCCCTTCCCCAGGCTGAACTGAGTGACCTTGGTGTTAGAGGAAAGCAGATGTCCTTTTATTTCCTACTAAGGTACACAAGGAAATTCTGAATCTTCTAACACATCATTAAAGGAGCTCTTCTTTTGGGTTAAACAATCAGCCACGTCCAACTGCACAGATTTCTGCAGATTGGCATGAAGAAATATCTGGCCAAATGGTTCCGTTAATAAAAAACAAGGAAGGGGAATCTTTCTACAAAGACATTCTGCTTTCCTACAAGTGTAGAAACAAGCAAAGTACAAGTAAAGCTGAGACTGGGCTAAAAAGTGGAGATAATAACACTAACTCATAGGAGATAATAACACTAACTCATAGTATCGTATCGTCCTATACGATAAATTGCAGTTAATATATGTCAAATGTTCAGAACAGTGCCCATCATCTGTTAAATGTTTTATACATGTTCTCTAAGTGAAGCAATAATAGTGGTGGTGGTACGTAGTGGTAAGTAGATGGTATGAAAATCACTCTACACCATCCAAAGATATATCATAAAACTCAATTAAAATGTAAGTGTTAGAAGACAATGGTAACAGCTTAACTAAAACTTTTCCATGTTTAAATAAAAAACAGGTCTTAATTATCTATCTATAATCCATATTATAAAATATTTTATTGGAACTTGTTTCCAGCAAGAAACTAAGTTAATAACTAAAACTATTAAGGGTCACTTGAAAAATAATAAAATATTAGAACAATTTTAAATTTCTAAGTTGCAATAATTTTGTATCTTCACTTTTTTCTAAAAGTTTTTTTGATACATTTACACTTTTCCCAGTCCTAAACTCAGTGGCACTAGGCGGACTCACTCAACAAGGAGAGTTGACCATCAATCATTGGGCACATTTGCCTTTTCCTCAGGAGCACCTAACCTCTCTGTGCCTGGATGGGTGGTTTCCTGTCTGTGTTTGGTTTGAACTTGATCCAGGGCTTGTGGTTTTTGGCCAGGCTCATACTTTGTGTTATTATCCTACAGCATATTTAACAATAATGTTGATTTTGCAATTGGGCATATGACTCCTACATTTCTCAGAGAGACTCATGGGAATCTATCTGTCATGCTGTGGTTTACATGTTCTTTTCTCTTTTCACTCTTACACGCAGAAAGCTCCATCAAACTTAATGTTCAAGCTTAAAAATTTTTCTTCATTTCAAGAATGAGAAACACATTTTGAATACTGGAATCACAGAATATAAGATAGGAAATTCAATTAAGCTGAAACAATTAGGAAAATATTTTTCTATTAAAAAATAAAAAAAACTATTTTTCCTTATCAAGATATAGAGCAAGGTAACAGTTAGAGATTGTAAATTTGTCATGTGACTTGAGCAGAAGCATAACAGGAAGTCTTGAGTACAAAGTTATTAGAGAGGCATGGAGGAAACCCCTTTTGTCCTGCTGCCTCCTTCCCTCTTAAAAAACTTGTCTTCCTCAGCAGTTTCTTTCTTTTGCAAGAAATCCTACTATTACAGACCTATTTCTCAAGTTTTTCATTCTCTATGTATTATTCTCTATGAAAAGACCTCTGGAAAGAGACAACCTTTAGGCTATTATTCATAATTTACCATCACTGTCTCTCTCATAAATCAATTTCTGTATCTCTGTCTCCCTCTCTGTTTCTTCATCTTGACAGCTAAGTCAAAGTACCATTGGATGAGGAAATGGATGAAAGTGTGAAATCTTCAAAAGCCACTTCACTCAACAAGAATATGTTGCAAGTTCATTTCCTATCAGATACTGTACTAGACACTAGCAGTGCAGATTCTAATAAGACAGACATGCTCGAAACTTCTGAAAAATCGTCTGAGGAGAGGTCCAGACAGGTAATGAAATCACTTTGACATTTAACCCTTAAAATTCCTCTGAGCTGAATTTTTGTGCTACTGTAAATGTCAGCTGGGTTTTCCTTCAAAGCTCTGAGACCACTGGAATAATCAACATTACTCTAACTCCACCCATAATCTCTGCCATAGCAGTATCATCTTGTACAGACTCTGACTTCATGAACCTTTTGCAACAATAGCAGACAAGGCACAACCTCTGTTCTCCTCATTCTTTCACTTGTCAGAGGAAACTCCAGGTTCTGAGGACCACTTAAACCAACTTAGCACTCAAGCAGGCCTTGATGCAATTGGCAGGACTGTGTAGATGATAGAGGAGGTGGGTGACTCAGTAAAGCATTCAAACCAGGAGTACCATAGCTCTTACTAGGATTCTTCTAGTTCAGCACCTTGTCCATTTAGGGAATCATTTATGCCTTATCTATTTGGTATTCATTTCTCCATTATGTGGAAAATCATGACTGTTGTCAATAAGATTTTTAACTCTCTTAAGAAGTAGTGAAAGATTGCCATAAAATTCCAGGTGAATGCCTAGAGTTGGTCCAGTTGGTTAGCTCTAGGTATTATTTATCTGACCATCCTACATGGGAAACTTTCTCACTGAGCTAAACATAGACACTGTTGCCTACAAAAGAACTTGGCTGCTTAAATGCTTCAAATTGCCATGTAGTCATTATAATCTCAGAGAATGCCTACTGAGCTGATTTTACAAAGACAATCTCTGTGATGCTAAAGATTTGCAATCAACACTTTGCCCTGATTTTGACAGTGCTCAGGTCAGTAGATTTGACAAAATGACCATTTTCACACACACACACACACACACACACACACACACACACACTAATGGTTTAGGTGACAATCCTATGTTTGTACAGCATTCTGCTATTTTCAGAGGCCTCGAACATTCATTATCTATTTTATATAACCCTTCCCACAAATCTTTGATTTTAGTAATAGTATCTCCATTTTTCTGATAAGAAGACTGAAGCTCAGGGAAATAAATTAATGTATACACTTATTTTAGGGTTAAAGTGACTATGGACTATGAATAACTGAGCAGCAAAACTCTCAAGTGAATAAATACATCTTTATATTGGGGCAAATATGCAGGTTCATGTTTAAGAAATTCTAAAATATAAAAATCTGAATTCAAGATAAATAAATTAGCAGGATTATCATTTACTTGATTTAAGAAAGGATTTTTGTTTTGCATAAAGAATTACACAGAATTTCTTTAAATAATGAGTACTTGGCATGTTAAGTATGGTTTTACACTCCAAATTTCATTTACTCACAATGAGATTTAAAAAATGCCTACTGGATAAAGTGAGTCACATTTGTTCTCAAAAGAGATAGCTCATGTATGAGACTCACTACTTGGGAGGTCACTTAGTGAAATCCAGTTCCTAGGTTTAAGATGATCAGTTCCCACATTTAAAACAATAAAACCCTGAGATTAAAAGCTAACCCGAGATGTGAGATGCTGGATACTTAAAACTGATCATTAGTATAAGACTGATTAAATACTCCACAGGGATGAAAATATCAAAGACCAGGTATTACTAATCTAGAACTTTAAATTTTAAATAAGTTTACCTTAAAGGGACAAGATAAATTACAGTAGCACAATTTACAAGATGAATGACTGTTCTAATATGGTAAGGGAGGGGTTGAGGGGGGAGCAGACTCCCAACCCTAGAGCCTGGGACTCATAAATGACAAATGTATTCACCTGTGGGCTCTGGGCGCCATGGTGGAACCCTGAGGAGAGACTGAGTTCAGAGTGTGGATTTTGTTAGCTCATTCTCCCATTTTTCCAAGAAGGCCTCAGCTAATATCAGGTCACCAACTCTTATGAGCTTTGGCAAATCACCAAGTCTAAATATATGGTTTGGTCATACAGATCTGTGGCCTCATCACCAAACCCCTGTCTGAGTGATAAAGTCCCCTGATGACTTTGATACATGGCCTTCGTCTGTGTGTTCTGTCCTACTGTCTATCAATTCATTCTAGGGACAACTCTAAGATGAGCCAGATGCCCTCCTCCCGAAATGTTACCAACTTCATGAGAGACCTTTCTTGCTATTTCACAGTCTCAAGCAGTTTTACTCTCCTTTTTATAAGCAGGTTCCATGAAAAAAATAGAGTTGCTAAATTGTATAATTCCTACCTCTTAAGAATGAGACTATCAGAAATGCAAGCCCGTCTTCAAAAAGGCACTCATCAATCATAAGCAGTGACAGTAACAAAGGCAGGACTCCACATTGACCTCTTAAAGCAGAAGACTAAAGCTAGAAAAAAACTTTTATACAATGTTCAAATTTTCATTAAATGCTTTATACTAACTTAGCTAAAGATAGAAAATCTGTATGTGTTCCATTCTCTGCTTATATGCTTAGTCTCTACTTACATACATGTTATTAACTTCAGCTAGAGATGGCAAGTGTACTCCAATTTAATATCACTTCTGACCAAGTGGAAATAATGCTTAGAATGTCATATGGAGGATTCTGAGGTTGCCTCTAGACTTCCAGAAAAAGTTGCTTCTTATACCCACCATGAAAAAAGGAGGAAAAAGTGGTGGCATTTTGTCTCCATTTTTCATCTCAGAGCCAAGCAGTTAGCTGTTGATCTGGGGGCACCAAACAGCTTGTTCTCCAGTTTGTGTCTTAGAAGATAAATGAACAACAACAAAAGAAAAAAAAAAACAATCTATACTTTTCACTCTCATCATTTAGAAATAACTTGAAGTGAACTATATCTTAGATCCCCATTCTCCCCAAAACAAGTGCTAGTATTCTACTTCCATAAAATGTGGTAGAGATAAAAAACAAAGCAAAACAAAAAAACAAACTTAGCAGCTATTATATTCTGCATTTCAGATAGTATAATTATGAATTAATAATTATACTCAAGGTGAGCCATGTGAAGGTCCAAAGAAAAAAATTATTTTCCTTTCATCCTCCTCTGCCACACCAAAGAATCTGTGAGTTTCTTTCTGATTATGATTTTCTTAAACATAAACCTTTACTAGAAGCAATGTCAGCATGTAAAAGTTAGAAGAATTCATAAACACTAGTTATGAGAGAGGTAACATTTCAATCATCAGAGGGAAACATGTTTGAACAATCAGTTTAGAACAACTTGTTATCCAGATGGAAAAAAATAATATCAAATTCCTATAGTGCACCATTCTCAAAAGTTAGTTTAAGAAGGATTAGAAACTTACAGATGAAAGACAAAATTTTAATTTTTATACAAAGAAATGTTGAGAATTCCGTTGATAATTTAACTATATGAAAAGTATTTTTAAAAATCTGTTCATTAAAAGACACCATTGAGAAAGTAAAAAGACATATTACAAACTGGTGGAAAATATTTACAATATATATAACCAATAAAATATTTTAATCAAGAATAAACTTTAAAAAAGGCTACCATAAAAAAAGAAAAAAATATTGAATAGAAAAATAAGCAAGAGACATTAAGATACATTTAAAGAAGAGGAAAACAAATTATTAAAAGAAAAGGAAAGATACTCAACCTCCAAATGAACTAATTTGGAATTTTCCTGATGAGAAATTGCCAAAAATCAAGAAATAGGATGTAAACATGTGTCAGTGGAAATATGAAGCCACAGAAACCCTTACAAATTACTAGTGGGACTGTAACCCTTTGGAAAATAATTTGGCATTATATGTTAAAATGTAATACACTGTGTACTTTTTGACCTAGCAACCATCTCAAAATCATCAAGGAAAAGCCAAAAAAAAAAAAAAAAAAAAATGTTAATTATCAAGAAGATGATTCAGAAGAGTTATAAGTTCAGCCTCTTTTGTAGGGAATATTAAGTAGCTAAAAGCATCCTAACAACAGTCTCTCACTTAAATACAAAAGAAAAGTCAAACATTTTCTCTATTCTTATTATTTAAAATGACTTTGAAAGTTCTGTCAAAATAAGATTCTAAATGGTGTTATACGTATTAGAAGGAGAAGGCATATTGTTATTATTCTTGGGCATGATTGTCTACAGGGAAAGATTTTTTTAAATCAGTAGAAATTTCATTTGAAATTATAAAGCCATTTAACGAGGTGGTAGCTTTCCAAACAAGTATGCAAGAACAGGCAGTGTTTCTATAGATCTTTGATAACCAGTAAGAAAATTCAATGGGTATTTAGAAATAAATATAAGACTCAAAAGTCCTCCAAAAATGTGTAAATTACAGGAATATAACACAAGAACTGGTTAGAGACACACATGCCATAATTCTTGAATGGAAAGAACTGGTACTCTAAAGATGATATTTTTCCTCAATGTAAGACAATTCAAATCAGAAACTCAGTAAACATACATTAAATTTCTTCTAGAGGAAAACAGTGAATGGAAAAAACCAAGAAAATTTGAAAAATGCAGTTATAGAGAAGGACTTGCCCTTTCACATAGTGAAATATACCACAAATGCATTGAATAATCACGTGACCCGGGCATAGCAGTAGACCAATAGAACAGATATAAAGAATCCAGAAATAGATCCTACCCACACATAGGAACTTTCCTCCAGTGCTGTGTAAACATTAATCATGAGCTCATCTTCTGTGGGGGCTGTGTCCCCCTAGAGTCCTTAGAGTGTCTGGACTTTAAATGGTGGATCTGAGATTTAAACTAAGGTCATCTAATTCTAAAGCCCAAGTAATTAACCATCATACAACATAACCTCCAACAAATATGTGAGACTAGCTAAGAATATTTTACAAAAGAAATATTAAGAAAGATTGGTTTATCAGATATCAAAATATATTACATAGCTACAGTAAGTAAAATAATGTGATTCACATGTCTTAATTCCTAGAATATAACCTGGCACCTTTTAAGCACTCAATAAATATTTGTTCAGTGAATGAATTTACCAGCTTCCCCATCTAGAAATCATTTAGCCCCAAGGACCTAGACCAGTATTTGTCAAACACTTTAGTGTGATCAGTTGGGGAGGTTGTTGAAAAGGCAGATCTCCTCCTCTCCCTTCTCTTCCCCACCCCCAGTAGGCTCAGTCTAAAGATCAAGGTGAGAAATTTTAATTTTCAGCAAGGCCCCAGTGATTTCTGATACTGATGGTCCCAGGAACACCCCCCACACACACCACCACCACCACCAAATATTATGCCAGATGGAGAGAACGGACTATCCAGAGAAAGTGAATATCTGGCTGGCTGAGGAGATTTCATTTCCCATTGTAAATATATGTGTTGACATTCTGGTTTATAAAACAATCTTATGTGTTTGGTTAGTGTGAGTATCCTCAAACAATGGACAAAGTTTAGGGGTCCAACAAATTTAAATTTCCAGATCTAAATCTAGACCTTGAGCCTTTTTTGTGAATAAACTTGGCTCATTCTGGTAGCCTTGCTACACACTTCTTTCAACATTCAAGAGCTAGTGGGTGCTCTATATATGTTACTTTCCTTGTCCTTTCTCACTAATTGTCTTGGTAACAAAATCTGTTAGTCGCTTTCTCCCACTATATACATTGGTTTAATCTTAATGGTGTATTTCCCACTGTCAGATGCTTCTTGTTCTCTATAAATAACTAGTTTCAGAGAGAGCAATTAAACATCTTTTTTCTCCACTCTCTATTCTTTGAACTTGCCTCTTCTAGATTAGAAATTGTAAAGATTGAGAAATGATTGCATCATTTTACTTACAAATCTACTTATCAAAGACCCATGACTCTTATCTGGCAAAAAATGACATAATTATCTGAATGACATAGTATAACTCTTACTCAATACCATTTATGCTATCTCATTCTCACTCTGCTTCTTTTCAAATGAAAAATTTATCTCAGGGTATGTGTAACTGGATTTTGACCCATTAATGTATGATGAAACTAATTTAGTGGATCTTAACCAACATTTTTTTTTAAATGAAATGAAATAGATTAAAATAGAAAATATATTGCTATGGTAAATTTTTGTTTCAACTATATATGTATGAGTGTATACAAGACTGGGATAGGAAACGTATTTCTTATTTTGAGTCACTATTAGAAAGTGTATAAAAACTTATGATTTAATAAAGTTAAATGAATTTTGTGAGCTGCAACAGTCTTTTCTTTTTTTAAATAATTAAGTTATTTTTCAATTACAATTGACATACAATATTGTATTAGTTTCAGGTGTACAACATAGTGATTAGTTATTTATATAACTTACAAAGTGATCAATCACCCTGATAAATCTAGTACCCATCGTACACAATAAATAATTATTACAATATTTTTTATTATATTCCATGTTCTATACTTTACGTCCCCATGACTATTTTGTACTTCTTACTACCACCCCCTTTTGCACCCATAATCCAATCCCCCTCCCAGCTGGCAAGCATCAAAATATTCTCTGTATCTGTGAGTTTGTTTCTGTTTTGTTTGTTTGCTTTATTCTTTTGATTCCGTATATTAGTGAGATCACATGGCATTTGTCTTTCTCTATCTGACTTAACTCCACTCAGTACAAAATCCTCTAGATCTAGCCATGTTGTTGCAGATGGCAAGATTTCATTCTTTTTTATGGCTGAGTAATATTCCTTTGTACGAGTATGTATGTTTCACCTCTTCTCTATCCATTCATCTATTGATGGACACCCGGGCTGCCTCCATATCTTGGCTATTGTAAACAATGCTGCAATGAACATATAGATGTTCATGTTCCTTTAAAATAGTGTTTTGGGTTTCTTTGAGTAAATAGCCAGAATGGGATTACTGGGTCCTTCTTTGTCTCTTGGTATACCCTTCGTTTTAAAGTCTGTTTTGTCTGGTATAAGTATTGCTACCCAAGCTTTTTTTTTTTTTTTCTTCTTATCCATTCAGCCACACAATCTTTTGATTGGAGCATTTAATCCATTTATATTGAAAGTAATTATTGACAGATATGAGTTATTGCCATTTTATTTTTCATATTTTTATCTTTTTTTTTCTTTTTCTTAAAATACTCCCTTTTAACATTTCTTATAATACTGGTTTGGTGTTGATGAACTCCTTTAGCATTTTCTTATTTGGGAAGTTCTTTGCCTTTCAATTGATTCTAAATGGTAGCTTTGTTGGATAAAGTAATCTTGGTTGTAGATCCTTGCTTTTCATCATTTTGAATATTTTGTGCCAAACCCTTCTGGCCTGTGAAGTTTCTGTTGAGAAGTCAAATGACAATCTTATGAAAGTTCTCTTCTAGGTAACCAAGTGCTTTTTTCTTGCTGCTTTTAAGATTCTGTCTTTGTGTTTAACCTCTGGCATTTTAATTTTGATGTGTCTTAGTGTGGGCCTGTGTAGGTTCATCTTGTTTGGGACTCTCTGTGCTTCCTGGGCTTGTATGTCTATTTCCTTCACCAGGTTTTATTGGCACAAAACAGTGAGAGGAAAGTCACAGATAAAGACTACTTCTCCTACATATATAAGAATATTTTCCCTGCCTTTCCTTAGAGATGAATCTACATCATCTTTTACATCTTTAAAAGTTATTAGATTTCACACATGAGGAAGGTTAGCTACTTCTCACTAACTCAGTGGGAGAGTAGAGCATCAAGTTCAGGCAAGTGTCCAGAAAGATACTTGTAATGCTTTTTCTAGGATTACCTGTTGGCTTATCTATTTGCATTTGGGCAAAAACTTGGGGGATACAAGTGGAAGAAGGGCTAATTCCCATAGGAAATTAATGTTAATTGTTTATATTTTTCCTTCTGCTCTCCTCAAGTGAGAGTGGGGCTTTCCAAAGTCTCGTCAAAGGTGATTTTATTGAGGGATCCTCTAACAGGAACACAATGGAATGCTGCTCTGAGGAAATTGACCCCAGCTCACCCCAACTAACTTGTGATCAGCCTGCAGTACTTGAAATGCAGCACAAATCCTGGAGCCTGTCCTCTTGTTCTCTGAACTCACCTACCCATTGCGTGCAAGAAAAAGCTAGATCTTTCTTTGTCTGGTAAATGATTTTCTTGAATTATGCCCCAGGCAGAAAGCTTATCTACTGGGTTATCTGTTCACCTGGTTTAGTGGACCTGTTGACTAGCTGACAAGTGTTTGCAGGGATATATGCTCACACTTTCTGTCCCTCAAATTGCTATGTGTTTGTAAGTGAAAAAATAATGAATATCACATGGATCTGAGCTCATTTTCTTCTTTTTGATCGACCCTGCGACCTGATACAGGAGAATTTCTTTATCAGGGCCAAATGAACTTTTAGATTCCAACAAGTATGACAGAATGTAAGATCTTCACCAATGCATTGATTCAATTTTTCAATAAATATTCATTGATATTTTACCAGGTAATTTTCTAGACAACAGTGAATAAGCCACAATCCGTGTCCTTATGAATGGACTTCTGACAACTCATATAGCCTAAGAACGATAATAAACTTTTTGTGTTTTTCTTCATACTTTGAGACATAACACAGAGTTCAATCATTTTATTTTTATTCCTTTCCACAAATTCTATTTTTTTACCCTCTAGTCCTTGACAAGGAGGGTAGAATCTTAAATTGAGGCAGATTTATAGGGCATGGCTCCTCAGTCCCTGAGTTCTCTCTGCTCAGGGGAATTTAGGAAGGGATTGATCCTGAGAGAAGAAAGGATACCAGGTCCTACAGCAGACTCCTCTCCAAAGGAAATTGAACTTATTGAATCATGCTTGCTGTCTTCTACTCAAGGGGAGGCACTATTTAGGTACCTCCCTTGAAGGGTCCTCTGAGTTTAAAGCTGAATTTAGTTTATCCCCTTTTGACTCAGACACATCAATTTTGCTTCATCATTTCCATTCTAGCACCCAGAGATGGAGGTATTTGGGCTGGGGCTGAAATGGACCTTTGGCATACCTCGCATATACTCTTTTGTCCATGCCTGGACTACTCTGTGTTAACAGGAGACAGCTTGATCCTTGAGCTAAGTCCAGGAATCTAGTACAGACCTCAGAGATCCCTGAGGCCTTGCATAAATGAATCTGTGTTCCTGAATTGTGGGTGCATGAAATAGAGCATAAGAGGCTGGGATTTAACAAGAGTTAGCCAAGAAAAGCAATTTACTTTGGAAAAGTGAAGAGGAACAAATGAGTTAGCAATATATAAACAAATAAATATTAAATAAAATTATGTAATATAAAATTATATATAGACTCCCTTATTGCATTGCTGGGTATTAAATTCTTTGGGGTAAAGAAGAGGAAGAGGAGTATCACCACGACTAGTAAGTATTGGTCTATATCTGTCTAGAACATCAGGTTTTCCTTGCACAGAGATGGTGGAAGAGTGAAATGTCCAAATGTGCTTGTATCACAGTGATGCACACTTTGCATGCCTCCGTTCAGGATACTGAGACGCACAATAAGCAAAATCTCCAAAACTAAAATTCAGTTTCAAATAACATTCAAATAACTTTATCAGAGTTACCTATGAAATATTCAACCTTTCCAAACTCACTTCATTAGAATAAAGAAGGGAGTAGAAAGTCAAGCCACAGCCCCAAAGATAAGATACTATGTCATTTCCTTCAAAGCTGGTCATAAGAGATAGTCCAAATATAAGATTTAAGAATTAATGATCTATATTGATTCATTATTCCCAAATGATAGCACACTCAATCTTTGAAATTTGCATAATACCTTTGTTTTTACAGACAATGTTTCAGATCCAGACTAAAGGCTGTCAGTCTTCACAATACAAACAGTTTTGGTAAAACAAGAAATGTTGAATGGGAATTGCTTTGGGGATCTCTTGCTAGCCATGGAAATCTTTTAGCCAGTGAAACCTCATGAAATTTTCTGAACCACAGTGATTGTTCTCAGCTTTGTCAATGTGCGTTGTTTCACATGCTCTGTTCCTTTTTGTTAGCTGGCAAGAAGCTTGTTAGGAAATGTATCCTCACTTTCGTCTATGTCCCAAACCGACATTATACCTTGGTGTGGCCTAATGGCTGTATATTCAGGGCAATGTTTTTGTTCAGCAGTAGTGTGACGTGAGGAACTATTCCCTCATTCACCAAATACTTGATGGGCTCCTACCAGATGCATGTCTGGGATACATAATAGCAAACAGATGGACAGGCCGACTGGTTTAATGGAGCTTTCAGTCCACTAATAAGAGAAACAGAATAAATGGTAACCAGCAAGCAAAACTATCTGATTGCAGTAAGAGCTGTGCAGAGAAAAGAATGACTACATGACTGAGTGCCTGGGTGACCACTTTTGACTTCGGGGGTCAGGGAAGACTTTTTGGAGTAAATAACATTTGATCAAATACTTACATGACAAGAAGGACTCAAGCATGCAAAAATTCCAGGCAAAGGAAACAGCAAAGAACACTTGAAGTAAAAAATAATCTTTGTGTAGCCGAATTTTTAAATAAATGAATAAATAAAGTTATAAACAACCATAACCAAATGCAGCTCTTCCTGGAGCAGAGTGATAAAGGGGAAATGAGAGGTAAGAGCAGGAAGGCCACATTGTGGAGGCTTTCCAGGCCTTCGGGCCACCATAAAGAGTTTGGCTTATAGTCTAAGTGCAGGGGGAGGCCCTTGGAGCGATTTAAACAGGGAGCGCAATGGTGGGATTTACTATGTAACTGCCTCAGAAAAACCTATCGTTTGTAAGAGAAAGGAATAGCTTCCTGCCACAAAATCTCAACCCCTCTAACAAAACAAACTAGCTCTTCCATTGTTACAATTTTCTTTAAAGCATCTCTAGCATAAAGCATCCTCCAGCATGCCTATACACACAGATATAAACAAGTGGTGTGCCCATGAACACCATTCCGTTCATCAAGGGCGAATAGAAGTGGTGAACAATTTTTTCCAAAGCCTGGTATTTCATTCCTATGTAAGGAATTCAAATTACATAACTCGGAATCTCTCTTAACACCTTTACTATTTCATATTTAAAGAGGTGACTGACTTACCTGACTGGGCAATGTGGAGAGCTAAGTAGGGCTGTTTGACTCAACTCCCAGAGAGCCCTCACGAGAAGGAATCTGCGCAGGGAGAGCAGGAATTCTGCTCTGCGCCTCCACAGCAAATGTATTACGTAGACTGGCCCCATCTGTGTGGCCCACCTCCACCATCGTTGCTGTGACTGCTCAGTAAGTTGCCTACATGTGAGTTCAACACTAGCAAGTCCACTTGGTTAACAAACATGAAGCCTTGTTCTCCAATTTAGTCTCTATTAGGAAAATTTAAAAATGGTATTTTGACTTCCATGTTTATTATTTTTCAGCCTGTTTGGAAACAAGATCGGGAAAATAAGGTATCATTTTCATGGAGGGAGGGGCGCTTAGAGACCCCAATTTCAGATGCGTACTGAGAACATAGCACTTTCTTGGGTTCCATCAAAGATACAGAGGAAAAATTAATACACCAGCTGAATAGAGGAAATTTACAATCCTTTATGTTATTGTCTTGCTGATAATAAAAGCAGTTTCTCAGACAGAATAGAAAAACCTAAACTTCAGATTAAAAAACAACAACAAAAACAACAGAACTACTTAGTTTGGAAATCCCCAAGACTCTGCCACATGTTTTATTTACATAAACCTGGACAACCCCACAGCATAGAAACAGAGGTAAGGACTGATGGAAAAAAATGCTTACCTTTTGCCCTCTGTTTTCTTATCTGTTCATTGACTTTTATTGTCTTCCAAATATTGATCTGTAAGTTTTGGCTCTGAACACTGCTTTTATCTCAGTTATTTTCAACTCTGTATTTTCCAGTCTCTCTCTCCCTCTCCTACACCAGACAGTGAAAGAAGGATGCTATTCCTGGCTCTTTTTCTCAAACTTCCCATATTGTCCACGTGAACATAATGCGCTGCTGAAACTCTGTTTCTTAACATATGAAGAATGGTCATGTGGCATTTCAAAGCCTGCTTCTACTCTCAACCCAAAGAGTAGAAGCTATCCTATGGAACTTCCTGTCCCTGCCTAAAGCTCTTGGAAAAGGTGAGAGATAAATAGGTGAATTTAAACACATGTCTGAGAAAAGGACCCTAGACACAATGGAGACTTACGTGCTAGAGGCTATAATATAAGTCTGTTAATCTTCACTACAGGAAACAAAGCTCTGAATTGATTACTGGCTATGATATCTGAATAAACTAAAGATCAAACTATGCTTGATTTGTCTCCATATATTTTTAACCAATGTTTTATTTTTTTCCAAATGAAATAAAGAACCACCTAATTGAATTTTAGAATTAGAATAAGGCAAATATGTACATTAAAGTATTATATAGGAGCTCTATGTAACAATTTGTATGTATTTGCTTTTTATACATGTGTATCTTAGGTACTTCAAGTTTTATAATAGAGTGTTTCTCAGCTCAAATGTATGAGGCAATTACAATAATTAATAATACATGCCTGAGTGTACTTGATCCACATTTTTGGGGCCTACTCTAGGTCTTGTACCTAAGGAATTTGGTTTCTGTATTAGGCCTTTTCCAAGAAAAATGAAATGGAAGTGACCCTAAGTGTAAGTTGCTGACCATATTTTTCTATTCTAAAATTTACACAAAAGATCTTAGAAAGGATGGTTATAGCTTTTTTAACCTGATATGCCCCCATACCCAACAGGTTCAGACAGGAGTAGTGTAGGTGTATGAATAAAAAAAATAATAATAAGGTGAATTTCCTGTGGTGTCACAGATGGTAAGTGAGCTTGCATAGACTACTGTATAAGCCATTACCCCCACACCTGAAGTTACTACCTTTGATTCTCTAATTGTCCTCCTCCAAGTTCTGGCGAGTGAATCAGCCATTTGACTGACTTCTGACTGACTCAGAAGTATTTCTACAGCAGCTGCCACACATTTTTTGTGGGGTGAGGGGGAAGAGAGAGAGGGTGGAGTCACTGCTATGAGTCATGAGAGAATGAGAAAGACAGGGCTAAGGTGAAAGGGGAGGTGGATCTCCTAAATGCATTTCACAAGGAATAGTCAAAGGATAAAAAAACCAAGAGTCAAATTTCTCCTAGAAAGTTTTGAATGAGTTAGTAATTAAACAAATGTTTAATGACTGCTTTTTACTTCTAAAGTCATCCTTTTTTAGACTTCTCACAAACAGGCACCCACAAACACATACACGCAACTGAGAGAAAGAGAGAAAACAACTCTCATTTTAAATCCCCGATTGCAAATACACTTTTCCCATGATTTTCTCCGTGATTATTCTATCACACAGCTAAACTTAACATTTTGAATCACGGATTATAGATTAATTGAATAAAATCAAGCTTTTCAACTCCATGCTTTGCCATCAAACAACGCATACTTAGAAGAATTCATTTAAACACCAAGAACACAGTTTGGTTATTGATAAGAAAAAGATTTTCTTTTAAGTGGAACTAAAACCCAATTTTTAGCACAGCACTTGTAATTTGATTCTTTTACATTGATTTACAATTGGTAATTTAAGATGGCCAGAATAATGTAATGGTTGAACCCAGCAGCTCTGAGAGTACAGAAATCACTCACTGGAGGCATGAAGGTCCCAAGAACACTAGCTCAGCTCTGGCTAAAGCAACTGGCATAGAGTTCAGCCAGTAAGTCTCCTCAATGTTTTGGAAGATTTTTACAAGCCTGTTGGGGACCTATATCAAATGAAACCTTTGTTTATAAGTCAGTAACCTTGTTAAAATTTTTAGCTTCCAAGAAAATCTTTAAAAAGAACTTTCTTATTTAGTTATTTTTGAAGTAGATATATCTAAGTTTCTACTGATCCAAGGCCTGACTAGACACTAGCATAAGAGAAAGAAAGAAATAGGCACTTCATAAGGAATTTCTTTCATTGTGTTTATGGAAAGGGGGAGAGGTTGACACAGTCACATTGCACGATGGTAAGTAGCACTGGCTACCTTGCCAGCGGGGGTCAGAGTCCTGGTTCTGCCTCTTCCTTGCTCCATCCTTAGATATCTCTCAATCTCTCCATGCGGCATTTTCCCCATCCTCAAAATGAAGACAGAGAGAAATTATTTACCTGATAGGACCGCAGAGATTAAGTAGAAAGTTCTTAGAACAGTGCCAGGCACATAAAAACTCTTCAAAAATGTACCCTACAAAAAACATGGAGTTCTGGTAAACTATTGTCTTTTTCCTGGTTACACAGCAGCAGAATTAAGATCTTGAATCCGGGTCTCTGAACCCCAGATCTACAAGCTCAGACTTGGTTTGTTCGTTGTCATTTCCCCATAATTGTGTGACTAATGGTCACGCTGAGTAATTGGTGAAAATTAACTTAGCACCTCTGCCAAATCGGAAAATTTTACTTAAAACATTCAATGAGTTTATTTGTTTGTTTGGGGTTTGATGGGGTAATTGAGCTCTTCTGAGATATTTAAACTTGTTAAAATAGGGAAAGCACAAATGAGTAGAGGCTTGGAGTGCTGACTTTAATGCTGTGACTGATGGATTGTTCTTTCAGGGGCCCACTTTACCTCCAGGCCTCTAAGCTTTTAAGGGCTGCTCTGGAGACCATGGTTCTATTTGTAATATAATCGTATTTTGTGTCCCAGCAAATTGATGGGGCCAGAAGGCAATAAAACAATGTTATTATCTTTAGTTTATTGTCACAATTCTTCAGGACTCAACAAAACATTTGCCAATGTGTGACTCTTAAAAACAACATTTGTCTCCACACAGAGTTATCACAAGTTCTGTGGGTTGCTAGTATTTTTTTCTCAAAGAAATGCATTTTTAACCGTAATTGAGAAAGTTAGCTGTCACACAAACTCCTAGCCAAATAAGACTGCAATTTCAATTGCTACAAGATAAAACAAGTAAACAATAGATGTGATGAAACATAAGTCCCAGAAGGAATGGTACAGTGGAAAAACGTGAGTTACTAAAGATTCTTTTTTCACATGACTCACGCAGGTGAGATGAAGGCCGTTAGTTTTCACAGACTGGTGCTCTGGGGGCACAACCCACCAAAAAGCCTTACAGCAAGTTCTCTGAACAGCTCTGTAAATTATTCGCTGACCTTGGAGAATGCCCAGGAATACAGCTTTGGGGTCTAGTCTAAATGTGACTCATTCTCCCACATGTAGTTTTGTGTAAAGAGAACAAATGAATCTATAACAAACATGTTTGATTTCCACTCACCCCACCCATCCTAACTTCCCAGAAATTCCAGCCCAACCTAGATGTCTCGTGATAAATGGCCTCTCCAGGTGTGAAGACTGTTATGACAAAATCTGAGTAAGAGTTTGGACCACTGTCCCTGCACCCCAAAGGGGATCTATTCGACGTAGAAAACTTAAATTACTCCATTTGTTCCAGGACATAACTTGCTCTAGAGAAATAATAAGTTGACCTGAAAGCACTTTTAAAAAGATGTCTGTTCATCTGTAAGGTAACCCAATTTAACAGTAATTATCCTTAGTAGAGACCCAATGACCAGATTCTACATATTTGCCCTATCTCTCAAGTTACCTGTCCAATTGTTTAATAAGGGTTCTGCCAGGACTAATCACAAGATGTAAGATTAATAATGGTTTCTATTTATAGAAGCCAAATAAAAAGAAACAATCCCATCTCCTTGGGAATGTAAGTACCAGAAGAAATATAACTAGCCTTAAAAGACTATAAGATTGAGTGCTTAAGCTATGTAAAAACGAACTGAAGACTTTTAAAAATAGGATTATGTTCATATAAAGACATACATTTCCAAGGAGTTGGGTTTGTTTCTTTTTAAATAAAACAATACCAAATAGTATTTCTATAATGATGCATTAATAATTACAAGGACTGGGAATGCATTGAGGGAGACATAATTAAAATCCATACTTTGTGGAATTTCCCATAATATATATGATTGAAAAATAATATGTCATTGAATATATATCATTGAAAAATCACATATATTATAGGAGACTTCTATAAAGTGTGGAATTTAATTATGGAAAACAACAGATATAAAAAACACTCAATTCTCTTAAATTGCAAATATTTATTGCTACATAGTTCGCATGCATTCCATACACCAGGGGTGGAGATGTAATGCTCAAAATGGCAGGCGTACTCCCTGCCCTCCTACAGTTTACAATCTAGTGGCGATTTGGTCAAGTTAACAGGCAGTAACATTATTACCCAGTAAATGCTATAATGCAGGGCATGTACAGAGGGCTCAGGGAACATACAGGATACACACCTTGTGGGTTCTATGTGACCAACTGGAGGAAGAGAAGGAAACTCTGATGATGGTGCAGAAGTAACGTGGCAGAGAGATGGGAGTTAAGAAAAGAAAAGGAGAAATTCTGGGTAGATAGAAAGGCAAATATCAAGGAGGAAAGCATTAGTTTTGGAGATGGTCAGGGGTGCCCATAAAAAGTCTCAATTCAAGCCCCAGAGTACTCTAACATGACCTACAAGATCACAGGAGAAGCAGTTGGCGGTTACCTTATCTAAGGGTGGCACTCTTGATCAAAAAGATTATGAGTAGACACACCAGGAGTACAATCAGAAGTATTCTGATACCCATAACTATAAAGACACAGAGTTAGAAGTTAAACATCTCATTTGAATATCATTGAAGATGTCACACAAAAATGGTCCACCCCAAGATCACCCCAATGTGGTTAAATCTCTAGATCATATGTCATGGACAAAGGAAATGACAAAGATCTTCTGAAGAGTGTTACATGTATTCTCTTTGCTGGCTTAAATTTTTCCTCCTCCCCAGTCACTGAAGCATAAGGTGTTATTGTGCACATATGCTAGATGATAGGAAACACAAGAGGATCGGATGGCATACATTTTGGCTCCAAAAGTGATTCATTTTTCTTGGGAAAGAAGGTCAATTGACATTAATAAAAGTAAGAGAGTGACTAATTAACATCTAGAGTAACCGATATAGTTAGAAACCACAACATTTGTTCTATAAACTATCAGTATCTGAAAACTGATGATTAAGTTAGATATGTTTGCTTTGAAAAGGAAAATTTGATTTCAATTGGTGGGAGAAAGGAGACAGGAACTAGCGAGGACATTCTAGACTATATATATATATATATATGTATATATATATATATATATATGTGTGTGTGTGTGTGTGTGTGTGTATACACACACATATGTACATATACACGTATATCTGTCTATATATATATATATCTATATATATGTGTGTGTATATCTATCTATCTATATCTATATCTATATCTATATATATCTATATCTATATCTATATATGTCTCTCTCTCTCTAGAGAGAGAGAGAGAGAGCGCAAAACTTCAGAGACAGGCATATTCATGGTGTACATATGAGTCAGTGAGCCTATCTAAAGACAAGGAAACATTTAAGGGGTTCTAAACTAATTACTTTGAATTGGTAGGTTGGGATGAGATAGTGGCGAAATTTGAAAAAAAGGATGCATATTATTTGATACTTTAAGGAAAAAGGTATGTTTGGTTGGAGAATGCAGAAACAGTCTTTACTAGTTATTCTAACAATTAAAGAAAAATATATAGAAAAAAATTCCACAGCCACTGAGGTTAACAGAAAAATATTTTTAGTCGTATGTGACTGAGTGGTGAGATCTTGTATGTGAAATGAAAAACAGGAGTCAATATCAAAAACATTTCAAAGGAAAACATGAAAAATAATTATTTGAGACTACTATCTGGATAAAGAACATGAAAGAAAAGAACATGAAATGAGTTGAAAATGACTAAGTAGCTATAAAAATAGTGACTTCAATTGGTAGAAGTGGGAAAGAAAGATGGAGTGAGAAAAGTTTGGTTCTGTTGCCATCGAGTTTAATAATAAGGTATTCAAGTAGAAATGTTTATTTAGATGGTAAAGAAAAAAGTCTTATAGATCAAGTGAGAGGACAGGTTTGGAGTCATATGAAGTATTTTTACATAGGTTTCCTAAGGAAAAGTATAGTATAGTGATTATTTTAACTTTTTTTTTATAGCAGCATTCTTACTCCAAACAAAACCTAAACCAAATTCCAAATCTTTCTGCTTTTAGATTTGGAAGAAAGAGGTACTTTGCAGGAGAGAAGGTTCTAGAGCTTTTTCTTCACTAAATTCTTCACTCCATGGTATCCCAGGGACTAGGGGGACACTCATGGGAAGAAGTTGAAGCAGCTCGAGATAATGTCTTCGTTGGAAGTAGGCATATCTGGCAATAATTGGAACAAGCTGGCAACCACCCTGAGAAAAGAGCTGAGTGAGCAGCGTAGACAGGCATCGCAGGAACGGGTTGGGCTGTTTTCAAATGGAGCTGGCAGTCAAGAGCCCAGCGAACAGTCAGGCTGAGTCACTATGCACAGGTAAGTCAGACCAGGCGGTGGGTCAGAACAAGGTGGGCAGTTCAAAAACCAGAAACTCAACCTGGCCAAAGATCAGAGAGGCAGTGTGGAATCAGGAAACCCAGGCTTAGCCAGTTGGGTCTTGCTGGCATTGAGAATTAGTTTCCAGTGTACTAGAATACTCATGTATTCATTCATGCAAAAATATGTCCAGTATGGGCCAGGCACTCTGCTACCGTGTTTCCCCAAAAATAAGACCTAGCCGGACAATCAGCTTGGAGCAAAAATTAATATAAGACCTGGTATTATGATATATTATATTTATTATATCATATTATATTATATTATATTATATTATATTATATTATATTATATTATATTATATTACATTATATTATACCCGGTCTTATATTAAAGTAAAATAAGACAGGGTCTTACATTAATTTTTGCTCCAATTTCAAAAGACGCGTTAGAGCTGATTGTCCAGCTAGGTCTTATTTTCTGGGAAGCACGATAGGCCCTGGGATCCCCTGGGGAAAAAAAAAAAGGGCACAGTTCCTTGTCTTCATGAACCATCTGCAAGGAAACTGCTCATATTCCAGAAAATTCTCCACTGGAATCCCTCCTACTTCAAAGATACTTGCTGTGATCAGTGTCTATTCAACTCCATGCTGTGAATTATACAATTTTATTCACATCAAATTGTGAATTTTATGATATGTGAATTATATCTCAATAAATCTTAAAAAAAAAAAAAAACCCACAAAATCCTGGCCCTGCCACTTTCTAGCTATGTGACTTGGGACAAGTTCAATCAACATGTGCCTCAGTTTCCTCATCTGTACAGTGGGGATCATCACAGCTTTTACTAGGTTATTGTAAGCATTAAATAAACTAATACATATGGGGGGCTTAGAAGAGTGCCTGACACATTCCAAGTGCTAGATACATTTTGGCTTTTATTAGTAATATTAGAAGAGGATGCTTTACTCAGTCGAGAGTATGCAGTAAATATAATTCTATTATTAACATTTTTAATAACACACACAAAAAATCTTTGTAAATGTCTTTGTAAATGATGTGTCATGTTTTCTCAACTATTCCTCTACTGCTGGATCTTTAGGTTGTTTCAAGTTAGCAGCTATGTAAGTTATGCTGCAATAAGCATGTTTGTGTGCAAAGGCTTGTTTTTTTAATCATTCCCTTAAAATAGATTCTCAGAAATGGAATTACTGTTTCCAAGGGTATGCCATCTTAGAGGCTGTGTATAAGAACTGCCAAAGGTTTGTTGCAAAAGCTTGTTCTAGTTTTGTCTGTCTCACGCCATCTTTACAGGAGGCTGTCTGCGTCACTGTACCGTGTCACCCACACTCGGTGATTTCCATTTTTATAATTTTTGCTAATTGTCTCTCACTGTTCTTGTAAGTTGCACTCAGCTCATTGTTATTGAGATTGGATATTTTTGCAACATTCTTTTTTGTTTTGTTTTGTTTTTGACCATTTATCCATCTAATTCTCAGAAAAACTGAGAAAACTTAAGGTGTTTTCTCAGACCTCCATGAATTCTTTATACACTGAGTACATAATATATATGATGCTATTTTGTAAGATGCAATTTGAATTAAACCAAAATCATGGCATGAAAGTGAGTACAGAGCAGCTAGTTTTCATTCATGATCCACGGGGGTTTTGAGGTGCTTATATAACTGCAAGTAACTTTTTCCTCTTAAAAATCAAATTCTAGTTTCTGCTTTCGTGTCATTGCTCTTCAACAGAAAGTGGTCCTTGGAAGATTAGACAATGCCTTGTTGGAGTACAACAAGTACATTTGAGGTTGTTATGATCTCGTATTTCAATGAAAGTTCTATCGGAAGAAATGAAAGCATTATGTTTTCAATGTGACACCTCTTTGATTACACAGTCCTTTTAAACCTCTTCTTTCAGAAGGCATTCTGCCTTCACCCCAAGACATCTAGGGCAGGATTCCAGAACTGCCCCCCTCAAGGCCCATGCCCCCATGACTCTGACCTCTCTCTTTTATTTTTAAATTGTCCTGGAATGTGAGGTGAATACCCTTATATTTAATCACTCTTCTGTGATAAACTTCATCTAGCTTGGCAGCTGTAATTTTAAAGAGTTTGCTTGTTTTAATGACTGCTTTATCACTACGAAACTGAGATGTGTGAATAGCAAACCCTCCATGATACAGAGCTGCACTCTTTTTGTTGCAATACTTGCCGCGTTTTATTAATCAAGGAATGTTTGTTTAGCAAATTATGGACTTTTATGAGCTGTGATACATAGTTCAATATCCTGTAATATTTCCACGGACTTCTAAACACAAAGACATCATTAAAGAAGCAGAGGTCCCCGAGTTTGTTTGGAAAGAAACATAACTAACTCTCAGCACATAGCGGCATTGAACTGGGGACAGGTTTTGGGAACAGAGAGTTTTCTGCAAAGGGTGGTCCCTTTTGTAAAAGCAAAAACACTATGTTGTTGGAGATGAAGTTCTGCTAATGGGTTTTTTACACCAAAGTTGCTTTTCTTTTTTGCTTTGTCTTGTTTGTTTGTTACATACCTACTCTGTCCTCATTGAGGACATAGGATAGAAGTGGGTGGAGATATAGTTTAGTGGTTACCAGAGGGTAAAAGGGGAAGGGGGGGTTGCTAGATGAGGGTAAACGAGGTCAAATATATGGTGATGGAAGGAGAACTGACTCTGGGTGGTGAACACACAATATATAGATGATGTATTACAGAAAAGTACATTTGAAACCTATGTAATTTTACTAATTATTGGCACCCCAATACATTTTAATTTAAAAAAAGAAGAAGTGGGGAGATAATGAAAGTGGGAAGACTATGGGGTGGGGGGTGGGCACCGAATGGGGATACTTTGTTCTGATGACAAAAGTGGGATTGTTAGAGCACTTGTACAGGCTAAATAAAAATTCAATATACTCCTTTTACACAGTTGTTAGAGAGGATGCTTAAACTGAATTTGAAATTATTTAGGTGTCGATTATAGTCCTGGATGTGAAGGAATGTATGCTATTTAGTTTTTAAAAGCTTAGCAAACAAAGAAGTGAGACACAAAGAAATCATAGGCCCATTTATTTGTTTGACCTATGGATATATTGTAACTACTATTAATACAAGCCTGGAACTGTGCTGCATAAGGAGGATTCAAACATGACCAAGACAAGTTCCTGCGTTTACATATTTAAATCTGCTGTTTCCTCCTTCCTTCCTTCCTTCCTTCCTTCCTTCCTTCCTTCCTTCCTTCCTTCCTTCCTACTTTCCTTCCTTCCATTCACTTTCCATACTAAAAAGGCAATTATAAGGTAATGGATAAAGGACCCTGGGAGGATAGGGGAGGATGTTCCCATAAAACCTTAAACTTCCTTGGGCTCAGTTTCTTTTATGGTAAAATGGAAGTAACAATAAATAACACATAAAGAGATCTGAGAAATACATGAAATGTCTTCAAAGTGGTCCATTAAAAACTAAGCTCTCAGTAAATGTAGGCTAAAATTTTTGTCTTTAATTAGACAGAAAAGGGGAGAAGGTTTTTATAGGCTGAGGGAATATCCTGAATAAAAGGCACCAGGAAAGGAGAATCATTAATGTTTCAGTATAGTCCTTGGTCAACAGGGTAATTTTACAAGATAAAGATAAGAAGTAGGCAACTCTTAAGGGTTTTGCTTTTCCTCTTAAGGAGCTTGTATGTGACCCAGAGGATAAGGAATATAACCAGAGAAGCTGTGTGATTATAGGTACTGGAGGTGAATGAGCTCAAAGGCAGGGTGATCATTTAGGAGACAGGTAGAAGAGTGATAGCCAATGAGATTCAGCTATGATGGTAGCAGAAGGAGCAGAGACTTATGGATTTTTTAAGAGAAATAAATAATAGGCCTTGCATAAAATAAATGTTCAACAAATCTTACTTCAAAAAATGCATGGTCCACCAATACAGTACTGAGTGTCATAGTCCCCTCTGACCATCACCCCTTCTCTTTCAGTGTCACCTCATCCACAGGGGAAGCTGAAAAATGTGAAAGGTTATTAGAGGTTTAATTGTTTCTCTAGCTCAGTTGAGAAAGGATGATTCCTAAGACTCCACTTTTCTTATAAGCCTGATGTACAATGAATCCCCTGTGTTTTCTATAGGAAAGAGTTCCAGCTTTCACTGAGCACACCAACCCTGTGAGGTAGATGTTATTGCGCCACTTCACAAGTGGGGAACCTGAGGCTCAGAGAGGCTTGGCAACATGGCCATCATCAGACAGTTAATATGTGACAGAAGCAGAATTCACAGTCAAATTTGTGTCACTCCAAATGTTTGAACTCTTCCATCACAAGATACTACTTGAATATGGTCAAAGACTTTAGTTCTCAACAATGGCTCAACAATGGCTCAACATCAAAACCAATAGGGATTTTTTTTTTTTTTTTTTTAAGCAGTGATGTCTAGGTATTGCCATAGATTTACCAAATCAGAAATTTTGGGGGAAAGGTACTGGCATCTAGGCTTCTTAAGATATCCTTGAGAAATTCTGATGTGTAAGTTGAGTTGACAAGTTACTTCATAGAGTTAAAAATAAAGTTTTGCCCACATTGGCATGTTCAGTGAAATAAAGGGATTCACATCCTTGCTTATTGGTTGGGAGGACGATGGATACTTCTGTCTAGGCCTTATGTTCACCCTCACAAGTAGACCATACAATATCAGAAGCAATGAACTAGGGCAGGGCCAAAATAATTAAGTCTCATACCTTCTCATCCCATATTAACTGACAAGTAAAGGTGGTGCATAGTACTCCAATAATTTTCAACTCATATATGAATCGGTAGACAGAAAAGGAAGTCAACATTTTTAAAGAGATATAAGGAAAGGATATATATTCTTTCTTGGTCCCTTTCAGTAGATGCTGCAATAAGCTTATTGTAATTCTTTGATTAATTTCCTCTATATCAAGGATCTAAACTAAAAGCTCTAAGTTTGGAGTCAAGATTTTACCTTTCCCTCTACCCTGCTTCACATGGCTAACTCCTGTTCAGCCCTTATGAATCAACTCAAAGGAAGCCTTACCTGACCCCCATGCTGTTTGATAAGCCTCTCTTTTGTGCTGTTTTCACATAGTGTCTTATGTCTACTGCTATCATAGCCTTAAACACACTGTACTACAGACATTGCCTGTATTGCCCATCTCTGAATAGAGTATCAGGTCCCTGAGAGCAAAGATGGCTTCACATTCCACCTTATATCTTCAGACCCTAACAGAGCCTGGCACAGTACATTATTTGCAGAATGAATAAAAGAAAGGGGGAGGAGAAAGGGGAGAAGGGAAAGAAAGGGAGGGAGGGAAGGCGAGAAGAAGGGAAAGAGGGAGGATGGAGTCAGGAGGGAGGGAAGGAGGAAAGGAAGGAAAGAGGGAAGGAAAAAAGGAAGGAAAGAAACTAGGAATTTCCTTTGAAGGTTATTGTCAACACAACTTCTCTCTAACCCCAATGCCTGAAAGATAAAAACTATGTTGCAAAATAACCATTCTAATAATTAAAAATAAAGAAGGAATTGGCAAATATATAACCTCAGATTCCTAGGAATGAAATAAAGTTGAAATTTCTTACAAGGTTTCTTTTATTATTGCGTATGAATTATCTTTTATTCCAGCTAAAAAACATAGACATCAATAGGTAAGAAAGGGCAACAATGCCCCCAAGAGGCTGTAGACAGGAGTGTGGGAAGCAGCCAAGGTTTCTTTCCTACTGGCAGAGTGCTCAGGTGACTCCACAGGGGAGGACAAGATACATGGCAGCTCCTGCATTGAATGGGAATTTGAAGACTGAGGATAGAGGGGACGGTATAAAGCAGTATGCAAGAGGCTATTGTTTTCATATTACTTGTTTATTTTTAGGGTGCTAAATGCAGTTTAGTAACTCATAAACTACGGTCTCAGTGAATGCAATTGAAGAGCAGCACCAAAGATACGACAAAAACCTAAATTAAATAAAACCAAAGTATTCCACATGGGTTACATGATACACTTAAACTATTAATTTTGCTATTAGACATTCAATATATGTATGAAATACATTGCTGGGCACATGTCCACAAAAGGATTCACTCCTCAAAGGTGAGAACTTGGTTTTTAGTTGCTGAATCCTCACTGACTTCCAGAGCAGATGGCAAAGAGCAGTTGATAAACAAACGTTTACTGAGTAAATGAATGAATGCATACACATGCCTATATGCGTCATTCAGATGAAACTAAGAAATATAGATAAGTGCTCCTGCCTACCTGACAAGTAAAGTGTTTCAGCTGACTAATGTGCATGACTTCTTGACTGGGAGACTTTGTGCTGAGCCTTCTGTTCTCAGCATCATTGTTTATTATGCTTTCTTATTCAGATGTTAAAATAGCAAAATAGTATTAAAAATAATTAGCGTTGGAAATAAGAGTAAGCCCAAGCACAATTTAGTGCTTACTAACAGCCCATGAGGAAGGCAGGAATCATCAAAAATAAGTGATCCATTAGGTTGAGAGCATAATTGTAACAGAAACACTATCTCCTCACCTCTCGGGCATTAGTCAGCCAATGGACTTCCGCTGTCACACTCATGTTTAGAGGATATTCCAGGGTTTCACTGCCTCAAGTCTCCTATCCAAACTTCGCTCCCTTCAGCTCAGCACATGACCTTCACATTGACTTCACTAAGGAAATATAGGTTGTCGGGGATTTCCTCGCCTCCTCACTGTGCCCTACAAATGCCCTTGAGTCTGACAATCATCTTTCCCTCTTCCCCATTGTCCCAAACGATGAGCTCCTTTGTTTGACTGAACTGCACTCTGTATCTCATTCCTTAGGAAGAGGCCTCAGCTCTCACACAGCTCCAGTGCCATACTCAATTCCTCAACGATGCCTAGGCTTTTTCTATCTATAAAAAATCTCTCCTTGACCCCTTTTCCTTATCTAGCTCTCCCTCTCCTCAAATTTTCCAAAAGAGAAGCCAACACAACAGATCTCCTCTTCCACCCCTTTCAATCACCCCTCAATTCACGGCATCCTGAATTGCCCATCACTCCACCAAAACTACAATGATAAATATTGCCAAGGCCTTCCACATCAACAGGCCAGGGGAGTGATTTTTCAGCATTTATCTTTCTTGACCTCACCCTCCACATCTCCGGCTGTTACCTTCCTTCCGGTAGTGTAGCGTTCAGAGAAGGTACATCGCACACTCTCCCTCTCTCACTCTACTCTGAGCTCCCAGTTAGAGTGACTCAGCCTTGGGTATTGAACAAATTTCTGCTTATGCACTTTCACACCATATTCTAATCCGTTTGTTTAGATTTCTGTCTTCCCGTATGGATTACAAGTGTCTTACAAGCAGAGAAAATATCTGATTTATCTTTGTCTCACAAATGCCTGGCATAGTAGTCGTTGGCACATAGAAGTGCTTGACCCACAAAACTTTAATAGAAGAAGAAAGAAAGGGATTAGATAGATATCTAAATATCTCCAGAAGATGAATGTAAATTCACTGATTTATAATGTCTGCATACGTAATGCAAATAAATAGAAATACTATCCTATATCAGAAATGGCTTATATTTCAGACATCACAGGCATTGGATTACCTTAAAAATAAAAGTGAAGGAAGAGAGGGACAGAAAGTTAAAGTTATTTGTTAAAACCCACCCAAACTAATTACTGAAAAAACTAACTCAAGAATCCATAACTCCAAATCCAATACTCTTTTTACTATACTACATATTTATTTCCTTAAATATTAATAGGTTAATTAACTAATTAATAAATATTTTAAAATGTTGTTCAATGCTGACTATGTATCAGGATTCTCAGAGTGCTCAAGAAATAAAACAATCATGGTAGCTGTTTACATGGGGTAGACAGACAATATACTAACACAAATAATAAAATGTCAGATAGTAACTGTTAAGAAGAAAAATGAAGCAATATAATAGAATAGCTAGTAGCTGCAGAGGTTGTGCAATATTTTCAGACAGGCTGGTAATAAAAGGCTTCTCTGAGGAGATGATATTTGAACAGAAAATTGAATTATGTTTTAAATGATTTAAGGCGAACACCATGAAAAGACGTAGGGAAAAAGGAAGAAAAGGGCCCTGAGACGTGAATTATCTTGGTGGGATTGTAAGGGAGTCATGAAGGATAGAAGTAAAACATGATGTCAGTAATTCTGGCATGGGTTAGATCAGGGAAGGTCTTGGAGAACACAGTGAAGATTTGTTTGTTACATTGGTATTACAGGTTTGGGCTTAGGGAGTGATGCAACCTGATTTCTGTTTTCAAGATCAGTCTAGCTGCTGGAGTAATGGATTGTAAGGGGGCAAAAGAAGAAGTATGGAGGTCAGCTAGGAGGCTGTTGCAAGAGTCCATACAAAAAATTAGGGGATGGGTCAGGATGCAGAGCTGGACAGGCTGGAACATTGTCAGATGTGGATGAATTTTGAAGGCAGAGCTGACTGACTACTCTTAGATTGGTTGGACGGAAGGTATAGGAAAAAGCAGGATCGAGAAGGATTTCTAGGGGTTTATCCACAGAAACCAAATCAACAGGGATGCTATTTGCTGAGATGAGGAAGACCAGATGAGTGACTGGTTGGGCAGTCATGGGAGGAAATCAGGAATTCTGTTTAGGGCAGATTGAGGTGTTTCGAGACATTGAATCAATAGGTCATTGTACCTCTTATATCGGCTGCTGCTAAAAGTGGTTCAGTTTTGTGGGTGTTTTTAAAATTTCACTCCATGTTATTGACCCATGACCAGTGCTCAGAAGATAACCAAAAAAAAAAAAAACTTGCTTCCCAGAAGCACTCTCTCAAATAGCCAGGAAAACAAGAGGCATTCAAAGCCAAGCATCAAATCAACATTTACGAATTAGCTTATTACACTTTGGGTTATGTAGAAGGAACCCCACAATACAAAACACATCTTCGCTTTTGCCTCCTGCTGTTTCTTAAACTTCATTATGAGAGTCGTGCTTCCCCTGGCACTGCATGAAGAAGAATTGACCGAGTCCATTACTTTTCTAGATGCTCTTAATAAAATTTCAGATCAATTTTAATCCTAAAAACAGTTTCAATTCAGAAAATAAAATATTCAGATCCACACAGTAGTCAAAATTCTGAGCTTAGCTTTAAATTTTCTCCCATTCTGAGGCTCAGCACGGGTTCTGGCAACTCTTGCTCAGGACCAGGGATGAGGTAGCGGAAGGACGGAGGGTGTGAGGAGATGGAGAGGCTCGCACTTGGCTGAGAGACTTCTGACTCTATAGGTGGCAGGACGCTAAAGCGGTCTCTCTCATGGGGCAGTCTTCAGAAAGCCTCCTGCCTTAACCAAAGCGAACCCTTCTCTAGGTGGACTGGTGACTTGTATCTCCTTCCTCAGTCCTGGCCATCCAACAGCCCACTTCTTTCTCCCTGTGGATTACCTGGTGGGAGTCAAGCTCTGTCCAGAGTCCCTTCCAGCCTGCCATAATTAGGGGGGGTATGGGTCCTCTGTGCCTCCAACAGAAGACTCATTTCATAGTCCTCTGACTGGTCCCCTGAAATCCGTTTCTAGACTAGGATTTGGATGACAGAAACCCCACTATCCTGCTACTGAAGAGGATGGGAACTCACAGCAAGGCTACAAAATTCTGTAATCCTCTTTATCGATCTCATAGCCCCTCTGCAACATCCTCTCAGCTTTTACCTGATCCTTCCGAGAATGGGTCCCAATCAGAAGTCTCTCTCCTTGCACACTTTTATGACCTGCTTCCCTTTCCTTCATTTGCCCAGTAATTACCAATTTTCATCAACCGATTTACAAGTCTTTAAAGAAAACTAACCACAAACATATCCTTCCGAGTAATAACTCAGTTAAAAAGGTGGTTTATAAAAGAGCATCATTTCTGTTTATCTCTGTCGTTTGAGGTCCACTCTGAGCCCGTTGTTCGCTTTGCCCATGTAATACCTGGAACTATTCTGCCCTCTTGTGGTAAAGTCTGTGTGTTGCAGAGTAAAAGACAAGCTGTCTGGTTTTTGGACCATTTCCCATCTATATTTTACTCCCTAGAAGCTGTTTGGGTCCACCTTATCCATGGTGAGTGTAATCTTGAGTGATATGAGTCTTCTCAATGACATTACTTAAATCTTTATGCTCCAAATAATTTTTACATGTGAAATGAACATTTTATCTGAAATTAATATTAACATACCATCTCAATTCCAAAGCCGTTAGACCTATGTGCAGTATCTCTTATCGTTGGCACCTTAAGACATTAAAAAGTAAGCCATCCTCCATTTTCACAAACTGCTTCACTTTTAAAATTTTTTAATTAAACATTTTATTTTAAGGTAATTATAAATTAAGATTCAGCTGTAAAACATAATACAGAGATATACTATGCACTTTTCACTCAGTTTCCACCAACAGTAACATCTTGCAAAACTATAGGATAATGTCACAACCAGGTTATTGAGACTGCTGCAGCAAAGATACAGGAAATATTCATCATGACAAGGACCCTTTTATTGTACCTTTTTATAGCCACACCCATTGCCCCTCTGCCCTCATCACCCACTCTCAGCAAGCCACTAAACTTCTCCACACTTCTACCAGTTTGTCATTTCAAGAATGTTTGACATAAATGAAATCATTCAGTATGTAGCATTTTGGAACGCTTTTTTTCACTTAGCAGAATGATTTGGAGAATCATCCAGATTGTTGTGTGTACCAGTTTGTTCCTGTTTCCCTTTGACATACCCCCATCATTGTGGGTTTTATTTATTTATTTATTTATTTATTTATTTATTTATTTATTTATTTTTCAGCACTTTCTTACTTTCTGACACTATAAGATGTGACAGTTTTATCTTGCACAAGTGTTACCCCAGTCATAGAATCAGCCATTTCTCTAAGAATCCCTGAATCCTTATATTGAAAACAAAACAAAACAAAAAATGGTATTAGAAACCAACTTTTGGGTGCTGAGAGTGCTTATTGCTAGCGTGATATTGTTGCCTCAAGGCCCTGTCAGACCACAGAGTAAGGTAATATACTAATTAATATAAGGGTCTAAAATAATCCTTGTACATCCACATGTCTATAAATATGTCCATATTACCCATCTGCATCAATATTAACGTAACCAAGCATTCATACTGATGTCTCCAACTCTATTACTACATGAATCATTGTAGCCTCTCCTGGCTTGTCTATAACCTTCCACTCCAACAATGAGATACCTGGCTCTTCTGGGGATTTCTTTACTTGTTGTTTCCATGAATAATGTTGATTGTTTACTATGTGTTCTAGGTGGAAAGGATAGAGCAGTGAACAAAACAGACAAAATATCTGTCCTTGTGAAGCTTATGTTGTAGTAGCCAGTTGAAGTAAACGCAAATACTCTTTAGAGAAATACATCTTCAACCCCATCCTCAGGTTCTACATATTTTGCTTGCTATCTCACTGATATATTTTTAAAGATTATTTTAAAAAATATTTATCCAGTATTGTTTTCAGCAAGAGGGTTGTTCAGAATATCTAATCTGCCATATAGCCAAATATCAGCAATTTTTAAAAACTTTTTTTGGAAGCTCATTTTATGAAATAATCCATGGATTTTAAGATCAACACTCCACACGTATTTACACATATTTACTGCTTAGTATGAAATATTAATTCTTGTTCTTTTCCTTCACTAATTTCCACATATGTGGCCTTTCTATTACTCTCTTAGAGGCATTCACAACACCTACAAGGGAAGTAATATTATTGGAGCAAAACTGAAAAGAGGAAGAAAGGTTTTGTGTTGTTCATGGAAGGAGGTATGTGGCTTTGTTCCAAAACAGCCTTGGTAATCAAAAGGGAATGTCTTTCGGAAACTCAGAGATTGTGTCCTAAGAAAAGAATTGGATAAAGAATAGGGAAAGAACCAAACCATCCTGCTCTCTCTGTCCCTAGAGCTGTACCCCCTTAGAGAGGAAGGGGGAGTTGCGTAGGTAGTCGGGGAATGTAGGGGTCACTTGAGAAGGGCAGAGACAGCACCAGGAGCCTGCTCTGCTGGAAGCTCAGACTGGTGAGGCCAGTGGAGGCCAGCCACCTTTGGTTCTTCAGAGAAGAATTATATTAGCTGTTGTCTCCTTGCCCTGAGCTCTGGGCCTCCTCTGGACAGTTGCCTGCGTAATGCCTGTGAACCATCCAAAAGAACATCCACCCAAACCCCAAGACTTTGTTGAAGCCCATCCAAACTGCCCTGTGGATACCATCACCCTTTTTTCAATGACACAGACACATGAAGTAAAACAAAGGGTGGAGCCCTTGATACCTAAATGAGAAATGGAAAAGTGGGAATGAAAGCTCAGCCTCAGTGTCTGAGGAGAACTAGAGATACACAGTCATACGCTGCATAATGACGTTTTGGTCAATAATGGACTTCATACATGACTGTGGTCCCATAAGATTAAATAGAGCTGGAAACTCCCTATTGCCTAGTGCCTTCATAGCTGTTGTTACATCATAGAGCAATGCTATGCTAGTTTTTAAAGTAGTGTAACCCAAGTGTACAGCATTTATAAAGTCTACAGCGAGGCATAGTAATGTCCTGGGCCTTCACACTCACGAACCACTCACTCACTGACTCACCTAGAGCAACGTACAGACCTGCAAGTTCCATTCATGGTAAGTGCCCTATACAAGTATACCAATTTTTATCTTTCATGCTGTGTTTTTACTGTATCTTTTCTATGTTTAGATATGTTGAGATATACAAATGCTTACCATTGTGTTACAATTGCCTAAAGTATTCAGTATAATCATATGCTGTACATGTTTGTAGTCTAGGATTAATACACTAAACCATATAGCTAGGTGTGTAGTGGGCTACACCATCTAGGTTTGTGTAAGTGCATCTATGATATTCGCATGATGAAATCACCTAACACTGCATTTCTCGGAACATAGCCTTGTCGTTAAGGGACACATAACTATACATATATATGCCATATGTGTGTGTGTACATACATATGTATATATGTATATATATATATATATATATATATATTTATATATATATTTATATATATAGAGAGAGAGAGATAAAAATATGTATACACATTTTAATAAAGGAAAAAAAACTGTATTAAAATTGCAATACTCAATATATACTGATCACAAAAGATGAATACAAGTCATGTGTATACATTTTTGGCACCACACCATATATCACATGTGTACATATGCACACAAGAGCACATACTCACATATACATATACACTTTTTTCTCCTTTAAGCAGCAGAGTAGAAATCTATACCATCTAAGTATATCCATTTTTACTTTAAGTAAAATAAACTGTAAGGAAATTTTATACTAATTTTGCACCCATACATTATTTCGATGCGTGTGGGGATGGACTTGGAAGTTAGAAGTTAGTGTTCTTTCTATACTACACTCTGAGCCTAACAGGGAACAACTGTAGCTAAGAAGTCGTATAGTGGGCACTTCCAAAGATGGACAAAAATCCACATCCTTAGAAACACGTTTAACTAAATGATTTATAATGATAGTCTTTAAGGCTGATTCTTATGACAGACTACACGTCAAACCTTTGAAGGAGTAGAGAGGTTCCTGGCAACAGTGAAGCCCAGGATTTAGGCAGGAATTCCGGCAGCAGAAGCAGCCAGTTAGAACAGAGTCTCCTGAAGAAAGGGACTGTCACAGGATAGAGTGAAATTTTATATTCGACAACCTGCGGCTCTCTCTACTTTTGCTAACCATGGACTAAAAATACCAACTGAACGTCAACAAACCCACACACCTCATTCATCTCTGTCCTCAGAGGAATGTCAGCAAACCTGCAACCCCTCCAGGGAACTGTCTGACCAGAGAAAGCAGAATTCCAGGGAGCCAAGAGAACAGGAAAGAGGCTTAGGAATCAGCTGAGACAAAGATTTTCTACAGAGAAAAGATTTCACCAACCTTTTTGAAAATGCCTTTTTAATTAGTACATGCTTATGAAATATGAGTATTTTCAAAGGAATCTCTATAGCACCTCTTCATCAAAAATAGAAGGAAATTTGTGGGCAATTCCAGAAGCATTTTATATCCAGCACTCTCAGCTTACCAGGTGAAACAATTGCTTTTATGGGTACTCATTTACACATAGTGAGAAACATTAGAAGGAGTTTTCTAGAGATGGTGTATCTAGGAGTTCCACAAATCTCCAGTGGACACGCCACGAGTCATCCATCCTTTCAATGTCTTTCAATATCAGATGCTTATCACATGCAACGCGCCCTTTCAGTAACTGTGTATACTTCTCTTTCCTGCTCTAGAACAGAGGACTTACATATAAACAATTTGCAACAATAGGTATTTGTGCTCAATGTAAGTGAAGAGCAGAAGGCATAATTCTGCAGGGGATGGGCTTGGGGGCGGGGTGTCAGGTAAAGCTTTGTTTAAAACATTGGTTTCCTTTGCAGCAAACTTCAGGGGCTCTTCATTTCCCGCCTGAATTATCCTCATCTTTCACAGCCAGCTTATCTCCCATTCAGTCCCATCTGCTAGGACTTGTTACCTCCCCAGTTTAGGAGACTAACACCATGAAAGTCCCCGGTTCACGTGGGCTCAGCTGATCTAACCATACCCTTTCTCCTGGACTACTCCTCAGGTCAAACCCAATGTGGGTCCTAATCATTACTCCTAGATGGCATTTAAAGGTGTATCCGAAGTGTCAGGCATGCAGATGGCTACAAAGTACTACCAAGAGGCATGTTCTTCTTGAAGACATAAATAAAGGAACCAAGAGTCAGTCCCCATATCACATAGAGTGGAGTATCTGGTGTCTCCAGAGATGTGAGAGAGCAGGAAACTTAAACTATCCCTAGCCCCTTTTGGGGCCCATCTGCTGCTGAATGCCTGATGCCCCTCTGCATTCCATCTCCTGTTCATGCTGACCCTTTCCCTCACCATGTCTACTCGCAAGTAGATATTTCTGGAAGTTCCTAAAATGCAACCAGAAGCGTGAACACAGAAGTAATCTACATCTCAACGCAGCACAGCAATCAGTCTAAAATCCACATTAAAGTCACTGGTTCTTAAAATGTTGTTCTTCATTCCTGCCCCTACAATCAACAACTCCTCCTCCTCTTCCTCCTCCTCCTCCCTCCTCTTCCTCCTCCTCTTCCATGTCTTACTGTTTCCCGGGGAAGAACTATGTTGGAGGCCTGAAGCCTGTGCTGTTTTGAGGGCCCTTATGAGGACAAGCATTACAGAATTATAAATATGAAATTAGACACAGGGTTTTAGAAAGCGCTCACGCAAAGGAAGTGCCCTGAAACCCAAGCTTCATTAGCTCCTCTATCCATTTCCATGTTGCTCTGACACTACCTTTCTTCATCTCAGAGCTGCCACCACTTCAATTTGTGCTGGTCTTCTTTTGAGGAACCAAGAGAGATCAACTTTCATAACCTGAAAATGTTAGAATGCATTTTGCTAAATAACAATTTTCTCTCCCAACATGTCAAAGCCTACCTCTTTTAAATGAACGTGCTTAACCTCCATTGTACTGAACTAGCACATGAATTCTAAGTTCTAGATTCCCCCTCCATCTAATCAGAAGTCACCCAGCTGCTCCATGATATCCACCACGGCCACTCTAGCCACGACGTAGCAATTTTAGATTTTACCTAGAACACAACCCCCCTAGATTGAAGGAGCTGAGTTGTATTACGAGGTGTTACTGCAATTTGACAGTTGCTGCTCACGGTGTCACTAAAGTGAATGGAGGTCAAGGGGAAGGTCATGGTGAAGAGCCTTTGGCCAGATAATCCAAAATGTTTGCTTCTACCCATTCTTTTGGCTACAAATGTCCACAGAGGCCCTTCTTCCTCATCCTTGAACATGGTCTCCCCTTTTCCAGTAGAGATCACCCCAAAGTCTCATCTAGTTACCACACCCAGCTTGAAATTTAGGACCCTTGTGTGATATGCTGTCCTTGGCATCAAGTTGGAATGTATCTTAAGTTCGAGTAACGCATAAACCAAAAGACAAAGTATCTGTGATTGAATTTTCTGCCATTTGGGTTTAAATAAACTGATATAATGTGATGATATGCTCTATAGCCATAAACACATGTAGAAGAAAGAGTATTTATCAAAGTGAACTAATGGAATTTAACAAAAACAAATTACTGTGTTCAAATAGCTTGGGAAACACCAAGTTAAATCAGATTAAACAGCTTATCTTATTTAAGGTGGTATAATGCATGGCATTTACCAAATCTAATCACAGCACTTGTTTTACTGGAGTAAACTTTGGGAAGCTCTATTGTATAGAATACCACTAATACAGGACGTAGCTAATGACTTATTGCTAAGTAAAAAAACAGGTTGTAGACAGAATGTATTTATGTCCACTAAACATGAATACGTGTTACGTCTAGTGAATATGTCTATCTATCTAGGCATGTCTATCTATATTTATCTATCTTCTATCTACTTATTTTCCTTTTCCATACTCTCTAAATAAAACACAACTACTATACATTATTTATGCAACCAGGAAAACACAATTAATACTTTTTTTTACAGTTAATAGTTTTTCCCAATTCTGTTTACCTGTTTGGCATGGGAGGAGACACGTGTTGAGTTCTTGCATATCGTGTTAAACAGCAGAACTACATCCCCATAACGTACCACCTGTATAGCGTGACTCTTCCAACTTGGCCTCACAGTTTTGTGAAATACTCTGCTTAAAAACCTGCTAAATGGAGTACATGACAAGCTGGGGAATAAAGAGTGGAGCCTGGGATCCTCAGGTTGCTCCTGCGGAATGAAAAGGCCCAGCCCAGACTACAGTATTCTACGGCATCAGCAGAAGGAGCTGAGAAGAAGAGACACATGCGTCAGTTTAAGGATAATCTGAACAAGGCCCTCACACGAGTTCCAATCAGACAAGTTCCTAGTGATCATGGCTCTTTCAGTTTTGTCAAAACAGTAAAATATGTTAAGAAATAAGTGAAAGAATATTAAAACCACCAGAATAGTATTCCCTCTACTGTATTTAAGTGACCATATAAAGCAGCAAGGAGGTCAAAACTAAATTGCCACAAAAATAGCAATTGTTTGTAATTCATTTGGAAAGCAATCTTTTTCCAGGTTGCTTTTTTTTTTTTTTTTTTGACAAATGCAAAAGGAAATACAAAACTCAGTTATGAAATCATTTTGCTATGGGATAGAAATTTGAATGGGACCTGAAAATTAGATGGAAATAAAGTATAACTATTCCTTTCCTGATTTTGATAGTTACATTGGAGTATGTTGGAAAAGTCCTTGTTTGTAGGAAACATACATCACATATTTGGGGATGATGGAACATCCAGTTGGAAGCTTTATCTCAAATATCTGAGAAAAAAGAAACCAGAAACGTTCTCTGTATTTTCTTTGCAAGTTTTCTGTAAGTTTGAGATGATTTCAAAGCTTAAAATATTTATTTTTTAAAATGTTGATAAGGGAAACAAATACACTAAATTTCATTCTGCACTCTTTCTTCTAAACCTGTCCTAGGCCACTAGGAAATATCAGTCTGCAAGCTTAGGACCGCTGTGGAGAAATCTGTAAATGGCCATGCCAAGCTGCATTGCTGTGGAAAGGCATTCTCTCTGTATAGCGATTTCTGATGAGTGGATTGACAGCATCTGCATTACCACTTGGAGGCTGAAAACCCTTTGCTATTTTGCTATTTAACCACTGAAAATATTACAAATCTCCCTCCCCCAAATAGTAAAGATTACTTACTACCACATAACCTTTTTACTTTCCAAGGCATTTTCACGTACCTTACATAACTGGGTTCCCATCAGACGGGTAGGCAATGTGGAGAAGTTCAAAGAGAATAGAGCCCCAGACTAGGGGTGACACAGACTGTGGTTCTATCCACAAAAGTCCTTGCAAATAGGAAATTCACTATTTACAAAAGTTACACTTCCTATTTTGAAATTTTAATGAGTCAAAGTAGAAAACATAATCAAGGATCACTCATTTATCAGCTGAAAATTATAGCATACCTGATAAGTGCCAGGTGCTGTTCTAGGCCCAGGAGACATAGCTGTGACCTAGATACCGTGTTTCCCCAAAAATAAGACCTAGCTGGACAATCAGCTCTAATGCATCTTTTGGAGCAAAAATTAATATAAGACCTGGTCTTATTTTACTATAATATAAGACCAGGTCTTATAATCATAATATAATATAATATAATATAATATAATATAATATAATATAAACCGGATCTTATATTAATTTTTGCTCCAATAGACGCATTAGAGCTGATTGTCTGGCTAGGTCTTATTTTCGGGGAAACACAGTACTGTCCTGGATATCAGGGAGTGCACAGTCTAGTGGGAGCAGATATGTAGAGGACAAATGATGATGGTTTTGAGCAGTTGGAAGTAAGAGTGACTTTAGGTAAAGGCAGTTACAGAAGGTTTTTCCAAGAAGAGCTGAAACTCTGGTAATGTGAAGCAGCCATACTAAAATCTGGACAAGCAGTTCCCCCAAAATCACCCATCAAAGACTGCTCTCAGAGGGGAAAAATGGCTTTGTGGAAACACAGCAGTGCTTTTCAAGGGGGATAGCTTCCTGTCAGTGCCCTGTGATCTTGGTGACCAGTTTCAGAGTTTGTGAATACATTACAATCCCCTCGTGTTAGTCAGGGTTCTCCAGAAAAAAAGAACCAATAGGATATACAAGTTCGAACAATTAAGTTCGTGAACTTTCTACCATGTAAGCATGGTGGAAAGTTCATGAACTTAATTGTCCGACCTTTGTATATCTGAACGTAATGTGTGTATAATTAATAATAGATATAAAATGAACAATTGGCTCAATTATGGAGGCAAGCAAGTCCCACAAATCTTCTATCTACAAGTTGAAGACCCAAGAAAGCTAGTGATATAATTCAGTCTGAATCTAAAGGCTTGAGAACCAAAGAAACCAGTGGTGTAAACCCCAGTCCAAGGGCAGGCGAAGATGAGATGGTATATCTCAGCTCTGCAGAGTCAGGAAAAGGGGGTAAATTTCTTCTTCCTCCACTTTTTGTTCTATTCAGGTCCCCAAGGGATTGGAGGATGCCCACCTACATTGGGGAGGACAATTCCTTTATTGAGTCCACCAATTCGAATGCTAATATCTTTCAGAAACACAGACATACCCAGACATAGTGTTTAATCTGAGCACCCCATAGCTCAGTAAAGTTGATACAAAAAGTTAACTATCACACCTCTCAATGCCTGTTCTTGTGGTACATTCATGGAGACACCATAGCCAAGGTGAATAGAAGTGCATCAGTTCAAGTACCCCAGCCTATAACTCAAACAGAAGAGATACAGCTAAAGCATAGCCCAAGGCTTCTTGGTGGTACTTTTATAAGCTGGTTTAGTGTTCTGTGGGGCGTGTGTGTGTGTGTGTGTGTGTGTGTGTGTGTGTGTGTGTGTGTGAAAGAGAGAGAGAGAGAGAGAGAGAGAGAGATTGATTGCCGGATTTTTTTCACATAACATTTTATGAGAACATTACTCATGAAACCAGTTCTTTCCTGTTCTCCTATCTCACAAGTCACACTCCCGTTTAAAGACTATATCACAGCAATGGTTCTTAAGTGGGATTAAGGAGCTAAGAAAAGAGCAATGAAGTCCTTGTGGCAACATATCAGCAGACTGCATCGCATTTGAATTGTCATGACCCATGTAAGAAGCGAGAAGGGAAAGAAACGTTATTCCAACTCTAAAACCTCCAACAAACATGGACTGTTGATTTTATAGCCATTTATTTCAAACATTCACATCAGGAAAAGGTTTATTACATGATGAATGCTTCAAAATTGTCTAATTGAAAAGCTTTCATAAATCAAAAATGGAAGACTCATGCATTAGTAAGCATCGTTTGCATTTCTGTGTCTGTTTACTGTTGCTATAAATGATTTCTCAAGTCGACATTTACATTCCAACTTGGGATTGCTCCCAGAGAATTCTGAAATGCTTTCTATACTTGGTAGAATGCCTCAGAAACCAAAATACGCCCATTTAATTTTAAGAGAACATACCATGCTTTACATGTAATTCTAGCTTCCCTTCATATTTTTCTTCCACAGAAGACAAGATTTTGGGCCTCAGACCAAAAGTCTCCTAAAGACCTGTGGCTTCTTGGGAAAACAAGGCTTCAGTCACAGACAGCCTGGTTCAGAGGGTTAGGCACACAAAGTGACCCCATGATGGGAGGGGGCTGGAGTCAAGATCTTTATCCTCTGCCTCCCACCTCGTCTCAATTCTTAGGAAACACAAGCACACAGAGCAGGTATTGAGTAAATATTACAGATTTAACGAAATGTGCAAAGACTAATTGTCTCCCAATATCATCCCCCTGTCTTCCTTTTTGTGCCTGAGTATTAGCTGCCCTTCAACAGTAAATGACTGCCCTTCTAGAGGCTACTTCTCCCTCCTAGGCAGGGTCATGCGTCCAGGTGTTAGTGGAGGTTATTCCGCAAAGGAGGCTGCATGCACTCCACTACTCTTTCCTTCTTCCTTTGGACTGAACAATTTTGACCATGCAGATGAGGATAAATTCCTAGGGGGAGTAAAGCCACAAGATCAAGGAGCTTGACTCCTTGAATGATGCTATGGAGCAAAGCCACCTACTTCTGGGGCGCTACAGGAGAGAAAAATCAACCTCTACTTTGTCTGAGCCACTGTATTTTTGGGTTTCCTCATGGCAGCGGTTCAATTTGTGTCCCTTACACCCAAAGTAATTAATTCAACATATATCCCATCACCTCCATTCCGTGCCCCTTTGCTACACTCAGTGGGAAACAAAAAACACACAAACGAACAAAAATGATAGTTCTTACCCCCAAAGGGCTTAAAAACTAGTAGAAAAAGATCTCTACAAGATGAACTACAAAGCAAGGGAGAACATATTAGTGCTTCCGGGAAGGGAGTATATGTCCTGTGAGGAGCCATCCTCGACAAAAGTAAGAACAGTGAAGCTTATTTTCACTCCTCTTTCCTGCCTATTTTATATTCCTTCTTCCCTCACAGGGACCCAGAGACTCCGTGACGCTACAGGCCTCCCTTAAAGAACCCCATCAGCTTCAGAAGGCACCCTATGTCCATGTTCCCATCAAAATATGTGCGTCCAGTGTCCTTGTTCCTCAGGTTCTGACTTCCTGATGACTTAAAAAGAGTCAATATGAGCCTAGGTGTTAAAGGTGTAGTGGGTTGCTTCTTCTGTAATAATACTAGTTAGCATTTATTAAACACTTACTATGTACCAGGCACTATTCTAAGTTCTTTATAGGTAACTCATTTGTGATTCACTGCAGTCCCATGAGGAAGGTACTGGTAATATGGAAACTGAGGTTCGGAAAGGTTCAGCAACTTACCTAAACTCACAGAGGAAATGAGTGGTCAGGATTTGAACCCACACAGTCTGATTCCTGAGCTTCTAGACTCTGTGCTTTTAACCCCTTTGCAGAGCTTTTAGCATTTTATCTGTCACCTTTGCAAAATAAGAGCTTTGAATGATACATGGTGTGACTGTAGGAGTTAAAGCTGCTTTGGCAGGACCATCAGGAAAGAGAATTTGGTGTGAAAAGTTCCCCACATCAGACCTTGTAGATAACAACCTATAAATTATGTGTCATACCAAACCCATTGTCCTCTTTATAAGGTTAAATGGAGACTCTTATGGAGATAACAGACAGCTATCCTCATCTCAAAGACTTGTTACTTGAGACACCTGTGGCATTTCCGTCTGTTCCGCAATGGTCTGGTGATTCGGTAAGGGGGGAGTGGGCTCCTATAAATGAAAAGATAACCTATTTGGGTATCATTCTATGGGGTGGTAGTTTTCCCCAAATTCAGTTTTGCTCACCTCTTCTTCACTCCATTGAAAAGGGAAGGATTCCCTTCCTAGGATTACAGGGATGGTCAAATGCATGACACCTAACACTGGATAGGTGAGATCACAGCAGCCTATCACTCATATATGCACAGCCTTGGGGAGGAGAACACTGCACGCCAGCTGGAGGATTTCACTGGAGAACAGAATGAAAAAGCAGTGGTGTGGGAGGGAGGCTTTGCAGCAGCAAGAGGCTGAGGTGACGCTTTGTTCCTGCGGAAGGATGTGATTGGCTTGTTTTAATAATCCTACAGCAGGCAGGGAAGTGAAGCCTGCCATTGAGGGATCACAGGCCCTGTGCCTGGTCATTTTGATAAGGACAGTTGCTTGGCTGGGGGACTTTATCCACAGAGTAAAGTGGGGAAGGGGAGCTTGTGGTTAGGACATTCAAGGTCCTCCCAATTTCAGATGTCAAAGCAGAACAAGACATGAAATCTCAATTTCAGGCCTTAGATCACAAGAAGGGAGGGGAACCACAAGGGGTAGGAGCATGTATTCAGGCCGTTCATATACACACCCATAATCACATCGAATCATCTGGTGAGAAATGTACTCCCTTTTCATGTCTCATTGAATCCTCAGGTTTTGTCAAGGATGACATCTGGAGTCAATGCCAATGAGGATTTACCATCTTTCCAAGACTTGTTAATCTCCCTTTCTAACAATAACAGAGCAAGCCCAGTACCTCTTCCTCAGGCAGCGAACACTGTCTAGCCAGAATTTAGAAATATTGTTCCCTTTTCGTTGCAGTAATATTTACTGTTGATTTTCCACTTCTAGTAAGTGATACTGATTTTCTAATTACATGATAAATTTACCTTTTAAAATAAATATAAATTAAAAATGCAAGCATTAAAAGAATATTGAATAAATAATGCTATAGACAAGCGTATAGATGCAGAATTATTAAACGAAGCACTAACATTTGGGAAATACTTTTGGACACAGTGCTAATGATTCTTAATGGTAACTGAATCTATCAAGTTTGGATATTAGCACTATCTGAAGAAGTTCTTTTTCATTCAAGACACTCAAAGACTAAAGACCACAAAAAAGTTTAGTTGCAAAGATCAGAACCCATACTATGGAATCAATTATATACAGTTTACCAAACACACACACACACACACACACACACACACACACACACACACAAACACATGCATATATACATACAATGATAGTTCAAGTAATGGTGTTAACGGTTGTTCCCATCATCCCAGGATAGAAATAAAGACTAATTTGGAGTGACAGAGATCAAGTCTCTGTCCTGGTTCTAATCCTGCTGTCCTTTACATTACACTTTTTACTTCTTTGTCGTATATTTTATGTACTCTTTTCTTTGTCTCTGAAATGATATAGCATAGTACACAGAAAAGAACTGGAACTTTGTAACTAGAAAGAAATGGGCTCAAATTTTGACTTTGCTACCCACTTGCTGGGTGACTTTGGGCAAATTACTTAGCCTCTCTGAACTTTATTTCCTCATCTATAAATTGAGGATTACACCTCATCTGAAGAGATGTTGTGAATATTAGAATGAATTCTTGAAATGGGCCTAGCAAGTACCTAGCAGTAAGCCCCTGAGAGCTGGCAAATACTGCCAATTGCTGGAAGTTTGGAGCATAAAGTATAGTGGGTCTCTGCCCGGACTTTAGTTGACATTAAGTGCTTCACTTCTATAATTCTCTTATTTGCTGCCACAGAAATACAACACCTAAGGACCCTGTAGAATGAAATATCTTTTGTCAATACTTTCTAGCAAAATGCGTCTTAGAAAAATGCCTTCTCCTGTTACAGTTACAATGAAAGCATTTCTGCCAAATAATCTGGCTATAAATCGGGAGAAAATCTCTCTCCTGGGTTTTCAGCCAGTTGAGCAAGGCGCCCAGAGATAGAAGCTTCTAAGGGCCCACAAGGTTTGAGATGAGAAAAGATATATTGGTAGCAATCCACAAAAATAAAAATCTTACTAAACCAAAATTGTTAAAGATTTAGTCAAACAACTACAAAATGTAATCTTATACTGAAGTGGGCTAAATGATGGCCACAAAGATATCAGGTTCTAATCTCTAAAAGCCTATACATGTTACCTTATTTGGAAAAGGGATCTTTGCAAATAGGAGTAAATTAAAGATTTTGAGATGAGGAGATAATCCTAGATTATCTGGGTGGGCCTTAACTGTCATCATGTGTCCTCATAGAAAAGAGAGAGAGGATTATACACCCAGAGAAGAAAGCGATGTGAAAAATGTAGGCAAAGACTGGAGTACAGTGGCCACAAGCCAAGGAATGCTGGCAGCCTCAAGAAGCTGGAAGAGGCAAGGAACAGATTCTCCCCTCGAGCCTCCCACTGCAGTGAGACCCTGCCAACACCTTGACTTTAACCCAATGAAACAGATTTGGGACTTCTGACCTCCACAACTGTGAGAGAACACACTTCCATTGTTTTAACTCATTCAGTTTGTACGACAGCTCTAGGAAACTAATACATACTCCAACTTGTCATCTGTACCTCAACTCTCATATAAACAATAGCAAAATTTACATCACAAGACCATGAATGCTTAACAGCACACAACTTTATAAAAGTCCTTTCATAAACTTTACAGCCACAAATGATTGGAATATGCAAAATGGGTGTGTTTTAGTATACTTGATATGGTAATAAAAAAATGGAAAAAAAATGGAGTCTCCAAAAAATGAAATCCTTGGAATGTGAGCGTCTGCAATGTTCCTGGGTTTGTGGGTCCTGAGACACTCCCTAATTACTCAGAAACACTCCGGTGCCATCTGCCAGGATCAGTGCTTGGGATTAAAAGCTAATTTACTGTTTAACTACAGAGCCCTTGCCCTCCTTCTCCGATGCCAAATTAGGAAGAACAAGCACATGGCTAGAGAAAAAACTGAATGTACTTTTGGTGAGAATAACATTTTTTTGCCCAGCTTTACTATAATTAGTGTTCTTATAAAGCTCTGTCCAAGTCATAAAATGCATTTAGATAATCACAGTGAAAACAATTTGGGCTTTGTCTATAACTCAGAACATGTGTTTGCCTTCTGCAAGCTGTTGTTCTCTAAGAAATCTTCAGGACTGGAAGCTTTAACGATTTCCCTGGAATTATTATGATACAAGATAAATGAACACAGGGGCAGAGTGGATAAGCAGGCTGTGAGCCTGGTGCATTTGGCCATGTGGATGTCCCACAGGCTCACGCTGCCTGGACACTGTTCTCACCTGTACAGCGAGGGGCTGACAACCTGACCTTTCAGGATACTTTTCCCTGGTAGAAATGTGACTCTGGTGCATCAGAAAAATGTCCAAATCAGTTTGATACTGCCTCTGACTGATAATAATAGTTGATTTTTCCCTGTCTTATATTTTTTCTGTGTATCTTAAAATTTTCAGTAATGAGCAACATTATCCTTCAAAATCAGAAAACAATAGGAATAAACAGGGTACCTTAAATTGCGTTCAATTTGTATTTATGATCTAAAATGGAAGCCTGGACCCTGGCTTGTTTGCTTCCATGTGTATGTACCATCAAAGTCTTCTCCTTGGCATTGACTGAGCCCTAGACCTGGTCCAAGGTTTGCTGGCGAAGAGCCTGGTGGCACAAGTGAGCTCCCCTCTTAACCGTGTGTTACTTCTCCGCAGAGGCATTAGGACAGCTAAGGGCATCCTACAGTCTGGCTTATTAAGGTGTCTACCTACCGTGATGAAACTGAGCTGAGTGAGGCAGCACTGAAAAACATGCTCTAACAAAACCTGCCACTTATATAGCAACACCTTTGTAACTGAGACTAATTTAATTCTTAGTCTTCCTTTGACTTGTGAGATGTGGCCCAGGGAAATCTGCTTTGACTTCAGATAAATTCTAAATAACTACAAATCTTTATTAGTCTTATCAGGCCCTTGCATGTGAGCTCCTATTCAAGTGAAGACTAATTGGCAAGGTTTGGCAGTTTACATATGGAGAAAGGTAATTTACCTGTCTAAAGAGTTTCAGTTTTATCATCACTAACACTATTAGGTTCACCTCTGCATGTAATTAAGGTAAGGCTCACCCAGCTGATAATTTAAAATCCACATATTCAGCTTTATATCTTTTCTCTTTCTTTCCTCTCACCTACCTAGGTAGTTGAGAAACAGGAACCCCCAAACATCTTCACAAGCTGTCACAGATCATTGTCTTAGCATAAACCACTCCTAAAAGTACTGTTGCCATGGGGACAGAGTCCTATCATATCTGTCTTTTCAACTAAAGCCTGACTGGAATATTTTTAGCAGTAGATAGCAAACGCTATTTATTAAAAGTTGTTATTAATTTAAGCAAACAAGTTTCTGTGAATTTAAAGCAACTGTGAATCATGCATATCTATAATGGCTAGGATTTTTATTTTTTTTTAAATCTGAGTTTCTAGATCATTTTCATTATGTGACTTACTTCATTCCAAAGCTAATTACTAAAGGAAACAACGCAGGACGAGAAGAAAAACAGCCAAGTGAAGTGAGAAAAAAGAATAAATAATAAGTTAAGCATTTTTCTTGGGATCAGAGAAATCTCAATCATGTAACAATATTTTTTGCCCTGCTCTGAGAAAAACCAATTTCACTTAAGAAAGATGCTTCAGAAAAGAACTGGGTTTTTTGGTCAATAAATCATGACTGCCTCTGGCACTCGGTTCCCACAGCTGTAAATGAGGCCTTGGCCCAGCTTGCTGGTTTCCCTGCTGCACTGCAGGCGTTTAGGGGGTTGTGAGCACAGGCCTTAGGGGTACTTGAGGTCCCCACCTTCCAACATTAACCCACATAAGATTTTGCTAGAAAGAAGTAGGATTTGGAGAATTTTATTCTTTTGTTAAGAAGAATGAAAAATAGGAGTGGTTAATGGTAGCTTTAATAACAGAATATACCGTGTTTACATTTTACAGTGCCTGGCCCCATCGAGTCTTTCCGTCAACAGTCATCACTTCTAGTCCTTACAATAGGGCTGCAGGAGAGAGAGTATTACGTCCTTTTTACAGATTAGATGAATGACCCCCCACACGTAGTCTCCCTTCCCCTCCTTATATTCTATTCAGAATGCCATAAGCTGTAGGTAAGTGAATTGCAAGGAACCCACCTCCACGACCAGCACCTCTATTTCCCCACATTGTTTGAAATATTTTTCTCAATTCCAAACTCTCTCTCTCTCTCTCTCTCTCTCTCTCTATATATATATATATATATATATATATATATATATATATGTGTGTGTGTGTGTGTGTGTGTACATATATATATACACATATATACATACATAGGTAACACACACACATATATACATATATACACATATATACACATATATACACACATATACATATATATATATATATATATATATATATATATATATATATATATATATATAAGTTATTGCTTCTCTCTCTCAAGAAACTTAGGATACATCCCCCTAGGACTGGTCCAGAGATCCATTCCTTAGATTAACTCCCCTCACTAATATGAATCAGTGACCTAAACAGACCCTGCATACACAGACTCTCCTATTAATTCAACACTTATTCATTCCAAAAAGATGCCTATGAGAGATACAGATCTCTCTATTATAGATATATAGAAATAGATATAGCTATATACTATAGAAAGAGAGAGAAATATAGATATAGCTCTATAGGTGTAGATACACGAATGATCTTCTTCCAAATGCTATTCAATCTGTCTCTCCTTACACAAACACACACACACACACACACACACACACACACCTCTGGTAAGCTATGACATGAGATACCATCTCTTTTCTGGATTAAAGTTGCCACCACCTCTGGCTCTATAGTCCTGAACACTTCATCTAAGAATTGGCCTCCAGTAGATCATAAAATAACAGAAACATAAATGGCCTGAAACTCTTCCCCAGTTCTAAAGACTAAGTATCCTGAAAGCCAAGTCAAAATTCCAGAACGGAAAAAACAAAACAAACAAAGGTAAATTAATTCACTTTTTGTGACATTTGAAAGGTTATTAATATCAAAACCAGTCCCCTTAACTTACAGATAAGGAAACTGAGGACAAGAGAAATAAAGTGCCTTGCTTAAGGTCACACTAATAGTAAGGGGCAAAGCCAAGACTCAAATCTAGTCCAGCATTCTTTAAAAAAACACAAAAATTCTATCTCCCAACTCCAGGCTCATTTAGAACTAGTGTCACTTTTAGTTCTGTGAAACATTCAGCAAAGGTAGTCTTTCTTCTGCCAGCTGTTTCAATTTTTTGAACCATCCTAAAGTTATATGGATTGTGTTTCATTAGGTGTCATCACAATATTGCTTGAGGTTAACTAAATAAGAGTTTTCCCCAGGAACACTTCTATAATGAGGGCTTGCCCACCCCCTTTAACTGTCCAAGCCTTAATCCTTCTAGATCTAGTTGCCTGTATTCATAGTAGAAACTGACTTTATTGAATATACTCAGATTAAGTTTGGCCAACCCAAGAGCTAAGTGCCAGTTTTAATATCTTTAATTGTCAATTTAAAAATAGCTTTAACACAGACCTTCAAACGGTAAACATTATTTTACAGCATCTACTTTTATAGCTAACAAAAGCTAAAGTCCTAAAATTGTAACTTGATGTAAAAAATATGAAAACACAAAGAGTAGTCCAAAATTGTCTATTTCATAATAATCTATTTAAACAAATTATGTTAAATTGTGTCTGTTTTGGTGGAACAATCCCCAATGAGGAAAACCTTTTTTAGACCTAGCTCCACCATACATAAGCACGTGAATTCGGATAATCCAATCCTGTACGGACTTTCAGTTTATTTTCTGTACATTAAGGGAAAAGAGGACTAGATCTGATGACTTCTTGATTTCCTTCTAGCCCTAAAATTGTATGTCTTGTGGTCCTAAACACTCCAGACTATGCAGGAAAAAAAGGGGGACCTTAACAGGCAGCTAACTGCTAAAATGTAAAACGTAATTCTGAACATAACTCTTGAATATATTTCTTTTTTTCTCTATAGTAAAGTAGTTTTCATGTTAGAAAAAAAAATTCTATACTTCTTTTATCACAAACAGTAGGTATATATGCCCAGATAGTATAACAAGCCACTAGGGAAAAAAACAACAACAAAAACCTGTAGCACAACAGCTACCTGCCCTCAGGAAGAGTATGACAAATGCTCTTCCTCCAGTGTTAGTCTCACTGCCTTTCAAAGCAAAGCCCTCAAAGAACTCCATTAGTGTCCCCCGAGATGCTTGTTAGCACACAGAATCCTAGGCCCCTTCCTTTACCTAATAAATCAAAATGTTGGCTAGAGCAGGGAAGGGAAAGGATGTCTTAGTCAACCCAGGCTTCTATAACAAAATACCATAAACTTGATGACTTAAACAACATAAATTTATTTTGTCACAGTTCTGAAGACAGGGAAGTCCAAGATCAAGGTGGCCAATTTGGTTTCTGGTGAGAGCTCTCCTCCTGGTTTATAGACAGCCACCTTCTCAATGAGTCCTCACATGGCCTTTCCTCAGTGCATGAGCAAAGAGCAAGACAGATCTCTCTCTTCCTCTTCTTATACGACCACCAATCCTAGTGGATTAGGACTCCCACCATTATGATCTCATCCCACTTAACTTATCTCCGAAAAGTCTAGCTCCAAATCCAGTCACTTTGAGGGTTAGGGCAATACGAATTGGGGTGGGGTGGGGGGCACGATTCAGTTCATAGCAGAGGAAGAATCTGCAATTTTAACAAAGTCTGTAAGTTATTCTTTCGCACATAATATTTGAGAACCGCTGGCTAAGCTCCAAGGAAAATTAATTTAACTTCAAAGAACAAAATTGAGATCACATATCCTTCCCCATTTAAAAATCATAATGAATAAAAGAAATGGAAAGAGAAAGAGAGGAGAGAAACAGAAGCAGAAGCAGGAACAGGAACAGGGACAAAGAGAGAATGTGCCAAGTTAAAATGAGATTTATATAGAGATTGTCTTTCAAAATGTTATGAACAAATAAAAAGAGCCCACAATGATGGGAATATGTCAATGGGACAGAAGTAACAACTGAAAGAGCTCCTATGGCCAAAGTTGGAACAATTTAAACAACAAAATAAATAAGTAGTGTTGGATTATAACCCAAAGTATAAAATAAATACCCATGAATCATACTAATATAAGTAAATGAATAAATTAAGATGGAAGGAAGGAAGGAAAGAACATGTAGAAGAACTTCAAATAATTTAGGTAGATATTCCACCCACAAGTTGGTGGAGCATAACTTCCCACCCTATGTGTGGAATACACCTAGTGATTTTTTTCTCAAAGAATACATATGGAAAAGATGAAAAGAGAATTAACTTTACCAATAAGAAACCTGACAAACACTACCTCAGCCAGATAAGCAAGGTCAACATCAACAGTGATAAGTTATGTAGATACTATGTACCCTTGTTATAATATAATGGGATGCAAATGGCACTTTACCTCTGTGGTTTTCCTTCCAACAACCCATGATCCAAGTATAATCATGAGGACAACATTAGATATAACACAAGTGTGGGACATTCTACAAAATATCTTATCCCTCAAAACTTCCCAGGTCATCCAAAACAAGGAAAGGCTGAGATACTGACATAATCACGAGGAGCCTAAGGAAACATGATGGCAAAGTGTAATGTAGCATCTTGGATGGGAACCTAGAGCAACTGAATAAAACAACATTAAGCAAAGGCTAAGGCAATCTGAATAATGTATAGACTTTAGTTAAAAATAATGTATTAATATTGGTTCATTAATTATAACAATCAAGATGTTCACAATAGGAGAAACTCACTGTGGGAGTATATGAGAATTTTCTGTATTATCTTCACAATTTCTCTGTAAATATTTTGTTCTAAAAGAGTTGATTATAAAAAGCATTTAAATTACTCATACTCTAAATGTGGAGAGACTTTAAGAATAATTTGATTAATTTTTGCCAAATTCTAAAGAGCTCTTTCAATAGGAAAGGAGTAAGAATTCTATATCAGAAAGAAAAAAAAAAGGCTATGAACAACTGAAATGCCTCTTCAACCTGAAAAACAGGAAAGGATAATAAATTGCAAAAATCAGAGAAAAGTATTTACTTTATATTAGACACTATATTGGAAGCACATTTAAAACTAGCAAGGCATAACATTTATTTCCTTGACATCTGTCTTCTAAAGAGTTCACAGTGCTTGAGCATCATTTAAAAAATGATGCATGTGAAATTTTTAGTGAAGCAAATATACTGTGACATTACTGCCCAGATATTTTATTTGCATTTTATGGAGTTCTTTCCTAATGAACCTTTTAGTTAGAATTACCAAGTATAGCAAATGCTTTAGAAAGCATATTTTTTTAAGTTGCAATTACAATACCCTAATGGAATCACATATTGTTTTCCTTTACCCAGATATAGCACACAGTAGGCACTTAGTAAAATATTGAATGAATGAATGAATGAATGAATGAATCAATGAATCAACTTGCTTCTCATTGCTTCATTCATTCAGTACACTAAGTTTTTTCTCTTGACTATCTCATGGATGTGAGCATCAGTTGGTTTAGTATGTTAGCTTTCTTCTGTATCATTTCATAGGATGGACTGATTATTGCAGATAGAGCTCTCCGTACATCTGTACTTGTGTAGGTGCTTGTGTGTGTATGTTAGTTAAATCCAGAAGGTGGAAAAGCCACTACAGCACATAGATTTCCTTGTACTATCTTAACAAATGCTACTCACTTAATGCTATATTATTGTAAAGTAGAAATGGAAGACCCTTCTCTCCCTGTGGTCTATCTGTATTGATTCAATGAATATCACTAAGCTTTTGCAGCATAACAAACTACCTCAAAACTTAATGGTTTAAAACAACAACCATTTCATTTAGCTGATGATTCTGTAGATTATCAGAGCTTGACAGGGGAGTGTCTTCTTGTAAAATTTTACCCTACAGAAAGCTAGTTCAGGCATTCTCACATGGCAGATTCTGGAGCAGGAAAGAAAAAGCACCAATGAGCAAGAAGCTTTTCAAGCCTCTACTTATACCCTGTTTCCTAGATCTCACTAAAATAGCAAGTCACATAAATAAGTTCATCTTCAAGGGGTGAAGAAATAAATTCTACTTCTTGATGAGAAGAACTGCTAAATACTGTGACAATGGGCTTTAATCTACCCGGGTCCACTCTTGAGTACAATTATTTCTATTCCTCCCAGTGCAAAATACACTAACCTCCCCATGAACATCCCCCAAATTGGATCCAAATTGGTGTTAGCCTCAAGGTTTCGTATCTTGTTAAGATGTAGATGAAATCCTAGAGTGCAGCATCTTGGACGCACCCTCTCTTCATCCAGAGACCTCTAAACTTATGAGATGATACCTGCTCTTCAGACAACTAACATACAATAGAGAAATGGGGACAAAATGACCATAACTAAGACTCTCATTTAAAAAGAGAAGAAACAGGGCAACACAGCAGTGACCTTTCCATAGAAATTCTGAAATCCAGCTGAGTATATATTGTCAAGTTTCTCTCCTATGGCGAAAAGGAATGATCCCTGATTACAATGAAATTCTGCTCGCAGGAAGTGGTTCTCTTGTCCAGTGCTCATTCTGACTCTTGCTTGCCCTCCCTATACTCTTGCTTCCATCATGAGATGGCCTTTGTTCTCCATATGAAATCACACATGTTTGTAACTAAGTAGCTTTCTCAGAATGCTGCCTTCCTACTTATAAACTGTTGTGGACCCAGATAATCTTTTTTTGAACAATTTTTGTCCATTTTAGTCCAAATTTACTTAGTACGTATAAGGATTCAGGGAGGACTACTAGAAGAAACAACGTTTAAATTGAGACTTGAAAAATGATGACAATTGAGGCAGGCAAAGAAAGTAAGCAGCGGAAGAAGAATATTGTAAGCAAAAGGAATATTTTCTGTCTATGAACTGTAGGACCTTGGGCAAGTTCCTTGAGCTCAGATTCAGAACCTATGTCCGTCTCTGCATGATAGGGACAGTAATAGCACCTATACTGTAGAGTTCTCATGAGGGATAAATTAGATTTTGTTTATAAAGTGCTTAATACAGAATCTAGGACATTAGTAAGTACTTAATAAATATTTTCTAGGGACGGTAACAGCCTGGAGCCAGACTTCCTGAGGTTGGATCCTGGATTTGTCACTTAACTAGCTGTGTGATCTTGGGCAAGATATTCACCTCGTGTCCCTCAGCTTCCCCTTGGGGATGACACCAAGTACCTGTGTAGAGGGCTGTTGGGAGGATTCCGTGAGTTCCTACGTGAAGCCTGCAAACAACTCTTGGCACATAATAGGTTCTACATGAATGTTAGCTTCTATTAGGAATAAAGAAACCTCACAACAGTCAAATTATGCATTTAGAAATTATGCTATGATGTTTAAGAAAATTAAGACTCAAAAAGTGTAAGTAGCTGCCCAAGTTCCCTTAGCTAACAAATTCCATGATCTGAAACTCAAACACACAATTTCAGATTCTAACCTCACTCCTTGAGGTCTCCCTAAGCTCCAGTAAAAATTGTCTTCTTGGAAACGCAAGGAACAACTCTTCACTAATTGACATCATGATATTACCATTTCTAATAATATCCCTTGGCCCTTTCCAAATCAGTAAAGATAAATTTCCTGAGAAATTTCTGAGCTGTGGGGAAATAGATGGGAATTCTCATCACTCTGAATTATTTGTGCCAGAATGTTCTAACTACAGCACTGAGCAATTTACGTTTATTAACAGAAACTAAGTTTCAGATTTGCATATAAGCACTAAGAAGCACAGAGAAAAATGCTCTGGTCCTTGAAGCACTGTTCATCTTCTAAACACAGACTGAGAGCTTTTCAACTTACAAAATAAATTGTCAGGATACCCTTATGTAATAAAACTTTCTGGTGTCAAAATGTAAATGGGAAAAACCACCAGAGAGCAGAGCTGCACACCCAGGTCTGTCTGACTCCAAATGCCTGTCCTGTCTACCATGCCACTCCCACCAATGCATGCTGCCACCAGAGGTCATTTACAATTGCTTTTTTTATGAGCTTCTAGAAGAGAACAAAGGATATAGAGGAAAGCTGGTAAAAAAAACAAAACAAAACATTAAGTGCACAGAAACTTAGGGTAATAGATAGCTCTAGGGTTCACTTGCAATTGTGGGTCACAATTTTATGGAGCACAGATTTTCAGATCAGAAAAAAAGTCACTAAGGCCAAACAAATCCTTAATATTCAGCCTTATCTTTCTATTCTCTTTTGGTTTGGTTTCCATAGCAACTTATGTTTGTTGGGCAATTTTGTGTGTATTTGCTGAAGGCAGGTGATTGCTTTTGCTCAGTCTGGGGGCGGGGGATAAAGGAGTCTGGAAAGGTCATTTAGAAGAAGAGAACTTGTTTTATTTTTGAGGAACTCTAGGCTAAAGTCTTAAAAAAAAGCTGAGTTAATTACTTTAACTTTTAAAATCAAATATAAGAAGATGTGGGAGGATTTCCAGTCAAGATGGTGGAGTAGGTATATGCTGTGCTTACACCCTTTATGACCACATCAAAATTACAAATAAACTACAGAACAATCGTCATTAACAATCACCTGAATTCTAGTTGAATTGAAGTTCTACAACAAAGGACATACAGAAGAAGCCACCTCGAAACACGGAATGGACTGGTCCCACACCAGCATGTGACCATTAAGTCAGGAGGGATATCTCTGCTGTAGAGGTACCCCCAGGATGAGCGAGGGATCCCAGCCCCACATCAGCCTCTCTAATCCAAGGTTTCAGCGTTAGGAGGAGAAGTTTCCATAACTTCTGGTTTTGAAAACCAGCAGAAATTGTGGCTGAGTGAGATAAGGGCAGATCCAGTCTCAGGTGATCCTTTTAAAGGGTCTGTACACAGACTTACTTGCTGATGGACTCACTTGCTCTAAGCTCCAGTACTAAGACAACATCTTGAAAGGCACCAGCGACATATGGGGAGGAACTGAGTTGTATGGCTTCAGGGTGAGGGGTGGAGCCGCAGCTTTCTCCCAAATGGAGTTGCTGGCAAAAGCCTTTGTTTCTTCTTCTTCTCCTCCTCCTCCTTCTTCTTCTTTTTTTAAATTAAAATTTATTGGGGTGACAATTGTTAGTAAAGTTACATAGATTTCAGGTGTACAATTCTGTATTACATCATCTATAAATCCCATTGTGTGTTCACCACCCAGAGTCAGTTCTTCTTCTATCACCATATATTTGATCTCCTTTACCCTCGTCTACCACTCCCCTCCCCCAAACCTGTCCCACTCCAGGCATGCTGATGCAGGCAGCCACCATATCTGAGTTTCCACCAACCTGCCTAACACCATTCATTTGCCCTCTCTGGTGATTCTGAGACCATGCCCCACCCAACTTTTGGGCACACCCAAGCTGCTTCCAAGGGTGTTCCTTTACAAACGGCCTGTCTTGGCTCATGCTACAGACATTCCTACAATTTCTCAAAGGTTTACAAAAATCAAACAAGGAGCATCTGGCTTCAGCATGTCACATACCTCTGGCTGAGCAGCCCAAACGTGGCACTAGTGACAGGCGGCCTTGTTCATGGCTTGGCTTCTTGAGGCACCTCCAAGAACAGGATGGGCAGTGGTCTTCTGTGGATTCCTTTATGGCTCATGTCAGGTGGCCCCAAGCAGGGCACAGGCTAAGGCTAAACTTGGCCTGCAGAGGGTCCTCTCCCAGGAAGCCCTGGGACTGGCATACCCAGTGGGCAGCTTTGGACTGAGCCAGAGCATCACCTGGCTGACTCCAAAAATGACGCACCCAAAGGGCAGACTGGGCAGGCACCAGAGCCCTGCTAAAGTGAATCCTACTCTGTACAGTCAATCCCTACACTACAACTCCTCCACTGTAGTCATGGCTACTTCTCATAACTAAGGAGCCCAAGGGTCAATCCCTCCCATTGACATGTAAACAGCAACCAAGTCTCAACTACAGCAGGAGTCCATATACAACCCACACAAGGGACACACCTGAAGCACCTGACTCTGATGACCAGGGAGACTGCACCACTGGGTCCCACAGGACACCTACTACACAATGCCACTCTATTAAGACCAGGAGACATAGCAGCCCTACCCAATACATAGAAACAAATACAGGGAGACAGCCACAATGGGGAGACAAAGAAAAATGTCCCAAATACAAGAACAGAATAAACCTCCAGAGAAAGAACTAAACAAAATGGAGACAAGCAATCTACCAGATGCAGAGTTCAAAAGACTGTTTATATGGATGTTCGGTGATCTCAGGCAGAACTTCAACAAAGAGATAGGAAACATAAAAATGGAGATAGAAAACATAAAAAAGAACCAGTCTGAAATAAAGAACACAATAACTGAAATGAAGAATACATTAGAGGGAATTAACAATAGATTACATTAAGCAGAGGATCAAATCAGTGAATTGGATGACAAGGTAGCAGAAAACATCCAATCAAAAGCAGCAAAAAGACAGAGAATCCAAAAAATAAGGAGAGTTTAAGGGGCCTCTAGGACAATATCAAGTGTATAAACATTCACATCATTTGGGTACCAGAAGGAGAAGAGAAAGAGCAAGGACTTAAAAACCTACTTAAAGAAATAATGACTGAAAACTTTCCTAACCTGATGAAGGAAATGGATATTCAAGCCCAGGAAGTACAGAGAGTCCCACGCAAGGTGAACCCAGACAGGTCCACACCAAGACACATCATACTTAAAATGCCAAAGTGAATGACAATGAAATAACCTTAAAAACAGCAAGAGAAAAGCAGTTAGTTACCTACAAGGAAGTTTTCATAAGATTGTTGGCTGATTTCTAAACAGAAATTTGACAGGACAGAAGAGATTAGCACAGCATATTGAAAGTGATGAAAACCAAGAACCTACAAAAAAGATTGCTCTACCCAGCAAAACTATCATTTAAAATAGAAGGACTGATAAAGAGCTTTCCAGACAAGAAAAACTTAAAGGAGTTCATCACCACCAAACCAGTATTACAAGGAATATTGAGGGATTTCTTTAAGAAAAAAAAAGATAAAAAAATATGAATAATACAATGGAAATAATTACATATCTATCAACAATTACTTTAAATGCAAACAGATTAAACGTTACAATCAAAAGACATAGGGTGGCTGAATGGATAAGAAAACAAGACTCATACATATACTGCCTATAAGTGACTCGTTTCAAATAAAAAACACACACAGACTGAAAATAAAAAGATAGGAAAAGATGTTTCATGAAAATGGAAATGGAAAAAAAAAAAGCTGGTATACTTATCCTAGAAAAAATAGACTTCAAAACAAAGGGTATAACAAAAGACAAAGTAGGACCCAGTAATCCCACTTCTATGTAGTTATCTGAAGAAACTCAAAACACTATTTTGAGGGGACATGTGCATCCACATGTTCATTGAAGCATTAATTGCAATATACAAGATATGAAGACAACCTGGGTGAAACTGAATGTATAAAGAAGACATGGTACATATACAGAGGGTACCAGAAAAATATATACACATTTTAAGAAAGGAAAAAACTGTATTAAAATTATGCTGATGGTAACCACTTTGAGCACCTCTTGTAATTGTAGAAGTCAAACATGACTTGTATTCATCTTTTGTTATTGGTATAGAGTGAGTATTGCAATTTTAATACAGTTTTTTCCTTTCTTAAAATGTGTATACATTTTTGACACCCTGTGTATACAATGCAATTTTACTCAGCCATTAAAAAAGAATGAAATCTTGCCATCTGCAACAACATGGATGGACCTAGAGGTATTGTGCTGAGTGTAGTAAGTGAGACACAGGAAGACAAATGTCAGATGATTTCACTTATAAGTGGAATCTAAAGAACAAAATAAACAAACAGATGAAACAGAAACAAACTCATAGATGCAGAGAACATATTGACGGTTGTGAGATGAGAGGAGGTTTGCTGGGGGGGGTGAAAATAAGGAAAGAATTAAGAAGTACAAATTGGTTATTACACAGGAGCCATGGGGATGTAAGGTATAGCATAAGAAATACAGTCAATAATATTTTAATAGCTATGTTTGCTGTCATAGGAGTACTAGATTTGTTGGGGTGCTAGATGGGAGGAAGTTGAGGGGCAGGGTGGAAAAGGTGGAGGGATTAAGTAATACAAATTGGTAGTAACCAAACAGTCAATGGGATGTAACGTAAAGCATAGGGAATATAGTCAATAATATGGTAATAACTACGTATAGTGCCAGGTGGGTACTAGTCAGGGGGATCACTTCTTAAATTATATAAATGTCTAGCCACTATACTGTACACCTGAAATTAATATAAAATAATATTGAATGTCAACTGTAATTGAAAAATTTAAAAAAGAGGGAGAAGGTGAAAGGGAATAATAGTTTCAAATTTTAGGCATAAAACAAATAAGCCATGGGATATAATGTACAGCATAGGAAACATAATCAATAATATTGTGATAGCATCAGATGATTGGTAGACTTATCATGATGATCATTTCTTTAAGTATATAAATGTTACATAACTATGGTGTACACCTGAAACCAATATAATATTGTGTTAGCTTTATTTTAATAAAAATATTAAGAAGAGGAATAGGAAGAAAAGGAGAGGGAGTAAAAGGGAGAGATAAAAAGGATGATGGGAGGGAAGGAGAAAGGGAATCAACACAAGTGTGGTGTACAGATATTTTCAGAAAACTCTATCTAAATTCTAGCCATTTTCACTGCTTGCCACCATACTCCTAGGGCATGTGCCTACTTCCACCCCACCTCTCTCATCTTCCTGCACTCTGACTTCTGCTCCTGTCACTTTAATGAAGTAGAGGACACAGGCTGGCCGACTTGCAGGGACCCCATGTCCCACCACCACCACCTGGACATTAGTTCCACAGATCTCGAAATGCTACCTCTCCACCTCACATGCCTCCAATTTTCTGTTGCTCCACCTGAGGGCTTTCTCCATAGAGAGGGGATTGCTCTATGTGTGAGCAGGACAGCCCAAAAGTACAGGGGATTCAATGCCACCCACAGAGATACCTCGCAATCAATGAGAGGCTGGTGTCTGTGCATAAAAACTGCATCTTGACACAAGCACTGGTGGGTCACTTCTAAGGGGCACTCTGCATGGTTTCTCAAATGGACCCAGTGGGAATTAGCTCAGTTGTCCAAGGTGTAACTTTCTCTCTAACATACCTTTATGGACCATCTCCCCCTTCTCTGTATCAATTTCCCCACTTCCTCACTTGTGGATCCTGGAACCAGTTCCCAACTAAGCAGTTACTCCCACGTACTCATCTCAAAGTGTGCTTTTAGGTGCATGGAACCTAAGACACTAGGGGTCCCCTTCTTGGCATCAATGTATGTGAGAAATAATATTAATAATTAAGTTCATTAATGTTAACAATTATTAACAATTAAAGCAGAAGTGGTATTTGTAAGCATTGACACTGCCCCAGTTCCTCATTCGGGGTCCCGTCAGGGAACTAGAACCTCCCTGGGTGTCCATGGAGAGAGTCTACTGCAGGGAACCGGAGCCCTGTACAACCACTGGAAGAGCTGGGGAATCAAAGGTCAGGAAGCTACAGCTAGAAGCATGTGATTCTCAGGGATGCACCTACAAATCTCATGTCTGCCTTCTGTCAAACATCAGCTTATAACTGCCGCTGGAGAATAACAGCTGCTCTTTTCTTACACCTTCGACATTTTGTGCTGATTCTCATCTAGACGTGTAAGAGGAAAAGGACTTTGGGAAGCAGGGTCCAGGTCTCTGCCCTTCACTGCAGATGGGAATGTCGGAAAGGAGGTGGTCATGCTAAGATGATAGCAGGTAGTTCAGCACGCACACGTATGTGCTTTCCAGAATGTCCTGGCCACGCCAGAAGCCTGACCTCGGGCAGTGCTGCATAGACACTGACAAACTCTCGCACCCGATTTCTCCTTCTCTAGACTCCATGAGGACCGCCACAAATCATATCATTTGACATAATGTAATGATGCAGAGGTTTCAGTTGAATCAGTTAAATCAGAGACTTTCCCAACAAGCCCGTGCTTAACTTACACACCCAGTCACGCTGGCTGCTCCAATGTCCCAGGCCTCTCAGCCGAGCATTTACAAAATGTCTTCCAAATCTTCCTTTTCACGGCCCTGTCCCTCTATGGCCACCAGCCCCACTAACGCCTGCATCCTGCTCCTCCCCTCAGGTTCTCTATTTAGGTTAAACCAGGGTAATAATTAAACACTTGTGCATATACTTTCATTCAGCTGTGAAGAGCTGACTCTCACAAGCTTTACTCCAATGGGCCCATCTGCAAATCAGTGGAAAACTGCAACTTTCTATATTATCCAGAGAATAGATCATTGTTTCTGACTAATTGGAACCTCTCACGTTTTCTTAGTTTCATCCTTGTGGCATATGCCACCGCAGGTCACCCTTTCTTGCTCATTCCCTTCCTCTTTCCTGTGGTTTTCCTTACAATGCACTGTCTTTGCTCTCTTCCCATCTGTGGCCTTTCTTTCTGTCCATGGCTGCTGCTTCTTCTCAACTGGTTACTCCCTTTAAGTCTTTGCACCCAAACTTTTCTACCTTTAACTCTGTGGAGGTCCTTAACACTGGAGGCCGTAACAGATCACTTTGAGGCTCTGAAACATAAAGACTGTCAACCCAGGAAAATGCATGAGCATGTACTGAGGGGTGTTCATTTCATTTTTCTCCTTTATCTCACGGAACACACAACCCTGCCCTAGGTTTTCTGTACATGATAGTCAGCTACCACCAAGCAGGAAGCTTAGGTTCCCTCCCTGCATCCATTTCTTTGTGGTATGGAAGCTGAATTGTGAATTAGGCCACTACCAGTGGCTCCGCCACAGCAGAGTGAGGTAACACCATGGGGGCTGCAATGGACCATTGAGTCAGAGGCCAGATGGAGGAGGAGCCCATTAGATACCAGGGGCAGTCAACTCAGCAAGGACAGGATGGTCACTGCTACCTGGGGTCATGCCTGGGCCTAAAGTTAGGACCATGAGGTCACCTTCCTTAGATTTCATTACCAAAAGCTAGCGAACACCCAGCAGGTGGGCCAGGAGGCCTATGCCTGGATAACAGTGGATGCTTGCTAGAACAATCCAAGGGCCCACATGAGGCCTAAATCCCTTTCCTCATCCCCTGCACACCACCTTAGTGAGAGAAACAGGGGAGATGCAGAACCTTGGAGAGCCTGAGCTTGTATTCTAAGGGAGCCAGGAAATTTCTGGAAGGGACTATTTACATTACTCAGTTGGGCTAGGTTTAAATCAGATTGGAAGTTTAATTAGTTTGCTTTCCCACTTACCAGTATGTGAGCATTCAGGAGAAAAAAACTAATTAGTAGTGGACTATATTAATTTATTAGATTTTTTTTGTTCTTGTTTTTTTTTGCCCAGCCAATTTGGTGTATGACCAGCATTTTTTTCCCCCAGAAACAAACACACACACATTTGCATTTATTTTCCAAAAGGTCACAGCATCTCTGAGGTTGAAGACTCCTGCTCTACATTCATATGTTCAGAGATACCATTTATTGGTGGGGTTCCACCACTTGGCAAAATCTGTATTTTCAACCCTTATGTATAATTTATATATTACAACCACTAGCAAGACCTCTTAACTTAGATGTTCTATAGGCAGCCTGAAACTCAATGGATGTATCTTCTCTCCCTAAAGTCAGCTCCCACTTCACCTTGCTCTTGCTGTCACGACCATGCATTTCTTTGTTCCAGTCCTCTTGCTCACAGAACCAAAGCTACTGCCATCTACTCCCTTTCTCACTTATTCCCAAGTGTAGCTGATGTCAAATCCTGCTAATTTTTTTTCCATGAAGTGGATCTAGGTTTACCCCTTATCTCTCCACCCACTTTCACTTTATTATTCCATATAAAAATACTGCAAATCAAGATACAAACTTCTTGTCATTACCTCAACCCCTGAGCCCTTTAGTCCATCTCCAGGACACGAGGATTCTTCTTAAAGGTGTGATTTCATTGTCTTTCCTCTGCCAAAGGCTTGTATTTCTCTTGCTGTGGACTTGCCTTGAACTCTAGGTGTGCATTCCCAATTGCTTCTCTACATTTGTATCTCTACAATTGTATCCTCTCCCGAGACTTTTGTAGAATCCTCAAATCCAGGTTTTTTAACCAAAGTCTTTATCTCTATTACCTCACCCAATCCTCCACCACCCGTCTGCCCCTCCTCTAATCCATATCTCAATTCATCACACCAGGAGCTTTCTGGTCATCAGTTTGGGGCTTGCAGTCTTTTCTAAGTGTTCCCTTCCTTATAGCCCCAAATTCAACAGATCACAAAATCCTGTTACTTCCCTTGCCAAAATATCTTGAGTGTTTCACAGCTTTTATTATTTAACCTCCTATTATTTCTCCTAACTTTCATCTCTCACCTTTCCAATTTACCCCTCACAATGCTTGCAGAATTATGTTCTTAAGTGATGTATCATGTCACTTGCCTGCTCAAAACATTTGTCTTTCCCATCCAGTAAAGTCCAAGAAACTTACCATGACATATCAGCTATACTGTTATCTTGTCCCATCCTACCTGACAGCTATTTTCAAGAATAATCCTTTCGGTACCCCATGCTTCACTCTTCCAACTAGGATTGTCAGATTTAGCAAATAAAAATATGGAATGCCTACTTAAACAGCAACGTTTGGAACATCTTTTTGAAACATGTTCATTTTTTATTTATCTGAAACTCACATTTGACTGAGTGTTTTTCTCTTATCTGGCAACATTTTTCCATACAGCCTTCTCCAAACGTGCCTCATGTTATAAACCCATGTGATCTTATTTGTAATTATTGTTCTCGTCAAGTGGAATTCTTCACCCTGCTCTTCCACATATCAATCTCCTTCCATCCTATATAGATCTGTTACTAGTAGAAGAGATCCAGCTCCTCTTTCCCCCTGGGATATGGACCTTATCTAAAGCCATGTAATGTGGTGAATTCAAGAATTTCCCTCACTCTTTCCTAAGATGCTCTTTATTAAAAATATTTAGTGATGTAACTCTGCAGGTTGGGGGTAAAAGACAGAAATGCTTGCCAGCATAATAATGCCAAGGTATTAATTTTCAAGAAATAAAGAAAAGGTCACTAATAAAGGAGACACAGATTCCTTTTGGAAGAGCAAGCTGAAAAACGAATCTTTCTAGTGGCAAGGCTTGCTGGATTAGATTCTTAGCAGGGGAAACACAGAAACCCTTTCCACCTTGCCTAAAGAGGGGATGGAAAAGAAACCAGCAGGCCCTGAGACAAAGCCCTTCTCCTTTTGTGAGAAGACAGAGGCATTCACTGTCTAAGGCTACTAAATATGTGAGATACCAGAAGGACGTGAGGAGACTGAGATTTGATTAGAAACAGGAACAATTTGGGAACAATCCCGAAATCTCTTCAAAGATGATACAGGTATGCTATTGAGGTGTCTAGTAAAAATTCACTTTAAGGAAAAGTAGGGGAGGCAGTGTCTGGATCAGGGAGAGAATGACTATCCCTCATCTCCTGGTCACAGGCTGACCAGGCACCTCTTCAGCATGGCCTGCTGAGGTGACCTGGAGCATCTCTACACAGACAGTGACTCAGCAGGAAAAGTTAGTTTGATCTCAGCTTGAAACTCCCTAGAGGAGTATCTTCCTGCGTATACTTGTCTATCACGTCACATAATTTCTTCCAGGCCTAGAAAAATGGCACACCGCCTGAGAAGTCCTCCCTAATCCCTTCAATCCCTAGTCCATACTAGCAATGCTTTATTTGCACATTTAAAATGCTCATATTCTCTGCTAAAGAACAAAATTGTAGGGGCACAATCGAACTCTAGTTCATTTTTTATCCTGAGTTCTTGGCACTATGCTCTACATATAGTAAATGCTGAATATTCACCAGATGAATAAATAAACTTATTCAGCATTTTATTATAGTTATTGTGTATATGTGTTTTCTCTTGAATAAATTCACTGTCTATTCTTTCCCTCTCTACCCTCCCTGTATTTTGAACAATTTTATGTATGTGTCCTTTGTCAATGTTCAGTAATATTTAATCAGTTGAATTAGACTCTGAACATAGTTAACAAAAATGATGACTTTGATTTCAAACATGTAACTGAAGCCACATGAGGTGATGATATTACCATGAAAAAAGAAAAGACACTGCTCATGACGTATAATTTTCAATGTATTGGAAAAGTTTAACACTAATATCTCCCCTATGATTTTTTAAAAATATGATTTCTTTGTTATTGTAAAGGTGAACACCGGCTAAGTCCATGCCTAAATGGCAACAAATTCTAGATTGGTGGGGCTTAAGTTAATAAAGTTCCATTGAATTCAAAAGACTTGAGTAGTGCTCGCTTCAGCAGCACTAGATTTGAGTAATCTAGAGTTAATTTTGGTTATCAGAAAAGTATTTTTAAATTACATCTATATATGTAAAACTTTACTATTTGTAAAAGGTTCAGGAAGAGCAAAACTGCTACCTCTTCATATCTTTTGTGGTTTGAAAAATTATTTTGGCCACACAAAACGAAAAGCTCTCCAATAAGAACATGGTATGCATACCTTACGTTAGTGTGCATACCATGTTGCTCACTCTATATGTGTTTTAGTCAATGTCATTTTCCCCCATTTCTAGATGTTTTAATTGAAAAAAATTAATCCTGTTAAATCTGGTTAAAAGGTTGAATTTTGAAAAAAAGAAATACTCAACTGGTTGCTACATAATCCTTATTTTATTCCTCCAGTTTTCACTTTTTTAAATGTCTCAAAGCTTTGTCAACCACAGAGTCTTAGTAATTATTTATTTAGCCATTTGACAGAGTCCCAAACAACACAGTTTTTATTCTGCACACATCTTACAAGAAAAGCTACACTTGCCACAAAAAGTAACATTAAGGAGTTCCGTGTTTGTGCAGAATTTTGTTTGTTTGACTTCTTTTAAACAAAATGAAGACAGTGGAAAACAAAGAAAACAACTCTTGAAGTAGCTCAGTTGCACATTTTTTTGGTAACTTAAACTTGACTAGAATAATAAAATGTGGAGGAAAAAGTCTTTAAAAACATGCTTAGTTAACATTTCTTTAATAATACAAGTACTGACTGTAATTATAGATTAAATATACCTAGATATCCACATCCTAAATAGAAGAAACATTCCTAATAATTCGTCTCTTGAAAAGAATTGCTGAAGTAGATTTTGCAGTTATATAGCTTGTTTAGTTTCCTAATATAGAATTTCAGACTACTTCAAACACTAATGGCTGACAGGTCCTGAGTTTACAGAAGTGCCAACTAGATGTTATTATAAGTTACACATTCCCAGGAACAGTAACATTAGCCAACACGCAAGAATAGACTATTGCACGTTATGTTCCAGCATCAATGTTCAGCTGCCAAAGATGATCACATGGGAACAGGTTCCTTTGCAGAAAAATGCTTTGAAGCATAGAGGATTCTTTGAAGAAGAACAGATGCCCAAATGTAACACCCATAGGCATCAGCCATAGCAAAATAAATAAATAAATAAATAAATAAATAAATAAATAAATAAATAATACACCAAGACTGTCATACCAAAGAAATATAGTTGTATATTTTTGCTCTTGATAGTTATTAAAATATGTAAATTATTTGGGGTCAAGGGAAATCTGCTGGTGCTACGTTATACTGAGTTCTTCTGTCAGTGCCCACCTTGAGTTAGGATAAGTTAAAAGTTTGATGACAAAGTCATTTGGGTAACATTACTTCTTGGATAAGCCCTATTATAAACTCTATGACATGAAAGATGATATCCATTAAAATGTAAGCTCCATAAGGTGACAGATTTATTTTAAGCATGTTCATTGATGAAGCCCTATCACCTAAGGTACTTGGGACTTAGTAGGTACTTAGTAAATATTTTTGAATGAATTCATAACTATGAGCAGAATGTACTAAAATGTAGGTCTCCTTAAGGCAACAGCTTGGTCCTAAAGCCATGGGCACTGAAATATGGCCTGAACTTCCCTCCCAGAATTTTGCGCAAACCAGGGCCTAATCCAAATAGCAAGTTATCCAACCCAGCCAACTCAATTTAATAAATAGACTGATAAGAACTGTATAGTGTGCAAACATGACATAGGACAATACGAGAACAGACATAAGAAAACCAAGTGAGCCTCTGGATATGTTAATTAAGTGGTCAGATACATTAAGAAATATGTTAGATCTCTGGACTGCAGTCCAGTTTCTCAAAGGATGATTCAAAATTAATAAAACAGACCATTTCCTAGTTCGGACCAACCTGGCATTATAAAAACTCCTTTCAGCCATAGAGGAGGTAAAATAAAAAATTATCTTTTAGTTTTATAGTTAAAAGAAATCCTGCAGATTATGTGGTTTATTCCTTTCATTTTCCAGGAAATAAAATGAAAGGTTTAAGATGTTAAGAAATTTGTGCTAAGTCTCAGAGGTATTCAATGGCAGAGCTGGGACAAAAATCAGACTCCCAGAAGCTCCTTTAATGTTTTTCTCCCTTGAAGGTTGTGGAGAAAGGAATCATGAGACGCCCTCTTCTGGTCTGTACCACAGCCCAGAATCAATTGGAACAGTTTAGGAGGCTGCACTAGCTTCTCAAGACAGGAAAATAGCACTTGAAGAAAATGCCTTTTTAGCATGCTACCTGGGGTACTGGTCTTATAAACAATTTCATGGGTTTCCCAAAGAAACTAACTTCAGAATTGTACCAAGCCATTCTGTCTCAGAGAAAAAGCAAGGTGTTTCTTGAGTCCCAAAGTTATGGTATATAATGAAAAGTAGAAGACAAGAAAAAGAGCATAAATATCTTTTGTATATGAAATTTATTATTTTAACATAGCCAAGGAAAAAATGTTTTGTCTGTTTGCTTCTATCTTTCAAAGTTACTGTGTCATGGAATAGCTTAAGGAAATAAAAGTCTCATTTAGCCTACAACCAAAATCACATAAAATATGACTGACTTTAGGACTAAATAATTGGCTTTTTATAAATTAGGAGATTTATACAAACTTTATTTCAAATTACAATAATTGTGCTCACTAAAACAGCAAATATCATGTATCATGGGTTTTATTATAATAAATATTTCAATATAAATGATGGCAAATCTGGAAGAGTGATTTATTTAAATCAAAGCAAAAGGAAAGAGGAAAGGTAGGGAGGAGGGAAGGAAAGAAAAGAGTCAGCAAGACATAATTTCTCAGATTTACTTAAAATTAAATTTTAAAATAGTGACAAGTGCAGACACCAACAACCAAAATGATAAATGTAACCATAATTGCTATCAAACAAATCACCCAAATCTGTCCTGTATCTCCTCTAAGGTTAAAAAAAAAAAAAAAAAGTTAACTCACACATCTTGCCCTAGCAAAGCCCTCATCACAGCTGGAAAAATAAAGCATGAAGGTGGCAACATGGTAAAAAACACAAGACTTTTAAGAATCTCTACTATTTCCTTTTTGAAGAAACTAACACTCTTTTCATTACTTGGAGTTAATAAAGGACACACTTTCCTTAAAAAAATTTTAAAAGCTGCACCCCACTATATTCAGGAGTAATTTCTCTTTCTTTGCTTTGCTGAAAACTTGTCATCACTTGAACATTATCAGCAATATGTCTAATTTAAATGAGCAGGGATTTTGAAAATTTACTAAAATTTAGTTTGAAATTTTAGATTCTGAGTTTGAAAGACAGGAGATTATAAAATTCCCTCCACAAAATTCCGAAGCACATCCATGACAAGAAATTCAAAATCCCCAGGATTTCCCATTTCATTGTAGGACAATATGAACAGTTTCAGTGTGCCCAAGTTCTCCTATTATATTTTAAAATTATACTGTTTTATATGATCAAACATAGTGATGTGTGTGAAAGTTTGTAAATAGGTGCCTACACATGGAAATAACATCCATAATTGTTATTCATCAGGATTCATTTCTGTCTCTCTCCCTCTCTCCATCCCTCCCTCCCTTCCCACCTTTCTCCCTCCTTCCCTCTTTCTTTCTCCCTATAACTTCTACTCATCATTTATTCTGCTTGCAGGAGTCACACATTAGGTAACACCCTCTTCTATTGCTATTCTAGTCACCACCTCCCCAACTACATCCCCCAAAACACAACAGGTCTTATCCTCTCTGGTTCAGGTTTCTGATTCCTCTTTCTCATCTTCTAAGGCCATATTTTCAGATCTGGACACCACCCCCTCTACTCTCTTCTAAATGGCCTCCCTTTCTCCATGGTCTTCATGGAGAAGTGCAGTGACCAGAAACCAAAAGTTCCTCCAATGGGGAACTCTTCCCTCATTCCCTCCACTCTCTAGCAATTCAGTCTTCGGATTCACCTCAGCTTGGTGGGTGCCCCAAGTCTCAGGTTACAGTTAAAGGTCCATTTGACAAAGTCAAGATTTTTTCTGAACAATGCTCAAGGAGCTCAAGGCTCAGTTTTTGGGGGACTATCCATAGTATTCTCTGAATTGTGTCAAATATAATATTTAAAGATATGAAAGAAATTTAAGGACATTTAAAACCAAAATTATATGTATTAGTATCAGTACCTTTGCATTAACAAATATTTTCTTGTATCTCCTCATACTCCTTCAAAACACAAAGAGATACTTGTCATACATATAATATTTTAATCTCAAAGAAAGAAAATTCAACTTCTTAAAAATATTCCTGTGAAACTTCTGGGTTTTTTTGTTGATGGTGTCATTTATTTGTTTGTTTGTTTTTTTTAATAATTTTATTGTTATTATTATTATTATTATTATTATTATTATTATTATTTAAGGAAGGGCCGGGAGAGAGATCCAAGATGGTGGAGTAGATATGCACTGTGCTTGCCTCAGCCCATGAACACATCAAAAGACAACTAAATTATAGATCAATCAACCTGGAGAACCATCTGAAGTCTAGCTGAACAGAAGTTTTATAACTAAGAATATAAAAATTAATCCACGTCGAGACTAGTAGGAGGAGTTGAGATGTGAAACTAGCTGACCCCAAACCTCCGTGTGGCAGCTGAAAACTGGGAGGCATATCTCAGCCACAGAGGTTTCCCATGGAGAAGCAAGCGACCCCAGCTCCACACCAGCCTCCCCACCCCAGAGTACTGGTGTCAGGAAGAGGAGCCCTGACAATATCTAGCTGTGAAAAAACATAGAAATTCTGACCATCCAGGTGGGATGGAAGGCAGCAGGAAAATCAAACATCCTCTTAAACAGCCCATGCACAGATTCATTTGCTCGCAGGCACTCACCTTGGGCTCCAGTGGAGGGATGGTGACTCGGGGGTTGTCAGAGGCATACAGGGGCAGGCTGAGGTGTGTGGCTTCAGGGCAAGGGTTAGAGGACAGTCAGCATTGTGTGGCATCCTTCTCCAGTGCAGCAGTGCAGCCAAAAGGCAGGCGCCATCTTTTCTGTGTTGAGCCCACCCCCTCACGGCCAAGTCTGAATCTGATTGGTCAGGTGAACTCCGCTGCACCATCCTGTTGACTGGGACCCCGCCCCACCCAACTTCCCCAACATTGGAGGCACTTTCTCCCAAGCAGCCAGCCCTTCCCACATTGAACTCTTTCTTGGAAAATGCTCCAGGTCTGAGGGCCCCCAGGTGGGCAGTAACTGGCCTCGGTGTGCTCTGAGACTTTTGCTGAGTAGCTCCAGACTCAGCACTGACAACAAACCAGAGTCCACTTAAACCTTGTGACAGGAACACTTCCCACTGTACGGATTCCCTGAGACCCAGTATCACCGAACATGTGTACTGGACAAGGCTTTATCGGTGGCTGAAGCTTAAGGGAGCTGGCAGGTTGCAGCAGGCCTTGGGATGACTTGGCTTTTTGCAGAGGTACCCCAGACCCAGTACTGGTGGCAGCCATCCTCAGTTCCCAACATGGCCTCTCCCAGGTGCTTCCAACTTTAGCACAGGCAGCGAACAGCCACAAATTGCTCTGTAGCTCCTATCAGGTAGTCCCCAGGCTACAGGTGACCTGGACCTGCACCAGAGCCCCTCCCAAGAAGCCTCAGCACCAACGTGCTTGGAGGTTAGCTTCAGATCACAGCAGAGCACTACTCAATTAGCTCCACAAACGGCACACAAAAAGGGTGGTCTCAACACACACTAGAGCCCGCTGGGACAAGTCCCACTCAGTCAGTTATATAGGACACAGCACAGCAATACAGTCAATAATATTGTCATAACTATGTCTGGTGTCAGATGTGTACTAGATTTATTAGGGTATAGATGGAAGGGGGTTGGGGAGCAGGGTAAAAAGATGAAGGAAATAAGAAGTACAAATGGTAGTTACAAAATAGTCTTGGGGAGTAAAGTAAAGCATAGGGAATATAGTCGATAAAATGGTAATATCTATGTATAGCACTTAGGAGAGTACTAGACTAGTCAGGGGGGTTATATCTTAAATTATATAAATGTCTGAACACTATGCTATACACCTGAAATTAATACAAAATAATATTGGGTATTAACGATAACTGAAAATGATAAAAGGGGGGAAAGGTGAAGGGGAACAAAAGGTTCAAATTTTCAGGTATAAAACAATCGCGGGGATGTAACTTAAAGCGTGGGGAATATAGTCAATAGTATTATGATAACATGGTATGGTGTCAGATGGTTGCGGGGCTTATTGTGATCACTTCTTTAGATATATAAATAATGAACAAGTACAGTGTACACATGAAACTGATATATTGTATGTTAGTTATACAAAAAGATCTTTAAAAAAATAAAAGAAAAAAGAAAGGGTCAATTGCCAGGCCATTCTATAGTATATGATTGACAGAAGCCAAAGAAGTAATTCCCACAAAACTCATATTTCTTAAGTAAGGAGATCTCTTAATGCCAATACTGTAGCTAATAACAAAACAAAAAAACAAGCTCAGTCACAATCACGAGTTGAGTATTGAGGCTGAATGCAGTACAGGAGAAAAGACACCTAATGCCCTCTACTGCAAAAAGACTCCTGGATATAGTAGGAAGAATTACTTCCTGCAAGAAAGCTAGGTATCTTCATTGCACTGTTAAAATAACAGGAAGAGAGCTTAGAAATATCTTGAAATACCAAAAATTCGTTGCACATAAGACTATGACTGGTGGCTAAAGCACTTTTAATTGCATAAGTGAGATAAAGATTTTTTTTAAAATCTTTAAGGTCATAATTAAATTCTTACAAACATTGTATCTTTCAAATAGCTTAAGTGTTTGTGTAACAAATTTACTAAAAATGACATTTTTAAACAATAACTTTGTTCATAAACTATACAGCAATTACTTCTACTCATTTAGAATGTTTTTCTAATTATGAGCTCTGGGTTTATTGGCTTAGCTATGCTTTAGTTGAATTTCTCAGCAGTACTTTCTGCAAGTTATAACCCTAGAAGACATGCTAGAAGGTGAAACCTTAACATAACAAGTTATAATGGCTCTCAAGTTATTTGACTTCTCATTCAACTAATAACCTACATGATGATGGTCATTTCAAAGGGAGAGAAAGAGACAAGATGTTTAGTAAATGCTAAATAATTGAATAAGTGAGCTTTTATTTAACAAACACTTTATAAAATAAAATTTTAAATAATTTTTAAAGGTGCCCAGGAACCTTGAGGACTCTGCAAAATCGGACTTGAGATCACATTTCTGAAATAAAAACCAGACAGCATTCTAAGAGTTTTATAAGTGTTAACTCAATTAATTCCTAGAACAACCTTTTAGGTAGGTGCTATTAGTAACCCGTTTTAAAGATGGAGAAACTGCAATATGGAGAAATTAAGTGAGTGGGACTAGGATTCAAATGAAAGAAGTTTGGCTCCCAAGTTTATGCTCATCCACATATAACACCACCTAAAAAATACTGTGCTGCATAAATAAATAAATAAATAATTCATCTGGAAACAAATCATCTCCATTTCAAGAACATACTGAGAAGACTAATACAGGATTGGAGTCATTCGAAACTATTCTATTTTTTAATGTAGTAACAGGACCCTAAACTACTGTGATGCCAAGAAGAAGGAGACATGTCTGGTTCCGAGGACAGCATGGGACACGGGCAGGACAGTTTTGACTGAATCCGGGCTACACCAAGACACCTAAAGTTCAAGCCTAGGTTCAGTATCTCCCACTCACCTCATGTACATTTTATGGAACATCTACTCTATACTGGGTATCATGATAAGTAGTTTTGCTTAATGTATTTATTTTGCAACATTTTTAACACTTGAGAGGAAACCATTATGCTCCAGAAAGGTAACTGACCCATTGTTAACACTGCTTATAATTGGTGGAAACAAAATCTTAACTTATGTCTATCTGATTCCAAAATCTGTGTCCTGACCCTTATGCTTTTCCCGTTGATTCTGTATAATTCCAGGCCTAAGAAGGTGTTCCTGGTTCAGACTGAAGCCTTGCTTTTGAAACTTAGCATAGCATTAGATAGACCGTGACAGAGGGACTTAGTCACTTATTCACCAGTTATTTCTTGAGCACCCAGTAAATTCCAGGCACTGGACTTGGCACTGGAACACAAAAATGAAGAAACCGTGAGCCCTGCCCTCTCCATCTGCACAGTCACAGAAGGGACATTCAAAGAAAGAGACATTTGTTCTGCAGGGGAAATGTGTTGTCATAGAAATGGGACAAGGTCACAGAGAAAGGACACCAACTCACACTGGTATGTGTGTGAGAAGAGGGAAGTTAATGCAGGGTCCAGGGAGAGGGGATGTTTGAGTCTCATCATGAAACACCAGTAAGAATAAGCTTTGCAGACTATGAGAAGAGCTTGTGTGATAAACCATACAAAGGAACGTAGGCTTTTAGAGGAACATTTGGGACTGTAGTAAGAGATATGGTTAGAAAGTGAAGCCAGGATCCGAGGAGCTATGGAGGCCAAGGAAGTAAGTTTTCACCTCACACTGAAGGGGACAGGCTGCGGATTGATCTCAGGCAGGTAGATTACACTGTGGTTTCATTTTAGAAGGCAGCAGTATTAAAGAACAATAGATCTACAGACATAGGGACCAGTTAGAAAAATGCACTAGGTTAAAGGGCATTCGTATTTTAAAAACTCAATATATTCTCCCAAGCCAGTGAGCAACTAAATGAGATTTTTAAAACAAAATTAGTTCTTTCTCAACACACACAGAGGCACATTTTCCTTACATTAACAATCCTTAGCCCCCTCTAAGTTTTATCCATGTATATTTATTTTTTAAATTAAATTTAAATATAATTAAATTTTAAAGAAGTCCATGACTTTTAAACTTTCCACACTTTCCACTAAGTTAAGGTTTGGAGCCACTGTTCTGAGATACTTATATTAAAAATGTGTACTGGGGTTACTACACAGAATTTAATAATTCTCTGAACTGTAGGTCAAAATTATACTTTGAAAATCGCTTTGCTCCTCTATGAGGGAAGGTCTCAGAGTACTTTGGAGGGACATCTCTATAAAAGAAAATGAATATTTAAAATATACAAAAAGGTTATTTGTGCCCGGTTAAATGAAATTTGGACTCCTAATTTACTATGAGTTGGAAAGGGAATTTTTCTCCCAATTCCATGCTCTATTAACAAGATTTAGAAATCTCCTTTAATATAAATAGAACTGGTTTCCTTACACATAATTGACACCTTGAAAAGTAGCTTTTAATTTGGCAGAAATTCCTTCATATTTAAATGAACTACAAACCACACAACAAATTCCAGAAGAATTCCTTTCCATTGGAACCACATGGGAGATGCATTGAGCTTCTAAAAGTATCTTTAACGCTGGGCAGAAAGTTTTGCTTGTATAATCCAGCAGAAGATGCAGGTTGCCTGCAAGCAGATGGGGACTCTGGGATGTGTGGCAGTTCTGCGAAAGCGCAGCCGAAGCAGCCCCTAAAAAGTGCTGGGGCAGGACCAGGGGAACTATGTCCTGACAGATGGCTTCAGATGGCTTCATTAGCTCAGACTTTCCAGTCCTGCTGAGTCTCAGGCCAGCACCATTCTGCACCCCTTTGCTTGCTGGCTCAGGGCACTCCACTTACAGGCAGGAGGGTGTCTGCAGGGCCACCACGAAGCGACATCTCCCATTGATGCAGTAATGCTCATATTTCTTAAAGTACAGAGGGTAATAGTCACTCCACTTTGTGTGGTGGTAGTTGAAAAATGAAAATATGTTCACTAAATCAACTCACTTTAAATACACATCTGTAAGTAGAATTTAAATTAATATTACTATCTTTTTCACAGTTTTTCTGTAGAACATACTACTCCTTTTTCCTTCTCTCTATACTGGAATAAAGTCAGACTTCTGTGGCCCAATAATAGCTCTAGAGATTGGGTAATTGTTTTATGGTGGGGATATTTCATATTTTAATTAAGATTTATACCCAACCTACCTCCCAGAAGCATTAGTGCTGTTTAAAGAGTAAAGAATAGGTGTCATGGTAAAAGCTATTCTTTCTGTGAAGATGATCAGAGCCATGTGGCTGAAGGCATTGAAAAGATAGCAGAGTTTATTCTTTTCCTGTGTGTGTGTGTGTGTGTGTGTGTGTGTGTGTGTGTGTGTGTGTGTGTTTAACTTAGACACAGCATATACCGAGTGTCAGATGCTGGTCTATGTACTTTACACATATTAACTAATTTAATGCTCATAACACCTTGTCAGGTGATCATCATTCTAATCTCCTCTTGATGGATGACCAAAGCACAATACTTAGAGGCTAAGGCCCCTTCCAGGATCGCACAGCAGGGACACGGCAGAAAGGGGACTCAGACCCAGGCAGTCTTGCCCCAAGTGTCCACGCTCCTGACCGCTCCACTCTGGTGCTCTGTCAGGACAGCTGTTCAGCAGGTACCTGTCACCTACTCCCAGCCTGAGGCACCCAGAAGTTGTCCTTGCTTAAATGGGAGAGTCTCGCTCTCCTTTGACCCTGGAAGATGTCTCTAGACATGAAGAAGGAAGAAAATACCAGAAGCATCATATCCAGGATTTCAATCCTACACTGACTTTCTTGTCTTACCTTTTAGAGTCTTGATTGCCTAATTGTTCCTCTGGGGACAGTAATATGCAACCATTTCCTCCTCATTCACACATAGAAAGTTTCAATAAGTAAGGATTGTCAGGAGGAACAGTACAGAAATACTAACTAGCTGTTCCCTGTGTTGATTCACGACAGACAACGTGTGCAACCGGAGAAAACAGCTAACCAGCCAGCACCAGCCAGGTTGGACTTTTCCTATTCATGGTATGACCAGCAGCTTGCAGGACTCAGACACCTGCGGAGCCACAAAGACCACGGTGATCACGTGATCACGTCAGGAGGGCATGACGCACCAGGTTTGGTATGGCACCTGGCACCCCATTTGGATCAAACAATCCTTTTTTTCATAGCAATGGCTACTCAACTTCTTCATTAATGTTATGAAATGAGTGCGTATAATTGCTCAGGGCCACCGGAGAGAGGAATCACACAGAGCCCGGCATGACCTATACACAGCAAATGCCTGCGATGCCAGGTCACATTTCTGGGGGTGGCAGAACGTTGCTGAGGAACTGGCTGACCTGGTTTTGTTGGTGACTTGATTACCAGCCATGCTCACTGCATTACGTGCCAGGTGTTTGCTCCCATGCCTGCCAGTCCACGGGACTCTTGTTGAAACTTCTGCCAGAAATAAATGCAAAGTGCCTCAAAGGCAAAGACCTGTGTATTGTGGCAAATAGATGGATCAGTCAGCTTCCATTCCTCGAGCACTTTCTGTTTGTTTCCAGAGCCCTGTAGCAGGCATTGCAAACCATCAAAGAAATAAAGGATGTCCTATCTCTCCCTCCAAATCGGTACAATAGAACAAATTCAAGACAACAGTGAGCAACCAACTGGTAACAACAACCATAGTGACTGTATGAGCAGTTGTGGGAAACTGGAAACAGTGGAAACAACACTGGATTAGGAGGAAGGAAATTCGTGTTTCATTTCCAGCTCTGCCTTTCATTAGCCATATGGGTCTGGAAAAGCAAATTAAGCTGCCTGAGCCTCAGTTTCCTCATCTGCAAACTGAAGATGATAACATCTACCTTAAAGGGATGGTGAGAAACTCAAAGAGAAAATACATATGGAAATTCCCAAATGCAGAGTGCCTGGGATAATTATATCCTCAGTAAATAAGCTGATTCTAAAAGCTAGAGAAATAATGCTAATTGAATTTAAAAGCATTCTGGAAAATATAGATTTTTTTTTTTTTTTTTTTTTTTTTTTTTTTTTTTGAGAGCTAAGCAAGCAACTGAATATTGAGAATGTCAAGAGCAAAAGCTTGGGGTCAGGACTATGCCAGCCTAATGCAGGGGCTGCGAGGCACATTGCATGCCAATGGAAGGGACATGGAAGGGAGCAGCCAAGGATGGCTGTGAATGGGAGTGAGAGACCTCAGATTGTCAGTCAGCTGAGAATTGACAGTGAAATTCAAGGCAGGAAAGAGCTGAAGAAGGGTTTTGTGGATTAAATTCAGTAGTCTGTGTAAATACTAAACTCGGTAGCATTTTATCAATATATTAGATAGGAGAGTGCAGGCTGTACCAGAGCAGTGAGATGCTGGGGAGGCAAGGAGAGAACTAAGGTCCACCAGAGCCATGCAGACAGATGTGATGTGGGCCTGGGGCAGGGGAGTGGAGGGCGAGGAGAGGAATTTAAGAAGCAATAAGACTGAATGACAAATCTGTTGTGCTCCACAAAGGTCTTTATACTTTGCAAAACACACCTGACATTAAATATAAGCTATGTGGCTCTGTACCCTGAATTCACTAACTGTTCTAGCTGTTGTGCCCCTTTCGACATAGCCAGCCTTCTCCTAAACACCACATGATGAGCCATGATGACAAAAAGCACCTTTACCAGCAGCTGCTGGACGCAGTGGTTTGATCAGCCTGGGGTCACCCAGCAGCTCACACCCATGCCAGGGAAAAGGTTGCCAGGCACTGTTTTGATATGTTGCAGAGCTCTCTCCTTTGCCAGATAAGCATGCTCTTAAATATTCCCAGCATTATTTGCATTTAAAAACACTTCCATGCCACAGAGCAGAAAATGTCCAGTGATATCTCTATGGGAACTTCAAAACCTGGGAGAAAATCAATCACATACACTACTTTCCAAAAACAAGAAAGGATTCCCTCTTCCTCTCTCATGGCAATTAAAGGCTTACCAGCCTTGCCCCTTTGGAAGTGCACCTATAATTCCAGTCACCTTCATCTAACTTCACCAAGGTCACATTATTTGAAAGTTGAACAGCTGTGAACTCTAAATTCTGCGTATTATGAGACCTAACGATTTATGGCAGGGGATGGCAAAAATCTACCATTCCATTCCAGGGATGTGTCTTAAGAAGGAAAGTTAATTCTACGACAAAAGAAAAGAAATATGAATTGTGTTTCTATGTTCAGTCTTGAATATGTAACAGGCCTGACGATTCCCCTGATACTGGGGATGGTGGAACTTAATTGATCTTTTTTCCACCCACCTTACTCTTTTCCAACCCACATGCCCAAAACCACAACATTCTTCTAGCAATGAGTCTGTCCCAAATAACTGCAGTTGGAAAACTACAACCACTAGTGGGCCAGGTCACAACACAATCTCACACAAATGGATGGGCACCCCAGATAATATGTCTCAATCTATTCAATGACACACTATATTCCAAAGAGTGTAAAGTCAATTAAGTAAGAAACCACAAGGATTACTGCAGGTCAGTGTATGTCAAAATCTGATTATAAGAGTTAGCAAAAGGGAACAGAAGTAAGAACATCTGTCTTTAGTCATGTGGGCAGATAGACAAGTAGTAGTCATCTTCCTTGGGTCATAGGGATAGTTAGGTGAAATGTGATGGATTCTCTTGAGCCAAATTCAAATGTAGGAATACAGCAGACATGAAAATGACTTCATTTAAATATATAATAGAATTTCCCTCAATTTGATGGATGGGTTGATTAAGTAACAATGTTCCTTAGTCTTTCTGTACGTTATACTGATGCTCAAGTCAAATAGGCTTTGTGATACTTCTATGTCTAAAATTCTCCATGTTGAAGCATTAGGCTTATGTATTATAATACCTTCTCTTACTTATTCCAATAGTGCTCATTACAAATCTATGTAATGGTTTTGGAAATAATATTAATATCAGCTGCTCTTCTTAAATCAACTCTAAGGGTAATGCACTATTATTATTGCAATTCTTTTTTTATAATCATTACAATGTTTATAGCCACATAGTCTCTAAGCCATAATTAGATACATAGCTAAATCTCTATGTAACATTAAAAGTGGTCTCAGCAGAGTTTGGAGAGTAGTTTCTTCCTGCTCTATGAAGTAGAGGCTAAGGCTTCAATCTTCTGTCCTTGACTTCCAGGCATCTTCCCAGTAGGAGTTTCCTCATTTTACAGCTTTCTTAAGAGGTTAGAAAAGAAGTTTTATAGTTTTAAGTTAATTTTCCTTCTTGCCAACATCTCCCTGAGACAAGGAATGTAAATTCAAGATGAGATGCCCTTGAGTAAGTGCAAAATGTGACATCTATTGTTTTTGAGGAATCCCATTTGTCTTACATCCAAAGCCATTTCCTATAGTAATGCGAAAGGATAGGCTACTCCAGGAAAAGAAGAATAGATCTCACAGATGTTTTCGTTACCCTTCCTGTGCTCCTAGAACAGGCTTGTACAGGGGCTAGTCAGACCTGATCAGCATGTCTTTTAATCTGGAGGGCTGTGCCAACCATTTCTAGGCTGATAGGAGTGGGCCTTCACTTATTCTCCTTTTTCCATTCTATACCTTTCAAGGTAGAAAAAAGAATCCAGTGTTGAGTGTGAGTGTATTTGCATATGTATTTAAAATTATTCACAGCTGAGGGGGGAAACAAAGAACAATGGATAGAAGGAAAACTTGTATTTCTTTTGTTTTCCAAGAGTGCACTATATGGAATTCCTATGCCTATGATGCCTCCTTTGCTTGTTGATTTTTTTAATCTCCCACAACCTCTAAATTTTGCAATGTATTGGGGCTTAATGCTTTCTCATCTCTTCTCCTCTCTTCACTTCATCCCTTGGTGTTTCTTGGCTTGAAAAATCTTTATGGGAACAATTCCCAAATTTATGTTTCCATCCTAGATTTCTTCTCTCACTTCCAGCTATCCAACTAATATTCCTGAGACTTGATGTCTAACTGGCATTTCAACTTAACAATCCCAAAATGAAACACCTGATTTTTCCTCTCAAATCTGGTCTTTCTTCATGTGAGTGAATGATATCTATATTCTGTCTGTTATTCAGGCCAAAAATCTTGGACTCATTTTGACTTCCTTCTCTTATACTCTACATCCAATTCCTTAGATAATCCAACTGGTTGTATGCAAATTATTTGCATACTCATTCTTCCATCTCTACTACCCTGGTCTAACTCCAACATCATCTCTAGACTGGAAGTAGTCTCCATGGCAACAATCCCTAACTAGTTTCCCTTGCTACAATAATATAACTATAATACACTGAATAATTTCTAATCTGCAAAGGTTTTGCCGTAGAGATATATAAGATGGTGAATCATGAAAACTGTGCAAATCATTACCATCACATTTTATAGATGAGGAAAGTGAGGCTCAGAAAGGTAATTTGTGATCCAGGCATCCTGTGACATAGCTCCAATTTGAACAGACTAAACAGACTCCAAAACCAGTTATATATAATAGCCCACCCCGGTTTTCCCACCCAGAGGATTGTCTACACTGAGGGAAATCTGGGACCATGTAGGAGAGGATGAAGCCACCATGACAGGCGTATTAGGTAAAGCTGTTTAGGGCCTTGTCATACTATAGCATTAAAATTATGACACTTAGCTGCTTGCCTACATAGTCTACAACTAGGGCCAGCACAAAAGCCCAGACTTGTTTTTAAAAATCATAAGTTAAGTTTTTGGAGTACGTGTGAATATGGTCAAAGAAAACGATCATAATGATGATCTGAAACTAACAGCAATAATATTACAGGAAAGATTATCTCTGAGATTTATTAAAGTTATATCAAGCTGCCACTTAAAAAAGACAGCAAGTCAAACAGATTAATGCACAACATAAAAAAAAAAAATGGATCCATAAAAGATTGGAAAGGAAAGTTCAATAATAATTGGTAACAAAAAAAGAAAAGAAAGAAAATCCCCTTCCCCTAGAAAAGCTAGACTGTACAACCAAATCATTTGAATATAGCTTTTGGAGCAGTGATTTTTCACTGGTTTTCCTTAGAGACTAAAAGTCCTTCATTGATATTTCTTTTCATTCACCCACTCGTATTGAATTAAATAATGTTAATGACCATGAGGAAATCTTCCTATATTACCGAACACCTTAAAGTGATTATTTGAAGAATACAGGCTTACCTAGAATAAATACATTCCAAAAATTTCCTTTCTACCACCACACGTGTGTCTGTTTACATGTTGTGCCCCACAAATAACCACGAGCTTATACTGCACAGAGCAAGGGGTGACAATATTCCTGCTGAGACTGCCCTGTGTAGGAAGAAAAAAGATGGATGCTTACAGGCCCTCCAAAGGAATTCATTTAAGCTTCATACCAGATTTGGTAGGGCTGGTTTTACCTGCCTAAAGTTGGCACAGGCGAGACACCATTCTAGCAATCCCTAAGTTGAGTATAGTGGGCATACAAGTTCTCCCGTGTGACTCCAGTGTAGCTTTGACCCATTCTTCTCTTAGCAACAGTTCAACTTACAACAGTTCTACTTAACAATCTAAAACATTGAGACACACCTCTTTATGTGAATGAGGCCCCAGGAAGGTCAATTTTTACCTTCTGCTCTTCCAAAGCTCATGGTTGGATCCCAGATTTACCTTCCCCCGCAGTGAATGAATTGAGAGAGAGAGAGAGAGGAGGGAGAGAAAGAAGTAGAGGAAGGAAAGAAGGAGGGAGGGAGGGGAGGAGGAAGGGAAAAAAGAAGGAAGGAAGTTGCTTGACCTTGAAGAGATTGGACCTCCAAGGGTCAGGAAATTTGGAAGGCATAGTCTCCAGAGTACTTATTTTATTTTTGGTAGTAAATAAAGCCCTTAGGGAAGATTATCAATTATCTGGCCTATTTAGTATATTAAGCTGTACTATTTCTTATGCTAGTGGCCTGACAAAGTGAATTTAACATTTGAATTGGCGTGAATGATGGATACTTACACCAAGTCCTGCACTTTACAAAACTAGACAAAGATTTAATATGTTTTGCTTAGGTGTGTTTTATTTTTTATCAGTATCAATGGAAAAGAAAAATAAAATAGTAATATTCTGTTAGGGATATCAGGACTGCTGCTGGCTAGGGTGCCATCTCAGAGTGAAAGATGCAGTAACATAGGGCCCTGATCAGGAAGGAAGAGGGAGGGGGAGAGGGAGATGGTGACGAATCCTTGGCTTCTTGTGCTCCTCTCCTTTTTATCTGGGGACAGCAATGGTCTATCCCACAACCTTGGTTTTCTCTAAACCCCATACCAGTCCTCCATCTGTCATGTGGGGCTAGCATGGGATTCTGAAAATTAATGGCTGATTTTTATTCCTCTGGATACATCAGTTGCTTAGAGCACTAAAATGATGCGGATTGGTTTTGAAATGAAATGTCATGTGTGCAAGAACAGTGCATAGTAATTTGTTTAATTTAAATAATTGGGAGGAAGGGGCAGACATCTGAACTGCCTTTTATATGTAAATGAATGTTTATTGGACTTTTGGATGCTATGGAAGTACTATTTCTGAGGATGCATGATTCTAATACTGATCTTGAAAAAGGAATATATATCAGGCTGTAAAACATCCATGCCCCTTAGTTATTTTGGAGGCAATCACAAGTATATCAATCACGTATGGTAACAATGGATGCTGCTTTCTGTCCTTAAAAGTTATGAGGATGTCATTGTGTTCGAGAAAGTGCTTGGTGCACAGCCATCAGATTCCATCTCTCCATCGAAGAGGAGGTGTGATGAAGTAGAGACAGCACTTGGCAAGCCACAGGCAAACAGCATTCTCCTTATTTTTACAGATCTAATAGAGTAAAAGAATTAAATCATTTACTGAAAACATAATGAATAAACGAGTAAATGGATAAATAAAAATATAAATGAAATTTCTGAAGTAGCTCTTGGTGAGCCCGAACTCCCATATATCCAACATATTGTATCTGTAAATGAAAGACTTGTAAATTGTCAAATGCCTGAGGTTAACCACAGTGAATGCGCGCTCTCCTCCCTCCAAGCAATTGGCTGAAATAAGGGAAGTTAGAATTCCAGGGCTCCTTTGGGTCTGTGATTCTCCTTGTGGGTTCCTGGCGTTTTAGCAGGCCTTTTCCCGTGCTGCCTGCAGGCCCTGGAGGGCAAACCTGACACCTCTCTAGTGCATTCCTTCCTTTCTCCCTTCCTACCTGTTTACTCCCCAAGGCGGAGGGGCACTAACAGTCAGGTGCGACCCAGCAGGTGGAGTGGCTGAGCCGGCCCTAGGGCAACCCCAATATGCACTTGGCTGTGGGTGTGGGGTAATTTGGGTGGGAGCAACCTGGAGACTACCACCCCCGAGTCCTGCGCCTAGCTGGTGGGGTGTGTGCAGAAAGAGCGAGAATAAATAAGAGGTTTCCTCCGCCCAGCGACACTCACGGAGCCGGCGGCCGCCGCCCTGGGTGTTTGCCTGCCCTGTAGTCGGGGTTCCAGCCTGAGGAGTAGTTTCGTTTCCTGCTGGCTGCGGGATTAATTTCCAGGCACTCCCTCGGACGCCCGAGGCCTGGAAAAGGGGCGCAGGAGGAGACGGGAGACTCTTCTAGGGGCTGCCTGGCCCCGCAGCGCGGGGTTGATGGAACGGACCGCCCCGGGCAGCGGCGCTAGCTCCCAGCCATTGCTCTTGGCCTTCGCCCTGGGTAAGTGGCCGCGCTGGGCACTTAAGACCCAAGAGGAAAGTCTGGGGTGGAGTCGCAAGGAAGGCGAACCCTGATCCGTTCTCGCCTCTGGACCCGAGGGCGCACTGGTGCTGACTGGGGCGGGTCGGAGAACTTGGATGACTGAGAGGACGCTAGGTTAAGGGTCAGCAAACTGGGCACCTGTTGGGGCGGTCCCTGAGCGAGTGGGGAGACCCGAGGGCGGAAGGAATCCCGGGGACCCCGCCGCTGGTGCTGCAAACGTGGGCGCAGAACGGAGGACCGGGTACGTTGGGCTGGGGGGCCTTCCAAGCCTTAGGGGCTCCGTGGGGGCGCCGTGTCCGCGAGTGCGCAGGAGGGAAATCCACCAAAGAAGTAGCATGGGAGACTGGACCCAGCTGGGCATCCCGGGAGGAATTGGAAAGGGAACTCCTTGGCTTACGATGCAAGCGGGAAGCACCCCGCAAGGTGGAGGGCAATTTGATTGGGGGGGGGGGGGTGTTCCAGAGGTAGGCGTATGACCCCTGGAGAGACAGAGGAGCCGGCCATAGCCTGGGAAGGAATTATTACACCTATTTCTTGCTGGGGCAATTGGGAGGAGCTGGAGAAAAGACCAATTCTGAGACCTGAGTCTCCTGTCGCTGATAGGGAAGAGAAGGAAAGGGAAACAACGTTTTTCACTTAGGGCGCTATCCATGAGCCACATAGATGCTTTACTTGGAATACAGTCATGTGCCACTTAACAAGGGGATGCGCTCTGAGAAATGCCACCTTAGGCGACTTGCTCATTGTGCGAACATCATAGATGCGCTTACACAAACCTAGATGGTAGAGCCCACTACACACCTAGGCCATGCGGTGTAACTTATCATTATCAATATCATGTACTGTACATAATTGTATGTGTTATATTTTTATTAGACTGGCAACGCCGTTTTATTTACACCAGCATCTGTATATTATTTCCTGTTTTAAGGAGAAATTGGGCCTGGGGGGGGGGGCTTTTCTTCTCTTTGAAGGTTTAATCTGGTTTGATAAATTAAGGACCCTTAGGTGTGGACACCTGGTGTAAGGGGAGACCGGCTGGTGGGAGGAGTAGCAGGATGCTGGAACCCACCAGAGGCTCTCCTAACCACCTGGGGTGTGGGCGCTGGCACAGAGAGAGATGGAACTTCGGGTGCTGGGGAAGGTTTATGCAGCTGGAAGCAAGGCTCCCCTCGCCCTCCAGTGTGGTAAGGGAGCAGGAAAATCCTACTGCTTCAAGGTACCCCCTCTGCATCATGGTCGTTTTGTAGAAGGGGGAAGGAAAGGGAAACTGGCAGTATTTTGTGGTCTTAGCTGGGCTTAGCTTGAGGCACTAATGTGGGAGGAGAAAGAGTCTTCACAGCTGAAATGTCTACAGCTTAAAGCCTGGGTAGGGCTGGGATTTCCCTATGGAGGTAAAATAAATGGAATCTAAATGGAAACTTTTATTTGGCTGTGTCCTTGGAGTTAGAGGGGTGGCTAAAATGGTATCGTGCTCTTGGTTGGAAGTGGATGAGACTTAGAACCATGGTTAGAGAGAAGGGACTGACGTAACAAATCCTGCAGAGGAAGAAGTGATGTGGAGCCTAAAGAGCAATGGGTCTGAGAATTAGGCCCAGAAACAGTACTGATGCTTTGCCGGTACTGGATGAACGTGGCCTTCTCTCCCTCCACCTTGTCTGGACTGTCCGACAGTCAAAGTATGTATTTACTGAGAATCTGCTACAGTCAGCAAGATACTAGAGTACAGGGGATAGGGGTGGGATGAGGGCTCAAGAAATTCCTAAGACATAGTTTCTAAGACGTGATTCCTACCCTAAGAGATGCTATGTTGAATTTGGGAATGCAAGACTAACAGCTATGACACAATTAGAGAAAAGTCGTGAAACCAGGGAAGGGAGATCTACCTCCTACATAAGCTTCCACAGTGAGGGATGGAGTAGTTGGGAACAGCTGCATGGAGGATGGGAGTGGGTGCCTTGAAGCTTGGGTAGGATTTGAAATAGTAGGGAAGAGAGACCAATGATAGAAAAGGGGAAAAGCATTTAGTGAAGCGCTGGCGATGGAAATAAGACTGCTTTACTGGAGAGACAGGTAATCAGCCTGCCAGAAAGTAGAATTTATGGGATGCAAAGAGATTATGAAGAGCCAAAAAAACCACATTAAAGTATTTGGACACGAATCAATAAACAGTTAAACACACACCATCATAGTTCTTGAATACAGGAGTGATATGATGCAAACAAAGATTTAAGGAGATAAATCTGGTGGGGGGGCAGGTGCAGTGTAGGAGGAGGGGAGGGCAGCTGTGGGCCAGAGGACCTGGTTGTCTCATAGGTGCGATCCAGGCATGAGCTAGTCCAGGCCTAGATTAGGGTGATGTGCCAGCAGAAATGTTATGGTAGAAATGATTATTCCAAGTTGATGGACATTCTTTCCCCTTTACTATCACACAGTGCTTTATTTTTTTCTCAAAACCGGTCAAAAGGCAGGAATGAAAAAATAAAAATCTCTAAATCTAGTACTATTGTATACTCAGGGTAACCTAAATGTACAACTGCCCTGTTGAATGTTTAGTTTAGGGAATTGAATCCAGTCTTCTTAGATCCCCTAAAAGCTCCACTCCTTGCAAAACGTAGTTTGTTGACATCAGTGTTTCAAGTGGTCTTCTTTCTCCCATGCACACTTTACTTTTAATTCTCATTCCCAATTTAAGTCTCATGTTATTTTACTTATTTTTTGAAAGGAATGTGAGCAATGTGCTGTGTTATCCACGTGTGTGTGTGTGTGCGTGTGTCACAGTGAAAAGTGCCTTGAAAATCGGCACTGAGCAGACATGAGACCTGGTTCCAACTCTGCACACCAGAACTCTAATATATATGTAAATTATAGCTTTCTGGGCATTGTTTTTCTTATTTGTAAAATGAAGGGGTTGCTTTAGATGAAACTAAGGTTCTTACCACTTGATATGCTACTGATCTTTAACCAACATTTCTATTGGGATATTTAAGAGAAAACATTTTTACAATAGTATTTAGCTTCCATTTACTTTGTAATGGGATCTTTGTTTCATGCAAATGTTTTCATCACAGAAAGACTCATGGATGCTTGATTCTTTAAGAAATATGGTAAAGGTGAAACAACTTTGTTTCAAGTGGGTTTTTTTTATCTTAAAGAAATTGGATCATTCATTGTAATTCAGTTTTTTGTTTTGTTTTGTTTTGTTTTTTTAGTTTCTCCCTCTCATCCACTTGCTATATAACACTAAAGCTAAAATTATAACCAGTGAAAAAGGGGGAAAATATTTCTTTAAAAAAAAGCGTGAGTTTTAAGGTCAAAAATATGTTTTCCTTATTAAAATCTAGAACATCAATGTTTGTAAGTTGGTTTTAAGTTCTGCTTGAAAACATGAATTCATTCATGATGTAATATCTAGCTCTCAAGTTTCAAAGCAGGTGGTGGCAGCAGGTAAAATTCCCATTGTACAAATGAAGTGACGGAAACCCCAAACTCTGAAAGATTTGCCTCTTCAGATGTAATTTTGGCTCAGAAGAACATTGGAAGTTATTTTTTTCCTGTTCAAAAACCTTAGGTTTCACAGGCCACACTTGCATATTCTACATATTCTAACAACTGTTACAAATCACTTTTTGCTACTGCTCCATTCCTACCTGTTGTGTGGAAATTCCCAAATAATTCTGGAAGACCCGAATACTGCAGGCACAACTTTGTGGCGCCCACTCAAGGTGCCCTGCTGATGCTTGGCCTTCCAATGTCTGTGCCCAAATTGAAGATGCAGAGGACAGAGAGGACTTATGTCTGTCCCAGGGACCCAAGCCTCTGGCACTGTATGATGTCTGTGGAGACTGCCCACCCCAATCCTCCTGTGCTCCTTACGTCCACAGAGAGCCCGGTGCGAAAACCTAATCTTGGTTTTTTTCACCCTTTTATTGTAGTCAGCTCATGTCAGGACATAGACATGAATGTCACCAGGAGGCTGGGCCAGGGGATGGTCAGAGGGACAGACACTAAGCTGTACCCCATGTCACCCCTCTGGTCCATGAACCATGCTTGTAAGCGTCTCCTTTAGAATCAGTGTCTTCCCAGGAGGATCCATACAAGCCAGAATACAGGCTGCATGCAGTTTAGGTGTAAGCCCTGATCATGATACACTTCCAAAGCTGCTCTGACAGACCTCGGGATCCACAAAAAATTTGTAGTCCAGTTGGTCAGGAGTACTCCAAAGTACAATAAGAGGAAAGCAACCTGATTAAAATGGGTATGCTTTCTACTGCTCATTACTGCTAGTTTTCCCAGGCATATTTGTATTTTTAAATAGGGATCTCAGTGGCTCAAATGCATTTCTACTTGTCAAATTCAAAGAAATAAGGAGAGAATTTTTTAGATGGTTGAGGAGAGATGGGGTATTTAATCTTAATTCACATCAGTTAGGTAATAACCTACTTTGATTATCAGCAAGGCTAAATCAAATAGCCATGAAATATTTAAATTCATTCTTTACATTTTTTTGAGGCTATGTAGTATATTATTTACCTGACCTATAGACTAGAAGCATTAATTCCAAAACAGTGACAAAAAGTATAACAATGTTTGTGTTCAGCCTTTTTACTGGTATTTCAGAGTACCCAAGTTGGTTGTGTAACAGCCTGAGTTACTAATACAACCTTTCCCTCTGCAAAATCACGGATTTATTCATTCATTTAGCCTTACTTAATAATGACATGCCAGGGGGCCTTTTCTTGGGAATGTAATACTAATGGATAATGGGTAACTGTTGAGGTATTTTTCAATATGGGAATATTACAGATCATGCAGTGGTTTAAATACTGGTTTTACTGTGCAGAGTGGATCAGAAAAAGAGAGATGAATATAATAACAGTAAGTAAAGAGAAAGCTGCTGTTAACTAGCCCAGAAAGTCTGAACCAGGCAACAAAGAGAAGGAAATAAATTCAATATATGTTTCCAAGCGAGAATTTATAGGATATAATGACAAGTCCAGTGTAAGTAAGGAAGGGGAAAGAAAAAGTAAATCTGTCTCTAAGACTGATAAACTGAGAGAGAAAAGGAATTTACAGTATCACATGTGAATGAGAGCTTTTTTTGTGTGTGAGTATGTGAACTGTTTTGGAGACATTCAAATGTCCTATGAACATTAGGAAACATAGAAGTTGACTTCAAATTATAGCAATAGAACCCAAATCTGATTCTTCTCCCAAGAAATGTAAAAAGTACAGGTTATTGGGCCTCTCCCCAGACCTATTAAAGTCTGGTTAACATGTTCCTATGAATCTAACTGTTTAAAGACTTTCCAAGAGAAGAAAAAACTTTCCTTACAGAATAATGGCAAATTATATATGTAGATAATGCCTCTCTAGGAGGTGGAGCTTAATTCCTTGCCCCGTTTGAATGTAGGCTAGATGTAGTGACTTGCTTCCAAAGAACAGAGCATGAAAAGGGAAAAAATAGAATCTGGCAAACACTACCTTACCCAGGAGCTCAGGGTTAACATCACCAATGATATCGTGTGGATATCATGTACCTCTCGTATGCGACGAGAGGAACGCTCCTCTCTAGAGTTCACTCTAAAAACCCCAAATCCAATCATTATAAAAACATTAGAAAAACTCAAAATTGAATGCCATTCTACAAAACGCCTGGCAAGTACTCATTAAAATTGTTAATGAAGTCATAGAAAACGAGGAAAGACTGAGAACCTGTCACAGACCAGGGGACGCTAAGAATCTTGACAGAGAAAAAGGACATTCATGGAAAAGTTGTGAAATCAGAATCAAGTCTTGAGTTTGGTCAATAGTAATGCATCACTGTGGATTCTTCGTTTTGATAAATGTACCACTGTAATGTAAGATGGTAACATTAGAGGAAATGGGAGTAGGTGAGGAGTATATCGGAATGCTCTGTACTTTGCAACTCTTCTCTACAGGCACCTCTCGCTTTTTAAAAGTTCGCTTTATGCTACTTCACTTTTATGAAAGCTCTACATTAGTAGTATTAGGTTGGTGCAAAAATAATTGCGGTTTTTGCAATTGTTTGTAACCTTTTAAACTGCAATTACTTTTGCACCAACCTAATACCTGTTTTCGCTAGGTGAAAAGAAATCTGAAGAGGATTTGAGCTTTTGTGAAAAACAGGTAAAAGGTTAAAATAGTGTTTGTTTTGTAGCAGCTGTTATAGAGGCAGTGCACACTCTGAGAAGTGAGTGCCACCAAGTTCCTTCCCGAGGAACTTGGTGAGCTACACGTAGCATCTCAGCATCAACTTGCCATAACTTTGAACTGTGTCTGTGAGCATCCGTGCTTTATCTCGATTTATTTTGCACCTCTGTTAGCAAGACGTGTTCTAAGGTAATTGCTTCTCACTTTATGCCATTTCAGCTTATGAAAGATTTCATAGGAATATTTTACTTCTGGATAGTGGGGAAAACCTGTATCACAAAATAAAGGTTATTATTTTCTTGAAGGCTCTACAGGAGATTCTAATAACTAGCCAGTTTGGACAATCACCTAGTGAGAAAACTGAGCTGAAAATATAAATGAATAATTTAGCCGATTATAATTTCGGGATCTAGCACATGATAAATCCTCATTAAATATTTGTTCAAATACTGAGTCCATGAGTATTTTGTGAGATTGAATAACGTTAAAAAAAGATACAAAAGCAAATCCCAGATACAGAAAATAGAAAGAAGGTTGCCAGGGGCCAGGAGAGGAGGGATTGAGGAGTTATTGTTTAGTGGGTATAGAGATTCAGTTTGCAAGCTGAAAATAGTTCTGGAATGGATGGTGGTGATGGTTGTACAACAGTGTAAATGTGTTTAATACCACTGAACTGTGCATTTAAAAATGGTTAAATTAGTAAATTTTGTTATGTGTGTTTAACTACAATAAAAAATTGGGGGAAAAAGAGGGACTACAGTAGTGTTAATGGCACCCACATTTATGGTGAGGGAGTCAGAAATAGAGCTGGCAGAGTTGACTGAAAATGGAAGGATAATTCTGGCGGATTGTACATGGAAGATTTGGGAAGGTCAACAGTATCAAATACTATGGAGACAGAGGACGCTGAGGCGCAAGAAGAGGCTTCTGACGAGTGAACTATGAGGAAATCATTGGTGGTCTTGAAAGACCAGAGACAGATTGGTGGTAACTAAAGAAACTACACACACACACACACACACACACACACACACAACTGGGAAGATAGGAGTTGGAGTGGTGAATAGAAAAGCGAAAGTTTTGGTTTATGAGAGCCAACTTCAAATAGTGGAAAAGTTGTCTCAACAAAGGTTTCCTCTGTTTACTTCAGAGGGCCCAACTTGAATTAATAAATTCCAGGAAGATAGCTCTTACCTTAATTTAGGAGGAATTTTCTCCCAAGTAGAACTTTGAAAAATGAAATCAGCTGCCTTGGGATGTGGATGTTTGTGGTCTGGATGGCACTTACAGGAAGTTGTGTAGAGATGATTCTTAGGTGAGGTAGGTGGACCAAATGACTACCTAGCATTCTTTTTTTTTTTTTAATTTATTGGGGTGACAATTGTTAGTAAAATTACATAGATTTCAGGTGTACAATTCTGTATTACATCATCTATAAATCCCATTGTGTGTTCACCACCCAGAGTCAGTTCTCCTTCCATCACCATATATTTGGTCCCCCTTACCCTCATCTCCCACCTAAGAACTCAGGATGATTTTACCACACTTTGAGAATGGTAGGTAGGTCGAGTTTTGGAGGTTGGTAGGTAGAGTTTCAAACTAAGAAATTGTCAGTAGATTTCTCTGGGGGAAAAAAAAGAGGCAGGGCACTTGGAGACCTGGGAAACCAATGGTGAAGAATTAATAAAAACAAAAATTAAAAGAAAATTACTTGTTTTTCCCCTCAAAACTGGATTCAGTGACCACGTCTTCTCATCTTGAAGTATAGTACCAATCTTATGCCCCATGCTCAGATTTTGCCTTAAAGACTCTGTATTCTTTATATTTTACCATCAATTAGGATAATAATTATCAGTTGGCCTCCAATTGTGAAGGGAAAAAATCCCCAGCATAACTATAATTGATAAATTATATTGACAAAATCTTCAAATATTTCAGAAGACACATTTCTAACATTGCCACCCTATGATAGAAAACATCTGTGAGAAAATTCCCTATTTTTAGATAAATGACAATTATCCTGTAATAGAGGGTCAAAAGAGTGACTGGAAATTTGATTTAGATGTGAGATAAAACTACACATAAGAATAATAAACTACACTTGTCATTTGCCTTTGCAGAAGCATAACAAAGGAAAAGCATCCCATTCTTTCCTACTGATTTCTGTATAAGAGCATTCCCACTATTAAATATTTACTGAGTGGTTTTCTAGACTAGTCAGATTCTTTATTGGGTCTCTGTCTTTCAGGATGTGGTGAACAGACATTGCAAAGCTTCAACTATTTGTTAATGAGTCTTATTTTCATAGGTCACACAAGGGAATCGTTTGAATTATTTCACAGTCATACCGTGCGTATCAAAAAGGCCTTTGTTTCTTAATTCTGTGTATAATTCTTCACTGTAGCTGGGCAGCTTTACCCTGTCTTCCAAACACCAAGCTCTGTGGGACTGCCTTTGGTCCTGTTTAGTTCCCAGCTTCTGTGAAACTTTTCCCAATGATCTCTTCGCTTAACGCATTGCCTCTTGTTGGAATTCCAGTAGAATTTATTTCCTATATACCTGGCACTTAACATATACAGCCTGATATTTATTTGTTTATTTGTTTATATATCTTGTCTCTGCAAATGGTTTTTATCAGTAAAGATAATGATGGATTAATGTTACGTTGGGTTGGCTTACCCTGACTCACTGTAAGGGCCTAAATTCTGGAGTTTCTTTCAGGTCAGGTAAGCAGCTACTCCAAAATCCTATGTTCTTTTCTTTACCATTATTAAAGTTTGATGACTAAACATGGATCAAAGGCTGTGTTATCGCTAGATCCAGAGGCCAACTCCACCATTCCTCCTCACTTTGCAGTCATGTAATCCTCCCCGATAAGAAATTGTTCGTTATTCTTGATTCCTTTTGCCTCCTCTCTTTGAACTATTATGGAAATTCAGTGAGCCTCAAGGTTTTCATTTAAAGTATTACAATGTCTGACTGTCTGATCTGGTCTTATCATAAAGGAATGGGAATCAAAAAGTCAAGTTTCGTTGATTTCTAAATAGCTAGCTATAGGTTATTATGTGGTCCCGTTCAATTTAGCCATTGTTGTCACAGATGAAATAACAATCATAGTGAAAAATAAAGAGGTTGATTTACTAGCAAAGGTATTGTAGTGTTGACAGGTTTCAGATATATGAGTTAGTTTATGTGTGACAGGTTGTTAAATTGCTTCCTTCTTTAGGCTTTAAAAATAATAAATTTGTGCAGTACTTTTATGAGCTAAGAAAAAGTGTTATCCATCATTCTTATCCTTTCTTAAATAGCAAGCTATTGTTTCTGCCATTTGGAATATAATACTATATTGGTGGAGAAAGGAGTTCATATTATATTATATTTCACTTTCCTAATTTTGACTGGACATAATCTATTTGTGAAGACCCTCTTCTTGTTTCTCTGCTCTTGTCTCTGTCTCCCCTCATGGTCCTGAAGCCTGTCTTTTAGTTTTGTAGAACAGGTAGTTCTCCAGGTGATTTGAGAGACCTTGGAAAAAATCCCTCCTTGTCCTGGAACATGGATCTCCATGACATGTCCTGATGCCCCAAATCCTCTGTATTGGGATGCAAACATTGTGCTCCCCTTAAAATCCCTTAAACTACCTCCTTTGTCTCTTGCTGATCTCCCCACTCATATCAGGTCACCCATCTTTATAGACTTGGATACAAGATCGTGTCCCAGGGCACGAGTTCTGGCCTCTCCCTCACCAAGGGGCCAGAGAATGAGGGAGTTAGCACCCTGTACGGGGTATTTTGTCCAATCAAAAATGGGTGATGAAAATGATTGGGACAAATTCCTCCTTCATTCTTTCTCCAAGGACTCATTCAAGATGCAGCTCCTTTTTGAACACTTTATGTAGCCCCATATGAGGGAACATGTCATCTGAGCAAATTTCTGTGTCTCTGTGGCTCACTTTGGAGCTGCACCCAGAATGATGAGTACACACTTTACATTGCTGTGCCTCTTTTCTACTCTTCATTTCTTTTTTTCTCTTCTCATGGCCCAGAGCTTGTATCTCCCAAATAAAGTGATAACCCCTTAATCTGTATCTTGGGCTCTGCTTTTTAGAAGACCCAGGTTGGGACACTTGATTCTAGTATATTTCTTTTGAGTTGAGTAATTTCTCTCCTTGCAGATCTGCTTTAAAATCAAATACATTTAGAAAGGGAAATATATTAAAGAATTATGTTCTACCTGGGGGAATGTTGAAGTAGTATGAGGATTCTGGTTTATAGGAGGGCGAAAGACAACAACAACAATAACAACAAATACAAAAAGAGTCAACAAAAAAGGATGGAGAAGAACACCGATGTCAAACTTCACCTTATTTCACAGTTTTTGTCTCAGCCAACTACAAGGCCAATGTTAAACATCATTTCCACTCCCTAATATTTTTTCAACTCCATATTAGATGTCATCTCTTTTTGGACTTGGAAAATGTTCTGTGTATAGGATACATACCCAAGGTTCTGATTTTATTCTTGACAGTAAAGATACAATGGGAAAATTGCTCCCAGATGCTAATAGTTTTTACTCCGAATGTTGATTCAAACTTTTAAAACTTTATTAACTCTATTTTTCCAAAATTAGAGATGATTTATAATCTACTTTGTTTTCAAATACTAGTACATATAAGATATGACTTTATCTGCTAGATTTGTGTCACTGAATCATTTAACCAACCAAGTGAATCAGTAATCCAGTTTGACATAAACAATATGCTGAGTCACTGGTAGAACTGTACTGAGAATACAAAGAACCATACATGTAGATAATGCCATATTTCTGTTAATCAGTTGAGGCACATTCATTTCAAAACTCTTTTAAAAGCATTGAAAAGAAACAGCATGTGGAAAGACCAACATACAGTTTTGCCTCACTAAGTACATATATATAAGCACACTTGCAGAGGTGTGTAGTATGCACTGTGTGTGTGTATATGTGTGTGTGTGTTGTAATTTGTTTCAGAAACATATTTTATACACAAGTCAAATTATACCATAAATGTTGAAATTTACCAATATCTATTTATGAGAGTGATAATCTATTCTACCAGAGTAATTAGAATTCTTGTTTTACTTCAGGCCTCTTACACCTGCTATTTTGTTGAGTGACTTACCCTGTGCAAGGCATTACCCAGGTTAATAATTCATGTCTCACTTTTTTCATTTCTTTAAACACATAGCTGAATCTTTAGCACGTAAGTTACATTTTATGGGCCTAAGTTTATGGATGAGGACCCAGAAGTTCAATGTTGAGTAATTTAATCATAATCACAAAGCTAGTGATTAAAAGGTACATCCAGGATTCAAATCCAGCTCCATTTGTCTCCAAACCTATCCTTTACCCATCAACCTATACTGCTTCCCTCTAAAATAAATGAAATTTCAAGGATTTGATCATGAAATACTCTTCCAATTTCTGCTTATATTCATAGATTAATAACTTCTCCTTTGATTTACAGTTGGATCTTTTAATGGGAGATGAAGTGAGGTTCAGATCCTAAAATAAGATTGATAAGATATCATAAGAAATCACTGAGTTCAGTAGACACAAGTAGATGTTAGGATATCTAAAAAGATATCCTAAATCATCAGAAAATAGATGAATGGACATTTTGTGATAATGTTATATTTATTTTTAAAATATAAAATGCACTTGGCTCTAAAAATGGAAAATTCAGCTCAGAGATGAGGCAAGTACAACGTACATAACTGTTTAGGTTGGTCACATTTGATCTTTTTAAATAGTTGACTCAGCTGGTGTATGACTTACCTCAGCATTAGCAGTAACTTTGAGACAGTGGGTCATGCTCCTTGTCATGTGTTTCTTTCAATGCTTGTATTGTTCCCAATGATCTCATTCCCCATGATAGCTGACAGGGAGAATACTTTTAATACATTCAGTAATTTTTAATTTGGGAATCTCAGCATGTATAAAAGTAAATGGAGCTGTGACTTACTAAAGCAGAAATTAGTTCTTTTTCCTTTTTGTCTTTAATTTTATGTGTATGAAGTTGGTATTTAGAAACTAGCCCTGGAAATACAGACTCAATTTTCAATCACTTAGCAAATACCGCTAATCTAACATTATTTTGTTTTATTTTGTTTTTATTGCTTTGATGCATCTGAGAAATTCTTCAGGTCACGTGAAGCAGGGAAGTGTGGTTGAATGAAAGGATAAGAAATAGAAAAATTGTGAAATATTTGAATGATAGGTGAAATCTAACACAATAACATTTAAAAGGGCCAAGTGTAAAATCTCTTTTTTTAGGTAAAAAATAGAAATGAAGCAAAACAGAATGACAAAAAATAAGAAATAAACCCATCAATACACTGCTTCTCAGTAGTACATAGGATTTAGGAACTTTATTTTATTGTAAGCAGAATAAAACCCCAGTTTTTAATGGGACAACTGAAAAAAGCTGATATACTATATGGCTGCCTTACCAGAAATACAAGTTCTGATAATTAAGTTCATGAACTTGTTGCAATGATGTTGCTAAACTTTTTTGTTATCAGAGGGATTATTCATCATGAATTTGTACCAAACAGACAAATGGTTAACCAAGTTTACTATTTGGAAGTGCTGAAAAGGCTGCGTGAAAAAGTTAGACGACCTGAATTTTTTGCCAACAATTCATGGCTCTTGCATCACGACAATGTACCAGCTCACATGGCACTGTCTGTGAGGGAGTTTTTAGCCAGTAAACAAATAACTGTATTGGAACACTCTCCCTACTCACCTAAGCTGGCCACCAATGACTTCTTTCTTTACCCAAAGACAAAGGAAATATTGAAAGGAAGACAGTTTGATGACATTCAGGACATCAAAGGTAATACAATGACAGCTTTGATGGCCATTCCAGAAAAAGAGTTCCAAAATTGCTTTGAAGAGTGAACTAGGCACTGGCATAGCTTCCCAAGGGGAGTACTTTAAAGGTGACCATAGTGATATTCAGCAATGAGGTATGTAGCACTTTTTCTAGGATAAGTTTGCAAACATAATTGTCGGACCTCGTATGGTACCCCCAGTGTGGAGACTAAGAGTCCCGCTCTATTCTGTCTTTGCCAGGCCATGTGAAATGGCACTTTATTTTGACTTTGCACATAGGGGACAATGACAATGCTTTTGAGGGTCTTGAGGATGTCAAGTAAAATATAGTTGAAGGAACCAGGATGTTTAGCCTGAAGAAGATAAAATCTTTCAATAAAACTTGATGGCTGTCTTCAAATAAAATCTATCATGCAAAAGAGATATTAAAGTTATTCTAGGTGATTCTATTGAGCAGAGTAAATTTTCAGAAAGGCAAAAACCAGCTCAACAACAAGAAGCATTTGCAGAGCTTTAGAAATAGGTGCCTAATAATTTTTGGACTGAACTAATGACTGTGATTGAAAGAATGGTCTCACTGAAACTGGATGCCTTAAGACAATAAAGTCTCTCTACTGAAATTTTAAAGATGAGATTGATACATTCTCCCAAGGGATGATTTTGGAGAGTTGAGAGTTGGTGGGTAAGAAATTTTAATACCTTTAAGGTTCTTACTAATTCTGAAATATATGAATCGTGACCCTTTTGAATAAAAATCTTATAATTATAATTACATTTGCGATAACCCTATACCACATAAGGCCATTTTCTGAGACAGTAAGGGTTAGGACTTCAACATATGAATTTGGGTGTGTGTTGGGGGGTGGGGTACGGTGACACAATTCAACCCATTACATGGTCCTAGTAGTAAATTGGTGCTACTTAGAATATTTGTAAATAAAGATAAATTTGTAAATTTGTACTAATTATTATATTTATTTCCAAAGTGCAGAAAGACTGTGGCAAATTATCACTAAATAAGCTGGTTACTGGGGAAAAATTGTAAGGAAGTCAGTGTTTTACGACTATCTTGTGGGGTCATATATGACACCATAATCTTTGTCCTCTAAGTGATGTGTGGGACCAGTGAAAGCCCTTTAGTCAAAGATAGGAGCTCTTTTCTCTATTCTTCTGTCATACTTTGTTTTTATTTGTCCCCTCTGAGTCTCAAAGCGCTTGCGTAGAAATGACCATACATCTTTGTATTCTAGTATCTAGCACAGTGCTCAGTTTTAGGTGCTCGAAAGATATTACTCTTTTATTGTCACCAGAATTTCCCTAAGAAGAGTGTAGATTAATTTGAGATGTATTAACATTAGTCACCCAGACCCTACTTATCACTTGGAGATGTGAAGTGATGAGGACAATAGAAACCTACACTATTTGAATTAGATAAAACACATTTTATAAACAAATTTTACATGTTCACCATGGTTTCTGACCATCTATTGACAGATTTCTATTTTTTGAAGGAGGCGGGATTAAGATAAAATGATTTCTTCTGGAAAATACGCACATTATCTATCTATCTATCTATCTATCTATCTATCTATCTATCTATCTATATTTATCTATCTACCTACCTATCTATCTCCATGACACTAGATTGTAAATATCTGGCCTATGGTAGGCACTTAGTAAATAGTTGGAGGAGAAAAAAAGAGGACTAAGAAGGAAGAAGAGATGATGAACGAGAAAGAAAAGGAGGTGAAACAAAGGAAGGGAAAGAGAAGAATAATGAGAAAGAGGGTAGAAGAAAGGAAGAGAGTGGAGAAAGGGGCATGGGAGAGAGAGAGAGAGAAAAATGGTATCAGTGATTAGATCACCCTGTAATTGGTACATAGGGCTGTAGGAGTTCCCTGTCATGATTAATGCAACTTAGTCTGACATGGTTCCATAAAGATAGACTTGATTCCGCACCCATCAGCCACTGCTGATTCATTTGTTATGTGAGTTTTATGGGGACTCCCTTTATTTCATGTGCACAGTCATATAGGAAGGTGTTCTATAAATTTGTCCAATATTTCTAGGCATCTGAAGAAGGGTTTTGTTTTCCACATCTAAGTGCCATATTTTCTTTTATTTTTCTCTAAAATACAATCCATACTTTCACTGATGAAGATAATTATTATTGCCTTTCTGCAATGTGAGGATACAAAAGAACATGACAGTCCACATGTCAGAAGTGGACCCTCAACTAAACCAGGCCATGCTGGCACCCTAATCTCAGACTTCCAGGCTCCAGAACTGTGAGAAATAAATTTCTGTTGTTTATAAGTCAAGTAATAATAATAATGATTATTATAACAATGTATTTTTAAATTTTTATTATATATTTTTTTCATTTGCTTTTCATGAACAATTATGGGATGGGCAAGGAACCTATTATCCTAACTTTTCTTGAGGAAAAGGTCAGGATAGTTTGTTAATTAACTCAAGGTCACATAGTGAATTAATGACTGAGTCTGGTGATTTTTCCACAATATAATGGTACTTGCCTTAAGAAATAATTTTAAGAAGTCAAAATTTGAACCTTTGAGGCCTTGCAATTGATTTAGATGAAAATAACGGATTCAAAATGAAAGCTATATATTGGATTAAAACAGGTTGGAGAGAATTACATTGGTTTTCAACCAGAAAAATTTTCCTCCTTGGAGACATTTGGCAATGTCTGGAGACGTTTTTTGAGCATGACAACTCAGGAATAGAGGGCGAGGGTGGTGGTGGCATACTACTGGCATTTAGAGGGTAAAAGCTACGGATACTACTAGTCATCCTTTGATGCACAGCCTCCCACAACAAAGTATTAGCCAGCACAAAATATCAATAGTGTAAAATTGAGAAACCCGCTGGGTGTTTCCCATTCATTAAATCAGAACTTGAATTTCCTTGAACAATGAGGTGAGATGTATAGAATATAAAATACCTTTAAGCTCTTATTTTCTAAAGACTTTTCATTCATTTAAAATGAAGTTATATTTGCCAAAATTGCTAACTTTGACTGCAAAGGATTATACAGTAGTCCCCCTTATCTACAGTTTCATTTTCTGTGGTTCCAGTTACCTGCAGTCAACCATAATCCGAAAATATTAAATGGACAATTTCAGAAAGAAACAATTCATGAATTTTAAATTGTGCACCATTCTGAGTAGCATGATGACATCTCGCATCATCCTGCTTCAGGGAAGTGCATTATCTTTTTGTCCAGTGTGTCCACGCTGTATAAGTTCCCTGCCCTTTAGTCACACAGTAGCCATCTTGGTTATCAGATCAACTGTCACGGTATTGTAGTGCTTGTGTTCAAGTAACCCTTATTTTACTTAATAATGCCACATTCACGTAACTTATATTACAGTATATTGTTATAATTGTTCTATTTTATTAGTTCCTGTTATTAATCTCTTACTGTGCCTAATTTATAAATTAAACTTTATTATAGTTATGTATATACAGGAACAAGCACAGTATGTAGGGGTCGGGACTATCCGTGGTTTCAGGCATCCCCGGGGAGTCCTGGAACTTATTTCCCACAGATAAGTGGGGACTACTGTAATTGTAGAAGAGGCCCTGCCTTTCACACTAAACTTTGCAACTTTTTCTGCCTCTATTGGTATTCACCCTCTGCCTCTCTACTATACCTTTGGCTTCTTCCTGTCAATTTTCTCTCACATTTAAAAAAAACAAAGCAACTTTCTTTTTTTCTGTTCATATTGACTAATCTCATCCCTCTGTTTCGCAGTTCAACATCTTTAAAAAGTAATCTGCCATAATTTATGCACTCTTCATGTCACTAATATTACTAGTGCTTTCTGCTTTCCAGTGTGTGTGTTTCTATTCTTATCCTGAGTTCTCCATCATTTTTTTTTTTTATACTGTTGATCAAATTCTTCCAGAAAAACTCTTTCCTTACCTCTGTGGCTGCACCTTCTCAGTCACTTGAGGACATTTTTCTTTCTGCTACTCTGTCTTATTGGTATTCTTCAGGATTCTGTCCTTAATCAGCTTTCTCTTTTCACACGGCACTTTCTAAGAAACCCACTTCCATAGCATGAAATATGAGTTTATTTGCCAGGACTCCCAAATATAGAACCTGTAGCTTTGGCTTCCCTCTTAAGTTCCAGACCTAGTAGCCATGTTATCTCCTAGATAAGCCACAATCCATTTCAAATCTCATAATGTTCAAAATTGAATTTCTCTCTCTATGGCTGTCTTAACCACTTTTGGCTGCTATAACAAAATGCCATAGACTGGGTGGTTTGTAAACAACAAACATTCATTTCTCAGAGTTCTGGAGTCTAGGAAGTCCAAAATGAAGGCGCCGGCAGATTGAGTATCTGGTGAGAGCCTGCTTCTCGGTTCATAGACAGCCATCTCTCTGTGTGCTCACATGGCGGAAGGTACAGGAATTCTCCAGGGTCTCTTCTGAGGGCCCTGATTACATTCACAAAGGCTCTATGCTCCTGACCAAGTGACCTCCCAAAGGCTCTGCTTCCTAACGTCATCACATTGGGATTTAGGCCTCAACAAAAAAAATTCAGTCTGTAGCAATCCTCGACTTGTCTTTTTGTATACCTAGTATCTGTGATTGGTACCACAACGCAGCAAGTCACTCAAGCCACAAACTCTGGAGTCCTCTGATTCCTTTTTCCTCACTTCCCACCCTATTCCCCTATCCTACCAGTCACTGAATCCTTTATATTTTACATTGTAAATAATCTTTTGTAGTTATTCCTTTTTTGCATATCCAGTGTCACCACCTTGGTTTAGGTGTGTCTGAATCATCTGTATTGGTATTAAACTAATCTTTTCAATAGATATGTGTGTATATATATATGTGTATATATATATATATATATATATATATATATATATATATATATATGTAATTATCTTTTTTCTCACTTAAAACTTTTCGATGGCCCCATTTTACCTGTACAACAGAATTCAAACCCATTAATATGGCTCTTAGGACATTTGTTCCTTACTTGCTCTCCAGCATCCTCTTCCATCACAATCCCAACCCACCCTCCAGACAAGCTAGACAAGTTGTATTAGTCATGCCATGTCTTTTTACAAGCTGTCCTTTTTGTTTAGCATGCTCTGATTAATCATAACTTTATTTTTCCTTTACTTAAAAATTAATTTTATTTTTAATAATGTATATGGATTTTTAAAAACCATATAGTACTGAACGGTTTATAACAGCAAATAGCAGATCATCACACCGCACCATCCTGCCTCTGTATCTCCCTAGAAGCAGCCACTTTTGATTCTTTTAGGTGTTTCTTCTGCATTCACCTCTGTCTTGAGAAATAATTTGCTGGTAACACTATTTCTTGACTTGTCAAGTTTAGGCTTTACCTAGTAAGTTTCTCTTCTCTCAGAATTCCGGTATAATTACTATGGGGGTGATACTCAGAACATTTCACCAGCACAGAACAGATATTGATTAATCACAACCAGTTTTCCCACATGGCATATGTGGGCTAATTACTGGCTGTGGTTTTACGACAATTTTTTGTTAAATTATCAGTATTTACATTATTATTACCATGTAAATATTGTCCACTGCTGAAACAAATAATAAACTATGATTATGTTATCTTGCTTACACCATTTTAATTTTCTAGAAATTATTAATCGGTACCTTAAAGTAACCATTTATTCCTCATTAAAACCTTACCATCTTCTCCATGAAGTCTTTGCTGCTGGGCTGAGCTGATTCTCTATCCCGTGTTACTACCTCTGTTGTTGTGCTTATTACACTGTACCTTGAAGATTTGCATGTCTATCTTCATTATCAGAACATGAGCCCCTTGAGGTCAGTGAAAATATATGTTACCTTTGAACCATCAGTGTCTTGCACCAGCATCAGACACATACTGCTTAATAAATATTTGTTGAATGGTGGAGAGGACAGGAGTGTCCTTTCTGTTTGAAGCAGCCCTGTGTATTGAGTAGATGGTTTTGTGACCATTTCTCTGATTTCTGAGTCACTTCATACAGATTACAAGATGCAATGCCTGTCAGGGTCTGGGCAGTTAAAATACATGAGTGCAGCAAGCCTGATGGGGTGTGGGGCATTTAAAGGTATCACCTGCTAGTTAGCTCCAGCCAGTTGTTGCCATGGAGGCGTTTCAGACCTATGTTGCCAGACTTACTGCTTTTTCAATGGAAACAGGAAAAGCCACGTTTGATATGGACTGTCCTGATTTAGTTTTTAAAAACTATGCAGACTTAGAAAATGTTTCTTCAGGCTGGATTTGGTTTATGGCCACCAGCTTATGACGTGAAGATAGTTGGGTGGGAGGAGAAAGTGCACGCTGCCCCCGTGCCCTGTAGGTGGGGTCTGGTTTACCCTTGGATGCCTTCTCTGCAGAGGCTCTTCCTGGTGGCATCCCTTCACCAGCTGATACCAGCATGTGGAGTGAGCCTGAGCAGAAGGGAGCCTGGGCACAGGCCCCAGCCTGCCAGAATGTTTGGAAGCCTAGGGAGGGTTTCAGTGGAATCAGAACTCCCTCTGTTAGGTGAAAGTGGAGAATGATGAGCTAAATTATGAGTGATAGTGGGAAGTGGGTGAGTAGATTCAGTGTTGTATACTATATACCCAGCCATGTGCCTTTTCTTATGTTACTTCATTTAGTTTTTACAGTAACTTGAAAAGGAGATATTGTCATTACTAGTTTGCAACTACTGAATCTCTATGAGATTTAGAGTTGTCTTAATTCCCGCCATTAGAACAGATTAACTCCAGAATTAAAGCTTCTTGATTCTTCCCATAAAGAAAACCCAGGTAAGGGATTTTAAAAATGAATTAAACCTCTTTTCTGAAAAATTGATTAAAATTCTCCACTAAATATTGATATTGGGAGTTTTAAATTTGAAGTTTGATTTGTTTATAGATTAATTTATTCATTCTTTCAACATTTATTGAATATCCGTTGTGTTCTATGTTAGATACCAGGATTACAAAGATGAGTAATATAAAAGTCTTGTGCTTGAGGAGCACAGCACAATGATTGTTTCTGGTTTGCTCTAAGTGTGAAAGGAGGGGGCTAGGTGTTGGGATAAAAGATATAAAAAAATCTAGACATTTGGTGACCAAATTGCACTCCTAAAAAAATTTGAGTCATTTTTCTTTTCTTATTGGAAAAAACAAAACACGCTAGTGGCAAAATAGAAAATGCAAATAAGGAATATTATGGGAAGTCTTCTTCTAACCAGTGTAAGCAACACTCTACTTACGTACCTACCTTTTTCACTATCTATATATTTTTTTTACACTTATCACTCACACACACAGACAAACACACACAGATCACACTACATTTCTATTCTATAGCCTGCTTCTCTTACTTAGGAATATAGCAAATGTATTAATATTTAAAAATCATTTTTATGACTGAGTAACATTTTATTACATGAAAATAGTTCCATACATTTAATCAATTCTCTATTATTGGGTATTTATGTAGTTTCTATTTTTTACAACCCAAGTCATATGGAGAATTTTTCTGGCTAAATCTTTTTATGCATCTTGATGTATTTGCTTAGGCAAAATTACTAGATATGAAATTACTGGATTTAAACATTTGTACATTTTTTTAGCATTTTTGTTTATAGCACACACAATGCTAAATTGTCCTCCAAAAAATAGTACAAATTTACCCATCACCAATGCATTACTCTTCAGTTTCCCATGCTAGTTACCACCTTAAAATCAATCAATCAATCAATCAATCAATAAATAAATAAATAAATAAATAAATAAACAAGCAAGCAAGCAAGCTTTTCTAATTCAATTCATGGAAAAGAATCTCTCTTTTGAAGGATTCTTTTTGAAAACTCTTGTGGCCTTTGAACTTGCTAGATACTATTGTCCTTTGGTATAATACTATCATTTTATATTATGGATAATTGGTTGGCTGTTTACCTGCCTTAGTAATTTTGGACAATTTGGGGGTAAAATATTTCCTATCTACCTGTGTGTTTCTGGATGCTCACGGATATTTGTTGAACTGAATTAAATTGGAGAACATCTGTAGTTGAACCATTGACTAGATATGTAAATGTCAGTATGACCCATTGGCAAATTATTCTATTCCTTCCACTTGCATAATAATGAGCAATTTAATTGAGCATAGATTACATGCCAGCATTGTGTGAAGTGCTTTGCGTGCTTACCTGGTTAAATCCTCTCAACAATACCCTGAAGAAGAGATAATAATTATCTCCACTTTGCCAAAGATAAAACTAACAGGTTATGAAACTTGCCAAGCCACATGGCTGCAAAGTGGCAGAAACTGGTCATCTCAGGACCAGCTAACTCCCAAGCTATCTTATCTCTCCTCCCTGTCTTCCTTTGTCCTCTCCAACTTCTTAGAATAGAATATGTGTACATATATTCTTATAATATATATGTGTATACATATATGTATTTATATATAAAGATATATATGTATATATCTTTATATACATGTATATATGTAGATATACATATATGTCTTTATATGTATGTATATCTACATATACATATATATATATAGAGAGAGAGAGAGAGAGAACAGCATAGCTAACCTTGATATACCCTCACCCAGCTTCAACAATAATCAATATATGACCAATCTTGTTTAATCTATAACATTCGCTCACTACCTTGTACCTCCTTCTCTTGTTGGATTATTTTAAAGCAAACTCAGATACATTAATTTCATTAGTAAGTATTTAAATCTCAATCTCTAAGATATATGGACTCTGTTGATTAACCTAAACCACAATATCATTATCACATTTTACCTATAACAAGTCCTTAATATTGTCTAATGTCCAGTGTCAAATTTCTTTGATTATCTCATAAGTGATTTTTTACAGTTGATTTGTTTGAATCAGGTTCTGGCACAAACTATATATTACATTCTAAACTGTTCTAACCACAGCACTGTGTTCTTCTATCCCCCATACCTTTCCATTGAGGCCTGTCCTCAATGGATAAGGTAAGTAGCTGGAGGAACCTGATATTTTAAATAATTCCCATGAATTGAACATCTAGTTCACATCTTCCCAGAAGGAAGGACACTCAATAGTTAATACCTGAAAAACACTGGGTCTGTGTGGAATGGAGAAAGTATATGGCTATATGGGTTCATCATCCATTCTCCCTGGAAATTCACCAGTGAATTCATCCAGTGGCTCAGAACTTTCTTTATTTTCTGTTTGTATGATACAGTTCCATCACAAGTTATGGTCAAGTTTCCTCGCTTAAGATACATAGTTAGACATAAATGATACTAGCCTGAAATTTTTGCCTTTAGCATTGAGCTTAAAAAATGAGACATGCAAACCTGTGTACCCCTCCCTCACTGTGGGAGAATGAATTGGAAATGGAAACCATAGTCTTGTTAGTTTTATAAATGGGTCCTAACTTTGATAGAGTCTCGCATTGAGGACAAGTTTTCATGTTTGTTTTGGTTCTGTTTTGAACTTGAAGGTCTAGTGATCCTCCCCTGTGTTGCGGCAGATGGGAATTCCACCAGAAGTCCGGAAAATGATGGCTTTCTCTGTGGAGATGCCGGAGAAAACTGTGCAGGTAATGTTTAACAAGTGATGCATTTATATTTCATCAGCTTCATATTCCATCTTGGACAGTTGTTTCCTTAAATTTAATTTTTTGATAATATAATAAATCTTAAAACTAGGTAGTTTTTTGAACACATACTAATGTATCAGGCACTGTGCTAAGTGCTTTTCATACAGTAATTTAGTCATTCTTCACAAGATCCCTATGAGCTGGTTACTATTTTTAACTTTACTTCAAGGTGAAGCCTAGCAAGATGAAGTAAATTTCCAGAGGTTGCACAGCTGGGAAATAGCAAATCCAGGATTCACACTCAGGCCTGTCTGATTCTAGTGCTTCCATTCTTAATCATGATATTACTTTAGGTGTCACAGATGTGTGCTCCAGACCCTAGCATGTGCTATCTTGGACTAGACTCATAGAAAGTTGGCATATTCTATTCAAATTCTGTTTTTTCTATTTCATAACTTAAACAATGGGAAGAGGCAATCATTTGTATATATTTTACCTTGGAGATGATTGAAATAGTATTCTCAAAGTTATTAGTCTAAGGCAGAGGTTGGTCTTCATAAAAGGCCAGATAATACGTATATTAGGCTTTGTGGGCCATGCAGTCTTTGTTGCAACTCCTCAGCTCTGACATGGTACTGTAAAAGCACCATAGACGCTATGGAAACAAGTGGCCCTGGATATGTTCCAATAAAACTTTATTTAGAGAAACAGGCTGTGGACCAGATTTGGCCTTTGGGCTATAGTTTGCTGACCTTTGGTCTAAGGTTTTGTCTGTACTTTATAGATTTTGCAGTCTGGTCTTCTACACCAGTTTTATCTGATTTAAAACAAAACAAAACACATACCAATTCGAAAAGTAGGGTGGAGTGAAGAGCCTCCTGTATTCCCTGGAAACTTTTCCAAGCTGGGAGTGGGATGACTTGATGGTAAGTGCTCCTTTTCTAACACCCCAGGGAAGTTGTAACTGAGCCAGGAACATGCTGAGCAGTCATCCTAAAATGAGTCATTAGTTCCAGCCAGTCTTCTTCTCTTCCCTGACACTAGTGGGTGGTCTGGAGACTGCCCATAGGCTGTGAATCCACTGGTGCCTTAGATCATGCTTGTGTGGGTCTGGTCACCCATGTAGGAGGAAGAATAAGGCCAACTTTATGTGTTTCTGTGCTTCTCTTCAGTCAGGTTTCAAATGTCTTAAATGATGACATTTTCACATTTCCTTTGGGAGATTGTTCCATAATCAGATGATTGGCAGTGTTAAACAGTCTGTTTCATCGTATCTTAAGTGAGTTTTATAATTTTTTTTATTGTAGGAAGATCTCATTTAACAGGAGATCTACCCTTTTAACAGATTTTTAAGCGTACAATACAGTACAAACTATAGGCATGATATTGTAGAGCAGATCTCCAGAATTAGTCATCTTTCATAACTGAAACTTTATACCCATTGAACAACTCCCCATTCCTTCCTCATTTCCCCTCTCCCCATTCCCTGACAACCATCATTCTACTTTCTACTTCTGTGGCTTTGTTATTCCTTATATTAGTGGAATCATACAATATTTGTCCTTCTGTGACTGGTTTATTTCACTTAACATAATGTCCTCCAGATTTATCCATGTTGTTACATATTGAAGGATTTCCTTCTTTTCTAAGACTGAATAATATTCCATTGTGTGTGTGTGTGTGTATCACATTTTTTTTATCCATTCATCTGTTTATGGGTATTGAAGTTGTTTCCATATCTTGGCTACTGTTAATAATGCTTTAGTAAATATGGGAGTGCAAATACCACTTTGAGATCATGATTTTAATTCTTTTGAATAAATGTCCAGATATGGCATTACTGGATATGTTTGTTGTATTTTTAATGTTTTGAAGAAACTCCATACTATTTTCGAAAGCAACTATAGGTTGCCTTTTCAGTCTGTTAATTATTTCTTTCCTGCACAGAAGATTTTTAGTTTGTTTAAGTCACCCAGTTACCAGACTAGCCTATGGGGGGGTGTCAAAATATAATTTTCCTTCCATCTTTCTAAGTTCTTCTGGGTGGGCTAGTAATCAAATTAACATGAGACAGATTAATAGGAGAAAATAACCAAATTTAATAAGTATGTACATGTGGGGGTACCATAAGAACATGAGACCCAAAGGCAGATCCTGCAGCTGAGGCTTATATGTGTCATTCTGGAGCTAAGGAGGAAAGGGGTTGTGGTTTGGGACTTCAGAAGGTGGGAAGGAAATTCACATGGGGATGGAAAAGCAAGTGTTTGGTAAATAAATGTTTGCTGGGCCATCTTTAACGATGGGACACAGAGAGGACTTTGATCAAATGGGCCTTGCTAGGTAAATTGCTCTCTGTCTATCACACACTAGTTTATATTAAATTATAGTTACTGTGATATCTTCCTTCCTGGAGCAGGTCTTCTACCTAAATTCCTGTTAGGCAGGTAATGAAGAAAGGTCAGAGGTTCTTCCTGAGTCTTTTGTTCCTTAACCAACTTAAAGTCAATATCCCAAAAGGCATATTTTGGGTTGGCAAATCTTTGGTCCCCTTCACTGACATGAATTAGGGGAGAATGGTTCTAGAATGTGTGTTGTTAATTACCATGCTAACTGCTAGAATCACATGGGAAGATCACAAGGCTGCGTAAATGAATGAGGGAAATTCTGAAAAATAATTGCTTGAAAGTAAAGTCCAAATAAGGACCAAAGATTCTTGAAAAAGGAATTAATGTGCAGCAGGAGCAGTTTGTCTCTACCGACTCCAGTGTGACCTTGGGCAAGTCACTTAAGCTTTCAAAGGCTCAGTTTCTAACCTGTAAAATTAAGAAGTGAATCAGACGACCTTTAGGAGTTGTACCTGTTTCTAAATGATTTTATGATTTTATTTTTAAATAGCTCCAATCTGTAAGCGTTCTATTTTTAGTTTGTCATTTACTGTCTTGAGTAAGGCATTTATTCATTCCTCCAATACTTGTGAACACGTATTGCAGCAGGCTATGTTCCAGGTACCAAGGATCCAGCATTGGACAAAATGGCCAAATTTGGGGTCTGAGAGGTAATGGGTCATGTGTTGCAGAGCCTTGCCAAGAATGATAAGGCCTTCAACTTTGACCCTGAGTAAGTTTTAATAGCATCATTCTGGTTTCTGTATGCAGACTACACAGTTAAGAGGATAGAAACAGGGAGACTAGTTAGAACTTGGTGTCATGGAGACTATTTCCAGCACAGAAAAGATGTATGGCTTAGACCAGGGTAGTGGAGATGGAGAGATGATTCTGCTTATATTTTAAATATAACCAATAAGATTTCTGAAGAATTGGAAGTACTGTAAAAGAAACAAGTCAAGATGACCCCAGGATTTTTGGCCTGAATAACAGGAAGAATGTAGATGCCATTTACTAGAGAAAAGACCAGATTTGAGGGGGAAATCAGGTGTTCCATTTTGGAAGTGTTAAGTTGAAATGCCAGTTAGACATCTGAGTGGAAATGTTAATTGGATTGTTAGCATTGAGGAAAGAGATCTGAGATGGAAATATAAACTTGGGTATTGTTACCAGAAAGGTTTTTCGAGCCAAGAAACACCAAGCCTAGAATTGGAGAGAGAAAAGATGAGAGAGCATAGAACCCCAATACATTGCAAAATCTAGATGCTGTGGGAGCTAAGAAAAAACAAGCAAAGGAAAATGAGCTAAGAAGATATCATAGGCATAAGAATTCCATAGTGTGCACTCTTGGAAAACAAAAGGAAATACAAATTTTCCTTCCATCATTGTTCTTTGTCTCCACTTCCCCCACCAGCTATGAATAATTTTAAATATTTATGCAAATACACTCACACTCAACACTGGATTCTTTTTTCTACCTTGAAAGGTATAGAATGGAAAAAGGAGAATAAGTGAAGGCCCACTCCTATCAGCCTAGAAATGGTTGGCACAGCCCTCCAGATTAAAAGACATGCTGATCAGGTCTGACTAGCCCCTGTACAAGCCTGTTCTAGGAGCACAGGAAGGGTAACAAAAACATCTGTGAGATCTATTCTTCTTTTCCTGGAGTAGCCTATCCTTTTGCATTACTATAGGAAATGGCTTTGGATGTAAGACAAATGGGATTCCTCAAAAACAATAGATGTCACACTTTGCACTTACTCAAGGGCATCTTGAATTTACATTCCCTGTCTCAGGGAGATGTTTGCAAGATAAGAAGGAAAATTAACTTATAAATATAAAACATTTTCCCTAACATCTTGGCTTAAGAAAGTTGTAAAATGAGGAAACTCCTTCTGGGAAGATACCTGGAAGTCAAGGACAGAAGTTTGAAGCCTTAGCCTCTACTTCATAGAGCAGGAAGAATCTTTTCTCCAGACGCTTCTGTGATCAGTTAAACTAGTCTTTACATTAGCTGTTTCCTTTTTTTAGGACAGATATGTGGGACGATAAATTTATATGTTTTTGTATCCCTTTCTTTCTCTCTTTGTTAACACCTGTGGGACTTCTGTCTCAGCATTTAGCATCCACTTTTAAATCACTTACACAGAGATTTAACTGTAATATATATCTAGTTGGGGGGTTAGAGATATTATGAGGTTGTAAATATTGTAATGAGATTTATAAAAAAGTATTATAATAATAATAGTGCATTATCCATATAGTTAATTTCAGAACAGCTGCTGACATTAATACCATTTACAAAATCATTACATAGATTTGTAATGAGCATTACTGAAATAAGTATGTGAAGGTTTTATGAAAAATAAACCTAATGCTTCAAATAAGAAGAGTTTTAATCACAAAAATAACAAGAGGTTTAATCACAAAGCCTGTTTGGGCTTGAGAATCATAATCACGTACAGAAGACTAGGGAATAATGATGCTTAATCAATGCATCTATCAAACTGAGGGAAATTCTATATTTAAACAAAGTCGTTTGCATGTCTGCCATATTCTTCCACTTGAGTTTGGCTCCAAAGAATCCATCACATCTCTCCTAACTATACATATGACCCAAGGAAGATGACTACTACTTGTCTATCTGCCCATATGACGAAAGACATATGTTCTTACTTCTGTTCCCTTTTGCTAACTCTTATCATCAGATTTTGACATACATTGACCTGCAGTAACCCTTGTGGTTTTTTACTTAATTGACTTTATAGTCTTCAGAATAGGGTGTGTCATGAAGAGATTGAGATATATGATCTGGGGTGCCCATCCATTTGTATGAGATTGTGTTGTGACCTGGCCCACTAGTGGTTGTACTTTTCCAACTGCAGTTATTTGGGACAGACTCATTCCTAGAAGAATGTTGTGGTTTTGGGCATGTGGGTTGGAAAAGAGCAAGGTAGGCGAAAAAAAGATCAATTAAGTTTCACCACCCCCAGTATCAGGGGAATCTTCAGGCCTGTTACATATTCAAGACTGAACATAGAAACACAATTCATGAGACAAATCTTTCTTTTATCATAGAATTAACTTTCTTTCTTGAGACACATCCTTGGCATGGTATGGTAGATTTTGCCTTCCCCTGCCGTAAATTGTCAGGTCTCATAATACGCAGAATTTAAAGTTCACAGCTGTTCAACTTTCAGATAATGTGACCTTGGTGAAGTTAGACAAAAGAAACTGGAATTAAAGGTGCACAAATTATGGTAAGCCATTAATTTCCGTGAGAGAGGAAGGTGGGATCCTGTCTGGCTTTTGGAAGGTAGTATGTGTGATTGATTTTCTCCCAGGTTTTGAAGTCCCATAGAGAAATCACTGGACACTGGACATTTCCTGCTCGGTGGCATGGAAGTGTTTTTAAATACAAATAATGCTGGGAATATTTAAGAGCATGCTTATCTGCCAAAGGAGCGAGCTCTGCAACACATCAAAACAGTGCCTGGCAACCTTTTCCCTGGCATGGGTGTGAGCTGCTGGGTGACCCCAGCCTGATCATACCACTGCATCCAGCAGCTGCTGGTAAAGGTGCTTTTTGTCGTCATGGCTCATCATGTGGTGTTTAGGAGAAGGTGGCTATGTCGAAAGGGGCACAAGAACTAGAGCAATTAGTGAATTCAGGGTACAGAGCCATACAGCTTATATTTAACGTCAGGTGTGTTTTGCAAAGTATAAAGATCTTTATGGAGGACAGCAGACTTGTCATTCAGTCTTATTGCTTCTTAAATTCCTCTCCTCGCCCTCCACTCCCCTGCCCCAGGCCCACATCACATCTGTCTGCATGGCTCTGGTGGACCTTAGTTCTCTCCTTGCCTCCCCAGCATCTCACTGCTCTGGTACAGCCTGCACTCTCCTATCTAATATATTGATAAAATGCTACCGAGTTTAGTATTTACACAGACTACTGAATTTAATCCACAAAACCCTTCTTCAGCTCTTTCCTGCCTTGAATTTCACTGTCAATTCTCAGCTGACTGACAATCTGAGGTCTCTAACTCCCATTCACAGCCATCCTTGGCTGCTCCCAACCATGTCCCTTCCATTGGCATGCAATGTGCCTCCCAGCCCCTGCATTAGGCTGGCATAGTCCTGACCCTGAGCTTTTGCTCTTGACATTCTCAATATTCAGTTGCTTGCTTAGCTCTCAAAAACAAAAAATCTATATTTTCCAGAATGTTTTTTTAATTCAATTAGCATTATTTCTCTAGCTTTTAGAATCAGCTCATTTACTGAGGATTTAATTATCCCAGGTACTCCGCATTTGGGAATTTCCACATGCATTTTTTCTTTGAGTTTCTCACCATCCCTTTAAGGTAGATGTTATCATCTTCAGTTTGCAGATGAGGAAACTGAGGCTCAGGCAGCTTAATTTGCTTTTCCAGACCCATATGGCTAACGAAAGGCAGAGCTGGAAATGAAACACGAATTTCCTTCCTCCTAATCCAGTGTTCCTTCCACTGTTTCCAGTTTCCCACAACTGCTCATACAGTCACTATGGTTGTTGTTACCGGGTGGTTGCTCACTGTTGTCTTGAATTTGTTCTATTGTACCGATTTGGAGGGAGAGATAGGACCTCCTTTATTTCTTTGATGGTTTGCAATGCCTGCTACAGGGCTCTGGAAACAGAAAGTGCTCGAGGAATGGAAGCTGACTGATCCATCTATTTGCCACAATACACAGGTCTTTGCCTTTGAGGCACTTTGCATTTATTTCTGGCAGAAGTTTCAACAAGAGTCCCGTGGACTGGCAGGCATGGGAGCAAACACCTGGCACGTAATGCAGTGAGCATGGCTGGTAATCAAGTCACCAACAAAACCAGGTCAGCCAGTTCCTCAGCAACGTTCTGCCACCCCCAGAAATGTGACCTGGCATCGCAGGCATTTGCTGTGTATAGGTCATGCCGGGCTCTGTGCGATTCCTCTCTCCGGTGGCCCTGAGCAATTATACGCACTCATTTCATAACATTAATGAAGAAGTTGAGTAGCCATTGCTATGAAAAAAAGGATTGTTTGATCCAAATGGGGTGCCAGGTGCCATACCAAACCTGGTGCGTCATGCCCTCCTGACGTGATCACGTGATCACCGTGGTCTTTGTGGCTCCGCAGGTGTCTTGAGTCCTGCAAGCTGCTGGTCATACCATGAATAGGAAAAGTCCAACCTGGCTGGTGCTGGCTGGTTAGCTGTTTTCTCCAGTTGGACACGTATCTGTCGTGAGTCAACACAGGGAACAGCTAGTTAGTATTTCTGTACTGTTCCTCCTGACAATCCTTACTTATTGAAACTTTCTATGTGTGAATGAGGAGGAAATGGTTGCATATTACTGTCCCCAGAGGAACAATTAGGCAATCAAGACTCTAAAAGGTAAGACAAGAAAGTCAGTGTAGGATTGAAATCCTGGATATGACGCTTCTGGTATTTTCTTCCTTCTTCATGTCTAGAGACATCTTCCAGGGTCAAAGGAGAGCGAGACTCTCCCATTTAAGCAAGGACAACTTCTGGGTGCCTCAGGCTGGGAGTGGATGACAGGTACCTGCTAAACAGCTGTCCTGACAGAGCACCAGAGTGGAACGGTCAGGAGCGTGGACACTTGGGGCAAGAATGCCTGGGTCTGAGTCCCCTTTCTGCCATGTCTCTGCTGTGCGATCCTGGAAGGGGCCTTAGCCTCTCATTCATAAATAGGAAATTTGCTTATTAATAAGTAGGATATTAGAATGATGCCTACTTCCCAAAGCTGTTATCAGCATGGAATGAGTTAATAATATATAAAGTATGCAGACCAGCATCTGGGACTCAGTAAGTGCTATGTAAGTGTTTAAGTTAAAAAAAAAGAAGTTTAAACGAAAAAAGAACAACATGCTTCTCTCTTCAATGGCTTCACTCCCATGCCTCTGATAATCTTCATGGAAAAAACAGCCTCTTTCTTATAACAATTATCTTTACTCTTTAAACAACAACAGTGTTTCTGGTTGGACACAAATCGTAATCAAAATGTGAAATGTTCCCACCAGAATCCTCATTACCCAATCTCCAGAGCTCTTTTGGGGTCATGAAAGTATGACTTTTATCCCAACCCAGTGTAGAGATAAGAAGAAATCAGAGCTTGGAGTATATTCTACAGACATATTCGCGGCAAAGATAGGAATATGATTCTACTTACAAATGTGTATTTAAAGTGATTTGATTTACTGAACTTTTTCTTGTTTTTCAGCTACCACCACACAATCAAAGTGGAATGACTACTTCTCTCTGTGCCCCAAGAAATATGAGCATTACTGCATCAATGGGAGATGTCGCTTCGTGGTGGCCCTGCAGACGCCCTCCTGCCTGTAAGTGGAGTGCCCTGAGCCAGCAAGCAAAGGGGTGCAGAATGGTGCTGGTCTGAGACTCAGCAGGACTGGAAAGTCTGAGCTAATGAAGCCATCTGAAGCCATCTGTCAGTGCATAGTTCCCCTGGTCCTGCCCCAGCACTTTTTAGGGGCTGCTTCGGCTGCTCTTTCGCAGAACTGACGCACATCCCAGAGTCCAGATTTGGTTGCAAGCCCAGCTGTGTCCTCTGCTGCCTTATGCAAGCAAAACTGTTTCTGCCCAGCGTTAAAGATACTTTTAGAAGCTCAATTCATCTCCCATGTGGTTCAAATGGAAAGGAATTCTTTTGGCATTTGTTGTGTGGTTTGTAATTAATTTAAATATGAAGGATTTTCTGCCAAATTAAAAGTTCCTTTTGCAGGCATCAATTAAACGCAAAGAAACCAGTCCTATTTATAAATAGAGATTTGTGACTTTGTTTATTAGAGCAGGGAATTGGGAGAAAATTTCTCTTTTTAACTCATAGTAGATTAAGAGTCCAAGTTCCATTTTACTCAGGCACAAACAACCTTTTTGCATATTTTAAATATTCATTTTCTTTTATAGAGATGTCCCTCCAAAGTGCTCTGAGACCTTACCTCATAGAGGAGCAAAGCGATTTTCAAAGTATAATTTTGACCTACAGTTCAGAGAATTATTACATTCTGTGTAGTAACCCCAGTACTCATTTACACATTTTTTTAAATAAGTATCTCAGAACAGTGGCTCAAAACCTTAATTTAGTGGAAAGTTTAAAAGTCATGGACTTCTTTAAAATTTAATTATATTTACATTTAATTAAAAAAAATAAACATACGTTGATAAAACTTAGAGGGGACTAAGAATTGTTAATGCAAGGAAAATGTGCCTCTGTGTGTGTTGAGAAAGAACTAATTTTTAAAAAAAATTCATTTAGTGGCTCACTGGCTTGGGAGAATATATTGAGTTTTTAAAATACGAATGCCCTTTAACCTAGTGCATTTTTCTAACTGGTCCCTATGTCTGTAGATCTATTGTTCTTTAATACTGCTGCCTTCTAAAATGAAACCACAGTGTAATCTACCTGCCTGAGATCAATCCGCAGCCTGTCCCCTTCAGTGTGAGGTGAAAACTTACTTCCTTGGCCTCCATAGCTCCTCGGATCCTGGCTTCACTTTCTAACCATATCTCTTATTACAGTCCCAAATGTTCCTCTAAAAGCCTACGTTCCTTTGCATGGTTTATCACACAAGCTCTTCTCATAGTCTGCAAAGCTTATTCTTACTGGTGTTTCATGATGAGACTCAAACATCCCCTCTCCCTGGACCCCTGCATTAACTTCCCTCTTCTCACACACATACCAGTGTGAGTTAGGTGTCCTTTCTCTGTGACCTCGTCCCACTTCTATGACAACACATTTCCCCTGCAGAATAAACGTCTGTTTCTTTGAATGTCCCTTCTGTGACTGTGCAGGTGGAGAGGGCAGGGCTCACAATTTCTTCATTTTTGTGTTCCAGTGCCAAGTCCAGTGCCTGGAATTTACTGGGTGCTCAAGAAATGACTGGTGAATAAGTGACTAAGTCCCTCTGTCACGGTCTATCTAATGCTATGCTAAGTTTCAAAAGCAAGGCTTCAGTCTGAATCAGGAACACCTTCTTAGGGCTGGAATGATACAGAATCAACGGGAAAAACACAAGGGTCAGGACACAGATTTTGGAATCAGATAGACATAAGTTAAGATGTTGTTTCCACCAATTATAAGCAGTGTTAACAATGTGTCAGTTACCTTTCTGGAGCATAATGGTTTCCTCTCAAGTGTTAAAAATGTTACGAAATAAATACATTAAGCAAAACTACTTATCATGGTACCCAGCGTAGAGTAGATTTTCCATAAAATGTACATGAGGTGAGTAGGAGATACTGAACCTAGGCTTGAACTTTAGGTGCCTTGGTGTAGCCCGGATTCAGTCAAAACTGTCCTGCCCGTGTCCCATGCTGTCCTCGGAACCAGACATATCTCCTTCTTCTTAGCATCACAGGAATTTGTGGGTTCCTGTTACTACATTAAAAAATAGAGTAGTTTCAAATGACTCTAATCCTGCATTAATCTTCTCAGTATGTTCTTGAAATGGAGATGATTTGTTTCCAGATGAATAATTTTTATTTATTTATGCAGCACAGTTCATTTAATCTATTTTTTCTTTTTTCTTTTTTAAGGAAGGCACAGCTCACAGGGTCCCAGGCCCACAGGGGATCGAATCAGTAACCTTGGTGTTACCAGCACCACGCTCTAACCAATGGAGCTAACTGGCCACCTCTAGCCCAGTTCATTTAAGTGGGGTTATGTGTGGTTGGGGTATGAAGTTGGGAACCAAACTTCTTTCATTTGAATCCTAGCCCCACTCACTTAATTTCTCTATACTTCAGTTTCGCCATCTTTAAAATTGGTTACTAATAGCACCTACCTAAATGGTCATTCTAAGAATTAATTAACACATAAATTTCTTAGAACCCTATCTGGTGATTGTTTCAGAAAAGTGATCCCAAGTCCGATTTTGCAGAGTCCTCAACATTCCTGGGCATCTTTAAAAATTATTTTAAATTTTATTTTATAAAGTGTTTGTTAAATAAAAATCATTTATTCAGTTATTCAGCATTTAATAAACATCTGCTCTGATCTTGCACACTTTGCCTCATTCTCTATCATTGAAATGGCCGTCAGTTGGTGGGTTATTGACGTGATGAGAAGTGAAGTAACGTGAGAGCCACTATAACCAGCTGCATTAAGGTTTTTCACCTTCTAGCCTGGCTCATTGGATATTATCTTGCAAGAAGTACTACTTAGTAAAATTCAACTAAAGCGTGGTTAAACCACTGAATCCGGAGCTTATAATTAGAAAAGCATTCTAAAAGAGCAGAAGTAAGTGCTATGTATTTTATGAGCAAAGTTATTGTTTTAAAATGCCATACTAAATTTGTTAGAGAAACATTTAAGCTAATTGGATGAGACCGTATTTGTAAGGTTTTAATTATGACCTAAAAAAAAAGACTCTTAAAAAAAAATCGTCATCCTAAGTATGCAATTAAAAGTAATTTTTTCCCTAGTTCCATCCTATGTGCAGGAGATTTTGGTATTTCAAGATATTCTTAAGCATTCTTCCTGTTATTTAACCTTGAAATGAAAATGCCTAGCTCTTTTTCAGGAAGTCATTCTTCAAATACATCCTGGGGTCCTTTTGCAGTAGATGGCAACAGGTTTCTTTTCTCCTCCACTTGCATTGACCTTTACCTTTCAACTTATGGTTGTGACTGAGCTTGTTTCTTTTGTTTCTGAAGCATTGTATCAGCTACAATATCGGCATTAAGGGATTTCCTTTCTTGAGAAATATAGGCTTTGTGGGAATTAACTGCCTAGGCTCTTGTAAGACATAAACTATAAGAAACCTGGCAATTAATTATTTCTTTAAAAAACAAATCAAACAAAACAAAACAAGAAGAGATTGCACACAAATATTTTCAGAAGCAGAATTTCCTCTTTTTGAGATTTAAATAATTATGTGTATGACCAATATCTCTTGGTGTTTTGAATGAATCTGAGGAGAGAAAAAAAAAGGAAATATCTGTAGGTGATATTGCAACATACACATTTGGTTTCAAATGTTCCCAAACTTCTTATGTACCTTTTAAGCATTGACACAATTCAGAGAATACTATAGAGAGTCTCCAAATCATTGAGCCTTGAGCTCCTTGAGTGTTGTTCAGTCTTGGCTGGTCAAATGGACCTTTAACTGTAACCTGAGACTTGGGGCACCCCCTGAGCTGAGGTGAATCCTAAGACTGTATTGCTAGAGAGTGGAGGGAATGAGGGAAGAGTTCCCCATTGGAGGAACTTTTGGTTTCTGGTCACTGCACCTCTCCATGAAGACCATGGAGAAAGGGAGGCCATTTAGAAGAGAATAGAGGGAATGGTGTCCAGATCTGAAAATGTGGCCTTAGAGGATGAGAAAGAGGAACCAGAAATCTGAACCAGAGAGGATAAGACCTGTTGGTTTGGGTGGATGTAGTTGGGGAGGTGGTGACTAGAATAGCAATAGAAGAGGGTGTTACCTAATGTGTGACTCCTGCAAGCAGAATAAATGATGAGTGGAAGTTATAGGGAGAAAGAAAGAGGGAAGGAGGGAGAAAGGTGGGAAGGGAGGGAGGGGGGCATGGAGAGAGGGAGAGAGACAGAAATGAATCCTGATGAATAACGATTATGGATCTTTCCATGTGTAGGCACCTATTTACAAACTTTCACACACATCACTATGTTTGATCATATAAAACAGTATAATTTTAAAATACAATAGGAGAACTTGGGCACACTGAAACTGTTCATAAGGCCCTCGATGAATGGGAAATCCTGGGGATTTTGAATTGCTTGTTCTGGATGTATAAGTGCTTGGGAATTTTATCATATCCTCTCTTTCAAACTCAGAATCTAAAATTTCAAACTAAATTTTAGTATATTGTCAAAATCCCTGTTTATTTAAATTAGATATATTGTTAATAATGTTCAAGTGATGACAGGTTTTCAGCAAAGCAAAGGAAGAGAAATTACTCATGAACACAGTGGGGTACAGCTTTTTAAATTTTTTAGGGGAATTGTGTCCTTTATTAATTCCAAGTAATGAAAACAATGTTAATTTCTTCAAAAAGGAGATATTAGATATTCTTAAAAGTCTTCTTGCCTTTTTTTTTTTTAAATTTAATTTTATTTTATTTTTCTAGCTGCGATGACGGCTACGCTGGAGCAAGATGTGAGAGAGTTGACTTTTTTTACCTAAGAGAAGATACAGGACAAATTTTGGTGATTTGTTTGACAGCAGTTATGGTGACTTTGATCATTTTGGTTATTGGTGTCTGCATTTGTTGTCAGTAAGTATTTTTAAATTTAATTTTAAGTAAGTCTGAGAAATTATGTCTTGCTGACTCTTTTCTTTCTCTTTCTGTTCCTTCCCTCCTCCCTACCTTTTCTCTTTCCTTTTTGCTTTGATTTAAATAAATCACTCTTCCAGGTTTGCCATCATTTATATTGAAGTATTTATTATAATAAAACCCATGATACATGATATTTGTTGTTTTAATGAGCACAATTATTATAATTTAAAATAAAGTTTGTATAAATCTCCTAATTTATAAAAAACCAATTATTTAGTCCTAAAGTCAGTCATATTTTATGTCATTTTGTTTGTAGGCTAAATGAGACTTTTATTTCCTTAAGCTATACCATGACACAGTAACTTTGAAAGATAGAAGCAGACAAACAACACATGTTTTTCCTTGGCCATGTTAAAATAAATTTCATATACAAAAGATATTTATACTCTTTTTCTTGTTTTTTACATTTCATTATATACCATAACTTTGGGAATCAAGAAACACCTTGCTTTTTCTCTGAGACAGGTGGCTTGGTACAATTCTGAAGTTAGTTTCTTTGGGAAACCCATGAAATTGTTTATAAGACCAGCACCCCAGGTAGCATGCTAAAAAGGCATTTTCTTCAAGTGCTATCTTCCCGTTTTGAGAAGCTAGTGCAGCCTCCTAAACTGTTCCAATTGATTCTGGGCTGTGGTACAGACCAGAAGAGGGCGTCTCATGATTCCTTTCTCCACAACCTTCAAGGGAGAAAAACACTAGAGGAGCTTCTGGGCGTCTGATTTTTGTCCCAGCTCTGCCATTGAATACCTCTGAGACTTAGCACAAGTTTTTTTAATATCTTTACATTTCATTTTATTTTCTGTAAAATGTGAGGATTAAACCAGATAATCTGATTCCTTTTAACTGTAAAATCAAAAGATATATATAAATTTTTTCTTTTTTTCACCTCCTCTGTGGCTGAAGGGAGTTTTTATAATGCCAGGTTTGGGCCAGAGCATCACTTGGGCCAAGCTGGGAAATGGCCTATTTTATTACATTAATTTTGAATCATACTCTGAGAAACTGGACTGCAGTCCAGATATCTAACACATTTCTTAATGTATTTGACTGTTTAATTAACACAACCAGAGGCTCTCTTTGTTTTCTTATGTCTGTTCTCATATTGTATTATATCTTATTTATGCACTAAATAATGCTTCTCAGTCTAGCTCTAGAATAACTTGGCTTGAAAAGTGTTCTTGTGCTAACCAAGCTCCATCAACAATCAGGTACCATATTCTTTCTATTTAGATATAACTGCACTCCATCCAGACTATTGCCTGTTGTAGCTATCATTGGAGTCTAGATAAAGAGATGGTTTAAGAGAGAACCTCCAATATTTAAGGAAAGAAGCAACCTATGCATTTCTAGCAGTTTAGAAATAAGATCATAGACTCTCTTGATGATTAATTTTGTGTTTGCACGAACTACCAGGCTCATGCTAATTTCTAACATTATTTTCCAAGTCCTCTTCGAAGGAAAAAGAAAGAAGAAATGGCAAATCTGGGTAAAGATATAACTCCTGTAAATGAAGATACTCAAGAGACTAGCATTGCTTAATGGTGAGTGTGATAAATTTGGTAGATGGGAAACTATTCAGGTGACTTTTACCTGGTGAAACAGGGCTTCACTGCCTCTAGTAAATCATTGACTGGAGTTTGATTATGTTTAAAAACATCTAAAAATAAATTGACTTTTTAAATAGACTTTGAAACCAAATAAAAAACTTTCTCACATCTTTCTTGCATGTTGTCCTAGAGACAGGCATGTGGGAGAATGGACTTCTAGATACTTTTCTAATGTACCCACATCAATTGGCTTTCTAATTTTGCACGGGTGTGGTAGTTATTTTATGATTTTTTTCTTCCTCATTTTTGGACACAAAGAAGAGGTATTTTAGTTTAGACATCTCACATTAAAAGGAAATAAATCATAATGTTGTAGTAATAACTTCGTTTATGGAGCATTTTTCATATGCCAAATGCTGTTCTAAGCTCTTTAACTGTTGTATCAGTTTGGATCCGAGCAGGAATCACAAATCCTCTGGGATGATCCAATAAAGAGATTTTGATGAAGGGACCTGGGTGTGGGTCATGGTTAAGGGAACCCAGAGGAAGGTGGTAGCTCCCAGAGTCTAACAATGGCAGGAGGCTGTCTCCTTCTCCTGCATGACAGGGCTGGGGGAGTGTTCCTTTGCCATCGAGAGAGGGGCTGCCAGAGGGCCCACCAGGTAGAAGCCATAGCTGTGGATAAAAATAGCCACTGCGGACTAAACAAGTAGGAAGGCAGGAAATGGAGAAAAATACCCTCCATTTTTATTCCTTTTGCCTTTAGATCTTCAGCAGGTAACTCAGAGGGCATGGGAGCCCTTGAGATGTAATCTGTAGTCAACCTCCTAGAGGACACAGCAGGGCAGAGAAGAGGCTCCAAGGGGGCAAACAGCATAGCCAGCATCATCAACTAGGGTCATTTTGACTGTAACAGCATCACACACAACCAAACTGTATAAAGTGAAGGAAGTGTTTTGGTTTACATGGACTGGTAGTCCACAGGGAATGTACTTTGCACACTTGGTTGAACCAGAAACTCCCACGGAGGGAAATATGATTCCTCTCTTTCTTCTCACTGTCTGAAGAGGTGGCTTTGTCCTTGGCTAGTTCTGCTTAGGTCATAGCAGAGGCCCGTAGCAGTCAGGGCCACATGCTCCCTTGTAGACATCCGGCAAGAGGGAGGGGGTGACTTTCCATAACTCTCCCAGCAGCACAAAGAATCGCCTTTCCCAGAAACTCCCAGCAGATTAATGGGGTGTAGCAACTAAAAATAAAAATGCTGGCTCTAGATTTTGTTTGTAATTGTATAGTACATTTCTTTTAAATGGCTTGCTCTTTTTTCCCCCTTTTCCTCCAGTCTATGAAGATACCACCAGGATGGTGACAAGCTACAAAATGCCTTGCTCATTTGAAAAAGGACAGACTATGTCTCAGGAAAACAGCACAATGGATTTTAAATAATGTATTTACCTTTTGTTTGTAATAGTTTGTGTTATTTACTATTGTTTTTATAATAATTAATAATAATAAATTTTATTATTGATTAGTAATTGGGAAACACCCAGTTAAGAAGGGAAATTTTAATAAACTTTCACTTAAGTTTTGCCACCAGGATTACTAGTCAAATAAAAAAGAAATGTAGGAAGGTGTTTAGAACTTAGAAATTGAATGAATAATAAAACTACTTTTTATCCAACACTAACCACGTGCTAAGAGTTTAAAATATATTATTTCCTTTAATCCTTTCAAGAGCCTTTGAGATATCAATTATGATTCTCATTTCCCACATACAGAAATAAGCCCAAAGAAGTTAAATAATCTAACCCAGATTTACAGAGTTAAGAATTGATGAAGTTAAAATTGGAACCAAGATTTACCCAAATTCAAAGTTTACACAATTAACCATCATTTTTGTTGATCAGAGTTGGTATAATCTAACTCAATAGTATAATCCAAGACTTTCTACCGAACTGTGTTTTGCCATGACTCTGAGATGCTGGGGCCAGTTTCCTGCAGAAACTCTGCAGGGTTCTAAGTATGTTACGGTTACCACCATGTTTTCTGTATATATAAAGTCAATATAATTGACTCTTATTACATTTCTTTGCTCCTTTATAAATGCTCAGTGATATGAACAAATTCTTACATGAGAAAATCAAACAGATTTGCCCCCTAGCTAGAGTAATGAATAGAGATATAGAAAGTAAGTGCCTGACAGTTTCGAAGCCCCAGGTAAGTTTATGCTCACTAAAAGATCGATAATAGCACTGAAAGAGGCTGTTGATCCCAGAGTCATGGTCAGTGACAGCACAGCAGAGCCCAGGCAGAGACTGGTTGTGACAATATCTTCATCGTTTTTCTTCTAATAAGCAGTACCTGTGATTGCTCTCAGGTGAATACTGTTGCAATGAAATCATGGCCATATATCTATTACTTGGGACCATCTTGCCAAATGCTCTTTAAACTCCATAATATTAATAAGGACTCTTTAAAAACTGAAAAACCAAAATCTACATTTAGCTGATCTTCCATAAAATATGAAACTTTTCTACATTGTCTGATTGGATCTTTTACAAAAACAGATGGAGTGTGTCCCCAAATTGCTACACTTCGGTTATTCTGCATGTCAACCAAGCAGCTTCTTTCCAGAATCTATAAATTTTGCTTTACAGTGTAGACTCCATACACACAATGAAGTGGAGAATTCAGACAAAAGGTGAAGTTGTACATCACCCATCACACATCATGTTTGGAGGGAAACTGAGACTGTGCTTCCGAATAACACAGATAAAGCTCCAATATCAATGAGAGCTAGGTCACACAACTGATGGCTTTCTAAACCTGTTTTTTCTCTTGACTTAATATCTGTCTTTAAAACAGGATTATATACAACTGATTTGTGTTGTATATGGTTTATTTCGCAAAGTCTCCTAGACTCATTTCAGGCCTGTTCTCTTTCTCAGTCTTCTATGATATTCAAAGCCCTTGAAACAAACACTTATTTGAGCATTTAAATACAAAAAAACAAACAAACAAGGTATAAGTTTTTTCTTTCCTGAACTGATGTTAGTTGACCAATGGAATCTCTCAAGACAATCCAGGCTGGGGAATTTTGTTTTGATCCTAGAATGTCAATGGTGTCTTGAAATTTGGTAGGTCTGATGTCAAGAAAAAACTTCAAAGATTTTCATATCGTTTCAATATGTATTTTGTAATTGTTTTGCATATACTAAATGATCTTGTTTATGTAAACTCAATATTATCATAATAAAATTAATTTATTTTTAATAATGTATACATATATATGTATGCATTTCCTTTGTGTATATGTGTATATATATATATATATATATATATATATATATATATATATATATATATATATGTATGTATACACACGTACCAGCTCATGATGAGATTGTGGACGATAGTTTCTTAAAGCAGAAATAACATTCTCTATGAAACAGAATATCAAACTATGGTTTTTACTTAGTGCTTCAATTGTATGAGAGCGACATTTCTAGCAATTCCATTGTCACATGTAGTCCCTCAAGATGATGACCGCAGGAAAGCCTGGAGAGGGAACAGGGAGCTCAGCGAGCACTGACTGGACACCTTCTGTATTCTAGGCACCGTGCTACCCACTATGACAAATGCTAAGGAGAATGACGATATGGTCCCTTAGGAAGCTTACATTTTAACAGGAGAAACAGCAACTTACAGATCATTTAAATACAATTTGGAGCTCTGAGTAAGGCTGAAGTTATTATGGGATCAGAGAGGAGAATGACCAGGCCAGCTTCGGAGAAATCAGGGAAGACTCCTGAAGGAAATTACATCTGAACTGGACTGGCTCTGAGAAATCAAGGTCTCTGCCCCAAATCTTGGATAAGGGCAGATATTTTTTGGATCCTTGTCAAAATCTACAGAATTTCTCTTAAATTCTAGCAGTGGAGGGACCAGCAGATGTTGTTACACATTTCCAGGAACAGTAACATTAGCCAACACGCAAGAATAGACTATTCAAGGGAATAAAAAAGAGAAGGGATCAGGGCTTCATACCTTATTCTAGAATGCCCTGGGTACGACAGGATAAAGTATATGGGCATGTGAGATGTTCCTGGTTCCAATGATGTTACAGTATTAAGTGACGGGCAGAGATGGAGGAGAGCTTTTTATTTCTTTCCTGAAGTGGATTATTTGTGGCTTTCACATTTTCCACTTCATATAATGGCTCATGATGTAGGCGAGTTACATAGAGAGTGGAGTAAAATGTTCTGAGTCCGATAAATTGCTATTTGGGTTAGGTCCTGGTTTGTGCAAAATTCTGGGAGGGAAGTTCAGGCCATATTTCAGTGCCCATGGCTTTAAAACCAAGCTATTGACTTAAGGAGACCTACATTTTAGTACATTCTGCTCATACTTAGTTATGAATTCATTCAAAAATATTTACTGAGTACCTACTAAGTCCCAAGTACCTTAGGTGCTAGGACTTCATCAATGAACAAAATTTTAAAAACAAATTTGTCACCTTGTGGAGCTTATATTTTACTGGATATCATCTTTCATGTCATAGAATTTATAATAGGGCTTATCCAAGAAGTAATGTTACCCACATGGCTTTGTCATCATATTTTTAACCGATCCTAACTCAAGGTGGGTACTGACAGAAGAACTCAGTATAAGGTAAGACCAGCAGGTTTCCTTTGACCCCAAATAATTTACATATTTTAATAATAACTATCAAGAGCAAACATGTATAACTGTGTTTCTTTGGTATAAAAATCTTAGTTTATGCTTTTTTTTTTTTTTTTTGCTATGGCTGATGCCTATGGGTGTTACATTTGGGCATCTGTTCTTCAAAGAATCCTCTATGCTTCAAAGCATTTTTCTGCAAAGGAACCTGTTCCCATGTGATCATCTTTGGCAGCTGAGCCTTAATGCTGGAACATAACGTGCAATAGTCTATTCTTGCGTGTTGGCTAATGTTACTGTTCCTGGGAATGTATAACTTATAATAACATCTGGTTGGCACTTCTGTAAACTCATTCTTCCCCAGGACCTGTCAGCCATTAGTGTTTGAAATTCTATATTAGGAAACTAAACAAACTACATATCCAAAACCTACTTCAGCAATTATTTTCAAGAGACGAATTATTAGGAACATTTCTGCTATTGAAAATTTCAAAATGTGGATATCTAAGTATGTTCAAGCTATAATTATAGTACTTGTATTACAAAAGAAATGCTCACTAAATGTGTTTTTAAAGGCTATTTCTTCCACGTTTTATTATTCTTACTTAAGTTTAAGTTACAAAAAAAATGTACAACAGAGGACTTCAAGAGTTGTTTTCAGTTTTCATCTGCAGTTCATTTGAAAGAGGTCAAGACAAACAAAATTCTGCACAAACACAGAGCTCCTTAATGTTGCTTTTTATGGCATCTGTAGTTATAAGATGTGTGCAGAATAATAAAATATTTTGAAACTTTGTGATCCAAGCTAGACGACAATTTGTCATATGCTAGTTTTTAGTAAGGAGAGAGAACCTTTATCTGACTTGTTCTGTAAAACTATTTTGAAATACTAACTTTAATAAACCCGTTTCTAGCATATATATATATATATATATATATATATATATATATATATACACACATATATATATATATACACACATACATATATATATATATATATATATATATATTTAACACCTTAGGAACATTTGTTTACTCAATGAACTAGAACTAGCAATTCTAAAGAAAAAAAAAATCACTTACATACTGTGTTTTGTTGGTTGATTGGTTTTATTCCTAAAGTGAATCTAGTCTTGGGTGCTATACCGACACCACTCTGCTTCTCAACCCCAATTGCACGTCAAAGTGTCTCAACTCTTAACCACACCAGTGTTCCTCATCATTCTAGAAATGACATAGGGATGGGAGTGAGGGCCGGAATTTGCTTCTAAACTATTGTAATGCAAAGGCTATAAAGCACAGAATCTTTATTCAAACAAGTCTGGGCTTCAATCCCAAGTCTGTCACTTACTGGGAGGCCCTCGGCAAGTTTCTGAACACTTCTGTTCTCATAAACAAAGTGAAAATAAATGATAAGTAGGGTAGGCTGAGTGGATTAGATGAAATATCACCAACAAAATGCTTAGCTCAGCACCTGCGATATTTTAAGTACTCTCTAGATAAAGATTCAATTAATGTTAATTATTAGTAGTAAAATCAATAATAAGAGTGATGATGATGATAATGATGACAGTCGTGCTCCATTAAGTCTTATGGAAAACAAGGAATTCTGTTCGGACCGAAGTCATGGCTCTAATACAGTGAAAGAGCTCTGTATTTTTAAGGCTTCATGATCCTTATGGAAAGAATGTCTTCCTACTCTTGTCTGAACGAGCCATGATAAGGTGAAGAATTCCAACCCTGTGAAATTGCCTCCTTTTTCTCCCTATATTCTTCTTCTCTCCCTCTCAACTTCCCCTTCAAAGTACCCAATGAGAAAATTGAGGCACAATTATTACATTGCTATTAAAAACAATTAAAGGCCTAATCATTTTTTAATTATGCTGAGATAAATTAGCTATTTGGGGAGATAGAGTTGGACTTTACTACTTATACATTCAACATCAGTAGTTGTATTAAAAATAGTTTGGGCCAGGGACTGGGAGTAACCTCTCATATTTGTTATTCACAATGTGCTTGCGGAGTAAGAATTATCATACCCATTTATTTGATGATAAATCTAAGCCTAAGGAAGCTTAAACCTTTCCAAATCATATTACTAGTAAATGATTGTCATCTGCTTCTTACTTCTGATATCTCAGACTTTGAAATAAAAGTACATTGAAATTAAATACTTTCCAAATAAAAAGAAACATAAAGGAATGTGTTGTTCCAGACTCTGCGAATTGTCTAAATACGTGATTACTAAGTCTATGTGGCTGACAACTCTTTGAGATATTAGAAAAACTGAAAAATTGCATTGAAAAAAATTAACAGGATTCTGTAGCAACCAGCTAGTAAGTGTTTTGTTTGCTTGTTTTTAAAATTTAACCTTTCAGCCAGATTTAACAGGCTTAGCTGTATTTTCTTAAGTCAAAATATTTGAAAATAGGAGAAAAGGACATTGAGTGAAACATATATCGAATTAACAACATGGCATGTACACTAATGTAAGGTATGCAGAACCTGCTCTTATTGGAGAATATTTAATGTGACCAAAATAATTTTCCAAACCACAAAGCATGAAGAGGTAACAGTTTGGCTGTTCCTGAAGTTTTAACAAATAGTAAAGTTTTATACAAATTGATGTAATTTAAAAAATATTTTTCTAATGACCAAAATTAACCATACATTGCTTGAGTCTCTTGAATTCAATGGAACTTCACTACTTAAATCCCACCGATCTAGAATTTATCACCATTCAGGCATGGACTAGCCAGATGTTTACTTTCATGATAACTAAGAAACGGCATTGCTTAAAAATCCTAGGGGAGATATCAATGCTATAAACCTTTTCAATACACTGAAAATCACACTACAGAGCAGCATCTTTTTTTCATGATAATATCATCACCTCATGTGACATCAGTTACATGCTTGAAATCGAAGTCGTCATTTTTGTAAACTACCTTCAGATTCTAATTCAACTGATTAAATATTTCCAAAAACTGACAAAAAGCACACACACAAAAGTGTTCAAAGTGCTAGGAGGTAGAAAGGAAAACAAGAGACAATATTTTCAAAGAGAAAATACATATGCACAATGGTTATAATAAAGACCCAAATAAGGTCATTCATTCATCCGGTGAATAGTCAGCATTTGCTATCTACATAGCACAGTGCCAAGAACTCAGGATAAAAGAAGGAACTAGACTGAATTTGTGTCCCCAAGAATTTTGTTCTTTAGTAGAGAAGATGAGAATGTTACATCTAGGGAACACTCAGAAGAGGTGGCATTTATCTGGGCCTGACAGAACGAGTGGGATGCGATAGGCGGGTGTAGATGAGAAGATATTCCAAGGTTCAAGCCGAGATCAAACTAACTCTTTTCCTGCTGAGTCACTGTCTGTGTGGAGATGCTCCAGGTCACCTCAGTAGGCCACATTGAAGATGTGGCCAGTCAGCCTGTGACCAGGAGATGGGGGATAGTCATTCTCTCCCTGCTCCGGATGCTGACTCCCCTACTTCTCTTTAAAGTGACTCTTTACTAGACACATCTATAGTGTACTCATTTCATCTCTGAAAATATTTTGGGAATTGTTTCCAAACCATTCAAGTTAAGAGCAGGAAGGGAAGGATTTGGACCCAATCACGGTCATCCTAGGCCTTCAGAGGGACTCCCAGACTCTAACTCTCTTTCTCTCTACTTCCCCTCACACAGCTTTCCCCTTCAGGTACACTCGCCTGTCCCTGTTCCCTGGGATCAATTCCCATGTCTTAATCAAATCTCAGTCTCCTAAGGCCCTTCTGGTGTCTCACATATTTAGCAGCCTTAGCCTTCGAATACCTTTGTCTTTTCACAAAAGGGGAAGGGCTTTGTCTTGGGGTCTGCTGGTTTCTTTTCTATGCCCTCTTTAGGCGAGGTGGAAAGATATGGAGGACTTCTGCTTTTCCCCTGTGAAGTATCTAATCAAGCAAAACTTGCCACTAGGATTCATTCTCCACCTTGCCCTTTCAAAAGAAATCTGTGTCCATTTTATTAGTGATTTTTTAATTAATTTCTTAAAAACTAATACCTTGGCATTATTATGCTGGCAAGCATTTCTGCCATTCACCCCAATCCCCTGAGTTACATCATTAAGTTTCTTTCTTAATAAAGGGTATCTTTAAAAAGAGTGAGGGAAAGCCTTGAGTTCACCACACTATATAGCTTTAGATAAGGTCCACGTCCCAGGATCAAAGAAGAGCTGATCTTTCTGTTGGTAAGAGATCTATAGGATAGATGGAGATTAATATATGAGAGAGTAAGGTGAAGAATTCCACTTGAAGAGAACAATAATTACAAATAAGATCACATGGGCTTGTAACATGAGGCACATTTGGAAAAGGCTGTATGGAAAAATATTACCATATAAGAGAAAGAAACCCAGTCAAATGTGAATTTCAGATAAACAAAAAATGAACATTTTTTAAAAAAATTTTCCAAACATCGCTTTTTAAGTAGGCATTCTATAGTTTTATTTGCTAACTCTGACAATCCTAGTTAGAAAAATGGAGCAAAGTGTGTCGAGGGGATTATTTTTGAAAACAGCTGTCAGGTAGGGGCTGGACAAGACAACAGTATAGCTGATATATCATGCTAAAAATTCTTGGACTTTACTGGATGGGAAAGACAAAATATTTTGCGCAGGCAACTGACATCATATATCATTTAAGAAGATAGTTCTGCAAGCATTATAAAGGGCAAATTGGAAAGCTGAGACATGAATAGCAGGAGAAATGACAAGAGCTGGAATTGGAAGTGTAAATATAAAGGCTGCAAAATATTCAAGACGTTTTGGCGATAGAATCAACAGGATTTTGTGATCTGTTGAATTTGGAGATGTAAGAGAGGGAATAGTTAGAACAGACTGAAAGCCCCAAACTGATGACCAGAAAGCTCCTGGTGTGATGAATTGAGCTGTGGATTAGAGGAGGAGGAGCAGACAGGTGGTGGAGGATTGGGTGAGGTACTAGAGATAAAGATTTTGGTTAAAAAACCTGGATTTGAGGACTCTAGAAACATCTTTGTAAAGGATCCAGAAGTAATTGGAAATGTAGATCTGAAGTTCAAGGAAATCCAGGTCCAAAAAAAGATGAGCTTTGAGCAGGGGAAAGACATAATGAAATCACACCTTTATGAGATGCTCGAAAATACCAGAGATGGACCAAAGGGCGCAGGGGCTGAGGTAATCAGGAGAAGTTTGTATCTTAATTTGCAGTACTTCTATACGGAATAATAATGTGAAAGTGGGAATGGAGAGATAAGGGGTAAACCTAGATCCACTTCATGGAAAAAAAATTAGCAGGATTTGACATCAGCTACACTTGGGAATAAGTGAGAAAGGGAGTAGACGGCAGTACCTTTGGTTCTGTGAGCAAGCAGACTGGAACACAGAAATGCATGGTCATGACAGCAAGAGCAAGGTGAGGTGGGAGCTGACTTTAGGGAGAGAAGATACATCCATTGAGTTTCAAGCTGCCTATAGAACATCTAAGTTAAGAGGTCTTGCTAGTGGTTGTAATGTATAAATTATACAGAAGGGTTGAAAATACAGATTTTGCCAAGTGGTGGAACCCCACCAATAAATGGTATCTCTGAACATATGAATACAGAGCAGGAGTCTTCAACCTCAGAGATGCTGTGAACTTTTTGAAAAGAAATGCAAATGTCTGTGCTTGTTTCTGGGGGAAAAAATGCTAGTCACACACCAAATTGGCTGGGCAAAAAAAAAAAAAAAAATCTAATAAATTAATATAGTCCACTACTAATTAGTTTTTTTCTCCTGAATGCTCACATACTAGTAAGTGGGAAAGCAAACTAATTAAATTTCTAATCTGATTTATACCTAGCCCAACTGAGTAATGTAAATACTCCCTTCCAGAAATTTCCTGGCTCCCTTCAAATACAAGCTCAGGCTCTCCAAAGTTCTCCGTCTCCCCCTGTTTCTCTCACTAAGGTGGTGTGCAGGGGATGAGGAAAGGGATTTAGGCCTCATGTGGGCCCTTGGATTGTTCTAGCAAGCATCCACTGTTATCCAGGCATAGGCCTCCTGGCCCACCTGCTGGGTGTTCGCTGGCTTTTGGTAATGAAATCTAAGGAAGGTGACCTCATGGTCCTAATTTTAGGCCCAGGCATGACCCCAGGTATCAATGACCATCCTGTTCTTGCTGAGTTGACTGCCCCTGGTATCTAATGGGCTCCTCCTCCATCTGGCCTCTGACTCAATGGTCCATTGCAGCCCCCATGGTGTTACCTCACTCTGCTGTGGCGGAGCCACTGGTAGTGGCCTAATTCACAATTCAGCTTCCAAACCACAAAGAAATGGATGCAGGGAGGGAACCTAAGCTTCCTGCTTGGTGGTAGCTGACTATCATGTACAGAAAACCTACGGCAGGGTTGTGTGTTCAGTGAGGTAAAGGAGAAAAATAAAATGAATACCCCTCAGTACATGCTCATGCATTTTCCTGGGATGAGAGTCTTTATGTTTCAGAACCTCAAAGTGATCTGTTACGGCCTCCTGTGTTAAGGACCTCCACAGAGTTAAAGGTAGAAAAGTTTGGGTGCAAAGACTTAAAGGGAGTAACCAGTTGAGAAGAAGCAGCAGCCATGGACAGAAACAAAGGCCAGAGATGGGAAGAGAGCAAAGACAGTGCATCGTAAGGAAAACCACAGGAAAGAGGAAGGGAACGAGCAGGAAAGGGTGACCTGCGGTGGAATATGCCACAAGGATGAAACTAAGAAAAAGTGTGAGGTTTCAATGAGTCAGAAACAATGATCTATTCTCTGGATATTATAGAAAGTTGCAGTTTTCCACTGATTTGCACATGGGCCCATTGGAGTAAAGCTTGTAAGAGTCAGCTCTTCACAGCTGAATGAAAGTATATGCACAAGTGTTTAATTATTACCCTGGTTTAACCTAAATAGAGAACCTGAGGGGAGGAGCAGGATGCAGGCGTTAGTGGGGCTGGTGGCCATAGAGGGACAGAGCAGTGAAAAGGAAGATTTGGAAGACATTTTGTAAATGCTCGGCTGAGAGGCCTGGGACATTGGAGCAGCCAGCGTGACTGGGTGTGTAAGTTAAGCATGGGCTTGTTGGGAAAGTCTCTGATTTAACTGATTCAACTGAAACCTCTGCATCATTACATTATGTCAAATGATATGATTTGTGGCGGTCCTCACGGAGTCTAGAGAAGGAGAAATCGGGTGCGAGAGTTTGTCAGTGTCTATGCAGCACTGCCCGAGGTCAGGCTTCTGGCATGGCCAGGACATTCTGGAAAGCACATATGTGTGCGTGCTGAACTACCTGCTATCATCTTAGCATGACCACCTCCTTTCCGACATTCCCATCTGCAGTGAAGGGCAGAGACCTGGACCCTGCTTCCCAAAGTCCTTTTCCTCTTACACGTCTAGATGAGAATCAGCACAAAATTTCAAAGGTGTAAGAAAAGAGCAGCTGTTATTCTCCAGCGGCAGTTATAAGCTGATGTTTGACAGATGGCAGACATGAGATTTGTAGGTGCATCCCTGAGAATCACACGCTTCTAGCTGTAGCTTCCTGACCTTTGATTCCCCAGCTCTTCCAGTGGTTGTACAGGGCTCCGGTTCCCTGCAGTAGACTCTCTCCATGGACACCCAGGGAGGTTCTAGTTCCCTGACGGGACCCCGAATGAGGAACTGGGGCAGTGTCAATGCTTATAAATACCACTTCTGCTTTAATTGTTAATAATTGTTAACATTAATTCACTTAATTATTAATATTATTTCTCACATACATTGATGCCAAGAAGGGGACCCCTAGTGTCTTAGGTTTCATGCCCCTAAAAGCACAATCTGAGATGAGTACTTGGGAGTGACTGCTTAGTTGGGAACTGGTTCCAGGATCCACAAGTGAGGAAGTGGGGAAATTGATACAGAGAAGGGGGAGATGGTCCATAAAAGTATGTTAGAGAGAAAGTTACACCTTGGACAACTGAGCTAATTCCCACTGGGTCCATTTGAGAAACCATGCAGAGTGCCCCTTAGAAGTGATCCACCAGTGCTTGTGTCAAGATGGAATTTTTATGTACAGACACCAACGTCTCATTGATTGAGAGGTATCTCTGTGGGTGGCATTGAATCCCCTGTACTTTTGGGCTGTCCTGCTCACACATAGAGCAATCCCCTCTCTATGGAGAAAGCCCTGAGGTGGAGCAACAGAGAATTGGAGGCATGTGAGGTGGAGAGGTAGTATTTCGAGATCTGTGGAACTGATTTCCAGATGGTGGTGGTGGGACATGGGTTCCCTGCAAGTCAGCCAGGTGGTGTCCTCTGCTTCATTGAAGTGACAGGAGCAGAAGTCAGAGTGCAGGAAGATGAGAGAGGTGGGGTGGAAGTGGGCACATGTCCTAGGAGTATGATGGCAAGCAGTGAAAATGGCTAGAATTTAGATAGGGTTTCTGAGACTATCCACACAGCACACTTGTGTTTATTTTCTTTCTCCTTCCCTCCCATCTTCCTTTTCATCTTCTCTTCCTCTTTCTCCCTCTCTTTTTCCTCCTATTCCTCGCCTTATAATTGATTTTTATTTATTTTTCAGCTAATGCTTACCACAAAGTTAAAGAAATAAACTCAGTTTTCTTTTCTTAAGACTTTTGCCTAGAGTTCTCTAAAAACAAAACAAGATTCCTTCTTTTAAATGACCTCTCCAGACTCCTTTCTCCCTCTCTAGGCTGAGCAAAAGCAATCACTTGCCTTCAGTGAATACACACAAAATTGCCCAATAAATACTACAGGTTGCCATAGAAACCAAACCAAAAGAGAATAGAAAGGTAAGGCTGAATATTAGGGATTTTGTTGGCCTTAGCGACTTTTTTCAGATCTGAAATTCTTTGTTCCATGAAAATGTGAACCACAGTTCCCTGTCAGAGATATAGCAGGTGAATCCTAAAGCCATCCCAAACCCTAAGTTTCTGTGCATTTTAGTGCTTTTTAACCAGCCCTTCCTCTATCTCCTTTGCTCTCTTCCAGAGGCTCATAAAAGAGCAACTGCAAATGACTTCTGGTGGCAGCATGCTTTGGCGGGACTGGCACGATGGACAGGACAAGGCATTTGGAGTCAGACAGACTTGGGGTTGCAGCTCAGCTCTCTGGTGAGCTTTTTACCCATCTACCTTTTGACACCAGAGTATCTTATTACATAAGGGTATGCTGACAATTTATTATGTAAGTTGATTCTGTTTAAAAAATGAACAGTGCTTCAAGGACCAGAGCGTTTTTCTCTGCACTTCTAGGTGCTCATATGCAAATCGGAGACTTAGTTTTTATTAACAAACACAAATTGCTTAGTGTTGTAGTTAGAAGATTCTGGTACGAGTAATTCAGAGTGACAAGAATTCCCGTCTATTTCCCTACAGCTCAGAAACTTCTCAGGAAATTCATCTTTACTGATTTGGAAAGGGCCAAGGGATGGTATTAGCAATGGTAATATCATTATGTTAATTAGTCAAGAGTTGTTCCTTTCGTTTCCAAGAAGGCAATTTTTACTAGAGCTTAGGGAGACCTCAAGGAGTGAGGTTAGAATCCGAAATTGTGTGTTTGAGTTTCAGATCATGGAATTTGTTAGCTAAGTGAACTTGGGCAGCTACTTACACTTTTTGAGTCTCAATTTTCTTAAACGTCATAGCATAATTTCTAAATGCATAATTTGATTGTTGTGAGGTTTCTTTATTCCTAATAGAAGCTAACATTCATGTAGAAACTATTATGTACCAAGAGTTGTTCGCAGGCTTCACGTAGGAACTCACAGAATCCTCCCAACAGCCCTCTACACAGGTACCTGGTGTCATCCCCAAGGGGAAGCTGAAGGACACGAGGTGAATATCTTGCCCAAGATCACACAGCTAGTTAAGTGACAAATCCAGGATCCAACCTCAGGAAGTCTGGCTCCAGGCTGTTACCGTCCCTAGAAAATATTTATTAAGTACTTACTAATGTCCTAGATTCTGTATTAAGCACTTTATAAACAAAATCTAATTTATCCCTCATGAGAACTCTACAGTATAGGTGCTATTACTGTTCCTATCATTCAGAGACGGACACAGGTTCTGAATCTGAGCTCAAGGAACTTGCCCAAGGTCCTACAGTTCATAGACAGAACATATTCCTTTTGCTTACAATATTCTTCTTCCACTGCTTACCTTCTTTGCCTGTCTAAATTCCAACCATTTTTCAAGTCTCGATTTAAACGTTGTTTCTTCTAGTAGTCTTTCCTGAATCCCTATACATACTAGGCAAATTTAGACTAAAATGGACAAATATTATTCAAAATTATAAAATATTATCTGGGCCCACAACAGTTTATAAGTAGGAAGACAGCATTCTGAGAAAGCTACTTAGTTACAAACATGTGTGATTTTATATGGAGAATGAAGGCCATCTCATGATGGAAGCAAGAGTATAGGGAGGGCAACCAAGAGACGGAATGAGCACTGGACAAGAGAACCACTCCCTGAGAGCAGAATTCCATTGTAATCAGGGATCATTCCTTTTTGCCACAGGAGAAAAACATACTCAGCTGGATTTCAGAATTTCTACGGAAAGGTCACTGCAGTGTTGTCCTCTTTCTGATATTTTTAAATGAGAGTCTCAGTTATGGTCATTTTGTCCCCATTTCTCCATTGTATGTTAGTTGTCTGAAGAGTACGTATCATTTTATAATATTAGAGGTCTCTGGATGAAGAGAGAGTGAACCCAAGATACCACACTCTAGGATTTCATCTCTATCTGAACAACATAGAAATTAAAAGATATTAGATCTTGATACTGACATCATATTGAATCAGTTTTTGGCACAGTCATAGAGGAGGTCAGTTTATTTTGCATTGGGAGGAATAGAAATAACAGTAAGGAGAGAGTGTATTGTGGTAGACTGAAACAAATGGCCACAATGTTTACCAGTTTCTCTCATCAAGAGCTGGAATCTATTTCTCCACCCCTTGAATATGAGCTTCCCTATGTAAGAATTCAAAAACCTCTTGGTGAGTATTCCTATTTTCATGGCATGTAATTATTTACATAAATTCAATAAGAATCTGTTCTTGAAACAGAAGATTGGAAACATTGATTGTATGACCAATGCTTTGACTGCAATGTCATGTTTGAGAAAGACATGTATAGTCTCAGAAATAATCAGATAGCTTCAAGTAAAAAAGACTGACTTACAAAATCCTCTTTGGAAAAAGCAGCCCTTGCTTACAGGGCTTCCAGCAGCCTTACCAGGTCAACCTAAGAGAAAGCACTTAGCTTTCTCTGCTTTTGATGTTCAATTAATTAAAGGAGATGAAGAAATTAAAACACCACAATTTACAACCAGGAGATTACGTATCCTGGAAAAATACACCGTCAGAAAAACTCTTTACCACTAAGCTGGAAAGGAACATATCAGGTACTCTTAACTAATCCATGTGCAGCAACACAGGATTTGAAATTTAAAAAAATCCAGGAAGTGAAGCAGACAGCATCCACTGTGGATAGCTAACCAAAGATTCTGGATCAGGCCTGTATAAGCTACACCTTTATTTTTTCTTTTTTCATTATTTTAGTTTATTCCTATTTCACAAATAATATGAAAGGCCAAGCACCTACTACAATAGTTATTGTTTCCTTTTTTTTTTTTTTTTCCATTTAGTTTCTGCCTGGAAAGAACTCAGTAGTGGATATCATCTTTAAACTCACTTCATAGGTCAAAACCATGCAACTGGTTGTACATACAGTCAAGGGTGCTCAGTGTCTGGCAGTATTAACCCCAGTGAGGGTACCAGATATGGAAGAATACTTTTTCTTTGGGCAGGTGTTACAATGAATGAATACATAATTAGAAACTTATCAAATAGCAGGGGAAATTGCTGGAACTAAATTGCTGGAACTACCGCCAAAGAAATAGCCCACCATTGATAATCTTTGGATTCCCTTGCACAAATTATATTAGACGATAGAATTGCTCTGGACTATATATTAGCAGAACAATGAGGCATACACATGATCATTAATATAAAGAATCTATATCTAAAGCATCTGAAATATTAATTTCAACTAGGGTAAAATTAAAATTCTAACTGATAAGAAAACATTGGTCATAGTTTCTTTTTTAATTAAAAAATCTTTCTTAATTTTCATAAAATAATGGTATATTCTTATCAACGGCATTTTATATTAGATAAAATATGGCATTTTGGACTCAAATTATAGACTCCTTAATATCCTCTATTCTGGGGCCAGCAGTATTTCAGTAGAGTGGGCTAGAGTCTCAGCTGTGTGATTTTAGGGCCCCCCAACACAAATACTTAAATGTCTTTTCACAGTTTGGTAAAATTCTCATTCACTAACATTTTTGTCTTTTTTGAATAAAGTTCCTAGAGATGTGTATATGAAATTCAAAATTGTTATCTGAGAGAGCTAATGTATTAAGATTAATAACCTTTACCTTCCAAGTATATATGAACTAATTTTAGTATAAATATTAGGCAGTCACTTGGTGAGATGTGACAAGTAATTTCCGATTGCTATGTGAAGCTTCCTTAAAGACTACTGGCTGAGATGTCAAGCTCAAAGCTAGGTCAGCTTGCTATAGAAAAGGAATAGGAGAAGGGAGAAGAATCCCAGCAAAAGGACAAGGGATGGAGAGCGGAGCCAATTTTTTCTTACCCTCCATTTTGTTTATGGTCCACTTTGACCTGCAGGATAAACATTCTTCCTTTCCTCCATGCTAACAGAAAAATTTGTAGAATTTCATGGGAAATGCAAACCTAGGTGACTCAGCACTGGATTGAGGACCTGGCATAGAGCTGAACCTGGGAGAGTAGGACTTTCTCCTCTGCCTCATAGTCACACATGTAAATCTATGTGAAATGAACATTGTAACGGTGTTATTTGCTTTCAATGTTAGAAAGTACCCTCTATGGAAATAATATACAAAGAATCTATTTCCATATTTTCTCATTTAATTTTCATCATAACCCTAGTTTTATCCTCCACGTAACCTTAAAGAAGAAAAAAACTAAAGCTAAAGTAAGTTAAATCATTTGCTTAAGGACTCATAGATAGTATGTGGTCTAACTAGGTCTTGCTTGCAGAGCCTATGATTTAGAACAGTAGACTTTCCTAACACAAGATCAGGCCTCTTTCCTTTTTTGGAGGGGGGGTTGTCAATCAGTGGAGATAAAATAAAATTGTAGTAGATAAAATACAGGTAATTACATACATGCGTTCTGAGGGGTGGAGCCTATCTTGACCATTGACTCCTCCAGGCCCTTGATAAACTTTCCTTCTTCCCCTGAGCCTGAATGTGGGAGGTTTGCATTGGTGGTATGACATCCTACCACCGCAACCACAATAGAAAAATATTTAACCTCCTTAGAAATCTTAAAAAAGGATAGGACTCTGTACGGCTGGAAGAATCTAGGTTTGAGATGTTCTAAATCCACATAACCTAAATCCAGAAGACCCTTTAGGAATAATCATACAACTAGTTCTTCCTTCATTAAGAAGCAAAATTTCTGAAAAACCTGTAAGAAAAATCTAGAAAGTTTATTATAACTTCTAGCTTCTAGATTAGTTCTCAAGAACAAATGTACTTTAAAAATTCAAATGTAGAAACAAAAGAAAACATATTAAGTGTCAACAAACTCCTAGTCAATGAAATTGTTACAGTAATTAATTCATCACTTGATTATTCTATTAGTAAATTTTCCTAGAGAATTTAACAACGAGCTAAGCACAGTAACACTAGAAGATGATATACCCACCTCCCTGGTGTCTTTCCTCTAGGTCACATCCTGATCCTGTCCTTTGAATTTTGTCTAACAGATTTCAAGAGGAGGTAAGAAGGCCAAGCCCAGGATCAAGAGATTCATTTCCCCTAGATACAGGGCAAAATTGTCCTAGTCTGCACACCTCCTTTACCCTGTCCCACACTCTGGCCCTGCATGCCTCACAGCCTTCCCCAAACAAGTATGCAGTACCATGAAGAAAACAGCACCATTGACGCCTCACTCCCTCCTCCATCTAAATGCTTCACCTCTTAGTACAGTGGCCCAGTTGTGAATCTCTGAGGACTCTATAATGTCCTGGACTCATGTCAACATTCCTCCTTTGGGATGAAGTATGGAGGGATACATAGAGTCACCCTTAGTGTGTAATGTAAGTGACCAACACTTGATCCATGAGAAAAACTAATTTGGAAGAGGTTCTAGACAACACTATGCTAATGTTTTAAATTAAAAAAAAAAAAAGTAAGTTAAAAGGTTAAAGTAAGTAGGACAGTATACTGCAGTCTTGAAATTTCAATCTTAAGGAAGGATACAACCTGGATTTAAATCTTAGCACTGTTCCTTATCAGCTATGTGATTTTGGATTAGTGACTTGACTTTTCCAAACCCAAATTTTTACATCTCTAAATTAAGAATGACATCAAAACTTACTCGTAGGGTTTTTGTGAGGTTTAAATGGGAGATTTCACATAAGGCATGCAGCACGGTGTCTGACACATAGCAAGTATTCGATATTAACTATTATAGTGATATTCTCAAGATAGCTTCAAAATTATCCTAAGATTTGGTGCAATTGTAATAATCATTGGAACAGGATATTTGAAAGAAGCAGATTTATTTGAAGAGAGGGTAGAGATTTACACCTCTGTGGGAATCTCAGTTTCTGAAAGCAGACTTTATGAAGCATGGTGGAAAGTATTAGGGTTAAAAAGGGGGAGAAAGAGAAATAGAAGTAACATTATTGTGGGAATATCCTGCAAACACCTGGCCAGAGGAAAGAGTATTTTCCTAACCCATATAATGGCAAAATTGTTCAAACAATGTTTTCTGCTCTTGTCCCTGTACTCTCATTCATCAACTAGATATTGAATGCTTACTTTGTCCCAGCATTATATACGGAAGTGATGGTATTACCCAAATGAACACATCAGATATGAGGATATTCTTCTTGTAACATCTTTCACCGCACTGTGGATCCCTTATTCTGGACAAGATGAATTGTCCTGTCCATGGGTCTCTTTCACAGGTAGGGGAGGAATTTTTTTCAGGTAAGGGTAAATGAGTGCCTCATTCCTCTGCTAGAATAATAATAGCAATGAACACTTTTTAATGCTTCTTGTGAACTAGACACCATTCTAAGCATTTTATGTACAGTAACTTTTTCAATGCTCACAGATGAGGAAATTAAAAGACAAAAGTTAAAAAAATTGCCCCAATTCGCATAGCTGACATGAGGCAGAGCTGTGCTATTATATGCTCAAGTTCTGCTTCCTAAATATACTCTTCACATCCAATGACCTAGTAGCAAATCATCGACTATGATTTTAAGTGCTCAAGATTAGTAGTGGGGGAGGTCAGTCCTCTAGCCATCCAATGGAAGGCTCGTTTGGGAAAAACAATGTATCTAATGAGTTCTTCACTTGACTTTCTGAAAAATTGTATCATTTCAAAATATGTTGGAAGAGATGGCGAAATTGCTGCTTTGGATGTAGTTTTAAGTCACAAGGTGAAATTGACTGTAAAGTTAAAAGCAAAATAAAACATATGAGAAAAATGACTACTGTGTTTCCCCAAAAATAAGACCTAGCCAGACAATCAGCTCAAATGCATCTTTTGGAGCAAAAATTAATATAAAACCCAGTATTATATTACATTATATTACATTACATTACATTACATTACATTACATTACATTATATAAGACCAGGTCTTACATTATAGTAAAATAAGACCCCGTCTTATATTAATTTTTGCTACAAAATACGCATTAGAGCTGATTGTCCGACTAGGTTTTATTTTCGGGGAAACATGGTCTGTGATCCTAGAATTAGTTATGGCCACATAGGGGAAGACTAGAGTCAGCTATGTAGTCTCAATTGAAAGAAGACAGGCTTTCAAAGACATATCAGAGAAAAACAGGCATTTTCATAGGGCTTAAGAAGCTGAAAAAGGTGACTGTTTTAAGAGAATTAAAAGCTCTTTAAAAACTTGATTCCAATTGTATAATTATTAACCATTTCTGTTAAGAATTATATAAAATCTGGAGGGGAAGTCACACAGTTAAGTGCAGAATTGAGTGACTGTCACAGACTAAAAACAGCATCTGAAGAGACTCAGTTGTATAAAAATGACTTGGGAGCCACAGAAAGGTTGTCCTAATTATGTTCATAATGAAACTATCAGAGGGGCATGACCAATTGCTCTGTGCCAATGGTGCAACATACATAAGTCTCTCTCACACACACATTTTTTTTTTCATTTTTTTTTTTACTTTTACCGCGATTTAATTTTTTCTGCCAAGGAGAACAAGATGAGGCAAAAGAACACCTGACTAGGTATCAAAACCCAAGATGAGTGCAGGATTTTCTTCTTTTTAAAAGCTGAATAGTATTTAATTGTGTGTACATAACCACATTTCTTTATACATTCATCTGTAAATGAATATTTAGGGTGTTTCCACATTTTGGCTACGTGAATAGTGATGCAATGAATATAGCTAAGAGTGCTAATATCTCTCTGAGATTCTGATTTCAATTTTTTTGGTAACTACACAGAAGATGGATCATAGGATAGTTGTATCTTTAATTTTTTGAGGAATCTCTAGATTGTTTTCCATAGTAGCTTCATCATTTTCTATTTCCGCCAACAGTGTGCAAGAGTTCTAATTTCTCCATATTTTGCTAACAATTGTTTTTTGATTTTTTTTTTAAATAATCGCCATCCCGACATGTGGATTTCTGCAATATAAAACAACTTGGATGAACCTTAAGGACATTATGCTAAGTGAAAGAAACCAGTCACAGAATGACAAATACTGCATGATTCCATTTATATGAGGTATCTAAAAGAGTCAAATTCATAGACTCAGAGAGTGGAGTGGTGATTGCCGGGGGCTGGGTGGAGGGCAAAATGAAGAGTTATTTATCAACCAGCAAAGTTGAAAGTTAGTTCAGCAAAATGAGTAAGTTCTAGAGATCTGCTCTACAACATCGTACCTACAGTCCAACAGTCAACAACAATGTATTATACACTTGAAATTTAGTGAAGAGGGTAGATCTCATTTTGTGTTCTTACAACAATAAAATAAACTTTTTAAAAAAAAGATGAGCGTAGAGATTTTAAGAGAGTACCCTAATTCTTTGATGAATTCAAGTGCTTGATTCACATGAATTATATTTTAAGACAGTGGGTGGCGGGGGAGGAGCTATGAATAATCTATATGAAATCAGTTTCAAAAGACTGAAGATAAGGAAATATATTTATAGTGATCCCAAAAGGGAAGAACGTGTATTGCATAAATGATATGTTGCTGAATTTAAGCAGACTGGTGAGGGTTCTTGCCACTGCTTCGTAAATAACAGTCTTTCTGGGTTGTTTTAGCCTTAAGAAGAGAGGACAGAGGCAAGAAGGGTGGTAGGGAAGGTGGCTTAGACGATAGATTTCTTCAAATATTTGAAGACTTGTCACGTGGAAAGTAAATTATATTCATACTGCTCGGTCCAGTGGTTGCAACAAGGACCTAACGGTTACAGGCAGATGAATTTGGATTCAATATTAAATACATCTGCCTAAAATTCTAATGAGATAATAGATTCCCCTGGGAAATAACAAGTTCTCTGGCACTTGGAAATGCATGTGCTGTGTAATGTAAAGGAAATTCGAATAATTTTGTCTCACTCCTAACCTGGAGATTCTGAGATTCCAAGACTAGATGACCTTAAACATCCCTTTTCAGACATAAAATGCAAATACAACATCAAGATTTATTCCTTCAATACTGTTTTAAAATGACCAGATGGTCACCAAGAAACCATGTCTGCTTAACCTGCCATGAAACTAGACATTTAAAAAATAATTTAAAAGGTAAATTAATAGATGACTGGCTAAGAATGCCCCATATTCTAGACTACCTTCAAATTGCAGCTTAATTTAAAATTTAATTTAAAACTAGTACTTCGGTTTGTGGTCCATAATATTTATATGCTCACCTGAGCCCATAGAAATAGAAAAATAAATACTAAAAAGTGTTTATTACAAATCATGGTCTATTGGTCTCATAAATGATACAATTTAATAATTTCTGCATCCTTAGCCTATCAACAAGTATAAGCTAATGTCAATTATCAAATCATTTAAATGTGAGTTACATAGGTTAAATTTTGACACAGCCCAAATCACCATCTTCAAGCGATCTGGAATATATTTTTAAATGTACGCCTGAAGACACAAAATGGAGATTTAACATGTGAATGTAAGATTGCACTTAAGCAGAGTGAATATTCCCATGAACAAAGAAATCTAAAGGAAAGATTCTTTTTAACTACAGTTGATGCTCTAAGAAGATAAAGGGTGAGACTTGACATGTGGTATAGACTGAAAAGCTGTTATTGAGACATCCAGCTGTGATGACAAATGACGTTTATAAAGCTTAATAACTTCTGTATCCCTCTCTTTGGGCAAACTGTCAAAATGGTAAATTCAACAGAAAAATCCCCTAGAGCGAGTAAACTAGTTTTTTTTGTTTCTGTTTTTTAACTCTGTTCCTTCAAATGCTTATTATTTGAAATTTTATTTTTTCATTATGTACCTTTCATGTATTTAGCATCTCCCTCATCCTCAAAAAGGCTTGTAAGCAAGGCTTACAGGTTTGATAATGCAAATTTCAGCATTAGAACTAGAATCAAGGTCCTTTACAGCTGAATCCCATGCATCATCTAGCACACTAGATCCTTCTGTCGCCTTAGAGATAACAACTTCATTAGTAAAACCCATTTCAAGTCAATCCAGACTTGCAAATTGTCATTGCCTGTCATCCCTGGGATAAGAAAGAAGTTATGCCCCTCCTTCATAAATTTATTAACAGAAGATAATATGGTAAAGAAATTACAACATGTATTATAAAAACCTGAACTCAACCCTCTCAAGTTTTATATTTCCATCATCTCTCTCAGTGTAAGAATATATTTACATGGCAGTTATTTTCAACTATCTCCTTTATTATCATCTGAAATATTTTTCCCCATGAATCAAACTGATAGCTCAGTAAACAATAAGTGTCTCTCATGGCTTTACAGAGAAAAGTGCTTTCCAAAAAGCACTTCTGTCCAGAGAAGAGAGTCAAACCGTCTGCACCATCTTAATGGCCACTTGTGCAATGAATGTTCTGCTCAGAAATAGGGAAATAAAATAAGTAAAGATGGAAAATATTATCTTCTCTACCCCACCACTTCCCAGCCTGCTTCCCCGCTCATTTCCAATGTATTGCATTAACTTGGCCCCTTATCATCTCGTGCCTGCATGATCTAAGTGATTTTTCTCAGCTCCTGTATAATTTCTGCTTCAGCTCCCTCTTATGTAAATCGGAGAATAATAATGACTCCTCTTTCATTGGATTGCTGTGGGAAATAAATGAATGCATACATAAAAGTAGTTAGTATCTGGCATGTAGTAAGCACTCAGCAAATGTTAACCCCATGTAAAATTTTATTCTCTACACTGCCAAACTGATCATTCTACAATGAAAATTGGGATATCTCCAAAATCCACCACTTCCCTCTCTTCCATTGCTCCCACGCTGGTCCAAGCCTAGATTATTGCAATAGCCTCTTTATTGGTCTTTCTGCTTCTGTTCTGGACCCTACAGTCTGTGCTTAGCTCGGTAGCTCAATGACCCTTTTGAATTTTAAGTGGGATCATGTCACTCCTTTACTCATTCTTGCTCCTGCTCTCTCTCTCTCTCTCTCTCTCTCTCTCTCTCTCTCTCTCTCTCTCTCTCTCTGTCCCTCACTCTGGCTGCTCATCTCACTACAAATATAAGCTAAAGTCCTTAAAGGGTCTATAAGGCCCTACACAGCGTGTGACCCGTTTCCATTACTTCCCAAACCTCATCTCCATCTCCACACCTCATAGTTTTCTTAACTCCATCCCTTCAGGCCTCTTCAATATTCTTCCTACAAACTAAATCTGCTCCCACCTTAGGGCCTTTGGAGCAAACATTCCTTCTGCCTGTGGCATCTCCTCCCTTCTCCCCCACAATCTGCACCATTTACTCCTCTAGTTCCTTCAGATCTCTGACCACCCTGTTTCAAACTGCAACTCTTCCTCCACCTCAGAATTCCTTATCCCCTTTAGCCTGTGCCAGATTTTTCCATAGCACATATGGCCTATTAACATACTATATATAATTTACTAAGAGACTAATATACATTGTTTCCCACCAGTAGAAAGTAAACTCCTCAGGGGCAGAGATTTTTATGTTAGTTTATATATATATATATATATATATATATATATATATATATATATAAACTAACATAAATATATATATATATATATATATATATATATATATATATATATATATATATATATATCCCTAATGCTGAGAAGCATGCCTGGCGTGTAATATGTTCAAAACACTGAAGGAACAAATGAAGAAACACGCCGCCACCCTGCTGAATACTCCAGTATTTCCCCACTGCCAGAGATAGTCCAGACTCCTTAGCAAGCACACAAACGCTCTGACAATCCGGCCCCTTCATTCAGCCGTGATCTCTGACGGTGCCCCCACACTCCCCATACTACAGTGGCACTGAATTATTTGAACTATTTGCAGTTTCTTGGCCCTAGAGCTGAAAATCTTCTGCTGGGCAGAGTGCCTGTATTTTCTTATTTACCTGGCAAATATCTCACCTTTCAGGATGTTGCCTCATCTCTGAAGCTGTTCTTGATTTTCCAATCCCTGGTAGAATGTATTCCTCTCTCCTCTGTGCCCCTCGTGTATCCTGAAGAGAGTTCTAGCTCAGCAGCCAAGTCATTGTATTGGTTTCATTTGTTTCTGTGACTGTCCTCCTTGATTACATTATAGGCCACATGAGGGCCAAAAACCTACTCAGATATGCAGCATTTTGCACAGTATAAGCCAGGTCATACGATCACAGATACTTAATGTATATTGTTGTATATTTATAAGGATGAGTGAAAGGTGTCCATTGCGTTCTGCTAGTTCCAATATTGTCTCATAGCGGAGAGTGGGTTAGGAAGAAAAGCTTCTCCAGGTTGAAGATTCTGACAGTATGATTCAAACAAATTCAAGACTGGTGCTGATGCTTTCAAGGAAGACAATGGTAGTGAGGCAGAGATTATTGATGTGGAGAAAGGGCAGGAGTATGACCAGGAGGGCACACAGAAGAACTACAGTCCTCATACGTATTGATGGAGGCATGGCAGACAGTCAAGGAAGGGTCATATCTGAACCTCCTAGATCTCTGCATCTTTCCTTCTCTGCATACACTGCATGCTCTGCATGTACTGAATTACATTAACTCCAGGGAGTCCCTGGAGGTCTGGGGGCCAGGGGAAGGGCAGTCACATGAAAGGATTACTCCAAGGAACTTTCAATAATGGAAACTAAATCAAATGCAGAGGCAGGAAGAGGTAGAAAAGGTAGAGAGAGAGAAAGAAGAAAATAAACGGGGGGAAAAAAGAAAGAACTGCTGCTGTTTTAACCCAAATTTCAACCCACATCCTTTCTATAGGGACAATCCCTGAGTGCTAGTCCCACAAACCTTTCTCTGTTGCTCCCCTTGCAACATGGCTTTTAAGTATCTTCCCCTTTCCCAGTGATCATAAACCCTCTTCTCAGTTCAGACTTTTTCCTCGTTTTGTTATTTGTTCCTTGGGCCAGGGTCACATAACATGCTGACTAAGGTCAATTATTTCATTAATTTCCCTACTACTTTCCCAATGTGCAGTATTACTTCTACCACCTACTGTTCAAAGATGAGTTGAATTCATTACAGAATTTTGTGTGTGAAGGTCAGTTAAACTTCTATTGTAGGACAAGAGACAAGGAATAAAAAAAGCCCACAGTGCAACTGCTGAAATTTCTCTCCAAAGTATGGTTTGTACCCTCAGTTTATCTTGCTGAGCATATCATAACCCATCTTGGGCACAGCTCTCTTTCCTCCACTCCAGCCTTTCCAGCAAAATGCACAGCTGCAACATGAAGAGACCAGGAGAATCCTCTGCCTTCTTCCCTGAGTACTTTCTTCACACTTACATTCAATTAAATCATTCAACAATCAGGTGAAAGGCACCCACTATGGGTCAGATAGATTGCAAAGCTCTGGGCATACCATAGTAAATAAGACCCGCTCTCAGAATGTACTATGTAATTGGGAACAACGTAAATAAATAAATAAATAAATAAATCATAAATAAATAAATACAAGGTGGGATTTTGTAAAGTATAATAAATAGAACAATAGTGACAATAACAAGAATAATAACTGCTGAAATTTATTAAATTTGTACTGTGTGCCAGCCACATATTATTTTTCATGTATCAACTCATGTATTTAAGTCATTCATTTATTAACTCAAGCAACCCTATAAAGGCAGACACTATTATTATTCACTATTTTGCAGGCAGGAAAAAAAAGTATAGCACAGAGAGTTTAAGTAATTTGTCCAACAAGCTGATAAAGGGTCAAGTCCAGATTTGAACCCACATACAACCCCTGAGGCATTCAAAACAGACTGAGTGACCCATGTGGGTGAGGAAGAAACTTTCCTCTCCCCTTCAAGCTTCTTTCAACTGGTCTAATAATTAAAGCTACATGAGACAGATTAACAAAAGAAAATGACCAAACTTAATTATATACATATATAGGGAAACCCCACATACATGAGAGATTCAGAGACAGAAAGTTAAAATGAGGTATGTATGGCAGGCTGAGCTAAGGCTGAGGTAAGGTGCATTGGGGCTTCGGAGGGAAGGAAGGTCATTGGAGGACACTAAGAAGAGTAGATGTTCAGTGACTAGTAGTTGGCCTGCCTTATAGATAGATCGAAAATGTTATCTCTGATAATCTCTTGTTATGGGCAAGGCCCCTAATCTAACTTCTAGGAAGCTAAGGGGGAGCAGAAGTATCTGTTGAGCCTGCAGAATCTTGGTTGCCTTTAGCTCAAAAGAATCCAAATGCCATAGAAGCACATTTTAGGATGAATCATTATGAACCCCTACACCTAGGACTCCATTTCTTAACCCTACCCTATATATACATATCTACCTGTAATCTCCATTTCTGACTTACTGGCAATGACTTCTGTGGCATACACTGAGTACTTCCTATGTGCCACACACTGTGTTGGATATACAAGGTGGGATCACAAAATATAGTGGATGTTTAAATAAAAAAAATCATTACAGTAAAAGACACATTGTCATTAATCCCCCTCAAAATACACCCTCCCTCACTTCGAATATACTTATCCCATCGTTCTTGACATTTTCTGAAGCAGTTATGGAAGTCCTCTTTCGTGTCTTTATTGCATCCCTCATCAGACAACACTCTATGTCACACATCACTTCTGGTATGGCAGTTTCTGCCAAATAAAAACACTATGGTGTGTCCTCATCCATCTTATTCACTGGATCTGGCATGGTGCGACTCATGGCTCTCCCACAAAGTTAAAATGACCATGAAAGGAAAATGTTCAGAATCAACTAAGGATGTTGAGGCAGCCATGGCAATGCAACTAAAGACACTCACAAAAAAGGACTTCCAGAACTGCTTCAGAAAGTGGCAAGAGTGATGGGATAAGTGTGTTCAAAGCAAGGGGGAGTATTTTGAGGGGAATTAATGGCAATATGTCTTTTATTGTAATGATTTTTTTTTTTTAATTTAAAACATTCACCATATTTTATGATCACACCTACACAAAAGTCTACAAAATCAAAACAAAACAAAACAACAACAAAAGAACTCACAGTTTAAATGGAGTACAGAGTCATGTAAAGATGAAATAATAAAATGATGCAACTGGCAGTGTAAAGAAAAGGTTTAAAAAGGTACAGAAGAGATGTGGATAGGGAATGGGCATGTTTTCCATGGTAAGGGTCAGAGAAGACTTCCCGTGGGAGGAGTTTGCATTACCAGAAGTGGGAAAGACTTCCTGAACAGCATGCAGGGCAGAGGTAATCCCCCACTACTTTTCTTTAGGCAAGTCTCTCCTTTTTCGAAAATCCTTAAAATTTTCTTCAAAAAGTCTCCCTCTAAATTTTTGTGATGGTTAATTTTATGTGTTGACTTGACTGGGCCACAGGGTGTCCAGATATTTCATTAAACATTCTTCTCGGTGTGTCCATGAGTATGTTTCTGGATGTAGACTGAATAAAGCAGGTTGCCCTCCCTAACGTGGACAGGCCTCATCCAACCCATCAGAGACCGGAATAGAACAAAAAGTAGGGTAAGAGAGAATTTGCTCTCTCTGCCTTATTGCTTTTGAGCTGGGACATCAGTCTTCTCTTGCACTTGGATTGGAACTATACCAGTGGGTCTCCTGGATATCCAGCTTGCAGATATCAAATGGTAGGACTTCTCAAACTTCACAATCATGTCAGCCAATTCCTTATAATAAATAGTATTGGTTCTGTGCCTGTATTGGAGAACCCAGACTAATACAGTCTTATTCTGATCACCTTTTTCTTGTATTTCCCTGGAACATGGTGAATCCTCACAGGGAGAAAACACATAACTTGATACTTTCCCTTTGCTGCACCCATTAGCCACTCAATAGATGTAGCTAACTTGTAGACTGGACTAGGACTTCTCAGCACAGGGCAGCAGCAGGAAAGAAGCTCATCTTTCTATGGTGTGTGCGCTCTCTGGCAACATCACAGATTGCCAGGTGTCCTAAGGTAAACTGCTGTCAAACTCACTTCCGGCCAGAGAGTTAGAAGATGTCTAGACTCTACAGGCTTAGGTTCAGGAAGACATAAGCAGAAGAGTTTTCTATCTAGTGCAGCCTCTCCAAGTGTGGAGGAGAACTGAGTCGTACACTGGCCAAAGGCACCAGACAAATTCTCGCCCACTAGAAGGTTTGATCTGCATCATGGGCCTGAGATGGCCCCAGAGGACTTGGACTCTCCAGCAAGGAAAATTATAGATTATAGAATTATGGATTAGGAACTCTGTAATGAAAGAGGTGAGAATCACTCGTTATTTTTTAAACCTTGCTGATGGGACTCCTAAGTTCCATGCTCTCTCCACACTAAACTCGGGACGCCTCTAATTTAAGAGAAAAGAATTAGAGGAGGCATTTGTTTCAGGCAAATATCCCTGGTACAGATTGCTGGAAAGGAGTTCTTCTGCACTCATGGAAAGTGTGCATCTTAGACTATATTTAATATTTATATTCATTAATTTCTCGTGTACGTCTGAGCATTTTCTGTGTGCTAAGCATGATTCTAATTAAGTGTAGATATAGCATTGAATGAGACTAAGTCCTTGCCTTATAGGGGTGTGAGAGAGCTATACAATGAGATATAAAATGAGAGAGATATACAATGAACTTGAAGCAAATAATACAATTGTAGACCATGTTAAGTGCTGTGAAGGAATTAAAGCAGCGTTAGGGAGTAGAGATTGAAATCAGGTTGTAGTGTGTGCATGTGTGTGTGTGTATGTGTGTGTGCGTGTGTGTCTAACATTTTACGCAGATGCTATTTTAGGCAGTACGCTCAGGGTAGGCCTCTCTGAGGAAGTGAAATCTGGAATGCAAACTATGAGCAATCTAAAAGAAGGATATTTCAGTCAGAGGAAATAGTGAATGCAAATGCCCTGGAATGGTAATATCTTGGTGTGTTTGAAAAACAACAAGAATGCCAGTATGACAGGAGCAGCATGAGTACCAGGGAGAATAACATGAGATTCGGTCAGAAAATAGCCATGGGCAAGGTCACATAGGGTCTCATGACACATGGTTTTCTTCAAAGTTTGACAGGAATCCACTGGAGAAGAAAAGTGATGTGTGAATCTAACTACATTTTTACAGGATTACTTGGACTACTGAATGTGCAAGAGGGGGCAAAGTTAGACTCCTGGAGACAAGTAAAAGGTAACTATATAGCCAGGACAGAAATGATGGTGAGTTGGTCTGAGGTTAGTGAGATATTGTGATGTAATGGGATTTGGGATATATTTTTAAAATAGAGCTGACGGGACTTGCTAATGGTTTGAATGATGGAATGGAAGAGAGAAAAACAGACTTCTAGAGAGAGGTAAATATATCATGAAGCTAAAGAAGCTCAAAGTTCAAGGCCATTCACCTACAAGAACACTTTGCAAGTATTTGGGAGTGGCCCTAGAAACTTTATACTTGTAAGTTTATAAACCTTTCCTTAAAAGAGGACCCTTAAAACCAGGCTCCCTAAAGCCTGAATCCCCCTGTTCCAGGATATTAGTCTGAGTTATCAAACAAAAAGGATAACATTAATGAAGTAAAAAAGTTGCTCAAATTACGTGTTAGGGCACACAATATTTAGAGCTACACTATCCAAATATAACTGGTACACTGATCAAGAACATCTCATGGAATGCAATTACAAAGCAACTTTCTTTTTTGTCATCTATAGTCCTTATTTTGTTGTTGTTGTTATTATTGTTTTTTCCTTGTTCCTGGGTGAAAACTCAGAAAATACTTTTTTTATACCTTTAAATATTTTGAAATCTGGTTACTTAAAATTACAACATGTCCATTCAAAATCAGGATGTCTGATCCTCATTCAAAGGTGAGACTTCTCCCTTCCTCTCCAGCTAGGTCCTGCTGCCAGTAGCAAGGCTGAAATTGGGAAGGGGAGTGTGGTTGGCTTCTCCTCTCTCTCACATTCTCCCTAGTTAGTCAGCTGCTGCTGCTGGTCATGGAGATGAGGGTGTGGGGCAATGAGAGGAAGGAAAAGGAAGGGAGTCAGGAAAGTTCTTATTTGACTGACACTGTCATAAACTGGCCGAGAACTTACAGAGCCTGGCAGATGCTTAGAGTTGGCTTTTCCTTTGGTGGACACATTCTCTTATCTTTCAGGAACCTATCACTAGGCTGTTCTTCCTGAAGTTCCTTGATTCTTTGGGGTACATCTCCATATCTCCTTGTTGCCTACATCCTAGGAACTTGACTATATCCTCAAATTCTCTTGGTTGAGGCCTGTTTGTCCATTCAGGGATTTTCTGAAACTAAGAAAACTCCAGTCCAGCACGCCCACTATGTGCAGAATACATCTGTATGCAGTTCACATCTGGCAAAGGGAAACCTGCATGCATCCTTTCACAACAATCCTGTGGGTGCAGGCCAATCCCAGGACATTGACCGTGAGCTCATCCATAGGCAACTAGACATTTGCCCTTTATATCTTCAGGCAGGATTGCTGTACAATCACCATGAAACTCTCAAACTGCAGACAACTCACAATGACCTCAATAAAGTGTCAATGATCTCCTTAGAGCACCTTCCTTTCTAGTAGAAATGAAAGGAAAAACTTCACCCATCCTCCGCCTTTCTTTAGAAGAAGGTGGGACTCAGCACACAAAGATCTCTCCCTAAACTGTGTTCTTCCCCAAATCCTCTTTTCTTTTGTTATAAGTCAACTAATTCTTGGCCACCTATACTCTTCAAATCCAAATTGGTGTTCTCTCTCATAACTCAATCATCTGATGCTTCTATTTTAACACCCTGTTGTGTAACCATTGCTCAGTACAGTCTAGCTTCCATGAATAGATAAGAATGACTGTGTTTACCTTATCCAGACATGACAGATTCAGAGCTTACATTGACATTTTAACTAAATTCTTGATTATATCTTATTTACATTCATTCCTCTTCTATACTCATGAGCTTCATAAATTTTTGTAATTCATAATTCTTTGAATTCCAAACTAGGTAAGTTCACATCAGTGAGGACGTTCCACCAGCTCACTCCACTGGCAGTTGGCTCATTCAGTGACACACTAAGAAAGCAAGCTTCTGTTTCCCAGAGATTTTCTGAGTTCGCCCTGGAATCCTTCAGTCACTTCATTTCTCACCAGTCAAAACACAAGTTTGGACAATGGATAAAAGAAAATGTATGTTTCAGTTATCTTCTAAGCCACGAATTGTCCAACTTCCTTGTGCTTATGAACCTCCAGTGGAGTTTGTTTAAAATGCAAGCCCCCAGGCCCTGATCTAAGCGCTTCTGCTTTGGTAGGTCTCAGGTGAGGCCCAGGAGTTGACCATATGATAAGCACACAGGTGATCCTCATATAGGTGTTTGACTCTGATTCTTGGATCACAATAGGACAGAAGGTTTCTATTCCCTCTCACCTGTTCTCCTTTCCTAGGCAGGAATTGCCAATTATAATTTGATTAGGGTTTACAGCACAATCATCCTATTACATTTTCCTCAAATCCAGGGAGAGTGTCTTTTGGTATTCTAGTTAGCCTCTCACTGGAGTCACAACCACTAGGGTGACAATGTAATGAAGCTTCCCCAGGTCCCTGCTTTATATCTTATCTCTTGATTCTGTTATTCCCATGAACTCTTGTTCTCATGAGGGCCCACCTCATGATTTCCTCTAACCCTAATCACCTCCCAAAGGCTCCACCTCCTAATAACATCACACTGGGGGTTAGGGCTTCAACACAAGCATTTTGTGGGGACACATTCAAGCCATAACACACAATCTCATCTCTGATGAAGCATCTGAGATTGCAGCTGTTTGTTTTACACACAGCACAGAGTTCGCAGGGGCATGAAGAAAAAGCCTGCAGAAGAGAATGCACTTTGAGTTTTCTTGTTTCTTTTTCCTAAATCTAAAGTGACTGCACGGCTTCACAAACTCTGGAGCTATCCTGGGTCAGTGTGGGTCTTGCATGAATATTTCATAAGCATTCATACTGCTATGGATGGTGATAAGACTGCTGGGCAGAAGGTGATGGCATCACTGTCTAACTCAATTCCAGCTTTATTCATGGAATTAGGTCAGGTCCTAGCAGCTAAATAGAAGGCAAAGGTGAAGAAAAGGCAGATAACTGGGCCTCTCAAATACCGCATATAAATCATATGATTATTCTGGCCAAACCACAGTCTCTTTAAACTCTGTACTTCCCAGTTACAAAAGTCTCAAATTAAACTTAGGTTAGAATTTTCATTCTTTTTTATTTTTAACATTAAATGTCAAATACCTATAAGATAATATTTATAGCATGTATAATAAATAAAGTACAATAATAAAATGAACACCTGTGTACCTGCCCCAAGCTTAATGGAATATTAACAGCATTTTTTACCATCTCTGCACCTTTTCTGATCCTATTGCTTTCCTGTTCTCTCCTTAAAGGTAAGGAATTTTACTGGCTTGAATTTTATACTTTGTTCAGGTTAAGTTTGGGAAAATAAATGATAATAAGAGTATAGCATGAACAAACAAATCAAGGATTTTTCATTTTATCTTGTTCCATAAAGTTTTTGGCTCCAAAAATGAGATAGAAATGAAATATGTAAAATTTCAAAAACTTCCAGTAAAAAATTAGACTATAACATAGGTTATAATTGAATGTTTCCAAAAGCAGCTCATCCTGGATGAAATCAGCATTATACAAAAAACTTCCCAGAGTGTGTATATGTGTGTATATATATATATATATATATATATATATATATACACACACACACACATATATATATATATTTATACACTAACACTCACACCCATATATATGTGTGTGTGTGTGTGTGTATATATGTGTGTGTGTGTGTGTGGCAGTGATTGTCATACTACTATTATGTGTGTATATATATATACATATATATGTATATGTATACATATATATATATATAATGGCTTTTTAATTCTCTCAACATTATAAAATAATTATTCTCACTTTACAGAAGATATAAACTGAGATTCAAAGACGTAAAGGAGCTCAAAGCCTCAGCGACAGTAGGTGATAAAGCTGGGATCAGAACTCAAGACTGCACAACTGTTCCAACCACCACACCACCTCACTCTTCTCCCTCCCGAGTGACTGCTCACAAGTTATTGATGATGTTAACTACATGAGACTGACACCAACCAGAAACAATCATCTAAAATTATAAGTAAAAAACTTATAATTCTGAGGATGGTCACTTGTTACAGAATATATCAAAATGAGGATGGGTAATATTGTCAAGACAATTGTAAAAATAAGGTGAATAAGGTAGAACGTAAGGGAAAGCATTTGAGTTTGGTTTGGTTTTGTCGTTGCTTTGTTTTGCTTTGGGTAATGGTGCTGATCCAGCACTGGTCCATGGAGAAAGACATAAAATCCAGTAGACATACCGTTTAGTCACTAGAAAGGAATGTCAGTTTAAGTTCTCCAGGCAGCAGACACTGAGGCAGATTTAGAAATTCAAGAGGTTTATTGGAAAGGTGGGGGAGGAGGAAAATGCCCTTGAAGGATGTGTGAGTCTATTTGGGCTGCAGTAGCAAAAATGCCATAAACTGGCTGGCTTAGAAACAACAGACATTTATTTCTCACAGTTCTCAAGTCTGGGGCAAAAGCAAGGACATTCTCCCCCTTCCCTACCTTTCTATTTAGCCATCACAAAAGACAAAGAAGAAAGAAGCAGCAAAGTTGGGCAGGAAAACTCTTTCAACCACAAGGTTGACTTGTCACCTGTAAGAGGAAAGGGAAGAGGAAGCAGAACTGGACAGGGAGAGCCTCAGACTTAGATGAGGCAGGTTTGACAGATCTCATCCAACCCAATGCGTCATTCATTCCAAATCCATTGGGCAGAAATGGCAAAGCCATTTCTGTCCCGTAAGTGAACCCCATCCTGGGCACTCATTGACTGGAGGTTGCCCATGAAGAGTTTGGCGTCAGCTCCAAGGTAGATCCTGAAGGGGCCTCAGCTGGAAGCTACATCACAATTTATTTTATATTTGTTTACACTGTAATCAGACGTTTATATTGTTTTGGTTATTATGCGTAGTGTCTATCTTAACATTCCTGTGCAAACCTTTTGGTAAACATATGTACACACTTTTATTTCCTACATAGCTAACAGTGGAATTGTAGATATGTGTGTAGATATGTCTGGGGTATATGCCCAGATGTAAGATTGCTGGTTTGGAGGGTATTTGCATAGATAGTTTTACTGAGTACTGCGAGATTGCTCTTCAGAATGCCTGCACAAGCCATTACTCGCACCACAGTGCATGAGGGTTACATTTTCTCCGCGTCTTTACCAGTGCTTAATATTATCTAACTTCCTAACTTGTGACAAAATTATGGGTGAAAAGTGCTGTTTTTTGCTATTCAATTAGCATTTTCTTTATTAATAGTGAAGTATTTCTGTATATATTTATCTGCCATTCAGTTTCCTACTTTATGAATTGCCTCTTTATATCCTCTGCCATTTGTATTTAAAATTTTCTTCTTCACACTAGTCATAAAGTACCATTCAAACTGCAAATCCTTGCTCTTTAATTTTTCTGAGTTACTTGCAGACATGTATTCACCATATAAATTTTAGAATTAGTAAATTTTCTCCCAGATAGGTCCTACTAGTATTGTGCTTGAAATTAAATTGAATTTATAGGCTAATTTTGGGCAAATTAATATATTTACAATATAAATTATCTAATCCATGAACATGGTCTTTCTCTGCATTTTATTTCCTAGGGATTTTCTAAGGACATTTTAAAATACTTATGTTAAAGTGTTATAGCACCTACTGTTATACTACAGAGAAACACACAAGTGTAAATAAAATGTTTTATGAGAAAGATACAAACGAAATTGGTCTGTATAAATTATAAGTGGAGATTGTGCCTATTTGTCGCTTAGAGAATGTAGAGGTGGTAAAAAATAACATAGACTAAAAGTTATGGAGTCAATCAGACAAAGAGTTGAATTCCAGATTCTTTACTCACTGGCTATAGGAATTTGAGCAAATTGCTTAATCTCTTATGCCTGGATTTCCTAACCTCCTAAATAGAAACAATACCCACACATAAATGAAATGATGTGTAAAACGTCTGGCACCTGGTAAGTGTTTGCTAAATGTCAGCTCCCCTTATCTTAAGTTTTCCCCTAGGAATCAGCCCCACAAAAACAAAAAAAACAAAACAAAAAAAACACCACTAAGTTTCATTCTCTGACAAGGGAAGCCTCATCTTCAACTCTACCATCCCCATCCCTACAATCTTCTGTCATCCCCAGAGTGAGAAAATAAAATTCATTTCAGTCTTAGAAGAAACCAAAGATTGTTGCCTCCTTTTTCTCATCTCTTATCTCATTCCAGTACTAAATCCCCAGGCCCTGAACATAAATGACCATGATTTTAACCAGTTATGCATAATATATAAGTACAAAATTCCCTTTCATCTCCACCCCAGAGAGAAGTCTCGAGGTATGCCATGTTCTTAATCATACATGTAATTGCATTCACTATTTCATGCCCATTTAGGTAGCCTTCCAGCTATCCTTTATTAAATTGTTTTGTTTCATTCTTGCATGTATTTTTCAAGTTGCGATTTTATATTCATGTTAGCTTATGCATTTGTTCTCTCCTTCCACCACTCCACTATAAGCTCCTGAAAACAGGGACTCTAATTGTTTAATCCATCATTGTATGCTCAGGACCTGCACCATGACCAGAGTATGTATTCAATAAATAGGTGTTGAATGAATCTTTTCTTTGATTAATTGACTACCTAGGTCTGAAGGCCAATTTATTGTCAACCAGATAAAGAATTTTCCTCACTCGCAGAGTTTATAAATTGACTTGTTGTTTCTGCATATCCACTTTACTAAATCAGACCCTTTGATTTTTGTAAGGTACAGATTTTAAATGATGAAGCTACACAAAGAAACACTAGATATTATAGCTTCAATCAAAGTTAGCTCTTCTCCTTCCATACCACTTTTTTATAAATGAGGTCTAACCATAAAATATAATTCTACACACAGAGTGGCTAGTCAGTAATTCTTATTAAACAAACCAATTAAATCATTATTAAAATTTGGACCATAAAGTCGAGATTATTGCAAGGAAGTAACAGCAGAGTGTAAGAGAAAAGAATCCCTGCTCTTTAAGTTTTCTGAGTTTCTTGCAGACTTACCTGGATACCAAGGAAACTGTTATGGTTCTAGGAAATGTAGATGAGATGGGATGCATGGGTCGTGAGACATTAATACAAATAGTATAAAATTCTCAACACATTTCCATAATATGCACACATACACATATGTGTACTCACATACACAAGCTCCTCCATTAAACTTCACATGGTTGTTGCATGTGCATACCAGGGGGCCAGATTTTTAGGGATCTTAATTGGTACAACTTATATTTGAAAGCCTGTGAATGCCAGGTTACAGGGGCTTGGTAAGAGGAACTGGAGTGTTCCCCTGGGAATCCCTAAATTCCCACACCCTCTCAGTTATGGAGGTCACCATAGCAACATCTGTGTACATCACAGCTTCGATGCGGATGGGCCACAGCTGCTAAGCCCTACTGGGGATCCATCACGCCCTGGCTGCATATTAAGTCTCAGTCTTATTCCAAGATTTCTGAGAACCTCTGAGCCCTTGAGCTCATCCCAGGGGAAATAATTAAAGTCACACTGACTTGAGTAGCATATTGAATAGCAGTATGTCATTAGCTATTTTACGGTTCTAGGGTGACAGTCATTTCAGAAGACAGCTGACTGCACCTGAGAGGTGTGGCCCCTCCAAGTGGCCCAGAAGAAAATGTACTCAGCAATGATGTCCAACTCTGAGTAATCTCAGCCAAGGAGGCTGGACAAAGCCCTACAGTGCCAGGTCATTTAGCACATTTTTTGTTAGAGATGACAGGTCTTTTCTGAGTGCTCTGACTTTAGAAATGCAAGCTATTCCTCAGGTACCTGGGTAAATGTCTCTGGTATTGTCCAGTTCTGAAAATGTTTAAACACAACTGGGTAAATATACACTACAAAGATGTCCAAGTGGTTAAAAAAAAAAAAGGGCCCTACATATACTTTCCACAAGCGGCCAGATCTAATCTCCCGTATGATCTTCATCCCTGCAGAGATAGATATTGCATAAGTTCTCATTTCTCAGGGACGATTCTCTAAGTATTATACCTAGCATACTCAAAGGCTTACTTGTTAAGACCCCTACTCGGATGTGTTGAAAAACCAGCCACCCCTTCCAGCACATATGTTCAAGTTGTATACTGCACAAATATGCCACAGCTAAGGGGGCACTATTCACATCAAGCACACATATTAACATTTGAGAGCACATGGGCTAATGTAGACATTCAGTCAGTCTATCAGTCAAGTCGCGGATCAGTAGGCAAGAATCCCCCTTTATATAAACCCACACTGGAACATAATGTCATCAAACACTTGGGAGAGCAGGCATGTACATTCTCATTAGCAAACACTATGTGCATAGCTGTGCCCTAGCATGAGCTCACATTGGGTATTTCCTGAAGTCACATCTCTTGCCCCTCTAAGCCCCTGCTCTGAGCCCTCATTCCCCACACAAAACTGTACTAACTTGACCCCATCATCTCACCTGTGGTGAAGAGGAAGTGTGCAAGCTGCTGATCTCTACTAGTGTCCAGGGATATATGAGTCACCCAGAGAGTGGAAAAATGTGTAGCCAGGACTGCAGCCTGCTGGGCTCCAGAAAGCACATATCGAAAATTTTTAAAATGTTTAAAGAAAAGAACGGAGACTAGATATTCTGGAGCATACCATCAAAAAGGAAGCTAAAAAATGCAGTTCTTGGGATTTAATTGCAAAGGATCCTTATGAAGACAGAAAGGAAAGCCTTAGTACAAAACTCACATAACTGACAACATGTCAGTGAGCCTGGATTTAAAGAGAGAAGAAATGTGAGGGAAACTAAGGATCTGGGGTGAATATGGAACAACAAAAAGAACTTGGACCAACAGTGTCAGGAAGGCAGGCTGAGCTTTTCACACAGAAATGATGCTCCAGCACAAGGTATAAAGGTAAGTAACTTGCCTAAGGTCACATAGACACAGGTAAGTGGCAGCGCCAGGATTTCAACCCAGGTCCACGCTACACTGCCACCATACTTCTCCTCACATCAGTCAGTCAGCAAGTTCTCATGGTGGTGGGACCTCTTCTCTTGTTCAGGCTCTCACTAGATAATTTTAGTTTCTCCCAAACCATCTCTGCTCCTTATCTTGTTCTGTTGAAATCCACTCCCCAGGACTCACCTAAACAAGAGTCATCTTCCTAAAATCTCACCATGTCATTCTTCTTCCAAAGCCCTTCCATGATTTCCACTCACTCCTGAAATGGTATGTCTGGCTGTCCTTGGTCTGACCCCTGGAAACTTACCTCATGATGCCCCACCCCTCCCCCCAGGGAGACACTAAGCAGGTAAAGGGCCTTCACCCTCCATGTTTCCTGGTCTTTGTCACATCCTGAATACCCTCTTCCCCACCTCCCATGGCAACACTCTTTAGTACTTATCACAGCTCTATCTCCCAGCCCCAAGGTACCTTCTCTGACCAACCAGCCTCAGGGAGGCCCTGCTCTGAGTTGCCATGGTCCCTCTTCCTTTCACCATAGTATAGAACCTTCCTTAGCTATTTATAGGCCTTTCTCCCTCACTAGATTTTGAGCTGCTTAGGGCAGGGAATGTGCCTGACTCATCTTTTTCTCCCCAGCATCTATACAAGAACAGTGCTGCTCAAGAAACATCTCTTGAACTCTAAATTCCATTTAGTATAAATTCCTCAGGTGGCCTATAGGGTTTTCTATTATCCGGTTATCCAAATCCACCCAAAGTTACCCTCCCCTCACCCCTTCCCATGGGGTGTACCTTTCACCTCCTGGCTAACTGCTCTCCTCACTGTCCCAAATGCACACACACCTTTTCATTTCTATGGTTCACATTCTATGGTTCATTTCATTATTATTGGCTATGGAGATGCAACCTCTCTTTCCTCATCCAGTTCAAGGATGAACTTCTGCAGGAAGACATCCCCGATGGTACTGGTCCTCTCAGTTCCTGCCGGTACAGCAAAACCACTAAGTACACGCCCGGTTGGCAGCTCACAGCATGGGCACAGCTTCATGACTGCTGGACTTCACTCTAGGTCAATCCGACAGTGGGCCAGCTTGTTTCTCAGGGGTCCCCAAGGTCAGCATCTATAAGGTCTTTTTCTTGGACAGTGAAGTTTCTTCCACACACTAATCCTTCACACTTCGAGCTGGGGGTATACCTCTAGCTGCGGCTTGTTGAAAGCAGAGTAGGAGAAAGACAGTTGTGGGACTCATCATCTAATATGTAGACTGTCATTTTCTTCCCATTTCTCACTTCTGCTTTCTGATGTGCCCATTGTCCCTGGTCTCTTTCAGGTATATTTCTTTAAAGAGTAAACCCATGCTTTCCTTTGGGGGTAAAGAAAGGAATACAGACATCTATCTGCTCCCTATGGAGTCCTTCAATCAACGCCCTTTTTCTCAACCTCTCTGGCTGCAACCTCCTGAGGTAACTGCTACCTCCAATTTGTGAGCCCCTCTGGGGTTCTCTGGAGTGAACTGGTCTTTATCCTCCTCAGCAAGTTGCTCAGTTGCAAGATCAGTATTAAGTTACAAGATCTGATCTGTATTTACTTTTTTCTTATTTTCCACCTTACCTCAAAATGCAAGTTGATGAAAGCAGAAACTCTGCTTTGTTCACTGCAAAGAACAGTGCCTGGTAGCCCTGCTCTATCTGAAATATATACTGGGGGTGCCAAAAAAATGTATACAGTGGATGCTTTGGTCAACGTTGCTCAAGCAGTAGTTCGCTGTAATCAGAAGTGTCTGGACACTGATGGTAACCACTTTGAGCAACTCTGGTAATTGCAGAAGTCAAATGTGACTTGTATTCATCTTTTGTTATTGGTATATATTGAGCATTACAATTTTAATACAGTTTTCCTTTCTTAAAATATGTATACTTTTTTTCGCATTCTCTCTCTGTCTCTGTCTGTCTGTCTGTCTGTCTCTCTCTCTATATATATATATGTGTGTGTGTGTGTGTGTGTATATATATATATATATATATTTCTTGATTGCCAAAATACTCTCCCTCTCTCCCTCCCCCCTTTTGAGTTTATAATTGTATTACTTATATGCTGTCATTTTAGTGGATTTCAGGAGAGATCTGAGATAAATGCACATCTTCAATTCATTGGGTTTAACGAGAAGCTTATTCTTTTGTTGTTGTTGTTTATATCTTCTTGCAGCCTATTTTCTACCAGAATCCAATGTGACCCTGTTGACACTTTATCAGATCATATCCTTTCTGTGTTCAGCTCCCTCCAGTGGCTTCCTAATTTACTCTGAGAAATGTCCAAACCCAGTCCTACGATGTAGTCTCTACTACCTCCCACTACTTCTTTAATCTCATCTCCTACTTCTCACACTCTCTCACTCTGCTCCAGCTACCTGGCCTCCTTGCTTTTCCTAGAACACACAAAGCACCTTCTCACCACAGGAATTTTGTTCTGTTCCCTCTGCCTGAAATGTCTTTCCCCTGGGGAGCTGCATTACTAACTCATTTCACCCCTTCAAGCATTTCATAAAATATCTCCTTCTCAAGGAATCTCGCACTGAGAACTCTATTTAAAACAGCAACTACCACCAGTCCCCTCCTTTTTTCCTGCAACACCTGCATTATTATTCTCTATAGCATGTATGGTAATCTGACATTCCGTGTACTCAATTTTTTTTATTTAATTTATTTTTCAGGTTTGCCCAAAATATGTCGATAAAGACAGATTCTATTCTGTTCACTGATAAGAACAGTGCCTAGAGCATAGTAAGTGCACAATAAATGTCTGTTGGATGGATGAATGAATGCAAGAATGAATGAACAACGCCACTCCCCAAGAATTTGAGTTAGGAAATCTGTCAGATAGCACAGGGTGGCACTGACTAAGGTCTACTGGAAGGTGGAGACTCCAGTGAGAGGTGAGGAGAACTCACCAGGAGGAAGGAATGAGTCCAGGCTGGTAAACCAGGATTAACATAAGGCCCTAAGGTTTATGAGAGAGGTTGATTCCAGCACAATGTGTGGCTGGGACTGGAAATCTCTACAAATAAGCTATCTAGCCTTCCTGATACGGTACCATAATGTGAGAAACGTTGGCCAACTATGAACTATGAGCATCAACAAAGGCCTGAAAATCAAGCATGAGCAAGACCATAGGCTGAACATACATGTGGGTCAATAAGAGCTTGGCCACAGAATAGATGCCTGCACACGGGACCATTCAGCACCAGTGTTTTAACAACAGGTTAGGCACCATGGGCTTGGAACCAAAACATTGGAGCTTGTGGACTGACAGAGCTTGGCAATTTTCTCTTTCTGCTTGGTCTAGGAGATTGAACTGGCCTTATTTAAACTACATAAGTCCTCAGGATTCTGGAACAACTGTAAGGGATGGTAAGAATGGAGAACAAGGCCACGGGGATGGAGTATCAAAGGATCAAAAGTGAGCTTCCTGATACCTGGGTGCTACGGTGATTAAATTGGAAAATAAAAGATACTTGGCCCATTTTTTCTATGAAGCTGGTGAAACAGACACTACTGGCTAAAGTACTGGAACAGTGGTGAGCATTACCTGCCTTTCAGACTTACTTTGATAAATTGTTATAAAGCATCTGACAGCATCCAGAACACAGAAGTGCTCAAAAAATGGGTATTAGTACTATTAAGTAGTAAAGCACCAAAAAATATATTAGTTGTATTTGACTGTTCACATGTTAAAAATTAGGTCAGTATAATTTTCTCAGTTACTCCTCATTGGGAAATTAAAAAGTTGGACATCTTCCATCTAGGCACTGAAGCTGCCTCACTAGCATTATATAGGGAGAAAGGTTACATCAGCCTCAAGGAAACTGGTGTTCATCACTTAATTGCTTTGCCTTACAAAATCATAGAGGCTTTCATTCCAGTGACTTTTTAATTATATCTCTCCCATTTTGAATTCAATTCCCTCTTCTTTAAAAAGAAATACCTACCTCACAAGTACTTTATGAGGATCCAATGAGATCATGTTTGTCAGCAACATATGAATATAAGATTTTGTTATTATTACCGTCATTTTTGCCCATTCCCTTCAGAGCACATAGTCACTTTATGCTTTGAAATCAAGTAATCATGGGACGCTTTTCACGGTCCATGAAGCAATGTACTTGGAAGCCTCTGAGGGGACAGATTAAGCCAGACATCTTTGCTCCCCTTCTGAGTCCATGGGCCCTCTGCCATGTGCCAGATGGGAACGATTTATGTGAATGTTCCATTCATAAGGTTCTGCAAGAATTTGATATGAAAGACACTGTGTGATGGAATTCCTGGGAGGCATTACTAAATCTGAATCGATTACACAATGCAAAACACCATGCTGACGGTGCAAACACCATTTCCACAGTGTGTTACTCAGAAGAACAGTAACAAAATTTGCTATGTATATAATCCAGTGGGATGAGCATCAAGGCCATGATGGATAATTCAGAAATCAAACAATTATGGGCTCTGTGGGGTTAGGGTTTTGTGATAGATTTGTATGAATTTTTGTCTGTTTGTGTCTTATTTCATTTTTAAAGAACTCTTGAAGGGTTTTTCCTGCTCTTGCCTTCAAGGTAGAGTTGCCAGATTTAGCAAATAACAATACAGGAGGACACACAGTTAAACTTGAATTTCAGATAAACAGTAAAGCCTTTTTTAGTGTTTTGGAAGAGTTGATCACTGATTTTTGTTTTTATCCAAAGCAAATAATTTTCTATAGTTGTTTTGGGGAAAGAAGAATGACAATTTAAGGCAGCAGCAAACCAACATTTTCTACATAGATTTTATTTTCTTAATATTTCCTACAAGCAGAAGGAACTGAATGTTTTAAAATATGAGGGCCATATAATCAGAACTTCACTTTAGGGTCCTAGCACGTAATATACATGACAGATGGGGATCAGCAAAACCAGTTAAGATCTTGTTCAGGGACGGAGAGAGGTCAAAACTCAGAGACAGGAATACAAATAGAAAAGAAGGAAACAGTGTGTGAGAGATGTTGGCAGCCGGTATACATGCTCTGGATTAATTAAATGGGGAGGAAAGGAGAAAATTAAACGTCAAATGTAATTCTAGAGATCTATGTCTAGAAGACTATAAATCTTACTCAAGGAAAATGGGAAAATCAGGAGACAAAGCTGATTTTGAGAACAAAGATTATAAAATATCTTTAGGACTTACAGAACTGTAAATATTCTGTTAATTAGATGCATGTAAAGCAGAGTCATTTAAGTCTGTATGGGAATGTAGAATAAATGCACACACACGCGTGCACACACACATACAACTTTAAACATAAAGAAAAAAATTATAAAATTTTTTGTCATGACAAGTTCTGATTGTAATTTTACCCATTCAATGAATCTTCCTTCCAAGAAAAGAAAAGAAATCATTAGTGTTGCTTAATTTGCTTAATCTAACCAATACTTATTAAGCAGTGAGTGGAGGCCCCACATTGTTCCACATGCTGGGGGTACAGAGATGCAGATCGACAGGGCTCCTGCCCTCACAGAGAATGGCCAGTGCAGCTAAGACAAGAGTAGATGCATAAATATAGCATATAATTCCAGGGGGAGATGAGTGCTAAGAAGAAAACTAAAGCAGGATAAGTATTAGCAAATGACTGAGTTTCTGGGACTCTCTCTCAGGGAAAGTCATGGAAGGTCTCTGTGATGAGGTAATATTTGAAGAAGGACCTGCATAAAATGAAGAAATAAATCTGGTGGCAAAGTAGCCCAGACAGAAGTAGTAGCAACAACAAAGTCCCTGAAGCCAACAACTAGAGAATATTATTTATTTATTGCAATTCGTCTTCCCTCCTCACCTTTGCCTTGGGTCCACTCTGGGCAGAATGTACTCCCCCCACCAACTTTAGGCTTGGGCATAACTTTTCTTTTTGCCCAATGGTGTGTGGGAATGGATGTAATAAAATGACGTCTGTCCAGAACTTTTGAATGTTCTCGTGGTTTGGTTTGGTCTCTAGTGTTCCTGCCTTCTGTCATCAGAAGAACATGCCCTGGGTATTCGCCAGTCCCAGAACAAGACATCCATGGGACACATGTGAACCTGACACATAGCCTGAAGCAGAGCTGCCCCCAACCAACCCACAAAACCACGAAAAAGAGAAATATTAAGCCACCAAAATTCAGGGAGGTGGGAAGACTACACAATATTATTGCAGCAGAAACACAAATGATACAACAGAAATGAGCTTGAGTGTTTGTGAAATTAGAAAAGCCTGGAATGGCTAAAGGAGAATGCATGGCAGGAAGAGAATACTTAGACACAAGGTCAGAAAGGAAAGACGTGAGGATCGTGGGCCACTCAAAGAAGTCCAGATTTGAAAGATCTTTTAAGTGTGAAAGGTAGAATTTTAAGGTTATGTATTTTTTGTGTTTTATTTTTATTTAAAAAAGATCCTGCTGGATGCTATGTGGAGAATAGAATTAAAGGAGACAAGAGTGGAGAAGGCTACCATTAAAAAGAGATGTTTTGAGTAGTCTAGGCAAGAGATGACGACAAGTAGGCCTGAAGTGTGGCATTGGAGAAGGTGAGAAGTGATTCCTTTTGAAATATATTTGAAGGTTGAGCTGGCAGGATTTGCTGGTGTTTTGGAGGTGAGATTGCAGGTCAAGAGACATGGAGGGTGATTGCTTAGAGGTTGGGCCTGAACAACTCCCTAGAACATTTCCAGTGGTGCTACTTGCTCTACGGGAGACAAACAAAACATAAGACATGCTTCCAATATATTGAAACCTTATAAATAACACATGAATTTTAAACTAATGTAGCCTTTGCTTTAGGACAATGTAAAGTTTAAATCTTATAGTAAATATTGAAGATTTCAAGGAACATGTTATATAAGAAATAGCCCTATTTATATGTGCAATACACACACAGATTTGTCTACCTATGCGCGCGCACACACACGAGCTCTACCATGATTTATAGCTACCTTAAAGACTACAGATACTCTGAGTCCTGTGTAATATTGCTGGTAACTCTAATCTGAATTAGGGTGTTAGTAGCAGAAACGAAAATGAAGGGACAACTGGGAAAGACTTTACGTAGAATTTGCTGATGTAGTCAATTGAGCAAGAAGTTGAACATGGCTTTAAGGGTTTTAGTAAGGCTAACTGGGAAAAGATGCACTCTAAGGGAAAGAGAGAGGCTAGTTTGGAGAGGGAGGTGATGCTGGGTGAAGTTCTATGTTCAAGTGACAGCAAAATATTCTGTGGAAAAGAGCAGCAGTGCCTGGAGGGAAATATAGGACTGGAATAATAATAGCAATCACCAGCTAATAGTTTCTGAACACTTAGTAGTTGCTTGGCAATTTGTAAACACTTTACATGCATTATCGTATTGGACTCATAAAACTCCTAAAATCCAGATCCCAGTGAGGAAACTCTGCCTGGGAGATACACAGCTTCACAAGTGGCAGAGCCAGGCTGATGGAGGCAGCTAACCTAATTCAAGAGCAGATATGGTGCAATGGAGGCCAGAAGGAGGGACAGGTGCAGAGAGCTTTATGAATTAAATATGCGATTGGCCTCTCCTTTAGTCAATGCTACACTGGTTTTCATCAGCACTGCTGCACGTATCTGCTTCCGGTTTGTCTTTCCTCTTCATTCAGGCTTTTAAACTCCTGGAGAAATCTCATATTCTTATTCCTCCTCCCCAATGCTTAGCACAGTGTTGGACATATTCATTCATTCATTCATTCATTCATTCATTCATTCATTCATTCATTTACACAACAAATTTGTATCAGGCTTCATCAATGGACTAGACAATGTGCTAGGAGCGGGGGCAGACCCGAAAAACAACCAAGGCTCTTCTTCCTCAGGGAGACACACATCAGAAGAAAAGAGGGAAAGGTAAGCTTGTTGTTGTTACATTGCAGTGTGATGAGTGCTGTAACACAGGTGAAGTCCTGTCACTTTCATTAGTTACTCAGAAAAGCGATAGATGCTTTTGTTCTCTTTGACTAGAACAGTGTGTTAATTTCAAAGGACTGTAATTATAAAATAACTACAAACTGGGTTGCTTAAAACAACAGAAATTTATTTTCTCTCAGTTCAAGAGATCAGAAGTCTGAAATCAAGGTGTCAGCAGAGCCTCCAAAAGCTCTAATTGAAAATTCCTCCTTGTTTCTTCCATTTTCTGGCAGCTTCTGGAGTTCCTTAACTTGTGGCAGCATAACTTTAATCTGCCTCCATCTTCACATAGCCTGCATCTCTACATATGTCTCTCTGTCCTCTAAGGATAGGACATTCATCATTGGATTTGGGGCCCACCCTAAATCCGGGGTGATTTCTTCTCGAGATCTTTAACTACATCTGCAAAGACCCTATTTCTAAATAAGATCACATTCTGGGGTTCTAAGGTTCACATTCTGAGAAAAATGAGTGGTCTTTGTTGTCAAGAACAACTCTGGTGGCAGGTGACAGAAACCCAACATAAAATAACCTGGACAAAAGAGGAAAATTGGGGCTCACATAAGCAAAAAGTGTAGTAGTATTCTTAGGAAGCAGAACCCTAGTACTGCCAGCTTGTTTCTCCCTCTTTGTTACTCATTCACTCTGGGGTACCTCCATGTCAGCTTCATTCTCTATACCTGTCAAATGGCCTCTCCATAAGGCCGGAGACGGGGCCACTGATGGCACCAGCACTCATATCTTTATATCTTCATGGTCAGAAAAGAAAGAGGCATGATGCCCAGTTCCAGAACAGAAAATCACATGGAAGAACTGATTGTGTTGGCTTTTCCCAGAAAAAGCCAGCTCTGCTCTATAAATCATAAAGCAAGGGAAAAAATATGTTCCCTCATAGGACCAAAAAAGAAGAGAAAATGCTGAGGCCACTGCCAATCTAAAGAGTCAAACAGAAATTGTATGTCTCGGCATTGTCGATAACTATTTATAAAAATGACTGTCATTCTTCTGATAAAAATAACACTTTGATGCTTTTTAAAGCACTCATAAAAAAAAAGCAAAGGGAACAATTAATTTAAATCATGGAAAAATATAAGGCAGCAACCCATTATGAGGAAAAGAGTGGAGTAGAATCTCTGTTTGGTAACTAAGATTGTCACAAGGATTTCTATGTTAACTTCCTGTGTAGGATCTGAATAATACGGAAGTCACCAAACTTTTACTGTAATACGCTAGTTAGTAAATAGTTTAGGCTTTGCAAGTGAGAGGCAAAATTAGGAATATTATGTCTATATTTATATAAACATTTAAAATATAATAATTTAAAGCTGTAAAACAAAAAATTTTTAGCTCCCAGATCACACAAACACAGGTGACAATTCAAATTTACTCTTCAGGCTGTAGCTTGTCAATCTCTGGTATAAGCCTTCAGGCAGCATACCTTCAAAGTCCATCATGTAAGCTTAATCTTTGTTTTTGTTAAACTCATAATCAAATACCTTTCGAGGTGGTTAGGGTGATGGTAGCCATCTAATTTGGTTTTTCCATTTACCCATAATGAAATGGCCCATGGCTCTGCAGCAACCTGATGATGGTCCTTCAGCTCCAGTCTGTAGCAGAACCCAAACAAGAACCCTGTTTATTAACTCCTGTCCGGGGACCTTTTCCTGTACACCAGGGTGCATCTTACAGATTCATTCTTCTCAATAACCACAACCAAACTACTCAAGTTTTAGTACATAAACATCTCTGGCTAAGATGGGCCTGATCACGTAGTTGTTCCTAATTCAAAGACTGATGGGAATGACATGGCAACCCTAAGCCAAGAAATGTGACAGCTTCGGAGAGGAGTTTGTCCCATTTTTGAAGTTCACTTTTGTCAAGTCTCCAAGGCATTGAGAGCTATAGCCCAGGCCACCCAACCTCTCCAGGGCCCCCAGAAGTGACAACAATACCACGAACAATGACAACAATTAACATCTTTGAACATTTACTCTGAGCCAAGCACTTTTGTTAGATTTGATAAGGATTCATTCATGATTTTAAGATTCCAAATAGGGAACCTCTTTGTAGGTTTTTTGTTGCTGTTGTTTTGATTTTGGGGGTGTTTTATGTTTTGGGGTTGTTGTTTTTTTGCATATTATCAGGAAACATATACAGGCTACACATGTTAATGTACGTTGCATGACCCAATTCGTTTGTCATTATGGATGTTGGTTTTTAAAGCTTGTAATTTATGGCTCTGACATGCCACTATAAATTAAAACAGGGTGGGTGTCCAACATAGCTGACAGGAATGACGTCCCACCCATGAAGCACAAGTTCTCAAAGGTGGAAAGCGGCCAGCGTGACATGTAAAACTCTATGTATGATAAGTTCTTGTGTTCTTTGGCATGCTATATACTTTTTCACAACACAGACACGTCCCCCACCCTCTTTAGTGGGTAACTCACTCTCATCTGTTGTGAATTTTCGTATTTCACCAAGATCGTGCACCTGGGACCAGAGATGCTCAGAGTAAGACCACTACAGAAACAGAAAGCATTGCTAAACCAATTTGGAAAGTCAGAGGCTGATAATTGCCAGAATGCAGAAGAACTGAAAATTTATTTTAAATAATGAATATAGGAAAGGCCAGTTCAAAGTGTCCAAGGAAACAGACAAAATATTCTAATGACAATAAAAGAAGCATACAAGGTCCTAATGTTAGAGGCCAAAATGCCTCTCCAGCCTTACCCTTCAGTGAATTCAAACTACTTTATATTCTCCTTCTGCCCCTTATGATTTCCAGCCTTTGTCCCTTTACTCAAGCTGCCTCAGTACCTAGAACTCCCTTCCCTGCTGTGGGTGTCTCAATTTTTTTCTGTACTGAGGCAACCGAGGACTTCAACACATTGTTTCTGGATTCCAACTGCTCACATCAGCAGTGGGAAGAGACAGAGGCATATCACCAATGAACCATATGCCATTTGAGAAAGTGCCTCAGATTAAGGGAAGGGGCATGCAAGGTCCCAACTGAGAATCATTAGTCTATGTAACCAGTTCTTGACTTTGGGTACACAACAGGATAATCTGGAAAGTGGTTTTTTTAAAAATCTGATGCTCAGGCCCAACCCCAGATCAACTGAATCAGAATCTCTGGAGGTGGTATTATACAAGGGCACCACCAGGTTTTTAAAGCTCCACAGGTGATTCTGTCAGTTTTGAGAACCACTGGCCTAAATTATAAATTCTATCCCATCCCCTAAGACCTCAACTTTTTAAAATCCCCAGGTGGAACATCAATAAATACTGCTATGAAGCCCAGGTGTGTTTCAGAATTCAGAATTTAGGGAGAATATCGAGAGAGAGAGAGAGAGAGAGAGAGAGGAGAGAGAGAGAGAGAGAGAGAGAGAGAGAGAGAGAGAGAGAGTTGTGATGTGTTGTGATGTGTGTTAAAACATGTAACACCCTCAGAAGAGTCTGGGCCAGGACCCCACATTCAAACACGTTGACATTACCCAGTGAAACAAACATCCATATTAAGAGATAGTAATAGACTATAAATAGCCTCATGCTATTCAAAGTCAAATTTTATTCCCAAATGAATTAAGAAACATATTTCCATCCTCAGAGTTTTGAGATTTTGGAATCTTGGAGTTGTAGACCTGGGTTAATCAAGTAGGTCTCTTTTCTGAAGTGCATACATTAATCACGAAGGTGAAAAAGACTTGGACCCTCCCTTGACAAGCTTCTGATCTAATTGGGGGGATAGGGTAAGAGGGGTGTAAACAACCAATTATAATCAGGTCAGCTTTTCTCAAAGCATGCTTAGTACAGTGGTTCTCAATCCTGGCTCCACACAAAAATCACCCAGGAACTTATAAAAATATTATCACACCGCATTCCACAAATAATTAAATCAAAATTAGGGCCATATGCATATTTTAAGCATGAGTAGTAAATTTAAAAATAATTATGAAAAAGAAAATACCATCAGAAGAAAACAAGGCTAATGGCTAAATATAAGTAAAAGTGGTTTTGAAATGTATGTTCTTGAGACAATTGGGAAAATACCCAGGATGCAGGAGGAGGCTATGAGAGATATGGAGCAATGATGAGACATAATTCAAAAGGAGAAATTTGGTTTTGCTAAAATAGATGCAGATATTTGATGTACATTTCTTTCAACCAGTGCTTCTCAGTTAGGGTGGGGAAATGGACTGGCAGCTGAAGGGTTTGAAAGAAGCTTCTCAGCTTATTCTCCTCTCTCACTCCCAATATAAGTGAAGAGAACTTTTCTAAATCTGTTTTAATGTGGCAATTCATTACATGCTAATTTGCAAAACCTCGTCAATTTTTGAGCTGTAACTGTCTTTTGTTATGAATTATATTTTTACATATTTATGCCTAGCTTCCTAACTAGATGATAAACTAAAAAACAAAGATTATTTCTTAATTTCTTACATTTCCCCATAATATCAACTACTATGCCTTATATAATTTAGATTGTCAGTAATTTGATTTTATTTTGCACCCAAACCATGTACCTCCATTGAGGCTGACAAAACTGGAAACTATATAAATCAAAGAAAGTAAGAAACATACGAATGACTGTTTTTTTCCTGGTCTGAAATTATGAATGTTCACCCTTGACCTAAAAAGTGGAACATGAAATATAAAACCTGAAGATGAACAGGAGCACAATAAATCACCAAGCAAAAAGAGAAGGCTAATATATAGACGGGTGAGTTTTTCGAATGCTCATTCTGAATCCAGGTGACCTATGTTATTCAGTGATTGCAAAGGTAACTCCATAGACAGTCCTGAAGCAATGGAGGAGAAACTTTAACTAAGTAACTAACAGAAAACTTAATTAGACTAACTGTTAAAAAAAGGGGGAACAGTCACTGTCAGTTCAACAAACAAAACCAAGAAATGTAAATACATCTTGATATGAATGAAATGACAGTTCAAAAGAGATGTCACAAGCAATTTGATCCTCCATTCTTTTTTCTAAATCACATGAAAGCACCTGATACAGTGAGAAAATTGTTGGGTGTGCTCTGTGATGTTTAGATATGAGCATGTAAAAAAAATCTAAATCATGGCACAACATTAGTAACAGTACCTATCTCTGGAGAAAGGCCTAGAATAAATCAAAGAATCAGAGAAGACCACTAGAAAAATATTTTATACATAATTTATATACATATGCATTATTTATATGTGTGTATATATATATATAACATGTACACACACCACACACACACACACACACACACACACACACACACACACAGATTTGTTACAGTAGTTTAAACCTGGCAGTCAGAATGGAAAAAGGATGTAAAGGTGGCAAGAACGAAACACAAACTGGAATCCACAAGCACAAGCTGGACAGACTAAAAATCTTTTGCCTCTGAACTTTGTGCAAAGGTGTCCTACAAAAACCAGAGCCCATTGTCACAAATTTACACAAATATACCTAGCCCAGAAGTCTGAGAATCCATCAGAGGATGTAGCGGGGGGGGGGGGGGGGGGGGGTGTTGGTAGGGTAGTTACAAGACAAGCTGCTTCCCCACCAAGGATGTGAATGAACAGATGAGCTGCAAAATGACTGATGCTTTCTTATGCCCACCCCTGCACATACACATCTCACACAAGAATCTCTCTTGTAGCCCCACTAAGCAGAAGCATAAAGGAAAGCAAATTCTGGGAAATGTAGTTCTGTCTAATCAAGTTGACATATTATAAAGCCACCAAGAGGTCTTTAATTTACATCGTTTAAATTGAGGGGTGGGGTGGGTCAAGGAGAAAATATTTAAAATTATTTATTTTAATTTTAAAAGCAATTAAATCTAAACCATTAAACTATGTCACATGAACAATAAATCCATAATTTATTTTTAAGGCTGTCATGACACTGATAACATTCAAGCCAATGATTTATATAAACAATCAAAAACCAGAAAATATACAAGACTGGATATTTGAAAACAACTGAAGGATCAAGTGAATTTCCTGAATCAAGCAATTGGTATAGAAATGACACACCCTTTATTTTTTCCTATATTCTTACATATTCAAAGATGGGGTTCTGTGCATCTTCCACAGATGCAAAAGTTTTAAAGTTTAAGTTTAACATATTTTTCCCCTTAATACACCACAAAGACTTTTGTCTACAGCAAACAGCTCGTCATATTTTCATATGATTTCTTTCCAACTAATTCTGCTTTTGTAAGTCATGAATTGCTTAAAATAAATAAAAGTGAAAAATGGCACTCATCAAAAAGGAGAGACCATATGTTTTCACCAGCCATTTTTATAAAAAATCTGCCTTCGTATGAAACTTGAAACAAAATATTGGCACTTCTATGAGGCTTCCCTAAGTTGTGACCTTGAAACTATGCTGTTGGTATTGTTTTTATGCAGCCCAAATCAATATTAAGACTGCATTAGGGATTCAAGATGGTGGAGTAGATACTGTGCCTGCACCCTTCCATGAACACATTAAAATTACCACTAAATTGTAAAACAATCAACCTGGAGAACCATCGTAAGTCTAGCTGAACAGATGTCCTATAACTGAAAATATAAAGAAGCCACATCGAGATGGGTAGGAGGGGCAGACAAGCAAAATGGGACCTAAACCTCCCTGTGGTGGTTCAGAATAAGGAGGGATACCTTGGCTGTGGAGGTTCTCCCTAGAGGAGAAAGGGACCTCAGGCCCCCACACCAGGATCCCCATCTCAGAGTACTGGTGCCAGGAAGAGGAGACCCTACAATATCTGGCTGCGCAAAACAGTGGGGATTCTGACAGTTTGGGTGGGGTGGAAGGCTGTGGGAAACCCAGACATCCTCTAAAATGGCCCGCACACAGACTTTCCCACTTGTAAGCACTCACCTTGAGTTCCAGAGGCAAGATGGTGACTCAGGCGGCCTCGGAGATATATGGGGGCAGACTGAGGAGTGTGGCTTCAGCAGGAGGACTGGAGGGAAGTTGGCATTTTCCCAGTGAGGGGTCCTCTTTCTGTGCAGTCGGCAGGTGGGCACCATCTTTCCTATGTTGAGCCCACTCTCACAGGCCAAATCTGAATCTGATTGGCCTTGTGAGCTATGATGCTCCACCCTGTTGATTCAGCTGGAACCCCTTCCCACCCAACTCACACACCACCAGATGTACTTTCTCTGCAAGCACCAGCCCTGCCCACATTGCCCTCATTCTTAGAAAACTATCAAAATCCCTGGGCTCCAGGCAGGTAGTAACTGACCTTGGTATGCTCTGAGAGTTTTGCTAAATCACTCCAGGCTCAGCATCAAACCAGAGTCTACGTTAATCTGGTAACCACCACTCTTCCCACTCTATTGACTTCTTGAGACCCTGCCTCATTTAACTCATGTACGACATGAGGCTTTATCAGTGGCTGAACCTTAAGGGAGCTGGCAGTGGCAGCAAGCTTCTGTGTGCCCTGACTTTTTACCCTAGGCTTGGTACTGGTGGCAGCACTCCTCAGTTCACAGTGTGGCCTCTTCCACATACCTCCATGTTTGGCACAAGCAGTGAACAACTGTGGATCTTTTTGTAGCTCCTACCAGGTAGCCCCCAGCAAGTCACAGGCAGTGGCTGACCTGGGCCTGCACCAGAACCCCTCCCAAGAGTCCCCAGAACGAATGTACTTGGAGGTTGGCTTCAGACCACAGCAGAGCACCACCCAACAAGCCCCACAAGTGGCACACACAAAGGGTGGTCTCAACAAGCACTAGAGCCCACTGGGGCAAATACGACTTAGTATGGTAAGTCTTCTGCACAGCAGCCCATAAGCTGTGCATGTGGCCAAACCCCAGAGCCAATCAGCCTGAGGGTCAATTCCACCCACTGACATGCCAATAGCAATCAAGGCTCAACTATAACAGGAGGGCACACACACAACCCACATAAGGGCACTCCTGGAGCAGGTGAACAGTGAGACTCTGCCAGGGCCCCACAGGGTGCCTACTGCATAAGGCCACTAGGCCAAGAGTGGGAGACATAGCAGATCTACCTAATACATAGAAACAAACAGAGAGGCATCCAAAGTGAGGAAACAAAGAAATGCATCCCAAATGAAAGAACAGTTTAAAAATCCAGAAAAAAAACTAAAAAAAAAAAATGGAGGCATTTCTTTCTCTTTGTTGAAGTTCTCATTAAGTTCCTTCCTGAAGCATTCTTATAACCAGTGTTTTAAACTCTCTTTTAGGTTGGTTCCCTCCATTTCATTTAGTTTTTGTTGTTGTTGTTGTTGTTGTTGTTGTTGTTTTCTAGAGTTTCCTCTTATTCTTTTATTTAGGACACGTTTCTTTGTTTCCTCATTTTTGGCTACCTCTCTGGGTTTGTTTCTATGTACTAGGTAGATCTCCTATGTCTCTCAGTCTTTGCTAGGTGGGCTTATGTAGTAGGTGATTTGTATGGTTCCGTGGCACAGTCTTTCTTATCACCTGTGCATATGTTCCAGGAGTGTCCCTTGTGTGTGTTCTGTATATTCTCCTTTTGTAGTTGAGCCTTAATTGCTTTTGGCACATAAATGGGTGCGATTGACTCAGGCTGACTGGCTATGAGGATTAGCTATGCCTGGTGTATGAGCTGCTGTGTGTGGTCTGACCCTTCAGAAGGGGATTTGCCTGAGTGGGCTCTTGTGCCTGCTAAAACCACCCTTTGAGTGTTCCAGTTGTGGGGCTAACCAGGCAGGGCTCTGGTGTGGTCTGAGGCCAGCCTCTGGGTATGTTGTTTCTGGTGGCTCTTGGGATGGGCTCCCATGCAGGCCAATTTCAGCCTTGCCTATGACCAGCCTGCCACTACCTGGTAGAAGCTACAAAACTATATTCAGTTGGTTGCTGTTTGTGTTGGACCTAGAGGCATGTGGGGGTTGTTCGCTGTGAACTGAGGCCAGCTGCCATCAGTATTAGGCCTGGAGTGGCTTCACAAAAGGCCCAGGGCACACCAAGGCCTGTTGCCACCTGCTGGCTGCCAATAAGTCTCAACCACTGAAAGAATTTCCTTAGGTGCATGGTCAGGGCTGGTTCACCCCGCGTTGACAATGTCGGAGGGATGTTGCCCAAGTTTGGTGGAGTGGGGTCCCAGGGAGTCACAGGGTGAGGCCAGTGGTTTTTACAACGTTAATATAAATTCAGTTCTTGCGCCAGTGCTGAGTCTGTGTCCACTCCAAAAAATGCCCTGAGACTACCATGGCCAGCCAATACTTGTTTAAGGCCCACAGATCCCTGAGAGCCACCCAAGAAAGGCTGCAAGCTGGGGCTGACCATCACCACCGAAAGTTTCCCAGGCCACTGTGGGAAGACTGCTGCTGTAGAAGCTTCCCACAGTTTGTGGGTTAGGGCTGACTGCCCAGGAGCTGAGAGTGCTCCAGGGCATGCCAAACTAGCTAAGGGCGGGGGGTCCAAGGGAGTCATCAAGGTGGTGCACATTCATGGATTTTACCAGACCAGTGAGTTCTCAGATTTGGCCCTATGGTGGTGAGGTCAACACATGAAAGATGGTGTCCTCCTGTAGGTTACATGTGAGGCAGGTTCCACACAAGGATAATGGCAGTTGTCCCTCTAGCCCTTATCCGAAAGCCACACAACTCAGTCATTCCCTGTATGTCTCTGGTGCCTTCTGAGTTGCCACCCCTTCTCTGGAGCCCAGTGTGTTTGCAAGTGAGTGAGTCTGTGGGTGGGCCCAGAGGACATCTGGGCTTCCAGCTGCCTTCCATCTCATCAGATTGACAGAATCCTTGCTGATTGTCACTACTAGATGTTCTGGGGACTCCTCTTCCCAGCACAGAATGCCTGGGCTGGGGAGCCCCATGTGGGGCTGGGAACCCTCACTCTTCAGGGGGGACTTCTGCTGCCAAGGTGTTCCTTCTGGTGCTCAACCACTACCTGTACTTTAGGGGTCAGCCTGTTTCCTGTCTACATCCCTTACCAGTCTTGATGTGGCCTCTTTATAGCCTTAGTTATATGGATTCTCTTTAGCTAGTCTCTAGATGATTCTCAAGGTTGACTGCTCTATAATTTAATTTTAATCTTAATGTGATCACGGGAGGCGACATGCATAGCATTTACCTATTCCATCATCTTGAACCTTTTCCACCTTCTACATTTTCATTTCAAGTTAAAATAAAATACCCCACGCTGGTACACTTACCCATCTAGCTTCAAGCTACTTTATTTCTAATGTTGATCTTATTACTTTGTATTCCCTCACTCTTTTTGGGCTCTCTCCAATTTGGGGTCTACTCTTACCTTTGTTTATCGAATCTGCTTTTTCTTGCTTGACCAAGCACACATTCAAAAAACTTAGGCTGACAGCCTTCACCTGTAGAGACACTCCTGATGACCTTGTGCAATATATTCCACTTTAGAACCCAAGGACCCCAAGCCAAGTATCTGGTCCCTGCTATCTCATAAGGGGGATTAGGACATAAGCCAGACCCCTCACAGGTGCCCACATATTTCCCCCTTATCATTCTAGGTTCCTACTTAGAAATATCACCAGGGTCTGTCCCCCCTAATTAGTACTTGCTAGTCAATTTCCCCTGGTTCTCAGTTCAGACTCATCTTGGTTTGCAGGGTCCTGCCAGCCAAAATACTATGTGTGTGTTGCTGAATTATTCAGTATTAATGGGCTAAAGCAAAGTTTCCTATAAAATACTGTTAATGTATCTACAAAAACCCCAAAAGGAGCTTGTAAGATATAATGTAAACTGAGATTAAAAAGGATGGCAAAAAAATCATTATTTGACTACTCAAGAAATTAGTAAAATAGCTCATGTGCATTTATTTATACTTTACAACAGAACAAAAGAACTGTTATACTTTATAACAGAACAAAATATATTAAGTTAACAAAATTATTTAACTTATATTTACATTAACCTTTCATTAACTATTTAACTTACAATAAATATGTTAAATATATTAAGTGATATTGATTCTCTTAAAACACAACATATGTTAAGTTAAAATATCATTAATTTTATATTTTTGTTATTTTTTAATGCAAATAGTATTTTGTGTCAGTTACATATTGCTTAATATTAGAAATGCTGTTGCCATGTGTGAGCATATACCAGGCCTGGCTTTAACTCTATTCCTCGATTTTGTTTCCATTACAACATCCCATGAAAATCTTGTTTTGCACAGGTATATTGTAGCAAAGATAACATAAAACGGAGGCTTCCCAATGTTCAGGTAGTCTTGCATTTTGCATTTTGCCATTGAAAAGTTTTTATGTCATCTTGTAAAGCATACTTTTCAATTTTAAGAAAGCAGCAACTACAATTGTTTACTTTCTCTTTGAAAGATTTAACTTGCTTATTTAAATCAGTTGAATGTTCTTTATTTAAAGTTTTTCTTTCAGGCAGAGAGAAATAAGAAATATGTTTGTGTAGTATGAGTGTTTAACAAAAAATAAACAAGATGACATCACAGATGTGTTGTAAGTTTTCTACATCAGAAAATACAGACAAGCAATCATAAATTGATGGGTACTATATTACTCTGAAGATTCATTTGTAAGTCCTAAGAGTGCATCAATGCAGGGGCAAACCTCAGGGTTCCTACATGTAGCTTCTTAGAACTTTTGACTCAATTTTTTTTAAGTAGATTATCTCAAAATAGTAATAGCGAAGAAACTGTATTGTATTTATTATTATTTTACATACATATTGTAAATACATTTTGGGAAAAACATATTTCCAGAACCTTCCCTCCCCTACTCTGCCACTTCCAACAGAGCAGTTCATAACATCTCAAAGAACACTAGAATCCTTAAGTAGTATGAACAGTCTGGGAAATTCTAGGTTAAAATACCTTTCTCAACAATAACATATGTGCATTTAAACAGGATGGAACAGTTACCTTCAACCCAAAGGCCTGAAAAATTTCTGACCAGAATGCTAGCAATCAAAGCAGTTCAGGGACTGCTCAGCTTTTGGTGTTAATCAAACCAAAACAATTTCCATCCTTGGGCCTTGGCTATCAGGAGTCTGGGCTTGGCTATTAGTTATGGTTAATTGGTAAAAGGGAAGGATTCTGAATTTGAGTCAGATAGTCCAGTGTTCAAATTCTGAGCTTGAGTCAGATAGTCCTGTCACCTTTAACAAGATACATTTTCTCTTTGCTCCTGATCATCTGTAGAGCATGCAATAATAATAACATCCTTATATATTTAAAAAAATAATTTGAGTACTAAACACCAATCTCTGTTCTAGATAACAAAAATATAGCTTGCAAAAAGATAGACCAAGTCTGTTAGGGAGCTTACAATCTAGTGATGAGAAGATAAACAATTAACAAGGGAATAAATAAATTAAAAAGATAATTGTTGCAATTCATGCCAGATACTACGAGGATAATAAAATCAGTCAATGGACTAGAACCATTCTATCAGCTATAGCAACCCCAAGTCCCATGTGGCTAATTAAGTTGAAATTGATTAAAATTAAATAAAACTAAAATTTAGTCGCTCAGTTGTACTAGCCACACTTCAAGTCCTCCATAGCTACATGGGACTGAGGCGACCATATTGGACAGCCCAGATGTAGAACTTCTCCATCATCACAGAAAGTTCTATTGAAAAGCACTATTTACTAGAGTGACAAGGAGAAGTTGGAACAAAGAACTACTTTAGATGGTATTAATATGAGGTCGGACAATTAAGTTCACGAACTTGTTGCAATGATGTTGCTAAACTTTCTTGACATCAGAGGAATTAGTCATTGTGAATTTCTACTAGCTGGACAAACAGTTAACCAAGTTTACTATTTGCAAGTGCTGAAAAGGCTGCGTGAAAAAGTTAGCTGAAAACAACCTCAACTTTTCACCAACAACTCATGGCTCTTGCATCACAATAATGCACCAGCTCACATGGCCCTGTCTGTGAGGGAGTTTTCAGCCAGCAAACAAATAACTGTATTGGAACACCCTCTCTACTCACCTGATCTGGTCCCCTGTGACTTCTTTCTTTACCCAAAGATAAAGGAAATAGTGAAAGGAAGACATTTTGATGACATTAAGGACATCAAGGGTAATACGATGACAGCTCTGATGGCCATTCCAGGAAAAAAATTTCAAAATTGCTTTGAAGTGTGGACTAGGCGCTGGTGTTGGTGCATAACTTCCCAAGGGGAGTACTTCGAAGGTGACCATAGTGATATTCAGCAATGAGCTATGTAGTGCTTTTTCTAGGATGAGTTCGTGAACTTAATTGTCTGACTTCATATACATGAACAACTGTGCAATGAGAAAAACAAACTGTAATACGAACTCAATAAATTGGAACTATTATTATGTTAACATATCTTATGAGTCTATATTCTTATTCTTTCTCACTTTTTTCCTCAACGTATAAAGCCTGCGTGTAGACCCATTTAAATGCAGTTTCTTTTTTTATTTCTAAATCATAGACTACTAATATCTGAAATTCTAAGCTAATAATTTAGTTTCAACATGCTTAAGTAATAGATCATTTTTTCTGCATTGGTTCCATGGTCAAAAAAAGAAGGAAAATATTTTCCTAAGATCTTGATGAATGATAAACCTCAGAAAGTAGCCAAATACACTAAACAGCAAGGTTAATGGGAGCAATTACGTAAATATTAAAAATTTTGTTGGAATTTAGAACACCTGAGACTTAAGAAAGGTCTAACTTGGAAAAGCAAAGTCTTCTGTCTTTAGTTTTCTGTAACTCTGGGATTGGTATACTCCATCTGCCATATCTTAAACATCTGTATAATAACAGAACATGACCTTATGTTATAGTCCCAAAAGACGGTGTGAAAAGAGAATCATATCTCCTAATTAACATTATTTTGAGAACGTTTGATTAGATAAAAGCAAATAGTACTAATACATAAAACAGCCATTGAGTATTTATTGAATGGCTAAAACATGACCAGCATAAGAATTACTCGATAAAAAAAAATTTTAATATCCATTTAACCATATTCTGCTGTGCACATTCATTTTAAAATTTGGTAAGATAATAGACAAATGATTAAGCCAATTTATATTTGCACATTTATTTAAGAAGCACACCCAGTTTAAAGTACACTGGTCAGATTTCTTTTTTATTTTTTTGAAAATGACTAAGCAGTATCACTAGGTATGCCCCAGCCAGGAATTTAGCAGAGTTAATGCAATGAAAGATCCATAAGAAGTTATATTTCCAGTTAGAGCTGTAGGATTAGTTAAATTCCTATTTGTCAATCTAATAGCAATGGTTTTAATACCTTTAACTGTGAAAATCATAAACTACTGTAACAGCCATTGAAGTTTTGTTGACCCAATGGCTAAATGAAAAAAGAGGTTAACCATCTCATTAGGAGAATTGAAACGTGTTGATTGAGCCAGCAGAGAGCTCTGAAAAATATTTTCCTCTTTTTGGAGTTGCTACCTGGTGACTTTAGGGTAGACAAAAGTGACAATGTTAACCATGTATGTGTAAATTGTGTCCAAATTTATTAAGCAAACAAATGTGAAATGAAAACTCCCATGAGAGGAACACCTTAGGTAGCTTTGGCTAGCCACATAGCTGCTCCCAGGACCCAAGGGTGGCTGCTCTTAGCTCCATTAAAGATAACCCAGGAGATTCCTTCAAACTTCTCTTTCTGGGCTAATTACCCAGTGAAGCAAGCAAGGTAGTCTGCTTATGCCTCTTCATTGTACAAAGAAAAATTTCAAACCTACGTCTTAAAAACGCTTTAAGAAAGGGACTATGTCCAATTATAAAATAAAGCTCTGATTATTTCACACACTTCAGAGTAATTTGAATTACATCTTCTTCCATTTCCCCACCAACAACTCTTGGAAACAAAATATAAGCCATAGAATGAATTAATGAGTCTTTAGGGTCATGCAAGAAATAACATGCTTTTTGTCTCAGCCACAAGACCCATTAGCAAACTTGAAGTGGCAGCTGCATGCTAGAACTGCCTGAGTTACTCCTGATCTCAACAGTGAAGCAATTGTTCACGACCTTTCGCACCAATATTCTGTAGAAGCATGTTTACTTGATCAAGTTTCAGGAGAGATATCTTCAAGAACTTGTTACTTTGAAAAAAGTTGGTGCTGATACTCTGCTATGAAGGTAACCATATATATAAAATATTTACGATGCTATTCTTTTTCTCTCTGGTTCCAAAAATATTACATGTTTATGTCTTTGAAAGGTGGAAACATACAGAAAACCAACACCAGAATCATTGAGTTTTTACTGTATTTAAAATTGGTTTTGTTCACTTTGTAATATATCACAAATATTTTCCCATGTCATTAAATGTTCCTCTAAAGTATGAGTGCACAGTCTCATGGGCCAGTCTAATTTTAACAATCCTTATTTTTGAACATTAGAGTTAGTTCCAAATTTGCTATTGAAATTACACTTTGAGGAACATGCTTATACATAAATCTCTCTGCTTGTGTTTCTTTAGGATACATTTTTAAAAGTGGTAGTTCTAGGTCAAAATATTTTTAAAGACTTGATAAGTGTGGTCAAATTCAGACAGCAACTCTGATTTATGTACAACAGCAAATGAAAATAAACAATCCTGTGCAGTATTTACTGGCAAGAGTTTAGCACAAAACGGCCATGCCTTCCTTGGCTTTGACAGAATTTTCACTGCTAGGGTGACTGGTTGATCTTCATGGCCACCAGATGTCAGTCTAAAACAGAGCAAACTGAATTAGACCTAGAAGGGAAAAGGGAAATCCACTCTTAGCCTACATTCTTGGCTACCCTGTGTTCTCCTTAGATTGCTAGGGAGATTGGGCCTTATCAAATAAACAAACCAAAAAAAAAAAGAAAAAAAAAAAGAATATCATCAATTAGATACAGCACAAGGAAAATGGAGGATCAGATGTCTTTCAGTGGACCTCAGGTTTAGGGCCACTAACCTGTTTTGCTTTATATTTTACTAAAATCTTTACATACTTGCCTCCCCGCTGAATCTTTTCAATATCAAAGGTATTGGTTTCCTTGGAAGCAGCCAAACATTTTATGCCCATGCACTTGTTCAACTAGCTCCCAACGAGACAAAGTCTCCTGGTATAAAATGAAATGCTTTAATTAGACGTCTTTGATTTTTTCTATTTAGTAGCTAAACAGAGAGTGTCACCAAACAAGGAACAATGGTCCCTATGAGATACCCCTCCACATTGTCTGTGGAGAGTCATCATTATTCCTTCTGACTTGTGGATGCTTCCTTCTTTCTTTTTCCTTTCTCTGAGGAAAGAACGCTCCACACTCTAATGCATTTGGGGTTACCAAAGATACCCTAGATGCTTGGCACACACAGAAAGCTTCACTGTACCTAACAATGTGATGCTACAACTGGCATTAGCCAAATGTGGTTGGAGATCCTAGTCAATGTACTAGTGCAGCGACCTGAGCAAAAGATGCAGAAAAAGAAACACAAGAGTGCCTCACACTTGTGCCAATATTGCAAAAATGAACCGAGGCTTTAGGCTAAAATATACTCAGGAAATTAAAAGGATTTATCATCAATGCTGGTGCTTTTATCAGAAAAACATCAACAAATGCACAAAGAATGAGTGGCCCACTATTTGAGGATAAAGATACTAACATCTGTTGAGTAATAAAGCTTCATATAAGCAAAAGAGGTATTAAAAAATAGGGATATAGGAAAAGTCCTGAATCTATATTCAAGTGATTAAATTGTACAGAATGAGATATATATTAGGCCTGAGTCTTTTAGTTGACAATTGGGTAATGCACCTGGAAGAAAAAAATAAGTAAATTTTCCTTTAGCCTACATTTATAGAAATGCATTGAGTATCCTGTTAAAGGAAATTTTTACCTCATTAACCAGAACACACGGGGAGTGTTTTGCTTAGTTCAGAGGAGATGATAAACTGGACTCCATCTATAGGAGCGAGAACCGAATCATGAAGTCTCAAAACCGTATCTTTTCAGCGAGGAATGAGAGTTTTCCTGAAGAGACTTAGGTAGCAATGTGATAGTTCTCTCCAAATATTGAATGACTGTCATATTAAAAAGGCAATGAAATTGATCACATCCTCTCAAGTTCACAGAACTAGAACTAATGAGTGAAAGTCACAGGGAGATCAATTTGGAGACAAAGTCAGTGTCTACAGCGCTACAGTCTGTGCTCTACAAACTGGTATTCATTGAAAGAACAGTCCCAGTCAATTCATCTTTATCTTTGCATCAAGATACCAATAGTGCAGCAAGCCCTGCCCCCACAGTATGAACAAACCAGGAGATCATGATAACTGTTCCTCAAATGGGTGCCTCCAGTTTGTCAAGCCTTGCACGTTCTCATCAGGAGTACCCGTTTCCAATTCCCACAAAGGCACACTGTGTCAAGGCCACACTCAAATATTACCATGAGATCCAACCAACAATGGAAGGGCTGCCTGAAATGCAATGAGTTCATGAAAGTCTTTAACAGCCTGAAGGATCATTTTGTCAAAAATATTATACAATGGATTCCTAAACCAAACAGAAGCTGATCCCTGAAGGTCCATCCAACTCTGAGAATCTGTAAGTCCTTAAAAAGCAGAACAAAAACCAACCAAGAATTGCACATATAAGCTGCCACATCCAAGGGAAGAGTTTTACAAAGACTTTTTAAGGAAACAACTGTGTGAGAGTACCATTAGTGCATTGGTTTGGGTAAAGACACCAGATCCTTGAATTTCTAAAGCAGAACTAAAGCCTAAATCTGCACTTTCAGGCTCGAGGATGTGGAAAGGGGATTCATGCAGCTTTGATGAATAAGGAAGGAAGGACCATGCTGAGGTCAAGTAGAATCAAGTTTTAAAAGTCAAGAATGGAAGAGGACACGGAGCCATCCCCACAATGTGACTTTTTGGAACACTGGGAAAAACCCTACTTGAAAAAAAAAAAAAGGTACCTCTCTAAACAGCTGTTGGATGCCTGAATTTCAATAAATTGAAGCTTTTGAAAAAAAGACGACTCTTTTCATACTGAAACTATTTTTTTACTTTACGTTTTGTCATGATTGTGCACTATCCTGGTTCTCCAGTAGCTGTTCTTGATCTCTTTCCTAGGCTCCTATTTGTCTGGATTCCTTAACACTGGCATTCCACTAAGTTCCGTCTTGTGTCTATGGCTCTTCCTCCTCCCCAAACAATCCCTGGTGATCAAAGCTGCTCCCAGGTGTTACTACCGTTTGAATGGCAGTAACTTCCCAAATGTAAATCTCCAGACTAGACTGATACAAACAAACGCCTGATGGACATCTCCACTGTGATGTCCCACAAGCCCTGCAAAATTCAACATGCCCATTCAGGAAAGCACAATGTCCTTCCCCCACACTCTACTGTCAGACCTGCTCTTCTTTCTGTAGTGGCCATTTCCATATAGAGCACCAGAATTCAACCAATTGCTCAAGCCAAAAACACAAATATATCCTGATTTCCCTCCATCTTTCCCATCCATAATATCCATAATCACCAAGTTCCATTAATTATAGTTCCTAATGTATCTTTTCTGTCCCACTTTTATCCTGCTGCCTCTATAGTATCTCAAGCCTCATTGCTTCTAGCCTGGACTATAGCAACAGCATCCTGTCTGTGGTGGTTTTCAAATGTGCCCACAGATTCTTTCCATTCCTCCTTCCAAAAGATAAAACCCAAGTACACTGTCTTTGAATGTAGACTGGACTTGGTGACTCATTTCTGTTGAGTAGGAAATAGTCATTAAAGCATCATTATTATGCTTTAGTAATGATGTCTCTTAGATCCCTGCTTCTAGAGGAAGTCAGTTGTCGGGACATGAAAACCCTCAAGCTGATCCTATGAATTGGCCTAAGAGGCATGGAATTGAAGCCGCTGGACAGTAGTTGGCAAGGACCTGAAGCCTTCTGACAGACCACATGTGTCTTCTCGGAAATGATTCCTCCACCTCCAGTCAAAGTTTCAGGTAACCACAGGCCAATCACATTTTGACTGCAATCTCTTGAAATACTCTGAACTGGACTCATGAATTTCTGACCCATAAAAGCTATGAGATAATAAATGTTTGTTATTTTAAGTCACTAAGTTTTGGGGGTAATTTGCTATGCTGTAATAGACGACCAATTCATGATCTATTTCCTTAACACATCTCAAATGCATCCACCTTTCTCTATCTTCACAGACCACTCCCTGGCCAAACCATAATCACCACCAAGCCAGTAGCAGTGGGCCCCCAGCTGAGCTCCCCATATTTACTTTTAACCCCCTCCATCCAATCCACGAAAACCTGAATGATCATTTTCAAATGTAAATCTGATCCAACCCATTCCCTATTTACACTGTAAGTGGCTCCCCATTCTCCTAATATACAGTTTGAGATATTTAACCAGGTCCTATATGACCTGGCTCTTGCCTATATCTCCAGCTTCCTCAGCTACCACTCTCCAACCACAGAACATGACAGATGTTTCCTACTTCACAACTTTATTGCTTTGCTAGGGCTGTTATAAGAAAATATCACAGACAGGATGACCTAAGCAACAGATTTTATTTTCTCACTGTTCTGCAGACTAGAAGTCCAAGATCAAGGTGTTGATGAGGTGGGTTTCCCTCTGGCCTCTCTCCTTAACTTGCAGATGGCTGCCTTCTCACTGTGTCCTCACAGGGTCTTTTCTCTGTATATTCCTACCCCTAGTATCTCTGGGTATGTCCAAATTGCCTCTTTTTATAAAAACACCAGTCAGATTGGATTAGGACTCACCCTAATAGCCTCATTTTAACTCAATCATCTCTCTAAATACCTCATCTCCAAAGACAGTCACATTCTGAGGCCCTGGAGGTTAGAGTTTTAACATATGACTTGGGAGTGGGGGCCATTCAACCCATAACAACGTCCTTCACTCTTACTGATCTTCTGATGGAAACAGCTTTGCTATAGAGGGCAGAGAATAAGGATTCAGAGTGCTCGGTGAGGGGGCAGAATGCCTGGGGCAAGAAAGGAGAAGAAACACCCACAGGAGGAGAGAAGGAGATTAATAGACCACAGGTAAATACTGCCTACCTCCCTGGTTTGCTAAAAAGAATTTATTCAAGCATCGATAGTTTCTGCCTTCCATTGCAGAAAAGGGTTGAAGAAAGAATGTCACAGAGCCATGGGCAAATGAAACTTTAGAACATAAAATGTGCAGAGAAGCAGCCTCTTCTACCAAGACGGATTACAGCACAGAGGTCAGCATGTTAGCTCTGTGGCCATAAACCTGAGAAATGAAGCACAATGCTATACAAAATATAAACATACACACTCTCACGGCCAGTATCAAAAGTCAAATTGGCTTTGATGAAGCATATCTGCCATAAATGAGTTAGAAAGATAGAAGGAAGAATTTTGCACACTTCTAAAAAGAGAATCTAAATGTAACTGGATGTCAACGAGATTTTAATAAATACACACATACATACATACATGTAATATAGTGTTTCAGGAGTATTTCTCACCTCTTTTAAACTATTGGCATTATGAAAAGAAAACAAATCAAATATGCCTGCTTGCTCAGGCATAAACACAAACCAAGTCCTTTTACTTACTAATCTGGAGTTATAAACACTACTCAGCTAATGAAAATAAATGCACATAATTATTCTCACTAGTAGCAAAAAATGAAAAGTTTATCAATGTATTTTTCCCAACTTTTATTCCAACCTTTCTCTGAATGGCCTGCAGTATGCCAGACTTTTGAAGCATGCAAGTTTTAGTACTGCAGACCTGAATTTGATACTTTCCAACTGGCATGCGATTATAGGTTGTATAAAAAGTTGCTACTGCATAGAACTCTCATTGGAGGTGCTTATAAAACTTCAACTTTGTTCATAGCAGAGATGGGCAGCCATCCATTCTGCCTTTGGGCTAAATCCAGGACTGGAAACACAGCTGCTGCTTTATGCCCTCTGGATAGTTTTTTATAATTGCCTCTATCCTCTTATATTTTTATGGTGTGAAATCAAATAGAGTATCTGGAATATCTCAGGAGTATCAAATATATAGCATGAATTTGGAGGTTATAATAAAATGGAATTTAGAATTCCAGAAGTGGAACAATTATACAAAACGATAAGATCGTAAGTGTGCCCATGGATGGATGTCTAGATAATAATTATTGAAGCAAAGGATATCAGAAAACGCTGAAGCCAAGTTGATAGATTATTAAAAGCCATGGGCACTGAAGTTACCCATGATGATGAGTTGAGGAGATACCAGGGAAAGACTGAGACCACAAAGAAAGACCAGGAATGAGCAGCCTTGAATGACACCAAGGAAGGTGATGAAATCTGAGCGTAGCAGCATTAATGGAGGGAAGGATTTTGCTTGAATGATGAAAAGTAATGGTTTAGATGGACTTACATTAGTCTGATAATTGAAGAATTCAAATACCATCTCCAGGCTCCATGGTAGATGAATCATGGCAAATAGAATTCATTTAGCTTAAGAAAATCACAAGTGCAACAGTGACTTTGAACTTGGATGATTCATACACCTCAAAATATTATTCAAATAATTAATGCCAAACAAAATTTAGGAGATTAACTTATCTGAGTAAGTCTCAAATTTGGAAGGAATTTGATAGCTATTTAGTTGAATCTCACACCAGTGCAAGGGTACTTGTCCTTGAGTTTTCAACTCTTGTTGAAACTATATATATGCCTGGCCTGAGTTTTCCTTGATTATGTGACTGTATGTTAGAGAAAGAGTAAAAGAAAGAATGGTTGATAACACATTTTTCCAAATATGTTGATTCCACAGATTATTTTTAAATATACCCAATTTAAATAGTCATTTTTCTTTCAGATTGTGGGAAAAGGTGGACTCTTTCCAAAGAAAAAGCTCTTGTAACTATACATATATTCTTGATGCATAGCGAACAGAATGTCTCAGAAAATACGTTAGAATGTCAGAGAGCTAGTATTCCACAATTTGGAAATGATATTAATAAATATGTGTCTATTACACATCATTTCACTCCTTAATTTTTGAAATACTACCAAGAGAAAAAAAAGCAAAAAGTTACACCTCCAAAGTGAGACATAATTCCTTGATGTGCTCTCTGGCCTTGCAGAAATCTGCCAGACCCAGAGCTGTAAAGGGAATCACATTCTCTTTACATTGAGGAAAGCTATTGACTTATAACTAAATCTGACTGAACAAAGTGCATTACTATCTTTCCCCCCTTTCCTTCTTTTATGAGAAACAAGGGGAGGGGCAGGGAACTTAAAAGCAAAATGATCTGAAAAGTGTTCACTGCTGGGAGGCGAAGCCTCTCTAGATTTGGCAATTTGTCACCCTGACATTTACTACCTGATGAGCACCAGATCGCTAAATTTTTCAGAGAGCTAGACTGAGTGTGGCAGACCTCTCTGGCTATTAGCTGGAGAGTTCATAAACACAGGTATTTGTTTGAACGGAAAGATTTGAAGAGTGAAAAATAAGGTTCTGATTAAATGAATGCAAATTCCGTGGTAGAAAAGAATACCTGAGACTCTAATTGCCTCCTTTTTTATGAAATAAGAAATGCTCCCATGAAGGCCTCTCAGAAATAAGTCTTACTCCTTTGAACGATAGAGGGTTAATGTGAGAAGGTAAATAGCTCTGTTAATAGACAGGAATCAGTCTCTGCAAAATGTACACTTTATTTTCCTGGGGTCAAAAAAGTTAAATTTTCCTAGTGGTGATAGTTTTCAGAAATATGTGGTTCTCAGATGAAGTAAAACAGCTGAAATGTAGAAAGTAGTATAACTTTATTTTTCTATACCTGAACTTGGCTTACCTGCCCCAGTTTTCATTGCAAACAGAAATACGTAACGACACCATTTAAAGATAGCTGAATTCTTGTGGTTTACTACTCAGGCTCTTTTGGTTTATTTCTCTTCAGTTCAGGGTTTTCTCCCTCCCTTACTCCCTGATGGCACCTAGATTTAGGGAAATTTATATAGCCTCCCACTCGAGTTAGTGAGTAGGTGGAGTGCATTGGGTCTGTGTACTGTCCTCTATCTTATGAAAGAAAAACTTACTCTGACACTTGTTAATGTTAAGAAAAACTTTATTCAACACTATTGCAATAGGAGTTTGCAATAGGTGAGAGAGATTTGGCTCAATTCTGAATCCAGCAAGGTCAAGTGGGGATTTATAGCCAAGGACAATGTGAGGGGATCGCGGAGGGAAAATTACCAAGAGGAGACATCAAGGGTAGGGGGATTCTTGTTAAATGGACCTAACAGCATTCTTGCTGAAGATAGGCCAAGGATTTCCAGATTAAAGGTGGAGGATGAGGAACTTAGTCAGGTATCATGGGTAGGGGGATGACTTGGCAGGGTTCTTTGTTAAGACTGGACTGGGAAGGCCAAAAATAGGTCAGTACAGAGGTCAAGGCCAAGCAGAATAGAGGGCTCAGAGGAGCCTGACTAAAGTTTGGTCAAGGAGAGTCTTGTAGTCCTTGCCACCATCCACTGAGGCCTAGCTCATCCCAACTAGTCTTGGGCTTTCATCACTGTCCTCTTAGCATATGCTGCTAAGACCCTCAGCCCACTGTGTTCTCCACTTCTCGGTCCACACATTCTCTATCTCATTACGGCCACTGTTGAGTTCTTTCCTAGTCAGCCACCTCTGCATCTCCTCGGGGCTCAGGGACTCCAATCTGCATTCCCACATCACACAGGGGTGCTAGAAACCTATGGGGATGCCTCCAATATCATCCACCTAGCCATCTCCCATAGCTATTGTTACTTGAACATGTGAAAGTTTGGGGGCCTATCTTCAGGACTAGTATTCTCTTTGGCTACTTTTCAAAAAACCCGTAGTCATCCTTTTTATTCAATTATCCCCCGTAATTTACCAAGGACTTCTACCTGTGTGGGCTAATAATGAAGGAAGTAATTATTCCGAATCTGCCAAGCTTTATCTTAGATCTGAAGAGAACTACTGGGAAAGACCATAAAGTAATTGGACTAGAGAGAAGAAAGGGAAAAGAGGAGCAAATATTTTCTTTTCTGATAGAATTTTTTTCAATTGACAACATTATCATCTAGGACTGGCAGACATTCCACATTCATAGGATGGTTCTGAACTAAATTCTACTTTTTTTTTTTTTTTTTTTTTTTTAATGTATGGAGTATATGTTACTTGACTCTAAACCAGGAATTCGCTTTCTAAACATAATATTCTCTATACATAATTTCAGTGTATCATTGTCTGGTGAGGACTGGCAGAAATCTGAAGTAGAAGGAGTATTTGTCAAGATGTCAGGAGGTCTGGGATTTGTCTTAGTCCTGTAACTACTGCGTTGGATGACTTTGGCAAAACTATTTCACCTCTTTCAACCTTAGTTGCTACCTCTGCCAAATGATAGAGATCTGAATGTGTAATCTTCTTTTTCATTATGATACTTGATGACTCTGTTACTGAAAGCTGGGCTCCCAGCTTCAGGCCAAGGAATATGTGGACATGTCTGGCCATGTTCTGCATACTATTGTGGCAGCCAACCCGCTGGTCTTGGCAGGCAGACCCAGATGCTTCCTGGGAGAACTCATCCCTAAAGAAAAGTCAAACTCCAGGAGCCTGACAGAAAACAAAGCCTCAGTTGACAGAAAAGTAGTTATTTTGAATGCATAACAGTACTTATCATTATTTGTCTGCTAGCTCCATGTGTAAGTTCCATGGAGAGCTCATTAATTAATTAATAATAATCTATTAAAAATTGAAAGACTGGATTCATAAAAGTATCTAAAAACTATGGGGTCCAAACACAGTGTTATGTGACCCTCCTATCAAACTCTGTCACAAAAGGAGGGTGGGTATTTCTTTACTTTGCCAGAGCAGAATTCTGGTACTGATAGACTGCCAAGGTTTTGACACTGGTGCCCACAGAGAAGGCAGGGTGCCCACAGAGCAACAGTTGTACTAGGTAGGGCTTACCCAGTAAATGGCGCCCAGCACTTGGCAGCTCCTGGCATGAGCACAGTAGTTCATGAGCTAAGGATTCCTATTCACCTCTGAAAGACTTTGACAGAGGCTGGAGGGCCTGAGTGAGCATATAGTGCACAAATTTTGTTTTTGACTGACTGCACAACATGTACTTGCCCTTCTTCAAGTAACAGAATCCTAATTTTTCTTCAGGAAACCACCCCTACCTCACTCTCAGTTTTTGTAGTGTGGATTCAATTGACCCATTTCCCAGCTCTGGGGGTGGATACGAGTCCCAGGAAGGACTGAGTTGATATATTTTCATCCTTCTGGCCATTGTGAGTGTAGTATGGACTGGCCAATAACCAAAGTCAAGCCATTAAATGAAAATACAGGACTTTTACAAATTTTTGGAAGAGACATAATTTTTCTACTAGGATTACGAACAATAAGGAAAATGGAAGCCTAAAGCTGCCAGAAATTGATAATGGTCTAAGCTTGCCTGAGAAAGAAAGAAATATAGAGGGAAGTGGAGTCAAGTGTTGTGAAAAACTATGCAAAACTTGGAGATAAGGCAAAAAATTAGTTAACCTATCCTTTCAAGGATGAAAGCCTCCCAAGAATTCTATAGGGAAATGAACTTAGATAGACTCCCTCTTTTCCATTGATTAAAGATCCAGAAGTAGTGAAGTCCCATGTTAACTTGCAGATATTTGTCTGGTAGACATGTAAATAATGTCTTTCCAATGGAACAGATCATCCTAACGCCTCCAGTTCATTGTCCTCTTGGCTGTTCACTGGTTTATGTATCCATCCAGCAATCTTATTTAGTGTGCTTTTATTGAGTTGCCTATAAATGCCTAGCTTCTCAAATAATTTTTAGACAAGTTTTAATATCTTCATGGTTCTCTCATAAATAAAATCTTTGACATGGGTCCATTTTATATTTGCCTAAAAGTCATGATTTTACTTGTAAAAAAATTCTAAGCACAAGAGAGGAAGAAAAAATAAAAGAAAATAGAGAACATGTCCAGACTACTTCATCTCAATACCTGGATCCTGCTACTCTTACTTGTGAACTATACCATCCTTTGAATTAACATATGCATATTTTGGCAAGCCAATGTGAGCTGGGCTTCATTTGTATCTGAGATTTTGACACTCGGTTCCAATGTGTGGCTTTTGTTTCTGTTTTGTTTGTTTTTGGTTTTTTTCCCCACATACCACCAAGCAGTTCTCTGATAGGAGCTGACTGTCCTACAATTTATCTCGATTGTGGTACTATCTACCCGGAGATAGCATCGGATTCCATAGGAAATGTGCTCAGTCCCACAAAACTGCCCTCCACTTCAGATGCCAATTCCAAGCCCACATGTTTACACATGGCTCTGACCAATAGATCAGAGATTCCAATGACCTCCTCCTTGGGTTAGATTAATTTACTAGATTATCTCACAGAACTCAGAGCAACATATTATTTACTGGACTGACAGTTTATTATAGAAGGATATAATTCAGGAGCAGCCAGGAGGAAGAGATGCACAGGGCAAGGTGTGGGGGAAGGACACGGAGCTGCCATGCAGTCTCTGAGCTTGCCACTCTCCCTAAATCTCTATGCGTTCACCAACCCAGAAGCTATCCAAACACCATCCTTTTGGGTTTTTATAGAGGCTTCATTACATAAATGTGATTGATGTAACTCCTTGGCCACTAGCAATGATTCAACCTCCATTCAGGAGGGTGAGACGAAAAGTTCCAATTCTCTAATCATGTGGCTCGTTCTCCTGGCAACCAGCCTCCATCCTGAGGTGCATTCCAAAATTCACTTCATTAACATAACAAAGATATCTTTATGGCTTAATACTTAGGAACCAGGATGAAGACCAAAACTATATTTCTTACTATAAATCACAATATCACAGTGGTGATAAATACTGGTAAGCTCTATAACCAGGAAAATGTAGTTTGATACCAATTTGAATATATAGCCTGGTGAAATCTCAGAATATAATATTACATGTTAAAATAGAATTTTTTAGTCTTAGTTTCAGCTGAGGTCCCCAAAACAATAAATATTATGTACTAATACCACAGTATTAGTGTTACACAGTGTACCACCATTAAGGCTAAAAACGCAATTCTGAAAACCAGTTTTGTGACCCTTAGCTAATCATTAGCTCTAACTTATAAAAAGAGGTTGGAAAGGCTGAGAAAAATATGGGATATTGGAATACTGTGCTATGTGGGGATATTCTGCCGCCGTCTCATGGCGGATAAGTGAGAGCTGCCTTCTCCTGACCATGAGTCAGGAACCACTCAGAGCAAGATATGTAGACAGCTATCTGAATCATAGCTAAGAAATATAAGGGGCATAAAACTGCAGCTGATCACTGCTCTGATAGAGAAGGGAAGGATATAGCAGCTGCACTGCAATGGACCTGTGTTCCCAGAGTTTGTTAGGGTGAAAAGAACATAAATATTTGCTATAGATTAGATGTGGATCATGCACAACAAAGCTGATGTGAAGTTTTCTTAAATCTTGTCTGAGAAGACTACCTGAAGGTCCAAGGGGACTTCAGCCGAAAGAATCTAGAAGGGTCCCACTGGGTCCTTAGGGGTAAAAAACTGAGTCGTAGCCATCAAATGGAATACCAGGGGTGCCAAAAACATGTGTACACATTTTAAGAGATGTTATCTGTGTATTGCTGTTTGAAGGTTTATCGAATTATGGTAGCAATGTGTAGTATGACGTTCATTCTAAAGATGGCATTAATCAAATGAATGCTAGTGTCACCATGCGACAGGCAGGACTGTCAAACAAAATGGCAGAAGCACTGTTGTTGTTCGAGGAGCGCAGGACCATTTTGAAGTGGTACTTGACATTTGAGAATGCTGTGGAAGTACAACGACAGTGGAGGCGTGAGTGTGCCCCAGAACCTCCAACACGCCTGACAATTGCACACAGTCCTGATAAGTGTGAGATGCATGGTGCTGTATGAAGAAATTGAAACGGCATGCACAACAGTACAAGTGGGCACTTTGGTCAACGTTGCTCAAGCAATAGTTCGCCGTAATCAGAAGTGTCTGGATGCTAATGGTAATTACTTTGAGCACCTCTGGTAATTGCAGAAATCAAATGTGACTTGTATTCATCTTTTGTCATTGGTATATATTGAGTTATTACAATTTTAATACAGTTTTTTCCTTTCTTAAAAATGTGTATACATGTTTTTGGCACCCTCTGTAGTTGTCGTCCCTTGTGCTAAATGGACTTCAGACAAGAGATCCTAGTTAATGGAACCACCTGATTCTTTAGTCTCCTCGCTTGGTTTGGATGTATTAAGTCCTGAACTTAGACAGCATTTGGGGACAAAAGAGTAACCAGAAAACTCATGGGCATTGATTTAAGTTTCATTTAAGTGGATGGGAAACAGCCACCCTTAAAACTTTAAAGTAGGCTTGAATGGGTTGCACAGAAGGTACATTAAGTCGTTTTCTCATCATATTTCATGAGTCCTGCCTGGTTAACAGAATCATTACATACCAATGAAGTCTACATTGCGCTGATTTTCACAGTGGCCCATGTGGGGATTGAACCAACAGGCTTGGTGTTATTAGCACCACGCTCTAACCAACTGAGCTAACCAGCCACCCCAACATTGCCTTGATTATCAAATGAAGGTTTTCCTGTCACTTAAGTGCTTCTGAAATCAGGACACACCTTGCCATCAACATATACATTTAATAATATAGAACCAGTATAATTATTTTTTCTATCTAAAAACATGTTATTAGATTAATAGTGAGTTTTAGAATAAGAGATAGATAGTAATATAGCAAAAGCACTGCAGTCCTTTAGTACTGTGTTCCCACCGCCACATCAGAAACTGCATAGCCATATTTTTATAATAAAATCTGACAGCCTAATCAAGGAACATTGGCTTTTTCAACTCCTATTTGGGTGACAACCACATTTCTAAAATCCCAACAATTCCAGGTAGGTACTCAGTCATCAGATGGGGTGACAAACATGTGATTGGCCAAGCTATCCAACAGAAAGGGCTGGAGAGACTGGCCTTTCTGTTGGATAGCTCCATTGTTGATTTTGACAGCATTGCTCTCAGGGAACCCAAGTGTCAGTGTCAGTCTAGTATCCTCAGGCTCAGGGCGCAGGGCGGGACAGAACAGCAGAGATTTCCTGGCCTGTAGAATTTCTTCATACTAGAAAATTGAGTGACAGTGACAGATAGCCAGAAAGCTACCTGAATAGAGCAAATCAGTCTTATTAGATGTTGAGAGCAATAAATAATTTTTAAAAAATTATTTCACAGCTATTTAGACTCCTGAGGAAGCACTTTCCAGCTAAGGTGAATAGTGACAGCAAAGGAAGTTGTTTCATGTCCTTTTACTCTGGGTCTGTCCCTACCCCCAAGTTGAGCACTATATCTCTTCCCTCCTACATGGAGCATCTGTAAGAAACAGATGAGCCCTAGGCCAAGCGTGTGCTGTCAGTTCTCAGAAAACCAAGAGAAAGAGACCAGCAGAGGAAAAGCTGGGAAGCTAGGATGATGGAAGCTTCTCACTGACAATCTCTGCCTCTCCACCAGGTGAAATGCATGAATGTGCTCACCCCACGATAGAGGCTACCTGGTGCCGTGACACCTTCACATGTTCCTACACATCTGTACTCTCAGATCTCCTTAGTGCCCGTCATGCACTATGTCTGCCTATTCAATTTATTTTAAAATTTGTGAGCACCTACTACTGTACAGTAGACATAACGTAGACCACGCTGGATACCTAAAGGTGACTCAGACAGAATCTCCCCTCAAAGAACCTGCAGCCTCGCAGGAAAAATAGTCAGTGATATAAATAAATAGTGGAATCAAAGAAATGTCACGTGAGAGGTGCAGAATACAAAGAAGTACATAGTTCATATATTATTGGTATGAGGTAAACCTAGAAAAAAATTGATTTGATGAAGCATGAGAAAGACAGAGGTCTCCATATGGGGGCATGTTTGGGGCCAAGCAAATAGAGTAGTCAAGTGTATTTGAAGGAGACAGTACATGGGAAGATACAATGTAAGCAGAGATACAACACATGCTGAAGCTGGGAAATAAGCTGTGGTCTGAGCATGGAAGGTCTTAAATGTCAGTGAGAAATTTACACATTACTACATCATAATGGGAAGTAAAGATGAATACCAGCTCCTTCCTGCGCCTTGGAAGTCCTTGGACACTGCAGATATTGGATTACAAAGGGAAAACTTCAGAGGCAGAGACCAGTTACGTGGCTACTGCAATGACAGAGCTGGAGAACAGTAAGGGCCTACCCTGGGGCAGCAAGAACAGTAAATAGGAGGTAAATTTGAAAGTCATTGAACAGAGGTAAGCAAGAGGCCTTGGTGAGTGATGGTGTAACTGATACGACCCATTTCACCAGCTCGGAACACAAAATATGGTCATACCATTTATGTTAAAATTAAATTCCCCAAACACCCATCTCACCATTTAGGAGCAAACCTTTCTTTCCTTTCTTGGTAATCCCCAGAAATTCTCAGGGACTTTCTCATGTCCAAGGGATCAATCCTGTTTACTCCCAAGATGCTACCAGAACCAGAAGTCAAAATGTCCCCTTAAAGTTGGAAAATGTCACAAACATTTCTAAGACATAGTTATTTTAGAATTAACCACTGAGCCTCCAAACTGGAGAACCAGTGTTGGAGCTGGTAGTCAGGAAGTCAAGAAATCCTCCGCTTCCTGTCTCAGGCACTATCATAGGGCTGACCTAGGCCACAGGGAAGCTTCCAGGAGCAAAGGGGGATGGGGTCATCTTTCTCCCAACCAGGACAAAACAGGCCCAAGACTCCCAGGCATGACCACTCCCCTGAGCACCCACACGCCACTGGAAGCTTGGGTTGGGACACATTCAATGTCTTTTGCCTCTCAGTCCCAGACCACATTTCTCTTCAGTCACATACCTTCATAAAGAACCAGCTTCTTTCTCTTCATTGGCCCTACCTATGGCCTGACTGCCTTTCTCTTCCATTGTGCCTTGGTCAGAAACATCCCTTCCACCCTTACAAATATCTGTAACTTTCAATTCAGGCTAAAAAATTGGCCTCAATCCATTTTCTGCCAGAATACCCCTCGGATCGTTTTGCAAATTTGTCAATCCCTTGCCTAGAAAACTTGCATATATTGACAAAGATTCTTTGTTTGACCAAACTTCAGTAGGTTCCTAAACCTTCTCCTAAGCCCATCTGTGCACTTTCTGATAAAATCTAGTTTTAGCAAGAACCCTGCTTAGTCAGTTTAACCAGAACCCACCAGACTCAATACCTGATCACATTCTTCATCCTCCACCCACCATCACCCAGGTGATATATGATCACCCTGGCCTATCTTTAGCAAGAATGCTGTCAAGTTGGTTTAGCCAGACCTCTCCTCCACACACACCCCTAATTTTTCCTCTTAGTTATTTTCCATTCACTGACCTGCACCCTGCCCCTTGGCTATAAATTCCCACTTGTCCATGCTGTATTCAGAGTTGAACCCAGTCTATCTCTTCCACCGTAAAAACCCATTGATGTGGTCTCTACACCTATTGTGATGGTCCTGAATAAAGTCTTCTTTACCATCTTAAACAAGGGTCGTTGAATATTTTTTAACACTACCAGCAAATTTGTGATAGCAGAAATAATACTCTGAATGTACTAAACTGATATAGATTTTGTCTCCCCCATAAAGCATGCTTTCTAGTAACCATTCTCCCATTATATCTCTGGGGAAAGGTGTGGAGAGTGCATTCCACTTTGAAAATGAATAGGCATAGGGACAGGAAGAGAAGTAAGAGAAAGCCCATCCAGCCCTAATCCAGGGATATGTGAGAAGGAGAATGTACAGAAGTAAGCAGGAGTCAGACTTGTGTACTTTGTGGTGACCGTACAACACGCCAGGCAGAAAACCTACCATGTTTCCCCTACAATAAGACCTAGCTGGATCATCAGCTCTAATGCTGCAAAAATTAATATAAGACCTGGTCTTATTTTAATATAATATAAGACTGGGCCTAATATAATATAATATGATGTGATGTGATGTGATGTGATGTGATGTGATGTGATGTGATGTGATGTGATATAATATAATATAATACGGGGTCTTATATTAATTTTTGCTCCAAAAGAGCAAATGGTCCGACTAGGTCTTATTTTCGGAGAAACATGGTAATAGTTAAAGTATATAATTTAATAGGAAAGGTGAGAGCTAAAGGATTCTTGTATAGTGTTCTGTTTGAAGGACTGGAGAAGACCAAAGTTTAGTGTGGCTCCATGATAACAGTAACATGATAGCCAGAGAGCAGAATAAAAATGATAGCAGAGGATTTAAAGAGATCCAGAAAGGGTGTAGGCAGCACACCAGTCTTTGTTTCTCATGTACTAGAAGGGACTAAGACAAAATTCAGCAGCCCAACTTGCATGATACAGCCTCAGAGCCATTGTTGAATTGAGGCACAGCACCTCCCCACGCCCACCCTCCTCATCCAAGAAACCAGTCATAGTAGCTTTCTAATCTGGCTATCCTCGATGCCTAATTTATTCATGCACCAAAGTTACCATTTGTAGACACAAGACTAATTCCTAACTGACCTCATCCCTCCGATAAGAGGTATGGCAGTCAGTCTTCCTGGGCAGGGTTATCATGATACTCATCTATGGTGGCTCTCTTTCTGTACGTCATCAGTGAGGAGACTGAGGAAGGGAATATGTAGAAAGATGACATGTATCTGTGATTTTGTCAAAAGGAGCAAGTTAGCTTTTAAGCGTAGGTACATATGGAAAGTCTCTGTGTCAAACATCACTTTTGGTACGGCAATTTCTGTCAAATAAAAACATTACGGTGTGTCCTCATCCACCTTATTCACCGGATCTGGCACCGTGTGACTTCTGACTCTTCCCCAAAGTGAAAATGACCATGAAAGGAAAATGTGGTGAATCAATTCACGACATCGAGGCAGCCATGACAGCACAACTAAAGACACTCATGAAAGAGGACTTCCAGAACTGCTTCAGAAAGTGGCAAGACTGATGGAATAAATTCTTTGAAGCAAGGGGGAGTATTTTGACAGGGATTAATGGCAATGTGTCTTTTACTGTAATATTTTTTAATTTAAATATTCACCATAGTGTTTGATCACACGTCATAGATAGTCCTTTTTTAAAAAAAATGATTGTTTTCCTTGGCAAAGAATGGTCATTAGGAGGGTAATTAACGGAGAGGGGAAATGTAAGAGAAAGAGCGGTTGTGGGAGAGGGAGAGACCGTGAACCTATGTTGAAACTGAGGTACATTTTTGTCACGGTTTTATGCCTGAAGTTCATATAAGAAGTTAGAGCAAGAAAAGCAGAATAGTAAAACTATCTGCATAGAGATCATGGTTGAAGCCATAAAGCTGAATGAGAGTGGCCACGAAGATAGGATAAAAAGAAAAATAACCTTATGGAACTCTTTTATTTAAGGGGAAAATGGCAATAGATGAGTATGAAAGAGAACATAAAACAGTGGTGAGTTGAAGACCATGAAAGCTATAGAAACCAATGGAGAAGGGAGTTCTAAGAAAGAAGACCACATTGAAACTGTTCTTACAGTTCATTTCCTATCTGCTTAGAGACAGAGAAGATGAAATCAGGTCATTTGCTGAAATTGAGGGACGCAGTATTCCTATTTGGCATCTAGGGGGGAAAGTTTTGAAAAGATTAATAGGTGAATGAAAGGATTGCTTGACAGTGGAAAGGATACATTAAAATTATAGCATGAAGCTATAGGACATCAAATGGGAATGATTCTTGCTGACTCCTCAGAAGCCACCAGGAAAATGTCTATCGAGCAAAGCTAAGTTTATTAGTCTTCAGTAAGATAGAAGAGCAACTTGATAGAGTCTTAGCAGCATTTGGAAGCAGCAAGTCAGAGGAGAACATTTATAGGATTTGGAACCTGGCTGGGTTATTTTTAGGCAGGTTGAGGTTATGCAGAGTTATGACATAATAACTTTGGAATGAGGAGCACAGTGAGGCAGGGGTCTTGAAGCAAATCTTGATAATTGAACTGTCAGTTTTATTTCTCAGGAGCAAATATTTCCCGGGACAAGAGGTAAAGTTATTTTGTGCTTGTTCTCAGCATTACATAGCATATGGACAGGAAAGCATATCCAGTTATTGTTTAGCATAGAAAGAGTTGGTTTCAGTTATCATTTTATAATTTTCTCTGGGGATAGCAAGAAACGAACAGCATAACAAGGAAAATCTGGGTTATCCAGAGTTAAGAATTGACAAGCTGTGTAACATAGTAGTGAAGATGGTGACAGGGTCAAGCTTGTTAGGAGAACATAGTTGAAATAGCAGAGCATAGGGTAGGAAGGGAGGTCAAGACAGGAAACGGTCCAAAGACTATTAGAAGAAGGAAAGGAGCAGAGGTTAAAAAAGAAAAAAGTAGATTCAATGAAAGTAAGGATTTGAAAAGGTTAAATGATAAGCGGATGAGTTGAGAAAGGGTAACAGCATATTTTTTAATGTGAGGGACGAAAACATAATTTATCACACTTTTACAAGACATAGGTTCCCCTATGAGATTACAGCATGTCTGTATGCTATAATTTATTGGCACAACATGACATCATGCAGTATACCAAAGATTTTGGTTGATATTGTAATTCTTGGTGAATGAATTTGTATTTTGTTTCATAAGTAAGATGAGCAATTAGAACACCATTTTTCTCGTACGTATCTGTTTTAGTCTCCTCAGGCCGTCAAAACAAAATACCACAAACTAAACGGCTTAAACAACAAGAAATTTATTTTCTCACAGTTCTGAAAGCTAGATGTCTATGATCAAGGTGCCGGAAAGTTTTTGGTGAGTTCTATTTTCCTGGCTTGCAATGGCTGTCTTCTGCTGTGTCGTCATTTGGCCTTTCCTCTGTGCATTTGTGGCTCTGGTGTCTCTTCTTCTTTTCATAAGGATACCAGTCCTGTCATACTAGAGCTTCACTCTTACAACCTTGTTAAACCACAGTTACCTCCTGAAAGGCCATAAGGGTTAGAACTTCAATCTACGAATTTCTGAGCAGACACAATTTCATCCACAACAATATGTGCTTCCCTTTCTCTTCCCAGCAGAAGCTTTGTAAGAATTTCAAATGTGGGGTTCGTTACCATTGTTTCCCTATGTTTTTGTTGTTACTGTTTGAGTTTCAGCCACCTAGGTAGGGCCATTGACCAATAATAATATTATGTACAAAGTGTTTTTTTTCATAGTGCAATTTGCACAATTTCAAGGAATTTTGATTTTTTTCCAAATGGCAAACACAAGTTAATACTCTGTTTGCTGATTTCATGACTAATAACTTTTCAATGTGAAAATAATATAAACAAGATCCAACTTGGCATGTAACCAAATCATTGCTATGGTAATGATATCATGAAATATGATTATCATTATTTTTTAAAATCATTATTCCATTTATTAAATTTGTACAATGTTATAAAAAAAGCAGTTCTATTTTATTAGACAAGAAGATAAGATAGTTTCTTGCTGGTGTGAGAAAAACAGGAGATCAAATCTTAAATTTTATGTTCAGAGACCTATAATAGAAAGGGGACTCATATTTTTTTGTATGTCATGTTCTACTCTTGAAAAATATGAATAATAAAATTGGGATGGTAACACTGCTGTTATTGAGAAGCCATAATGTAAGGGGAAATGAAATCCTTAGGAAAGAATATAGGAATGTGCAAAGATTCTAAGAAAGAAATAATGACCAGGTTGGCAAACTTAGCCTCGACAGTACAGTGTTACTTAGGTAATGAATTCTTATATCATCTCTGTAAGGCAGACAGCAGCAACACCTAAAACAAGCAGGAAACCAAAGGCTAAAAAAAAATTTAAATAAGATTGAATAGTCTATAATATTTGGCAAATCAGAAGTAGTGTCCAAAGCCCAGTTGTCTATTCTAACATTGGCAGTGAAAAAGCCAACACTACAAAGCAAAGACCACTTTTAAAAATCAGAAGATTCTCTGTCAACCTCCCTGGAATTAGAAAGCCTCATTAGTATTTTATTTCACTACCCATCTCTCTGCTAAAAAAAAAAAAAAAAAAAATCAAAACAAAACAAAAACCACCGGGCATGCACTTGCTGTTGTTTTTAATATTAACCTTTTGGAAATTTTCAGATAACCTGGAGGCATTCTAGAAAATTAAGAATCACTGTATTAGTAGTAAATCGCAATTTAAAAATAATATATATCAACTTGCATTTCCTACAACTACATCATGTTTTCCATACCATTCCAATGGAGTCTAAAGCAATAAACTTTGCTTCCAAGAATTAGATTTACAGGCCACAGTTATAACATTAAAGCACTCTTCCAGACTAAAACAGAAAAATGAAGATTAAGGCAAGGTTAGTTATTTTTTATTTATTTATAGGATCAAGGCAAAGAGAGTAAATTCAAGATGATAGAAAATGTTGTCGACAGAATAGATGTGAGGTGCAAGGATTACTTCAAACCATAAAAATCACTCCACATAAATATGTAAATTCGTTGCCAGCCTGCTGAACACAGTAGGGAGCAACAGACTAAATTTGAAAGTCAAAAAAATGTTTCTTGGGTTTTTTTTTTATTAGGAGTTACGTAGCATACACAACATATAAAAGCCTGCCATATAGTCTAGTTGATGGGAAAATACGGACTGGAATAATTATTAGAATATTTAATGGGAAAGTACAAAATCTTTATTCTATTCTCCTGACAAAAATCAACACTTCTCGTTCTTGAAAAAGGATTTATAATACTTGACACCAGATGATTTTTGTAAAGTGCTGTTAGAACCTGGGTTAGAAGATTGCTCTCACATATAAAGCACTGAACATTTTTTTCTGTCTTTTCTTATTGTAAAAAATAAGGACTCCATTCACTCCATCAAGTCATTTTACAAAGCCAAATAAATTGCTTATTTTCTTCCCCTTTATATTTTCCAGAAGATTTCCAGGCAATTTTTCAGAAACCATTTGTCCTTCGTTTTAAAAAAAGAACCTTCCTTTACTATCCTCACAGTTGCTTTTCATGTCTGACACTGACTTTATAATTTTACTACCTTTATGTCCATTGTTATAGATATCCTAAAACAAAATTAAGTCATTTATTGGCAACTGTAGAAATAAACCAAGACTGCTAACACCAGAACAAACAAGGCTGTGTGTTCAGAGTTAACTATAGAAAGGAAGTCAATCACCATCACTTATATTTTGCAGAGATTCAAAGATGGACAGGGAAATGAGAAACCTTGATAGCGAAAAAAAAAGGGAAGGCTTCAGGTTTGACCTGATTGGAAGTTGCTGGCATTGGAAAGCTCTTGGAAGAAAAACTAAAGCAGGGCATCAAATGTAATTGGTTTAGGGAGCATATTTGGATTTTTCTGGTTGGTTCTGAATCGGAAACAGAGGCAAAAAATAGGGAAGGTAGCAACAACTGATCATGCCCTGCCCATTGTGGATCAATTGCTGGAAAGGTTATAGTTTGACTTCCTGGAACAGTTGCTGCAGAGGTTGTGGTTTTGTGTCCCAGGCTGTTTGTCGTAGATTGTGGGTGAGAGATCTACTGTCGCATATGATATGGTCTTTCCAATGTCTGTTTGTATATTCAATCTCTCATCTCTCTTTTTGGCCAGTATCTTACTTGAGAGAGTTTAATCAATTGAAAGGCTAGAAATTCAACCTCCATTGCTCTGGGATTGTTCAGCCATCTTCATAATCAACTACATAGGAAGATTGGCTTGACCTTTTTGTTATATCATCACAGTGATCATCTGATGAGAGAGCGGCTGTTTTGGCCAGAATGCAATGAACCAATATAATGACTGTTATGACTAAAACAAAAACAATTAATAGTTCCTGTAAAAATACAGGGAAGGAGGAATTCCAATCACCCAACACAGGCCAAGAACAAATTTTATAGACCATGAGTATCTACCTTAGAGAAACAAGTAGCTTTTTTTATTATGGAGATGTATAATCTGTTCTGCCATGTTCTACCATTGATACAGGTAGAACAAGCATGAGCAAGGGCACAGGTGCCACCATGCCCAGCCAACACGAAATCTAGAGCAATGTGGTTGTCCATCACTACTCGCGCCAATGATTTGAAACTGATCTAATGCAGAGGTGGTATCATTAATAATGTCTGCCAGTTAGTGATAAGTTTATTACAGTCTTTTCCATTTTTATGATTCCCACAAGTGGGAACACTGATCTGATTATTTGCATAAAAAATTAGTCAATAACCCCCCAGGTAAAATACCTGAATAATCAAGAGTGACGTTATTTCAGAGCTTGTGTCTGAATCAGAATTTCCAGCCTTGCTGATTTATAGAATTAGACTCTGTGCATAGACAAATCTCAGAGTACTATTTCTAAAATATGCGAAGTGTTAGTCTCAGGCAAACAAGGCCAGATATCCAGGACACAAAGGAAGTGGTATCCAGTAGGGGCACATGAAAAGGTAGAAAAAAAGAAGTGGTTCGTGGCAGGTCAGAACCAAGATTTACATTAGTTGTGTTACATATTTGAATCTCTATTAGTCTTTTACCCTATAAGGCTATTGAGTTCAAATTTAGAATAACTTTGGTTTTTTATCAACAGATTATAATAATTGGTCCTTTTCTGGAAGACAGGGACATAGCAAAGTTACAGGTCAATTTGTTTAAGGCCACTTGTCCATGTTTAAGGTGCACGTGGAAATGTCATTAGTTATAATTTCCTATGATTCCATTTGATAAGAACAGAATTTACCAGAGGCGCTATCCTGGGGATCCAGTGATGTATAAAGTGTCCAGCAGTCAGTAAGATGGGGAACAGTGACTACTTTTTGAAATAATCTAATAGTGGCACTAGAATGACTCTGCTCTGATCTAACAAATATCATAATGAGGAAAGAAAAGAGAGAGGGGCTATTATAAGTGCTGACAACCAAGGATTTAAAGAAAATAAGAACGATTATAAGGAAGCAGTGGAAAGCAGAACAGGAGTTATTTAGGGATTCTGGTCCAACATCTTTGGTGAATTTGTGTACTCTCTGAGATCATTGGCTTATTCCAAAGATCTCAGGTCAGTAGTCTACTTCTGAAGATCAGCTGTTTCTGGACAATCTCTGATAATCCTCAATTTCAGATATCCTGATGGAGTAGCCTTTCAATTTTGTGGAATTCTGATCACTGCTTTAGTTGTGAAACGTGTAACCTAAGGATTGACTTGCGGCAGTTTCACTACTATATTTGTCATTAACAATACCTGGTAAGGTTCTATCCACTGAGGTTCAAGAGCAGTTTTTCTCTGATATCTCTTCCAATAGACAAAGTCATCCAGTTGAAAATTATGAAGGTGATCTCTGGAAGAAGTTGTGGGAAGGTGGCCTTAGCCTGCTGGTGATGGAACTGAGTATAGTATCTGAGTCTCTTGTAGTTACATTTTACCATGTCTGTTTACAGCATGATGGAGTCTAGTATCAGAGGTGAAATTCCTAAATGCATGGGCCTGCCAGTTACCAATTCATAGAGGGATCACCAATGAGGCCTCAAGGGAGTGGACCATATAGCATAAGGGCTATTGGGAATACCTTTGGCCATGGAGCTTGAGGGTTTCCAAAAGCTTTGGTAATTTTAATTTACAAACAACGTTGATTCTTTCAACCTTTCCAGAAGCTTGTGGGTGAGAAAGGCAGTGCAGATTCTGAGTAAGGGGCAATACCTTACTTAGTTACTTTATAATGATTCTCATGAAATGTGTATGTTGGTCACTTGATATAAAAGTTGGTATACTCCAGGCTGAAAACAAAATCCAGCAGTTTTTTGCAACTATAAGGGCTATAACTTTTTGACTAGGAAATGCTTCAAGCCATACTGAAAATAGACATACAAAAACTATAAATATTCAAATCCTAGGGAAGATGGAAGCTGGATAAAATCCATCTGAAGGTGTTCAAAGGGCCCTTAAGACTCGATTTTCACCTTTACAGTTTTCCCAAGATTATATTATTGATAGGTAGCACATGACCTGAAGGCATCTTTTTAAAGTTTCCCATCAATGTTGATTTAAGGTAATAGTAACCAATTTGTCTGGATCATGTTTAATAGTTTCATTAAGAAATTTAACTAATGTCCATTTGAAATCATAAGATGTTACCAAGAAGCTACCTCAAGAATGACAAAGATGATCTGAGTGAAGGGTACAACCATGTATTTTCTATTTTTCCTTTTCCAAATCTGGCGATAAACATTGATATTTTATCCTGGTCTCTTTGAACTCTTCCAAAGATTTTTCTTTGAGAGCTTCCTTAAGGTCCTAACCTTGGTTAAAACTGCTTGTTTGGCATAAAAATCCGTTAGAGCATTTCCTTCAACTTCTTTATTGTCTCTTTTGACACAGGTCTCAACATTTATAATAGCCCCCTCTCTAGGAAGTAAGAGTACATTTAAAGTTCCTAATTACTATTCATTTTTCATTAGGGTTCCAGCAGAACTGAGAATTCCCTTTGTTTCCAAAACATCCCAGAGCCATATACTATTCCAAAAGCTTACCTGTTATTTGCATATATGTTTACTCTCTTTTCTTTGGGTAGTTCACATGCTCCAGAAAGTACAGTAAATTCTGCCATCTGATCTGATTTTTACCTCAAATCGAGGGTCATATTCTAAAGGAGAGCTTATATTAATGACAGCATATCTTGCTTCATAACCTCCAGTTTCAGTTTAAAGGTAGGTTCCATCAACAAATAATATGAGGTCAGGGTTCCCTATGGGAGTCTCCAATAAATCTGAGCGAGATACAGAAAATTCCCTGAAGTCAAACAATTGTGAGATTCCCCCTCTTCTGGTAGAGACAGGATTCAGGGTGTTGCACTGAGTGAATAGTAATGTGAGAGGGTGAAAGTAACAAATCTCATAAGAATTTAATTGGCTGGCTGAAAAATATTGTATATTCTCAATCAGTAGTAATGTCTACACTGTACAAGGAACAAAGCAAGGAACCTAGAACTAGCTCACCAGAAGCGTCAACAAATGTTACAGTGCCAGCTATTGCTCTAAGACCTCTAAGAAGGCCTTTGCAACCAGGTCAAGATTGAGGCTATAATAAATGACGATTTTGATGGTTTCCATCAAATTGAGTTAAAATCACAATGGCTCATCCATGTTGTTCATTTACAAATACACAAAAGGGCTGTTTGTAGTTAGGAATCCTTTTATGGGTGAAATTGTATCCCCATCCCCAAAGGATATGTTGAAGTCTTAACCCCTATAGCTCACAATATAACATTATTTTGAAATAGGATTGTTGCAGATTTAATTAGTTATGATGAGTTCATGCTAGAGTAGAGTGGGCCCTTAATCCAATATGACTGATGATAAAATGGCCATGTCACAATGGCAGCAGAGATTAGAATGGTATATCAACAAGCCAATGATTGCTGGCAAACATCAGAAGCTAGGAGGATTCTGCCCTACAGATTTCAGAGGGAACGTGACCCTGCCAACACCTCGAATGCAGACTTCTAGCCTTCAGAACTGTGACACAATAAATTTCTGTTGTTTTAAACCACTCAGTTATGACACTTCTTCAGATTCCAGAAGATCTGTTCATGTTTGAGCTCCCAGAGGAGAGAGTCTCTTACTGAGGACTTAGTCAATTCATGAACAGGTATCATAATTCAGAGAAAATGGCACCCACAACTGCAATATCCAATTAAACCAAGAAATCCTCTCAATTGTCATTTTGTGAATGATATAGGATAAGTCTGCAAAGTCTCTATCAGAAAAGAGAGTGTTTCCCTCTCCTTAGATATATCATGCCCAATATAGGGGGGCAATTGGAGGAGAAGGGAGAGGACTTATTAGGGAAATGAGTTTAATTTGTTGTCAAGTTGGTCAAGTTGCTCGTGAGTTTCAGCCAAAGAATCTTTTGGTGAAACAATTTTTTAATTAGAATTTGATTTGAAATACTTAACAACACTGCATTGTGCCCTTAAAAAGTTTTTGAGGGTCGATCTCAAGTTAAATGATCTTACCACAATAAAAATAAAATACAATAGTAATTAAATGTAAATATACTGTCAGAACTGATAGGTGACTTTCTCAATTACCATTTATAACACTGGAATTTGGAATGTTTTCAAAAAATATACAACATCAAACAAGTATTACTTTATGGTAGTAAATGTAGTATATAACTGTGAATCCCTACAACTTGCCTTTTTCTTTTCAATTTTTGATTAACAATGTTGTTATATATCACAAAAGTTTTCTTTTATTATGAAATAAGAATCTGGTTTTTTTTCTATAAAGTTTATGTTCAGGGAAATGAAGAATGCTCGCAATGAGAACAGAGTATGTGGAGCCTTTATGAATCTTCAGCAAGGATTTTAGAGACAACTGTCTTTGGGACTTCTGAGGGAACTTGTGAAAGGGACTGTATCCTCAGTCTTCAGAGAATTTGATGCTCTAATCTGTGGATTTTAGGGTCATACTCCCATGATCTACCTTAGAACCAACTTACGAAAGATTTTTATTTTTTTTATAAAAGAGAAATAATTTTACTTGGAAACCACTGCATAAAAATGAAAAACACTGCTCGTTGCACCTGAGAAATTTTATTCCCTTTCTTTTCTAAGGTACCTCTAAAAGAACAATTTTGTTCAAGTCAAATGCTCTCCAGGGAGCATTTGAAGGCCCAAATCATCCTTGGTAAAGTGATGCCATTTAGAGATAGTTTCATGAATAATGATGATAAGAAGATTGCATGTTAGACGCATGAGTTTTTCCTAGAAGAGCAGAGCATTTCGACCTAGCTGACCCAGTGAAAGCAGGCAAGAGTCAGCGAAAAGAAACGCTTACACACTTTGTGTCTTGTGTTTTTAACCTGCTGGTTGACCACCTCTGAATGCAGACCCAACAATTTGTGTCCACCACCCCTCATGTTCTGGGAATGGTGTCTTTTCTAAAGATAGTTACTAACTGGATGTCTTTTGAAAGAGATCAAAGTCGGGAACAATCTATGTTGCCATCTTGATGACATCATTGCCAAAAAATCTACTTTTCAAATGAGCCATTAATTAGAATTTTTACTAATATTGATCAGTTATTCCAACTGCACTAGTCTAAATAAAAGATGACTTACCATAAATATGACACATTGGGCTTAAGTAAAATAACATGCCACTGTGAAACTCCATATGATTTTAATAATTAACGGTGTAAGTAAAGGGGTATTAATTGATAGAATTTTTAAATAAAATGTACACTATTCAACAGTATAGATTTTTTTTACTATAATTACTAAATAAAAACAGGGAAGTAAAAGTATAGTAAAAGACTATTTCCCAGTATAATTAAACAGTTGAACTTGGTTACCTCAAAGATCTCTTTTACCCCCCAAAGTTTGATTGATAGCTCACCTTTGTGTGAAGTTCAATACATGCCAAGCATAGTTCTGAGCACTTTTTAAAGGTAAACTTCTTTCATGTGATTCTAATAATATTTATTGACTGCCTGCTATGTGCTAGATCCATGGAAAATTATTACCTCTTTGGTAACATGGTAATCTGGTAATATAAGCCAATCCAGCAACATGGCTATTATTATTCTCTTTTTTACAAATGACAAGTGGAATTTTTAAAAGGTTAAGCACCTTGACTCCAAGCTCATTTCCTTTCTATTTTACCACCCTGCTATCGCTCCCTTGCGGGCAAGTGCAGGGAAGGCAGTGAGTGGAACCACAAGGTTGGGTGTGGGGAGCAGGAGCCCCGATAGGCAGTGTCCTGAGGCTGGGAAGCCAGAATGATCAGTCTTCTCTCTATGCTATAGGGTGAGGCCAGGCCACACAGCCCACAAAGGGGGAATCCAAAACCAAAATCACATCAATCACGCCATGGGTTCAATAGCTAAGAAGCTCAGGAGAAAGCCTAGTTGCAAAATCCTCACAAGAGAAAGCTAAGGTAGCCAAACTGAAAACAAGTTATTGAATTAAAAAGCCTAGAGTGTTGTGGTCATGCAGTGCAGTACACGGGTCCAATGGGGAAGGAAGGAACTCCATAGCTGGCAAGTCACCAGCTGCCTCCATCCATTCAGTTGTGGCAGTGCCAGCTGAGGAGGAATTAAGCAGGTAACGGGGGATGGGACTTGGGAGGCCCTTGATAAATGGCAGCTTTAGGAAGCAGCAGTGCTGAAGGGAAGAGTAAGGGCTCAGGAACTTTCTGCGCTCTGTCACTCATTAGAGGCATGACTTTGGTGAAAGCCATTGAACCTTTCTGAGCCTTAGTTTCTTTACCTATAAAAGGAAATAATAAAAACCAAACAAATCATTTTTAACCTAACCTAAAATAATCACATTGTCTGAAAGTAGTAATTAGAGCAAGAGATCTCCTTATCTGGTCACTGACCCGCAGCCTATTCTGGACTGGGGCTGCATCAAAACAGTGCTGTATGAACAACCTGCTTCGTTGGAGAAAATAAATTTACCAGGACCTGGCACATAATAGGAATGTAACCACTGGTAGTTGTTGTACCTGTTGTTTTTGTTATACACAAAGGACTAGAGGGAAACAGAAGAGACCTCTCTCTAGTGAGTAATTTTCGATTAGGCTGATAGGTGTTTATCCTGTTTGTTTGTTTATCCAATTAACTAAACCTAATACAAGTCTAAGAAAACTCATCTTGACTCTCTTTTAAGAGACAAATCTTTCAGCTGCTTTGTGCTTTTATAGGTTTCGGACCTACAGTATGATTCAGCATATATGTTTGCCAAATTGATTTGTTTTCCCTTTAGGTGCAATGTCTGTGTTATAAGGAAATCAATTTGGCGGGGGGTGGGGGAGAGCTCACAAAGGAGTGTTATTTTACATGATCAGCATTTCTTGTACACAATTACCCAAAGCTTCTAGAGACTAGATAGGAGGTGACATAGGGGCTTTCGTGGTTCATTATTAACTGTTTTTTGTTCTTCATGAGTTCTTACAGATGTACAATATAGTGGTTCAGTATAAGTTCAGTATGTTCTTTGCCTGTAATAATTTTTACCCGAAGAAACATAATAACTACCTTTCAGAAGGAGGAGGAGGGAAAGGGAAAGGGGACATGAAAAAATAATAAAGTGGGATCAACATGACCTGACTGATTTGGGTTCTGATTTGGAGGTACATGTATATGAAAAAGTAATAGTAGAAAATATTTACGATAGATACTGCCAGGTATCAGAGATGCATCATTGCCATACCAATAAAGGACAACTACTGAAAGTCTCTTCATAACAGCTGGTTTGTTCCTAGTCTGACACAGCAACAAGATAAAGGAAAGACATAGCTAATCAGACCATACTAACTACTGTTATCAGCTTCTCATTTCCGATAGCACTGAAACCAATGTTTGACTGAAAGATCCATCATGTCAAACACTTCTGAAAATGTTAGTGCTTTCATTTGCATATCTACTAAAGAATACTATAAACAAAATAATATGTTAGCCATTATCCTCTTTTGGTGCCATATATTTTCCTTAGTTTAAGGGTATTCGTGCATGCTATTGTTTTGCTTAGAATACTCCCTTTCAACTCCTCACCCCCTACTCCCACCACTCTCTCCCCAGCCTTTGCCTGGGTCATTCCTACTCAAATTTATAACTTAAGCTTAAGAGTCACTTTTATAGAATGGCGTCCCTGACTCCCTAGGTTGGATGAGGGTCCCTGCATATATGCTCTCATGGCAGCCTGTATGTCGGCTTTCATTCATCACACTTACTATATTGACTTTTTTAATACCTTCCTTCCCCTGCTCCTTCCCCCTTTCCAATGAATCCACCCCTTACACCATAAATAACAGAGGATCCTGCCTGTGTTTTCATTGCTGTACACTGAGCATAGTGCCTGGCACATAAAAGACACTCAATAAATATCTGTTGAATGAATAGATGGATAGTCAAATGGATGGATGATAAATAGGGCAGATTAAAGGAGAGGCTCACACAAGTATCCTGCTAAACATACTATATTAATCAAGGTAATACCAGCTTTGATAACAAAAATGCCAAAATGACAATGGTTTAATAAAGTAGAAGTTGCTTGCTTGCTCACATATTAATTCAACGCAGGTGTTTCTATTTGGTGAGAGGGATTCACCTCCATGGTGAATCAGAGCCCAGGCTCCCTCTGTCTTAGGAAGGGAAGAGAGAAAAGCAGTAGAGAAGCCTCATCTCCTTCTTAAAAGTCTCAGCTTGGGAGGGACACAGATCACTTCTGGTCACCTTCCATTCAAAAGGACTAATCATTTGCCACATCAGGAATCAAGGAGGAAGACCTGGTCTGGGCACCCTCCGCCCACTCACATATCACGTGTGGAATAGGAGAGTCCAAATTTTTAATAAGACAGCTAACATATAACTAGTATGAACATATAATTAGCCAATTCATATAATTCAAGCTAAAACATCCTGCCTACCAAAAACAAAGAAGTCCAAATTCTCTGGTCTGCACATTGCTAGTTATAAAATGACCTTCTGTTTCATTTTACATGTGAAATTATGGCCCAAATAAGGCCTTCCTCATACTGATATTTTGAATTATTAAGAGTAAAGTCCACAAAGCTTTCTTTAGCTTCCTTGAAGCTATTGTAGCTCTATTATGTTGTTGTCATAACTTTATTTAATGGTGTGTCAAATTTTTACATATAGCAAAAATAACCTAAGTGTTTTCAATGTTGCCTTGCTGCCAAAGTTCTCTTCTAATCGCCAAGTCTGCTCTTATTTAATTATCACTGCTATAACCTAAGGTAGCACGACTGCAGACCCAGAAGTAGCTTTGCAATAATATTTTAAAGTATAAATAATTTAAAATAGGATGGCACTGTGCTTTAAACTGTAGCTCAGTATGTTTTTTTATTAGCATCAAAAAGAAGAAATAATACAAGGATCTCTAATTGATTTTAGCGAACCCTTGCCACCTCTAAAGACAAGAATTACTAGTTAATCTGTTTGGATGTTTTATAAGTACAAAATATTACTTAATAACAGCAAGTGTATACCCAATGTCAAGTGGAATAAACACAGAAAAATATTGCAAGTAATAGTCAAAACAAAATTATTGAAGATCATAGTCTTTGCTTGGATGGACTATAAGGAAATGGATCACTATGTTAATGCAAATGCCAGGTAGAATCATATTTTCAAAGGACAATATTCTTGAGAGGTCACATTGATTCAGTAGGTTGAATGAGCGGTGCTGACCATCAAAAGCAGGTGATGCTGATTCTATAAATTGGTTACTATGATGACTATTTCTGCTGTCTTGAATAATCACTATGCTCTCATCCAGTGGTTGCTGATGCAGTGAAGAAGCAGTTATTCATGTCACCACTGGTGACCTGTCACACCCTCTTTGCCTCAGATTTATTATGCTATTCAAGCCAAAGGCAGTTGGGTTGACCCAATAATTTGTGTGGCCTTATTTTGCTTCCAGACAAGTGACTTGCTATTAATTTAATGATTAAATGATATGGAAGAAAAATTTAATAGCAAAGTTACACTGCTACAAGTTTGCTTTCTAGCATGAGTTCTGTTTAGGATGGTAATAACATGAAAATGGTTAAATATTGAAAATAAGTTTACGAAACCTCTGGCATCAAGTCATTACCCCAAAGGGTCTACTTTTATTGGCTTGAAAGGAATCAAATCTATCCACACAATTTCTATCACCAGAAGACTGTAGTGTCATCTTCGTTAGCCTGCTCAATTTCAAATTTTTACTTCTCACGTGGTAGCATCTGTCTTCCTTTGGGGACCTCCACGGATAATGGGTAACACTTGACATAAATCAAACCAATCAGACTTACCCATCTAAGATTTGCTCTTGTATTGATAATCTTAACAAATAAAAAGGATGGAGGTAATTCTTCTTGATCTCCTGAGGAGCCTTAATAAAGAAATAGTCCTTCAGTTTCTGCTACTCAGGAGGATCCCCAGTTCTTGAGGCCTGAGGTTAATTTTGCCGTACAATTTGAACTACCCATACCCTTCAAATAAACTCATTTTTTTGCTTAAGTTAGCTAGAATCACTTTCTGTGGCTTTAAATCCTAGAACCTGACATTAAAAGACTTTAACATTTGTGATCAAGCACTCACCAAAAGACACAAGACTTCCAGGACTTGACTGAATGTCATTTTTACAGCTTTAAGAGTTGACCTGTTCTACCAAATAGAAACATATGAAAGAAGGTCTGTCAAGTTCAAAGGATTTACAACTATATTGAGAGCCAAGGAAATGCCAAATTCAGTCAAGCTGCCTAGATGGGAATAAAGATTTCCATGAGCAGAGCAGGGAAGTCAACTACATGGACTAGGAGACTAAACTCTTTACATTTTGAAGTCCTTCTAATAATTGGTGTTGCCAACAAGAATTCAATCATCATCGTGGCTAACAACTTTAGCCATTACATATGTGGGAAGTATCCTTAAAATGTCTTAGTATTTGATAAATGTTTCTGTAATGGGTAAACATATTTTAAAACCAGGAAGATTTAGAATTAAGTTTAAAAATATTACAGAGGATTATAAATAATAAGGATACATTATATAATACAGAGGATAGTAAAATAATAATAATAATAATTATGGTTCAGGAATCTCTACATATTTTGTATTTTATGTACTTCTATTATTTCAAAGAATTTGGCCTATTATTATAGTCATTTTGTCATTCTATTTTAAAACACATAAATATGTAATTTAGATTGCTGATTATAAGTAGAAAATTTCTTAGTTTATATGTTATCAGAATATTTAAAAGAACTTGAGTGTCACTATTTGCAAATTTAATTTATTAGATTTAAAAAGAATTATTCAAGAATTCAGAGAGGGTTTTTTTGTTGTTGTTTGTTAAGCCTGACAACAGAAACACCTAAAGGGGAATTAAAAATATTAAATCTATAATTGTAGCTTAAAATGTCTTCAGACCTTTAACTTGCTTTATGTAGGAGGCTATTATCCAAAAACTTTAAAAATTATATATAAAATTTGACTAATCAATAAATAGAATAAAATTTGATAGCTGAACATAAAAGTTTTGACATTTGTAACTGTAATAAATAGAATAACATATTTTATCTCAAAACAACCTCCTCACCCTTAAAAAAGTCACATTGACAGAGTCCAGAAGGACATACATAAGGTAGCAGGATGGATAGATAGTTCAAACATATGACAAGAAATACTTTAAACTATTAATCTTTTTTTATTATTATTGCTGTATTTAATTCTTCCCCTACCCCCAAACAAGTGTTTGGTCCAGTTTCCAGCGACAGCTTGACAGAGAGGGATTGTGGCAGAGCAAACATCAGAAGTAGCTTGGTAATCTCCCAGGCCTTTGATTCCAAAGCCCTAGCCCCTAAAACCAGGAGTTGAGGTATAGACAAAGTATCTAGGCCAGCATCAGAAAGGAAAATGATTGCCCTAAAACAAGAAATTCATCCCCAGGATTTTAGGGGATAAGTTGAATCATGAGAACAGTGAGGTCTGAGGTCTAAATACATAGGACTTCATAAGCCAAAGCCTCTAGCGTGGAAAGACCAGTAATAAAATGATTACCTTTGTAGGGATCTAGGCCTTGCAAAACTTCCTACACCTCACCCTAACAGAAGGCTCCTGGATTTGAAGAGCTTATGTTGAAGAGAATGACTGATTCTCAAGAGTAACCTGAGTTTCAAAATAGAGGACTTAACAACCAGATGCTTTCATCCCCACTCCAAACTTTAGCATTGCATAAGATTCTGGAACTATGGCAAAAATCCAAAAAGTTGGAGGTAAATCACAGTGACTAGGGTTAGAGCTGTCTACCAGCCTAGTGAGATGGAAGACTTAAAATAGAAATTGAGTTAGAGAAAGTAAGGGAAGAAAAAAGAAAAGGGGTGAGTGAAAGAGGAAGGAGACTAAGAAGATACAAGGGACTTTCACATTTGTAAATATGTAAGTCTAGTTATTCTAAAATACCACTTCCTGGTGAAAAATATCTTTAAAATTCTGGATAAAATTTTTATAAATATATACTGGTTTCACAAGAATGCAAAGGAAATCCCCAGCCCCCCTTTACCCAAAGAAGAAAGAACAGCTGTGATTAGAATGGTTAGCAGTACTTAGAGTTGTAGATGCCTTAGGTTTAATGGTCAAATGGGGAACAAGCATAAGGGCTTGACTTGCATAAATTAGAGTAATGGGATTAGATTTCTTGCATAAAGTGAGGGCCCTTTAAGGATTACTACAATTTAAATAAAAAGGTAGGGAGGGCAGGAAAAGAAAAAAAATCATCTGATGGTAAAGGGAGACACAAAAAGTAATTTATCTGTCATATGAAAAAGGAAAATACTCTCCCTCATATGTCAGAACCACAGCCCAACCCTCACATGGATTTGGAGCTTGAATAGATATTACTTAGTTCAGGAAACCCCAGGCTAATACTCTGAAGCTGTTCTAGGTTTGAACCAATCCGTGATATTTACTGTGTTTCCCCGAAAATAAGACCTAGCAGGACCATCAGCTCTAATGCATGTTTTGGAGCAAAAATTAATATAAGACCCAGTCTTATTTTAATATACTATCAGACCAGGTATATAATATAATATAGTAGTATAGTATAGTATAGTATAGTATAGTATAGTATAGTATAGTATAATATACTAGGTCTTACATAATATAAGACCCAGTCTTGTATTATATAATATTATAATATAATATAATATAATGTACTATAATATAAGACCGGGCCTTATATTAATTTTTGCTCCAAAAGATGCATTAGAGCAGACGGTCCAGCTAGGTCTTATATTTGGGGAAACAAGGTAGCAGAAGCAAATACAAATCTTCTCTAGAGCAGAGGTGGGCAAACTATGGCCAGAAGGTCAAATCTGTTTTTATATCAGCTGTTTACAAAGAATTAAAAGAAAAATATTTCATGACATGAAAATCATATGAAATTCAAATTTCAGTGTCTATAACTAAAGTTTTATGGGAACACAGCTACACTTATTTGTTTACATGTTGGGCATGCTGCTTTCATACTGCAACAGCAGTTAGTGTTGAGTAGTTGTGACATGCACTGTATGTCACACTCTCATGGCTTCACACTGCTGCTCAGCACACTACAAATCACAGTGATGAAGTCACAGTTTGGCATGTCATTTTGAGTGTCACACATATTACCATACCACCACATTTTATTTTACTATTTTTTTATTATTGCATACCCATCATGTCGAAACAAAAAAAAGGAAAATGAAAAGTAGACTCTGAGTATTACACTTTTAAGGCACAATGGAATGTGGATTGTTTTGCTTTCTAATTAAACTGCAAAGCATTATGCCATTACTGTATTAAAAGGTTCCAATATAAGTCAATATTACCAAACTAAATAATTGTCATGCAATTGTCAATGCACAGTATTCCTAAAACAGTAAGAAAAAAAATGAGAAAATGTAAAACAAATATCTCATTGGAGCAGAATTTTTCCACAAAAATTAAAAATCAAAATGAAGCTGCAATAAACATAGGAGTGCATAAAGATTTTTGAATTGGAGTTTTGGATTTCTCCGGATAGATACCTAGGAGTGGGATTGCTGGATCTGAAACTAATTTAAAAAAAAAAAAAAATTAAAAAAAAAAAAAAAAAAAAAAAAAAAAAATGAAGCTGCAACCAAAGGAACTTTCTAAGTGGCTCTAAGCAATAAAAACCGTTTACCAATTGTGAGTTAATTACATTGTATTTAATTGTAGCAGCCAAAAAACGTCCAGAGTGAATAAATTTATTTGGACTGTTAAACTTTCTGTTGCTCAGAGTCGAGGACATTAGGAGCAACATCAATAATCAATTTAAAAACATCAATAATCAGCTTAAAATGATTGCTAATGGTTTTCCTTGGCTCTTGATGAGTCAATAGATGTTACCAATATCATTCAGTTGTAGTTATTTGGGAATTTAATGCTGAGTTCGAAATAACTGAAACATTAGCCTCTATGAACAGTCTGAGCATAACTGTTGTCAAGAATGTTTTCAAAGAAGATGAAAAAACATGAATTCGGTATAACCAGAAATGAAATCTAGAAGGTATGTTACAACTGATGGTGGAAAAATATGTGTAGAACAGAAAAAAAATCTTAGTAGTTGGATAAATTTACGAATATTGTGAAAATATAAGCTGTTTAAAGCCAAGGTTATTTATTGTATTTTTCATTACAACTACTTGTGGAAGTTATTGGAATTTGTCATGTATTATTAAGCCTGCAGTGTCAATGGTGAACTATATTTGCTTTTATGGACGTAACCATTTTCAGTCTCATGCATTATTTTTCAGAAATAGAAGCTGAATATCCTGACTTGCTCTGCTATACACTAGTTCAGTAACTTAGCAATGGTGTGGTTTTACTGTGATTTTTTTTTTTTTTTAAGCTCTCTCAGAGAATGAAATTTCCCCAAATGGGAAGACCTGTCCTCAATCACTATTATTGAACACCAAATGACTGGAAAATAGCTTTTGCTGCCCTCTTCATTAGTCAATTTCTTTGTGTTGCAGGTGACAGAAACCCAATTTGAACTCGATTGACCAAAAGAGGAAATTTATCAAAATGATCATGTAGTGGTGAAAATGCAAAGGTGTGGTTGCACCTCCGAGACAAATATGACAAGGGACTAGAATGCCAGCCGGTCTCTTTTCTCCCATTTCTCCTTCTCTCTGAAATGCAGATTTCTGTATCCTATTTCAGACTAGTTTCTTCACATTCTTCACCAGTGTACCTGAACCTCCTAACTTCATCTCCAGAGAACAAATTATTAGTGGAATTTTCTGGTCCCAAGTGTAAAAATCCTGGGAAAGTGCCATCAGTAGGGCAAGGAGACTCTGATGTCCACCCTATGCTGTGGCAACAGAGGCAGGCTACACAGGAAGATGCAACCACCACTGGAATCACTTGCTTAGAGAAGGGGGAAGAGCATTTCCCTGAAAAGAAAAGGTCTGTTCTGGACAGATAAAACAGTTGATGTTCTTAGGAATCTTCTAAGATGTTTCATTAAACCAGTAGTACCCAAGGTGTGGTGCACAGAGTTGTATGGGTCCACAAGACCCTTTCAGGTCTGCAAAGTCAAAGCTATTTTTATAATAATACTAAGATGCTATTTACCTTATTTATTTACTTATTTACTTTGGCACATTAAATTTTGCATTGATGGTGCAAAAGCAATTGTAGGTACAACTTGTAGTGCTTTAGCGTAAATGAAGGCAGTGGCACCAAATTATACTAGTAATCATTATATATTCACCACCATACATGTCCAGTCTAAAGGGGAAAAAAAAAACAACTTTCACTTAAGAATGTCCTTAAAGAAGCAGTAAAAACATTTAATTTTATTAATCCTTGATCTTGAATACAGATCTTTTTCATATCTATGTAAATAAATGAGCACTATGCATAAAGCCTGTTGGCTGCATACTAAAATGAGACGATTGTCTTGAAGAAAATGCACTCATGCGATGACTTTAGTTGCAAGCTGAATTAACCACTTCTTTTATGGAAAGCAAATTTTACTTGAAAGAATGACTAACATACAAACTATGGTATTCAGACTTGGATATTTGTACACATTTTATCCATGAAGTTAGCCTGTCACTTCCAAGAAAACAAGTGACAGTATTTGGTACCAAAATTATAGATTAAAGCTTTCAAGTGAAAATTAGATTTTTGCCAAACTTGTTTCCTCCACCATTAACTTTACAGCTTCCTAATATTTAAAGGTTTTTCTGATGATATAGGTGGAGATATGGACAAATACAATTTTTTGATGCTGTAACGTGAAATGTGTTAAAATTTGGAAAATCTGCACCACTCAGTGAAACAATATTTTCTATTTGACCAATGCATTATGTTACAAAATACATGGATAAAAGACACATTCAAAGTGCAAGTGAGATCATGGATTTTTAATGGAATGGAATGTGAAAATTTCATTGAGATGATTTCACATTCCACATAGCTATTAACTTTGTAAAAAAACTACTGCTTATTGAGTTTTGCCGTAACGTAAAAGAAGAAAAACCACTATCATCTGAAAGGGCCTTTAAAATGCCTCTCCCACATAAACAAATGGTTTTTGGAATTCTTAATCAATTTTAGGAGTGTAAAGGGGTCCTGAAACAAAAATGTGTGAGAACTGCTGCTCTAAACTATGCGTACTCGTACATAGATTTCTAGGGACAAGTGGTATTGTCAAAGCCTCTGAGTACTAAAGAATCTCTAATACTACAATGACAATTGAGAAGGTTTTACTGTTAATAATCATTTTTCATCATCATAACCATTCCTACCAAATATAACGGTAAACATTTATTGAGGCTCTGCTCTGTCTAGGGTCTGTTCTAAATGCTTTACATGCATTTAATCCTTACAATAATCCTTTGACATAAAGTATCATTCTTATCATCATCATCTCCATTTCATAGAAGGGGAAACTGAGACTTAGAGAGGTTTATGAGGATTAAAGGCCATGCAATCAGCAAGTCTTAGGCTTCCAACTACTCCACTGTCAGTTAAGAAAGTGCCAACAGCCCTGCTCTATACTTTTACAGAACGTATCCACGGAGTAAGGCAATGACCAGGCCAATGTTCTGCAGCTGCTCTGCCCGTTATGATAGCTACTACCACGTTTGGTTATTGAGTATTCAAAATGTGCCGAGTCTGAATTAAGATGTCATATAAGTGTAAAATACACACTGGACTTTGAAGATTTAAAATGAGAAAAAAAACTGTAAAATAACTCATTATTTTTTATATTCATTACATGTAAAATGATAAATACTTTAGCTATATTGAGTTAAATAAAGCATTTTATTAAATATGCTTTAATTAATTAATGTCATCTGTTTCTCCTTTTCAAAAAATGTGACTTCTAGAAATTTTCATCTTTTTAAGATTTTTATTAAAATATAGATAACATTTAATACATAATATTATATTAGTTTCATGTGTACACCATAATTATTTAACATTTATATGTTGAATAAAGAAGCAATCACCATGATAAGCCCAGCAAGCATCTGACTATACCAAGCTATCACAACATTATTGATTATATTCCCCATGCTGTACATTACATCCCTATGACTTATTTGTTTTATACGGAAATTTGAACTTCTTATTCCCCTTCAACTTCCCCATTTTTTTAATTTTTTCAATTTCAGTTGACATTAAATATTATTTTATATTAATTTCAGGTATACAGCATATGTAAACATGTATATAATTTAAGAAGTGATTCCCCCTGACTAGTCTAGTACCCACCTAGCACTATACATAGCTATTTGTTTTGCTGGGTACAGTAATCTTGGTTGTAGGCCCTTGCTTTTCCTCACTTTGAATATTTTCTGCCAATCCCTTCTGGCCTGCACAGTTTCTGTTGAGAAATCAGCTGACAACCTAATAGGAGCTCCCTTGTAAGTAACTGCTTTTCTGCTTTCAAGATCCTTTCTTTGTCTTTAACTTTTGGCATTTTAATTATGATGTATCTTGGTGTAAGCCTCTTTGGGTTTATCTTGTTTGGGACTCTCTGCCCTTCCTAGGTTTGTATGTCTATTTCCTTTACCAGGTTAGGGAAGTTTTCAATCATTATTCCTTCAAATAGGTTTTCAATTCTTTGCTCTCTCTCTTCTCCTTCTGGTTCCCTCGTGATGTGCAGGTTGGTATGCTCGATGCATAGGCCTCTTAAACTATCCTCATTTTTCTGGATTTTTTTTTCTTTTCGCTGTTCTGATTGGGTGTTTTCTGATGCTTTATCTTCTAAATCACTGATTCGACCCTCTGCTTCATCTAATCTACTGCTGATTTCCTCTAATGTATTCTTTATTTCAGTTATTGTATTCTTCATTTCTGACTGGTTCTCTTTTGTGTTTTCTGTCTCCATTTTTATGTTTCCTATCTCTTTGTTGAAGTTCTGCCTGAGATCACTGAGCATCTGTATAACCAGTGTTTTGAACTTTACATCTGGTAGATTGTTTGTCTCCTTTTCGTTTACTTCTTTTTCTGGAGCTTATTCTGTGCTTTTTGGGGGACGCGTTTCTTTGTCTCCCCATTTTGGCTGCTTCCTTCTGTTTGTTTCTGTGTATGAGGCAGGATTGCTATGTTTCCCCATAAGGGTGGCCTTATGTAGTAGGTGTCCTCTGGGGCCCAGTGGCACAGTCTCCCTGGTGACTTGAGTGGGGTGCTCCAGGTGTGTCCCTTATGTGGGTTGTGTGTACCCTCATGTTGTAGTTGAGCCTTGGTTGTTGTTTGCACGTTAGTGGGAGGGATGGCCCCTCAGGCTGATTGGTTGTGAGGACTTGCCATGACTATAGTGGAAGAACTGTTGTGCCAGGATGACCGTATGGAGCAGATTTCACTTTATCAGGGCTCTGGTGCCTGCCCAGTCTACCCATTGGGTGTATCATCGTTGGATGGGGCAGGCAAGGTGATGCTCTGGCTTAGTCTGAAGCTGGCCACCCAGTGTGCCAGCCCTGGGGCCTCCTCAAAAGGGCCCTGAAGCAGGCCAAGTTCAGCTGCAGCCTGTGCCCTGCCTGGGGCCACCTGCCATGTGCCACAAAGCAATCCTCAGAGGCCTCCACCTGGGCTGGGCTTGGAGTTGCCTTGAGAGGCCAAGCCATGAATGGAAGCTGGCTGCCACTAGTACCAGGCTTGGTGCTATTCAGCAAGAGTTACAGGATATGCCGAAACCAGATGCTGCTCGCTTGGGTTTTGTGACCCTATAAGCAATTTTAGGAAATCTTGGCATGAGCCAAGACAGGTCATTTGGATAGAAAACCCACTAGAAGCGACTTGGATGTGCCTGCAAGTGGGTGGGGTGGGCTGAGAGAATCACCAGGGAGGGGTGAACAGTGTTAGCCAGGCTGATGGTGACTCAGATATGGCAGTTGCCTGAGTCTGCACATCAGGAGTGGGGAGGACTCAACACAGAAACAATGGACTCTGCCATGACTTCTGTCTGGGAGAAAGTAACCCCTACAGCCCTCGCTCTCTAGCCGGACAACTCAGTTCCTTGGTGCCTTTTGAGCTGCTGCCCCAGCACTTGAACTCAGAGTAAGTCGTCAGCAAGTAAACCCTGCACAGGCCCTGTATGAGGAACGCTTGGGACTCCAGCAGCCCTCTGCCTCATTCAGCTACAATCTGCTTTGGTTTTCACAGCCAGAACTTATAGCAACTTTCCTCCCCAGCACTCGAACCATGTGTTGGGGAGCCTGGTGTGGTTCTGGGACTCCTTGCTCCTCAGGGGAGACCTCCACAACTGAGATATCCCTCCCAATTATTAACTGTCACATGTGGGTGTTGGACCAGCCCCATCCTATGTCTTTGCTCTCCTACAAGTTTTGAGGTTGTATCTTCTGAATGTCCTTAGTTATAGGACTTCTGTTCAACCAGATTCTCAATGTTGCTTGTTCTGTAATTTAGTTGTAATTTTGATGTGGTCATGAGAGGAGGCAAGCACAGTGTTTACCTATTTCACCATCTTGACCAGAAATCTTAGACATTTTAAAATTACCTATATGACTTGTATTTTACTTCTATTGGACAACATAGGTCTAGATTGAGTATCAACTCAATTTAGTTTTAGATTTATTTAAATAAGAGTTTTCATTATGAGTATCACTTCCAAGAAGCCAGTTTCTTCCTCCTGATATATTTTAAGGGCTCCCTCCTTCATTAAAATAAAAAGTAATGACCTATGGTTGAGTGTCCTCGAAGAGCTCATGTAGCTCCAAACAACTTTAAGTCAGGGAAACCAATCATGTTTCATCATTCCCTTTTAAACCTGCTCTTCTTCAAGCAGATATTTCTTGGCAAATTTCCAAATTTACCATTTTGTACATATTGTGTAACTGTTTTTAATATTTTTTTGTGATTAATATTTTTAAAAAGGAAATCAGAGTTAAAAAGAGAAAAGCAAAGTGATGTGAGGAAGTGTAGGAGACTTCACGGAGACATTTTTGCGACGTGACTTGAAGAGAAATGAAACCAAGGCAAAATATATCAGGGTCTTAAGGCTGTTGCATTCTGCCTTTAGGGTAGAGGATGAGGTGGAGAAGGAGCTGTCAGAGACAATTTAGAGCTTTCCCCAGAAGCTCAGTTGTAAGCAGGAGTGGAATTTCTCAGGACAGAGCCCAAGTCACATAACTGTATATGTGAAGCAATAGCTGCAGTAGGCATTAACGTTTTCTTCTTATGCTTTAGATCCCCCCAAATTTTTAAACGTTCCCAAAAAGTTTCTCCTCTAATAATACCTACGATTTATTGGTACTCAGAACATACCAAGTCTTTCACATATGTAATCCATTCAATCTTCCCAATAATGCCAGGATAAAATGTGGCATAGAAGTACCAAATAATTTAGAGTAACTCAGTATTTGGCAGAGGGCAGATTAGATCCAGCCTTCAGTGGCCATAGTGTAGACATCAGAACCTAGCCTCTAACCACTGCACACACTGCCCCTTCCAGCTCTCTCACCTTCGGTGTTCTATCTCTCCTAAGCCATTTGAATCCCACAGTCCAAAGCTAACACTTCTGTATTATCTAGCATATATTATATGACGTTATCTATAAATTATAATACATTTAGGATGTCAAAACCTAAGTCAACCAAAGGCAATTTTTTGTAAAATGTTGAAAGTCTACAACACTAGAAATTCATTTTAACAGTAATCAAAAGAGAGTGGAAGTCAGTAAAAGGCAGATTGATCTTAGTTTTTATTCTGGTGGAACAGTATAAAAGAACCAAGAGAATTCTGTTAAGACACTGGCTTTTGCTGTAATGTATGACTAAGGGGTTGCATGCAAATTCCATCCCTGACCCCACTGAGGAGTGCAAGTCCCCCTGCTATACTATCTCATAGCATCTTTTGGTTTTCCTTCATACTTAAACTCTTTTTAAGTATCTCTCAGTTTTTTGTGTTTTTTTGTGGGTTTTTTTTTTCTTTCAATTTGTAAAATTGGGATAACCTCCTGGTGTGTGAAGTTTAAACAGATTACATAAAATACTTGGAATAATTCCTAACACATAGCAGAAGCTCAATAAATGTTAGTGGGTATTGTAATATCTATCATTTAACATAAAGTATTGCATATATTTTGTGATCGTTTATTCAATATTTGACTCCCACTACTAGAATATAAGCTTTCTCATGGAAAGGACATTTAACCACTGTGGCACACATCACAACTTCCCCTGCTATCCAGTTCTTCTCTTCATCTGAGCACACAAGGAAATTGGCTTCCTTGATTTCTTGAAGTTGATCATGGCCACTGATTTGATTTAGCCAATAAAATATGAGCAGAAATTTCCAGGTGGAAAATTTAAATGCTGCACTAACTCTTCACTTATTTTGTTCCCTATCTCACTGAGTGTGGAAGCAGGTTTTGATATGATGTAGAGGACAGCTACTCTGGGGAGTAACTTGGATCTACAGCAGACTTTGATTAGTGAGAAATAGATCATTATTGCGTAAGCCTCTGAGACTTCAGGGTGGTTTATTACAGCAGCATAACCTAGCCTACCCTAACTCTTACAGCCTATTACATTCCCACAGCCTAGCATAGTGTCTGGCACCTAGTAAGTGGTCAAATGTGTTTTCACTAAATTGATAAATTAAAAGTTTTAATCATTAACAAACATAAATAATTTTGTTAAATAAATTATTTTCAACTCTATTGTGTGTACAATGAAAAACCTTAGAAATTTTAACGGATTAGTATGTGAGCATCACCATCCTTTGGGTACCAAACAATCATCTTAGATATCAAAGTCAGAGTCGCACACGCTTTGCACTCCAGGGGGACTTCATTAAAGTTTTACTGAATTTCAATTGAATCATTTTTTTTTCTGTGAAGTGGTTTTGAAAAGGCTTTATTTCTGTAATAGAAATACTTACTTAAATGGCCAGATTTAAAAGCACCAGTTCCTTATAGGATGGCCCTGCAAAAACTCATCTGCATGTGGTACCTGCCTCCATGACAACTACAACCCAGATGCAGAAATTCTTCATAATCATGTAGATTACACTAGAAACCAGGAGGATCTCAAGTTCAAAAGCACTCAGAAAATGTGTTTAACAGATGGAATTTGTGGTTTCTCTGGCCAGGGAGAGGGGAAGAGGGTGGGCACTGGTTGTATTAATATCTTACTTCTCATTCTGAAAGGAATCAATAAATTTACCAAAACAAAAGAAAAACTACGAGCGCCAGTTTTTCTTTCTGGTTATGGAAGCATGACAAGATCTACAAGTAGTAATGGTGGTCAGGCAGAGGAATTGACCTTGTCACAGATAAAGTGATGAAGCCCAAAAGAGTGAGAAGATAAAACCTGAAGCTCTGATATATGAGCAAGAAGTCACAGAAAAACAAAGCTGTTCTCCAGTGCTACTAATGGTCCTGAGCAAATCAATTATTTTGGAAGGCTCATTAATTCCTGCAGCTTCCCAGCTCTAGTGCCTAGAGGACCACTAGGCTCATCATCACATAGATATTGGGAGATGATCTGGCATCTGGTCTGATAGAGATGTGAGAAATAAGCAAGTCGAAGGTGGCGGGGAGGATTAAATGAAAGATCAGCTTTGATCTGTGTGAACACACAGAACCTTTGGGCTTTTGAAGAGAGAGTAGAGTACAGGGGATGACCCAGGATGCCTTAGGCAGGCATCTTATTGGTACTATTAATTAGCTGTGTGACATTGGACAAGTACTTAAACCTGTCTGTGTTTCCATTTCCTCCTCTGAAAATGAAAACAGTGCTCATCTCAAAGAATTGTTGTGAGAATTTGACTTAGTTAAAACCTGTACAGCACTGTTGTATAGCATGCAGCATTACTCAGGAAATGTCAGCCTTTGCTGTTATGGCCCTGGTGCATACAAACTATTCAGTTATGGGGTCCAGCCCTTACCCCTATGCAACCTTGAGCACATTACTTCTCTGTGCCTTAGTTTTCTCATCTGTAAAATGGAATAATAGTAATTCTATGTCATAGGGTCGTAAGAAGGAGTGATGATACAACATCTAGTATGATGCCTCGCTCATAGTAATCTCGTGATCAATGCTACCTGACGTTAGTAATATTTCTTCTAGTAAAAAGCTGAATAGGACAGCAGACATCCTCCAGGGCAGGATGTGTGTGAGGGTTTAATACACAGGCAGGAACATTTGGTGAAAGGAAGGAAAATGTTCTGCTTGGAAAGAAATATGTGTGCTTTCTTAACAATGGTGGGGTCTGGCTCTTCGAGGTGACACCTAAAGTGAGATATGGTCACCTGTTTAAACGCTGTAGGCTCCTGTAAGAAAAGCTGAGATAAATTCCTGAGGGCAGAGTTCCGCTCACACGTCCTTGCAACCCTCCAGTTCCCAAGTGCTAGACACCCCAAATATTTGAGGAACCTTCAAAACTCGGATCTCGCACCCTGACTGACCAGCAGAGGCCGCCCTGGGCCGGGGCTCACGGGACCCCAGCACTAGGAAAGGGAAGGCCAGGGGGTGGCCCTGTTGTCGCTGCGGGACTCGGGTGGGAGGGGTTTGGCGGTAGCCGGCGAGGCGGCAGAGGCGGCCCAGTGCTCAGGCGGCTGGGATGGAGCAGAAACGCACCGGGTGCCGGAGGACACACGGCTGAAGGAGACACTTCGCATTCTCCTGGCTTCCCTGCCCGCCGCTGGAGCCGCGCGGGACTCACGGTTCCCATCGCAGCCCACCAGGAAGAGGAGGAGCAGTCAGCGCCCGTGCGCTCTGGCCGTCCGGCAAACTCTCCCGCTGCCTGCGCCGTGCTCGGCACCAGACACCAGGGTACCATGGTCTGCAAAATTCTCTTCGTTCTCTGCATCTTCACGGCAGGTATTTGGGGGCGCCGTTCTCCCGGAGGGGCCGGGAGTGGTATGGGCCCTGGCAGCCAGCAGTGGGGTCCGGGCCGAAGTGGGGAAACCGGGAAATAAATCGCCGTGCGCAGGTGGTGCGAGCCTCGGGGATTGCGCGAGTGGATGTGCGCACTTGGATTTGGGGTGATGAGCGCCTTTGGAGATCCTGGTCTGTGATGGACCGAGGGGATGACAAGGTCCTTCCTGCCGCAGCCCGCACCCGCACAAACTCTAAGTGTTGTAGAACAGGTGGCTGCGAGGCGCGTTCGAACCCCGGTTGGGAGACACTGGCTGCGACTCGGGGCTTCTCAAGTCCCCTAGCGCACCCTGCCAGAGTCGGGACCAGACTTCTTAACGCGGTTGGACTCCGGGAGGGATGAAAAAGTGGGAGAAGCAGTGGAGGGAGGGTGTCGCATCTGGGAAGGCTTTAAGCAGTGGCTGCGCACCCGGCGGTGTTTGATTGCGTTCCCCGAGACTTGGTCTCTGGTCTCCGGCGTCTCTTCCTAGTTACGCTTGGACATGATGCAGTATTCAAGTCCCAAGGAAGCTGCCTCGACCCGGTTCAAGCTTGCGATCCGCGCTACGGGTTTGCAGTTCCACCCAGTGTCCTGGAGCCTCCCCAAAATGCGTGCCACGGCAGAAACTGATAACTTGGCTAAAAGCAGCATGCCCGGGTTCCACCCACTATCCCCGACACACGCACAGCCTGGGGACCACCACCCTCTACGCGCCTGCGGGTCTCACGACCACTGACAGCGGCGGCCTCTGGCAGGGGATTGAGGAGAGACGAGCGGGGGGAATGAGCTCGGCTTGGTGGGGGCCGGGGAGAGATTCAGAGCAACGCTTTGAGTCTGGAGTTGTGGGTACCCAGTTTTTCCAGAAAAATGCAACCCGACAAGGGACAACTGACTGCAGATGAAGCAAATAGTAGTTCGAGTGCATGGACACTGACATGTTTAGATAAGAATGTTCCAAAGCCGCATACACACGCGCGTTTGACTCCTGCTTGTAGTCCGTGTATATTTTTCCTCCTGACTTGTTTGGATTCCTTTCATTGTGGACACAAGTCTCTACAATCCCTTGAAAAGAAGCTAGGGGTTTCCTGGCAGCTCCCAAAGGATAATGCAGTTCTGAGGAAAAGTTTCCCCGCTTAAGGCTATAGCGTGCGTTTTTTCCTCTACTTGCTGAAAGCCTGAGAAAACTCCCTTTTTCTGTGGTGTCTGCACGGTTTGGAGACGGGCCCGCAGAAGGTTTCCGAACAGTCTCTGGTGGCTTTGGCTGCGTGTGCAGCCCGCGGGGCTGGGAGCGCTCGGATCCCGGCAGGTGTAACAGCGGCGTCCAGCCCGGGAGTTGCTCTGCCCGGCGGTTCCCATAATCCTCCAAGCTAACGATGTTTACTAAATGACATGAGGGGTGCCTTTACTTTCTCCTCATTAGAAATGCTTTCATGAGGCTCGAGGCTCAGAAAACTTTGAGTGATCCAGTGGAGCGTGTAGGTAGGTTTGTTTGCTAATTTTATTTCATGGCTTGTGTTTTCTTTGTTTTTTAACAGCTCTGGCAGTTGGCAAAATTGGGATAAACCCTATTAGGTAGTGTATTGTGGCTTTTTTTTTTTTTTTCTAAAGAGGTCAAGATCTTTTTCTCTTGGCCAGTTTCAGAGTTTAGCCCCTCTATTCTGGGGGCAGGAATACTGCCCTTGTTCCCAGACAGAGTGAGGAGGCTGGTGGCTCAGCGACCAGCTTCGCAGCCTCATCCCCATCCCTGCACGTGTGTGTCGAGATCAGAGTCAGGAAAATCACAGCCTCCCAGTCCTGCAGCTCTCCTGACCCCGCAAGACATAGTCGTGTTTCTGCGTACATCTCCCCTACAGAGTGATGGAGCTTCCTTCTTTCCTCTGCAGGAATCTCTTTAGGGTCACTGGGTGTTAGACCTACTTGCAATCGTTGTCAGGAAAATAATATAAAAATTGACATAAATACCTCATGAGGCCCTTTGCATCCCAAAGTAAAGGGTTTACAGAAACTAAAAGATCACTTTTTTTAGAATGAAGAGATGTTTGGTAAAGGAAAGAGGGGTGAGGGTTCTTGAAATGAAAGCGGCATGAGTTTCAGTGCCTCATCTCTGAGCTCCCTTGGCAAAGCTCTAGCTCATTTCACCAGGCTGTTACTCCGTTTCTGCCCGCCCCTACCCCTGCTTCCTCCCACCCCCAACCTGCAGCTTTAGAGGCTTCAGGAAAATTTCTGTAAAACTCTTAAGGTGATGCTGTCTTGAGCCAGGAATGGGGTTTGGCAGGGGACTTTTTTTAGCTTAATAAATCAATATATAAGGACACAGCATTTCCTCCAGCCTGTATAATGGACACTTGCAAATATATGTGTATTGTCAACAACCCAGAAAAAGTAGCTCTCTATATTTACTCACTTGAATTTTTAAAAGAAGGAAGAAGAGATACTGTGGACTGTCTTCAGTTCTCTCAAAGTTGACTGGTAGAAAATCAGCATGGCTATTGTACAAACCATTCCCCAACGCCTCTAAGGAGTGTACAAGGCATATAGGAGTCCTGCCTCCCAACTAAAATACAAGCCAGAACCTGCAAGATTTGGCAGCAGAACCAAGAGCAAGGGAGGATGGCCAGCCCCGGAAAGCTTCCATCTTCATCCCTCGCTCTCTCCTCTCTGGATTCTCTTCCTTCATTCCCACCACCATCATTGCTGCCCTCCCATGTTCTATGCCCCGATTTATTTAAAAGCTCCCTCATGGAGACATCTGAGATATACGGGAACTTTCAAACGGCCTTTTGCAAACACTTATGAAGGACAAAGGGAAAAGAAGCATAGGTAAGAGAGACACAGACCACAGGATCTGACTTCCTGGTCTGGGTTCTGCCCTGTCTGTCCCTAGTCTCCCACCAGGTTGGTGACTGCATTCCACCCCACTACTTAGTGATCAAGACCAGGAGAGCTAGATTTTAGTCAGCCACCCAGCTAGAAAGCCTATTTGTGGTCTGGGCCTGTCATAGCTCTTCTCCCGGTGACTAATATCTAGAATGTCCTTGTCGTTGATGAAAGACCCCACCCTAAACATTTACGGCTCTGTTCTTACTACAGATCCTGATGTATGTCAGGGCATATTGAGGCCTCATCATAAATCTTGTCATAAACATGTTAAAAATATGCACATGCATTTATAGGAACAGCGAGGTTGCCTACGGGTGGTTCCTTTAGCTTGGTTACCTTCTATTCCCCTGAAGTCTGTGTCACAGTTCAAGAAGTGACACCTCCTTCACGTGAAACCTGATCTGAGAAGGTGGAAGCTCTTGTTATCTGACACATTTACTGAGGCGGTGTTGCAAAGTGGTAGGTAAGAGCTTCAGCTAGATTGCCTAGGTACAAAGCTAAGTTTTACGGCTTACTAATTGTATGATTTAGGGCAAGTAAGTCAACCCCTCTGAGTTTTCTTATCCACAGAATTGGGGGCTTAAAACCTCATAAGGTTGCTGAAAGTGTTAAATGACTGACATACCTACAGTGCATGGGATGCAGTAAGCTTTCAATAAATGTTAGCTATTATTGTTGATATTATTCTTATTAATAAAGTTTGCTGTATTCGGCATCAATTAGGTCATCCTCTCCAAAAGCAGAGTTTATATATTTGCTCTTGGACTATGTTCTCAACTAATATCCAGGACAGTGCCAGGAGTTCTGGCAAACCCTAATGTGCAAATTAAGAAAAGATTCAGCTGAGCCTACTAAATGGCTAATTTGAAAAGGTTAATAACATACCAGCTCAGATTTAGCACAAGAGTCCCCAAAATGCTCGGTAACAAATAGAAGTATAGTCTCACCAAGGACTTTATTTCATCCACAAAGTCTTTTGCAAACTGGTGTGGTTCAAAAGCTCAATGAAGCTAAACCTTAAGGTCAGGTTCCCAGAGCCACAAATTTTGGATTATTCAGATCGAACAACTTAGGAAAAGACAGTCCATGGTATCTAAATGATCCAAATGTCTCTCTCCAGTACCCCAAATCATAATGGCCAGATAGCTAATTTAACTTGAGCATTTGGGCCTGGTCTAATTGTGCTTGTGTTTTTATAAGGAAAATATTGGCCGAGTACTTTCACTGTTTGAGCAGACTTTCTTAAACAGTGATTTTCCCTTGAGGGCAGCGGGGAATAGCATCCACGGGAGAGAGACATTTAAGAAATATTTTCAAAAGGGGTTGGCTGTCTTAATACCCAAATGAAAGGAATCCTGCCATAGCCTTTACAACCATTTGCTTCCTTTTGTAAGTATCTGTCACTGAAATTGGACATGTTAGTTTAGGAACCAAATATGTGCTTGTCTAATAAGAGACTGAATAAAATAGTCACTTGGAAAAATTAATGTTTCATTTAGAAGATAGACGCAGCTCTAAAAAGAGGTGGGTAAGTAGTAAGTACATGTGCCTTATGCAATGAGTACTTTTTACTTAGAAATGCAAGACGAATAGGTTATCATCCCGTTAATGTGGAAGCAGGGTGACAATAAAATAAGACTGATTTGTGTATGTAGTTCATGATGTTACTTTTTTCAGTCACAGCTTAAATTATTTAAATGACGAGGATTGATGTAACATCAGACTTTCTGATCTGCAGATCTTTTAATGTTCATCATAATCCTTTACCGGCATAGCCTATTTCTTTTACCTGTTTTAGTGTTGTTTATAAACCTGAGTCCTTTGCCATTTTATAAGTAATAGAAGTCATTAAAACTAAATAGACAATTAGATAATTCTTTTCATTTGTGTTTTTCATTGGTGCAGGGTGGTGTAATGTCAATTAAAAATAAGCTGTTTTAATTTTCCTTTGACCAGTGTTACCAGATTTAGCAAATGAAAATACAGGTTGCCCAATCTGATTTGAATTTCAAATAAACAGCAAATTCTAAGTATGTTCCACACAATACTTGGGACATACTTAAATTATTCTTCATTGTTTGTCTTGAATTCAAATTGAACTCGGCATCCTGTGTTTTATCGAGAAACCCTATCTTTGGCTTTTCATTTGCATTCCATCTATGCAATGGGTTTGATATAGGAGTAGCTTTATTTTGCATCCTATCACACCCAGCTTTAGCTGGGAAGACACAGAGATTTCAGAGCAGCTCTCTCCAAACAGCAACTACAAGGATTAGTATTCAGGGGCAGCTCTCCAAGGAAATATTTTGAATCTGACTGCATATCTAGTACAGTTCACCGTTGTGTGTTTCTGAACAACTGGTGGGATTTCTGTAGCCTCCCTGAGGCTCCATCACCTGACTCCTTAGTAATCCTTCCTTTTCACAAAAACAATATGTTTTAAATGGTAGCAATGTTCTTGCATAGGAGCTGGAACTAGACGCCTTCTAGAATCCAGCTGGCAGCTGATTAAAAAAGAAAGTTATAGAATAGCTTTGGATTTCAATGCTCTCTTCTGTGCCAGGATCTTAATACATCTCAAAAATATTAATTATATGAGGTTTACATAATTCCTGAGGGATAGCTCTATTGGTATCTCTTGAAAGCTATGGCTATATAGACCCTGAAGCAGCATATTAGGCAAAATTTCAAAGAAGATTGAAAAAAATATCCATTAAGCTATCGGACTGTGGGGGAAATTTATACCTTTTATACCCAAGGTAAAATCTGTAAATAAGTAACCGTTACTGTGTTTCCCTGAACAGAAGACCTAGCTGGACAATCAGCTCTAATGCGTCTTTTGGAGAAAAAATTAATATAAGACCCGGTCTTATTTTACTATAATATAAGACCAGGTATTATTATATTATATTATATTATATTATATTATATTATATTATATTATATTATATTATATTATATTATATTATACTATATTATACCCAGTCTTGTATTATAGTAAAATAAGACCGGGTCTTATATTAATTTTTTCTCCAAAAGACGCATTAGAGCTGATTGTCCGGCTAGGTCTTCTTTTCAGGGAAACACAATAAGTGGAAAACAAATTGTGGGAAGTTATCAGATGTGATTTTAGAAAACATACCTATTCAATACCAAATAAGATGAATGGTAAACTACAACTTTGATGATAATATCTTCCAGTTGTAGTCCAAATTCTGACACCTGATTTTCTTTTCCATCAGGGAAGAAATAAGGACATGGGAACTTTAGTGCAGATGTTAAACATGAAAATAAGTGGAGAAGAGAAAGTTTTGTTTGAATTTTTTGTTTGTTTTTTTTGCCATGGTTGTAAACTTGAGGCTATCATTTAGACTTCCCACTGCTTAGAACATTATATTTCCTATATGAGGTTATTAAAATGTTACCTTTTAAATTATGATATTCTTGCCAGCTTTTGTAGTCCAGAATCATAACGTTATTACTGACAGATCTGATTTACCCACTGTTGCATTCACGAAGGATTGTTACTAGTGCTGTCTGCCTTTTATGAAATCTTTTCAGTTTCTGTTGGAAAAGCTTTTGTGATCCCGTAGGTAGACCACAGACAGATACCATCATACTGGCGTTAAACTTTTATTTGATTGATAAACACGTCATACTATATATGATTCTTGCTTTGTACTGTGATTTTGGTTCTTTAGGAAGAACAATAACAATTATTGTAAGGATAAAAGGATGCTCTTTATTCACTATGCAAAAGCTACAATGCACTGTCTCCCTGTGTTTAGGGAAATGTCTAAGACACAGTCATTCTATTGAGTTAATGTAATGTGTTATATTATGAAAGGACTGCAGTACATCTCAGCATTACAACATGAGGGGGATTTCGATGCCCATTTTTTCAATAGAGAATCCTAAAGAAATCTGGTGGACCGAACCCCTTTCTCTTGGCCTGAGAGAAGAGGCAAGGTATTGGTGGATCACACACTCTGGGTTATGGGAATTTTTGTTGTTGATAGAGGCAACATCAAGATGGATATGGCTGTCACCCAACCAATGGGCAGCCCCAAATGTCTTGTCTGAAAAATTACAATGTTGATGGGATAACATTCAAGAGGAGAGAGCCCTGGAATTCTCTTTTTTGAAAAACTGTTCAGACAGGTCTGCGCAGGAGAAAGGATTATCAAGTTTTGGGGCTAAATGATCATTCATCATTTACATTTTAGGAAATGTTCATGGGGAAGGGAGTATGATATCAAATTACATGTGGAAACTGGGTAAAAACGGGCAGTAGGAAGGGACAGCAGCTGTTTCAGAATTTCTGCATAGTGTACATGGGAGAAGCTGAGGGACTGGGAGAATATCAGATGACTGAATGAGGGGGGTGATAATTGGAAATTATTTGGGGCTACAAAAGACCAAACCACCCTCTTGATGCTGCTTCTGGGAATGGAAAATTCATCGAGTTTTGTTTTTAGGGGGTGGGATAAGAGATTCCTTCTCAAATGTATATGAATCTAAAAGTCTATTTTCTTACACCTTTTTAGATTTGTGAAAGGTTGCAAATGGAGCCTTTCGAGTGAAACAATGTGGGGGCCCTAATGGCAGGTAACTAAAGTACCCTCAGCATTGCGAAAGGGGGAAAGAATGAGAACATGCCCTGAGATGTCAAGAGGAATTTTTCTGCATAGTTTCCATCCATTAGGGAGGATGAGTGGCCTGGGGTCACTCACTTCCAGGAAGCCTTTCTGGAACTGAACTTCAAAAGGAGTCCTATTTTGAGCCTATTTTCCTTTAAATGCTTATCTGAGGAGAAACATACCCCTGATATTTATCAGATGAGGATGAGATTTGTGTTACTTCATATGAGAAGCAACATGGTGCAGTAGAAGGTGCTTTGAAGTAAGACACGCAGTCATGGAATGCCAACTCTGGGATCTTAGTTTCCTCCTTTGTAGGGTTATGATAGAGCGCCATGTGAGTCCATATTCGACAAATATTTATTAAGCAGGTATATTAATAGGCAGAAGGTTTATTTTTTTTTTTTTACTTCATTTGCTTGTCTGCCTTTTGGTACTGGATTTTAAGGTGCATGAGAGCAGAATTTTACCTGTTTTGCTCCTGCTTTGTCCTCAGCATGTAGAACAGAGCAAGACATAAAGAGTGCTTAGTACATATTTGTTAAATTAATTTTTAATGGACAACCTAAGTGTGCTAAATACTGTCCAAGGCTCTGGGGCTACAGCAATGAAAAAAATAGACAAAACTCAACGCTCAGGGAACTTACATTCTATGAAGATGATTCATTTTGGTTTGGTCGTAAAAAAAATCAATAGTTGACTATCTAATCATCATCTCCAACTCAACATGTCCAAATCTGAACTCTTGGGTTTCCCTCCCCCAAGAGGCTCCTCCTGAAGCCTTCACCATCTCAATTAATGGCAACTCCAACTTTCTAGTTGCTCAGGCTGAAAATCATGAGTCCACTTTGAGTCTCTTTCAACACCTCTCATCCAGTCCTTCAAGGAAATCTGCTTGTCCTATGTTTAAAATATATACAGAATTCAAACACTTCTTGTCACCTCCATTGCTCTCATTCTGGTGTGAGCCACCGTCCTCTTTCTCCTGGAATACTGCAGGGGCCTCCTCTCAGATCTACCAGCTTTTCCTCTTTCCCTCCTAAGATCTGTTCTTTGCATAGCAACAGTTGATCCAGTGGAAACGTATCAGATGATGTCATTGCTCTGTTCACAGCTCTGCAGTAGCTTCCCATTGAACTCAAGAGTAAAATCCTGAGTCTTTAAAGCAACCGTCAAGACCTCATGAGCTGCTGCTCCACTCATTCTTGGATCTGGGCAGCTGCCTCTCCTTTGCTCATCTTACACCAGCTTCCTTATATCATGTTTCCCCAAAAAGAAGACCTAGCCAGACAATCAGCTCTAATGCATCTTTTGGAGCAAAAATTAATATAAGACCCGGTCTTATGTTACATAAGACCGGGTCTTATATTATAGCAAAATAAGATGGGGTCTTATAGTAAAATAAGACCGGGTCTTATATTAATTTTTTTCTCCAAAAGACGCATTAGAGCTGATTGTCTGGCTAGGTCTTCTTTTCGGGGAAACACGGTAGATATGGTGGCTGATTCCTCTGTCTGGAACATATTTTATCTCCATATATCCACCTGACTAATCCCCTCATCTCCCTAAAACCTTTCCTCAGATGTCACCTTCTCAGTCAGACTTACCCTGACCAACCCTGTAAAACTGCAATCTGTTCCCCCCGCCAACACCATATTCCAGTTCCTCTTTTTTGCCTCTTGCCTCGTTTTCTTTAATCTCTACCTCTCTCCATCCCTTACCCTCCTGAGGGATTTTGTCCCTTGCTTACTGTGGTTTCTCCAGTGCTAAATACGGTGTGGCACTTAAGGGTTCCCAAAATCTATTTGTTAAACTGAATGAATAAAATACATTTTTGAGGGCTGGCCAAATGACGACTTAATTCAAAAATTTCCTTAGATCACCCGAAAGAGGCATTGGCAAACTTGCTTGTGATCAGGTGCTTATGTTTAATGTTTCTAAATAGCTGTTTTGAAAAATGAGCCAGGCTTTTAGTTTCCATTGAGGGTTCTGAAAGCTAAACTTTAAAATCAGGTGGTTGTTTTTTTGGGTTTTTTTTGTTTTTGTTTTTTTTTTTGAGCTATGCACATACAGAACACTTCTTTTCAAAATGTACACTTTTTTTTTTTTCTTTGCCGTGGGTATCACTTTAAAATAGCTGAAATTTCTTAAACTCTCTGGCCAATTAAGAAAATGTCAGCTACAGAAGACAATGATACCTCTACTATTAGAACATCTTTGAGAACCTTTTGAATAACTAAAAATAGTTATTCATAGGTGATTCTGAAACACTAACTGTGTTTTAGTCCAAGCAATCAATAGAAGTGATGTGAAGTCCTGGTGAAAATCAACCCTGCAGACCTGACACCCCTTGACATGGCCAGTACTGACATCACTCAGGCTGGCATATTCCCCAGCCTCATCATCCAACAAATTCTCGTGGTACTTTCTGCCTTAAATAGGAATGTTTAATTATTTAGTAGCTATCAAAAAGAACATGAGCTTAAAAAAATAACATATCAGTCTTGAAGCCTTAAGGATAAGGGTAAAATTTCAGATTATATCAACTTGAAGAGCAACCTACACAAAACCCAAAGAAGAGCAAAGATAACACTATACTAAAAACATGTGCCTTGCTTGTTCAGTGATGTTCACTTGTCCATTCTTGAGGTGGGAAGGCTCTCAACCATCTTGAAATGCAGCAGCATTAACTGTAAGCAGAGGAGATGCAAGGGAGAGTAACCGTGACCTTCTGCTGGACAATGGACAGGGAACGGTGTCTGGTTTTGTGGGTGTGACACTGGGGGATACGTGACCATTCCCCCAGCTCTCCTCCAGGGGAGATACCATGTTCCCTGATTAAAATGAAAAGCAGGGCCTGAATTCTCGCTGGAAGGAAAAGGAACACGCATTGACAAGAGAAGGCTTGTGATACCCAAAATCTCAAAGGCAAGGGTGGCAGCTGAAAGAGCGAAAATTACTACTTCACTAAGAATAGAGTTTCAGTGTGAACAGTTTTCAGAAAGAAGGGAGATGTGGTTTTTGAGATTCAGAAATTTACAGCCAAGTTTTTGTTTAAAAAAAAAGTCACCAAGCAGTAGTTATTGTTCTCTTATGACAGTTTTTAAAAGCTGCACTGAAGCATTGATTTAAAAAAATATTTTACTATGGAAACTATAAACATACACAAATTGACAAGAAAATATCTATCCCCTGTCCGGACCTGATTTAAAGTCCTGTTTGTTTGTTTGTTTGTTTGTTTGTTTTGGTTAAGAACTTTTACAAATATTAATACATTGGAAACAATGTAAATGTCTAACTGTAAAGTGCTAGTCAGATAAACTAGCATACATTCAACGTTTATTCAACTGGGCAAGACTAAGCAACTGTTTAAAAGAATGAGGTGGTTCATTTTTGTACTGACACGTAAAAGTGGTCACAACATATTGAACTAATATTTGTAACTTTATATTTCACAATATGTTGAAAACGCAAGCTACGGACTAAAATGTACATTGTGATAAAATGTTCAAAACATCATGTTTATGTGTATGTCTGGGAAGAAAATGGTTTAGAAGGATACAGTGGTTAACTTTGGCAAGTAAGCTTTGGGTCAGTTTCACTTTTTATGCTCCTTTGTTTTGCCTGAATTTTTAAAATAGTTTGTATTGCCTTCAGCATTAAAAAATGTATTATCAATAGTCTACTCCCTCTTGATCAACGGTTAATATGGTTGTAGTAACTGCTAGGTGGCTATTCCTATCCTCAAAATCTTGATTTCAAAAATTCTGATGGAGCTCTCAAAAATAAGATCTTACAAAAGCAAATCATCTCTGAAAGGTTTATAGGATATCACTGACGTAATGGGCAAGGACAGTTCTGGGAAGGAATTGACTTAAAGTAATATTATATTTTCTGAAACCAGAGTGCTGCATAAATCATTGATCAGGACAATCATCTTGGATAGTATTTTAAAGGCCTCTGAGATAACGGATCAGTATTTAAGGTACTTTGTTAGTTTTTAATATCTTCAGCATTTGTCACTTATGGGAGCAATTTTAAACGAAAACACTATTCTCTAAGCTTTTCTAAAATGGAATTTGTCAACTTAGACATCAAATAAGAAAAGTAGCCTTCAGAACAACATATGATTTTTTTTTTCTTTTGGCAATATTAAATTTGTTATATCATCTTTTCAATAAAATAATCAATAAAATGTGGTTTATGCAAATGCTAGAGGATCCATTATTAATTCTCCATGGCATTATCAGAGAACCATGCAAGTATGACTAGAGTGAGGTCTGGAGCACATGGCACTGGAAGAGGCTTTGTAATCTGTGCCAACCCCTTCACATTAAAGATAAAACTACACATGTTGAAGAGTAGGGGGAAATCCACAGTTTAAATTTTTAATTGTACTAGGTAGGTATCACACATTCTATCATGTTCATTTCATTTGCAACTTCACCTAATATTCTCAACCACCCCACGAGATAGGCAGAACTATTCCCATTCAGTAGTTCAGCCCACTGAGTCTCATAAGTTAAGTTAAATAATGAGCTATAGATTACATAGTTGGTGTGGCAGAGCTATGCTTTGGACAAAGGTCTGTTCTCTTTACCCATCTCAGCCTCTACAGCTGCTGAGCTGCCAAATCAGTCGATAAATCCTTTTGTGTAAATTTAGTCTCTAGTATTTCTCTCAACTCTGATCCTCTTCCCCATCCCACAGATACTATATTGGTTGAGAATCTTATCATCTCTTCCTAGACTCTTATAGTAACTCCTAAATAGTTACAGGTCATTCTTTTTCTTTTCAGTCTCTCACCACTCTTTGGGGACTCATTCATGCCAGGCCAAATTGCCTGCTCCCCTCCAAAGAAGGAGAAGCAGACCCAGATCTGCTTAAGGGTCTTCCAGGTGCTCAGACTGAGGTTGCTAATTTCCGTTTCTACTAAAAGGACTGAAGGCTCCTTGGAGAAGTGTCTAATTCCATGTCTGGGTCAGGAAATGTATATGATGAGCCTTGAATATCTTGTGATACCAGACAGCAAGGATGCTAACAAAGATTACCAGGTTCCTATCAAAGGGACTCAGAACCACTTAACGAGACTCCCCCTGGCCAAAGATGGAACAAGTTCAGCATTAATACAGATAATTGCAATAGATTGAATCATATTTTAAACTCATGAGTTCATAATGATACCAAAAACAATGGTAACACAAACCATTAATCTCCATTGGAGGATACTTATAAACCAACACATTATTTTGAAAATTAATAGATAAATAGGATTAAGTATTCTTGATTGATTGATTGAACTTATTTTTCCCTTTATGTTATGAGATATATGACTGGATGACCAAATATTAAATGGTGGGATGACTGACTATCTCTATACAAGTATTCCAGCTAATAAATAAAGACAATATCGTAGAAATAGAATATCACCATATGGCATGACCTAATGAGTTAATGGATCTCGGCACTGACCATCAGTGGCTGCCAGCATTATGAAATGTAACATAGCCAGATATATATCTCTTAATGGAAGACCACACCATTCTATATAAAATAGTTTTGCAACATTGAAAGGAAACTACATCTGATGAGGCCTCCACATCTAATAAGTACGTCACAGGAAATATAGAGGACCCAGGCAGATGTTAAATAACATCATAGGAATGAAATCAGCAAATTCCAGGCTATAGAAAGCTCTATGGGACAACCTGGTTTTTTTTCAATAAATAAATTGCAAGGAAAAAAAGAGCGAGATTGAGAGAAAGACGAGGGGCACGATTTATAGACTAAAAAGAGATATAGTAGACATGTCAACCAATCACAATTGTGGACCTTATTTGGATTCTGAATCAAACCAAAACTATAAAAATAAATGATGATATTTATGAGACAATTTTGAATTTAATCATTGGCTACATATTTGACGATATGAAGGTATTTTTATTTTCAGCATGATAATGATATAGCCCTTATGTTTTCAACAAAAGTCCTTTTCTTTTAGAGATACATACTGTTATATTTATATAAGAAATGCTATGATGCCTAGGATAGGGTTTTTATAGAAAAAAATTATGGTGAGCTAATTCTTACAACTGAGCAGAGGGAACACAGGGGTTCATTATAGTATTCTCTCCCATTTTGTAGATTTTCCATTATATAAAAGGTGTTAAATTTTCCATTATAAAAAAATTTGTAGAAAGAATCTTCCAAAACTCCCTATTTCTTACAGAAACAAGCCCAAACTCTTTAGCAAGTAGCTCAAGCTCTGAATTAGAGGCAGAACAACAAAAAAAGAGGTACTGGTAATCATGGTGCGAGAGGCTAGAGAGGCATATGGGTCATCCTTGCCTGGGAAGTCTTCCCCAGACGGAAACACCTGCCACATATTGTCAGGCCTTTGCCCATGCCAGTTCCTCATTCTAGACCATGATTCTCTGCCACCAACATTCTCTTCATCCTGTGAGCTCAATTTCCTCTGGAAGTTGTTTGCCTATGTTGGCCCTATTAGATTTTGGCCTTTGGAGAGCAGGGATCCAGTCTAAATTTCATATCCCTCCATCGCATGTATGACAGCATACACTGTGGGTGCTCAGTACTTGTTGAATTTATACTAAAGTAACTGAGGCTTAAAGATGTGGACCCTGAGGCCTCCCAGCTTATGAGGGGCTGAACTGAAACTAAAAATCTCAGGTATATAGGAATATAAGTCCCCTGAGTCTCCAAAACCCCTTCGGCATTGTGTACCACACTCCTCCCCTTGAGAGAGTCAGGATTTAAGATTCATAGTCTCTGAGAGAAGTAACACGTTCACTTAGAGTCGCTAAAAGTTGTTTCTCTAATGCCATGGCCATGCAGTGGCCTACAGGACAAATGATTTTTGATAGTGGACAGTGGCCTGGGAGCTAGGATACCACGTAGATAAGGAGTTGCACAGTGAGAGGCACTGGACACCAAAAGCCTCCCCCCACCCACCCCCCAGGGAAGCACAGAAAGGAGAGGAGATCCGTTTAGCCTCCTTCATATGAACACACCTCAGCACATGAAATTGGGAAAGGGACTGTCATCACTTTCCAGACAAGCTTACTGTCTTTGGGCAACCACCCTTACCTACCCATCTTTATGAAATAAAATTTCACTCAAGATAAGTGAGTCCAGTAAAAATTGCCTTTTAAAAGATCCACAGGTAGAGGAATTTAAAAAGGAAGTGTGTTCTCCTGGTAGAAAGCAAAAACCTTCTCCTGTCTTCTAAGGTACCCAGCAGCAGAGGCTGCCAGTAAGTAAATGACCTGTCCCTAAACATTACCCTCCCCCAAACTGCTGTGAACCCCTTGCTCCCTGGAACTATGCCAACTTGCTAAGCTTAGAATAAATATAGATTAGCTATTGTCTTAGTTTGAAATCAAGGTTTCAACAAGGCCATGCTCCCTCCCAAGCCAGGAGGAGAGAAGCCTTCCTTACTTCCCATAACCACAGGCGTTACTTGGCTTTTGGAAGCAATAACTCCAGTCTCTGCCTGTCTTCACATGGCCTTCCTCCCCCTGAGTCTGTCTACACTTAGATTCCCTGTTTACAAGGACACTAGTCATCCAGTCATAGGGGATTAGTGCTCACCCTAACTCAGTAGGATCTCCTCTTAACTTGATTACATCGACACAGTCACAGGTGCTAGGGGTTACGGCTCCAGCATATCTTTCTATGGGGACACAATTCAACTCATACCAACTATATTATTTTCACATCTAAGCCATGTTCATGAAAGACCCTTCCCCACTGATAACAGAAGCAGTGAATAACTTCATCAATTATAAGTTACTTTCATTCAAGATTGCAGCTGCTACATATCACCTCAAGTATTTTTTTTCTAATTTGTTCACTTATTTACTTGTTTATTGATTGATTGCTCTTGTAGAAGGCTGGTTGAGACTGTCTAAATCAGGTATTTCTCAGCCAGAGTGCTATGGGCATTTGAAGGGGAATTTTAAAAGGGGAAGACCAAGTAACACTAGAAAGAATGTCTTTTTCAGGGAAAATTAACATTCATTTTGTGAAATATCTAAAATTCAACTGTCCTGCCCATAGAAAAGCAGGATATTCTATACATTTAGCAGCTATAATCATATATACCCATGTCTTCTGATTAGTAACGAGGATGTTTATTAGGTAGAATATGGATATTTATTTGGTTTTGTAGCTACTGTTCAATTTTTTTTTAATTTTTAGAATCATATAGCTTTCCTTATAAGTCAGAGTGAATATCAACATGTGAAATTCTTTTCCCTGGAAAAAATATAATTTCACCTAGAGAAGGTTTAATTACTTAGTTTTGTGTATATAGGCAAGAGAAATATTCTAAGAAAAGTGAGAGGTCTACTGTCTAAAGTTTTATTGATTTGAGTTATTCTTAAAGGGATAAAAAATTTTAAAGCTCTGATACTAAAAACAATGATCCTTGATGAGAACTGAGTTCATGCTGAGATAAAAAAAATTACAAAGCAAGAGAACAGCCTCATTATATTTTTAAATCCCTGGGAGAGCCATTGTTTTGCCAAAGCAATGTGGTAAGACAGCCTGGGACCCAACACCAGTGCCCAGGAGACTGGGAGTAAAGAGCTTTAGAAGCTTTGATTTTTTTTCTAAAACAATTAAGATTAAAGGAGTTAATCAGGAAATCTGAGGTTATATAAGGGGTGAGCAGGTCAACCAGCTCATGTATCTAGTTTAGGGCACACGTTTGAGATGACCAAACTTTTCCATGGAAGATTGTACTTTATGATAATTGTTCCAGAATGAAAGAAGTAACAAGAAACATTAAAGTTTGAAAAGTGATCCCCACCGCCCCTGATATCTGAGAACATCCTGGCCTCTCCAGAGACATCTGACGGAGGAAAGCAGATGAGCCAGCTGGGGCTTGAACCCTGAAGGGTCCAACAGGAAGAGGAAGGAAAGTGGGTCATGTTTGGTGAAGCAACTTGTCAAGTTAAGCTGGCCAGTGTGGAGGCTGCCACCTCTACTGTGGCTGGTCTGGCCACCTCAAGACCACCTCTCCAAACATGGCATTCTTACTGCTTGAGACTTTACGTGGCACTGAAGTCAGAAATTAGAGGTAGATCTGGAATATATCCTCTGAAGCTCTAAGGCTCAATACCCACAATAAATTCTCGAAATTAGTAGGGAGAAATCATTCACTATTTGAGCAAGAACCACCCCCAGAAAAAACAAAAGCCTTCTTAGATGGTATGTGAAGGGACAGACGTTTTAGGGAAAAGACTCAACTTCTTGATTTAATCAGGGTTGGGTTTCTAGGAAGGCACAGAAAACATGAACTAGAGAGTCAAAGTTCATTAACAGGTACCAGTTGATACCTCCTTAAGTCTTTGCTAGTCAAAGTGACATCATTTATCTTTCTGATGCTGTGCCTTTTCTGGTCAAACGTTAGTGACAGCAGCTTGGATTTGAAAGGGCACGCCTGTACTTTGCAAAGCACTTAGGGCAAGTTTTTTGACAATCCATATTTGACCTGTGTTTGATTAAATAATGCCCAACCAAAAATAAATTATGCTGTTTTGAAGTTACACAGCGAGCAATGTGTAGCTGGGACCTCACTGTAAGTTCAGTGGTTCTCCCTGCTCATTTCCTTTTCTTTTGTGATGCTGATGGCCCATTCCATCACCATGTTCAGAAAACAGGAACAAACCCCTCTGTACCTTTAGGAGAGCCATGTCCGCTGGTTGCGATGACAATGAATAAGTAACAGGCACCAGATCCCCATCTGCAATGGGAATGATGGCTCTCATCGCCCAGACTCCGAAATGTGGGAATTATATATGTGTATGTGTTTTCTTGACTTTATTTTTATAAAAATATACTTTTCTTTAGCATCAGACTTAAGCAACACTTGAGTTTTCTTTTTGATGAGGAATTTGGCAGAGCATAGATGGTTAGCTATGAGCTATATAAATCCAGGAAACCTGATTAACAGTTAGATCAAAATTCATCTAAGAAGTGATGTTTAAGCCCTGGTGGATAAAGTATCCTCCTAAAAGCATTAGCAGTTTGACTTTAAATGGGACATTGAATTAATTCAATCTATGCTTCCTTGCTACACAGCATCGTTTCAAAGTATAAATTCAATTTATGGTATGGGAAATGGATATGAGACGCATAAGCTTGCCTTGATTTTACTCAAGATGATGGATTCAATGTTCTGGTAAATAAAATATTCCAAACAGCTAAGTGGTCTCTATATAATGTAGGTTGGTGCTTTTTACAAATAGACAAACACACACACACACACACACACACACACACACACAACATATTTAAAACTATATTTAACATTGATAGAAAGTTATATGCTGGTAAGTTATATGCTTCCATTTGTCATTTGCTAAATAAGAGTATTATAATAAATGAGATGAGCTTTTTATCTGCTCTTCATGATCTAAAACAGATTTTTAACCACAGGTCTACCAAAATGTAGATGATCCATAAATGAGCACCATGAAACACCTAAAGCTGTATCCAACATTGCTTGTGTGTGCTTATGTGCCTTTTTTTCCCCTTGGGAGAGGATCCATAGATTGTATCCATACTTGAATTCTGGGTCCCCAATAAGGTTAAGAACATCTAACATTCATTCTGCAATTAATATGACCCTGAAATGATTTACTCTTCCTTTGAAAATTCATAAGTCTCCTCGGGATGATCTGGTGTTTGAGAGTGTCCTTATACTAACAATAGTACTGGCTCAAGTTCACTGGGGCCATGGCTTTCCACCTACCCATAGCTCCGGCATGCATTCATCTCACCCTCGCATCACCCACAAAGGTAGAGATTGTCCTTTCAAGCTACAGATAAGGAAATGGGGGTGCAGAATGAGGCAGTCAGTGAGAGCCCTAGGAGTCAGTCATATGTGTTTTGACCTCCTGGTCTGGTGTTCTTTCCACTATAGTCAGTTATGTAGAATGCCATAAAAGCTACCTTTGAATGCACACAAGCTCAGTATTTTGGAAGCCATTTATGTTAGCTAAAGTCTCCAAACTCTAAGACAAACCCCCCCAAAAAAAAACTGATCCAAAATTAATCAAACTAATGGCAACTATGAATTTCAATGTAAAAATGGAAAATACCGCCCTGCATACAGTTCAGACCCCTGCTCCTTAAATTCTAATAAAAACATTTGAATAGCACCTTGGGGGTTCCACAGAGCTTTCAGGTACAAAGTAACACTCAGTCCTCGCAAGCTCTTGGCAGTCAGTACCCCATTTTGCAGATAAGGAAAAGTGAGACTCTTAGAAGTGAAGTGACATGTCCAAAACCCAGAGAAAGGGGCAGAGCCAGAACTCAGTGCCCATCCCAAATTTGCACCTGTTCATTATACCCCAACTGTCTCTATAGTGTTCTTAGGGCATTGCAAGCAGAAGAATTTCACAGGCTAGGAAATATGTTGTCATGTGAGACCATTTTCGTAGACTCATGCATTGGAGAGGGAGCTGTGTGCAAAAGCAATTCCATAGTAAGATAAACAGTTATTCCCTGGAGTCTAGATTTGAAGAAGTTTTCTAAAAGTTCAGAATCTTCCTCCATACCAAGCAAACGGCAAATACATTTCTGACCAGCTCCGAGACTAGAAATCCTCCAGAATTCTGGAGGAAAACTACCTACACTGAAATCCTCCCAAGTTCTAAATGCAGCCCACAAATTTTTATAAAAACTGTTTGGTGGACTCGTATTTTTTTTTCTTTCTAGAATAATACATAGCCTACTTCAAAGCAGGGGGACTACAAGAGAGATTCAGGACAAGAAAGACTATTGTTGCTTCCTGTGTCTTATTGGCTTTTTGTAAATTCTGTGTTAACCCAAACCCAATGATTATCCTATTATCTTATGCCAACATTAAACCTTTGTCCTAAGTGGTTCTATGACATTAAGTCGCTGGCAGAGGTATTTATATGACCAGGCAGTGCTGAAGGCACATTATAATGCACTTGGAGATGCATGATTTATGTCTTTTGATTTTCATTTCTAAAAGATTTTAAACTGGGCATAGATATATAAAATAATAGAGTGTTTTGTCAGTGCAAAGAAAAGAACGATTCAAGTTCAGCTAGTCTGATTCTACCACCACAGAGGAAGAGGAGCAGCTCAGACAAGTTCTCGTTCCAGAGCTGCAAAGAACTTGGGTTTGGGGCCCATGACCCTGCTTTTGAATTCCAAATTATTGAAGTCCAATAATTTGTCCAAACCCACAGAGCTATTGGCGCCCAAATTTGAACCCAGATCTCTCTGTCATTAGCCCCATGTTCTTTCTCTTATTCAGTGCTTCTTTTCTGGGCTTCAGTGTCTCAATCTGTAAAATATGATCGTGCGACAGACTATTTTAGGATTGTTGGATTCTAAGAGGTTAATCTACCCAGAATGATCCTGATACACAGGAGGTCTTCAATAAATAGTATTTCTCTTCCTACACTTTGTTCTGGTAATAGTTCTTATTTTGTTTGTTGGTTTGTTTGTTAGGTTGATTGACTAGGATTTTGTTTTGTTTTGCTAATATTTGGACCTCGCTCAGCTCTTTTTAAAATGCAGAAGCAAAAAGATGCCTCTAGATAAATGTGCCTGTATGACTTTAGAGGATAGGGAAAGCAGGAGTAATTTTTTGTTCTTCCGTTTGTGTCTGGAAAGAAGAGCTGCTGGGCAGGGAGTGGGGTGGTGCTGTCCCGCATCCAGGGAAAATGTGTGGGGTTGCCAGGTGTCTCTTTTAACTGTGCACCAAGACCTTGTGAATAACATCCCTTCGTAAAGCAGCTGCTGCCCTGTTGCTTTGGGGAGGAGCTGAGGCAAGACAACAACCAAGCTGCACCCTGACAGAGGTCTACAGTATTTCTGTGTGGCCTCCGTCACTGAAGGCAGGAAGCCTAGAGCACTGCCCAGGCATGGTAGAAAAGGTGGACAGAACCTCATCAGAATTAGTTGAAACGGGAAGGATTTCTTTGCCAGTAAATGAGAGCCTTCTTGCAGAAAGGCTTGGGGAAAACTACTCAGAAATATTAATTATGCATGCATGTATGTATGTGTGTGTGTATGTATTTAACTTCGCTCCCTAACCTGAAGGTTCTGGAGCCCTCTGCTTATAGATAATGAACTGTCAAATGATAATGAACTATCTAAACTTGCATCTAGACTGCTAGTTCCAGGAAAAATGGAAAGCATCTAGATAAGCAGGAGTGGTTGAAAAAGGTGGTGACTCTTAATCTCAGAAAGGCATTTTGATAGTTTCATTCAACAAACATTGACGCAGCACCTTCTTTGAACTGGGACTATACAAAATGATCGCAGCGTGGACTTCATCTTGAATGCACTAAGAGTCAGGTGGGAGATCAGGCTTACAAACAGATACTACAACGCAGCCTAATGGGCTCTAAATGGAGTGTAGTGGAAACCCAAAGCAGACAGGGTAACTATTTTGCCTGATGGAGAAGTGATATTCGAGTTAGTTTTTAAAGAGAAATAGTAAGTTGCCAAGCAAAGAAAAAGCGGAGATGGGGAACATCCTAGCCAAAGCATGTGCAAAGGCCTCAGGGTCCACACAGGGGGACTGTGAGGAATTCAAGAGGTGTGGCCATAGACAATGAGACCAGAAACCAGTCTTGGGGCCAAGGTGAACTATCTGGGCTCTGGACTGTGACAGTCAATGGGCTCAAGTCCTGGCTCTGCTACTTCTAGAATGTGACTCTGAACAACTCACTTAGTCACTCAGTACATATCTCAGGGTTGTTGTAAGAATCAAATCAAAATAGCCCTTAGCCCAATTCCAGGAATAGTAGTTCTCAGTAAATGTCAACTCTCAGTAGTATTTGAGGCAGCAATTGTCAATTTTACAATAAAGTCAATAACAGAAATCCTGTTCACATTAGACTTCTCAAGGGTCTTTTCTAAAGAAAAAAGATCTAGAACAGAGCTGTCCAATAAAACTTACTGTGATAATAGAAATGTTCTCTGTCTGCACCATCCAGTTCAGTAGCCATTAGCTCCGTCTGGCTATTGAGCATTTGAAATATGACTAGTGCAACTGAAAAACTGCTACTTTAATTTTATTTAATTTAAATAGCTACAAATGCCTTGTGGCTACTATGTTAGGTGGTGGACATCTCGAGTCATGGAATCATAAAATGTTTAAATTATAAGAGACCCCAGAGAAATTGATATAAACGTCCCTCATCCTTCCCCATCACTGCCATTCTACAAATGTGGAAATGGTCACATGGTTAATGATAGACCTAGCGCTAAAGCCCAGCAGGCCTTTGGCTCTGTGGGCAAGGTTCTTATTATCCTGAAGTCTGGTTGGATTATCCTTTTGACTTTAGAAAGTTCCCATTGCCCAACAATCATAGGTTCCTTTGGCCACCTCTGCTTTCCCTACCATGCACATTTCCGCTTTTTTTATTTCTGATACACATGCTGTGTCCAGTAGGGCCCAAATAATCCATAACGCATTGACAGATACTTCAGTTCCTGGTTTTGACAAATGCTAATGGGGAACATTATGTATTGGCAACAGCTCATTTAGTACAAAATGTCCAGCACAATTGTTTTCATGACTAGTACTTTTTTGTTGTTATACTATCATTTTTTGTTATTTTGCCTGCGTGTTAAACCAAAGTGTCAACAAAAATACAGACTGTCTTATACAATTTAAAAAACAGGTGCCCAAATTCTTTATCATTGGAAATTTGAGATTACTGAACCATTTGGCAGCGTCATTGGTTAAAGAAAGAAGATCAGGCGCAGACCCAAGTCTTTGCAACAACCAGTGTAATTCGTTATCCTTGAACTCAACCGCAAATATGCTGAGGGGACTGTTATGGTACCCAATCGACAAATGCAGCTCTTCCCTTTTTCTGCCAACAGAAGCTTCAGGCTTTATCTGTGGCAGACCCTCATTAGGAATGGCATGTGGGGTCAGGGAACTGAGCTGCAGGTTTGCTGCCTCAGTCTCCTTTTCTGAGACAGGGCTGTGGGTGTGGAAGGAGCAGGGTGAATAGCTAAGGGAAGTAGGGACAGGTCAGTTAGCTATTCACAGTACACACAGTGGTCTTCTATGAAGTGAAGGGCATACTTAACTCTTGCCCTCCCAAGCATTTCTCATCACTCCCTGCCTAAAGGATAGCATTCACAATCTTGGACATGGTCTTAACCTGGCTTGCATGTTTGCTGAGCTCATATAGGTCTCCATGCTCCAGACACACTGTCCACTGCAGTTCCTTGAACATTCCAGCAGGCCCTCCTTTCAGCCTAGACTGTGTTTTTCATAGTCAGCTTAGCTAACTCTTATTCATCCTTTAGATCTCCTATAAATGTTAGTCCCTCCAATATACATTCTCTGACCTCTACTCTAAAAAGTAAGTCAGCTCCTCTTAATACCCTGCAAATTACACACACACACACACACACACACACACACACACACGGTCTCATTGAATCTTTCCTTCATGTTTTCCTTATGATTCTTGTCATCGATTGAAATACCTTATTTTATGATGTTTAATATCTATTTTCTTAGATTATAGATTCTGTGAGGGTAGGGATTATATCTGTTTTATTTATCCTATTCCTAGGATCTAGTCCAGTCTCAGACACTTAGTAGGAGCTTAGAAAATATCTGTTGAATTCAAACAAACACAAAGAAAAATGTATCATGGGTAGGGACAAGTTTATTTAGCAACAAAACACAAAGAATAATTTTTTGTTGAGTGAGGGAATGAATGAATGACCTGACCTGTCCTCCTGAGGTCTCTTGGTTAGTTTCTACTTCTCTGGGAAGTTTAGGAGTAGTCTTGTCAGACCATTTAGGACATAAAGAGGGAATAGGGTGGCAAATAAAGCAACATGATGAGTGAATTTGTGATTGCCTTGTAAACATGACTTTGAAGAAAGTCAATATTGAACATTTAGGCAAAATTAGCTTTAACTCACACATCTCGCCCCCCAGATACCAGGGTCAAGACAATTTTCCTTAACTCTGCAGTTCACCTTGCATGGGTGGACATTGTACTGAAGTCATTTCTCACCTGATAGATTGTGGGTAGAAAATATTTTAATAAACCTTATTTTATGTAAGAGAAAAAAATTGTGATTGAAAAAATCATTCCTTATTTATCTGACTTTTGTGCAGATGGGTCTTCAAAAGGGCCTTTGCTGAACCAGAAGGTGGGTACAGAGATGCATAAGAAGAGAGTTGGTGGGGAGGGGAGATCTGGGGTACAGATGGATTGGAATTGGTGGGTTTCAGAGGCTGCCTGAGCAAGTGGAGGCCCCATGGGCTGACCTTCCTGTGGAAGAAAGGGGAACACTGATAATAGTGGGGGTTTTCATTGACTTATATGCCATTAACTTTCTTCTACTTACCCTCCCCTATTCTCCACCATGAAATCTCAGTAAAATCCTTTACTAATACCTTGGAGTGTAGGGTTTCCCTTTGGATAGCTGTGGAGTGTGAACAGTTTTGTTCTAAGATTAACAAGCAAAAGCTGCCACATTTGCAATAATCAGAACAATTAAAACAATCACAAAAACATGATCATGTAATGGAAAGGACACTTCACTTCCATGGTATTCTTTCTAAAACCCCAAAACTCCAGACCAATGAGAAAATCATCAGACTAACCCAGATAGAGGACATTCTACTGGACACCTGACCAGTATTCCTGAAGATTGTCAAGATGATGAAATACAAAGAAAGACTGAGAAACTGTCACAGATCAGAGGAGAGGAAAGAGACATGAAAACTGGAAGCAATGTGGTACCTGAATGAGATCCTGGAACAGAAAATGGACATCAATGGAAAAAATGATGAAATCCAAAAGGGTCTCATTAATAATAACTTAACTAAATTTAAAAGTTTAATTAATAGTAAGGTACCAATGATAACTTCTTAGTTATGACAAAAGTAAGTTATTAACAGTGGGGGAAACTGGATGGAGGGTATATGACAACTCTGTACTATCTCTGGAATTTTTCTGTAAATCTAAAATTATTCCAAAATACACAGTTTATAATAACTAAAATAGCCAATGTTTATTATAAATCTAAAATTATTCCAAAATAAACAGTTTATTTAAAGATAAAGCCTCAAAACTAAAATAGTCACTGGTGGCTTTTTGTTAAACTAGTAGGGGAAGCAAGTAAAATAATGACTAACGACGTTTTTAAAAGTTTATTTAAACAAACTAATCACAAAAAGGGAAACTTAAGCTTCCTGCTGAGCAGACAGTGACATTTATTGTCACCAAAGTGCCTTGATCTTTGGCTCCTATTTCAGCACAGTTGTTGCTGTTAAAGAAAAAGTCATTCTGATGCCTGTTAAAATGGTAAGGAAGATTTTATTCCAGACTCTTGCAATAGGTGTGAAGACCATCACATAAAGGAGAGAGATGGGGCTCAACTCTGAATCCAACTAGGACATGTGGGAATTTACAGCTAAGGTCAGGGTGAGGGTGGGGTCAATTGATGGAAAATCAGGAAGAAGGGAGAGAAATCAAGGGTATAAGGAGTCTTGCCAAACCAACTTAACAGAAATCTTGCTGAAAGCAGGCCAAAGACTACACATCAAAGGTGGGGAATGAGGAACTTGGTCAGGTATCAAAGGTGATCAGAAATCAAGGGGAGGGGAATTCTCACTAACCTGACTTGGCAGGATTCTTGCTAAGAATGGGCTGGGCAGGCAAAAGACAGGATGTGGAGGGGGAGAAGGGGACCTCAAGGTCGAGGCCTAGAAGAGGACTCATAGGAACCTCACAAAAGTTTGGTTAAGGAGAGTCTTTATCATCACCAGTCATACTAATACCATCTGATTCCATTTGGAGAGGCATCTATACCACCAGCACTCCTGTTGCTTGACTTCTATCCAGATTATTTGGTTGCATCTGTAATCTTGGCATGCTATAGCCTAGGGGCAGATTCCACCTGTGATTTCACATCCAGCATCTGGATCTTGGCCACTGGCACTGCCGGGTTAATGTTATATGAGCCAATTTCCTCCCAAATTAATAGGCTGGTGGGTCTGGAGACAGCAAGCTTTGAGAATTTAGCGTGTAATTTTGCAGATGGTTTGGTACCTACAACCCCCCCAGGCAGTTTTTTCCCCACAGCAGGAGTCCTTTATTGCAGTCAAAAGATGCTTGTGCAGGTGTAAGAACTTTACACATAGTGCAAACGCAAATCCCATAAACCTGCCAGGTTAGGTGAAGAAGATGAACTACATGAGGGCTCTATTTCCCCATCCAGCACTTTTGTTCACATTAACGTATCCATGTGTGCAGGGCTTTGCAAAAATTGATAAACTCTGTCTCCACTTTGCATTCCTCTTGGTGTAGAATGTCATGGTTGTTTGTCAATTGGGTAGGTCCTGGAGTAATGTTCTCCATGTAAAGCCAAGTGATAAAATAGGGACAGCCAGGCAATTTCAAGCAGAACCAGTTTTGGTTTCTGGCCTGTATTCTAACCTAAAATTATCTTCACAGTAGCCCCATTGCTCCACCTGTCTTTGGCTGTGGGGCACCTCAGAGCTCCATCTGCAGCGAGAGAGACTGTGTCATAGGGAGCATTTAAGGGGACAGCTTGTGGGGGATGGCTGACGGAGGTTGACATTGGCACATGGGCTGAATTGATGAAAACTTAAATTCAAAGTTGTACCTTTTTTTTTTGGTTTCAATTGCAAAAAAAAGAAAAATTTCATAAGTTAACACATTCTCACTCTCCCAACTCCTTAAATAAATTCTGAAAGGGCATGAAAGGAGCTCATAAAATCTAACCAAATTCATGTCTACCTATAAGGCCCTCTTGTTCTGCTGTTATTTAACTTGTGGTTTTTCCTTGGGGAATATCTTAATATACGGAGAAGGTGCAGCAGTGGCTAGAATATTGGGCAAAATGTAAACATTATTAAGCAACACACTGACAGATTGTGGGCTAATCCCCCAATGCTTTAGTAGTTACTTAAATATCCCACCAGCTCAGTGGATAAAGCAGCAAACACAGGATTCTGATGTCTTAGGAAAGGCTGGCAAGGAAATGTAGGTGGTTCATCATTTCTGAAGACTTCACAGGGTTTTTTTTCCCCCCTTCCTTTTATTTTCCTTTTTGCAAAACTCTAATTTTATTGCCATCACCTAACCAGCTTTCAAAATAAAATGAATGTATATCTATGACTTCATTTCTTTTCAGCTGTTTGTAATATTTAAGGACAAGCCAACCATGATTTATTTATAGAATTTAATCCCATTTTGTTTTCTCTATTTTGTCTCCTAGAAAGCAGAGGAAAAAACTCTAAATATATCAGAAAAATTAGACATTGAACTTTACTTTCCCCCAAATGCTACAAATAAAATTAGAGCATTTGTCTCAAAAAAAATTAAGGAAAACAATACTGCATCATTTGGAAATCAGATTACCGAGACATCAGGTCTAGATAATTAAGTTTGTATAGGTCAGGAAATAAGAAAGTCGATTTATTCTGGTGTGATGCTTCACCCTAAATGCAGGTGTTGTATTCTGTAATAAGGCTTTTGTGCTTGCTGAATTCCATGCCATCTCAACCTCAAATGAGTTTTGAAATTTTTACATGTCATACCTTAAAATTTGTTAGTGTGCAGAGAAGAAGGAAAAGGAGGGGAAAATAATACTGGCACTTCAATGAACTGAAACAGTCATTAATTGTGAAACCAGCTGCCATCCCCTTTGATGTGGTTCTGCCAGCTGCACAGAGTAAAAGCAGTTTAGGATCAGTTGTTTATTGTGCTGTCTTTTGCTAATTTTTCATCCTTTTTTTTTTTTCCAGAACAAAAGGAGTTTTTCCTTTTGATCATTTACTTCTGTCTCCCCATTACTCAAAGGTAGCAAAATACATGATTTAATTTCATTGAATAGAATTAAACCAAGCTTAAGTTTGGGAAGGTGTCGAAGTCGTATCCTAGAAATACCGTCAGATCAGTACCATCTTCGGTTTCTGCTCGTTCTGAAAGTAGTGGTGCTTTCCCATATCCAGTGCATTCTGTGATTGCATTGAGAATATCTCCAGATACATGAGTAAAATCATGATGTTTGACACTTTGTGTCATTCCGATGTCACTGCCCCATACCAGAGCATTTAACCTGAGACTCTGGGGATAGAACTTGGATGTTGGTTAATTTTGTAACATCACTATATGGTTTTCATGGACAATTCAGGAGTGAAGACTACAGCTGTAAAAATATTTCTTCGTAAAAGGAGACAAAAAGAAATGCCATGAAAGACAATAATAGGTTATTAGGAGCTGGTTTGCCAAAGTTGCTCATGTTCAAAAATAGAAATAACCTTCCAGCTAGAGAACCAGACTAGACTGAATACAGGCACTCAGGAAATCGTGCTTTGGCTGCCACTGTCTCCTTGTAGGTAGATATTGTCAAGGTAGCCACGGTGTATGCACAGGACTTCTCTGGTGACAAGGGAGAGAGTGAAGAAGAGCAACTGAAATCTCCCTGCTGTCTGTCTCACTTTCAGGACTGCCCAGAGGGAGCCAAGCTCACCGGCCCCTTGTGGCTGTGTTGTGGGATCCAGGGGCCCTTCCTGGCTGTTAGGTTGCTTCAAGAGAGGTTTGCAGACATTCAGAGAGGAAAGCACAAATGTAAACTCTGACTTCCCATGCAAGAAGGGACTTACATTCAGGGAGTATATAGCACAGCGCCCAGAATATTGTATCATCCACGTTGCTGACATGCAAGCACCAAATCTGAATGCATTTGCCACCCCTGTTTTACCCAGCATGTGTGTCTTGCCTTCCACACTCCCACAGTGGTCCTCCACAGCCGGAGGAGGACAGAGAGGGCAGACGGCTTCACATTTCACCACAATAGCTAAAGTGCCTATCTTGCTTGTAAAAACAGTCCATGTCTCAAGAGGAATGATACATTTTCTCCGGCACCTGGTCTGGTGGCACAGCTCTGAGAGTGTTTCCTTTCTTCACGGGGCAGGGAACAACAAAGAAAATAAAGGCCAAAAGGCTGGATGGTAGCGTGATAGAACCAAATACCTTGTGAGAAGGAGATGCCTTTGTTCCTCTTCCAGCAGGGCAGCCTGGCTGCTCCGTCTCTCCCGGGCACTGCTCAGCACCTTGCTCTCAGGCCTCAGGCAACAAGAGAGTGGCCAGAGAGCAGCAGGTTTGGTTTCCCGCTGTGTTTGAGATCATCGCGCACCACACTCTCATCTTGAGATCTGTGGGCTGAGCTCCCAGGGCCGATTACAGGAGCCAAGGACATGTGGATGCAACCTTCCTTTATTGTCCACGTCATTGGCTACTCAGAGAACAAGGCAGTTCACAGCCAGGGGACTAGCCCTGGAACTGGGGGAAGGGCCTTCAGGTCCACTCACCTGTAATCCAGGTGTGGGAGTGCTCTGAGTTAACGGCCATGGTCCTCACTCAAGAAATCAGAGGCCATGATTCCCTAAGCTGACGTTAAAAGTCACAGTATATGGATGGGAGGTACACAGCAGCTGAGGTGTCTGAGGAACCTGGTAGGTGAGACATTCCAGATCATTCTCTTCCAAGCCTAATTTGTGCCTTGATGCCAGCCTGGCCAGAGTAGGCACTGCAGAGGGTATTGTCCTTTTGTGTGACCTTGTCCCTCTTCTCAAGACTGAGGGGTTCTGGGCCACATCGGCCTAAGGGTTCACAGGCCAGCCACCAGAGCCTGTGGTGACAGGCGTAGCACACTTCCAGCACTTTTGTGGTGGCGCTGGAGTTGTGGAGGAACCTTAGCACACTAGCTTAGGGTGGAGGGAAAGGCTAGGCCTATAGAAAATAAAATTGTTCTCGCCCTTCTCTCACTTTCCAGTAATTCTAGATCAAGTAAAACATCAAATCTACCTGCCATGAGTATCTCTTTCATGGCCAGGCATTTGGATTACCTACTTTACAGATTTCCTTAGCGCATTTAAAACCCAGAGGCACTGTCTCCCCCACTGGCACATGTCTACCCAGGCTGCTCCCAACCTGTCAGCATGTGCTCAGGGCAGCCATTCAATTTTTATAGCATCATAAGCAAAACCTCACCAGGAACAAATGTTCTGCAGACAAACCTAGCTCTGTTTGCCAGAGCCAGAGATCAATACCTTGAAGTGAGAGGCCACAGAGAGCTGTGGGAGTCGTGCTGTAGGAGGCACAGGCCTCCCTGAAGTCCTGCCTGTGCTCCTTCCAAGTTCGGGGACTTGGAGTAAGTCACCCAACCTTTGGCCTTTGGGTTTCTCACCTGTGAAATGAAGCTACCTAGTCGAGTGGAGAACAGAAAGAGACCTAAGGACTAAGTACTGAGCATTTGGGGCAAGTGGCTTACTACATACATCTCATCGATCCTCAGACACGCGCCTTTTTTTCTCCTTACATTTACCACCTCTGAAACTGGATACATCTCACAGGCAATGGCGTATTCTAGTTTATTGGCACTATTTGCCAGACTCCTAATGGCACACAAAATAATGTGCGTCTGATGGTCACTACTTTTAGGTCATGTTTCTGAGCTGAGCTTGTTTATCTGGAAATGAAGTAGTTGAGTGAGGGAACTCTGCTTTACTGAATTGTCCATCCGAGGGCCTTCCTCCACAGGCGATGTTAACGAGGAGCTGGCTTAACCTTTTCACGGCCATACCCCTGAGCCTCATTTTCTCCCAGGCTGGTCTAGACTCTTCTTTCCAGGAGAAAGTCCTCCAGGTCTCTGAGAAGTTCAGGTATAGAAACACATTCTTCCTGCAACACCAACTAGCTGTACGGTGACAGTCCCTGCCAGGACCAGAGCACAGCCACAAGCATAATGATTTTGTGTCCCAGGGACTTCTTTATTCACTTATAGCTCCTTGAGGCCACTGGTAGTGGGGCCCTGGCTGGGGTTATGCAGGGGCACCAGCATATGTGTCCCTCTCTCTGCACAGGGCAGAGGGTGACAACACTGAAATTCCTGATTCATTCCTGGTGCCGCAATACTTCACCATCTTCCTAAGGAGCTGCAGAGACTGAGGGAGGATGAGCTATAGGCTGTGAGTGACTCATGGCTCTTCCACTATTTTTCCTCCCTTTACGTTTTCAGCTTTGGCCCTGGAGAGTTCACCTTTTTCATTAGAATCAGTGCCTGGAAATTTGTGGGTGCTGAATTATACTTTCCTTTGGCTTTCCTCTCCCTCTTAACCCTTCACCTTCCAGTTCAGCAATCCTCCAAGACCTAGTTTATGATTTTTATTCTTTATGTCTTTAATGACTTCCCAGCTGTTTCTGTTCATCTTTCTCTTCAGAGGCTGTCTGGGCCATTAAGAATTAAGCAGTTAGTATGACTTATTATTATCTTCTGTCCTGTTGGAGAAACCATTCCCCAGTCACCTGAGATCAGTAGAGGGACCTGAGAGCCCCTCTGAGTTCCATGCCTCCTACACTCTATTGAATATAATGGCCTGAAAATGTAAACCTCCTTATATTATACACCAAAGCTGTATGTAATGAAACAATAACTTAATGAGTTGGAGCAGGACTTGCCAAGCTCTGTCATGCCTTGGCACATAGGAAATGATCATATTTGCACAGCACACTGGGGTTGACAAAAGAGAGTGCCCAGGGCCAGTGGCCCAGCTGCCCCAAAGGCTAAGGGGCTCCATGTCTACAGACACACGTGTAACCTATTCCTGGCACTGCATTGGGAAGCCTCACATACAGAGTTGTCCTGTTAGCAAAGAAGTAGGACTTGCTTGTAGGAGTAGAAAAAACGAATCACAATGCATCATATGTGTACCAGAAAGTTCTCCATTAATTGGGAACATTATTTTGAGTACTAACAGGGCTTCATTAGGATTCTAGATCAACAAAACAGAAAGCATGAAGTGGAAGAATAGCTAGTGCACATAGTGTTGTTAGTGCTTTACATGGCCACCAGGGAAGAACCCCCGTCTCATTAAGAGTAGGGGTCCTATCCAGCCCTCAGCCTATTTTTGTTCAATTTGTGAATTAAAATGGTTTTTTACATTCTTGAAAGGTTGTTAAAGAAAAAAAAGAATACACAAAGAAGAATATGCAATTGAGACCATATGTGGCTCTAAAGCCTAAAATACTACCTGGTCCCTACAGAAAAAGTTTGCCAACTCCTGTCATAGAGGATGGCAAGAGGCAACGAGACTCCAAAAAACATCCGAAGGCCATGCGTAAGTGGCAGGAAGAAGACTGGCTTGCCAGAACTCCGTAGTTGCTGAAAGTAGACAATGGAACTCAATGGAGAAGAGCAAGACAATTGTCATTTACAGCGCAGCAGACAGCAGGTGCGTTATATGGTAGGGCTGGTTCCTCTGCCACTAAATCCAACAGGACACGATGGGCCCAGATGCTGCCTATGTAGGCAGCTCTGCTGCAGCTGAGGAATCCAGGACCAAGGGCTCAGCACCTTTTACAGCAAGTAGTGAACAAGCCAGGCTCCCCCTGGGGAGCTAGTAGTCAGATGGCAGTCACTTTGTGTCACTTTGCTCCACTTCATTGGCTGTGTGACTAGCCATAGAAATGGCTCGGCATCAGAGGACAAACTGCAAGGTAGGCCTTGCAGTTTGGCACACTCAGCAAGGAAGTACATAGATGCTTGGGCCTATGGCAGACTACCTTTCCTAATAATGGATTGTCCCTTTCATCCTCACCACAATCCTCTGAAGTAGATATGACTACTGTCACATTTTACAGATGAAGAAACCCAGGCTCAGAGGAAGGAAAGTAACAAAGTAACTAGCCCAAGGTCAAAAGTAACTTGCCCAAGGTTGCATGGCTCATAGGTGGTATGAGTAGTGATTTAACCCTGAGCAGGCTAAATGCAAAGCTCAAACAACATACTATTGCCTCATTTCATTCCGCAAGAAGCCAAGAACCATAAGAACTCAACTTAAATTATATACTGATAAAAGAATTCATTGTTTTGCCTTCTTCCTTTAATAGCAATAATGCTAACAGATGGTATTTTACAATGCATGAGGCCTGCCATGCATAATCCATTTAAAGATTTACATACGTTTAGACGCCTGCAAAATTTTTGCCAAAAACTTTCCTGGTAAAAAATAGATTTGGCTAGGTTTTACCTTCCCAGTTGTTTTGAAAGTTTCCCTTTGCAGTATGAAAGGCAAAACACAGATTTAATTACCCTTCTCTAGCTAATGTTCAAACTGCCTAATTACACTAAGAGCATTAATTGCAGATATTATGAACAGCAACTCAAAATAAAATATTCCCTCATTACTTATCCAGGCCCATCAATTAAACAAAGCCCAGACATCATCTTCCAAACCTTTTGCATTATTTGGTCTACATTTCCACAAACAAGTAACTGATTTGTGTGTACAGTGTGGAAGCAAGTGGGAAAAGATGTTGTGCTTGTGTGTGCCTGTGGGTAGAAACTAGCACACACAGCAGAGGAGGTTGTAGAACTGGGGTTGCGAGCACATGCAGATGAACTTCAGTGCCAACGCCAGGTCTAACAGAGGGTGTGAATGAAGGGAGCAGGGCTGTTGTATGTGATGTTTGGGCTGCAGGTAACTGAAATTTCTGAAATTGTTTAGGTAAAATGGGGAGAATTTAATGGAAGACGTTGGTCTTCCTTGTAATATCTAAAGGCAGACAGTCCAGACAAGTCTCTGGCAAGACCAGGAAATGTCTCAATAAGGAAGGCAGTGCTCTGCTCTCTGGAGTCATGGGGTCCCCTCACCCTGCTCTACTGCTCCAGGGCAATGTAATGTCACATTAACAAGCTGGGCTCCCTAGTCAGATGGCCAAATTCACATCCCTGCTCTGCCACTTCCGTTAGTCTCTCTTAGCCTCTTGACATTAAACACCTGAGTTTAGTTGATTCTATGACAATTAAGTGAGATAGTACCTGATACTTACTAAATGTTCAATATTTTGGGGGCTTCTCTTTCATGTTTGTTTCATTCTTTTTCTTCTACAAATTGGCTTCCCCTTCTTCTTTATGCACATAGGAAGATGCCCTGCCAATTTAAACATTAATTCTCACAGACTACCTGATGTCTCAGTCCCAAATACAATTTCCTGAAGGAAGGCATCTGACTGGGCCAGCTTGGGTCAATGGATCAAGTTCTACCCCCAGTCCAGTCAGCTATGGTGGGAGGACAGGGCCACTGTGTTTGGATGTGACTACAGGGGCCCATTCCTTTGTTAGTTCTTAGAAAATAAGTGACACAGAATTTTCAGAACACTTTTGCATCTACTATAAATAGTCATAGTTATAAATGACAGAGAGTGAGTGTTCTAGTAGTCCTATCTATAAATAGTAATTATATTAAGGAAAGGTGTGTATAAGTCAAGCCCTATGTTAAATCGTACATAAGAAGATCATGAAGTAAAATTATTTGTAAAGACTTCTTTTATATTCGAAATAATAGTTATACTAATATGCATTTTGTACATTAAAAGTTAAAATATTTGAGGTGTTATTTAAGCCAGGTTATGTCAAGGTCAGGAGATGAAATTGTGAAGTTTTAAAGTTTGCTGCTCAGTTAGCTTGATTACCATTTTAAGAAATTAACGTGACAGATTTTGCGTTGTTTTTTTGGTGTTCTATTATGGTAGATCGATTGAAAGAGATTACAGTCAGATACAAAGAAGCAGTCAGCACCTACTACCTCCAGGGATATTAAATGATCTTTGTTTTCCTTTCAATTATTTGAGACATAAACAGATCATCAGTATTCTGACTCTTGTCAGAGCTGTGTTTATTTCATTAATTCAGAAAAGAATCCATATCCGTTCAATTCAGTATTTACTGTGTGTCATGCAAGGCCTGGTGCCAGGCTCCATGAGTGAAGCCAGGAGAAGTAAAATGTGGTCTGTTCCCTTTGGCACCTCACTGTAGGAGGAAATGGCTGGTATGCAATGGACACATTCACGCTGCCATGAAAGTGATGTCCATGGATACACTGGGCATGTTCACACTGCCATATGTAGACAACCATTGTCAGTCAACCTTATAGAATGGAACCTTTGCACATCATGGGTGGTCAATCATCTCTTGTTGAATGAATTGACTAATTGGGACATCAATGCAGGATGATAAAACTGCTATTGAACAAGTATCAAATATTATGAACGTATAAAAAAGAATCATTCATTCATCAAATAGATACTTCTCTGCCAGGCACTGTTCTAAGCATAAGCACATGGCTATTACTTCTGGCTGAAAACTTTGAGAAAATGACGTGAAGGAGTTGGCATGTGTGCTGGACCTTAAAGATCAGATTCATAGGTGTAAACAAGCATAAATGGGCCTGAGAGAATTCCAGGAGAAGCTAGAAGTTCAGTTTGGCTGGAGATGACAGGTGTGAGGTGAGGTATGATGGCTAAGATTACAAAAGTAGTAGAAGCCAAAATCACTGAAGAAAGGGCCTTCAGTGTTGGAGGATTGGCTTGAACTTAGTTTTGTAGACAGTGGGGAGCTATTAAAACTTTGGAAGAGGGAATTCACATAAGCAGGTCATCCTTGAGGGTGTTTTACTATGGAAATACTATGCGAGATGGGTTGGTGATGCTAGAGGCAGGAGAATCAGGAATGAAACCTTACAGCAAGGGAGTAATAATGGGAATGTAGATTTTAAAAGGAGTAAGAGAAACATTGGAGGGTCAGAATCCATTAACATACATGAGACATCATAAATGTAAAACTCTTGGGACTAGAAAACAGATCAGGTGAAAATAGTAAGAAAGCAAGGTGTTGAAAATGACTCCTGAGATTCAATCTTATCTCTTCAGGAGATTGAAGCCATCACTAATGAAAATAGAGACCACAGGGGAAGGATCAGATTGGCAGGGAAGATGAGAATGTGAATTTTGGATATACTAGGCTTGAGGTGAGAGCAGAGTATCTGCATAGAAATGAATAGCACATCCATTGACAGGGTCTTTAATTGAAGCAAGCAAGGCCTGGGAGCTGCAGCCATTGGTCCTTAAGGGATTGATCTTCACCTACAAGACAGTAATTTTATTGGTATTTTCATCTACAAAACCAGCTTTTCCAGCTGGAAGGAGGAAGAATTTTGCAACTACAGTATAAATAGCGATTAGTGAGCTCCTCCAGAATACTGTTGGCCTCAGCACAACATAGGTCTAACCAGCGATCAAACTTAGATATGCAGGAACAGTACCAGAAACAGCAAATGGACTTCAGGCTCTGTGTGTGATCCAAGAGAAAGAGACTTAGGACCATCCAAGGAAAGTCTTGGAAAGTCACAAGTTGCTACCAGCTGAGTTGAGAAGACATTAAAAATCATAGCAGAGAGTGGGAGCTTAGGATCAGAAGGTGGGAATGTACCCAAAATAATGGGTGGCAATCAAGCTTAGTAAGTAGGATAATCAGACTAATTTTGTGGGTTTTCATCTCTATCAACCTTTAAAATATTTGGCACATAAATTCTAATTTGAGACCCTCTGGTATTGTCACATTTCCACTAAGTATTTGACAAAGATAATAGCTAAAGCCATCAGATTGAGTGAATTTGTGAAGTGGAGCTCCTACATTTATAGAGTAGGAATAGGAACTAAATGACAGAGATAAGTGGACCAAAAGGATGCATTATTATGGAAGCAAAGGAAATACACTATACTGCCAAAACTTCCAAGAGACCATATAAAGAGAAATATATATGTGCACAGCACTGTACTAAGGGCAAAAGTAGTCAGATAATATGGGCTCTGCCCTCTGGGAGCATTTTTTCATGGGCATAGGGATAAAGTTGTATTATAGGTTACTAAAGCATATGGAATAGATTTCCGCTTCTGAACATGATGGAGTAACAGAGACCAAATTTAACTTTATACCTTAAACACCAACACAAGCAGAAAGAAAAAAAGAAGAAGAAAACATGAATTAGTGATTTTCTGATATTGGACAACAGGCAATAATCTCTAAGAGAAGGGGAACAAACAAGGTGAGCTCTACAATTTCCTCACCTTGATACCCAGACAAAGGTTTCAGGCTGGGGTTCAGAGAAAAGGAACTTAGGCAGATCCAGGCAGTCTCCCTGAGTTGAGGAAACACAGTTGAGAATTTTAGGAGAGGAAAAAGCAGCTAGAATTCCCAATCCCAAGGCAGAGTATGAGAACTACAGAGAGAGAGAGAGAGAGAGAGAGAGAGAGAGAGAGAGAGAGAGAGAGAGAGAGAGAGAGAGAGAGAGAAAGAGAGAGAGAGAGAGAGAGATCCAGAACCTGAAGAGGAATCCTTTCATGTCCTAAGCTGAGTACTGATTAGTACATGCTTGTATGGAAACTTCCTAAAGTTGAGGAAAAAGTAATCAGAAAGGAATTGACCAAAAAAATTGTTGACACATTCAAGAGTGGAAAAAATTCATGCTCCCAGCAGCCAGAGGAGAGAAACCTGGTAATTCATGGGGCATCAGGTTGAGTACTCAAAAAGATACTGCGTAAGTATAGGGAACAAATCAACCCTAGTCTAAAGGTTGCTGTGGTCCCACCTAACAAAGCTTAAATGCAAGCTGTGAAAGGATCAAAATGTTTTTAAGTATCTTAAGTATCTTAACCATGTCCCAGAACAAGGTTCAAGAACAGTTAAAATAATAGCGGTGGAAAAAAAGGAATTAACACCCAACAACATAAAAAGGCACAATGTTTATTACCTAATAAAAAATTACCAGGCATGTAAAGAAGCAATAAAATACAACTCATAATGAGAATAAAAAGTAAATAATAGATCCAGACTGAGAAATGATACATATGATGGAATTAGTAGAAAGGAACATTAAAATAATTATAATAAATGTACTCTATATGTTCAAGAAAATAAAGGAAAAATAAAGGAAAGAATGAGAATTTTAAGAAGAGATGTGGGAGATTTTTTAAAGAGCTAAGCCAAACCTATAGAGAAGAAAATTACAATGTCTAATATGAAAAAATACACCAAATTGGACTAACAGAACCTGACACCGCATAAGAAATAATAGTAAATTTGGAGGGAAAAAAAAACGCAATAGAAAATTTCTAAAATGAGACAGTGAGCAAAAAGACTTAAAAAAAATAAATGAACAAATCATCAATGAGTTGTGGGACAACTCTAAGTACCCTAATATATATGTCCTTAAAGGAAATGGGGGTTCCGAAAAAATATTTGAAGATCTAATGACAGAAATTTTCCCAATTTGATGAAAACTATAAACTTAGAAATTCAAGAAGTTCAAAACACCCCAAACAAAAGAAACATGAAGAAAACTACATCAAACCACATTTTAATCAAATTGTTTAAGACCAATGAGTAAGAGAAAGTCTTCAAAGCAGCCAGGAAGAAAAAAAGACACAACTATAAAGGACAAAGATAAAAATTACAGCACACTTCTCATTGGAAACAATGCAAGTCATGAGAAAGTGAAGCAACAGCATTAAAGCACTGAAATTCTAGACTGACAGTCTGAAGTACTATCAATCTAGACTTCTGTACCCAGCAAAAATAACTTTAAAAAGCAAAGGCAAAGTAAAGATTTATTCAGACACACAAAAGCTGAAAGAATGTGCTATTAGCAGAGAAGCAATGTAAGACATGTTAAAGGGAATTCTTTAGGTAGAAGGAAGATGATGCCAGATGGAAATCAGGATCTAAACAAAAAAATAAAGAGCTCCAGGAATTGTCTTTTTTTAAAAAAATGATAAGTGTGTTATGTGCTTTATGATATATGTACCCCCCAAAAAAAACATAGTACGAAGTAGTAATCTTCTAAAATGACTCCTAATGATTTCCACTTCCTGGTGTAATCCACTTTCCTATGTGTGAGATGGACCTAGAGATTTGCTTCTAATGCATTCCCAGCAAAAGTGCTGGGATGTCACTTCCAGGATTAAGTTATAAAAGGTGCTGACTTCCATCTTGCTCATACTCTCTTTATTTCTTCTGTCTTGCTTATTCAGATGAAGCAATCTACCACACTGTGCTTTCTTCTATAGAGAAGTCCATGTGGCAAAGAGCTGAGGGTGGCCTCTAGCTAATAGCCATGACAAAATTGAAGTATTCAGGGCAAAAATCTCACCAGGACCTGAATCCTGCCAACCATCATATGAATGAACTTAGCAGATCCTTTCCCAATTGAGCCTTGAATTGACTGAAACTTTGGACACGTTTCTTACAGCTTTGTGGAGATCTGCAGCTAGACTACACCCTAATTCCACATCCACAGAAATTGTGAAATAATACATGTTGTTTTAAGCTGTTTCAGTTTTGGGGTAATTTATTATACAGCACTATATAATTGATACACCAGGGGATGAGAAATTAAATATGCATGGGGATAAATATAAAATATTTTGTCCTTTAATTTTTTACATATTTTTATAATATAATTGAGTGTTAAGGCAAAAATATTTATAACAAATGAAGAAGTGAAATGTATGAAAATATTTTTTATTTTTGGTGACAGAAAGCAGATCAGTGGCTGTCTGGGAACAGGGCTGGATATAAAAAATAATGGGATTACAAAGGGGCACAAGGAAACTTTTGATGGATATGTTCATTCCCTTGATTGTGGTGATGGTTTCTATATGAGTATACATAGGTCAAATCACATCAGTTTTATATACTTTAAATATGCACTGTTTATTGTACATTAATTATACCTTATTTATGTAGTCAAAAAGATATAAATAAAAGAATAAGGAATAGGCAATAGAAGTTTAAAGATGGGAAATATCAACGTGGGTTGTAATTATTATGAAAGACTTCACAGAGGACAGAGGACCTAGTAATGGAGTCATTGGTAAAATGGTAGAAGAAAAATGGGGAGGGAACTAAGGCAGAGGGCAGAGTACCAGCAAGACCAAGAAGCAGGAATTAGTATGGTGTGAAGAGAAGAATAAGGTGATGCCCAGCTCGGAGCAGAGTATGCCTTTGGAAGAAAACACTCTTCCTCAATCTTTCAAGGGTAATTTCTTCCTAAAAACCTCCATAAGGCAAACTCATGTAAGTCTAAAACATAATTACTATTAATTTCAAGAGATGTTGCTTTTCGAGCCCTGAAATTAAGCCACATACTAAAACACCACCAAATCCTCTTCCAATGGACATTCATTTTAGTAAATGACATCAGTTATCATTGCATGGCCTAAGGCAATTTCCCTTCATTAATTACTCTGTAATAAAGCTGAATGCCTTTGTTTAGCTCATTTACAGCTATTGCATAACATGTATTTAAGTCCTTACTGTCCTTTCCTTTTTTATCCCACAAAAGACAAAATAAATCAATAAAAGCAGAGAAAATGGTGCATAAAATTGTCACTACTGCAGACTTACAAACCACAAATACTGGGAATACTTCACCACTGGGAAGATGACCTCATAGGAGCTCTTCCTGGCACTCAGCTACTTGAGAGGTACAGACCATCCAAAACAGTTCTCATAAATGTGAATAAATGCAACATCAGAAGCCAAAGCAGATATTACATGAAACTCCTTGCAAATTTAAATTCCTGTAAACCAAAAGGGTATTCCCTAGGGTATAACTATAATGGGAAATAAGCTGAGAGAATAATAAATAAGACCAGGTTAAGGAAGGGTTTTAATTGTTAGATCAAGAATTTTGGACTTAATTGGGAGGCTTGTGAGAGCAGGAAAAGTTGAGTCACGTGTCCTGAAGATTAATCTAGAAATCAGGTGCAGAGTAGGATTAAGCGAGGAAAGAACAAGATGGGAAGGCTATTTGAAATGTCATCATGGGGTAGACTGATGAGATTGTAAATAAAGGAACTGACAATACGATACCAAACACATTTAATAATATCTATTGAGAGCTTCTTATGTGCCTGACACTGTTCAAACTGCTTATATGTACTAGTATTAGCTATGCATTTACTGTGCGTTTACTATGGATATATACCTCTTATTATCCCTATTTTACATTTGAGAAAACTGAGGCACTAAGAGATTAAATTATCCCTGGTCACAGAGAGCTAATGTGTATTCACTGTTCAGGCCCCATCTTAAGTACTGAGAGTGACATTAAAGGAGCCCTCTTCCAGAGGTGTCCTGAGTGCACTTCTCTCCAACTCCATGGCCACTCTCTTAGTCCAGGGCAGTGGCTTCTCTTCTCTGAAACGGCCTCGAGCAGCTTTCCCTGGCTGAAGACTTGCCAGCCTCCAATCAAGTCTCTGCCCTCAGCAGAGTCGTCTTCCAAAAGCCTAAGGCTGATCACATCGCCCCTCTGTTCAAAATCATTGGGATAACGTCCAAAGCTCGGACAGCTCTCATAAGGTCCTATATGATCTGGATCATTTTGCATTCTAAGTTCCAGACATGAGACTTCATGCTCTCTCGTTTCTGGGGTTTTGTACATGATGCTCTTTCAGTTTAAAATGCTATTCCCCCTTCTTTCCACCTTCCCTGTTCTTCACGGACTAACTTCTACTTATGCCCCCATCTAATCTGAGAGGTCACTTTTCTCAGTAAGTTCAGTGAAACACCCTAACCCACATATGCCTTAGGCTCCTCTGATGTGCTTGAACTGTACGCTGTACCATCACTAATTATACAGCATTCTAACGTCATGCTTTAATCATTGGCTTACTCAATATTAAGCTCTGTGAGGGTAATTACCTTGGTCATTATTTTATACCCAACACTTAGCATGGCACCTAGTATATAGTGGGCTCTGAATAATTTTTTTTTTGATCAAAGGATAAACAAGGATTGAGTTTGACAGGATATAAAAAACAAAAGTGAGAAAGAAATCAAACTTTCTTCTCACACCATTAAACCTAGCTAGTGCCATTGGCAACATTAAGGGAGCATTTAGGAGAATTGTTTAGAAATTGTTCAGCTTAGATTGGGCCCTAATGAATATGGTGTTAAAATGTCTTCCAAGAAGAGATGCCCTGTGTGCAGCTGGAATGATGGAATCATGGATCATTTGTGAGTCTGGAGATTTAAACTTGGTAATTCCCAAAGAGTCTACCATTCGTTTTCAAAGAGAATTTTGCTTTCCTCCTTTTTTCTTGGTAGTGTTTGCCTACATTGATCATGGCTTTATTTAGAACAGTGAAACAGAAATCAAAATCATTACCAGGTAATTAAATTATTACCAAAAATAATCAATAACTATTGCCAAAATTATTAAGTATCATTGCAAATATGATCATGCATAGAAGGGAGAATTAATTTTGTCTGTATGGTTCAGAAAGTTTTCTTTTTTATTAAATTTATTGGGGTGATATTGGTTCATAAAATTATATAGGTTTCAAGTATATAATTCTACAATACATCATCCGTATATTGCCTTATGTGTTTACCACCCAAAGTCAAATCAGCTTCCGTCACAATATATTGGACCCCCTTTATCCTTTTCTACCTCTTTCCATCTGGTAACCTCCATAGCATTATTGTTTGTGTCTGTTTTTGTTTGTTTTTCTTGTTCACTTGTTGCTTTCAGTTTTATATTCCACATATGCGTTCTTCAAACCAAATGGCTCTTGACTTTTTCCATCTAACTCATTTCACTTACATGATATCCTCAAGATCCATCCATGTTGTCACAAATGGCAGTATTTCATCTTTTCTTGTGGCTGAGTAGTATTCTATTGTATATGTATATATGTATGTATATGTATCATATCTTCTTTATCCAATTATCTATCAAAGGACATATCAATTGTTTCCATCGTTTGGCCACCATGAGCAATGCTGCAGTAGACAGAAGGGTGCATATATCTTTATGAATAAATGTTTTAAAAAATTTCAGGTAGCTACCCAGAAGAGGGATTGCTGGGTCATATGGTAATTCTATTCTTCATTTTTTGAGGAACCTCCATACTGTTTTCCATGGTCACTGCACCAATTTTCATTCCCACTAGACGTGTATGAAAGTTTTCTTGTATCTTTTTTATTCTGCTGTTACTTGGTTAGGTCCTGAATGAAAGGGTGGATTTCAGAGAAAGAAGCCAGAGCTGAAATGATCTTGATTCAATTACACAGCAAATAGAAATGCTATTTCTGATCTTGCAAAGAACAATTTTGGCTTCTCTATATATCATTATCTGATAAGGACTCAGTAAAAGGTGGATGAAGACTTGTGAATGCGATTACAGCCCCACAGCCACACCAAGCCAAAGTGATTCTGCTTCAGTCCACAGAGACCTGACTAACACTTAAATGCTTTTAGGGTGAGATGTGAATCTGTCATGCTAAAAGCAGACTCTGAACTAGAGAGGTGTGTCAGTAGTCTGGCTGTCAGGTAGCTCCTGCCAAAGGACATGTGGGTATCTGTCCTATAGCCTGAACAATGACCTACCCGTTTCCTTCTAGCTAGCTCTGTGAGGAATTTCTGTGTTTGACTGGACAAGCAAAAGTTCTGCCTTTTTAATGGATCATTTAGAATGGTGTGTGTGTGTGTGTGTGTGTGCGTGTGTGTGTGTGTATTCATGTGTAGCTTAATATTTCACCATAATGCAAACAAAATTCTTCCTTTGCTAGCCTTCATATCTACAGGAATAAGATCCTCTTTACAAAAAGACCGGAAGGATTACTGGAATAAACATATCTGGGCCTAAACCCCAGCTTTGCTTCTTGTGAGCTGTGTAACTTTGGGTGAATGAATAAAGAAATTATGATATATATGTATATGAATATTATTAAGCCTTAAAAAAAGAAAGAAATCCTGCCATTTGCAGCAACATGAACTTGAGGACATTGTGCTACGGGAAATAAGCCAGATACAGAAAGAAAAAATAAAAACACTACGTGATCTCACTTACATGTGCAATTTGAAAAAGTAGCATACATAGAAGCAGAGAGTAGAATGGTCATTCCCAGGGGTGGGGAGGTGGGAGAAATGGGCACATGTTGGTTAACAGGTACAAAATTGCACTTATCTAGGATGTATAAGTTCTTGAGATTGGTGTATATAGTTAATGATACAATATTGCATGCTGAAAGTTTGCTAAGAGAGTAGATTTCAAGAACTCTTATCACAAAAACAATGGTAAACGTGGGAGGACATGGTATGTTAATTAGCTTGACAGTAGTAATTATTTCACAATGTGTATATATATATAATACATATGTATATCAAATCATGTTTACCTTAAATATACACAATTTATGTTTATTGTGTAAGTTTCAGTTGTACAACATTATAATTCAATATCTGTATATACTACAAAGTGATCACCCTCAAAAATTTAGTTACTATCCATCACCATACAGTTGACACCCTCCCTACCTTTTGCCTACTCCCAACCCCCTTCCCTTCTCGTAACCACTGATCTGTTCTCTCTACCTATGATCTGTTTGTTTTGGAGTTTTTGTTTGTTCGCTTTTTTAGATTCCACATATGAATTAAATCATATGGTATTTGTCTTTTTCTTTCTGACTTACTTCATTTAGCATAATGCCCTCAAGGCCCATCCACGTTGTTGCAAATGGCAACTTTTCATTCTCTTGTATGGCTGAGTAGTATCCCATTATATACACGTAGTATATACTACATCTTCTTTACCTATTCATCCATCGATGGACACTTAGGTTGGTTCCATATTTGGGGTATTGTAAATAATGCTGCAGTGAACATAGGGGTGCATATCTTTTCCAATTAGTGTTATATTCTTTGGATAAATTCCCAGCAGTGCGATAGTTGGATTATATGTTAGTTTTATTCTTAACTTTTTGAGGAATCTCCATACTGTTTTCCCTAATGGCTGCACCAATTTAGAATCCCAGCAACAGTGTATGAGGTTCCCTGTTTTCCACATCCTCGCCAACACTTATTATTTCTTGTCATTGTGATAACAGCCATTTAACAGGTGTGAGGTGATTTCTCATTGCATTTTGATTTGCATCACCCCTATAACTGGTGAATGTTGAACATCTTTTCATGTGCCTATTGGCCATCTCTGTGTCTTCTTGGGAAAAATGTCTATTCAGATCCTCTGCCCATTTTTTAATTGAGTTGTTTTTGTTGTAGTTGAGTTGTATGAATTCTTTATATATTTTGGATATTAGCTCTGTATTGGATGTATGATTTGCAAATATCTTCTCCCATTCAGTAGGTTGTCTTTTCATTTTAATGATGGTTTCGCTTATATGTGAAGTCAGATCCACAAAAACATTGCTAAGACGGATGTCAAGGAGCTTATCGCCTGTTTTCTTCCAGCAATTCTGTGGTTTCGGGTCTTATACCCAAATTTTTAAACCATTTTGAGTTAATTTTTGTATATAGTGTAAGATAGTGGCCTAGTTTCATTCTTTTGCATCAATTTAAAAAATAAATAAATAAAAATAACTTGGATAAGGGGAAGGGTGATGATAGAAATAAAGGAAGCCTGTAGGAACTGGCTTCAGGGGAAAGATAAAGCAGTTGTTAGAGTATTGACTTAGAGTGCAAAGCCCAGAAGGCATTTGGAGAAAGAGGGCTAGAGCACTAGAGAGGACGCAGGACTCGATATTTAAACCCGGGAATCACTTTTAAAATAACCTCATGAGGCAGGGCTGCCTTTGTCTCAAATTAAGCATGTATGCATTTAAGCACGTGTAACTATATAATCCCAACACTGACAGAGAGAGCATGGGCTATATTAAAGAAGTAATTCATAAGGTATAGAATGGGCAGAGTTACTTTTTGAATAATTTCTTTCTAAGTAGCAACACTTTTTCCAAAGTTATTCTGAATAAGCATACTAAAAGCAAAATTATTCTTCAAGTTGAGCTACAGCAGAGCCAATTTTTATACAGTTTCCATAATTCACCCAAGTGAGCTCACATTGCCAGAGTCTGTCCTTCCAGACTGATGTGTTTAATAGCATCTGCCAGCAGTGGCTGTGCAGCAGCATTTTAATGGGTCCCAAAGATTTTCATCAGCATATGCTGGACTCCAGTAACAGTGCCAGTGGCACCTCCCAGTTGGTACTGCTGACACTTTCCTTAGCGGAGGTGGCCATGTTACAGGCATTTAAGAGATACTGAGAGTAACAGCAGTTGGAGGTTGGTTAACAAATGAAACCCTGAAGACCAAGTGGTGACTTAGGTTATTTTAAGCAGAGATGCAAACTCTGTGAGTAAGGAGCGCAAGCAGCTTCTCTCAAGTAGTGAATATGTTAAGGAACAAGAGCTTGAGAGAGTTCGGATTTAGGCAAATTAAAAATCAGAAGGCTTCTTACACAGGTGACAATTTACAAGGTAATTAGTCACATTAAATGAGGATTCACCATGGAATTTCTTCAAACAGCCAGTTCCCGTCATCATGTATTTGATTAAAATTCATTACCCACAACATCTTTTACATAAAGCATGGTTCCTCATGTTGATTTCAACTGATTTAGTTCATTATGAGGAACATTTCTGCAGAGGGGATTCATGCCTATAAAATTAATCGTTTACCCTAATAACACATGAACTGGAAATAAGGTTTGTCTCCCCTTAGCTTATGCTCTTCAGACCGTCGGGTGAGCTACAAGTTTGCACATGAACTGGAACCTCCTAAAGACTGAGCTCCCACTCTCTCGGCCCCTTTGCTTTATTCAGGGAAAGAAGGGATACATGGTTCCCTGCTTCCCTAGGGTGGTCTGCCTGTCTTTGACAACATATCAGGACTTGGACCACATATCACGAGAAAATAAAACACAAGGTCCTCATTCTGAAAGTGCCCACCACCCCCACCACCACCCCCGCAGAGTCCCAGCACAGTGTTGAGGGTCGCTTATAGGGAAAAGGTTTCTATTTATGGAAACTGAGTCTCAAAGAAGAGAAGAAGCTTGTCCGAGAAACCATGGCCTCAACTCCCACAAAGCCAGATAGAGATGTTAGGGTTTCAAATTCTGCCTCAGCACTTCCAGACCTGTACACTCAAGTGAGTAACAAAACTCAATTCTCATTTAGAAAGGTACAGAGGACAGAGATCTTCAGATTCTAGGAACTGTATCCTGACCCTATAAGTTTTTTAAACCTGTAGTTTGGGAGACAGTTTAAAAGGCAGAAAGAGAGCTACATGGCAAAAATCATAATTAATGAATACCTCACTTTAGTGTGTTACTTAATAGCCTATCAATTCCCTACACCTCCTTGTCTATGCCTTTCTGTCTTAGTTAGTTAGCAATGCTGGAACAAAATTCCACAGACTGGTAGCTAATAAGCCACAGAAATTTAATTCTCACAGTTCAGGAGGCTGGCAAGTCCAAGATCAAGGCATGGCTGCGTTCTGTTGAAAGCCCTCTTCTTGATTCAGTGCCAGCACCTTCTCTGTGTGTCCTTATGTGGAGGAAAGGTAAGGGAACTCCATGGGGTCTCTTTTATAAGGGCCCTGGTCCCTTTCACAGGGCCCCACTCTCATGACCTAATCCCCTGCCAAAGGGCCCATCTCCAAATACCAGCATATTGAGGGTTGTGATTTGAACATATGACTCGGGGGTCGGGGAGCACAGGCATTCAGACCATAGCACCAGCCTTTCAGCACACTTAACAAACAGACGACGATATGTGTGGAGCAAAGCTGGTAAAGGAGGAAACATGACTGTGCCAATATCAGAGGTCATTATTCCAAAAGACAGGTGCAGAAGGCATTAAGCATCAACATACATGAGAGAAAAATAAAGCCAACGTTGCTGCTGTCCATGGAAAGTCTGTAGGAAATATAAAACAACTTCCTTTGTATCACTTAGATTACCTGGGTACCTTGGCCGTAGCAGGCACTCAATACATGTTGATTGACTAGGACCTAAACAAACAGAGTCTAACAGAAGTTTTCAAATGTAAACTACTATGTGATGCTTAAAATTTAAAAGCAATAGTAGGATGCCATTCTAGTGAGTATGTTCTTGCTTATACCTCCTAGCACTGATAAAGGAGGGCCAACTTGTCTAATAATGACAAGGTACTGTCCCTGATTGTTACGGGGGCTATTGCCTCCTCCTCCTCAGCCTACTCAGCCACACGCATGTCCTATCCAGACTCATGGTGGAAACTGCCTCAGAAATTTTGGAACTTTTTTTAAATAAGGTAGAAAAATACATATCACATTGAGCTGGGTTTGTTTTGTTGTTGTTGTTTGTTTGTCGGCCTTTTTCCTTTCTGATGCATTCTGTGGGTGTGTGAGGCAGCTCATCTTTTGTAGGCATCAGCCTAGATAATAGCTCTGGGAACACTGACAGGTCCAGCTGCTTACTGCTTTGTTTAAGGGTATCGGGAGCACTCCATCCACGAGGCCCACAGCGGATGCCCTAGTCTGCCTCTGATGTTGCCTAAAAAGTACCTTTTGAAAATCGTTAGCAAATTAAAGGAGGTGAAGGCATTTAGGACTAAGTTCCTGTTAGACAGAGGTCAACATAATAGTCTAATATCTACTGAGATCTTACTTTGTGCCAGGCATTGTGATAAGCTTTTTACATGATCTATGATCGATACTGCAAGAAAAGGACAACCTGACCAACAGTGTCTTAATCCCCAAAGGCATTTACTGTTTATTTAACCGGAAGTCTGGAGACAGACATCCCAGGCTTAGCTTGGCAAGATCAAGAGTATCATCAAGGAGAAAGCTCTTTCTCTTTTTCATTTTTGTCATCTTTAGTGGATTGACTTTCATCCTTGACTTCACAAGATGGCTGCCACTGTGCCAGACATCACAGCTACATTAAAGACAGGAAGGAGTGGGGAAGAGGAGGCACCAAGAAAATTTCCCTTTCTTATATATTCCTTTTATAAGGAAGCACAATTTTTTCAGAAGTCCCTTAGCCTATATCCCATCAATCTCAGATATATAGCTATATATAGCAAGATGGTTAAGAAGTCAAGTCATTGAGGTAGAGTGCCTTCTAGAGATTGAATCCAAGCTATACTATTTTGTAGTTACATGTCTTGGTAAATTAACCTCTTTCTGTCTCAGTTTGCTCACATTTAAAATGGGGACAATAATAATACTTAACTCAGGTTGAGTGTGGAGATTAAGTGACTTACTACTTGTGAAGTACGCAGAATTTGGCTCATAATAACCATTTGGAAAGGGTTAGCTAAGATGCTATGAAGCCAGCAGCTTTATTTATCGGATTGCATTTCATGGGTGTTATCCTGTAATTAGTCAAATTGCCTACTAATTCTCCAATAAGAATGCCAGGATGCATCAGCCTGGGATGCCCCTGAGAGCTGTCCTTCCAAAGGCAGATTGCCATGGAACTGACTCCCTAAAGATCTATAGCTCTTTGCATAACAAGGAGTCATGGAAGGGGCACTCAGCTGAGCTGGAGACGAAGTGGGAGAAGAAGTGGGCAGGTGTCCTGAGATGGAGAGGCAGTGGTGCAACTGTTCCAGGGCTTCCTCTGCCATTTGGGCAATTCTAAGTCTATAAAAAGATCCCTTGAAGGAAGAGGTTCAGAATCAAAGCAGGCCAATATCCTGAGCTTTCTTAAGTTCTAATTGTTCCCAGGGGCTGTAGGGGATGAGAAATGACTTGATTGTGATTTGGGCCTATAGGAGGAGGTGGAATGGAAAGAAGGGTCTGCAGCTTCCCTCCATCTTGACCAGGCAAGAGACCACTGCATTTTACAAACACCCAAGCAACGTTTTTGTTTTTAATCCCATGAAACAAATTGTTTGAAATGTCGGTAACTGATTGAACAAACTGGAGGGCCCATTGGAGCTGAATTGGGCCCCCAGGACAGAGCCTATGGCCAACAAGCCCATGATGAAGTGTAGCGAGGAGAGACTCTGCCTGGGCTCTGAGTCACCAGAGGAGTGGCTATCTTTGCTTAAAGTTGACCACCACAAGCCAAGGTGCTACCTGCACTACCTGATTTGGAATGCCTGAAAATCCTACCAGCAACGTGAGGCCTGGGGAAGGACAGCCTGCCCACCAAAGCTGCCAGAGAAATGTGTCCAGGTCGGTCTCTAACCTGGGTTCGGGTGGGCCAAGGACCAGCTTTGGCCTCACTGCCCCAGCAGATCCCTGTTCTGCTAATATTGAGATCACGAGAGGGATCCCCTAGGAGTGGGCTGCAGGGCCCTTGATAGAGCACAGGCCACACATACTTCTTAATTTATAATAGTTCCATTTTTAGACATTCTTTGTGGGCCTTTGTGTGTAGTCTTGCTCTGGGCCCCACAAATGTTGGAACTGGGCCTGTGGAACCTGACCTTGTTCAAGTTCAGAAAATCCCCTGCTACTTGAAGGAGGCATTAGGTCTTCTTTTCCCATCTTACTACCTACTGCACTTGCCCGTATCCACCTTCAACCACAAAGCTACTGAAGAGAAGGTATGTGCCCTTCCTACATGGGCTCCCTTTCCACTGCCCCCCCAAGAAACCCCTATATGGCATCTTCAGAATTTCAGGTGTCTGTTGGCATCCTTGCTCAATACCCCCAACCCCCACCCCCGAAGCTGCCCACCACAGTCCCACCCAACTAACGATAGTGAGTTTTAGGGGGCATTTGACTGACAAAAACAGATGTTGCTTCCGGGGAAAAGAAAGAAAATGGTATATTTTTTTTCCCCAGGAAGTACAACATTCTCCACAAATGTTATTCTCTCATTCACATTCACAGCACCCACGGGGAGCCTGGTGATACCATTTGTCCTGACTTTATGGATGGAGAAATTGAGCCATACACTAGAGCTGCAGGTTCTGATTCGGCAGCTGGAACACAGAGCGCTTTTCCTCTTTTTTGGACTAGAATTGTATCTCATTTCCATAAACAAAATTCTCAGGAGAATATGGCTTTTCTACTTCAAACAAATTTCTTCTTGAACACAGTTTGATGGCTTTGGGGCATACACATTCTGTCTAGACATATGATAGCTTTCAAATACCATATGGTTGGACCAGACTCTGATTAGTAATGGTTTTGCAGATGTTAGATGAACTTCTGGAGTGTTCGGTACCCTTCACAGCACCAACCAAAGGCAACATGAGGAATTTCTATAAGTGTAAGTCTTTCAAACAGTGGGTTCATGCAACCTAAAGAACACTAAGAACTAGCTTTGATATTAACAAATATACATCATTTTCAGATTATTTTTTACTCTCTTTCTCTCTCTTGAATGCTTGCTGAAGTTTAGTCCATTCAATGCAGGGAAGGGAAGGCAGCCTGATTGACAGTCAGCATTTCAAGAGCTGGTGACTGTGGTCTATGTCACGCAGAGAGAAAGGAAATCTTTGTGGTCTCCCAAGTAGAAACAAGCAAACAAAAATAACAAAAATAGCAAAAATAGCAAATAGAAATTTCACATTAGCTGGTGGTTTATACAGAACTTACAGACAAAGCAAAGGAGGGGTGCATTTCTACTATCATGTCCCAGCATATAAGCCGGAGAACAATTCTCTTTAGAAAAGGGTAGAAAATCCTTGTTTTTAATCGATGAGTATTTATTGAGCACCTTCATTATGCCAGGCATTAAGACACACACACAAAAAACTAATAATAATAATAAGCCATAATCCCTATTATTAGTGCTCCCAGCCTGATGGGAACCAAGCATGGAGAGAAATTATGGCTCACTACAACGTGTGCTACAACTGAAGTTTGTATGAAGTGCTGTGGCCACACAGAAGAGAAGGGCTCTTTCAAGTTGGAGAATACTCATAGTGGAGATAAACCTCTTGAGTCCTTATAATTGGGGTGGTGAGAAGGGAGTCAGGGTGGGCAGAACAGCAGGTGCAAAGGCAGGGAGGCGGACAGTCGGAATGTTTCATGGACGCACAGTGACTCAGATTGCTAAGATCTAGGGGCTTGTGAGGTGTGGGATCAGGAAATCATAAAAGGTGTTATGTGTTATGCCAGGGAGCTCAAGATTTAACCATAGGACCTTAGGAAGTCTGTTAGGCTTAAAAGGAAGGAGAATGGTTCATATGGTCAGATAACTTTTTAAAAGATCATTCTGGTGCCCCATACAAGAGAATTTATTAAGGGAGATAGAGAAAAACTGGTGTTTGATTGCCTTACAAGCTTGTGGCCCAGACTTCAAAAATACCGTTGCATTTCCTAGTATAATACAGCAAACTGGTTAAAAGGTTAGCCTGGAAGAAGTTTCAGGTTCAAGCTTCAGCTGTGCCATGTAGTAGCTGAGTGACCTTGGGGAAGTTACTTAGCTTTTCTGAGCCTGTTTCATCATCTGTGAAATCAAGATAACAATGGTGATTATGATTAAATGAGATGATGCATATAAAGTGCTTAGCATAGTGCCCTGCATAGAGCACTTAGCTCCTTCACTCATTTTATATATACCTGGGGTGCCAAAAAACATGTACACAAGTGGACTTCGGTCAACGTTGCTCAAGCAGTAGTTCGCCATAATCAGAAACGTCTGGATGCTGATGGTAACCACTTGAGCACCTCTTGTAATTGCAGAAGTCAAACGTGACTTGTATTCATCTTTTGTTATCAGTATATATTGAGTTATTACAATTAATAGTTTTTTCCTTAAAATGTGTATACATTTTTTGGCACCCTCTGTGTGTGTGTGTGTGTGTGTGTGTGTTTGAATTTCTACTGGCAATGGGGTATGTGGTAAGCAAATCCACTATAGTCCCAGTTCCACACCATCTTAGAGTCTAAAGGGAGAGGCATACATTTTAAAAAGCTTCCCATAAACAATTACATAGTTACATGCCAATTTCAGTGCTATGGAGTTAAGATACAAGAAATTGAGCACATATAGGGGTGGAGGCACGGAGGATGGATTTAGCAGCAGAATCAGCAAAGGCCCTGAAGCTAATACTGGAAGGATAAATAGGAGTAACTGGGGCAGAGAAGAAGGAGAGCTGTTTAGGCAGAAGGAATAAAGAGGCTGGTGTGTTTGAGGACCTGGTGGGAGGCAAGGCTGGGGTTGGATCACAGAGAGGCTCCTTGGCCTCAGTGAGGATCTGACGTTTTCTCCTTAGTTCAGGGAGAAGCTAGTGCAGGCTTCCTTTTCTCCCCTCCCCCCTCACAGGGGCGTGATATGGTCCAGTTGGCCTTTTAAGAAGCTCACAGGGGTGGGTGGCTGTGTGGAGTAACCGTTAGTAATTACTTGGCGTGCAGATCTTCAGCAGCCGTGGGGCCGCTGCCAGGCAGGCCTGGCCTGATCCACTGAGACCACAGGCAATACTTGCGCTGACTTGGCAGCCACAGGAGAGGCCTTGACTGTGTTTTGATCGAGTTTCACTGAGTTTGCCAAAGCTTTGTCACATGTTTTCTCAGGTACTTGACAAGCCAAGGACAGGAAAGGACATGTTGGGGGCTGGGGGTGGGGACAGGGAGAACAGATGAGCAACACAGGTAATCTCGCTGCCTGGGACTCTGGCACAGGCCCAGGTTGCTGCTCATTGAAACCCAGGAAAAGGTGACAGTTCAGGGCACTCACTGTCCACCGGCTGTTGATGTGGCAGACCCACATTCCTGACACCCGGGTCTGGCCAGAAGGTGAGAACACATGCAGAAAGCAGCCTTGCTAGCCTACAGCGTCCTGTAACTCCTCTCAGCACTGGGAGAACACACCCACCTGTCCCAGCCACCAGCCCCCAAATCCCTCCTTTAGCAAGACAAGGAACCAGGGATCAAGCTAGACACAGTTCTTTCATATGTCAAAGAGATGTAAACAATGATATTGGTCTGCCCTATAAAGGACAATATACATGGAAATGAGGAATTTTCTATCCAACTACACATATGCTTTTCTTGTAAGCGACAATCTGTCAGCTATTCTTGCAACACAAAAGCTGACCAAACTTCAGAAAAGACTGCCATTTGTAAACGTGCAGGGAGGAATTTCAGATTTAGTTGGCTGTCATACCCCTAGACCTCTCATTTGGGCCAAGTCTGAAAGAGTTCCTTCCTTGAGTCAATCCATTTCAGGTATGTGGGCCTTTCATTGCCAGGCAGGAAACACCACATCTGACAATGTCTCTGTTTTAGGACAATGCTCATTTACCTCTAATTTAGAGATTAATGTGTTAAATTTCTTCATTCTATTTCCTCTGCCATTTCTCAAGGAAACATTAGAACTCTTCTTTGCTTCTTTGCTTCAAAGAAAAGTGGCTCTCCTCTACGTGGGAAGGTATATGGGGCACTACATTATTTTAACTTCTTCAGTGGCCCAGGCTGACATGGGCTCCTCCGTGTTACTCTGGAATGATTGTTGCTACAGTATGTTCTCCCAGCCTCTTGGAGACCAGGGCACAGTGTGGTGGTGGTGGGGGGTGGGGGTCAGGGGGTGGGAGTTCTAGTTCTGGCTCTGTCCCTACACAATTCTTTCCAGACAACAATGCTCAATTCTTTCTCTTAGATGTGTAAGTTCAATCACATCACTTCCCCTCTCCTGTCTGTTTCCTCATTTAATCAATGAGGGGCTGTCCTTGCTCATCAGTTAGGTCCTCTCTCGCTCTAAAACAAAATTTTTTTTGAAATCCTGAAGAAGTATATATATCCTTAGCTTTTGGACTTATTCAGTTTTGTACTCCTGTAGAAACACAAGTCCTACGTGTACGCATAAGACGGCAGAAATGATATTTCCTCAGTGATTCTGAATGTTCATGCACTAATCTCCAATGTGATGGCATTTGGAGATGGGGCGTTGGGGACGTAATTAGGGTTAGATGAGGTCATGAGGGTGGTGCTTTCAAGATGGAATTAGTGTCATTATAAGAAGAGACGCCCTCCCTCCTTCCCTCTATAAGCACACACTAGGAGAAGCCACTTGAGGACCAGCTAAAAGGCAGCCACCTACAACCTAGGAAGGGGGCCTCTCACTAGAACCTGATGGCCCACACTTTGCTTGAACTTCCAGCCTCCAAACTGTGAGAAGTATATTTCTGTTGTTAAAGCCACCCAGTCCATGGTATTTTGTTCTGGCAGCCGGAGGTAACTAGGACAGCAAGCATTTTCTAGGACAGTCATGGTGCCTGAGCCTTGGATATTTTCATACTAAAAGAAGCCCCATCCTCATTCAGTGAGAGCAATATGGAATATACCATCAAATAAGGCAAAGCAGAGGCTTTTATGTTCTTAATGTTTAACTAAACAATAAGGTTTAATGTTAATTGTTCAAGTGAAGATAACCAGTGTTGTTACACAATTTCATGCACTGTTGTTTTGTTAGGAGTAGAAATTGCCTGAACTAGACTGTAAAGTACCTTATATAAGTACTCAGTAAATAGCCATGGAAATGAATGACCACTTCCAGTCCCCTTTAATGTACGAAGGGAGGACAGGAGTTTTAAAAGTACATTAGAATTAAACAAGAAAATGGATATCTTCTGCAGACGAAACCAATTCCTGGAGCATGTCATTTTTAGCACTATAATGAATCCATGGTACAGCTTTTAGCTCCACTGGAAATGACAATGCAAGTGTCACCCTGAATATCATGTACCTTAAATGGTATCTCATGTGTCCTCATCCTTTCAGAACCAACTCAAATATCTTCTCTTTGTGATTTTTCTAAATATCATTTGAAAATGACATTTGTATATTTTTACATTCCATGATCCCCATACAGAATGTATTCGTCTTTCCTCAGGGCTCCCATTACAACTTGTTTTTACTTCCATATGGCATTTATCATATCATAGTACAGGAAATTAGGTGTCCATTCTGTCTTGCTAGATAGTGAACTGTCTGAGGGCAAGGCCATGGGCATAGAAGCTTCTCAATAAAAGCATGGATGACTCATTCCTCATTCATCCAAGACTTCCAAAAACTGACTCAGCTACCTCTTTCTGCCTCTGTCTGCCCATCTATAATATGATACCATGAAGAGTAGTAAACATTGTCATTTTTGTTTTTCTATCCTCAGAATCTTAAATGAGCCGTAAGAGCTACCAGGATGCAGAGCCAGTAAACTCCAAAATCACATATAAAGATCCAGTGTTTTAATAATATTTGTCCCAACTGTTGTTTTGTCCATATTTCAAAGATCTCTTGATCCTTATTTATCCTGAAATTGTTGACACTTCTCAGCTGCCAAAAATCCACCATAACTTCATAGACTATTATGTGGCCTAATTTGGGAGGTCCACTAGTATGTTACTAGAGATTACCTCTCTTGTAGTTTAGTCTTGACCAACTCCTTTTAAATAAAATAAAACCAATTATTTTTATGATAATCCAAATGTTAAATTTAGTTAAATAATGAGAACACTATGTTTTCAGGTTAGATTCTGGAGCAGAGCTTTTCATCAGCTACTGAATCTATTGTGTGGCAGAATGAAGAAGTAAACAGTTTGACCCCAAGTGCCTGCCCACCCCTCATACATCTCTTCTCTCTTCCTTTATGCTGGCATCTAGTCCATGTTTTATTCCTTGTGAATCTTGATCATGGTTGGCCATTACCTCTATGCTACCCCCATGGAAATCTCCTCAGAGTATGAAGGGTTTAATAGTCGAAGACCTAACAAGGCAGAAGGCATAGGGATATGTCATGGTAGAATGACATAGCGTGGGGTTGACTTCTTAAGCAGGATTCCTGACCTCATATAATAGCCATCCCTGAGGCAGCTATGATGGATATTGCCATACTAAGTGGTATATAGAAGATACTAGAGAGATTCTGGAGTATTTCGTAGTAAAGTTCTTAATTTATTTTTCCTACCTCTCTCCTTTCCTTCCTTTTTTCTTTGTACAAGTACTTATTGAGCACTTACTATGACCTAGACACTGTCCTAGGCTTCAGGGAAATAACAGTGGGACCAGGTCCCTGCACACTGTGCAGCTTATATTCTGGTAGAAGAGACAGATAATAAATAGCTAAATGAATAATATGTAATTTCAGGAACAAACTACTTCATTTTATTAAAAACAAAAACGAGCAAAGGGTATGGCAGTTCCTGATAATATTAAACATAGAATTACCATATGATCCACCAATTTCACTTCTGGGTATATTCCCAAAAGAATTGAAAGCAGAATCTCACACACATATTTGTATATTCAGATTCATAACAGCATTATTCACAGTAGCCGAAAGGTGGAAGCAACCCATCAAAGTCCATTAATGAATGAGTTGAGTGGATAAGCAAGATGTGGTCTATACATACAATCTAATATTATTTAACCTTAAAAAGGAAGGAAGTTCTGACACATGTTATAACATGGATGAACCTTGAAGACATTATACTAAGTGAAAGAAGCCAGTAACTAAAGGACAAATGCTGTATGATTCTACTTACATGAAGTACTTAGAGTAGTCAAATTCATAGAGACAGAAAGTAGAATAGTGGTTTCCAGGAGCTGGGGAGAGGGAGGAATGGAGAATTGCTGTTTAATGGGTACAGAGTTTGGGAAGATGAAAAGATTCTGAAAATGGATGACGTGATGGTTGAACAATAATGTGAATGTATTTAATACCATTGAACTGTACATTTAAAATGGTTAAAATGAAAAATGTTACGTTATGCATGTTTTAACAATTTAAAAAATTTAAATCCTTTTTAAAAATAAGCAAGGGGTTGGAGTGGGAAAGATTAGGATGATCTGGGAAGCATCCTCTGAAGAGACGGTGACATCTGAGTAGAGAGAAAACAACTGGAACAATGAGGAGAACATGGGACGACATAGGGCATTACTTTGGGATTTTGTTCTAAATGCAACAGAACGCCTTTGGAGGATTTTGATCAATTAAAAAACATGATCTGATTTATCGATTTAAACAATCATAGTGGCTGCTATGTGAAAAGCAGAGTGAAAGGGAGGAAACCTGGTAGCCAGAAATCATTAAGAGACCATGGCAGTTGTCTAGGCAAGTGACTGGTGGCTCAGGTGATGTTGAGATAATGGGGAGGTAATGAAAAGTGGTTGGATTGGGATGTATTTTCAAGGCAGAGTCATCATGATTTGTTGATGGATTTGATGTGGGGTGTCAGAGGTGATGTCTCCATTTCTAACTGAGCAACAGAGTAAAGTGGGGTGTCATCCACTGAGATGGAAATGACTAGGGGAAAAGCTAGTTGTGGAATGGGCATGGGGAGGGAATCAAAAGACGTTTTACGTAAAAAGTGAAATCATAAACCCAGTATCTAGCCGAGTGCTAGCACATAGAGGCCATTTATTAAATATTTGAATGAATGAATGAAACTGAATGGATAAATGGAAGGAGGGAGGAAGAAAGCAAACTAATTTTAAATTTTACAAAATATAAAGAATATTTTGCAAAATGATATGATCTTAAAGACCCCAAGCTAGAATTTGGAAGAACTGGATTCCAGCCTCAGAAAATATATACAAACCTCAATCCTTCTTTCAGCTTTTTTTTCTGGAACTTCTCGCCTTTCCTCCTCAGCAGTGAATGTACTCACACCTTTATTCATTCCAACCAGCAAGCCCAAGCCCATAGCTCTTGCATCCCTGTGTGTAAATGCAGAGTTCACAACCCTGGGGCAGGGAACAGCCAATTAGGAAGCTCCTCTGACAGGGAGCAGCCAATTATAAGCTTCTCCAGCTTTCCACTCACAAGTCATGCTTTCCCCACTCCCAACACTCCACTCTGGGCATCCCTCCCCACAGGCATGTGGAGCACGGCCCTCAGCAGTCCAAATTCCCATAAAGTCAGTCCCTCAGAGAGTCACACTTTTTAAGGGCACAGTTTTAAGCAAGCAGGCGACAAGATCAGTTCATTCCATGGTTTGGCTGGACTTGCATTGACTGACCCACTAATTGCTCTTACTGAGCCTTCAGGCTGGTTCCTATTGATAGCCACAGAGAGCGGAGAGCAATTCGTGGGAAGCGACTATTTAAAAGTCACCTTCACAATTGGATAGGCACAGTGCAAAACGAGAAAGATCCGTGAAAATGCTGGGAGACAGCCTTACCGCTCAGGTTTTCACCCATTAACCACTTTTGTACTGGCTCTTCCACAGGACTGAGGGTACAGAGCGTGCCTACAGTAGCCGTCTTGCCTGTGTCTCATCCGGCAAAGACTACCCCGACAACGGCCATCTGGACGAGCTCTCCACAAAGCTCTCCTGCCTCCCCTACCAGCGAAACGCCCAGCAACTCAGTGCTCCCTGTCACAGTGTCACCGGTGCAGACATCTCTGCTCCCCAAGAACGTTTCCTTAGAGCCCAGAGAACAGCCCAGAGAACAGGACACCACCAGCCCCACGTTGACTGGGGAAGGCACAAACGCAGACCTCTTATCAACAAGTGGTGGGGTCCACTTAACACCCACACCCGGGGAACACAGCTCAGGCACTTCCGAGGCGAGTGTGCCAGCTACAGGGTCGCAGTCCCCTGCTGAGTCTCCTGCACTCACCTCCCCTCAGACTCCAGCCTCATCACCCTCACCCCTACCAACCTCACCACCAGAAGTTCCTTCTACCTCCATCAGCACCAACCACAGCTCCACTGAGACCAGCACCAAGCCCACAGGAGCTGCAACCACGCCAGAGGCCCCAGCGGAGGAGCACAGCTCTGGCCACACCCCCACATCACATGCCACGTCAGAGCTGGTACCCATGGAGACAACGCCCCAAACGACTTTGCCAGCCAAAGTGACCTGTATTCTGGTCGACATGGAGACCACCACCGCCTCGCCCAGGGTGATCATGCAGGAAGTGGAGCACGCACTAAGTCCAGGTGAGTCTGTCTAGAACACCACTTGACTACACTGAGATGTTGAGAATGCAGTTCAGTTAACCAGACACAGTTGGTTAGGTTTGAATTTTGGAACATAACGTCTGAGCTGAAGTATAATTGAGAAGAATTTCCACAAGAGCGCAAACTTCATTTTTAGTCACTAAGTAATTTCCAAATTAATTAATTAATTTTCTCATTAATTGTGGCCAATTGCCAACGTTATTACTTGTCTTTACATATGTCACAGGGAATGTAAACGAATGAGACTCTATAAGCAAAGGAATTAAGAGCACAACTGTTGGTCAAGCTTCCTAGGTTTCAATTCTGGTTCCTGACCTTGGGCAAGTTACTTCATCTCTTTGTGCCCTTATTCTTCCTCATCTGTAAAATGGGAATAAAAATAGGTTCTATCGTATATGGTTCTTGTGGAGATGAAATGAGATGATATAGAAAGTGCTTATAACAGTTTCTGGCAGGGAGTAAGTGCTCAGGAGATGTCAGTTGTTATTATAATAACAAAGTGCTTATGGAAACCATGGAAACCAGTCCAAAAGAGTAGGGTGGAGGTGTAGAGAACTTGCATATTCTTTGTAGTCACTGATATATTTCATGGGAAAGACAATAAATTTTACAGGACAGTGCATTTATTTTTATTCTCCCAACAACCCTGTGAAGTTAGAATTATTTTTATCTTGATTTTGCAATCTCAGAAATTATGATGGAGAGAGATTTAGTGTCTTTCCTGAGGTCACATGTATCTGACATTGACGTGGAGACTGTAAATTTTAGGGCCCTGAACAGGAAAAGTTTCTAGTGGGAGCATTTGGAATCTTGATTGAGAAACAGGAAGGTGAGAACAGCCAGAAGGTGAAAGGGGAACATGGAACTGCGGACCCATCCCTGGGCAGCTCCTGCCTTGGGCCTGAAGTGAGGGCAATGTGGGTTCCTCTGTGCCAGCTCCATCCTTGTTAGCACCTATTTGTGCCTCCAGCCAGCACTTATTACACTGACCAAGCCAAACATGACCACCTGGAGTCAGAGGAATGGCTGTGACCAGAAAATAACATCTTTAATAACCAATTAATAAACAACCACTATGAATGGACACTCTATTAGACAGTGGAGGTGGGGAGACAGCTAAGATTAACAAAACGTGATTCCTCATGGATGAGCTCCCAGTTTACTAAGGAATAAAGTCCCAAAGAATTGCAAATTCTTATTTCAAAGGCCCAGTGTATCAGTGAGGGTCCCAATCAGAAAGGGAGATATAATCAAAAGGTTTGGCTGGGTTATAGGGGAACCACAGGGGATCATAATAGCAGAGCAGTTATGCAAGAGGCTTAGGAGGAGAGAAGAGTAACCAGAACCCAGAAGGAAAGTCTTATAAAAGAGACCACCTTGACTGGAGCAGTGATTCTCGGTTGAAAGACACAACTAACCCAAGGCTAACCTCCTGAGAGTGGAGGGAATCAGTACTCTAGCCTCACTCCAACTTCCCTCTGATATGAAGCCAGGGACAAGGCGATCCATTGATGTGGTGCATACAGCTCAGCCTGCCGGAGGCCTGTTCAGAGAGTGAAGTGTAGAAGGGTGGACAGTGGATCTGGAGAGGCAAGCAGAGGAAATCTGGCACACCCAATTCAAATGTGGATTCCCCCACCCCCATTAGCACCCTGTTTATACCTCCAGCCAGCACTTACCACATTGCATTTAGATGAGTATTTTCTGTCTCCATCTCTGTCCTAGCCCCCACACACCCCCCCCTTCTGCCTGATACTTTCCGTCCTCCCAGTATGCAGGTAACACCTGTAACATAGACTAGCCACTTGGAGCAGAGTGGGTGTTGACTTGGCTCACTGTCTGAAGGACTGTCCCTAACAAAGTTACCACGAAAGGGCATGCTTGCAAGCAGTGGCCTCAACTCTTCCATCTTTCCTAGTTCAGGCCCTCACTACCACCTGTGTGCACAGCTCTTCAGTTTTCTAACTGAGCTCCCTTTTGCCACTCTCTAGCCCGTCCAGGAGACTTCGGACATGGTAGATCCACAAATTATGAGCTTGGTATGCAAGAATCTTCCTAAACTGGTAAAACCTACTACTTTCCATAAGTGCCCTAGTTTCATGGATTTGGTTATCCAAAACAGTCCTATTCCAGTATTCTGGCTTGGGTTTTAGACCATGTGTCTTGATTTCCTCAACTCTAAGCCAGCAGGGTCAAGAGGCACAAAGTTAGGGACAGAGCTGGGTCATGACCCTTTGTAGTTCTAGGGAATACTGCCCAGTAGCAACTCCAGAGTAAATGAACGAAGGAATGATGGAATGACTGAAGAGAAAGGCATGGCAGGTTAGAGGGGATCACTGATTGTGGGCCAGAGTCCACTTCACAGACCAAAAAGGATTTATCGCTTATGACCTTTAGTATATATATATATATATACATATATATATATATATATATTGCATCTCCCAGGACCCTGTGCTTGATGCAACGAAGCATAAGAAGTATAAGACCTGTCCTTTGAGATTTTATAGTTTAAGTAGAGAGAAAGGGCACAAGTCACTTTTCATACCACTCATTAGTTTCTAATCTGAGAATGAGTCGAAGTGGGTGAAGGGATCTTGAAGCAGATGTGATACAATCTGTTCATTTCAAAGCTGAAGAAATTATGTCCCAGAAGTTTGGAGTGCTTTACCCAAGGTCACACCTCAGTGGCAGAGCTGGGCCGAGCCCAGATCCTTAACACCACAATCAAGTCTTCTTTCAGCATCCAGCGCTACTTTACTACCTTTCTCAGCCCTGCACACCGAGTGGCAGCTGAGACTGTGCTCACAGATTACTCTTTTGGGATGTTCTTGTTTACAGACTTTTGTGCTGCCTTAATAGTGGCAGTAATAATACCACACTTTTGTTTAGCATCTTGTCTTTTTCTCCGTGGATTCACATAGCATATTTCTGTTATTCCAAGAACTTGCCCATTCATAGGCACCAATGAGTAATTCTAAAACAAGGTAAATGCTACTGGAGTTAAATTTGACTAGAGGAATTAGGAAGACTCCATGATGGAGGGAGCACAGGAGCTGAGAGGTAGGAGATGGAGGGAATTTAGGCCTAAGGAGGTGATTCTGGCACATGTGTGTGCAAAGATGGGGGACCAGCGGCACGGTAGTTAATGCTGCATATGCCTGGCTTCAGAAGCTACCCAGCAACTGTAAGCACTGAAACTGCCCTTGTCAGGGTAGGCAGAACTCCACGTTGCCAAGTCTGAGGTTAATTCTTAGGCTTGGCTTGACCTGACCTATCAGCAGCATTTGACACAGGTCACTGCTGTCGTCTTTAAAACACTGTCTCCACTTGATCTCCAGGATACAGTCTCGCTTAGTTCTTCACCTACCTGTCTGACCGCTCCTTCTCAGTCTCTGTTGCCTTATTTCACCCCTAATTTTCCCACACCAGAGCACCCCAGGGCCAGCATTGCCCTCCTCTCTCCCCAACGTTTCTACATTCACGCTCTCTACCCTCCACACTCACTCCTGACATGATCTCATCCTGTCTCATGACTTCAAATGTCACCCAATGCTGATAACCCTGAGATATAAAATTCTATCCCTGTTTTGTTTCTCTGAACTAAAGACATGTCTATCCAGCTGTCACCAAACTCATACTCCTCACGTGGGTGGCTCCTAGGCATCTCACACTTAATACGTACAAGATGAATTACTGATTTTTCTCAACCCTCAGTCGGCTCCTCCCTCAGCCTGTCCCTCTCTTCTTTCAATTCCTCAGGCCAGAAACCGTGGACTAGTAATCTTAGACTCCTCTCTTTCTCACAAACTCCACATCCAGTCCATTGGAACCCAATCTCCTCTCACCCCTCTGTCATCTCTCACATGTAGGGCTTTAATATTTCTGTAACTGACCTCACTACTCACTACACCCTTGCCAGAGAGACCCTTTTAAAACCCAGGACAGATCTGTAGCTCCAAAGCTCTAACATTCCAATTGCTTTCTCTATGAGTCAGAGCAAAGCCAAGGTCTGCGTCCTGCCTACAGTGCTCAGCTCAATCTGAATCTGTGCAGAGCCTCTCTGCTCTCACCTTGTTTCCCTCTTACCAGCAAAGACACCCCCATCTGACTGCTTCTTGAATAGACCAAGGGCCTCTCCCCTCAGGGCCTTTGCATTTACCATCTCCTGTGCCTGAAACAATTTCCCCACAAGGTCTTTAATGGCTTACTCCTTTCCATGAGTCCAGACTTTGGTTAGCTGCCTGCTCCTCAGGAGCCTTTATTCATACTCTTGTCTGACATAGTCATCTCATCACCCTTAATCCCTTTACCCTGCTTTATTTTCCTTTTGATCATTTACCACTTTCTGAATTTGTCTCATTTATTTGGTTAGAGGGTGTCTATTTTCTGTCACTAGACTATCAGCTCCACGAAAACAAGGACTTTCTTCCCAACGAGGACGATGTAGGTTACATCCAACCCCTAGAGCAGAGCCTGATACATGGGAGACCCTCAATGCCATTTGTTGAATAAATGAATGAGTCAACCAATCAATACCGGGGAAGCTCTCTAATTTCTCTGAGCCTTGGTCTTCTCGTCAGTAAGATGGGATAAGGATAGTATCTGCATGATGGGGTTATTGTAAGATTTAGTTGACATAATAAATTTGCAGCATAGTAGCCATTGAGCAATGGCTTTGTCGATACCTGTGATTGGTATTTTACTGTGATTTATCGTCATCGTCATTATTGGTTTTGCTTTTGTTATTTTTGTTGTTGTTATATTTATCATAATGAAGAATGCCCACCATCTTCAACAAACTCCTATTGAGCTTTTATGATGCGTCAGGCATCTAGCTAGATACTGGGATTGGGCCATGAATAAGATAGTTACTTCCTCGTGGAACTTGCAATGTGGCATGTACATAGTATGGCAAATAACCTAGTTTGGTGGATCGCAGACTGTGTGCAAGGGTACAACGCAGAACACGCAGGAAGATTTCAGGACAAGTGTTAGAGGACCCTGAGAAGCAGGACCCTAAGTAGTAAAGCAAAATTTACTTTACTAACCAGGCCATTGATAGTCACTAAAGGCTTTTGATCAGGGGAGAAAAATACGGGAATTTTCTTTTTAAGAGGATTCAACTGGCAGGAACATGTGTAGTACATTTCAGGGACGTCAGGCCTGGAAACATGAAGACCATTTATACTTGGCTTCTGGCTCGTCATTGCTACGGACAGACCGTGACACTTAGCTACTCTGACATTAAGAGATCTTAGCTGCAAAGTATGTACAAGAGAGGCAGTCTTTCAGGGTCCTTTTGGCTTATGATACCATGAAAATTGTTTATGACAATTCTTCTATGTGGAAGAAGTGAGATTCATATTCATGTGAGGTTTACTAGCTATATACATGTTGCTTGGATGGGGCTAGTGAGTGACACACGGAGCCCCTCATCTAATCTTCAGAACATTCCACTGAGGTGAGCTTGAGGTTACCCATCCTACAGGTGAAGACAAAGGTCCAGCGAGATTAAGTGACTTACTCAAATTCTCATGCGAGTGACCAGATGAGGATTCAAATTTATTGTTCCTGACTGACCTTGAGTCAAGTGTTCCTTTCACTATACCCATCCCACATGAACTCATAGAAGTGAAAAGTTGAGGGAGGACTGATGGCCTCCAGAACTACTGTGGAAATGAGTGACATGGGACGTTGTCACATGCCAAGTGCTGCCCGCTGGGTCTCATGGGTGGGGATGAGGAGAAGCAGGTGTCAGTAGCTCTCATCCCAAAGCAGCTGTCCAGAAGAAACAAGTTTTGATTTCCATTTTTCAGCTTTTGTTTTGCTTTAAAGGAAGAGAGAGAGAGCCATGATGTGTTAAATTTGGGTCGTTTTGTGTTATTGAATCCGACCTCTTCAAGGGTGGAAACTATAACCACAGAATGTTTGACTCCCTGAACTAAAACAAATGACGCTGTGCAATTCTATGCTCAGCAACTGCTTTGGGGGTTAACTGACATTACGCACCAACTTTACGCAGAACATCATCAATTCTTGCATATGCAAGCTTTAAAATTATGGTCACCGTGCTTGTTGCAAAGTGGACATTCTTTTGTCTGTAAAATCCAATTGTCAACTGGTCTTATGCTATCCTATACTTTGCATTGCAAAGAGATGGATACATAATTGTGAAAATTGGTAAAAGCTTTTGAACTTTAAATTGCTAGTCTGAATCCCAGTATATTCAGTATGAACTGTGCTAATAAATACCCTTAAATAAAGGACACTGAGCAGGCAGACATCGAGACATCTCTGCATCAATACCTGCAAGGGACTTTCAGCTCTACATGACATCTCCTTACCCCAGATTAATTCTTAGGATCGATATGCATTTGAAAACAGGATTGACTCCTAGAACAGGTGAAAGAATAACTTTTAAAGTACACATACAACAATTTTAGGGGTAAAAATGTGTACTGTAGTAAGTTCATGACCATCATTCTTAGATGACATATTAAAAATATGTTAAAAGGGAAACTGATGATTTAATTAATAAATAGGTGAGAAGACCATGCAAAAAAAGGTTAAACATTTACTGACCAGATTCTTTTGGAATGCCCAGAATATATCAGGAAGCAGTAACCCTACAAAGTATTATATTTATCTTAGGCTCAGTTTTACAAATACTAGATCATGGTACATGCCGAGACCCAGCCTAGTACAGTAAATGGTACCCCCATCTTTTCAGTTCTCTCGCCTTCACTCCATGTCCTCTCCATCATCCATTACTACTGATTTTGAACTTAGTAGCTCTCAATTCATCTACTTTACTTTTACACGCATGTCAAAGCTCCCATAATGCCATGTTAGCTCCCAACTGGCCACTTTACTGCCTCCCCTGTACCAATCTCACCATCTTACCCAACGACACAGCAGCCAGAATGACAATTAAATGCAAATCTGATTGAGTCACACATAACCTTACCACCACCAGGATCCCAGTGCCTCTGGGGCATCTCACTGCTCTTAGGATGAAATTCACAAGCCCCCGGAGACTGGCAGCGTGGGGCCTCTGCTCCCTTCCCTGCCTCACCTGGCCCCTAGGCCTGGCTCTCTGCATCTCCCATGCAGGTGTCTCCGGGTTCCATGGACCTGCTGCTCGCCCTCTTGACACAGGGCCTTTCTTCATTTGAATGCTTCTATCTGGAACCCACAACACATCACTTCACCTGGTTAATTCCAATTCATTCCTCAGGTCTCAGCTCAAACATGACCTGTTCAGGAGGTCTCTGCTGGGGTCCCCAGTCCAGCTCTGGTCTCCCAGTTACAAACTGTCACAATTCAGTTGTATCTCTCCTTCACAGTGTGCAATTATACACGTACTTGTGTAGCTCTTTGTCCATTGCTTACACTGCTTTTCCAGGTACCTGAAGTGGGGCCTTGTCTGTTTGGGCTCACAAATATATTCTCAGTCCCTAACAGTGTCTAGCTCAGTATAGGTGCTCAATAAATGACTGATGAATGAGTAAATGAATGATTTTTAATGACTACCTATCAAGCTCTATGCCATAAATTCACTATTTTCTTAGCTTCATAAATCCTAACCTTTGAATTGAGAATGAAGAAAAATTAAACACCTTCACCTGTGGCCCTAATCTGTACAGCTTATTATAACAAGAATACCATAGACTTGGTGGCTTAAACAATGAATTTATTTCTCACAGTTTTGGAAGCTGGAAAGTCCAAATTCAAGGTGCTGGCAGATTCTGTGTCTGCCAAGGGCTTTCTTCCTGGATCACACATAGCTGTCTTCTCGCTGTGTCCTCACACGGCAGAAGGGGAAAGAGAGCTCTCTGGGGCCTCTTTTGTAAAGGTGCTGATCCCGTTCATGAGGACTCCACCCTATGACCTAATCACCTCCCAAAGGCCCACCGCCTGATACTATCACATTGGGGGTTAGGATTTCAACATGAGAATTTGAGAGGGACACAAACATTCAGTCCATTATACCTGTGCATGCAAAGGTACCCCTTTAACACACTGTCAAATAACAGACCATCAAAAGGGTTCTCTGCTGTCACTCTGGGTTTCTGCCCACCCCCATTCCCACCACACCTCTCTTGCCACCATGCTTACTCCTATCTTTGGATTTCAGGGTTGACAAAGTTATGGATTTTTATAAACTCTCACTCACATTGTTTTCTTTTGTACCCAATTCTTTAAACAGGTTAAACTTCAAAACCTTCTAATGCCAAGTAAACTACCATAAGGAACTCCAAATCTCAAATTTTATTTTAGATAAAAATTGTTCTTAATTCTTGTCTCTACTACTTTTATTTTGCCTTCATTTACTTTCACTACTTAAATCCTAATCTAGTTTTAGTACATTTCCAAAATATCCTTTGAAAAATATGTCAAGGTAGTAAAATCAGACAGTTACCATTTACACTGTTACCTAGAGGCTACAACTCCATACAACATATTTATAACATAAATATACAACATTTTAATTGTGTCAATGTCACTTTTCATTATGTTTGGAGAGTTTATGTCTCCACGGAGCAATGTGAACATAATTCCTTTTTTCTGCTTCAAATACTTTCACCAGTTGTGACTAAAATGATTTTGGAAATGCTTCACTGAGAAAGTGGATGTTAGCTTATAAGCACAGCTGATATTATTAATGAATTTATGACTTGTTGGCTCATTGGGAACACTGATTGGATTATGCCTATAATTCCATATGCAGACTGAACCCTTATTGTAATCTTTTGACTCAAGGGCATGTCTCTTTAATTACAAAATAATAGCAGGAAAGTGAGAATGAATCAGCATCAACCCATCATCTTTATCAGTAAAGGATCTAAAAATCCCACCCCAGCATGTTGAGTCAGGAGCACTGTATTTGGAGAACACATAATAGATACTACATTGATATTGCCCTCAGCATGCCTTGTTTCTCAGGTCCCAGAAAAGAAAAATATTGACCAATAAGAGACATTTTATTTAGCAGTATCTTTCTTTTATCATCAGACTCAGCCTTCAGGGGTGGACCACACCCTTAGAAATGAAGGTGAACTTAGGTTAAAATCATAATTTCAATTAAGTCCATGGAAGCAGGCCATCAAAAACCCTTTGCCGTATTTCTGTTTGGAGATATTATGGTGTCATTTCAAAGCCAGGCTGTAGGAAGGCAAGAATATTTCTGATAGTACAAAATTGGTCATCAGACTGCCTGGTTCAGATCTCACCAATGCCATTTGTTAGATGGGCAATTTTATCCTTCAGGGGGTATCACATTTTCCTCATCTGTAAAACGAGGGTAATCATAGTACTCTGCTTGCCTTATAGAATTCTTATTAGGATTAAATGAGACAAGAGTATAAAGTGTCTCACATAGTTGGCACTAAACAAATGTTAACTTATTATTATTACAGTTGGGTCTCTAATCCTCAGTGGATACCAACAGCAGTTGACTCTTCTAGACTTTGATTTTTCTTAACTTGAAAAAATACAACATTTGTAAAACTCTTTATGATTCCCAAAAGGATTATTACTATAAATATTAGGCAAGAAAAATTCATTTAAGCACCCGCCTATAACACAATACAGAACAGGATAATCTAAAAGTGTGAACGAGAAAAACAACTATGTTCACATTTCAAATAGTAATGCTTTCATGAAACTTGGAAAATCTGAAAGGAAGGGTTAAAGAGTACGAGCAACTAGAGATTTCGAGCTGGAAGAAAAGAAATCTTGGGGGAGGGAGGATACAAAGGCCGTGCTGTAGGATTTTGCCAAGGCCCCACTTGCCCCTAGGGTGACAACTAAGAGCTTGATGTGGGTGCCCTTTTCCCTTAACTGGCATCCAAGTTTGGAAATTATGTTCTTTTCAGAGTTTTCAACTCCAAAACTGTGGGGGCCTGAGTCTGGGAGAAATTAAAACTTGGTGAAATACAGTATCCAAAAGCAGGTTCTTGCCCGGCCTTGCTGATGAATTACATGGAGGCCAAATTAAATTAATTGTTCCGTGGAGATCCCTGTGTCCTTGCGCTGCAGTAATTATACTGATGTCACTGCCCTTGACCAAGATGTCGAGACAGGTGATCAGAACCTGTCGCTCTCTGCTCCGCACACAGGCTGCTCCGGCCCTGACTACTGCCCTCGCTTCTTCCTGGTCTCTTCCAGGGGCTCCAAGGGCAACTGATTTACCCCCAGCCCAGTTTCTCACCCCCATCCCCTTTGTGAATCTGGCATTCCCAGGAGCAGTATCTTCAAAAGTATGGTTTAAGTTCCTACATGGGCAGTATACAAGGTGATGAACCTTTTTTATTCTAATAAAAAACTGTGTTAGTGTTTTAATGTGAATTGGAAAAAACCATAAATGATTCCATAACTATTATGGCTTAGGATAAGGCTATATGTAGTAAGTATCTAAAGAAAAATAATGACTTGATTTAAAGACAGATATTAAGAAAATAATAGTATAAGTGGTGTGGACATTGCAAAAAATATGAGAGTGGTATGAAGATATTTATGAATTTTGGAAATATTGCCCTGAAGTCAAGGCTGGGGTCTTGTCCTTTTTTATTACTTCAGCTAATTAAGGCGTTTAAAGCTTTTACTCGAGATGAGACCAAGGGATAGAGAATTTAAAAGCTTGTATACCAGGAATCAAAAGTTCTGAGTTCTAGTCCAGTTCTGCCACTAATAAACTCATATCAACCAAATCTCTTAATTTCTTTAGACTTCCGCTTTGTCATCTGTAAAATAAAGAGGTTAGATTCAATGAAACTTCTTAGAATGTCCTTTTAACAATAAAATTACATTATTCCATTGGTCATGATCTTGCTGGAAGCAAAACTTGAACTTGCAGTCTTCACTAATTTCTAATACCCAAATTGGCTCAAATCTCATCTGGATTCAAGGTTCTTTCCTGGCTTCAGAGTTTTTATGGGCAAGAGGTTCCCAGAGCTTAAGTGGGACCTTTGTGTTACATTCACGATGAACAAAGCATTTTAGATACACTATTTAAATTGTAAAAGCACTGAGAGGAAGTGAGTGTTTCATCAAAGTTCAGCACGTAGTAAATGTCAGCTGTGTGAATGATTGAGTGAATCCCCATGTACAGGTAGAGATGGGGACAAAAATGAGGCCAGGGAGGGAGGGAGGCTTAAGGTGACTTGCTCCAAACTCTTCAGCTAGTGGGTTTATAAAGCCAGTCTCCATGTCAGGTCTTCTCATCACAGGAGTGGAAAGCATGGGTTTGGGGAAGCCAGCCTCAGTGGTTGAATCCTGTTTCTGCCCACTAACCAGGGGAACAGATTTTTGTTAACTGCTTTATTTCCTGAACTCCACTATGGAGATTCGTGCCCTGCTCTGCCTGGCTCGGTGCCTGTCACAAGATAGCCACAGTAATGATGGCTTCTATGACTTTCATGACTAGGATTATTTTTCTTATTGCGTCTATTACTGTTCTTAGCACAAAACTACAGATGTCCCTGAAAACTGTTGTTAAGGCTATTAACAAATTTAATGCTATTAACAGACTGCTATTAACAGATGGAGGGGTCACCCATGTTTCTGGAGGAATTCCCATTCCCTGCAGCCTCCTTTTGGTCTGGGCAGCACCTTTCAGCCAACTGAATGGGAGGAATCCTCTCTGACCCTGACCTATGGCTGCTGTGCGGTCATGGGCTTGTCCTAATGCTATGGGGAAGGGAATGAGGCACACCCTTTGCTATTCTTAGAAATTGAGTTTAGTTCACACATTATAGGTATCAAAGGAGAGCTGGGATTGGGAGATTGGGGAGATAAGCCTCATTGCTGGGAAAGATTGTAATTGTAAGTGAAGTGAAGAGACTTTAAAACCATGGTAACTGGGGACTATGGAGGCCTGCGTGCCCTGGGTTGGTTCGTTGCAAACCAGAGCTCCTTGTGACGTTAAAGCACAGCCCATGTGCCATCTGAGAGAGAAATGCAGGGAGAGGAAACAGGCAAGTGCAAATCTCTTATTATCTCCAGAGAGACTTACTTTTTTGTATATATTTTTAACTATGTGCTACCTATGTAGGTAAAATGCTCTTAGATAAAAGTAAAGTCAGTCCCCAAACCAGGTCTCCTAATTACAGGAAGTGGGGAAAGTATAGATATTGGGGACTGCACTCTGTTCCAAAGTTTGAATCCCAAGTCTGCTTACTGACCAGGTCTGCCCACTAACTAGCTTTTAGGTAAGAGTATAAACATGAGGTAAAAAATTCCAGTTGTGGTAATATTTGGCTAATTTTGATAAAGTTTACCTCTGCCACTCTGTGGGAGGTAATGACTAAGCAGTCCTTTAATGATTTAAAGATTTGGTGGGATGGGGCACTGGTGAAAAAGGACTAATTTACTGAGACAAACTTAGGTTGTGTTAATTAAAAACACTTCTGTAGCATATTTGCATGTATGGCTATATGCCTTATAAAGGAGTTTTATTTTTGTATCTTTACTAAAAAAGTGCAACTTAAAAAATAGCTATGCTTCAGAAGAAATCAGTTATTTCATGGATTTCTTACTTTGTGCCTACACAAATACTTGGTGTCCCTGGCTTTAAGGGACTCTCAATCGAAAGGGAAGGCAGAACATGTTCACAAAAAACCATTAGCATAATAGTATATTTTATGCGTCTTTATCTTGCCTGTATATGAATAACCACCCACAGCAACATATGTTAGTATTACTTCTAGACTAGAATAAGTTAACCAAATTCTTGCATATAAAATAAAGAAGTAAACATCAGCAAAAGATTGCTCGAAAGGAGCAGAGGTCATTGGGATGATTTCCAAGAGAAGACTGGTCTTCACAAGGTTCTCGCAAATCATCCCTCTGCCCAAAACACTTCCATGGTTCCCGGTTCCCACACTATCAAGCCCAAACACCGTGTCTGGCTTTCACAATTTTCCATGATGTGGTCCTGAGTACCCAACCATTTCACGGTCCCTATTAATTTCCATTGTACCCTCTAATGTAGACTGTGGCCTTAGTTTTGTCCCCTCTGTAAATTGTGTGACCTGGGGTAAGTCCTTCTGAATCCTTCAGTACTGCGGTCTCCTAATCCATGCAGTGAAGGGGCTGGACTGTGCAAAGGTCCCAACAGTCCTCTTCATTTGTGCGAATTCACAAAGCACTTCATCTCTCCAGACCCTCCCCACAGCCCTGTGAAGTGGAGAGGACCAGGGCTATGCCATTTTTTAGATAAGGACACCAGCTGAGGTGCTCTGTCTCCAAGCTCAGTGCTAACACTTCAAGCCTGGAAATGTCTGGTGTTTGTACTCCATCTAGCTGGTTCCTGCCTCAGTCCTTCATTGCTGACTGTTCAAGTCCTGTTCATCCTTCAGAGAACAGCTTCATTCCCACCTCTTCCCACAGCTGCTCCAGCTTTTATACACACACCTTCTGCCCAGTGCAAGGCAGAAATAGAGTTTGTTACTACCCACGACCCACTTTCCACCTTACCCACCTGCTTGTCTGCCCATCCAGCCTCTCCCTCCCCTGTACGATTCCTGGGGCCTGACACTTGCCTCTGTGCCCGGGTGGTGAACCTCAGCACCCTGGCGTGTTGCATCTCTACATCCTGTACCATCCTAGCTCAAGGAGAGCCTGTAGAGCTCATTAAGGAGAAGCTTACAGCATTGATTTAGGGTTAGAATGAGATAAGCTTAGCTTCCCACGGTGTGGGGTAGAGTGAGAGGAAAACAGCAGTGAAAATTCAAGCAGATTCAAGGCCAGAAGGCAAAGCAACCTTCAATACTGGTAAAATTAGAACCCACTTAGATGATAGTATCCAAAAACTGAGATTTTCTTTTTCTCTCTTCTCCCTCGTATCACAACCTACACACACGTGTGTGTATACACAACCCAAAGCAAAAACAAAAACAAAACTATACCCTGGGTTATTTAATATACTGCAAGGTACAGCAGTTGGCAGCATTCCCAGCAGTGATTTTAGACCACAACACATTCTAGAAACCAATGACATAGACCTTAGGTCACTAACATAGACAGTAGGTCTGTGACTACTGTCTGCTTCTAACTAGTTTGCCTCCCAATTAATCTGAATTATTGAGCTTTGACCTACCTTCACCAGTACCAACAAGAGGACCCAAACCACCACCCAGTCGCAAGGTAGGCTGATTCCTGGACAGCCAACAGAAAACAGAAAGGATATATCGGAGCAGCCAGTTTTAACCACAAGCAGATGCTGATATATAACTAGAGCCTAGGGTGGAAGGAGAGCCTCGTCGGTAACAGCACAGACTCTAGAGCCTGCCCTTGTGTCCTAGTTCTTCTAATATCCAACCATGTCATTCTGGGCCCTTACTTTCTCTGTGCCTCAGTTTCCTCATCTGTAAAATGGAGATAACAAGAGTACCTACCTTATAGAGTTCTCATGAGAATCACATGAATTGAAATAGTTGAAGCTCACAGAACAGCCCCTGGCACAGAGCAAGTAACAAGAAAGTGTCCATTGCTATTATTTTTATTGCCGCTGTTGTTGTTTATTACTATTGTCATTGTAGTTTGGAGGAAGGAGCTGTGATATGAGACTATTGTTATAAAGATGGAAGAGTCCTTTCCTAGTGTAACAAAGAGATTCAGGCACACACAGAGGTCTAACCTTCAAGCCCCTTTCCTTACCGGTCACCACTTCCCTCCTCCAGCACATGCAGACAGATGCTTTTAAGAGAAAGAATTACTCTAGATGGAAAGGGGTGGGTGAGGATAAAGGGGAAGGTGAGGGGATTAGAAAGCACAATTGGTAACCACAAGATTGCCATGGGGATACAAAAGTCAATTTGGGGAATCTAATCAATAATGTTGTAAAGATTTTGTAGGGTATCCGATGGACACTTGCCTCATTAGGGAGACCACCTCAGGGATGATGTAGATGCCTGATCACTGCAGTGTACACCTGAAGCTGAAGCTGAATAATAATAAATGTCAACTATAGTAATATATGTATACATATATATTATATATATGTTTATGTATATATGTGTGTATATATACATATACATATATATGTATATATATAGAGATATATAAATATATATCTCTATATATATAGTCACAAGAAGTGGAGTACAGCATAAGGAATACAGACAGTGGAAATGTAATGGCTGTATGTGGTATCAGAGGGGTAGTAGATTGGGGGAGGAGGGTTATCACTTTGTAACGGGTATAAATGATAAATGTCTAACTATTACAGTGTTTTGTACACATGAAACTAATAAAAAAAATTTTTTAATTAAAATAAAGAGAAAGAATTCCTCTGAGACAAAAGGTTCCTTTCCCCTTGGTGACCTTGAATGAAGGAGCCGCCACACACTCTTAAGTGGCCTCTTGCTTCTATTCTCCACTTCTAACCTACTCCCTGGACCAGGAAGAGGAAAGAAAATAGCAAGAATATTGAAAAACAGTCAAGAGCGTTGTTAAAGACTCTTAAAATAGATCAGACGCGCGCGCACACACACACACACACACCCAGGCACTTGGTCAAAGTACTTACACATGCATTCTAAATAAGCTGACTGTTGCATTTCCAAGGAGAAAGTAGTTCAGGAGTCATCTACAGATAGGATCAAACCATTTACCTTTTTGTCACCCCTGGAAACTTCCTACCATCACCTCTTCCGGGCCCCAGCCCTCTCAGAGCAATAACAACTTTTTAAAAGAGCCCAAGAAAGGTCTTTCTTTCAGAGGTTGCTTTGGTTCACCCCACCACACCCTGCTATTATCATTTTGCATATGATTGGCAAGTGTCATGCCAAAGAGGGCAGGTGAAAAACATTTCTTTCACATTTAAAGTGAGGGAAAAAAAGGTTCAATAAGAGAAGTCCCCAGAGGAGCATTTGAAGTTTAGGAATATTGCTGACTAAGCCCAGGAAGACAGGAGGGCACCGTTAGGTCAAGGGAGTGGGGAAGTAGTTTGGAAGGAGAGCCCCTTCTGAGTGTGGGAGACTTTCTGTGTCTGTGAAGGACTAGCAGGTGTATGATAAAGCGGGTGTATGTCTGTGGTGTGAGAGGCAGATGTGTGGAGAAAGAGCCTTAAAATGAGGACACAGTTTGTTGCAGGCTGCACAGGGCACAGAGCAGCCAAAGCAGGTGAAGTAATGACTTCCAGGGCAGCCCCCTTCCTTGGTTAGTCTGACCAGATCTGACCAGGAGCATGGCCTGCTGGGAGCTTGTTCTGGCTACTTCGAGGATATTATCAGACCTTCTTCAGGCAGTATTCCTAAAATAACTCTCTTCCAGCTCAGGCATCCATGGGACTCACAAGCACAGGCTGCGGTGGTTGGAGCATAGCTGTAGAGTCATGGGAGCAGATATTCAGGTAAAACCTAGAGGAGGGGATTCCAAGACGGATGATAGGTGGGGAGCCTGCTGCTTGGCGACTTTCTGTGCACAATGATTGAGCTCAAAAAGTGCCAGTTATCCTTCTTTTTTTATTTTTCTTTTTTTGCCAGTATTATACTTATTCATTCCACATTAATTGAGTTGAGTGCCCACTATGGTCTACAGACTGGTTGGTGCTAAGAGTGTGGGAAGAAGGGGAAAGAGATGCAAGATGAATGAAGTCTGCCCGGAGAAGCTCATAGACACAACACAGTGTTTGAAAGAAGCAGGCACAAAGCTGACACACAACAACACTGTAATTTGTTTGGGGGTGTCAGAAAAGTTTTTCAGAAGGATTGATATTTAGTTGTCATGAAGAAAGAGTAAGAGTTGGCCAAGCTAAGAAAAGGGACAAGGTAGTAACCAGTACACTAATGATTAAAAATGCAAAAAAACCTGGAGTGAAATAGTCCTGGGTTCAAATGTTAGCTTAACCATTTACCAGATTGTGACACCTGAATCAAGTTCTTAATCTCTCTGAACCATAACGTTCTCATCCGTAAAATGGGAATAATTCTACTCATCTCATGAAGACAATGAAATGAGATGATCGCTATAAAGTGCTTGGCACAGTGCCAGCCCAAAATAATGGCCTGCAAATGTAGAATAAAAAGCTTATTCTTCTGCCTATTCTGATTTTGTTGTTGTTGTTGTTCTGGGTTGTTATGAAAGTCGTAAAACGGTACCCAGAAAAATCCCAGCCTTCAGAGAGGCCCAAAATTTAAGGAGGCTTTGGCTCACAGATCTTCAACAGCCGTCTGGTCAGGCAACATGTTGGCAGAATGGAATGTGCTAGCACAGTGGAATATTCTTATATCTTGGCTCATAAAATATACAGATAAGGTTCCTCCAATTCTCTCTTATTTTCTCCTGGCTCCAGGGCTTTACTGTGTGAGTCACACCCAGTCTGTAACTCCAAATCCCAACGAGGAAGAACTGCAATGCCCGCCACCTTCCCACCCCCACTCCCAGGGCACTACCCACCAAATGTTCCCATCTTCCTCATAGGGCAAAGCCTCCCTTACCCCAGCCACACATTCCTCATGTTCCCTCTCCCTGCCCCTCTCTGAGAAAAGGAGGAGTAGGAGGAGATGGGGAATTCCAGTTTAGTTCAAACAGAACACAAGGGGAAATGACATTTGTTTTCACAAGGAGAAAAATCAAGCCTTTTCAGTTACCATATAAAGTTGTGCTAATGTTGGCTCAGCCACCCCCTCATATGTTTAAACTATGATGCCCTGATGTGTGGAACCTCCCAGGGTGAGGTTCCTGGTGGGTTCTGAAGGTAGCAGCTGCTGTGAAGGTGACAGAGAGCTCAGGACACAAGATGTTGAGGGTAGGGGCCTGATAAAGGTCTTCTAGTTCCAGAAGACGCTTGCTCTCATGGCTGGCACCCTCTGAGAAGGGCTAGTGGGTGGCAGAATAGTTACAATGGTCTAAGTACAATCTACTTTAAAATAGACATGTTTCAGCCTCATATTGGTCAGTTCCAAGCATCAGAAGTACCCCTCTGCTCTGCTGCCCTCAAGGGCCCATCAGGTGAAAACTCACCTGCTAATTCCAGCTCTGGTCACACAAGCTGTCCTCTGTGAACAAGAAAAGGTGTCCTTAAAGAGCCCTGCTTGGATACTGGTGTTACACTGAGAGCTAGACAGCCACCAGTCACATAGAGGAGAAGCGGGTCACTCTATCACTTGCTTTTTAAAAAAAACAACAACAAGGTACTTGAGTTGGGGCCCCTGCCTGATTTATCTTTAGAAAGAGGTAGTATATAAATAAATCCAGTAAATCACAGATTTGAATGAGATCCAACTGCTCAGAGTTAGGGAAGAAACTTTGAAAAACAGGTCAAATCTACAATTTCCTATACCTATTACACTATCCCTGGGCAAGAAAGAAGTCTTACAGGGAAATCAGCTATATTCTTCTTTTTCTTCCATTTTTTAAAATGGGGGTGGGAAGGAGGAATTAAAAGGTCAGTTTTTTAAATTGCTCCTAATTGCAATCACTGTATCTTTTTGAATCTTGAAACACTCCCATCACCTTACTTTGCAGTAATAATCCTCGTTTCACAAGTTCTTAAAAGAGCTCTTAGGAGGCTTCGGTGAACTTTGAATTGTTCTAATTTCAGCACAGTTTGGAGGCCAAGAAGCTAAGTGCAGCCTTTCAAAGCAGGAGTGGTGGCTTTTCATAACTGGAACTAACCTCAGACTTTCTCTATTTGACCTGGTCTGCACATTTAAGCATTTAGGGTCATAATTCTATCTTCACAATAGTAAAAAGGGGAAGAGAAATGCACTGATAATTATACTAATTATGCCGTAAAGGATTCCAGGAGCAAGGAGATGGGCGTGTGAGTGTCCATACGTGTGGAAGCTCTGAAATGCTGCAATACGGTGAATCTGTGCAGACACACCAAGCGATGGTCTCAGTCTCTATGTTAGCATTGAACCTCCTTGGTTCTCTTTTAGAAATTTAGACATCAAATGGGGACATGGATGTCTGCTGTAGCCTTCTCTCACCCAAAACTTTTGGGGAGTGACTAAAGGTTAATTAGTAGACTGATTTGCTTCTTAGATCTACTCCAATTCCTTTGGAGGAAGGGGTAATGCCAAGAACAATATACAAAAGCCATTCCTCAGAGACATGAAAAATAAAAGGAGAAATTGCAAAATAATCTACAACTAATAAATCTCCAAAAATCTGGGGCAGGTCCATCCGCTTTGAGACCTAAGTCCACAAGAGATGGGCCCCAGTCCCGGGCAGTACATTGGGAGAGGGCTTTAGCTCAGTGCATATGGTGTCTAGTGGTACATGAGTGGACAGGGCTAAGTAAACAGCTCATGGTCACGTGGCCAATCATGGTGGAACCACACTTGAATCCATATATTTAATCTCCAGATCGCAGATGCTCTTTCCAAAGTGTTTCAGAATCTTATTCATTTGTTGAATTAGCAAATAATTTCCCAGTGGCCCGAAAGAGTAAATGGGGTCCCTAATACCAGCATCAGTGCTAAAAATGTCACTTTAACTATAGGGGACAAGAGCTCAATTGATTCTTGGCATTTCTTAGATGAAATAAAACTGAAGTCTGTGTACATTACTAGTCCAAAGCTCACACAAGAAGAGTGTTGTTCTTCAAAGTAGTAATCGTTGGAAGCATATGGTTATTCTTACAAGGTTGCATGCTCAAAGTTTTGTTGTTTTTTTTGACTGCCCCTTAATAGTTGCTTTTGGAACCAGATTTCAAATTACATAATAAAGCATTCATGTTACTTTATAATTGCACCTGATTAATTCTACATACAAAAAATACTGTTACCTCTAAGACTTGACCTTATTTTTACACCTAACTTGACTTTATTCTATATAAGGATAAAAATTGGACACACTTCCCAATGAGGAATTTTAAAAAATGCTTTGATTTGATGGCATCATTCAAATTAGTGCATCTCCTACCAAGATGACCCTTTTGAAGTTGGCACTACTGATACAGCTATGTGATTCTGGTTTATTTAAAAACCAACCACATTACTTTGTAGTAACCCTTGAATAAAACATCCTAAGTCTCCCAATAACTTGGAAATGGCAGAAAGATGAGCCAGAGCATATAAAAGAAAAAAAAAGGATGTCAGGAGATTTTAAATCCCCTACCCCTGCAAACAACAGCAGCAGCAGTAACAGATTGGTGTTATTATTAAAAAGATAATCAAATATCACTGTGGACTGTTCTCTGACCTCCAAGCCAGCCAAAAGGTTTTAATAAATATTGACCATTTACCTCACCTCACCTAGCATGAAAAGCATTTTGATAAGAAGTAAGAGCCTGGGTTTTGTTCTAGCTCTGACTACTACGCAGAAGGATCTGAATGATTACGCCTCCTGATTTTCCTTCCTGTGCCTTTCCTCCTTCCCAGGCAGCATTGCCGCCATTACGGTGACCGTCATTGCCGTGGTGTTGTTGGTGTTTGGAGTTGCAGCGTATCTGAAGATCAGGTGAGAAGCCCCTTACTCTTCTTTATGAAGAAAAGTATTCCATTTTGTTGGGCTCCAGGCTAACAGCTGTTTTGCTGAGTGCTTATTTATTAATAAGTGTCTTAGCTCTCAGAAATACTGGCAGGTAAGTGAAAATGGCCGGTGTGCTCCTCACTGGACAGGAATAGATGGTACAGTATCTGAACCTTGGCAAAGCAGAAGAAGTAAGCTGAAATACACAGTGTGATGATGTAATGGGATGAGAGTGAACCTGGAGTCAGGAGACTGAGGCCTCTGCTCTCTGCCCTTAACTCACCTCATCACCGTGAAGGAGCCACATGTCTCCTGACCCTCAGTGTTCTCATCTATGAAATGGGGTGGGCTCCATGGCTCCTAAATAAGGAAGTTCTGAACACTGATGTGTATATGTATATCCAGTCTGTAAGGAAGTTTCCACTGGTACTAAAGCAAAATGTTGAAAATATAAGGAAAGCATAGCATTTTCTATAAAATTGTGTTTTTTTTCCCCTTGAGATTATGTCCTTATATTTTTGGTTTTAAAATATATTTTGTTATGGAATGAAGGTGATCACAGATGGTAGCTGAGTTGTTACTTTTTACAGCCAAATAGAAAGTTGCAATACTCTGTGAGCCTGCACTTCTGTTGTCTACTGCTGTATGAAATCCCAAAGTCTCAAAACCACATTATTCACACTAAATGTCCTTTCAGCTGTAAAATGCCAAATGGCAAGTGACAGTATTATTTGCCAGTCTGTGCAGTGCCCGTAAAAAGTGACAGAAGGGCACGTGCCGCTGTGATGAGCATAGCCACTCCCTGACCACCAACACATTCTCCTCCCAACAGCGGGAGCCATCTTTACAGAAGCTCCTCTGACCCTGTCACTCCCTCCCTTAAAAGCCCCCAGTGGCTTTCCCAGGCACTTAGAATTATAATAAATCCTATCCTCTCAGGTTGGCCCTTGAGCTCATTCATGGACCCATTCCTGCCTGCCTCTTCTCACTCATCACATTTTTGTCTTTCCTTCTTAACCACTGAGCTGCAGTCACACTGTCTTTCTAGCCAATTCTTCGAATATTCTTTTTCTCTTCAGGCCCTTCACTTTTCTTGGTCCCTCTTCCTGAAATGCTTGTCTTCTAATTCTTCCTCATGCATGGTTTTCATATCTCTCCAGGCGACTTCCCTTCCAGTTTGGTGCCCATTATTTATTCTCTTACTTTCATCCTGGCTGTTACCACTATCTATTATTTGATTTGATTTTTTTATATTAGTTAGTTTATTGGTTCTTTCTCTGACAAAAATGTAAGCTCCATGAGGACCCAGACTTTATCTATGAACTCAGTGGTCGGCACAAAGAAGATGCTGTATAAGTTGAATGCGTGAATAACTTGGCATAAGAATACACAGTCACTCACGCACTGCCATGCAGACACACACATACATTCCTGACGTCTCTTCCCTGCAGCTGTGTTTCTTTTTCAGGAGGCGTGTGCACACCCTCTCCTTCCCTCCTGTCCTGGTTCCCCATGTGTGGCTCATGTATTTAATTTCTCATCTCTGTGCACACATATCCTTTGCTACCCTCTCTCCTCCCCCTCTTTCATCTCCTCTAGTCACCCCAGCCCAGCCCAACACCCACTAGGGAACACTTCCCTCCTCCTTCCCTTTTATCTCCCTCCACCTTTTATTCTAAATGTGCACCAAATCAATCTAATGATGGTGTCAAGTATAAGAGCGCCCTGTAATATCACCTGTATCTAAGGTACAAAGAACAGGAAAGCCAAGTTTCGAAGAGAAATTGGAATTAAAGGGCCAGTGCTACCTGTGTTTAAAAGCCTTTTATCAAAGCATCCATAAGTCTCCTTCATATTTAAAAAAAAAAAAAAAAAAATGTTCATTAAGTCTATATTTCCTTGAGCAGCAAACTTAATTTTGTGAATTATATCTTAGTGAGTGGTATTCTTTTTCATCTGGTTTAATTACTAGTTCATCACTGAGGATACATTATATTTTTATTCTGAGTTAAATTGGCTTTTATGAACTAGTCTTGGAACCTCATTCCCATGTCATAACAAAGTTTTTCTTTGCATGAAGGCAGGAGTTGCTCAAAAAGGGGACTTATGCATTAATTTAGAGTCATTTTGGAATCACCAATGATGAGTTTCTGAAGGGCTATCACCAAAAATATGACTTCCACTGGAGTGTGACTTGAAATAGAAATTCTTCCCTCTTACCACACACTTGCCAAAAAATAATATTGAAATAACCTGAGGACTCCTCTTGACTTCAGGCAAGAATTCAAGTTTACCATCTCAAACCTACCACTGCCTATAGACAGGCAACAATTAAGAATTCAGACTCCACAAGTAGGGAGACCTGGGTTTGAACCCCAGCTCTACCACTTTGTAGCTGGTTCTGGTGTGACCCGAGCATGTAATGGAGCTTCACTGACCGTAACTTTCCTACTCTGTAAAATAAGGGCCATAATTTTAACTACTTGGTAGCATTGCTGTGAGGATTAATGGACACTGCTTCCCAAGTACATAGCCCTGCCATCACCATCAAGGTGGTCAACAGGAAGGGACTCCAATAGTAGGACGGTTGCTTGATGATAGTTATGGAGCATTAGCCATGTGCCACTCTTCTAAGCATGGGGGTCACACCAGTGATGAGACACAGTCCTGCCACCACAGAACTTACTGTGTTTGGAAAATTCTGTTAGCAGGCCATTACAATTGGTTCTAATGAGTGCTGATTAAAATTGTATAACATTTTATTTAAAAATTTTAAAGTATATTGTCTTTAGGCATTCTCAACTTTGGATAAATTCGGGGAGAGATTCAATTGAATTAGTCATGGTTTCTCTCCCCCATATAGTTCTTCCCTCTAAAATGTAGAAAAGGCCCCCTGTTGTGTAAGTACAAGGTTGGTAGTTATCTTTGGCACTACAAATTTAAGGATGGATAAAGTGATCAGACCCCTGTTTGGAAACCCCCTAAGGAAAACCCCATTCTGCTGCTTTATTAATTATTTTGGCAAAATGGTAACATAAGGAAGCTAATAGTTCTCATGAATCTTAAGGCTGTGCTAAAACCCCCTCAAGGGTTATTTTCCCAGATTCTTGGAAAGCCCCATCAATAATTAATCAAAAGTACATTTGGCTCAATTCACAAGTGTGTGTGTGTGTGTGAGAGAGAGAGAGAGAGAGAGAGAATGTGTGATGTGTGTGTATACCTAAGGCTAGGTTTTACCTTGGCTGGAAATTTATTTCGTTCCTATCATCCCAGATTTCTGAGAACAATATCATAAGAGGCCTGTTGTCTATGGTCTTTTAGCACACTTGGCTGGAGTAGCAAACAAGTGGCTGAAATCATAGCCCATGAGGGAACCATTAGCTTCTGGCCTAAAACCTGGGTCCCTGCAAATGCGAAAGAAGAGTCCACTTGAACGGACAGCCTCACAACCAGAAAACGGGCACAGCTTACAGGCTCTGCTAACAGTAGCTCAGTAGTTTCACCAAGTTCTAATTCCCTCTGAAGGCATCGATCGGTAAACGCATTAGCCATCTCTTTTAACACTCCTATTCTGCAGGGACAGTGACCCCAGCCTGGAGAACTATATCTTTCTGAGACCTCAGCTACTACTGAATGTGGCTTCCAGGGCTCTCCTCTATTATTTATCGACCCCCCATTTTAGCCAGCAGCAGCGTGGTGAGGAGGGAGGAATGTGGGCTTTGCGGTCAGGTTCTACTTCCTAGTTGGTGGCCTTGGACAAATTATAATCTCCCTGATCTTTAATTTCTTCATCTGCAAAAGCAGAAATAATACTACCTACATTTCAAGCTTATTTCGAAGATGAAGCAATGAATGGCGAGTTCCTGCAGAGACCAGATGGCATGGTGGTTAAGAATACGTACTCTGGAGCAAGTATATGAATCATTCTGCGCGCAGTTTCATTTATAAAATGGGACTATACGAATACCTAATTCAGGATTGTCATGAGGATTAAATTATGATACAGATAAACATTCAGTACCGAGTATCAGATGAGGATGATGGAAGCACTAACTCCTGTTATTGTTGTAATTGTTCTTGTTAAAACAATGCTTACTGCTTAGGTGCTTAGAAAAATGGTAGCTGCCAACAATCCCATTCGGTAGGCACCAGGGATTCACAAGACAGGGGAGTTGTAGGAAGAGGAGAAAGACGGAACAGCAGCTCAGTTTTCTCTTGTTCCATTTTGGCAGTTTCAATCGTGCTTTTTCTAAATGCCTGTGAAGTTGCATGCGTGTTATATGTCCATAAAGAGAAACTATCTGTGAGTAGCTTTTATTCCAGGGCTTGTTTGCAACTTTAAAAGAAAGCAAAGGCCTTCCCTGCCTCTTGCAGAGAGGTGTCTTTAATTAGTGATGATTGAAGAATGAGGTAAGTCGGTTTTGTCTAAATTGGCTCAAAACCGTTCAGCCACAAGATAGTCCCCTGTGCAGGAGACCGTATCTGCTATCACCAGCAACGTGGAGGCTGCTATAATTAGGTGTGCTGGTAACCCAGGCAGACAACACGGCTGTTCCCTTCACAAAAATAAATGTGATATTGATTTATAGACACAACAGGGCCTGGCTCTGAAGGCATCTTGTTAGAAGTCACCTGTTTTGCTTCAAGTCTTCTGGTGATTATATTTATACAACTGGATTCCTTCTGGTTGTTGTTAGGTTTACAGAGTAGGCCCAGCCAGACCTAAAGGCTAAGCTCTTCTAGAATTTGTGATCTACACCTTTGGCATTCTGTAGGTCTAGGTGACTTGATTCTTTACCTCAGTGGTCATCAAATTTTAATGTGCAGAGGAATCAATGGGAAAGCTTATTAAAAACAGTTTGCTGGGTCTCATCTCCACAGGTTTTGCTTCAGTAGGTCATGGTAGGGCATTTCTCTGCAACTCACAGATGGTGGCACGGCTGCTGGTCCAAGAACCATACTTTGAGTAACCTGCGCTATCCTCATCTCCTAACACTCCAAATGCACACTGCACTGCAGTGTCCCCGATAGGCTGCCCTACTGTTTCATGCCTCCGTCACTTTCAACATGCTGAGCCCTCTGTCAGACATGTTTGATTCACCTCTTTTGGGTGATTTATAGACACAGCAACTTGGAATCTGGCTGCTTCCAAGTTGTCTAACTCAAAAGAGACCCTCTCCGGAAGTCTCCTCCCCATCGTCTTCGTGGTGGGGACACATACATCCCCACCACGTGTTGCTGCACATACATCCTTTGTACCACTCTCTTCCCTGTAGTAGAATCGTTTTGTTTTCTGCCCGTCCCCTCTACTAGCAAGATATAAAGCCCCTGACAGTACTGGCATATAATAGTAGCTTTATAAACAATTGTTTCCTGAGAGAATGATTCTGGGTAGGAAAATTCAGGGTGTGGAAGGAGTATTCGTTTCTTCCAAATCAGGAGAAACTAGGTTTGGAAAAGGGGAAGCCATGGGAATCTGTTAAACCACACACTCAAACTAGTTACCTTGTGACTCTGAATTTGTTCACAATAGACAAGTGTTCCAATGAAGCCTGTTTTGTGAGGAGTGTCTGCCAGGATGATATCTGGCAGATAATTTTGAAAAGGAAAATAAACAAATTTTATTTGCCCCTTCAAAGTAAAGGTGATTATTGAAAGATAAGTTTGAAAGTAACGGCTATGTAAAGAGCACTTTGAAAATGAATGTTTGGAAATATTTCCATCATAGGGATTTTGGTAGAAAGAAGACAGAACTGTTAGAATCCTGAAGTTTGGTAACTGTGGACAAATAAAATCACCCCTAATGGTCACAGTTCCTTCCCTTCAAAATCGCAGCTTACAATGTCAATTTCTTAGTCTTGACAAATGTGTCATGGTTATGTAAGATGTTAACATAGAGGAAAGCTGGGTAAAGGGCATGTAGGAATTTATCTTTGCAGTCTTTCTATAAATCTAAAATCATTCTAACATAAAAAGTTTACTTTTAAAAAATTATAATTCAATAGCTACCATACAGATGTGTTGTCTTCTCCTGCCCCAGAGCCTTTGCACCTGCTATTCTCTATGTCTGTAGGGTATATTTCAGGCATCCATGTGGCTCATCCACATCTCTTTTATGTGTCTGCTCAAATGTCATCTTAGTGAGACTTTCCCTGATCACCATATTCAAAATTACAATCGCCACCTCCCAATTGGAATTCCTCACTGCCCCGTCCCTGCTTTGTTTTCCTCCCTTGCATTTATTACCATCTGCCATATTATTTTTCATGTCTGATTTATTGTGTCTATCTTCACAAGAATGTAAGCTCCCTTAGGACAAGGGTTTTGGTCTATTGTTCACTAAAGTATCCCCCAGGCCTCACAGTAGAGCCTAATAGACAGTAAGTTTTCAATGAATCGTTAAATGAAAGGAGCCAGACATGGAAATGACATTCAGAGAAAGAAAGCCACCAATGAAAACAAAACAAGGAGACAATGACAGCTGCACCAATCTAGCTTTGCTAATGGATGATATGCGTCAAAGGCTTAATTACTAATGACTAATAAGCTACAAGTTCAGCTGTGTTTTCCCAGCACTAAGCCATATCTTATTCATCTTTACATCTGTCCTTCTTAGTACATCATAAGCACTAATAATTGAATAGAAAAGACTCACTTGACTAAAGAGGAGAGGACTTTGGGAAGAAAAGTAATAAATTTGGAGCCTTAATGGGGAACTGGGTTGACCCTTATAAAGGAGAAGCTGTTCTCTAAAATATGTTTGTTTCAACACAAGGAAAGTGAAATCTCATTCATTTTTAAAGACAATTGAGTTCCATTAAGTACTGCTGCCAGTTGTCTTAAAATAGGTCCCATTTTGCAGGGGTGGAGCAGGCCTCAAACCACAGTGTCAACACCACATCTACCAGTTGTCATCAGCAAGGCATCACCGATTGGGGAGAGGACGAGTGGGGAGGGCTGCTTCCTACTCAAGCCAAAGCACTTGAGAAGGATGCAATGAGGCAAGGGCTTAACACAAGTCATTCTCTATCCTGTCGCCTCAGGTCCTGCGTTTAGCTCACGACAGCATACAATAGAATAGTATCAGCAGTAATCCCAGTGCCACTGATTAACAGGGACAGTGAGCACTGTGCTGAGTGCTATCAAGCCACATCATCACGTGGGGGACTTTTAGCTGTAATTCTCTTTCCTCTTCCTATATTTAAAGACAAAATGGTGGCTTTGACCCTTTGTGTTCTTTAATAAGATATTTTCACTTTTTCACAATGAATTCCACAAGCCTTACTACCCCCTGCTGGCATCCACCAAGCAAACTCTATGTATATTGTTTATGTCCTACTGGAGTATGCAATTATCAAACATGTATAAAAGAACCATTGCATCAAGAGCAATGTAGTAGATGTTCAGAAAATAAGAAGAAACATCAGACATAGTCTGCCCCCAAGAGGTTTACCATCTAAGGGGAGCCAAGGGACAGCAAGTAGAAACTGAGCTATGTTGGATAGGTGCCAGTCTTAACTAAGAAATTGAGTAAACAAAACTGCTTTGACCTGACAATGATGTCATTCATACAAATTGCTGTTCAGAATGAAATTAGATGAAGCTGTGTTGCATTATAGATCCCGGAGACCTAGGTTTTAGTACCAGCTGTACCACTAAATCACATGGGCAGTCATCTAGATTCCTTGAGCCCCACCTTCCTTTTCTTGGGAATGGGAGTTTTTTCACCTCTTAGACTCCACAAATGCCAGTCTGAAAACCTACCCAATTTCCATCTAAAACATGCCATGATTGAAGACATTTTGACTTAAGAGAGTTTAAGGTGATCATTAATAATCTTCCCCTTATCTCTTTCCTTCTCTCTTTCTCTCTCTCTCTCTCTCTCTCTCTCTCTCTCTCTCTCTCTCTCTCTCCACACACACACACACACACACACACACACACAAATGGGTTTGTCTTACTCTTTCTATAATATGATAGGGTTTATCCAAACCTGGCTTGAATCCCAGCACCCCCAATTCTTCTTGTTTAGACTCATTAATATAATAAAAAGTCCTACAGATTCAATACATTCCCCAATATGATTTATCTATATCTCTTGCTTTGTTTTCCTTATTTATCAGTATTTCTCTCAACTCACTGTTCATTCAAATGAGAAGGCAAAGGAAAATGAAAGATCCATCATTTCCCTTTATTTCACTAGTGTTTGTGTAAGTAGACATCTCTTCTAATACAGCAGCTTCAGGGACAGCTCTGATCAAATAGCTTTTGCCTAAAATAAACATTATCAGTAAAACCTGATGTCCAGAAGATTTTTAATCCTCTAATCTCACTCCAGCATGATAATTTCTAAAATTCAAATAACAATAATATAAGAAGCTTGTTTTATAACTGTGCCTGGGCCATCATTTCAGGACTTCCTGGTGGGAGGGGGAGGCTCATTTTTCAGTCTTTATTTACTACTTGCACATTTGTCATGTGTTTGTATTGTTTTAGTATAATAAAAATTGAAAAGCAATATTGGCCAACACTTATTGTGTATTTACTATGTGCCAGGCCTTTCATATGTATTACCTCATTTAATCCTCCCAACAACTCTAACACAATTTTTTTTAACATTCTCCATTTCATAGATGAAGAAACGGGGCGTTAAAAACACATTCAAGGACATACATCTATTGTCCCTACTGATATGGGAATAAAATTATATGATAGACATAAAAATGCTGTGAGAAGTTAAATAACCGTGCAAAGGTGAGGCAGGAATGCCCTGTCAATAAAGGAACTTGCTTTATAGGTAGATGTTGGCCAGGTTTACAACGCTAGGTCATGCTGAAATGTAGGCCTGGCTCCAGTCTTGTAATCCCCAGGCTTTTACTTGTTTATTCCATAGCTTCCATTTGTCAACCATCCTGTTAAAGGATTTGATTGGAATTGGAGGTTTTAAACATGGGGCGGGGGGGTGTTGGTGATGAATGACAGGTGACCCCATTTACCAAAACTGCCTCCCCGTTCCTGTCAGTCAGAAGCTCAGTGGTGTATTATCTGTGATCTCTTGCCTTCTCACACCTGCAGAAATGAATATGGACCTTTAGAGAACACAAAACGTATTGTGGAATGTCCTCTAGTTTCCAGGTGTATAGATTGGGTCAGCTGAGCCTGCCTTCAGGACAGAAATCAGGATTTTGAAGGCTAAGAGTTTGAAACCAGTACATCAAAGGTCTGGTTCTTTTCAGCCGATTATCCCTCTTCACATAGCTGGCAAATGGAAATAAGCTTCAGAGAGTGACAACCATTATTTTAGCAGCAGATATAAGTATAGCAAATGCGTTCTGTGCCTCTCAGATTGTATTTTCATTTTGTTTAATTTTCATATCTAGTTGAGACAAAGATGAGGGGGGCTAGGCATGTTTATCTGTACTATATATAGCACAGCTGATTTCCAGTGGCAAGGTGTAATAATTCACACGCTAGTGTGAACCTCACAGGCATCACATGCTCATTTTGTAGAGTTTTCCCAGTCTTGTCATTGGTTTTAGTCTTTAAATGCCCATAATCCTCTCCAGGAAGATTCCATCTTGTGAACAGAATGGCTTTCCAGGATGTTGTTGTTTTTTTCCCCAAACACTGTTTCTTCCACCAACATTTATTCTACTTATTGAGGACTTACTAGCAACTGGATATTCTTCTAGGTGCTGGAGATAGAGCTAAGAACAAACAAAACAGGCAAATAATCCATACTTATACCGTATTTCCCTGAAAATAAGACCTAGCCAGACAATCAGCTCTAATGCGTCTTTTGGAGCAAAAATTAATATAAGACCTGGTCTTATTTTACTATAATATAAGACCAGGTCTATAAATATAATAATATAATATAATATAATATAATATAATATAATATAATATAATATAATATAATATAATACCGGGTCTTATATTAATTTTTGTTCCAAAAGATGCGTTAGAGCTGATTGTCTGGCTAGGTCTTATTTTCAGAGAAACACGGTAATCTAGTTGGGGGAGAGAGGCAACAAAGTAAGTAAATTATATAGTATGTTGGAAGGTGATGAGTACTATGAGAAAAATTATGCACGCACTACTGGAGGCAAGGGAGTTGCAAGTTTAAATAGAGGTCTTAAGGAAGGGCTCACTGAGGATGTGACATTTGTGCAAAGGCTTGAAGGATATGATCTGGAGGACAACTGTTCCAAGCTGAGGGAACAGTAAATGCAAAGGCCCTGAGGCATGAGTGTGCCAGGCATGAAGAGGAAGAGCAAGGAGGTCAGTATGGTTGGAACAGAAGGAGTGAGAGAAACTGGAATTGTAGCTGATGTGCTCAGAAAAGTAAGAGGGGCCAGATAGATCCTGTTGGGCTTTGCAAACCATTGTAATGACTTTACTCTGTGTGAGATGAGGAGTAACTCAAAGTTTTTGAACAGAGGAGTGATAACAATCTGACTTGTTTATTAAAGAAATATTACTTGTGGAACAGGTTCCCAGAATAACCCAACAAAGCCTGTTAAACCCATATTACCATTGAACTAAGGTGCTAATCAGACTCTAAGATGCTCAGCTCAAAGAACTGGATTTAGATCTAGGGGGTGTTGACTCATAGCTCAATTGGGTGACTTTGAGCATGTCAATCAACATCTCTGAGCCACATTTCTTTTTTTTATTTCTTTTTTTTTTTATTTTTATTTTTTTTTTTTTTATTAAATTTATTGAGGTGACAGTTGTTAGTAAAATTACATAGATTTCAGGTGTACAATTCTGTATTACATCATCTATAAATCCCGTTGTGTGTTCATCACCCAGAGTCAGTTCTCCTTCCATCACCATATATTCGATCCCCCTTACCCACATCTCCCACCCCCCACCCCCCACCCCCCACCCCCCTTACCCTCTGGCAACCACCAAACCATTGTCTGTGTCTATGAGTTTCTGTTTCTCATTTGTTTGTCTTGTTCTTTTGTTGTTTTGGTTTATATACCACATATCAGTGAAATCACATGGTTCTCTGCTTTTTCTGTCTGACTTATTTCGCTCAGCATTACACTCTCAAGATCCATCCATGTTGTCACAAATGTTCCTATATCATCTTTTCTTACTGCCGAATAGTATTCCATTGTGTATATATACCACAACTTCTTCATCCATTCATCTATCGAAGGACATTTTGGTTGTTTCCATGTCTTGGCCACTGTAAACAAAGCTGCAATGAACATTGGAGCACACGTGTCTTTATCTCTAAATGTTTTCAGATTTTTTGGGTAGATACCCAGAAGAGGGATTGCTGGGTCATATGGCAATTCTATTCGTAATTCTTTGAGGAACCTCCACACCGCCTTCCATAACGGCTGCACCAGTCTGCATTCCCACCAACAGTGTATGAGGGTTCCTTTTTCTCCACAGCCTCTCCAACATTTGTTACTATTTGTCTTGTTGATGATGGCCATTCTGACTGGGGTGAGGTGATATCTCATTGTGGTTTTGATTTGCATTTCTCTGATGATTAGTGATGTTGAGCATTTTTTCATATGTCTATTTGCCATTTGTATGTCCTCTTTGGAGAAATGTCTCTTCAAGTCCTCTGCCCATTTTTCAATTGGGTTGTTTGTTTTTTTGTTGTTCAGTTGCATGAGTTCCTTGTATATTCTGGATACTAGCCCCTTATCGGAGGCACTGTTTGCAAAAATCTTCTCCCATTCAGTTGGTGGCCTCTTTATTTTGTCAATGGTTTCTTTTGCTGTGCAGAAGCTTTTAAGTTTCATATAGTCCCATTTGTTTATTTTAGCTTTTACTTCCATTGCCTTTGGAGTCAAATTCATAAAATGCTCTTTGAACCCAAGGTCCATAAGTTTAGTACCTATGTTTTCTTCTATGCAGTTTATTGTGTCAGGTCTTATGCTTAAGTCTTTGATCCATTTTGAATTAATTTTGGTACATGGTGACAAATAGCAGTCCAGTTTCATTCTTTTGCACGTGGCTATCCAATTCTCCCAGCTCCATTTATTGAAGAGGCTGTCTTTGCTCCATTGTATGTTTTTAGCTTCTTTGTCAAAAATTATCTGTCCATATTTATGTGGTTTTATTTCTGGGTTCTCAATTCTATTCCATTGGTCTATATGTCTGTTTTTCTGCCAATACCATGCTGTTTTGATTATTGTGGCCCTGTAGTACAGGCCAAAGTCAGGAAGTGTGATACCTCCATTATAGTTCTTTTTTCTTAAGATTGCTTTGGCTATTCGGGGTCTTTTGTGGTTCCAAACAAATCTGATGATTTTTTGTTCTATTTCTTTAAAATATGCCATTGGGATTTTGATGGGGATTGCATTGAATCTGTATATTGCTTTGGGTAATATGGCCATTTTAACTATGTTGATTCTTCCAATCCATGAGCACGGAATGTCTTTCCATTTCTTTGTGTCTTCTTCAATTTCTTTCAGAAAAGTCTTATAGTTTTCAGCATATAGGTCTTTCACATCCTTGGTTAAGTTTATTCCTAGGTATTTTATTCTTTTTGATGCAATTGTAAAAGGAATTGTTTTTTGTATTTCTTTTTCTGAGATTTCATTGTTGGTATATAGGAAGGCAATGGACTTTTGTGCGTTGATTTTGTAGCCAGCAACTTTACTGTATTCGTTGATTGTTTCTAATAGCTTTTTGGTGGAGTCTTTAGGGTTTTCTATATATAGCATCATGTCATCTGCAAAGAGTGATAATTTAACTTCTTCATTCCCAATTTGGATGCCTTTGATTTCTTTCTCTTGCCTGATTGCTCTGGCAAGGACTTCCAACACGATGTTGAAAAGCAGAGGTGATAGGGGACATCCCTGTCGTGTTCCTGAACGTAGAGCAAAGGGCTTCAGTCTTTCTCCATTAATTATGAGATTAGCAGAGGGCTTGTCATATATGGCTTTTATTATGTTAAGGTATTTTCCTTCTATACCTATTTTATTAAGTGTTTTAATCATAAATGGATGTTGTATCTTGTCAAATGCTTTTTCTGCATCAATTGATATAATCATATGATTTTTGTCCTTTATTTTGTTTATATGATGTATCACATTGATGGATTTGCGTATGTTGAACCATCCTTGTGCCCCGGGGATGAACCCCACTTGGTCGTGATGAATAATCTTTTTAATGCATTGTTGTATTCGATTTGCTAGAATTTTATTTAGGATTTTTGCATCGGTATTCATCAGAGATATTGGTCTGTAGTTTTCTTTTTTTGTGCTGTCTTTACCAGGTTTTGGTATCAGGGTAATGTTGGCCTCATAAAATGTGTTGGGGAGTACTGTTTCTTCTTCAATTTTTTGGAAGAGTTTGTGCAGAATTGGTATTAGATCCTCTTTGAAGGTTTGGTAGAATTCACTAGTGAAGCCATCTGGTCCCGGACTTTTGCTTTTGGGAAGGTTTTGGATGACTGATTCAATTTCGTTACTGGTGATCGGTCTGTTTAGATTTTCCAGTTCTTCATGGTTCAGCCTTGGAAGGCTATATGTTTCTAAGAACTTATCCATTTCTTCTAGGTTGTTGAATTTGGTGGCATATAGTCCTTCATAGTATTCTTGGATGATCCTTTGTATTTCTGTGGTGTCCGTGATAACTTCCCCTTTTACGTTTCTGATTTTGTTAATCAGTGTCTTCTCTCTTTTTATCTTAGTAAGTCTAGCCAAGGGTTTGTCAATTTTGTTAATCTTCTCAAAGAACCAGCTCTTTGTCACATTAATTTTTTCTATTGTCTTTCTGTTCTCTATTTCATTTATTTCTGCTCTAATTTTTGTTATTTCCTTTCTTCTGCTGACCTTGGGTTTTACCTGTTCTTCTTTTTCTAGTTCTTTAAGGTGTAACATGAGGTTATTTATTTGGGAATTTTCCTGTTTCTTGAGATAGGCCTGTAATGAGATAAATTTCCCCCTTAAAACTGCTTTCGCTGCATCCCAAAAATTTTGGTAGGATGTATTTTCATTGTCATTTGTTTCTATGTATCTTTTGATCTCTCCTCTAATTTCTTCTTTGACCCAGTCCTTCTTTAAAAGTATGTTGTTTAGTCTCCATGTATTTGTGTTTTTTCCCGCTTTCTTTTTACAGTTGATATCCAATTTCAAAGCCTTGTGATCAGAGAATATGCATGGTATGATTTCAATCTTTTTAAATTTGTTGAGACTGATTTTATGTCCCAATATATGGTCTATCCTTGAGAATGTTCCATGTACACTAGAAAAGAATGTGTAGTCTGATGTTTTAGGATGAAGTGCTCTATAAATGTCAATTATGTCCATTTCATCTAATGTGTCATTTAGGGCTACTATGTCGTTATTTATTTTCTGTTTGGATGATCTATCCATAGCTGTCAATGATGTATTTAAGTCCCCTGGTATAATTGTGTTTTGGTCAATTTCTCCCTTTAGTTCTGTTAGTAGTTGCTTGGTGTATTTCGGTGCTCCCTGACTGGGGGCATAAATATTGATGACTGTTATGTCTTCTTGTTTTACAGTCCCCTTCACCATTATGAAATGTCCATCTTTGTCTCTTGTTATCTTTTTCACCTTGAAGTCTGTTTCATCTGATATCATTATGGCTACACCTGATTTTCTCTGGGCACCATTTGCTTGGAGTGTCAATTTCCACCCTTTCACTTTGAGTCTATGCTTGTCCTTGTAGCTGAGATGTGTCTCTTGGAGACAGCATATGGTTGGGTTTAGTTTTTTGATCCAATCTGCTACTCTGTGCCTTTTTATTGGTGAGTTCAGTCCATTTACATTTAGGGTGATTATTGATATGTGAGAATTTCCTGTCATTCTATCTTTAGTTTTCTGGTAAGGCTGTGTCTCCATTGTTTCTTTGCCTTTTTGTTGTTGTCTATTATTTCTGTGTGGTGGTATTCTATGATGTTTCCCTCTGTTTCTTCTTTTATTTCAGTATATATTTCAGTTCTGGATTTTTTTTGAGTGGTTACCCTTAAGTTTATGTAAAAGTAAGTTTGATATTTAGAGTATTCCATTTTCTTCAGCACGCTTACTTTCTCCATTCCCATATTCCGGTTCAGGCCTTTATTCTCCCCCTTTTTGAGTTTTGGTTGCCACAAATTGTCCCTGTTGATGGTGGTCGAATAGCCTCCTTTAGTATTTCTTGTAGTGCAGGTCGTGTATTAGAAAATTCCCTCAGCTTCTGTATGTCTGGAAAGGTCTTTATTCCTCCTTCATATCTAAAGGATATCTTTGCTGGATATATTATTCTTGGCTCATGATTTCTCTCTTTCAATAGTTTGAATATTTGGTTCCACTCCCTCCTGGCTTGTAGAGTTTCTGCTGAAAAATCTGATGATAATCTAATGGGCTTTCCTTTGTAAGTTACCGTCTTCTTTTCCCTGGCTGCCTTGAGGATTCTTTCTTTGTCGTTGATTTTAGACAGCTTCAGTACAATGTGCCTTGGAGAAGGCCTGTTGGGATTGAGGTAACTAGGTGTTCTATTTGCTTCTTGGATTCGAGGGTCCAGTTCTGTCCACAAATTTGGGAAGTTCTCATCGACGATTTGTTTGAATATATTCTCTGTTCCCTTCTCTCTTTCTTCTCCTTCTGGTATGCCCATTATTCTTATATTGCTCTTTCTGATGGAGTCAGAAAGTTCTTGTAGAGTTCTTTCATTTCTTTTAAGTCTCAAGTCTCTTTCTTCTTCTATCTGTGTCATTTCCAGGTTTCTATCTTCGATGTCACTGATTCTTTCCTCCATCTGGTCAACTCTACTACCTAAGCTGGTTATTTCATTCTTAATTTCTTCTATTGAGTTCTTAATCTCCAGAAATTCTATTTGGTTCTTTTTTAAAATTTCAATCTCTTTCGTAAAATGCTCATACTGTTCTTTAATTGAGTTTCTGAGTTCATTTAACTGCCTATCTGTGTTTTCTTGTATCTCGTTGAGTTTTTTCAGAACTGCAGCCTTGAATTCTCTGTCATTTAAGTCACATATTTCTGTATATTTAAGTGCCTTTTCTGGAGATTTTTCACTTTCTTTCTGAGCTATCTTGTTGCCTTGGTTACTCATGGCGATTACTGGTTTACTATTTCTCTTCCTAGACATCTACAGGAGTGACTTCTGCAACAAGTTGATAGGAAGAGGTCTTTCTTTTGTTCAGCAGTTCTGTTTACTCCTGCAGGGAACCGCCCAGATAGGTGGGGCCAGGGGCGGGGTGAGCTGTGAGAGGTGGCCCAGAGCAATGGCAGCGACCACCACCACAGCCTGTCCTGCTTCCACAGCTCTCTTCCCTTTGCCGGAACTAGTTGGGCTGTGGATTTGTGTTTGTGGGCCACAGTTCTCAAATATAGCAAATTTTCTGTTGTTTTGATCTGACACTGCTACTGTTTCGCTTCTAGCACCGGGCAGGTGGGGGCGGGGCGAGCTCTGAGAGGGGAGGGAGGGGGCGGCTAGTCTCAGTGCCTAAGGCTCCGTTCTCTGCTCGGCAGTGCGGGCTTAAACCACCGTTTTCAGCCTTTTTCCCTCAGTCTTTTCTCCGAGGTCTCTGCCGTGAGCGTTGGGTTCAGCCGTGTTATATGCTGTCCCCTCAGCCCTGTGGAGCCCTGGCGGAGCCCTAGCAGTCCGATCTCCCGCAGCTGCGGTAGTTCCGGGAAGCAGCGAGCTCGGCGCACTGAGCTGGGTCTGAGTCCTGCGCCCGCGGAGCTGCGTCTCCGCCCGCTTCTCACTTTCCTCCTCCCCCCGCTCGCGCGCGCGAATCTCCCACCTGTAGGTGATTTCAGTCGGTAGTGGGCCTCTTCGTCTTGCCTGTCTGCTGTGCAGGGAGTCCTTTGTGGAGTTTTTGTTGTTCGATTCTTTGTAAATTCCAGGGGAGCTTTACAGAGGCTCACCTCACTCCGCCATTTTTCCGGAACTCCGAGCCACATTTCTTCATTGGACAAATAATGATAAACAATATCCGCCCCCTGGCTTTATTTTGAGGATCAAGTAGAAAGGGAACCTAGAAACACTCTGTGGATTGTAAAACACTATATAAATGCCAGGAAGGGTGGTGAGAGCAACAGTGGCTATGGTTGTGTCATTATTATTTCAGGGAAAACTAAGTCCAGGACCTAAGTCAAAAATGCCAGGACTGCAACCTGTCCTATCCCATTATTTCTTATTAAATAGACATGGAAATGGGGCCTCCTCCTTCTCCAGTGGTAGAGGGCAAGGAGAGAGTCACGACCCTGCTGATCTCAACAGAAGGCGCCATTCAGACTCCCAGCCCATCCATCATTCATAAGTTACAGGGTGTCTGTAGCCCTGGGCCTCCACAGTTGGTGGATCTGTTGCCAAGAGGTGGTCCTAGTGAAGAATCATGGCTTCCCTCTCGTAGGCCCTGTGAGCCTCCCCCGTTCAGGTTGCAGGCCATTAGGCTTCCCTCAGATGGGCAACTTCTCCAAATAACCACAACTCTCTTCTTTCCCACCAGGCATTCCTCCTATGGAAGACTTCTGGATGATCACGACTATGGGTCCTGGGGAAACTACAACAATCCTCTGTATGACGACTCTTAACAAAGGAATGTGGCCTGGGATGAGGAATAAATGCTCTTTATTTATAAGTGCTTATCCAGTAGAATTAATAACAAGTACCTGACGCGCATTGAGTGACAATCTTAAGCCCTGTTTTGTTGGTTTGGTTGTCTTGTTTTCCTCCCTCTCCTCTGGCTGCTACAACTTACCCTTTCTGGTACAAAAAGAACTATTATTTAAAGGTGAGTGGAGGCTGATTTGCAGCTAAAATGGGCCAACCTTGAGCCGGTGAGGCCAGACCACCTCGATGGAGGCCTCTGTACCCACCACAACACCCACTGCAAGAAGGACTGAGGAAGAGGAATTGAGTTATTTTGTTGGGGGTTACTTTTAGGGGAGCTTTTTGTTTGTGGTATTTCTTAAACTCTTATTTAGGAAATTACATTAAATCTCAATGAGGGGAAAGAAAATGAGTACTGGGAGGATTTCACCCTGCAGGTAAGGGAGTAGGGGTTTCTCAGATTCCTTTTAAATCTCTATTCAGCTGGTTGTGTCTGACAAGATGCATGCGTGGCTCTACAAGCTGGATCCCAGCTTCTGAGCTGCCTAATTAATGAAAGAGGAAACTAGAAAGTGCCCAGGAGGAGGCCTGCAGGCCGCAGAGCAGAGTAGCAGGTTGCTGTCAGATCTCAGCGCATCCTCTATCTGTTCTCCCCTCCCGGCACAGAAGACTATGAGATGAGCTTAGTTAGAGAAGAGAAAGGGAGAAGCTGGTGGAGTGCGTGTACAGAAGAAGGAGTGGAGGAAGGAGGGAGCTGACACGCACTGAGTACCTCATTAGGGAAAGTGAGAATCAGCTCTCAGTAACTGTCAGAGGCATCCACCGCTTGGAGGAGCCCATAGAATCCTTGCTTTATAACCACAAAGCAACTGGTTCACTGCCTTACTGTCTGTTGGATAATGGCTGTAAACTGTTTTTGAAAAAAAAATTTTTTTTAAGGCACTAGTCCATCTGCAGTGCTCAGTAAGGCGTTTCCATAGGAAACAGGTACCGTGATTAATCCATGTATTCTTCCCGTACATTTACCTTACTAATTCTGCCCTTTAATAAATGAAAACCCCTGGTTAGATAGTCTTAAAATCCTGCATAATGAATTTTGAGAAAGAACTGATCATTTTTGTAGGTATCCATTTATTGTAATGGTTCTCAACCAGCAGGCAGTCTTGCAACCCCCCAAACTCCCCACACACAGGACATCTGAAAATGTCTGGTGACATTTTTTATTATCGCAACTTGGGGTGTTACTTGTGGGCAGAGGTTATGAATATGCTAAACATCCTACAATGCACCGAATACCCCACTATAACAAAGAATTATCTGGCCCAAAGTGTCAATAGTGCTGAGTTTGAAAAACCCTAATATTACAATGCCCATTGTGACAGAACAAGACACTCCCAGATTTTTAACTAAATAAAATGATTTGTTAAATTTTTATTCTTTTTAATGTGTTGTCTAATGGGTTGTTTGGGGCATGCATGGTTGCCTTTTTATTTCTTTGTGTGTTCTAGCTAACTTTATTTCATGGCTATTTCTCTGTCCTATTATACCTAACACCTGATATTAACAACTTGGCATTTGATGTCTTGATTTCATGGCACAGAAAACATGCATTGTGTCCTGTTTCAAAATGGGTTATATTGTCTGACAATGTCATAAAGAACTTGACACTGGTCAATTTTTATTTTTAAACTTGGACCTGCTGCCACAACTCTGTTTCCAGAAACTTGACTCTCAGCTCATCCTGTCACTCGTTGTGACCCAGCCAAGTACTGACATGTAAACCACCATTGCCGTGTTGTCCTAAACCTTCTGATGTCAAAGACACCAGTATCTGGGCCATTTCCACAGACCTGCCATCCCCCACTCTGAAAAGAATTTATTCCTAAACTCCTTAAGGACCAAAGGAAAAGGAGCAACCGCCAGAGGTATTTTACAACAGGAGTGGGTAACAAGGAGTAGAATTCTGATATCTCTGATTATTTAAAATAACAAACAACAAAAACAAAAGTGGACATTCTCAGAAAAAAACAGTCAAGAATGACTAGCGATGTTCCCTCTGGCCGAGGTTGGCCTGAATAATTGTCCCTCTTCCCTGCCCTCACTCCCTGCATAGGCTTTCATTTTGGCAAAGGACAACTCAATAAAAACAGGACATTCCATATATTTTTTTCTCCCTCTATCAAAAACGTTTTGGGAAAATGTCCATGAAACGCCTTTGACGAGGTGCACTTCTGGACGTTGCTTCCGTCATAACTGCTGGGTCAGAGGGACCAGCCTCTTCCCACGTTATCCTGACCAATGAGTACGAGCCATGGATTGCGCCAGCGGCTTACCTTACCGAAGGCTCCAATTGTACAAGAACACTTGATGCGCTTGTGCTCTTATTAAATTCCAAATCCTTATGGCAAAGGCAGGGATCTGGACCTCAAGCAAATCTGTTCAGCAAGGTGACAGTTTCCCACGAACACTCTAACACTCCTTGTTATGTTACTATAAAATACCAGTGGGTGGAACCTTATTTTGCGACATGTATTTTTTCTATTTTTGAGTTAGCCAAAGGATTTTAGCAATTGAATTCAACAAACACTGCTACACACACAGATACACCTCGGAAGTATATGCGGATAATTGATAATCTTTACCTCAGGGAGTCTCTCCACCTCAACCCATGGGAAATGGCTCCAATGGATCTAAACCACATACCATCCAGGGACAGGACTAGTGAAAGCATTAGAGGGAATGTCAGAGCAGGAGGGAGGCAAGCAGTCTCTTCCAGACTATAGTTTGCAAAAGATAAAACAGTGAAATTAAATTGTTTTCTTTTTCTGGGGCCCCAGTGAAGTCTCCTGCCCTTCTTGGACATCTGTGTTACCATTTCGTAAGTGGGGGTGATGCTTTCTTATTGGCTTCACCCATGCTACCTCACAAATGTGTTGTGAGGGTTAATGAAATCATGTGTACAGTGTTTTCAGTTTCTGCAGAGAAATATTTATAGACATTTTAAGTACTTTACGTATTACATAGATATGTAAGCGATCTCCGTTACTTGTTTGTTGTTATACCGGTGTGTTGTTTTTACTGAAATCTATAAAAAGACAGCTGTGTCGTAGCTACATCAGACAGCTGCTACAGCTTTAGGCTACCCCCCAGTGCAGCTGACTGACTGAGGGTTAACTGTGCCTGGGACCACAAAGTTTAGTTTCCATCTCCATAGGATGGCCCTGGACATGGGTCTCGCAGGCTTGAGTTAGGATCTAGGAGGGTAGGGTAGCACAGTATGGATACCTAAGCACTAACAGAAACAGACTCCTGGCCTTTATCATCCTGGGGTCTGCTGGGTTCTTTGTGGAGTTGATTTTGGTTTGATGGCATCTGTTTGCTCTTTATCTTGCTTGCAAGGGTGCATGGTCCAATCCCTTGCATCTGGGAAATGGATTTTGCAACTGGGCCAGATGCAGATTTGCACATTGATTCACCTTATTTGCCTTTAACCTCCTTTTTGGCAAATGAATGTACCATTTCAACTTAGATTTTAAAGTGCTACTTGCTATTGGTAATAATGCTAACCAAGAGACCAATGCCAGATTGCTTTCTTGGGGTGACAGTTTCCCATGAACACTCTAACACTCCTTGTTATGTTAGTATAAAACACCAATGGGTGGAACCTTATTTTTCCACATGCGTTTTTTCAATTTTTGAGTTGGTCAGAGGATTTTAGCAATTGAATTCAACAAACATTCAACAAAAATCAGCTGGCATTATTTAAAGATGGAAAGGCGTGCAACTTCTTTGATATTTAATGTAATTGTATCTACATTTGTTGTAAGATGTATTGCATACCAATTATATCAATTAAAGTTGTTAAAAGCTTGTGTCCAACAGTGGTGATTCACATTTTAAAATGTTTTGTTATTCAAGCCATTTAGCCCAATACTGCTTACATTAAGTAGCCCTGGCTTGTTTTTACAGAAAACCTATCCCAATCAATAAATAATATTTTCTGCAGATCAGGAAGATTTCTCTGATCTTGAAAAACAATTGAAGAGTATCAGAAATGAAGAAATTTTCCAAGCAGTGATTTTTAGTCTTACTTAAACACCATGCCTTACAAAATAGATGTAAAAATAAACACTTTGATTTGATAAATAGATGATGATGCACAATCAAGTCACATGAAAGCCTGTTGGCATCAGCAGTGCTTTTAGTAGTACTTGGTTTGTTCTTCTTCAAAAAATTGCACTCAGCATACCCATCCTTACCTGACAGTTAAACGGCAAGCAATATCAATCATCCAAAATATAATTTCAACGCCCAGAAACTACCCAAAGGTGATTCTGATTCTAAATCAACAAAGCCACACATTATGCAACATAGGAGACAAATGGAAGCTTCTGCAAACTAGGGTTCAGTGATTTCATATTGCATGTAAAATGAAGGTCCAATTTAGTAAGTTTAGGTACCTGGCTTCCAGAGACACACCATGGAGGATTGACTGCGAAGAATCAAGATGGGGAATGAGGAGTAAGCATGGAACAGACACGTCCCACTGATTATTCAGTCATTTCTTGAGGACCTGCCGTGAACACGAAAGCAAGTAAGATTCCGTTATTCCAAGCATGCCTACACAGGATTGGTCAGAAAGCACTTTAATGGTGCATAAAAAGAAAAGGCTTAATAATACATAGTGTTTACATATTGTGAGCTCTTGGGCCCAAATCAATATTTTCCCCAGTATTATAGGTTTTCCAAGTCAGATTATAACCTGTTTCAATGATGTTGTAACCTATTTACAATCTTTTGCTCTCCTGAAATTCCGTAGTACTAACCCATAGCTAGGTATATTTTTGATTTTCATCAGAAAGCATTGAGTCATAAATGACACTTGCAAAGCACTGATCAAATTGGGGGAAAAAAAACTTGTAAGAGGTATGATTTCTTAAAGGATCTAGTCTTTGGCAACTGTAGAATGGACTACATTTATTGCACTAAGCAGCATTAATCAATTTTAGTCAATAAATGTACTGTGTTTCTATTTTAAGCAAGACACTGAATATTTACTATAAAAAGAAGGCATCTAATTAATATTCATTAGGGATTTTATTCATGTGGGCATTGTCTAATGTAATCCACACTTCAGCTTTAGTGGTCATTACACTCTCTCCATCTTATAGATGGGGAAACTGAGGTTTCACTATATTAAATTCATTCATGCATGTACTGAATCCTACGTACTGTATAATGAATAGGATGGCTCTTGCTCTCCAAGCATTTACAGTTCAGTAAGTGTCAGAGGTGAGATTCAAACCAGGTTCATCTGTCACCAGAGTCCTTGGTCTTTTTCCACTCAAGGAACTGGTATCTGACATAAATATAACACAGCTCTTAAGACTCTCACACCTCTTATTATCATGGGCCCCTCCATGCTTTGCAAAGCCCCCCCTAAGATATTTTGGGCAGTCTTGAGGGAGCCTGGCATGCAGCCCGCAGCAAGCCCGGTCAGCTCCTCAGCACATGTCTGCTAACTCCCGCTGCCCTGCTGGGCCGCATTCTCTGCCAAGAGGGAGACAGCCTTCCCCCACCCCATTGTTAGGGCATATGCACAGGACCTTCTGTCTCCCAGAGTTTTAGTGAACATGTCTTTCTTAGTTTTCACTCGTGGCCTCCCTGCTCTCCACAAGAGTCAGCTGTGGGCCCACTGCAGCCTGGACTAAGACAGTTGCCCTGGGAATCACTCCCCCTTACCCTAAGTCTCCACCATTGTTCCAGCTGTGTCTTCTTGGTGTCCCACTAACGATAGCTTACTCTCTCTATGAGCCACATACTGTTCTAAACACTTTACATGGATTATCATCCCTATAAGGTAGATGTTATTAATAACCTCACTGTACAGATGATAGAACTAAGGGCCAAAAAGGTGGAGAAACTTGCCCCAGGTCATGCAGCTAGTAAGTGGTGGAGAATTCAAATGCCAGTGGTTAGCCTCCAGCATCCATGCTCTGGACCACTTCCATAGAGTGCTCACTCTATACCAGCAGTTCCTGACACACAATCGCCAGCCATCAGACAGGCCCATCCATGTCTGAACCCAGAGTGGGACAACCTGAGGCCAAAGCTGGGCACCCACTAGAAGCAAGGTCCTTACTTGAAGGAAGGTTTCTAGAGTGGCCAAAGAGGCCCACTCTTAGGGTGCCCGGCCTGGCAGACTCTCAGCTGCCTCAATCTAGATCTGGCACTTCCAGCCAAGGTCACCCACTTGACATTCACCAACTCAACAGCAGGGCTAACTCAACAGCAGGGGACTCCAGGATGACCCTTCCCTGTCATCAGATCCACACAGCAGCTGTGGTGAGACAGTCCAGATTGCTGCCTTGTTCTCCCACTAGCCATTTCTCCCTTGGCACTTGGACAAAATTTACTGCAACAAACACTGCTGGGCAGAGTGTTGAAATGTTCAAGTCGGTCAGAAGCCAGGTGTTTCGGGGTGGTATGAGAGACAAATGGCCACCCCAGCCCCTGTGCCAAGACATTCAGCTCTGCAGCAGGAATTCATCAGGGAAGACAAACCAACAACAACAAAAAATACTCTCCATGGATTCCTGAGATATATTAAAATCATAGTACATTAAGTTAAGGATTCCATATAGAAATTTGTCTCACACAAACTTTGCAAGAGCAGGAAGCAAAAAGGCGAGGGAAGCCACTAGCAGGTTCCTGCTGAAAATCTTGGGTCTCTAGGACGCTGCCATCATCTCTGCCCGAGGAGTGAGGTGGAAGCCACAGCTGCCTCCACACCTGCCAGCAACGGTTTTTGGAGAACGGCGTTTCCTTTGCCTTATCTCAGCAGAGCTGCTCACGTGGACAAGCTCTAGCCAGGACCATAGAGGAAAGGGGATTGCAAGTAATGTGGTTCCTGGCTTCCCCTCTGTATTGCAAAGGAGATCTTAGAAAAGGGTGGTAACGATGGTGAGCTGAAAATAAACATATGAGCACAATCCACCTTTCTTATCCTAGATGAGAACATCCCCAAAAGGACAATAACATCATGATATCCCTAGTGTGATGCAACTGTCCATTACTCAGCTGAGGATGCTCTCCCCTGCCCCCTAAATAGAAAATGTCCCATTTAGCTCTGGGAATATTCACTCCTAGTTCACATGCAATCTTCTTTTGATAGCCTGTGACTTAAATGACAAATACATGTAATAAAGTTAACCACTTTATGTTGGAATTGAGGGGGGATGAGAAAGAAGAGAAGAACTGGTTAATATATATATATAGAGAGAGATAAATACCGATATACATATCGAAGCAAAGATGAGAACTGAGTATGTACAAAAGACTTCCTTTCTGCAACCAGTCATGTGACCATGTTGGTATTTATAACTTTCTTTTTCCACTAGCCATTGCAGGTTCCTTTTGTCCTCAGCCAACACCTCACCTGATCATGGTTCTTTACAAGGCACGTGACCCAACCTTCTGTACAAATGTGAGGGAAACTTAGGAACTGGAAAAGAGAAAGGGAGCCACCAAACTGGATACTGTTTCTACCGTTTACAAAATTTGAAAAGAATAAACAAATGAATGGGGTGGGGGAGGAGAGACAGAGAGAGAGAGAGACAGAGAGAGAGAGAGAGAGAGAGAGACTCCTATTGTATATAACGTGCCAAATACTCTCCTCTCCCTACTTTCCTTACTCTCTCCTCTCCCCTTCCCCATCCCTCCAAGCGATCTCATCCAACCCCAACAAATAGTGGGGAAATGCTGGGAGGGAGAAAATAGAGAAGGGGTTCAAAACCATTCTCAGCACTTAGCTGGTGCATAAACAGCCCTGGGTCATTCCACATCCCCATCTCCTCCTCCCAGCGTCCCCATTTCTGCTTGGGATCTTCTGAGGAGAAGAATACATTCTTCAGAAAACCAGAACTAGATAAAAGACCTACTAGGAAGAGTGGAGGAGAGTAAGAATAGGGTTTTCTTTCATTAATTCACTTTCAACATAGAAGTCCCACAGGTCATTCCTCCTTCAATATCCCACCCATCCCCCACCCCACCCGCCCCCTCCCATGAAACGACTAGGCTGCAGATGGTTTTACTAGAGCCGTGATAACAAGTTTTAGAGTTGATACGTAATGAAATATATTTAACTGTTACAAGATGAGTAATCCCCAAAGGCAAATAATCTCAGTTCCCAAGGCCCAGGGGCTGCTGGAGGGGTTGTGCCTTCTGCTGTTGAACATCCATTTCTGGAAAGCAGCCAAACTCAGCAGCCCTACTCAAGGGGGCACGGCCTTGAGGCCTTTGCCTGTCCCCTTCCAAGAGTTCCCAGCATAACCTCCAGAGGGGAGAGGCGAGATTTATGTCTGTCTCCCATGGGCCAGTTTTAATGCTTCTATGAGTTCAGGTAAACCCCTGAGCTAGCTTCTTGGGGATTGATCTCCTGAGCCATCCAGGTGGTTAACAGATGTGTCTTCAGTAGAGAAAGGCACGATCATTCTTTCCTAACCTCCATGAGCTCCTGGAAACTGAGGCATCATGTTCCCTGCAAAGTAACAGACTCTCAATCCAACCATAGTCAAACCATAAGCAAAGGAGAACTGACAGGCTAGAGATTCTGCCAACTTTCTATTCTTTCCCCTTGGTTCCTTCTCTATGCTTAGGACACTAGCTGTGAGAAAAGAGGGAGAAGTGGGAGACCAGGCTGCCTGAAAGAGGCATGTGGGGTTTGAAACCAACATGGTTGCATGTGCTCAGGGAGAGCCCCAGTGTTTGATCTGTTACGGGCCCCATGGATTTCCATAGGGAATGCACTGTGATGGAATTATAGCACTAAAAGCAAAACTTAAATTCATTCATTCAGCATTCAAAAAACAATATTCATTTATACATTCTAGATGTATAAACCTATGAAACTAAGATAACATTCATTCTCAAAATGCTTTCAATCTTATAATGAAGCAGTCACATCTGTGATTCCATACAGAGTAATGTGTACTCTAGTAATGTGCAGGGTATGCTGGGAGTGCAGCAAGGGATGTTGTGAGAGGATGTGAAAATGTCCTGACAACTTTATTGCCATCTTCCCTATTCCAGATGTGTCTCTGATACTCATTGCCCCACTGTTTTCCTAATCAACTTCCTGGACTTGAACTCACCCCCTGGGCTCTTCCTTTGAAGCTCCACCCTTTGCTATCCATTGTAGATTTTATCTTGGAAATTCAATTTGTTCCTCCTAACTGACCCTTTTGAACTAGGGGTACTGGCCACTCCTAATCCTGGTCACACTCAGATCAGCCTTCTCTTCTTGTGTGTATCATCATGCCTCAGCGATGTCCCAGCTGGAATTTAATAGGTATTGTGTCTCCAACTGCAGAAAGAAAGCAGGAGAGTGAGGAGGGTAGAGAGAACAGAGAGAAGAGAGCAGAGGAGAGGGGGAAGGGAGGGGAAGGGAAAAAGAGGGAGAGGGGAGGGGAGGGGAGGGGAGGGGAGGGGAGGGGAGGGGAGGGGAGGGGAGGGGAGGGGAGGGGAGGAGAGGAGAGGAGAGGAGAGGAGAGGAGAGGAGAGGAGAGGAGAGGAGAGGAGAGGAGAGGAGAGGAGAGGAGAGGAGAGGAGAGGAGAGAGATAATCATTCTTTCTTCATGAGAGAAAATCCTTTCTTCATCTTGCCACAATTTTCTAATGATCACCGAAGAGCCAAATTGGTTTTCCTGATTGTGTCCTCTGATAGCAGAGAGAAGAGGAAAAGGGAAATGACATTTACTGAATGCCTATTATATGTCTGCTCCGCAAGGAAGGTATTACGATCTTTTAGAGACCGGAAACCCAGGCTCAGAAAGGTTAAGTGACTTTCATATTGTCACACAGCTAGCAAGAGGCAGAGTTTCTATTTCAACCCTGGACCTTCTTACTCCAAAGCCCATGTTCTATCTAATATGGCATGCGTCTCAAACATTAATGTGCTTACAAGTCACTGGGGATCTTGTTAAAATGCAGATTCTAATTCATAGGTCTGGGGTGGAGCCTGAAATTCTGCATTTGTAATAAGTTCCCAGGTCTTGCTGATGCTAGGCTTTCCTGACTTCCCCTCATTTTGAGCAGCAAGGCAAAAAAGACAAAGCTTTCTCCTCATAATCCCAGGTAAACCCAAGGGCCTGGTGGGGAGCAGTTTTCAATAGGGTTGGTAACACAAAACCAACCCCAGGTCAGCATACTTTAGGTTTGGTTTTTAGTTGTCACTATGACTGGTAGAATTACTGGCATTTAGTACCTGGGAGTAAAGGATATGACAATCCTACAATATATGATAATCCAGGCTGAGTTTCTCAGGACAGTCCTGCACAGGCTAGACTTATCCCACCTGAAATTCTTACAGCATCCTCATCAAGGACCCCTGAACTGCATCCCGGGGTGGTGTGCACTGCTGTCAGAGTGAGCCCTTCTGCTGCCTTATCTCTGTTCTCCTTCTCAGTCTTTAGAAACATCAGCTCTGCCCTCCAGCTGTTCTGCTCCAAACTGTCATCTCTGACAGCTGCCCTACAGGATGTCACTGCACACACGAGTGCATGTTGATGTCTTGTTTCCTGGAACTCCAACGTGACAAAATGATCCAAGATGGGCCTAATCAGAGACAGGTATGTTCACATATTTCTGGGTACCCCAAAAGAGTGCGGGTATGCTGCTAGTACACAAACTTGGATATGTTATGAAAGCAAGTAGACCAGCTGACAAATTCATATCATTTTGAATTCCACGAGAATTTCAGAAGGTATTTATCGAGAAGTTTGGAGAGGAGCTGACATCTACTATGCATCAAGAACTGGACAGATGCTTTACAAATACTATTTCACCACATCTCTACCATGCAATAGTCATTACAAACTCAGACTCTGGAGCTAGCGCATCTGTGTTTGAATTTCACTTCAGGTCATTACTAGTTATTACCTTGAAAATAATATTTAACCTCTCAGTTCCTCAGTTTCTTCATCTTTAAAATGGGGATCAAAATGACACCTGCCTCATTAGGCTGTCATGAAAGTTAAACAAATTAATACTTGTAGAATGCGTAGAACAGTACCTAGCACAGAGCAAAGACTATAAAAGGCCATGTTTGTTAAATAAAATAGCCATGCAAGATAAATTATTCTTCCATATTTTACAGATGAGGAAACAAGCTTACCCAAGTTCACACAGCTATAATGTGGTAGAATCTGTCTGATTAACCATAACAAAAACTAATATTCACTCAGAGCTTATTATGTACTAGACATTATTCTAAGTCACTTCCTAGCATCAACTCGATTACTCTTCACAGCCACCCTAATAGATTGGTCTTCTTATCCCCATTTTACCCAAGGAGGAGACCGACTTGTCTGAGAATACATATTTATTAGGTTGGTGCAAAAGTAATTATGGTTTAAACGGTTAATAATTGCAAAAACCACTATTGCTTTTGCACCAACCTAATAGTAAGTGGCAAATCCAGGAATTGAGCCCAGGGTTTGGCTCTGGAGCCTGGGTGCTACAGTTCCCAATTTCATGCTTTACCCGTTTTCCTACCAACCCCTGTTGTTCATCTACTGTGTGCCCGGCACTGACCTAGGCATATTTTGGGATAAAAAAAAGTAAAAGTCACAATGATTACTTATAAATTAAAAATATCATGCCGTATCTTTACCTCCATGTAGGAATGATTATTGGCAAAGCAATGCATAAAAATAAACCTGCAGTTAAATCTCAGTTCTGCTAATTACTAACTATAATGACTCTGGGTATATTTACTTAATCTCCCTGCTCCTCAGATGCCTAAAAAATGTAGATGATAATATTTAACAATGGTGTTTATAAAGCCTAAATAAGATCCTTTATGAATAATACTCAGTAACCATTAACCCCATCTCTTCTTTTCCTTTCTCTGTGCTCTAATTCTACCCGAATTAAAAATGCAGATATTGTTGACCCAGGATTTACAATAAAGTTTCTGGATGACAGCTAAAAGGGTCTCATAGTTGACTCTTGAATTGGAGTTTTGTTCCTTAAAATCCACTTCCTATAATTAAAATACCAAAATAATCCTGAAAAGAAAAACCTCATGCTTTGGATACACACTTTGACAAAACGATATTTAATATGTAAACCAAAACATATATAAACTTATATTTAAAAGTATCATGGGTATGGGAGTAGATATAGACTGTTTGGTTCCCAAAAATGTGAATCCAAGAAAGTGTGGACCAAAAATGTCTTCTTTTCCTAATAGATTTCTCCATAGTCAGAATCGGCCGTTCTCATGCTCTAGGGACCTTGAAAATGTTCAATATTTGGTTCACTGCAGGTAAAAATTTTCCATTGTTGAGTTAATGAATGTGAATGGTCAATTCTAAGGGAGGAATTTCAGAAGTGACTTCTCTTACCTTGATCTCCTGCTCCCTTTTCAAAAACACCTATATTGAACAATAGTCATTATCTTGAAGACTTCAGCTAATTTATATGGAGAAGCCATCCATGTCTTTATATCAGCCCTTTCAGCTGCCCCAGAAATCTGATAATTTTTCAGCCTGTTCTCTTTTTGAATGATTAAACCATTCTTTACCCCACTTATCACCTATTCTTGATGGTTTCCTGAACTCTGTTCATAAGTTTTAAAAACTGACAATCAATGCCTTTGCTAGAATTTATAGCTTCATTCAAGGTCATGCTCCTTAGCCAATCCTGAATACAAATCATCAAAAGTTTTTTTTCACCTCTCAAATCAACATATCACTTTGTCTTATCACTGATTATTTGCATTGACTTTATTCTGAGAGCACATTGGCTTCAGCTCTCAGGTAATCATAAATACAAGTTTGTTCATTATAGTTAAAGTGTTACTGATGATAAGCCTATTAAGACTAAACTTTGCTTTTTTTTTTTTTTCCTGAGGTTAAGCCATCCTGAATCAGGTGGTGCCTGTTTCCAAGTATTCCATTAATCACATATGATGTCTTTGCTCAAAATGAGGATTCTAGTCTGTTAACGAATCTTACTAACATCACTTTTCTTGGAGCTAGAAAAAGACTCCAGATCTCAATTGAGTTATTTTTGGCACTAGATAATGCCATGTCCCAGAGACGAAGTTCTTTGCATAATCGAGTTTTAAAATGTCAGTAGCATTTTGGAGGGCATTAAAGTATTTCTAACTTTTGAAAAAACTTCCAAATATCCTTAAGTTTGTTTAATTTGCCTAATGCAGTCAGATAAAAGCTAAAGCTTTTGTCAGTCTAAAGGGGATTCCAATACAGGACCATGGAGGTTTGAGAGCTATGTCTGCATATTTAGTCCTGAAATATACAGCCCTTCATCCAGAAAAAAATAGCCCAGCCTTGGAAAAATTGAAGTCACCAGCTTGAAAAGCTGCAACAAACAAACCTATTTATATTTAGCACATTTCCAACCCAATTTGCCACCTGATTTCATCAATTGGCCCTTCTAGGAATTTGGAAGATTGGAGGACAGAATTGTAACTTATCTATGGTAAACAAGACTAGCATACTTCAAAATCTCCCACTGTGCTCCATATGAAAGAAGTATGAAAGGTGAAAAATAAATGGCCATTGGTCTGGATGACATGTAAAGACCAGATCCAACAATATTCATCCCTACAGACATCTTACAAACTATCATGGAAGAATATTTTCAACTTTGCTAGCAATTTTTTAAGTTCTAAATAAAATTAATGCACTGTTTTACATAATAAATTTAGACAACAAAAATAAATCCCCAACTTTAAAAAACAAGATATCCAATGCCAGAAATTCTATGATGAAACTATTATTTCATATATTTCTAACAAGATAGAATTTGGCACAAACCTTCTGTCACAGATCAGAAACCTGAGAATCATACTCCCAGGTAGAGACTTGTGTATAGGAGGTTTATTGAGGAGTGATTTGGGGATCAATACTTGAGAGGGAAGGAAGGAAGCAAGACTGAGCAGAGGGTGAATTGAAACTGCAAGACCATTGCAACAAAGGTCTCAGTTAATCCTACAGCGAGCTCTGGGGCTGAGGTGACCCTTCAGAGTTGTCTCAAATTGGGGTGTGAATTGCAGGCTCTCCTCTGCCTAACTTTGGGCAAGGCCACTCTCTCCAGTCTATGGAAAGTTCCAGGAAGGGAACATAGCTAAACTATCTGCCACCAGCACTTCCACCAGTTGGGGGAATTAATTAACTCTCTTGAGAGGAATCTCAGTGCACACATGGCATCCTCTATAGACAACTTCTGCTCCACTTGTATCCATTTGCTTCATATAATAAATCCTGGGAGAAGCTCCTTCAGTATTCTATTTGGTTTCTTTGGGGGGGATTCTTACTAAAGGAAGGTTAGTGAGAAAAACTACCGTCTCTACTAATCTGGAGACAGTAACAGACATTCATCATGCCTGTCCTCCACCCACCGTTCTAGAGTCTCTTCTTCCTCAACTAGTACCTCTGCTGGTCTAGGTGGCCAGGCTGCTGACATGACACAGACACTTATCTCTGCATAAGCATGGCCAGGGGCCACTTCTTAGGCTGTAATTGCTGCCATATTTACCATCAAAGCTGGGCAAACAGTTACCAAGAGCAACCCATGTGGATCACCTGAGTGCCCAATGCATTCTTCCCTGTCCCCAGTGTGTAACAGCAGCTCTACCTCTGCCTGATGGTCATGGTGAGTTGTTGCTACTAGTATGGTGACTGCTTGTCTCTTGGGACAAAATCTTTGAAGTAACGAGCAGGAGCTTAATCTTTGGATCTTGCTGTGTTCCTTGGTAGACCCATTCCCTCGCTAAGAACCAAGAATATAAAATGCCAGAATCCAGAGTTGCAGAGAAGGAAGCACAAACTCCCTAAAGGAGCCACTGGGGCTGATGATACACAGAATCACTGTTATTTTCACCTCTTTCTTCCTGGGTCCATGTCTTTTACATTTTAAAAACACAGCACCATTTAATATTTAATGATTTGAGGTGTATCTTAGAGGACAGTGTTCTATCTGCACAGAGCGTTCTTAACAAGATGGTACCTCAGCTGAATCTTCAACAGACTGTTCCAGTGCTCTGTCACTCCAGCAGCCTGTGGATGGTGGGATATATGACAGACCAGCAAACACAATGTTCATGTACCCCCAAGTGAGCAGTGGCTCACCTTCTTTGCTATAAAATAGGTCTCTTGGTCCAATACAATTTTATGTGGGATGTGCTGCCTATGGATCAAACTCTTTCTAAGCCCTTGGTTAGTGGTGCTGGCTGAGGTCCTATGGGCAGAAAAGGCAAGCCCATATTTGGAATAGTTTTTAAGTCCAATAAGGAAGAGTTCCCACAGCTTGGAGTTACTATAGATCCCTTTTCCTTTCTGGGCACACAAATCTGGCAGTCTTATGTGTCACCCAGTAAATAAATTGAATCAGAATTCCCAAGTGTGCAATAAATATGCTGCCTCCAGACACCAAAGACACCTATCAGCAATTGTGTTCCTTCCTAGTGATGGGAAGTGCAAGATGCAATAATCTGCCCCCAACTTTAGAGAGAATGTTCCAGCATGCCTCAGGCCATTAGACTAAAAAGTGCATTGATGCTATGGGCCCCTGAATCTTCTTAGGGTTTATTACCCATCCTCTGGAACATGTTGTATTGATTTTCTGTTGTTGCATTAAAAATTACCACAAACAACAGCTTAAAACAATACCTATGTATTATCTCACAGTTCTGTAGGTCAGAAGAGCAGACAGATTCAACTGGATTCCCCGCTTAGGGTTTCACAAGGCCAAAGTCAAGTTGTTGGCAGCGTACCATCCCAGTTCATCATTGTTAAAATGTTTAACAATTGCACCACTACCATATGCCATAGGCTATCTGTGGTCTACCTACCATGAGCAGATTTTACTTGCTGCATGATTTTTTGCACAATACACTGAACATAATGCACTAAGTAGCCACTATTTGTATTTACAACTTTCACTATTCCCTCTAAGATTAAAATGTGTGGTCTACTTTACTGCCAGCTACTCCATGTGAATAAAACAGTGAGTGGTTTCACATTTCAATGGACTCTCTTTTACCCACTGCAAATATGGTTGGTCCTCCTTCAGAATTAATCTCAACATATGTTTTCCTATCAAACACTTACAGTGTTGTTATCAACTAAATGAACAAAATCTCCTACATCATAGGTTTTCAGGAATAAATAGAACAAAAAATTGTGACACAATTTCCCCTCAGATATAATGTGATAAATGTCAGGAGCTATTTGAAATTCTGAAATTGTGGTTTTATAGAACTGCAAAGCAAAATATTTATTATTATGTACTTGTAATAGTAATTGACCCTTTGTATTTTATTTCACTGATATTAAGCAATATATAACAGGGCCATTTCATAAAGGAATTTTACCAATAACACTCAAACATCATATTTATCATTAACTTTGTGATTAATTTTACAAGATTCTTATGATTTGGGTAATAAGTACTCATTTTTGTCATAAGTTGTACAATTTGAAATGATTCTTCCTTCATTTTGATCTCTTCTTTGTCTTTAGCAATAAAATGTATCAGTAGTATACTAAAAAGCATCATTTTGTGCTTATTCTTGGAAAACATACTAATTTATTTTGGAGGTCTTTTGTGGAAGAAACTGCTATATAATGTCCATTCTCCCCTTCTTCCTTAATAGCAGAACCTCAAATTTTAGATGGACGCTATGCTGCTCAAAGGACTATCTGCCCACCTCCCTTGCACTTAGGATGGTCATGTGACTAAGCTGAGATATAAATAGATATGTTTGTGTAGGACTCTTGGGAAATCTCTTTGAAAAAGGCGTGCCTATCCTTACTTCTTCCTGCTGGCTAGAGTGTGATTGTGATATCTGGAACTCCAGCAGCCATTTTTGACCATGAACTAACTGTAAGAACAGAGGCGACAAACTGATGTGGTAGAATAAAGAGAAAAGAGCCTAGGGCTTAGATGACACCGTGGGACTACTACACCAACCCTAGACTTCCCCAAGACTTCCTTGAGAAAGAGAAATTAATCCCTCCCTATTCAAGTCACTGTCATTTTAGTGTTAATTTCTTAAATGCAGCTGAAATCATTCCTATTACACTTTATTTTAAAAAGATTCAAAAGCTACAATATCTTCACGTCTCTATTAGACAATATTTTTGATGGATAATACAGTAAATATCAGAGAAAATTAAGTTGTCAGTCCAGTAACATTCATATTTCAGATTTTTATTGTTATACTTTCTAATCATATGGTTTTTTTTCTTGTGCAAAAATCATTGCCATAGATTTTCCAGTCCCAGTTGATGGAAATGCACAATGTTTGTTCATTATATTCACAATCTATATTGAGGAGTTCTGTTCATTCTAAGTAACAGTATTTATATGACTATTGTTATTATACTTTTATTTTGATAAATCCTTTTAAGAATTTAAATCACTTAGATAAAATCAAGATACCATGCAACAACCAAAGTGAAAAATAACAAACATAAACAATAGCACCAAATAAAATACAATGGTAGAAAAGGGTTGGGGGAAAATACTCAACTTGCCAGATTTTCCATGCATAATAGTTTGTAATGGCCTCACCTCCAGTGTTGGTGTGAGGTGGACAGAGAGCGTTTGAGTGTGACGGCTGTAAAGTGAAAAGTCATTGGTGTGGGATCACAAAGGAAACACATGTATGTCATATAAGCTCACCTCTGTGAACTACCTAAGGTTATGACAAAGAATGACATTAAGATGTTGGACATAAATTGGGGCTAAGATAGCAAATACACATTCTAAAATATGTAATATTAAGTGAAAACCATTTGTTAAGGTTTGGCGGGAATTGAATGTGAGAGCACAGCTCAAAGAAACCAGTTGTGGACAGACAGAAGAGGACAGAATCTCCATCTGGCCGAGGGGATGGCAGCCGAGACTGCAGGTTAAGCTCCTACAACCCACAGATCCTATCCCTTCAGCCTTTAAAACTACCCTCAAAGTGGCTTTATGAACAGCTTCCACATGAGTATTTGTAAAGAACATCTGCTACTTGTACATTCGTTATAAATCCCCCATGGCTGCTTGAACCTATCATGTTATCTCTGTGGGTCTCCACGCTGCCAGCCAAGAATAAGAAAAGGTCACATGTATCTACATCCTTTACCTGGGCCAAGAGAAATGTGGGAAGGAAGAAATGTCTAAATGTGTAAAGAAATCTTGCTTCTGCCCTTTATTCTTGGTCCCTGTAGTCTGGAACAAAACCTGTCTGCATCTGGAGAAGTAATTGTGAACTTTGTAAACTTCACACCCAATACCAGCATAGCAATGGAGATGAACCAAATGGATACAAGCAATGCTTTTAGAATATTTTGGTTTGTTAGGAACGGAACAGAATTTCTCTGAAGCCTATAATTAATCTTATATTGCAAATATGTGAAGTATATACAGAGGGTGCCAAAAAAATGTATACACATTTTAAGAAAGGGAAAAACTATATTAAAATTGCAATACTCAAGGGGCAGCCAGATGGCTCAGCCGGTTAGAGCGCGAGCTCTTAACAACAAGGTTGCCGGTTCAACTCCACATGGGATGGTGGGCTGCGCCCCTTGCAACTAAGATTGAAATTGGACTTGGAGCTGAGCTGCGCCCTCCACAACTAGATTGAAGGACAACAACTTGGAGCTGATGGGCCTTGGAAAAACACACGGTTCCCCCAATAAAAACAGAAAGAAATTTAATACTCAATATATAACGGTAACAGAAGTCACGTTTGACTTCTGCAATTACAAGAGGTGCTCAAAGTGGTAACCATCAGCATAATTTTAATATAGTTTTTTCCTTTCTTAAAATGTGTATACATTTTTATGGCACCCTCTGTATTGACAAAATGTTTATTGCTTTTTCTTGTAAAACTGCCACACTCTGAGGACTTCTTGATAAACTTCTGGGACAACCGGTGATCTCAGGAACCCATTCAGACCTCCCAGACCTCTGAAGCAGAATGTCACAGTGAGAGAGTGAGTTTATAGCAGAAGAACCAGAGAGACCTGAAAATACTACTTTGATGTGAAAGGTTGATAAGAAGGGGCTTAGACACCCGTGTACAGCACTAAAATAAACTATTCTAAAACTGGAGCCTCTTCTGAATTCATCAGGAGCCTGTCTGCAGGCCCTTGGCAACCTGAGTATACTGAGCTGTAAATCAGAGCTGCCTAAGAGAGGGGATTGTACACTAAAAGGGAAAAAACCCTGTTGTGCTTCATATTCTTTTACAATCTCTGGCCTCTACTCCAATCATAATTCCAAGAAGGTTTACCCTGAGCATTGAGAGAAAAATGTATCTGCCAAGCATAGTTTTATGGGCTAACGGAAGGAGGGTGTATTTAGGGGACTTTAGTTGTTCCATCCTGGGAAGCACAGCATTAGGATTCCCTCCACCTAGGCCCCCTCATCGTCCTTACTGGCCAGTGGGTGTAAGCCATCATCTTGGGCCTGGATAGAGAAACCAGAGGAATAAATTGAAGACCGTAAGCAGAGCTGCTGCGTCTGGCTGCTCATAGGTAGTGCCCTGCATACCTGCAGGGGTGCTATTTCCAGACTCCACAGTATCAATGGCACCCCTGGTGCTGCACCGTGTGGTGGCCATGGCCCCAAAAGCCCCTCTGTCTTAAAGATATCTTCTCTTCCAGTCTATCCCGGTGCCCAATCCCCACCATACCAGAACTTCTTCAAAAACAGATGTGAAAACACTTCACAAAGGCTAAAGAACTATGCAGATCTAAGGTATTTTAGGGAGTATGGTATCATTTCCAGTAGCCCCCTGTTAACATATCATTGTGTTATCTAGAGGGATTAACTTACTAACATATTAGCGGATTCTAATAATTTGATCTAATAAGTTGACATGACTTACTTAAAAGCACTTAGCAAATTTTAAGGAATTTTACAATGTAAGGTATTTGAATGACACCCACAGTGAGTGGGTAAAGAAATACTGCAGTCTAATAACAGAGCACAAAAACAGATAAAGACACGTAAGATTTCGTGGGGGAAAGAGAGTCCTGGTGAGCCAAGGTGTGGCATTAGAGTACAGGAGATAACCACAGAAAGCAAAAGGTCACTGAGACCCCCAGGGTAGGGGGGTTAGACAGGCCCAGAGGATAAATGAAGATGCTAAAAATAAACTTCATCCCCTTGCAATTTACCTTTTGCAACCATAAACTCATTCTATTAGGTTGGTGCAAAAGTCACTGCAGATTTTGCAACTTTTAACCTTTTAAACTGCAGTTACTTTTGCACCAACCTAATATTTTCCTTACTCTCAATCTTCTGCTATATCCATTCTTGTCAGATTTCAATTTGTTAAAATACGAACTAAACTTCTTAGTTCACTAAGTTCACTCAACCAGGGCTGTTTAGAAGATTAATTGAAGGTTCAGATCTCCTTGAGTTTCCTCTACTGGGAATAAACACCCTGCCCACTTTCTTCTCTTAATGAAATCTTAGAAGGGCTGACAACGGAAGGGTGTGCTTCCCCTGATTTTTGCCCTGTCCTGCTCAATGGCCATGTTTTCCACTACAGTACCTCACTCATAAGTTGTCTTATCATTTTCTCCCTCTGCCCCAAAACACTGTTGATTTTAAAGCCATCAAGACAGTGCCAGCATCTTATCCATCTTTCCATTCCCCATTGCTTAACAAGGAAGGCGATTAATGCTTTAAACTGTACTGAACTCCTGCAGTAATAGGCCTCATAGCTGTGCTCGTAGCCTCAAGTAAGGGAGGCAAATATTATTAAGAAAAATTTAAGGGCCTAACCATAAGTACTCAAGAACCTTAACACTTATTTCTCCTCAACAAATCAGAGATGGTACTTAATACAGGTATCCTGAGCCCACTGGAGATATAGAAGAAGCACAGGTTTGAAAGAGTCCAGGCCTCTCATGCCAGAGTCCCAAGGGACTCAGAGAAGAGATGGCCAGATAGTCAATGAAACTTAAAATCTAGTGGAAGGAGACGGTTTCCACATTGTTGTCACTCTCCTCCATTCAAAGTCAAGCTCTTCTTCCTGACTCTTCCCCCTTCTGTTTAACAGAGATCCCAGGTTCATCAACAGATGTGTGGCTGTGGATCCAGATAGGCAACAGTTCGCTATAGATCTTTCCACCTTGGCAGCTGGATGTGCTTGGTTTTCAGACTGACTGGTTGGTGTCTTTTATGATCCTCCAACCTACCCTTCAGACCTTCATTTCCCCAGCCTCCCACACCTGAATAGGGTCTATTTCCTGCGATAAAACACTTATCCACAGCTCAAAGAGGTCAGCTTCCTAATTGAACGCTGATGTTACAATTGGTTAGAAAGGATCATTCAACTCCATTAATATTTGTTGAGCATCTATCTGGGCTGTCTTCATACGCGCTAATCTCATTTTATCCTCATGATATCTATGTGAAGTTGGCATCATAACCTCCTCTTACAGACAGGAAAACAAAAGCTGAAAGGGATGAACTGGCTTGTCTAAGAGAACTCAGCTAGAAGAGAAAGACGAGTAGAGCAAAGCATATTTCCTTGGCCTGCCACCCCCGGCCCCACCCACCTCACAAACATATATACACACCTAGCCAATAAGAGGCTACATTTTCACATCGCAAAACCAGTTGGAGAAAGAAATGAATGGCTTTATTGCTAAGGAAATTAATCAAATAATTAGTGAAATGGGTCCTAGGGCTAAATAAGAAGCGGGTGAGTTAGGAGAAAATTAAGCATGCTGAGAACACGCCACAAATTCTCACAATACTCTAAGGTAGACTACTGCTATCCTCCTTTTACAGATTGGGAAGCAAGGAAAGTATAAACCTCAAAGCAGCTAAAGCAAGACAAAGCAATCTGCAAACAGTCCATTTCTTTACTAACAGAATATTCAGCCAGAATTCTGAAAAAGCCACGTGACTTTCCCACACAAATAAGAAGAGAGAGGAAGGGGGAAATGATGAGAGAGACAGAAAGAAAAAAAGAACTAAAAAGGAGAGTGGTAGAAGAAAATAAAAAAGGCAAAATTGGGAATGAAGGGGAAAGGGTTGGCAGATGATTTTCATTTTTTATCACCTGCTTTGGGTCTGGAACTGTGTAGACTCTGGGTATATGACACAAATAAGTCACCTCCCACTCCATGGAGCTTACATTCCAGTAATTAAACCAGATATTAACGTGCAAATTAACAATTGCTATATTGTTTGCAATTTACTTTAAATTATTTCACAGTAATTTGTAATATATAGGTGGGCACTTAAATTTATGCCTTAGGAGTGGTTGGTTACTATCTGAACTACCCTAATCAGAAATACACATTGCAGTGTGGTTAGTGAGCATTTGAAAGATTCTAATCAAAATCTATACTCCAGCGACAGATACCAGGTTTGTCCCTTAGTATAATAAATGTTGGGAATTATTTTTCTTCGATGAAATAAATAATCTTCCCGTTGTATATAATGACTAGAAGTACTATATAGGCACCACCACCCTTACATAAACAAATATAGGAATCTAGCAAAGGTAATAGCCTCAAATCTTTTGATATGATACCCAAGGCCTTGGATTTCTTCTGGTATCAAATCCTACTCTTCAGATAGTATTTGATACTGATTAAAAATTTAGCTGAATCTTACTGCTAGAATATTTTCACATTTGCCTCAAATGAACCTTTTAATTAAAAGCTCATCTGGGTGCATAAAAAGAGATCTAGGAGTTCACCAAGCTTACAGAATAGGCTGTTTGATAGTTTATGTATCTGTTGATGATATTTGTGATACAGAATCCATTTTGAGACTGGCTTTCAGTGTTACATCCTTCCTGGTTGTAAATTCCGGAGAAAATGTAATAATTATAAATGACCAGCTTAGGTCACAATACAACAGCAATTAATTTCAGATAGTCTCAATGCCCTAAGGGAGAAATATAGGGTAGCTTGGAAGCATATGACATCTCTTCCTGATCTAATCTAATAAATTAGAATTAGGGGTTACACTTGGGGGCGGGGTGATAATCCATTGTAAGTAAAAGATCAAAGAAAGTTGGACTATTTAAGGCTGACAGAAGGTCACCTGTGATAAGCTGAGTCAGGAAGAGGTTACACTCGTTAAATCGAAAAGGAGCCAAAGCACGCAGGGCCTTGTTGGTAAAGATTTTAACTAGATGGACTTAAAACAGGCTGAATGAATGAATGAATGAATGAATGAATGAATGAATGAATGAGATGTTTCAATGGAAAAACCACAGGAAAGAATACTAGGTCTTAACACACAAACCCTTTCTGTTTGACAACTGAAGACCAAAATAAAAAGGAGATGCTACTTGGAGAAGCTTGATCTTGGCAACTTAGACAAGCCTTCAGCCTTAGCAAGAAAGATTTGTTGGTCGATCAAAGCCCTTTAGGTGAGTTCTTCTGGCATTTTGTGTTCTTGGGCATTCAGTTTATCTTAGTTGGCCATGGTGTTTTGGTACCAATGCCCAATTAGCCTACAAATCCTCCGAGAACAACAAACCTCATTCATTTGCATAATTGTTTCCTTTGCTGCTTCCTTTATAAAAAATAATGAGCCATTATGCATATAATTAAAGCAAGTTTAACAAATGAGGGCCAGGCTGACAAGAATGACATGAGAAGGTCAAGAGAAATTAAAATCAAGGCCTGTCTGCTAAGCATAAGGCCAATCTAATATGCACTGTCTCTTGGGAGCCGAAAGATTCCTTTGGGGCCTCTGCTTTGGGATTTTCACAGAGGTCAGACTTGCTGGAGAAAATATGATTTGATTTCATCCAGCCCTTCTTCTGCTTTTTTCCTTTTACTCTTGTCCTTCTCAATGAGAAGTATCTGGTTTGCTTGTTATTAGAGCAATCTGTAACAAATTTTCTCTTTTCTCCTGCCCTGAGTCAGACATTTTCCCAATGAACCTTACTAAAAAATAGAAATAAGCAAAGTTCTTTAATCCTAAGAGGTCCAGTGATAAGATTTATGGAGACGAATATTTCCTTCTTTAAAATAGCAACATTCATCACTTCTCAGCCTTTTGGCTAAGATCAAGTGTAAAATAGCAACATTCTTTGATCACAGACTGGCTACAGCAAGGAAGAGACTGGTAAATATCTTCTCTTCCAGCTATACTGGGTCTCCTGGTCATGTGACTTCTAAGTGTTTTCTTTTTTCTGGTACCAGTGGATTGTTACATCTTAGCATCTTATACACATCCTAGGTAGTTTCCAATCCCGAGCCTGAATATCCCAGTTCCTGGAAAGTATTATCAGTCATTCTTGTATATGCCAGATTCCTAGATATTTAGAAGGTCATTTATGAGTGATACAGTGAATGAGCCACGTCTCGCTGCCTGGGATTCCATGTTCCTTAGGGCCTTATTTTTCCAAGTATGGTCTAAGGAACAGCGGCATCACCTGAGAGCTTGTTAGAAATCCAAATTATCAGACGCCATGTAAGACTTACACCAGACATACTAGATAAGTTAGAATGGATACTTTTACAAGCTGTCCAGGTAATTGGTTTCCACATTAAAGTTCAAGAAGCAATGATTCAGTGGGGACCCATTCAGTTCAGTTTCTTCTAGAGTATTTGGCCACCTCCTATTTACCTTGTTGGTGACAGAGGGTTATGGGGATAGCCCAAAAACATCTGATACTGAACGGATGATATCACAGCAGTTTATTACAACCTGGACACAGGTAGGATAATACACACCTCACAGGCCAAGGCCACACAGGTGTTGTACTCAGGAACAGATGGACAACCAGGGGCTGGGGGAGGTAGGTTTGGTGGTATCAAGAAGGTGAGGTACCCCCTATCTCCCATGGGAGGATGCAATTGGCTTGTATGAATAATTCTGTGGGCTGGCAGAGAACAGAAATCTGCTACTGAGTGATAAGTGGGAACTGTACCTGGCTGTTTGATACTAAGGAGGGTTGTTTGGCTTGGATACCTTACCCGCAGGAGTAGAGTTAAAGAGAAGTGTGTGGTTAAGGCATTGGAGGGCCCTTCCCCGGCCCCACCTTCCCATTTCACCAGATGTCAAGGCAGAACATAATATTGTCCCTTAACTTTAGGCTTTATACCCCACAGGGGAGTTATCTTATAAAAATACTTATTAATTCCATAATATTAAATTATATGCATGTATTTCACCAAGCATAGTGCCTGGACTATGGAAAATGCTCAATAAATATGTATATCACTCCCCGTCTCCTCTCTGCCTTTAGACTTAGCATACAACAACCATAGCCTATAATGATTCAGAGCCTACCAACATTACTTCTATGAATACCACAGGTCAGGAGCAATTAATTGCTCTCACATACATGATCTTATTATAATATTTACCCCAATAGTATTAGTCAGTTGTTTTTATCCCTGTTTTATAGACCAGGAAATTGAAAAGAATTTCACCCAGTCAAAAAAGGACCATGTGTATCACGTCTCACTACAGTATTCATCAATACAATATGTGATACATTAGAACAGTACAGTGAGACTTTAGCAATGCAATAGAAACCTTCATAAATATACAAATGCCAGTCACAATTCGTGAGAAACCAGCTGTAGAAAAAATTGAATTTATTTAGCTAACTCAATAATATGAAGAGCAGGAAAGATGGGTAGGTATAAAATGCTTTGGACTTGATTTTCTAGTCTGATGCAGATAAAATCCGACAGTAACTAGAAGGTTACTTGAGAAACATATAATTGAAGGAGACAGTCTAGGAGATATAGTAGCTATCAATTTTTCTAGGTTATCTAAGTTCTATCTGATTAATTTAGATCATCAGGAACAGTGCAACTGGACTATATCTTTCTAGTTCCCAAAATAAATGCCCTCACCACCTCAGGTTTAGAGGCAGTATAGCATAGTGGTTAGTAGTACAGATCCTGAATCTAGATTTCCTAGGTTTAAATCTCATCCTTTGCTTTCTGGCTGGAGGACCTGGTTCCAGTCACTTAATTTCTCTGTGCCTCACTTTCCATCTGCAAAACATAGATAATAACAGCTTCGATTCATAGAGTTGTTGTGAACATATATATCTATATATGAATATATAGATATAGAGCTATAGAGATATATAAAGTGTACTAGAACAGTGCCTGGGTACAGAGTAAGCATTATTGAAGTTAAGGCTATTATTATGAATAGATATTATGTCCTTGACTCACATAGAGGGTCAATAAAATAAGGTGATCATGTGAGACTTATCCAAATAAATGGAATAAAATAGATAGCCCAAGAACCGACCTCAGTATATGAAAGAATTTAGTTTATGATAAAGGAGACTATTTCAATCAGTTAAGAAAGACTGGGTTATTCAAAAAATGGTGTTGGGAGAATTGAATAACTTGGTCTCCCGTTACCTTGCCCTCCATCTCTACACTATCATATGCTACTAATGGTGATAATTTGAGTAATCATGATGCCACCTCATACTATGAATTACCAATATCCCATTTCCCCCAGAAAAAAAAGAGAGAGAGATCATTCATATATTCATCATATAAGTCAGAAACTCAATCCCAGAAGTTCATTTTAAAGGTTTATTTCTGGGGCCCCTCCTGGTACCATTTTATGTAATCCAATTGAATGCTGGCAAGACAGAGATGTCACATTCAAACAGGGTAATGGAAAAGAGTTTAGTTAAGGAACTATTGACAAATATGTGGCAGAAACCAACAAGAATGGTGAAGAACCACAGGTTGGCAACAAAAGGTTGAATATGATACCTAGGTCTGAAGAGATGGGGCAATTATCAGAATGCAGTAACACCTCTAGCTATTGGACAATCACCTGACAGCAGCTGTGGCATTGGTAGTGGAACTCAGCCACTACCTACCTAAAGCCTGGCGTGGAGGGAGACGTGGAAATAAATACTTTGCCTCTATCTCCTCTGGTATCCACTGAACTTCTGGAAGTAAAAGAGCCTGATTGCCCCAGTTGATACACATCAACCTGACCTCCTGGGACACAGAGGAGGGTGGAGAGATGAGAAGAATGAACTTAAGGAGTGAACAGAAAATAACAGAATATCCAGCATGCCCACTAAGGAAGCAAAAGGGTCATTCCAAATAACTCAGGAGAAGTATTGTCTTCTTAGTTTGCTGAAGTTTCCTAATGGCCAGAGGACATCATTCTTGGACAGGATTAAATCCTTACCTCTTACACTGATAGGAAGGGACTTACTTATAGTCATTGTATCAATAACATCAAAATTTAAAGGACACAGCCCCCTAGACTTGCTCATATTATTATTAATCTTCAAGCTAGTTTAGAATCTATAACCTCTATCCAGATGACTTCAACCTTCGATTGGATTTTAAACTATGTAAGTAATAACAAATATCAGAAAGATAAATTAAGAAGACAAAAAGAATAAAATACTTAGGAATAAATTTAACCAAGGAGGTAAAACACCTGTACACTGAAAATTATATACTATTATTGAAAGAAACTGAAGAATACACAAACAAATGAAAAGGTAGTCCATACTCCTAGATTGGAAGAATTAATATTGTTAATGTCCATACACTCATAGCAACCCAAAACAATCTACAGATTCAATGCAACCCCTCTCAAAATGTCAATGGCATCTTTCATAGAAATTGAATAATCCTAAAATTTGTATGAAACCACAAAAGACCCTGAATAGCCAAAGCAGTCTTGCAAAAAAAGAGCAATGCACAGACCAATGGAATAGAATCGAGAACCCAGAAATAAACCCACATAAATATGGACAGATGATTTTTGACAAAGGAGCCAAAAGCATACAATGGAGAAAAGACAGCCTCTTCAATAAATGGTGCTGAGAGAACTGGAAAGCCATGTGCAAAAGTATGAAACTAGACTATCTGTCACCATGTACCAAAATTAACTCAAAATGGATCAAAGACCTAAAAATAAGACCTGAAACAATAAACTGCATAGAAGAAAACATAGGTACCAAACTTATAGACCTTGGGTTCAAAGAGGATTTTAGGAATTTGACTTCAAAGGCAAGGGAAGTAAAAGCTAAAATAAATAAACGAGACTATATTAAACTAAAAAGCTTCTGCACAGTAAAAGAAACCATCAACAAAATAAAGAGGCAACCAACTGAATGGGAGAAGATACTTGCAAATAACACCTCTGATAAGGGGCTAATATCCAAAATATATAAGGAACTCATACAACTCAACAACAAAAAAACAAATAATCCAATTTAAAAAATGGGCAGAGGACCTGAAAAGACATTTCTCCAAAGAGGACATACAAATGGCAAATAGACATATGAAAAAATGCTCAGCATCACTAATCATCAGAGAAATGCAAATAAAAATCACAATGAGATATCACCTCACATCAGTTAGAATGGCTATCATCAACAAGACAAATAATAATAAGTGTTGGAGAGGCTATGGAGAAAAAGGAACCCTCATACACTGTTGGTGGGAATGCAGATTGGTGCAGCCACTATGGAAGGCAGTGTGGCGATTCCTCAAAAAATTAAAAACAGAATTACCATATGATCCAGCAATCCCTTTCCTGGGTATCTACCCAAAAATCTGAAAACATTTATCCATAAAGATACATGTACTCCAATGTTCATTGCAGCTTTATTTATGGTGGCAAAGACATGGAGACAACCAAAGGGGCCTTCTATAGATGAATGGATAAAGAAGTTGTAGTATATATACACAATGGAATACTATTCTGCCATAAGAAAAGATGAAATAGTACCATTTGCAACAACATGGATGGATCCTGAGATTATAATGCTAAGTGAAATAAGTCAGACAGAAAAAGTCGAGAACCATGTGATTTCATTGATATGTGGTATATAAAACTGAAAAGAAAAAACAACAACAAAGGAATAAGACAAATGAAGACATGAAAACTCACAGACACAGACAATACTTTAGTGGTTACCAGAGGGTGGGGGGAGGGGAGAGGTAGATGAGAGTAAAAGGGATCAAATATATGGTGATGGAAGGAGAACTGACTCTAGGTGGTGAGAACACAATGACATGTAGATGATGTAATACAGAATTGTACAACTAAAACCAATGTAATTTTACTAACAGTTGCCACCCCAATAAACTTTAATTTAAAAAAAGAAAAAAAGAAAAAAAAATGCTGGAGGCATCACACGTCCTGATTTCAAACTATATTACAAAGCTGTAATAATCAAAACAATATAGTATTGGAATAAAAACAGACACTTGGATCAATGAAACAAAATAGAGAGCCCATAAATAAACCCATCCATATTTGGTCAATTAATTTATGACAAAGGAGCCTAGAAAATACAAGAAGGAAAGGATAGTCTCTTCAATAAATCGTGCTGGAAAAACTGGATATTGATATGCAAAGGAATGAAACTGGACTGCTGTCTTACACCACACACAAAAATCAAAATGGATTAGACTTGAACGTGAGATCTGAAAGGATAAACTTCTGGAAGAAAACATAGGCGGTCAACTCCGTCATATTGATTTTTTTAATGATTTAGTAAAGGAAACAAAAGCAAAAATAAACAAGTGGGATTATATCACACTAAAAAGCTTCTGTACAGCAAAGGAAATCATTAATAAAATGAAAAGGCAACTTACAAAATGGAAGAAAATGTTTATAAGTCATATATCTGATAAAGGGTTAAAATCCAAAATATATAAAGAACTCATACAACTTAATAGCAAAAAAATAACCAGTCCAATTAAAAAGTGATCAGAGGTACTGAATAGACATTTTTCTAAAGAAGACATAAAAATGATCAACAGGTACATGAAAAGGTGCTCAACATCACTAATCCTCAGGGAAATCAGAACCACAGCAAGATATCACCTCACACCTATAGAACATATATGATCACCAAAAGACAAGAGATAACAAGTATTAGTTAGGATGTGGACAAAAAGGAATCCTTTTACACTGTTAGTACAAATATAAATCGGTACTGCCACTATGGAAAACAGTATGTAGTTTCCTCAAGAAAGTAAAAATAGATCCACAGTACGATGCAGCAATTCCACTTCTGGTTATATATCCAAATTAAATGAAAAGTATTGAAGAGATATCTGCACCCCAGGGTTCATTGCAGTATTATTCACAGCAGCCAAGATATGGAAACAACCTGACTTTCCATCAAAGGATCTATAGATAAAGAAGATGACAGATACATATATATACATACACAATGGAATACTATTCAGCTCTCAGAAAGAAGGAAATCCTGCCATTGGCAGCAACATGGATGGATCTTGAGGGCATTATGCTAAGTGAAGTAAGTATCAAGTATATATGGAATCTAAAAAAAGTCAAATTCATTGAAACAAGAGAGTAGAAAAGTAGTTGCCATAGGCTGAGGGGTGGGAGAAATAGGGAGAGGTCGGTGAAAGGGTGTAAACTTTCAGCTATAAAATGGATAAGGTCTGAGGTTAATGGTGGCTGTATTATATAAATGAAGTTTGCCAGGACAGTGGAAGTTAAGTGTTCTAACCAAAAAAGAGGAATAAATATGTGAGGTGATAGATGTGTTAATTAACTAGATGTTGGGGGGGGGAGGTGGAGGTATAGATGGAAGGGATCCTTTCACAATGTACGTGGATAGCAAATCATCAGGATGTACACTTTAAATATGTTACAATTTTATTTGACAATTGTACCTCAGTAAAGGTGAGGGGAGGAAGAAACAAATTACTAAAAAAGAAAAAAATTTTGTAAAAGGATGTATGACTGTTTCTTTTAGATTTTTTTTTTAAGTGGGACCTATGTCCTGTAATTATGGCTTTAATGTATTTTAAGTAAGACATACATTTATTTTTATTTTTATTTTATTGGGGAATATTGGGGAACAGTGTGTTTCTCCAGGGCCGATCAGCTCCAAGTCGTTGTCCTTCAATCTAGCTGTGGAGGGTGCAGCTCACTGGCCCATGTGGGAATCGAACTGGCAACCCTGTGTTCTAACCAACTTAGCCATCTGGCCACTTCTGCTTCTTTTAGATTTAATATGGCACTTGAGAAAAAGCCAGGCAGAAGCCCTTTTAAACCTCGCCCAAGACAGGATCCTGTAGGTGAGATGGGACTTAACCAGAAACAGTCTATGTTATGGTTAATTTTATGTGTCAACTTGGCTAGGCTATGTTGTAATTTCATCAAGCACTAGTCTAGGAGCTGCTATGGAGGTATTTTTTTAAGATGTGATTATCATTTATGTCAGTAGGAACAGATTACTTTCCATAATGTGGATGGGCCTCATCCAATCAATTGAAGGCCTTAAGAGCAAAGACTGAGGTTTCCCAAAGAAGAAAGAATTCTTCTCAAGACTGCAACATAGAAACCCTGCCTGAGTTTCAGACTCAAGACTGTAACATCAACACTTCCCTGAATTTCCAGTCTACCAGCCTGCAACTAATTCTAATTCTCAATCTCAATCTCTCTCTCTCTCTCTCTCTCTCTCTCTCTCTCTCTCTCTCTCTCTCTCTCTCTCCCCCCCCCCTCCTTCCCTCCATTTCTTCCTCCCTCTCTCTTCTTCTCCTCCCTCTTCCTCTCTCCCCCTATATACACATTTTCCATCTTAGAGAACATGCATTCAAGAATACCCAGGACGGGCCTCCAAAAGGGGAGAAGGAGAGAGAATATTAAACACCTACCAAGCACAAGACTGCACAGCCATCTATCTAATGACAGTATCCATCCAGGAAGAACGTTTTTTGTCCCTTTCATTTCTCCCCCTCTATCACCCCTCCCCTGGCCAGGTAAGGATAGAAAACCAAAAAGGAGGGATGGAAGCCCAACTTGGGAGACCTCCCCTTTCCTGCCTTCCTGCCCTAAGAAAACTATCAGTGAGGGAAGTGGAAACACTTTAGCTTTAAATCAAGTTCAGAGTTTGGATCATTATTTGAAACTGAATAGCTTATTTCCAAATCAAAATGAGGCTGTGATTGTACAATCATTTTTTAGTTTATTACATAAAAGTAAACTGGGGCAGGGAAACACTTCCTCCACTGAATATATTTTAAACAGACAGTGAGAAATAAAAAATAAATACACTTCTTAAATCTTTCCCAAGAGTCCTGCCTTTTCAAGGTACCAGTCACACACGTATTTCTTTTTATGATTAAAAAAACAGCCAATATTAAATTTTTAATATCAATTTAATGAATATTTTCATACCCCTTATAAATCCTAATTGAATGCATTGTCTGTTGTACCACCTAATGTCTTTTATATGATGACGTTTGTGATTCAAGTCTTCAAAGAATACTTTGATGCCCCTAAATCCCAATTTTCCAGAAAAAAAGATATATTTAAATTTACAATAAAAGTTACATTGCCTGTATTCCAGCAAATACTTTTGCCAACCTACTACATGCTGGATGTATGCTAACGATAAAGTGGCTACTGTTCTTGCCCCCTGGAGCCACTGGCTGGTAAGGGGAGACAGTTATTACAGAAATAAATATAAAATTACAAGTTTTGATAAGCATTATAAGGAAAAGCGTTACTGAGAATATAGCAGAAGGTGGCAATTTAGATCATGAAGTTTAGGAACGATTCCTCTGAGGAAGTCACAGGAATGCTAGACCGAAGGCGGCGCAGGAGTTAGTTAGGCCAGCACGGAGTAGGAGGAGAGCATCCAGGCAGAGGGAACTGCAGTCCTCCTGCCCTCCGCTGCCAAGAATGGGAAAGCCCCGGGGGTTTTGAAGAAAACGTTGCGGGAGTATAAAGAGTAAAAGGGGCGGTGCTGATAAAAGGGAGGAATCTGGAGAAGCAGTCAGAGTATGCAGCCTCTGGCCTATATGCGGGTAATGTGTTTGGGTGTAGGACTCATTAAAAATTTTATCATAGGCCAGTGGGAACCCATCAAAGGGTTTTAAGGGAAAAGACAGAGTGTGATTTATGTCTGTAAAATGCTTACTTTGGCTGCAGTGTAAGGAATGGATTCGAGGAGGGCAAGAATGGAAGAGGAAAGACCCCTAGATGGCTACTAGGAAGGTTTAGGGAGAGATAATGATGGCGGGTGGGTTGGAGAGGACTAGTGGGTTTAAATTTTATTTGACCAGGCCCAGTGATGGGTTGGATATGGAGAGTGGGCTGAAGGAAGGAGATACTGGGGATGACTCCCAATGTATAAAGATTTTCACTTGCTCTTCACTGCCTCAGCCTTGATCCACCTCTCAACCCATCCTCCCCTTCAACTTGCCATCCTTTTAGCACTTGGGTTCAGCAAAAGGACAGCCTCTCCCCCACTGTCCTGGAATTTGGCCAGACATCCATGTGAGGAGAGTGGAAAACCAAAGAACACAGCACAGGCCATGGTATTAAAACTACTACAAAGGAACTTAACCATTTGGCCTATAACAGATTGGAAAGCCACAATTACAGGCCCTAATGACAGCCCCTATCAATGTATATTGTTTTTGACAATTGCCTTTTCAACAAGAATTCATCATCTACACATTAACAAAACATTAAATTTTAAATAATATTTAAAATTTTAAATACTAATGATTCTAATTTGCCACCCAAACATTAAATAGTGAGGCCACTTGTCTTAGACTCACAGTGCTCTCTTGCTTTAACTATGTATGTCTAAAGTTGTTCCACCTATTTTATCACTGCTATCTGGTCCAAATTCAGATGATAGCCTAGTGCCAGAAACTGCACAGATCCATAAATCAGACAGACAAGTGCAACAGAATGTCTCAGTAATGGGCTCTGAAGCATGCCAGAGAAGCCATATTACAGCTGGAATAAACTTTACTGTTTTAAAAGAGGAAACAAAGAAAAAGAATGACTCCTGGGTTTATGGCATGAGCAACCAGGTGGATAAAGTTGGCATTTATTAAGACGGCATAGACCAAAGGGAGCTGATGAAAGGGGATAAACAAGTTTCAAACATGTTGAATTTGAGATGCCTGAGATACCTGGGTGGGGCAATCAAGTTCACAGCTGTATATATGGTTATGAAGTTCAGAAGAAAGATCCAAGCTAGAGATAGAAAACAAGTTAAAATTGTTGGAGTATAAACTAGATGTAAAACCTTCTTAGGGGATAAGATTTCCTTAAAAAAGAAAAAAAAAATGTGTAAAGTAAACTGAAAAGAAAGCCCAGGACTGAATCCTAAGAACTCCTATATTTAGAAGCAGAGTCAAGAGCGTATGCAAAAGACACTGAGGAGAGGTGGTCAGAGAGAGATGAAAAACAGAACCAGGGTGTCATGAAATCCAAAAAGAACAATTTGCTCCCTGTTTGCATTTGGGAAACTTACCTGGTTCTCAATTGTGCTAGCTAACTCACCCAGTATTTGGCATATATTGAGTACTAATATTTCTCCACTCTCTGCTATCCTATAAATCAACACATTTCACTAACTTTGCCTGTTGATTCCCTGGTTGTGCTTCAGACAAGAGCTGGGCATTTACTCATGAAAGCAAAGAAAGATAAGATGCAAGGGGCTGCCAGGTGGTGTAAGAAAAAGCTCATAGCCATAAAATCTGCCTTCAAATAACTTCCTTACGCAGACCCTAAATTTCACTTTGCAACGTCCTTGAGGAGTTGGTGCAGGAGATAGTAGACTAAAAAAGAGATGCTGGAAAGCAAAGAATAAGGGGGTTAGGAGTGGGGCAAGAGAGAGAGAGAGAGAGAGAATTAGAGGGATAGCTCTTCTATTAGACTCTCACCATTAAAACATTTAGCTAGGCTTTCAAATCTTTAGATGCTACATTGGCTATTTTGGAAAAGAATGATCTCAATTTGGCATACAACCTAAGGTCAATCAAATAATTTAGAAGGTCTCCACTTGCTACCCAGAAATTTATAAAGAAAAAAGGAAAATATCAGTCCATGATTCTTCCTGTTTTAAAAAAGAAAACTAGACCAATCAAATCATCGAAAAACACCTTAAAATTTTGTCAAACGCAAGTACAATTACTGTAACTTGAATGTTTAAGTGTCATTCATTGTAGTTAGTTTGTTGGTGACAGGTCAAATATATTGAAGAGTTGAATTATTATGTGATATATGGATCAGTAATAATATGTTGGAGACTCTTATGTACAATATTTACATACATTTCATAAAACAATAAAATAATACCTTCAATTATTTTAATGTATTTGTCATTATATTTTTTCTTTTTGACATCAGAGATTATATCTATGGTTTATTTCATTCTAAATCTTAAATCAGGAATGCAACTCCAGATTGTAGTTCTATTGCTCTTTTTTTAAAAAAAGTGGTTAATAATACAGACTTTAGAATTGAACCTGTACTAAGACTAGCTTCTACAACTTACTAGTTATATTATCTTGAGCCAGTCTGCTTCTGTCAAATGGGTATGTACCTCACAGAGCTATTTTGAGGATTAAATGAGATAAAGGATACGCACACTCAGCTAGTTAACTTATGCTCCTAATCACTGCATTTTAACTACCTTCCTAGATTACTCTCGTAAAAAGGTCCTCCACGCAGAAGTTATGCATTCCCTTGGAGACCTCACTGAGTAAAGAAATGGGGCTTACATTATTGTCATTGCTGATATCAAATAGTGTTCTGATAGCAATGATTGGAGGATATGTTGGAAAAGCACTAGTTATTCAGGTAAATTAAATCCTTCAGGTTTCTGGGTGGTAGCATGAGCTGGAAAGGAAACTACTATGGTATCGGTAGTCACTCTGAGGGCCAAGAGAGCATGCCCACATCTGCCCAGGTTTAATTATGAGACACTACATTCCTGGAGAAAATTTCCACTTCCTTCTCTTTTTCTTTTCTTTTTGTCAGTAACAAATATTTGAAAGGTGATAGAGGCAGCCCTGAGCAGCATAAAAGAGTCAATATGGGCAGCATTAAAAAATTTGATGATAGCAGCCAAATGGCCATATACACAGAATAGGCAAAAGAAAGATACTTAATTTAGTTTAAGTCCCAGAAGTTTTACAAACAAAATCTAAACATTTTATATTTTAGATTTAGAGATGAGTAAATAGACACAGAAAGATTAAGCAACCACTCTAAGACATGTAATTAGTAAACAACAGAGCAGAAACTTGTACCCAGATCTTTCTCATATCAGCGTGATTTGGGAGACTGAATTAATTGGCATCCCATTCTTCACGTCCCTGTATCCATACCCTTGCCTATAACTTTGTAGTTCCTCCCAATTATGTAGCTGAAGTATATTTTCCCACCCCTTCACTTTGGGTTCAGCCATATGACTTGTTACAACCAATAGAATGAGGGGAAAGTAATGAAGTGCCAAGGTCCTCAGGGACCTTGCATGTTTGCCACTTGCCTTGTTAGACCGCTATTATCTCCATGAGAAGTACGTGCTCACTGGTCCCCAGAGGAAGAGGACAGACACATGAAGCAGAGCATAGCCTCTCACCCAACCCAGAGCAGATCTGTAACTATAAGCGCTATAATGGTAAATGACTGTTATAGTCAGCCACTGAGTTTGGGGGTCGTTTGCTTTGCAGCAATAGCTAACCAATGCATATGCTATCAACAGATGGAGCTTGACATTATAAGTGTTACTCTCATTAAAAAGTCTTGCTTCTGCAGTCATGAGGGTGGTAACACAGAAGGTCAGCTGCAAATGCCATCTTTAGGAAAGTTATTAAAGGTATTGCTGAAAACTCAAAAAGGCTCATTGGGATATTTGACCTTATACATGAGGATGAGAAAATCTGTTTCTGATTTGTCCAGCCTGAATTTTTGCCTTAGTTTTACCAGTTTCAATCTTAGCTTTCTGTTGCCCGCCGTGGCCTCCTGTCTGCTTTATCAGTGTTTCCCAAGTCCAGCCAGCCCACCCACAAATGGCTTTCCTGAATGTTCCATCTTTTACTTTCTCTTACTGAGTCACTTATGACTTTCCATTGCAATTTTCTGAAGCAGACCCTGTCTTCATTATTTATGTGAGCCTGTTGTTTATGAAGCAGTCTCTTGAACACAGATGTCACCTCCAATGTATTAAACAATAATTGTGGTGGCTTTCCATCGGTAGCAATCTGAACTAGATGCAAAGCTATTTATTCAAAGTGAAGGCTATGTCATTAATCAATAAGTCCCCAAGTGACGGTCTCCTATAGTCACCCTTTTCTATCATCACTATTTTTCAGGTTTTCAATAAAACTGCACTGAAAAATTAAGGTAATGATCTCTGGAGGGAAAAAATATCACCAGCACTCCTTCTTAGAAAAGCTATTAAAATATGATACATAATTAATCATCAGATATATGATTATTTTTATTTCTTAATTTAACTTGTTATGTAATGTTTCCACGTGTGTATGTAGATAAAGGCATTTATTTGTTTTGCTATTCCAAATAGATTGTGAGCTTCTTAAAGATAAGAACTATGACTTTTCCTTCTCTGTGGCCCTTGTACCCATCAGTGCCATGAACATAATAGATGCTCAATAAACATTTGGATGAATGAATGAATTCTCATTCTGCACTGCTGAGTGTTCAATAGAAGCAATTCCCTTCAGTTATGCTTACCAAATGAAATAACCTGCAAAAGCACCCAGCACAGTGCCTGACTCATGGGGGCTGCTTTGTTTGTTAAATATATTTCTCACCCTGGGGCACTATAACACTCTCAGAGAGGTAAGTGCCAATAGTTTCTTTAAAATTATTATCCCTCAAGTAAAAGTAACAGAAAACATCCTTCCCCATGTGCCCCTATTAGTTGCAAAATAAGCAGCTCTCCTCCAATCACACAAAAAATTCAGTAGTTGTTTTGATAATATTTACATTATGTAACTTTCTCACTCAACAATTCGGTTCCATAGGTAAACCTCAGAAAATAAATGGAAAAAACAATGTGATTTCTCTCTAGTTCAGTTGCCTGTGTCTATGTGCCTAAGTCCACCCTAGAAGAATGATTCCATAAACCCTATTCAGGCACCTTTGCTGGGACAGCTTCAGTCACCTACTGTTCTCTTTCAGGCTATCCTTGTTCCATTCCATTTCCTATATTGCACCAGCATGATCTTTCTAAAACACACTTATTCCCCTATTTGAGAAACAAAATAGCTCTCATTGCCAAGACCAGTTGTTGCTAACTTGTATGGAGGACTCTTCTCGCCCCACCCAAATATCCATGTGCATAAAATCATTAACCATCACATACAATGTTTTAGATGTTCCTTAGATCTCAGGGCTAAAACCTTGAAATCCAGGGAGAAGTTTCTACTCTTACACCTAATATCCAAGTTCCTCCACAATTTCCCCAAACTGTATTTCCAAGCTATCTCATCTCCCCAAATTCTCCTAAATAAATTTCAGATGGATTCATCACCCAGAATGCTTTTCCCATTCACATTTCCATGCCCTAGAAAACTGAACTGGAATTCAGAAGCCCTGAATTCCAATTACCTAAGGGACTTTATGAAGTTATATTTTTTCTGAAGCTCAGTTTCCACATGTACAAATTGATGGAGCTGGTTTAATCACTGTTTCCCATAGTAAAATATTTGAACCACTAATTTTAAATAGCACAGTCTCTGATTTTTATTTTAAGATGTGTGTTTCTTTTTAAATATTTTTTTATTTTTCAATTACAGTTCACATACAATATTATGTTAGTTTCGGATGTACAATGTAGTGATTAGACATTTATATAACTTGCCTAGTGATCAACCCCATAAATGTAGTGTCCATCTGACAACATACATAGTTATTATAATATTATTGACTACATTCCCTATGCTGTACTTTACATCTTCATGAGTATTTTGTAATTACCAATTTGTACCCCTTAATCCCTTCCCCTTTTTCACCCTACCCCCTAACTCCTTCCCATCTGGTGACCATCAAAATGTTCTCTGTATTTATGAGTTTGTTTCTGTTTTATTTGTTTCTTTGTTTATTTTGTTTTTGTTTCTGTTTTTGTTTAATTCCACATGTAAGTGAAGTCATGTGGTATTTGTCTTTCTCTGACTTATTTCACTTAGCATAATACCCTCTAGGTCCATACATGTTGTTGCAGATGGCAAGATTTCATTCTATTTTATGACTAATATTCCATTGTATCTATGTACCACCTCTTGTTTATCCATTCATCCGTTGATGGACACTTAGGTTGCTTCCATATCTAGACTTTTGCAAATAATGCTGCAATGAACATATGAATATATCTTTCCAAGTTAGTGTTTTGGGTTTCTTCATATAAATACCCAGAAGTGGAATTACTGGGTTCTTCTTTGTCTCTTCTTATAGCCTTTGTTTTAAAGTCTATTTTGTCTGGTATAAATATTGCTACCCCACATTTGCTTGTCATTGTTGTTGTATCCATTTTCCTGAAATATCTTTTTTCATCCCTTTACTTTCAGTCTGTGCGTGTCTTTCCATCTGAAGTGAGTGTCTTATATGCAGCATATGTAAGGGTCTTATTTTCTTACCCAGTCAGCCACCCTTGTTTTTTGATTGGAGCATTTAATCAATTTGCATCTAACATAATTGTTGATAGATATGAGTTATTTCCATTTTATTGTTCATATTTTGGACATTTTTGTTCATCTTCTACTTAACCAAGTCCATTTAACACTTCTTGTTATACTGTTTTGGTGTTGATGAACTCTGTTAGATTTTTCTTGTCTGGGAAGCTCTTTAGCTATCCTTTAATTCTAAATAATAACTTTGCTGGGTAGAGTAATCTTGGTTATATGTCGCTGCTTTTCATCACTTGGACTATTTCATGCCAATTCCTTCTGGCCTGAAAAGTTTCTGTTGAGAAATCAGCTGACAGTTTTATGGGAGCTCCCTTGTAAGTAACTAACTGTATTTTTCTTGCTGCTTTTGAGATTCTTTGTCTTTAACCTTTGGCATTTTAATTTTGATGTTTCTTGCCGTGGGCCTCTTTGGGTTCAGCTTGTTTGGGACTCTCTGTGCTTCCTGGGCTTATATATCTATTTTCCTCACCAGGTTAGGGAAGTTTTCAGTCATTATTTCTTCAAATAAGTTTTCAGTTCCTTGCTCTCTCTTCTCCTTCTGGTACCTCTATGATGCAAATGTTGGTACTCATGATGTTGTCCCAGAGGCTCTTTAAAATATCCTCATTTGGGAGGATTCTTTTTTCTTTTTGTTGTTCTAATTGGGTGTTTTCCACTACCTTGTCTATCAAATTGTTTACTCAATTCTCTGTTTCATCTAAGAATCCTCTATTCATTTCAGTTATTGTAATCTTCATTTCTGACTGGTTTGTTTTTATATTTTCTTTCTCCATTTTATGTTTCCTATCTCTTTGTTAAAGTTCTCACTGAGATCACTGACCATCCTTATAACCAGTGTTTTGAACTCTGCTTGTTTGGCAGATTGCTTGTCTCCATTTTGTATAGTTCTTTTTCTAGAGTTATGTTCTGTTATTTCATCTGGGACATGTTTCTTTGTCTCCTCATTTTGGCTGCTTCCCTGTGTTTGTTTCTATGTATTAGGTAAAGACGCTATGTCTCTGGGTCTTAGTACAGTGGTCTTATATAGTAGGTGTCTTGTGGGGCCCAGTCACGTAGTCTCTCTGGTCACCTGAGCTGGGTGCTCCAGGTGAGGTGTGTCCATTGAGTGGGTTGTGTGTGCCCTCCTGATGTAGTTGAGATTGATTGCTGTTGGCATGCCAATGGGAGGGATTGACCCTCAGGCTGATTGGTTGTGAGAACTGGCTGTGACTACAGTGGAGAAACTATTGTGCCGGGGCTGACCCAATGGAGCAGGATTTACTTTAGCGGGGCTCTGGTGCCTGCCAAGTCTGCTCTTTGGGTGTTTCATTTGTGAAGGTGGTTGGGTGTTGCTCTGGTGTGACCTGAAACTAGCCACCAGGTATGTTGGTTCTAGGGCTTCTTGGAGGGGTTCTGGTGCAGGCCAAGATCAGCCTCTGCCTGTGCCCTGCGTGGGGCCACTTGGTATGAACTACAAAATGATCTTCAGATGATTGCCACTTGTGCTAGGCTTGAAGGCACCTGGGAGAGGCTAAGCTGTGAACTGAGGCTGGCTGTCACTAGTGTTGGGCCCGTGGCTGCCTAAGAAGAGGTACGGGGCATGCTGAGGCAAGATGTTGCTTGTTTGGTATTTGTGAACTTTTGAGAGATTTTAGGAAAGTCCAAAGCATGAGCCAAAATGGGCCGTTTGTATGAAAAATTCACTGGAAGTGGCTTGAGTGGGCCTGCAAGTTGGGTAGGGTGGAGTTTTAGAGAGGGTGGGCTTGCAGTGTTAGCCAGGTTGACGGAGACTCAGATATGGCACCTGCCTGTGTCTGCAGGCTGGGTCGGGGAAGGGCTCAACAAAGGAACAGTGGCCTCTGTCAGCACTTTTGTCTGGGAGAGAGCTGCTCCTCCAGCCCTCACCCTAATGCCAGGTAACTCAGTTCCTTACTGTGTGTTCCTGACACCTTTCAAGCTACTGCCCCAGTACTGGAGCTCGGAGAGAGTGAGTCTGTCAGCAAGAAAGTCCATGTGTGGCCCTTTTAAGAGGAACACCTGGGACTCCAGCCATCCTCCATCTCACTCCGCCACAATCTCCACTGGTTTTCACAGCCAGAAATTCTGGGAACTTCTCTTCCCTGGGCTGGAAAGACTTGTGTGGGGCTAAGAACCCTCACTGCTCAGGGGGAATATCCACATCTGAGATATTCCTCCCAATTTTTAACCACCATGTGTGTGTGTGTGTGTGACCAGCATGTTCAGCATCTCCATCCTTCCTACCAGTTTCAAGATGGCCTTTTCTGTATGTCCTTAGTTATAGGACTTCTATTCAGCTAGACTTGAGGCGATTCTCAATGATTCTTTTTCTGTAATTTCATTGCAATTTTGATGTGATCATGGGAGGAGCCAAGCACAGTGTTTACTTTGCTATCTTGTGATTTGCTTTCTTGTTTATTTTAATGTGATTGGGGAAAAAACATACATTTATAAATTCTATATTTTTAAATTTATATCATATGATTAATACATATGGCATACCTATAACTTATAGATATTATTACATAGCACAAAGATACATGTTGAAAGTGAATCAATTTAAACTCTAAATATATATTAAGTAAATAATAGGTGATATAAAGATACTGCAAAACTTAGCAAGTTAAAAAAAAAAAAAAAAAAAACTTAGCAAGTTCATATACAAATCTGAAGATTGAGGAGCACAGGATCAATTGCTCTCCAAGGTCTTTCCCAGTTCTCAGCCACAATTGATCCTTAGACTCTCTCTTTAAGAACTTTGCTCCCAGAACTAAACTTAAGCTGCTTTCTCAGAAACAATAAGGTAATAAATCAAAGAGCTGTCTCTTTATTCTCAACAAGAGGAAAGATAATTTTTTTTAAAGAATTCATTTTTAGATGAGGACAAAGAAAAGGGATTTTATATGAGTTGACCAAAATCACCAGGAAAGTATTTCTGGGAACAGAATCCAGGTCTTGTTTCCTTGGGATTGGCATTGACAGTTTTGTTGGGACCAATTGATGGCATAGTTATGACTCAAAACATAAACGAGCACAAATTTTTTTCTTAATGACTAATACATACACATTCAGATTCAGATAGAAACGCAGCTGCTCCTTCAAACTACTCCAGGTCTGATGAACAGATGGTAGGAATCTAGGAATGGAAAGATTTAGGGCTGCCTCATAGATAGAAATTGCATAAAGAACACCAGGAGAACACCAGCAACAAGTAACTACAAAAAAATGCATTCAATAATTGCCACAAAAAAGGCCTGGTTCCTGCGTGCTGCACAGCACTCATGGCTATGGTTGTTTCTATTTAAAATATTGATGATTCAAAGTCCAAGTATCATTTAGCCTGTAGATAGATAGATGATAGATAGATAGATAGATAGATAGATAGATAGATAGATAGATAGATAGATAGATAGACAAATAGATGGCTCCTACACTCAAAAAGTGCTCATTCAAAAAACTTCTGAATGAGTTTTTCTCTCCTAATTTTAAGATAGCCATCCTATCATCCTCATCTTAACATAAAACTGAGTCCTAGGAATTGGGAGCTGTTTCCTTCTTTGATACCAGTCCAGAGAATTGTCTTGTTATGTGTTGTTTTTCCATAAAGGGGAAAGAGGGAGTTGTTGTTTAATAGGTAGAGAGCTCAGGTTTTGCAAGATAAAAAGGTTCTGGAGATCTGTTGCACAACAATGCATATATATGTAACACTACTGAACAATACACTTTTTTTGTTTGTTTGTTTGGTTTTGTTGTTGTTTCTTTTTATATTTATTTTTTAAATTTATTGGGATGACAATTGTTAGTAAAATTACATAGATTTCAGGTGTACAATTCTGTATTACATCATCTATAAACCCCATTGTGTGTTCACCACCCAGAGTCAGTTCTCCTTCCATCACCATATATTTGATCCCCCTTACCCTCATCTCCCACCCCCCATCCCCCTTACCCTAACCCAAATTAGGAAGGATTGGCTATTAAGTCTGAAGAGCCTCCAATAATCTTGGATTAAATAAGTCCTGAAAAAGCAAAATAAGAAAGAGAAATAAAGAAAGTATGTGGCATACATTCCAAGATACATCTAGCTAATGCCTTCGGAGATAAGCCCATTAGGAGGAACATAATGCAACTCAGACTAGAAACAAGTAATAAAAATTGCCAGGAGAAACAAAGAGATCCCTTATAAGGGATGTAAAAACATCACATACCAAGAAAGTTACTTATATAAAAGGCTAGCTCTGGCAGTAAAACCCAGACCAGAGCATAATAGGTTTAGTGGAGGATAATGAACAAGATGGAGAGGTACACATGAGTTAATGTGACCACTGGTTGTATCAGAGCACACAGAGGGCTCATCAGGAGGCCCCTTCCAGCCCTTACTATCTCCCTCCTCTTCTCCACCCAATGTTTTATCGTTGATAGTTCTCATTTATAAGAAAAATCCAAGGCACAGTTTTTAACCAGTAAACTGAGAGTCTAGAGCCTTACATTCTTTGAATTGTGATTAACCAACAGTTCCCCTTGAAACTCTTTCTCTCCATCTCATCATCTCTAAAGGGAGAGCAGGACAACCTGGAATCTAGGATCTCTTCCCAGATGAAAAGCTGATGATTGGCAGAATGAAGGATACTAGCAAAGTTGGTTGTGATACTTGGTTCTCTGCCTCATCTCCTCCACCTGAACAACATGCTACTGGATACTTCATAGAGAAGAGATCTTACTATTACACCTGTGGGGTGGTGAGCCTATTAGCTGTTGCCAGGGTTTTAGACATTGAGGAAAAATGAAATTTGGGGTATAATATATCTTATACCTTACAGATAACATGATGAAGAGGGGACAATAGAAAAATAGATATAATTGTACAAAAAACTCTTAAAACTCAACAGTAAGAAAACAAATAATCCAATATTTTAAAAAATGGGCCAAAGATTTTAACAGCCACCTCACCAAAGAAGATATACAAATGGCAAATATGCATATGAAAAAATGTTCCAATTCATGTGTCATGGGGAAATGCAAATTAAAATAACAATGAGATGTCACTCTATACCTCTTAGAATGGCCAAAATCTGAAACACTGATAACACCAAATGCTACAAGAATGTAGGGTAACTGGAACTCTCATTCATTGCTGGTGGGAATGCAAAATGGTGCAGTGACTTTGGAAGACAGTTTGGCGGTTTCTTACAAAAATTAACATACTTTTACCACACAATCCAACAATAGTACTCCTTGATATTTACTCAAAGGACTTGAAAACTTATGTCTACACAAAAATCTGCACATGGATGTTTACAAGTATAGCAGCTTTATTCATAATTGCCCAAACTTGGAAGCAACCAAGATTTTCTTCAGTAGGTGAATGCATCAATAAACTGTGGTATAGCCAGACAATGGAACATTATTCAGTGTTAAAAGGAAATGAGCTAACAAGCCATGAAAAGACATGGAGGGATCTTAAATGTATATCACAAAGTAAAATAAGCCAATCTGAAAAAGCTATATACTGTATGATTCCAACTATATGACATTCTGGAAAAGCAAAACTACGGAGACAGTGAAAAGATCAGTGGTTGCCAGGGGTTGAGAGCGGGGGTGGGAGGCTGACAAATAGTCAGGGCACACAGGATTTTTATGGCAGTGAAACTGTAACAATGAATATATGTAATTATACATTTGTCCAAACCCATAGAATGTACAAAATCAAGAGTGAACCATAATGCAAACTGTGGACTTGGTGTGATGAGGATGTGTCGGTGTAGGTTCATCAATTGTAACAAATGTACCCCTTTGATTAGGGATGCTGATATTGGGGGAGGCTGGGCAGGGAGTAATGAGAAATCTATGTACCTTCTGCTCAATGTTGCTGTGAATCTAAGACTACTCTAAAAAAATAAGGTCTGAATAACATTTTTAAAAAAGAATAACTGAAAAGGTTACTGAAAACTAATAAAATGATCTAAATAATGAGCCAAAAAAATTGACTCTACATTAAAGGGAATGAAGTCATTTAACAGAAGTGCCATAGAAGGTAGCAGCACTATCTTAATTCACAAACAATCTGAGACCAAAGGGGGGAAAAAAAAGGCAAGCAGGACAAGACTTTTAAAAATTGATATTTCTCAAGAAACTCAGGAAATCATTAAAGCAAATTCTTTTTTAAAACATTCAAGAAACAACATTACAGAGTTTAGAAAATCTGGCTCTCTCTATGTCTTAGACATCTTGAGCTAGGAATCAGTGTAGCCACTGACAAATTATGATCATTATTCTGTTCCTTTTTTTTTCATTGTTATTAAGTTATTTTATTATATACTCTAATTCAAAGATTTTTCAAATATTGTAATTGCATTTGCCTTGTAGCCAAATTTACAGCAATCATTTTGTCTTCTGTAGTCAGCTTGTTTGGGCGCTGCCTCTTTAAAGTTTTCCCATTCTTGACTTCATTTTGATTTCTTTCTTGGCCAGATACAGGATGTAGTCAAGTTTTTCAAGGAGATGCAGGTGAAATAGTTTCAAAGTCCCTGGATATTATAGTTTTTCATTCCGTGGCCTCACAGGCAAAAGACATCCTGACTGGATATTTCTTCTTGGAACACAGTATTTTCTCAAAACTCTGTAGCTGCCTTCATTGTCTCTTACCTTTTGGTGTCTCCAAAGAAAATCATCCAACAAAAAGCATCACTTTTGTTTCCTTTTTTAGTATTATGTTTTGCTTTCCTTGTTACTTGAGGATTTTTTTTTCCCTTGACCGTGTAATCCATGAAAATTGAGAGAATGTGGCATTTATATACTGATAAATGTTTGAAAACAAGTTTTCCAAAAAAAGATTATGTTTATACATTGTATCTTTAGTATAAATTTTACTGATAAATAGGATATGTAGCACACAAATTATAAATATAATAAAATATATAATTCTCTTTATCCTAAATCCCATGTAGCTAATTGATGTTCATTGAACGATTTCCTTGATTTTTACGGAACTCTTGTGATACAGACGCCCTACAGTGGCAATCAAGGAATGGGTGTGGTTCCAGCATGAATGCTGATTGATAGTTTCTTTTACATTTACAAGAAGAAAGCGAAATCATAAAGACTTATGTCAGAACTTCACTCATCTGTCAATGACCCGAGTAAATTCTTTTCTCAGTAGATAGTTTTTGAATCTACTGGAAGACTGTTTCTTTAATTTTTTGTGCTACCATCCACAATATAATGATTACAGACACAGCACACTTTTAAATTTAATCTTCCTATTTAACGTTTTCTCCATCTGCTTTCTGCAGTCTAGACAACCAACAAAACAAACCAAGACCTGATTTGTAGCATTTGTTGATTTCAATGGTGTAAACACTCCCACCATAGCTGACTTCCAATTACCACCGTGACATCACTGAGCACAGAGTTGGGAAGACGTGCAGCACCCCACCTTTATACTGTATTTCCTCCATACAGATGCAATAGGTGGAAGGAACCTCAAGAGGACAGATAATAGTCAAATCGATAGTAGTTAAATAATTAGGGAGCGATGTTTTCAGTATTTACTACCTTTTAAAAATATAATTTAGTTAATTGTAAGTTTATAATTTTTCATTTTTAGTAATAGCTGTGTTTAATGACCAGCTCACAGAATTTCTGAAAATTTTAAAACCAGCTATCGTGAGCTGGTATGGGCTTTCTTCAGCACCAGCATAGGATGTGTGTGGGCCTATCCCGGGCTCCTATCGTTGATTTAGCCTGGAATGTGGGGAGCCCAATCAGTCTCTCTCTCTCTCTCTCTCTCTCTCTCTCTCGCTCTCGCTCTCGCTCTCGCTCTCGCTCTCGCTCTCGCTCTCGCTCTCGCTCTCGCTCTCGCTCTCGCTCTCGCTCTCTCTCTCTCTCTCCTTCTCTCTCTCTCTCTCTCTCTCTCTCTCTCTCTCTCTCTCTCTCTCTCTCTCTCCTTCTCTCTCTGAAGTTCCCAATTATTTTTCTTTGATCATGGTTTTATTCTAGCTGTTTTTGTTTCTGCCCCCAAGGAACATGCATGATTCTGAGAATAAATCACTAATTCTCTATTTCCATATCAATAATCTTCACTTTTATGTTTTTGTTTTTGTTTTTTAATTTAGCTTTTTTGCAGTTTGAGCCTGAGAAAATCTCTCATGTTTGAACCAGGTTTCTGCAGTATAAATTCTGCTTTCTGCTGCTGTTGCATGCTTAGTTTTTTACTTTCCAGTGTCTTATCATTATATGTTTGGTTTAGGCATTTCCAGAAGCACTTTTATTTTTAACCCATTGTAGAAAAAAAAGTTGTCTGTTCTGTCAAATTCCATAAAAGATTGCATATCTATATTGAGGAATAAAAATTCAAAAATAAGCAGAAAGGGAGGAAATCTAGTAAGTTGAATATAAGTTTCTTACATATGAAAGAAATTACATAGTCAGCATGAATAAACTGTTACTATCTCCTATAGTTGCCAAATTTTACATCTTTTACAAATATCTAAAACTTATTTTACCAATTTTAATATTTTAAAAATGATAATGTTTAAACTTCAGACTGATAAACTCAAGCTTTCTAATAAAATAATTTGACAAGGGCACCTCTTAGTTTTACTTTTAAAGACAGGAAAACACAATAGCGGACGATAACCAAACGGAGTCTTAGAGAACATTACCTCTAGCTAACTAGTCAGCTAACAAAGGCTCTTTTACAGTTTACTAATTCATAAACTCAGTGTCCTTATAAAACAGGGCAAGAAATTTACAGCACAGCATTTAAATGAACTTAGTATTTTTAGGTTCTAAAGACTTGTCTTTTAGTGTTCCTTAAAGTTGACTATTTTTTTAAAAGAAGACACATTTCTGATTTCATATTTTCCTTTTGTAAAGAGGGGCTTATATTATTTTTTCTATACATGTATTTTCTTTCTATCTCAGTCTATTCACTCCTTATGATTTTCTATTTCTATATCATACACTCTGAGTTTTCTTGAATGATATTGAGAATTCCCCCTTTAAAAAAAAAAAAAAAAAAAAACTTATGGGTCTTCATCCTTATATATCCTTAGATATATACCATCTCCATTCTTGGAACCACACACCTTCTCTGAGACTTCAGAATATTTCCCTTCCCTCACCCTGCCATAGATTCTATATCATTGTTCTTGTTTTTCTCTTTCTTTATTCATCATCAAATGAGGAGTCACCAATGTTTGTCAAAATACCTGTCCTCCTGAATGCTGGTTCTTAGATTTACACCTGGAAAACAACATAATAAGCAAAGTCCCCTTTTTCATTTCTCGTGTTGAGCAGCCTTTCATCATATGCAGGTTTATACTGAATTAGATTACAGTCTAACTCCATTGCTTGATTCTCTGATACTCTGAATTACTGGTGTATGTTAAAAATCACAATACCCAGGATATAATGCTGTCTTTCCCCCTAGTTCTCTAGTCTTATTCGAGAGGACCAAATCTCTCAAGATCCAATGTATTATCTCAGTTGCCGAATGCATCCTGCTTTGTTCTTTTCTAGAAGTTTAAGGTTCTGAAAGGATCCAGAAAGAGCAGGGTGAGCTTGGGGATGCAAAGTACATTGGCTCTTTCAAAAGCAAAATCCATGGAGTACAGGAATGAATAGCCAATTACCTTTTTGGAACAAACTCTGGAGATTTTTTCCAGAGACCAGACAGTGGAGGAGGGGTAAAATATCTTCTCTCCTTCTTTAAGAGAAATGAGATAACACTGTTTCATAAGATAAAGCGTGGACATGCCATCTATGCTTTCCTGAATATAGTTCCGTTAACATTTATATGTGTATGTATGTGTGCGTATATGTATGTATCACATAGATATATTTGATTAAAGTTCAACTGGGCATGGTTTTCACATTATCACTAGAGTTTAGTCAATTAACACAGAAGGCTAGGATGGATGGATGGATGGATGGATGGATGGGAAGAAGACAGGGAGGGAGGAAGGGAGGGAAGAAAAAAAGAAACTGGAAATTTAATATCCTTACGGGCAAACCTCAGCCAATGGGGACTGGAAACAAAGACTAAATGTCCCAGATTCTATAACCCTATATGGCACAATTCTGAGATGTTCTATACATGGCTCGTCATAGGGTCCCCAGCAGGATTGAGATCCAGATGCCCACAGCTCATGAACATAGTGTTTATTAATTTTTATCTTACTCTCTCACTGCGCTTACTGCCTCTCAAACAACTTGCACTCAAGTCCTTATCTCAGTGTTGCTTTTGGGTGAATCCAAACCAAGACACAAATGCTCTAAAATTTTTACATAATTAGTATTTGTTATGGCTTGGGATAAGAATTTCAGTCTGAAATTTCAGCCTAGGACAATAATAAGATGTTATCAGTCTTCAGATGGCAATGCCATCTCATAAATATACTCTCTTATTATTTTTTAATTCCTGGTCCTTATTTCCCCTTCATCCTTTGGTGGCCTCTGCTCTGAGCCTGAGTTCATTAGAATGATTCACCCACCCATGACCTCCTCTGATTCCCTCATTTCTCCCTAAGTCAGTCTGTAGAAAGGCAGTTCTTCCCAGGATGCCTTTCGATACTATCAACAGATGGAACAATGCAATGAGAGACTCTGATTGACCCAGAGGTCTTGAGGTCTGGGCTGTTTGCCCTATATGTTAATATCAACCCAATACAAACCCTCCACAAGGACTTAACAACAATGAACTACTGAGTTACCTTAAAATATAACAGGAGGCTTACTCTAATTCCAAAATCTATATTAGCATCTTTAGAAGAGCCATACATGAGTGGCAAAAACCCTAGGTAAATGTACACATAGCTTAATGATACCCACAGAGGCAGTGAAAGCCTCCCTTGGGTGATTTTCACATTTAAATATTTTTAGGGCCACTCTAAACTTTTCAGTTGTTTCAGTGTCATATTGATTCCTTACACTGTAAAGAGGTCCAGGCTACTGTTTAATTTATTTTTTAAGTTGGGATATATTATATTAGAAAAAGGTAATGGGAGTCCTGCAGAATCTAGACATAGCTGGAGAAAGCTGCTCCAGTCTGTCAACACTGCCCAGGGCCGAAGTCATGTTGCTGGTGCTATTTGGTCTATAAAGAAGCAGATGGGACACAAGAAGTCTTTTCCTACGTTTCATTTGCTTACAACAAAAGCCCTAAAGCTCTGGCTTTGGATGAGTGTTCCCATAACTAAGCTATCTAATCCACTTGCCTTTCAGATTCAGGTTCAAGTGAGGGTCACCCCAAAGTCAAACAAACACTTTCCAGGATGTCCATGAGATGTTTGGCCTCAGGGGCATTCAACCTCAGAGGGACACTGCCTGGTGCCAAGGAAAATTTGATTCAATTTTATCCAAAGCTTATAAGCCTCAATGAACACGAGAGTGACACTGACTCAGCTCCTCCTGGAGATTAATTATGCTGGTCACTTGGAAAGTGTATGAGTGAATTGCGCTGGAGTGAAATGTACTTGGTTTCCTACATCACTGTGACCATGCTATGACCAGATGACGCAGACACATTTTCTAGGATGGCTTGAATTTTTCTTCCTTGTCCTTCATCTCAAGGTTCACTTCCAAAGGATACAACAGCCTCAAATCCAGGAGTTCTGCCTCATAGCGCCTTAGACACAGGTATATAGTAACATCGGGCTAAGAGTAACCACAGGGCTAAGAGTAACTTTCTCCAAAACTTTCCTCAGAAGCGAGGCTGGGATATGAAGTGGTTAGGTGTCCCATTTTGGGGTCATCAGGCTTCGAATCCAATAAATGATAACTAATACATACTGAGCATTCACCATGAACTAGATACTGTTCTAAGTAGTTTACGTTCTGTGGCACATTGGCTTTTCCAAAGATGGCTACCACAACCCACCCCATCCCACATGCTCTTCTTACAGAATAATTTTGACACTCCTCCTATTGAGTGGTAGGATCTGTGACTTTCCCCCTTGAACCAGAATGAACCTCTATGACTCCCTCATCCAATAGCATATGGAAAAAATAAAGTCATGTGATTTCTAAGGTTCATTCATTAAAGGTGATACACTTTCCATATAGTTCTATTGGAACACTTGCTCTTGGAATCATCCTCATGTTGAAAGGAAGTCCAAGCCACATGGAGAGTCCAGATGGAGATGTTCCAACCAACAGCCCCAGCTGATGTCAAGATGAGTCCAGCCCCAGCCACCATCTGATTGCAAGTACATAATAGACCCTAAATAAAAATGGTCCAGATGAGCGTAATCCACTACTAGAACCATGACTAATACTAGTAAAATGATGGTTGTTTTAACACAGTCAATTTGGAGTTATTATGCAGTAATAGAAAATTGAAATACATTTATAAACTTATTTAATCTTTATAAGAACCCAGTGAAATAGGTATTATTATCCCTACTTTCCAGGTGAAGGAAAATTAGGGCATTGAATGATTAAGTAATTTGCCTAAGGTAAGTGGCAAAGCTCGGTTTCAAACCCAAGCAGTTTGGTTTATTATAGCTTATGTTCTTAAGCTATATTCTATGTTGCTTCTTTTATGCTCCTCTTCCCTACAAAAAGACACTGAGAGCAAGAAAAAAGCAGTGAAAAATCAGTGCTAAAAGGGATGGGAGAGGGGCTCCTCTTTCAAGTAGGTAACATCCATCAATTCAAAACTACCTTTAGCCATTTGTTACCTCCCTACCAAGCAGACTGGGCAAGTACAAACCTTTTTGAGAAACTGGCACCAATTCCTTTCTATATCTGCAGTGCCAGGAGCTGGTGCTGGAGGCGGCTCCAGAGAAGCCATTCACTTCACTCCACTTTCATCTGTCTCATCTCCTTTATCCGGAAGATGAATCTCCCCTATCTGCCCACAGACTGCACCAATGTAGAACACCAATTTCTCTAGGGTGCTTTAACAAACCAACCAGCTTTATTGTTAAATCTGAAGCTTGAAGACAGGAACTATGTAAATACTCAGCAGCAATCCCACAGTAGCCATTTGGGGAGCCCTGCAGTGACCCACTATATTTATAAGACTGGAGAATAGACTCAATAAAATTGAGTCTGGCCTCCAGAGAGGAATTAGCCCAAACCTTCATATTCACCATAGAATGTGAAAAGTGCTAGGAAATTTGTAGTAATTTCACCTGAAACATCACACCTGGCTGTCCCAACTGACCAGCACCCCAGATGTTGTGATGACTTCTTAAGTTGTGACTTTGTACTCCATAAAGATTGGAGTTGCCCTATGAGAACAGACCTCTTGGAATGAGAGACAGTAGAAAAAAGAACAAGTTACATAAAAGTCATATCTGTTTGGGGACAAAATTCAAAGCCAGCTCACAACATAGGGACAGCTAGCTGAAACCAGAGCAGGCAGAGATACGAGCAGTCTAGCTTTCTAAAGAACGATAAATTATTTCTTTCCTCAGAAGTTACAGAATGACTCTCCAAATTGTTCATCTTTAATAACAGTCTGATTACCCCCTTCAGCTTCACAACGGATTTCACAGCACTGGCAGGAAAATCTATCACCGTTAAAAAGATATTAAATTACTGGGTCTCAGGCAGGCAACTTCAAATTAAAACTACCGATGTGAAAATAAAAATCCAAATGATTCAGTACTTTTCTTCTAGTCCCTTCTAGTACCTGAGATCTACCCAACTGAGCCTTAAGAGTACTTCATGCTCCTGCCAAGCCCTGTCCTATACCCCTATATTCCCATCCTCTCACTCCCAAACATTCTAGCGTTCACACGACATGTATATCTCACTTTATTTTAAGGAACATTTGTTAAAAATCAGTTTTTGTAAGCTATATCATATTCCCCCCTTTACTTGTTAATGTTTCCCAAAGTCTTTATCTTTTTATCTAATAATTATTCAAACAACTGTGCTCTTCCTATCCCATACTTTAATTCCAATATTCTCTATGCCATTTCTTCCTCTTTCCACTAAGTCTCTTCAAGCCATCTTCGAATGGTTAGGACACAGAAATACACTGGGGCCGAGGTGGTGTATGGCTTTGTGGTCTCCCATCTCCTAATTGACAGTTCTGAAATTCTGGAAGATTTTCTTACCACTGAGTGTACCTACAAATGTTCACAGGAGAAATTTCATGCTGCCCATTGTAATTTGAACAAAACTTTAATTCAGGAACTGACACACATTCTTCACCTACAATCATTTTGCCTTTCTAATGAATCTATCTTTAGGAGCCAAATCTCAACTTTTTCGGGTCATTAAAACCCACAGCACATTTAGAGAGTGGACAGGTGCTAAATTGTTTCTTCTGGTCACATTCCACTTTCTGTAATGACAACTGGCACTTGCAAATCCCTTCTATAACATGGAAATGAGATTTGCAGTTGTTTTGCCCTGCTTAATAGATGAGATGTTGGTCCCCTGAGGAGGCTGCCTCACATGAACATGGTGTTTAGTAGAACCCCCCTTCTAACCATAGCCCTCAGGAAATGATTTCTGAAGTATGGATACCCTCCTTCTGATAATATCCTTCTCAGTCTCAGAACAAAACCAAGGAAGCTGGGACACCTCTAAAACACCCTTTATACTGCATGGATCTCTGCTGCCTTGAAAATCACCTTTTTTAGTCTCTCCAAACATAAAAGGAGAATGGTTGAAATCCAACTATTTCTTCATAATTATCTTCTTTAGCCTTGAAAGTGGAAATGGCTTAGATTTCCCAAGACTGGAACAGAAATCATCTATGAAAAAAGCATTGATGTGGTACATCCCTACTGTTCAGCAATAAAAGAAACAGACACATGTGGCAATCTAGATGAATTCCCAGAGTATTATGCTGAGTGAAGAAAACCAGTCTCAAAAGGTTACATAGTATATGATTCCATTTATACAAAATGTTTGAAACGACAAAATTTCAGAAATAGAGAACAGATTAGGGTGGTTGCCAATGGTTAAAGAGTGGGTTGGGTGGAAAGAAATTGGGTGTAGCAGCAATAGAGCAGTATGAGGGATCCTTGTGGTGATAAAACTATTCTTTATATTAATGTTATCAATGTTAATATCCTGGTTGTGATATTGTACTATAGGTAAAGCACAATATCCTGGAGGAAATTGGGTAAGTATACAAGGGATCCCTCTGTTATTTCTTATAATTGCACTTGAATATATAACAATCTCAAATTTTTAATTTAAAAAATTCTCTGGTTTGGGACTGATATAATATCAGGCTCTAGCTCAGGGTCTACCAATAACAAGCACAAGCCAAGTCACTCAACCTCTTGCATCTACAGTTTCATCATCTGTGAAATTGGATTGGACGGGATCGTCTGTAAAGTACCTATCAGTTCAGGTGGTTTCAGGCAGGATGGCAGAATAGATAAATGTTGTGCTTACCACCTACCATGACCACATTAAAATTAAAATTAAAAAACAGAACAATCAACCTCAAGAACCACCTGAAGACTAGCTGAACAGAATTCCTATAACTTAGGATATAAAGAAGAAGCCATGTCAAGACTGGTAGGAGGAGCGAAGATGCAAAACAGGTTGACCCCACACCCACGGGTAGCAGGTGAGCATTGGGAAAGATATCTTGGTGGCAGAGGTCCCCCATGAGTAGTAAGGGGTCTCAGTCCAACACTAGGCTCCCAGCCCAGGGTTCCAGTACTAGGAAGAGGAGTCCCACAGCATCTGGTTGTGAAAATCAGTAAGGATTCTGCCTGTTCAGATGAGATGGAAAGCTGTTGGAAACCCAGACATCCTCTTAAAGGGCCCACACACAGACTCACTCACTCGCAGCCACTCATCTTGGGTTCTGGCAGAGGGGCAACAACTCGAGAGGTTCCAGAGACATACAAGGAAAGACTGAGTTGTGGGGCTTCAGAGTGAGGGCTAGAGGTACTGCCTAAATTATCCCTATGTGGAGCCCACTTTCTGTGTAACCTACAGGTGGGCACCATCTTTCCTGTGTTGAGCCCTCCCCCACACAGCCAAATCTGAAACTACATTGGCCCAGTGCATTCCACTAGCCCCACCCCAGAGATTCCCTGGGATCCCGCCCCACCCAACTCAAGCAGCACCACCAAAGGTACTTTTGGCAAGAGGGCAACTAGTACTGCCCTGTGCACATCAGTATGCTCTCTCAGTGGCTGAACCTTATGGGCAGTTGGCAGGTGGCGTAAGGCCTTGGGGTGCCCTGGACCTTTGTCTAACCTGCCCCAAGCCCAATACTTGTGGCAGCCAGCCTTGGTCCTCAGCATGGCCACCTGCACACACCTCCAGTTTCAGCACAGGCAGCAACCAACTGCAGATAGCTTTGTAGCTCTTACCAGCTAGTCCCAGGCCAATCACAGGTAGTGGCTGAACTTCGCTTACAATGGACCCCTCCCAAGAGATCCCAGAAACAACACACCTGAAGGTCAACTTCAGAGCACAACAGAACACTACATGACTAGCCCCACTAGTGGCACACCCAAAGGGGTGGTCTCAACATGCACAGGAGCCCACTGAGGCAAATCCCTGTTTGAGAGGTCAGTTCCCACAGAGCACCTCATATGCTGTGGGCATGACCAATAGTCATAGCCAGTCAGCATGAGATTCAATCCTACCCACTGACATGCCAAAAGCAATCAAGGCTCAGTTGCAGTAGGAGAGTACACATCACCCCCACAAGGGATACTCCTGGAACACACACACAGGTGATCAGAGAGACTATACCACTGGGCCATACAGAACACCAACTACATAAGGCCACCTGGCAAAGACTGAGAAACATAGGAGATCTACCTAATACATAAAAACAAATGCAGAGAGGCAGCCAAAATGAGGAAATCAAAAACATGTCCCAAATAAAAGAATATAAGAAACTCCATAAAAAGGACTAAATGAAATGGAGGCAAGCAACACACCAGAGACAGAGTTCAAAAAACTGGTTATAAGGATGCTTAAGGAACTTAGTGAGAACTTCAGTGAAGTAATAGAAAGCATAAAGAAGGACATAGAATCCATAAAAAAGAATCGGTCAGAAATAAAGACTACAATAACTGAAACGAAGAATACACTAGAAGAAATCATAGCAGATTAGATGAGTCAGAGGATAGAATCAGCAAGTTAGAAAGTAAGGTAGCAGAAAATACCCAATTGGAACAACAAAAGAAAAAAATAATTAAAAAAAAAAAAAGATAGTTTAAGGGACCTCTGAGACAACATCAAGCATAACAACATTCACATCATAGGAGTACCAGTAGGAGAAGAGAAAGAGCAAGGGATTGAGAACCTACTTGAAGAAATAATGACTGAAAAATTCCATACCCTAGTGAAGAAAATATAAATACATGTCTAGAGAGTGCAGAGAGTATGAGACAAGATAAAACCGAAGAGGCCTACACCAAGACACATCATAATTAAAATGTTAAAGATTAAAGGCAAAGAGAGACTTCTAAAAGCAGCAAGAAAAAGTCAACTAGTTACTTACAAGGGAGCTTCCATAAGACTATCAGCTTATTTCTCTGCAGAATCTTTGCAGGCCAGAAGAGAGTGGAATGAAATATTCAAGGTGATAAAAAGCAAAGGTCTACAACCAAGATTGCTCTACCCAGCAGGCTTTCATTTAAAATTGAAGGAGATAAAGAGCTTCCCAGGCAAGAAAAAACTAAAGGAATTCATTACAATCATGGCAATATTACAAGAAATGTTAAAAAGGACTTCTTTAAGAAGAAGAAGGAGAAAAAATAGAACATAAATATGAAGAATAAAATGGAATGACTACATACCTATTAATCACCACTTTAAATGTAAATGTATTAAATGCTCCAATCAAAATACATAGGGTAGCCGCATGGATAAGAAAATAAGACCCATACATATGCTGCATACAAAGTAAAGGGATGGGAAAAGATATTTCATGCAAATAGAAATAGGGAAAAAAAGCTGGGGTAGCAATATTTATATCAGAGAAAATAGACTTTAAAAGAAAGACTATAATAAGAGACAAAAAAGAGCATTACATAGTGATAAAGAGATCAATCCTACAAGAAGATATAACCATAGTAAACATCTATGCACCCAATATAGGAGCACCTAAATATATAAAGCAAATATTGACCAACATAAAAGGAGAGATGGACAGTAATACAGTCAGCCATATTAGGGGGCTTTAACACCCCACTGATATCAATATATAGACCTTCCAGACAGAAAATCAACAAGAAAACAGCAGACTTAAATGACACACCAGTCCAGATGGATTTAATTGATATTTTTAGAACATTTCACCTCAAAATAGTAGAATATACATTCTTTTTAAATGCACATGGAACACTTTCCAAGATAGACCACATGTTCAGCCACAAAAACTGAAAAACACACCAATGTATGGAAGCTGAATAACATGCTACTAAACAATGAATGGGTAAACAATGAGATCAAGAAAGAAATCAAAAGTTGCCTTGAGACAAATGAAAATGAAAATACAACACAAAATCTATGGCACACAGCAAAAGCAGTCCTAAGAGTGAAATTCATAGCAATACAGACCTACCACAAGAAACAAGAAAAATCTCAAATAAAAAAATCTCACTTTACATTTAAAGGAACTAGAAAAAGAAGAGCCAACAAAGCCCAAAATGAGTAGACAGAAGGAAATAATAAAGATCAAAGTGGAAATAAGTGAAATAGAATCAAAAAAGAAATACAAAAGATCAGTGAAACCAAGACCTAGATCTTTGAAAAAATAAACAAAATTGATAAGCCTTTAATCAGCCTCATCAAGAAAAAAAAGAGAGGACCCAAATAAATAAAAGCAGAAATGAAAGAGAAGTGTCAACAGAAACCACAGAGATACAAAAATTATAAGAAAATACTATGAGAAATTATATGCCAACAAATTGGACAGTCTGGAAGAAATAGATAAATTCCTAAAACATCTTCCAACACTGAATCAAGAAGAAACAGAAAATCTATTTCTGACTGATTACTACTAACAAAATTAAATCAGTAATCAAAAAACTCTCAATAAACAAAAGTCCTGGACCAGATGGCTACACAGATGAATTTTACCAAACATTCAAAGAAGAGTTAACACCTATCCTTCTCAAACTATTACTAAAAATTCAAGGAAGATAAAGCTGCCAATCTCATTTTACAAGGCCACCATTACGCTGATTCCAAACCAGACAAAGACATCACAAAAAATAAATAAATGAATAATAATAATAATAATAATAATAATAGGCTGATAACCCTGATGAACATAGATGCAAAAATCTTCAACAAAATATTAGCAAACCAAATTCAGTAATACATTACAAAGATCATACACCATGATCAAGTTGGATTCATTCCTGAGGTGCAAGTTTGGTTCAATATCCACAAATCAATTAATGTGATACTCCACATAAACAAAATGAAAGATAAAAATCCTATGATCAAATCAATAGATGCAGAGAAAGTGTTTGACAAAATCTAACATCCATTTATAATAAAAATTCTCAGTAAAATAGGAATAAAGAGAACATACCTCAACATAATAAAGGCCATATATGACAAACCCACAGCTAACATCATACTCAATGAGGAAAAGCTAAATGTGTTCTCCTTAAGATCAGGAACAAGACAAGGATGTCCACTTTCACCACTTTTATTCAATACAATACTGGAAGTCCTAGCCACAGCAATCACACAAAAAATAAATAAATAATTTAGCATAGCATCCAAATTGGAAAGGAAGAAGTAACTTGTCATTATTTGCAGATGACATGAAACTATATAGAGAGAACCCCAGAGATTCCACCAAAAACACTATTAGAACTAATAAATGAATGTAGTAAAGTAGCAGGATACAAAATTAATATTCAGAAATCTGTTGCATTTTTATACACCAATAATGAACTATCAGAAAGAGAAATTAAGAAAACAATCCCATTTACAATTGCATCAAAAATCAAAACAAAGAAAAACCCCTAGGAATAAATTTAACAGAAGAAGAAAAAGACCTGTATTTGGAAAATTAGAAGACATTGAAGAAAGAAATTGAAAAAGATACAAATAAATAGAAGCGTATACCATGCTCATCGATAGGAAGAATTAAGAGTGTTAAAAGTCCATACTACCCAAAGCAATCTATAGTTTCAATGCAATCCCTATCAAAACACCAATGGCATTTTTCACAGAACTAAAACAAATAATCCTAAAATTTAAATGGAACCATAAAAGACCCCAAATAACCACAGCAATCTTGAGAAAGAAGAACAATTTGGCAGTATCACACTGCCTGATATCAAACTATACTACAAGGCCATCGTAATCAAAACAACATGGTATTGGCATAAAAACAGACACATAGATCAATGGAACAGAATAAAGAGCCCAGAAATAAACCTTCACCTATGTGGTCACTTAATCTATGACAAAAAAATGCAAGAATATATAATGGGGTAAAGACAGTCTATTCAATTAATGGTGCTCAGAAAACTAGACAGATATATACGAAAAATGAAACTGGACCAGCTTTTTACTCCATATACAAGAATAAACTCAAAATGGATTAAAAACTTAAATGTAAGACCCAAAATCATAAAACTCATAGAAAAATACATAGGCAGCAAACTCTCTGACATTTCTCTTTGTAATATTTTTTTCTGATTTAGTTCCTCAAGCAAGAGAAACAAAAGAAAAAGTAAACAAATGGAATTACATCAAACTAAAAACTTTTTGCACAGCAAAGGAACCACTGACAAAATGAAGAGACATTTTACCGAATGGGAGAAGATATTCACCAATGATACATCTGATGGGGGGGTTAATATCCAAAACTTATAAAGAACTCATACAACTCAACACCAAAAAATCAAACAATCCAACTAAAAATAGGCAGAGGACCTGAATAGACATTTCTCCAAAGAGAACATACAGATGGCCAATAAACATATGAAAAGATGCTCAACAACACTCATCATCAGAGAAATGCAAATAAAAACCACAATTAGATTTCACTTCACACCAGTCAGAATGGCTATCATCAATAAATCAGCAAACATATGTTGGTGAGGATGTAGAAAAAAAATAACCCTTGTGCACTGTTGGTGGGATTGCAAATTGTGGCCGCTATGGAAAACAGTACGGAGGTTCCTCAAAAAACTAAAAGTAGAACTACCTTATGGCCCAGTAATTCCATTTTGGGTATTTATCCAAAGAAATTCAAAACACTAATTTGAAAAGGTAGATGCACCCCTATGTTCACTGCAGCGCTATTTATAATAGCCAAGATATGGAAACAACCTAAATGTCCATTGATAGACAAATGGATAAAGCAGATGTGATATATATATTATATATATAATTATACATATAATATATATATATATTGGAATATTATTTAGCCATAAAAAATAAATTCTTACCATTTAGGACAACATGGATGGACCTAGAGGGTATTAAGTTAAGTGAAATAAGTCAAAGATAAATACCGTATGATCTCAAATATATGTGGAATCTAAAGAACAAAATAAACAAATAAGACAAAATAAAAACAGACTCATAGAACAAACTGATGGTTACCAGATGAGAGTGTGTTGAGGGGCTGGGTGAGAAAGGTAAAAGGATTAAGAAGTACAAATTTGTTGTTACAAAATAGTCATGAGGATGTAAAGTACAGCACAGGAAATATGGTCAATAATATTGTAATAAATATCTAAGTGCCAGGTAGGTACTAGACTTATCGAGCGGAATCACTTCATAAATTATATAAATGTCTAACCACTATGCTGTACACTTGAAACGAATATTAAATAATATTCAATGTCAACTATGATTGAAAATTTTAAAAGAAAAATTTTTTATAAAGACCCTATGAGTTCAACAGCTGAGTGATTCCATAGCTGTTCTTGGTCCACAATCGCCTGTGAAACAGCAATGCCATCTGAAGAATCAGACTACCACATCAGAGTAGGGAGTTTACATAAATAGTCTATAAATACCATTTAAAAAAAAAACACAAACCTAGCTTTTATTAAACATAACATGAAATAACAAGAGCAAGGACATAATTTGAAAGAGAAAAAAAACAAAGTGAATTGTATTCTCATTATTACAGTCATAACTGGTTAAAAAAAGAAATATTCTATAGAATAGTGTGATTAAGGATATTTTGTTTACTGTAAACCAAGAAAGCTAACCAGCACTTCTGCCATTTTCTTGACATAGTACACATACTTCACCCCCTCATTTCCTGGCCTCTTTTCATTGTTAAACTATTCTTGTTCTTAATTCTCTACTCTCTGGGGAACCACAACATACAAAACAGGAAGTTCTTTAATACAACTTAAAATTTTAGAAGGGAAAACCCCAAGCAACTGATGAAGAAATGAACATTTTAGTCAAATTGTTGTTTGTTTTTCATGTCACCAAATAAACAGTACGCTTTTATTCATTGGATAAACTAAAGTGAATAGTTTATTTAACATCAGATGTACAATCAATGTTAAAATACCAACAAACTGGTAGTCTATTGGTACTATATCAAATTAGCAACTTTTACTATTTCCTGAAAAAAAAGGAGGTCTTTCTCAATGTACATTTGTTCTAGGAGCAGTAAATATTGTTAACAAAAGCCACATAGAAGCAATGGTAACAAAACAATATGTAGTCACCATCATCTGTGGTATTTAGATTCACCAATCATGACAGAACTAGATTTGATGTTAGATTGCAATATCCAAGTAACTCAAATGTATTATAATTACATCTATTAAAACTATACACAATATAATTTATCCTCCTTTGACGAATTATTAGCCACCATAAAATTTTGCAACCTCAGATAAGGACAGGCATGACCTCACTTGCTACCGAACAGTGTTGAGATGCAAATGATATTAATAGATTTGATGGAAACTATTGTGATCTTGTGAAAAACGAAATGCATCATTTTAATTTTTTTTTATAAACTTTTTGTTTTGGGATGATTCTTCAATTTACAGAACAGGTGCAGAGATGGTGCAGAGGGTTCTGTGCCCCTTGCTCAGTTTCTCCCCATGTTAGCACATCATGTTTGCGTGGTGCTTTTGCCAAAACCACTGAACCATCAGTAGTCAATTAATGAAATGCAAAGCTTTGTCTGCCTTCTGCACCTCCAGGGTCATTCTCTGTCCCGCTAATTTTGTTTTAATCCCCCTATGAACTTAATGATTCCATTTCTCTCTGCAATACAAATTCCCAGGCAGAAAAAGCCTCCTTGGCTTTTAGCAACTGTCATTTTTCCATCTAGGATTTAAGGGATGTTTTTCCTAATTATATTGTCTTCTACACTAAATCTCTTCATTGTCATTAATTTCTCAAGATTCAGAAGCTTCTATATTCTTTTATTTTCAGAAGCTTTGCACACTGTTTTGTAATATCATTGCTATGTGCCTAGTCAACTCTTTCCCACATTTTATACTTCCTTCATTTGCTCTAGATCAATCAAAAAGTTTGTCAATAAACATTTATAGAGTTCCCGTCATGTGTCAAGCACATTATTTTCACTACATTTACTGTCTGAATATGAAGGAATAGACTTAAATATTTCAAGAATTGATGTTTATCTAGTCCTATAAGATTTATTCCAAAAAACATTCCAATGCTTTTTCATCATGAGAAATTTTGCAAAAATCGGGTTAGGCCATGATTCTTTTTCTCTAGACTAACCTTGAAGTGTCATACTTAACATAATTTTAGGCATAACAATAATAATAGAATTATAAGCACAGCATTTTAACAAAACTCATTATTTTCCACCAGATATATTTAGCTTCCTGATACCACTTTAAGATAGGAAAGTAATTTTTTTTTAAAACATATGACTCATTTAATTGTGTTTGCTTGTGAAATTACTGTGACTTTGGAAAGGTCATTGGACCATAGATGGTTCAGTTTGAAGCACTTACAGAAAACTATCTGGCTGTGGGGATTTAGGCAGATGCTAAGGATCACAAAGCTTTATTATTTTATAGTAGCCAGAACAAATACTTCTTATTAAGTCTCTTTTTTTTCAAATTGACTAAATCTCAAGATTATAAAAGATTTTTTTTTTTTAAAGAAGATCTGGCCAATCATCCCATGCTAGAAACACTTTCACATCCCACCATCCCACTATGCAGAGGAAACCCAGAACCCAGAACCTTCACCTATGACAAACTATGGAAGGTTCCTGATGATTACCAAAACACCCTTGAAAATTGTGCCTAACCAAGTTAGATTCGGTCAGGATTTGAATTATTAGAAGCCTCTTAGGTGATTCTGAGTTGAGACATACTGAATTAACTTGTATCTCCTTCCCTATTTAAATGGAGGGCCAATGAACACACCAGCATTTCTTAGCAAACATGCAACAATCTACCACCAGTTGGCAAGACCCAGTGGAGTTCCAGCTTTCAATTCCTGTAGGTGCTTCGACTGAGCCTTTGGGTGCTCAGTTTACTGGAGACAAAGAAATCAACATTCTGGCAGCAGGATTCAGCTAACGATCTAGTCAGAGTCAGGAGATCAAGAAGTCTCCAAATTAGCAGCTGAAACACACTATTGAGAAATCAAGTTCTGGGGGTGATTTATGAGGATGCAGACTCCTGAGCCTGCTACATTTTTATATGCTGTGTGGACAAGGGCAGCAAGGGTCTCTAATATCTACAAAAAAATCCACATATAATGAAAACTACTAAATTCATCAAGAAATGCCCAGTTCTAACATTCAGTAGTCAAATTATCAAAATGTTTGGTGTTATTTGGAGATGAATATAAGTGAATGCCTCTGAGTTGTAGCCTTTTGATTAAATGCTAGCTAATCCCCCTGGAGTGTACATTTCTGATTAAGGCAACTAACCACAACAAGGGTAGAGATTCAAACTAACACAGATGCATATGTTCGTATCACACAGTCTATGCTGAAGTACTTTAAAGAAAATACCCAAGAGATGCTGACCCAGAATATCTGAAAATATGCATTTATACAAGTTCCTGTGCACACTAGAATTGCCTATGCACACTAGAATTTTGTGAATCACTGTCATAGATATTTTAGGGGTTCTAAGGGAAACAGCCTTCTGTTAGAATCCTGGTTCTTCCACTTTATAGCTATGTACCTTTGCAAAAATTATTTAAACACTGTGATTAAGTTTCTTCATCTAGAAAATGGGCATAATAATACTTAGCTTACATGATTAATGTAATAGTTCATGCAGGTTATTCAAATAAAGTTCTTGGCCCAATGCTTTGCACACATTGTGATCTAAATTTATATGAAATACCCTGAGTTTTCTCTTCTCCAGAAAACACAAACCCTGGATAATGCTCTGCTTTTTCTACCCTCCTTTTAGTTTAAGAGATCACCACTGAATGAGCTCTCCCTATTGTGATCTGAACAGGAAATTATAAAACAAAACTATCATAGTACTTATTCTAGAAAGAACTTCTACAAATGCTAAACTCACAGCAAGAGTTTTTGGAGATCATATCACGTGATTGATTTGCTCTTACTCTTAATTAAAATACAGAAGTATTCTTTACACATACTGGTACAAAGTCAAATTTATATGCTCCAAACTTTTTTGGGGGGAAACAGTTGTAAGATTGCATATCCTTTTGAATTTCATCTCGTCAAATACAACATATTAAGATAGTTTTGAATTCTTATGCTGTCACGTAACTTAGCTGCTCTCCTCCAACTTCATATCATACCTAAGTGTGATTAGTATAAAAATTAAAATTTACAAGTCTTTGATTTTACAAAATGTTAGACACACCAGAACGTGCCAACCAAGTTGGACTCATGACCCTTTGTGAGGAGTTGTCATACCAGTGACTTGTCTGTTCCATTGTTGCTACATTCAACTAGTGGTTTCTCATTTTTTCTACAACAGTATTATAAGCAAGAATGTGTCAAATTCCTTGATACAGATAGGCCAAAGAATACCATGTCTATCATAGTACCTTGCTCTATCAATTTTTACAAAGAAAAAAAGGTAAAATTGTTATGACATGATTTATTTTTAGTGAAATGATATTGAGATTATGAAACTTCTACTTTTTGTTCCTAAATAAGGAATAGGTTTTAACTCATGTGTCAAAAAAAAATTAATTGGTAGTGATTGCCTAGAGCACAGTTTTGACAATGATTCTAGGTCCTATCCAAACATAGCAGTCAAGAATGCCATCATCTGATTATTTAGTAATGTCTTCTATGGATATACAAGGTAAGAAAGTGGTAGCACTCTTTTTTTTTTTTTTTTTTTTTTTTAGTTTCCCATCCTTTTCTTTTTTCTTTTTTTTTAATTTATTTTTTAAATTTATTGGGGTGACAGTTGTTAGTAAAATTACATAGATTTCAGGTTGTACAATTCTGTATTACATCATCTATAAATCCCATTGTGTTCACCACCCAGGGTAGCACTCTTGTAACATACTTATATGTCATACTTGGCCTGGATTTTGAAATCTAGCCCTTCATTTACGAGACTCTAGAATCTTAGCTGGCCTGCCATTTATTGAGTCCATCTTTTCCATCCTGTAGACAGAAATGATATATACCAATTTCCCAGTGTGCCAATGTCTCCAATTTTTCATATATCTTCAAGATTGGTGAAATGTCTCAGTGACATGATTTGTGAGTTTTCTTAGTACTGTAGGATATAATTCATCTGAGTGAAGCTATTTTTCACTCTTATATAGCAAGAAAAGTGTTCTATTATGTTTTCAACTATACTGGGCTTCTAGTTATCCTTGTCAATTTTTTGACAGTTTTCAATTAAATGATTGGTCTTTATGGCAAATTTTATTTTCCAAAGATAGCCACAATAATCCCATTCTACATACTTTACTTACAATGTGAACTTGACAGTCCACAAACCTGGACAGGTCTTTGTAACTCCCTCAAACTTATATAGTATGATAGAAGTGACATTATGTGACTTCTAAGTTAGGTTATAAAAATAACACATACTCCCACCTTGCTCTCTTGAGACATTCGCTCTTAGAATATATCTGCCATGCTATGAAGAAGCCCAAATTATCCCATGCAAAGAGAGACACATGGAGAGGCCACATAAATATATTACAGCCAACAGCCCAGCTGAGGTCTTAGCCAACAACCTTCAACAACTACCAGGCACGTGAACAAAGAAGCCTCCAAATGATTCCAGTCCAAAGCAGTAGAGTCACCTTCAGTCTTCAAATCTTATTCACTAAGGCCTCAGACATCATGGAACAGAGACAAATTGCCCCTGCTATGCCTTGTTTGAATTTCTGAACCAGAGAATCCATGAGCATAATAAAATGGCTGTTTTATGCCACTACATTTTGGGGTGGTCTGTTGCACAGCCATGGAAACTGAACAATCGCCTTGATAGAATAGACAAATACAAAATAGAAACTCTTTCTTTAGATGTCATTGTTTCTTAGTTATTGCCACATTGGAAATATGTGGTATGCTTGTTAAAATTCATATTTCTAGACACACACACGTGCATGCACACACATGCATATAATGGTCCTAGAGCAACTATACCAAACTCAAGGGCATGGTGGAATCACAGGCCTTAGAGAAGGTCAGCCGTATTTGTGTGTTGAGTACCCTGTCCGTTAGGGCTAACTGAACACGGATTGAGAAATCGTTGCCTAACCATTCCAGAAAATCCTGGCACTCTTTCAAAAGCCCTAGTTCCAAAATTCAAATTTTTTATTATTGAACAAGATTCTAAAAATAAATCAGGGTCAGATAAAATGAAAAAAAGTGTAATTTCAACTTGAAATGGATAATGAACGAAAGGAGAAAATTGTCCAAAACCACAATAACATCATCTTTTTTATTATCCTGACCCCAAAGTCCTGGAACTGCTCCTGGCCACTCATTGCCTATGTGGGAAGGAACTGTCCAGCACCACTGCTTTCTGAATGAAAGCCATTAAAGCCAGTGGAGAAAATTCTGGCTCAGCCTCCCACATGTGTTCTAGGACTGAACTCCTCCCTTAGAGGGAAACCAAGGCCGTTACTCATTTAAACTCCATAGTGAGCCACACAGCCCCACAGGTATGAATGCACGCTAATGCCACAGTCAACAAATGATGTAGAATGGGGCCAGTCTCCTCAACTTCTTAGCCAACTAGAACTTCCATAATCTCTGAAACATAGGGGAATTTAAAAGCTTATCTTTTCAGGAAAGCAGAAATTGTACTCTCAAAATGTCTTCTTGCCTACTCACTAGGTTCTAAGAAGAACTTAAACCGTAAAAAAAGTTTAAGTAAGCAACTTTGTTATGATTACTATTAAGGAGGCACAATCAGCTCTGGAAAATAAAAATGTTAGGTGATGATTGCCAGGGATCCTTAAACATGAACAATTGTGTGAGCATAATAAATTTGACTGCTTCTCTCTCTGTAAGTAGCTATTTGTTGAGGTTTTTTGTATTATGATGATTTTTTTCTTTTCTTGAAATTTACTCACTGAAAAAAAGTTTGAGAGATTAAGAATCTTGCCATTGATGTCATAGATTCATGCTCACGAAAGGTAGGTGAGGATGAGATGAATGCTTATGAAATGGTGATCATGTTTCAAATGTTTTAGAATTAGCATACTTTAAGATCAGGTTTATAGCTTTTAATGAAGCCTATATTTATCCCATTTTCAAGTTTATATTTTTTTAGTAAAGAACATTAAGAAAATAGGATGCCATTGGAGACAGTAACTCAGATAACAAGATATTAGACTAGGTGTTATAGAAGATTTTAAAAATACAACAAAATACAGGTAAGACATGCTCCAGCTCCATATGGCCCACTCCATGAAACATTTGGACTGTTGCATTTCTCATATTTTTACTTTTGTAAAGCAGTCCTGCAACCTATATTTTCTAAATAATAAATTATAAAGACCAATCCAAATTTTGCATTTTCTGGCGAAATATATCTCTGCTCCTTTTTTTCCGCAGGCATAATTTTGTCCTACAATTCATACATGGTTCATGTTTATTCATATAAAGGAGAATATATTTTATATTTTGATTCCTGTCTTCAGTAGAGGATGTTATTTAGATTTGTTCTGGTGGATTCCAAGTATGCAAGATAGGATGATCAAACGGTAACCATGGTGACAGAAAGCAGAGTTCAGATCTTAGCAGGGTCATGTCATTCTTTCCCACAGTGCAGAACTCACATTCTAAGACTAATCCAGTATCTTAAAATATATCTCAGGACAGCTCATGTTGCCATTTATGGGAAAATATGACTGAGTCAGTTAACTAATCTTCCTGTTGCTGAAAAAGAATTCCCAGTTGGTAAACTAAGAGATCCCAGTTTTAGGGAAATGAAATGACAAAGGGAAAGGGAGAACTTTCTTCTCTTCCAGAGTAATTTTTGAAGCTTAGAACTACCGCTGAACCAACAAAAATGCAAAGCCAGATATAGAGATAAAGACTACCACAAAAACAATAATGATGATAATGAAATAACCGTATTTGACAGTACTTATGATATAGTTACATACGCAGTGGCAAAGAGGTCACTAAAGAATTCCTCCAACTGGGACTTTCTCACAAATTGATCCACTACTCTTTAACTACTTAGCTTTGTAACTGGCTGAGACCCTGTGGCCTTCATCAGGCCATAGAGTGGCTGGTTCATGAGCTGATTGTGCACATGACCATGGCTCTGTGTGTGCGTGGTCAGCCCCGGTCAGGTGTGAGACAAACTCCATACTTCTCACGCCTACTGTGAAGTTGATAATGAGAGGCTTTGTTTTGATTTGATCCGTGGGCTTCAGATTAGGTCAATTCTGAATAGCAAAAATGGCAACCAGAGAGACAGAATAAAAATCTTAATTTGCTTGCAAAAAATACAATTATTAAGTATCCAGTCTTGTTACTTAAAACTAGCATGAAACAGCTAAATTTTTAAATCAGGCTTTACTAGTTTATTATTTTATTTCTCAAGCTTAATTAAGCTTGTATTTTTTTATCTCAGCTCCTTAGACATCCCAAATTTCCATCATCAGTTCTTTCCACACTCTTATTCCAAAACTGAATTAAACTTATTTCTATTATACAATACAGTTATCAACTGTAGTCTATTGTTCTACATTAGATTCTCAGACCTTATTTACCTTATAACTAAAAGTTTGTGCCCCTTCACCAACCTCTCCCTATTTCCCCCCACCACCACCTCTGGCAACCACATTTCTACTCTATTTCTATGAGTTCTACATCAAATTATCACATTGTACACATTAACTATCTCACAATTTTATTTGTTAATCATACCTTGATAAGTCCGAGGGACAAAAAAAAACTATTTCTCTGTCAGCTCATTGGACATTAAAGAAGAATGTTTCCTCTGTCTATTTCAGTTCCTGGACCTTACTTTCAAACTTAGGCCATGCATCTCTAGGTAGTAACATTTACCAGTTTCCCATTTACAGGGACTTCCTCCCTCCCAGCCACACAGTATGTCTCTATTCTCCCTGGCTCCTTTTACAGTGTTTAAAGCTTTCAAGTGGTTCTATCATATGTACAGACACAACTTAAGATGGACTCACAGCAAAGACTGGTGAAATGTCTATTATTTAGCAATATGTCTGTACATTGTAAATAAGTGTGTGTGTGTGTGTGTGTGTGTGTGTGTGTGTGTGTGTGTGTGCCAGGCACGGCAGAAAGAATAACAGAGCACTTGTCTTGAGAATCAACCTGACTTGATGGACTAGGAGTAAGCAAGACAGAGGACTGGAGACTCTTTTGTACAATTCTGGAAGAAGGGATTGGTGGTAAAAGGGAAAACAAAGCTGTTATAGAGTAACTGGAGAAGGCATATAAAGTGTGACGGCTAGAGAGAACCGCCTTCAGATAAAGATAGCAAGCTAGTTTAAGTACATGGCCATGTGCATGTAACTTATCTTCCTGGAAACAGTTTGTACCCTGAGATGTTTTCACAGACAGAAAGCAGTTTTGTGATCTGGCCAGCTAACCAAATGGGAACAATGACAAGGAACAGGGATAATGAGGAACTGTGCATTCCAAAACCTCCGTCTCTTGGAAAGAAACTTTGGGAGGTGGCAATGATAGCAGAAAATCTAGAAGCAGTGGAACTAGGGGCTTTTCTGTTTAGGAGATGGGGAACATTTAGTCTGAGATCATGATATTTCTTTTTTGGAGGAATGCCAGTTTTTAAAGTTACTGAATTTAAACCAAGAGATATGGCTCTAGCCCTAGGGCAAAGCTTGGAGGCACAGCCCTTATTCATTCAGCAGAGCACCTACAAGGTGCAAAACATAAAAACACACGAGATTCCTTAGAGAGACAGACCAATAATCAATGCAGCCTGACTCCGAGGTGGCTAGAGTGTACGCATGTAGCTCTAGCTTCCATCGTATTATCTGCAAGACAGAGACTCCTGAGAACATCAGCGCCTTTTATTTACCTAAAGATTAGGTAAATCTCTGCCAGGTTTTAGTTTAAGGCAGTGCAGAAAAGACTTAGCACTCTAAGAGACAGATACAACACAGGGCTTTTTATTCTCCACTCAAAATAGTATTCAATAATAATCAAATAGCTTCAGTTCTAGTTTTTTACTCTCTGCGGGTGAAGTTTCTCTCCTTGAATTATTTTCAAAGTCTGAATGGTGAAGACCACTCTACCATATCAAGAATATTGGACAAAGAGAGGTTTGTCCTTCAGCAAGCTCTGTGGACATCACCTGGGTTTTTTATCCCCTGTAGGCTGGATGATGTGTCTCCCTCTTTTATACCAAACACAAGTGACAGTGATGAGATCCCATTATAACTCTTCTTTTCTCATGTAGCCCTGAGAGGTGGGACTTCCTCCACTCACTAATATCTAGAAATATCAAGGAGTAGCAGGTGAGATGACATGGAGTAAGATATAAAATTTTCGAAGATTTCATGACTTCTTTCCTCCCCTTTATTGTTAAGTCTATAACTTATCACTTAGGAATGGAGTAGCCCACGCCTTAAGGTACTATGCTATCCCATGAGACGTTACCAAGTCTATACATTTTTCAGATGAAAAAAGGATTGTCATAAGTCAATAAGAGACTTGGATTCCTGAAGCAGGATTGTCCAGAGTTTCCCGGCATCCTAATTACAGGTATATTAACGTATGACTGAATCATTTGCTTGAATAGATTGTGTTTTCCCAGCACTATGACAGAGATGGCAGTGCTCTCAGATAATCCATGTGGTTTCTCTCCTTGTGGTCAGCATGGGACTCTGGGCCTGGTGCTGGCTAATGCCCGTGAACATTCGAAGTACTTAAAAGCAGGTGAGTTTTCCACACTCTCTCTCCCCTTACACGAGTGACCCTGCAGAGAGCTTAGATTCCCCCACCATTATAGGGCGGTGCAGTGCCCTGGGGCATTAGGCAATCTGCATCGGACTTCATAGGAGCAAGAAGCAAACCTTTGTGATGTTTAGCCACTGACAGCTCACGGTTCATTTGTTCCTGATATATAGTCTACCCTAACTTGACAAATTCAAAGGGAAATACATTTTACAAGTTTACTACTTATTGCCCCAAGTCGTGCCTTTGTGTATTTGTGTGTGACAAACTCATTCCCACTTCAACTCCAAATATTCCCACTGAACAAAGCCTGGGTTAGAATCCAGGTCCTGCCACCTACTAGCTGTGCAACTTTGGGTTACTAAACTCCAGGAGTCTCAATTACTACATTGCCAAAATGCAGTTAATAATATTACTTAGTTCATAAAGTTGTTGTGAGGATTAAATGAGGTAATATATACAAAGTACTATGGACACATCATAAGCACTTAATAGATATTATTATCTTAGACAGTTTTATCATAAAATTTTGGTCCTGATGCTCCAAAGATACCAGGACTGTAGGGTGAAGAGGGGATGGTAATGATGCTGTGGCCAAAGGTGATGGTTGTCATACTGAACATGGGGGCAGTTCTGATGCTGGTAGGGGTGGCTGTGATTGTGATGGTGGGGGGCTGTGGGTGGATGGAAGAGCCAATGATTTTTAAATAAGGATCTGAGACCATAAATCTTGCTAGGAAACTGACTTACAGTGAGAGGCCAGCTACACTTAGCTCCATTTTCCTATCTTCATTTCAATGGCAGATGCTCTTTGAAGGACTGTAAAAATATCACCCACAATATTCAGCAAATCCTTTCCCTTAATCCTTTAAGAAAAGATGGAAAGTGCTGGCTTCAGAGCTGTGGGCAGCATCAGTCAATTGAATGAAATGTGCCTATTTTCTGGCTTGGAGCAGAAGCCACACACACTTTTTCCTTTCTCTAACCCAGGTTATACAAAAGTGGAGGAACCAGGGTGCTATGGAGTTTTAACCAAATCAAAAATGATGGGCAAGTATGGTGGCTTTATCACTGTCACTGAACTAGCATTGACTGACAGAACATCCCCTATCAGCCACTAGAAGCGTATCTCTACTGAGGTGGTGGCACTTGGGATATAGAAATAAAATGCCCCTCACAAATGTCAGGTATTAACTAAAGAACAAAACAAACCATCAGCTATTATTTTTAAAACTTAAAAGAAAAAAATTAAAGGGCAACTATGTAAGAAACATATTGTGTATGTGGGAGGGAAGGAGGTAAAGATTGCTTATGGAAAGAAGCATCATACCTTAGAGAAGACAGCAATCTGGAAATTCCATGTGATTCTCTGAGGCAGACGTATGAAGCTGAAAAAGAATAAGAGGAATGGGACTGTGATGAAGGGATTAAGTAAATGTTTTCCTGTCAACAAAACATCAGAACAAGTTAATTTCCTCTTTCCCCTTAAGAAATGTTTCAGGAAACATGATTTCTCCTCTTCACTCCTTCCCAGCTTTTCAATATAATTAGCAAACAGTACAAGGATAGAAACCACATTCTTTTAATGCAGGTGACTGGAAAGAAACATATGTCAAGTGGAAGAATAATTCAGAACTATCTTGGTTACAGTGTGTTAGTAACTTCCTCTTTGTTTACAAAAAACTGCACATTTTTCATGACGAGGAATTTTAAAAGCCTGTCTCTTTCTGTTCTGAACATTATAAAGCCACCGATTCTTTGATGGAAGACAGTACAGGCTATTGACACTAATTTTCTCATTTTCCAAATAAGGCCCCTGAAGCAGAAGCAATCATAGGTTTTTAGTGACAGAACCAGGACTAGAACACAGCTTTCCTGACTTCTATCTAAAGTACAATCTTTAGGGTATATCTGAAAGCAAACAGTTGTTCTACATCCTTCATATCTGATCATAAATTCAGATATGAAGTCTCAGATTTCCAAATTCAAATGTAACCATCTCAACCTTAGCTGATAAATGCAATTGTAACATTGCAGCCTCCAAAAGATAAGTGCATATGGAAAGCAGAGTTATGTGAACGTAGGTATTTATCTTACACTGTGTTGCTAGGATCCATTCCTGGTATGATTAATTTATTTAACAGGTATTTCTTGAGAGCCAAATATGTGCTAGATACTATTGTGCTGGATATTTGAAAGAATCTCGTCAAAATTAATGACAAACTGTTCAAGTTTTACTCCTATGAGTAAGATGCTGTATAAATAAAGAGAGGGGGATAAGAAAAGGGAAAGGAGGGGAGAGAAAAGAAAAACCCACATTCAAATCAAGTGAGCAGTGTTTTGTGTACACTGTCACATTTGAGAATCTTATCAGTCCGCACACTAAATATGACAGGATGACCACATGACACTGGAATGTACCCAAAACTAACTAAAATGCAAGATTTGAAACTAAACTTGCATCATTTGATTGCCTCAGGAAGACTCATTGGACCAGCTTGGCATTGCCTCAGCCAAGGAGAAATAACAAAATCCTATGTATTTCACCCCTTACCAGGGTTCATGAAAGGAATACAAGGTAATAAATGCAAATTTGAAAATTACCTTGAAGATCTAATGATAGTCATAAGAGAACAAAGTGAAAAAGGTCTGAGGCAGTCTTTTATTTTCCTCAATTCTGTGTACTTCTGCACTCTAAAACGGCAAGTGAGCAATTTGTCTTCCCTGTCCGTCCTATAGTCAAATCTCTGCTGTGACAAAAGAGATGGACTTGAAATGCAGTGGAAAAATACCTGCCTTGGATGGGTTTCTAATCAGATTTTCTAGATGCTGCCAGGAAAGTGTGGGGGTGTCATGGGGCTAATGCTGTTCTAGAAGAAGGGAAGCACTAGCTCCCTGTCCAAGGGCTCTCCAGGTCAGCAGCCCACAGAGCTGAGGACACCTGGAGTCCCCTCCCTTGCCCTGGCCTCATTCATTCTGACTGCCAGCTTCTGCCTGAGGCACGAGGCAGGATGAAATACATAAGCAGCAAGAGAGTTAATAACAGCACTTGAATCAAAATGATATGGATAACAAGCTTCAGAGGTTGCAGTCAGGTGTGAAAAAAAAAGAATTTACAAATCACTTGCTATGTAAAAACCTTTCTTAGAAAGTAGTACAAGAAGAAATCCTATACTTTAGAAATAAAATTCCCTATATTCAAAATCACATTGGAATCAATTCCCAGAAAAATCCACCAGGACTTTTCTTCATTGTACAGTGTTGATTTCATCAACAAATATGTCTTCATCAGCTATGTCCCTGGTGCTATATTAAGGGTGTGTGTTGTGGAGCTGGGGTTGAAATAATTCTCAACTAGGCAAAATATATTTCAGTAATTGAAATACAATATGTAAGAAGTGAAGGAAGAAGGAAAAGAGACATAATACTAATGAAGGTATTGGGGACAAGAATCTAGGTGCAAGTAACTTATGTAAAAGGTGGCTCCAGGAAGTGCTGGGAGGAAGTAAAGTAGCAAGATGGGGAAGGAAAACCAACAGGGGTATAGGATTGAGCTGGTGACTACTGTGAGTAACTGAGGCTCAGTTGTACTGGAGACCCTCTGAGAGATTGGGTGGAATACACCTGACAGTTATCCCACTGTGGGGTAAGTAAATGCAGTATTTGTCAACTCCTACCTCCCACTTGTTGAAGGTAGCTCCTGGGATGTTAATTCCCCAATACTTCTGAACTACTCTGCACAGAGGCCAGAGATGCACCCAGGTGAGAGAACACCCCCAGGCAGAGAGATGCAGGAAGCCATCTGTGTGTAAAGGAGGTGACTTCTGGGCTAGTTCAAGAAAGAACGTGGGCAGAACACTGACATCATCTGCTCCAGAGTGATGCAGAAGCCATGACATTGGTGCTTAGAGGAGGGAGACACTGTACTGGGCAGAGGAAATCAAGACAAGTTTCTATCTGGTCCTTTAAGGATGTGAAGGTCTGAGACAAATTACAAGTAGTGAGCCTCTTGTGTGTTCATGATTCCCTTTCTAACACTGGAGTTTTTCACCAACATACTTGAAGGGCTTAAAAAGTAAACACCATTTTCTGTTTAAAGTGAGTTTCAGTAACTGGTTAAAAAAAGAACCCTTACAATTATCACTTTATTCCTCACTCATCCCTCAGCATAATATCCCTCCCAGAGGTGAGTTGTTTACTTTCCTTACCATGTTCTCATAAGGCAAAGTTCTTGAACCTTCTACTAAACCTGCCCGGTTTCCTTGCTATTGACTTAGGGATGTACTGTACTTCAACAGAATCTTTCATATTGTCAAAATCACATGTATCCTTTTTGTAACAAAAAAATAATTTTGTACATTGATTAAAAACTTGGTGCTAGACTGCATGACACTGCTTAAGTTTGAAAGATACCCCATCTTTTATTCTTTTAAATTAGCTAAACGTAGGAAACCAGGGAGAGGGGAGTGCTCCAGATGAGAGGAATGGCATCTCAGGGGTAGGGATGACAGGACATGTTTGATGAATGCTAACTAAGCCAGTTTTACAAGAGTGCAGAGTCCACACCAAGGAGGATGGGAGTTAAGGCTGCAAAAGGAGGTCATGAAGCCACCAGTCTCCAGAGGGTTCTGAACATCGGGCAAGTTGCTGGCACTTCACCCTGCCAGCCAAAGGAGATACTGAAGGCATTGGGAAAGCTTTTGACGATGAAGAATAAGGAAGCGTTTATGAAATATATTGGAACGGCAAAGGGCTTAAAGCAAGGAGGCCAATTATAAGGTCATTTGCCAATTCAGGCATAAATGTTAAGGACTTATAAATATTTCACAATTTATAATCAAACGCGTACAGTTATACAGGTTTTATAGAAAGAGACTCGGTTGAGAGAGGAAGTGAAGGAAGAGCAACTTTTTCTAATTTGTCCACCAAGAGGGGGCGCCTTTTCCTAATTCCAGCAAAGGAAATGCAAGCGCTCTGCAAGAAGTCTGTTTACAATCAAAACACACGATACTAAACATACACACACAGAGAAGTGTTTGTACTAGGCAGGTAGCAGTGGAATGGGGGGAAAGCTGAATGAGAGAAATGTTTAAATTGGCATTAACAACACCTGCCCCACAGCAATATGGTAAAGACATAAAAGTGAGAATATTAAAATGTAAGTTAGATGACACTATTTCATTCGTGACCTAATAAACGTCATTTAATTTAAAAAATTGTAAGAAAGGGTCATCTGGATTTTAAAATATTCTTGTTAATAATATTACTGAATCTATAAAATTTGTATAATACCTAACTTGCAGAGCTTGTGATTATAAGAAACATAACTGACCATAAAACCAAGTGAAGAGAGATTTATTTCTTCTTTGATAATTCAGAAACACTCAGAAGCTTGCAGAGCTTCAGGTGATTAGAGGGAATATCTACAAGTATCCTATAATACTATATAAAGAGAATTGGGCATTTTATTCTCTCTGGTTATTGTAATGCCCTCGTCCTTTCATTTATCATTTCTTTCACAAATGTAGGAATGCGTGCATACACACACACACACACACACACACACCGAGAAAGAGAGAGAGAGAGAGAGAGCCAAACCTGTAAATACTCCCCTTAGAGCTCTTTATGACATTGTTTTCAGATGTGACCTTTACAAACAGCTTACTCAACCAAAATTAGATCAGAATGAAATTTGAAGGATGTTCCATCCTTCATTCTTTTAAATTAGATAGAAACTAACTCTTCAATATTTATGACCACTCACTGAAAATACCTGATTGTTCTACTGGGAAAATAAGGTTGCCTTGAGCAGAGTTGCAGGAAATCTGATTTGAAATTCAAGTTAATAACCTCCACAATTCTAATAGGGCAATGTTGTAAATGAGACTTAAGCTAATAGGTACAGCAAAAGAATGACCTCTGTGGACTCCAATTAGAATAAACATATCAAAGAGGAGAGGTGGGGGCTCAGACTACAGTTATGGGTGGTAGTCACGACTAAGTCATGAATAGGAAAACAAAAGTAAAATCTGAATATAAACAAAGTATTTCTTTCTTGCTTATCCTCTAAGATCATTATTATCTGAAATGTAAGTATTGTTGAACGTTTAAATAATTCCTGAAAGAAACTCAAGGTGTTATTAGTGCCTAGAACATGAGTGTTTAAGATCTATAGACTCTAATATCAGCCCCATCACTTATTAGTTCACTAACTTGGCCAAGTTAGTTGATGTCTCTGAGTCTCCAAGTTTCTTATCTGAAAAATAGGTCTGATAATATCTAACTTACAGATAACATGTAAAAATGCCTAACACAGACTTGCTTACATGAGTGTGCTTACATGCCCAATTGCTCCATTTCTTCTTCCGCCCCTTCCTTCTTAGATATAAGAATAACATCAGAGAGTACTGGTATGTTCTAAAACATAAACACATAGGACATTGTCCCAGGAGTAAGTGTTATTTTTGCAAACGGTATAATTGTTGTCTTTTAGTGTAGCAGTCTCTTTGCTAACAGTGTGAATGGGTAGCCCCTTGAGGCAGTGGGGTGCAATAAGTAAGATTCTGGGCTCTCTGGCCATACTACCTGGGTTTGAGTCCTGACTGCCACCTACCGTGTTTCCCCAAAAATAAGACCCAACTGGACCATCAGCTCTAATGTGTCTTATGGAGCAAAAATTAATATAAGTCCTGGTATTATATTATATTATATTATATTATATTATATTATATTATAAAGACCCGGTCTTATATTATATAAGACTAGGTATTATATTATGTTATATTATGTTATGTTATGTTATGTTATGTTATGTTATGTTATGTTATGTTATATTAAAGACTGGTCTTATGTTAAAATAAGACCAGGTCTTATATTAATTTTTGCTCAAATAGATGCATTAGAGCTGATGGTCTGGCTAGGTCTTATTTTCAGGGAAACATGGTACCAGCTTAATGACCCTGGAAATGTTGTTTAATCTTTCTCTGTTTAAGTTTTCTTAGCTGCAAAATGGAAGTCAATAAAAACATTTTCTCTTAGGTTGTGAGAATTGAATGACCTAATCCATGAAGAAATTTAAAACAGTGCTTTATACACAAAAACTATTCAACTGAATGTAAGGCAATTAACGAGAATTTCAACCCTAGAAAACAAAGAAATTTATGATGATTTTCACGATAGAGGAGTGCACTTTCATTATTAAGGAATTTCCATCAGGATTCCTTCAGAAAATAAATCAATTTATAATTTGTTGACCCGAAGGATGCCTGTGGCAGCAGCAGTGTGCTTAGTTTAGATGCAAGTCAACCCTGTACGTGGATTGATTTTTGTACCCACTATGTGCAAGGTCCTGTAATAGGCCCACCATGTGCAAGGGCACAGCTCCTAACTCCTCATTGTTTGGAGAATCCCCACTCAGAGACTTATGCAGCATTTTTGATCTTACTTATATATTCACAATAGATGTTCTCTTTACTGTGGACTTATTTTAATGTAAAATGAGCTTGTCCCTCTAATAAAGGTGCTGGGTTCTATATAAAGTAGGTACATCATAACAAAGGAATAATCACACTTCTCTAAGTATATTTCCCTGTTAAAGTCAAGGCTTAGTAGCTATTAATAGGACTCCTTAATCTGTGAATTTCAAGGAACACTAACATTTGATTGAATCAGTCAGAGCTCCTCCATTTAGTGTAACAGGCCAAAAGTGTCACCTTTGCATGTCCATCACATCCCTCTCCAGGGAAGGTGGTGAGGGCTCCACGAACCCTGGAGGCTAGTGAGATGACAGAGCATGTATTCTTTAAACCTTATGGAAGCCCTGAGATTACCCATGGAAGGCCAATTTCGTTAGAGGACTAAAACGAAGGCAGAAAGAAAGGAGCTTGGAGCTCCCTATGATGACTGGTGTGGCCAGGCTGGGCCCTCAGCGAAAGGCCATATGACTTCTGCCCAACCACTATGTCTTTCAGTTCTGGCAAACACTGAAGAGCCTGTCTGTCACCTACCTGTGCTTCAGCTGTGTTTTTATTATCTTCATCATCCTCACCCTCTCATAAGATTGGAAGCCAATATGTAGCACTGTGTGTGCCACTTATGAAGCTACTAACTCCCACCTCCAAATCCACAAGGTTGGACAATTAAGTTCACGTACTCATCCTAGAAAAAGTGCTACAGACCTCATTGCTGAATATCATTATGGTTACCTTCGAAGTACTCCCCTTGGGAAGTTATACACCAATGTCAGCATCTAGTTCACCCTTCAAAGCAGTTTTGGAATTCTTTTTCTGGAATGGCCATCAGAGCTGTTGTCATATTACCCTTGATGTCCTGAATGTCATCAAAATGTTTTCCTTTCGATATTTCCTTTATCTTGGAGCAAAGACTATTTCCTTTAGTCATTGGGGGCCAGATCAGGTGAGGAGGGAGGGTGTTCCAATACAGTTCTTACTGGCTAAAAACTGCCTCACAGACAGTGCCATGTGAGCTGGTGCATTGTCATGATGCAAGAGCCATGAATTGTTGGCGAAAAGTTCAGGTCATCTAAGTTTTTCATGCAGCCTTTTCAGCACTTCCAAATAGTAAACTTGGTTAACTGTTTGTCCAGTTGGTACAGATTCATAATGAATAATCCCTCTAATAGCAAAAAAATGTTAGCAAGATCGTTGCAACAAGCTCACAAACTTAATTATAGGACCTTCGTATGTGTTCTGCTCTACGCTGATGCTAGTGCTGGGATTCTGAAAACTATTTTCTTCCTTTGTCAGCTGTTCCTGATAGGTTCTTACCAAAAGGGGACACTAGAGAGAGTCTGGAAGGCTAGAGTAGACGAGAGGGTCGTGTTCCTCCTGTTTGCTTGGTCAGCATCCCTCAGCAATGGTGTTTAGCCCAGGCAGAGGCAGTTGGTCCCAGGCCCCAGCATCTTTTGTTGGCATCCTCAGAACCATCTCACCTTACCTTCCTCAGAGGCCTGAGTGTAGTTCTGTGAGATCGCTCCTCCCAACTTCCAAGTTCTAAGCACTCCAATCTCTTTCCTTGGTTCACCCAGTGTGTGTGTGTGTGTGTGTGTGTGTACGTGTGGTGGTGAGGGGTGACTGCTTCCTGCAATTAGTATCTCTAAGATATCCTAGTGTTCCCTTTTTCGGTTTTCCAACAGTTGTTTAACCAGTTTCTTATGTTAAATTCTCTGTGCTGAAACATCTAGTGAGATTTCTGCTTCTTTTGATTGATCTACTATGTCTTATAGATGTAAGAAACACCCAAACCTGTAAAGAATTGTTATGAGTTTACTTGAGCCCAACTGACAACAATTGCCAGGAAGTAAGATCTCAAATGTTCCCAAGAATGACAGTTTTGCAGTTTCTTGTATACATTTGGAATTAAGGAGGGAAGATAAGGAAAATTACATGAAAGTGGGAAAAAGCAAGGTGGGGATTGGGTTACAGGATAGTAAACAAGATTATATGCTCCTATGAGGGTGGTTATGTTTCCGAGGGGTCTGAAAAAAGAAGTGTCTCAAAGGTGTGTGAACCTATATGCACAAGAACAATGGACAGGGCTTGCTTAAGACAAAGATAAACCTTTCACTAAAGAAGTTATATGCCTGTGCATGACTACCCACCATAACCAGCCCAGTTAGGAATCTGTGATCAGATTACTCTATATGGTTATTTTCAGTAAGATTTATTACAGTCCCCCTTTTCCATCCACAGACTGCTCTGAAAGTTTGGGGAAATGGAGGCAACAATATGAAGTAAATGAAATCCATTCTCCACCCTTCTCAATAACCCTATCTATGCCATCCTCTCACCTGCATGAATATGCAAGTTACCCAGGAAAAGTGTTCATTTCTAATAAAGTTGTCAGCTAATAATGGTTTAAAACATAAATTCTCAAGTTATTGACATTTTCCAAAAGCTTCTGATAGTTATGTGTTAAATTAAATTTAAATAGAAATGCTTAATTTCAAATATTTGGTACTGAGTTGGACACTATCAAGGAGACCAGGGGATTAAAAGGATGTCCCTGTCCTCAAGGAAGTGTAGTTGAGGGTGGAAAAGCCAATGTACACACGTTAGTAAGAGGAATATATGATACATACTCTATACACTGAGTTGGATGGTGCAGACCACAAACGCATTAGGAAATGACAAATAGAAGAGGTTGCTGGGTGTCAAAGTAACTGGGAAAACTTCACCATAGCTTATGAGGTGGATTTGGAAGGATATAGACATGGAAAGAGAATTGGAAAAAACTGTCCAGACTGAAAAGCAGCATGAACAAGGACACTTGGTATGCATATCCAAAAGTACCAACTAATGTGAGTTTGCCATTATATAGATTTGCCATAGAGATTCTCCTAGGTTTGCCACCTAAGTGGCAACCAAGACTCTGGTGAATTTATAAATAGTCAAACCAACTGGAATAACATCTGACACTTAAAAGTAGCCTCTATGAAAAATCAAACTCAAGTGTCACTCAACTGTGGTCATTTAGAACCAGACTCTTACATTTTTACTAACAGCTGGGGATTTGATATTTGGGATTAATATCCTGGTAATCCTTTTGATTGACTTGGAGGTTAATCCAAGAAATTTCCATCCTTCAGTAATGATTCAGATGCAAATATAAAATGCAACTGCTTGTTGGAAAAGCACTCGGGAACTTAATTAGAATCAAATCTCAAGAATCAATCTACTTAAAACAAAATACAAACTGTATCATTAATCATCAAAACTGACCACTTAGCAAGTTATGACTTTTTATACCTGGTTAACAATCAGATTTTAAAACGGGATTTTAAATGCTTTTTGTGAAGTTTCATAAGAAACCAAGTAGATTTTGCAGCCACCTCCACCCACCAAGCACTTGTATAAATCAGTGATTTCAAGTGGGAGTAGAATTCTTTAAATTATAAACAAGAAGATAATAATACAATTAAATCCTGACCTTTCCCATAAAAGTAACCATCCTCTTCTCAGACCCTACCCTTCTCTAATTTACAGTAATGCAATCCGTATGGAAGAAGTCAGTATGTGTTTGGGAACCAACTCCTACACTTTCTTTTCCATCATAAAAGCCAGTTGTTCTTCAGAACCATCCATCAGGATCACATTACAGTCTGAAACTTCAAAAAAGGGGGCCTGAGCTCCAACCTCCTGCTGAAAAGTGAAGTTGTCAGTTGCTAGGAAGAAAATCAATCAGAAATGCATTTGAGACAATGGCATGCTGCCTGGAATTACACCGGGCTGGAGAAAAATCAGCCCAAAGGCAGAAGGATACTAATGGTTGGAGATACTCACATCACCTTAGACAAGGCAGGTCAATTTATTTGGACACATTTGCGAAACGGAAATATGCTGGTGCCAAGTGTCAGATTTACATACAATTATAGCAGAACATTTGCAAAGTTTTCTCAGAAGGATCAAGATACTCTATTGCTCAATATATGCCAGTAATTTAACTCACATTCCTCTCTGTAGGTCTTACATAAATAGAGACTTTGCTACAGTTTGTGAAATTTGTCACACTTTTGCAATGCACATGGAAGACACTTGAGTAGCCAGTATTATCACAAACCCACTCTCCGTAGCCCCCTGCTGAGTTAGTGGGAAACAGGCAAAACTCTTGGGCCACTCTCTCTACATGTAGACTAATCTTACTTCCAAAGTGATAATAGAGTTGGATCAAATCTAGTGGCAATGAAATCAGGCCATGTCCCCAAAGAGTAATAATATTAAAAGTAATAGTTAACAGGATTTGAGCACTTATTATGTGTCCATCATAGTGCTAAGCCCTTCATATACTCCTGTAACCCTCCCAACAATCTTAAGAGGTAGGGCCTCTTACTTTCAGTTTACAGAGAGGGAAAATGAAGCTTAGAGAGAATAAGTCATTTATTCAAGGTCACTTGGCCAATGGGAGGAACCAGAAATCAAAGTCAAGCTGAATGATCCCACGTCTCTGTGCTCACCACTTGGCCATGCTACCTCCCACACACAGTAAAATATCTATGCACAGAGGAAAACTGCTCTAAATCATGGGCCAGGGCCTCAACCCCAAGGTGACCACCTCCCAAATGTTTCTGTGCCAATAGTTTCCAGAAAGCCAGAGAGCTTGGCCCTATCACACCCAGAGTCCTACTGGGTAGGGTTGTGGTATCTTCTTGTTTGTCATCTTAAGTATGAAAGCCAGAAGTTATCAACAACCTTGATTATGTACTCGGAAACTTTGAGACCAGGCTATGTGCTTATTGTGAGTCTCATCAACAAATCACTAAACAACCCACAGGCCTGTAGGAGAAGTATGCCTTTCTGCATTTCTCCGCACACCTCCTCTTCGTTGTGGGATGCTTTTGCCTGGTCCTGTGGAATTTGTCAAACACAGGTGTGTTTATTTGGGCAATCCTTTCCTTACCGCTAAGCTAATGTGTGTGACTACATGGAGTAACTGCTTTAAATGCTATGATTAAATTCTCCAAAGACTTTCAAGCATTATTCCTATTAAAATATGCCTGTGAAGAGAAGCGGCATTTCCCTTTTTATAGATACAAAGACTAAAAGCACAGTGAAGTTACAAAACTAAAATTTTCTACTGCTTGACTAGGTGTGCTGTTTGAGTTAAGCACATCTTCGTTATGAAATAGATAATGACTGAAACATCTGGTTATGCTGCCCAGTCTCTCTGAACTCTGGTGCCACGCTCCTTGCTGCAGGGCACTTTATAACCTTGAATGTTTAATTGTTCCTTCTTAAATTACTTCACTCTTGCACTCACCCAGGTAACTCACAATCAAGTTCTTATTCTACCCTATGCTTTCAGTGCAATAACCATGTTTCCTAATATGAGTTATGCACAGGCTGGTCTGGGATTAGCATGAGATAATTTCCCTTCTTAAGAAAAGATTGCTGTGATAGGCCAGTGTAGCCATTATATGCATAGATACTGGAGCCAAAATGCATAGGTTCAACTCCCAACTTCAGCCATGCATGTGACTTTGAGCAAGTTAATAACTTGGTGTCTCACTTCCCCCATCTACAAAATGGAAACAAAGATGGTACTTGATTCATAGTCGTGAAAATTAAATGAGCTCATGTGAAACCTCTAAATAATTTCTAAAATATATTAAATGTTTGCTGTTTTTCCTATTTCAAACAATTTTCCTTCCTCAGTCTTAGAGGAATGACTTTTTTATGCTAAACCACCTTTATTCCCTGTCAGTCTCATTCAGAAGGTTCTAATCAAAACAAATTCAGCATTACTCTTTCTTCCTTTCCTCCCTCCCTCTGAACCATACTCAAAGGTGACACCAAATAGCTCTCTGACACCATCCCAATTCCAGTTGCAGGCTGTGGGTACAGCAGTTTTTCTCTCAAAAAGTCAGGCTTTCATATAGACAGAGATCATTCGAAATTTCTAGAAATAACCCCCACAGTAGATGTCACTTAGCCAAATCACAAGCCGATTCTGTCTCTAATTGCTACATAGCTATTCTCCCCACAGGCATCTGTTAGTAGGAATAGATGTCTCTCATAAAATTCTCAGAAACCCTCTATTTTACCCTACCCCCAATCTAGGGCACTGTCCTGGGAAATTTGGCAACATAGACCATAGAGTCCAATGGTCTTGGTGGGAATGCATAACTTCCTCTCATGAGGATATTTTTCTTCCCTTTTCAAGCTCAGATTGCTCCCTGTTACAGACACTGCTTCTTCTATTGCAGTAGAATTTTAGCTGGGCACGTGGTCACTAGAATAAAGACTACATTTTCCAGCCTTTCATCCAGTTGGGTGTAGCTATGTAACTGAGTTCTGGCCAATGGGATGTGAGTATAAGTAAGTGCACCACTTCTAGTTTGTGTCCTTAAAGGGAGGGGCATCATATTTCTGCCCTCCTTTGACCTGCTGCTTAAAAGGTGGATTTCGTGGCAAGACAACGTGGATCATGTGGATGAGAGCAATAACCAGAGATAGACAAACAACAAATAGAAAGAGCCTAGGTCTCTGGAGAATCTAATAGAAAAGAGCTGCTGTACCAGCCCTGGTGCCCCTACCTGTAGATTGTACATCAACAGAAATCATATAAAAGATTTGATGTACTATAGCTTAATCTACCTCCGAACTAATGCACTCATACATTTTGTGTTGTTTTTAAAGTAATTTATTTCTATCTGATTTTAGATTTTGCCTCATGCAAGAACTATTACATTTCCTTGATTCTAATCCTTTTTTATTTTCCTTTCTAAAGGGCATGCTCAATAATATATAAATTTCACCTTAAGGCTGCGTTTTGTTATTTCATGTAAAAGTAGTGACTTCATTGCCAAAATATAATTTTTCCCCAGATGTTCTATATTAATTTAATGTAGGACTTTGGACTTACCTGGAATCCATTTTCTTGATTTCCATATAATTTATCTATGCCAGAATTGTACATTTCTGAATGATAATGATGCATATTAGGCCTGTTTTATAATCTAATTTATTCTTTTCTTATTTTCAATGATTTAACTATTTAGAGATAAAACCTAGGTTTGGAGAAGCAAAGGTATAACTTGTTTCACCGATAACAAATTTCACTAGAGCATTTGGTATATAGCATTCGTCTTTAAATATGCTAGTGGTATTTTAGTTCACTAATGTTAATGTTTTATTTATAATTTTGCTTTACGTTTCAAAGATAAATTTCCTCAAATATATTTATGAGATTTATCATAGGTATCAATGTATTTTTCTGAGTTGCTGCTTTAACTCAGCTTATTTTTTCCCAATTAATATTCAATTTATTAAAGTTACCAAGTCAAAACATAGTTTTCTGTCAGCTTTTAATTTTAATTTACAAGTTTTAGTCTATTTATAAATGTCAGTTTATTAATGGATGGACCTTGAGAGCATCATGCTAACTGAGAAAAGTCAAACAGAGGAAAGAAAATACTATATAATCTCACTTATATGTGGAATCTAAAAAAAATAAACTCATGGAAACAGAACAGATTGGTGGTTGCCAGAGGTGGAGGTGGGGAAATGGGTGAAGGTTGTCAAAAGATACAAACTTCCAGTTATAAAATAAATTCTGGAGATGTGATGGACAGCATGGTAACTAAATTCAACAATACTGTATTATATATTTGAAAGTTGCCAAGATAGCAGATCTTAAAAGTTCTCATCACAAGAAAAAAAAAATTGTAACTACATGAGGTCATGAATATTAAGTATACATATTGTGATAATCATTTATATCTACAGAGAGTGCCAAAAAAAGTATACACATTTTAAGAAAGGAGAACTGTATTAAAATTGTAATATTCAATATATATATTGATAAGAAAAGATGAATAGAAGTCATATTTGACTTCTGCAATTACAAGAGGAGCTCAAAGTGGTTACCATCAGCGTCCAGACACTTCTGCTTATGGCGAACTACTGCTTGATCAATGCTGGCCAAAGTGACCACTTGTATACATTTTTTTGGCACTCCCGGTATATATATAAATTAAATCATTAAGTCGTACACCTTAAACTAATATAAAGATACATGTCAATGGTATCTCCATATTTAGGACAAAAACTGGAAAAAAACAAATAAAATTTAAAAATAAAATACTGAATTTAACAATTATTCTCATGAAGTAAAATCACATATTTGATTAATTCTTGATCAACACAATTTGTTTGGTTTTTTAATAAACTTCATCTCTTAAACATTTTACCACATTTACATCTTTAATATAATTGTCTATTTAAAATTATTTTTTATTGCCACTGTCAAGAAAACTTTCCAAAGCATATAAAAATTCAACGAAATTTGATATACTAAATTTAAAATATAGCGAATTCTAAACTCTTAATCAGTACTATTTACAAACTTAGTAAAATATTCTATGTATTTTAACTTAAAAACCCTAAGTCTAAATTAGCCACTTAATTACATATTTTAAATTGGAATCCCAAGACTGATGTGTTTATAATACGTTCAATTCTTTTTAAATCTAAATGAACACTTTTTGTAGTTAAATTAACATAAAAATAATAATACTATGGGTTTAAGTCATTATCTCTAAGATTAATCTACACTTCCCTCAGGTGAAATGAATTTTTTACACTAAAGATGGCAAGTTGGATTTGTCACCTCAGCGCCTTGCGGTGACTGTTGGTGTAGTGAGCTTGCTTATTCGCTAAAGGCTTTGTACAGGATCAACTCGTCCCAGGACACTAATGGACAAGGGGGACCCTTTTAGGGAGCCACTCTGCCCAGACAGAAGCCAAGCCCATGTAGGTCAGTTTCATGGCCCCCTGAATTCAAATTATTCATTTTCTATTTCTTCATTCTGGTTTGAGTCTGCAAACCCCAAGATTGTTTCAGTACTTGATTAGATTTATCTAACCCATTTACTGCCTGGTCCATTCTGAATACTTTTCATATTTTGCTGTGGGCTCCTACCACAAATCTTACAGATATTTAAATGACATCTGATTGAATTCTGCATATTGCTCATCTTTGTCTGACTCAACAGATCCTGGACACCATACTAAGAACAGTAAGGAGATAGGCACATCTGGATATTATTATTAGTTGCAGCTCATTTATAACAAATATATGCCTTCGAACTGTTTTTACTTTTTGAAATCATTTTCATCCACAGTTCACATTGTGAAACCTGATAATTTTGTTGTTGTTAAACTTGAAAAGTAAATTTTATACTATGTTTTAATCATTTGGTTTTTATTATTATAAAAGAATGTAATCTTCCCCAGGGGGGAGGAAAACCTGGCTTAAAAGCCTAACCTTGTCTCCTTCTCTCCCTGAAGTCTACTGCTACACCTCATGCAAAGCTGCATTATCTGTGGCCTCAGAACTGATACACTCTCTTAAAACTGCCCCTCTATAGCCTTTATAAGGTAACTTAATTTTGAAATAAATTCAGACTTTCAGAAGACTTTTGAAGTAATACAAAGAACTCCCATGTACAACACCAAGATTCCTTAAATATTATCATTTTATCACATTTACTTTATCATTCTTTTATATCCATTGATATAAAATAATGTTGTCTGAAATACTTGAAAATAAGTTTTAGACAGGATACCTCTTTACCTCTAAATATTTCAGGTCTATTTCCTAAAAATAAGGACATCCTCATACATAGTCACAGTGCAATTACCAAAATCAGGAAATTAATATTGATGCAATGCTATTACCATTTTAATGCCAATATCACCTAATTTATAGATAGATCTTATGCAAAGTTTGCCAACTGTCCCACCAATGTGCTTTAAATGGTCCAGGAGTAAATCCAGGATCACAAATTACAGCTGGTTGTCAAGTCTCCTTGGTCTTTTTTAATCTAGAACAATTCTTCATTCTTTTTGTCCTTCATGACCTTGATATTTTGAGGAGTTCAAGCTAGTTATTTTGTAGACTGTCCCTTAATTTGGGTTCACCCAATACTCCCTCATGATTAGATTCCAGTTATGCATTTTTGTCAGGAATATCAGACAAATCTTGTTATGTGCTTCTCAGGAGGTCTATGATATATATGTTTCCCATTATTGGTGATGTTAACTTTGATTGCACAGTTAAGATGATTTTTGTCAAATTTCTCTACTATAAAGATACTATTTTTTCTCTGAAATTAATAAGTATATTGTGGGGAGACACTTTGAGACTATGTAAGTATCTTGTTTATCATCATACTTGCACCATCTTGTTTTAGGAGTCATTAGTGATTTTTGCCTGAAATATAGTGGCTGCCATAGAGTTATTTTCTAAATCTGTCAGTCTCTCTGTCTTTATTAATTAGAATTCTACAGTAAGAAAGAACATTCTCTTCTCCCTCACTTATTATTCATTTATTTATATCAGTATGGACTCGAGGATTTTTATTTTATTCTTTATACTATAATATCAATAGTTATTATGATGCTCAGATGGTCCCAGATTTGGCCAGTGGAAGCTCCTTCAAGCTGGCTCCTGTGTCCTTTGCACATGTTCCCTTCATTCTTGGAGCACTCCCTTGCTTTATGGCACAAGAAATGTTTCAAGTTCACATTGTACTTTTCCTGCCCCAGACCTGGAGTTAGACACTTCTCCAAGGGGCTCTGGATTCTTTTAATGGAGAATGATATTTAGAAGCCAAGATCTGGGTCGTATGTGTGCTCATTGGTACTATTCTCTGAAGCCTTTTCAAGCATTCCTAATGACAGCTATTTCAGTTCACAGATGCCTTTGGAAAGTCTACACATTAATCACCCAATAGTCTCACAACCATAGACTGTACCCACATGGTAATAACTGAGTCTCCTTCACACCAACCTGTCCAATTGGTGTACTCCTGGGTTGTTCTCAGTCACTGGGCTTCTTAAGGACCATTCCTTGGTTGTCTCATTTATCCTCACCCCAAGGGCAAGGTACATTGAAGAGGATTCCTATGGATTCCCCCACCTGTCTTCCCAACCTGGAATATATAGCTCCCTCCCTGACTTGAAATTTTCCTCTCACTTATCCCTTTCTTCATACAAATTTCTTTCACTTGCTTTTTATCCTGGTATTCTTAGAAGTGACTCCTTGCACAGAATTTGCTTCTTAGGCTCTTTTTATAGATTCTGGAGTTTTAAACTAGGGAGAAAAAGTACTAACATAGACATCAACTCTCTCTTCTCTACTTCTCCATCCAAAATTCATCACATATATCCCAGGAAGCTGGCAAAATAGAGAGAAACTCATCAGACACTGAAGATTGTAAGACTTAAGCATTGAGAACGTCAGAGTCAGATCATTTAAGACAGAGGGTCATTGCAAAAGAAAACACGGTAAATGGACTATATAAAAGAAAAGAAAATAGAATGAAGAAAAAGAGACTATTAAAAATGTACTAGACATGAGAAGGCATGTAAGTGTGGCTCCTATACAGAGATTTAAGGTTTAGGGTTGCCCAATGAATAATATATGCAGAAATCATATCAAGGAGTTCAGTTTTCTGTTCATGGGTCAGAGGTCAGGCTTTGGTCCATCATGGAAGAAGTCTTCAGAGAAATAATTCTGAGGACTGGGAGTCAGGAACTATTGTGAAAGGATTTCTATGTAACCATGAGGGATCCCACAGATCTGGGAGTAGAGAAACCAAGGAAAAGTTACAAGAAATAGTACATGGAGAGTTAACTTGAACATTACTAAATATCTAACTGATAAAGCATTTCTCCTCTCTATTTATGTATACAGATGAATTTCTAAATATATATACATACCTATTTATCTTTTCCACTGGAAATCATTTCACTTTAGAAAGCTAATGGAGAGAAATAAGTGTATATGCTGCACTTTGAGGTTAAAAGATGTCTTTTAGATTATGTATTATTTATCTATAATAACTTCAGAAATAAACTTACATCCCCAAGGGATTTACAGTACTTATTGGTTGTCCAGACCTGAGTCCAGCCCAGTCAATGTTCTACATGATTTTCACCTTCAGAAACCTGGTGTGCTACTGACCTTATTCCCAGGCTGAAATCTGGCTATCCCACCAAAATAGAAGGGGCATGAGAAATAGAATACATTCTCCCTTCTTTCCTAAGCCACAACTCTCACTAGACTATGGAAATGAAATTCCATGTCCTAAAACAAGAAAAACCCTAGGTTCACCCCTCCCCATCCCCAGAATCCAGAACAGAATATCTCCCTGCCACTGCTGCTTCTACGTCCTCGCTGCAATGTACCACTATTGGTACCTAGGCTTCTAACACAGTGTTATATTCAGAAGGAGCTCTTAGAAAGATTTCCCTGAAGCGACTTTTTTCTTTATAGCCTTCTATTTTTACAAATGTTGTTGTTGAGCATGTGTTAGTTTTATAATTTTATAAACCATAATAAGCATTGTTTTAGAGAAAAGAAATGTCTCATTATGAAAATCCAAAATAAAGGACTAGAACACACTTGATTCTTGACCTTGATAGTCCACTGTGCATATACCACTGATCTAAGATTAAACCTCACCCAACTTGGAATCCATACGAGAATGGGACTCTTACTGCTCCCATGTTTGTGATGGGTAGAAAGGGGGAGACTAAGAGACAGAAACATTACAAACAAATACATTGGGTTAAATACTTACTGCAAATTAGTGTTTTATAATCTGAGAGCTCCTGTCTGTGATCCATAAGTGTTAACTTCCTTCTACTCTTCCAGATAGGGAAAAGCTCATGTTATGAGTTTTAGGCAAAGGAAAGAACCAGGTTTGCTTCCTGTTAAATTTTTATTTTCTTTCATGATCTTGAACTTACATAAGCCCTTTCATTATTCTAAGTGTGGGCTCTATTAAAAGTCCATTTCTCTGTCTAAGGGTCAGGGGTCAGACTTAGAAATGTCACAGATGGGATTTATTCTGGACACAGATGTTCTTGTCTGTCACTCATTGACCCCCCCAGGAATGCTGTCCCCGAGGGAGGACTCCCTTCCACAGCTGAAAAGTGATGAAAGGTCCAAAGCTGTACTCTTTACTCTGAAAGTCTGGAAAGAGGAAAATCAGCAAAAACAGTACAAGGAGTCAACTTGGACTTTTCATTATAAAATGTTTGAAATAAAAATTCCCTCATGAAAACCAGAGGTACTTTTGCTTATCTGTTTTAACTTATTTACTGTTGTGATGCAAAGAACAAAAAAGGGGGGGAACACCTGAGCCCTAACAATTTGAGGTCAAAATATCACACACAGTAGCCCAGCCTCCACCCTTTAGGATCTCCCACCAATGAGAGAAAGTGGAGATCCCTTTTTACCCTTCCTTCCTTGATTATTCCCAAAAAGAGCAAACGGGGGTTTGTAAACTGTGTGTCTTTAGAAAAACTGATTCAGCACATATATGTGGTCCATGAAGGATCAACTTCTTGTGGTCCCTTTTCTGTCCAAGATCAGAGGTAACTCACCAATGAAGAAACAGAATTTCTTTCCCATTGTATGCACCATTTTCATCAAAATCCACAGGAATGATGAGGATGGAGAAAAGAAATAGTCCAAACTTCCCTTATCATCACCCCACCCTCCCACCACCACGACTCATGTACTCCATTCTTGATCTCTCCAAAAGTCAAGATCTCTCTCATCTACTGACAGTTCTTGCTCCTGACATTTCTCTGCTCTCGCTGAGCGTTCTGTGCTCATGCAGGCAGCTGTTGATGCAGTTGTTGTTGAGCACCTCTGACACACTAACTCTGGTAACAATCTTTAGAGAAGGTGCATAGGTCTCCCTGCACAAACGCTCGTGGGGACTGAAGTTTGTAGCAAGACGAGAAACAGGACATTTAGTGCACTACCCCACTGGCCAAGTCAAAATGTTAAAACACTTTCTTTTCATTAACCAGTAAGACATGCATACTTTTCTTCATGATAACCCATGGAGGTGATAGGATAGAGTGAGGGAAGAGCTAAAAGGTCTAGGTGTGGATAAGTTTGAGGGATAGGGTAAAGAAAAATGTGTAAAAATGTAATGTTTTGGTTTTAGTCAAATTAAAATGCCCCATGGGTTATGAAAGCTTTGTCAAAATGGCCACATAAAACTAGATTAATTACTTGTGTAGATTAAGGAGACAGGCATTCCCCCACCATAAACCTGGAGGAAAAAAAACCTTCGGGCCAATTCATGTGAGGGGGAAACCCTACAATCCAGGACCTACTGGAATAGAACTGTATAACCTGAGCCCCAAGAACATTGCAGGCCGTGATAGCAGGAACAGGAGAAAACAGCAAGCCCAAAATAAGCAACACATTTACCTGGGAAATATCCCAACATCGGTATTCAGAGATAAAGGGACCATTTCAAACATTTTTAATGGCAGTTGGATTCTTACAGAATGTTTTAGAATTTCAAAATTGCGAAAGTGTAATCACCATTTCACACTCAAACTCTCTCAAAGATTCCAGTTCTCCAATTCTCTGGCCCTCCAGGTTGGGGCATCTCAGGGAGAGAAACCCCCTGGTACAAAGCTCTCTCTGCCAAATGCAGAGGTTTCTGCTGCTCCAGGCGGTGCTGTGATGGACTCCGCAGAACCCCAGGTGGAGATTGGCAAGGATATGTCACAATCAACACACCAGGCCTTTTAAGTGCAAAGTGCAAATTTAGTCCCAGAATTATAAACAACTGCCTTTTCAAACTGAACACATTTTAAAGGACTTATCAATCTTGCAAAACACTATGGAGAAAGGAAAATGAGTGTGAAAGTAAGATTATCTTTAAAAGGAGGGGGAGGGGAGAGAGAGCGAGAGAGCGAGAGAGAGAGAGAGAGAGAGAGAGAGAGAGAGAGAGAGAGAGAGACTTATTTGACTTTTTACATTTAAGAAAGTTCCTATTCTAGAGAAAAGATGAAAAAGACACCAGGTGTCTTTTTTCATCCCACCCTCCACAATATCAAAGGGTATCTTGTATTGCATATTTATAATAAGAATAAATAATGTTATACTCCTTCAGAATCAATATATGATTGCAACATGTCATTGTCTTAGATTTTGGACTGTGGTCATGGCTCATTCCCTCAAGGAAAGCTCCCAAAATACCCGTAGTTCTTAAACTAAAGGTCCATGTGCTACTGTAAGGGGAGAAACCACAGAGCTCTCTGGTCTCACCAAGTCTGTTCTTTCCCAAACAAAATTCTCCTGCTATCATCCTGTTCGTGCCACAAACTCTTCTGCCCTCTTGGATCTATTTTGCCCAGTGTCTCAGAGGACCAGAGGGCTCAGCACACCTCTAGCTTCTATATAGAAACTTGGGAGGAAGGTGTGCATAACGCACCCTGGCTAGAAATGGGGATGATATGTGGGGAACAAGAGCTTCCTCTCGTCTTTCTTCCCCACAGGTCTGGGCATTCACAACCATCCCTCTCTCTTCCAAGATGGGCTCAGCCTGGAATGGGAACAGAAGAGAACATCCACCTCAAAGGGATGAGCAAAATAATTTCAAAGACATTTCTAGAAACCTCTATTAAGTGGGAAAGGAGCCATTTTATCATGTTTAATAACAACAGAAAACATGTTTTACGTTTGTAAATCCCAAGTATCTTTATCAATTACTTTTCCTTTAACCAACCTGAAGACTAAATTTATGTCCCTCAAGTCCAAAGTGAGCCTTGGGCACATCACAAAGGAAAGAAAACATGGGATTTCTCGGGACATACATGACTTTCCCTCTTTGTAGCAGATCTGGTTGAGGGATTTGTCTCCCATTCCAGATTCTAGAGAGCTTCATGCTGCTCTCTATGAAGCTCTAAGCAGAGAAACAAAGGGACTATTACTTGTTGGGCCTCCGCTCTGGTTACACATTAGAATCACCAGGGGAGATTTTTTTTTTAAATACCAGTGCCAGGCGGATTAAATAACAATTTCTAGAGGTAGCAAGAACCACTGATTTAAAATCATTCTCAACTCCAAAATATAAAACTCATTGTGCTCTTCAACGACATCTCCATTTTAAAGGACAGTAGATAAAAAGATAGTTGAAGCACCATAAAAAAAAGAAAAAAATTCACCCCAAATCATTTTAACTGACCTCTCAGCTCATCTCTTTTCCTTCTAAGAAGGTGCCATTCTCCCTACCTTTTTTCCATAAATATTTCTTAAAGGTATATGGAGTCTATTTGTAACCCCAAGCTCTTAAATTGTACTGGTTGAAGGGCTGAGACAATAAAACTCAAGGTTATCAAATTTCCCCAGGTGTAAGATAGGTGAATTTCTCTCCTCCAACCAACAAACAAAGGAAGCTGCTTGGCTTTCCCAGCTCCTCATCCTCCCCCATCCCCAGCCGTTATTATATCGCCAAAATTATATATCGAAGCGCTAACTCCTAGTACCTCAAATGTGACTGTATTGGGGAAGAGGGCCTCTAAAGAGGTAATTAAGGTAAAATGAGGTCATATGGTAGGTCCTCATCTAATATGACTAGTGTCCTTATAAGAGGAAACAGTAGGAAACAGACAAGTGGATGCACAGAAAAAAGCCCATGTGAAGACAGAGAGAGAAGATAGCCATCTGCAAGCCAAGGAGCGAGGCCTTAGAATGAACAATCCTGCCAACATGTTGATCTGAGACTTCTAGCCTCCAGAACTGTGAAGAAATGAATTTCTGTTGTTTAAGCCACCCATTCTGTGGTATTTGGTACTGGAAGCACTAGCAAACTAATAGAGCCCTTTCCACCTCTTTCTGCCCCTGCCACAACCTCTCCTGCCTGCCAGCATGTGGTTCTTCATTAGGTTGTCTGGATATGACCCAGGAGAAAATAAACAAAATCCAGATATTTAAGACAGGATTTCTTTTTTCCCCCAATCATTCATCTCCTTTCTTCCCTTCTGCATTCTTAGTGGGGAGCAGGACTTATTAAGACAGAGTGAAGAGAAATATTTTGTTGACATAAAAATACATGAGAATTATGCTATGACAGAGGTAAGAACCAGGGTACAAAGCAGGAGACTCAGCATCCAGAGACAAAGGATAGGGAGCAAGACAACTCAGAAGCTTGGGGCCACTAGGGAGAGTTATATTAATGATGAGAATGGAAATCAAACTGTTATTTTAATTATATCTTCTTTCCTTTCTGTGAAAAGGAAAAGACTAACTAGACATCAACCAAACTTGGAAAATATTCCCACAATCTATCAAAAAGATGAGAACCAATCAAATATTTTAGTTAAAAGGAGGTTTTTAGACTAGACTCATGAAATTTTCATTTTACCTTCTCAATCATATGCCAGTATTAGCCCTTTCATTTCTCTGTAGGCAAGCTCAATTAAGGAGCCCAATTTTCTACCCATGGGTTAGAGGTCAGAGGTGGATATAGCTCAAGATCATGAAAGCTAATCACCCCATATGCAGGCGTCCCTAAGGGAAGATGATCTTTCAACAGTTATGAGGACAATCTGGAAATTGAGACTCAGGTTAAGTAGCTCAGGACGAATTAAGTGTTTATTTTAACTGTCAAAATATGGAAATGGTAATTTTTCTCAACACATTGACCAAACAAATTCTTCACTAAATGTCTAAATTTAGTGAATTTACAAAATGTCTCAATTTAAAGTATAATAGGGAAAACATTAACTTCTTTTTTGAAGCCTAATGTCAAATAGGATAACTTGGAATAATTCCTTCAAGGAAGTCACAGGGCCAGTTGGGAGACACAAAAACGACATAATTACAAGCCCTTTAACAGCATCCTCCCAACTCTCATTTACATGTTTGTTTTTCCAGCTATAGCTGAATTATAAGCATGACCGCCCTACTGCCATTTTCTCCCTGGGCTGGGGTCAGAGGTCACCTCCCCACGTTGCAAATGAAAGATTGGTAATTCTTCTCTCTTCAGCCTTCCTAGTACTACACTGCTCAAGCCCAAGGGAAGCTGTCCCCATCTTTCCCCTCCTCAGTCTGCCAAATGAACTCAAATGTCTCCACATCACCCATTCCTCATTCCATTCTTTGTTTTCCCAGAAAAACAGTGCCTTTTATCCTCTTCCTAACCCAGCTTTGTCTTATCCTCAAAGGATTCTCCCTGGAAGGGAACTAATGGCTCTAATTTTCCAGAATATAATGAACTTGGGCCCTGTGTGGATCTCCAGAGAGTTGTATTATCCCTTGGTACAAACATTGACGGAAATAAAGAAGGAAGGGAGTGGCTGCAAAAATGTAGGGGAATAAGGTAGCAAAACGTTCAGCAGTGTTCTAGTCTCTTTCCCTACTACAGGTTTTGGAAAGTTGCTACAGAATTACTAAACCCTCATGGAAAAGTTGGCAGGAGGGAATAGCTTCCTTGGATTCTGGTAATGTGAGAACAAATTTTCAGTGAGAACTAGAGATGCTTGTCCAACAGAATAAATGTGACTGAATACTACCTTGAGATATTAATATCCATGAGCCTTCTCCCTGTGTTTTCTCTATCGCTCAAGTACTCAAATAGCAAAGAGGTTGCTCTTCATCTCAGAAGAGCGGAGTGGTAGGGTTGGAAACAGAAAAATACTGGAAGATGTTTGACTTTTGTTTTGCAAAACTTAAATATCTAAGATATGGTCAATTATGGAAATAGGAGGAACAGCTTGAAGAAACATGAAAAGAAATGATTTTTCTCATATTTAAAAGAGACCAATATTAAATATGAATGGACAACCAGAGAGCACCACACCTCTGCAGAAAGAAATAGAAATAAATACACAGAAACAGGAACTCAGAGAAAATAAAGACAATGACAAGAAACGGAGTAAACTTTTTTTTAAGTTATAGTTAAGAGTTCTACTTCCAAGAAGATGAAACAGACATACTTTTCCCTAGCCCTTCCTCTAAGAACAACTAAAAGCCCTGGACGTTATTTTCACCTGTTCTTGCATATTGTCCGCTTTTTCCATAGAACCCTTAGTATATTAATCATAGTCGTTTAAATTACAGGTCTGATCATTCCAAAATTTCTGTCATATTTGAGGCTGACTCTGATGCTTCCTCTGTCTCGTCACACTGTGTGTGTGCTTGTGTGTGTGTGTGTGTGTGTGTGTGTGTGTGTGTGTGTTTTGTTGTCTGTTAGGATGCCTTGTAATTTTTTGTTGAAAGCTAGACATGATGTACTGGGCAAAAGAAACTATAGTAAATAGGCCTTTTGTGTGACGTTTTGTTTATCTGGCTAGCAGTTAGACTGTGTTTAGTGTTTGCTGTAGCTGTACGCGCCAGAGGCTAAAATTTCCTCTGGTGTCCTTGTTTTTGTAGCCCATTATCTCTATGTTTCCCTAAAGACTGTTAAATACTATTTTTAAAACATGTAGTTCTTTCCATTGTAATTTCATTATGATGCAAGAGTCTTATTGATGTGGTGGTAAGATATGAGGGGAGAGAAAGGACTTTGCAGTCTTATCATTGGGTCTCAGCCTTTTAGTGTGCCTGTGCCCCTGGGCTGGAACCTTCACAAGGGCTTCTCAGTTTTGTTTTGTTTTTTCTTCCCTTAGGTGAAACAGCAAAAGTTATGAAGAGCTGGAATTGGGTATTTCTATTTCCCTAGGTGGGTTAGACTCTGGTACAATCCAAGTCTGTTATGCTCTGATAAAATAGTTCCCCTTGAGGCAGGACTTGTTAAGAATAGAATGTTCTAGGCATATTTCAAAATGGCTCCTCCTCCCGCTGAAGCATGAAGGAATTTTTCCTATCCTGACTTTGACAATGTGGTAGAGCTCCTGAAGCTAAAACTCACAAAACTGAACCTCTCCTATCCCTCCCCCCACCCCACCTCCAAGCATAGACCCTCCTGGAGTTTTTAACTCTCAAACTTGCCCACGCTGAATCTCCAGCAATTCACCAATCATACTGCCAGTTTTTCTACCCCTGGTGATAGTTCCTGCAGACGTTTCTGTTTGTGGATTTCTGCTCTGGAAAATTGTGATTCTCTGTATCCACTTATCTGTTTCTCCAATTTTGGGGGCAGCAGTTTGCCTTGTGACCACAATTCTCTGAGGGATCTATAAGAGTTGTTAATTTTCAGTTTGTTCAGCATTTTGTTATTGTTGTTTTGAAGATGGAAGTGACAATTCCCAAGCTCCTTACACAATGGATGCAGGACTGGAAACCAGAGTCTAATTTCATGAACTTTTGGTTTCACACTCACATTCCTTTAGGGATCGCAACCCTCTGTTCCTGATTTCAGGGCTAGGCACAAATTAGACAGGGGTCCCAGAGCAGCAAACCTCATCTGTCCTCTTCAATTCAATCACTTTTTCCCTTAACAGCCTCAACAAACAAGAAAAAAAAAGGGAGCAGATTGGAAGGTCTGAACCACGGTACCTTGAGAAACACCAATATTGGTCAAAAACCCTTTGCAAAATATTATAAACCACGCTTTTCTTTCCCTGAATCCCTAAAAGAAAAGAGATAGTAAGAAGTCCAATTAATCTGAGGGAAAACATTCCTACAAATTACCATTAGTACTAAAGAAGCTATTTCAAACATTTGTAACTAAAAGCAAGAATCAAATTGGGCTCCTGTGATTTTCAAAGTTCAAATCCTTTTAGTCTTTAATTGATTTGTACTTGCACTGAATTAGGAAGTCCGACCACCGGTCTAAAGTCAGAAAGAAATCCTTGTGTTTACTTTTTGATAGAAGGAGACGCTTTCAGTATCCTTTAGTAATTCTTAGGGATTATCCTAGAATAGAGGTAATTTTGAACTCTAGGGACACTAGAGATAGTTATATTAAAGAGAATGGAAAATATCTAATACAAAGAAACTCTGAAATTAAACTAGAAACGATTTCTGCACTTGTCATTTAAGGGGAAAAGGGCTATTTCTAATTTTCAACAGAAAAACTAAAGTTGTGAATAAATTCCTTTTATTTATGTTTTAACTGCTTCCCTTGGTAATTATGGTTGCATCAAAGGAGGAAAACTTAATGGTTGCAGGGACAGGAGTAGGAGGAAAATCTGCCTTCCATTAGAAACACTTTAGTATTTTGGGAGTTGGTACCATGTGCATGTATTAATTACCTCAATCTTTTATTAGTTGCTTATAAAATAAATTTTATAAAAAATGTGGGGGCATTATCATTATTATTTTGCTACCAATTTTGGGAGCCCAATTATTTGTCCCAAAAGCCAGAGAGGAAGCTTGAAAGCACTACAAGGGAAAAATATTTTGGACTAATTTGGGGAGTTGGGGAGAACACATCTCCCCACTTTCGCAGGAGCACTGAATAGAGTGCAGGAACTCTTAAGCACTCTATCACCTCTTATTCTAGGCAGTGCAGGATTCAGTACCACGCCATTATGAGCTAGAAAATCAAAAGCAATAGCACATGCTAAAATCACTAAGGGCTCAGTCAGTAGATCATGAAACTCTTAAAATCACTAAGGTATTTTCTTTTCTAGTTAGTGCATTTTAAATAGTCAATCTTAACTCACCAATAAGGAAAACAAAAACCAGTGGTCACTAGATTGCTGTCCTCTCCACTAAATTTACATAGTATCTCAATTTTAAAAGATACTAGAATAAAAAGAAAAGATGTTTGACATCATAACAACAACAACAAAAAAACCAAAAATAATAATTGAATGGCCAATTAACCTTTATCCTTTTAAGGAAGTTGTACTCAAACGGGGGATGTGAAAGACTACAGATGATGTCCTAATTGTATCATTCCAAATGCATCATATAATCTTGTCTATAATTTATTCAGCAGATGTTTTACTTGATCTTCGTCTCAGGCATCGGGTTTACAAAATGTCTGTTACACTTTCAAGAGGGCTCTTCACCTTCCTAAGTTCAGTGGGATGATACTCAGTGGAGACTTATACCCCCACACCTCCCCATACTATAAACCTTACTTTTAATGACTCCAAAGACAACATTTCTCACTTTTCTCTTTCCCCTGACTCATGCCCTGGCTTCCTCTCAGATTCTCCTCATGGGATAACTATGGTTCCCATCCAAACAAGGTAGTCTAGACTCTCTCTTCTAAGTGAACTCTTAAGTATAGAAATCTTAAACTTTAAGGTGCCAAAAGAGAAGGGAAAGAAGTGGTAGACAATGAGCTGCAGCTGATTAGAATTTGTTCAAAAGGGCATGAGATGATCCTGTTATAATTCACAGGGGTTGATAACCTACATTAACAGAAGCCAGAGCCAGCAAAATGCGGATTCTAAAAAGAATTCAATGATTGGAGGTGGGGTGCTTATTCATAGAAAATGGTGGTAATAACAGGAGTTTACTAGAATTTTCCCTGAAGGGCGCCTCCTGAAGTAGCTAGAAATATGTTAACAGCTTTATTGTGTGCAAGTAAAGATTCATGAGAAGAAAAGGGTTAGGGAGGGCTATATAGGATTTAAGGTTGGGGAAAAAGGGAGGTTAGAGATACATAGGGACTGAGATAGGAAAAAAATAGGGGTTCAAAATCTCTTTTCTCCTGCTGATAACAATGATTTTCAAACTCCAGAAGAACCTGTGAGTTTCCCTTTTTTGCTTCCCCTCACCAGCTTTCCTCTTTCCCAGCCTGAAGTGGGAGTAGGTTTTGGGCAGGTGGCAGGGAGCCGTAGGGAGTGGTCTCCAAGGGAGCCTCAGGGCTCTGGCCTCTTTACCCAGGGTGTCCACTGATCCCACCCTACCCTTATATTACATATATCCCCTATCCAAATTACCCTGTTTCACACTCAGTGAAAAGCACAGTGGGCAGTTTCCCTAGGGACAAAGAACCTAAAGCACACCCCCTTTCCCTCCTCATTTCTTACATTTAGAATAACTCTACTCCTTATACTGATTTCTTTTCAGGTCAGTAGAGCATCTCCTCTATAAAATGGAAAAGATTATAATTAGACCCATTTACTACTGCATCTCATGTGTGTTTCAAAATAAGTCTTAGCTGTAGGAAATAAGATTCCAGCCATTTTTTACAAATGAAGAAAATGCGTTGATTGCCTATAATGGAACCAGTTTCACTGTTGAAACATTAATTTTATTCACAATGCCCCAATTTTACAAGGAAAAAAATCAATAAAGAAATCATTCTAGGTAACATTAGAGTCTCAAACCTAGCTATGAGCAACAGCTATTGAAGAAGTAAAGTAGAGTTGTTGTAAAATAGTTAAAAAGGAGTTCCCAGCTTAAGCACCTGTGGGAGAGGAGAAATGGGAATATATATTTCCAAAAAGATGAGTTAAATTGACAGGAACATTCTTCTACTGAGGAAAACCTAGGGTGTAGGGAGTGTGTTTCCTTCTCAAGCACAGTGACACCCTTCACAGCTATTGCTATTTTCTGCTGAGATCTGTAGAGATACGAAGAAGGAGGTCTCAGAACAGGATGTTGAAAAGGAAAATTAGGGCTTTTCACATGATCAGACTGAATGTCTATACTGAAAGATTAGATCTGTGTGTGGCTCTTTGGAGATATAACCAGCTGCCCAGGTCACCAATTTCTAAGGAGGATTTAACCCCTGAGAATATTCCAAAATAAAAGAACCTCTACCTGTCAGATAGCCTCTCAGGGAGGCTCCTGGATGTGGGTGATAAAAAAACACACTCCAGTTTGGAGTGGGCACAGTGACCCGCACCCCCAATGATGTTCTTGAGTGACAAAAATGCGCTAAGGAGGGTGGGTGGAACTGCAGAGCTGTGTTTTTTAATTGTTTTAGATACATTCAGGACCAGAGCTGAACTGCCTGGGATAAGAAAGGAAAGTTGGAGCCCCATTCCCTTCCCATGTAGAGCACTTTAGAACTCAGCCTCCCTCCCAATAAACACCAAATAAAACTTAAAAAACAAAAACAACAACAACAACAACAAAACTTTATATATCCATTTGAAGGGAAACCAAATTAATAGTCAGCCTGGGCTGCCTCATGTCTTGTCATCCTGATCAAAGATAGGGACATCTTTGGTAGTGAGTCAGGCCTAATGTTCGACATTCAAGGAGTATTTATAGAGCACCTACTGTGTGCCTGGCACTGTTTCTGGAATACCTCAGTAAATGAACAAAAATTCTTACCCTTGGGAATTATGCTACAGTTTGGTGGGAGGAGGCACAGAATAAATTTAAATTATATTAAATTATAAAGTATGTTAAAAAGAAGAAAAGTGCTAGAAAAAAGATAAAAATAGAACAGAGTAAGAAAGATGATAGGGCTGTGGCAGGTAGGGGTATGCAACTTTGCCTTTTACACAGGATAATCAGGGTAGACCTCCTTGGGAAGGAGACATCTGAACAAACACTGGAGAGAGGTGTAAGAGTGAGCCTGGCCATACGTGGGGGAAGAATTTTCCCAGTGGCAGAGAAAATATCTGTGGGTGGGGCCCCACACTGGGAATGTGCCCCAAAACATTAGAGAAATAGCAAGGAGTGAGTGGGAAAAAAGTAGGGGATGAAGTCAGAGAGGTAGGGGCAAAGAGTACTGGATAATCAGATAGTGTAGAGCCTTGTAGAGTAATATAGGATTTTGATTTTTATTGTGAATAAAATAAGGAATACTTACAGGATGAACAATAAGATCTGGGTAATTTATGTTTCAAAAATATAATTCTACCAGCTATGTTGAAAATAGCCGAGAGAGGTGGGAGGGAGAAGCAAGGAGATCAGTTAAGAGCACTTCACAGCATTCTGGAAAGAGATGTTGATAGCTAGGAAGCAAGATTTTAGCAACTGAGGTGGTGAAAGTTGATCTGATTCTGGGTTTAATTCCAAATCTAGATGCAGTGAGATTTCTTGACACATTGGATGTTGATATGAAAAGAGAGAGAAAGAAAAGAAAAAGAAAACAAAAGAAAGGAGGAAAGATAGGTGGGAGGGAGAATTCAAGGCTGACTTAAATGTTTGTTGTCCATACCACTAGAAATATGAAATTGCCATCAACTGTTACGGGGAAGGCATCAGGTAAGATAAGTGTAAGGAGATGAGTAGTTCAATTTGGGACACGTTGATTGGAGATGTCAAGACAGTCAAGGGGAGATGCTGAGAAGGCAATTATGTCTCAAAATTAACATGTTAAGCACCAAACTCTTGCATCAATTATCTCCCACTGCTAGTCCAAAGCATCTCATTGCAGTCTTCCATTTTTTAGGATATGGCTCTTCTATTCAACAAGTTGCTCAAGCCAAAAACTTTCTCTTTCTATAACATGTCACACTTAATTATCAACAAATATTATCAGTTCTACCTTGAAATGTATTCCGAATTTAATCATTTCTCACTCTCTTCAATGCCAACATCTCAATCCAAACCACTATCATTTTTATTAATTAAAATAGATTTGGCTAAAACCAAGAAGAAATGAACTTGGTTAAATTATAAAAATAAAATTTGATCTAAAAAATTATTACTTATTCTTATTACATAAAATTTGACCAGTCAAGAGCTAAGCTACAGAACAACTATCAGTGAGAACCTCCTGAAGTCTAGCTGAACAGAAATCCTACAACAAAGGATATAGACAAGAAGCTACCTTGAGACTGGTAGGAGGGATGGAAATGCAGAAAGTGTGCTCCTATACCCATGTGTGGTGGTTAAAAATCTGGAAAGATATCTTAGCTTCGGAGGTCTTCCTGAGAAACAAAAAGTCCCAGCCCCATATCAGACTCCCCAGCCCAGAGTTCCAGTGATGGGGAGAGACATCCCCATAACTTCTGGCTATGATAACCAGTGGAGATTGTGGTTAAGTGAGACAGAGAGTGGCTGGAGTTTCAGGTGTTCCTCTTAAAGGACCCCACATGGACTTACTTGCTGACAGACTCACTCTCTCTGAGCTCACTCACGGGGCAGCAGCTTGAAAGGTGCCAGAGACATATAGGGAGGAACTAAATGGTCTGGCTTTGGGGCCAGGCCTGGAGGAGTAGCTCTCTTTCAGAGAAAAGTGCTGGCATAAGCCATTGTTCATTTGTTGAGTCCTTCCTCAACCCAGCTGGGACTCCCAGGCAGGCACCATATCTAAGACTCCATCAACCTGGCTAACATTGTTCACCCTGCCCTGGTAATTCCCTGACACCCTGCCCCATCCAACTTGGGGTCAGACAAGCCACTTCCAGTGGCTTTTCCCTACAAACAACCTGTCTTGGCTCATGCTGTGGACTTTTCTAAAACCTCTCAAAGGTTCACAAACCCCAAACAAGCAGCATCTGATGTCACTGTGCCCTGTACCTCTTGCTGAGCAGCTCCACACTTAGCATTGGTGGCAGCCAGCATCAGTTTACAGCTTAACCTCTCTGAGGCACCTCCAAGCCCAGTGTGGGTGGTGGCTCTCTACGGATTGCTTTGTGGGTCATTCCAAGTGGCCCTGGGCAGGGTGTATGCTGCTACTGAATTTGACCTGTGATGGGGCCCCTCAAAGAGGCCCTAGGACCGGTATGCCCTGTGGCTTGTTTTGGACTAAGTCAGAACACCACGCAGATGCCTCCATGTACGAACACCCAGAGGGCATATTGGACAGGTACCAGAGCCCTGCTAAAGTAAATCCTGCTCCATAGGGTCATCCTCTACACAGCAACTACTCCACTGTAGCCACAGCCAGTCCTCACAACCAATCAGCTGAGAGTCAATACTTCCCACTAATGTAAAAATAGCAACCAAGTCTCAACTATAGCAGGCGGGTACACGCAACCCACACAAAGGACACACATGGAGCACCAGGCTCAGGTCACCAGGGAGAGTGCACCATAGGGTTCTGCAGGACACCTACTACATAAGGTCACTGTACTAAGACCAGGAGACACCCAATCAGAACAGCAAAAAGAAAAGAGAATCCAGAAAAATGAGACTAGTTTAAGGGGCCTCTGGGAGAATATCAGGTGTACCAACATTTGCATCATTGGGGTGCAAAGGAGAAGAGAGAGAACAAGGAATTGAAAACTTATTTGAAGAAATAATGATGGAAAACTTCCCTAACCTGGTGAAGCAAATAGATATACAAGACCAGGAAGCACAGAGAATTCCAAACAAGATGAACCCAAAGAGGCCACATCAAGACACATAATTTAAATGCTAAAGGTTAAAGACAAAGAGAGAATCTTAAAAGCAGCAAGAGAAAAGCAATTAGTTACCTACAAGGTAGCCCCCATAAAAATGTGAGCTGATATCTCAACAGAAACTTCGCAGGCAAGAAGGGATTGGCAGGAAATATTCAAAGTGATGAAAAGTAAGGACCTACAACCAAGATTACTCTACCCACCACAGCTATCATTTAGAATTGAAAGACAAATAAAGAGCTTTCCAGACAAGAAAAAGCTAAAGGAGTTCATCAACACCAAACAGTATTACAAGGAAAGTTAGAGGGATTTCTTGAAGAAAAAGGAGGAGGGTGAGGTAGAGGAGGAGGAGGAGGAGAAAAGAGAAAAGAAGAAGAAGAAGGAGGAGGAGGAGGAGGAGGAGAAGGAGGAGAAGAGGAAGAGGAAGAAAAGAAGAAAAGAAGAAATCCAAAATATGAATAATAAAATGGCAATAACTACGTACCTATCAACACTTTAAATATAAATCATTATAAGCTCAAATCAAAAGACATAGGTGGCTGAATGGGTAAGAAAACAAGACCCTTACATGTGCTGCCTACAAGAGATTCACTTCACATCAAACACACACACAGACTGAAGGTAAAAGGATGCAAAAATATATTTTATGGAAATGTAAAAAACAAAAAGAAGTTAGGGTAGCAATACTTACACCAGACAAAATAGACTTTAAAACAAAGGCTATAACAAGAGACAAAGGAGGACCCAGTAATCCCACTTCTGGGTATTTATCTGAAGAAACCCAAAACACTACTTCAAAGGGACATTTGCACCTACATGTCCGTTGCAACATTATTTACAATGGCCAAGATATGGATCTGGGTGTCCATTAATAGATTAATGGATAAAGAAGAGGTGATACATATATACAATGGAATATTGCTCATCATAAAAAAGAATGTAATCTTGCCATCTGCAACAACATGGATGGACCTAGAAGGTATTGTGCTGAGTGGAGTAAGTCAGATAGAGAAAGATAAATGTCACATGATTTCATTTATATGTGGAATTTAAAGAACAAAATAAACAAATAAGCAAACTCTTATATAGAGAACATTTTGATGTTTGCCAGATGGGAAGCGGGTTGAAGGGGTAGCTAGAAAAGGAAAAGGGATTAAGAAGTACAAATTGGTAGTTACAAAATAGTCAGGGTGATGTAAAGTAAACCATAGGGAATATAGTCAATAATATGGTAATAAGTACGTGTTAGATGGGTACTATATTTATTAGGGTGATCATCTTGTAAGTTATATAAATGTTTAATCACTATGTTGTACACCTGAAACTAATATAATATTTATGTCAACTCTAATTGAAAAATAAAGCAATTATTTAAGAATATTAAATGAAAGGGCATCCGAGATCTTTGGGAGAACATCAAGTGGCTAACATACATGTAATTGGAATAGTCCCAAAGGAGAGAAGGATTTGGGAGGTTCAGGAACAAATTTTAAAATGTGAAGAAATAATTACTGAAAATTTTCCAAGTTTAGTAAAATCTATAGACAAAATCAAAGTACAAAAAACATGAAGAGAACAAAACCGAGACACATGATAATACATTGCTTAAAACCAATGATAAAGATAAAATCTTAAAAGCAGACAAAGAAAAAGACATGTTACATATAGAGGAGCAAAGATAAGGATGACAGTAGATTTCTTGTCAGAAACAATGAAGGAACATCGTATTGGTATGTTTAGGGACGTACAGATAATATGTGTTGATAACACATAAGGCATGGGGAAGGCATAGGCAGACAAGTGGGGGGTTTGTAGCAGGAGATAATGTCTGCATAGGTTTGTTGAGTACAGGTAACAAAAAGTGTTGGGTGCCCTATTTCAGATGCCAAAATTTATCCTGGAGGTAAGAAGAGCCATTAAGGAATTTGGGGCAGGAAAATATCAGGTTTGCATGTTAGAAAGCTCATTCTACTGACATTGATTACTTGAATGTAATTAATAAATCAATGGATGAATGAATGAACATAAGAAAATAATTTGGAAGGTTGAGAGAATGAGAGTGCAACAATTTGGAAGCTACTGCATTTATTTAATTTCATTCATTCATTCATTTGTTCAATATAGAGAGAGGGTGCCAAAAATATGTATACACATTTTAAGAAAGTAAAAAACTTAAAATTGTAATACTCAATATATACCAAAACAAAAGATGAATACAAGTCATGTTTGACTTCTGCAATTACAAGAGGTGCTCAAAGTGGTTACCATCAGCATCTAGAGACTTTTGATCACGGCGAACTACTGCTTGAGCAACATTGACCAAAGTGTCCACTTGTATGCATTTTTTTGGCACCCCCGGTATTTGTTAAGTCTTCCCATATACCAGACTTTAAGCCAGTTCCTTGAGATACTATGGTGAGCAAAGTGACTGTCTATATAAAAAGCATGATACTGTACCTATTTTATAGACATCTTTCCATGTCAGTATGAGTAGATTTTATTCTTTATAGAAGCTGGATAGTATTCAGTCATCCATCCATCCATCCATCCATCCATCCATCCATCCATCCAGCAAATATTTATTAAGTGTCTTTTACATGTTTGACTTTGGGTGAGACACCAAAGATATAGTGGTGAAAACAACTTCCTGCATTCGTGAACTTTATATCCTAGTTGGGGGTGAGAACAGACATATAATAAATACGTAAATGCAAAAATATGTAGAGAGGTGTACCAGAGATCATCCCTTGGGGTGCAGCCAAAATATGCTCTTCATCTTGGACTTCGTCTTCAAGGCCAGGTACCTGGAGGCCTGCTCCAGTGTCATTTCTGGCACCTGTAAACTTTGTGTGATGAATGAACTCATGATCATATATGTTACCATCATTTGTAGTCAGGAAAACTAAGTAATTCAAGGATGTGTGAATTTCAAATTTATTGTTAATATGCAAAAATCACTGCCAAATATCGGCAAGTATGTTTTTTATTCTTTTCGCAGGAAAAATTTAATTATTTGTTTTATATGCTGAAATTCTATCAACTGGTTGAAGTATAAGTGTACCTTTATTACTATAAGGTAAGATAATTAGTGATGGTGGTCACAGTTACTAATTTTACATATAAAACCAAACATTAAGTATTTCCAAATGGCTTAATAGGGAAATAGATTGACAGTTAATACAAATAATGAGAGAGAATGTTCTCTACAGAATTTGAGGAAGAATATTATATGTATTTGTGCTAACAAATGCCTATTAAATGTAAATAGCATAAGAACATTATTATTATACTACTAATAATAGTAAGAATAGTAGTCATAATAATAAGGATGAGTATAATTAGGCTACAATCATTATTCTAATCCTTGTAGATTATAGGATAGTATTTATCACAGTAAGCAAAATAATTTGTAAGAACTGTGTTTCAGTTTTAGTTAGTTAATTTTATTTAGGCCATGAGTGTTTTATGAAAATAGATTATTTGAGATTTCTTCACATCTTGTGAAGATAGATTAAAAGCAGAATGCAACTTTGGCACTTCAATATTTCACAGGAACGAAAAAAATCTGTAATCATACTCAACAACATCCATAAAAATAATCTTTGATTAAAGCATAAAAATTTTGAAGAAAATAAAACGTTAGAGAAAAATTTGGTACCTAAAACACATCATTTTGTTTACATAACAAGCCTAGAAACACAGACTGTGTTCGAATCCTTCCAGAAGATGATTCCTTATAGTTATGAGCCTATGAAGACTGAATATTTAAATAAAAGAATTGTAAAAATGATTGTTATCGCCTGTGTACAATTTTCAACAGTTAAAGATGAAGGAATTTTTTTAGATATGTACATGAAATTTACATAAAAATTTCTTCTAGAAAAGAAACTACTAAAAATCTTTTTCTGAATTATATCTGCTTTGAACACAAAGGCAGTAACATCATTAAATGTATTTTTGTAAATCATACATCAGACATTTGGGTATGCAGAGACAACCAGATGTCTGTTTTAAAGTTTGACAGCCTGGTGGGTTAATGATAAATTCAACTCTTTCTGTTTACCAGCTTGCCGAGAGATGTCGGGTCTTTCATAGCCAACAACATAGTAAATCAGGTCGAAGAATATTTATTGAATAGAAAATGAGAATAAATTGTCACGTGATTGACATTGAAAATGGAACAGACATGGTGAAGGCTATGTGTGATTCAGGAATCATAAACAATATTTTCCTCACACCCTTTAGTTGTGTGTTCAAAAAGTAATTATAGCACCAAAAATTATAACAGGATTCCTGAACCATAAGCAGGACATGGTGGGTCATTCTCAATATTCTTCTTTAGCTAGACAAGTTTCATAACCTATAAGAAATGTTTTAACTACTTTGTCAAGGACTTATACAAGGTGTTCAAAAAGAGTGGAATAAGAACTATTACATGTTTAAAAGGATACACAAAAGGAAGGCATAATATAACATTTGGCAGACAAAAATATCAACAGGACAGGATTTGCTATCAGTCAAAGGGCTGCTTTGACTGATAACAAAGAGAAAGTTACTGTTGTCATTTGACTGATAACAAAGAGAAAGTAGTTTGTTTTGAGAACCTACTGAAGAAATTATCAGTATGAAGTATATTGAATGTGCAAATATTTTTTCCCCTTCTTCCGCGCCCCGCCCACCCCGTGTCTCCAGTTCAAATTGTTGTTTCTCAGTCTAGTGAGGTAGTCTCATGCTGGCCATCGGCCACTCATGGTAGCACATGGTAGCCCACAGCAGCACAGCCCATGTGGGAATCGAACCGGCGACCTTGGCATTAGGAGCACAGCACTCCAAACACCTGAGCCACCAGGCCGGCCCAAATATTTCTTACATGACACCTTACATGTTTCTACTAGCACTCAACTACAGAGAAGGTGCTGATATTGGTGCTCATGCAATAAAAACTAACGTTCAGATGGAAAGTCAGAGCTGATTTTTTAATCTTGGAAGAGAGTTACGTTGTTCTGTTGCTATTATTTCTAGACCCAAGATTGAAGGATAGATATTTTAAAGCGATTGTGTTAAAATGTCAGATAGCAGCAAGGACAACAATCTTAGGAGGGCTTCTTAAAATGGTCAGAAAGCATCTTTTGCAGGCAATTCCCAGAGTTTGTAAGACTGGTTCAATAACATTAATCCCACCCTCGATCAAATCTTCAAATCCAGGAGTTGAGGGGGTAAGTATTTACCTGTGAGAGCTATTATTAAAAAATAAGGAAAGCCTTGGTGGCAACATTACCAGCAGTGCCCTAAACTAGAAGAGCTTGCCCTCAAATACCACCCTTAGTTAAATGTCAGATCCCTCTGGTATTACAAATGCACACCATAGTGACTGTAAGAGCCAAGAAATGATCCTTTTTGTACTGTACTATCAAACTTTAAAATTTTGACTAATACATTTTTTTTAAATAATTATTTTATTTTTCAAATACCACTTCCATTTTCATGAAATATCTTTTTCCATCCCTTTATTTTCAGTCTGTGTATGTCCTTCAATCAGAAGTGGGTAGCTCTTGTAGGCGGCATATGTAAGGGTCTTGTTTTCTTATTGATTCAGCCATTCTATCTTTTGATTGGAGCATTTAATCTACTTACATTGAAAGTAACTGTTGATAGATATGTAGTTATTACCATTTTATTATTCATATTTTGGATCTTTTTTCTCCTTCTCCTTCTTAAAGAAGTCCTTCTACTATTCCTTTTAATACTGGTTTGGTGTTGATGACATCCTTTAGCTTTTTCTTATACTGGAAGCTCTTTAAGTGTCCTTCAATTCTAAATGATAGCTTTGCTGGGTAGAGTGATCTTGATGATAGGTCCTTGCTTTCCATCACTTTGATTATTTTGTGCCAATATTTTCTGGCCTGCAGTTTCTCTTGAGAAATCAGCTGACAGTCTTAGGGGAGATCCCTTGTAGGTAACCAACTGCCTTTTTCTTGCTGCTTTTGAGATTCTCTCTTTGTCTTTAATCTTTGGCATTTTTATTATGATGTGTCTTAGTGTGGGCCTCTTTGGGTTCATCTTGTTTGGGACTCTGTGCTTCCTGGGCTTGTATATCTATTTGCTTCACCAGGTTAGGGAAGTTTTCCGTCATTCTTTCTTCAAATAGATTTTCAGTTCCTTGCTCTCTCTCTTCTCCTTTTGGTACCCCTATGATGTGAATGGAGGTATGACTCCTTAAACTAGCCTCATTTTTCTGGATTCTTTTTTCTTTTTGCTGTTCTGATTGGATGTTTTCTGCTACCTTCTTTTTTTCAAGAGATAGAATTTAATTTCCAAATTCTCACTAGAGATCTTTTTTTATTTATACTTTGTTTATTTATTTTGACATTCAATATTATTTTATATTAATTTCAGATGTACGGGACAGTGGTTAGATATTTATATAATTTAAGAAGTGATTTCCCTGACCAGTCTAGTACCCACCGGGTACTATACATAATTATTACCATATTATTGACTATATTCTCTATGTTTTACTTTACAGCCCCATGATTATTTTGTAACTACCAATTCATACTTCTTAATCCCTTCACCTTTTTCACCCTGCCCCCAAACCCCCTTCCCACCTATCACCCCGATAAATCTAGTACTCATCTGACACCATACATAGTTATTACAATATTATTGACTATAGTTCTTACGCTATACCCTACATCTTTATAACAACCAATTTGTACTTCTTAATCCCTTCCCATTTTTCACTCACCCCCAACCTCCGACCATCTGGCAACCACCAGAATGTTCTCTGTATCTATGAGTTTGCTTCTGTTTTGTTTGTTATTCTGTTCTTTAGATTCCACATATAAGCGAATCACATTGCATGTGTCTTTCTGTTTCTGACATATTCCACTCAGCACAATACCCTCCAGGTCCATCCATGCTGCTGCAGATGGCAAGAACTTCTAAACTTCTAAATTGCAGATTGGATCCTCTCCTTCATCTAATCTAATTTTGATTCCTTCTAATGTATTCTTCATTTCTGTTATTATATTCTTTATTTCTGACTCGTTCTTTTTTACATTTTCTATCTCCATTTTTATGTTTCCTATCACTTTGTTAATATTCTCACTGAGTTCTCACTCTTCCCTTAAGTTCATTGAGCATCCTCATAACCTGTGGTTTGCATTTTGTGTCTGGTAGATTGCTTGTCTCCATTGGTTTCGTTTTTTTTCTGGAGCTCTGCTCTGTTCGTTCATTTGGGACATGTTTTTTGGCTCCCCAGTGTAGCTGCCTCCTTGTGTTTGTTTCTATGTATTAGGTCGGGCTAATGTAGTAAGGCCCTAGTACAGGGGCCTTATGTAGTAAGGGTCCTGGAAAACCCAGTGGTGCAGTCTCCCTGGTGACCTGAGCTGGGTGCTCCATGTGTGTCCCTTGTGTGTGTTGTGTGTACCCTCCTGTTGCAGCTGAGCCTTGGTTGCTATTTCCACATCAATGAGAGACTGACTCCTCAGGCTGATTTGCTGTGAAGACTGGCAAAGACTACAGTGGAGGAGATATTGTGCAGAGGCTGACACTATGGAGCAGGAGTTGCTTTATCAGGGCTCTGCTGCCCACCCAGTCTGCCCTTTGGGTGTGTGCCTATGGAAGCAGCTGGGTGGCTCTCTTGAGATGTGAACTCAATAGCTGGCGTTAGGTAAATCTCTCTGCTGTTCTCACTATCTATACAGTTGTAAAATAACTTCTAAGACTTACTCTTGGATCAGATTCCAAGTTTTAGTAAAATTTGTTCAGAAAGCTCTACTGTGCAGAAACTTAAAAACGTTTTCTCTACAATCCCATATCTTCCCTGTGTCTCTCTCAAAATAGTAAACTGGAACAATTACCTTCCTAGTTTCCCATCTCTCAGGGATCACTATCCTTTGTTGCCTAATGTCCAGTGTCTTGAAAATTGTCATTTTATGTATTTTCTTTGGTTGTATTGGTTGTTCCAGGTGGAAGTTTAAATCTAATTCCTGTTACTCAGTTTTGGAAGGAAGCAAATTTCCATGCTCCTTCATATTTCCTTGGCTTTGCTCTTGTTCCTCCCTGTTCAGTAGATCCTTTACCACCCAAAATAATCCCCATCTTATTACCTACCTATCAAAGTCTATATATTTCTTTCAAGTCTTAGTTCAGAGTATTAACTCATATGTAAGTTTTTCCTTTTTTCTTTCTTTCCTTCTTTCTTTCTTTCTTTTTTTTTTTTTTTTTTTTTTTAGGCTTGCAAAAAGCCTTTATTTATCTAGTGCAAAGTATACACTATCACAATCTTCTGGTGCTCCTTTTACTAAAATAGTCCAAATCAATGTTTTTACCACACTATCAAAAGGTTCTATTTCTTTTTCTCTCCCCATAAGTTTTTCTTGACTCTCTCTGCACATTTGGACGTCTGTAGTGGGCATGGCTGGTTTCGGCCAAACACGCATCCTGTCCTTATTTCTAACACAACCTTGATTGATTTAGGTTTCCACCCTTCCCTGTGCATCTAGGTCCTTTAAGAAAGGCTAACCTCATCTTTGTTCCAGACTTTAAAGGTAATCTCATTCTTCCTGGCAATCATTTGTACAGGGTAGGCATATAACCCATGTCTGGCAAATGGCATGAGAGAAGTTGGCTAGTGGACTTCTGGAAAAAGTTTCTTCACTCCTAAGAAGAGATACAGAAAGAAATGTTTTCTCTTCTGCTATATCATATTTGGATGTGTTTGAATATTGTGCCTTTTTACTAACAGTCTGAGAATGAAGCCAACACTGTTAGAGCAGAAAGATGGAAAGAATTTGGGTCCTTGACAGCACCACTGGGCAGCAGAATCTTTCAACACTCAGTTACGTGCAATAATAAATTTTCAAATTATTTAAGAGAATTTGAGTTAGGTTTCTATTTCTTTCAGCCAATGACAGCCTCACCAGTGAACTGACTTTGCTCCTAAGCTTCCATATCATCTTGTACATGCCTTGCTTTTAGCTGTGGTTGGCTTCACTCTATACTCCACACCTCTTTGAGAGCCCAAAGGACAGAGAGCATCTTATCTCTCTAGAACCAGGGCCTGAGTAGGTGCAGAAGATGCACTGAATGAATGACTGTCCCCAATCTCCCCAGAAGGTTGTGAGATTTCTATCAATACTATTAATAATAGCTAATAAGTATTAAAAACTTAACCATATGCCAGCCACATATATATCTCAGGTTATCTTCCCAACAACCCTGCGGAAAAGATACTATAACAGTATTACATTCATTTTAGAGTAGGAAACTGAATGTTGGGAAAGTTCCATAACTTGCCCAATCTTATTCAGCTAGGAAGTGGTAGGACCAGTATTAGTACCTGTCAAGAGCTCAGCTGAACTGTCAGGTGTCAAAGTAGCCAATTAAACCAATCAGCCAAAATGGAAGTATTAATAACACTGACGCCTTTAATCATTTATACGATAGAAAAGCAAGAGGCTAGAACCAAAGAAATCACCAACTGCCCCTGCTGCACTCTCCCCAATGGAATCGCAAACTGATCAAGAGTAGGTGAATCAGTATAGATGCAGGCACTTGCTCACTCTTGAGGGAACCCAAACAAAAAACTCCTGCAGTTTTATAGACCCTAGGGCCTGGGGGATGGTGGAAGAGCTAGGAGTATGAAAATACTGAGTACTGAGTCAGAGTGGGGAAAAGTATTTTCAAAGTTTCCCTTCCTCCTCCACCCCCATCAGAAGGCATCAGCAGAGGCATCTGAGGATGACCTCAGCCTATACTCCCAATTAAAGAGATTTAGGAATGAAGATGCCTGGGCCAGGAATCCAAATATTCAAAGACCGTGACCAGTCAGAGGGCTGGTCAACTCCTTTCAGAGACTGTAATGCACGGGCTTCACATGGAATCTGGTGTGCAGAGGGCAGCTCACCCCCACGAGGCTTGTCACATAGAGCCTTTGTAATTGCTTATGGTTGCCCCCCAAAAAACATACGTTGGATTATTGGCCAGGAGCCAGACTCCTCAGGACCCAAGTCTTTTAATGACTAGAACTTTTCTTTGAAAAAAATGACCTTATTTTATTAATTTCTATATTCCCTGAAAAGTCTAGCACTGGATTTTGGTACATGCTACATATACTAAAGGTGAATTGAATTGAATTGGAGAGAGTGGAGAGAAGGGTAGCAGCTGAAATTCAAATATTAGCCAAAAATCCTGCTATAGTTTCATTATATTTCTTCTTAAATAAATAAATTGATACTTCAGAAGTATAACCCATTAGTTATGAGTAGATATATTCAAGATCCTAATGAAATCTCTTCAATAAATTCCAAACTTATTCAAGTAGTTCATATCAGACTCAACTAGTTTATTTATTCCCCTTTCTACCTTGTCACCGAACTCATAAGTATTTCATCAATTATCATAAAATTCCAGATTCTTTTCCCTTTTCATGACAAGCAAGATGTCTAGACACCCAATAAATATTAATTAGTGAAGATGATGAAGGTTAACTTGATGTTTCTTTCCCCTAATTGCTGTTGAAGACCTTTGGCATCATTTAGCATTTGATTTGAAAGCTTTGGAAAAGCACATTTCAAATCTATACATTGTTAATTAATATTGCCAGGTATTGCCATTTTTTTTTGTTCAAAAGGCTTGGCAGTCATTAATTACGTATTCAGAGTGATGGGAATAAATCCAATTTACTCTGAGAATCCTAATGCCTGAAAGCCCTTCTCTACTGCTGAAATCAGGATATGCCAGAACAGCATTCTGCTCTGGGGTCATTCTCCTGTCTTCTTCCTCCTTCAGTTGGGATAGTAAAGCAGACTTATGCAAATCAGTTTGCAATGTCAAAGTTAGAAGACATTACTTTTAGAGCTACAGAACAACAACAACTACAACATGAAACCCTATCCATTAGTGTCTGTTTTCTCATTCTCCACACATTAAAGCAACATCCCAAAAGAGAAACCCTAAGAAGGTGTTATAGGAGAACACAAAGTGAATTTATACATATATATTTTTAAGTAACCTGTTGTTTTTAGAAGCTAAAGGCTCTCTGGGATTTGTTAACTTTCCTGAACTTTCCCCTTGCCTAGACCTGTCTAACTCTTTCCCACCTTCTTTCCCTCTTTCAGTGTGAGACCAATACACACACACACACACACACACACACACACACACACACCACAAACACACACACACACAAAAATGATGTTTAAGTCTTTATAGACATATGAAAAAATGCTCAACCTCACTAATCATTAGAGAAATGCAAACAAAAACCTCACCCCAGTCAAAATGGCTATCATCGATAAATCAACAAAAAACAAGTGCTGGTGAGGACGTGGAGAAAATGGAACCCTCATGCACTGCTGGTGGGATTGCAGACTGGTGCAGCTACTATGGAAATCAGTATGGAAGTATCTCAAAAAACTGGAAATGGAACTACGTTATGACCCAGCAATTCCACTCTTAGGTATCTATCCAGAGAAAACCGAAACAGTAATTCGAAAAAATTTATGCACCCCTGTGTTTATTGCAGCACTAGTCACAATAGCCAGGACATGGAAATAACCAAAATGCCCATTGGTAAATGACTAGATTAAGAAACTGTGGTACATTTATACGATGGAGTATTACTCGGCCATAAAGAAGAATGAAATCTTACCATTTCTAATGATATGGACGGACCTAGAGAACATTATACTAAGTGAAATAAGTCAGATGGAGAAAGACAAATACCGTATGATCTCACTTATATGTGGAATCTAAAGAATACAATAAATGAACAAACTAATCAGAAACAGTCTCAGAGATATAGGGGAAAAACTGAGGGTTGCTAGATGGGAGGAGGGTGGGGATGAGGGAGAAGGTGAGGGGATTAGAAAGCACAATTGGTAACCACAGATTGCCACAGGGCTACGAAAGACAGTTTGGGGAATATAATCAATAATGTTGTAAAGATTTTATAGAGTATTTGATGGACGCTTGTCTTATCAGGGAGACCACTTCATGAACAGTGTGAGTGCCTGACCACTGCAGCGTACACCTGAAACTGAAGCTGAATAATAATGAATGTCAACTATAATTTTATATATAATATGTGTATATTATATATATCAATTATATATATATATATATCAATTATATATATATATATATATATATATATATATATATATATATATATATATATATTCACAGGATGTGGAGTACAGCATAAGGAATAGAGTCAGTGGAACTGTAACAGTTATATATGATGCCAGAGGGGTAGTAGATGGGGGGAGAGGGGTTATCACTTTGTGAGAGGTATAAATGTCTAACTATTACATTGTTTTGTACACCTGAAACTATTTTAAAAATGATGTTTAAGTCTTTAAATAGGCAGGTTCTCCAGTGTGTGGAAATGACATCTTAGGAATCTGTTTAAAGTTGTCTTAACCTATGAGACCACCAGGATAAGGTGTTACAAGTACCGTCCAGCCATCCTCCCTCTCATAGTGTGCTCACTCTATGCTGTCCAAATGTCAGACAATAATTCCAACACATACTTACCCTAGTCCTCTGTTTCTAGCTCCACTTGAGTTTTTAACATTCAGGCCCAGTTTTCTTCTTCTTCTTTTTTCTTCCAATCTTCTTAACGGGTACTTATAATAAGATTTTACAAGGCAAGTTTCTAGTTTCTCCTCCAATCAGGGTTCTTCATCAGTTAAAGTTATTTCCTGCACTGCAGCTTACTTTCTCGCTTGTCTGCCCTCCTTTTCCACCATGTGACAGCCTCTTCTCCCCAAATATGTTGTCTGCTAAGGTGTTATAGATCATAGTTTTGTTATATCATGATTGCATATACAAGATAAAAATATGAAGCAGAAGATTTAGAGTAATTGAAGCAGCCACTGGCACTTCCCTTTTAATTAAGAAAAAGTATGCCCTCTGGCCCCAGGGTCTAGGTGATATTCTGAGGTACAAGGAGAGGGGAGATGGAAAGTTCAAGGAAATAGTATCTTTTTGTTCATAAAGGAGACTGCTAGAATTTCTCCAAGGATAGGTTCTATGGTTTTCTTTTTATTAATTGACTGACTGAAGCAAATCACAAATTTCAAAGGGATTCAAGTAAAGGAAATATGTAAGATTAGCACTAGAAGTCTGCATTTAATTTGGGCAGATAAACTTCTGATCTTAAATAAGGAGAACTAACTCCTTTGATATGCAAAATAGATCAAAACTATCTTCCCCTGCTTTTCTCTCTTTGGGCAGAAGTTTGCAGATAAAAGAGCTCCGTTAGAGGATAAAGAACATCCCTCCATATTCTCAAAAATCAATGAAAAAGGAGTTGAAATGCTTGGGTTCTAATTCACAGCCACCTTGGATGTGATGAGGTGGATAACCAGCCTTTCTGAGTCACAGTTCCTCATTTGCAAATTAAGGATAAGGGCACCTTAAGACTCACAAGACTGGTATGCATAGCCCTTTGTAAACTTCAAAAGGTTACATAAATATAAGGGACCATTAATATGATGATCCAGGCACATTTCCAAAACACTATTGTCACCATTAAAAAGCTGGGAACTATAGGTTGGTGAGCCATAATCAAAGCTCCTGAGGAAGATATTTTCTGCAGATAAGACATGTGTGCTCTCACCCTGAAAAGAAAGGAAGTAAGAAGTCTCTACTGAGAACTAAGACTCACCCTCATCATTGCTTTGGAAGGTGTAAAACCTGGCAGGGTTCACTGCCTAAATCTCCTAAGCAAAAGAGTAATTTTGAACAGAAACAAAATGGAAATAGATTGTTTCCACATACACAGTAATTATACTACTACCTAACATTTAGGAAATGCTTCCTATGGGCCAGGCACTGTTCTAAGCACTTTACTAGCCTTGTCTAATTTAATCTCCCCTGTGATGTCGGTACCATTATTATGATTTACCTCATTTTATAAATGTGATTTATAAAAGCTAAGTAATTTGCCCGAGGTAATATAGAGACATAGAGGCAACGGGGATTTGAACTCACACTCTTAGCCACTTCTTTACTCTCCCTTCCTTAAAGATTTAGATCAAATTAACCTTTCCAGAGAACTGTGGGAAGCCCAAAAGCCTTCCACAGGATTCCTGTAAAATCTTGGGTTGGGAGAAGGGATGTCAGAGCGAAGGGTACTTCTCTATGACAGTTCCCTCCGGCTCTCATCTCCTGCTACGATTTCCCTGTTTGGGACTGCATCAACCCGGAAGTGGCCTCAGGCTCTCAATTTCCACACAAAGATTTTTTGAAGGTTTCCAGAGATACGGTTTACAGCCCAGTAGTGGAAACAACTTGAAATTTAATTTTAAATCCCTAGGCAGTTTCTACAGCTTGGGCTCCAGCCGCCTGTCCTGTTGCTCAGCCCTCCTCTCTCTATCCTTCCTCACCCCCTCTCCAGTCTCTAGTCTCCTCCCTCCCATCCTCAAATTCCCATCCCATTCTGCTGTCCCTTGTTTCCTTAGTTCCTGACATCCTGTAGTCTCAGGATCTCACTTTGATCCTCAAGTGATTTATCAAGATAATTTCCTAATCAAAGATAGTTCCCTCCCTATGAGAAATTACAATGCTAGCTCTTAAGATGAGAACATTTTCACCTTGGTATATATTTATGCAATAAGTGTTTCTTCCTGGAAGGTAAAAAGAGGGGGTGGTAATACATAAAACCAGAGTGATTTTTGGTATCTTGAACTCTTGTACTGCTAAACAAGTGAAGAATAATTAATAGAGGAAATCACAAACTCAAAGTCACTATAATTATGATGATGACATTTGTATAACTTATCTTAATCTATTTTAAAGTCATTACAGCAGGGAGTACTCTCACCCCAGAACATTAAAATATTCTGTTATTAGGCGAGAAAACAACCTGGTGACATGACAATATGCCATAGTTTTGAAAAACTACCTTCTTCACCCAGACATTCTGGCAGTTTCTCAGATCCATGAGATATCCAACTAGAAGCTAATTCACTCCAGTTATCAAGACTTTATCATTGCATTGCTGGGTTGTAGGCACTTGCTTTATGTTTTCTAACAATCAATTACTTGTTCCCATTTTCATTAATGAGTTCACAAAATTATAATTTAATCACGCACATATTGATAAATTAACCCTGTCATCTCTTTTGTTTGCCCACAACTACCACTTTTCATCCACCCTTTCATTCATTCATTCATTCATTCATTCATTCATTCATTCATTCACCAAATATTTATGGAGAGCTTTCTATGGTAAAAGCCTCAGAGATTCACGCAGGAAGCATGGTGCCTGCCTTCAAGGAGCACCCAATGCAATGTAGGAATCAGGCTTCACAAATGTTTAACAGAGAATTATAAATGTTATTATTCATTCATTGAACTCATGTTTTGAGGATCACATCACCTACATTATATCACCTCCTTTAATCTTCACAACACCACCACTGTGAGAGGGGAGCGTAATTAGCCTCATTTTACAGACAGTGTCACTAGACAATCAGAGAGGTCACAGTAGCTGGTAAATAGCTGGTAAGGGGCAAATTCCAGATCTGAACCCAGGTCTGTGACTCCAAGTACTGTAGAAATAAAGAGGAGGAGGTTGCTAACTCTAGGCAAGCCGTGAAGGCATTTTAGTACAGCGAGTACTTAAACTGATCTATTAGGAGTTCACCATGTAACAAGGCAAAAGGATGGCATTTATGGTGGAAAGAATCATATAGTCAAAGGCACGATTATATGTGGTGCCCTGGTCCTGATTCAATCTTACCCTTCCACTGCAGTAGAATGATTGACTCTTTAAGACCAGTTGCTCTACCTCCAGAGCTTCCTGGAGAAGACAGGGTGCTCCTTGAGGGCAGTGATCATGCCCTCCTTATTTGGTGGTCCTCCCAGAGCCCAGCTCAATGTCTTAAAGATATGGTACTCAATCATTGCTTGAAAAAGTGAGTCAAAGAGTGTGCAGTAGGATGGAGGGAGGGGGAGGGAGGGAGGAAGGAAAAATACAACTAATTTTTATGACAGCGCATCTTATAGTGTTTGTTTATTTTCTAAAATGTTCTCAGGTTGTACTTAAGAGTGCTGAGTTAATTCTCTTACCAATCTCATTTTGAGAGATAATTGCTGGTGTATCATCTTAGCAACGTGATTATACCTTTTGTCATGATCCAGCAGCTATGAGACTTGGCATGTGCTTCAGTCATGATAGAAATAGTTTTGTGTATACAGTCCTGCCTAAGATAGTGTGGGTAGATTCACAACATCACCTTTTATTAATTATTAATTGTAATATTACACTTCTGTAATAATAGCAATGATAGTTCGCATTATTTATCAAGTTTACTTCCAAAGTAGTTGTCACCTCACCATAACTCTGTGAGCTCTTGCACAGCTTATGGAGCCAAGGTTCAGGGAGGTGAGCAGTCTCCTTTTCCAGGAAAAAAAGAAATTGCCTTGGGTAAATAAATTTCGTTTTCTTTTTCGTTTCTTTCTCTCTCCATTTCTTTGTTTCTTTCACACACACACACACACACACACACACACACACACACTCTTGTTGCATTTTGTAGGAAGTTGAATTTGCCCTGAGGTACAACTTGTTTCTAACTAGTTTTAACCCTATTCATCTGACCTTAGGTGGTCTCCTTGGCATTGTGATAATGGTTTTTAAAGTGAGTCCCAAGGTTCAAAGATGTCTCATCCTGGCACTCCTCCTGCCTTCACATTCCTATTATTAAGTTTTATGAACCAGTGGAGTCTATACTTTCATTTCTGACACGAACTCACTTTTCCTATACCTTACTGGTACTTTGTACAGTCATTCTTCTCGTACACCTGGCTGGATTTTGGTTTAGGTCCCACCTCCACACCCCCAAAGTGAAAACCACTGCTCTGGAAGTTTCTGACCTAGAAACTTCCCAATCCCATCCCAAACACAGGACCATGGAATTGAAGGGAAATTTTATTATACATTTAAGTTAAGCCCTCTCAGTATTAAGACTGTATATAGAATTTTTCAACCAGTTGAATGGCTGAGATTTTTTTTAATTCCGTTCTCATTTAGGTTTGGAAAACCACTTGGAATCTCTATTATCTTCCAGCTATACTGAGGTTGTGGAAGAGAAAGATCCCACTTGCTGTCTGCAACCCTTAATCACATGTTGGAAGTGGTTGGGAGGAAGGGGAGGTGGGAAAGAGAGGCAAGGAGGGAACATGTGACAGGCCATATGTCATGAAACAGCAGCTGATGACCACCATACATTGCTAAACACCTAAAAAGGAACTAACTAGTAAAACCTCCCAAAGTAAACCTCCAATAGTTTGAGAGTGAATGCCCTAAGTGTGGTTAAAGCTCATCAGGAAGCTGCTACAGGCTTGAGCACCAATATGCTTGGAGGTACATAGATAGATCCAACCTGAGATGGGGGGGTGGGGCTCATGACCGCCTTCTTCCCTAGACACAGCTCCCTATCATTTGTTTGAATAGTTCCACCAAAAATGTGGCCAGCTTTCCTATAACACCTCAAGTTCACTATGGTACCTAAGGTACCACAATTTATTTTGATTCAACAAAGAGTTATATAGTCGACTATGTACCAAGCATGGTCTTAGGCACTGAGTATCAATAAGGTATAACCACTGCCTTGGGAGCTCTCAATCCAACAGGGCAGACAGATGTGTAACATTTGTAATCAGGGAGATACTCAGAATATATTAATTATCCTCACACCCAATGAGAAGGGATATTGGCCAGTGCACATGGGCATGCCAGCTACAGGCCAGCACTACCTATAATGCTGCATGATAAGAATACTGGCAGAGGTCTCTAGAAGATGCTATAAGAGCTCAGAAAATGCTCAATGAACACTTAGATCAAGCTACTACATGGTCAGAATCCTGGCTCTTCGAGAAGGATAATTTTAGACCAGTAAGGTGAACAATAATAAAGATAATGACAAAATTACCATATTTAACACATACCATGTACCAGCTCTGTGTGAAGAACATTCCAAGAGTTACTTTGTTTGATCCTCACAGTATCCCATTTTAACAAATGAGGAAACTGTGACTTAGAGAGATCAAATGTATTATCCAAGATCACATAAGTTTTGAATGGGGTTTGAACAGGGTTTAAACCCTAACAACCTAACTCCCGAGCCTGCACTCATCCCTGAAATTTGAGGCGTTAATTCTTCAGGGGGTAGGGGTGGAAGGAGGATGCCATATTTAAGAATACAAAGAGCCTGAAAGAATTATTCAGCAGAAAAAGTATGGCTCTTACCTTTTCCATACTGTAAGGGTGAACTGGGAATATTTCAGGTAGCTATAGATCGGTGAAGTCCATATTCAAAAACTCAAACCCAGTTCAACGTAAGTAAAGGTGAATACCATGTATGACAACACTAATAGTCACTTTTCTTAAGACTTCTTTAGAGTGAAGGACAGGCAGATACAGCCATCAGATAAATATTGTTCAAGTTGCCTCAAGAAGTGAGGAGTGGTCACAAGGGACCTGCATTACAGCTGAAGAACCTTGTTGAAAATGTTAAAATAAAGCTGTCTTCTAAAATGTGCTTCTGGATCACAGAAATGGTCCCCTTGTCTGTCTTTTTTCAGTTTCATGGAAACATCCTTTTTGAATCTAAACAGTTCTGTTCCCCTGCCTTATTTACAGGCAAAATCACATACTTTTCTCCTGGAGGTCTTTACAACCAAGGATAAGAAAAATAGTTATGATATCAAAACAGGAGAACTGTAGCTTCACTTGGAGGCAAAATATTAATAGAAGAAAAAAATTTTTCCATAATTTCTAAAAGATATTTCTAATATTGAAGTCTCTAAGTAATAAGAAGAGTGAAAATATCACCAACAGAACTGATTTTTCATGGTGTCCTTCCAAGAGTCCTATATTCTCAGGATCACAGGTCACAGGAAATTCATATCTGTGGATTTAATAATAATACAAAAGTAAAGAACAAACAGCTATCCCCACTATCTTCTATCAAACTGCAAAGATTTCTATTTGGAAAAGAGTAAGTCTCAAATGCCAAGGTTGAGAGTATCATTGAGAAAAAAAAAACTACTGCTTTAAAATAAAAAAAAATAAAATAAATAAAAAAAAACCACACTATTAACCAGAACAGCCAACGCAACATTTAAGGAGAACAACAAAGTCAGAGGACTGACGCTACTCTACTTGACCTTTATACTACAGGAGACCCTGTTGTTTTCAACCAAGAATGCTGTTTTGAAACAGTGATCTTATTCAATTCTATGGCTGAAACCATGTATGTGTTGGTGATATCCAAATTTCTGTCTCTCCTCTAAGTGCCAGACACATTTCCAACTGCTTATTCAGTATCTTCACTTGGCTACTTCTTGGACATCTCCAACTTAAAATGTCTAGATCAGAACCCTTAATTTTATTCCTAACCCTGTTCCTTTCTCAGTCTCCCCCTCTCAGAAAATGTCATCCCTAACCACCCTGGCACTTAATCCCCAAACCTAGAAATCATCCTTGAATTATTTCTTTTATCATCCACTTGCTTTCAGTTGCCTTTTCCAAACCTATTAAGAATTTCTCCACTTCTTTCCATCTCTGTTACTATTCTTCTGTTTGAAACAACTGTCTTTTTTATATAGTCTACTGCAAAAGCATGGTATCTGGTGTCCTGACTTTTCTTACCCCAGAGCATCGTTCTACAAGATGATTTCTTTTATATAAAGTTTTTCAAATGTTTATTTTGAACACTCTAAAATTTATAGAAAAGTTGCAAGTATGGCACAAAGAAGGTTTTTTTCTAAATCACTTCAGGGTAAGTGGCCAATATGATGCCTGTGACCCGGAATACTGTAGTGTGTATTTCCTGCAAACAAGGGAATTAGCTTCATAACCACAATACACCTTTCAAAACCAGGAAATTAAAATTAATAGATTGCTACTATCTAATCTTCTTTCAAGTTTCACCATTTTTCCCAGTTAGTACTTAATAGCAAAAAGATCTAACTCTGAATTATGTGTTGCATTTGTTTGTTATGTCTCTTTAGTTCTATTAGTCTGGAATGGTTCCTCAGACTTTCTTTGACTTTCATGACCTTGACATTTTTGAAGATCATAGGCCAATTTTGTTTTGTTTTGTTAAAAAAGAGACTGTCCCTTAATTTGCTTTGTTAATTTGTTTCCACATGATTAGATTCAGGTTACACATCTTTGGTAGGAATAGCATAGAAATATTTTTCATCTCATCCCATCAAGTGCCACACACTTTTGATTTCTCCTCATGCTGGTGATGTTCACTTAGATTATTTGATGAAAGTGATGCCGGGTTTTCCACTCTGAGATTATTCTCTTTTCCTCTGTAATTCATAGGTATTTTGTGTGTGTGTGTGTGTGTGTGTGTGTGTGTGTGTGTGTGTGTGTGTGTGTTTTGGGGGGTACTTTGAAACTCAGCATCTTCAAATTTTAAATTTGTATCTATTTATTCACTTATTAATGTCACTATGGACTCATAGATTCCTATTTTACTCAGTGGATTATAAATTTTATAATCACTATGTACTTGTTCCCAGTTGCTAACATAATTATCCCCTAGAGAGGAGACTTAAGGTAGGTTTATTCTTGGTCCCTCTCCTGGGAATAGAATCTGCCCCAAAAGGAATTTTATGGCACTCCTTATTTCTCAGAAGTGTCAGCTTTTAGTCCGATAAAGGAAGCTCTGAGAAGGCTTCTTTTTGCATCTGTTGAATCCCAAATGTCTACAGCTTAAAAATAATCTTTATACCAACTCTGGAGTTCCAAGTGGATTCCCATGCACCCAAGCTGTTTTCCAAAGTGGTTGCACTATTTTGCATTCCCACTAGCAATGGTTGTTTCACATCTTTGTCAACACTTGATAAACTCAATCTTTTCAATTTTAGCCATTCTAGTATCACGTTGTGGTTTCAATGCATTCCCAAAATAACTAATGATGTTGAGCATCTTTTCCTGTGCTTATTAACAATCTATGTATTTACGTTGGTTAAGTGTTTGTTCAAATATTTTCCCAATTTTTATTGGATCATTTGTCATTATTCAATTACAGAAGTTCTTTATGTAGTCTAGCTGCAAGTCCTTTGTCCGATATATGGTTTATGGATATTTATCCCAGTCTGTGCCTTATGTTTTCATTTTAATAACTTTCCATTTGAAGAACAAACATTTTCAATTTTAGTGCTGTAAGTTTCCTTCTAACCTATACGAAATTTATATCCCACAAATTTTGATATATCATGATGTCACTTCAAAATACTTTCTGAACCCTAAGTATCTCTTTTTTGGGTCCATTACTCACATCTTTCTTCAATCAAAGCTAGAGAAAGAGACAAAGTAACTACCAATTTGGGTGATGGCAATTAACAGTTTATAAAATATTTCTTCACTTCATTTAAACTAACAGTACTATGTCACAGATGAGGAAACTATAATTTAATCAGGAAATTAAAATAACTTGCCTGCAGTTGAAATATCAATAAAGACAGACTCAAATCTTACTGAGATCATCTGACTCTAAATCCTTGTGTTTCTTTTCACCGTACTTTACCTAGATCTCTGAAGGTCTAAGTTAAAACCTTTTTCAAGTTTATAAGATAGTTTGTATTTTAAAAGGAGACTTTCAAGTGTATTCAAAGAATTCTCAGATTCCTCAATGTGGTAATATCAGACACAACAACCACAGAGAGTAGGCAATACCTCTACCCAACCAGGCCTCTCTGACTTTTGAAGTCATCTTCTGGTGGCTGACCTGGCTAATGAAGCAGAATTCACCCACTGCAATACAGGAGGCTTGCATTTCATCTCTATTCGCCAATTTCAACAGCCTGGAAAATGGTTCTCAAATTGGCACTTAGAAGACTCCCCTTGAAAGCTCCCAGGGATTCTTGTCCAATCAGTACTGGATGTAATGCAGGCATCTAAATTTCTTTATAAGCATCTTAAGGTAATTCTAATGCAGAATGTTAGTGGATATCCCAAAACTGGTAGGAACTGGGTAGAGGGTAGAGATCAGGTGAGAGAAGAGGAGGTGGCAGAGGTAGGCAAAGGATGGGTATGAAGTGCTCTTGTGGGATTTCAATTTCATCCTAAAAGTACTGAGGAATAAGTAGGGGAGTTATATAATAGCTTTAGACTTACAAAAAATCATGAAGGTGGAATATAGGGAACGGAGTAGATGGGTCAAAGACCAGAGCAGTTGGAGGCTGTTACAGGAATTCAGGCAGGAGAGGCTGGGAGCTTGGACAACAATAATGGTGGTAGAAATGGAAAGACTTCAAGAAAAAAAGTTAACATACATGAAGAGGCAACACACAGTGAAAGGGTTCAATGAAATGGAAAAATATCTAAAAGCAGAATGTCAACTGCTAGTAAGGGTCTATAAACAAAACTCAGCATAACCCCAGAAATAGTAATCTGGGGTTCAGGGGAAAATTCCTCACCCAGAGGACCTCTTGAATTGTGAAGCTTCCTTGACTCTGTCCTTTCAGGACACTTATCATTTATATTAATAAAGGGAGTTTACTGCTTCAGATCCTAAAATGCTGTTGCTCATCCCAGAATCTGGACCATGACCACATTAACAGCAGCCATACTTTTTAGCAGAGGCTTCTTTCAAGCAGTTTTATGTTTCTCTCTCATGAAATTCTTTCCCAACCAGCCCCATATCCCCTATGTTGACCTTGTTTATGGGCTCGGGTGCTCTGCCTTTCATTATAAGTCTTCATTCAGTCTGCTATAAAGCTCAGGAATGAACTTAGTCCTGAGTCCAACATGAAATGTATCAGAGAATCCTGGCATAGATGGCCAAATTTCAGTCCTTGGATTCTGTGAACAGCCTGTCATGAGTAATGTAAATCTAGATTTGTGGATTTATATATACACACTATGTATTTATTCTGGCCAATAATATTTTTAATCATATATGCCATCTCTCTGAGGCTGGTACAAAAGGTTATAGGCTCAAATTCCACTGAGGTCGCCTCCTGATTAAGTCAACTATTTTTAACTCACATATGCTCCTGTGACTTTATTATTTTTCTAAGCAACATCAATTACAGTCCAATAAAGTGATAATAATTTCCTTTGTATCCAATTAAACAAAGAAAATTACCAGGGAAATAAAGAGATAAAACCTACCAGAAAAACCTAAAAAGAAAAGACAGGGGAAATCATTGAAATTGCCATATAAGGGAGAAGAGGCGAGTTTTAAGACAGCAATAAGCCTCACCCAGACTATTAACTCTTATCTCTGGGGTGAGGACAACGTATGCTTTAAAAATTCTGCAAGTATTTTTAATGTGCATCACAGGGAACAACTGCTCTAAGAAACATAAGAGGATTGATGTGGGCTTTTCGCCATCCAAGAATCCATACTTGAGAGGTTGTAGAACAAGAATTAATCCAAGCTACCTGTGTCTTCTTCCCCATCCTAAAATATCTAACTTCTCTCTTAGCTGAACTTCTAAGGAAGAAAAAGATGGTGATGGAAAGACCCTTTTATTTTTCATTCTGTGTTTCTGAAATGAATAGAGCTTTACTGTTTTTTATCTTTTAAAAATGTAAATCGGACAATGTCATTTTTAGAATTGAGTATAGCTTTGCTGCTTTTTTTCATCCTTTAAAAACATGAATCAGATCACGTCACTTCCCTGGATGCTCACACCTTATATTTGCAGGGCCGGGGCAGAAGGACAAGTGCAAGCCACATGCTGTTTACTTAAATGTTTAGATTGATGGATAAAGCCAATAACCAATTAAATAAAATATACTATGTACTACAAATGTGTCTGTATAAAAACAGAAATCAAAAGATATGTGCACAGTTTTCACATGATTAAAAGTTGGCAAAATATCAAAGATAACTGAATTCAATTATTACTACACACATCTGATTATTCTGGTGATGGGCCAGCAATGCTTGCATGAGCAATAAAATAAAGATATACATAGCTCATAAATTCTTATCTGTTTACGGAATGAAATTTATTTTCTTGCCTTCATTTCAGTAAAATCAATAATGATATTGTGATAATCAATGTTTTCACATAATTTGTGTTCTATTAACAGTAATGTCAAATTAGTTCCCCTTTCTTGGGTTTTATAGTTCTTAGTTGTGTTTTAATTAATTTCAACTTGGAGAGATCTTTCACTGTTGAGACAGTAGCAATGGGAATTGTCAATAAAATTTGTAAACCAACACTTAGATTCAAAAATAAACCTCAAATTTTACATATCATGTTCAAACATTTTAATAGAGTTGCATATAATTATTGCTGTTCCAGAAAGTAATATAAAACATTTTAATTTTATCATATAAATTATCATTTTATCATTACTTTCACCAAAAGCAATAACTAGAACCTGAATAACCTGTACTGTGCATACGCATGTTCGTGTACATGTGTGCTGGTATGCACGTGCACATGTAAGTGGTATATGTGTGTGCCATGACATTATGGGGGGCCCACTAAAGCATGGAGCCCAGGACAGGGCCCCATCTTACTCGGTCTAAAGGTACAACTGCTTTCCTTTAATGGCTTTCCTTAGGATTAAATCTAACTCCTCACCAAGGACCATGAGGCCTTTTAAGGTGGGGTTTCTGCCCAGCTCTGAGCCCCCGTCACCCTCCCTTCATATCCTCATTCACTCTGTTCTAGCTACAGTGGTTTCTGCTCTGCTCCCGAGACACTACAGCCTCCTTTCTACTCAAAAACTTGCACTTGCTATTCCCTCTTCCTAGCACGGCTGCTTCCAACTCTTTACATGGTTGGCTTCTGTGGGTCCTCCGGGTTCCAGCTTAAGGCAGACAGTATCTGTAATAAGTAAAGGCACAGATTCTGGAGCCAGACTCCCTGGGTTCAAATTTGGCTCCATCATTTATCATCTGTGTGGTCCTGGGCCAGTCTCAAATGAGTCCTTCAGTTTCCTCATTTGTAGAAAGCAAACTATTATATTTTCTCATAGGATTACTGTGTGCATTGAATTAGTTAATATAAATAAAACCCTTAGGCCAGGCCTACCATAGGAAGCATCCAATAAATCATAGCTTAAGAAAGGAAAGAGGCTTTCCCTGACCACCCAACCTAAAGTAGCCTCCCACCAACACACCACTATTTCATTTTTTCACAGTATTTATCACTATCTAGAATTGCACTACTTATTTTTATCATTGTTTACTGTCTGTGTCCTTCTTGAAGATGTAAGTTTTACTTTCAGACTAAGCCCTTGTCTGAAAGTTCACTGCTGTATCTTCTTGTACCTGGCACATAGTGGGGCTCGATAAATATTTGTTAAATAAATTATTTTTTTAAAGCCTGCCAACTTTAAACCAAATTAGAAATTACAGATTTGGGAAGGAAAAAAATCTTACTCTCTTTTTCCAAATAACTCTCCTCACATTGTGCTTGTTTATGACAGGTTAACGGGCATGTGTACAGGGCTGTGATGTGCCATAAGGTGAGCAGCGAAGGCAATACGGAGGTCATGGTCCAAAGACTGCCAACCACTCAGCAACAACGAGAAGGACCTCTTCTAACACCCATGAGAGTGGGATCTTTGCAATTATCTAGTTAATTTATTCAATGTGCACTTCCCACCTCGTCCATGTAAGCCACTGATTGTCGTTAAAGAACAGATTAACCAGTAAATGACTAAACTGTGCCTTGAACAGTGCAGAGTCATAGAGAGGGAACTAATCCCTAAAGAAAAAACAAGAAACCCAGGTCTTAAGAAATCATCATCAAAATTTGTGAATAAACACCACTTACATCAGGGATGCCACATGAAGTTGCACCTTCAAAAATAAGAATAAAAATCCTGTTGCCTCAGATTTGAATCCATTTATTTGCTATTGTCTTGTTTTCCCCAGACAGATTTCTTGAGCATGCCTTATACTAGCATCAAGCCAGTGACAGTGAGAAAACAATGAATTCCAACATAGTTGGGTCATTTTACAGACAGCTAAGTCTTAAGAGTCCATGTGACTTGCCCACACATGTTGCTTGTTGCCACCGCAGCCTATAGTAACAAGCTTTACAACTCTGTACCCTTGACCTCTCCTCTCCCCCATGTTCCCGCACTCCTCATTTTGCCAGCCCATTTCTATTCTTTAGTCTAGAAAACTGATCTGGATCCCTTTCAGTTCTTGAGAAGATACATGAAATAGAAATAAAAGTATAAAACAGTGATTATTGGTATTGAATAGAGAGAAGCCATGCATCTGAATTAAAACTTGTATCAGAAATATATTTAATAATGCCAAAAATAAGTTTCAAAAGTGGGTCTCGGTTTCTCACGGCTACAAGTACATTAGTTACCCTTGTCCACAGTCCACTTTCCACACAGTCAGCCACAGTCCAAAAATATTAAATGAAAAATTCCAGAAATAAACAATTCATAAGTTTTAAATTGTGCACCATTCTACATAGTATGATGAAATCTCATGCCATCCCATTCTGTTCCACCCAGAACATGAATCATCCCTTTGTCCAGCATATCCACGGTGTATATGCTACCCACCAATTAGTCACTTAGCAACCATCTTGGTTATCAGATCGGTCATCAGAAGAGGAAGAGAGAGAGAGAAAATATTCACATAACTTTTATTACAGTATATTGCTATCACTGTTCTATTTTATTATTAGTTATTGTAGTTAATCTCTTACTATACCTAATTTATAAATTAAACTTTATCATAGGTATATATGTATAGGAAAAATATAGTATATACATACATACACATGTATATATATGTAGTATTAGTGTTTAGTATAAAAATATAGTATTGAACCATATATATATGGTTCAGGCATCCACTGGGGGTCTTTGAATGTATCCCTGGGGTTAAGGAGGTACTCTTGCATAGTGAAATGCGTAAGGAAGGGTGCTATTAATTTATGTAAGCTGAACAGTTCCCAATATTTAAAAAAAAAAAAAAAATGAGGATGGCTTAAGAGACCTCTGGAACAAATAAAGTGTAACAACTTTCACACCATAGGGGTACCAGAAGGAGAAGAGAGAAAGCAAGGGATTCAGAACCTATTTGAAGAAATAATGACTAAAAACTTTCCAAACCTGGTGAAGGAATTAGACATACAAGTCTTAGGACGTGCAGAGAGTCCCAAACAAGATGAACCCAAACAGTCCCAAACCAAGATACATTATAATTAGCATGGCACAGGTTAAAAACGAAGAGAGAACCTTAAAAGCAGCAAGAGAAAGGCAACTAGTAACTTATAAGGGAGCTCCCATAAGATTGTCAGCTGATTTCTCAACAGAAACTTTGCAGGCCAGGAAAGACTGGAACAAAATATTCAATATGATGAAAAGCTAGGACCTACAGTCAAGATTACTCTCTCCAGCAAAGTTATCATTAAAAAAAAAAAAAAATGAATGACAGAAAAAGAGCTTCCCAAACAAGAAAAAGCTAAAGGAGTTCATCACCACCAAACCAGTATTAGAAGGAATGTTGAGGAACTTATTTAAGATGGAAATAAAAAAGATCAAAATTATGAATAATAAAATGGCAACAGCTACATATGTATCAATAATCACTTTCAATGTAAATAGATTAAATGCTCCAATCAAAAGACATATGAGGGCTGAATGGAGAAGAAAACAAAACCCTTACATATGCTGCCTCCAAAAGACTCACTTCAAATTGAAAGACACACAGACTGAAAGTAAAGGAATGGAAAAAGATATTTCATGAAAATGGAAATTAACAAACAAACAAAAAACCTGAAGTAGCAATACTCATACCAGAAAAAATAGATTTTATTTTATTTATTTTTTTTAATTTTATTAAATTTATTGGGGTGATAATTGTTAGTAAAATTACATAGATTTCAGGTGTACAATTCTGTATTACATCATCTATAAATCCCATTGTGTGTTCATCACCCAGAGTCAGTTCTCCTTCCATCACCATATATTTGATCTCCCTTACCCTCACCTCCCACCCCCCACCCCCCAGCCCCTTACCCTCTGGCAACCACCAAACCATTGTCTGTGTCTATGAGTTTCTGTTTCTCATTTGTTTGTCTTGTTCTTTTGTTGCTTTTGGTTTATATACCACATATCAGTGAAATCACATGGTTCTCTGCTTTTTCTGTCTGACTTATTTCGCTCAGCATTACACTCTCAAGATCCATCCATGTTGTCACAAATGTTCCTATATCATCTTTTCTTACCGCCGAATAGTATTCCATTGTGTATATATACCACAACTTCTTCATCCATTCATCTATCGAAGGACATTTTGGTTGTTTCCATGTCTTGGCCACCGTAAACAAAGCTGCAATGAACATTGGAGCACACGTGTCTTTATCTCTAAATGTTTTCAGATTTTTTGGGTAGATACCCAGGAGAGGGATTGCTGGGTCATATGGCAATTCTATTCGTAATTTTTTGAGGAACCTCCACACCGCCTTCCATAACAGCTGCACCAGTCTGCATTCCCACCAACAGTGTATGAGGGTTCCATTTTCTCCACAGCCTCTCCAACATTTGTTACTATTTGTCTTGTTGATGATCGACATTCTGACTGGGGTGAGGTGATATCTCATTGTGGTTTTGATTTGCATAAAAAATAGATTTTAAAACAAAGTTTACAAAGAAGGAAAGACTCAATAATCCTACTTCTGAGAATTTATCTGAAGAAACTCAGAATGCTACTTTGATGGGACATGTGCATCCATATGCTCATTGAAGCAATGTTTACAATGGCCAAGATGTGGAGGCAGCCTGGGTGTCTGTCAATGGAAGAATGGATAAAGAGGAGGTGGTACATATATAAAATGGAATATTGCTCGACCATGGAAGGGAATGGATTCTTGCCATCTACGGCGGCATGGATAGACATGGAGGGAATTGTGCTGAATGGAATGTAAGACCGATGCAATGTGATTTTGCAGATATGTGGAATCTAAAGAACAAAGTAAACAAATAGAAACAAACTCATAGATACAGAGAACATATTGATGGTTGTCAGATGGGAGGGAGATTGAGAGTGTGGGGGAAAAAAGGAAAAGGGATTAAGAAGTACAAATTGGTTGTTAAAAAAATAGTTATGGGGATGTAAGGTATAGCATAAGAAATACAGTCAATAATATTGTAATAACTATGTATGGTGTCAGATGGGTACTATATTTATTGGGGTGATGGGTGGGAGGGGGGTTAGGGGTAGGCTGAAAAAGGTGAAGGCATTAAGAAGTACAAATTGGTTGTTACAAAATAGTCATCAGGATATAAATTAAAGCATAGGGAATTTGGTCAATAATATAGTAATAACTATAGTGCCAGGTGGGTACTAGTCAGGCATTATATAAATGCCTAACCACTATGCTGTATACCTGAAATTAATATAAAATAATATTGAATGTCAAGTGTAATTGAAAAATTTCATAAGGGGGGAATAGTGAAGGGGAATAAGAGGTCCAAATTTCCAGCTATAAAACAAATAAGTCATGGGTATATAATATATACCATATGAATATCATCAATAATATTGTGATAGCATAATATGGCATCAGATGGTTGCTGTACTTATCATGGCGATCATTTCTTTAGCTATATAAATGTTGAATAACTATGGTGTACACTTAAAACTGATATAATATTGTATGTTAGCTATATTTTTAACGAAAATCTTTTTAAAAAAGAATAAAGCATGCATACTGACATGGAAAAATGTTTATCATATATTAAGATAAAAGTACAGCATTAGTAATAGAAACAGTGGAAATGTAATGGCTGTGTGTGATGTAGAGGGGTAGTAGATAGGGGGAGAGGGGTTATCACTGTGTGAGGGATATAAATGATAAATGTTAACTATTAAATTGTTTTGTACACTTGAAACTAATTAAAAAAGATAAAAGTAAGTTTTAGAAGAATATATCTAGAGAGATAAATAGATCCTGTTTTGTAAAATTATACATTCTGTGTATACACCTGTGTGCACAGAAAAATATCTAGAATGGTAAACTTCAAATAGTTAATGGCTTGTATTTCTGATCAATTATATTGGAGAAGTGGGATGGGTATGAAGGAGAACTTTAACTTATACAATATAAAATAAAACCAAAATTCTCTCAAAAATATATTATTGATTATATTCCCTATGCTGTACTTTACAACCCCGTGACTATTTTGTAACTACCAATTTGTACTTCTTTTTTTTAATTTTTATTAAAAAATATAGCTACCATACAACATTATATCAGTTTCAGGTTGATACCATAGTTATTCAACATTTATATACCTAGAGAAGTGATCACCATGATAAGTCCAGCAACCATCTGATACTGTACCACACTACCACGGCCAATTTGTACTTACGAGTATTGCCTTCACCTTTTTTCACCCAATACCCAGAAAACATAGGCAGTAAACTCTCTGACATTGCTCTTAATAATATTTTTTTGGATAAGTCTCCTCTGCCCAGGGAAGCAAAAGAAAAAAATAAACAAATGGGACTACATAAAACTAAAAAGCTTTTGTACATCAAAGCAAACCATCAACAAACGAAAAGACAAACTACTGAATTTCACCAACGATACATCTGAAAAGGGCTTAACATCCTAATATAGGAAGAACCCAGCCAACTTAACACCAAAAAGACAAACAATCCAATTAAGAAAGGGCAGAAGATCTGAATAGTCGTTTCTCCAAAGAGGACATCCACTTGGCCAATAGACATATGAAAAGGTGCTCAACATCACTAATCATCAGAGAAATGCAAATCAAAACCACAATGATTTGTTAAATGAGAAACAGAAACTCATAGACACAGACAATGGTTTGGTGGTTGCCAGAGGGTAAGTGGGGTGGGGGGTGGGAGGTGGGAGATGAGGGTAAGGGGGATCGAATATATGGTGATGGAAGGAGAACTGACTCTGGGTGATGAACACACAATGGGATTTATAGATGATGTAATACAGAATTGTACACCTGAAATCTATGTAATTTTACTAACAATTGTCACCCCAATAAATTTAAAAAAAAAAAACCACAATGAGATATCACCTCACCTGTCAGAATGGAGGGGGATGGGTGCTTTCTTTTAAAGCTTGTTCTACTATCCATTGCTTCCCAAACTTCTTCAAATGAAAGCATCCATAGAAAAGTATACCATGTGTAGTGCACAGTGGGGCAAATGGTTGAGGCTGTTTGCTGCTACAGGCCACCAGCTTGGCGGTTCCAGCCCCAGTATCATCTGCAATGCTAAATGCTGAGGTCATCTGTATCTTGGCACACTGGCATCCACTTGTGTAACACATGGAGACACCAGTGTGGACACAGACACATGGCATGTACTACCCAGTCCTTGACACTGAACACTGGACACAGGAGGCTGCCACTAGAACCATGGCCTTCATGCCTCTGGAAACTGCATGTCACTGTGGCCACCACTGTGGCCATATCAGAATGTGCTCTGCATGGCTTATCTCACAGAGCTGGCAGAGTAATTTGGTCTGTTGTTTCCAATGAGTAGCCTCCAAACCTGGTTATCCAGGCCCTCCAGAAAATTACAGCTTTGTTTTAATGTTCTAAATTCATTCACACTATTCTAAATTCAAAACAATGCAATAAGGTGTGCAAAAAGTTTTACTCCCTTTCCCTTTGCACCCCATTGCCCTCATAACTTGGGGTAACCACTCTTAAAGTTTATGCATCTTCTAGCATTTCTTCTTGCAGACATATAAAATAAATATAAATAGTTTCTTACCACTTCTTTTTCTTACACAAATGGCAGCATACTATAAACATATTATTTGTGTATATGTGCATTCTTTTACATCTTTTCTTCTCTTAACAAAATATCCATGTGTGCATATAGAGAACTTTCTCATTCTCTTTTATAGTAGCATAGATTTCCATTGTATGAATGTACCAGTTTATATTAATCAGTGTTTATTTGACTTGTTTTCAAGTTCTTGCTGTTATAAACAGCACTGCGTATATCATTTCTTATATATGTGGATATGCCTTTAAAAGAAATTCCCAGGAATAAGATTGTTAGGTCAAGGATAAGCGCATTTGTAATTTTGATAAATATTACCAGGTTGCCCTCCATAGAGGTTTATCATTTTGCACTCCTACCAGCAATGTCTGAGAGTGCCTATTTCCCCACAGCCTTGCCAACAGAGTATATTGTGCGACTTTGGGATTTTTGCCAATCTAATGTGTGAAAAATTATATTTTAGTGCAGTATTAAATTTCATTTATCTTATAATGAGGGAGGTTTATCATCTTTTCATTGAAGCCCATCTGCATTTCCTAATACTAAATCGTCTTTCTGCTGGAATTAGCTAAAGTTGGTTTTTATGGCTATTCACTGTTATACTGTTTAAAACTCCTTTCCCTGAGAACCAGAGTGATTCTCCATGCATTCATTTTGATATCAGTCCTTGAAGGACCAAAGTGGAAGAGCTGGATTCTACCCCAAGTAGCCATCCGTGTAGAGATAAAGGAAAAGGAGTCAAAGGTAATAGTAGGTGATCTCTACCTCCAGCTCCAGCTCCCAGACTTTATCAAGTTTTGGTGTTAAATGCTTGAGTTGGGAATTAGCAATATGGTGGCCTATTGAGCATGGCTCAATAACTTCAGAATATCCACAGATGTTAATACATTCCTGTATCTTCTTACTTTTTTGCTTTCTTTTCTTCCTATCTTCTTTTTATTCTTTTGTCTTTCTTTCGTTATGCCAGAAGAAGTCAATTATAATGAGTTGGGGGCGGGGGACAAGTGGAGTTGATCAAACCATCACGATTTCCTCAGTCTCCCTACGCGTAAGTACATTGTTTTCCCAATGGATTTCATTAACTTCAATAAAGTCTTGATATTTAACCTCACACGAGCATGTGGATTCCTCCAAATTATATGCATTAATTATATGCAGTTTATTATATGGCAATTATACCTCAGTAAAGCTATTTATCCAAAAAAGTAAAAAGTGAAAGTAGTATCGCTCCATGGAGTCCTATCACTTTTCTGTGAAGCACATACACCTTTATCATCCATTCTAAATTAAACATACTCCATTATTTAAGTTTTTTTGTCAGTCCTTCAAAAAAATGGCATAGAAATTTGGGCAAGACATAGCCTCACTCCATCACAGAGTCTGGAGTGAATGAGGCTCAAGGCCAACATGAGGGTCAAGAGTAGTGCAGGATGGGAATCAGGAATGCCACGGCACACATTATTTGGTAATTTAAAAAAATAGAAACGTATAAATGTTTCATGTTAATGAACTACTTTGAAAAGAACTATGTCAAAACATTCTGCTTCACCAGGACTCTCTCCAGGTACACTAGAACCCAAGACTGGGCCCTAAAAGGCCTCCCATAGTGGGTGGGACACTTGGGAGCCTAAGAGTGAAGGCCAATTCTCCAATTTATAACTTGGCTGATCACAGTTATGTCAAGCCCCCCAGACACATGTACCATCCGGATTCCCTCAGAACAAGGACAGCCCCAGACATGCAGAGGGAAGTCTCTGAGAACGTTAAGGCCCATGAATTTGGTAAGGACAAATTTGAGAGACCAGAAGAAGAAGCACATGGACCATCTCTCTTTCCTCAAATCCAGAACCGGTGTCTGGCAGTCACGTGCAGCTGCTCTTGCTCAGGCCCAGCCACATTTCCCATAGACGAGCACGGCAAGTGATCTTCTCTGGATTACATCAGATCCCATGGGACTTTTGTACAGGACAGTTGATTACATAAGATTATAACTGTCCACATGGAAAGCACTCACTTATTTTACCTGTCTTCATTATTTTCTTAACTAGCTTTTCAGGGTTCTATAAAATTGAGGTTCAAAATAAAGTCTTTCTCGATGCAGAGGCAAAAACAACTTAACTCTTTGAACTCCCTTTATTCAGAATCTATATCAGAGAAAGAATATAGATCTTGGCTAAGTATTAAAATAATAATTGATCTATTATGAGATTACTCAGTTTCATTAACTTTCTATTTATTTCTCTCTTGCTAGCTTTCTTTCAAAAATGTGTTTCATGGGGCCCCCTCAAAGCAAGAAACCTGTCCTTCTGACACAAGTAGGACCTTGTGCACTAGCTACTGTTACCAGTCAGGCCTCCCCAGTGTCTAATGAGGGTTAGGCCTTCCGCAGCTGGGGCTGTCAATAAACTTACCAGGTTAAACTCACGCAGTTTCATTTATTTATTTTTTTGCCTAAACCCTCTAATCCAGGCATTTGCAAACCAGCCATAACAGAAGTGTCCACAGAGCATTCAGCAGACATTAACTAATTCATTTGCTACACTTTCCCTTTTGGGGGTACTAGCATGTAATAGAATACCTGTCAGGACACTCTTGAAGAATTACTGAAACATTTGTCACAGGATACTAGGACTGTGTCTTGATAATTTATTGAAACCACCTGGTTTCAGATATCCTACTCTGGATAACACCTAAAAGTGTTATTTTGAAAATTTTCAAATTTTTAGAGAAATTCAAGGCCTAGTATAAGGATCATCTATATACCTTCCCTCTAGATTCACGAGTTTTAAACATTTTGTCTCATTTGCTTTCTCTCACTCTCTCTGGGTGTGTGTAGGGGATGGGGATTGCCATTTGAAAATAAATTGCAGACATCATGACACCTCAATCATAAATATTTTAGCACTTATCTCTCAATAATAAGAACATTCTCCTACAAAAGCAATATAATTATTGTACTTCAGGTATTTAACTTTGATGCAATGTCATTAAATATAAAGTCAGTGGTCAAATTTTTCCGATTGACCCAATAAAGTCCTTAAAACTTCTTTTTTTTTTTATTAAACCCAGGATCCAATCAAGGATGCTACATTGCATTTTTTTTATCATGTCTTTCTAATTTCCTTTCATCTGGAACAGTTTTGCCCATTATCTATCTCCCTATCTCCCCCCCCTTTGCCTTTTATTACATTAGCATTTTTTTTAAGAGTCCAGGTCATTTGTTTTGTAAAATGTTTCACAACCTGGATTTTCCTGATCATTTCCCTATGATTCAATTCAGGTTAAACATTTTTGGAAAGATTTTGGCAACATTATGTAACTGATGTTGTGTCATCCCTATTGCATCACATTAGGAGACATATAATGTCTCATTATTAATGATGCTTCATTAAAATGTCTTATTGCTTCATTAAAATGTTTGCTATATTTTTTCATTGTGAAGGTAATTTTGCCCTTTGTAATAAAATAATAAATGACATTTTGAGATAATCTGAATATTATATATATATACACATATATATTATATATATATATATATATATATATATATATATATATAATCAGGTTGGTGCAAAAATAGTTGCAGTTTAAAAGGTTAAAATAATTGCAAAACCCGCAATTACTTTTGCACCAACATATATATATGTTCATATATATATAGACAGAGAGAGGAGAGAGAGAGAGAGAGAGAGAGAGAGAGAGAGAGAGAGAGAGAGAGACCTATTTTTCAGAGCAGTTTTAGGTTCTCAGAAAAATTAAGGGGAAGGTGCAGAGATTTCCCACATACCCACTACCCCCACATATGCATAGCCGCCCCAATTTTAACATCCCTCCAACAGAGTTGTATATTTGTTATAACTGATGAACCTATATTGACATACAATAATCACCCAAAGTTCATAGTTTACATTATGATTCATTCTTTCTGTACATTCTATGGATTTGGACAAATGGGTAATGACATATATCCACCATTATAGTATCATACAGAGTATTTTCACTGCCAGAAGAATCCTCTGTGCTCTGCCTATTCACCCCTCCCTCCCCACTAACCCTGACAACCACTGATCTTTTTACTGACTCCATAGTTTTGCCTTTTCCAGAATGTCATATACTTGGAATCATAACAGTATGTAGCCATTTCAGGTTGACTTCTTTTACTTAGTAACATGCATTTAAGATTCCTCCATGTCTTTTCATGAGTTGATAACTCATTTCATTTTAGTACTGAATAACATTCCATTGTCTGTACAGGTGTGTAAAAGTTGGAAATTAATGATTCTTTCAAAATTCAATATGTTATAATCCATTATTTTCTCTTTTTCGATGCTCATACTTTTACAATTGTGGTCAAAGGAGATCCCTGAATGCTAGTAAAATTTATAACTTTATTACATTATTACATATTATAATTCATTACAAGTAAGCAGGTATGCGGTATTAAAATAATAGTCCCTCATCACTGGGAAATTAGTAATATAACACAAATCTTCCTAACCACTCACTTTCTGGAATCATCCTTCTTATTATTCAAACAAAATAAATTGGGCTGTCACTCCACAAAATTGTAGGACATCTCCAGTATGTTCAAATGTTTGGGGCAATGAGAGGGAGAAACAGTATCTTCTGATTCCTTATTTCCTCTCATGGCCAACCCCATTTCCCATCAGCTCAGGCCAACCTAATCCACTTGTGCATGTTGTCATTCCCTACTATACTTCCCCCCAATCATGGATTCAGCACCTTCTTCACTTCTCAAGACTTTGCTGAAAATATAGAATTATCACAGCATCGAATAGGAAGTTACAATATCCCACATCAGATATCGGTGCTCTGGGACTCTTCTCTGAGATCTCTTCCTGGGCTGTTTATTGCTTTCATTCTCCCTACTCAGTCTACCATAGCTCCTTTCCACATCATCTTCACCTCTAAGACAAGCACCAGGTACCAGGCAAATGGATGGACCAAAGCAAACACTTCACTCAGGATCTAAGTCTAGAGACCCAACAAACAGTTGTCAAGTGCCTTATTCAATAACATCATTTTCCTCTTTGCCTGAGGCATTCTACCTATGTATATACTTTCAAACACCCTCCTGTCTCCTCAACTTGGCAATCCATCCTTGCATGATTTTCAGTAGTGGCTCTTCTGACCATCCTGTCCCCAGCTAATCCCAGGAGGCCATCCCTCCTGGCTCCCCAACCTCACATTAAGACTCTTAGCAGCACTTCTTGGGGCCATTTGCTCCTTATGGCCACCTCTCCTATCCTCCTGTCACTGTTCAAAGCTCTCTCTAAAGAAAAGCTGTCAATCTGCTGCACTGGACCCACTTCCTACATACTGACTATTGAACTTTCCATCGTGACTGACCTAACTCATTTGATTCTTTGCAAGATAGAAGGGGCTGTTGAGTCACACTGCCATTATGTGTCAGAACATTCCAGCTCTCAGGAGAAGGGACATGGGGAATATTATTGCTCCCAGAAAAATAAATACATGATGAATATATGTGCTCAAAGCCTTCTTTCAAAAATCTTGCACATTCACACACATACACACACACACACACACACGCACTATTTATATTATTCCTGCCTACAGCATCTACAGGAGGGACGAGAATAAAAATTGCCATTAAAGAGATAAGATAGTCAGTGGTCTAATTTACAGCACACACAAATGTCAGTTGCATTAAGTAGCACTGACTTTCCTGAGTCATTGTGAATTTTTTACCTCATTTAGTGCATATAACCTGGCCTAATGTTATGGCAGTGAGAACCTTTAGCCAAATAATTACAAGTAAGACTGATGACCAGGAAACAGAGTTCAGTCATCTCAGCCTTGGGCCTAGATTGCACTGGATAGCAGTGATATATGAAACAACCATTAATTAATTGAGTCCATTTATTGTTAGGAGACTTTTAATAAGTAAATATAATCAAGGAGTTGAGGAGGGATTAATCGGTAATACCCTTTGTGGTTAGTAGAATAATGGCCCCCCCAAAGACATCACCCTCCTAATTCCCAGAACATGTGAATATGTTACCTTACATGACCAAAGGGACTATGTTAAGGATCTTGAGATGGATGGATAGATTATCCTGGAATATCCAGGTAGGACCAATGTCATCACAAGAGTCTTTGAAAGGTGAAAGAAGGAGGCAGAAGGTCAGAGTCGTAGATCTGAAGTTATGCTACTGGATTTGAAAACAGAGGAAGAAGCCATAAGATTTAAAAAGCAAGGAAAAGGATTTCAACTCCTCTAGAACCTCCAGGAGAAATGCAACTAGTCACCTCCTTGAATTTAGACCAGTAAGACCCATCTTGGCTTCAGGTCTCCAGAACTGTAAGATAATAAATTTGTTTAAGCCACTAAATTTGTGATAATTTATTAGAGTAGCAATAGAAAACGAACACACCCTTCTTCCACAATTGTGTTCCCAACAAATTAGAAGAAAAGCAAGGAATAAGACACAGAGCAGACATCACCTTCACTCCTGATAAAGCTAGCGGTAGAAAATATGATTCCATTGTATAATGATAAGAGGCCTCCCAAATCCAACCCCAGATTAGACAGAATTCAGCACCAGCCAAGTGCCACCTGGGGCCAGCCCCTGTAAAGTTCATAGCTACAGGTGCAAAAGGAACAGAATATGTGCTTTTGGTTAGCAACTAGACTTCAAAGAGGAAGGGGCAGAACTGGGCACCCTCAGGTTCTTATCCCAAATGTTCCAGTCAGGTAACTCACGCTTCTCCCCAGAAGGGAAGTAAGTGAGGAGGAAGACTAAAGCTAATAGACGTCCTTCTATGTGGAAATAAGAGGGAAAGGAAATAAACTTTTAATTTACTGCACATCCCACAGACACTTTAGGACGTATTACTCCCTGGGTCATACATTATTCACAGAGGCGTTATATTATAGGTGTTAAGAGCCTTGCTCTGTAGTCCATTGCCTGAATTCACATTCTTGCTTCCTCGCTTCTAGCAAATTGCTTATTTGCTCTATGCCTGTTTCTTCATCAGTTCAAAAAAAAGGTAAGGAGGACAAGAAGAGGATTAGGATTATGATACACTAATAACTCATTTCATAGTTTTGATGTGAGAATGAGACAGAATAATGAATATTTAGCATAATATCTGGCATATAGTATGCATTCAACAAATATTGACTATTTTTGTGAAGTAACATTTCTACATATTTCCATATGTTGTACAAATATTTTTTTTTTAATTTAAGGAACTAAAGAATTATTACAGAGAGTTTGATAGTTTATATCAGTGGTTTTTAAACAGGGATTGCCCTCTGAGGGACATTTGGCAACGTCTGGAGATATTTTCGGTTGTCACAATTGGGGAATGCTGCTGGCATCTAGTCGGGAGGGGCCACTGATGCTGCTAAACACCCTACAATGCATAGGGCAGCCCCCCACAACAGAAGATTACCCAGCCCAAAATGTTAGTAATGCCAAAGTCAAGAAACCATATTAGAAATCCCTGGAATTCAGTTGCATGAGAAAAACAACTGTTTTTTATTTATAGTCTATTTATTAGGCAGCTAGATGTAATATAAATCAAATACTGGAATACAATTATGTAGCCCTTGGATACAATGAGAGGAGGGTGGAACAAGCATGGAAAAGATACTTTTGTTTGGTTTTCTCCCTTCCTTCTTTCCTTCCTCCCTCCCTCCTTCCCTCCCTCCCTCCCTCCCTCCCTTCCTTCCTTTCTTCCTTGCTTATTTTATTAAAGAACAAGGAGGTTCTTTTGGATATGTTCTTAAGGAGCCAGAATTCAGCCCCATTGTCCTAATCCCACACCTAATAATGAATATTTTTAAAGTTTTCCCATTAAAATGCTACTTTCTCATCCACAGCTGGCTATGAAAATGCCTGCAGGATGGAGGTTTCCAGCCTGGGGTCTATGAAGAGACTTGAATGAATACGTGGAAAAAGCCTTGTCTAAAAACTAAAGACATAATTTTTCTCTTACTCCTTTGAACTATTTTCTAATGGATGTAAATGCTGCTGTGATAGCTAATATGAAAATTAGAATAAAAACATTACTATATTAATAACAGTTTTTTCATCATGTACTTTCTCAAAAAATTGAGACAAAAATATACCTATAATCTGTGATATGAGTGTATCCTTGAAATTTTTGGATGTAATACTGGAGAAGGTCGGGAATATTTGTCAAGATGTTATATATAATTAAATTATGATCTTTCTTAGACTCCAGTATGGCCTCCCACTGTGGCCCTCCGTGATCCCCAAAATGACAAATAATTTGAATGCTTGCAGTAGGAAAATCTTTGGGTAACTCCCTTTGAGTGTGCCTGTTTAGCATAGCTGAGATACAACCCTCATCTCTCCTCTGTCTATTTCTGAACCCTCCCCTCTCCCCAGCACAGTGTCCTACCTGGTCTAAGGGGACAATTTGCTACCTCATTTGGTGCATATAACCTGGCCTAATGCCATGGCAGTGAAACCTGTAGCCAAACAATTACAAGCAAGACTAATGACCAGGAATCTGGGAATGTAAAGCTAGCAATGCTCACCCTACTTCCTGGGACACGACTGCACAGAGGGATATATAAGGAGACTTGTTTTATTACCTGAAGGAAAAGGAGGAGGAGTGGTTACCTGAGAGTAAACAATTAACAGTGGCTTAAGTAATAGAGCTTATTAACTCAACAAGAAGTTTATAGGCAGAGAAATTCACGTATTGGTGTAGTAGCTCAATGACATTGTTAAGGGACACGTGGTTTTTTTCCATCGTTTCTACCAGTCACAGCTGGCTGGCTGTTAATGCCAAACTTTTTCCTTCATGGTTCAAGACCACAACCTCACAGCTACATCCAAAGGCAAAAGAAGAAGGCAGTTTCTTCTTGCCCATCTCTTTTTACCAGGATAATCTTTCACAGAAGTCTCTCCCTGGGAACTTTCCCAGAAGTGTTTCTCAGGGACCACTGACAAGGGCAGGTCACATGGCCATGCTCAAGCTCAAGGAGGCAGGAACAGCAAGCACTGGAATTTTCCATCTCTATGAGAAATAGGTACTTCCAGCAAAGAGTTATGTACGTACCCCAATAAGAGACAAAGGGTGGAAAAAACGGTGGTGAATGCTTCCCACCCAGACCCAGGAATCAGGTCTGGTCCCTTTAGTTAGGGCTATAAATTCAAGCTGAAAGGACACATGTCTAGATTTTGAGGTCACATCGACTCTTGCTTTAACACCTAAGTTAGTTCCAATTCCTCTCCCCAATCCATTATTTCCATTTTACTCGATGATTCCCAAAGATCTTTATGGAGTGGGTTCTCCTTATTTTTCCAGGTAATTTAAATTCAGGATAGAAAAATAAAAATACTAATAAGCAAATATTTAAAAATGTAAGTGATACTATTCTGAGGTAATTACTATTAATACTAATACTTTGATGTCTATACCTTTAAACATTCTTATATTAACACATAGACATACGTTTTACAAGGTATTTTTCTTATAGCATTTCTTTCATTGCAACACACTTAAGAACACAAAACAAATTACTGTTCTTAACTTTAAAAGTTGTACTTGGAAAGCAAATGGAACTGTTTAGAAAGTAGCTGATGCCAACTGAAAAACAAAGACAATAGAAAAAAGAAATAGTTTGGAATAGTGTTAATTTCAAGTGAATTCATCAAGTTTATGTATCAGTAAATGTGAAGCTACATAGTATTTGGCTGAAGTGTAATGTTTGGCGAAATTAATTTCCAGTCCAACATTTGAAACAAGAACACCATTAGCATTCCATGCATATCCAAGTCTGCTTTGACTGTTACAGGCATAAATCATCCCTTCTATACTCTGTTGTGAATAATGCTGTAGCATTAAAAGGATTCAGTGCATAAAATGTCGCAGTTTGCAAAAATACTCACATAAATAGACCCTTCATCTTTCAGAGCTTTCTTTGAACTTGTGTCTCAAGTAACATATTCAAATTCCTTCTAAAAAGTCATTTCTAGAGTAGCAAATATAATAATTTTACATTAATTAGCATCACAGAAACATTTTCCTTGCACTTATGGGAAATACCTGCCCACATCTCACACATCAAGACTATGCTGACAGCATAATAGAGTAATTTTGACCAGCTATCGTGACTTTGCCCCTTTTACGCAGCTGTTTGGCCATAAGGTATTTTGATATTCAAATTCCAGCTCTGCCATTTATTAGAGATTTTCTTGTGACATACATCTTAACCTTTATAAAGCCTCCACTTTATCACTTACAGAATGGAAATGATAAAATATCTACCTCACAGGCTTATGGTGAGAATTAAATGAAATATTAGTGTAATGCCTAGGATATAGTTGCTCAATAAATAGTAGTAATGATGAAATTTGCAACGGTGGTATTGATGCAGAAAGAGTGTGTGCAAAGTAGGACTAAAATAATGCTCTCCCTTTAGCCGAGGGTCTGATACAGGGATTCCTAAATATAAGTGTGTGCAATAACCTTAATTATGAACTTCCAGAATTAAATTGAAAAAATCAAATTTACCTAAATTGCAGCATCAAAAGAACTTAGAAACAAGGCACCATCAGGTACTCAGTAGTGGCACTTACTGACCAAATATTATGCCACAGACTAGATGTACTTTTCACATCTCCCTTCTCAACTTAATAAATGAATTAATTGATTATTAATGTATTGGTGACTCAGTTTTTGCCAGGTATTTTGCTAGGTGCTCCTATTTTTGCCTTGGTATGCAGAAAACTTTAGAAACTACTGATAAAGAGTCAGAGTGTGCCCATCCATAAAAGAAATGTTTATGGCATAGAGGTGGGCATATAGAAAGGAAAAAAAAATAATGGTGAGGGAGACACTGTAGTTTGGTAAATGCTACTAACTGATGCAATAGGACAAAGATTAAATAAAGGACAACTACTGTTCCCAGAGAACCCTTGTGAAAACTTTGACCACCAGTACATATGGAGTGTTAGAAACATATGTGGCTGCTTAAAACGATTCTTCAGAAGCATGTGACAACTTCTATCTGTCCAAGATAAAAGTTGCTATTGTACCATTCCCTATAAGGAAGAAATCAGAGTAGAAAGCTTTTGATGTTGACTTCTGCTGGGCTACTTTTCCACTGCTGTCCCTGCCAATCCCCACTCCACATTACCATCACTAACGAGAACAGAGAAGAAAAACAGGCTGGCTTTTCTTAAATAAAACACAAGAAAAAATAAGCACAGTTTTTGCTGAGAGAGTAAAAGAAAAATAATTCTCTTAAGAGGCAGGGATTTTTTAATCTCACATGAAATTATAGAGTTTAAAAAAGAAGGTGCAACTACAAATTACCTACTGCTCTGTGAAAGGGAACATAGAGGCAGCCGATAACTCAGATCTCTGGATTGAATTGAAAGTTACTTTTTCTATAAATTCTCTCTTGAAGAGTATCTGCAATGTGCTTTACCTGGCATGTGAGTCCTAGTGTGGCCACGATCATGCATATGTATATGGGTACAAAACTTAACCAGCAGCTGTTGGAAAAACATTTGTCAACAGTGCTTTGAAATATACAATTCTCCCCTGGATGGAAAGCTTGATGTGCAATGGACACTCTTGTCTAACAAATACAGATCTGGCATGCTTAGTGACAAGAGTATGGGTGAAAATTTGATTTGGGCTCAGTGTCACTATTCAAGCATATGTCCATTCCTCTCCCATACTAGTAACATTTCCTACGCAACAGATGAGAGAGGGTGTAGGGCTGCGAACCAAAGAATGATCATGGTTCTCATCATTTGTCCCACAAAACCCTCTTTGAAAAAGTGATAACACTCATTTTTCAGAGCAACTTGGTGTTGTGTATTTGGTTTAAAGCTACTTTGTTTTTGAAATAGGCTGTAAAATCAAAAGTATATAAGAAAGGGAATTTGGACCCTTGCTGATCTTGCCTGAAACCAGGTAACATTAAATTTTGAATTAGTGCATTTACAAATTTCAGCTTGAGAATTTATATGCTGACTTAATAGTTTCTCAAACCAAGGTTGAGTGGGGAAGCATTTCAATGACTAAGTCTGATAAGCAAGTGAAAACACACACACACACACACACACAAACACAGTCACTCAGCATCAATCATAGATTAATCAGTTCTCTCCAATACAGGCTCCCTGTCAGAGAAAAGAAATAGAGGAGGCATGGGAAGAGAGGGAGAAAGGATGGAAAGAAGAGGCTTGTACATGCAAACATAAACTTCCAAAGTAAATAAAAATCATGAAAAATTAAGTACAAATCAAATTTTAGGAAATCACTTCATACTTCTCCATAGATTTATAGTAGTATTTGAGAAATGCTTTACCTGATTTGTGATCAGATTTCAACATCTCAAAGCTCTTATTGCATTAACTTTTAATTTTTTTTATAAATGGTCCACATAAACTCTATTCAAAGATGGTGTAGCATAGTGGTTAAGACAGCTGAGTGCTAAAACTCTGGCTTTGTCACATACTCTGGATGCTTTACCTAAGTTACCTAACCACTCAATAGTAAAGTAGGCATCATAATAGCTGCCCCTTTCAGACTCAAGTGAAGATAAAATAAGTTCCTGCACGTAAAGTGCTTAGTACGGTACCTTGTTCAGAGTAACAGTCAAGAAATCTTAACTTCCCACTAAACCCTAGTTCTCAACCCCAGCTACATACTAGAAGCTGGGTAGCTTTTTAAAATAATGATACCCAGTATTCCATTTAAAATACTAATGGAATCAGAATATCTTGGGGTAGTTTCTAGGCACCTGCATTTTTAATGCTCTCTTAGTTATTTTAATATACAATCAGGGTTAAAAGCCACTTAAAGCATATTCTGAGCAATAGCTGTGCCTATTTTGTTCACCACTGCGTACCTAAGACCTACCCTAGTACTCGGTATAGGGAAGACACTCAATATATGTCTTGAATGAATGAATAAAACACTGTATCTGTTCAACATACGAGTGTTCCAAGGTAAATTAACAACCAATACCAATACTTGGAGGATTTATAAGTCAAGAAACATCAGTGTCTGAACAGAAAGTTGAATACCCCAAAGTTCCCTATTTAACATCCCAGCAATAGAAACACATCACCATTGCACTAGTTTGGGTAAAATAAGAAGTAGATCATTCTCTTTAATCAGTAAAGCAACTAAGAACAGCTTTTGCAACAACTTCTAAAAACCTTACACTAGAGGAGTACTGCTCAACCTTTTTGTCTTCACAGTATACTTAGGAGAACAAGAATTTTTGTCTACATACAAGAATGAATTAAAAGCCTCAAAGCAACACCAAATAAATCAGAATCAATTACAACATAATCATTACTATGACTGAAAAATCTCACATGATTTTTAAAAGCTCATTCAGTTATCCAATCATGTCTTATAGCCGAGTACCCCTGGTCTACAAGAATTCTTTGTTGCTTTTAATTTACTCCATTATAAACCCATAAGACAAAGTTCTCATGTGTGCCACTAAACAAGCAATGTCTTTTCAATCCCATTTTACCTCTGACTAATAGAAAATTGTACTCCCCTCTCTATGTACCACAAAACCATCTCAGTTCAAGGTTATATCTGACAGATACCTTCAAGACAGTAAGTAAACTCAGTTACAGCAAATGGAAACATTATTCACTGGATGCACAAGTCAGCTGTTTCTATAATCATGCTATGTAACAATATACACCAAAAGTCAGCGGTTGATAATAAGAAGCATTCTTTTCCTGGTTCATAATAAGAAGCATTCTTTTCCTTGCTCGTGGGATGGCAGGGCAGCTGCAGTTTGGCTGATCTAGACTGGGTTCAGCTGAGCAGCTCTGCTTCATGCTCCGGGTCAGCGGGCCATGGTTCCAGGCTGTGAGGCGCAGATCTGCTCTGAGTGTCCTATTGGAGAGCCCAGGCAAGGGGCATGTTCTTCTTGTGGGGTAATCACCAGAAGGCAGAGGAGCAAGCTCAGCCACATATGGACATTTCAAGCATCTGCTCATGTCACATCTGACTACATTTCAATGGCCACAACAAGGCATACGGTCAATTCCAAAAATCAAGGCGAAGGGGATGGAGGCAGTATACTTTACCCAGTATGAAACCATGGCAAATATATGGATGTATAATTCTGCTCATGAGAAGCAAAGAATTCAGTCGATCACACGGAGCAAAACTGAGTGGCTCATACGAGTAATTGAGAATGCCTGCCCTAGGAGGCCAAACAGTAGTACAATAAGCAACATTATTCACCATACTTAGACTGCATAGGTGGGTACCTTTCCTGTTGGTTTCCCAAAACATCAAAATGACTCTCTGCCTGCTGCCATCTAAATTTTTTATTATTAGAATCTCATGTTAGTTAAACAACAAAGAATCAGTTCTGGAAGACTCTAATAAAACTTAGAGTATTCACTGGGAGGCGGAATAATAGAATGAGGACCCAGAACCAGGCACACCTAGGTTGGATTCCTGCATGTGTGACTATACTTACTAGCTGTGTGACTTTAAATAAATAGCTTAAAGCTCTGAATATTTGGGGGGTTTGTTTGCTAGATTGTTTTGGTTGTTGTCATTATGTCCATAAATTGGGACTAGTACTGATCTCAAGGAATGGTAGTGAGGATTAAATGAGCAAATGTTAGAAAAGCATCTGACTTTTCTAAGGATTGGTGTTCAATTTATGTTAGTTCCCTTCCTCCACTGGCAGTAGTGCCCACTCGTGAGATTGGCTGTTTATTTTCTTAATAGCAGAGGACAGGGGAGAGAGATGGGAACTACACATCCCAAATTTCCTTATTTCTCTAAGTATACTTATATCTATCATACGATGTGTCCTTATTTCTTATTTAGAAAAAAAATCCATCATTCTTAGATGGATGACCTGGCAGTTTTAGATGAGAAAGAAGATATTCATCACCCTCTGTCTTCAACCTCTTTCATTAATTCCCTCTCTCTAACTCTAACCCACACTTTTCTTAAATGTCCTTTACTCTGTAAACGTTTCCCTGACCTATTCTGCTCTCATCTGGGTCAGGTGCCCCTCCTACATGTTCATAATATGCTATAATTCTCCATCTTTACATTTATCGTGCCATGTTGCAATTGCACATTTATCTAGACCCCACTACTCTCTAAGCTCCTGTCTGTATGTCTTGTTAGTTGTGTTTTTGCAGCATACAGATACAAATCATCAATATACCATCAGGTAGATGCTGACGAGTATCTATTATTTTTGCCTGGCCAGCATCCAATCCTTCTCCTTGTGGTATCTCTTTAGTGATATTGTTTTTGTCCTTGGATTTATCCTTAACTCGAAATCTACCCATTGACTTTTTACTAAAACAAAACAACATATACCCTCTTTTGCTTACAACAGCTTAAGTTGGGTTTGGAACTTCCAACTGAAACAATTCTAACATATAAAGACACTAGTTACTGGCGATGGGGTATTATTGCCAGGTATGGACCTAAAATACAGAATGTGGTGAGTTAATGCAGAATGGACTCTTTCTCTTCTGTCTCCAGTGGGAGCCAAGAGTGAGTCCATTAATCTGAGGGCTAGGGGCAGGGGCAGGGCACTGGCCCTGTTGCTCTGAGAAGCTTGGAACAACAGAACCAGGGCACAGAGGCTTGAAGGGCATGGAAATACAGGAAGTATGAAATAGGGAGGACACTGGAAACAAACTTCCCAGCCTCATCACTTGGGGTGGGAATCGCCACGCCCTTCCCACAAAACACAGTCCCCTGATGATGATGGGAGAGGAGCGTTAAATAGTTCAACTTCAGAGAGAGGCTGCTATGTATTTTTAGGAGTGAATGGAAGTCATTAGCACCATGACATTCCTGTGAGGGCCTGGTCACGGCGCTGCCTGTGTGCCTTTGATGCCGGCCTGGTACAGCTGCTCCTGCATGTTTGCTCTGAAAGGAAGATCAGACACCTAATCCTCTCCCACAAGCCATTACACATTACAAATGTCTACGTCTCCCAAGCCTGCCTAGAACCTTCCAACCTGTCATTTTTTTTCCACTCACATCAGTGGGGATTTTCTTCTCTCTCCCTTGCATGTCCATGGTGTCATAAACTCTACATGATTAAGGGATTTCCAACAGCAGCGATGTATTGCATGAGTTAAGTAATTTGACAATCTAAACCTCATTTTACATTCCAAAAAATGGGGTGAGCACAAATAAAGTGAGTGGACCCTCTTGGATCCCCCCCCCCCCCATGGTTGTGGTTGCTAATGGCATTTCCAAGGAAACACGTGTGTGTAAGTGGCTGACACACATTGATTACAGCCAGAATTTGTGACAGAAACAGTATCTGACAGCTTGGACTTTGCACATATAAAACACAGTCTTGCCAAATATAATAATACATTCCTTTCCAATTGCTTTCTGTATATAGACAGAGGGGTGAACAAAACAGGGGCAGATTTAAGTCCGTGAAATCAAGAGCTACTGATTTCTGATCAAGGCCATATCCAGGAGTGCTAGGGTTTTCAAATTGCATTTTTTAACCTCTCTTCCCTCAAGTATGGGTTTGGCAAGAGTCTGCTGAAGACTCTCCAAGGGTTAATTATTTCTCACCACCAGCAGTATTTTGCTTGAGGGTTTGCTTCTTGATCTTTTCTCATTTTTTAATCAACTAAGTGTTTAGAGAAATATATTGGGTAAGGGTTTTAGTAAATTGTGATCGTTTTTTAACATAAATTGAGTTATGTGGGATTAGATATATTGTCTCAAAGCATTCCATGGTTTTGAAAAGTTTGGAGGTAGCTACCCCAAAGTATTTCTCAGTGCTATAACTTCTAGCTTCAGGGTGAACCCTATGAACTAGAACAAATTCAGCCTAAAATGGTGTGGCCTCTCTATTCACCTCATTGCTGGCTGTCTTTTAATCTCTTTACTTCTACATTCCTACTAGAAACACAAAAATCATACTAAATGAAACTCAAAATGTGTCCAAAATATGAACAATCAAGTATGTTCTCCTTTATTATAAGCCAAGTCTCATGATGGTCAGTGACAGAAATCCAAGTCAAATTAGGTTAGGAAAGCAGAATATATGAGCTCAGGTACTCAGGCTGGGCAGCCAAGATGGCACTGGAATATCTCTCTCTCTCTCTCTCTCTCTCTCTCTCTCTCTCTCTCTCTCTCTCTCAGCGCTCAGGCTGCCATAACAAAATACCACAGAGTGGTGGCTTACACAACAGACTTTTGTTTCCTCTCAGTTCTAGAGGCCAAAAGTCCCAGATCAGGGTGCCAGCATGAATGAGTCCTGATGAGAGTGCTCTTCCTGGCTTGCAGGCTGCCACAGACATATTCTCACTGTGAGCTCACCTGATCTTTGCTCAGTGTGTGTGTGTGGAGAGGGAAAGAAAGAGAAATCTCTCCCCCACCCTCTCTTCTTCTTATAAGGGCACAAATCCCATAATGAGGATCCCATCATTATGTCTTCATCTAAACCTAATCACCTCCCAAAGACCCCGACATCCAAATACTAACACATCGGGGACAAAGGCTTCAATATGTGACTTTTGGGGGGACACATTAAATACATAACTCTCTCTCTCTCTCAAACACACACACACACACACACACACACACACACACACACACACACTTCTGTCAATGTTTATCTTTCAGACTGATTTTCTCCTACTCTAGTTAGGCAAGAGACTTGACAGCTGAACCCTCCAAAGTTTCCTATTTCTATTCCTAGATTGAAAATGCTAGTTACTCTCACTGGTCCCACATTCAAAGAACCTGACAAAAAGCATCATTTGATCCATTTTCACTCTGATCTGCATCCCTGGAAAATAAACAGTGGCCAAGAAGTGGATCTGAAAGAGGATGGCACCATTCATTCAACAAAATGGTTTAGACAGGATTTTTCTGGACAAGGTGGCAGAATATGTAAACACTATGCTCACACCCTCTCAAGACCACATTAAAATTACAACTAAACTACAGAACAACCATCATTGAGAATAACCTGAAGTCTAGATGAACCAAAGCCCTACAACCAAGGACATAGAGAAGAAGACACTTGGAGGTTGGTAGGAGGAGCAGAGATGGAAAACAGGATGGTCCCACATCCATGTGTGGAGGTTAAAAGTCCAGAGAGCTATCACAGCTGCATAGGTCCCCCAGGAGGAGCAAGAGGTCCCAGCCCCAAACCACGCTCCCCAACCCTGGGGTTGCAGTGCCAGGGAGAGAAGTCCCCACAACTTCTGGCTGTGAAAACCAACAGAGATTGTGACTGAGTGAGACAGAGGGTGGCTACATCCCAGATGTTCCTTTTAAAGGGCCTGCACATGGACTTACTTGCTGATGGACTTACTCACTCTGAGCTGCAGCACTGGAACAGCAGCTCGAAAGGCATCAGAGACATACGGGGAGGGACTGAGCTGTCTGGCTTCCAGGCGAGCACTGGAGGGAAAGCTATCTCCCAGACACAATTGCTGATAGAAGACATTTTTCCTTTGTTGAGCCCTCCCCCTACCCAGCTTGCATATGCAGGTGGGTGCCATATCTGAGTCTCCATCAACCTAGCTAACAATGTTTGCTGATTCTCTGAGACCCCACTCCACCCAAATTGTAGGCCAACCCAGGAACTTCCAGTGGCTTTTCCAAAGAAATGGCCTGTTTTGGTTCATGCTGGGGACTTTTCTAAACTCTCTCAAAGGTTCACAAACCTCAAACAGGCAGCATCTGGCCTCGGCATGCCCCATACCTCTTGCTGAGCAGCCTCAAGCCCAGCAGTAGTGGCAGCCAACCTCAGTTCACAGTTTGGCCTCTTGAGGCACCTCCAAGTCCAGTATGGGTGTTGGCCTACCTGTGGATTGCTTTGTGGCTCATACCAGGTGGCCCTGAGCAGGACACAGGCTGCGGCTGAACTTGCCCTGCAGCAGGACCCTCCCAGGAGGCCCCAGAGCCAGTATGCCCAGCTGCTGACTTTGCAACAAGCCGGAGCACCTCCTGGCCACCTCCACAGATGCCACAACAAAAAGGCAGACTGGGAAGGCACTAGAGCTCTGCTAAACCGAATCCTGCTCTGCAGGGTCAGCTGCTGCACCACAACTCCTCCACTTTAGTCACAGCCACTCTTCACAACCATCAGCATGAGGGTCAATCCCTCCCATTGATGTGCAAATAGTAACCAAGGCTCAACTACAACTGGAGGGCACACACAATCCACACAAGGGACACACTTGGAGTCCATGGCTCAAGTGACCAGTAAGATGGCACAACTGGACCCCACAGGATACCTACTATGTAAGACCACTCTACTAAGACCAGGAGACATAGCAGCCCTACCTAATGCATAGAAACAAATACAGGAAAACAGCCAAAATGAAGAAACAAAGAAATATGTCCTGAAGCAAAGAACAGAACAAAGCTCTAGAAAAAGAATTAAACAAAGTGGAAACAAACAATTTACCAGACACAGAGTTCAGAACACTTGTTATAAAGATGCTCAATGATCTCACGGTGAACTTCAACCAAGAGATAGAAAACATCAAAAAAGAACCAGTCAAAAATAAAGACTGCAATAACTGAAATAAAGAATGCACTAGAAGGAATCACCAGCATGCTAAATGAAGCAGAGGATCAAATCAGTGAATTAGAAAATAAGTTAGCAAAAACACCCAATCAGAACAGCAAAAAGAAAAAAGAACCAGTTTAAGGGGCCTCTGAGACAACACCAAGCATACCAACATTTGCATCATTGGGGTAACAGAAAGAGAATTGAGAGAGTAAGGAATTTAAAAGCTATTTGAAGAAATAATGATGGAAAACTTCCCTAACCTAGCAAAGGAAATAGACATGCAAGCCCAGGACAGGCAAAGAGTCCCGAACAAGATGAAACCAAACAGGTCTATATCAGGACACAACGAAATTAAAATGGCAAAGTTTAAAGATAAAGAGAGAATCTTACAAGCAGCAAGAGAAAGGCAGTTAGTTACTAACAAGGGAGCTCTCATAAGACTGCCAGCTGATTTCTCAAGAGAAACTTTGCAGACCAGAAGGGATTGGCACAAAATATTCAAAGTGATAAAAAGCGAGGATATACAACTAAGATTACTCTACCCAGCAAAGCTCTCATTTAGAATGAAAGGACAGAAAATTAGCTTCCCAGACAAGAAAGAGCTAAGGGAGTTTGTCAACACCAAACCAATATTATAAGGAATGTTAGAGGGACTTCTTAAGATGAAAAAAGAGAAGAGATAAAAAATATTAACAATAAAATGGCAATAACTACATATGTATCAACAATTATTTTTTAATGGAAATGGATTAAATGCTCCAATTAAAAGACATAGTGTGGCTGAATGAATAAGAAAACAAGACCTTTACATATACCGCCTACAAGAGACTCTCTTCAGATCAAAAGACACACAGACTGAAAGTAAAAGGATGGAAAAAAATATTTCATGAAAACGGAAATGAAACTAAACAAAAAAAAGCATAAGTATAGCAATACTTATACCAGACAAAATAGACTTTAAAACAAAGCCTACAACAAGAGACAAAGAAGGTCCCAGTAATTCCATTTCTGGTATTTATCTGAAGAAACTCAAAGTGATAATTCAAAAAGACATGTGCATTTATATGTTCATTGCAGCATTATTTATTAGCCTAGATATGGAAGCAACCTAAGTGTTTACCAGTAGATGAATGATAAAGAAGTGGTACATATATACAATGGTATATTACTCAGCCAGAAAAAATGAAATCTTTCCATCTACAAGGTCTTGATGGACCTATAGGGCATTATAGTAAGTGAAATAAGTCAGAGAAAGACAAATACCATATGATTTCACTTGTATGTGGAATCTAAAGATCAAAATAAATAAACAAACAAAACAGAAATAAACTAATAGATACACAGAACATTTCTATGGTTGCCAGATGGGAGGGAGGTTGGGGTGCAGGGTAAAAAATGTGAAGGGATTAAGAAGTACAAATTGGTAATTACAAAATAGTCATGGGAATGTAAAGCATAACATAAGGAGTATAGTCAATAATATTGTAATAACTACATAGGACGTCAAATGAGTACTAGATTTATTGGGGTGATCACTTCATAAATTATATAAATGTCTAATCACCATAGTGTGCACTGGAAACTATAATAATATAATATTGTATGTCAACTGTAATTGAAAAATAAAAATAAAAATAGGGCCTAGACAGGAAGGAACGTCCATAAGAGTCCATATATGCAGGTTTATAACTGATGTTTATAAAGACTTGTTAGATCAGCTTGGTGATCAATGTTAAGAAAAAATAGCAGAAAAGTAAATATATCTGTGGTATAATAACTATGTTATAAAAATGTAAACTTGGTATATACTTGATTAAAGTGGAAATTTCTCCACCTTATTCACTGTCTTATTTGATCATAGGCCTGGCACATCACAGATGCTCAATTAATAATTGTTAAATAAATGAATGCAATAAAGTAGACAGGAACAAGACAGAACTACGTACACCAGATACTAAAGGTAATGACCTCTCAATGTGAGATTACAGAAATGCTAAATTTTTTCCTTAATATATTTTACTGAATTTCAAAATACTCTACAGTAAGCCTATGGTAATTTTAAAATCAGAAAAGCAATGTTACTTTTAAAGAAGCCTTATGAGAAAACGAGTATTGTATGTTTTGATGGAAAGAAAAGAAAAATTGGAATGTTGTCAGATTCTCTTGACAACAATCAGTGGTTTTCCCTGAGAGCCCCTGGGGATGGTAAAATGCAGAGTCTGTCTCCTCCAGCCTAAATCATATTATCTGAGGTGGGGGACGGGGTGTAGGATCTTCTGGGAAGAAAGCTTATTCAAAGCTGTTCTCCCCTGACACTAACAGAGGCAGGACTCTGCTCCCAGGCCCACTATGGTGGAACTACCTCGTTAATTTAGCATCCAGGGTTATTTTTGTCTCCTCCAGTGGCAGCTGCAAAGAAGCAAAAAACTGAAAAGCATTGAGGCCTAACTGATGTGAAGCTGCTGGCCTAACCATTGTGAAAAGAAGTCAGCTTGTTCTCCCCCAAAGAATTGTGAGCTTGAAGAAATCTTGGTGATCGCCTAGTCCACCCTTCATTTTACTGGGAAGAAAACTGAAGGGCAGAGTGGTGAATTGACTTTTCAAACATTACTTAAGCCATCGGAACCTTAGATTTCTCATCCCGCCAAAACACTAGTAAGACTGGCCTTAGTATATCCAACTTAATGTTCATTCATCTCATCATCCTAAAGAGACACAAATCCAAATGCCTGGAAGGATAATGTCAATCCTGTGTGGAGAGAGCAAAGGGAAACAGGTATTCCTCTGGCAGAGAACACAGAGTTCCTAAAAATCTTTTTTGCTTCTCTCTCCTTGAAGCCCTGTGCGTTTGTTGCAGTTCATCTGTCCACCTCAAAATCCCCAGCTCATTTCTGGCCAGCTTTTCCTCTCTACACAGAGCTATTTTGCCCCAGGTATCTGCATCCTTTATTGTGCAACTCAGTGTGGCTCCTTCCAATTTTCCCTCCACTTCTCACCCCATTAGCTAAACAAAGGGCCAGTTGCTGACCAAGCAATCAAAACAAAACAAAAACAAAAAGGATTTTAAATATGTACAATTTATGGGTTTTGCTTTTATCCCTCACTCATGTAATAGGTGGTAATAGATACCTACTGCACAGAGTTGTCTGAAAAATTAACAAGGTAGCCAAAGTGAAGCACTTACCACATTGTGGAGGCTTGATAATGGCATTTGCTTCCCTCTTCTCTATACATAAGAGGTTGGGCCAGTACACCCAACTATTGGAAAAGTAAGTGACTGCTGGAAGCCCTAAAGGTGCTTCTATTTCCCTTAGGGAGTGGTCGTAGGCAGAACTGCAATTTCATTTTAGCATTCTTACATTCAAATACATCACCACTCCATCTCTACCCATTTATTTTCTCCCTGATCCCTCCCCATCTTCCTAATCCTTTGTCCTATTTTCTTGACAGCTCTGTAGGATGGCTGGCAAATAGGACAGATGAGGTGCTCATGGAGTACAACCTCAATGCTCAACCCCTGACACACACGCAACTTCCCTGTTAAACTCTCATGGACCCATATACTTCTTCATGGTGCTCACAATTGTAATCCACTGTTTGTATAATTACTTGTATCTTCTGATAGGGTGTAAACTCCAGGAAGACAAGAACCGTAGTGTCTTATTATTTGCTATATCCCATAATTATGTCCTATGTTTATGTGCTATCATAGTATCTGGTACAGGGAGGGAAGGAAGGAGGGCGGGAGGGAGGGAGGGAAGGAGGGAGGGAGGGAGGGAGGGAGGGAGGGAGGGAAGGAGGGAGGGAGGGAGGGAAGGAGGGAGGGAGGGAGGGAGGGAGAGAGGGAGAGAGGGAGGGAGGAAGGGAAGGAGGGAAAAAGGAAAAAAGAAGGAAGGAAATCTCACAAAGAAACCATTCCACCCAAAGAAATTCAAACTCACTTTGCTTTATACGCTGCTTCTGACCTGCTAAGACACTTCTTAGACACAAAAGGGCCATTAATACCAGCCCACTACATCTACGCCACCTCCTTACCTGTTATCCACCCACTGCTTCCACCATTTTTTTCTGGTAGTGCATAGCTATCTTTACAGATGTATGTGTGTCAGAGGCAGAGGGACATTATGTGAATTTAGGATCAGTTCAAGGCATCCTGTATTTGACTCCTTTGGCTGCTCTGCCAAGTTGCTTAGCCATCTTCTCTCACAGCTCTGCATTTCTCTACGACCACTTCCTTTCAGAGTCCTTACCCGCCTCCCACCCTCAAGACTGCCATCTTTTTTATGTGGAATTCAGCTCTCCTCAATCTCTGGGGTCTAAACTCTTGTGGGGAAGAATAGAGAGGTAACACATCCAAAAGTATGCCAAAGCTTTGAAAAGACATCTTTTGAGGGTTTAATGTAGTCATTTGCCAGGAGTTGTCCTCCCAGCACCTCTGAGGAGGCCAACACAGTGTCTGTTTCCAATCTCAGTGACGATTATCTGTCTCTTCTTCCTTTGCTCAGCCAGTCCTTACTCTTCCTTTAATGATACTTATTATGTGAATATATTTTTCTCTCATGAGAGTCAGAATTTTTTCCTTTTACATATACAGAAATATGGTTTCACATAAATGCATAGATGTGAGCACACTAGAGTTGCTTCTAGTACAGTGTTTTAAATTTGTCTTTCCCTATTTTGCTTGGTTTTCTCTCTCCCTCCTTCCCTCATTGTTATTCGTGTTAACTACCTAGGATATTTATCTTTCAACACTTCTCTTCATGCTGATATAGTTATACATAAACATCTGTATACATATAAACATGTGGCAGTGAATGCCTTTGTTTTATAAGGGTGAGGTCATATTTTCTGTATCTTGCTTTTCTCATGTAACAATAACTCATGGAAATCCTTTTCAATCACCTAGTAGGGGTATAATTCATTCCATAATGTATTTACCATATTCCATAATGTATTTACATATTCCATATGTAATGTAAATACATATTGCATAATGTATTTACCATTCCCCTATTGATAGGCATTCATTTTCTTCTTCCACTTTTTGCCCAGTTAACGCTGTAATAAACATCTTTAAACATATAGTCTTAAGTTCTGGTACTTTTCCTTTGAACAATTTCTCAGAAGTAAGATTGGCTAGGTCAAGAGATATATGTATTTTTAATTTTAATAGCTATTTCTAGTTTATTTTCCAAAAGACTGTAACTATTAACATTTCTGTCAGCAGAGTATGAGAATGTTCTTTTCCCTGCGTGCTCACCAGCACCGAATATCACTCTTAAAGTTCTGGCTTTCTGGTAAGTAGAAAGCTATCTCCTTGTTATTTTAACTTGCATTTCCTGGCCTCTACTGAGTTTGAGCATCTTCATTTTTTCATGAATTGCCTCTTAATGAATGTCCTTTGCCCACTTTTCCATTGAGTGTTTATCTTCTTGTCAATCTATAAAAGTTCTTTTTTTATTAATCCTCTGTTCATCAACTACATTATACCTTCCAAACTGATTTTTATTTAGACTTTTTTCCCACACAAAATCCTTTATATAGATATAGATGTAGATATAGATATAGATATAGATATAGATATATAGATATAGATATAGATATAGGCCTATAAGCATCTCTTTCTTGCAGGTACTTTTTAAATTGCTTTATTTACATTTAAAGTTTTAAATCTATATAGTATTAAGAAAAATTATCCAGAACTTGGAAATACAGCAAATGAATGACTGTATGTCCTTTCATTGTCATTTTACAGCATTGTCTTACTTGCCTATTAAAGGATTATTTTATTCTCTTGGTTTTAGAGATAAGGAGATGCATCATTTCTTTAATTATTAAATGTATTTGGGTAACATTGGTTAATAACACTATATAAATTTCAGGTGTACAACTTTATAATAACTCATCTGTATACTCAATTTTGTGCTCACCATCTGAAGTCTTAGCCTCTTTCCATCACCATGTATTTGACCCCCTTTACACTTTTCATCCCCCTACTCCCTGCCCCTCTGGTAACCACCACTCTGTCATCTGTATCTATGAGTCTGGTTGTTTGTTTGTTTGTTTTCACTTGTTGCTTTTTTTTTATATCCCAGAAATGAGCAAAATCATATGGTTGTTATCCTTTTCAATCTGACTTATCTCATTTAGCATAATACTCAAAATATCCATCCACGTTGTCCCAAATGGCAGGTATATTATTTTTTATTTGCTATTCACTATTGATTAGAACCCAACGTCTATGATTTTTCACGTCAATTTATAAGTTTTTCTCCAAAAGTGACACAAATTATTTATTTCTGTCCAATAGAGAAACCAAGTCAGTTTTATTTCCTTGTAGGTCTTAAATTAGTTTTGTCTCTAACTTAGTAAGCTTGTTCCAGCCTACCTTTCCCAACTAATTGTATAAATCTCTGTTCACCGAATGCAGTTTGAACCGATTTGACCATCCTGCTGGTTCCCTCATTAATGAGTTAAATAAATCTTTGACTTGTGTTCAGCTCACATTCATGAAAATCATGTTTTTAACTTTTAAAAAATTATACTTTGACACTGAATCTTTTAATATACAATGTGAGAGAGGTTTAAACTTACTTTCTTCCACATGTATGGTCAGTTGTATCAGTTTTGTTCATTAAATAATCTATCCTTTCCCCCTTCTACATAGCAATACTTAATTTTTGCCATGCCTAGAAAAAAACTTAGTATATAGTAGGCGTGCAATAAGTATATTTTTGGTGAATATTTTCATATATATACTGGGTTCTACTTCTTGATTCTCTATTTAGCTCTTTTGAGCTATTGGTCTATTCTTTTGCCAATGTTATCGATTTGTTTACTTTGCCATTATAGCATGACCTGATGCTTAAGAAGACAGCTACTTTTATTTAGTTTTCTTCTTCAAAATTTTTCCTCTATTCCTAAATATTTATCTTTCCATGTAAACTGTAAGAACATGTTATCCAACTCTAAAAAGAAAAACCCTTTAGGAATTTTACTGAAAATTGTAGAGTTAGCTGTTAATTGTGAAAAAATTGATATTTTGTTATTTTAAGCCCTTCTAGCCTAGAACATGGTGTATCTTCTTCCCATTTGTTCAGTTCTTGCTTTATGTCTTTCAATAAAAATTTTATAGTTTTCTTTATATAGTTTTCTTTCTTGTATCTTGGCAACTTTATTGCTAAGCATATTTTAAATAGTGCTGCTAGATCAAACATGGGACATTTTCTCCCATTTCCATTTTTAGGTATTTTTTGCTATAACAGAGACTGTTAATTTTTACATGTTTATCTCGTATACAAACGCCTTATGAAATTCTCATAATTTTTAATAGCTTACTTATTTCACATTGGTTTGACCTTTCTCTGGCTCCAAAGTGCTTTCAGAGTAAAAACTCAGAGCCCACATGATTTATTTTTTTTTATCCACAAGCACTTACTGACAATCTTCAACACACTCCATATTTTTTTCTTAGTGCTCTAAAACTTGCTGTAAACATGCTTATTTTTGTCTTTGTTTAAGATCAACTCAAGAGAAAAGGAAGAGCCCTACAGGAAGGTCATCCATGAAAACACACTAGATCTAGAAAAATAAAATCCAAAGGGACATGAAGCAGTGGAAAAAATATAATTGAAATCACAGTTAAGGGAAAGTGCTGCACATCAGGCCTAAGGGATGATGTGGAATTGAAAAAGATTAGTGACTAAGTGAGGAGTCAGAGGGAACATTTACAATCATGCTCCCTGACATACACGTATGTTGTCAGTTTGGCTCAAATAAACTCTTATAAAAATTGTCTACAGGTTTGGATATTTCTTATTGTGGACAAAAAGGGGGCCACATACTAAACCTGACAAGCTCCGGGGAGGCCGGAATGACAAGCCCTATAAACTCAAAGACTGGAAGTAACCACATAGGGTGGTCTGAACATAAAAATTCCTAACTAAAAGCGGGTCATGGAGGGTAGTAATGTCCTATGTTTGTAGCTTCCCTGACAAAGGTCAATCTTTACCTTGAGTGAGCCTGTCTATTGTCTTTTTGTATCTAATATAACATACCTTTGAAATGTCAGAGTAATCTTTTCCAGGCCCCTCAGGACACAAAAACACACTAGAGCAGGAGACCACAGAACCCCTCATTGTTATCTTGTTTCCTGCACCCCATCTTTATGTGCTGTAAGTGTTAATTATTAACTATCCTGTACCCATCAATGTAAAAAAAAAGCATATGTCTCTCTATTTGGCTTTTTATCCAATGCCAGAGATTTCCCTGCTTTTGCTTCCTCCCACTTCCTTAATTTACCACCAACAAATTTCATGTTACCCTCTTTACGTCTCCTCCTTTCATTCTGATGTTTAAAATAAGCTGCATAACTTCCATTCTTTGGAGCACTTTCTCAATCCATTGAGATTTTGCTTCCTGGTAATTGTTGTCAGTTTGGCTCAAATAAACTCATAAAAATTCTCTACAGGTTTGGACATTTCTTACATTGACACTTACATCACTTACATCGATATTTATCTGGCATATTCAGCAGGATTCAGAAGAAGCCCACCCGGGACCATCCTGCGGACCCAGACCTGGTGCTAGGTACAAGCAAAGGCCCATTGTGCCCCACCAGCTCCCCGCTTCCCACCTGGTGAACGTGGGTGAGTTTCACTCAGAATTGTGGACCTCCTCCTTGCTTTAAGTAGGAGGTCATGACTTTATCTGAGCTGTTCTTAGAAAATCCTCAAGGTGGATAAGGGTTGAGATTTAAAAGAAAAAAAAAGTGTTGCTGCTTTTAATTTCAGTGTTTAATTGGATTGCTTACTGAGAGTCTGAACAAAATCTTTGCTAGTTAAATGAGAGACTGAACTCTATTTAGCTCAAAAAGAGAAAGGACACTTGCTTTCCCAACCTGAATAGCCAATGGGTGATATTTGTTTCAGATCCCCAAATCTGGAGTGGTGGAGATGGGCGCCCTCATGAGACATCCAATGCGGTAACACAGCTGATCCCAGAGGAGGCAGCGGGGACCCCATGGAGAAGGGCAGGGCACCCTGGAATGGGTTCACCAAGAGAGAGGAGCCCAAAAGAGAGGGGTCGGCGCCTTAGAAAGTGTTGCGGTTCTGGGGATGTCTGGTACGCTCTCACGGGTGCTTGCTTGGGTATTCTTAGGTGCCTAAGAATCTTTGTGGGCTTGCCTGAGGAAAAATTTACTCTAGGGCATAAATTAGTCCCTTAGGGACGTCCACTACATTTGGCTCATCTGGAGACATGCATGTAAGGGCTGGTGTTCCCCAGAAGTTTGTTCAGACTCTACAGATCTCAAAATTAACATGGGGAATCATATCTCCAGGACAACAATGCCCACCACAGTCAGCCTCCCATTAATACTAAGATGGCCAAGATCAGGATCTTTTGATACTTCTAAATTAGTCTTTTGTGCACACAATTAGAAAAGGCGGGTTCTAAAATTAGGCAGAATTAATAGAAAACATATATAATTTATCTCTCAAAGTTTCAAGAGGAGGATTCAGATACATTGTCAATCTATGATGTTGTTTAAGTGTCAACCCAAGTCTTTGAGATATCAAAAATGAATCCTTACTTGAAAAGGGGGAAGGTCATTTAGAACTTGACTTGTCAAGGACAGATATAAATTGTAAATGCCTCCAAAACAAAATTTGGATCCAACTGTTCTCTGTGTCTGTTTGTGCATGTCTATATATGTATGCTGTAAAAGTGAGGTAATTTTCCACCTCCAGATGGTATTGTAAAATTAATTTAAAGATAAGTGCTTATAAAAATTGGGTATTCTAAAATTCTCAGAAATATAGAAACTAACTCAACTGCTTCTTAAGTCCATATGATCTAAGATTATCCCTTAGTAAATAAAAGCTAGCTTAAGTTTGTTGGTTTAAGTAAAACAGATATGTCTTTATTTTGCCTGGGTTTTACAAAAATAAGTCTATATTAATAATTGATGTTTATGTCTATGAAACATGTTTCTAGAGGTTATAAAATGTCCAAGCTAAAGAATGCTAATTGATTACATCTTAGCTTTCATTAGACATTGAAGTCTTAAGGGTTAAAAGTCTCAATACATGTGTGAAAACTTCTAGGGTATATTGTATGGGTAAACAATGGTTGTAAATTAAACAAATAGTCTGGGCTATGGGAAACCCAACACAGCTGCTTGGTTCTTCCCTGCTCCCTGGCTCCCCTGGCTTTTTTGGGTTTTGCATTCCTTCATGCATCACAGAGCATTTAAGCTGGACTTAGATGAAGGAACTTATGAGCTGACATTATTGAAGGGAAACATGTTACACTCTTGCCAAGGTTTGATAGAGTCATTTCAAGAAAATGCCAAGTTGACAACTGTTTCCTTTCACAGCAAGCTCCCAGGAGACAAAGACTTTCAAGATCATTAACTGCCACCTGGAGATTTTGTTTCCTGAAAAGGGCATCAAATAAAAGACTCTCTCCAACCTCATGGGAGGGGAGCATATCAGGGGCCTAGCCATGAATGGACGTCTACCCCTGTCTACAGACATCACAGACTCTTCAAGGATGAGAAGCCACCAACATCAGAGGCAGACAGCAATCCCAAGACATCGACAAGGCCTGTATACCTAGGGATTGATATTAAACTCAGAGTCCATTTTGTTTGATTGTTTTTGCCTATTGGTAGTGATATGAGTCATAATAATAGTTGTATTTGTTCTTTGTGTTTTTCCATGTAGTCCAACTGTTTATGATTACTGAACATATCATGTATAAGATAACTGTTAATACTCTTTTCATGGCTTATGTAAACATTATACTAGATGCCAAATACAGTAAAATGAGACAGAAGGCAAAACTGATTGTTCATAGGATAGAAAGGATCCAGTGTTTTTTCACAATGAAGGCCATAAGACCTGATTGCCTTCCATTTACCTGCTCTACTCTTTTCAGGAAAAATTCAGCCTCAATTCGGATCCCATGGTGACAGTATTGCCCCATCTCCAATGGTCAAAAAGATGATATCAATACCTAGACTTCCTAGGAATGAGCCTTCCTAGTGCTGTGAGACCACACCATCCTACCCAAAGGCTGGTCATCAGTACATCCTTTGGATTGATTTATAACCAAAAGGGAGAATTGTGGGGGAAAAAACAGGGGATTTTATGGAAAGTAACCTCACAGGGTGATCTGATCATAAATTCCTAACTGGGCAGTTCATGGTGGATAGTCATATCCCAAGCCTATAATTTCTTTACTGAAAGGTTTTAAGCCAGCCCTGACCATTGTTTTTTGCATCTATGTTAACACACTTTTGAAATACCACAAGTAATACCCCTCCAAGGGGCGTATTAACCCTCAAGAGATCTTATAATCCTGTTAACTATCCTGCAATCCAATCACTGCCTTGCTTTCTCCAGTCTTCCTTAAATTGCCTCCTTAATCTCAAAGGCATAAAAGAAACTGCAAAACAGTTATTCTCTGGAGCACTTGAGACCTTGCTCCCCATCAGATGTCATCAGTTTAGCTCAAATAAACTGTTATACAAAAGCTTTAAAAAAAGAAAAAGTAAGAAGACGGGGGTCTAGGAGTAGATTAGGATGGGGAACAAGAAAGAGCTCAGTTTTTTTCAAAACTAAGCCGTGATCCTTTCAAGGATGTCCCAGGCCTAAGTGTATCTGGTGCGTGTTAGAAACCCATGCAAAACTTGGGATCCAAGTACTCTCTGAAGCACTGCGCACATTTTAAAAAAGGAAAGTGGCCTGATGTTGACACTTTCAGAAGACCATACTCAAATTCGTAAATGCCTTTTTTCAGTACTCTTTGCTTAATCTAGACACCTCCTTTGTAATGTTCCTGGTTATTAATCCTGTATTTTTTTTTCTGGTAGTTCTTTTTCCCTCTGGCTTTTAAAATAAAGTGAAAAGGGAAATGTGGTTATCATCTTTTTTATGAAAAATATACCAGTACTTGGTTTTATGCAATTTAATCACAGCATTTTATAGTCTATAAAATCACTTTCTGAATTCAAAATAAATTTGTTTTACATAGGAAAAGGATCCACCAAGAACACATATGCTTTTCAAATCCATTTGTTCTTCATATTAGCAACGTCTTTCCAGTTAGTCTGTACTTGTTTTAAATGTCATGAGTGACAGGCATTTACCTTAGAAGAAAGACCTTCATTTGCCATCATCTGAGTCAATATTGTTACAAGGGACATTTGATCAGACTAATGAATCACCAGACTCCTTCAGTTTGGATAACTAGAAGACTGGTGATATATGCTGCTATCATTTTTCATGCAGCCAATAAAAGAAATTCTGCAGACAGAACAGCTGTATTCTCTTTATACTTTAAAAAAGAACACACAAAAGGAACAACGGTCACTGCTTTCTAGGCTTAACCCTGTGGTTATCTGACTTTACTTCCCACTGCCTCCCACCATGTGCTCCAAAAGAAAGCCATGCTTCGTGGTGGTGTCGCAGGCACAGGCATGACCCCCAAGGCCAGGGCTCTGTGATACTGCTCTGCACTTCCTGCATGCTTCTCTTACCCTTTATTTGTCAACCCAGCTGCTGGGACAGAGTGTTTTCTGCTCTGGTCGCCACATGCCTGGGTGGCTCCACAGGTGAGTGACTTTCACATTTTTCTGAGAGGGATCCACAAAAGAAATCTTTTTTTTACCTTACAATCCAGGACAGAAACAGACACAAAATAACTAAAACAAAAATGATAAGAAACAATATATACCTTGACGACCTGTGATGTATTCTGATCTTTTCTGTTTTATCCCATTTTTATTTTTTTAAATGCTGGCCAAGACCCACCAAATCAAAATTTCAGAATCCAATCATGGGTCACAGACTCATTTTAAAGAAAACTGCCTTCATCTGTGTATGAGGAGAACACAGCCACAGCTCCCACACATTTCCAAAGAGAATAGGAGAGTGATAGCCCAACCTGAAGAATCATTGAATTATAGTAACACCCGGCTTAGAGCTACCTTCCTCTCAAAATCTAAAGTCCCAGGTGGGAAAGTCATTCATTCATTATTTCATTCATCATGTAGTCATTGAAAAATATATATTAATTGAGTACCTACTGTAACCCAGAAAATAGAAGCTAACAGGTCACTATCACATGATATACCGTATTCCATTCTCTTTATAGTAAGGCCCAGAGGTATCCCTGAACCGTATCACAGACCAGGAACTATTACTATTCTAGATGGTGGAAATGTAGTAGTGAACAAGAAATATTCCCTGCTGTGTTGTTTTTGCAGGAGGATGATGTGTTCCATAAAACCATTCATATTTTCTTAGCCCAATAATTCTTCACTGGGGTTTGATTTTGTCTCCTGGGGGACATTTGGCAGTATCTGGAGACAATTTTGATTGGCATGACTCGGGGTTGTAACTGGCATCTAATGGGTAGAGGCTTGGGATGCTGCTAAACATCCTCCAATGCACAGAACCCCCCACCCACACACAACAAAAAAATTATTCAGCCCAAAATTTCAATAGTGCTGAGGTTGAGAAAAATCTGTTTAGCCTTTTTCTTTATGACCAGTGCATATACTTGACAGGAGAAACAAATTCTGAGATGTCCTAAATTCAATTACAGCAGGCTGGAGGGTGGCAGGAATAGAGAAGAGAAGTTAATCTGTTAGCAGCTGTGGGCCAAAGCCAACAAAAGACTGCCTACATTCCTGAATGTATGTTGAAACTTCGAATCAACTTCCAGGCAGCTATTTCAGCAATTATCTTAAAAGAATAACCAACCATCAGACACCACCGCATCCTTCTTACACATGAACTTTCCGGGCTGTTACCGACAGCCAATCCAGAAGCAACAAATGTTTCTTCCTTAAGGAATTCATCTATGCCAGAACTTTCCCCACTCTACCTTCTCCCACCTCCCTTATCTATAGCCAATGTAAATTCTTTCAAAACAACTTACACATACATCCTTCTTCGCCAAAATTGTATAAAAGAACCCTGTCAACCTCAGGACAGTGGACATGTCATTCTTCTCCATTCATCCCTGCTGCTGGTGGTTTAGAGTGCATGCTCCAGGACCTGGTCCTTTCTCTAGCTAGGATATGGCTCAATAAACCCTTATCTTTCAGGATAACTCTGGGTCTTGAAGGTTTTTGTATAACAGTTCATGAGATCGTGAGATGAGATTCACGCAGGTCAGTGGCTATGAATAGCATTTTCTCCATTGTGATGTTAAGTAGCTTAGTACAGGTTATACACCAATCAAAAATTTTGAAGTGGTGGGAGGTGATGAGGAGTAAAGTGAAAATTAACTAAGCACTGCCTGTATGCAGAGAACTGTGCCTGGTGGCGAGTGTGTCCGTGTGTGCAGGTGTAGGCTAGGGGATACACAAAGCAAGGCCAGATAGGCCAGGCATATCTCTTATTCCGACCCTCTTAAATCCTTACAATCAAATTCACAATCTTATTTTATTAACCAAAAGATTTTACTAGTACTGTATGGTGGAAATCTAATTACATTCACATTTTTCATGAAGCAACTGAATTACTAAATAAGCACATTAAACTTTAAAAACAAATCAAAGAAAATGAGTTCATGCAGACTTAAAGTAACATTTCAAGCCAATAAAAGCAAGACACCCATGTTTATAATGCCCCACAGCTTTAGGAGGGTAAAAATTACCATAAGTAATAATAAACAGCAGTAAGTCTAGACCACAACTATGTAAATAGCTAAACTTCAGTTTTCTCAAGTAATTCAGATTCTGGGGGGAAAATATAGAAATCCAATTGCTTAGAACTGCTGAACCGTCCACAGGAAAAGAATGCTTTCTTCAAGAGTTTCATGTAAAAATCTACTGGGAATAACTCTCCTGGTCAATGTTTCTAGGAAATTATATTTTCATTTTCATTCTTAATATTGTGAGTTCTGTTTTTTGGGTATTGCATTTTCTCTTTGTTTTTTAAGCCTTTGGTTCTAAGGAGTATTCTGGTTCTTTTAAAAACAGGGAGTTCAAGAATTGGATGTGAGTTTAGAGAAGATGTTCTCAAAAGTACCCTTTCAACCCTCAGAGTCTACAATTTTTTTAATAAAGGGAAATTTTGACAGCTCTCTTTTCCCTGCATTTCTTCCTATCTGAGCAACATCTGCTGTACCCCTGAAAAATGACCCAAATGCCTATAACCTTGTTTCATATATCAAACTCTCCCATTATTCCCACCTTTTGGAAAGGCATGCGTTATAGTAAACCCTGAGTACATTACTTAGCACCAGAAATACATAATGCATTATTTTGAATACGAAGCCTGTTCATAGCATTGTTTCTCTGAAGACAAGTTCTGAGTTTAGTGACAATTATTATTCCTCATCTAGCTTTAGGGTCTCTGACAAAAGAGCACAGAGCAAGAAGCAATTACAAAGAGCAGGCAGAATGTCAGCAAACAGGCAAAATGTGGCACCTTGCAGCATCACCAAGGAGAAGGATTAAGAAAAATCATCCAAAGTAATTATCGCAAAGACCAGTGGGAACACGGCAAATCTTCTGCAAGTTCTCAAGCTGCAGCCTAATGTCACTGAACCCTGGAGGACTATAGGAATGTTTGCCTGAATGATTTGATAGAATAAAGAACACAGTTCAGAAAATCAGGAATTAAACGTGCACCTGTAAATTTGCTCTCCCTGCAGTGCTGTTTCACTCACTTCCTTTCCACTTTGCAAGTCCTTTCCCATCGCCTTTCCCCTCCCATCCCCTCCCCCCTTTTCCTCCCTTCTGCCTCTTCCTCTCCCTTCAGATACTTACATGTGTATGTACACAAAAATCTTTTTCAAAACTTTTAAATAAAGAGCTTTTTAGGATTTTTATCATCTTTCTGTTTAACCCAATTCCCATTTCTCACTAAAACATTCCGTTTTGATGTGTATCTGAATAAGCTTCCTAATGAATAAACTTTAGGATTACATTTTTTATTCAACTAGATATATAGTAGATAGATCTTATTTGTCATCTAATTTTTACGACAAATTTTAAAGTTAGCCAAACTACATAGCATTGCTGTCATTTGATTTGTATTAGTTTCTCTAAACTATTGACTTATGAGCATCAGATAATTTCCTAGCAACCAAAACTAAAGTCTAGAGTCTGGGGTAGCTGTTTAACTTGAAAGTTGGTGTTACTTTCACATCCATTAAGATTCTGATGAGATTTTCAATTTAAAGGCATTTGACAAATTTATGGAAATTCCTTTTCTTAAGAGTTTGGCATTAAAGGAGAGATTATGAAGGAAAAGTGTTAAAAGTGGGTGAAGCTTCATATACAGTTTAGGCTGCTAAACATATTCCCATTTTAAATCTAGGACTCATTTTCAAGTTTGTGTTCTGAAACTAATGCCATTCTGGACATTCCTTTGAGCACAACAGAATGTCTGTGTTCAAGAGAGTTCTAAAAAAGATAATCATAAAAAGAAAAAAAATTTAAATTTAAATTTAAAAAAATAAAACTGGTTAAGAAGATGGCATTTCAGAATAAAGTCCAGAGTTTTTCATTTAAGAGACTCAGGAGTGACCACTCACATTTAAGAACACCCAATTGTTCATTTCTATGTCCCGATTCCACAGCTACAAAGTACTTCAGACACTTTTAGGAAGTCAGTCCTGGCCCTCACAGCTGAGGCCAATAATAATCAGGGCCTGAAGTCGCAGTCCTCCCCTCCACCCGCTTTCTTACCCAATCCCAACAGACTCCTCTGTTTTCCCTATCTGGTGGGTCTTGGAATTAATTCACATTCCCAGATGTTAAAATAATTTCTAAGCTCCCTTGGAGACCTGTAGTTAAAGCAAGCACTAGCAGCCCACGGCCTATAGAAGTTGTTTAGGAATCTTGAGACTAAATTAATCACCCGTCATCTTCATTGATAGTAAGACATTCGAAACGATTTACTTGGTTGGACCACCGTCTGGGTACACCCTGATAGCATACCTATCAGCTCGGTTTCTGGTTCTTGATTTCTTTGTCACCTCCCCTACATACGCTGTTAGTTATAGCTGGATTGTCTCACCCATTGCCCAGTCAAGTATAAATCATCTGCCTACGGATTTTCCATGTTGTGGGATCTTTACAGCAAAATTAAAACTTTAGCCCAAATTAGCTTCTCCTCAATACCCATGGAGCTCCTGGGCTGTCTTTTTCTCAATCCAAATAGATGTGCTTAGATAAAGCAAGTTCATTTTAATACTAGGCTGAGGGAAACATAATTAGAAAGATAAATAAATATGTAAGGGACAAAATCATGGTGCATACCAAAGTCAAGCAAAAAAAATCAATCTGAGATTGTCAGTTCTCCTAATTCTGGAAGCAACTATATATACCTTCCCAAGTCCACAATTCCCACCAGTTCAGACAAGACAGGTCACAGTGACTGATGCAGAGCCCCAGCATGGCTCCCAGCAAGTTTTTAAAGAATAGCCTGGCTTTTTTGAAGAATGGTTCTCAATAAAAAGCCAGAAGCTTGTCGTGAGTATTAGGGTCATTTCTTGCAATAGCCCCACTATATATCCTGAATGAGTTTCTTACTTAACAGATCATTTTTATCCCCAGCTTCCTGCAGCTAGGTGAATGGCAGCCTCCCAGGATGGCATTAATATACTGTTAGCCTGTTGCACTGTGCACAGCTTGAAACACAACTAATAAATTTTCTGTAAGTTTGCTCATCCCCTTTCAGCCTTAACTTCTCAGGGTGTGTGTGATGCTGCTGAGCTGTCAAAGAAGCTGCCCCTGGAAAGCATCTTTTTTTTTTTTTTTTTAGTGCCAGTTCTTAAAAAGTCACAATGCAAAACAAATTGCCCCCATAAAATTATAATGGCGAACAAGAAAATTAATGGCAGCCCGCCTCCAGGGCTGCAGCTGCCATAATTCATGTTGGCCCACACCCATTCACCACCACCTCCCCCATGCTTGGTGGGATGCGGGCTCCGGGGAGGAGGACCTTGAAGGCCAGCGTGTCCTCTCCACCACAATTACTCAACCCAGCCAGATAGCTTCTGCCCTCACCACCACCAAAACTGCTCTTGCCAATGTCACTAGTAACCTAGAGGTTGCAGAATCCAATGGGCAATTTTTCTGACCTCTCAGGAGAATATGACATTCTTGACTTCTCCCTTCTATGAGAAAAAAACTCTCATCAGTTGGGTTCTAAAATATCTCCCCATGTATCTGGTTTTCTTTTCAGTCTCTTTTGCTGTTTCTTACTTCTCTGCCTTCTTAAACTTTTGACTCTTCTCTGTCCTAAACACTTTATTCTCCTTACTCTAGATTCCCTCTCTAGGCAGACTCACCTTAACTCCAGAGATTCAATTACTACCAATGTATCAATAACTTCCAAGTATTTCTCTTTGCCTAGATGTCTTTGTCTAGAACCTGCATATTCAACAAACTTCTGGACATTCCATTTGCATGTCTTTTTGATAAGTCCAAGTTTGAATGTCCAGAACTGAAGTTTTAATCATCCCTTCAAACCCTCTCTTCTTGCCCATCTCAGGGAATGACCCCAGATACACTCAGCTCAGTGAGCAAGGATGAACCCCTATCTTCCCATCTTTCTTTCTCCAAGCAATCACTCAATCCATTCTAGCCCAGATCCTGTCTCAACCCATCCAATCCTCCCCCCTCACTTCTCTGCCCCAGGCCTGCAGCACACCTCCTCAGGGCCACCACAGCATCCCCTCAATCACTGTATCCCCCTCCAATCGACTCACCACACTGCAGCAGGACAAAGTTCCCCTGCAAATCTGACCACATCATACCCCACTTCATGTCCTCCTGTGGATTCCCAGCGCCTCTTATGATGAAGGACAAAACACTAGCATGGCTTTCCAGGCTCTGCACCACCTGGCATTGCTACTCCTATACTCTCTCCTTTCGTCCCACTTCCTCCACCCTGTCCCACGCCTTCTGCTCCAGTCAGACTTCTTTCTGTCCCTCAGCCTGTCTACCTGTGCTTCTCTTTGGTTCCAGTCTTCCTCAGATGTGTTCCCAGCACTGTTCCTCTTGTTCTTTTCCATCTAGATAACTTCTACTTACCTTCAAATCTCAACTGAAACAGCACTGCTTCCAGGAGACATTCTCCAACCCCTGAGACAAGGTTCATTATTTTTGCTACACTCTCCCACAGTCCATTGAATGTGCTCTTCTCTAAGTCTCTGCACTTGGATTTGTTGATTCAATGTCCTCTTCCCCACTCGTATATGGACTTCATTAGTTCAAGACCCCAGTCTATCTCATTCACAACAATGTCCCCAGTGCCTGGCACATAAATGATGGCAAATAAACTTCTTATAGTTAAATGGAATCAGATTCTTTATCTCCTGGGGAGCAGGAGTTAAGTTTTTGTTTTCTCTGTTTCTGGTACACACCTTACATCTTTGTGCATCTACATCCAGAAGGTTGTCTAGGACTATTGCATGTCTCTTTTAGCTTTACCTCTCTCGTGCTCACACAATGCCTCACACATTATAGATGTTTGGTAAATGTTTAGTGATTTAACGACAGAAGTTAGCTTCTGCCCAGAGGCAGCAGAGAAGAATCATGAAGAACACAGGCCAAGTGTCAACACGCCGGGGTTGGGTCCAGTTATGCCACTCATTATATTGAGGATTTTTGGCAAGTTCCTAAACTTCTCTTAGCTTCATTTTCCTCAGCTACATAATGAAGATAATACTTACCGATGTGAGATGTTGGGAAGATACAATGAAATAATGTGTGTCAAGTACAGCAATGGAAGCTTACAACAGCAAGCATTCGATAAAGAATAGCCAACACTACTATAACATCCTTAGACCAACTATCAAAGCTTAATTATGCCTCTAAGAAACGAGTAATTATTAAATAAATGACTATATATATATATATATATATATATATATATATATATATATATATATATGCCAAGAGCACTATAAAGTCATTAAAATGCCTTTAAGTAATATTAATGACATGGAAGAAATGGTCACACTATAATGTTAACAAAAACACACTAATGTAATAAATATAAATGAAACGTTTAACATGTGCAAGTCACAGTGTTAACGCTGAGGACGTAACAGTCAAGACAGCATGGCCCTTGGCCTCGTGGAGCCCTATTCTAGTGTGCATAAAGTAGCAAGTGACACAATCATTGAGAAAGTAATGTCCTGAACATAATAGTGACATATAGCCATATACACAATAGCATCTCAAGTACATGAAACACGTATGAAAAAATAAATGATTGGAAGGAAATCCAGCAAAATATAATAATATATTGTGGGATTGTGAGTAATTTTTATATACTCTATTGTATTTATATGGTATTTACCAAAAACAAGTACTAATTTTTTTAATGTGATCTATTGTATCGTTCTGTGAATCTGCCTTTTGATGGGGAAGCTTTGAGAGAACTTCTAAGGTCTCTATCTGGAATGCACTTGCCTTTCAGTTTTGTCTTCCTAGGTTTTCATAATAAAGTAGGAGATAATACAGCTATAAGTACATCAGCTTCCTGCTGTCTCCCTCCACACCCATCTCCCTTCCCTGCAATGCCAAGAAGGAGATGTCATTACCCGGAGTAAGATTTTTACTGATATATCCCCTCGCGCGAGTGAAGTAAGAGAAAAAATAAACATGTAGGATTACATCGAACTAAAAAGCTTTTTCACAGCAAAGGAAACCATCAATAAAACAAAAAGGGATCCTACTGGATGGGAAAAGATATTTGCCAATGATATATCTGATAAGGGGTTAATATCACAAATTTATAAAAAACTCACTCAACTCAACTCCAAAAAACAAACAACCCAATTAAAAAATGGGCAGAGGACATGAAGAGACATTTTTCTAAAAAGGACATAGATGGCAAACAGACATATGAAGAAATGTTCAACCTCACTAACCATCAGAGAAATGCAAATAAAAACCACAATGAGATACCACCTCACCCCAGTCAAGATGGCTATCATCAATAAATCAACAAACAACAAGTGCTGGCGTGGATGTGGAGAAAAGAGAACACTGGTGCACTGTTGGTGGGAATGCAGATTGGTGCAGCCACTATGGAAAACAGTATGGAGGTATCTCAAAAATCTGAAAATGGAACTACCTTATGATCCAGCAATCCCACTCCTAGGTATCTATCCGGAGAAATCCAAAACTCCAATTCAAAAATCTTTATGCGCTCCTATGTTTATTGCAGCACTATACACAATAGCCAAGACCTGGAAACAACCGAAATGCCCATCGGTAGATGACTGGATTAAGAAACTGTGGTACATTTATACAATGGAGTATTACGCAGCCATAAAGAAGAAAGAAATCTTACCATTTGCAACAACATGGATGGACCTAGAGAACATTATGTTAAGTGAAATGAGTCAGACAGAGAAAGACAAATACCGTATGATCTCACTTATATGCAGAATCTAAAGAAAAGAATAAGTGAATGAACTAATCAGAGACAGTTTTGGAAACATGGAAGAAAAACTGAGGGTTGCTAGAGGGGCAGGGGGTGGGGATAAGGGGAAGGTGAGAGGTTTAGAAAATAGTCGGTAACCACAAGATGACCACGGGGTTTTCAAAATTAATTTGGGGAACGTACAAAGGGATAGTGGATGGGGGGAGGGGAGTTCACACAGTGTGAGGGATATAAATGAGAAATGTCTAAGTTTTGCTTTGTCTTGTGCACCTGAAACTAATAAAATTAAAAAAAATAATAAAAAGAAAAAAAGAAAAAAAAAGAAGGAGATGTCAGACAACCCTGTCAAAAGCTGCCCATACTTATTTCCTCTCTGCTCCTGAAGCGCGGCCCCTTCTGTGCCACCTCCCTCATCTGCATCTATAACTTTTCCTCTCCAGCCCATCATCCTGCTCAGGTCTCTCCCACCCTTAACAACTGTCCTGGAAACTGTCGACTACCCCAACATCTCTCCCAACATCTCTCTCTCTTTCCACTCAAAGCTAACACTTTTGAGAACGGCCCAGACATTTCCCTCCCCTTCCGCTCATCCCATTCTCTTTTCAACAGCAACAAATGTGCTTCTACCCACAGCACCCTGCTGAAACTGCTCTTGCAAATATCACCTGGAATATTCATTGTGCCACATAGAGTGGACACTTTGCATCCTTATTTTTAAAAGACTCTTTGCTATTATAATAGATACATACAATGTCTAAGGTGCAATAGATTGGGGCAGGGGGACTATCACTTTGTGAGGGGTGAAATGTCTAACTATTACATTGTTTTGTACACCTGAAACTAATAATAATTTTTAAAAGTCTCTTTGCTGATTTTTGACCGCACTGATTCTTCTGCCTGGAATGCTTTCCCCGCCTATTTGTCTGACTCCTCCTCTCAGGTCTCAGCTTTAATGGCGCTGAGCCAAAAACGTCTTCCCTATTTTTCTTCTTTCCACCACAGTAAAAATAAGTTCCTTTGTTATACACTGGGGTTCTCATACATTGTTGGTGGAAACAAGGAGTTTCTTAATAACATATATTTAATACGTGATCCAGGAATCTCATTCTTAGGTATTTATCCAAGAGAATTGAAAGCATACGTCCACATTAAGACCTGGGCACAGATGTTCATAGTAGCTTTATTTATAATTGCCAAAAACTGGGGAAAAAAACAAATGTCCTTCAGCTGATGAAAGGACGAGCAAACTGTAGCACATGCATACAATGGAACACTAGTCAGCACTAAAAAGGAGCAAACTACTGACACATGCAACAACATACATAAATGTAAAGGTATTATGATGAATAAAATATACCAGACAAAAAAGAATATCTATGAGCCATTATAGTAAATCTGAGAAGGGGTTCATGGAAACCCCCAATTTGTAGACAAGTTGAACAAAAGTTTGGGTAACCAAGGAACCCACTACTTGTGGCTGGAATCAGAAGTGGGAGGCAGTTTTGTGTGACTGAGCCCTTAGCCTACGGGGTCAGTACTAACTCCAGGTAGTTAGTATCAGAATTGAATTCAATTATAGGACACCCACTTGGTGCACGCAGAGAATTGGAGAAACGCATGGTGTGAAAACCCACACATTTGGTGTTCAGAAGTGTTCTGAATAAAAAACAGATTCCTAATAGGAGCTATAATGTATTTGAAAATTTTTGATTCGTAATGACCAATTTCCAGGCAGCCCATTATTCTACAAGGAGCAGTAGATGAAGTTGGGAAGGGCAGGCATAACAGTTACTCATATGGCTCCTCTGGTATCATTAGGATCTCGTTTGCACTTGAATTATAGATCCAAACCAAACTGTTCATCGTTACTGCTTTCTACTGAGAATCTTTCAATTAAAGAGTGGGGAGACAGTTCAGGGGAGACATTTCAAGGGAGACATCATGGAAGAATGACATGCTGCTATGATTTCCATTCAGCCAATTAAAGACCTCTTTGCCCATATAAGTAGTCTTTTTCAAAGAGCTACCAAATCATTCAAGGCTGTATGATTTATTATGGTTCCCACCTAGCAGTCAGGTCTTTCATAAGTAGCCTGGGAGGGAAGCAAGAGTTTCACAACAATTACTAAGAATTCACTTGTCTCCCACTTTATTCACCTCCTGTAAGGGTGATGTGCTGGGTCCAACCAAACCTGCCTACCCCAGATTGCTCACTCCGTGGCCTGCTCATTGTGTGCCATGCTCATGGCAGAAAGAAATGAACCCAGACAGGATTCTGCAAAGGTTACTTGCCTAGTTTTGCCCAATCTAAATATCACTGGTGGTGAAGTAGGGACTACCCTGTCCAGATATTTTCCTGGTAGAGGGCCAACAGTTTTTATCCCATTCTGAAAGTCCCTATCCTTGAAAAGCTATTTTTTTAACTCTAAAATAAAGTATTTATGAAGAAAGAGTCATACGAATTAATAAAAATTTCAATGCTTGGAACTACAGAGTAGCCTATAATCACCCTTTATGATCTACTGTGAGGTGGGGGGGTCCATCCCCTAGCCAATAAAGTGTGTGGTTCACCATAGGAATGCTCCCCTGCCCCTACCTGTTAGTCCTAAGAGAGAATATCCCCAAGCTTCATAACTACCTTTTCTTATTGTTTGCAAATGCTTTCACCTATACGGTCCTGTTTGATTTTCATTCCCAGTATGAGATGTGTAAAGAATATGTCCATCTCACAAAGGAAATACTGAGTCTTGAAGAAAGAAAGAAGTTGGCCCAAGAAAACACAGCTATGTTCCATTTCTGTTCCATGGATACTGAATCATTCTCTCGGTAATTTGACCTTACACTGACTATCTTTTTATACTAAGGCTTCCCTTTATTTCTTTCAGTCAGTACTTGCAGACTCCTCAAATCTGTATTTGTATTTACTCCCTTTTCTTGTTCTCCCATCTGAAATCTAACTGCCTTGTGCCTGGCAGGGACCATGTCAGAATCCTCCCAGTCCCTGCCTCAGTGGATTTAAGGCTTCTGAATCCTCAACATTGAGTACCCATATCCTTTTCATGTGTTTCCATCTGAACCTATGCTCCTTGAACCTCCTCAATACCTTGCGAGTCACCCTATCATACCCCACTATCTGACATCCACTTGATTCCTTTAACCTCAGACCCAGCACATGATCACAGAAGTCTCAGAATAAGAAGGGACAGGATTATTTGTAGAAAGATGCACTAGGTTATTGAACCCTGGGAGTGTGGACCCCATTCTTCTCCAAATTCCAACTCTTTCCACACAATAGCCCCTTTCCCACATAACATACACCCTCCACCATTTGTGTCTTTGGAGCAACAATCTGATCATGTCAAAGTTGGTTGTGATCTGCCTAAAATATAACTTGATTATTTGACCACCAGTGATCCCTTCTACCCCTGAGCACTTATAAAACTGATATTCCGAGCAAGAGACAAGCCAGATGACCTCTGAATCCTCTCCCATTTGCAACCAGTTTAAATTCATTTACTACTGTGAAAGCTGGAAAAGGGAAAGAAAACAGGCAAAGAATGAGACTTGCCTAAAATTAATGTTTGCAGATTTGGTGCTATTTTTGTCACAGAAATAGCATATATTCTGCTTTGCCCAAATAGCTTTCTCTTTCTCTTCTCTGTCCTCTTCCATAACTCCCAGTATCATCTGGAATGTAGGACAGAATTTCCCACAACACACAGACATCACCCATCTGTCTCTAATTTCACAAAATGACAAAATGAAATGGCCCTGCGAGCCAAAAATTCTATTTAATTTTTCTATCTAGCATACCAGTTAAGACAGTGGATTTTCTTTTCCTTCAGTGTGAATCAGGCATTTAAGATAGACGTGATAAAGGTGACAGCAGACCCCGAGTAGCTCATTGCTATGCCACTGATGAGACTTGCATGAAGCTGGACCACTCAGACCCAGCCAAATTGCTATCAGCACAGGAAGGAATTTCGCATACTTTTGACATCGTGGAAGCTACTGCATTTCCCCTGCAAAATATAAATGGAAAGGCTCCATCTGAAACCTAGAGCACCGCTATATGCGGGAGCAGGGTACATGGAATGTGTCACTCACTGCTGAGACTTTGCGATGGCATCAGTGACCCTGTGTCTCAGGACATGGCCTTTGGGGTGAAAGTCAGCATCTGTACAACAGAAGGGTTTCTGGATCCTCTTAGGTAGAGTTCTCTAAGACATAGCGGTGTGCTTTTGGTGCATAGATCACTCCAAAGCATCAGCAATAAAGACAAGATAGCATTTTCAAGTGCTTCATTTGATTGGATTGTTCCTTTGCGAGGATGTCTTCTGACAAAAGATATTGAATAAAACTCAGGGAATGGTACACAGAATCAGTCATTCCCTTAGAAGAAGCATGATGCCTCAAAATAGAGAAGCTCAGGATTTCTGATTTAATTTGAAATCAGCAAGTCCTGAGCTTTAACCCTGGGCTTCCCTTGAGGTGAGCTGAGCCTTAGCTTCACCAGCCTATAAAAATAGGACAGGTCAGCAGAGCATTCCTTAGAGAAGGTGGCATTACAAGTACTTAAGGAACACAATCAGGATACAGCATTTGATAAAGAGAGGACCCAATTCAAAGTTAAGGAAAGCTGCCCTTGACTTCAGGTGGCGAACTACCCCAAACGGACAACTGAGACAAGAACTTGGGTGTAGATGTCTTATTTTTATGTGATCTCAGCAAGCAGGAGAGAGGGACCGGGGGAGTCCGAAAAAGAGGAGAAGCCAACTTAAAAGTTCATTATCAAGGTCACTACCGTGAGCAACTGGGCTCCAATCCACCAGGATTCCTGAGAAGGTACAGAACGCCCCCCAGAATAAGGCACCTGAAAGATGGCAGAGCACGTTCCCCACTGTCCCCACTTGCTTAAGTTTGGCCCCAGGGGCACTGACTGTAGGAAGCTCCTGCTGCAGCTGGAGAAGGGCCTGTGCCAGACTGGGGGGGACTCCCGTTGCGAGCCTGCCCGCAGTGCATACGTGTGCCCACGCAGTCAGCCAGCACACTAAGGCTGAGGTCAGGAGGGGCCGTGTGGGCACAGAGGGCTGCCTGTACCACCCTAACGCTCTGTCACAGTGTCATCCTGAGAGGTAATGAACAGTACCTGAACATCACTTTCTTACTATAAACTATAAGGCCTGGGTTGAACTTCTTGAAGAATCGCATCCCTTCACTTCCAGGCCTTTGCACATGCTACCCCTGATGTTTAGAATATTCCCCCTTCCTACTCCTTCCCATCCCTACTTTGCTATCTGAACTCCGTTTAAAAATTATGTGCTCCCAGCATTCCCTGATCCCTAGGCGAGGTCGGTGGCTCAAGGTATGTGCACCCAAAGAATACTGTATGGCTTATGTATGCCATTTAGCAAATTTTATTGTATTTTTTTTTAATCTGTTCCTCTAGTCATGCATGCGCACATACACACACACACACACACACACACACACACACACACACACCATTTAATCTGTCATTACTGTGAGGTCAAGAAATTTGCTCTTTTGTTAAATTATATTCCCCAAAACTAGCATAGTGTCTGGCAAAAAAGTTAATGAATAAGTTTCTGTTAAATGGACTAATCAGTGAATTAATAAATAAATGAATCAATGAGGGAGATAAAAACATCTGTCATCTCTCAAATATGCCTGAAAGTCTGCTTTTCTCAGGAGGACCTAGTACCTTCAGAGTGATTATTCCAGAACTTTTCTCCACAATGTCTTGCCTAGTTCTTTCTGGGAAGAAAAAAGTGTAAGTCAATTGCTCTAGAGCTGTCCTTAGGATGTGTGTCATCTGCATCTCTGCACTATTCCCAGCGGGCCCCAGAGTCATTTTGTTTATTTGTTTTGTAGGGAGCACACAGATGGGGAGACAACACTGTTAGTTTAATCCTGGCCTTTCAGTTGCCTTCCTTTGCTTCTGACAATGACTCTTTCTTGTTCCTATAGGCAGAGATGATCTCTCTTGCTGCCAAATTGTCCACGTCCTCTCTACCTCTCATTCCTCTTGGCCTCGTCACTCTGAAAGGATGAACGCTGTCCAAGAGCAGAGACGAGACCAATGGGAACCATCCGCCAGCAAGTTGCTCTCTTCCCACCACAAGAAGCCAAAGAAAACATCCTCTGGGGTGCAGTCAGGGCCAGGGCCTCTCCGACTCAACCCACAGATGACTTAATAATGGCAAGAAGACAACAGAACATCCTAGGAGTCAGAAAGTCTCCCCATAAGTGCGGGGAGAAACAGAAGTGCAATGTCAGGAGACCACAGCAAATAACAGACCACTGTGCCCCAACAAATGGAAGGAATGCTACAATGGGGTATCCCAGAGCAGGCTCCAGAGAGCACCAAGTCTGCACAGGTACACAGACCTGAATTCGGGTGCACAACTAACACCGGGAGGAATAATAGAGGTCCAAATGCTGGTGTGACAGACATATGGTAAGCATCTGATTGCTGCTGAGAGTTCTTCACTCACACCATACTGTAATTGTCTCCTCAAGTCCTGCTGTCTTTTCTGCCTGGAATGCTCTTCCCCACTCTCTATTTGCTCCTCTTACCTTGTCATCTGTGCCTCTCTTCTAGGAAGCCTTCCCTGACCTGTGCTTCCTGTTACTGCACTCTCCACATTGCCTGACTCTCTGCCACCTTGCAAGGACCTCGAGGAAGGAGCCATCTTATTTATCTTTATATCCCCAGGGCCCAAACCAGTACCTTGCTTAGAGTATGTGCCTCAGTAAAAAAGCAAATAAATGAATTGAATGAATGCATGCATGCATTTACAAGAATTGCTTGAGACTAGATCTTCAAGACAAGGCAGAAGCTATTTATCAGAACAAGCACAAAACCAGACCTAGACCATCAATGGACACATGAGAGGAAGTCCCGAAGTCCTGGGCAATTGCTTCTTATAACTCTACTACTAGAAGTCCAGATTGGTCTAAGGTTTTAGTATGAAACTGAGTTTATAGATGAAAGTTCCATACCTCAACCCTGGGTGGCAAAGACAGAAGCCAGGCAGAATGACAGTATTTGCAATGGGCTAATGTTTTCATTCCCCTAGCTTGGCAAGGGTTGGGGAAAATCTGGAAGTGACAGATGGATGAGGAAAGTGAAGCAGCATTTGTTATTGGGAGTACAATCAGTATAAATATAAGTGACCTGATGAAATCTCTCCAACCTGTTTTTTTCCTTTCCTCACTCAAGGTGCTCCATCCCCTCAGCCTTCTCTCACTTTGTAGAACATACTGTATTTCCCCGAAAATAAGACTGGGTCTTATATTAATTTTTGCTCCAAAAGATGTATTAGAGCTTATGTTCAGAGGATGTCATCCTGAAAAACCATGCTAGGGTTTATTTTCCGGTTAGGTCTTATTTTTCAGGGAAACACAGTACCAAGTTCTTTGCTGCCTCAAAGCCTTTGGACATAATATTTTCTCTGCCCTAAATATTCTTCTACCCATACTTTGAAAGATAAACCCTTTCTCATCTATAGGTTTTAGCTTAAGTGTTCATCGTCAGTGAAGCTTTTTTTGGCCACCTTATTACAGCCTGTTTTAGTCTGTGTTGGGCTGTTACATCCAAGTACCATAGACTGGGTGGCTTATAACAAAACAAAATGATTTCTCACAGTTCTAGAGGCTGAGAAGTTTCACATCAAGACACTGGCAGATTCAGTGTCTGGGAAGGTCCACTTCCTGGTTTGCAGATGTCTGTTTTCTCTCTATGTCCTCACATGGTGGAAAGAGTGAGGGAACTCACTGGAGGGCACTTTTATGAGGGCATTCCTTTTATGAGGGCACTAATACTATTCACGAGGGCTCCACTTTCATGACCTAGTCACCTCCCAAAGGCCCTACCTCCAAAGACCATCACATTGGGGGATAAGTTTCAACATATGAATTCGGGGGGGACAGAAACATTCAGTCTATAGCACAGCCCATGAATCTCAACCTCTTCTTTTTTGCTTTCATTATATTTATACAATTTGCAATGACTTCCTTTATTTATCTATTTAATAGTGGTGTTGAGGGTGGGGACCCCACCCCCTGGAATATAATTTCATAAAGACAGGGACCTCGCCTAGCTTGCTCACTGTTTTATCTTTAGCTCCTAACATGTTACCTGGCACCTAGTAAAAGGCGATTGTTGTCAGTCCCATTGTGGTTGAGTTTCCTGTTATTGTCAAAAGAATATCTCTGCTGTATGTAAACCTGAACAGATGTATCAAATTCTGAGCCCAGGCATGAGCTTCTCTGTTCTTCCACATACTTCATGTATCTTATGTTAGAAAGCATTTATCAACACTTGCAGAACCATGTCAGCACTCAGTAATGTATATCAAAGGAGGCCAGGTAGGTCTGAGTTAGCCTTGTGAATAAATCCCTCCTAATAAAAGAAAATGAGATTCCATGATTAAGGTGTTTAGAAATAACCAAGACAGGGTTAAAAATACAACTAGTGGAGGCAGAGAATACCAAAGAATAGCTACTGGCATGCCTTCCAAAATGATGTCCCAGATTATGATTTCACCAGAAAAAAATAACTGCTTGCCAAGATATACAAAAAGGATGAGTTCTGGGAGAACTTAGAAGCTAAACATTGATAGGTCTATAGAGTCTAGCTTCTCTCAACAACCTAGAATTTTCCCAGAACCCATTTATCCTGGCCATTCTGAGTGTTCCCAAGTGTGACTTTCCATCATCGTGGTGACGTGGTATTATCAGTAGTCTCATCTTCATTACCCAAACCAGGCCTGCTAGGTCAAAAAAAAAAAGGAGGAAGAGGAAGAAGAGGAGGAGGAGGAGGAGGAGGCGGAGAAGGAGAAGTTGCCCTACGGAAACAGAAAATAAACTCTCCTGGTTTGCAAGTACTCAGTGAAGATTCCGCTCAAGCCCTTGGCAATTTAAACTTTAGGTTAGTGTTTTTTGTTTTTGTCTTTTTCAGGTTTGTCTCATTACAGCAGTCAAATCATGTCTCACCTCCTCTGAGTTACAAATGAAATGTTCCTTCCTACATAGAAAGCTAGCCTCTTTATCTTCATCTTTTGAAGGCTTGAAAATGAACATCACATTCAAAGTCAGAGAACAAACTTTCCTAGTCAACCCCTGGATTCAGCCCTCCTCAACCTGCAAAGTTCAGTCCAGGCGCTGCCACCCCCCGACGTCTGCCGGTACTCCAGCTCACAGTGATCGTCCTGAACTCCCTTAGTTGAGCCCATGCAGCTCAATTTGTTATTGTTTTCTAATTGTATAAGGTAGAGCAGGAGCAAAGTGGAAGGCGGTGGGAGGTAATGGAAAAAGCAGGAGAGAAGAGATACTGAATTGTGCCAAGGACTACGCTTTGCACATTACATAGGCAATCTCATTTAATCTTCACCACAACCCTGTAAGGAGAAATTATTCTTCACCTTTTTCTAGATAAGGAAACTAAGTTTTCTGACAGGCTAAGAAAAACACCCAGAGTTTCTAGATAAGGAAACTAAGTTTTCTGACAGGCTAAGAAAAACACTTTACGTCAAGAAAACGTAGTCAGGATTCAAATCCTGGTCTCTGACTACATAACTCATACTTTTTCCTCTCCATTGTAGAATCAGTTTTATCTCCTCTTCTACTTCACCCCCAAGTGCAACTCAAACAAGGAATCAGACCAGGAAGTTGAAGGATATGAAAACCATGGCATGTTTCAGGAATAAGCATTATATCAGGGATCTATTAAGTGTAAAGCAGAGGACTCAGAGTTTTAGAGAAGGGAAAAGAGAGCTTACGTTATGGTGGAAGAAAGAGCTGTTTATTATATAGCATTGGGCATTGGTAGAGATGCTCGTGACAAAGTAAATGCAACATAGAGGTATAACATCCAGAAGCAAGGAAATAATCAAGCCTCTGCAGACACTACAGATCTAACTACATCTGCAGTGCTTATTGAAGTTTTAGTCACCAGAGGATATAGGCTGTGGAATCCACAAGAAGAACATGAGGATACTCAGTCAGGTAAACAGAACCCTTTAAGGAATCATGGTTAAATCTTCAAATACATAAATGGCTATCTTTTGTGAACAAGATACTTGGAACATTTCTATATAATTCTAGAAAACAGAAACAAAACTAAAGAATTCATGCTACAGGAAAGCTTATTTCTGCTTTCACTACATGGAAGAATTCTGACAGTTCAAATCATTCAAAAATGGAACAAACCACCTCTGGACACTGGCAGTTCCAACTGTTGATAGGTTCACAAAGCCTGGAAGATCATTTATTAAATATACAGTAGAGGAAATTCATGTATGGGGAATTAAGAATGGGCTAATAAAGCCCTCCAAAATCTCATTCAACAGTGATTCTGTGACAAATTGCACTTAATAGAACTTTCTTTCAGTGAAATGAAATTTGTATTAGTTTCCTTTTGCTGCCATAGCACAAATTTGGTAGCCTAAAACAATACAAATTTGATTTTTTTTTTAAAAGCTCCAGAGATCCAAGATGGCAAAGTAGATCAACACTGTGCCTGTGTCCTTCCATGAACTCATTAAAATTACAACTAAATTATAGAATAATCAACCTGGAAAACCTCCTGAAGTCTAGCCAAACAGAAGTTTTATGACTGAAAATATAAACAAGAAGCCACGTCAAGACTGGTAGGAAAGGCAGAGACATGGAATGAGGCCCATATCTCCATGTGGCAGTTGAGAATCAGTAGGGATAGCTCAGCCATGGACATTGTCCCCAGAGAAGCAAGGGACCCCAGCCCCCCACACTAGGCTCCCCAGCTTGGAGTTCTGGTGCCACAACATCTGGCTGTGAAAAATAGTGGGAATTCTGACCATTCGGGTTGGATGGAAGGCGATGGGAAACTCAGAGGTCCTCCTAAAGGGCCTATGCACAGACTCACTTTATCACAGGCACCTCCCTTAGTCTCCAGCAGAGGGATGGTGACTCAGGAAGTGTCAGAGACATACAGGGAACACACTGAGGTCTCAGGGAGGACTGGAGGACAGTCAGCATTTTCCCTGTGTGTGGTTTTTCTGCCTTGCAGCTAGAGGTGGGAGCCATATTTTCTGTGTTGAACCCACCCCCAACATGGCCAATCTGAATCTGATCGGCCTGGTGAACTCTGCTGATCCACCCTGCTGACTCACTGGGACACTGCCCCACCCAACTCCCCCAATGCCAGAGGGACTTTCTCCAAGAGCAGCCAACCCCACTTTTGCTGTCTTTCTTGGAAAATTATCAGAATCTGGAAGGCCCACAGCAGGTGGCAACTGGCCTCAGTGTGCTCTGAGACTTTTGCTGAGTAGCTCCAAGCTCAGCACTGGCACCAAAACAGAATTTACATTAACCTGGTGACCACAACTCTTCCCATTCTAGTGACTCCCTGAGACCCTGCTTCACCCAACTTGCATTCCACAGGAGGCTCTATCAGTGGCTGAACCTTAAGGGAGTGGGCAGGTAGCAGCAGATTTTGGGGTGTCCTGGCTTTTTGCAGAGCTACCCCCTATCCTGGTACTGGTGGCAGACATCCTCGGTTCATAGCGTGGCCTCTCCCACACAACTCCAGGTTTAGCACAAGAAGCAAATAACCATGGATCGCTTTGTAGCTCCTAACAGGTAGCCCCCAACAAGTCACAGGCTGTGGGTGACCTGGGCCTGCACCACAGCCCCGCCCAAAAGGCCCCAGAACAAACATATTTGGAGGTTGGCTTCAGACCACAGCAAAACATCACCGAATTACCCCACAAGCAGCACACACAAAGGGTGATGTCAACAGGCACCAGAGCACACTGGGGAAAATCCCACTTAGTAGAGTAAGCCCCCAGCAAAGCAGCCCGTAAGCTGTAGACATGGCCAAACTCCCAGTCAGTCAGCCCAAGGGTCATTCCCACCACTGATCTTCCAATAGCAATCAAGGCTTAATTATAATAGGAGGGCACACACAACCCACGTAAGGGACACTCTTGGAGCACCTAGCACAGGTACCAGGGAGACTGTGCACTTGACCCCCACAGGGCACCTACTGCATAAGGCCACGAAGCCAAGACTGGGAGATGTACCAGATCTGCCTAACATAGAAACAAACACAGAGAGGCAGCCAAAATGAGGAAACAAAGAAATGTGTCCCAAATGAAAAAACAGGAGACAACTACAAAAAATGAATTAAACAAAATGGAGGCAAGCAACCTACTAGAGACAGAGTTCAAAACAATGGTTATAAAGATGCTCAAGGAACTTAGTGAGAACTTCAACAAAGAGATAGCAAGCATTAAAAAGGACATAAAACCCATAAAAAAAAACAAGTATGAAGTGAAGAATACAGTAACTAAAGTGAAGAATGCACTAGAAGTAATCAGCAGCAGACTAGAGAATCAAATCAGCAATTTGGAAGAGAAGGTAGCACAACAGCACAATCCAGTCACAACAGCAAAAGGAAAAAAAGAATCCAAAAAAACTGCGGCTAGTTTAAGAGACCTCTGGGACAACATCAAGTGTAACAACATTCACATCATAGGGGTACCAGAAGGAGAAGAGAGAAAGCAAGGGATTCAGAACCTATTTGAAGAAATAATGACTGAAAACTTTCCTAACCTGGTGAAGGAAATACATATACAAGCCCAGGAAGCACAGAGAGTCCCAAACAGGATGAACTCAAACAGGGCCACACCTAGACACATTATAATTAAAATGGCAAAGGTTAAAGACAAAGAAAGAATCCTAAAAGCAGTAAGAGAAAGGTAACTAGTAACTTTTAAAGGAGCTCCCATAAGATTGTCAGCTGATTTGTCAACAGAAACTTTGTAGGCCAGAAGGGATTGGCAGGAAATATTCGACATGATGAAAACTAAGGACCTACAACCAACACTACTCTATCCAGCAAGGCTATCATTTAAACCAAAGGAAAGATACAGAGCATCCCAGACAAGAAAAAGCTAAAGGAGTTCATCACCACCAAACCAGTTTTATGAGGAATGTTAGAGGGATTTTCTTAAGACAGAAAAAATCAAAATTATGAATAACAAAATGGCAATAGATACATATCTATCAATAATTACTTTCACTGTAAATGGAGTAAATGCTCTAATCAAAAGACGTAGAGTGGCTGAATAGATAAGAAAACAAAACCCTTATATATGCTGCCTACAGGAAACTCACTTCAGATTGTAAGACGCACAGAGACAGAAAGTAAAGGGATAGAAAAAGATATTTCATGAAAATGAAAAAAAAAGGTGAGGTAGCAATACTTATACCAGACAAAATGGACTTTAAAACAAAGGCTATAATACGAGACAAAGAAGTACCCAGCAATCCCACTTCTGGGTATTTATCTGGAGAAACCCAAAACACTACTTCAAGGGGACATGTGTATCCATATGTTCATTGCAGCATTGTTTACAATGGCCAAGATGTGGAGGTAGCCTGGGTGTCCATAGATGGATAAAGAAGAGGTGGTATATATATACAATGGAATATTGCTAGGCCATCGATGGGAACGGGTTCTTGCCATCTGTGGTGGCATGCAGGAACTGCAGGATTTTGTGCTGAGTGGAATACATCAGACAGAGAAAGACAGATGAAATGTGATTTTGCTTATATGTGGAATCTAAAGAACAACATAAACAAACAAAACAGAAACAAACTCATAGATACAGAGAACATTTTGATGGTTGCCAGATGAAAGGGGATTGGGGGGTGGTGGATAAAAAAAGGGAAAGCGATTAAGAAGTACAAATTGGTTGCTAAAAAGTAGTTATAGGGATGTAGAGTATACCATAAGGAATATAGTCAATAATATTGTAATAACTATGTATGGTGTGAAATGGGTATTAGATTTGTTGGGGTGATAGATGGGAGAGGGTTGGGGGCAGGTAGGGTGAAAAAGGTGAAGGGATTAAGAAGTACAAATTGGTAGTTACAAAATAGTCATGGGGATGTAAAGTAAAGCGCAGGGAATATAGTCAATGATACGGTTATAACTATGTGTACTGCTAGATTGGTACTAGCCTACTCAGGGGGCTCACTCCTTAACATTATATAAATGTCTAACCACTATGCTGTACACCTAAAATTAATATAAAATAATATTGAATGTCAAGTGTAATTGAAAAATTTTAAAAGGGAGAAAAGGTGAAGGGGAATAAGTGGTCCAAATTGCCAGGTATAAAATAAGTCATGGGGATATAATGTACAGCATGGGGAATATAGTCAACAATATTGTGATAGCATAGTATGGTGTCAGATGGTTGCTGGACTTAGCATGGTGTTCACTTCTTTAGGTACATAAATGTTGAATAACTATGGTGAAACAAATATAACATTGTATGTTAGCTTATTTTTAATACAAATCTTAAAAAAAAAAAATACCAATTTATCATCTTACCATACTGTACATTAGAATTCTGACACGTCTCACTGGGTTAAATTTCAAGGTGCTGGCAGGGCTGCCTTCCTTTCAGTATGTTCTAAAGGAGGATTTACTTCCTTGCCTTTTCTAGCTTCTTGGCTCATGGCCCCCTTCCTCCATCTTCAAAGCCACAACAGCAGGCCAAGTCCCTCTCACATATCACATCAGTCCAACTTCCTCTTCTGCTTCTCTTCCATTTAAGAACCCTTGTATTCACATTGGTCCCACCCAGATAATCCAGGATAATCACTGTAGGTTAAGGTCATCTTGATTGTATTTGAACCACAGTTCCCCTTTGCCACTAACATAACATATTCACAGTTCCCAGGGATTAGACATGGAAGTCTTGGGTAGCAGGGGGAGCATTAGTCTGACCACCCCAGTGAGGTTCTGGCAAATACCACCAGTATATTCCATCAGTTCATGCTGGCATGTGACTCTTTGTCTTCTCTAAAGATCACAGGGGAGAGGAAAAAGATTTGACGAGAGTACACCAGACCTCCACGGTTTACTTGAGATTCAATCTCTGCCTAACCCAAACCAACCAAATAAAATAGCAGAAAATATTTTTCTGTTAAATAGATTTTACCTCTTGATATGGGATCTCAAATAACCCAAGTGAACATTGACTCCCAAACATACCTTGGGACCTAAGGCCTAAGTAACTAAGCAAAGAAATCAACTAAAAAGATCTAGTAAGGGAGCCTCCCAAATTGGTAGGATATGAGATTAGTAAGAAAGGGAAAATTAAAATTAGTTTTGCTCTCTCTCCTTTTCTCACTACCATATATTAGAAAGTAGATACTGCTTCCATGTACCTCCCTACCCATAGCAGACACTAGTACTCCTTGAGCTTTCCCCACAGTCTGCAACAGGCTTCAGAAATCTTCTCCAGTCTGTGCCTCAGGCAGGCACTAGCAATTATCAGAGTTGGCACATGTGAAGAAAACCTATCTGCCTTCTCCTCAGGAAAGACACTCTGTTTGGTGGGTTGCAGTTTAGGTTGTTGTTATTGTTTTAGTAATTACTATGTACCGGGCAATGAACTGGAAATCTTGCCTTCAGAAACAAAATGTACAATTCATAATCTCATTCATAATCTATTCATAACCAATTCATAATCTATTAACTAACATCCTAAAAAATTCAGGAGTAGATCTGGCTTTGGCCATTTTCAGAGCCTCAAATGACGTTATCAAACCATCTCACCTTCAGCATCACTTCTCTCTTTCCTTGCTGACTTTATTCTCCTGCAGGCTCTTGCCTTGTGAACACAAGATGGCTCCCAGCAGATCCAGGCTTACCTCTTATCTTCCCAGAAACCCCAGTAAAGAAAATAATGCTTTTCTATATATTCCTCCAAAAGTCATGCACTGAATTTAATTTTAGCAGCTTATTATTGACCTAGTGCAGGTCATGTACTCACCTGTAAATCAATGACTCTGACAAGACAAATGCAAACCTCCTATTAGCTACCCCTCAGAACCTGCCAACTCCTGGAGCAGGGGTAGCATTCAGTGCCATTTGAAGCACATGAAACAAAAAGAAGAAAGAAATAGATTCCCCAAGGAAAATCGGGATTCTGTTATCAGGGAAAATGCTGGGTAGGCAAAAATATCAGGCAATCGGTATACTTGGGTAACACTTTGAATCAGATTACCAGCTGCTCTCTGGTTCAGTATTAGCTAAGAGCAGGACAAGGAAAAGAATGTCATCATTTGAATAGGGGTAGGTATTGAGGGCAGTGTCCAAAGCTTAGACTACAGTCCAAGTAAGTGGGATTTAGATGGGACACCATGGGCAGAGACCATGGGCAATTTATATGACATTTTAGGATGAAAGTCTAAAAGGTATTCAACAGCAATTGGAAAAAGAGCACTCAACAAATCCACAAGCCTCGTTCATTTTGCCTAACTTTGAAATAACTTCTAAGTTAAGCAAATAGAAAATAAAATTAGAGGACAAAAGGTTTTGGGATCAAGCAATCGGACTATGAGCCTCACCATTTACCAGTGGTATGGTCTTGGCATGTCACTGAACCTCTCAAAGCTTCAGTTCCATCTTCTGTTAAATGGGATTAATAATAATTCCTACCTCACAGAAAATTAAATGTGATCTTACGTGTGAGGTCATTAGTTAAGATACTGCAATAAACCCTGCCATCCACATGGCTGTTTCAATGACACTTTGCTGCTCCCCTGCTCTATTCATCCTCCCTTTGAATCTCGGCTGGAATCGGGAGTTAATTGGCCCAATAGAATTAGGTGGAAATGACGTGCGGTTTCCAAGCTTAGCCTATAAGAGGCCTTGCAGCTTCCATTTTTGTACTTCAGGAAAATTCCCTCTTGGAAGCCAGCCATCCTGACATAAAGAAGCTCAGCCCGGATTACAGATTAAGGAGAAGCAACAGAGAGACCCCCTGGAAAGTGGGAGGTGTGTTGCATGTTCCGAGAGTGATTCAGCTCCAGCTGAATGCAGCTGCACGAATGTCCTCAGCTCCACCACATGGAGCAGAACAGCCTGCTGAGCCCAGTCAACCCTCAGAATCATGAGAAATCATAAAGCACATAAATCATAAAGTTGTGTTAATCTACTAAATTTGGGGTGGTTTATAACACAGAACTTGTAACTGAGACAATGTGTAGACAGAGTGTTTCTGTGGTTTCTTGCTGTATTTTTCCTGCAGCGTTTCTCAAGAGGAATGTTATCTGCACGTTAGGCAGAACAGTTCCTTATGTGTGTGACTGCCTCGTGTTGTTGCAGGACGTTGAGCATCACTGGCCCTTACCTGCTAAATCCCAGTAGTGCTCTCCAGCCATTGAGAGAATCAAATATATCACATCCCAGGTCTAAATGCCCCCAGCCATGAACAAATTCAAGAGGAGCACTTACTTCTGGAGGGTGAGGACTTCAGAAGTTAGCTTCACCAGTCGAAGGCAGGAACTGTATTCTTCCTGTGCGTTCTGATCTCCATAATGAGTTGAAATACCTTCTTCTCTGTCATTTCATGCTGCCTTCAAAAAAAAAAGAAAAAGCTGCATTAGGCCATACCAAAAGTGAGTTAACAACGTCTACTATATTAATAGTAAATAATGCAACCACTTGTGGTAAAGCTGGATGGATTTGGCCTTAAAGTTGCTCCGAAGAAAACTGTCATCTAACACAAATGCAGTTAATTTAGAAATCATCAGCATTCTTTCTCTAATTTGTCCCATTTATTTAGTACTTTGGGGATCTAGAGAAAATAAGCAAATGAACATTATTCTTGGCTGCATGATCATCCTTGTCTTTTTCTATTAATGGATCTGTGTAATGAAAACTCCTAATTCAACAGCTTGACAACACAAGATAGGGTATTGTGGAGATGAAACTTCTCCAGAAAAAAATATTACTTTCCAGGAGACAAAGGACTTGAGAAGTTTTAGGAGGCTAAAACAGAGTTGCCATTAACCATGAATATCTGTTCTTTGCAAACACCAGGGAAGATCAGAACTTTGTCTGTTAATTTCACCACAGTGGGATTCCAGAGCTCATATTTTCTTTCCTGGAGAGCTTAAAATTACCAAGGCCAACTTCAAGCACAAAGTTTCACTCAGTCAATCTGAGGTGTCAGTACTCCTCTCTTAATAAGATATCAAATATTCCTTCCATCCCATCCTTTTACCCACACCATACCCCCTTTTGTAATTCCATTAGTTTATAATCTCATGTTCCTTATAGTGTATTAGTTGAGACAGGAATGGTAATTTATTTAAACACATCTCTGTCAATTTAGCTCTGAACAAAAGGTGCTAGTATGCTAGACCTGCACATACCATCCAAAGAAGACATCAGATGCCAAGTTCAAATTTTGAATTAACTTCCAAAAATAACAAAATTATACTTTAAGCTCTTGTATTTTACTTACTTGACATTGTACCAATTCTCCAGTGATCTTAAGGAAGTGGAATAAAGAAATAATTCGATTATTAGAAAAAACATGATGTTATATAAGAATATAATGACATCCGTGCTTCTTGTTTAGCTCTCTGTACATGGTACTACATGTATAGGTTGTACAGTGAAATGCAGGAGTTCTCAGCTTTGAAAACTAACTGCTGTATTAAGAAAAGAAAGACAGACAAGAGAGAAAGAGAGAGACCAAAATACCCAATCTACTAAAATTTAAACTTAAAATATATTTCTTAGAAAAATATATATGGTAACATCCAGTCAAGATGGCAAAGTAGGTAAATGCTGTGCTTGCCTTCTCTCAAGACCACCTCAAAATTACACTAAACTACAAAACAAACATCATTGATAATCACATGAAGTCTAGCTGAACTGAAGCCCTACAACTATGGACATACAGAGGAAGCTATCTACCTCAAGACTAGTAGGAGAGGCAGAGTCACAGAATGGACTGGTCCCACACCTATGTGTGATCATTAAAAATCGGGAGGGATATGTTGGCCAGAGGAGCAAGGGGTCCCAGCCCTATACCAGGCTCCCCAGCCCAGGGTTCCAGTGCTGGGGAAAGAAGTCTCCATAACGTCTAGCTGTGAAAACCAGCAGAGATTGTGGCTGAATGAGATGGAGGGCGGTTGCAGTCCCAGGCACTCCTCTTAAACCAGCTGCTCACAAACTTACTCACTGATGAACTCACTCCTCTGCGCTGCAGTGTTGGAGGAGCAACTTGAAAGGCACCAGGGACATATGGGGAGGAAATGAGTTGTCTGTATTCAGGGCCAGGACTTCAACAGGAAGTTTTCTCCCAGACATAAGGGCTAGCATAATACATGGTTTCTTTGTTGAGCCCTCCCCACTCCCAACATGCAGATGCAGACAACCGCCACATAAGAGTTTCCAACCACCTAGGTAACAATGTTTGCCCCACCCTAGGGATTCCCTGAGACCCTGTCCCACCCAATTTTAGCCACATTCAAGCTCCTTACAGTGGCTTTTCCATACAAACAGTCTGCCTTGGCTCATGCTGCAGACTTTCCTAAAATCTCTCAAAGGTTCACAAAACCTAAGAAAGCAGAATCTAGCTATGGCATGATATCATACCTCTTGCTCAGCAGCCCGAACACTGGCACTAGTGGGAACTGACTTTCGTTCATGGCATGCTCTCTCCAGGAACCTCCAGCCTAGAGTGGGTGGTGGTCACCTGTGTGTTGTTTTGTGGCTCATGCTAATGCCCCAGGCAGGGCAGAGCCTGCAACTGAACTTGGCATGTGGTGGGGCCCTTCACAGGGGGCCCTGGGACTGGCAGGCCCAGTAGCCAGCTTTTGACCAAGCCAAAGTATCACCTGACCATCTCCAAGGACAATACAGCCAAAGGGCAGACTGGGCAGGCACCAAAGCCCTGCTAAAACAAATCCTGCTCTGTAATGTCACCTCCTACACAACAGCTCCTCCACTGTAATCATGGCCAATTTTCACAGTCAATAAGCCTGAGGGGCAATCCCTCCAACTTACATGCAAACAACAAACAAGGCTAAACTACAATGGGAGGGCACACACAATCCACACAAGGGACACACCAGGAGCACTCAGCTATGGTAACCACAGAGACTGAGCCACTGGGCCCCACAGAACACCTATCACATAAGGCCACTTTACTAAAACCAGGAGATATAGCAGCCCTGCCTAACACATAAAAACAAACACAGGTAGGCAGCCAAAATGGAGAGAAAAGAAAGATGTCCCAAATGAAAGAACAGAGCAAAGCTCCAGAAAAAAAGAACTAAAGAAAATGGATGCAAGCAATCTACCAGGTACAGAGTTGAAAATACTGGTTATATGGATGCTCAATGATCTCAGGGAGAACTTCAATAAAGAGATAGGAAACATAAAAATGAAGATAGAAAACATAAAAAAGAACCAGGCAGAAATGAAGACTACAATAACAGCAATGAAGACTATATTAGAGGGTATCAACAGATTATGAAGCAGAGGATCAATTTAAAAGATAAGGTAACAGAAAACACTGAATCAGAACAGCAAAAAGAAAGAAGAATACAAAAAAAATAAATAAATAAAGATAGTTTATGGGGACTCTGGGACAACATCAAATGTACCAACATTTATGTCATAGGGGTACCAGAAGCAGAAGAGAGAGAAAGAAATTGAAAACCTATTTGAAAAAATAATGACAGAAAACTTCCCTAACCTGGCAAAGGAAATAGACATACAAGCTCAGGAAGGACTGAGAGTCCCAAACAAGGTGAATTCAAAGAGGCCCACACCAAGACACATCATAATTAAAATGCCATAGGTTAAAGACAAAGAAAGAACCTTAAAACAGCAAGAGAAAAGCAGTTAGATACCTACAAAGGAACTCCCATAAGATTGTCAACTGATTTCTCAACAGAAACTTTGTAGGCCAAAAGAGACTGCCATGAAATATTAAAAGTGGTGGAAAGCAAGAACCTACAACAATATTAATCTACCCAGCAAAGCTATCATTTAGAATCAAAAGACAGGTAAACAGCTACCCAGACAAGAAAAAGCTAAAACTAAAGGAGTTCATCTACACCAAACCAGTATTACAAGGAATGTCAGAGGGACTTTCTTAAGACCAAAAAAAAAAAAAAAAAAAAAAGATGAAAAAATATCACGAATAAAATAGCAATAACTACAATCTATCAATAATTACTTTCAATGTAAATGGCTTGAATGCTCTGGTCAAAAGATAGAATGGCTGAATGGATAAGAAAATACATATGCTGCCTACAAGAGACTCACTTCAGATCAAAAGACATACACAGACTGAAAGTAAAGGGGTGGAAAAAGGTATTTCATGAAAATGGAAACAAACCAACCAAAATCTGGGGTAGAAATATTTATACCAGACAAAATAGACTTTAAAACAAAGGCTACTTATAACAAGAGACAAAGAAAGACCTAGTAATCCCACTTCTGAGTATTCATCCAAAGAAACCCAAAATGCTATTTTGAGAGGACATGTGCATCCATATGCTCACTGCAGCATTGTTTACAATGGACAAGATGTGGAGGCAGCCTGGGTGTCCATCGATGGATGAATGGATAAAGAGCAAGTAGTACATATATGCAATGGAATATTGCTTGGCCATGGAAGGGAATGAGTTCTTGCCATCTGCATGGATGGACATGGAGGGTATTGTGCTGAGTAAAGTATGTCAGGCAGAGAAAGACAGATACAATGTGATTTCTCTGATGTGTGGGATCTAAAGAACAAAATAAACAATCAAACAAAACAAAACAAAACTCATAGATACAGAGAACATTTTTATGGTTGCCAGATGGGAGTGGGTAAAAAATAGGAAAGGATTAAGAAATACAAATTGGTAGTTACAAAGTAGTTATGGGGATGTAGGGTATGGCACAAGAAATATAGACAATAATACTGTAATAACTATGTATGGTGTCAGATGGGTACTAGATTTTGGGGTTAATAGATGGGAGGGGGATTGAGGCAAGGTGAAAAAGTGAAGGGATTAAGAAGTACAAATTGGGAGTTACAAAATAGTCATGGAGATGTGAAAAAAAAAAGTATGGGGAATATTGTCATGTAATATGGTAATAACTATGTATAGTGCTAGGTGGGTACTAGACTACTCAGAGGATCTCTCAAATTATATAAATGTTTAACCACTATCCTGTACACATGAAATTAATATAAAATAATATTGAGTGTAAACTGTAATTCAAAAATTTAGAAAGAGGAGGGATGGTGAAGAGGAATAAGAGGTTCAAATTTCTAGGTGTAAAACAAATCATGGGGATGTAACATACAGCATAGAAAATATAGTCAATAATATTGTGATAACATGGTATAGTGTCCGATGGTTGCTGAACTTACTATGGTTATCATTTCTTTAGGTATGTAAATGCTGAGTAACTATGGTGTACACCTGAAAGCAATATAAAATTTATGTTAGCTATATTTTAATAAAAATCTTTTTTAAAAACAAATATATATATATGTAGAATTCAAGTAGGTGACAGTATGCTACTTTTTAATCCTGGCCTACTTTACAAAAATCTTCTCATTGGTAAATGAATAATATGTTTATATTTTAAATATTTACTTTAATGGTTAACATTTCAAGACCATATAACATTTATTTTAATAAAATTTGGTATTTTAAAAATAAGACGAGAAAAGCATTTTTCACTTTACAAAAGGATTCACAACCAGGTTTCATTATATATTAAAACCCTTTGGAAATTTCTAAGGTGATTACACTTATTAAAAGTCAATGCATATACAAATTTTCAGAAGTTGATTTTTTTGTGTAAATTGAGATACACCTCTCTGGCAAGGGCTATTATCATTTTCAATTCCTAAAATATTAATCTCTCAAAAGCCCTGTCCTCCTCTCCATGCTAAATCCTCTGTTATTAATACTCAGTGAACTTTCCCAAAAGTCTCCTACATCAAAACCATAATTCTTTTTCCTAGTGCCAACCAAAGAAATATCAAAGGGCAGATATTTACTTAATTAGGTAATGTGGTACCATCAGCCAATCTAGAGAACTGGACAATTCAAACTTCAACATAATTCTAAGGACCTGAAACGTTTGACAGCCCCTTAATATTTACCTGTTGGAATTTCAGATAAAGAATCTACAGTGATCTTTCAATTATTTTTTTTTAATTATTTTTTTAAAAAATAATTGAACTCTTCTGTTTACTGTGGAATATGAAGAGCATCAGGGCAGTTGTGCAGCTTAGATGGACAAAATATAGATCTATTAACCAACGAAAAAGGGGACAAGAGGTAAACTTATATTAATTATTCACAGTCCTTAAATCTGCCCATGTTTCCACAGCTACCAAATGATGCAGAGAGACTAAAGCCGAAGTCTATCTTAATCTGCAGCCAATCTCTCTCGACACGGCCACACTGCTTCCTGATTTTCCTTTGACTTTTTATCTGAATCATGAACATGATAAGTAAATGTGCTTTGTGGCTGAATCCTGGTAGGATTGGTATTGTGTTGTTTTGAGGGATGTGCTAATGTTCTTAGTTTCCACCAAGCTAACTTCTGTTTGTCTTGATTATGAAATATGCTACATTTGAATTAAAAGACAGAGAAAGGGGAAAAGGAGAGGCCATCAGACAAGCTGAAAAAAATTTGAAGAAAACAGGAAGAAAGAAGCAAATAATAATGTGATGCTTGGTGCAGAAGGGATAATACATGAAAGGGAAAGAAAGAAGAGAAAACTTGAAAGATCTAGAGGATGCAAGTAAAGCACAGGGAATATAATCAATAATATGGTAATAACTATGTATAGTGCCAGGTGAGTACTAGACTAGTCGGGGGATCATTTTTTAAATTACATAGATCTCCATCCATCTGCTGTACACCTGAAATTAATATAAAATATTATTGAATGTTAATTGTAACTGAAAAATTTTAAAAGGGGGGGAATAGTGAAGGGGAGTAAGTCCAAGTTTCCAGGTATAAAACAAATAAGTCATGGGGATGTAATGTACAGCATAGGGAATATAGTCAGTAATATTGTGATAGCATACTACAATGTCAGATGGTTGCTGGACTTATCATGGTGATCACTTCTTTAAGTAAATAAATATCGAATAACCCTGAAAGTAATATAATATTGTGTGTTAGCTGTACTTTTAATAAAAATATTTAAGAAAATAAAGTTGTTTATAATAGCAAAAGATTGCTAACTTAAAGACTTATTAAAGGGAGAATTGTTAAATAAATTATGCTAAATTCATACAATTAAGTAATGGGTAGCAATTAAAAGATGACATACCTATTTATATCATATTGAATTTCAAAAGTAAATTACATTATATAATATTTAAAAATAATCTACATATGGATCTTTTTAAGTCTGGAAGTTTATACAACAAACTTTTAATAATGGCATATCAGGGAAATGAAATTCTTGGGAGTAGCAAAGATCTTGCCTTTCACTTATGAAACTCTATATTGTTTTAAATTTTTACAGTACCTATTATAATAAAATATCTACTGCATAAGTGCTTTTAAATAATTCAAGGGAAAATAGAGTGATTTTATATTTGATGAAGAGTACAACTCAAATTAGGGATATTAGTTCCATGAATCTTCTTTATATAAAGCAAAAACATTTAATAAAACAAAGATAAAGTGACATAAGCATAATAGTAGTGGAAGGGTTTCACTTACCATTCTAATCTTCAACAGATCAACTTGGCAAAAACAGTGAGAAAGAGAATCTGAACTCTGTCATTGGTAAGTCTGATTTAAGTGCTAGTAACTAACTCTCAACTTTATAGAGAAAGAACTTATTTTCCAATGGAAGTCCATGGAAAAAAATAAAAATTTGTCACATATTATAACTACAAAGAAAGTCTTTATAAATTCCCCAAAGCAGATGCATAAGTCACCTTCTCTGTTCACAGTGCCATTAAACTGATAAAGTTTTAAAATTAAAAGAAACAAAATTTAACCACTTAGAAATTAAAGGCCATTCTCCTAAGTAATTTTTAGGTCAAAGAGGAAATTCAACTCTTACATAATGTTTAATACTTAATAATAGTAGGAACACTTTATCCTAAAATGCTTGAAAGCAGCCAAAACCATTATGTGAAGAAAATTTATACCATCATAGGTTTGTATTTAATTAAATATTGAACTAAAGAAGCAAAGAAAAACAAAATCAATGTAACAAAAAGAAATTCACAATAGTCGAAATTAATGAATTAGTAAAATAGTGGAATCGATCAAGAGCTACTTCTTTGAAAATACAAATAACAGAAATAAAACGATATATTCCAGTATTACATGAGAAAATGTTTCCGGGCCTCCAGGTTTTAAATTACAGTTTAATAATTTCCTAAAAAATGACAATGAACTCAAGGAAGAGTTCTAAAAATGCCATATTATTTCTAAACATCAGGTTCCAAGTGAAAAATAATCCTAGCCCCCTGCATCAATACTACTATCTACCTCACCCAATCATAAGGTAGGTGAATTGCTACATTAAAAAAGTCCTTTATGCGTTCCAACTAGCTTTGAGTATGAGTCTCGGTCCTGACTCTAACCCACGACTGACTTGGAATCAGACAGAAGTAGTAAGCTGTTCAATTTAACCTGCACATGGAGAGTTTTAGTCACTGCTTTTAAACCTGTGAGGTGCCTAATGACATCTTCAGACCTCATTTGTTTCTAAACGTTTTCATTTGTTAAAACTTAGTCCAGTCCAACTGAAAGTCCTCCCCTGGCATCATTCTCTGCTGTGGGAGAGCAAGCTCTGCCTCAAAACTTTTGCAAGCTCCTCTCCTAGGTTCCCATCACCACTGATCCACCCTATACCTTCAGCTGCTGGTGTTCTGGAAGGTCCAGCTGGCAACCTCTTGGGTAAGTAAAGATCAGCAGATGGCTCAAACACCCTATGCAAGGTCCATATGACCCACAGTTACCTCATTACTCTGCCAAGCCGACTGTTGTGAGTGTAGCCATTCTCCAAGCACCCCTACCCCACCTGGCCCTGCCATGTCTTTCCAATTCTCTTCCCCTCCACTCAGGTAAGCACATGGGCAGATCATCAGTGCCACTACCCAAGCAGATGTCCAAATAGGGGTTGAAGAGTTAGCCTCTTTCTTCACAGGTACCTCCAAATCTTTAAGAATTAGTCTCTTATCACTGTCCCCACCCCTAAGCTTCTAGAAGATGACAAACCTCTCCTCACAAATACTACATGCTCCAAAAGACCCAATTCTTAGATGGTTCACTCCCTCTACTAGTCCTCTTTTGTACAGGCTGAGATGAGGCAGTGGGGTGGTGGTTGGTGCTTATGTTGGTTATACATGTACCATCTTAAGACAAAGGCTCAGAGGTGATCCTTTTGATAATGTTCTCTGATTTGCGCTTTTGCCAAAATTCTAAACCAAGGTGAAAAATCCTGTTCAACATCCTATTACATGTACATATATAATAGTTTCCCCATGAGTCCTGCACCATCTCTCTTAACAATGGTGTTCATTCATTGATTCTCTCCCCTAATTCAAGGCTCAATGAACCATGAGCAATAAAATGGACCTAAGACACAATTTCCCTAATCCTCCAGAGAGTTGTCTCACTAAACCTTGTCTACTCTCAACAATCGCAGTCCCTACATACCTTGCCTCTGCCTGGTGGTTTCCCTGAGAGGGGAGAGAGGGAAGCACCGCAAACTCCTGCTAAAACAGGTTCTTTAATCAGAAATGGTCCCATCGTCCATTCGCATCTCCCAGTCTTATCACATGATTACGACCTTTGGAACTGTGGCTATAAGAAGGTAACCAGCTTCCACATACAGAAACAGACTCATAGATACAGAGAACAAGCTAATAGTTACTAGATGGGATGGGGTTTGAGAGGCTGGGTAAGGAAGGGGAAGGGATTAAGAAGTATAAAATGGTAGTTACAAAATAGTCACAGGGATGCAAAGTACAGTACAGGGGAATATAGTCAATAATGTTGCAAAAACTATGCATAGTGGCAGATGGATAATAGACTTATTGGGTTATAAAGGTCTAATCACTGTGTTGTTTGTACACCTGAAGCTAAAATTAATTAATTAATTAATTAATTAATTAGCACTGTGTTGTTGTGCCAGAAATGCCAGGTTCCATCCAGTAAGGGATGTGAAACTCCTGGATTTGGGGGTAAATGAGTATTTAGTGGCTGGGAAGGAAAGCAGACCCTGCCAGGTGGTCTGACCATACCAAACCCAACTCTCCAGTTCTCTAAAGGGCCTCGCGTGTCCCAGAAGCTCTCTTATTAGTCAAGTACTTTCACAGCCTGTCCCCATCACCTCAATCTTTCTACCTGCAAGTCACCCCCAGGGAAAAGAGCACCTCACTGGATAGGACATGAGGACAGCAGAGAATCCAGACCACTCCAAAGATATTGTCACAGCAGGATGCTGACTGCCTCTTACGAAAGGAAGAAATTACCCCCACGCAGGGTTAAACCAAAGAGGCTGCTGCGGAGGGAATCAGCTGCTGGGGTAGAATGGCCGCTTGGCATTATTCACCATGATTTTGCCTCAAGAATTTGAAAAGCCTTCCTTACTGTATTGCAAAGGACTAACTCGGGTTCACTATTATTTAATTCCTTTTATGGCTTTCTTCCTAGCTTCACCAGAGACAAACATGCGTGATCACTAAGTGAATGCTGGTACAGGATTTAGTGCTCATGTAAGGAACAGAGCAAGTTCTTTGATTACTATTATCTCTTCTACTTAGGACATAAAGGTACAGCCAATACTGGCAGTTAAAGATTTCTAGTAAGTGAATGAGTATACTTTTCTTTTGCTTTTTTATAACCTACCACTGCAGATAAGGTAACAATGTGATAGCAGTTGGAGAAAAGTTTAAAAGTATCTGTGGGAACTGATATTCATTCTATGCTACATATTGTTAATGTTTACCTGCTCCAGGAAACACCTCATGCTGCAAATTATAACACTAGAGTATTTATAACCTTACTTTCCAAGTGTTCGACTTGGTTGAATGGTGCCCCACTCCAAAAAAAAAAAAAGTCCATATCCTAATATCTAGGCCCCGTGAATGTGACATTATTTGGGAAAAGGGCCTTTGCAGGTATAACTAAGTAAAGACCTTTAAATGAGATCACCCTGGATTATGCAGAAGGGTCCAGTGACAAGTATTCTTACAAGAGACAGAAGAGGAGATGACACAGACACACAAAGACAAAGGGCAAAGATCACATGAAAACAGAGGCAGAGATTGTAGTGATGCAGCCACAGGCCAAGAAATACCTGGAGCCACTACAATCTGGAAGAGGCAAGGAAGGATTCTTCTCTGAAGCCTGTGGAAGAAGCACAACCATGATTTCAGACTCCTGGACTCCAGAACTGTGAGAAAATAAAATTTCTGCTCTTTCAAACCACTAAATCTCTAACAATTGGTTACATCAGCCAAAGGAAACTAATACACCCATTATGACATCAACATTATATTTAACCTATCATTGATCAATATACAGTAGAGAATTATATTGGAAGATTGGATTAAGAGGGGGAGTGGAATGAGAACATATGCAGACATGCCCCCAAACCCCTAGAAATGACAAAAAAAACTTTCATGTTTATCTATCATAGAGGTAGTCTCAGGGAACCATAAATTACCTGTATATTACCCGTATATAAAAGTAAAGTGAGATTGAATTTAAAACGAAAACCAAAGCCACAAGAGGACTGATATCACTAAAATGATAACCTCAATATAGGAGACTCCATCTTTGTCCTCCCACAAAAATCAACCATACTTCCTGATTTGAAACTATCCATGAATAAAAACATCTCTGGGACAGCTCTGGAGTCCATTTAAGAAACTTTAGAAAAACAATGAATCAAAAAACCTGAGAGTAACTGCACAAGAAGAGAAGGAAGAGAGCTTCCCTATGTCTTCATCGTCCATCCCATTGATCAGTGCCAAGAGGGAACTTCCCAGCAAGCAGCAGTTCCTCTCGCCAGGAAAGGAAGAGCATGGGTCAGTGACCGGCGTCCCCCACCTTTGGGGCACTGCACAAAGGTCCCGCTTTGGTTTCACCCCAGTCAGACAAAGCTGAGACAGAAAGATGGCTAGAAATGAGGAAGAAAGGCAGGGGCTTTTCTTCCAACAGGAATAATTGTGTTTCCCAGTGACCTGCTCTGCAGACACACCCAGCAGATTTCACAAATGAAGAAACACATGGCCAGCACACCCACTGTAGACCTCCCACAGATTTCATCAGCTTTTGCCCCACCGGTATTCTTGTTTGAAGATGCCAGCAGCTGCCTGAGTCCTTTCCCACTCCCTCCTCCACCCTGCACCCCCACTGGAGCCTGGAATTTGCACTGCCCAGACTTCTGAATCTGCATGCATGTAAGAAGCCAGCCTACATAATCCCCTTCCCACAGCAGACCCCCACGACCATGCACACACTCAGGGCTAACTCCTCCAGCTGTACACTTACATGCCCCCCACCCAACCCCTATCCATTGCCTCCTGCAGTGCCCATGCCCAGGGCCTCAAGCCTTGCTGTCTGCCCTGGCCCCCACCACCACACATGTCTGCATTTGGCCTCTGCCACTACACAGGCACCTGACAGCTGGCCCCTGAAGCTGAATGTGTACACACGACCAGCTCTGTCCATCACCGCTGCCTGCCCTGGTCCCTAGGTGCTAGACCTAGAGGTGCCACTGAGGACCCCAATAGCTCTTGCAGCCACTGCGGCCCTCCCTTCCTCACACTTCCCCAGCGCTTTCCAAGGACCACACAGTTGTCTATGTTGTGGATTCCCACAGCCTGAGTCAAAGAGATATCATGCCCCTCCAGACCCAGTGCTACCTCATGCCTGCACACTTGGTGCCCTGCTCCATTAGACCTGGTGCCATCGCGCGCTCCAGCATACCCCCACCTGCAATGAAATTCTACCCTTGCAAAAGTTAGTCCATAAAGTCTGGAGGAGGTGATTGCTTCTTAAAATGCACAGACACCTATGTAAAGCTATAGGAATCACAAAGAATTAAGGAAACCTGACTGCACCAAAGAATATAGAAAACCTCTAGTAATTGGCCCTAAAGAAATGAAGATCCAATGATTACTCAAGAAAGAATTCAAAATAATTGTTCCAAAGATGCTCAGAGCTACAAGAGAACACAGATAAACAATTTAACAATATGAAATAAACAATATAAGAACAAAATGAATAGTTCAACAGAGATAGATGCATTTCTATACACTAACAGCAAAACATCTGCAAAACGAATAAACAATCCTACTCACAATAGCACCAAAAAGAATGAAATACTTAAAAATCATTTTAATAAAAAAGGTGAAAGACCTGTACGCTGAAAACTACAAGATTTTGATGAAAGAAAATGAGGAAGACACCAACAATGGAAAGATATCCCATGCTCATGGGTTGGATAATTTAATATTGCTAAAATGTTCATACTACCCAAAGTCATCTATAGATTCAGTGCAGCCTCTATCAAAATTCCAATAGCACTTTGAAAGAAATAGAAAAAAAAATCCTAAAATTTGTATGGAACCACAAAAGACGAATTAGCCAAAGAAGTCCTAGAAATGAAAAAAGCTGGAGACAGCACACTTCCTGATTTCAAACTATACTACAAATCTATAGTAATCAAAACACAATGGTATTGCCATAAAAGTGGACACATAGACCAATGGAACAGAATCAGGAGACAACAAATAAACCCTCGCATATACGGTCAACTAATATTGAACAAGGAAGCCAAGAATCCTCAATGGGCAAAGGATAGTGTCTTCAATAAATGGTGCTGGAAACACTGGATAATCACATGCAGAAGAATGAAACTGGACCCTTATCTTACACTGCTCACAAAAATTAACTCAAAACGGATTGAAGACTTAAACTAAGAACTAAAGCCATAAAACTCCTGGAAGAAAACCTAGGTTCTTGACATTGGTCTTGGCATCAATTTTTGGGGTATGACACCCAAAGCACAAGCAACAAAAGCAAAAATTAGTAGTAGGAGTATATCAAACTAAAAAGCTTCTGCACAGCAAAAGAAACCATCAACAAAATGAAAAGTCAACCTACACAAGGGGAGAAAAGATTTACAAGTCATATATCTGATAAGGGATTAATATCCAAAATATATAAAGAACTCATACAATGAAATCTGATTTTAAAAATGGGCTAAGGAACTGAATAGACATTTTTCTAAATACCATGTTCCCCCAAAAATAAGACCTAGCCAGACAATCAGCTCTAATGTATCTTTTGGAGCAAAAATTAATATAAGACCCAGTCTACGTTATATTATACTATATTGTAAAGACCGGGTCTTATATTGTAGTAAAATAAGACAGGGTCTTATATTAATTTTTACTCCAAAGATGCATTAGAGCTGACTATCTGGCTAGGTCTTATTTTCGGGGAAACACAGTAAGACTTACAAATGGCCAACAAGTATGTAAAAGTGTGCGCAACCTTACTGATTAGCAAAGAAATGCCACACTGACACCTCATACTTGTTAGAATGGCTATCATTAAAAATTAAAAAAATAACAAGTGCTCTCAAGGATGTGGAGACATGGGAATGCGTGTGCACTGTTGGTGGGCATGTACAAATAAATTGGTACAGCCATTCTGAAAAACAGTATGGCAGATCCTCAAAAATTAAAACTAGAACTACCATATGATCCATAAATCCCACTTGTGGATATATATTCAAAGAAAATAAAAATAGGATCTTAAAGAGATATCTGCATTCCCACGTTCGTTGCAGCATTACCCTATTCACAGTAGCCAAGATGCAGGAAACAACCTAAGTGACCATGAATAATGGACGAACAGATACAGAAGAGCTAAGTTTGGTTCTAACTCTGCTACTTACTATGTGATCCGCAGCAAGTCACTGGACCTCTCTGGGCCTCACCTGGGAATCAACAAAGGATGAGCATCACATACACGGGCTCTCAGGGAACACGGCTCAGGGTGTCTGTGAAACTTCAGGCAGTCGACTTAACATCTCTACCTCAGTTTCCTCGTGTGTCAAATGAAGATACCAGTGCTACCTACCTTACAGGTGTGTTCCAAGGATTAAATGAGATCATCATTCACACAAAGCACTTGTGAAGTCTCTTATCCATTATTATAGTCTCTGAAAAGGGGTAAAACTCTCCTTGCCTTAAGCGGTTGTTATGAAGATTAGCTACCTTTTCCAGGCAGTTATTGCAGCTGACTGGATTAGGTCTGAGCACCTGAGCTGTGGTAACATATGGCATAACTGTAAAATGAGTTCTTTTTCTGGAAAAAAAAAAGGAATTGTGTTATAATGGTGTCTAGTCACTCTTCCCTTCCTCACTGATAGGAGCCTGGACCCATTTATATTGTCCCTCAGCCTATGGAAGTTGACTCCCCGTCAACACAGACTTTTAGCCCATATCTCCTTTGCCCCCAACAAAACTGATCATTTCCTGCTTCTCTTCAAACTCCACCCCTCATTTTCACTAGCTCTGCCTGCCCCCGCAGAAGGGAGATACAGCAAATAAGAAAAACAATATTGATACAATGTGTCACATCTTTATTCAAGTCTTCATTTGAAACAAATACTTCAAAGGCCCATATCTGAGGAGGGTGGGTTCTTGCCCAAGACTTAGGACAGATTCACATCAAGTGGTCATATTTTGTTTGACATATGATTTAAAGTAGCCCTTGTGTAAAATAATTTAGAATACAAAGAAAATGGGCTTAGCAAAAATGCCATGTCAGGACACATTATGTAAGACTTTATAGATTTGTGTATAAAATCTGTGTCTGTTAGGCTGGCCAACGATTCTATTGCCCTAGTAATTGGAGAAGCAAGCATTCATCTAGCCCTATAACAAATAATTATGTAAGATGGAAACAGAGGAGCTCCAGAGTTTGCAACAGATCTGGCTTTTTCAGCAACATTATTAGATCAGCTATAGTCTTAGTACTATAGTCTATAGTACAATTGCCTTTGTACTTCCTACGTATAGTCCTGTTACCAATTACCCATGGCCTCAGAGTAGCTAAAAACAAACAAACGAAAAAGCCCCAGGACCACTGGGATCCAATGCCATCCTGATTCAGCAAAAATACAGCTTAATGGCTACTGAATCAAACACTAGAGTCCACACTGACCCTGTCCAGTTCTCATTACCACATGAACCTTGCCCTGAAATCCTCCAAAGACATTTATCTCCCAAGAGATCCCTCTTCAGAGATTTATAATTATCATGAAACACTGTAATTCATACATTTAAAGGTTGATTGCAGACATCCACCTAACACTGACTTTCACTGTTTGCCTGGACTGAAGGCTGCCTGCTACCAAGAGACTTCACAGCAATCTCGCCAGTTAATTAATGTTTTCAGGCACATGTCTGGAAGACAACAACAACAGGAGTTGCTATGGAATTGGCATTGTTTACCACGAATTACAAGGGGCCATAGTTACTTCATGCTTGTCACGGCAATCACTATCATCATCATCATCACCATCATCATCAGTATTGATGGAATGACCACTTAAATGCACTCAACCCCAGTCAGTGCTCTAATGTGTCCTATGGCACAGCTTGCCAAAGAAGACTAATCATGAAAATAGCACACCAGAGTCTTGTTACTGTTCCAGTACTTAAAAAAAAAAAAAAATCATCATCATTTTTACTCACTCTTGGAACCTAAAAGTATAAAAGTATGAACATCAGTAAATTATCCCTTTATTTGGTAATCTATACCTTTTGGTGTCCAACACATGTAGGCTCTCTTAATATTTGCTAATAAATGAAGGTATGAATGAATATAATAAATAAGTCTGAAGAAGTTTATGGCAAAAAGTATCCAATAAGATCGGAGCTTCCAGATGAAAAAGAGATTAAAGAGTAGCTGAGTGGTTGGTGTTCAGGAGCATATTGTCTTCCTCCATCCAACATTGTGTCCAGGGAACATCAAATCACTTTTTTTTTTCCCCTTTAAAGGAAAAAAATTACAGAAGGCAGATGCTCAGAGGCTCTCTTGAGCATCATATGACCTGACATTGTGGTGTTTAAACTTTTTCTGTTGGGACACAGCTGTTGCTCACATATGCAAAACACTCTCATGGGTATGTCCAAGGTTGAATGTAATCCCCACCACTTTGTCTCCTCTTTCATGATGGAATGTATGGGATATGGGCATGAGTGTAAGAGTAACCTTGAATTTGCTTTTATCTTTAAAACAAAAAATTAAATCTTTCAAAAATCTTGGTGCCTGAACACTTACTAGTAATGAATGGCTTGGAAATATAGTGCAACTGATTATAACATGGCAGATTTCTCAGCACAGCAGCCAAGAGACCTAGGTTCTAGGTCCTGGTCATACAATAATCAGCCCTACAAATTAAAGCAAGTCGTTTCTTTTCATTGAATCTCAGTTTCTTTTTTGTAACATGAGAAGGTTAAACAAGGGTCCCACTTCAGTTCTAATTACTCCACTTGAGGGCTGGTTTGGAGCTCTTCTTGGATTCTTGGATTCTGAGGCTAGGAGCTAAGTGTGGCCATCCTGGAAAAATGACTCAGAGTTTCATAAAGAGTTTTTATATCTCTAAAAAAAAATTGTCCTCCCGATCTTTCTTCCAGTAACTTCTCCTACATCATCTAGAAAAGAGTACAATGAAATACTATTCTGCCATAAGAAAAGATGAAATAGTGCTATTTGCAACAACATGGATGGATCTTGAGATTATTATGCAAAGCAAAGTAAGACAGAGAGAAAAAGTCCAGAACCATATGATTTCACTGACATGTGGGATATAACACCGAAAACAACAAAGGAACAAGACAAACAAACAAGGAAACAAAAACTCATAGACATAGACAATAGATTAGTGGTTACCAGAGGGTAAGGGTTTTAGATGAGGGTAAAGAGGGTCGAATATATGGTGATAGAAGGAGAACTGACAGGGTGTGAACACACAAGGTGATACATAGATGATGTATTATAGAATTGTACACCTGAAATCTATGTATTTTACTAACAATTGTCACCCCAATAAACTTTAATTTAAAATAAAACAAATAAATATGGTGATCAAAGCGGGGAGGGGAAAGCAGGTATGAAAAGGTCTTGAATATTTGAATGAATAAATAAATAAATAAAGTAAACTGGAAACTTTCCGCAAGCTCAAAAGATCTCGTAGTATTCCTGGATTCTCTAAGCTAGCTCTTTTGGACATTTATTTATTGTTTGCCTGACCTTTCTCCCATTGGGGATCCACCTTCTCCCCTGATACAATAATCTTGCTCAGTCTATGTGATTCAAGTACAAGACGTAAGCTTTGTATTTGCGGGGCTCTTGATTCTCGCAACCGTTTTGTGAGGTGGACAGAATAGCTGGAATTCTGCTTCCCATTGTAAGAAGATAGTGTTCATTGGGTTTTGTGACGAGATTAAAATCACACATACAGGGGCAGCTACTATACAAACCCCAGGGTTTCTTCCCATGTCAAATCTGGTGTTCTCTCCATTTCCCCACAAGATTATGAACCCCATCACTTGTCATTATATTCTCACCCTGTGCATAGAAAGATGGAAAACTTACCCAAGATTCTGAGAATAAAGTTAATATAATCAACCAATATAAGAGAACAGACCTTAGCAGAAGCCACTATAAAGATGAAGAATTCCTGCAAGATTAAAGGTAAGAAAAGCATCGGTGAATATAGCCTAATCAATAGTATTGATCTAAGAGGCAGAAATGTCATGAAACAAGCGCTGCAACACAGAAAAATTGAAAACAAGGGTCCAAGAAGAATAGTAAGACAATGCTGATCCAACAATGCAAATCAAATAAAGAGAATAGGGTTTTTTTTTCCCTAGACAACTAGATTAAACCTTAACTATTTCCCAACAGCACTTGTAAATTCAGGATTGAGATTTCAATATTTATTATTAATGATTCATTAATACTTCTCCCTGAGGAAATTACTGTATTAATGTACATACATGTTCATTGGCAGGCGTAAACAGGTGAGAAAACTAATTCATTTCATTCCAGGAAACTGTTCTCCTTGTCAAAGCTAAGGATTCCCAAAGTAGAATTTCTGTTTGGGGCAAGAGGCAATAAAATAAAACACATCCTCCACAGACCAGAATGTTTAATCCTCTAGAGAAGACACCATCCTCTAGAGACAGACGTGGGCAAAATGGTGTTTTTAAAAAAAGCTCTGATTTCCTCCCAGCACTCTTTGGCATCTGTTCACTCAATGAACATGCAAACACACATGCAAACACACACACACACACACAAACAAATGTACACACACACACTCATGCACACACATCGTTATGCCTTGGTCAGCTTTCTTTGCATAAGCCCGTTCCTGAAAATTCAACTCTAGTTTCATTTACCGCTGCCTCTAAACTCTTAGTGTTTTCAGAATCTGATCTATCTAGAAGCCAGAACGTTAATTGTAAGATTTATACGAGCAGCAGAAGGACTAATAGGACCTCTCCAAAGGGCAGCTGCATTTTAAAAGCATGACTTATTCCAGACATATGGAAATCGGATAGCAGACACTCAGGCAAAATACACTCTGTCAGAGAAGCCTTTCTGGCCTCCTCTAATCACAACTTTCTCTACGTATGAAAAAAAAAATTATCATGTTTTACTGCTCTTCAACTAAGGCATTTAACAAAAACAAAAACATTCCACAATATATCCAGAAAACATTATAAGTCAAAAACAAAATGGAGATTTTTTTTTTTCCCCTTTAGCTGCTGAACATGATCAGTTAATGCCTGTGTGAAATTTGACAGCTCCTTCTGGTGTGTAAATGTCAAAGGCCTATGCTATTAAAACGAAACAGAACTCTCAAATACCCCTAGTAGAGTCTCAGGAAGTGCTTGTGGGCTTGCTCTTTGGAAACAGGCTGTGCAAAGAAGATAATTTCAGGAATCCTTGACTATCCAATCCAATCTAATGGAGAAGAGCATCCAAGTCGGTACTCTGAAACCGTGAAGCCGGACATCCAATTGATTTGGGAAGGGCCCCTCATGCAGATCTGAGCAAAGCTTTCTAAGCAGAGAAGACATAATGCAGATGCCATGAAGAGGGAATGAGTTTGACTTCTCATAAAACAAAAAGATTAATGTGCAGACAAGGTGACAGCAAGAGGGCAAGTTATGAGTGAGGAAATCCGAGTGCTAGAGAAGAGTGGGAAAATGAAGGATTTTGTAAGCTGATCAGTTAACACCAAGGGTTCTCACAACCCATCAGATAAAATCAGTCTTATCAGTCGGGATCCTCTAAAGAAACCACTCCTGATCATAAACATAGAGAAAACTGAATTTGGGGGATTGATTAAACAGGTAATCAAAGAGCCCAGAAAGCAAAAAAGAAATGGCAAGGTCACGGCAGGAATCCAGTTCCATTGTGGCAGGAGGAATCGTGCAACCAAGTGGCATCATCTGGGCTCAGAAGCATTTTAAAAGCTTCCATTGGAAGCAGAAGGGTGAGGGCAGGGGCTACTATACAGAACCTGGGCACAGTGATGAAAGCTGTCACATGGGAGAAGAGCCTCACCCAAGAAAAGGCAACAGAAGAACAAATACCTGACTTTCCTCCTCCTGCCCTGCAGTTGCCTACCACTGCTTCCTACTGGCCAAACCTATCTGGAAATATAATTCCTTATGATATAGAGCAGAGCAAGGGAAGGGTGGGAACTGGATCTGAAAGCAAACAGGCAATGGCAGGCACACTGGTCTATTCTAAACAGAAGAGGAAAATTCCCCTGCCCCTGACCTGGTCTAATCAGGCAACTCCCCGACGAGTCTTTTCTTGTCTATCTGATTCCATCTGTCTGGCCACACAACTAGAGGACACAACCCTATCTGTCATCAGTGTGATAGATTTTGTGTGGGATCCTACACATGTCTCCTAAAAACAGACAGCTGTTATTTCGTATTGATGGAGATAATGGTGACTGCAAATGTGGAAGAAGATCAAACTTAGAAACGAGTCTACCCAACATCTAAACAAATGTTGGAAATTTTCTAAAATCATTGAGTGTACCAAGTAGGTCTTTTCTTCCCATAATGTTAAACTAATTTAATTGTTCCTCCCTCAGTGACAGCATTATCATCTATCCAGTTCCTTTATCCAGAAACTTGGAAGTCATACTTGTCTTTTCTTTTTCCAGCCAATCCTCCTGATGGCTTAGCCTTCAAAATATATCCCAAATCCATGCATTCCTAAGCCAAAATCCCTCTCCATCTCCATTCCTAGTCCTATTCAGCTTTACCTCTTCCCCAGGGCATGGCAAATAGCCACTCAGCTTCTGACCTTCTCTCATTCTCAGGCACTTGCAGACCTCTTCTGTCCCCAAGTCCTCACATGGTGGCTGTTTCATTATTTACATCTCAGTCCCAATGGCATCTCCACAGAGAAATCTTCCCTGACCACCTATTGAAAACTAGCCCCTACATCTGTCATGTTACTGTTGTGTGGGTTTTTTTCATATTATTTTCAGTGCCTAGAATTATCTTGTGCTTATATTTGTTTCCTTTTTACCTTTTCCATTAAGCCATATGAGAGCAGTGCCTGGTCTACCTTCGTCACTATGGTAACTCCAGCACTATCAAAACTGCCTAGCACAAAACTGGCCCTTGATAAATAGGTATTTATCAAATAAATAAAAGAACCGACTCTCCTACTCTCCCTACTGATTGCTCGCCTTGATCAACAGTTTAGACAACAGCGAGACATGCAGTCTAAAATAAATTTGTATATTAGAGTTCTGTACATGTTTTGAAGGGCTTATAAAAAGTAAAAATTTGCCCCTCCCAAAAAAAGGTTTTAAGCCAACTGATCTGTCTTAGCTTGGGCTACCATAATAAAATACCATAGGCTGGTGGCTTAAACAACAGAAATTTATCTTCTCACAGTTCTGGAGGCTGGAAGTCCAAAATCAGACTACCAACATCACCAGGTTCTGGTGACAGCTCGCTTCCTGGCTTGCAGATGGCCACCTTCTCACTGTGTCCTCACGTAGCAAAAACAGATCTCCCCTCCCCTCCCCTCCTCTCCCCTCCCCTTCGCGCGTGCTCTCTCTCTCTCTCTCTCTCTCTCTCTCTCTCTCTCTCTCTCTCTCTCTCTCTCCTTCCATCCCTCCCTCTCTACCTCCCTCCCTTCCTTCCTTCCTTCTGTTTATCACAAAGGCCCATTTCCTAATACCATCACATTGGGGGTTAGAATTTCAACATATGAATTTGGGAGGTGGGGAGGGCAGGGAAACACAACTCAGTCCATAGCGTGACCATTCAAAGAAAATCCAAAAATATCAGTATAAAACGTAAGAACCTTAATCTGTTGGCCCCCAGCCTGTGTTTCCAGCCACATTCCCTCCCACCTCCACAATTTCCCTGGATTCCAGTCATACCAAACTTTCTGAAATGACACTTTTTTTTTCCACACCGCTGCCTTTGCAAATTCCCTTCCTTCTGCCTGGAATACTGTTCCCTTTTGTTCTGCTTGACACCCTTTAAGATTCAGTGTAACAGTCACTTCCTAGAAGCCTCCCCATTCCATCCTAAGCATTTCTTTTTTATGCTCTTAGGGAATTTAGCCCAGACCTTTACTGTAGGCTTACCTAGATTTGCCTACTTCATCGTTATTAGTAATGCATGTATCTGTCTCTTTAACTGGATCATATGCTCTTTATGGAAAGAAGTCATATTCACCTCTGCATTCCTGGCACCCAGTTTTTAGATGCTTAACCTGTGTTTAGTGATCAAACAAATAAACAAATTGGGGCTCTGAATAACTGGGTTCTAATCTCCAGACAGTGGAGTATATAAAGAATATGGTGCTTTAAAGATCTGGAATCGTACATTGTCACCCACAACTCTCAAACCTGAATACAGATCACAAACCTAAGGAAGTGCCTTTTCTAACAAAACGCCTTTTCTTCATTGCTCTTCTCTGATGGGCTTTTGCCATCACCACATGCACCTGTGCATATTTTGTTTATTATATGAGCAGGACACAGTAGAATCATTTTTTTTTTAAGTAAAGCTCTCAGACTATGGGCATGTCACCATGCTATGCATTTGCTCTTCTGTCGTCTTGTGTAAGTGGATTGAAATTTCTTCTCTGATGAAATGCCCACGGAGCATTTTCTCTCTGCTTTGTCAGAGAGGGAGAAGGCAAAAGCAACTTTGTGAGATTGATGCCCTTCCCGGGACCCCCATCTACATCTCCCTCTTAATAAGTCAGTAGCCATGACAACCTCTAGGGAGCTCCAGAAATCTTGGAGCCCGCTGGCATGAGCCATCTGTTTTGCTCCACGGGCCTCCGCCCAAGGGATTCAGGCCCTGCATCTGGCTGAGCCACAGGCAAGAATACAAACTTTTCCTGAGCCCAGTTTTTCCTCAACATGGCTGCTCTGGCTCAGAGACTACTGCGGATGCTGCAGACTTCTCTTTGACTCAGTTTGTCATGCCCATTGACTTCTGCATCCTCTTTCGCTTCTGACTATGGCTTTCACTTACTCCTCACTGTCCTCTGAATTTGCACTGAGCCCTTACCCAGAATGATCTGCCCTGGGTGCTTGGTGTCTGCCATGACACTCTCGGCCCTGGCGCCAGCCTTGTCTCCTCTAGCTTACAACTACCCAGGCCTTCACCCACATCCTTCTCACCCTACCTTCCTCTAATGCCCATCCAGCTTTTGTCTCCACTTACCTCTACTGGGGCCATGATAATAGGTGGATAAGGGAGAAGTTCATACCACCCCACGAATAGAATAAGTGTTCCTGTTGAGACATTTCCATCAGCTGAGTTTAGACTAGGCCAAGCCAAGCAGAGCACCATCTCATATGCAAATACATACTCATATGTGCTTCGTTCTAGACTTGATTCTAGACTCCTGGATATGACCTTTGGAAAATGATCATGGAATGTATAGCTATAAAGTCCCATGATCTGATAAGTACTTAGGTGACATTCTCTCCACTTTATCAACAGACAATTATTTAAAGATTAAGATTTTAAGACAGTAAGATTCTTACTTATTTTTGTATTTCCAAAAATGGCATCATTCCAAGCACAAATATTTGAAAGTGGAAGGAAGTAAGAAAGGAAAGAAGGAAAGAGGGGAGGGATGGAGGGAGGGAGATTGGTTCCTGCAAAGGCAGAATCTGAGCACATAATAGAGTCAGGTAAAAGTAGAGGCAGCATTGTAGAGATGAAAAAATCACTGAACTAGGAGTCAGTCAGGAGCCAAGAGCTCTAAATCTGACTCAACGACCAACTTGCCACATGACCTTGAGATATTCTTCCCCAAGTTTCTTTGTAACCTCAAGTTCTGAGAAATGGAATCCAGATTTCATTAGGGGAAGCTGGACCCTCCTGTTTCCTGGAGCTTACTGATTTTAGGTCATGCTTAGTTCTCTCTAGACAGATCTGTCAATCAGCTCCAGAGGGTCCCTGAGACCTGGGCCTCTACCGAAGCTTTCCTATGGCACCTGCATCGCAGAAAGGTGACCCCAACATGTCAAAGGTCAGCCAAACTTCCTAGCTAGCTCCATGTCCAAAGAATCTAGCTCCTTATTCAGATACCCCTCTGCCCCCCTAGCATCCCAGAGGGTTCTAGAAAAACAACTCCAGAAGCCTCAAACAGTGACTACAGATGGCCCCTGAATGAAAAACAGGAAATGCCAGGCTCTGGGCTTTGAGCCTCCATTTTTCTAAACTGCCAATAGATCTATAATTTCCCTTTAAATTTAAAATTCTATCTAGCGTTTTCTAATATTAAAATGGCTTATTGGTTTTTAGGGTTCTCACCACAGCTTTATGTAAACTGCAGGCGGTAGGAAGGATAAAACTTCATCAAGAGCAGCTTGAGCTCATCACAGTGGCATGAGGTTGTATTTCAGAAATGAATGCTTTTACCTACCCCACAGCCTTTCATGTTAGGCCTCAGTGGAGGATCCTGCTTTTTAAAGACATTTTAGAAAGAAAACAATTCATAAACCCTAAGTACAAAGAAAACAAGGATTGTTAAGCCTTTGTTCCTCCCCCATTCAACCATTTTTTCCCCTTCCCCTCTCTGGCTGTCCTCGGTGATGACCCTCCCAGACAAGCAGGGTGGACAGTCCCAAATTTTATACTTTGCAGCAGGTACCCCCTTACCCTCAGCCTTGGGAGAAGTCCTGGGGTATTCATAACTTTAGGCTATAAGATGGGTGGTTGCTCCACTCAGGACCCTGGTAGCATCCCAGGACCACACCCAGCCCTCAGAACAAAATGAGAAAGAAAAGACTGCCAAAAGACTAAAATCCCAATGGCAGACATATGTGATAAACAAAAATGGGGAGTGCAAATATTTGTTTGATCTAGTCAGGATTTTTAAACTACATGAAATTTTAGGGGGGAAACTCCTTTGAATCCTTGTCAAAGGTGACTTCTGAAACCCATGTTTGATAAGATCCTGTCCTCAGAGAGTTGGAGGAAGAGGGTGGGACAGACCCGTGATATAGGTATCCAAGGTTGCTGGCTTACACTGTGGTCAAGATCCCAACATTGATTGCAGGATAAGGAGACTCAGCCACATCCCTCCATAACAAGGGCCCTCTTCAGTCCCCCTGGGACCCTTAGCGTTTCCCCCCTGCCCACAGGCCAGACTGCAGCACTCCATAAAGGCTTTCTCCTTGTATCCCAAAATCTAACTTCTGCCTCCTGTCCCCTCTCAGACCCTAGTCTATCTTATGTGACTTCAGTTACAGACCCTTTGCTTCAGACTCTGTCCTTGATCTTTAATTCATTGCCAACCCCCTTTGGACTTTATACTTTGGACAGTTCCTGTGGATGTTGGACTGTCCTTCCTGCAGGATGTTGTCTCCCTTCCCCTCTGCTCCACAACTACCTCTGGGGATCAGTCCCAATGCACATCCACACCCAGCTCCCAAATCCCTGTCTGTGCCAGAACCACAGGATTCCCACGGTCTGGGGACAAAAAGGTTCACACTGGCTGTGCCCAAACACTAAATGGCTCATGTCACCTTTCAGGACCTGGAGGATATTGGCCAAATCCTATGAGCTTGGAATTCAAAGAAAACCAGCTCTTCAACCAGTATGTTCAAACTGGAATCTTCAGAAATTCAGGGATCCCACAGAGATGCCTCAACGGTGACTCCAGCGTCCAGGAAGGGGGACAAACAAGATGGGCTGTAGGCACCAAACTCCCTTCACCCAGAGCAGCTCCTCCTTGATCTGTTTTGCATGTTTGCCACTCCCATATGATTTTATTTCAAGGAATGAAATAAAATTTTGTTTTTTTGTTTGTCCACTTCACTATTTAAACTTCTTCATATAAATAATTATAACCAATTTGAATGATGACACTTTTCTTCATTTTTTTAACTCTATAGTTGCTCTTTATTTTTTAATAGCTCAAAACTACTACTAAGTGGACTGGAACAGAATCTTCTACCCACCTCAAGTTCAAACCCAGTTGTTTGAAATCATTGCTGAGTGGGATCAGTCACCCCTGTTTTCTCCTCATTCTCAGAAAAATTAATAAATGAAAGCCCAGTTTTCTTCAGCAGGATCTCTTTAGTATGTCCATATTTATAACAACATAATTATAACCCATGAGAGAGAAATAAAAAATGTTAACGACTGTTTTTCCTGAGAAACCAAAAGTTGTTCAATGTTTGTGAATACAATGCTATGGAAATGATCTTTAAAAAATGCATTTATATTTGGCATTGACCTTTGTAGCAGCCATCCCTAGTTTTCTCTCAGTTGCATAAATACCTCCAGCTTTCCACAGTAAATCTGTAAATCCCCTTCATTGTGTGCTGCCCCTGAGCTGCCAATGTGATCCTTATAAAAAGATGCCACCTCCTCCTTCTCACTAGTTAACACATCGCCACAGAAGTAAGAGACAGAAATGAATGTTCTTTTTTCTCCTACAAAATACATGTTCCTCTGAAGGAGACTCGGTGGGAAAGAACAAGCCCTGTTTTCCCAGAGTTTGCAGCTGGCAGGAAGGAAAAGAAATTCTCCAATCCTTCAGGCTGTCTTGCCACGGTTCCCGTGTTTCCCAGACCACATACCTCGTCAAAGGCCATTGTGAGGTGAAGGATTACAGGTCTACAGTTTCATGTTGGTTCCCTTTCCTAAATTTAGGATTTGTGATCCAGAATTACTCAATTGCAAAAAAAATATGATACTTTGTCACTACATACAAGTTCACCAAAACAAACTCAAGTCAGCAGTTCTGGTTTCATTCACTGCAGCCATCCACCCAGGCTTCTCAGCCTGGGAGGAGTGGCTTCTCTCCCCTCCGCCCAATTTCATAACTGATCTGGCTCTTTCCTAAATCCACCACCTCTATAGACAGCAGCTTCTAGGAGCCCACTAATTGCATTAGACCCCTTTTAGCAGTCCAAGTTCCTTTTGATAAGGCCAAAATAACAAAATCTTCTCATTGTGGAGTATTTATGTTTATCTTGTTGTGGAGTACTAATCTTTAGCATAAATTACATATAAGATAATCTTTACCTTCCAGCCCGTGTCCTCCCTCTTCTGAAAATCTTGAAGGGATGTTTACAATTGCATCTCATTTCCCAACCACCACAACAAAAACGCTAATATTTTGTCTAGAAGTCATTTTCAATGGTTCTGTGATCTTGGACCACAGGATTAGCACTTCATCCTTTAGCTCTTCAAACTGTATTCCTCAGAGCCCCAGGATTCTGCAGTGGTTGAGTACAGGTGTAGTGTCTTCCATCCCCCACCCCCAAAGCAGCCCTGCTTTTGTCTGTGTAATGTAACTGGGGTTATGGACCTGTGCCCTTAAATATTGGCAAGGCAGCAAGGTACAACCACTTCCAAACAGAACCCATACTATTAGGTAATCATACCCACACAAAGACAGCAGGCTGGGCAAAACAGCTCTTTAGTCGTCTGCTGGGTTCTAAGTCCACCAGAGATGTTTGTCAGAGAACTGAGCCTCTCTGGTCTCCTCCCTCACCTTCTTCTCCCTTCATTGACCCCTCTACCTCTTCAAACCCTAGAATTCTACCTCTTCGTCCCCTCATTTCTGGCAAAGGGGGATGGGGGGGGGGGGAGTTGGGGAGAAGGCACTGTTCTCAGTCTTTCTGTTGGTAGAGGAGGAAAAACAAAAAAAAACTCTGCTTCCAGACTCAAAATGAAATGTCCACAAGAGAAAACTTGTGCTGCTCGCATCACTTATTTTTGTAGCAAAACTAAAGGCATTATCACACCAACAGAGGCGCTAAGTATTTTCACCTTTAGTGAATACCTTTTTCTGTTATCCCAACTTGGTATGGGCCAGTGCTCCAAGCTGGAGATCTCATATAGAAAAAGGACCGGAAGAGAAGAAAACCATGCCTACCACACTTTGGACAGAGTTCTATTCCAAAAAAAAGTAAATGTGAACTTCTTTTCCCTCTGTCGAGAGAGGCTATTCCTTCAGCCTGAAAAGCAGAATGAAGAAGACATTTAAGCAGAACCACAAACTAACAGCTGCCTTTGATTCAGAGTTGGCATATTGGCACAGCATGTAACAAGAATTAGACCTTGTTGTTGTAATCCACTAAAATATGGGGCTGTTTCCACTGCAGTATAACCTAGAAAATGCTGACAAAATAAATGGTCTGTTTCTATAACAATAAGCAAAAACTTAAACTATGTAGCATTGTCTTTGGAACCAGGTGACAGGTGGTTAGAAACCTTTCTTGAAGTGCCACTTCTGAGCAGAAACTCAAAAGCCACTGCATGAGTTCAGCCACCATTGCTTTTTTTTTCCCTCCACCATAAGACCAAGATTGGGGTAGCTCCTTGGCCTAGATTCCAGAATGAAGAAGACACAGAGTCACAACACAGACTGCGGAATGCACCTTTGTTGCTGTAAGCACCCTTCAAAAAGGTTTCAAATGAAATGTTTATACATCTTTGATCATATCTGTTCATATCAGAAGGAAGAAGGCAGAAAAAGAGAGGGCAAGAGGAAGAAAATATTTACAAAAAGAGCGGGCAAGAAGAAGAGAAATTTTAAAGGAAGAGAGAAATTCGGTATATTGTCTATCACCAAATAGACTCAAACAAGAAGTAGATGGTAGATATAGTAAGAAAAAGGGAGAATACCAGTGGAAACCGGGGAGGCAGGTCAATTGCACAAGCAGCTGCTGCCCCAGGCCTAATTGATTATGGTTCTCAAGAAGATACCACAGTGAACAAGTGAAAATGAAAAACCATCACACTTACAAGCCCTTTGTCAACAATACCCCCAAGCAACCTCTCTCCCTCTTCCCACCCCACCAATAATTAAAGCAGCAACCAAAGTATCCATAAGGGATCACTTCATAAAATATATAAATGTCTAACCACTATGCTGTACACCTGAAACTAATATAAAATAATATTGAATGTCAACTGTAATTTTTTATAAAATAGTCGCAAGGCTATATAGTACAGCATAGAGAATACAGTCAATAATATTCTAATAACTATGTACAGTGTCAGATGGGTAATAGTCTTACTGGGGTTATTACTTCCTGAGGTATATAAATGTCTAATCAGTACGTTGGTTTGTACACCTGAAACTAATAAAAAAAAATGAAGACAACTTGAGTCATTTCCCACAGTGTAAATGCATTGTCAAGTAACAAAGGAACAAGACAAACAAATAAAGAAACAAAACTCATAGACACAGATAACAGTTTAGTGGATAACATAGGGGAAGAGGGAAGAGGGGTGGTAGATGAGGGTAAACAAGTTCAAACATATAGTGACGGAGGGAGAACTGACTCTGGGTGGTGAACACACAATGTGATGTATAGATGATGTATTACAGAATTGTACATTTGAAACCTATGTAATTCTACTAACCATCGTCACCCCAATACATTTTAATGAAAATAAAACCTGTCTAACTGCAAAATTCTCAGGAATAGTGACAGTAAAAAGTGCCATGACCCATTATAAAGCCAAAATACTTCTTTGTATATGGCTATGATGATAAATGAGAAAGATTTTCATCCCATCATCAGAACAGGTGGTGGGTAGAGATAGAGTTGGGAAGCGGGGTAAAGCCTGCACAAGGGGAAGATTGTAAGATTATTTGTTTAGCCGAGAGGAACTGGTACCCTTAAGGAAAAAGTGGAGTTGGACAATCTCAGATAATAAAAGGCAGAAAAGTCAATCTTGATTCCCCTTTCCTGGTTAGATCCCATGATCAATCAGTTACCAATTTCTACTAATTCTAACTGCACAACATGCACCCCATCTATATCTCTAACTTCTCTTCACTTCCCTGATAGTACCAAGCTCAAAGCAAAAGCTCTTCCTGAACCACTGCAATATTTTCAAGCTGGCTCCCTGCTCCCCTGCCCTCACCCATCCATTCTACATAAAGCTGATAGATCAACCTTCCTAAAACACTGTTCTAATAGTATCACTCTCCTGCTCCCTAATGCTATGAACTAAAGTTCCAAATCCCCACCCCAGCTTCCAAATTCCTCCCTAATCTGGCCCACTACTCCCTTCACACACTTAGAATCTAACAAAAATAAACGATTCATTCCTTTATATAACCACATTTTTTTTTTCTTTTCTATACCTTGTTTGAGCTGTTGCCGTCCCTTTATTTCAAATGTCTAAATCTTACAACTGCTTCAGAACCCAGCCCCTTGGCAGCTCCTCTTGACGCCTTCCATAACCCTTCCAATTATCAGGTTATTGCTCCCCACCCTGAACCCACAAATCACATCATCTGAGTCTCTTCAAAGACAATTACCACTCCCATTGGGGTCATTTGTGTGCATGTTTTTCTCCCCCTTATAGTTTCCTGCAAGGCAAGGTCTGTCTTATTCTTTATACTGTGAAAGGAAGGAGGAAGAGGAGCAAGAGAAGGAAAGAAGAACTCGGGCTACTAACCTGACACCTAAGCATCCCAAATGCCCTGAGCAGTCCCCTAACTCAGTTCCTGTTCTACTGCCTCTCTAGACTTTCCATGTCTCTTTCCACAATGTGGAGCAATTATGTTCTCTACTTTCTTCTTCTCCCCTAATCAGCTACCTAAAGCAATCCCAGATTCGGTTGCCAGATCCTTGACTCTCCAGCATGGGGCCAGCAGTCTCTTGGTGGCACAGAGGGGAAGCCAGGAAATAGGGCAGAAACATTTAGAAAAAGTCAGGCTAGGCTGGGGAAGGGATGGGGGGAGTCTCACAGTAGATAAAGTGACTTGCCTGATTGTGTTTGCCATAACCGTGCAGTAAAGGCATAAAACCAATTTACATGGCCTCTGCACTACAACATCAAATGCAAAACAAGCAGGTATCCCAACACTTCCCAGGGACAGAAGCATAGGGCTCTGAAATGAAGTCATCCAGTAGCCCTACAGGCATATTGTCCAAGGAGCATCCATAGGGAATGATAACAGTTTGCTATGTTCCAGCCCTCTCCCAAGTGCTGCACAATTTATTGAATTTATTGAATTTAATCCTCAAAATAGCTGCCATTTTACAGGTGAAGAGGTTGAGGCTCTATTCTGTGGCCCTCTCATAAAGGAGTTGCCACATTTCATTCCTGCAGCTTTGATGTGATTATATATATAATCACATCATATATATATATATATATATATATATATATATATATATATATATATATATATATATCTCAGATGACAGAAGGGCCCCCTGCCTCTACCCTCCACAACCCCCATGGTTTCCCTGGGATGGTCCTCCTGGGGGGGTGGTTCTGTTTTAGCACAGCCCATCATGTGCAATGTTTTATTCCATCACCTGTTTTGCTCTGCCAACTGGCACTTCCAAAGCCGCAGCATTGATTGTAAAGCTCCTGTGTGACTTAATACATTTGATTAGATCTGAGTGTGAGGACAGTAGACGCTGTCTGTCTTCCATCTGCTGTCATCTTTTCATCTGGACCTGCCATCATCCTGGTTAACAGCGGTGGTAACTTCGGCCAGCGAGTACATTCTAGTCATTGGTGTTAGATTTTGGCAGCCTGTCATCCCACAACCAAAGTCTGATCTCACACTGGTCACACATATTGTCCCTGAAGAAGTCTTCACTGCCTCCCATATCAGACGCTCTTCACTCGTCCTGCATCCAGTTGCCAAATGCATCTCGCTTAACAACTTTAGTGGCTCCCATTATCTCAATAATTATGGAAAAAGAAAGTTCTCATCTCATGTTTACCACCCTTTCTGTTCTGCTACAAACAACTTTCCAGCCTCATCTCCAGCCTGTCCTGTCACGTGCCCAGGACTCCAGCTGAACCAACCCACGGTCCTCTCCTCCAAACTCAACACACACTGGGGGTGTTCTCCCTCTCTATTTCCATCTGTCAAAATTTCAGGACCACCTCACGACTCTGCTAAAATGCTGGATCTCATCAGAACTTTCTTCAGGAGCTCTCTCCTGACTTGCCATCCTGGAAAGGATTTTTCAATCGCTCTGACTCCATGTGGTTTTGTCGCTTTCATTGCCTTCACAGCATTCTACCCTCCAGCATAGTTGCCCATGTTCTCTTCTAACTTCCTCTATCAAAAACAGTTGACTTTCCTGTATGTTCTCTCCACTCCCACCAGCCCACCACCACCACAGCAGCTAACAGGGCCTCTCAACACAATGCTCAAAATCTATGTAGTGAATTACATTCTAAATTGTGGGATTGGGTGAATTTACTAACAGCCGTTGGAATCACTCCTTTATCCTGGGGTTTCATCCTGAGGTGTGTTGCTTTCCTTTTTCTCATTGCTCATCAAGCAGAGCCTGTCCATTCTAATCTGGACATTTTATAACAGTTCAGACATTTTATAACAATCACTTTACAAGTGATTTGAATATTCTGGGAATTCCCAGACTAAATTATATCCATATTGTGAAGACAACACGTAAAGGATACTGGGAAATGGTTTCCCCACCACCCACCCCCATTGTATCCCTTTCCATTCTGGAAGGCCTAAGCAAAATACCAGCTTAGCATGAGTCTCTTTTTATTCCAAAGTTTATCCTATAGATTTCACACTTTTCCTGGGTTGAAAACATGACTAATTCCTTTTTTATCAAAAGGCCTCCACTTGACTCTAGACTCCAAGGGTAGAGAAACACATTTTTTAAAGATAAGCAAAGGACATTAAGACCTCTTCTGCTTGCCTGCCTCACTTCACCACTCCATTGTGCTTCCTGGGATAACCTCGCAAATCAAATCGAATACAGGGTCTGCTTTGGGGGAAACTCAGATAAAGACAGCTAGACAGAGCGTATAAAGTAACAGGGCTGACAAGCCCTAGCAATGAGTTCACTATGGGAAAGATCAGAAACGGCCACCTACAAGATAACTTCTAAAGGTTTATGTATCTCTGCTTTTAAAGCTCTGAATACGTTCCAGCACTTGGCTGTGCTGCAGGAAACTAAGGAAGGGACTTTTGCTTACGTATGAATCGGAGCCTAACAGCTGAACCAGAATTACTGCAGAAACTCAAGGGCTGCGCGGTCTGACTACAGTCACAAGAACCAAAATGGGAGCCTCTCAGAAGCAGAAGGCTCACTGGATCCAGTTACCTCAGCAAATACCCCGTTGGGGGCTAAATCTTAGAGGTTGTGAGTTATTAAGGTAAAACTTTAATGAAAGAGACATTTCCCAGAATTTGTTTCTCCTAACCCACCACTTTCCTTGTTCTCAAGCAAGTTTCTTTAAAACGCTAGTGGTAAAGAAATTTATGCACAACAAGGCTGAGTGTAATTTAGTCTATGAGTTGACAGAAATGCTTAAAATAATGAAACTAGAACACGGTTATGGGATGAAAAATGTGTCTTCTGCTGTGAACATATATTGAGTCCAGCTGCTTCTTTATTCTTTCGTACCTTGTTCCAGCAGTGCAGGCACCCACAGAGAATCTTGTACTAACACAACATTGTTCTAAGGTGATTTACCACGGCATTAATATTTTAGCTCACTTGTGGCAGCTTTCACATTAAGCCAAAATGGGTGTGCAACTGATAGAGTGTGTTGTTGTTCACCTTTCTTCAGATAATTATTCACCTTGAGAATGGTCAGCTCTGCTTTCCTGCTGGGTTCAGTCATGTCTAGTCCTTTGATCTGTTTTTTCCATTGATGTTTCCTTTTTTATGACACTTGTTAATTGAATTTAGATCAGTGCCCACAGTATCTGTGAAGACAGGAACTCGGGGAATACTTAAGAATACAATCATAGTTTTCTCCCCACATGGCATTCACTATGGTGTTATGAATGACTTAATTCTCATGAAATCATTAGCTTATAAGGCCTGGGCCTGGGTTCAGGGTCCCAGAAATGCAGCAAGACTTGGTGTCTTGCTTACCCAGAATGGCTAAAAACAATGTCATGAAGAATACAACATGAAAATTGTGATCAAGAAGAAAAATAGAAACCAGACATGGAGAAGCTGTGTCCTAGGTTTTAGGAGAGAAGCAGCTCGGAAGATGTAACTCAGTCAGGAGTCAAAAGCTGAGGATGTCAGGAACAGGACAGGAAGAAGAGTGTTAGCCAGGTCAGGGGAGGGATTTGGGACTGAGGCCACAAACAAAGACCAAGTGACGGGGTGCATTTTGAGGTGGGCTAGTTTCATGGCTATGGTGGCAATGACTTCACAAATTATACGCCAACTATTTCTGGTCTCTCCATTCCTGGAAATATATTGAATTGAACTTTCTGGCTCCCTTATGGTTGGATAAAACTCTTTGACTGATTTTGAGCCAGGAGTTTTAAGCAAAGGTCATCTGTTTCCCTTCTGGGTCAGAGCATTTAATTGCTATTACAACTCACCACAACTCTCTTTTCCCTCTGGAAAGGGGACTGGCAACATTCAAGATGGTGACTACAATATCAGCCTGGGTCCTCAAGTAAGAAAATGTGGGCAAAGCACCCAGCTGACCTGCAACGGATGTGTGAGATGAGCAAGGAATAAACCTTTGTTGTTTTAAGTCAGTGAGATTTTGGAGTTGTTTGTTAACACACGATAATCTAATCTAATCTGTCTAATACAGTGGCAGATTCTGCTGGTTGAAAGAGATGAGTTTACTGAACATTGCTCACATTTATACAAGAAGTATTGTGATGTAGTGCAAAGAACATTGGACTAGGGTGATGGGATGGGTGAAGGGATGAATGCGTAGATACAAAGACATACAAAATGTAGATACCAACAGTTGGAGCGCAGAACTAGGATTTAGGAATCCTGGTTTGACCCTTACTTCCTAGTAACTGTGTAGTCTTGAATATAAGTTAATTTAACCTTTCTAATTAAAAATAAATGCCTTCATCTGCGTAACAGAAATAAGACTATCTACCCCACCTTCCCAACAGACTGTTGAAAATTGTGGACAGACTCCAGGTGGCCCACTATGATCCCTTCTCCCTGGTGTCCATGCCACTGTTTAATCCCCTCCCCTTGAGTGTGAGCAAGACCTGTGAGTTGCTTCTAACAAATAGAACATGGTGAAAGTCACAGGAGGTCACTTTGTGACTATATTAGTAAGATACCATTGGACACCTAGACTCCCTCTAGAAACTCTCTTTGCCAGCTTGATGAAGTCAGTGGGCAAGTTGGGAAATCCCATGTGCCAAGAACTATGGGCAGCCTCCAGGAGCAGAGTTCAGTAGCTTGAGGGCCCAGCAAAAAACCTGGGCTTTCAGTCCTACAACCACAGGAATTTAATTCTGCTAATAACATGAGTGAGCTTGAAAGCAGATTTTTTTCCCAGTTGATCCTCCAGATGGGGATGCAGCCTGGCTGACACCTTAATTTCAGCCTGTGAGATCCTAAGCTGAGGTGCCAGCTAAATCATGTCCAGACTTCTGACCCATAGAAACTATGGGAGAATAAATATGTGCTGTTAAGTTTGTAGTAATTTGTTACTCAGCAATAGAAAATGAATAGAATAATAAAATGAGTTAAGGTATATCAAAGCATTTAATAAACTGAAAAGTGCTAAATACATGTTAGGTATCAGCCTCCCAGTATACCAAAACTTCCTGAAGACTTTACAAAGTCAAAAAGTTATTCATGTGCTTTGTGGATTCCACAAGTCATTTTAAAACCAAGTCTTCACATAAACTTCTTTAATTTTCCGTAAAATTACAGCATCTACTCTTTTACTCTGACCTTGAAGTACTGACAGCTGTGTCACAGATTGCTTTTGGTCTATGGTATGTATACCTTCTATATTGCTGTCAATAAAGACAAAATCTGGGGTTTAACTGCTCCTCCTTAGAGAACTATGAAAAGCCCAGGCTGTTTTAAGTATGGATCCAATTTAACAGGCATGCTTCAGCCCACATTTCAATGGAAGTGCCACTTTAATCATTTTTACTATTATCCTACATGTTGCTATGCCTATTGAGAGCATCAGTGAGTGCTTGTACTTTGTGTCTCAGTTTCTCATCTGGAGACTTTTAAAATGGAGGTTAGAGAGATACTGTCCATGTTAATATGCCAAATTACGTCTCAATTGCAGTATAAATGATATGGTCTCAATTTCTGTTACCAGTAATAACATCCCTTGCCTTCTGTGGCAAATCTCCTTCCAAGGACCCCTGACCTATATGTAATCAGCTTTGTGGCTCTGGGATAAGACAACGTAGAGGTTTTCCCTGAATCACTCCAATCTGCAATATGATGGTTATAATAATGCCCAGGAAGGAGTATCTTCTGGGAGCCAGGATCTTTGCAGACATCTTATCTAATTCTCCAAACAACCCTGCAAAGTAAGTATTTCATTTCCATTTTACAGATCTGGAAACTCTGGCTTATGGAGAATAATTTCCTTACCAGAGGTCATACATTTATAAGTCACTCAACCAGGATTTTAAATCAGGTAAGTCAGGTTACACTTTCTTCCTCTACATCCTACTAACCCTCTAACACTGAAAACTGAGAACACATCAAAGCACCCATTTAAGAACAGTTCCCAATCTTCTTCCATTCATTAACATTCTTTTAATGTCCCAGCTCTTTTTAGGTGGTATCTGTATAATCATCCGTTCAGAAATAGAGCATTGCTCAACTCTACAAAGGGAAGGGGTAAGAATCTTTTGTTAGGATTATGCTTGGCTGTGGGTGGTAAAAATGCAAAATTACATTGGCTTAAACAAGGTATGAGTTTATTTCCCTTTCATGTAGACACTGTATGGATTTAAAAATGATTAAATCCAGGAACTAGTCCTCAGGAAATTTACAAACTAAAGGAAAAAATAAATAACTACTGATAATGTGAAATAGAATGAACACTGTGCCATAATAAAAGAAGGAGAAAAGGGCTGGGGAGCACAGAAAAAGTTATTGTGTTTCCCTGAAAATAAGACCTAGCCGGACCATCAGCTCTAATGCATCTTTTGGAGCAAAAATTAATATAAGACCCGGTATTATATTATATTATATTATATTATATTATATTATATTATACTATATTATTATATTGACCCGATCTTACGTTATGGTAAAATTAGACCCAATCTTATATAAGACCCGGTCTTACATTATAGTAAAATAAGACTGGATCTTATATTAATTTTTGCTCCAAAAGATGCATTAGAGCTGATGGTCTGGCTAGGTTTTATTTTGGGGGAAACATGGTAGTTCTAATTGGAAGAAATCAAGAAGACTCCTTTGAGAAAGTGACATTGAATTAAACTTTGAAAGTGAGAAAATTTTTCAGTAGCCAACAAAGGAGTTATATGTGAGATGCCAGGGGAGAAAAGAACATTCCATACTAAATGAATAACACAAACAAGAGAAAAGAGTCATAAAACTGCTAGTCCATTCCCCATTTATAGAGAAGGGTATGGGTCTGGAAGAGGCTGCCCTCTTTTGTTCTCCCAGTATCCAATCTTCCTTTCTTCCACAGGAACAGTCTTTAGCTAAGTACATGGCCACTCAAAGACTACATTACCAGACTCCCACATAGCTAGGTGGACCACAGGATTAAATTCTGAGTCATGGGATGTGAGCAGATGTACCATGAGGTATATACTGAGACTCCTCCTTAAGAAACCAGCCAGCACAACCCTTGGCCTCCTCTACTTCTTCCTTTTTTCTTGTTAGAATGTGGATGTAGTGGCTGAGGCTTGAGCAGCCATCTTGGAACTTGAGATGACTTTGGGCATCGAGGTTCCAATTTCCTATAATTTCCATAGGACCTCGCCACAGGTCTAGATTGGTTTTTCTGTTGAGAATGGGGTCAGTGAGGAGAATACTATGCCTATCCCTTGAGATCAAAGATGAGAATGTGCTCTACTGAAGACACAACTCTCACAGCAATGTTAATGAGACACAGGCTACCAAACAGACATTAATGCTGGATTAGCCCACATTATTATCTATGTTTTTTGAATATGCGAAGGGGATGGATACCTACTCACAGTAACACTTGTTTAAATCCTCCTTCCCCTCATACCTACTTCTTTCCCCATAGCTCTGCTACACTTCAATCTCCAAATTTCCTCCAAAAAGCCCCTCTAATAACTTTAGCCTTCATGCCATTTCTCCTTCTATCCCTCTGAAGGCCCCAGACATGCAAGCATTATGGTGGGACACATGCCACCAAATGGGGGCTGAGCTCTATACGGGAAGTTTTCCATTTTGTGAGGAACCCAGACTAACAAGAAACACATCTTGTTCCACAAAATATTTTCATACTTCTGTAGAATTCAGTAAGAGTTAATGTTTTCAATCTTAGTCTTTGATTCTAACCTCTAAATGTGTCTCCAGTTTGATTAACAGGCAACCAAAGAACTTCCAAAGAAACAATAGAAAATATGCACATCAGACAAAATTGCTTGTCTCTCCAAGAGCCAGTCCCCTTTTTTCCTAACTAATAATGCTTATTTTGTTCAGATTTGAGGAAGCAATGTGCGCTAGGAAGTTCAGACCCTACCCCAGCCCTGGAACATTAAACATAATTAGCTGAGCCAGTCATGCGAATCCCATTTTGTCTACCAGTAATTGGTATGTGAGTGGGCATATGACCCACTTCTAGTCAAATATGTCTGAGGGAAACTTCTCAGGGACTTCTCAGAATGATTCTTCTCCATGGTAAAGAAGGAGGAGGAGGAGAGGAGGAGGAAAAAGAAGAGGAAGGAGAACAGGAAGAATACAAAGCAGCAGCAGCATAAGGGAAGCACTCTCCTTCCTGTTTGACTTCAGTTGTGTGAGGACATGATGCTGACAGCTGTGGCAGCCATTTTGTGACCATTAAATGAAAATCAAAAGAATCAGAGAAGCTAACCCAGAACTCAGACATCGACTGTGCTGCCAAATTAATAAACTTCAGAACTATTTACTTCCAGATTTGTAATATGTAAACAATGAACTCTTACTTTTAGGTTCAATTAAATATTCCATCTCTTAGAGCAAATAGCATCCTGATAAAATATTCATGAATGACATCCATTTGCTTCCTTTTCACTCAATATTTCATGGTTATTGAAGTTATTATAAACAAAATTATTTATTATAAATAGAATATTCACTTTTATTTAGGTATAATTATACATTAGACATAATTCATAGTCTCTATTGATAACATTTGATAGAGTTCATGGACATATGAAGCTAAATCTCTATGAAGGTCATCACAGCCAGGTCATTTTATAATGTTTAAAGAAATTCTTCATCATCCCATTTTTATTTCCTTATCTGACTATCTGAGTCCATTAGCTGTTCAGCCAAAGAGGTTGACAGCCACGTGGTATGCCTGCTATGTATGAGCCACACTTTTTGTGCTTCACTTGAGAGTACGCATATAGATGGCACAAAGCCGCTGCACAGAATGAAAAGCCAAGTGGTCATACTGGAAGATCTGCACAGAGGACAAAAATGTTCATAAGAGCCTGGTTGAAACGTTACAACTTTTATCTTGGCGAGCTTAAAAGTGAGAAACTAATGACAATAAGTCTGAATTGCCTTTCCCAGCTAATGCAGATTTTATCTGAGCGCCCTAGGACTGCATATGTTTATATGCAGCCTTCTACACATTCATTTTTCATTATCATTGGATCTGGACTATCATGTACCCAGCTGTGTAATGTACCTGCCCTAATGTGCAATACATTTATTTTAAAATACCATTTGTAGATTATTTCTCTCAAGCCTGCAAAGGACATAATGAGATAATGGGGTGGAAAGTACTTTGTAAGCTATGAAGTACCGTAAAAATGTTGCTATTTTTATTACTACTCTGGATTTTTTTAAATTTTAAATTGTTAAAGTGAGCAAGACTTTAGGAAAACTTTCTCATGGTCCCAGTAGGCTCATACTAAGACACTGGGACACATCCCTGGAGGTAGATCTGTGCAGATGTATCATGAGCTACTGAGAATCATCCTTAAGAAACCAGCTAGCACTGCCCTCCTCTAATTCTTCCCTTTCTACCATTTTTATAGACTAAAATTCTGTCCAAGAAGCAGAAACAGTTCAGGAATACTACCTTCCTCTGTTTCTTAAAACAAATAAATATGTAGCGAGTACTTCCAACTCTGGACAATTAAAGCAAGATAAACCCTTAGATCACCTGGTAAGTGGATGCAACACCCGATCCCTAAGTTCTGACTTCACTATTCCCTATGTCAAGCATGGGATAGCGCTAGTATCAGTTCAGTAGGTGTTCAATAAAAATGTGTTGAAATGAGCTGAATTCATGAAAGAGTATACAACTCTTTCTACTCAAAGTCTGGTCCGTGGACTGTCTACATTGGCATCATGGGGAGCTCATTAGAAATGCAGACTGTCATGCCCCACTTCAGACTTATCAAATCAGAATCTGTATTTTCACTAGACACCTCCCCCATGTTTGTTTTCACCTTAAAGCATGAGAGTGCTGCTGTAATCTACATTGTCTGTGCTATGTTCGTGTCCCTTTCATCCCCAAAGGTGACTTGAGACAGTTCCTTACTCTGCAGCTCTCCCTCATGACAGCCTCTGACCCAGGAAACCTGCTGCTAGGCTGGCATGTGCCAGGTGAGCCAGAAATGCTGGGAACTTAATGCCTTCATGGAGACAGTGAGTTGGTATATGAGCATCACAGTTTCCCTGGCTTTCAATAGGGAAATTCTGAGGCATATTCCACAGTCTTTCAGAGGGTCTCCAGGGATACTGAGATTCAGTTTCCCATAGTGATAACCCATGCTGGCTGTCCTATCTTCCTCTGACTCACTTCCACATTCCCTCAGCACTGCTCCCTGGACTCATGTCCCAAATAAAGCGCTTTCACTGCAATCCTTGCTTCCGGGTCTCCTTTCAGAAGAACTCAAAGTAAGACAAGTTTCCTTCCACTTTGATAGTCTATACTTCCTATTCTAGCCTCTTGTATTAGTCAGCTCAGACTGCCAGAACAAAATACCATAGACTGGGTGGCTTAATGGCAGACATTTATTTTCTCACAGCTTTGGACACTGGAATTCTGAGATCGGGGTTCCAGCCTGGTAAGTTTCTGGTGACAGTTCTCTTCCTGCTTGCAGACAGCTGCCTTCTCACTTAGTTAAATAAATGCCCAATAGGTCCCAATAAATGCCCAATGCCCTCACAAGTTAAATAAATGTCCAATAGGTCAACGAGATCATGAAGATAAGAGCAAAGAGGGAATGCAGCCACCTGGCTTCTAATTCTGGTTCTACCACTAACCTCCCTGGACCTCTGTTTGCTCAACTGAAGTATTAGGATGTTAGATAAGCTGATCACTAAGGTACCATAAGGTTGAGTCCAGAGCAGATCCGGAACCAGGGTCTCTGGACTCCAAGTTCAGGGTCCCTTCCAACACAGCAAACTGCTTCTTCTAACAACATTGTTAGGAGCTCCGAGAACAACAACAAAACCCGACAAGTTACAACATCAAACTAAAAAATGTAACTCACTCTTTAGCTCCTCAAATCTAAATCACTTTGATTACCACCAATTCATGACAATTCACACTAATGAAAGAGAGCATTGGCATAAATAATTTAGAAACTCAGTAATAATCGGCCCAGCTGTAAGACACTCCTGCCAAGTGAAGCATCCCGGGAGGCCACCTGGCTGGGTAGGTGGCAGGCTGGACTCCCAGAGCATACAAATGATCCACAGTAGAGATGGCCTGTCACCAGCCTCACAATCAGGTTTAGAAAAGCATAGTCATTTTCAGGCCTGTTAGTGGTGAGGATTGAGGAGACCTTTAGTACACGTGGCCAAGAGGGCAACTATGGGTTTTCAAAGGCTGATGTAACACAGAAGTCTGTGCAAGAATTCTGCCTGTTTCTTAAATCGCATCACTTCTTTGTTCCAGGAGCTTTGTCTACCATCCCCATTCCACACAGCCTGTCCTGGCCTTGGGATATTGTTGCAGGAACCTGCTAGAGCACGGTGAGAAAGGAGCCAACAATCCTGTGAAACTACAGCTAGCCACTGGGCAATTAACTCACCTCAGTATTCTCAAAGAAAATGGATGTGGTGTTGCAGAATCACCTGTTGAGCAGCTCCAAGCAACACATACTCTCCCCCTTTGATCCTCTCTCATTTCCCCTTGCAAAGAGCATATAATGAGACAAGCCTCCCACTGGGTCTGACTCGGTTCACTCCTATCATTGGAGCCATATATCTTTGTTCTGGGCTCTCTCACAGCTTGGAGTTCAATCAAGTCTATTTCTACCTTCCCTGACCCAGAGGAGCAGCTTTTATGCCACCAGTCCTGAAAACATCCGCAACTATGTGGTATCACACCACAGATATATCCATGTATGTGACATGAGCCACAGAAATGGAATTGCATTTGTTTAGGTAAAACATGACCTTGAGACTGTACCCCAACATTTGTGAATGCTTGGGGAGAGGGACTGAAGAGGAACTAGAGCATCCCAGCCAAGACAGGGTCATTAATGTGTGGTGATTTGAGACCAATAAATCCAGACTTCAGGAAATGCCCTATTGCTTGACTACTATGTAATGATTTGTTGGCACCATACAACAAGATCACATCTGTATCTGATACCTCTTATGACCCAGTTCACATCCTCTCAGCCTACCTTTTTACTCATCATTAATGACACAACCAACTGTGATCTCACATTATGTCAACTGCCCCAAATGTACTGTCCACTTTCTGGCCCCAGGCTTCTCTGTCAAACCATGTGAGATTCCTGCAGACCAGCCATTCTGATCACACAGATGGCTGGAAGTTGAAAGGAGGTGAACACCAGGGAGCAACCCTTGTCTAAAGAGAAACAAGAGGCAGTAGATAAATTCCCTCCTGCTCTGTCCCTCAGGCAGACAATTATGAGGCACATTTTACACAGTTCCTCAAAAGGTCGCTGGAAGGACTGAGACCCAGTATCCCTAGAAATCACAATTCACTCTTGGGTTGGCTTTGTCCCCTCCCTCTTTCATGCTTCCCAATAAAAATATCCTGAATGCAAGACCTTGTCTCAGGCACTGCTTTCGGGAAGAACCTAGGCCAAGATAGCTACCAAAGGATGCCCTACAATGCAGACCCTCAAGATGGGATTCTACCTCTGAATCTCTTGTAGTCAGACAGAGATAAAGAGCACGCAGGTGTTGGTAAGTCAGGAGCTAATGCCTCCTCGCATGCAGTAGCATCACAGCCACCACGGCTGTTCCTGTGTGGATTGAGGAAAAGAGAAAAAGAAAATGAAGTATTGGAGTACATGCTAACAGTATATTTGAATGGTATCAGGCCCATGATAATTAGAATGATTGCAAAGCTGTCTGGTTTTACTTAATAGATTTGGAAACCTTGACAAGAGAAAATGACAGGCTCAGGTTAGCTAACTAGCAATTAAGGCACACTGTGAAAGTCATAAAGTCTCTTGCAGAGTTTAAAGAGATCCTTAAATCTTACAGTCCATGCTAAAAATCAGTGATAGCATTTAACTGTAAGAGGTAGTAGAACTACAAAGAAAATTGAATTCACAGCCTCAATAGGTCTCCTATGCCAAAGTCAGGGTCCTGATGTGGAAAGAGTAAAATCTTGACATACAGAAGAAACTCAGCATGGAGACATGGCAGGAGGTGGAGCAGAAGGACCTGTGGGAACTTCTCTCATCCTAAGGACACATGAGACAGCCCCACGACACTCAGAACTAGCTTGGGAACATTATGACTTTGGCCATAAAGCCAGGGGAGGCTCCCATCGCTGTAGTTTGATTTACATTTTTGTAAGTATATTTTTATCTTCATCATATCCTTCCAAAAATTATCCTTATGCTTTATTATATGCGTATATTCAATCTATGTATTTTAATTTTTAAGGAATTTTTTTTAAAGGGGGAAAAGAACTAGCAAAGGAGTTAGCTTCGAAGATTAGAAAAAGCAAAGGCTTTAAAACCATACAGATGAGAGTTCAAGTATCAGCTATGCTGCTTACTGTTGGCCTTGAGTATATCAGTTTCCTCATCTGTAAAATGAAGATGATCTGGTTGTGATGTCAAACAGCATAAAGTATGTAAAGCTCCCAGCTCATAGGAAGCATTCAATACATGTTTTCCGTATTATTATTTTTTTTACTATATAAACAATTGAGCCATGTCTTTCAACACAGAATGAGCACTGACAATTATTAATATTGTATGTTGGTATAAACCAGGAAAATAATTCGATTTACTGGTCTAGATTAAAATTTCCTTATTTTGAGGATAAAATAAGCCAATTTCTTATAGTCATAATATAGCAATTCCAACCTTGTTAACTTACATATACTAATATATGAATGAGTTAAATTCATTCTTTAATAACAAAGCTAGCACAGAGATATTATATTAGAAACCTGTGATTAAAGGTTTGGCTTCATTTTTATGGCATTAAACTGCTGAAATATTTGGACTGTTAACAATTTTTAATAATTGCTATCAAGGTTGCAAAGCTCCAAAATTGGCAGGAGTGCTATTTTTCTCTTGAATTTTAGTTCCATGGCATAATGTGAAGCAGAGATTTGGCTACTGTCCAGGAAATCTGATTTTATAGACAGCTAAATAGGCCAAAACATCCCTTTCTGTAGCTAAATCAATGGCCACTCTATCCTGAATTTCTCTGTGCGATATTCATGCCCAGGAACATAGCTGAGAAGAAGGCTCAAAGCAGCCAGATGAGACAGTGAGAAACGGTCACATAATTTCGTTCAGAAGACGGAGATCTTTCACAAGACAGAGATCTATAGGTGACTGAGTCAGTATTCTCGAGTTTAGAGGTTCCCTTCAGAGAAGCCATTTGTAGAGCATTTCCATAGCAGCAATCCCTACTGAGAAAAGTCCTTTCAGAGGACTTTCCAACTGCCAAATCTTGTCACCTATGTGAAAGAGTTTAGGGTATGTAAAAATCATCTTAAGGAAATATTTTCCCCATCTAAGATAGTCCAAAGCACAAGATATTAAAAAGGAATACTGGAAGGAGATCCAAGATGGTGGAGTAGATAAAGGCAGTGCTTGCCTCATCCCATAAACACATCAAAATTACAACAAAATTATAGAACAATCAGCCTGGAGAATTATCTGAAGTCTAGCTGAACAGAAGTTTTATAACAAGAATATAGAAAAGAAACCATGTCGAGACTGGTAGGAGGAGCAGAGACGCGAAACCAGCTAGTCCCACACCCATGTGTAACAGCTTAAAATCAGAAGAGCTATCTCAGCCACACAGGTTCCCCATGAAGGAGCAATGAATCCCAGCTCCCCACACCAAGCTCACCAGCCCGGAGTACTGGTGCCAGGAAGAGGAGCCCCCACAACTGCTGGCTGTGAAAAACAGTGGGGATTCTGACTGACTGGGTGGGACTGAAGGCTTCGGAAAACCAAGACGTCCTCTTAAAGGCCTGCGCACAGATTCACTTGTTCCCAGGCACTCACCTTGGGCTCCAACGAAGAGATGGTGACTCAGGAGCTATCAGAGATATATGGAGGCAGACTGAGGTGTGTGGTGTTGGGGGAAGGACTGGAGGACAGTCAGCATTTTCCCTATGTGAGGTCTTCTTCCTGTGGAGCCGGCAGGCAGGCGCCATCTTTCCTGTGTTGAGCCCACCCCCACAGGCCAAATCTGAATCTGACTGGCTCTGCTGCTCCATCCCTGTTGACTCACTGAGACCCAGCTTTACCCAACTTGAGCACCACAGGAGACTTAATCAGCAGCTGAAACTTATGGGCGCCAGCAGGCAGCAACAAGCCTCAGAGAGTCCTGGATTTTTGTAGAGCTACCCTAGACACTAGCAGCCATCCTAATTTCACAGCATGGTCTCTCCCATATGCCTCCAGGTACAGTACAGGCATCAATCAACTGTGGATCACTTTGAAGCTCCTACCAGGTACTCCCTGGCCAGTCACAGGCAGTGGCTGACCTGGGCCTACACCAGAGCCCCACCCAAGAGGCCCTAAAACTAACACACCTGGAGGTCGACTTCAGATCACAGCAGAGCATCACCCAATTAACCCATAAGCGGCACACACAAAGGCCACTATCCATAAGGACTAGAGCTTGCTGGGGCAAATCCCACTCCAAGCAGCAGCCCATAAGCCAGTCAACCTGAGGGTCAGTCCCATCCACTGATGTGCCAATAGTAGTCAAGACTCAACTATAACAGGAGGACACACACAAGCCACACAAGGGACACTCTTGGAGCACCCAACACAGGTGACCAGGGAGACTGCCACTTGGCCCCACAGGGCACATATTACATAAGCCCACCCAGCCAAGACTGGGAGATGTAGATCTACCTAATACATAGAAACAAACATAAAGAGGAAGCCAAAATGAGGACACAACAAAATATGTCCCAAGTAAAAGAACAGGAAAGAACTCCAGAAAAAGAACTAAATGAAATGGAGGCAAGTAACCTACCAGATACAGAGTTCAAATCAGTGGATATAAGGATGCTCAAGGAACTTAGTGAGAGCTTCAAAAAAGAGATTGCAAGCATAGAAAAGGACATACAAGCCATAAAAAAGAACCAATCTAAAGTGAAGAATACAATAACTGAAATGAAAAATGCACTAGAAGGAATCACCAGCAGACTAGATGAAGCAGAAGATGGACTCAGTGATTTGATAGAGAAGGTCGCAGAAAACACCCAATTGGAACAGCAAAAAGAAAAAAGAATAAAAAAAAAAATAAGGATAGTTTAAGAGACCTCTGAGACAATCTCAAGCATCATAAGGGTACCAAAAGGAGAAGAGAAAAATCAAGGAATTGAGAACCTATTTGAAGAAATAATGACTGAAAACTTTCCTAACCTGGTGAAGGAAATAGACATATAAATCCAGGAAGCACAGAGATTCCCAGACAATATGAACCCAACGAGTCCCACACCAAGACACATCATAATTAAAATGCCAGAGATTATAGACAAAGAGAGAATCTAAAAAGCAGCAAGAGAAAAACTATTAGTTACTTACAAGGGAGCTCCCATAGGATGGTCAGCTGATTTCTCAACAGGAACTTTGCAGGCAAGAAGGGATTGGCACAAAAAAATTAAAAGTGATGAAAACCAAGGACCTACAATCAAGACTACTCTACCCAGCAAGGCTATCATTTAAAATTAAAAGATAGATAAAGAGCTTCCAAGACAAGAAAAAGCCAAAAGAGTTAATCATCACCAAACCTGTATTACAAGGAATGTTAGAGGGACATCTTTAAGACAGTAATAGAACAAAAAATGATCAAAAATATGAATAATGAAATGGCAATAACTACATATCTATCAATAATTGCTTTCAGTGTAAGTGGATTAAATGCTCCAATCAAAACACAGGGTGGCTGAATAGATAAGAAAACAATGCTACCTACATATGCTGCCTACAAGAGACTCACTTCAGATTGAAAGATACACAGACAAAGTAAAAAGATGGAAAAAGTTATTTCATGAAAATGCAAACAAAGAAACAAACAAAAAGCTGGGGTAGCAATACTTACACCAGACGAAACAAATTTTAAAACAAAGACTATAACAAGAGACAAAGAAGAATGCAGTAATCCCACCCACTTCTGAGTATTTATCCAAAGAAACCCAAAACGCTCCGTATGTTCATTGCAGCATTGTTTACAATGGCCAAGATGTGAAGGCCTGGGTGTCTGTCAATAAAAGAATGGGTAAAGAGGAGGTGGTACATATATACAGTGGGATATTGTTCTGCCCCGGAAGGGAATGGGTTCTTGCTATCTATGATGGCGTGGATGGATCTAGAGGGTATTATGCTGAGTGGAGTAAGTCAGACAGTGAAAGACAGATGCAGTGTGATGTTGCTTATATGTGGAATCTAAAGAACAAAATAAACAAACAAAACAGACTCATAGATACAGAGAACATTTTGATGGTTGCCAGATGGGAGGGGATTTGGGGTGGTAGGTGAAAAAGGGGAAGGGATTAAGACATACAAATTGGTTGTTACACAGTAGTCATGGGGATGTAGGGTATAGCATAAGTATTACAGTCAATAATACTGTAATAACTATGTATGGTGTCAGATGGGTACTAGATTTACCAGGGTGATAAATGGGAAGGGATGTTAGGGGGCAGGGTGAAAAAGGTGAAGGGATTAAGAAGTACAAATTAGTAGTTACAATATAATCCTGGGATGTAAAATATAGCATATAGAATATAGTCAATAATATGTTAATAACTATGTACAGTGCCAGGTGGGTACTTGACTAGTCAGACGGATCACTTCTTAAATTATATAAATGTCTAACCATATGCTGTACACCTGAAGTTAATATAAAATGATAATTGAATGTCAACTGTAACTGAAAAATTAAAAAGGAGGGAAGGTGAAGGGCAATAAGTGGTCCAAATTTCCAGGTATAAAACAAATAAGTCAGGGGGATGTAATGTGCAGCATGGAGAATGTAGTCAATAATATTGTGATAACGTGGTACAGTGTCAGATGGTTGCTGGACGTATGGTGATCTCTTCTTTAGGTGTATACATGTTGAATAACTATTGTGTATATCTGAAACTAACATATAATATTGTATGCTAACTATAGTTTTAATAAAAATCTTAAAAAAGAAAGCAATACTGGTAGTTTAGAAAAAGATCATAGAACAAGTGATAGAGAAGGAATTATAAAAATACAAAACCTGTCATTTTTGGTATGGAAAAGGCAGTACCATTCATTCTTTCTCTCATTCAACACATGTTTATGGAAAGTGTATTGTGCAGCAGCATGAGGAAAGTCAAGACAAGTGAAATATTGTCCTTGCCTTCCAGAACTTCATAGTCTACTCTATCTAAAGACAAATGATAAAATACTATAACATTATCTATATATATGAATAGAATGTAAAAGTATTAGGAGGAGAGCGAGAGCGAGAGCAAGCGAGAGAGCGAGCAAGCGAGAGAGAGAGAGAGAGAGAGAGAGAGAGAGAGAGAGAGAACAATTGAGTTTTAAACATAAAAGATGCAAACAATAAAAGGTACATACGTTGGCCAAACACAAGAGGACATCTCAAAATACCTGAATTAACAACTTTCTTAAATAAAATTGCTAACTACATTGCTTTGCTAGGTTAAGAGCATGATTATGGAATGGTGAAAGTATTTTAAAAATTATTTTGAGAGGAAAAAGAGTTGAGGAAGTTACCCGTGTATGATGGAAAAGCAGGTATAAAATACAGAGGCAGTTGTTTCTATAGCAGTCACATTTTTAAATCTGCATAGTGTGACTCATTAGTTGGACTAGAGGAAAATATTTGAACAAAGCCCAGTCAGTCAGGTTCCCCTTCAGGGAATTTTGAACAGGGACCCAGCAATTCCAGTCAATCCAGTGTTTTTTCCATGATATGCTTGGAGAGGCAGAATAAGCCAGTCAACATAGAGAGAGGACAATAAAGCAGAGAGAGAAACTGAGTTGCTAGACTGGGCAACTCTAGGAAAAGAGAAAAAGTGACCTCCTTTGTTTCTGACAGGTTTCAAAGCCCTGGTTCCAGTCCCCCCTGAGACCCAGCTATACTCTCTGCCTGTGTTGGAGGAAACAGCCTTGCATTCATCCAGTAATGTAAGGGTAAGTGATTTGTAATAAATAATCTCTGAAGACAACACACCCTTCCAGAAAAACTGATCTGTTCACTAGTCTCAAAATGCCATTGGCATTTCCAAAAATGCAAATTTATCCAATCCTTTCAGAGTCCCACACCCAAGCCCACCCCACCCCCAACTCAAGCCCCTTGCACTCAATAAAGTCTACTCCAATCGCTATCACCAACATGCTTCAACAAATTTAAGACAAACCCCTAAGAAGAGATTGAGGCTGGAAATGAGGTTTTTAAGTCTTCACACTATAGCATCTCCCAGACGCATAGCAGTGTGAAAAGTCTTTGAAATCCAGTATGTATTTTACATTTACAGCACATCATAATTCAAACTAACCACATTTCAAGTGCTCAGCTGTAACAACTGGCTGTAGCTACCAAATTGGTCGGTGCATCTTTAGACTTTGAATCCAGGCTCTGCCACTTCTTTGTTCTGTGACACTGAATAGATCACTTAACCTCCGCAAGCCTCCTAAAGTTGTTTGGTGTGTTAAATGATGTATTACCTGGAAATCCTTTAGCATAGTGTCTGGTACACAGAAAGCATTCAGTAAATTTTAACCACAAATTTTATCACAAAATACAAAAGTAAATAGGAGGGTGAGTCAGATAACATACTTCGGTGACACTCAATAAAATAATTTAGAATAAAGTAACAAATGACTATAATCCTATTACGACTATAAGAATTTCTGTGTGTTTTGTAGTGCTTAAGAGCTAATTTCAGATTCAAATCCTGGTTCTGCCACCCACCAGCTGTATAAAAGTAGGAAATTTACTTAACCACTTGATATTGCAGTGCAGTATCTTTGGGATTACTGCATAAGATTATGATGAGTATGAAATGAGATAGTAGATGTAAAGTACTTAGATCAGGGGCCAACAGCAAAGACAAGCAGTGCTATCATTATCACCACCATTATTATTATCACATTATCTCTATGGCTATTCTTATTCCACCATCACTGATAGTTAATAGTATTGTAATCACTGGTCTCAAGTCCTTAGCTTTCACTAAATACATGCTGACTTTTAGTTGACCCAAAATCAAACAATCTGTTGTGCATATAATCATGAATTTTCTCTATTCAATACATATACAGCTGAAACCGAGGGTCCTTTTGACTTTGATTAAATTTGGTTTTAAATTTTAGCTCTAGCACTTTCTCTCTCTATGCCCCTCAGAGACCTAGCCTTTCCCCCAGATAAACAGCACCCCCTGAGGCAGCAGAAGACAAAAGCTAATGGTCACGAAGGTCAGGACCTCTGATGGGCTAAAGATAACATCTTGACCTAAATTACATTTCAGTTCTCCTGAGGCCTAAGGTGGAATGACCCCTTGGTATTTTCCCATGAGCACAAACAGAGGAAAAGCCCTCAGAATTGTCCTTAAGATCTGAAGAAATGATTCATTACCCTTACCTCACCTCTAACCAATCAGCTCCCGACAGGACCCCAAACTCCTAACCTATGGTGTCTTGTGATTTTGCCCTATAGAATCTGTAACCTACACGCCATCAGGGAGCCGGGTCTTAAGAACACTGGCTCACCTGTATCTCTGGGCTGGGCTGGGCTGGGCACGGTGCCATCTCCTTAAAGAAATCTCTGCTTTCTTTGCTGCAAACTCCTATTCCTGTTTCCTTTGGTTTTGATGCATACAAGCAAAATTAAGTTTGGTAACAGCCGCACAAGGACGAACGCATAATTACAATAGACTAGTTAATAATAGAAACGTCTGGTTCACCAACACCACAGTCCAATTCACAATTATAAGTGGTGAAACGTAAAACCAGAATGTTGGGAACTAGGCATATAAAATGAATGATAACCAGATATTGTCTATTGGCCCTGCACACTCTTCCATCCCCTTCTCTGTTCTCCTTTACGTCACAAGGCCTGGAAGCTTGAGAACAATATGTCACATACTCAGTGGCCAGTAGGGTTTAGCCTACAAAGAGATACACTCATGCAAGACTTAGAAGGCAGAAAGAGGGTATAATTACTCTTCTTCCTCTTCTAGCTTTAGCAGATAAGTGGATGTCACAAATGGGGGTTTGCAATAATAGCTTCCATGTTCTCCTGAAATTCACTTTCTTATGGCTGCAGAGGAACTATGAGGCCGTATAGGGACAGTGGTTTCCTGTACATTCCTGACTTCCGGGTGGCATCAGAATCTCTCTGGCTTCTTGGATGGACCATAGCTGTGGTTGTCCTCTTGACTTTCCCCCTTCAGTCCTTTCAATGATTTTTGCAGGCACCTTATACCCTATATCAAATCCTGTTCTGTTTGAAATACCTGAAATAACTTTGTTTTTCTTCCTGAACCATGACTGATATTGCTGCTTTTCTCTAAAAATGATTTTGACTCCCAAATCTAGTTAATTTAGTCTGCAAGAAATGCATGTAGTAAAATGTCAGGAATTAACTTTAGAAATTCTGATCGAGTGGCAAAGTTTAATTTCAACAATAGTAACAACAATGAAAAGCAGAAGCCATTGTCATTTTTAAATGGCAATGTAAATAACTTTTTACAATAAAAGAGATCTCTTTTTCATGGCTCTGTTCCTGCCTCGAGTCAACCTAAAACCATCTGCTATAGACTGAATGCTTGTGCCTCCCCCCAAAAAAGTTATATTTTGAAACCCTAATGCCCAATGTGATGGTATTTGGAGGTGGGACCTTTGGGAGGTAATTAGGGTTAGAAACAGTCATGAGGGTGAAGTCCTCATGACGGGATTAGTGCCCTTACAAGAAGAGGAAGACATATTCCCCACACGGTATTTCCAGGGAATCACGTCATAAATTATATAAATGTCTAACCACTGCACTGTATACCTGAAACTAATATAAAATAATATTGAATGTCAACTATAATTAAAATACATATGTATATGTATAGATAGATATCTACAGGTAGATATATAGATATATAGATATGGCACAGGATATAAAGTACAGCATAGAGAATGTAGTCAATGGTACTATAATAGCTATGTACGGTGTCAGATGGGTAGTAGACTTGGGGCGTTATCACTTTGTGAGGTGTGTAAATGTCTAATCATTATGTTGTTTTGTACACCTGAAACTAATAATAAAAAAAAGGAGGAAGAGACCAGAGACCACCACCCCGCCCCCACTGCCCCGGCCATTTGAGAACACAGCAAGAAGGTAGCCATCTGAAAACCAGGAAGAGAGCTCTTACCAGACACCAAATCTGCCAGCACCTTGATCTTGGATTCCAGGATCCAAGAAATACTGCGAGAAATACGTTTATTATTTAAGCCACCCAGTCTATGGTATTTTGTTACAGCAGCCCACCCTGATTAAGGTATTATCTTACACCAAAGCCCATGCTCTTAACCATGAGACTGTATCTATCACATTGCACTGTAATTGAGAACCACCATCACCTATTGAGGAGATAGGCTTGTGCCTCATTGATGCCTATCCTCAGACTCCAGAATAAGTGCTATCATTATGGAGGGATACCACATCCTGTAACTACTCTACTTAAAATCTTGCTTTCTTGACAACAGAAGACAATAGCTACGAGTTAGCATAATCATCCCATTCCTGGGAACAGAGAGGTTAATGCTAAAAGAATCTATGGGCTCAAAATAAGACTGAGTCGAGGGTGGATCCACTTGATCTTAGATTGAAATAAATATGTGGTAAGTGTGATTCAGAGCAGTCGTTTTGAAAATCATACAGCACAGGGAGATTTTGTTTCCATCTAATTTAGCAAGCTCTATCTAAAAATACCTCAAGATGCCCACTCTCTCAGGAAAAAGTCCAGGAGTGGGGCCCTTCTCTAGGGAACTGGGTTGAACAGAGATGTGGTCAAAGCCTCCTGTCTTACCAGGCTCCTTCTGTTAATGAGACACAAAGCAGATGGATAAAGCAGCTGAGATTAGAACAGAGCATTCTTTGAGGCTTTGGGCTCTGTGTTTCCACAGCAACATCATACCTGGAGGAAAGCAGCCTGGTGATGAAGACCAGTACATCTGTCTCCATAACGACAGGCTTATGGCAACTGAGCCGTGACTCCTCCCTCTGCCTCCTCAGCAGTGACCACATTTACTATGCTGTACACCCTCACGTTCCAGATGCAACTCTGAACTTTTTCGATGGATGTCTTAGTCAGATTCCCCAGATGCAGACCCTGAGATGAGGATTTGTGTGCAACTGATTTATTAAAGAAGTACTCCCAAGGGAAATTAGAAAGGAAGGGGGAAGTGAGATGGGAAATAGGAGAAAGCCAAGTAGCAGTGTCATCCCAGGCACTGTCCTGAAGAGGGTAGCTTCAGCTGACTCCCATGGGGGAACTCAGAGTATAAGTTATACTATAGAGTTGCCTGTACCCATCTGTCATTAGTTTAGGGCTACCCCAAGGGGATGTAATTCTCATGTACTTTCAGCTTTTTGCCTTTATGGCACACCAGTTCCCAGGAATCAGACAGTTCCAAAGAAAGGCTGCAAGTACTGGCTTTGGAAACCACAGCAAAAGCAGGTGGAGCACAAAAATAGTAAAAGGGTATCCAAGGGGAACTGAGAAAAGCACCATCATTATCTACCACAGTGGAGAAGACTGGAGAATGGTAGAGAGATGGATGTAAAAAAAAAAAAAAAAAAAAAAAAGTGAAATTGGCAATGCCTTCTTTCTCATACATCTCAGACAATATTTGCCTAGAGTTATCCAGGCAGGGCTTTAAATACCAAGGTCAACTGGCAGCTATTGATCATCAACAATTTGGCTTGCACAGGAGTGGAAATTATGGAAACATTATATAACAGGACATACTGTCCCATACAATAAGCAGAGATTTATGCTACTCAGTAAGAGACCATGTTTTGGTGCAAGAAGCAGATATTAGGAGTGATACAACTTTCTTGCATGGCCTCAATGATATGACCACTTGACATTGGAGAGAGGATTCAAGTTATCAGAAAAGATGCTGAACTATACACATTAGCCAAGATATGGAAACAACCAAAATGCCCATTGGTAGACGACTGGATCAAGAAACTGTAGTACATTTATACAATGGAGTATTATGCAGCCATGAAGAAGAATGAAATCTTACCATTTGCAACAATATGGATGGACCTGGAGAACATTATGCTAAGTGAAATAAGTCAGACAGAGAAAGACAAATACCATATTATCTTACTTATATGTGGAATCTAAAGAAAAGAATAAATGAATGAACTAATCAGACACAGTCTCAGAGACACAGAGGAAACACTGAGGGTTGCTAGATGAAGGGGGGTGGGGAGAAGGGGGAAGGTGAGGGAATTAGAAAGCACAGTCAGTAACCACAAGATTGCCACGGGGATACGAAAGTCAATTTGGGGAATGTAATCAATAATGTAAAGATTTTGTAGGGTATCCAATGGACACTTGTCTCATTAGGGAGACTACCTCAGGGATGACGTAGATGCCTGATCACTGCAGTATATACCTGAAGCTGAAGCTGAACAATAATGAATGTCAACTACAATTATATATATATATATATATATATATATATATATATATATATATGTATATATATATACATATAGTAATATATATATATATATATATATATATATATATATATATATATATATATACATATTTACAAGAAGTGGAGTTCAGCATTAGGAATAGAGACAGTGGAAGTGTAATGGCTGTATGCAATATCAGAGGGGTAGTAGATGGGGGTAGGGGTGTTATCACTGTGTGAGGGATATAAGTGATAAATGTCTACCTATTACATTGTTTTCTACACCTGAGACTAATTTTAAAAAAAAAGGAAAAAGAAAAGAAACAAAAGAAAGAAAAAATGCTGAAAAAAAGATTGTCCTTCAACCCTAACATTCAGAAGTTCACAGCCTGAGTTTGATTTTGCCCTGTCCCTCACTTTGTGTGTGACCTTAGACAAGTTCATTGACATCTTTTAATATCATATTTTTCTTCAGTAAAATGGAAATGTTAAAACCTACTTGCTGGGAGGATGGAATAGGCATAATTTTCCCTATTCTTCCCTTAAGAACAACTGAAAATCCTGGACATTAGCTATAATCATCGAGTTATAAGTCTTTGAAATGTGGAAAGAAGAAGGCTGACCAGCTAGGGACCTCAGGACCCAAGGAAGGGTGCAATCATGAAAACTGTGGATTTCTTTTTTGCTTCCTATATCCCAGACTTGGAGGTGAAAAAGATGGCGACCTGAAAACACTAACAAGCACAGACAAAAAAAAAAAAAAAAACGAAAACAAAGGCGTGCTCATATTAGCCAAAGGACCAGGAAAGGGGACTCAAGCAAGACAAAAACTTTCAGATAATAACTACTCCAGTCCAGCCCATAAAATACTGTGGCCCCACCACCATCCATCCCAGCAAAGGTCCAGTGGGGAGCCTAGACTTCCACCCTTGCAGAGGTGTAGTGAGGTACCCCAGCATCACCCCCACAGGCAGAAAGCCAACTAGGAAGCCAGGACTTCATCATCACCGGGCAATAACAAGTCTTCTCTTCCACTGTGTCAGTGGGGACTAAGGTGTGAGTCAGAACTTCCAACTCCAGCTGGCCATAGCAAAGTATCTCCCTCCTCCTTACTGGGGTGGTATCAGAGGAGGCTTAGAGGAGAGCCAGAACTTTCCTCATCACCCACTAATAATGAGGAACACCCACGACTGTGTCAGTGGAGACCATGTGGGGAGATATAACTCCCACCTCCACCCCAACTTTGGGTGTCAGTGGAGGACAAATGCAGAATCTGGACTTCTGCTTCCACCCAGCAGGATGAGACAGCACCCTCATCCCCCAGCCAGAGCAGTGTCAGAAAGTTTAAAACAGGAAGTTTCAATAAGGCCTATGGTTGTATAAAATAATTTGTAATTTTAAAACTTCCAAAAAAGAAATATTGCCACTTTGGAAAATAGTTGGGTGGTTCCTTACAAAAGTAAACATGTGATCCATCAATCACACTCCTTGGTATTTACCCAAATGAGTTGAAAACTTATGTCCATGCAAAAACCTGTGCATGGATTTTTATAGCAACTTTATTCATAATTGCCAAAATTTGGAAGCACCCTAGATGTCCTTCAGTAAGTGAATGCATAAATTAACTGGTACATCCACACAATGGAATATTATTCAGTGCTAAAAAGAAATGAACTATCAAGCCATGAAAAGACATGGAGGAATTTTAAATGCATATTACTAAGCCAAATAAGCCAATCTGAAAATGCTACATACTCTATGAGTCCAATAATATGACATTCTGGAAAAAGCAAAACTATGAAGACAGTAAAAAGATCAATGGTTGCAGGGAGCGAAGGATTAATAGACAGCATATGGGATCTTTAGGGCAGTGAAACTACTCTGTATGATACTATAATGGTGAATATATGTCATTAGAAATTTGTCCAAAACCATAGAACATACAAGAGAATGTGAACCCTAATGTAAACTGTGGGCTCTGAGGATAAAGATGTGTCAAGGAAACTTCATCAATTGTAATGAAAGTACCAACTCTGCTGGGGGATTTTTGATTCTGTGAGAGACTGTGTATGTGTGAGGCAGGGATTTAAGGAGAACTCTCTGTACCTTCTATACAATATTGCTGTGAACTTAAACTGCTCTTAAAAATAAACTCTACTTTTAGATCGAAGATTAGATAGATAGATAGATAGATAGATAGATAGATAGATAGATAGATAGATAGAGAGAGAGACAGACAGACAGACAGACAGACAGACAGACAGACAGAGAGATAGATAGATGACTATTTTTAAAAAGATAGGTCACTAGAGAATTCTACAAAACATTTAAAGAAAAATTAACACCAATTCTATACACTAACATCAATTAACATCAATTCTATACACTAATTTTATTGTGCTTCACCTAATTGCAGTTTGCAGATACTGTGTTTTTTACACATTGAAGGTTTGCGGCAACCTTGCGTCAGGCAAGTCTATTGGCCCCATTTTTCCAACAGTATTTCCTCACTTCGTGTATCTGTGTCACATTTTGGGAATTCTCACAATAATTCAAACTTTTACATTATTATGATATTTGTTATGGTGATCTGTGATCCGTAATCTATGTTATAATTGTAATTGTTTTGAGTTGCCACAAACCATGCCCATATATGATGGTGAATGTAATTCATAAATGTTATGTGTGTTCTGACTGCTCCACCGACCAGCCATTCCCGCATCTCTCTACCTCTCCTCAAGCCTCCCTATTCCCTGAGACACACAATACTGAAATTACACCAATTCATAACCCTACAATGGCCTCTAACTGTTCAAGTGGAAGGAAGAGTCGTACATCGCTCACTTTAAATGAAAAGCTAGACATGATTAAGCTTAGCGAGGAAGGCATGTCGAAAGCCAAGAGGCCGAAAACTAGGCCTCTTGAGCCTAGTTGAGCAACAATTAGTAGTAAATGAAAAGGAAAAGTTCTTCAAGGAAATTAAAAATGCTACTCCAGTGAACACACAAATCATTAAGAAAGTGAAACAGCCTTACTGCTGATATGGAGAAAATTATAGTGGTCTGGATAGAAGATCAAACAACAATAACATTCTTTTAAACCAAATCCTAATCCTGAGCAGGTTACTAACTCTCCAATTCTATGAGACTGAGAGAAGTGAGAAACTGCAGAAGAATAGTTTGAAGCTAGCAGAGGTTGGCCCATGATGTTTAAGGAACAAAGCCGTCTCCATATCATAGAAGTGAAAGGTGAAGCATCAAGTGCTGATGTAGAAGCTGCAGCAAGTTATCCAGAAGATCCAGCGAAGATAATTAATTAATAATTAATCTGTTGCTTACTGTCTAATCAACAGATTTTCTGTATAGAAGAAACAGCCTTATCTTGGAAGAAGATGCCATCTAGAACTTCCATAGCTAGAGACAAGAAATCAGTGCCTGGCTTCAAAGCTTCAAATGATAGGCTGACTCTCTTGTTGGAACTAATGAAGCTGGTTACTTTAAGTTGAAGACAATGCTCATTTACCATTCTGAAAATCTTAAGGCCTTTACGAATTATGCTAAATCAACTTTGCCTATGCTCTATAAGTGGAACAACAAAGCCTAGATAATGTACATCTGTTTACAACATGGTTTACTGAATCTTTTAATCCCACTGTTGAGACCTACTGCTCAGAAAAAAGATTCCTTTCCAAATATTACTGCTCATTGACAACGCCCCTAGTCCCCCAAGAGCTCTGATGGAGATGTACAAGATTAATGTCGTTTCCATGCCTGCAGCCCAAGGATCAAGGGTAATTTCAACTTTCAAGTCCTATTATTTAAGAATGTACATTTTGTAACGCTGTAGCTGCCGGAGATAGTGATGCCTCTAATGGATCCACGCAAAGTAAACTGAAAGCCTCCTGTAAAGGATTAACCATTCTAGATGACATAAAGAACATTCATGATTCATGGAAAGAACAAAATAGCAATATTAACAGGAGTTTCAAAGAAGTTGATTTGATCCCTCATGGATGACTTTGGGAGGTTTGAGACTTCAGTGGACAAAGTAACTGAAGATGTAGTGGAAAGAGCAAGACAACTAGAAGTGGAGCCTAAAGATGTGACTGAACAGCGACAATCTCATGATAAAAACTTTTGCAGATGAAAAGGTGCTTCTTATGGATGAGCAAACAAAGTGGTTTCTTGAGATGGAATCTGCTTCTGGTGAAGATGCTGTGAAGATTATTGAAATGACAATAAAAGATTTAGAATATTGCATAAACGTATTTGATAAAACAGCAGCAGGGTGTGAGAGTATTGACTCCAATTTTGAAAGAAGCTCTACTGTGGGTAGAATGCTATCATACAGCTTCACATGCTACAGAGAAATCATTTGTGAAAGGAAGAGTCAACCAATGCAACAAACTTCATTGTTTTCTTATTTTTAAAAATAAGCAGCATAATGTTGAGTGATAAAAGCAAGTCCAAGAAGACTACATACAAATGATAAACTCTAAAGTTTAAAAACAGCTAATAGAAAACAACTGCCTGAGCAGTAGTTCTCCATAATCAGAAGTGTCTGGACACTGATGGTAACCACTTTGAGCACATCTTGTAATTACAGAAGTCAAATGTGACTTGTATTCCTCTTTTGTTATCGGCATATATTAAGTATTACAATTTTAATACAGTTTTCCTTTCTTAAAACGTGTTTAACATTTTCTTGGCTCTCTCTCTCTCTCTTTCTCTCATACATATATATATTCGAGATTTTTAAGTCACCATTTTCAGAAATGGATAGTCTAAGTGGGAAATAAAAAGAGCAAAGATATAGAACATTTAATGCTCAAACTCAAACTAAAAAACATGTTACTAAATATAGATGCAAAATTTGTATAACCCATTCAAAACTGTGAATTTTGGGCTTTTTCAAAGCTGCCTCTTTTTCTTTTCACACATTTTAACATTTATCCTTGAACAACTAGACTCTTCTAACTCTGGTGAAAAGTCTTTGCAAAATATTTCCATTTCCCCCGAAGGTGCCAGAAAAGCACAGAATTTTCTGCATCATAAAACTGACCTGACAACATTAATTCTAAAAAAGATTTGTAAGACTTCCAGACTTCAGAAACTGTTATATCCTGGGGAAATAATTCCTCATCTCTAAAAGGCTTATAATACTGATTGGTTGTTGTATAACGTGTTGCCCTGGTGATAATATTTAAAATGGCATCTTAAAGACATAAATACTTGTTGACTTTCCATGTTAAGCCAGAAAGAGGTCATTGGCAGTTAACACGCCTAGAGAAAACAAGTAAAATGACTTTTTGAATTCCTTTTACACAGAATTTTATTGAAGTTCTCGTCTTATTTAAACAAATGAATAACGCTTGGGTTAAACAAAAAATCATGGAGGAAATTGTAAACTACTTACAACTGAATGACAATGAAAGTACTATATATTAAAATGTGTGAGATGCACCTAAATAGTACTTCGAGGGAAATTTTTTCTATGAATATTTTGAAGGAAGATTAAAAACAAATTATCATTCTTTTTCCTCTGACTTTCTCTTCTATTTTTTTTCTGCCTTTTTTTTTCCTGAACAATTTGGTCCTAAGTTTTTCAGATTAGCCAAAGAAAAGTAGGCATCCACAGCATAAAATGGGGACAGGGTGAGCCATGGTGGTGGTCCAAGAGCACAGAGATGGCTTCTGAGGAAGGTTAAGAGGGGGTTTTCCACATGGAGGAGTGGCTCAACTTAGCTCAACAGGGTAAGAGTTAACTTCCAACTGAATGGCACAGAGAGTCAGAGCCCCAGCAGGTTGAGGAAGGCACCCCTGTGGAAGGGTAGCCTGGCATGGGAGGTGAGAAAAATGGGTACAATGAGGAGCACATCACACAGGGTGGGGTTATATATGGGGGTTAATCAAATAAGTGAATAATGGGTGTTCCAAAAGTCTTTGTGCAATTTTAAGCTTTGATAACATAGCACCATGAATTCTACAAACTTATAAAAAAATAATTTGAATGTTTGAGTATTTAAATTTCTTCTATATTTATTTAGGTTTGTAAACTTTGAAGGATAAATATTTAATTTAAAATTTATCTTTGTCTTTCTGATTGAAGTTGGCAAATATTGGCTAAAGCAGGATAAAATTTTAAATGCATTATTCAAAATTCACAAAAATAAATAGGTGTAAAAGAAATTTACCACCCAGAGTGACTCTGGGTGGTGAACATACAATGTGATTTATAGATGATGTAATACAGAATTGTACACCTGAAATCTATGTAACTTTACTAACAATTGTCACCCCAATAAACTTTAATTAAAAAAAAAAAAAAAAGAAATTTAAACAATTTAACTTTCAGTGTGGGGATACAAGATGACTGAGTAGATAAACACTGTGCTTGCCTCCTCCCATGATGTTACAATTACTATTAAATTATAAAACAATCAACAGAGAACCATCTGCAGTCTAGCTGAACAGAAGTCCTATACCTAAGGATATAAAGAAGAAGCCACATCGAGACTGGTAGGAGGGGAGGAGACCAAAAAAGGGCCAGCCCTACACCTGTGTGGGGTGGTTGAAAATGAAGAAGGATATCTTAGCCACGGGGGGCCCCTTGAAGGAGTGAGGACCCCAATCCCCACACAGGAGTCTCCAGCCCAGAGTACCAGTAATGGGAAGAGAAGCCCCCACAACATCTGGCTGGGAAAAACAGTGAGGTTTCCAACTGTCTAAGTGAGGCAGGAGGCTACAGGAAACCCAGATAACATCTTTAAAAGCCCATGCACATTCACTCGCTCACAGGCACTCACCCTGGGTTCTGGTAGAGGGACGGTGACTCAGGAGGCATAAGAGACATACAGGGAGAGACTGAATTGTGTGACTTCAGGAAGGACTGGAAATTGCCATTTTCCCTGTGTAGAATCCTTCTCCTGTGCATCTGGCAGTTGGGTACCATCTTTCTTTTGTTGAATCCTTTCCACACATGGCCAAATCTGAATCTGCATTGATCTGGTGAACTCTGCTCACTCCATCCCAGTGACTCCCGAAAATCCTGCCCCACACAACTTGCACAACACCTGAGGCACCTTTGCAGTCAGTAGTCAACCCAGCCCACACTGTACTCTTTCTTGGACAACTCTTTGGGATCTGTGGGCCCCAGGTGAGCAGCAGCTGGCCTCAGTGTGCTCTGAGACTTTTGCTAAGTAGTTCTAGGTTTAGCACTGGCACCAAACCTGAATCTGCATTAACCTGGTGAGTAACACACATCCCACCCTGGTGACTCTCTGAGACCCCACTTTACCTAACTCATATAGCACATGAGGCTCTATCAGCAGCTGAGCCTTATGGGAAACAGGATGTCAACAGACCTCAGGGCGCCCTGGGCATTTTGCAGAGCTACCCAAGGCCTGATACTGGTGGCAGCCATTTTTGGTTAGCAGCATGGCCTCTAACACACACCTCCAGGTTCAGCACAGGGAGCGACCAACTATGGGTCACTATGTAGCTCCTATGAGGAAGTCCCTGGACCATCACAGGCAGTGGCTGACCTGAGCCTGCACCAGATCTCCTCCCATGAGGCCCTACAACAAACATACATGGAGGTCAACTTCAGACCACAGAAGAGCACCACCCAATTAGCCCCACAAGCACCTCACCCAAAAAAGTGATCTCAGCAGGCATCAGAGCCCACTGGGGCAAATCCGCTCCATGGGGTATCCACGGACAGCAACCCATAAGTTGTGGACATGGCCAAAACCCACAGCCAGTCAGCCTGAGGGTCAATATCACCCACTAATATGCCAATAGCAATCAAAGCTCAACTATAACAGGAGGCACACACAACCCACAGAAGGGACACTCCTGGAGCACCCGACACAGGTGACCAGGGAGACTGTGCCCTTGGCCCCACAAAGCACCTACTACATAAGCCCACCCAGCCAAGACTGGGAGATGTAGCAGATCTACCTAATACATAGAAACAAACACAGAGAGCAGCCAAAATGAGAAAACAAAGAAAAACATCCCAAGTAAAAGAACAGGAAAAAATCCATAAAAAGAACTAAATGAAATGCAGGCAACCAACCTACCTGATAAGAGTTCAAAACAATGGTGATAAAAAATGCTCAAGGAACTTAGTGAGAATTTCAACAAACAGATAGCAAGCATTAAAAAAAGACATGAAAAAGAACCAGTCAGAAATAAAAAATACAATAACTAAAATGAAGAATGCATTAGAAGAAATCGCCATCAGAGGAGATGAAGCAGAGAATCAAATCAGCGATTTGGAAGACAAGGCAGCATAAAACATGCAATCAGAGCAGCAAAAAGAATAAAAAACTTTGAGGATGGTTTAAGAGATCTCTGGGACAATATCAAGCATAACAACATTTGCATCATAGGGGTACAAGAAGGAGAAGAGAAAAATCAAGGGACTGAGAACCTATTTGAAGAAAAAATGACTGAAAACTTTTCTAACCTGGTGAAGGCAATATACATACAAGTCCAAGAAGCATAGAGAGTCCTAAATAAGATGAACCCAAAGAGGCTCACACCAAGGCACATCATAATTAAAATTCCTAAGATTAAAAACAAAGAGAGAATTCAAAAAGCAGCAAGAGAAAAGCAACTAGTTACTTACAAGGGAGCTCCCATAAGATGGTCAGTTGATTTCTCAACAGAAACTGCAGGCAAGTAGGGATTGGCACAAAAAAATTAAAAGTAGTGAAAAGCAAGGATTTACAACCAAGACTACTCTACCCAGCAAAGCTACCATTTAAAATTGAAGGAGAGATAAAGATCTTCCAAGACAAGAAAAACCTAAAGGAGTTCATCACCACCAAACCAGTATTATAAGAAATGTTAAAGGGACTGCTTTAAGAAGAAGGGAAAAAACAAACAAAAAATGGAAAATATGAATAATAAAATGGAAATAACTATGCACCTATCAATATTCACTCTACATGTAAATGGATTAAATGCTCCAATCAAAAGACACAGGGCAGCTGAAGAAAACAAGACCAGTACATATGCTCTCTACAAAAAAAAACCCACTTCAGAGTGAAACACACACACAGAGACTGAAATGGAAATGAAATAAAGCTGGGGTAGCAACACTAATAAAAAAACGCAGACTTTAAAACAAAGGTTATAATACCAGACAAACAGGGTCATTACATAATGATAAAAAGGTCAATTCAACAAGAGGATATAACCATTGTAAACATTTATGCACCCAATGTAGGAGCAACTAAATATATAAAGGAAATATTGATTAACATAAAGGGAGAGATCAACAGTAATACAATCATAATAGGGGAACTTAATACCCCATTGACACCAATGTACAGATCTTCCACACAGAAAATCAACAAGGAAACAGTGGCCTTTAATGACACACTAGACCAGGTTGATTTATCTGATATTTTTAGAGCATTTCACCCCAAAGCAGCAGAATATACATTCTTTTCAAGTACAAGTGGAATATTTTCCAGGAGAGACCACATATTAGGACACCAAACAAGTCTCAATAAATTTAAGAAGATCAAAATCATATCAAGTATCAACTACCACAAAAAAAAAAAAACCCTGAAACACACACAAACACATGGAGGTTAAATAATATGCTACTAAATAATGAATGGATCAACAAGATCAAAGAAGAAATCAAAATTATCTTAAGACAAATGAAAATGAAAACACAATGACCCAAAATCTCTGGGACACAGCAAAAGCAGTCTTAAGAGTGAAATTCATAGCAATACAGACCTACCTCAAGAAACAAGAAAAATCTCAAATAAACAATATAACCTTAAACTTAAAGGAGCTAGAAAAAGAACAACAAAGAAGGCCCAAAGTGAGTAAAAGAAAGGAAATAATAAAAATCAGAGTGGAAATAAATGAAAGACAGTCTAAGAAACAATACAGAAGACCAATGAAATCAAGAGCTAGTTCTTTGAAAAGATAAACAAAATCGATAAACCTTTAACCAGACTCATCAAGAAAAAAAAGAGAGGACCCAAATAAATAAAATCAGAAATGAAAGAGAAGAAGTAATAACGGACACCACAGAAATACAAAGACTTATAAGAAAATGTTATGAACAATGATATGCCAACAAATTGGACAATTTGAATGAAATAGAAAAAATCCTAGAAGAATACAACCTTCCAAGACTGAATCAAGAAGAAACAGAAAACTTGAACTAATCACTACCAATGAAATGAAATAAGTAATAAAAATAAACAAACAAACAAACAAACAAACAAACTCCCAACAAACAAAAGTCCTGAACCGGATGGCTCCACAGGTGAATTTTATACCAAACATTCACAGAAGAATTAACACCTATCCTTTTCAAACTATTCCAAAAAATTCAAGAGGAGAGAAAGCTCCCAAGCTCATTTTACGAGGTCGCCATTAACCTGATTCCAAAACCAAAGACATTACAAAATCAAAAACTATAGATTTATATCCCTGATGGACACAGATGCAAAAATCCTCAACAAACCGAATTCAGCAATACATTAAAAAGATCATACACCACGGTCAAGTGGGATTTATTCCTGGTATGCAAAGTTGGTTCACTAACCACAATCAATTAATGTGATACACCATGTAAACAAAATGAAGAATAAATCATATGACCATATCAGTAGATGCAGGAAAACTGTTTGACAAAATTCAGCTTCCATTAAGATAAAAACTTTCAGTAAAGTGGGAATAAAGGGAACATACCTCAACATAATAAAGGCCATATATGACAAACTCACAGCTAACATCACACTCCATGGAGGAAAGCTAAAAGCATTCTCCTTAATATCAGAAATAGGACAAGAATGCCCACTTTCATCACTATTATTCAACATAGTATTGGGAGTCCTAGCCACAGCAATCAGAAAAGAAAAAAGAATAAAAGACACCCAAATTGGAAAGGAAGAAGTAAAACTCATTATTTGCAGATGACATGAAACTATATATAGAGAACCTCAGAGAGTCCACAAAAAAACTAGGGAAAAAAAACCTATTAGAAATGATAAATGAATTTAGTAAAGTTGCAATATACAAAATTAATAATATTCAGAAATTCGCTGCATTTTTATACACTGAAAATGAACTGTCAGAAAGAAAATTTTAAAAAACAATCACATTTATACCTGCATCAGAAATAAAATAAAATAAAATACCTAGGAATAAATTTAACCAAAGAGGTAAAAGACCTGTACTCCGAAAACTGTAAGACACTGAAGAAAGAAACTGAAGAAAATACAAACAAATAGGAAGCACATACCATGCTCATGGATAGGATGAATTAACATCATTAAAATGTCCATACTACCCAAAGCAATCTATAGATTCAATGCAATGCCTGTCAAAATACCAATGGGATTTTTTCATAGAAAGAGATAGAACAAATAATCCTAAAATTTGTATGGAACCACGAAAGACTCTGAATAGCCACAGCAATCTTGAGAAAAAAAGAACAAAGTTAGAGGCATCACACTACCTAATATCAAACTATACTACAAGGCTATCATAATCAAAACAGCATGATACTGACATAAAAACAGATACATAAATCAATGGAAAAAAAATAGAGAGTCCAGAAATAAACTCACACTTATATGGTCATTGACTCTATGACGGATAAGGCAAGAATATACAATGGAATAAAGACAGTATATTCAATAAATAGTGTTGGCAAAACTTGACAGATATGTGCAAAAAATGAAACTGGACCACCTTCTTATTCTTGTATTATATACAAGAATAAACTCAAAATTGATTAAAGATTTAAACGTAAGATCCGACCATAAAACTCCTAGAAGAAAATACAGGCAGTAAACTTTCTGACATTGTTGTTAATAATATTTTTCTGATCTATCTCCTTGGGCAAGAGAAACAAAAGAAAAAATAAATATATGGGACTACATCAAACTAAAAAGTTTTTGCACAGCAAAGAAAACTACCAATAAAACAAAAAGACATCCTACTGAATGGAAGAAGATATTCGCCAATGATACATCTGTTAAGGATCAATATCCAAAATTTATAAAGAACTCATACAACTCAACACCAGAAGAACAAACAATCCAATTTAAAAATGGGCAGAGGACCTGAATAGACATTTCTCCAAAGAGGACATACAGATGGCCAATAAACATATGAAAAGATGCTCATCATCACTAATCATCAGAGAAATGCAAATAAAACCACAATGAGATACCACCTCACACCTGGCAGAATGGCTATTATCCATAAATCAACAAACAACAAGTGTTGGAGAGGATGTAGAGAAAAGGGAACCCTCGTGCACTGTTGGTGGGATTGCAAATTCGTGCAGCCACTGTGGAAAACAGTTTGGAAGTTCCTCAAAAAACTAAAAATAGAACTACCTTCTGACCCACCAATTCCATTTCTGAGTATTTACTCAAAGAAATCCAAAACACGACATGTGCAACCCTATGTTCATTGCAGCACTATTTACAATAGCCAAGATATGGAAGTAACCCAAGTGCCCATCAACAGATGATTGGATAAAGCAGATATGGTACATATATACACTGGAATATTACTCAAATATTCCATTTCAGCCATAAAAATGAATGAAATCTCATTATTTGTGACAACATGGATGGATCTAGAGGGTATCATGTTAATTGAAATAAGCCAGACTAAGAAATACAAACACCATATCATCTCACTTACCTATACGTTGAATCTAAAGAACAAAATAAACTAACAAACAAAACAGAAACAGACTCATAGACACAGAGAACAAACTGATGGTTACCAGATGGGAGAGGGGTTGGGGAGCTGGATGAAAAGGTCAAGGGATTAAGAAATACAAATTGGTAGTTACAAAATAGTCATGGGGACATAAAATACAGCATAGATAATATAGTCAGTAATGTTGCAACTACTAAGTATAGTGCCAGGTGGGTACTGGACTAATTGGAGAGATCACTGCATAAATTATTAAATGTGTAACTGCTATGCTGTACACCTGAAACTAATACAAAAGAATATTGAACCTCAACTATAATTGAAAAATTTAAAAGGGAATTAAAAGGTGAAGGGGACTAAGAGGTTCAAATTTCCAAGTATAAAACACATAAGTCATGGAGATATAATGTACAGCATAAGGAATATAGTCAATAATATTGTGATAGCGTGATACAGTTTATATGGGCTCTGGACTTACCATGGTGATCATTCTTTAGGAATATAAATGTTGGATAACTATTGTGTACACCTGAAACTAATATAATATTGTATGTTGGCTATATTTTAATGAAAATCTTTGTAAAATGCAGCACATGATTATACATTGGACACTTTTGTTATAAATATTGGGGCAATTTGTGAAACTTGAATGGTTTCTGTAGATTGAATGGTAGTAACATATCAATGTTATTTTCATGAATTAGACGGTTGTATTATGGGTACGTAGGCAAATTTCCTTCTCTAGTGGAAATGAACACTACATAAGACTAGTCACTTTTCTGGCTTCCTGTCAGGTACAGGTTTTCATTCACTTTGCATTTTTTCCGGTATGATAGATATTATTTCTCACTGTTACTTTAATTTGCATTTCCTGATTGCTTGTGAGTTCAATCATCTTTCATATGATCATTGCCATTTGAGAAACACACACACACACACACATTTCTGAGTTTCTAGTCCCACTTGAAATGTTTTTCATCCCTATATTGTAGATTATTTTCCTACAATTCTCTTGTAGAATTTTCATTGTGGTTTCTTTTCTTCATGTACATTTTAAACAATCTTAAATTATATTTTTCTATGATATAAGGGTAGAATCTTACATTCTTCTACATTTCTTCTAGATTTAGTATTTATTAAACTGATTCTAACTTCTCCCAACCAAGTAAAATACCAGCTTTTTGCATTTTAAATGCTCTTATATGCACTAATATGCTAGGATGTATTTCTGTATTCTCTGAAGGAGGAAAGGAGGAAGTCAAGAATATCTCCTGTAAGTAGTTCCAAAACAAGAATCACGCTTCAGCCACAGAGGAAAAGGCAGTGGAAAATCTTTCCTGACAAGAACGGATATGACACCACGAATATACCCACCGATGTAGAGAAAAGGAAACCTGTACCTCATCTTCTAACTGGAGCTACTGCATGCTTTCAGTACAGAGATCATTTTCAAGCACCTGAGCAGCAAATACTTAACATAATGACGGGCTGAGAAGCACAATTATCTCCTCTCTCCTCCCACTTCACTGTGAGCAGGAAAATGGCTGCTAGGGTCAGCTGTAAGCTAAGGTGGCACTGAACAACAGCCAGAGGGAACCTGCCTATATCGACATATTCTATGGGAATGCATTCCCAGAGCATCTGACAAATGATGCAAGAGTCTGGAAACAGCCGGCTGAAGAGGACAAGTCACCCATCAGTTCCTGATCTGCTTTAGTGTCTGAGCAGCACTTTCCTTCGGGCATGTCAACAGCACTTTTTTCCCCATAGATGAGAAGCAAGTATGGATGTTTACAGAACAAAAGCATACAGTAGTCCTTCCTTATCCACAAGAGATACATTGCAAGGCCCCCAATGGATGCCTAAAACTGCGGATAGTACTGAACCCTATATAGACTATGTTTTTCCTGTACATACACACCTATGACAAAGCTTAACTTATTAATTAGGTACAGTAAGAGATAACAGCAACTAATAATAAAATAGAACATATTTTCTTACAAAATATACTATAATAAGTTATGTAAAAGTGGTCTCTCGCTCTTTCTCAAAATATCTTACTATACTGTACACACCTTTTCACTTAGAGGGAGCAGTTTACAACTTCCCTTTGGCACATCTGACTTGCCAGCACGGAGATGCTGGCAGGCTGAAGTGAGTCGCCCAAGGTTTAATCACTCTACTCAGAACGGTGCACAATTTAAAACTTATGAATTGTTAATTTCTGGAATTTTCCATTTAATATATTCAGACTGTGGTTGACCATGGGTAACTGAAACCGCAAAAAGCCAAATCACGAATAATGGGGGACTACTGTATTGTCAATTTAAAAGTGAGGGGACAAGAAGAAAAAGTTCTTTCTCTAAAAATAAGGAGGAAATCATTCTCTGATCAGCTATCTGTGTTCAACCCAAGGGTTTCACTTGAGTGAGATGGTCTTGTCCGCAGACTCTAACATCTTTCATTTCACTCAGGTCACCCAGCCTCAGGAAGCAAGAGGATGGAGGTACAGGTGCTAACACCACCCTTACAGCACAAGGGACTAGAAATATGAAGTGAAAGGGGTTATGAGATGGAAACTGCTGAGCTCCAGGACAGCAGTGAGTGATGTTGCCAAAGCTGAATTCCTTGTCATAAAATCAATGTAATGGGTTGCAATCAGCAATTTTTAAATGAGATAATGAAAAGAATAGGAGATCTCTGAGTTTAGCTAGCATATTAAGGGTATTGTTTCCTGAAAATTTTGTTTCAGTCATACATACCTATGTGTGAACTGAACTGTGATGTAAATTGTATTTCTTACTGCGTGGTTGCAAGTCACAAAACTTTAAATGCTATGGTCAGAAGGAGAAAGATGGTTAAATCACCCAAAAGTGACTGCGAACTCCCATTCCAAACAACTTTGGGTTTTCATCTGAAAACTTAGACACTTACTTTAAATCCTGTTCTTCACACAAAGGATAGGCATTCATTATGGGTCCTTTCCACTGTGAACTGTCCAAGCCAAAAAAAACAAAACATTTTAAAAACATACTTAGAAAATCTTTTAAAAAATGCTTTTTAGTTTCCCGGTCTATCCCTGGTGCTCCCACATGTGTCCTGGAGGCAATCAAAGCATGCCTACACTCTCCCGAGTACCCTCTTTGAGTTGGCTCTTGGTATCTGTAGGCTATACATGCATCTCAGTTAATACGTGGGCAGGAAGCAGAATTTGAGGAAGTGTGACAAGTTGCATAAACAACATGATGGTCAGAATTGTCGTGCTTTGCCATGGCATTAATACTGGGGTAATAAATACCACGGGTTTAAAAATAAAGTGCAAAGATTTCTGTGTTTATGGCTGAAGATTTATTTCTCTGCCTACTAATACAACAAAAACGTCACTGCCAAAAGGAGATATAGCCTTGTCACCTCTGAGGATTATGCCTTTTGCCCCCTTCTTGCTTCACCAAAATGAATGGGGTGGGAATTACCTCAAAATCTTTTGGCTTTAAATTCTTAAGACGAATTCTCCCTTTTGCTAACAGGTGCTCTCTCATTTTATCAGGGTTTTTCTCTCCTTTCCTCCCTCCCTTCTTTTGTAAATTAAAAGGGGAACATACATAATGCTTACTAAGTTACAATGTTCCAAGCACTTTGTGAATATTAGCTCATTTAATCCTTGTAACATCTCTGTGAGGTAGGTGCTTAATGCTGCCATTTTATAGATGAGGAAACTGAGGCATAAAGAAGTTACATGGCCAAGATTCAAAATATGTAGACTGCCTCTAGAGGCTGGGCTATTTACCAGGATATTCCGACTCTCATGGTTATGACCTGCTAATACTGTGCTAGAATCAAAGGTCTTTAAATTAAAAAAAAAAAAAAAAAATGCATTGTTCATGTTTATTATGGGAAATATCAAATATACAGAAAAGTACAGAAAATAGTATAATGAACACCCCTTGTATCTACATCTCAGCTTTAACAATGATCAAATCATGTCCAATCTTGTTTCACTTAGAACCTTATCCCAATAATGGATTATTTTGAAGCAAATTCCAGGTATATCATTCCATCTCAAAACATTTCTTGAATGTAGTGCCAGCTGGTCTTTTTTAATGACAACTTGATTGAGATATAACTCACATACTGTAAAATTTACCCACTTTAAATGGGTAAATGTGACCCACAATCAATTTGAGCACTTTTATCATCCAAGAAAGAAACCCCATAATCGTTAACAGTCATTGCCCATCGCCCTTCCCTCCAGGCCCTAGCAATCACCAATCTACTTCATCTCCATGGTTCTGTCTATTCTATTTCATGTAAATGGAATCATTCAGTATGTGGTCCTCTCTGCCTGGCTTCTTTCACCTACTATAATGTTTTCAAGGTTCATCCAGGTTGCAGCATGTTTTAGTACTTCATTCATTTTGATAGCTGCACAATATTCCATCACATGGCTATACCACATCTGCTTGTCTAGTCACCAATTGATAGACATTTAGGTTGTTTTCACTTTTTGGCTAATGTGAGTAATTCTGCGATTCTGTTCAAGATTTTGTGTGGACATATGTTTTTATTTCTCTTGCGTATTTATTTACCTAGGAGTGTAATTGCTGGATAGTATGGTAATTCTATGTTTAACTTTTCCAGGAACTGCCTTTTCCAAAGCAGTTGCATCATATTATGTCCCTACCATCAATGTATGCGGATTCCACTTTCTTCACATCTTCACCAACAGTTGTTACTGTCTTTTTTATTATACCCATCCTAGTGGGTGTGAAGTGGTATCTTACTGTGACTTTCTCATTTCCCTGGTGGCTAGTGATATTGAGACTCTTTTTATATGACCAGCGGATTTAAACCAGCAGACTCTCTCACATTAAGTGTCTCTTTGGAACACCTCTTTTAATTCTAAAATGTTTTCTCTCTCTCCATCTACCAATAGAATGTTCATCTACTTTGGTGCCTTGTTGTCTGCTTCCTTCATCCCTGTTCTTTATACTTTTCAACTATTTCAAACTTAGTATCTAGCCAGAGACCCCCGCAAACAGCTATTCTTTCTAAAGTAGTTCCCTCCATGTTTTATTTTCTTCATAGCATTATCACTGTTTGAAATAATCTTGCTTGTTTATTTTGTCTTCCCATACACACACTACAATATAAGCCGGTGTCTGTTTGTTTACCACTGTGTCCCCAGTGCCTAGATGAGAGTCAGAGAAATTCAATAAATATTTGGTGATTGAATGACCGATTTGTGCAGGGGGAACATGAGTGAAGGTATAGGTAAGTAAGGTTGGCCAGGAGTTGATCATGTTGAAACTGGACAATGAATATGGGGGGTTTACTGTACTAGCTGCTCTGCTTTTGCTTATTTATGTTTAACATTGTCCATGATAAAAAGTTAGAGGGGAGAAGGGGAGACTACAATTGTGGAACTTTTTTTTAAAAAGAGCAAGATAGTAAGTAGTCTGCCACGTCACAGAACCTTGACCAGCCATGCTTCATTATAGATTCCCTAATTGGCTACCCCATCCTTGATCTTGAATCCTCCTTCTGTGCTAAATCCTTTCTGCTATTTAGCTTTGAACTTTGGAAATGCATTCCTGACTTAACTCTCTTATTCCAGACCCTCTGGCTGATGGACCTTAACTTTGCATTTCAGTTACTGTTGCTGCGTAACAAATCACCGCAGAAATTGATAGGTTAAAACAACAACAATCATTTTCTTATCATCTCTCATGGTTCTGGAGGTTGACTACGTTGAGCTGGGCAGTTCTACACTCAGAGTCTGTCATGTAGTTACAATGAGGAGATGATGAGACTAGAGTCTGGCCATCAATGCTTGTGGTTGGCTGGGATGTCAGCTGAGGCTGTCATCCAGAACACCGACGTATGTGTGGGCTCTCGATGTGACCTGGGAAAGGTGGTGAGGTTCCAAGAGCCAGCATCCCAATATATCCCAGGTCCCACATCTTAATGGAAGGAGTGTCAATGTCACATTGTAAATGAGCATATGGAAGAAAGATCTTGTTGCAGCCATCTTAAAAAAATTCAATCTGCCACCCTCTGGATCCCCTTGGTATACACATCGGTTCTCTGCCTCTGACCAGTTTCCAATTATCAGCAGGCCAAACAGCACTTTTCTGCTTAAAACTATCATCTATCTGCTCCTGCTTAGAGTGCAGATTCCTCACGGCTCCAAAATTCACATCATCCCAGCACCAGTGCTGCCTGCTCCCCCGACCCCTCACTTCTCCTCCCTCTTCTTGCCCCAAAATGTATAAGGACATAACATTAGCAGATAACACTGGTTATACACTCTTGAAAATATTCCATATGTACGTATCTGACCCAAAGAATATAAATAGGAAGATATGAAATATGATGCTAATAGACATGCTTAATTAAAATTTAAGACTATTCAATGACAATGCATTCTTGATGTTGGTTTGTGTCATTATTATACAATGGACAACAAAATTCCTCAATGTCAATATCCTAGAAAAGCTCTTGCTTTTAAGTACCAGGTAGAAAATCATTCCACACAAAAGATTCCTGTCACCAGAAACATTGTGGCACCCTCTGCTGTCAGGAAGCAAAGTTTAAAGGTATCCTGGGTTCATTTCCCTGCAGGATTCTCCAGCATCCTTATAACATGGGCTGCCAATCATTTTACCCAGATGTAAAGGCACGAATCAGAGAGGAGAGGAAAGTTATGGGGCTTAATTTGGGTAACACAGTCAAGGTAAAGAAAGAACATCCAATCAGTGTTTGCAGCTGAATGGTAGTACGTAGGAAAGGCAAAGGGGAGCTAGGTAGGGAATCGCAAAAGGTAGCAGATATGAGCAAAATCATAATGTAGCTAACTTTGTCTGAACCCTTTACAGAAATAAAGTTAATCTTCACAAATAAAACATGAGAGAGGTTAAATAAGTTGCCCAAGGTTACATAGCAGTCAAATGGCACAGCCAGGATACAAACGCCAGCAATGTCTCCAGCACCTGTGCCCGTAACCACTCCACTGCCTAATAAATAACTATGATTACTAATGGAGTGGGGCATCTTCTCTAAATGTATTAAGAATTATTATTATGTATTATTGCTCTTACCTAAAAGAAAACCGAATGCCAGGAAAATTACTTGCCTCATACTGCGCAGAGAAATTGGGGAGTAATCCATCTCCCATCCACAATTAAACCATTCTGATGTTTAGAAGATTCTTTCCCTTCTAAACTTAGGAAAAAATTTGGTCTTTTGAGAAATCAAAATGTATTACAATGACCCCAAGAGTAATGTCTCTCATCACAATCTCATTGAAGTCCATCAGCTGCTTTTACAAAGAGAATGGATTCCCCCCACAAGTTCAAGGGCTACACAACCAAACTGATTCATCCACCAGCCAGGCAGTCAGCTGAGCAAACACTCAGAATGTTTCACATCCAAAGACCGGCTCCCTTGCCACGTGAAACCTGTATGAGAAGGGAGAAAAACCCCTTTCCTCTTAGAGGAAGAGCAACTAGCTCCAGTCCTCCTTGGTGGAAAAACAGGTCTGGGCCAGGAGGAGAGGGATGCCAAGGGTTTGGAGAGCTCTGGGCAGAATAGACAGGACCCAATTCCAGGGATGGTGCTAGAAGAGCCTCGCAGTCTGTGAGGTCTTCTAGGCAGAGCAAGGACCAAGGCCAATCTACTTGAGGCCGTTTGTCCCTGGGCAGACTCCCCAGCCCTCCTCAGTCAGAACCCAGGTGAAATGGTAGGGCCTAGACTCCGTCCCGGTGGCTGGAGACTTGGAGACATTGGCATAGTTCACTGGCAGCAGCACTGGAGATCATTTCAATGCTGCAAACAGGAAGGGTGTGAACCTTAATGGCTACTGAGGCGTAGTATGCACCAGGCACTATCCTTAGTGCTTCACACTTTATCACATTTAAACCTCACAACACAAACCCTATGAGGCTGTCACTGCTAACCATATTTCACAAAGAGTGAACTGTCTGGGAAGTGATGAACTGACCCAAGGTCACACACTAGTATGTGTTAAATTGACAGAATTTGAACTTCTGTGCTTCCATTGTCCAAGCCATTTCTATGTCATCAAGCTGCTCATTCCACAAACAATTCATGACATTAGGCAACTCAGAGTTGTTTCTGGCCCCTCCACTAAAATTTCAGACTAGCCCAAATGTTTAGCTATACAAATACAGCTACACTGCAATTGGGAAGTACAGTTGGAGAAGGTACCTCTCCTATTTCTTCCGCCATGTTTTCCATACTTGCCCATATTCCTCATGTCTCCCTCCTCCCAACCCAGATCACCTCTTGTATGTCTTTGGTAGGTGTTAATCCAAGGGACAATCATATTTATTCCAGCCTCCAACACATACAGAGTCTCGGAGGAGATAATGGTGCAGAAAATACAGAAAAACTCTTCCTTTGCAGGCCTTGGGCAAGAAAGCTTGGGCAAGTACCGCATTGAAGTTTGCTGGAATCCAAGCAAAACCAGAGTGGGTGGGACTACATGGCCTTCCAGCTCTAAAGTCTATGATTCCATTATTTAAGGAAATCCGTTAATCTTCACAATGAAATTGCCCCAGAGATACATCAGTTCACAAAGAAAAAGGCCAAAGAGATTAATTCTAACAAATACTGCTGTTTGCCTAGGACATCAACATGATTTGATTGAAAAAGAAAAATGTGCACAGATTACACTGACCAGTACTGCCACTCTCTCAAGATGACAGAGTGGAAGGTGCCCTGCCATAGCCCACCATCCCTGGAGGTCAGGGCAACTTCAGAGTCTGTACCAGAAGAGGTTATTTTTATCTCATCCTCTGCAAGTCATTCGGCCCACATGGTCTTACCAGATTCAAAGGATGCCGGGACAATACGGCTGCCTCAGGGTCTTTGGAACAGGGATTTCTCCGTATTCTTGCCTCGGCTAATCAATTCTACCCCCTCTGGAAGTACACGTAACTCTTGAACAACACAGGTTAGAACCGCATGGAACTACTTCTAAGGGTTTTTCTCAACAGCGTTGTTCAAGGGTCAAATGGAAGTTGGGAATCCGTGCACACCGAGGGCCGGCTTAAGTTATGTGTGGACTTTCAACTGCGCAGAAGTTTGTGCCCCTTACCCACCCCACCCCCTTCAAGGGTCAACTGCATAAGGGTGAAAGCCTCCACCCTTCTCTCCGTGGCTTCATTACCCACCCCATCAGAGGTGTTCCCTGACAGTGATGAGATTTGGGGGAAAGCCATTGCACAGGTGTAGGTAGCCTAAGCCCTTTCCAGCTCTAGCTTTGCTTGGAGCTGTGGCAGTGTATAGGACTCACTGCTCCCTTCGCAGGGCAGAGCCTCCCCTGTGAAGGAAGGGCTGTCGCGACTATACCAGTAAATTCAACTTAGAATAAGGAAGAAGCAAACTCAGTTTGGTCGTGGTTCCAAGTCACAATCTCCTTTTCCCATTACCAGCAATATCTGACTCGCAGATTTACATCTCAACTGATTCAGAACTCGGAGGAATATAACCCTTAAAACTTTAAGAGAAGGCACCGATCATATTAAGTTCCATATCAGGCACTAGTTGCTCTAACGGAAATCAGAACTCAACAAGGGAGATCAATTTAACATTTAAATAGTCTAAGCAAGGCAGACTGGAACAAATGCCAATCGGAGATTTCAAGCAAATGCTGTTGTGATGCCAAGTGGGAGGTGGGGAGATAGGGTGGTGGATTGTCCAGGGCAATCAGGGATGGGTTTCCAAAAGACATCTGATGTTGTGACCAGGCCTTGGGAGAAGACCCAGAACTGTTTTTTCCAAGTTTTCCAGGCTCTGGCAGGCTCAGCTCCTCCAAGTCCCCACAGGAGGATGAGCCAACGGCCAGGCCCCACCTAAGCCACCTCTACTGGCAATGGTTGGAACCGCAGCAGCCTCTACACAGGCTGAAGGACTGTTTCACCATACTTAGCTCATTTCAAGGTTGGACTTGAAGAAAAATAGAATATGCAAGATGAGGAAAAGGACAAAGAGTTAAAATGGGACAGAAAGCTTGGAAGCAGATGGGTGATTAAGGGATGTTTTGACTCCAATTTGAATATCAGATGTTGCTTGCCTCTGGGGGGGGGGGGGGGGGGGGAGTGCAACCAGCCTGATGCTTTGATCCTGATCAGAGGTTAACAGGAGTACATGCTTGGCAGGCCTAAGCAACAAAATCTGAGCAAGGGCACTGCTTAATAAATCGGGGAATGGCAGGCACTGCCCCAGAGACGCTGTGTATTACATATCACAGAGCGGGCCTGTTAACTTGACATCCACAGGAATTTAACTGCTTATTCTAAAATAGAGAGCATGTAAATCACAGACTTACACTGACCGTACTTTTGTGGGTCAGTGTGGGAGCCTGGCAGAACCAAGCCAAATAGTTGTCTACAAAAGGCTTTCTAAGATCTCCTGACTTACTGAGTCACTTGACACCACTGTTGGAAATCAGCAAAAGCACTCCTGTAGCACTGTCACCCATCCACCTCTCCTAGGCCAGGAATAGCTTGAGATTACTGTTTTACTTTTTTTTTTTTTAAATAACCCAGCTCTAGATACTCTGCCTGGCACATAACTGGTGCCAAATAAAATTTGTTAAACGGGATAAATGAATACATGAACCTACCAACCAGATTCCAGCATGACTTAATTGATTCCTATCTTCTGGGGGTCTTTTCAAGAAATCTTGGCATATATATGTGTACACATTTCTATCAGATTCTTAAATACAGTGAAAACTTGGTAACAAGTTATTTTTCACTCTCACTAGGAATTTAAAAAATTCTTACGAGCAAGCTATTATGAGATGAAAATCCCCACCACTGTCCTCAAAAAAGTAACAGACCCTTTCTCTCACCCCCAACCTCCCTGGGTAAGAGTGCTTCCACAGCCCATCTTCTTAGCTCCACCTTAGCACCCATCAGTTAATCTCCTGTGTTTTTCTTCCTGCTAAAGGGCTTTCAGCAGCTTTAGTTGTACCCCACCACCACCCCTGCTTTGTCCACAGGAAGCTTTAGATACACTGTTTCTTATATAATGTTGAAATGAGGAGGGGGAAGGCAGAAACTGAAGGAAATGCTCAGTCCTTTAAGACTGATACAAAGTGATGTTGTGTAGAAGAGGGAGAAGTTACAAAAGAATTTCGGATATTAATTAGCATTCACGGAAAAGGTAAACTTTGAGCTGGACTGTGAAGAGGAGGCAGGCCTGTACCAACTACATTTTTCTAAAGATGACTGTTCCATCAGGAAACCATGTGTGCAAAGGCAAGGAGCGAAAAATCAGAGATGTGTTTAAGTACATATAAATGAATAATGAAAAATAAAATTGAAACCATAAAATTGTAACAATATTGTTAAGACTTCAAAGTGAGGCATCCCAGCTTAATTAAATACACAGCTCCAAACCTGTATTTTATTTTGACCAAAATTAGAACAAGTCTAATAAATTTAGGAAAAGTAATCTAGCAGGATGGATGTGAAGGGAAACAGAGTGAAATCAGACGTAAGATAACCAGGTAACCAGCTATAAGACTATTATGGGAATGAAAAGGGATGCATAAGAACAAATGAAAAAAGCCGACCTGCCCATAGGTAGCATACAATCCAAAGGATTCCCGAATGTTAAACACAAGGGGAAAATCCACATGAAAATTACAGTAACTATAATGCAAACAGCAAAAATTTTGAGAACTTAAATAGAGATGATTACTTTTAAAAATGGCATAAAATTTTGAACATCTATTATTTCAAATTAATTAATTTCAAACTAATTTACTCACTACTGAACACCTATTAAGTACGAGGCACTAATAAGGCTGTTGGCTCCTCAGTACTCACATCATTTTGATTCATGACCAAAATTTTTCAAAATTAAAAAATTAACCATGTATACAATATGAAAATAAGTGTTAGTGAAAAAAACCAAGGTTTAAAAATCTATGACACCATGAATGGCTGGGTAGCTCAGATGGTGCTCTTAACAACAAGGTTGCCGGTTTGATCCCCGCATGGGCTCCTGTGAGCTGCACCCTCCACGACTAGATTAAAACAACTACTTGACTTGGAGCTGATGGGTCCTGGAAAAACACACTTAAATAAATAAATAAAAAGTTTAAAAAAAAATCTATGACACCGTAAACATACTACATACTTCAAACGTGAACTAAAGTTAATAACATACAGAACTCCACAGACTGCTTAAGAAGACTCTAGAAACTGCAAGATAAAAATAAACCAACAATTTAATACACACTTCTTATATGATAAAAGTGGACAAGGAGGTTGTGTGCACCAAGAAATTCTCATCCATATTGAGTTACTGGTTTTTAAAATAAATACACTAAAATACAAATTTTTTGGCACGGCAACCTTATTTTAGGGACAGACAATTCTACCATTCCTAAGATCAGACTAAGTATGTAAGGTTCCTGTAAACCTTTGAACCATTTCTACGAACAGGAAAAGAAAAGAATTAAGTTATCTGTCAAAATGTTATCAGTAGTTATCTCTGGAAGACGAGATGGTGTTTTTTTACTTTCTTATATTATTTCCTACAATAAAGATATTTTCAATAAGAAAAAGCCAAAAAAATTTTAAGATTTTCTATTTTAAGTTATTACATACGGAGTGCTAAGGAACTTGTGATTGTGAATGAGATGTGTTGAAGAATTTTAAGCACTGAGTTGACATGTCATGGAAAAATCCTTGAAGAAACCCGGGGATCTATAGCCTAGACTTCAAGGGCATTTGAAAACTGCTTCAAGTACTTGACTAGATATCATAAATAAATAACTCTGTACTAATTCTGCATTATTCTGGACAAATTTAGATCCTGAGTTGAAAATACAAGTAATCAGATTTTGAATTAAAATAAGACGTCTAAAAATGGAAGGTCTATCAAATCATGAGCACCTCCATAATAAATGACTTAGCTATCAAGGGTAGTTTAGCAACACAGAAGTGTAGTACAAACGCAGTGTAGTACAGTGGGTTTGGGGTCATAGACCTGAAATTGATTCCCAGTCCCAACATTTAGTACCTATCATTTACTTGAGCATGTCATTTAAACTCGGAACCTCAGCTTTCTCATCTATAAAATGAAAACAACAGAATTATTGTAATGATTAATATTAATGCATAAGCCTAGCACATAGATTCTCAAAACACAGAACTTTGTTACTATTCTATACTCACACCTACTCAAAGATCCAATCAATGACTCTATGATTAAAAGCCATAATATGATTTACACTAGTTTAGCAAGATGAGATAACAGAAACAGAAAGTATTACATCTGGAAAACTACTCTTTCCTTATCTGTATACTGAGTGGTAACACCTAACAAGAGATCTCATTCCTTCCCTGAATTAAGACCAGTACTGCTGCTCTGCCCAGGCCAAGGAAACAGATGAAGGGAGAAATCACAAGAAGAGTAGGACACAGAACAGGAAGGCAAGACACAATAGATAAGATCTGGGCCCAAAACTGGAAATCAATACTGCTGTCTTTATCCAGATAAAGATATTTCAACAAAAGAATAAATAAATATATCAAAAATGTTAGGATTTCTAGTTATAAGACTATATTCCTTATTCACAAAAAGATTCAACTAGCTCAAAGTTAGAAATGTAATGGGTGTTTAATAAATACCTGTTGATTGATAAGTACACATTTTACTTCCTAACCTTTTTATAAAGAGGCTAAGTTGGATATTGGGATACTAAAAAGTTAGGATCACTAAGTATTCCTGAATTAAGAGGTATATTTAATTCCATTACATGAGTCCAAAAAAGTATTATAAAATCTTGCCAGGAATATTCTGTGCCCCTTCTACTCATCCATACCTACTTACAAACATTTATAAGAGAAAGAATCCACCGACTTACAACAAAGACAAGCACTGCATGCATAAAGAAAAACAAGTAAAAAGCTAGTTAAGAATGAGGAACACGCGAATGTACCACAAATAAGGGCAGGGACTTTGTCTATATTGTTCTCTGTTGTCTCTACAGCATCTAGAACCATACCCAATACAAAGTCGTTGCTCACTAAATGCTTACTAACTGAATTATTCTTCGAAGAAATAACTTTGGGAACCAAAACAAAACTATTTTCAATGTTGATGGTTTTCTTAAGGCTTGGAAGAGTTCTATTATTTCACCTTTTTCCCAACTACACTTATGGAAAATTACCTCAAAAGAAAGAAAAGAGGATTTCTTTTACATTATGACTATACTGCCCTAATTGAGCCCAAAACAGGTAACATTGAAAAAACTTCCTATAAAACACTGTTTCAATATAATTTTATTAACAGGTACTATGTCAAAATTCACATTTACAGGATCCAAAGGACTATCTTACAAAATTCTAAAGCATATGTAATCAGATTTTAACAGTAAGATAGAATATATTCTCATTATAGCACAGCCCTTAAGAAGTCAAGAATACTGAGAATTAAGTACAGTTCTATTAAGAACTAGAAATGAACTCTGCGTGCATGGTGCCACTTAAAGCAAAGTTCCATGAAAGTATAACATACTTCTATGGATGTTAATTTCAGTGGCAAACGTCATTGGCTTCCAAACAATTGACATTAAAGGAATTGCCAATCAAACCACAAGCAAAATGGCTTTCATTAAATATAGAGCTATGATAATTCTGTAAAGAGACCCTGAATCCTTAAGCACTTGTAATGATTTTAAGTTGTGGCACGAGTACAAAACACATCAACTCTAATGCATCGATTCTCACACCTATGACCACAGGATACTAAAGACAGCATTTTCTATCCGAAAATGCTGAGTTTTCCAATGCAGTTTAGGCTGGTCTTTGCTGATCTAGTGAAATTCTACAACCTCCAGCTTGAGCAGTATTGTAGGATTCACAAATATTACATTTCATGCCTAATATATGGAACTGGACTGTAGATCTTCCATTGCAATCATTGCAGAGAATCTGAAAAGTGAAGAGATAAATGTAAATTAAGTATATTAAACCTGATATAATAGATATAAAGTGGCATTGTCTGCTTAAAACAATTTCTCAAAAATCATACTGAAGAAGTGAAAACATACACATATATATGTCTAAACATTTCCATAAGCAGAAATACCTTTTATTTGTTCAATGAAAATTCTAAGAGGCTATTAATGTAGCGTTCAATTCAGAAAATGAAAATGTGGATTTGAGCCAAGAAGTCTTATTTTAAAATACTTCCCAAGTTGTATAAATTGAACTAGCACAAAAATTAACAAAGGCATAATGAAAGCAACACCTATACAGATGCTCCTTGACTTACAGTGGGGTTACAGCATAAACCCATCATAAGTTAATACTGTTAAGTCGAAAATGCATTTAATACACCTAACCTACCAGATATCACAGCTTAGCCTAGGTGGTTTCTACTGAGTATGTCTTACCTTTGCACCATCATAAAGTCAAAAAATCGTAAGTCAGCCAGTAAGTCCAGGACCATTTGTACTTACAATTCAAAATAACATACATGTTTTCATTATTTTACTGATGCTTAGAAAATTGTTACTCAATAAAACAAATTTTTACATACTTATAATATTTTTGCTTATTCTTAGGTTTGATATACTAAGTTCCTAGTCTTCTATGCCTCAGGAATGAATTAAAGTCCAAAAGTAGTTCCTAAAATTGAACAAAGAGAAGCTGTTGTCTCATCCCTAAAATGACAATAAGATGCTAATTAGGAATTCATCTCTTGTAATAACTAAAATCCTGAAAAATATAAAAGGGGTTAACCTGAAAATTGATCTATACTATGTGAGAAAAGCATTATCTTTAGAATAGTTACACATAAGTAGAAAACTTCCAAATGTACTTTAAATTATAATTTGGAAAACAATTCTCTTAAAAATATGATCTAAATGTAGAGAACAGATTAGTGGCTGCCTAGAGCCAGTGAATTAGAGTATGGCTTCTAATGGGTACAGGGTTTCTTTTTGGAGTGATGAAAATATTCTAAAATTGATGGTGATGATGTTTGTACAACTCCAAGAATATACTACAAAGAACTGAATTGTATGAATGAGTTGCATGGTATGTGAATTATATCTCATTAAAGCTATTATTTTAAAAAATGATCTACATGAAACATAGCAAATGCAGCCTCTAATAAAATATCACATAATTATCAGTTAGCATTCCAAAAGTGATCAATCATTGATCTTACTAACAATTCAATTATGAATTATGAAATGCTCCAGTGTGAATAAAACAAAAAATATTTTTTATTTGGCTTTGGTTAAGTGGTCTGATCCTTTTGTGTAGGAGCTGAACTAAACTGAAGATGTTTAGAAAATTTAGATATCCAAAAAATATTAAAACACCAGAAAGCTATCCAGCTTTCCAATTCTTATCTATAATTCAATATACTATGCTGAGAATAGATAGCAGCACATCCCAATTAGTGGAGAAAAGATGATCATTTTCCATAAGGGAAAAGGCACAGAAATACTTCTTATATTTTAGATTGCAGGCTAATTAAAACCAAATTTTAAAAGTCTCACATAAACAGGGTAATAAATATTAAAAACCAAAAATCTCCAAAAATCAGCAAACATGTTTACTCAAAATAAATTTAAAATAATATACAATAGAATTAAAATAAAACATCAAACCAGTAATTCGCCTCTATCTCGTTACATTACTGACTGATTCTGGCAAGTAACGTGTAAATAATTCAGAATAAAGTTTTTGCCTGCCATCTAGTGTTGGGAAGAACTGTACAAAGGTATTCTTAGATCTTTTTATTCCTGGTCTTTTGAGTTCAAAGCAACTAGAATTTAAAGATTATTTTGTCCTTCCCATTAATCATCGCATTGGCATCTATACCAAAGCAGTATTTGTAGACAGAGTTGATCAAAAGAGGGCAAAAATAAACAGGAACATCAATAAGCAACCCGCAAAGTTTTAAGCACTGATTCCACTCACATCCACAGTCATGTTCTGATATTCGGATGGCATAGGAGTCTGGGCCACCTCGTCGTCCAGCTGCCTCCAGTACCTACTCATGTCTAAAGCAGAGTGCATACACAATGGACATCTGTAGCCTCTAGAAAAGATAGACAGGTTATTTTCCAAACATTAAACAGGGAGTATATCAACTAAGGTACACAAGACGATGCGTACTAACTGGTATATAAACCATTCAAGACAGGGCATTATTCTATTTCAAGACAATCTGTTACAAACCTTTTACACTATGAAAACTTTCAATTAAATCCTGTATCATATGGTATTTTTTAAACCTATTTCTTTTTCTCAGTTCTCTAAAATGGAGAGAAATTAGTCCATAGTCTTTGTAGAATATATTTAATATAGCTAAAAAACAACTAAACAGCTTTTTAGCTAAACAACCTCAATCTCTAAATATAGTCAAGCAAAGAAACTACATTCCATAAAACTTATTCAGGTATTATTTCCTTTCTAAAAATTCTGAAAAAGTTTCCTTCTATCTGACTATTATAGTAAATTAAAATTTCTGCTCATCATTTTGCAGGACCAATACATTTTACACAATCTCCTCTTTCCTAAGTATTCTTATAATTTAACACCTTTCTCTCACAATAAAGTGTGAGATTTAGACAGTCTAGTTACCAGCTTTCTTTGTAGATCATTATACTAGGCCAACATAACGATTTAAAAGAATTTTGAGCATTATGTCTCAGCATTTTTACAAAGCTATGACTGCCTCTGGTAGAGACTGTGCTCCCTGGTAAGTCTAGAAAATCAGACGTATCTGACTCAGTCTGTAGGACGAGTGAGATAAGGGGACAAAGGTATACTCCTATGTACATCCCCACGAAGCTTTGCCCAGTTTAACATTACTCACCTACCATACCCATCTCAAGATAAATATCTGTCACACAATATGGAAACAGCAATGAAGGAAAAAGAAACAAAAAAAAACCCAGACATAATTATAATTTTTTTAAATCCAAACACTCACTCTTTCAACATTTCTTCGTAACATGTTCTGAAAGAAAATATAACAATATTTTAGTAAAGCAAAAATTATCTCCACTATTATCAAACATTCTTAAGAAAAGAAGCCAAAGTTACCTTACCTATGTAAAAGATGCCCACATGGCAAGACATGAGCAACAACACGAGATGTGTGAATGTCCTGCAAAATGAAATAAAGGTTAGCGCTTGCGTGGACACAATATAACATATAAGTATTTTAAACTCAAAAGGGGATATTTCCAAAGCAAAAAAATATTAAGCTTACCTCCAAACAAATTGGACAATTCTGCCGGGAAACATTTTCAATACACTGTTTAAAAGAGAAACTCAAATTACCAAGCTCAACTAGATGGAAATGACAAATTTAACAATATTGTTAATAATAAAAGCTAATAAAGGAAACAATACCACTTCACTAAAGATAATAATTAACATTAATACGTTTCTTATGAGTCAGACAAGAACAGTTTAACTCTCACAACTATTTCAGGCTTCACACATTACCTGAAACAATGAAATTGCTCAATACATCTTAATTATTCAAATTATCTATATTTATAGACAAGGAAACTCAGAGAGTCAAGATTTACCAAACATGCAGAGATAATGTTTGGAACCTTTCTTTTTCATATGTGTTTTACTTCAAAGCTAAACTACTTAATAATACTGATAATAACAGTTCATATTACTGAGATTTTACTATATGCCATATGCTAATCTCAGTATCTGTACTAGCTTAATTGATTCTCACAACTCTAAATGAAACAGGTATAATCATTACCCCATTTTACAGATGCAGTACTTGAGGCCTAGCAAAGTTAAATAACTTCCAAAATTACATGCTTATAAGATGTGCAAGAGCTCCAACAGGCTCCTACAGGGCCTGAATTCTTAACTTGACAAGACAGTGTCTGATGACATGTGGGAGGTAAGGGAAAGCACCAAACCATGGATGATACTCAGGTTTTCAAAGTAAGCACTTGAGTAGACGGTAGGACCGCTTACTACACAGACAATAAAAAATAACTGAGAAACGAAACAAAAATATAAGAGAAAATGTGTACTTAATTTTTGAAATACAACACAGCATATCTCATTATCACCCCAAACTCGTCTATAAAACCAAATTCAATCTTTTATCTTGAACAAATTCACAATATTAAACAAATACCATAAGCCAGGGCTAAAAACTTTGAGGGTCGTCTTTACTCAGCCCTATTCCTTTTCTGTCATACCTTGTCACCATATCCCATATATTCATTATTCATCTCATTTTATCTTACCACTTTACTATTTTAGGTCAGTTATTATCCAGTATCTATTTTAAAAAACCCTCATTAGTCTCCCCATTTTCTAAATTCTTATATTAGATAAAACACAGTACTATAAATAGTTTATTACATTTTTTTCTAAATAATAAAAAATTATTTGAAAGGGCCAAAGATCATGATATAATTACTACACCCAGATTAACAATATTTCTAATTATAAAAGGAAATATAAAAATATTTTGAGTTTTCTTGGACTGCTATGGTAACAGTTCACACTGCTCTGTAGCTCTCCTGTACTATGCATTTTTAAAGCTATTTTTAAAACCAGTACCAACAATAAAAATCCATAAACCAATTTAGAACTTGTCAACATTATGCGAATAACAGATATAAGTATTCTTACACATTATAAAGAAAAGGAATTGTAGATGAAATATTCTGAGGAATAAATTTTAGAACATCTATTTTACCACTGCTTAAAAATAAAAAGCGACAGTTACACTTGTTAAAATTTGAAAATTAGCATGCTTCCAGACATACTAGGATTTACGCTCCTTTTCAAAATCATTATAATGCTTTTAAAATGTATGCAAACCAATACCTTGTGCTTTCCTTGGAGATTCATAGCTAGGCATAAGTTACATTTTAAACAGTGGAAAAAATCTTCCTTTGGACCAATCCTAAAAAAAATGTGAAAGCCAAAAGATTAGATTTGCTTTTACTATAGTGATAATTTGTTCATTGTAAGTTTAGTTTCACAATAAAGTTCAAACCACACTGAAGAATATGAGGTAAACCTCCACCTCAACATCACTCCCCAAATGTAAATACTGTAAACAGAATGGTATCCACTCTTCAGTCTTTTTTCTATAAAATTGCACATGCGTGCACACACACATACACACACACGTGCACACTCTGAGTTTGATTTTAATTTTTAATTCTTGTTTTATTTGTTTGCTTAGATACTAAATTTATTGGGGTGACATCGGTTAGTAAAATTATACAGGTTTCAAGTGTACAATTCTATAGCACATCATCTATATATTGGATTATGTGTTCACCACCCAGAGTCAGTTCTCCTTCCATCACTTCCATCACCATACATTTGACCCCCTTTACCCTACCACACTCCCTCTTACCCTCTGGTAACCACTAAACTGTTGTCTGTGTCTATGAGTTTTTGTTTGTTTGTCGTTTATTGCTTTCAGTTTTATATCTCACAAGAGTGAAATTATATGATTCTTGACTTATTCTGTCTGACTTATTTTGCTTAGTATGATCATCTCAAGACCCATCCATATTGTCACAAATTGCAGTATTTCATCTTTTCTTATGGCTGAGTAATATTCCATTGTATATATGTACCACATCTTCTTTATCTAATCATCTATTGAAGGACACTTTAGCTTAGTTGTTTCCATGTCTTGGCCACCATAAATAACACCGCAATGAACACAGAGGTACATATGTCTTTATGGATAAATGTTACCAGATTTTTGGGGTAGATACTCAGGAGAGGGATTGCTGGGTCGTATAGTAATTCTTTTACATAGATGGATTCTTTCTATATATCCTGTTCTGTAACTTTTTTTCACTGAGTATATCCTGAAGATTATTCTATATCTGTCTATATAGAACTACTTCATTCTTCTTCATAGTTACATAACACACTATGGATATATAATAATTTTTAAAAATATTCCCTTATCGATACAATTTATTGTCTTTAGTTAATACAATGATATAATAAATATCCTTATACAGACATCACTTAGCCCTCATGTTGATAATATTTTATAAGATTCCCTAAAAGTGAAACTATGGGGTCAGAGGGGTATCAGTTTTGATACTGCCAAACTGACCTCCAAGAAGACAGTACACATTTATACTCCCACCAACAGTGTGTGACACCTCCCATGTTCCCTACACCCTAGCCAACATTGGTTACCTATAAGATAGACAAGTAAAAGATGTCATTTTAACTTGCATTTCTCAGGTTATAAGACAGGGAGTATTTTTTAATGTTTATGAACCTTTTGGGTTTCTTCTGTGGATTGTCTGTTCATGTGCTCTGTTCATTTTTCTACTAGGGTATTTGTCTTTTACTTAAAGGAGCTCTTTAAATATACTGGATATTAATCATTGAATTACACAAAGGTCTGGAACGTTTTTTAAGATCAGAAATAAGAACATAGGAACCATATCTGCTATATCATATTGTCATAAAGAGTAAGTATTCTGGTGATTGTTTAATAACAATGAGATGATATTTCCCCATTTAAAAAAAAAAACAACTCATTCTAGTACATTTTGGTAAGGATAGGCACCCACTGCCAAAAAATTCTAGGTCGGATGTCTGCTTCTGATTAAATAAAAACTGAAACCCTATCTTTAGGGCAAAGACTTTTTTGAGAAATACCGCTACAGTAAAAAAGACAATCTATAACTATCAACAGCTATTTTAAAACATAAAATCAGGAATAATATGTTATCAAACTCCGTAAGAAGCACTGATTTCATTACAGTGATTACTACCTAAGGATGAACAACAATTTTTCAAGCCCACACCTCCAGATCAGAGCCTAGAAGCGCTGTAAGCACCAAGAGTAGGAGAAATCTGGGTAGAATTATGCCAAGAAGATTTTGCAGATTTGTTTAATGAACTAAGAACAATAACTAAGTTTCATAATATACTTAAGACAAGAGTGTTTTTAACATTCAAAAGAGGACTCATTTGCAAAAAAACTATCAAGAAGGTATAGCTACAAAGTAAAAAGATTGCGATTTCAATAAAAATATAAGAATTCATATAACACATGACATAAATTTTTTAGATGTTACTGTGAGAAGGTAGAATTTCCAAGAATGCTGCCATTGCATAATTTTTAACTTATCTTTTGATATTTTTAACTGTTTAAAAAAATTATCATTATCTGATGGTCATGTCATTTCTGACTAAACATAGTATTTGCCAATCTTAACAGATTTTGCTCACAAAATCTTTCAGTAATTTAAAAAAATAAAAAAATACAAACAGTTCTGAAAATTCTCAGAAGGGTGAATTTACAGCGTGCCATAGGCACTCACTGAAAGACCTATACAATGTTTCAAAGATTTTTGAGCAATTACAACAAATATGCCTAAAATACCTACCTGAAGTGATCGTAATCATTTGTCTAAAATCTGACTCATATTATTTTGATACCCAAGAGTATAAAATACGAAACTTTATTTGAAAATTTCTTAGCTGTCTCATATATTTTAACTAGGCATTTCCCAATTACATTTCACTGAATGTGACATTCCCAAAATGATCTGATAACCAAGTATTAGAAACCCTACAATCTCAAAGATTTATACAGCACAATTAGCAAGTTAAAACTTTTGAGAAGAAAAGTAGATTAAATGCAGCATTTACAAAAGTTATATAATTACGAAAGCCTTCTTCATACAATATCCATTTTGTAGTAGAATCCATTTTCTTTTTTGATCAATTTTGTTTTAAAGAATTTTAGTCTCTCTCAGACATCTTCCAAAGAACAAAGATCTTTTTTTAATAGCATAAACTTGTTGTATTTTGCAATTACCATATGGGTCTATTGCACCCTTTTACAAATCTGACACATTATGGGATCTTAGTGATCTTATTTTTCCTGTATCTTGAAATATTTTGCTATTTTGGCATCCTAGGAATTCTTTTACTTTAATCATCAATTACTCCTAATTATCCTAACAAAAAAAACTAAAATGCAAAGTATGCTACAAAATGGAAGTAAGGCAGAAACATCTGAAAGGGTGACACAATGAAAGAAATGATTACTATTACACCATCCTTCAGTTTTCTTTTTCATTGCTCAAAGTATTACATCATCTTTTAAGTCTGGATATATCTTCCTTGTAGCCTTTTTAGTTTTCCTTGAGTGCAGTTAAGAAATCAGAATTTTTTAATTTGGGGAACGTACAGAGGGATAGTGGATGGGGGGAGGGGGGTTCACACAGTATGAGGGATATAAATGATAAACGTCTAAGTTTTGCTTTGTCTTGTGCACCTGAAACTAATAATAAAAAAAAAATGTGTATACATTTTTTGGGGGAACCCTCTGTATGTATGCTAGTGCTCAATAAACATATCTTGTGTTAAAAAAAATAAAATAAAATATATATAATATACACATACAATAATTTTATATTACATATAAAATATAATTATGCAAAATAACGTGGAAATGATTCTTTCATTTAGAAAGCTGTTCAGATAATTTTCAACATTAATAAACAATTTCTGTATTAAAAAAAAAATCAGAATTTTTCATTTTTTGCTATTAAGGGCAAATAGAAAAAAATTGAAAGAGAAACTTTAGATAAAGCAGACAATAACTACACAGAGACAGACAGCAGCACTCTAGATTTGGACTTCACCTAGGCACTACTGACATTTTGGGCCAGGTAATTCTTTTGGGTGGGAACTGTCTTGGGCATTGTAGGATGTTTAGCAGCATCCCTGGCCTATATCCAGCAGATGCCAGTAGCAGACTACCTAGCCCCCACCAACCCATTTGTCACAACCAAAAATGTCTCCAGACATTGCTAAATATCCCTCGGCAAAATCATCCCTGGTAGAAAAACCACTGTTCTAAAATCTAATGATGATGATGAAATTGATAATATAAGCAATAAATCCGATTACAGCTTTCAGATGATGATATCCTAGATGGTCTTACTCAAGAAAATGAATGAATAATATATTTCTAAGGACAAAAATATGGTATCCTCATTTAGTTAGTCACTCAATAGGAAAGACTTTACTTCACAGCATTTTTGACAAAAATCTGGACCATCCCATTTTGCTAAAAGGGTGTATGACCATCTTTTATGGTACTTGTACACCAAAATTTACTTGATATGGCTCATAAGTGGACAAATGAAGGAAAGTGTGTATATAAAGCACTTACAGAGATGATGTAAAAACTGAACAAATTCACAGGACTGATTACCCTGGGTATTTATAAATCTGAAAAAAAAAAAAAATGTTTTGCTTTGCTGAAGCTAAGAAGATAGCCACCTTTAAACAAAATTAGGAAAAGCATTGAATTTGGCAATACATAAGACAGAAGTAGTAATAAGCCAGAATCTATCTGTGATATATTTGAGACCTGGAGTCAGCACTATATTTTGATGATGTAAGTGCAAATAGAAGAACCAGAAGTAATTATAAGCTAGAACCTGTTAGAACTGTCTAAAACCTGGAATCAGTTAATGGACATGTGGCAGACTCAAACATGGCAACTGACCAGTAAATAGTTACATTCAAAGGACATTGCTAAATTTAGTACATGTATCTTCAAAACTGGAAAAATATAGAATAAAAATTTAGGTAATTCTTATTAAAATTTCCAACGAAGTTATTTTCACTACATTTATTCTTATTTCTCTCTGTTATTTGTAAAATAACTTAAGAATATTAAAAAATAAAAAGAATCTATTGGACTTAAATGGTAAATTGATGACAAATTTTCCTCATATAGAGAAATCAATACCGAAAACATTTTGTCAAAGATACACTGCGTACACATTATTGAGCACCTACTGTATACAAGGCACTCCCAGGTATAGGAATTTAAACTTTGATAATACCTTATTACATGAAGCTTAATATTTACCAGTATAGAAATTTAAACTTTGAAAATATCTTAATTTCATGAAGCTTAATATGTACCAGGTAGGATGAGATGTGTATTTTGCAGTCTCAACATTTGAAAGTTAATAAATGAATTATAAAATGTGATGATTCCATGGTTTTAGTGGTAATTAAATTCTGTGCGCAGATCTGATATGCCAAATAACACCATAAACAATGAAAATGAACTGAAGCTCATGAATCAACAGGATGAAGCTTAGAAACAAGGCTCGATCTTTCAAAAAGCCACAGAAGAATATATACAGAACAATTTAAAAAATAAGTACAACTAAACATAGATTGTAACTTCCACTCCACTCTGATAAAGTAACTTGTAAAGGACCAAAGCTCCTACTGAAAACTGCAAAGGCTGGATTTAAAGAAAACGAACAACCTGTTTGAAAGCAGTGAAGAGCAACTAAAGGCTTAAAGAGTCAATGTCCCATAAAAAAGGAAAATACACTGAGGCAAAGCCAATTCTACTTCTTCCTCCTTGGGGGATTTGCAGACACTAAACTGTGCTTGGAGCAGCTAACAAGCTAAGCAGCAAGCAGCAGGTAAGAGGCTAAGAGGCCAAGAACTATAAAGCCTCCGGCAGTTGCCCTGTGTTAAGGAGGCAAAAATTGGAGTCCAGGTCCCACAACAAAAGAGAAACCCAGGTAAACACTCCAGGCTTTAAGTCAAGACCCCTGAGAGGCCATGTCCTAGGAGCCTGAGTAAAAGGGGAAACAAAATAGAACAGCACTTAGAACCGAAATTTAGCCTCTAATACCTCAATCCTTAATTGGATTAATTTGGTCTATCTATATATTAACTGTCCACCAAAAGAAAAGTACATTCTCTTTGGAGAAAAATAACAGTCAGGGCTTATACAAACTTTTACATATTATATCCAACAACCAACTAAAAGAAAATATCAAACATATCAAAAAGCAGAACCAAAGAATCAAACACAAGGAGGGGGAAAAACAGAACTGACCCACAAGTAATCAAGATATTGAAGTTATCAGGCACAACCTTTAAATTATCTGTAATTAATATGCTCAAGGAAAAAAAAAGTGAATTTCATCTAAGAACTGAAAACTATGGGGGGGTTGGTTAAATGTAAATTCTATAATTTAAAGAAAACCTTCAATGCAAGGCTCAATAGGTTTAATAGCAGATTCAGCACAGAGACCTAGAAGATACATCAGTAGAAACTATCCAATTTAAGCATAAAGAAAAAAAAAGATAATAAGTGGGAAAAATTTAAGAGAGAAAAGGTCTGTACTTAGATTCCCAAAAGAGAGAGAACAGGGGAGAAACATTGCCTGAAGAAAATTATTTGGCTAAGAATATTTTTAAAAACATCATCTGGCCAAGAACATTTCACAACTGACAAAAAACATCAAGCCACAGATTCAAGAAATTTGAAAAACTGCAAGCCAGATAAATATCACACACACCTGGGCCACTCATTCTCTGAGTTTGTCCACACTTTCCTCCATTTGTTTCAATAAAACACACACACACCTGGACACACTGTGGAATAACTGCTAAAATTTAATGATTTAAAAACATCGAGAGGCGCATAAAGACAAGATTACCTTCATAGAGGTAATAATAATTCTGATAGGTGACTTTTAAATAGAAACCATGGCACAAGAATATCTTTAAAGTCTTAAGGGAAAGTAACTGTCTTAGAATTTTACACCCAGCAAAAATAAAATTTAAAAATAAAGACATTTGCAAAAAGACAAAAAACAATTTGACACCAGCAGAGGGTCATGAAAAGTAATACTAAAGAGAATTCTTCAACTCAAAGGAAAACTATACCAAAGATAAAGGAGATAGAAAAAGAAAAGAAGAGCAATAGAAATCATAAATACATAGGTAAATATAAGAGAATACTGACTGTTCAAAACAATGTCTTACAGAGTTTAACATATACATAGGTTATATGTCATTTTCCCCATAAAGACAGCAAAGTACTAAATGCCGTGCTTGCCTACTCTCACAACCGTATCAAAATTACAACTAAACTACACAACAACATCGAGAATCACCTGAAGTCTAGCTGAACCACAGCCCTACAACTAAAGTCATACAATAGAAGCCACCTCGAGACTCGTGGTGGAGATACAGAATCAGCTGGTACCATACCCATGTGTGACCATTAAAAATCTAAAGGGGTATCTCAGGTGCGGGGGACCCCCCCCCCCCCCCGCAGAGGAGCAATGGGTCCCAGCCCAATACCAGGCTCCCCAGCCCAGGGTTCCAGTGCTGGGAAGAGACGTCCCACAATTCTGGCTATGAAAACCAGTGGAGATTGTGGCTGAGTGACAGTAGGTTGGCTGGAATCCCAGGCACTCCCCTTAAAAGCCCGTTAATAGCCTTACTCTTTCATGGACTCACTCGCTCTGAACTCCAGTGCTGAGGTGGAAGCTGAAAAGGCACCAAGGACGGACAGGTAGGAACTGAGTTGTCTGGCTTCTGGGTAAGGGCTGGAGGGGGTAGCTAGCTCACAAAGGAGCTGGGCGGGGAGGCATTGTTTCCTTGTTGAGCCCTCCTCCTTTGTGCACACATGCAGGCAGCTGGCATGTCTGAGTCTCCATCAAACTAGCTAAAACCATTTATTTGCCCTGACCTGGTAATTCCCTGAGACCCCACCCCACCCAAACTACAGGCACACCCCAGCCTTTTCCAGACAAATGGCCTGTCTTGGCTGATGCTGCAGACAGTCTTAAAATCTCTCAAAGGTTCACAAAACCCAAACAAGCAGCCTCTGGCTTTGGTTTGTCCCATTAGTACTGGGTGAGCTGCCTTAAACCTGACAATAGCAACAGACGGCCTTGGTTCACAGCTTGGCCTCTGGAGACACCTCAAAGCCCAACGTGGGTGGCAGGCATCTGTGGATTGTTTTGTCGGTCATGCCAAGTGGCCCCAGGCAAGGCATAGCCTGCAGCTGAACTTAGCCTGTGGCAGGGCCCCTGCCAGGAGGCTCCAGGGCTGACATGCTATGTGGCCAGCATCGGACCCAGCTGGAGCATCACCCGGCCACCTCCAAGGACAACACACAAAGGATAAACTGGGCAGGAACCAGAGCCCTGCTTTGTAGGGTCAGCCCCTGCACAACAGCTTCTCCACTACAGTCAGAGCCAGTCCTCACAACCAATGAGCCCAAGAATCAATCCTTTCCATTAACATGCAAAGAGCAACCAAGGCTCAACTACACCGGAAGGCACACACAACCCACACAAGGGACACACAAACCTGAAGCATCCAGCTCAAGTGAAGACTGATCTCAGGAAGACTACACCTCTGAGGCCCACAGTATACCTACTACTACATAAGGCCACTCTACTAAGACCGGGAGACATAGCAGCCCTACCTAATACAGAGAAACAAACACAGGAAGGCAGCCAAAATGGGAAGACAAAGAAACATGTTCCAAATGAAAGAAGAGAGCAAAGCTCCAGAAAAAGAATTAAACCAAAAGGAGACAAGCAATCTACCAAATGCAGACTTCAAAATGTTAGTAATAAATATGCTCAATGATCTCAGGGAGAACTTTAACAAAGAGACAGGAAACATAAAATTGGAGATAGAAAACACTTTTAAAAAGTCAGAAATAAAGAATACAATAACAGAAATGAAAAATACAGTAGAAAGAATCAACAGTAGATTAGATGAAGCAGAGGATCGAATCAGCAATTTAGATGGCAGCAGAAAACACTCACTCAGAACAGCAAACAAACAAAAAAATGAATCCAAAAAAATGAGGACAGTTTAAGGGGCCTCTGGGACAACATCAAGAATACCAATATTCTCATCATAGGGATACCAGAAAGAGGAGAGAGAGAACAAGGAATTGAAAACCTATTTGAAGAAATAAAGACAGAAAACTTCCCTAACTTGGTGAAGAAAATAGACATACAAGCCCAGGAAGTGCAGAGAGTCCCAAACAAGATAAACTCAAAGAGGCCAACACCAAGATATATCATACCATGTTTTCCCGAAAATAAGACCTAGCCGGAAAATCAGCTCTAATGCGCCTTTTGTGGCAAAAATTAATATAAGACCTGGTATTATATTATATTATATTATATTATATTATATTATATTATATTATATTTATTATATTAATTATATTAATCGTATTATATTATATGCAGTGTTACATTATAGTAAAATAAGACCAGATCTTAAATTAATTTTTGCTCCAAAAGACGCATTAGAGCTGACTGTCCGGCTAGATCTTATTTTCAGAGAAACACGGTAATCAAAAAGCCAAAAATTAAAGACAAAGAGAGAATCTTAAAAGCAACAAGAGAAAAGCAGTAGTTACCTACAAGGGAGCACCCATAAGACTGTCAGCTGATTTCTCAACAGAAACTTGGCAGGCCAGAAGGGATTGGCACAAAATACTCAGTGATGAAAAGCAAGGCTCTACAACCAAAACTATTCTACCCAGCAAAGCTATCATTTACAATTGAAGAACAGATAAGAGTTTCCCAGACAATAAAAAGCTAAAGGAGTTCACCACCACCAAACTAGTATTACAAAGAATCTTAGAGGGACTTGAAGACTAAAAGAATAAAAAAATAAAAAATATGAATAAAATGGCAATAACTACATATCTATCAACAATTACTTTAAATGTAAATGGATTAAATGCGCCAATAAAAGATAGGGTGGCTGAATGGATAAGCAAACAAGACCTTTACATATGCTGCCTACAAGAGACTCACTCCAGACCGAAAGACACACACAGAATGAAAGTAAAGGGTTGGAAAAAGATATTTCACAAAATAGAAACAAACAAACAAAAATTTGGTACAATACTTATACCAGACAAAACAGACTTAAAAACAAAGGCTATAAATAAAAAGAGACAAAGAAGGACCAAGTAATCCCCCTTTTGGGTATTTATCCAAAGAAACCCAAAAAGCTATATTGTGGGGATCTATGCATCCATATGTTCATTGGAGCATTATTTACAATGGCCAAGATGTAGAGGCAGCCTGGGTGTTCGCTGATAGAATAATGGATAAAGAGGAGGTGGTACATACATACAATGGGATATTGCTAGGCTAGGGAAGGGAATGGATTCTCGCCATCTGCAGCGGCATGAATGGACCTGAAGAGTATTGGAGTATGTCAGACAGAGAAAGATGCATACGATGTTATTTCATTTATATGTGGAATCTAAAGAACAAAATAAACAAACAAAACAGAAACAAACTCACATATACAGTGTCCATTTTGATGGTTGCCAGAGAGGAGGTTTGGGGTGAGTAAAAATGGGAAGGGATTAAGTACAAATTGGTTGTCACAAAGTAGTCATGGGGATGTACGGTACAGCATAAGGAATATAGTCAGTAACAGTGTAATAACTATGTATGGTGTAAGATGGGTACTAGATTTATTGTGGTGATAGATGGGACGGGGTTGGGGGCAGAGTGAAAAGGTGAGGGCATTAAGAAGTACAAATTGGTAGTTACAAAATGGTCATGGGAATATAAAATAAAATTAAAGCATAGGGAATATAGTCAATAATATGGTAATAACTACGTATAGTGCCAGTTGGGTACTAGATTAGTCAGGGGGATCGCTTCTTAAATGATACAAATGTCTAACCATTATGCTGTACACCTGAAATTAATATAAAATAATACTAAATGTTAACCGTAATTGAAAAATTTTAAAAGGGGGGAAAAAGGTGAAGGGGCATAAGACGTTCAAATTTCCAGGTATGAAACAAGTAAGTCATGGGGATATAATGTACAGCATAGATAATATAGTCAATTATATTGTCATAACATGGCATAGTATCAGATGGTTGCTGGACTTATCATGATGATCACTTCTTTAGGTATGTAAATATTGAATAACTATGGTGTACACCTAAAACTAATATAATACTGTATGTTAGCTATATTTTAATAAAAGTATTTTTTAAAAACCCATACATTAAGATACATGACAACAACAGCATGTAAATCCTCTTAATGTTTAAGGTTCTTAAATTGTCCAGGAAATGACAAACATATTACGCTAGTAAGCCAGGGATGTATATTATAATTTCTAAGATAAACAGAGAATAATGGAAGAATGTATAATACGCTACAGAGAATAAAAATAGAAGAATTGTTTATTAATCCAAAAGAAGTCAAGAAAGGAGAAAAAAATACAGATAGATACTAAAGCAATATAAAATTGTAAAATTCTAAATTGAAATTAATATATATTAACAAATGGACTAAATACTTTAGTGAAAACTGAGTCTTTATCAAACTCAATAAAAACGTAAAACTCAATTATATTCGGTTTACAAGACATATGCTTAAATGTAAGTATACACAATGTTTGGAAATAAAAAACATGAAAAAGGATATATAAATGCAATAATTAAACAAAAGGAAGCTGATATAGATGCAATATATCTTAAGGCAGGAAACATTATATAACATTAAGACATTATATAATGATAAATGGATCAATCATAAAAGAAAATACAACAATTCTATGTATGCACCTAATGATATTGCCTTAAAATATAAAACACAAAAGAGCATGTACTATATGATTCCATTTATAAAAAGCACAAAAAGTTAGACTAGAGTGTGTTGACTTGGAGGGGGCACAAGAAAGGTTACTACAGTGTTATGACTATTGTTTTTTTGATCTGGGTGATGGTTAAAAGGGTGTGTTCATGAGCAAATTCATAAGGCTGTTTGGTTATGATTTCTGCATCTCTTGGTATATTATCCTTCCTTAAAAACAAACGATAAAACAAAAGCAAGAGTGCTTTAAAATATTCAAACAGTGGTTATGTACAATGAGAAGGAAGATAAAGGATTGACATAAAACACTTAAAGTGCCAACAATATTAGTAACATTCTATTTCTTAAACTGAGTGGCTTATTTGTTGTATTACTATACTTTAAAACATACATATGTTACATGTATGCTTTTGTATATATCTAATACTTCAGCATTTTTTTATAAAGAAAATTCCTATATACCAACATGTCAGTAGTAGCTTGTCAGAGGGTGATTGGACTATAGTCTACTTTTCTTCTTTCTACTTTTCTGTGTTTTCTGATTTCATCTGAATTTTTAATAATCTTTTTAAAAACTAATTCTTAAAAGGGAAAAATCCACCCTAATTTCCTACCTCAGTTGCCTATAGAACACTTCATATACGAGGGTATTTTATATCCCAAAGTTAAAATGTTAAATAGCCTCATAATAGTTGGGCTAATTAAATGATTATTGCAAAAGAACCATGAAGAAACTTTTTAGAATAATGGATTGTGTTGGTAGTAACAGAGTTACATGTATTTGTCAAAATTTACTGAACTGGACACTTAAAATGTATGCATTTTATTAGATGTAAATAATATACCAATAAAGTTGATTTTAAAAAACTACTGTTGCCCAAATACAAGTAATTAGAAAAGAACATTTTACATACAGTACCTACAAATTCCACAATTTTCACAATGATATTGCTTCTTGTCTTTGTCAAACAGATGGCATATACTGCAATAATATTCTCCAAATAATGTGCTACATTCCTCACAAGTCTGTTGGGCCTAAAAAAAATACATGTAAGTAAAAACTGGGATAAAAATTTACCAAAACATTTTGAATTATTATTAAAATATCCAGAATTTATGTTAAAGTATATGCAGTTTTATTTTTACAAGTTTTTAAACATTTAAATCAAAGATATTGCTTACTTTAAGAGTTGTCTTACATGCACTATTCTTGATTAAAACTTTTAAACCACCTTAGTGAAAAATTTTAAAAAGGTGATAAAATCTTACATGTTGAATCTTTTCACAGTTTATGCACTGCACTTCCTTTACTTTAAAGCGATCTAGCTGATGATCTTCCTTGTTATCATGACACAACCGACAAGTATAAAGCTTGTCACAGCAAGGTGCCTATACCCGGGGGAAAAAAAAGAGTTATAAGAAGCAAAAGACAAGTTTGTACTGCAAAAAGAAACTTTCTTCCTCCTCATCCTGAAACAAAGTAAAAAATTACAACCAATGGATCAGTTGGGTAAACCGATCCCAAACGTAACATTTCACAGTTTCTTGGCATATTGTAACTATTCTCTTCAACATTTATATGTCTACATGAAGTTGAATACAACCTTGTCCTTAGAGACAAACGAATCATGAAGGATGAAAATCCCTAGACTGAAAACCTAATCCACAAAACCCTAAACTCATTCTCAGCCTAAATGGCAGGTAGGTAACTTCTTATAGACATTTCCAGATAAATTCATTTACCCATTTCAATCCCTAAACATTAAATATTATACATTTTAGTTCATATGTGTTTATTGATCGTCAATTATATGCCTGATATTTTAGAGCATGCAATAAATGTTAACAAATGGTTTGAAAAGTGGCAAAGAGTGACAGCTGTCCATCAAAATTTATTCTCTCCTTCCTCCTGGGCTGATGACAGCCCAGCTATCTTACAGTTCCCAGCCTTCCTTGCTGTTAGTTGTGGCCAAATGATTAAGTTCTTACCAACAGAATATGAGCAGAGGATATCAGTGTCACTTCTGGGCCTGAATATTAAGAACCTGGGCATGATTCCTTCATGCTCTTTTCCCTCTCCACAAGATGAAATCTGGACATGGCAACAACCCAGATGATAACTATATGCCCTAAAACACGGCAAAATAATACAATGGAAAAAATTTGTCCTAGTGACCATATGGAACATCCTCATCACCAAACCAGATCACTCACCTTCAAATTGTTAGGTAGGAAGAAATAAATTCATTCATTATTCTTTAACCCACCTTACTGTTGAGTCCTTTTGTTACAGCAGTTTAGCTTTACCCTAACTAGTGCATCAGGAAGTTACCAGGCCAGTAAGCTAAGCCAATACTTTCCATTACACTATGATCTTTCAGATCCATTCATTTCTGAAGACTTCTTATAACGTGACTTAGCATAATATAGTTCATTCCTTAAAGATTTTAATTCAACTGGCTGCCTTTCTCTCCAACACTACTCTTGCCCTAAATCTTAGCAATCTGCAAATCCACAATGACAATCCTTCCAATGCTCAGAACTCTCAGTTCCTTTACTTTCGCACTTCCAATGGCCTTGTCCTCCAAACCTCCTCAGCCACATATTCTCAGTCATACCACAGCAGAGTGGTTCTCAAACGTTTTGGCCTCAGGACCCATTTACACTCCTAAAAATTACTGAGGATCCCAAAGAGCTCTTGCTTATGGGAATTATATCTATTTATACTCATCATATTATAAATTAAAACTGGTAGGTTTTTAAATATTCATTACTTTTTTAAATAACAAACCCATAACATCTTAACATAAACATACTGTAATGAAAAATAACTTATATTTCCCCCAAAATAGAGGATTCTCAGTTCTACTTCTGCATTCAGTTTTTGTTGAAGTATATGAAGAAATTTTGGCCTCACACATATATTTAATTGGAAAAGGGAGAAGTACTTTAATAGCTTTTCCAGAGATTTATGGATATTCTCTGATACACAAAAACTCAACAATGCTTATAAATGGTTAGTTGCAACATGGACTCTGAAATCACATCAGTAAACTTTTCTCCTTCTGTTAAACATTAAAATCCATTGATCTCTCTTGCATTTTGAATGGATCTTTTATGCATGCATTGGTCTTTTGGAAAGTATCAGTTCACGGAGTTATGAAGATCTTCCAAATGTTGCCATGTTTGACATGCAATATCAAAAAAAATCATATTCATTAATATCACTACCTATCTCATCGGCAAAGTCTTTAGGTATTGGGAAGCTTTCAAGCTCACAGAAGCTAACATAAATTTTCCAAAATTCTAATCTTTACATGAAAGCTTGAAAAGTATCACTGTTATTTTCCTTATAGTGATAGTCTCACCTCCTTTTGAGAAACTGTCCACCAAATACTTAAGCCTGAATAATCATAGTTCAGGTAAACAAAAACAAGTTGTTCCATGAAAAATGCGACTAGTTCAGTCCACAATCCAATTGCACAAGGGCTTTTCCTCACAAAACCATCTAATTTCAGTTTACAGAAGTCCTTGATGAAAACATCCCATTTCCTCAAACATGTGAGAAGAGGTATTCGACAGATGAAATTTTATAAAGTTAATATTTTTTCTGCTTTAACTTTATCAATGACATTCTTAAGTGAACCCGGCTTTTTAAGAAAAAATAAAAACTGTAGGTGTAGGACAGTTCAGTTCAGTGCCAATGCCTTGATTCATGCTAACGTGCCAGCAGTTTTAATCATTAGTTTTGAACACACTAAAAAACGACAAGTATTAGAAAGCAGTTTTGACCTTGAGAATCCCGAAAGGGCCTCAGGAATCACCAGTGGTCCATTCAGAGCCAAAGTATTTCCTAGTCTGTCTTCCCTTGTTACAGACTCTACAGTCCATGCTTTTAGTTAACTCCTCTACTTGTGCACTGGATCCCATCTTCTCTTTGGCTTCTCTTTGGCTCCAACTGTTTTCCCTCTCCCTCCTGAATTACAAAATCATCTCACTTTATTGGGTCATTTCCAAGTATATACAAACGTGCTGCAAACCTCCCATCTTAAAGGGGAAAAAATCCCATGACCCCATATCTTCCAGTAACCTCATATTTTTGCTTTTACAGCATAACTCCAAAAATTGTCGATAAAGGTTATTTCCCATCCCACTACTCCTATTCTCTCTTAAATCCATCCAATCAGGTTTTGTCCTAATTTCTCCACAGACACTTCTCAAGATCACCTGTTACCTCCTCCTTGTCAAATTTAAAGGTCAATTTTTAGTTTTTATCTTACTCAAACAGCAGCATTTGATTTTGTTGATTACTTCCTCTTCAGAACTCTTCACTTGCCTTCTGGTATTTAAAGAAGTCAGAGAGGAAGGACAAAAAAGCACTTGATACTCAAACCCAGTATCTCTGTGCTGTGAAACGATACAATATCTGTGTGGTTTCTTGGGAGTTGAAAAGAGGGCCAACATGTTGATTTCTGTTTTACATCTCAAGTTTGAAAGAGTAACAGAACATCTCAGTGGAAATGGAATCATAAGGGTCATTCAATTCCTTATGTGACACTTCGTAAATGCCCAACTTTAAAAAGGCTTCATCGGGTGCTCGCTTGGGCAGCACATATACTAAAAAAGCTTCATTGAGTGCAGTGGAGGAATGTTACCCAAACCAAGGCCTACAGAAAAGGCTTTAGGTTGTCCTTAAAGGCCGCATATATTCTTATGAAACAGGAACTTCTATTACCCGTATTTTATCTGTGGGGCACTTAAAGGGTAGTTTGCTCAAAAGCAATGAGTTATTAAGGTACAGAGCTAACTAAGATTTGGGTGTAGCCCAGTGGGACTCCAAAGCTCAAATTTTCTAAGCAAAATCTTTTAACTGCTTTTTGCACGAAAAATCAGGTAACTGACTTGGATGGGCGCCAAATTTTAAAAATTCTAGATTGACCTGGAATTTTTCTCAAAGTAAACAGCAAAAGTGACAATATACGCATACTAGGCACTGTTCTACCCATAATTTCCTATTTAGTGACAATTACATGATTGTCTGTTTCACACGTACATTTTCTCCTTGACAGGTTTAAGCAAACTGATTGACTCTTAAAAGAAGCTGGCAAGCTGTCAAACTTATTTATTACAGGAGCTGAAATCGTATTCTGAGTCTCCACTTCCTTATCCCTCTTTAATTATTTCATCACACACCTGGAAGGGATCTTGGGAAAAAGCCAGCACAAGCCTGCGGCTGCCTCAGTCTACTTCCAGCAGCAAAAGACTAAATAAATAAGCCCTTTGATAAAGTGGCCGATGGGCAAGCCCAGGCTCTTCCCAAACAAGGGTTGTGCTTGCAAAGTACAAACCAGGAGAAAAGGTAAGTCCTGTGGACGCCTTGCCAAAAGCGTTCTCTACAGCAGGAACCAGGTTCAAGGTGGAAAAGGTATCCTAATAAACAGCTTAGCCTCAAATTTAAGCCCAAACTTAACCGCTCTTCCCACCTCACCCCCAGCCCGGCCCAGCGGAAGCTCGAAGAGGAAGAGCCCAGTGAAGTCGTCACCTTCAGGAGACATCCTCTGTCATAATGCTCGCAGCCCCGCCGCCCTTTCTTTTGGCCTCGGGCGCCATCTTCCCGCACCAAAGCCGCCATCTCTTCCACCTCCCCTCACACTCCAACGACCCTTCTCCCAGGATAAAAACTACGCCGAGAAGCAGTGCCGCTCTAGCACAGCCCCTCCCGGCTGCAGTAGCCACCAGGGCCAATATGGCGGCTAAGCACGTGACCCGGGGCAGGCGGATTTCCGGTTCCCGGGGCGACAGGGCGGAAGCGAAGGGAGATGCAATCTCTGTCGTCGACGTTAGTCTCTTCCTTCGCTGCTAACGGTAATAACTCTTAGGTTGCCTCTTCTTTTCCCCCGCAATAGCTACCCGCCCAACCCCTGGGCGTGGTTCGGGGCGAGGAGGATGGCAGCGGCGCGGAGACGCCCGGCAGCCCCGGGGAAGGGACCCTCTCCGGCCGCATCCGCACCTGTGACAGGGCGGCCCCTCCCTCTCTCCCGGCGGAGGCCCGGAGCCTGGAGAAAGGGGCGGAGCTCGGCCGGGCCTCTGGGCTAAGAGCAGATCTTTGCTCCCGCGCGCTGCTACTGCTGGTCGCCCAGGCGCTCACCGGAGCTTGGAACTGCTTCCTCTTGTCCCCTTCCCCATTACTTGCCCCTCATTCCTTCAAAATAGGTATTACATTTACTATATGCCAGTCACCAGCTAAGCCGTAGGGACAAAAAGTGAGGAAAAACACACGCTCCACCGTGCCATCATGAACTCACAGACTGGTGGAAGAGAAAGACATTAATTAGAGAACTTCTAAAATAAATATAAGATTACAACTTTGAGAAATGCTAGGAAGGAGAAGTGTGTGTTCTACTAGAGCTATTACCTAGAGGGGATCTGACAATCTGGTGTCAGGAAGGTTTCCCTGGGGAAGCAACATTTGAGCTGAAAGGTGAGTTAGTATGCTTATTATGCAAAAGCCATGTGACAGAGAGAACCGTGGTCATTTTAAGAAGCCGTGGAAGGGAAATGTACAAGTCTACAAATTTAAAGGCAAACGCGCAGAGTGGAAAGCTAAATATGACTTGCCTTATTAAAGATCCAAATCCCTGGAAAATTTTATGAGCAAAGCTGCAGGTGTTGGAAGAAAATATTTGTATTTGGCTTTCTAACATGATTTCACATTACCTAAAACGTACTGGGAAAGGTAAATATGTACCCCTTAGCTTTGAAGTTACTAACTCTGACCATTTTAATTTTCTTTCAGTTCTGTTATGAGTTGCTAAAATCATGGTGAAATGTTGCTCGGCCATTGGATGTGCTTCTCGCTGTTTGCCAAATTCCAAGTTAAAAGGACTGACATTTCACGTGTAAGATTTTGCTGTAGTTAAGCCAAGTACTTTTGACTATTATAAAAAGCAAAAGACAGTTCTACTTCAATCTTCAGTTTTGAATTTTAGTAGTTCCCAGGTTATTTTAAATAACATTTTTAGTTAAATTTGAAGTTACAGTGATACCTTTACACCTTTTATAATTTAGTTTAGAAGTTTAAGATACCTGCCAAGGTATCAGAGGCTGGTTAACAAAAATATCATCAAACTCACATTTGTTAATATTACTTTGCATTTTAACATACCTTCAAAGAAATTCAGTGTTGTTTACATGTAGTTTACAATCTAAACGAAGGAAGGATCTTTGCCCAAATGTAGTCCTTTCTGTTTAGAATAGGTCAAGCCTAGGTTGTAAGAGAGAAAATACAAACTACAAGTTGAAACCAACGTTTCTTTTGCTTTAATGCAGATAAATCAAGTTGATCCTGATATACTATTTTAGCCATGCTTCTGACAACACAGGAAAGAAGGAGCAATAAGATTTAATAATAATTCATTTGCTAAAGGGATTTTTTTGCTGCTTTTGTGCCAGGCATTATGCTATGTGCTAGCGAAAATATACTTACTACTTTGCTAGGTATGAGGAAATAAAAAGTTAGTTTGTGTACCCTACCTTATTCCGGAAAGGATTTGAATCAGCTTAAAAAATTTGGAAAAGATACGGTTATTGGTCACAAGATCTCAAAACAGTTCTGATCTCCAGAACTGCAAGTCTGCAGGTATTCTCTGCATTCATTCACTAAGCATTTATAGACCTGTAGTGTATTAAATGCTGTACTAAGCAATTTTCTAATGCTGACAGAAGAATGAAAATACAAGGGGCTCTGTTCATCTGAGATAAATTCTGGATATCACTTCAGATAGGAAAAGGCCCCAGTGATATTCTTTATCACTTATGGATAAAGAAAAACCTTCAGTTGTGGATCTTACTATAAGGTGTTAAGTATCCTTTGCAACTTTTCTTCTTGATGAGAAAAATTTACTGAGGGCCTTATGTCTGCAGCATGATTGGTAGAAAAATCGATTAAAACTGAAACTTATTAAAGCATGAATCTTGATGATTTCCTGAATAGTCCATTTCCCAAGAGTAACAGCAAACTAGTTAAGGGATCAATTCAGTCACAGCCTTAATTCAAGTATAATATCTATAGTGTTTAATTTTAAAATACTTTTTGTAATTTTTTTACTAGATTCCCCACAGATGAAAACATCAAAAGAAAATGGGTATTAGCAATGAAAAGACTTGATGTGAATTCTTCAGGCATTTGGGAGCCTAAGAAAGGAGATGTGTTGTGTTCAAGGCACTTTAAGAAGACAGATTTTGACAAAAGTGCTCCAAATATTAAACTGAAACCTGGAGTCATACCTTCTATCTTTGATTCCCCATCTCATTTACAGGTTTGTTTATGAGATACTGCTTACCATCATTACTCATTCTTTATGGTAAAATTGAAGAAGCTTTACCACACTTGCTAACGTTTTTTATTGTTTCCTTATTCATTTAAAGCCCTTTCTTTGTTTTTAAATTTGTAAACTGCTACTTCAGCTTTTGTAATATGTAAGAGTATTTTACCAGTATCCACTCAGAAATATTTGTACATTACTAAGGTTTGGTGGAGTGGACTCACTTTATGAGTTGGTATAACTCAAGAGTTATGTCTAAAAAATGGAGGTACATAGAGGGTTGAAGTGAAGTTCCAAGTGGGCAATCCTCCTCGCCCTGGAACAAAAGTGAAGAGCAGCACCTCTAACATGACCAAAGTCCACTTTTAGAGCCACATACATTCACGCTTAAAGCCTAGAACGGACTGAAAGGAAGAAAACCAAGAGACAAGAACAGGAGAAAGAAAGGATAGAAGAGATCAGAAAAAAGGAAATAAAAGGGTTGTATAAGTAAACTCTAGTTGAATTCTATGTTTTTTCTCAGTGATTAGTGCCGTAGGTTGGCTGCCTCACCCTTAGGACCTCTCTTGACTTCACATACCCAAAGTGTATTTGCTTCCAGATACTATAGACTGACTGATTCCAATGTGGAACCTTCAGGGAGAACCTGTGGGTTCCCACAATAGTAATGAATCTCCATTGAAAGGTATCTCCTTCCTGACAGCTGGAAACAAGGGAAATAGTCCAGAAGTGTACCTGCTCCCATATAGTCTTGGTCACTTTCTGAAGTTGTTCCTATTGCAGTACCTGAGTTAGCAAGTAGAGACTGCCTCACTTTCTTCCATATTAATAACTATACGATATCTTGTACAATTTGCTCTAAAGGGTTTTTGTCCTATAGTAAGGTGTTATGTATCTGTAACATTAAGAGGACCTTAATAAATGTGGGCCTAGTAAATCAAATAAACCATAAGTTACTAACTTTCAAAAATTATTTCCTAATAAAGAAATGTTTCATTATAGGGAATTAGATAAAAGGAAAATAAAATAAAAATGAACAATAATCACAGAGATAATACTGTTAACACTCTGATGTGTGTGTCTCTTTCCAGTCATATGCATGTGTATGTTTGTATATAAATTCATATATAGGTATTTATATAGTCTTACAAAAATAGAATTACACTGTATGTTTATCCTTTTTTTTAATTTGCTTCTCTCCCTTTTTTTTTTTTTTTTTTTTTTTTTTTTTGACATTCATATAGTGCTTACTATGTGCCAGGCACTATTCTAAGCACTTTACGTATATATTCACTAATTTAGTCCTCACAACAATCATATGAGATAAATGCTAGTAGTATTCTCATTTCACCATTTGAGGAAACTGAGGCCCAGAGAGCAGAATACCTTTCCCCAGGTTACACAGCTATTAAATGGCAGAGGCTAGATTTGAACCCAGACAAATCCACTCTTAACCACCATGTTAAATATTTTTTCACAATAATGGCTTTCAAACTTTAGCCTACATAAGACTTATCCAGGGAGCTTGTTTAAATGCAGGATCCTGTGCCCCTCGTTCAGAGTTTGATTCAGTAAGCTTGGGTTAGAGTCTAGGAGTCTGCACTTAACAAGCACCCACATAATTGTGTTGCAGATCCATGAATCACATTTTTTAAGAGAATACTATAGAGAACATGATTTTTTTAAACTAAATTTTACAGTGACGTATGATATATATATATGGACAAGTGTACACATCATGTGTACATAGACCAGTGAATTTTTACCAAGTGAATACACTCATGTAACTCCCCTCATACCGAGATATACAGGGAGGCCCCAGAAGCCTCCCTCATGCTCTTTCCCAACCACTACACCCCCAAAGAGAACTGCTTACCTGACTTCTATCACTGTCAGTTATATAAGTGGAACCATACAGTATGTATTCTGGCTTCTTTAGCTCAACATGTTGTTTGTGTGATTCATCCATGTTGTAGGATCTGATAGTAGTACATTTATTTTCCTTGCACTATTTCTATGGAATACAATATTCCATTGTATAATTAAACTATAATTTCTCCATTCTGCTGTTGGTGAACATTTGGGTTGCTTTCACTTTGGGGCTATTGTGAATGGTGCAACTATGAACATTTTTGTCTGTCTTGATGCACTTACGTACACATTTCTGCAGAGTATAGTACACTTCTGTTAGAAGTGGAGTTGCTGGGTTCTAGGGATGTGTATGTTCAGGTGAAGATATTGCCCTAATTTTCCAAAGTGTCTTGCCAATTTATAGCCCCACCATCAGCATATAAATTTCTCTGGTTCATTATCCTTGATACCATGTTTCCCCGAAAATAAGACCTAGCCGGATGATCAGCTCTAATGCATCTTTTGGAGCAAAAATTAAAATATATTAATAATAATATATTATTATTATATTATATTAAAGACCCGGTCTTATAGTAAAATAAGTATTGTGTTTACTGACATGGTTAGTAAAGTTGCACAGGTTTCAGGTGTACCTTTCTGTAATACATTACATATATCATATTATAGTAAAATAAGACCGAGTCTTTAATATAATAATATAATATAATACCGGGTTTTATATTAATTTTTGCTCCAAAAGATGCATTAGAGCTGATTGTCCAGCTAGGTCTTATTTTCAGGGATACTCGGTAGTGCTTGGCGGTGTAAATAGAACATTTTAGATGACTATATAGCAGTTGATCCTATGTGAACAACAGTTTTATGTACTCAGCCCTCACTATTGTATATGTATGTTATCATCTCTCACAATTTTAAACAGTACTATAATGAACATTATTGTAGCTGAATCTTTGTACCCTATTTCCTCGAACTAAATTCCTGGAAATAAACTTTTTGGATCAAAAATTATATACATTTTTAAGTCTTTTGCTTCTGATACAGATCTCCCAAAGACCTATCACAAAGCTTGTACCAATCTACCCCCTACTAACAATGCATACAAATGTCTGTTTACCCTAATCCTCAGTATTAGTTGTGTTTTTAACCTTTGCTAAAATTGATAGGCAAAAATGACATCTTACTGTTCTAATTCATCTTTGAATCTTAGTGAGTTTCTACATTTTTTTCATGTGTTTCTTAGCCATTTATATTTCTTTTTTTGTGTGTTACTTATTCAGGTTCCTCTTATTTTCAGCTTTTTCTAAGCTATTTTGTAGCAATACTATATATTGAGGATATGAATCATTTAACTGCCACCTCTGTTACAGTTACTTTCTGTTGTTTGTCTTTAGTTCTAATTAATGGGGTTGGTTTGTTGTTTTTTCATTCGTACTTTTTTAAGTAGTCAATTCTAATTTTCTCTTGTGTTGTCTAACTTCAGCCTTCCCCACCTTAAGATTATATAAATATTTCCTGTATTTTATTCTAGTTCCTCATGGTTTTCATCTTTACATAAATTTTTAGTACATACAATTTCATCATGTTTTATTATGTATAACTGTTTTTCTTAATTAGTTTATTTTTACATGATTTATAGACTTTCTCCACTTATTTAGAATGCCTTTTTTTTTTTTATCCTAAAGGCTTTTACCTACTTGACCTATTTCTAGATTTTTCTGTCTAGGAGAGTAACAAACTATTTTTACTATTGTTACTGTGTAATATGTTTTTAATACGCGGAAGGGCATATCTTCCCTCATTATCACTCTTCTTTTTTAGGAAAATTTGTGTTTCCAGGTGAACTTTAGAATAACTTGGGGGAAGTTCCTTTAGAGTAATCTCAGAGCAATTTAAAATTTACTGACTTTTAAAAATAGTTTCCATGAAAAGAAATGTATTAATTTTACTACACAAAGTTAAGAAGGGATAAAAATTTAAGACAGGGCAGAAGTATCTATAATAATTGTTATTAACTATTCTTAACAGGGGAAAAGTGAAAAGCTTCATTGTAGGAAAAACTTCACCCTCAACTCCCTTCCAGTCACAAACCACAATCACCAAACTGGTGGTGCTTCCTCGCGTACTGAAGAATTTCAATCCCAGTTCATTTTTGTAAGTAAAATTACTTACTGTGCTAATGTTGATATTCTAAAGATGAATTTGTCCTCTCCATTAGTATTAAACCTTTCAAAATTTTATTGAAAAGCTAGGTGTTGAGATGTGTGAGATTTTTTAAAATACATAATATCCAAAATAATATTGCTTACATTATAATTCAATAATATAGAGGTAGTTAATCCTTTGGTTACATTTTAGTTCAAAGAATGCTTTCACAAGGATATTTGAACCAAGAAAAAGCAATAATTAATTCCTCCCTTTAGATACTATATTTTCTTTTTTAATTAAAGTTTATTGGAGTAACAATGGTTAGTAAAGTCGCACAGGTTTCAGATGTACCTTTCTGTAATACATCACCTATATATCATATTGTGTGTTCCCCACCCAGAGTCAGTTCTTCCATCATCATATATTTGATCCTGTTCACCCTCATCTACCACCCATATATTTTCAGCATGGAAATACCTAATTTAAAAAATAGTTATGTCTTTAGATTTTTTTAAAAAAAAAAAACAGTCATACACATACGGAATATTCAAGCTTGCATTTATTTATTCATCTCATTGCCTGTTCGTGTTAGAACCAGGCCTAGAATACAGATCTGTTTTACTATCTTGATTATTATGGCTTTATAATAATTCTTAAAATCAGGTAGTGTTAGTCTTTCAACTTTGTTCTTTTTCAAAGTTGTTTTGGATATTATAGGTCCTTTGCATTTTTATATGAATTTTAGAATCACTTTCTAAATTTCTACAAAAATGACTGCTGTAATTTTGATGGGATTGTTTTGAATCTACAGATTCATATAGGAAAAATTGCCATCTCAATAAAACTATTTTAAGTCTTTCAAACCATGAACTCATTATATCTCTTCATTTATTTAGGTCTTTAACTTCTCTTAGAGATGTTTTGTAGCTTTCAGTGTATTGTTCTTTCACTGATTTATCCCTAAGTATTTTATATGTTTGGGTGCTATTATAAATGGTATTGTTTTACGTACTGCTAGTATTTGGAAATACAGTTGATTTTTATATTTTGATCTTGTATCTGGCAAACTTGCTAACCTCACATATTAATAATGATCAAAGCTTTTTTTGTAAAGACTGTCAGATTTTCTACATAGATAATCATGTTGTCTGTCATTAAAAAGTTTTTTACTTCTTCCTTTCCAGTATGAATACCTTTCATTTTTTTTTTTTTTTTTAAAGATTTTATTGGGGGAAGGGGAACAGGACTTTATTGGGGAACAGTGTGTACTTCCAGGACTTTTTTCCCAAATCAAGTTGTTGTGCTTTCAATCTTAGTTGTGGAGGGCACAGCTCAGCTCCAGGTCCAGTTGCCATTGCTAGTTGCAGGGGATGCAGCCCACCATCCCTTGCGGGAGTCAAACTGGCAACCTTGTGGTTGAGAGGACACGCTCCAACCAACTGAGCCATCTGGGAACTCAGCGGCAGCTCAACTCAAGGTGCTGTGTTTAATCATAGTTGCAGGGGGCGCTGCTCACCATCCCTTGTGGGAGTCGAGGAATTGAACTGGCAGCCTTGTGGTTGAGAGCCTACTGGTCCATGTGGGAATTGAACCGGCAGCCTTCGGAGTTAGGACCCCGGAGCTCTAACCGCCTGAGCCACGGGGCCGGCCTTTCATTTCTTTTTCTTGCTTTATTGCACTGTCTTGAACCTCTAGGGCTATGCTGAATAGAAGCACTGAGAGCTAATGTCCATGCCCTGATCCTGATTTTAGGAGAAAAGTATCAGTCTTTCACCATTAAGGACATTAATATGATATTAAATATGATGTTAACTGTAGGTTTCTGTGAATGCCCTTTGTTAGGTTAAGGAAGTGCCCTTCTATTCCTGGTTTGCTGAGAGTTTTTATCAGAACAGAATGTTAGTTTTTGTCAAATGCTGTTTTGTATCTATTGAGAGATCGTATCATTTTTCTTTTTTAGCTTGTTAATATGATTACATCAATTGATTTTTCAATGTTAAACAAGCTTTGCATTCCTGGAATAAACCCTACTTCTTAATTATGTATTATCCCTTTTGTATATTGTTGGATTAGATTTGTTAAAATTTTGTTTAGAATCTTTTCTTGTTCAAGGGTGATATTGGTCAGTACTTTTCTCTCCTTTTAATGTTTTTGTCTGGTTTCAGTATCAGCATAATGCTGACTTCAGAGAACAAGTAAAACATATTGCCTCCTTTTTTGATTTTCTGGAAAAGCTAATATAGAATTGAAATTATTTCTTCTATAAATATTTGGTAGAATTCCCCAACAAAGCTATGTAGGTCCAGAGTTTTCTTTGTGGGAATGTTTTTCTTGGCAGTTTATTTTCCAAGGGATTTATCCATTTCATCTCAGTTGTGATGTTTATTAGCTTAAAATTGTTCATAATATTTCCTTATTATCCTTTTAATACCTATAGAATCTGTAGGGATATCTCTCTTACTTCTGATATTAATAATTTGTTTCTGTTCTCTTCTATTGCTGATCAGTCTGCCTAGAGATTTATAAATTTTATTCATCTTGACAAAGAACTAGCTTTCATTGATTTTCTCACTTTTTTTGTTGTTGTTTTTGTTTTCTGCTTCACCCATTTCTATGAATCGTTATTATTTCCTTTTACTTATTTCAGTAAAATTTGCTCATCTTTCTAGTTTTTTAAGATGGAAATTGAAGTATTGACTTGAGGCTTCTTCCTTTTTAATATCAGCATTTAGTGATATTTTACTTATCCCTTTTTTTAAAAAGATATTTTCACTAGATATCAAATTTTAGGTTGATAGTTTGGGGGTTTGTTTGTTTGTTGATTTTAATTCTTTAAAGATGTTACTTCACTGTATTTTCGCAAGCATTGTTTTTAATGAAAAATCTACTGTCATACTTATCTTTATCCTCTGTACCTATCATTTGTTTTTTCTTTGCTTTTAAGAACTTTTCTTTTCCAGTGATTTTGAATAATTTGATTATGATGTGCCTTAGTTTAGTTTTCTTCACGTTTCTTGTGCTTGGGATTTGTTGAACTTCTTTATCTATGGGTTTATTGTTTTCATCAAACTTGGAAAAATATTGGCTGTGATTTCTTAAAATATTTATTTCTATCCCAACTTTTCTTCCTTCTCCTTTGGGGATTCTAATTACATGTATCTTAGGCTGTCTGAAATTGTGCCACCAGTCATTGATGCTATGCTTATTTATTTTTTTAATATTCCCGTTTCTTTCTTTGTCCATTATTGACAGTTCCTATTGTTGTATCTTCACCTTCAGTAATCTTTTCTTTTGAAATGTCTAATCTGCCATTAATTCCCTCCAATGTATTTTTTACCTCACACACTGTAATTTTTATCTCTAGATGTTCTGTTTGATTCTTTTTTGTATCTTTCATGTCTCTACTTAACTTTTTGAGCATAGAGAATACAGTTTTCATAACTTTCTTAATTCCCTTGTCTACTAATTCTAACATTTGCATCAGTTCTAGGTTGGTTTCTATTGGTTGGTTTATCTCACATTATGCCTCATGTTTCCGTTTCTTTACATGCCTGGTAAGTTTTGTGTGCCACAATTTGTGGATTTTACTTTTCTGGATGCTGGATATTTTTGTATCCTATATTCTTGAGCTTTGTTCTGTGTGCCATTAAGTTATTTGATCCTTTCAGATTTTGCTTTGTTGGGCAGGCCTAGGGCAGTGCTCAGTTTAGGGCTTGTTGTTCTCCACTCCTGAGGCAAGACCCTTTTGTGTCCTCTACTCAATGCCCCTTGAATCTTGAAGCTTTCTAGTCTGGCTGGTGGAAGTAGTGGCTATGCCCTGTGAGTACAGGGCACTCCTAATCTTTTCTGGTCGTTCTTTCCTCAGCCTTGAGCAGTTCCCCACACACATGCTCTGATCTTACTCAGAGGAATGCTGTAGGGGACGCCTCTGAAGATCTGGGTTCCCCTCCTTCCACTGAGGCCTAGAAACTCTCTCAAAGCAGTAAGCCAGGGCGATCATAGGGTCATTTCTTTGTTTCCCATCTCTTCACAATTGCTGCCTTCCTCGCCTGATATCCATTATCTTCAAAACTTTTTGTATGCCTTTGGCCGTGTGTTGGATTTTTTTAGATAGGAATCAGTCCAGTCTCTGTTATTTCATTTTGGCTGGAAGCAAAAGTCCTCTTCACCAATTTCAGTATTAAATAACAGCTTTTCAAAAGTACTTTATAGTACCTTTATAGGATATGTCAGTGTTAGTTTCCCTATTTTCAAGTGAAAAAATGTATACCCAGCAAGCATAATCATAACCATAATAAATATTGAAAGAACTTAAATGATCTCTTTAAACATCCAAAGCCAGAGTCCTCTCTAAATCCATAGCACCCAGCCTGAGGACCTGAGCCAATGTTCCTTTCCTGTTTTCTCTCATAAAATCAACTATTCCTCAAAATAAAGTAACTCAGTCACTAGTTTAACAATTTAAGTTTGTTTGATAGGTGAAACCAAAACTTAGCAACCCCACACTTAGGGACTAAAAGCTGTGTATATAGGCATTGTGAGTGTCATGGTGTTCATAAGCAGATACCAACCTCCAAATGAGAAGTGCTTCCCTCTACAGGATTCTGCACTGCTCACATGTGCCTAGCCTTAGACAAAAGAAAGAGGCCCGAGCACCTGAAATACTGCTTCCACCCCCATCCTTTTCCTATGTTCTTTAAACCTCTTAGATCACCAACTTAAAGATTTTCTCTAAGCAAAGTACATGCAGAAACAGCCGAGGTCTATTTATAAGCTTTTAGTTAACTACTTGTCTAAGCTTTTAGTTAACTACCTGTCTGTCTGGTTTACTAACTTGGTATTTATGTTTTTAGGAACATAGCTACAGTGTAATGGACAGCCCAAAGAAACTTAAGCATAAATTAGATCATGTGATCAGCGAGCTAGAAGATACCAAGAAAAGTCTGCAGAATGTTTTAGACCGAGAAAAACGTTTCCAAAAATCATTGAGGAAGACAATCAGGGAATTAAAGGATGAATGCCTCATCAGCCAAGAAACAGCAAATAGACTGGAAGCTTTCTGTTGGGAGTATTGTCAAGAGAGCATAGAGTGAGACTATATTTCATGAAGTAATTTCATGTTATGTTCTACTTGAAATTAACATTAGTACCACTTTTTAGAAAATAATTCTGATTTACCATCATTCAATAATATCCAGCATTTAGAGTGCTGCTTTGGATTCTCTGCAGCATTATGCATTATAGTTGTTATTTAAAGCGGTGCAGAAATTTGTGCTAGTTACCGTGTTTTTGTGTGACTTGTGACAATTATGTTTTTGTAGACCTAAACTAGTGCCAAGTCACTATTATAAGATGTTAAAAGATCAAGAAATTTCCACAGGACTAAGGGAATGATATCAAATCAGCCATGTTAAACTGTGGTATTAGGAACTGGATATTTCTTCAGCAGCATCAGATTTTTTACTTTAAAGGAGTAGTTTATTATTATTTACTTAGGTACACTTTATGGTAAATTTGTTAAATTGTACTTTAAACATATCTTACCATAAAGCAGAATTTATTTATAACACATGTGCATCTTGGATCCAGTCCAAGGTGTTTTTGTTAGCGATAATACCAAAATATCTTTTTACAAGACATCCCATAGTACTGACCCTGAGAACAGCATATGGTGTAGATATTTTGGCTTTTAAAGTTGTCTGGAGTCAAGTTAAGAAGACCCATGATGAGGTCTCAGTTTTTCGGTACAGTACGTTATTCTCCAATCTAGGAGCACATTGGTGTAAACCTGCATAGCTTTAACATTTTTTATAAAGGGTCATAAATCTGATTTTTAAATAGCTAGTTACTCTGACAGTTCCTCTGAACATTTTGTTTTTTGACTGTTATTTCATCATAAAGGTATATCTTCAAAATCTGAATGCCAGTACTAAATGAATACTTTTAATGTTGCTTTGTATTTTATGTAAAGTAATATTGCTGACATTTCTAAAAATATGAAATACAGAAGAAACCTTAAAAAAAATAATGATGTGACTCTTCCAGTTGAAATAGGAATTGGAGAAAGGGTTATAATATTTTCCTTTAATTAGAACAGTAGATTACTGTGTTTCCCAAAAATAAGACCTAGCCAGATGATCAGCTCTAATGCGTCTTTTGGAGCAAAAATTAAATAAGACCTGGTCTTATTTTACTATAAGACCCGGTCGATACGATACGATACGGTACGGTACGGTACGGTACGGTACGGTACGGTACGATACGATACGATACTGGGTCTTATATTAGTTTTTGCTCCAAAAGACGCATTAGAGCTGATTGTCCACATAGGTCTTATTTTTGGGGAAACACGGTACCACCCAAGAGCTTTTTATTTAGACAAATAGGTAAGTAAAACAAAAGCTTTAGAATAGTTTCTTACTAAATATACAAATAACTCTTAGCTATTTTCTGATTGATCCAAGTGTCAGAAATGTTTGTTTTCTCCTAACTTCTTAGTAAAAACAACCAAAATTAAGAGTCATAAATACTGTGCATTAGAATAAATTTACTAGCCCAAAGCCAAATTCTACTTTGAAGCACATGTACATATGTGAATCTCTTCAGACATCTGTGCTATAGTCGTTAGAATTTGAGTATCAGTTATTTCAATGTGTTAACTAGAAATGAACTGCATTTTGTACTAAAATGTTCATTGTAATTTAATTTGTATTAATATCAGTAAGGATATGGTCACTTGAATTTTTTGTATTTAAGAATTTTCTGTGTTGATGCATGTTATATTCTGATTTTTATGTAAGATTCCAAACCTTCCTTCTAAATGGGTTTTTACCCACATTTGAGATCAGCATTATGCTAAGAAATCACTGAGGTCATGTTATTTTACTACCTTAAAAAAAAACCTCTCATTAGCTACCCATTATTTATTTCAGTTATTTACTTTTGAGTTTATAATGGACACTCTGATGGGAAGCTTGAGCATGCCCTCAGGTTTTATGGAGATTCTGTGATAAAGTTGGAGACTTTTTCCCTCACCTTATTTTTTAGTATAAAAATTAAAGTCAGTGGACAATGGAGAAAAGTAAACGCATAGATCCAAAACAGTGTATCCAAATTCTAGCTCTCTATAGGCTGCTTTGAGCAAATCAAGCCTGAGAGACTTTTCCCAAAGTCAAGTCCCAGTTTCTGCTACATATCACAGTTGCCAGTCACTTCTAATACTTGTGTTCACAATGAATTCAGCCCTGTGTTCTTTTTTGTTGGTCTTAGTATCACTGAGAGAGATAACTGTGGGCAAAATGTTGGTATCAAGGACCCGGAGCAAACCACTTGCTCTTTATTTTTATAGAGAAATGATTACCAATAGAAATATGACATAAAAAATAGGGTCCTCCCTACCTGCCTCCCCAAACAAATACCTGAACACAGTATATACCTCAGTCCACTGTTCCCAGAGAACAGTTGTTAGCCTGGGGAGGACTGTGCCATGCAGAGCAAAACCAGTCATCCCCATCCAGAGGTTTCTCAGGCAACCAAGGCCAACCTAGGGGTTTCACTCTGTGTTAAAGCTTGGAGTGGCCTCTGGATTCTGGAACAAACCAATACATTAGTTGAACCTCAGCAACAAATCAGGTATGATGGACTTGACATGGCATTTTTCTGCATATCAAGTTTAAATCTTTAGACTTTGGTTACTAAAGATAATCACAATTATACTGTAGTCTTTAATTTGAGAAAAGATGAAATGTATTAAAATATATATATTTACTTTTAATAAAAAGAAAATTATTACAGAAATAATTGAGAGGTGAAGAATCCATTATATATTTGAAAAATAAAGTATTTTCTCTAGAATGTGTTCTATGTGCTTTTTATGTATTTAGTTATTTAATAAAATGAGAAGAAAAAAATCAAGTGTACATATACAGTGGTTTTGCTTTCATTCCTTCCAAATTTTTACCTCCACCATTAACTCTAATATCACAGAGTCTGCTGGGTTAGATAACCCAAGTGGCAAGCCTGCTTCTACCACAACAAATACCTGAACACACTATATACTTCATTCCCCTGATCCCAGAGAACAGTTCTTAGCCTGGGGAAGAACTGTACTGTGCATAGTAAAACCAGTCCTAGACCCTTTTCCTGCTCTGGGCTTCCCTCAAAACTGGCAGTCTTTCATGTCACCCAGTACAGAGCAGAGAGCAGTATTTTTAGGTGTGAAATATGCTCCCTTCAGAACCCAAAGAGGGCTGTTAGGCATTGTGCTTCCATCTTCATAGTAAGAGATGCAAATGGTACTAATTTGTCTTCTACTAGAGGGGATGTCCTAGCATGACGCTGATCACTAAACACTCTTCCCTGAAAATTTTACTGATGTAGGGCCTGTTGCCTTTCTCTTTACTGTGTACTGCTTTATTGAATGACACACATACACAATAGGTGTCATACCACAGCATCTTAAAATTTAAGTGAGTCTCATTTAGTCTCATTTATTTACTATTTACCTTAGGCACATAAAGAAGTTTATAGACTAACATTTAATATACTAACCTATCATATTTAATGCTTTCAAAGCCTCATACACGATTGTGAGAGAGACAAAGATGATAAGATGAAGGTATTGATAACCTACAGGGACATACAAGTATATAATACAACTACAGTGAAGTGGGCAATGGGGAGGACTGTGGCAATGAAAGAAGGCGCCAAGACTGTGAAATTAATGAGACTCAAAATTCCAAAATGGAACATTAATGTGTCAATGTAAGCACTCTGTCCTAGGACTTAGATTTTGTTAGCACTCTCCTTGGATGTGAGAACAGGAGACCAAACCACCCAGGAGAGAACCACACAGACCTAGGTTCCAACCCATATCTGCCACTTTATTACGTATGGGATCTGGGCCAAGTTACTGAACCTCTCTGAGCATTTACAAAATGAACAATGATAGTTTCCTCACCCAGTTGTGAGAATTGTATTTAATTGTGTACAAAACAAACTACAGTGAGCCATCCATATATTATTTTTGTTTCTTTAAATCCCATGCCAGACATAACAAGAAGAAAGGTAAAAAGTAAGAGGAAGAAATGGCGTTTGTTAGGGAATGACAGTGGTGTAGACAACAGTGCCCAGGTAGGCTATTTGTGCCTTAAATAACCATCTCCTCCTGTGGCAGCTCAAAAACAGGAAAGGAACATTGTCCCACTGAAAGAGAAATTTTTATTTAATCACCATCCACCTTTCCCTCCTCTGACCTCAACCCTAAAGAGTCATTTAATCCATCTTAGATATGTCTCATTCATTCATTCATTCATCCATCCATTCATTCATTCAACTTCATAAAGCACCTTAGATACCACTATTCAAAATGTGATTCACAGACCAGTGTACAAGTTAAGGAGCATGCACCAGAATGTAAATAAACTACATCTCAAAGCACACTGGCTAGTTCAGGCAACATTTTTTTCATAACAAGACTTTCTTAGTGAATGAAATATTTACATTCTGGAACAAGCACATTTTCTCATTCTGGACCAGGAAAAAAGAGTTCATAGGCTAGCTATTTTGAATAGCACTGTCTCAGAGTATCCAGTCACTTACTAAATAGATAATCTTTGAAGTAACCTTAGCTCATTGGTTTGTGGTCAGTTGACAGCAGAGGCATCCCTGACAGGTTAGTGTCAGATAATAAACTTCCCAAATGCTTGTGGTAGAGCTTGTGCAGCTGAAAGATAACATCACATCTGACTCAGCAGATCTGAGCCTAATGGTTTTTAAAACACAGGGGTTTTGATTTCCGGTCAAGATGGCAGACTATGTTAATGCTGTGCTTGCCTCCTTTAATGGCCACATTAAAATGACAACTAAACTACAACAATCGTCATTGAGAATGGCCTGAAGTCTAGCTGAACCAAAGCCCTACAACTAAGGCCATGCAGAAAAAATCAACTTGAGACTCGTAGGCTGGGCAGAGCTGTGAAAAGGGGTTGTCCCACATCCACATGTGACCATTAAAAATCGAGAGGGAGCAGGTGGCTGGTTAGCTCGGTTAGAGCATTGTTCTAATAATACCAAGGTTGCTGGTTCGATCCCCGCATGGGCCACTGTGACCTGCACCCTCCTTAAAAAAAAATCGAGAGGGATATCTCAGCTGTGGAGGTCCCCCCTGGAGGAGTGAGGGGTCCCAGCCCCACACCAGCCTCCCTAGCAAGGGTTTCAGTGACGGGGAGAGAAGTCTCCATAACTTCTGGCTGTGAAAACCAGCAGAGATTTGTGGCTTGGTGAGATAAAGGGCAGCTGGAATCCCAGGCACTCCTCTTAAAGGGTCCATGCATGACTTACTTGCTGACAGACTCACTCACTCTGACATCAGCACTGGGGTAGCAGCTCAAAAGGTGCCAGGGACATACGGGAAGGAACTGAGATGTATGGCTGCAGGGCAAGGGCTTGAGGGGCACCTTACTCCAAGACAAAAGAGCTGGCAGAAGTCATTATTTCTTTGTTGAGCTCTCCTCAGTCCTGGCATGCAGAGAGGCAGCTGCCATATCTGAGTCTCCATCAACCTGGCTAGCAGCATTCATTTGCCCCACCCTAGTGATTCTGAGACCCTGCCCCACCCAACTTTCAGGCACACCTAAGCCACTTCCAGTGGCTTTTCTGGGAAAGGACCTGCCTTGGCTCATGCTGCAGACTTTCCTAAAATCTCTCAAAGGTATCCACAAAACTCAAACAAGCTTCTGGCTTTGGTGTGTCCCATACCTCTGACTGAGCAGCCCTATGCCTGGCACTAGTGACAGCAGGCCTGGGTTCACAGCTTGGCCTCTCGAGGCACCTCCAAGCATAATGTGGGCAATGGCCATCTGCAGATTGCTTTGTGGCTTATGCCAGGTGGCCCCGGGCAGGGCACAGCCTTTGGCTAAACTTGGCCTGCAGTAAGTCCCCTCCCAGGAAACCTCAGAGCTGGCCCATGCAGTGGTAAGCTTCTGACAGAGCCAGAGATCACCCGACCACCTCCAAGGTCAACACACCCAAAGGGCAGACTGGGCAGGCATCAGAACCCTACTAAAGCAAATCCTGCTCTGTAGAGTCAGCCCTGCACCACAATTCATCCACTGTAGTCACAGCCAGTCCTCACAACCAATGAGCCTGAGGCTCAATACCTCACATTAATATGTAAACAGCAACCAAGGCTCAATGACAATAGGAGGGGGCACACAACCCACACAAGGGACACACCTGGAGCACCTGGTTCAGGTGACCGGGGAGACTGTGCCACTGGGCCCCACAGGACACCTGCTACATAAGGCCACTCTTCTAACACCAGGACACATAGAAGCCCTACCTAACACATAGAAACAAACACATGGAGGCAGCCAAAATGGGGAGACAAAGAAACATGTACCAAATGAAAAAGAACAGAACAAAGCTCCAGAAAAAGGACTAAACCAAATGGAGACAAGCAGTCTACCAGAAGCAGAGTTCAAAACACTGGTTATAAGGATTCTCAGTGATCTCAGGGAGACTTCAATGAAAAGATAGGGAACATAAAATGTAGATTGAAAACATAAAAACCAACCAGTCAAGTAAAGAATACAATAACTGAAATGAAGAATACATTAGAGGGAATCCACAGTCATTCAATGAAGCAGAGGATCAATTTAGAAGATAAGGTAGCAGAAAACACCCAATCAGAACAGCAAAAAGAAAAAAGAATCCGCGAAAAATGAGGACAGTTTAAGGGGCTTCTGAGAGAACATCAAACATACCAACATTCGCAACATAGGGGTAGCAGAAGGAGAAGAGAGAGAGCAAGGAATTGAAAACCTATTTGAAGAAATAATGACTGAAAACTTCCCTAACCTGGAAAAGGAAATGAATATTCAAGCTCAGGAAGTGCAGAGAGTCCCAAAAAAGATGAACCCAAATAGGCCGACACCAAGATACATCATAATTAAAATGCCAAAAGTTAAAGACTAAGAGGAATCTTAAAAGCAGCAAGAGAAAAGCAACTAGTTACTTTCAGTCTAGACTGTCAGCTGATTTCTCAACAGAAACTTGGCAGGCCAGAAGGGATTGGCAAAAAATAGTCAAAGTGATGAAAAGCAAGGATCTACATCCAAAATTACTCTACCCAGCAAAGCTATCATTTACAATGAAGAACAGATAAAGAGCTTCCCAGACAAGAAAAAGCTAAAGGAGTTCATCACCACCAAACTAGTATTACAAAGAATCTTAGAGGGACTTCAAGACAAAAAGAAAAAAAATTAAAAATATGAATAATAAAATGGCAATAACTACATATCTATCAACAATTACTTTAAATGTAAATGGATTAAATGCTCCAATCAAAAGATTGGGTGGCTGAATGGATAACTAAACAAGATCCTTACATATGCTGCCTACAAAAGTGAAAGACACGTCTAGACTGAAAGTAAAGAGATGGAACAAGATATTCCATGAAAATGGAAACAAACAAACAAACAAAAAGCTGGGTAGCAATATTTATACCAGACAAAATAGATTTTAAAACAAAGGCTATCACAAGAGAAAAAGAAGGACCTAGTAACCCCATTACTGGGTATTTATCCAAAGAACCCCAAAACTTCAAGGGGATGTGTACATCCATATATTTACTGCAGCATTATTTATAATAGCCAAGATGCGAAGGCAACCTGGGTGCCCCTGAATGGATAAATGGATAAAGAAGAGGTGGTACATATATACAATGGATACTACTCAGCCATAAAAAAGAATGAAATCTTGCCATCTGCAACAACATGGGTGGACTTAGAGGGAATGACAGTAAGTAAGTCAGACAGAGAAAGACAAATGTCATATGATTTCACTTATAAGTGGAACCTAAAGAGCAAAATAAACAAAGAAATGAAACAGAAACAAACTCATAGTACAGAGAACATTTTGATAGTTACCAGATGGAAAGAGGTGTTGGGGGTGAGTGAAAAAGGGGAAGGGATTAAGAAGTACAAATTGGTTGTTACACAGTAGTCATGGAGATGTAGGGTATAGCATAAGGAATATAGTCAATGATATGGTAATAACTATCTATAGTGCCAGTGGGTACTACACTAGTCGGGGGATCACTTCTTAAATTATATAACTGTGTAACCACTATGTTGTACACCTGAAATTAATATAAAATAATACTGAATGTCAACCGTAACTGAAAAATTAAAAATGGGAAAGGTAAAGGGGTATAAAAAATAAATTAAACTTGTAATTTAAAAAAAGGAGAGAGAGTAAATCTTAACAGTTATTTTCACAAGGAAAAATATTTTTTTTTCCTTTCTCTTCTCATTGTCTCTATATGAGATGTCTGATGCTCACTAAACTTATTGTAATCATTTCACAATATAGGCAGGTAAAACCATCATGCTGTATACCCTAAACTTATACAGTGATCTATATCAATTGTATCTCAATAAAACTGGGTGGGGGGAGAAAAATAAATAAAACACAGGTGTTTTATTAAATAGAGATAGTGAAGTTTAGGCTGTGCAGGATGCTGACCACAAATATGGTGATGAGCACCTCGTGGAGACGGGCATTCTGCTGCAGCCTCTCCCACAATATACAGTTTAACTAAAAATGAAGGGTACTGGTGCTTATAAAAGAGTAGATTTTATAATGGTACAAAATGTTGCCAGGCTACACAGCCAAAGGAAATTACCTCTGAAATCCTGAGGATTTTAAAAAATGTTTTGGTTGCCACTCTCATTATGACACTTGTAGATGGGTCTTAAGAGCAGGGGGGTATCTTATTGAGCTATATCTTTCACCTCTTTGTGGCCATTGACATTATCTGGCCACATTTTGTTGAAAAAAGAAAAAAAGGAAAATGGTTGAATCAGCAATAAAATGTGGGTAACTAAAAAATCAAACTGGAAAATTTTAGAGTGAAATGAAAATGTATTCCATAAATCTAACAACAGTTTCAGCAAGTTTTTTTAAATGTACCTTATGGCAAAGGGACTCTGCATGTCCCCAAGGAGGGTTATGGGAGGATTGTCTGTAAGAGCAGAAAATGCAAAGCAACCCAAATTCCAACAAGTGATGAATGGATAAAGCTATGCTGCACCCATATAATACTATAATAAGCAACAATTCAAAAGAAAGAGATCAATCTATATGTACTGGCATGCAGAGTAGAGACATATTTTAAGTGAAAGAAAATCATTTAGAAGGCAACTCAAAATATGTCATTTATATTAAAAAAAATTTTAATCTACCTACAAATCAATTTGTGTGTGTGAGAGAGAGGGAGAGAAGGTGGGGGGGGGGGGAGAGAAAGAGAGGAAAGACAAAAGGAAGAAGGAAAAAAGGCAGGCAGGGAGTGATGGAAGAAAATTTTAAAAAATTATAATAACAGAATTCCATGAATTTAAACCAAAACTATTTAATCTCTGAAAAACGAGTGGTTGTTATCATTACTCTCAGCATCTCCTTGGGACATTGGCTAAAGTTGAGTCCAAGTCTTAAACTGAGAGATCCTGTGACACCTGGATATTTCAAAGAATTCTCTTAAACTCTGCCTGCTTCACTACTCAGATTTACAGAAACCACTGTCTGGGTAGGTGTGGTTACAGATTATAGTTAGCTTGCCTGTGACTGGTCACCTAGCAGAACCCTTGAAAAAAAAAGACAAACAAACAAACGCCTTCATCTCCTGGTGAGAACCTTCCAATGCAGTTTTCCAACTGACTCAATACCTCGGAAAACTAAAAAACATGACCTTTAAGTACTGATATCTGAGAAGTGTTGCCTACTCTCACAGAGCTTTTCACAATTACATAAATCCTACTTCTGCCTTCTTTTTTTATGTCAGATATCCAGGTTCTAGAGGAAATGTTTTCCGAGGCAGAAAATTGTTAATTTTCAGTAATAATCATAGCTAACATTTACAAGTTGCCAGTCTCTATTCAAAGTGCTTAAATGTTACTAACTCATTTCACCTCACAACAACCCTATGAGATAGGTCCTATTATTATGCTCATTTTACGGATGAGGAAATTAAACAGAAAAGTTAGGTAACTTGCCCAAGGTCTCACAGCTGGTATCATGGTAAATATTCTCATCCTTATACAAGGGGACACATCATCAACCTTATCTACAATGCCAGACCCAGAGATTCTGTTTCATCAAATGTCGAATTGCTCTTGAACATTCACAATATCTGAAGGCTAGACCTCAATCACTCCATTCAGAAGCTCCAGCTGGGGTAGTTACAGGCTGAAGGATAAAAGATGAACTCATCATGTATCTAAAGCTGGGGAAAGCCCACAGTTGCTCATCACCGCAATCTGGATCTGTCTGATGCTACTGCCAACCATAAACAAGGCAGCTGGGCACTGAGGTTGACATCACTTTACCACATCCATAGGCAAGACACTCCAGTATCCACGGGTTTCACCAGCACAGGAGTCTGTCTAGTCACCTGGTTTTTCTCAGCTCTCAGGAAGAATCCATGGAATGACAAAAAAAAAAAAAAAAAAGATTGGTCCTAATCTCTGTGAATGCTTTACCCAACCACTGGAACTGACGTAATTTTCTACTCTGTGTCTAATCTATAGTAGTTTATAATCAAATACAAGAGTGTAAAAGTTAATAGCTCTTCTTTCCACTTAGCAAGCAACATAAGTATTCAAATAGAATCTTCATTCCCTATGTGATTTGCTACCATAAGACTGTGTTGGTAATACTTCAGAATCAGGTTTAGCAAACCACATGTAGCACATACAATGTGAATAGCTTCAGGTGCAGCTGGATCCAGGGGTTCAAATAATGTTGTCAGAATCTGATATCTCTCCATCCTGCTTTATCAAGCAGGTTCTCCCTTCATGTAGGTATGTCCCTTCACAACTTCAAGTCCAAAGGCAAAAAGGTGTGCCTCTTTTTCAGTCACTCATATAAAAGTCCTAGGACTAGTTTTGACTGTGCCTGATTGACTTGGCTTGAGTCGAATGCCCAATGCTAAACATATCACTGTGCCCATAGGAATGCTATGCTATGATTGGCATGTAGATGTCACGCATAATCCTGGAGACAGGAGAGTAGAGAAATGATGGCTCCTCAGAAGGAACGCAGGGTTTGGGAACCCGAAGAACTGGTGTGGATGCGGGCTTGGCAAGAAAAACAGTGGCAGTGGAGCTTCATGGATGGTGTAGATTCCTGACCACTGCGCTGTACACCTGAAGCTAAAGCTGAATAATATGGAATGCCAATTATAATTTAATGTATAGTCACGGGATATGGAGTACAGCATAGGGAATAGAGTCAATGGAATTGTAATAGATATATACAATATCAATGTCAGAAGGGCAGTAGATTGGGGGAGGGTGTTATCACTGAGTGAGGGGTGTAAATGTCTAACTAGTACATTGTTTTGTACACCTAAAACTAATAGAAAAATAAATTAGATTAAATTTTAAAAAAGAAGAGCTCTGAGAGGTGTAGTTGTGGGGACATAGCTCCAGAGTGAAGATACTTGTGTGAGTAAATCTCTTCATGTACATTTGTCTGCCAGGATAAAGGGGGACAGTGTAAGAGCATTTTGGTCCTTGTTATGATTGTGGTAGATAAAACTGCCTTTAAATGCACAATTTGGTTAAATGGAAAACATTCAGAATCATCTTGTCATTTTATTTGGCCCAGAAATTAGATTTTATCTCTTATTTTGTGATAGAATGGTTCTCCATTCACATTTGTTCACATTCATTCATATGCTCATGCATTCATGCAGTCTAGAAGAATCTACTAAGTATCTGTCACGGGGAAAGCACCGCGGGTCATCCTTAAATAAGTGGCACCCTTTGAAGGTGAGTCTCCTGAGCAGTGTCCCACCCACTCTCTCCCTATGGATTGCTGTTTTTCCCACTCGCCCTGTGAAGTAGGTCCGTTGTGCTTTTGACATGTCTGAGAAAATAAAACAAAAATTTATAGAGCATGATGTTTTGGAACTTTTCAGAATGGAAAATTCCAAACAAAAGTGAGAGTATAACAAACTGGAATGCGCCCATCACCTGCTCCAGCAATTATTAAACATGGACAAACTTGTTCCCGCTATACCCCCACCCTCTGATTATTTTGAAGCAAATCCCAGACAGCATATAATCTGTAACTAGTTCAGCATGTATTTCTAAAAAGTAAGGACTCTAATTTTTTTTGGACAAACCATTTATCAATATCACACCTACAATAATCCCTTAATACCATAAATATCCAAGTTGTGTTCACATTTTCCCAATTGTCTTTTTTCTGCGCTTTTTTTAATGTAATTTGTTTAAAACAGGATCCAAATAAAGTTGAACATTGTAATTGGTTGATATATCTCTTAAATCTTAATCGGTGGGTTCCCCTTCTACCTCTTTTTATGCCTTTTGCCTTGAAAAACAATTGTTTTAACAAACCAAGTCCTTTGTCCTACACCACGTGGGTGAATTTTAAGGACACTTTTACAGAGTTTTTACAGCAGTAAGGTGACTGCCAGGGCATCAGAGTACACGTAGCACAGTGATTGAGAGCAAGAATTGTACAGCCAAACTGCCTGGGTTCATACACGGCTCTGGCACTTATTAGCCATATGACTTAACCTCTCTGTGCCTCAGTTTTCACATTTTCAAACGGGGGGTGACAATAGTGCCTAGCTCATTGGATTACATGAGGATTAAATGGCCTAATGCATGTACAATAATTAGAACAATCATGCTTCGAAGGCAGTAAATGATACATTATACAGCTGAGGAAATTGAGGGGCAGTGAGGCTGACTGGTCCAAGGTCTCAACGCTAATTGGTGGCAGGACAAGGACTAGAATCCTGATTTGTCCCACTGGTTAATACTGTTTCAAACCGTTGATAAATGAAGGCGCTCGTGTAGGGGGCATCACTCTCACTCGGACCAAGATGTTATTGCCATTTTGTTGTTAAATCACTGGGATGACTTTAGGAACCTTCTCAGGCCTCAATCTCCTGAGGTGCAAAATGAGGGAGTCAGAGCTGTGTCTAAGATGCCTGAATTCCCTCTTAAGAGAAATCCCAGCAGAAGATGCCCTAGCAAGGATTGCAGGAGAGTCATCCAGGCCATCACAGAGCAGCACCTCCAAATCAGCACCAACCACAGAAACTTCAGTTTCCCCAAAGGAGCATTCTGGCCCGTCCTTCCGGCAGAGAACCCCGAGATAAGCCTCACAGCGCCAGCCGCTACTCCCTCAGCCTGACTCAGGGGCCAGGCCTGGTCCTCACCACTCCCCATGCTACCTGACACACGTAATCCTGACTCACTGAGGCCCTAATGGCAGCTTCCCATATTACTCACCGTGGTCAGTCTTGTGAGGGAATGCCTCTCCCAGCCAGACGCTTCCTGCAGCAGAAGACTGGCCCCACTGAACATAACTGTTACTTTCCTTTGCTTCTCCAAGATCTGGCAGCCAAATGAGGCCTTCATCCCACAGAGAGAGGCGAGGTGCAGCCGATCCACTCCTCAGACAGACATCCGGTGGGGCCTTGAGGATGGGAAAGGAGGTTCTGCAGAGTGGCCTCGAAGCTGCAGGTGGACAGCTAGAGCAGTCCAGCCTTTCTGAACACTGCTGGCCCTGGCTTTGGTTTTTGTTTGTTTGTTTGTTTGTTTGTTTTTTCCTTCTCAGGCTGCTTGCTTCCATTTCAATTAATACAGAAAGATGATTTATATTATTTCAATTTGAGCATCTAAAACAAATTACTTACCAAAAACCATTTTCATTGTATCCAAACCCGGTATCTTCAGAGTTTGAGCTCCCTGAAATTCAAACGCATTTTTAAACCACTAGGAAGAAAAGTAAGGGAGAATGAGGAGGGGAGCAAAGCAGAGAGGTCACCACTAGATTCTCCCCAAAATACAGGTGGTCAGCCTCCAGTTGAAAAAGGCTGTCCTGAGACAGGGATGGGCTGCTCTCCTCGCGGGCGTCTTTCTGAAGTGTATGCGTTAGAAACAGGTCAGTACTCACAAACCAGCCAGAAATTCCTGAAGTCATCCCACACATCTCTGATCAAGGAGCACTGGGCTATGCCTGCATTATCCACAAACACCCAGTTTCTTATTCAAAAGCATTTGATTTATTAAGTCTCTTCAGACACGCTTGTCTCCCAAAACCCAAAGAGCCTCATGTATATACATGAAAGTGAGAGAGAGAGAATAGGGGTATGTATTTATCACGGTACTCCAGAAAAACAGAACCAATAGGATGTGTATATATAAAGAGGGAGATTTATTTTAAGGAATTTGCTCACATGATTATGGAGGCTGGCAAATCCAAAATCTCCAGGGTCCAAAAAGCCTGCCAATCTGGACACCAAGCGAAGAGCCAATGATGCAGTTCCAGTCTGAAGGCCGTCGACTGCAGCATTCTTTCTTTCTTGCTCTTGCTCAGACGAGGCCAATTTTTTGTTCTTGTCACGCCTTCAACTGATTAGATGAGGCCCACCCATGTTATGCAGGGCAATCTGCTTTACTCAAAATTCACCAATTTAAAGGTTAATCTCAGCCAAAAAAACATCCTCACAGAAACATCTAGAATAATATCTGACCCAATATCTGGGCACCATGTCCCAGTCAAGTTGACCCATAAAATTAACAATCACAGAGTACAGAAGAGAGGCGGAGAAAGAAAGGAGATGAACTACCCTGAGCTCAGATCCAAAAAGCAGGGTGTGGCAGAGAGCTAGCAACCCTGGGTAGAAGTGCCTTCCTGCCCCCATGTCCTCTCCTCACAGGGTCCTACCAGATAACGAGGCCCATGAACTCCCATGCACAGGCAGAGACCCTCTCTTCCCTCCTCTCCAGACATTCCTCTACCATGATGTATTCCAGACTATGTACTGACTGCCCTGTGTGCCGAGCACTGAGGCCATAGCTGTAATTAAGACTCAGTTCTTCTGTACATTCAAAAATGGTTAAAATGGTAATTTTTATGTTGTCTATTTTATCCCAATTAAACTTTAAAAAAAAAAATTTTTTAAGACTTTTTTTTTCTTTTTTTTTTTTTACCATCAAGGGCCTCAAAGTCCAGAGAGAGAGGACAGATACGAAACATAATTTCAATGTAGGGCTCGCCAATGGTAAGACAGGGCAAGCCAGAGAACCCAGAGCCCATGTGGGTCAAGAGAAGCTGCGCCTCAGTCACCGGCTCAGCTCGTCCTCTGTCTCCTTCTGAGCAAAGCTGCTGGGGACACAGAAATCTCCTGGGACACCGCCAACCAGGCTGCAAGCCAGATCCTTCTGATTGCCCATATGTGACAATCTCATTTCTCTAGTCCCACAACTTCATGGAACCGATCCTCAGACAAATAACTTGTCTTAAGCTGCAAAGTTTGTTACTATTTATTCACTAAAGTGCAAAGGGATTTCTACTCTTCCAATTTTTATTGATGTAAAAAAACCATATTACGTTATTTTTAAATTCAACCATAATCTCACCACCCGATCATGTCCAACCACAGCAGTCATATCCTCAGACTAAAAACATTGGCATCATCCATGACTCCCCTATGCCTCTCACATCCTACTTCCAATTAACCAGGAAAGCCTGTCAATTCTACCTTCAGGATATGTCCCGAATCTCCCCATTTCCCACACCTCCACTGCTACCACCCCAATCTGTGCCACCATCATTTCCCCCTGTACTACTGCTATAGTCTATTTTCACTGGACTGCCTGCTTCTACTCTTACCCTACCCCACCCCCCAACAATCGATTCTTCACACAGTGGCCAGAGTAGCCTTTTCAAAATGTAAGTAAGGTCATGCCATGCCTCTGCAAAATCCTCCAATGGCTTCCCATTTCACTCAGAGTAATGACTCCTTGACCATATGCTACTACTGTCCCCTCTGACTCACTCTGCCCAGTTACTACCACCTGTTTGCAGTTACATGCCAAGCCTACTCCTGTCTCAGGACATTTGCCCTGGCTATACATTCTGCTTAAAACACTCTTCCCCCATGTATCCACATAGATAATTTATCCGCACCTCCCTCAAACCTTTGTTCAAATATCGTCTTCTTCTTAAAACTGCAACACCCCCCAACACTTCTTACGCTTATTATCTTTTATTTTTCTGTAGCACATATTATAGGATATTCTAACATATTACATAATATACTCCTTTGTTACGTTTATTATTTACCCTCTGTTTCCATCCCAGTAGAACGGTAACCCCACTAGAACAGGTATTTTTGTCTGTTTCACTCATGGAAGTGCCCCAAGCCGCCAGAATAGTGTTTGGCACACAGTTAAATAAACAGTTGTGAATGAATGCTGAGAACAGTGTACACACTCACAAAGCAATATGCCCCAGTCCCAGCTTCCCTGCTTCTCTGGGCTCCAGGTCTGGGAGAAGGAAAGCCTAGTGTTCCTTCTGTGATGACACATGTCACAACAGTATATTGCAAACTTTTTACCAGGGCAACCTAGACACAGACACTGGACCGAAGAAAACCAATGAATAATTCCATCATGGTGGACATTGGTTGGAACAAGTTCATAGACCAAGAGGTGGCTGAACCCCGTGACCCTTCAGTCACCAACAACTACTTCTTGACACCCTCCGCACAAAAAGTAGTATAAATATTGCTATTTTTGTGTGATCCCTGCTTCCTTTCCAAATGGTTGACAAATCATCTGTTTAAGTATCTGTTCTAGAATTTTGCTTAGGATTACCATCAAGCCTGTGGAATTTACCATTTTCTAGTTTACAGTGTTTGCATTCTTCCTCATTTTGGTTCTCAGTTTGCATAGTCTCCCTCATTGGATTGTCAGCTGTTTCAAGCTAGGGACTGTGTTATGTCTTGTTCATTCTGTAATGCCAAGGAAAACGTTCTGCTCAAAGTGATTGAATGATTTGGCAAGTATCACCTCTTAAGGGAATAAAAATTGGAATCACTATAATTTAAAAACAACCACAACCACTCCCTTTTATGGGCCAGGCACTATGGTTGGAGCTTTACAGCAATTACCTCTTTTATTCATCAGAACAACCTTCTGAGGGAAATACTACAGGCCCCATTTTACAGATGAGGCACCTGAGGCTTCAGAAATCTCAGGGGCTCAGACCCAATCACCCAGCTAATAAGAAAAGAGCCAGGATGGCAGCCAGTGGTTTGTAGCAGCAAGGCCCATGCTCTTAATCACTTGTGACCATCCTCTCCCATTCCTCCAGCAGCGGACAGAGTTCTTCGCTCGGGGGAAAAAACTGGGCACAGATGCATTATGTGCATCTTATTGGCAATTTGGTGCATAAGAAGGAGCCCTGGAAGGAAACTCGCTAAGTTAAGCTCCCAAACTTTTCATGTTTGGACAGTGACCATGACGGCTCTGAGAGAAGGTAATTTCCTGACTCTGCTGACCTTGGCTGCTGGACAAAAACAGAGAAGAAACTATAAACCCTCATCCGTGGCCCATGAACAGCCTCTTCAAACCGCCTGAGTCAGGATAATGCCCTCTTCTTCCCGTTGGGCTTTAAGTAAGTAAGCTGCACAGAGGGAAGCAGTGTTGAGTATTTCCTGGAAAGATTCTTTCTCTTGCAGCGCGAGACTCATGCACACAAATAAAGAGGATGCACTAACAGGGGAGAAGATTTGAGGGAATTAAAAGGATAGGGAAGGCGTGGTTGTCCACAGTCTGACTCCAAGAACAAATGAATGATGTTTAGCTGTCATTACAAGAAGCTTCTGGTTGATAAATACTGTCTGGTATTTCCTCGCTGATTTTTTTACCCTCATACCACAGGCCCTGACCACTGTGGTCCACCATGCAAATGCAAATTACCTGAATCAGGCTGCTGGTGACTCACCAGCTCCCTTTTAAAGCAAGGCTGGGCTCAACGCAGTTAGTTACTACAGGGGCAGAAGCCATGGCTCACAGACTCTGTTTCTCCTACTGGCTATTGGTCTGCGGGTTGGTGATAACGGTGGCGGAAGGTAAGGGTTTTGTTTTTATTCTACCGTGGGCCCACTGATTAATAAGTTGTGTGAAAAGATAAAATTTGGCTCAATGATTATACATATCCATAAACTGGAAATATTTATGTCAGATTCCATCAGCCTGTGTGGCTAAAGAGAAAGAAGCTGAATTGTATCATCTGAAGACCATGGTCTTACTCTCAAGACCAGCTCTGTGACTTGAGACACACTTAACCTCTCTGATATCAGTCTCCTCATATGTGACGTGACCTTATTCATAATATTCATTATTATGAGGGTTGTGAGGACCAAATGAGCTATCATACAAGAAAACTCTTCAAGCTTAAAACACTATGCTATACGGATACTAGTTATTACTGTTCTAACGCTAACAATTTTCACCCTGAATTACATCAATGTCTTCCTCTTTGCATCCCCAGCAGCACAGTAATTTGCACATGGTGGATGTTTACCCTCTGTTTAATTACTTTAATTAATTACATCTATTCAGCTATGTCTTGGTGCTGCTGGAGTGAGCATAGATGTCTTTCTTTAGTATTATGTTAGATTCCATTCCTCTACTGTTCCTATTCTTTTTCCTTTCCCCCACTACAAAATTTCCAGGTCGCCTGAGCCTCAGAATAGGCTGACAAACCCCTGGGGAAATGACAGGAAAGGACAGGGGAAGGAGGAGAAAAGGAAAAGAGAGAGGAAGGAGCTCCTGGGGGACCTGGATGTGAGTTTTTCTCACAGTTCTCCTTAGCTCTAGAATTAGACACGGTTCAGGGAGTAGAGACCCAGAAGCCAGACTGAGTCCTTTGCCCCTTTCACATGCCCCTGGGGGCTTTGGAAGAGCTCAGCCAGACACAAGTCAGCCCCCAACAAGTTCCCTGCTCCTATCCCCCAAAGCTCACAACAAAGCAGGGAGGGGCAGACACCTCAGAGCTGGTGGAGAGACCACCAGAGCTCACCCTGTCCAATCTCTGCATGATCTCTGGTGAACAGCACAGAGATAGAGAGTACCAATAACCCCTGCCCTAATTCCCAAGACAGGGGCCCAAGCATCACCTGCTGAAAGCGACATTGAAAAGAGGCATCATAAAACAGAACTAGCCACCTGCCAGCTTCTTTCCAGAAAGCGAACCACTCTTTAGGAAACTTTGTAAATGTGCAGCTAAACAAGCTATAACGACATTAGAGGTTTAGTCACACCTAAAAGAGCACCAATTAAAATGTGATATTTGATTTGTGAACTTGGCTCTCTCTTGCCCACTGTGCCTCAGACTGGCATCGAAGTCCTTCAGATGTAGCTTCTCTCTGCTCAGGCAGCCCTGGTTCCAGCTCATCGCTCATTTACTCATATCCTGGCTCTGCCAGACAGGGTCATGTGTGGGTGTCCAAATGTACCCCATTCTCTCTCCTCTTCCCAGAAGAATGTGGCTGATCTCCTCCTGTTTTCACCTCTGTTTATTGCAATTCTGCTTTACATAATGATGTTTAAATGTCACAAAGGCCTTCTTAAGTCACATTACTTTAAAATTGCAATCTCTCTCTCTGTCTCTCTCTGTCTCTCTCTCTCTCTCTCTGACATCTTAGAATATTCAGAACAATGTGTACATCACCCACGGCATGTACTACATCCTGCTGTGGATGACATCCACGTATTTGCAGTGCGTCCATCTTCTCGAGCTCAGGCCACACTTTCATCATCTCTGCATTTGCCACAGCACCTAACACAGTGACCTGCACACTGTCAAAAATGACTAGACTTATAGCCTAGAACTGAAGGAGGCCTATGGGACACTTTCGGCACTCCAAATTCTTCACCTACAAAATTAGGGATTTGACCAAGATAGCTAATCGTTCTGTGAGTCTACAAAATGAACCGAGTTACGGTTAATTGAGTAAATTAAATCAAATTGAGTTATGAGTAAATTAATCACAGGATTTGCATTTCTTTTTCAACTGTGAAAGCATACGAGAATGTTTCTAATACTCCATGCACCACGTAAAGGAATAACTGCATACCTAGACATCAGGTATGAAGCTTGCTTCTCTTAAAATCAGGATGCCTCACTACAAACCAGCTACTGTCTGCCCAAATAACCACAGACTACAGGTAATTAAAAAAAAAAAAGTCTTCCCATCCTTACTCTTTTTTTAAAGTACTAGTTGTTGGTATGCTATGAGTTTTATGTCTAGACTATAATAAACCCATTTAAAATTGATATGCAAACTCTAAGCAATATTTTGGCCTAATTTTTTATGGTACTCTAATTTTAAATGTAAGTTATTATTGTGAATTTTCTAGGACTGGAATTAAATACTCACTGAGCTTCACAAAAATCTACAGAGAGGTGGGGTGGCCGGTTAGCTCAGTTGGTTAGAGCATGGTACTCATAACAACAAGGTTGCTGATTCGATCCCCACATGGGCCCCTGTGAGCTGTGCCCTCCTTAAAATAAATAAATAAATAAATAAATAGCAAGAAATGTAATGGTTATAATTATTTTATAAAAAGAAATGTAATGGTTATAATTATTTTTTTTAAAAATCTACAGAGAGGAAAACTCAACATAGGCCTGGCCATTCAATTCAATTTATCAACTAGATACCAGGCACGACTCTAAACCAAGAACTATTCTAGGTGCTACAGACATAGCAGTGACCAACAGAGCCAATGGTCCCTGTCTTCATGGAAGTCCTGTGCTAGTAACATCCATACCCTTTAGTGCTATAAAAAGTGCACAGATTTTATGTATAAAATGTAACCAGATGGGCTCAAGAAAATGGAGATCATGCAAAACGAAACTCTCCATAACATTCAAGAGTAATAATAACAGTAGCTAACGCCTACTAAATGCATACTGTGTGTCAGGAATGTTCTGAGTACTTTACAAAAGTTATTTTAGCTCATAGAACAAGCCAATGAGATAAGTAGTATTATTTTTCTCCATTTTACTAATAAGGAAAAGGAGACTCAGGGAAGTTAAGGAACCTGTCGATGATTACACAATTATTAAATGGCAGAGCTCAGGGATCCTGGCTCTAGAGCCTATATTATTAAACACAATGCTATTCTGCCTCTCAATATGTTTCGATCTGCATTTAAATATTTGACCTACGGTCTGATTAAGGCTGCAGAAGAGCTCTCATCTTCAACATTCAGTGGCACGTTACTATGTTACATAATGAGAAACATTTGCTTATTAACAATCACATTATCCCCGAGAGGTAACTTTTGCAATTATAGAAACTGAGATTTCTCCCAATCAATTCAATTTTACTGTAGGCACTGTACTGGAGATGAGGGAATTGTGGTCTATAGGATGGTCAGATGGATATTTCAGTGGAGGAGGAATATAACCCCTGAATAGTAATCACATGACTGATGAGTATTATGAAACTGGTCTCAGATGATGCTATGGAAGCATCCTGCATAGTGCCTTAACACAGCCTCAGGTTAAGGCCTCCCTGAGGAAACAAGACATGAAATCTGCATAGAAGTAAGCCAGGCAAAGATGGCAAGAAATGGTGCTCTAGGCACCTGGAACCAACTTTTTAAAAGCCCATGGCTATTGATGACTTTTGCCAAAGTAGCTTTCGTGGAGTGGAGGAGGCAGAGTTGATTCCAATGGCTTAACTAGATGGGGCAAAACTAGGATCAGTAGTGTGCAGATTTTTCTTTGCAGTGAGAGAAGTAGGAACCAAAGAAGTTCACAGCAGATGACTGAAGTTTTCTCTCTGAAATATGAAGCTAAGGAATCTACTTAGAAAGGTAGAGAGAATTTAGAAGAGAATTCTTCAAATGAATGAAGAAGAACGAGAATTTTGAAGGGGCTTTCCGGAGAGTATCAAAGGTTAAGAAGACAGTAGGAATGGAGCAGAGCAAACATAAACAAAAGAACTGCTGAGCAGTGCTGACTCAGCCAACGTTGGAAGCCATGAATGGCAGCAAGCCACTTATTCAGATGAGCTGCCTTAACTTTCTAAGGAACCTGTGACGATTTCCCAGATCAATCCCTATGACTTCCACATTTTAAAACACTGTGTTAGCCAACCAGTGACCTGAAATAGTCACCAGGTGTCTAGTCTGCTGGAAGAATGTGGTCCTGCCCACCTTCTTAGGTTGGTCACTGGAACAAGCTTGTATCTTGAGCTTAAGCCCTTAGAAATTCCCAGAAGAAGAGAATATTGACCACTACTGGACATCCCAGAGTCAGAGAAAAGCTGCCCGGCAGGCTCCGACTCCCCACCGTCAGCTGGAGGATTTGGAGAGCAGCATCAGGTTTTAAGAAATGAGAGAAGCACAAGCATTGGATTGTTTGTAACAGCTGGAGAGCAGCTTATGGAGGACCAGAGTTCAAGGCCTAGCTAAGTCTGCTCTGACAGCAAAATGTCAGACGGGTATTAAGGGTAAGGCTAGCTTCTCCCCTTGCAACTGGATCCTCGGCAGAAAGTTTTCATGTTACCAATGTTCAGAACTGAATCTAATTGTGTAGGAGGAAAGAATGAGTAATGTGGGATTTAATCAGCTCTGTAGTTGGAAATGTCTTTAGTTTCAGTCATAGAATTTCAACACTCAGGAGTCTGGGTGGGTATGAGAGAAAGGGTCAAGGAACAGACACCCATTCAAGCTAGCGTTAAAAAAGAGTAGAGCTGGAGGTGGAGTGATTACTGTAAGGGTATATCCAAGAACCTTAAGTACAGCCGGCCCTCAGAAGAACCAGCCCTGGAAAGTCAAGAACTAAGGGTATGCTCATCATCACTGTTACCAAATGGTCTCTTGTCTTTTTCTCTTTAAGAAGGCTTCCTCATTTTATAGTTTCTACGGAAAGACTGACTTCACTGCTTACCCAACATTCAACTGGCCAAAACCTAACACTCCAGTCCCTGCCCTACACCTTCCATTAACACCTTCCACTAACTGCGTCTCTCTGTTGAAACTCTCAAGTGAGAATCTGATTGATCACTAGCCAGCCAATGAATGAGTTGAGTGTCTAACAGCAGTCCAATCAACCGCAGCTAAAGGTGTGTAGGACTGACTTGACCAGGGGTTGTAGGTGAAACAGAATCTCTTTAAGGGGCTATGAATACAGGTAGGCAATACACGTATCCAATACAACCAAGAAACCTGAAGTCAGTTATTCTAAAGGTGAGGGGAATCTAGCTCTTTTTAAGTGACTCAGTGCTCTCAACTTCCTGTGGGGAGTTCATTTTCCCATCATTCACATTCAGAGCCCTTACCAGGCCTATATTGGTAAGTCTCTAAGGGAATGAAGGAATAATATTCTAAAGGACAGCTTACTTTTTCATAGCCAATTAGATTAGATGATGCAGCTAGAAGGACGACCTTGACACGTAAGCTTGGTCCAAATTTCTTCTCAAAAACTAATTTCATCCTGGTCCTCAGTACTCGCTCCGTGCTGCGTGTAGAGGCCCCTCCCTTCCTCTTTAGGGAATGATTTCACCACTGGGGCAGGTGAAGCAGATTTTTTGGATTAATGGCCTTTGGGGGGGGGGGGCAGTTATTTTTATTTTCTTAACATTAAGTTCTTTTTTTTCCACTAATTTTCTTTATTTATAATTTACATACAATAAAATGCACAAAACGTAAAGGTACAAATTGATCACGTTTTACACATACATACATATATATGTGTGTGTGTATGTACAAACATATGTGTACACATATAAATATAAATATAAATGTGTATGTGTGTATGTGTTGTGTGTATATATATCTATATACATATCTATATCTCCATATCTGTGTAACAACCATCCAGATCAAAATCTAGAGTCCTCTGGTTAATTTTTCTACTAAATAACACCTACCCTAACCCTAAGTTAACTATTTTTTTAAACTTTTTTTAAACCACAGATTAAAAAAAACTTTATAAAAATGAAATCTTTTGTTCAACATAACATGGTGGGATGTATCCATGTTGTTGTATTAGTAATTCTTCCTTTTCATTGCTGAGCAGTATTCCATCATATGAATACATGCACACAGTTTATCCATTCTCCTATTGATGGACATCTGCACTGTTTCCAAGTTTAGGCTAAAATAAATAAGGCTGCTATGAACATTCTTGAACTAGTCTTTTGTAGACATTTGCACTCATTTCTCTTACATAAATTCCCCAGAGTGTGTTGCGGGATCACAAGGTATGTTCATGTTTCATTTCACTGACCTCAGCAGTTCTTCCACACATGTATTTCTCTCCTCTAATCTTTCTCCCCTGCTATCTCCTAAAGCATCTCCCCTCTGCTTTTATTAAGCCTACTTCCTGACTGGTGTTTTTCTCCCCACAGGACAAGAAGAGGTGGTCACTCCTCCTGAAGGCTCACAAAATAATGTAGACCCTACAGACTGCCAGATCTTTACTCTTACTCCTCCACCCACCACAAGGAAGCCAGTGACGAGGATCAAGCCCATCACAAGGACGCCCAGGAGACCTTTCCACTTTTTCCCACCGCGATGGCCCAGAGTCCACATTGGGTTTCCAAACAGACCTTTCCTCCCTCCAAAGTGCAACCACCATTTTCAGTTCCGTCCATTTTTTCGGCCACCCAGTCACTTGACTCCTCATTATTTCCCCAGAAGAAGACTGCGGAGAGGAAGTTCATCTGAGGAAACCAGAAGGAAGAGAGAAGCCCCAAACAGGCTGAAGGAACAGAAGCCAAGGCCTCAGAAAAGACTGTGAAATTTTTGTTTTCTTTTTCTCCAAATTAAAACTATTGGATTTGAAGATTGAATATCATAAACACCACTGACTAGAAATCGTTCTCCTTGTCAGCAGTGGAGATACTGGTTTACAGTTTATTCACGTTTGCACAATAGGAGCAGTACTACATAATTCTTATCCCCAACTTTTTATGACCACAGGATATTTGTGCAAATAAAATCCTAAGGTGGGTGATTCCAATCATTCTTATCCATACTGAGATGCCAGAAGGATCAGCTCTCTCTTCTAAATTAGGGTGAAAACACTGAAATAAACTGAGATTGTTATAAACCAAATGAAGACATAAATGACACCTTTTTATATTCACTGGAAAACTTACAGAGCAAGGTGCATTCACAAAGTGAACTTTAAAAGAAATTATAGAAAACTGAAAGTTTTCTAGAAAACTGAAAGTTTTATTTTAATCTCTGTTTGGCAGTGGTGTGGTGTTGATAGTGGTTATTTATTCATTTACTATTATTTATTAATTGAGGTATAATCCACATAACATTATATTAGTTTCAGGCGTACAACTTAATGATTCAATGTTTGTATATGTTGCAAAATGACCACCACAATAAATCCAGTTAATCCCTCACCATACATAGTTGCAAAATTTTTTCTTATGATGATAATTTTCAAGATCTACTCAGTTTTCTAACAACAACAAAAAGAAATTATAAAGATTAAGACAAAACAAAGTTATGGGGAGTCTAACTATAGATAATTCTTTAAAGCCATCATAAACTGAATAACCTAACCCAAAAAACTTTTTAACTGTAATAAATAAATGTACTTTAAGGTTCACTTTTTAAGCAACCAGTGCAAATTAGCTTGCTAAGTACCTCGCTGTTTCTCCCATTATCATCATATAGATACTAGCTTAAATTATATACTTCCCCTAAAACTTTCATCATGGGTCCAGCCTCAAAAGTCTGATTAAATTTACATGGATGTTCTCGTAACTCTAGAACTCCACAGACATAAGTTCACTCAGCTATAGGAACCTTGTATTCCGAGGGTGCAACCTAAGTAACACATCCCACAGATTGCATCTGTTGGTTATTTCTTTAGTCATTCTGTGAAATGCTGCTTCCTGTTTGTGCCACTCATCTTGCCTGTAACACACCTAGGAACTTTGGTTTTGCATCATGTGTCGGTGTCTTACACCTGTTCCTCCCAAGAATTATGTGCAAAAGTTCCTGCTGCTGGGGCTGCTGCTTCTACAAAGAAAAAAGACATACAGACATGACGATGCTGGGAATGTTGCCTGGGAAATGAAGAGAGATTGCTAGAATCCTTACTCTATTAGAAGATTAAAAAGAAAAAGAAAAAAACAATCTCCTTTATTCACTTTATAGCAAATTTTCATCGTAAGAATAGATACTTGCTTCAAAATGTCAGGTGTAAATAAAACCTGTGTTTGAAATCCTCATGAAGAGACTCCATATTTTGTAAGACACTTGCTCTCTTTTTTGCTTTCTTTTTGGTTAGTAGGGCATAAGCAGAAAAGGGCCAACCTTGGGCTAACTTGGAAGACAGAGAAAGGTTTGCATGTGACTCTCCCCTCCCTTTCAGGATTCCCTCCTTTATTGTGACATGCTCACCGCTCACCGCTCACCGCTCATCTGGGTACTCGGTGTGCTCACAGGGCCTCCGTGTGCCCCAAACCAACCTGACTTTGACTAGGCTTTCTCTTCCCAAACATTAGATCTTTTCCAATCCCAAAATTAACTGCTCTTAATCTAGTCCCTCAAGACCTTGCTACGTGATACCAAACCTCAGAAAAACTAAGACAAACTAAAGATGGATTAACAGCTTCAGTGAGTTAGTCATTGCATCTATTATAGAAAGCCAGCTACTCCGTAGTGTTTCATAGTGAGGGTCTCTTTCAAAGTATCTCCGGGTAAAACTGCATCATTACTCACCCTTGAACATGCATAGAGTTACTTGCCTGCATGAAAAGCAGCCCACACACGTAAAAGCATATGCCTCTGTGACATTTTAAAACAATTGCATCCTATGGGTTACTAAATTTTTCTTTTAAAATACAGTCACATCTAGCAGGTTTATTGACTCAGGAATAGTCTTCAGTCACTAAGACTTCAAAGTGAGTTCGTTTATCAACTGTGTTCCTCTTAGCACAGAGGTGGAATGAGCTGCTTTTGAAGCAATGAGAGTCCATCGGAAGGGTGTGATAACTCTTACATTCATCTTTTGCTTTGTGGCATAAATAGCCTATGAAAGTCTAAAGTTGTGATTATGCTAAAAAGGCATAACCTGAATCTAACATCAGACAAACCCAAATTGAAGGACATTTACAAAACAACTGCCCTGTAACCTTCAAAAATGTAGCTGTCACGGTAGATGAAGTTTAAAGAAGATTTAAAAAATATGACAACTAAATGTAACATGCGACCCCGGAGCTGGGAAGGAAAGGGAGTGGTTGCCATGAAGAATAGTATTGGGACAACTGACGAATTTTTAATGTGGGCCCAGGTATTAGGGAATAGTATTATGTCAGTGTTGAATTTTCCCAATTTAATAATTAGGTAAGAGAGCATCCTTATATAAAAATCTGAAATATTTGAGGATAAATGAGTATCATTTCTACAACTAAATCTCAAATTATTTTGGAAAACAGTGAGAGAAAGAGAGAGAATATTATGGACTGAATGTGTCCCCCCAAAAGTCAGGTATTGAACCCCTTATCCCCAATGTGATAGTATTTGGATGTGTGGGTCTTTGGGAGGTGATTAGGTTTAGATCAGGACATGATGATGGGACTCTCGTTGTGGGATTTGTGCCCTTATAAGAAGAAGAGAGGGTGGGGGAGAGATTTCTCTTTCTCTCTCCACACACACACACTGAGCAAAGACCAGGTGAGCTCACAGTGAGAATATGTCTGTGGCAGCCTGCAAGCCAGGAAGAGAGCTCTCATCAGGACTCATTCGTGCTGGCACCCTGATCTGGGACTTTGGCTTCTAGAACTGAGAGAAAACAAATGTCTGTTGTTTAAGCCACCAGTCTGTGGTATTTTGTTATGGCAGCCTGAGCTGACTGAGAGAGAGAGAGAGGGAGAGAGAGGGAGAGAGAGAGAGAGAGAGAGAGAGAGAGAGAGAGAGAGAGAGAGAGAGAGAGAGAGACAGAGAGAGACAGAGAGAGACAGAGAGAGACAGAGAGAGACAGAGAACGGGTAGGAGAGAGAGTAATAAAATGTTTTCACAATTAATGAATTTGGATGAAGAGTATATGGGAGTTCTTTGCACAATTCTTGCAACTCTTCTGTAGTTTCAAATTATTTCAAAACGAAAGTAAAAAGACATTATTAAAAATAACACAGAGGAGATACTGACAGGAAGGGCCACCCAGGGTTTAGTTGTGGGGGAGGAAATGGCCAGTTTAGGTCCTCGGGACAGATGGAAGAGATGACAGAGTAAGATTAGACTGGGGGTGAGGGTACAGAGAAGAAAGGCTGAAAAGGAGACTAGCTCTTGGGAAAACTATACGGGGGGGGGGAAGCTGTCTTGCAAGTGCCTGCAGTAACCCCAGGCCAGGCTGCCCCTGCTACCTGCCAGAAAAGGAGACCTTGACCTCTGAGAGGGCACTGCTCCCATGTGTGGGCTTTGAAAGTATTTCAGTTTGAGATTTTGGTATGCATGTAAGATGAGATTAGATGTACTCTTCTGGACTTGCAACATATTTTTGTTATCTGAGATATTTTGTGATTGAAAATTCTGAGCAAAGTGCAAATGCAATGATTTCTAAAGGAATTTTGTATGTTCAATCATGCCTTACAAACACAGCTTTTGTCTTTCCGTGTTTGTGGTCAGTATTAATAACAGCAAAAGTTTCTGCTACTATTATGTTTTCATAGCCATTGTAACAAGGAGACCCAAACAATCTCTTGTAGTCACTGTAAACTTACTGTAATGTTTGGTAGCAAACAGAACCCAGGTATTCTGGCTAAGGTTAGAGTTAATCACCCACTGTAGCTTTAGTTTGAATCTTTTTCATGCTTTTTAAATGACCCAGTACTAGAGAAGAAACTATCAGCCAAAATTGGTTTGGGGAGTGAGAGCAAAACCTGGGGCAGGGGGTGACGGGAGGATGGAGCCTTACAAGACATGTCTGTTTGTAAAGCTTCAGGGAAAGAGCTGAAAACTCTTTATGCTGATACTTGTTTCTGAGCTGCATCTATTGAATTGGTAAAGTATTACCATGGCGTGTTATCATGTCCTCCTTCCCCTTAAATTTTACTTTAAAAAATTGTAATCCTCAATATTTTTGCTCTTGGGATTTTTCTGTCTTCTGGGATCTTCTTTTTTTAATGTTTAAAAACAAGTTGGCATGAGAATTCAATTCTTAACTAGTGACTTGGGCAAGATACATGTACTGTCATTCGAATTTACAGGGTATTAGACATGCGTATGTAGGGAATTATGCTGGAGAAAGCTGTTGTGAAATTAAAACGGTAAAAGTAGGTGATTAAAAGTACTTGCATATGCTCTGTATAGAAAGAACTAGACCCGCTGTGTTATGTACATAATTACAAAGCACTTTTCTTCTCCTTTACAGCACAAATAAAGGTTTGAGTTCTAAACTCAAAAAAGAAGCAACCCCCACAAAAAAAAATTTAACCTTAAATTTGTCCATGCCTTAAAGAAAAGTTAAAAATGAAATCTGATTTCTACTTCTCATACTACCAACAACCTTGTAATTATTCACACACTGGTTATGAGAGTTACAGGGCATCTCGACTGGTTAACCCAGGATTCACACATTCACTGATATTTGGGGGAAGGTAGTTTTCAGTTGGGGGGAGGAGGGAAAGTTAGGTTGGAGTTTGGGTCTCTAAGGGAGAAAGAGAAGGTATGAGACAGCATGGACTCCCACCACGACCAGATGGATTGGATTTGCGTCCAGGCAGTCAGCGGTGAGCACCAGAAGGTGGTAAAAACATCTTTAAAAGAAACGAGGAGGGGTGGCCGGTTAGGTCTGTTGGTTAGAGCATGGTGTGTATAACACCAGGGTTGCCGGTTCAATCCCCGCATGGGCCGCTGTGAGCTGTTCCGTCCTTAAAAAGACAGAAAGAAACGAGGAGACACTGAACATGGTGGAGATGCTTTGATGCCAACACAACAAAGGGTGACACATATCTGAGAAGGAGCCATTCTCCCCACCTCTGCACAGAACTCACTCCTCTGTCACCCTGAAAAACAGCAGCAACTTTTGGAAAATTGGGAAACAGCGGCATCCTTGTACTCAGTGCTGGTTTCATCATGAGGGCTCTGTCCACCTCAGCTGTGATGGAGAGGCTTCCAGGGCTTTGCTGGCAGCTGTGTCCATAGGGGCAGCCACGCCAGGAGAGACAGGGTACACAGGCTGCACGAGGCCTGCTACTGAATGAATGGTTTGTGGCACATTTAAACACTGGGTAAACTCTGGGGTTTGCTAAGTTTCTCATTCAAATGGAAAAATTAAGAAAGAGCAGACTTATTTTATAAATGTTACCTTGTGGCATTTGAAAAATTGTTTGAGGAGGTATGCTAGTTTGCTAGTTAGTTAGGACTGCTATAACAAAATGGCACTGACTGGGGGTGGGGGCTTATATAATAGGAATTTATTTTCTCACAGTTCTGAAGGCTGAAAGTCCAAGACCAAGGTGTCAGCATATGAATTCAAAGGGGATAAATTCATCCCATAACAACAAATATCCCATTTCGATAGCAGGAACTACATACTCCCAGAAGAGCTGCATAATCTAGAGAAAGCTGGCTCTAATTCTAAAGAAAACAGGGGTTATAATTTTCAGGTATTTTTAGACCTAAGAAAAATAAAGAGACTACTATCCTTTTACAAGCACAGAGCACATCTGACTTGTTTTTGTAATAAACTGTAAATAGATAACAAGTTCCTATAAGAACCTCCAGGCTTGTTCTAAACAGCAGAGAGACAAACACACCAAGGATGGGATGTACGAAAGAGTAGACACAACGGAAATAATTTGGGGTAATCTGTTCTATAGACCTCGGCAACTTCTACGGTCATCACCAAGTAAAACCACCGAATCATTATAAAATAGCTCTAAATTGGAAACAACACAAATGTCCATCAACAGAAGATTTGGATAAATAAATTGTTATTGTTTCACAGACTGGAATACCACACAGCCATAAAAAACAATGGATTACTGCGGCACACAACAACATAAATGAATCTCACAACTTCATGTTGCGTGACAGAAGCCAGACACAAAAGAATACATATAATAAGATTCCATTTATATGAAATTCAGGAACAGGGAAAAACTAATCCGAGGTGATAGAGATCAGAAGAGTGATAACTTCTGGTGGGTAATTGGTGGGGAAAGCGCAAGAGTAAGCCTGCTGGGAGCTGAAAATATTCTATATCTTGACCTGAGTGGTGGTTACATGGTTGTATACATTTATAATAATTCATCAAGCTGTATGCTTAAGATTTATGTATTTTACCAGTGTAAGTTATATATTAATAAAAATGTTTTTAAATGCTGCAGAATAAAGGAAATCAGTATGTGCATGATACTTATGATTGTAGATTTCATTTATCAAACAAGCATTCAAACATTCTATTAACTGGTTGTATTAAGCAGTATTCCGCTGCTAAGTGAGACAGAGAAAGACAAGTACTATATGATATCACGTGCTCATATATGTGGAATCTAAAATCTCCAAACTCAGAGAAACAGAGTGGTGGTGACCAAAAGCTGGAGGATGGCGGAAGTGAGGGGATATTAGTCAAAGGGTACAAACTTCCAGTAATAAGACTAACAAGTTCTGGGGGTCTAAGGTACTGCATGGTGATTATAGCTAATAAACACTGTATTATATACTTGAAAGTTGATAAGAAGGTAGCTCTTAAATGTTCTCACCCCAAGAAAGAAATGATAACTATGTGACAGAATGGAGGTATTAGCTACCACTATGGTGGAAATCATTTTGCAATATATAAATGTATCAAATCAACATATATTGTACACCTTTAGCTTATACAATATTATATGTCAATTATATCTAAATAAATCTGGGGGGAAGAGTTGTGTTTCATGGAACTATCACCTCATAAGCAGAAGACTTTGCATATTTTTGGTATGTATCAATAAGTACTTGTCTTTTCCAACTAGGACAAATTTAAACCAAAATCTCTAAACAGCCTTAAATATAACTGTATACATCATACAGTTGGCTAGCCAAAGAACCACAAAAAGAGATAAACACACATTCCAAATAGAAAATATCTCTCACAATTTAAACACTGGAAATTTATGATAAGTGTTGGACTTTAGCAGTTCAATGATTTGTATTGAAGGGACCATCACAAACAAACTCTTACGTCTGAAGCCTCTTGACACAGATGTACAGGTCCCTATGGTGGCTGCACAACCTGGCCCCCGCACGCCCCTCCCCCAGCCTCTTCCTCTCTGACCCTATCTCACACTCCTCTCTTCCTTTCTCTCTCTACTCCAGACACACTGTTTTCCTTGCTGTTCCTCAAAGCCAGCACACTCCCTCCTTAGGGCCTGTGCCCTTGGGAGTCCCTCTGTCTACAACAGTCTTGCCAGATACCCACAGAATCCACATGGGTGTTTCCCTCCCTTCATCCAGCACATTCATAAAATGCCTCCTCTCAGCTCCCTGACAACCTCATCTAAATGTGCAGGCACAGACCCAATCCCTCTCCCGTTCCCAGTACGTATTTGTATCCCTAGCATGATTCACACTCAATCATTCCATATGTATCCTTAGTTATCTTTTTTATTATTTTTATTTCACGTAAAAATCCAAGTTCCTTAAAGGCAGAGATCTGTGTCTATTTTGTTCATTCCTTAAAATAATGCCGGCATACAGGACTCAATAAATATGTGCTGAATAAATGGAATGTTTAAACCTCCTGATATTTAATCCTACGTGCTTCCAAAGCAATTCCCACATACTAGGGAAGTTTCAGGACTTTTACATCTTCTCCAGAAAGAAAAGAACTTCTCCTGAGGTGAGAAAGATAAGGTACACACATCTCTCTCAAATACAACAGTACTGGCCATTGGTGCATGTGTTCAATCGTCCTTCAGAAATTCTAACATGAATCTTTCTCTGTTTCACAGCAGATAAAATGTATCTTTCAGTAGTTTATTGGAGGATAGATTGGAATGGTAATCAGAGATAGAGAATCCTCCAATTTAATTGATTATTTAATTTTGTAATTTTTTTTCAGGCTTTATTAGCAAAATCTATCACTCTTTTAAAAAAAATCTGAGTCCAATACTCTGTAAAATCTCTCCTCCAAAGCCAGGCCAAGCCAAGTAGGTTCCCTGGGAAGGCTAATTATCTGAGATGCCTTTTCAAACTGCTATTCTTTAAATATCTGTTCGATATGCAAGGAGAAACTGATTTTTCTGACAATAAAATTTATATACTCTTGGTTCTAAATAAGATGTTTATTACATGCTTTACATGCTCTGCACATAACAAACATTTCAACTTCTTTGGAAATACCTTTCACAATTTTCCCTCACTTGGAGAATCACATGCCTACCCTTATTCAGGATAGCGGTAGATTTCATGCATTCATAGTAATAAATTTGTGTCCAAAATGTGTTTTAAAGTTCTTCTGTTTCCACATTGGCAAAGTATTTCTCCTTTTCTATAGTCTCTTTTCAGTTTTCTTTGGTGATTTCTTTTCCTCAAATCAACATGTTAAGGAGTTATATTAATGCTTAAATTTTAGACACAAAATAAATCACTTATTTCCCCTAACCAACATGAACAACATGCCCTGAATTTTCTAATTCAGAACCCAGTGGACTGACCTCTGACTAAACACATGTATTAGCTGACTGATGTGAAGGTGGAAACGTGTCTGGGGCTGCGTTATGTAAACTCCCTATGCCGCATTGCAATATAATCAAGATGGATAGCCAGTGCCCGTGTGGACTAATTTTCAAATTTCCATTCATCATGAGCATCATCTTACACTTTGCTGCTTATATAGAAATCACACTTGAAAATCGTATTTCCAGTTAATTCCAAAGATGTCCGGAGCGCTTTTGGATTGGCACTCTTGGAAGTGGCCTGACAGGCTTTCCTGCGGCCCTGCTTTTGCCCGTCAGCCCATATTTCATCGTTGTGATGCAAATTTATTTCATAATTCTTCAACTTCTCTTTCGTTCAGAATCCTCAGCAAAGTCCGCAGCTGTCCCCACGCTCCCA